>NC_079338.1:3125193-5525193 GCF_029582105.1 Oenanthe melanoleuca
GATTCTCAAGGTCTAATTTGGTTTTCAATCAAATCAGATGAAGCTTTCACTTGGGGGGGGAAAGCTACTTTAGCATTCTGCAGTAATCCTCTCCAATGCTGCAACATTGCTATTGAAACAGGTGGCACTTTGGAACATTGCTCTCAAATAGAGCCAGCTTTTTAATACTTGTATATATATAAAAAATATATATAGGCTGGGGGAGTTTTGCCCATGCAAAAACATGAATAAAAATTTAAGCAAGGCGGGGAGGGGAGGTGGGGAGGAAATGATCCCAGGCAGTTTTCTGCAGTAGGAATTCTAACTACTACAGGGATGCTGGGGTGCGAGCTGAAGTGGTTCATACCAGCACCACACAACCCTGACATGTTCAGAGCTAAAGATAACTCGGCTGCTGGGGGAACAGATGGAGCACTGCAATGCACAGCCCTGTTGCAAACCATCCAGCCACAGCCTCTCCTCCTCCCCAGCACGACTCCTGAGCTGGCGTGGGGCGCGGGGAGCTCGCCCTGCGCTGGGGCTGCTCCCAGACAGCCCCGTTTGGGAGCTGCCTGCTGGGCAGGACGTGGGAATCCCAGTGCTGAGAGCTGCCCCAGCCCTCCCCAGCCTTGGGTTGCACTGCTCAGGGAGAGCAGCCCCCTGGAAAGAGTCTCAGAGGGGGATCACTCTTGACAAGCGTTGCCGCTGGGTTTTATTTGTGCTGCAAACCCCAAGCTCTGGGTTGGGAATTGGCCAGCTCTCCCCACAGCTGTCCCATCACCCAGAATTTCCCTTTATGCAAAGAGCCTCCTGCAAACTCTCCCACTGAGATATCAGGTGGATGCTGGAAGATCCCCAGGCAGAAACAAGCAGAGCAGAATGAAAAGCTTCGGGGGCAAGAGAGAGAATCATTCCCTTGTCCAGCAGCTGAGAGCTGGCTCCAGCAAGGCTCCCACACTTCACCTCCTACTTATGGCCAAATCGTGCCTTTTGGCCAACAAAAATATTCATTCAAGGTCATAATTAGTGTTGAAAAAGCCACAGCCCATCAGCACAAGCACAGGGAGCCCTTTTTGGGGAAGCAGTGGAGCTGTCCCTGGCACCAGGACTGCTGCTCCCTGCCCCAAGGCACTGAGACCTCTGTCTCCAAAGGAATTCCTGGGGCTTGTCCAGGGCATTTGGAGAGACTGCATGGTGAGCTTTGGCTTGTTACTTAGCAACTGGACTCCAAGTAGTGGTGAATTTACTGGGCTGTCACTGCAGTCCGAGCTGTACCAGGAGCAAGGGCACGGGGAGAGTTTTGTCATGGGAATGGGATAGCTTGTGAAGTGTTATGGAAGGCAGGCCAGATTTTTCCCTTCTACAAGTTGCCATAAATGCAGTAAATATTGACATATGAGTCACACTGACCTATTTTCTAGCTTTCAAGCCAGGACAATCTCTTTGCAACTGATTTCAGAAGCAGTGAATGGGGAGCACTTCAGGCCCCTTCAGGAGTTCACTTTATCCTTGACTATTTTATGCAGCCCCTTTGGAAGAACCATCCCCATCTTCCAGGCAGACTGGGGACCACTCCTTGTTTAAATCTGAGCACCCAATCCCCCCAGCACCACCCTGCAGAGCTTCCCTGTGGCTTTCCTTGTCCTCACACACTGCCTCAATCCAAGGGATGTTTCAGCACAACCAGTGGGAATTCTGTTAAAGAAAGGCATTGTGTGATGTGAGCAGGCATCCACATCTGATCCTTGACTTCTCAGGCAGTGTCAGTGCTGCTGAAAATCACCCTGAGCCTCAGCAAGGATGAAAACATCCCAACCACAAATCTAAGGATGGCAGGTGAGGTGGGTCCCTGACACCAGCTCTGCTAAGGTGTTTCTGGAGCTCAGAGGATTTCTACTCTTGCCCTCTCTCCAGAGGAGCCACAGAGCAGCAGCTGTGCCTCCTGCATGCAAACAAGAGCATCTCAAAGCTGCCAAATCCAGAGTGGTTTGGAGGTTACTCTCACAGCCATCTTTTATTCCCCCAAACATCCCTCTGGCAGCAGGAAAAAAAGATCAAATCGCTGCTGCTTTCCCTCCCCAGCCAAGTGCCCCTGTGTTTTCCCCTTCCTGCTGCTGGGGAAGCAAAGTGAGCAGGTCCCCAGGGTGGCTGTGACTGATGGCAGTGTGCACATGGACCTTTGCCTCCCCTGGTAGGTCTCCCCCTGAGGAAAATGCTGTTCCACATGTAAAGAAGCAGCACTGTTTGATTTCCCAGCCATGCACTCACACCAGGAGCTGAAGGGCCAAGAGCTGTGAGAGCCCAGCAGAGGAAACCCTGAGGAAACCTTTCATCCCTTCTGCTGTCTGCTGCAACACCCTGCTTGAGACCACAGCACAGAGAAACCCCTTGTGTATAAAAAAAAAGGCAGATAACCCCCACCTGCCCATGCCTGTAGGGATAGCTCACCCCAAGTCAGAGCTGTGCTGTCCTCACCAGCAGCAGATCAAATCTCACAGAATCAAAGAAAAGAGCTCCAAGGTCATCAAGCCTTTGACCAAATACCCCCATGGCCACTAAACCACACCACAAACTGCCAGGTTTCTGAGCACTGCCAGGGATGGTGACTTTGCCACTCCCCTGGGGAGCTTGTTCAGATTTTTAACCACTCATCCAGTGAAGAAATTTTTCCTGCTATCCAACATGAATCCCCCCTGAGTCCTTCTCCACCACCAAGGCCTCTGCTACCTACAGCACTTCCATCCAGCAGGACTGTATCCCCTGCAGCACCATGGCAGGGCACCATCTGCAGCTCAGCACCAGCCCTGCCTCCTGCTTCTCCCATATTTTGGGCACTCCTAAATATTCAGCAGCCTTGAATACCAAGATGTAATGTATACACACACACAGAGTTTAGATACCACAGTGTCACAGGGCTGGGGATACCCAAGGCTACAGAGGAACATTTGCAGCACTGGAGTGTCATGTCATACTTGTATCTCACAGTGTATAACTCCAGAAAACTCTGACTGAAGGATTTAAATGCTTTAACCTTTGCTTTAAAAAAAACAAAACACTTGGATACCCAAGGACATAGAGACTGAGAAGTATCTGTAAGTCATTTCTCCATTGAAAAGAGACAGCAATAAAACAGAACGTTTTCAATTAGGAAGAAGGAAAACATTGACACATTTAAAGAGGGTAGATGGTACTAAAAGGCACAGAATAATGGTAGAACTTTCTCCTTTAAAATCTTGTTTTTTAAGGCTCAAGACATCTACAGCAATGGAAAATCCTTTTCAAGGGCACATTGCAGCAAAATCGTGTTTGTCCAGTATTGCAGGTGTACATATATCCCAGTGAAAACAGAGCTGCAAAGCCTGCTCAGGACACATTCCACCACAAAGCCTATTTCAGGCACACCCAAAACCTGGAAAATTTGATGTAGTGAGAAGAGTGATGCCCCACTGAATGTGGCATAACAGGTTGCAGGATGAGCTGTCCTGATCAAGAACACTCTTACACAAAGCCTGGTCCACTTCATCTTGGGTTAAAAGCCAATTGAAAACCCCTGCAGCTCAGGGCTGCCTTGAGACATGCTTTACATCTCTCTTGAGCAGGGAAATCTGCCAAAGCAGACAGCTTGTTTTTCAAGCAAGCTTTGAGAAGTTGGGCAATAAGAGCCACGATGCTTCCTGCCATAACCTCCAAGAGATCCAGTGCAGCTGCCAGCAGCAGAGCAGCCACTCTGCAGGCACAGCCTGGCACCAGGGCACAGGGCTGGGAAGCAGTGAGGCACTGCAAGAGCCTGCCCAGAGCAGCTGTGCTGCCCCTGGATCCCTGGAAGTGTCCAAGGCCAGGCTGGATGATGCTTGGAATGACCTGGGGTAGTGGAAGGTGTCCTGGTTTGGACTGAGATGGGCTTTAAACCCTTCCAACCCAGACCATTGTGTGATTCTCTGAAGCAAAACATCAAGCCAAGCATCCTGCCCTGACCCTCAAGCCCTCCCCACTGCAGATTATCCCCCAGCAAAATGAACTGTCAATGCCACAGGCATCCCTCCTTTCACACCCCTATTCCTGCAAATGTTTCTATCTGGAAGCCTTGTTTCCTACATTAGCCCTCTGCAACAATCCTCTTGTAACTTTTCAACTTGTCACCAGGTTTATAAAACTTTAAAGCTGGTGCTATAACAAACTGAAATGATGTTATTGCAGATGTAGGAGAGCATCTTGGGATGAATAAATTATAGGAGGCACAAAGAAATCATGACTATAATGGCTGGATGCTCCGAGCTGTCTAGGGTGTGCAGACACAGGAGGGAGCAAGTTCAGGACTGCACAGACCATAGGGCAGGAAAATTGAAGCCTTATGAAGGGTAACCTCCTCTTATTTCAAATGCATACAAAACTTCTGGTAGTTCTCCTTGTTGAAATAGTGCATTAATTCTTCAAGGGAGTCTGAACTGTCTGGTGATAGAAAAATCTGTCCCCAGGGATTGCTTAGGGAGGGAAAAGGCTAGACTGGAAGGATTAGTCCTTGTCTGGTCCCACCATGCAGGAATACACAGCACACCTGAGCAGTCCTCAGCTGGAGGAAGGGACATCCAGCAGTGGGGAAGATTTTCAGCTCTTTCTGAACCTCTGGTACTGGGCACTGTCAGAGCTGCACCAGCAGGGCAGAGCCTCAGGGTGGGAGACTGGGCAGCATCCTGGCCACAAAGCACAAGGACAGCCAGCCACAGCTGCTCCAGTGAGTGACATGAGCTCCACACTGCCAGAGCTCTTCCCTCCCAGCTCAGAACCTGCTGGACTCCTCAGAAACCTGAGCACACCAAGAGACCTGAGCCTGTCACTGCCCCAGTGCCACTGCACACCAACAGGAGTCCATAGACCTGCAGGCTGCTCCCTTAAGTTTTAGCTTTTATATTTTTCAGGTCCTGTACTTCATTAGTGAGTAACTCTGAACTCTATATAGTGTCAGTGAGCTCTCTTCACAGTTTGGTCAGACAAAACAATCCTTCCATGCCTGAGAACCAAGGGCACCATCACAGTCTCAGGCCCCAAAAAGTAGAAACAAAAGTGAATTGGGGGGGAGCAAACTGGGAGAATGTGACTTCACTACCTGAAGCTGTAATTGAACAATTAACCCCTGATATGCAAACAGACCAAACTTAATCTGCCAAAAAAAACTCATGACCATCTTGGGTGCAGCCTTGGAGGCTTTTGACTGCCCAAGGTGCACCTGTTAAAGGCCTTTAATAAATGTTTAATTTCTAAAGCCCAGTTTATTCTTTGAACTCTGTTCCAGGCAGCCATTCCAGGCATCACCCTGCTCTCCAGCTCAGTCCCAGGTCAGCTCAGGGGAGATGTGCTGGGTGAGTTATCCAGGAGATCCATCCTGCTGCCCTTCATGGGTCACCTGAGCTCCCCCACAGCAGCAGCAGGACATCCCTCCTCCAGCCTGCCCCCAAATCCCTGACTGGCAGATTTGTGCAGCAGATGAAAAGACTCCAGCAAGGCCTTTCCTCTTCATGGATCAGCACTTCCCAGAGGGTCTGCCACTCACATGTGCCCTCCCCAGCACCTGTTTGGCCTGGCCCCTGGCATCCTTCCCCAGACATTTCAGCTGATCTTGGCTCAGCAAATAATCCTTCTAATCACTGACAAGAACAGAGGCTGCAGCTCAGCCTTGCTTAGCCTTGCTGAGGGGGTGCACAGCAAGGGAGCATCACTCCAGAAAGTGAACTGACAACATGGCTGGACACACACAGGCAGCAGCTGCCACCAGCCAGGAGGAGACACTTCTGGAAACAAGGGCTGCAGTTTTGGTCTCTGATCACTGTGCCTGTGAACAGCCTGGCACAGGATCTCAAGGGAGCTTTGGGTCTCAGAACACACATGGCATCACCAGGCAAAGCATCCTGTGTGCTAGAGAACATCCAGCACCAGCACATGAGTGCTGCCTTCTCAGAGTGCCCTGTGTGCTCCAGGACAGGCATGTCACCACATCTTCATTCTGGGAACACGGCTCCCATGGGGTGGAGCTGCATCCACGGCTGGGCTGCCATGGAAAACAGCCTTTGGAGAAATGCAGTGCCTGCTCCCTGGCACCAGGAGTCCCAGGGAAAGGCCTGGGAGAGCTGGGGGCTCTCCTCAGCCTGCCCAGCCCCAGCACCAGGGCCATTGTTCCCAAAAGGATGTCTGAGGATTAATTAATTATCCTACGAGGGGCAGTAAGTAATAACACTCCTTGTGGAACAATAGAAGCTATTTGGTCGCCATGACAACCCAGCTTCACTTGTGTGCCTTTAATTTATTCATTGCACAGTTCCTTTCCCAAGCACATACGATGCCAAAAAAAATGCCTTGTTTTTCTTGCCAGTATCCATGTCCAGAGCAGGGGTAAAACACAAACACAGCCCTTTCCCCGGGGCATCTGTCACACAGAAGAATGATGCACATATAATCCCTTCAGCCTGGAAACTCACATCACATGAGAACTCTTCTGCTCCCTGAATGTTTGTTCTTTAAGATGATCCTGATTTTTAACCCCTTTTTGGAAGCTGCTTCACCATGCTGCTCAGAGATCTTGATCCTGAATAAATTCCCACCTGCAGCCACCTCATCTCTCAGCCCCAAACCTCTCCACACCCTTTCCCCCTGCCCAAATCTATGTAGGAAAGACGGGCAGGAGATTATTCTGGTCAAACAGAGAGCCAGGAGGGATAACCAGAAGCCTGGAAGAGACATTCCCTCCCACCCACAGGAGTGTGGCATGGACACACAGCCATGGCACCACCACCAGAGCACCAGTGACCATCACTGTGCTGCTCAGCTCCTGCAGGGTCCAGGGCAGCACGAGGGTGAAGGTCTATGCCAGGAAATCTGTGCATCACAGAGGGATTGTTGTGGCTGCTTCTCCCCCAGTTCTGTGCCAGAGGGAAGCAGGGGCTCACAGGAGAGGGCAGAGCACCACACTGACATGGAAAGTGCTGCTCACAGCTGCTGGGCAAAGCCCTTGGTCAGCATTCACAGAATGGTTTGGGTTGCAAAGGGCCTTAAAGATCATCTTGTTCCAGCCCTCTGCCATGGGCAGGGACAGCTCCCACTGTGCCAGGCTGCTCAGAGCTCCATCCAGCCTGGCCTTGGACATTTCCAGGGATCCAGGGGCAGCCACAGCTGTGACAGGGCCTGCCCACCCTCACAGGGGAGAACTTTCTCCTAAGATCCATGTGAACCTACTTTCTTAGTCTGAATCCATTCCCCCTTGTGCTGTCACTCCAGGCCCTTGTGAAAAGTTTTTCTCCACTTTTCTTGTGGACTGGAAAGCCATTCTCAAGCTGTTTTATTTCCAGGCTGAACAACCCCAGCTGTGCCAGCCTTTCCTCCCAGCAGAGCTGCTCCATCCCCCTGCTCTGGGCTCTGTCCAGCAGGTCCCTGTCCCTCCTGTGCTGGGACACACCTGCTCAGGCTCACAGGGGCAGCTGCTACAGGTAAGCTGAGAACAAACCCCTCACCCCCTCCCAGTTATCTTTGTGCAAGTCTTGGTCTTAAGCCACAAATCCAGACCCCAAATTGTCCCCTCTGGCTCTAGCTGGAGGGTGACATTTGGTCCAGCATCCCAGAACATCCAGGTCCAAGCTGAGCCTGGGGGAGGAGATGACTCAAAGCTGAGTTGTGGCCTGACAGGCAAGACAGATGGAACTCAGCCCTGCTAAGCTGAGCCTAAGCTCAAGCACAGCCACCCAGTGCCTCTGTACCCAAATCTAGGGCCACACACACTGCCCTGGGTGTCACAGAGGATTTGGTGATGGTGGGATGGCAGCAGAGAGTCACCAAGAGAAACTTTCACACATGAAGGTGCATGGCTGGCTCTTCCCCCTGGGGCATTCCAACAGGGGTTCAGGCTTTTGGAAACAAAACCACCTGGTCAAGGTGTGTCAGCTCCCCTCCTCCCTCCTCAGAGCAGCAGCAGAGCTGGTGGGAAGGGAAGCAGGGCAGGAGAGGGCAGACAGAGAAATGGGACAGGAGCAGTGGGACACCAAGGTTTTAATTGCAAGAGCTCTAAACTGGCCCAGGATTCTCCTGCATGGCTCAGGGAGTGAGGAACTGGCCAGGAGCTGCCTCCCACTCTGCTCTGGGAAAGGGGAAGAGTCTGGAGGAAAAGGGGGAGAAAGGCAAGTTCAGGCAATAATGATAATCCACGTGCTCTGCTGGGTGCTGAGGGGCTGTCCTGAAAGTGAACCTAACCCACCTCACCAAAGTAATCAACAGATTTCACAGATTTCACCCCAAACCACTGCTACCTGAGCAGGTAATGTTTTTGTTGTTCACAGTGCTGTGGAAAGCTCCAGTCTATCAATGCCACCCCAAGCCAGGTTTCCATTAGACACCTCTCTTTCCAGCACAGATCTCAAAGGAAATGTTGAATTACCACCAGCAAATGAAAACTCACAGTTTTTAACTTGGCAGGGCCAAACTGACCATAAAACCACTTTTGTACCAACCAAAAAAATCCAATTCACATCTGCTTTTTTAAGGCATAAGCTTTTCTGAGTTGGGGAGGTGTCTGTGCAACAGCACAGAAGGGATAAAAATCTCCTTTAGATGAGATGCCACAAGCTCCAGAGGTGCCAGCAGAGATCCAGATGCCTCCAAGGAGCCATTGCCTTGGAAGTAAATCTCAGCCAGAAAATGGAAGAGCAGTTTATAGTTTGTTGGTTTGGGTTTTTTTCCTCTTTCCTTATGTTTTTTTTTTTCTCTTTCTTTCCAAACTTACCATGTTGACTTCAGAGATCTGGTCAATGCTGGAGATGTGGATGCTCATTCCCACTGTGACAGGGTTACCTGAAACACAAACAGGCTGGGTTAGGACCATATTCAAGCCCTCCTCTCTTATCTGCAATATAAGAATTGCCTAGAAATGCATGGATTTGGTTTCAAGCAGCCCCACATTCCTGAGTATCATGGAATTGGGTGTGCTCAAGTGATTAGATTTCTCTCACTCCCAGACTTACAGACTCACCCCAAGGAGTAGCACAGCCTAAGCTTGATTTTTTTTTTTTTTTTAATTCCTGGAAGTTAATTACCCCCCTAGTAACACAATTATCTCTGGTTATTCCAAATAATCCCCTCAGAGACCATCATAGGCTCCTAGTGGGCTCACACAGGGTGGTCCTGATTGACCACACAAAGAACACAGCAGCCAAGCCCATGCAAGCCACGGGCAGGAAAGATGCTCCAGCTCACTCCTCCATCACTCTGTTGGCTCTGAGCACTCAGTCTGAAAATCCCAAGTGAGTTTTAATACCCAAAGGCACCAGACAAGCACAGGGAACAGATCTATGAAGTGAAAAAGCAGCATTTGTAAGGTGGTTTTTCAGAGCAGAGCTTGGATTAGAGAACAGGACAGTTCTTACAGTGGAGTTTAAGCCACGTAAAATAATTTACAGTGAGACACACAGCCACCACCAAAGCCAGCAAAAACCCTCCTGTAGCTGGAGATGGGGGTTTTGCATGTTTCTCCTTCCCTGCTCAGGGCCACAACCCCAAAGGCAAAGCACAAACCCAATCCCACCCCAAGAAAAACCCTTTTCTCACACATGCAAGGTGGAAAACAATCCTTTGCAATGCATCACTAGAAAGGGAAAGGCAAGCCTTTGTGCCACTCAAGGTATTAACTCTTCCATGCACTCATTAGTAGATCTAAGTGCTGAAATATTTACAGATAATCATGAAATGGCTTAGAAAGTAATTAGGAGATTGGGGGAGAGGGGAGAACCACACAACTGGAAATGAAGTGATTTTTTAATTATGTGTTACCAGAAGTAGGGAAGCAGTGTCATTAGGGGTGCCTTGTGATTGGGTGTGCTGTTCACCGAGACCCTCTGCTGCAAATTAAGCAGCATTATCCTTTAATGGAATATGAACAACACTGAAAACATCAGAATCAACCACTGTAATTAGGCCCTGCCATGCAAATCTCCTTAAAGAGGCAGTGCAGGCTCCAGCAGGGCTTGCTGACAGGGTGCCCGAGGCAGGGGTGCTCAGGAGACCTCCAGCAGCCTCTGAAATCCCCTCCCAGACACATCTCAGCCGTGCTTGTGCCTTCATCCTTCACCAGGGAGCCAGGTGGGAAAATAATCAAGAGTCACGCCAGGGAGAGACGATGCTCCAGCAGCTCTTTGTGCCAGGGGCTGACACAGGCACAGCAAAGCTTTTAAGGAAGTCTCACTTTGATAGCTTGTCTTTTTTTATTTTTTTATTTTTTTTTTCCTTCTCTGAAATCAGGGTCTTGTGATAGAAGCCATAGCAGGAGGAGGAAGTCAGTGCTGCCCTGAGGATCTTGCAGGCTAATTAGTTACAGGAGGAGAGTCAGGGCCATGCACAGGGCTGCACAGAGCCTGGGAGAAGCCAGATTCCCATTCCAGGCTTTTCTGCCATGCAGGGCTCTTCCCTCTGATGCCTTGGGTTTCAGCTTTTGTATTTTTCAGAGTCTCTGCTCTTAGTGTGTAACTCTGGAACTTCATATGAGGTGTTGGTAGGGTCTCTTCACAGGGGAGTTAGACAAAACAATCCATTTCCAGCTAGAGAATCAAAAACAACTGGTACCCAAAAAGCAGAAACAACAGGGAGGAAACGGGGGCAAGCCAGGGGGCTGAGACTTCACAGCCTGGTGCTGTAATGAGATAATTAACCCCAATATGGAAATGGACCAAAACTTATAAATGAGTAAAAACTCATGACCAGGATCTTAGATTTAATTGGGGTGTAGCCCCAGCCGGGCTCTTACACTGCCCAAAGTGCATCCTTTTTATAAATACCTATTTAATCCCTTTCAATAAATACCTATTTTATCCCTTCCAATAAATAGCTATTTAATCCCTTTCAATTAATACCTATTTTATCCCTTTCAATAAATACTTATTTTATCCCTTTCAATAAATACCTATTTTTTTTCCTTTCACTAAATACCTATTTAATTCCTTTCAATAAATACCTATTTTATCCCCTTTCAACAGATACCTGTTTTATTCCTTTTGCTCTGTCTGGTCTCTGTTCCAGGCCAGCCTTTCCAGAGTACCCCACTGCCTGCTTGGCCCCCAGCCTGTCCCCACCAGTGCTTGTGCCACTGTGGCAGTGCCTCCCCTCCTTCCCTGCACCAAGCAGGGTTTTTCCCCCACAGAAAGCAGCAGGCTGGGTGCTCAGAGCAGGGGAGCACTGGCAGTGGGGATGCTCAGAGGTTTGTGCTGTGCTCATCACCATGGTCATGCAATGACTCAGTGCCAGAGCCAGGGATGGGCCCCAGGAGCAGCTCTGGGGTGGGGGGATCAGCTCCCTGCACAGTCAGCAGGGCTCCTTTTGGCACTGCCAGCTCCTCCATATCCCACCTGCCACAGAATTCGGGAGGTTCCACTGCCCACCTGAGAGCCCTGGGGTGTGCAGCCCATGGTGCTCTGTGTGTGACTGTCCTACAAACAATGAAATTCAAGCCCTGCCTCACTGCACCTCCTTTATCTTGATGCCAGGGAAGCCATTTCACCTTCTCCAGGTGAAGTCTGGCTCCCAGTCTGCTCTGAGACAGAGATCCAGGAGCGTGGACACAGCCAACACAAAAATATGTCCTGACTCCCAGAGCAGCCCAATGGAAAACCAGGCCAGCTGGTGCCCAACATTCAGACTTTAAGTAGTACAGAAAAATAAACAAAGGACATCAATTCTGCCAATGTTAATAGCTTCAGGCAAGAGGGATACAAAAGTAGGGTATCTCAAATAGAGGATAACGTCATCTGTAGGTTTGTCCAGAAGAGACAGAACTCTGCATTTCTGGATCCCAGACAGGGCTAAAGAAATAAACCTGATATTAGAGGCCCATGCTGTTATCTGTGCCTTGCCAGTGGGTACAAAGAACCAGGCTTTCCCCCCTGAAAGAAAAAGCTTCTGCCTGGAAAGGATTTGTAGGCAAGATCACGAGGGAGGGAGTGTGAGGAATTCTGCCACTTTTACCAGTGAATAGCACCCTCACACATCCCTGTTTCTCACCACCACTGGAGGGTTCACCAACATTTTGTCCTGAAAGTAGTTTGATGCCTGAGAATAATGCACTTGGGAAGTTGGGAGGGAAGGAGACAAAAGAGTTATAATAGAACCTGTCCTTTTTCTGCAAGTGATACTTGTCAAATATAAACACAGTCAAGGTAGAGAACAAGTTGTGCTAATCTGCAATATTTTCCCAGCAACCAGTTATTATTTTCACATTTTATTTTATAATGCAGCACCTGCAGTCACATTGCTAACAGAAATAACTCAGCACAAGTGGAGAGGGAAAGTTGTGTTTCCAAGCCTGTGTGTGCTGCACTCCAGCCAGGACTGGGACATCTCTCCCAGGGCTCAGCCTGGCTCTGAGCAGAGCTCACTGAAGACAAAAGCACAAAATTCAGTGAAACAGGGGGGTGATAACTCAGGAAACTGCCCTGAGCTAAAGTCCAAGCAGTCCCCTCTTCACTCCCACCCAAGGAAGTCAACTCTAGAGCAAGCTAGAGCTCCTCTGCCTTCAGCTCCCCAGCTGCAGCACAGACACAGCCAAAAAGGCTCCAAAGCAGTGGGCAGGTGAACAGACTCGATTTATGGTCCACTGAAGCCACATCATTTTTGTGAACTCCAGCCAGCGCTTCAAGGCTCCTGGTTCCTGCATTCCTGACCACGTGGACTTGGCACTGCTGGCACAGCCAAGGTTTGCAGCTGCTGAGGGACAGGATCAGCCTGAAAATTACCCTTCAGTCTGAGCTACAGCAACAGAGGCATTGACAGTGTCAGAAATTTCACAGCTTCCCTGAACAATGCCTCCCTAGGCTTTTCCTAGATATCCAAACCAAATCTTCTCTGCAGTTTAAATGTAGTTTGGTCTCATCATTCCCCCCACTTTGTGACAGTGAAAGAATAAATCAATCACCCTTCCTTAACAACAGCTTTTATGTTCTGAGAAACCATGACATCCCCCTCCCTCCCCCACCCATAGTGCCTTGTCTAGATTAAATGCACCTGATTTCTTCAACCTCTCCTCAGAGGTCATGTTTTCTAAAGCTCTGACAATTAGTGCTGCTCTCCCCTGGCCTTTTGCCAATTTGTCTACATCTCTATTTTAAAGCCTGGTATCCACAAACCAGCCACCAAAGCTCGTAGAGACAAAAGAAAAAGCAACCTTGCCCTGCACAGAATCCTCCCAAAACCACAGGAACAGCTCCAGAGCTGCTGCACCCATCCATGCAGCAGGTCTGGGATGGCAGAGGGGCTGCTGAGCTCCTGCCATTCGAGTGCATCACATGTGCAGCAGGAGGGAGCACAGCCCTGTCTCTTCTGGACAAGAGGAGAAATTGTTTGAGACAGCTTTGTGCATGAGCCTCAGCACTCCCTGCCTGCACCCTGCCTGTGGCATCACCAGCCTCTGAGATCCCTGCAGCAGCAGGAAAGCTGCTTTTAGTTCTTCTGCTGAGTAAACAAAGCCAACCAGAGAAAATTAGAGGCTTCAGTTGCTAAACCTACATATAGAACAGGTCTGTGCCTTACCCTGCAATGGTAAATACCCATAGGCATGAGACTCCATCCATGCAAAACCATCACTGCAAACCCTCCAGAAGCTGAAGGGCAGCCCCAAAGCAGCCAGCCCCAGGCAAGGCTGCCCTTGGTGGAAGTGTTTCTGCACAGACAGGCTGCTGCAGGGTCAGGTTTGCTACTCAAGGACCACTCTGCCTCCCTTGTGTTTTCAGTGACCCCTCACCCAACAGGAGCAGCTCCTGGGGCAATCTCAGGCTCACCACAGGCGTGGCCAGCACACCATTCCACTGCCAGGACTTCTCCCTTCAGTCTTCACTCCTGAACAAGGCAGGAGTGTTGTTCTCTCTGCAGGAAATGCTTGCCCAGGCTGCTGCCTCTGCTTTTCTCCCAGCACTGAACCTGGGGGCAAGCCTGGCTTTGTGTTTGCAGCTCAGACCCAGGGCTCATGTCACAGCTCTGAGCTGGTTACACAAGGCCTGGCAGGGTGAGTTGGGAGCCAGGAGCTCACAGGTAATTGGAGGTGCAGGAGGCAGCACATCCAGCACCAGGCTTGCTGCTGGCTGAGAAGCTGCTGCCAGGATGAAAACATCCATCCTCTCCATAAATCTCCCCCTGGCCCTCCCAAAACAGATAGCCCTGAATCATTTTTTGGCTGATGGGCTAATTAGTCCTGTGCTGTAGCTTTGTGAAACCGCCCAGAAGATAACTCAGAGGCCAGCCTGTTGTCAGGACACTCAGATTTACTGCACCCCAGTGCAGGCAGAATGGAAATGCTCCTGGGTTTTCAGCACACAGGAAGGCTGCAAGAGGAGTTCACAAATTGCTGTCTGCATAATAGCTGTGCTTATAGATCTCAGGACCAAGGCTCTGCTGCAGCAATGAGAGAACCTCTCAAGGATGCCAGCCCAGCAGGCTGCACAAGCCAAACCACAAAGAAGTTTCCCAACACTGATTTTCCTGTTCCTTTCCTTTTATTTCAGCTTATGTACAGCATCAAGCACAAGCTCAGCTCACTGTTAACGTTGCTTGAGGAACAAGAACAGTTGACCATGTATCATGAAAGCAGAAATGTTCTGGGAACCACTTTCATCCAGCATCTCTGATTTGCAGTGACATCTAGAAGCACCGAGTTCAGCAGGGTCCCTTAAGAACCTACTCAAACTTTTCCAGTAAAATCTAGGTTTAAACATCCATTTAACACTTTCCAATCCTTTTCCCATTTGGTTGGGTTTTTTTTTTCCACTCTTATTTCCAGGTTCTCTCCCCCACCCACAGCCAGTGCTGTGCATTTCTTTTGCCAGGTTTAGCACAACAGCAGGAACACCAAACACATTCAGAGGCTGATATTGAAGCTTTCCCTCTACTCCCAGCAGGTCACCCCATGGAATCCCCTGGATTTCAAAGGGCAAAGCTTTACACTTTCATGGTTTTACACTTTTGGACACTTACACATTACCAGAGGGAGAGATGGTCTCAAGGCAAGTCAACAAATCTGGCATTGGCTTTTTTCCTGGGGGGAAGACATTTTATGAGGGTCCTGCCATTGCTGAGCAATCTCTCAGTAGGATTTTGGGGCTAACAGACAGGGCCCTGGGCTCCAGGGTGTCTGGGGATGCTCTTTCCCCATGGATTCATGGTTCTGCAGGGGCAGGAAGGATATCTACCACCACTGGTTCCCATGGAGATTGCAGCTGCTCTCCAAGTAGGTCTGGCAGAAAACAGTTTATTTGGTATAACAGGTTTCCTACATTTCCCCATACTCCTTTAGTTCCCTTTTTACACCACTGAGCCCATGCACAGAGTGAGATTTTGCCTAACCTTGGTGTGGTTTCCATCCATCCCCACCACACCAGGCACAGCACCACCCTGTGCAAGCAGGAAAATGAGGATTTCCAGCCTGTGCCATTCTCCTCTCCTGGAATCCTGGCAACCTCATCCAGCCAGACAACTGAACTTGAAATATTCATTTAAGAAAGGGGAAAACTTGGGACTTCCCAAGGAAAATGCCAAGCTGGAGGAAGCTCTCACCAGCATGGTGTCATCAAGACAGCACAAAGGTGGAATGGAACATCTGAGGAAGGGCACAACCACAGCACAGCTCTTGAGCAGACTTTTGGAATATCCAAACATGAGCATGGTGCAAGCAATGAGGCTCCTGCTCAGTGAGGAAGCAGAGCAGAGCTTTGCAGAGCAGAGCCTTGCAGAGCAGGCAGGGCTGAGCTCTGTTCCTGCCAGCACTGCTCCCTGAGATGCTCTTTGCAAAGACAGGTTAACCTGGATAACAGCAGCCACAGCCCCAGCCTGCTGTCACATGGAGCCTCCCTATGGATCTGAGCAGAACATCCCTATGGATCTGAGCAGCCACAGAACATCCCTGTGGATCTGAACAGAACATCCCTATGGATCTGAACAGCCACAGAACATCCCTATGGATCTGAACAAGACATCCTTATGGATCTGAACAAACATCCCTATGGATCTGAACAATCACAGAACATCCCTATGGATCTGAGCAGCCAAGAACATCCCTGTGGATCTGAACAGAACATCCCTATGGATCTGAGCAGCCACAGAACATCCCTATGGATCTGAGCAGCCACAGAACATCCCTATGGATCTGAACAGAACATCCCTACGGATCTGAGCAGCCACAGAACATCCCTATGGATCTGAACAGAACATCCCTATGGATCTGAGCAGCCACAGAACATCCCTATGGATCTGAACAGAGCATCCCTGTGGATCTGAGCAGAACATCCCTGTGGATCTGAGCAGAACATCCCTGTGGATCTGAGCAGTCACAGAACATCCCTATGGATCTGAACAGAACATCCCTATGGATCTGAGCAGCCACAGAACATCCCTGTGGATCTGAACAGAACATCCCTATGGATCTGAGCAGCCACAGAACATCCCTATGGATCTGAACAGAGCATCCCTGTGGATCTGAGCAGAACATCCCTATGGATCTGAGCAGCCACAGAACATCCCTGTGGATCTGAGCAGAACATCCCTATGGATCTGAGCAGCCACAGAACATCCCTATGGATCTGAACAGGACATCCCTATGGATCTGAACAGAACATCCCTGTGGATCTGAACAATCACAGAACATCCCTATGGATCTGAGCAGCCACAGAACATCCCTATGGATCTGAGCAGAGCATCCCTGTGGATCTGAGCAGTCACAGAACATCCCTATGGATCTGAGCAGTTACAGAACATCCCTATGGATCTGAGCAGAGCATCCCTGTGGATCTGAGCAGAACATCCCTGTGGATCTGAGCAGTCACAGAACATCCCTATGGATCTGAGCAGAACATCCCTATGGATCTGAGCAGTTACAGAGCATCCCTGTGGATCTGAGCAGAACATCCCTGTGGATCTGAGCAGAACATCTCTGTGGATCTGAGCAGAACATCCCTGTGGATCTGAGCAGTCACAGAACATCCCTGTGGATCTGAGCAGAACATCCCTGTGGATCTGAGCAGAACATCTCTGTGGATCTGAGCAGAACATCCCTGTGGATCTGAGCAGTCACAGAACATCCCTATGGATCTGAGCAGTTACAGAACATCCTTATGGATCTGAACAGGACATCCCTATGGATCTGAGCAGAACATGCCTATGGATCTGAACAGCCACAGAATATCCCTCTGGATCTGAACAAGACATCCCTATGGATCTGAGCAGTCACACAACATCCCTATGGATCTGAACAATCACACAACATCTTCTCCAGCAAACTGTGCCTGTTCCTGAGCCAGGGCTGAGGAACAGTGCTTTCCCAGGGCAGGTGTAGCACCCATCCTGTGACTGTTCCAGGGCCAGCAGAGAGTTAAGGAAAACCATCTGTGAGGCACAGTGGATTACCTAATCTATCTCACAGGTATTTTTAATGGATTAGTAGGTATTAGAGTGGGATATTGCAAGTATCCCATGGAAATTTGGAAGTGAGAGAGAACAATCAGCTGGCTGCAAAAACACTGTACAAGTTGTCCCAGAGGGATTGAAGGATTACAGAGGAAGCTAAATCAAGGTTGATTTTAAAAGATGTTGGTAGACAGCTACCCAGGCTGAATGAAAACAAGGTCTCAAATGTACAGGCTTAAAAATGGAACAAGGGAGCAGACACCAAGCCTGACAGCATCTGGATTGCCAGTGGACCCAGTCCAGGAGAGCACCTGTACACACACACACTCAGGATTCTCAGCATTAAAAAAGAGTTACTGACCACTCAGAACATCATCTGTTCCTGGAAGAGGCCTAGGTCAATATTCAGGAGATGGATTTTTAAAGCTGTTTCATCCTCAGTGATGAAAACAGTCTTCCACCACCTTCTGCTTGTGAATCTCTTGCCCAGGTGATGCACATTTGGTAAGGTCGCAGCAAAGCAAGAGGAAAATGAGTTCCCAGCTTTGTCAAGCTCTAATTTAGAGACACACAACTGCATCACCTCACCACAACTGACCATCATCAAGCTGGCATTGACCAGTGGGTCCAAGCAACCAACTCCTCAAGCAGCTCCCATCCTTCCCTTAGAGCTGGCAGTGCCCAGCTGAGACAGCAGCCAGCTGCTCTGCAGGGATGCCACTGCCACTGGGCTCTGTTGGGACATTGCAGAAGGTGGGTCCTGACCCTTGGGGGATGAGGGACTGCTCCAGACTCCCGGAGGATGGGTCACCTGCCCTCCCTGTGTCCCCCAGAGCATCCCCATGGACCAGCTTTGCCATCTGCAGGGCACACACTGGCTGCTCCCCGGGTGGATCCCTCTCTGCAGAGCTGGCACTAGGAAATATCACCTTTCCCTGTGTTTACACTGAGCAAATCCCAGGAAAGCAGAGACACTGAGCATCCCTCCAGCTCTCCTCCAGCAGGAGTAGTAGCAGGAGGACAGCAGGGCTTGCCAAGCAAGTGCCTGTTGTAGAGTGACAGCAAAGCAGCACAAGCCAGGCTTCTCCTCCCCAGCAGCAGTGTGAGGCTTGTGCCCACGCTGATCAGCCACCCCCACACTGCTCCACCTGAGAAGACTTCCCTCCTGCCTGTGGCAGCATCCTGGCAGGGAATGCATCCCTCCAGGGCCCTGCCAGAGCAGCCCTGGGGCACAGCTCTGCCTGCCTGGTGCACTCAGGAATAGCCCACTCCTTCTGCTTTCACTCAGGCTCCCAGAGCTGGTGCTTGCCCCATCTCCTAGAGCCAGCCAGGCACTGCCAGAGCCTCTGCTCCTCCAGCTGGGGCAGGCTCAGCAGCCTGTGCACCCTCCTGCTCCTCCTTTCCCAGCCCAGCACCTGCTACCCTGCTCTTCTTCCTTCAGAAAGGATTGCACACAGACACAAAGTATTTTGAACCCCTGGGTGCAGCAGTAAGCAGGGGACTTAACCAGGTACCAGAACACACTCACCACAGGCAGTGCCCCATCTCCAGCTCCCCAGGTCAGCCTCTGAGCCAACCAACCCCCAGGACTCACCACAGCCTCAAAACCACTCTTCACAATGCCAAATGTTCAATTTCTCTACCAGTTCTGGTGCTACAAGGTCCACAGAGGCACACAGGTTTTAAAGCAGGTTTAGAGCTGAATCCCAGGTGCTGGGATCCCTCCCCTAGCATGACAACACTTCTTGCAGAGCCAGGAGGCAGGAGTGCAGCAAAATACCTGCAAACCACAGAATCATCCTCTCCTTCACAGCCAGACCACCCCCAAAGGCAACGGTGGTGCTGCTGTATGTGGGACACCCAAGCCATTAACCCATTCCATTCCATTATCCCATTCCATTATCCCATTCCATTATCCCATTCCATTCCATCCCATTCCATTCCATTCCATTCCATTCCATTCCATTCCATTCCATTCCATTCCATTCCATTCCATTCCATTCCATTCCATTCCATTCCATTCCATTCCATTCCCTTCCATTCCATTCCATTATCCCATTCCATTCCCTTCCATTCCATTCCATTCCATTCCATTCCATCCCATTCCATTCCATTCCATTCCATTCCATTCCGTCCCGTCCCGTCCCGTCCCGTCCCGTTCCATCCCATCCCATCCCATCCCATCCCATCCCATTCCATTCCATTCCATTCCATTCCATTCCATTCCATTCCATTCCATTCCATTCCATTCCATTCCATCCCATTCCATTATCCCATTATCCCATCCCACAGGATCGCCACTCCACCCCTCAGGTCAGTTGTCAGAATGGCTCACAGGGATGGAATTCGGGTTTTCCCTGCCTGGCAGCTGTGGAAGTTTCTCCCCATTGTCCATGGGAATGTCTCACTTCTCACCTGCCCACTCACAAAGGTGCTGACCCAACTTTTCAGTGCTGGAGCTTTCCTGGCACGTGAGCAATAAATGTTTTCTCCATGGAGGAGCCTCTCTCTTGTGTGCTCTGGAAATATCCTCCCCAAAGCCACTGCAGACCTGCCCTGGGCTGGCTGGGAAAACACCCTCACATTACCAAACCCTGAGCCATCTAATCCCCTTAGCTGCAAATGAGCTGAGCTAAATTAATTTAAATGGGTTAACACAAGCTCCTCTGCTCATATCAAATCCGTTTCTCTGCCTTAGAAGTGTTTGTAACAACAACAAAATACCTGGACTTGTCATTTTTATCAAAGTGGCAACAACGAGGTGTTTTCTCTTTTTTCCTCCCTGTTTTTAAATTTTTTTACTGAGTTAGTCACACCTCCTCATCACTGTTTCCAGACTCTTGTTTTTAAAAGATGTAACTCCTGGATTGGATCTAGCTGGGCATCCCCAGCATGTGGGGAAAAAACAGAAGGAACAAGATGGCCAGGTTGGGATCTGCTAAACTTGTGCCATGCCCAAGGTTGTGCTGAGGGGCAGTCAGGACAATTTACAGGGCAAGCATTGAAACAATGGAGTGAGTCAGGCCTGAAAACATCATTACATTCACATTAAATTCATATCTCAGTCAGGAATCACGAGAAACAAAGCACACACATGGAAACAAGCCTCCCCCTTTCCACATGGCATCCATGGGATGAGAAGTTTTTATCCCTCTGTTTCTGATGGATGTGCTCTGTTCAGGTGGTCCTGCCCTTTCTCCACACTCTGAAGACTGGGAAGATCTTACAAAATTCAGAACTGCAAGAGTTTAGTAGGAAAAAGATGTTCACTTTTGAAGAATTGCCCTTGTGCTGGTGTCTCCATTATTTCAGTAAGACTTGATTTGCAGTAATGTCCAGGACAAAAGTTGCCTTTTAGCCCAGAACCTCTTTATTAAGACATAAAACTAAGTCCCATTTGCTCACCAAAATAATTGCTTTCACTTAGGATGCATGGATGAGTGAATCTTGCAGAGCTTTTACATATATATTCATCTCCAGCAATTCATCAACACAATAAGCACACATTATTAACTTGAGTACTCATCAATTTCTTTTTTCTGGAGCTTCAAATACTAGCAAGGAGCTAGTGTGCAATAGGGAAGAAAAACATGTAGGGGAACTTGTGATAAATGTTCTATTTTTGCTGTGAAAGGAGGATAAGAATTTAGCTCAGAGCTTACCCTCTCCCTCTTCCAAAAATTTCCTGCCAGGCTGAGATCCTTCTCCAGAGGCCAGGAGAGTGGGCTTTGCTGCTTTGCTTCTCCAGGTGACATCTGTGACCTGGGTGGCCTCTTCTGCTGGCCTGACAGCTTCTGATCTGACACCCAGAGCTCTGCCACTGCCATGGGCACCCCCTTTTTTACCCACTGGAGTGGCCAGCACAGCCCTTGGAGGTGGCTTTTCCCCAGCCTGTGGTGCCACCAGCACCAGGCTCCTGGAAGGGAGCACCGAGTCAAATGTGAGCAGGGGGTGACAAAAATTTTGGTCCCAGGAACCAAAATCACCCAATTTCAAATCCCTCTGTGGCTCTCAGTGGCTGGAATGGCTCTGCAGGCTCAGGGTGCAGCCTCACATGGGGACAGGGAGGCTCTGCTGTCCCCTCCTGCTGACAGCCCCTGGGGGATCCACTGAGGAGCACAAGAGAGAAAGCTGAAAGCAGTGCAGGACACCCTCCCTGGTTTTACTACTCTGTGACATGATCATACACAATAAATATATTTTCTGCCACGTTTAGTGGTTTTTTTTTAACATTTTGACAATGATCAGGTTTATAAAATTTCAGTTTTTCCTGGAAGGGGTGTTGAGCAAAGTCCTTCTACTTCATCCATCAGAAGGGGAATTATTTGTGAACAAGATTGATAACCATTAATTAAGAGCCTTTCCTATGGCTATACCATGACAGCAAGAGGTGGGGCCTGCTCCCTGTGGGGATTCCCCCAGGGAATTGTGAAGGAAAAATCACAATTTGGTGACCAAGCAATGGCCCAGAGCTCAGGAGGTGCTTAGGTCACTTCTCACAAATAAATAGCTGCAAGCAGAGCTTCCCAGTGCCATTCCTGGTGCTGCTGTGGGTTTTCAGCATCAGCCCCAAAAAACTGCCCCCTTTTGGTGTCCCCAAGGTGGAAAGTGGCCCCAGCCTCCCCCAGGTGATGGGGAAGATTATTTAGTCAATATTTGCACAGCACAGGAGCCTTGCTGATATCTGTCACACAGAACTCCTAATACCACCCAAAAACAAATAATTTTTGTTCATACTCTACATCACACCCAGCTCAGCCCTGATTTGAGAACCCTTTTTGGAGAGTGATGATGTCCAGGGCAGAGAGAGCACAGCTTGAATTCCAGAGCCCAGGCTGAGCTGGCAGAGCTGGCAGGTAGAAATATCTTGTTTTGACTGGTAAACTGAGCAAGTTTGACATGGAAACCACTGAGGGAGAATAAATATGGAACAACAAGATGTAATTTTACTGAGTCTTTCTTCCAACTCAGAGTCATCCCAGAGCTGAACTAAGAGGTCCTGAGGTCTAGGGAGGGGAATTCTGGACACAGTGGGTTGTGCTGAGGCTCAGCCCTGTCACAAGCACAATTATTTAACAGCACAGTTCCTGCAGGACTGCAAAGAACAGGAGAAACAGAAAGGGGAGGGGGGAAAGATCAGAGGAAATAAAGAGTTTGTAGCTGTGACACAGAAGCAGGGGATAAATGCCACAGCCAGAAAAACATCCTATGGGAACAGCATGACCAGTGCTGCCCAAAGCAGCCTGGAATTCCTGCTCTGCTCAAACAGCAGCTCCTACATCCCAGCAGGAAGGGAGAAGGGCTCTTCATCCTTCCATTTCATGGGGACAGGATCAATCCTGGATCTGCAGAAAATCTCTTTAACTGACCAAGCTGTGCTGCACCATCCACCTTTGCCCCTTCTCACACATGAGATGTGAATTCCTCTGAAAGACCTTGTGCCTCCATCAGACACATCTTCTGTCCATGTTTCTGGTCATGCTTTAGCAAGTGCATGATATCTCACATGAAATATCAAGATATAAAAACCTCCAGCAAGGGCTCTCTGCAAAAATGGATTTTACAGACCAAAAACTCTCAGCACCACCAAAAAAAAAACCCTCTTACATCCAGCCAGCCTGACACTGTAGCAGCCTCCAACTCTTTTTTCTTTGAACCAGACATAGGTGAGAAAAGTGACATGCACACACAGCACATTCCTTGGCTTTTCCATTTTGTTTTATATTAAAAATACTTTTCTGCCTAACTGGGATACTGGGAGTCTTAGGAGATGAACAATGCAGGTATGTACAGCTGCTCTGATAACAGCTCCAGGGTGGTGGGAATATATTTTGAGTAATCAAAAGGACTTCTGCTAATGGATTTTACACTCCTTTCACATTCTGCTTTCAGTGGCAGCCCCTTGAAGGCAAGTTTACTGGCAGGAATAATCTCAGAAATGGTGAGTGTTACGTAGATGTTTGTCAAGGAGGAGAATGAGTCCAGGTGATGTGGCAAACATCCTCCAGACAGGCTATAAAAAACAACCTGCTTTTAGTCAGATAATTAATTAAAAAGTATTGGAATTATTCTGCTAATCAGTAACTCGAATGCACTGCATCTTGATGTAAAAAATCTATGACTAAGGGTGGAGGCAAAATTCCTGGAATAAAAGCTTAGTTAAAATGATGATGGCATCTTGGTTTTAAGAGAGATCCCTGAGGGGCTCCTGGGCAACCAGATGCATTTATCCCACACAGGCTTGGGCATAAACATGAGCATCAACATCTGCAGCTCCAGTGGAAGCACACTGGAATGGATGACAGCCAAATTTCAGGAAGGGGCTGGTCTCGTGTCCTAAAATATTATTGCCCTCAAGAAGAAAACCATGAGGAAAACAAAATGGATGAAGGTTAGGTGGAAGGATGCCTGCTGCTGAATGGATGTTATGGAGCCAGCTCTTAATTAAACTGTCCACAGCATCCCTGCTCATTGCTTTTCCTTGATTGATAGAGGATGGGTTTGCAGGAGGGCAGCACAGGCAGGGGGGTTCCTGCCTGCCCTGCAGTGAGTGAGGGGGATCCCACAGGACAGGGAGGATGTTTTTGTGGCTGTTCCTCAGGACTGGATGTGTCACTGAGCTCCTGTGTGCTCAGGATTTCAGTGAACTCTGTGTGTCCCTCTCTTGGGGCACTGGGGCTGAGCACTCACAGCTGTGGCTGAAATCAATAGGAGCTGTGCTCCAAACTGGCTCCAGTGCTGCAGAGCATCCTGAAAAATCACATTTTCACTGGGCACCCCGCAGCAGGGGATACCTCCTGCTGTACTGGTGTGCATGAGAGCATCCTAAAAACAGCTGATGCCGTGTGGAGAGCAGGGCTGAGCACAAAACAGCCATGAAAACACAAGTCCAAGGTGGACTGTGGGTGCTCAGTCCCAGGATTGGCATCAGACCATCCCCTCAACCCACCCCAGTCACCTGCTGTGGCCACCTCAGCTGTCCCCAGTGCCATGCCCCTGCCTGTCCCCCTCTGGAGTGAAGGGAATGAGAAAAATCAGCTCCATGTGCAAATGGCATCTTGCTGTGCTCTGTGGAGCTGCTCAGGAGGAAGCAACTCTTGGACCTTTCCTCCTGATGCACCCTCACAAAGGAACCAAATACAGAAAAACCCCAATTCTGTTATTTTCTGAAGTCTTGTGTGTCTGACTTTACAGCCTCCAAGTCCTTCTTGCAGCATGTATTTCGTATAAAAAGAGCAAAGTGAAAAAAAAAAAAAAAATAGACATTCCATCATGTGGCAATGTGTTAACATCCACATATGTCCCAAGAAGGACAGGATCCTTTCCTTTCCTGCCACTTCAGTTAATGAAGTAAGACACAACAGCAGGGGGTTGTCATCTTCCTTCTGGATTAGCCCTAGAGAGGATGTGACCCATGGTCTGGAGCCAGGAGTCACAAAACCTGGGGAGGAGGTGAGGGCTGCATGGTTTGCTGACCAAAAATGGCCTTTTCTGAATATCTTTATTCAGGAAGGAAAGTGGGACCCATGACAGCCTAGCAGGAATTCACCTTTCCTCTGGCCTTGAGTGACACTGGGGTTTACACACTTCCCAGCCAGTTTCTGTCTCTCCCTCCTCAATTAACTCCTTTCCCCAGCCTGATCCATAATTACCCCTCTGCTCTTCTGCCCAGCCACAGTGTGGGGACAGAAGGGTGACATTTCCTGGAGGAGTCAGGCTCTGTGAAGCATTTCAGGTTCACCCCTGCACAACTCTGGGCAAATCCTGCAGGCAAGGAAGGAGCTGCCCCTGGTGGGACCAGAGATTCCCTGCTACATCTCAATTCCCTGCCCCAAAAGGGCTGGCTCAGGAAGGAAAAGGAGAATTGAACCTGGCTGCTCTGAGATTTAAACATTTTTTGCCATAAAGAGGAGGGGAAAGCTGAGAAGCAAAGCCTAGAAAAGCAGGTGAGCATCCCACTGCTCCCTTCCAGCCTGATCCTCCTGCAGCAGCATCATGCTCTGGGTGCTGCCCCACACCTGAGGCAGTGGGGACACAGCCCTGGTGCCAGCCAGGTCCCTGGTGGCCCTGGGGACACACCAGCTCCACATGCACAGGGGCCAGCCCTGTAGAAGGTGCTGCAGATTTCATCCCCCAACATTTTAGGACAGAAAAAAAAACCACCCGGCATGTACATGTTTTGGCTTGTTCTCAGAAATTTCTGAATCATTTTTTCCCAAAATTTCCCCCCTCCTTCCCCTACAAAAATCCAAAGCAAGCTAGCTGGTTGGAAAAAAACACCACCTGACATGCAGTGGAAAACAGGGATGGCTTTGGGAAGGCTTTAGCAGTTCCACCAGCCTTGACCATGGAAGAAACAAAATTCCCATTCCTTCTCAACACACTGAGAGCAGCTGTTTCCTGGGCACACAGGGCTGGTGGGGCAGGGAAATAACACAAGCCCCCCATCCCCTGCTGCATCTGTGCCAGCCACAGCAGCCAGTTTTGGAGCCCTGAACCACTGATGATGCTTCACTGCAACACTTTATGCATCAGCAATCATTTATTTTTACAATTCTGGCTTTCAAGTGATGCTGGTTACACGGGGAAAAGCTAAGGATTTCACCCCCAGCTCCACTGGGTTTGGAGTGGCCACTGAGGAAGGAACACTGGGGAATAAACAGGAGAGGGGAGCAGGGCTGGGTGCCAGGAGGGTGGAGGTGTGATGGAGCAGAGAGGAGCTGGGAGCAGCAGGGGCAGGAAGGCCAAGATGTTGCAGCAAAAAGGGGTTTGGATATCTCAGATGGGGGTGGTGAGAGCTGGGAAGCCTCACCCATGGCACAAAGCAGAGGAGGAGCAGGACACAGGCTCATTGCAGCCCAAGACCCCCTTAAGTGCTAATTTTCCTCAGGGAAGTGTGAATTTAAAATGGGGCAGGGAAAAATGAAAACCCAGGATTTACTGTGCAGTACCAAGGGCTTCAGGGTCATTCTGCTGCTGATGGCCATTTCCAGATGCCTGCACATCCCCCAGGAGGAGCAGCAGGAGCCCTGCACTCCACAGGGCTGGCAGCAAGGAGCTGACAGTGCCCTCACCTTGCTTTTGGCTACCAAGACCTGCAAATGATGCTGGAAAACCATCAAGAGCCATCTGCTTGGAACTCTTGCAAAGTTTTGGGCTGGGAACGTTGCACCAACAGAGAGCAGCTGAGTCACTGAGCTCAAGTGGGATCTTCCTGCCATTCCTTCATTGCCTTCTCTACCCTGGGGCAATATGGGCTTAGTTTGCTTTATTTTCCCTTCTTCTTTTTTTTTTTTTTTTTTTTTTTTTTTTTTTCTCCTTTTTTTCTCCTGTGGAGCTAATGCTTTGGAAAGTGAGTGCCTAAGAGCACTTCCAAGAGCCAGGGTGCTGCTCTGAAAGCTCCCTGCCCACGGCTCTGCAATGATTCCCAGACATTTTCTGCAGCATCCCCTAAACCCTGAACATCCTGCTTGCCTCCTGGTGTAATTAGTGTGCTGTATAAATCACCCCAGGCTGCCCATCCCTCAGGGCCAGCTGGATGGAACCCACCCGGGATTTGGTGTCCCAAAGACCAAAACCCTCTCTCTGCATTGTTGCTGGTTTTGCAGGACCAGGACAAAGATCCAGATCCCTACCAGAACCCTGGCCAGACCCTTTACACTTCTTTCACAGAATTCACAGAATCACTGGGTTGGAAGAAACCAAGATCATGGAGTCCAACCCAGCCCCAACACTTCAACTAACCCATGGCACTGAGAGCCACATCCAGTCTGTTTTTAAACACATCCAGGGATGGTGACTCCACCACCTCCTGGGCAGACCATTCCAGTACTTTATCACTCTTTCCATTAAAAGCTTTTTCCTAATATCCAGCCTAATTTTCCCTTGGTGCAGCTTGAGGCTGTGTCTTCTGGTTCTGTCAGTGCTGCCTGGAGAAAGACCAGCCCCACCTGAGCACAGCCACCTTTCAGGGAATTTAGAGAGTGATGAGGTCACTCTGAATCTCCAGTTTCTCCAGGCTGAGCACCCCCAGCTCCCTCAGCTGTTCCTCACAGGGTTGGTGTTCCAAGCCCCTCACCAGCCTCGTTGCCCTCCTTGTTTGCCACAACCCCCTTCTGTCCCCTCTCCTGTGCATGTCCCACCCTGGCACTGTCCCAGCACGGTGTGACACTCCAGAGCTTGGGGACAAATCCCTCAGCCTGTGGGTTTCCAAGGGCTGGGGAGGGGGAGGAGAGCGAGGGGCTGGCGCTTCCCAGCCGCTCAGCTCGGCCCGCAGCTAACGAGCCATCTCAAAATTAAAGAGTGAACTGCAATCCCCAGCAGGCCTGTCCTCCTTTTGGCATTAGGCTGAGCTCTCTTTCTCTTTTTTTATTTTTTTTTTTTTTTTTTTTTTTTTTTTTTTTTTTTTGTTTGTTTAAAAAGAGAAAAAGAGGGCTGGGGAGAGGTGTATTAGGAGCAGTGGAAGCACCACATCCTGGGCAGGGTGGGTGAGCCTTGGGGCTCTCTTGGAAAAACTGGGAGGGGCAAGAACTGTGGACACTGCTGAAGCCTTGTGAAAAACATAATCTGTTTTTTTCCCCAGACTGTTGACTTTTCTTAATTCCAGCCAGGATCTTTCCCAGGCTGGGAATCATTCTCAGAGACAAAACAAGGAAAGGATGAAAGAAAAACACAGATGGACACCTGGAATTGACCACTGAGCCATGTGAGTGTCTCGTGATATTTGCACAAAGCATGTTTTCAAAGAGGTGTTGCCTTCTTGGACCAATGAGCCTTTTCTATTCTGTTTTTCACAATCTCCCTTATATATATTCCATGGCTTTTCAATAAATTGCTCCTTCTTTTTGGAAGAGGAGTTGTGTTGCTGTGTTACAGCATTTCCCAGCCCCTCAGCCTCACCATGGCAAGTGGAGCATGGGGACAGGTTCTGCCAGGTGCCTTCACACCCAAAGGATCCAAATTTCTCCTGTTACAGCAGGAGAGGATGGAGGAGGCAGCCCAGGACGTGGAGGGTGACACTGTCCCCAAGGCTGAGGGTGGGGACAGTGCAGGGTGACTGCCACTGATGTGGGGGCAGGATGGCCAGAAGGAAACAACTCTGCTGCAGGAGGAAAATGTGGGGAAAGCAGCAGGAAAGAGCAGGGAAGGGAGGCAGGGAAGCCAGACTGGTTCTCACCTCTGTGGATTGCATTTCTCACGTGGGAATCTCTCTGGGAAGGACCTTGCTGTGCCCACACCTCTGGGGAACCCAGCACTGGCTGCTGGGGCCTTCCTGCCCCCAGTGCCTCGTTCCTGAGCCACAGAGAGCTGGAGGCTCTGCCTTTAGGGGCACAGCTCACCCTGCTCCATGGGGAGCTGCTCTGCTCCAGTCCTGTCCAGCCTGAGCCCCTGGTCACTCTTGGCCAGCTCCAGGTCATCCCTCAGGGCACAGGGCTGCCAGCAGGACCTGCCACCCCTCTGAGGTGCCCAGACAGCTCCAGGTCATCCCTCAGGGCACAGGGCTGCCAGCAGGACCTGCCACCCCTCTGAGGTGCCACCTTGGCCATTCCCAGCTCACCCAGCCTGGTGCTCCCAGGATGAGAGCACAGGGGGGTGGTGGGGTTGCCTCCCCCACAGATTGGGCTCACACCCCTTTGGCCCAGCTGGGAGGCAGAGGAGGGTGGCAGGACATTCCAGATGGAGTCCTGGAGAGCAGCCCAGCCCTCAGGACACTGGAAGTGGAGCTCCAGCCCCAGACATCCCTGGCAGACAGCAGGGCTGCACACACAGGTCCCAGGCTTTGCCCAAACTGTGCCTTTCTATAGAATCACAGAACATCCAGAGCAGGAGGGACCCACAAGGATCACCCAGTCCAACTCCTGACCCTGCCCAGGACACCCCCACAACCCCAGCCTGTGCCTGAGAGCATTGTACAAACCCTCCTGGAGCTCTGGCAGCCTTGGGGACGTGGCCATTCCCTGGGGAGCCTGTCCCAGCTCCCAGTCACCCTCTGGGGAAAGGACTTTTCCTAATATCCAACCTGAGCCTCCCCTGGCACAGCTTCCTGCAGCTCCTGTGGCTGTGCCAGCTGCACACAACTTACTGGGGAGAAATTCACCCTCTCCACAGCAGGACTGGGAGCCACACAGGGTTAGGCAGCTCCTGGATTTCACCTAGAAATGGGTTTGATCCAAACCCCAGGGAACTGGTGAGCTCTGGGTACAGCAGAAACTTCCACCTGGTCTTGTAACACCAACCACCTCCAGCTTCCAGACCCTTGTGTCAGCCCAGCTGGAAATGCTGCAGGAATTTTGCCTGGATAAGCTTGTCCTGGTGGGAGGGAGCTGATGGTTTGGGCACCCCTGCACCACGAGCACCAAGGTGCTCCCCACCAGGACCTCGTCTCATCAGCAAAGGGAAGGACAAGAAAAGGAGAAGGGCAGCAGAGAGGGGATTACAGGGAAGGGGGTTATGGTCATAACTCTATTTCCCTGCTGGAGTGAGGAGAGATGCAGCCTGCCCTTGGGGAGTTCAGAGTGAAACACAATGAAATGCCACGGGGCATTTCCTGCAGCCCGGGAGGATGCAGTGCTGCCCAGCCTGGCACTGCACACATCTGGCAGGGCCAGCAGAGCCCTGCACTCAAGGAAGGGCTGGGCCCTGCCCTGGGGACCTGGAATCAGGAAACAAAACCTGCTGGAGCTCCCTCTGCTCCGTGACCCTGCTCCCCTCCTGCCTTTCTGTGCCACAATCACACCGTGCTTCTCTTCCAGTTTTATGTCATCTCCGTGGCTCTCCCCCTCATAAAATGTGACTGCAGCAATTTCTGAGATCAGGGCTGGCCAGGTAACAGGGACATTTCATGTTTGCTGGGCAGAGCCTTTAAATCCAAGCCAGCCAAATGCCGTGCTCAAAGGAGAGAGGGAAGACTGGGAAGCGCTGTTTTCCTGCAGGATGCTGCATCCAAAGGTTCTCCCCGCTGCACTGGGTGAGTCCCCAGCTGCTCCTGAGCTCTGTGGAGGGATGGGCATCATCTCCCCACCCCAGAGCCCTCCCTGAGGCCAGGGTGCAGCAGCAGCAGCACTGAAAGCCCCAGTTCCACCCCAGGGTAGAACAGGGAGATGAGGGTGGTGGGGATGGTGTTTGTGGGGTGTTGGGAGAAAGCTGCTCCCCTGAAACCCTAAATAATTGTCCCTGGCCTCTCTTCCCCCTGAGAGCACAGGCATGAGCCTGTCTCCATCAGCCCTGTGACACCTTGGTGTAGCTGTCCTCCCCTGGGCTGAGCATCCCCAGCCCCACACATGAGGAGGAAATTTAATTGCCCAGAAGAGACTTAAAACAGCCAAGCTGAGTTCAGAAATCCTCAAATCCCCCTCCCCGTGCTTTTCCAGTGCCTGCTCCTCCTCAAGAAATGGACCTGGGAACACGATGGTGCCCAAAGATTTTCCCCATTTCATCTCCACCAGGAGATTCTCCTGTTTGCTCGCAGGACCCAAGGGAGGAATTGGAGCTCCCTGCACCTCCTGCTGAATGGCAGCTCCCCAGGGGTTATTTTATGCCTCACTGCTGCTGAGGGAGCAGCTTTGCTCAACCTCAGGCCAACCAACAGCCCCACCAGCAATCACCTCAACCCTCTGCAGGGAAAAGAGCCAAAATATCTGGCACTGGGGGCAGAAGTGGATGAGGGATGCTCTCCAGAGCAGCCCCTGCCCCTGCCCAGCTCACTCCATACCTCCAAAGTCAGGCCTGAGGCGGACGTCATAGCCCTTCAGCAGCTTGTCCACAATCTCTTTCACCACAGAAATATTTCCAGTGGAGGGGCTGAAAGACAAAAGTAGAGAGTTCTGGTCATGTTGTGTGCCACCAGGGGTCCTGGCCAGGTACCTCAGCACCCTCCACAGCCAGAACAGCTCAGCCATGGGCAGAGCCCCTCTGTTTTCTCTGCCTCTCGTGTTTTCTGTCCTTGGCACAGCCCCCAGCTGCCCACAAGCCCCCCTGAGCCATCCTGGCTTGGTCTCAGCAGTGTTTTGTCTCCTCTCCTGCAGCCCACCCATCCAGGGCACCCCAGTCTCTGTCCCTTGGTGTGAGCACCCCCCAGTGAGCGCCCTGACCCACAACTTGGGGACTTCCCAGTGCCCACAGAGGCAGGAATTGTCCCTTTCCCAGCCAGGCTGGGCTCTTGCTCCATGTCTTGCATCACCCAGCACAGTCTGGGCATGTCCCAAGGTCCCCAGAGCACGGCTGGCCCCAGCAGGGACCCTGCTCTGTCACACAGCCCAGTGCAGCCTCTGCTTCTCACTGCAGCCAGGTTATTGAAGCAAAAGAGAAAACCCTGCTCCTCCTTCCCCTATGGCCTCGATGTACAGCTGGTCTTTGCCGTGTAAAAATTCGGTTTCTGCCACTCAGCATCACTGTGACTTCTTAGCAACGCAGATCCAGAGGCAGAGGCAGGGAAGGAGAGTCCATCTTCCCCCGTGTGTGCCAGAGCAGCAATCCTCTCCCTCCCAGCCCTTTAACCTGCACACACAGGGGGGCAGATCTCCTCCTAAACACCAGCCCAGCCTGGCAGCAAGAAGGGACAGCTGATGATGATGAGCACATCCCAGCCCGGGGCTGGGGCTGATGGTGGGCGCTCACCTCGCTCTGCTGGGCTGCGAGCACCGTTCATGAGGAGCACAGGAACAGGCGTGTGGAGGCTCCTGAGGCTCCCTAGGGGTGTGGGATGAGCACACAGGACCACCTGGGCAGCTCTCAGCGCTCTGGGTGTGCAGGGATTTCTCAGCAGCACCCAGCCGTGGTGCATGGACCACCCAGGAGCCCTTGGGCTGGCAGGGGAAGGGTCTGAGCTCCACTCCTAAGAGGGGCACAGCTCTTCCTTGCATGCTTTAATCACTGAGGAAAGGCCAGAGAGCTGAGCTCAGGTGTGGCTTGCAAGGTCCACTTGCACCTGTGGATCTCTCTGCAGGTGTGTGAGGTTTTGCAGCGTGGCACTGAGGATGGAGAGTGTGCACCAGCATTTGCCCATCTCTAGCCAGCCATGCCTGGGTACACAGATTCCCATATTCATAATATGGACACTGTGCGTTTCTCAGGGGATTTAGACACCTCTGTTTGGTTCCTACAGTGCATAAACCCAGGAATCAGTGTTTACCTCGTTGATATAAGCAGGGAAATTGAGGCAGAGACAGTAAACAACGTGTCAGGGGCCCTGCAGAAAGGGTCAGAGTGACAAGAGGGCCATGGGGACTCAAGGTGGCCGAGTGAGGGATAAACCACCACGATTAAGGACAAGGTCTTTGCAAGCCACATCCCTCCCACTGAGGAGGCAGGCTGTGCATTATTTGCCCAGCTGTGGGCCAGCAGCTGCCTGCCAGTGCTATTCCTGGCAAATGTGGGTCTGCATCCGCCCGGGGAGCGCGCAGAGCCAGGCTGTGCTCTGAATTCCTGAGCTCCAGAGCGCTCTGCCCCTGATTCTGTGTCACTGGGCATGTGCTCTGCATCTCCACGTACACTTGCAGCCAAACATCTCCATCCCAGCGCCCCGTGCTGCTGCCTGGGCTGAGTGGGAGTAGCTGGAGGCTGGTGCACATGGGGAGTGTTCTGTGCACAGGCACACACACGCAGAGCAGGGGTGAAAATCGGGGCTGGCCGTGCAAGCACACGTGCAGGCACACACCTCTGAGCAGAGGGGGTGCTGTGGGCTCTGGATGTCACACATTTGCTTGGGCAGTGCCAGGTGTGTCCCCACGCAGCTGGACCAGGCATGAATGGTGAGGGCAAGGTGGGAGCACCTGTGTGTGTGTGTTTGTAATGATGAGAGAACAAATCTGGGTATCCAAAGCTCCAAAAGGACCTGTGTGTGTGTGTTTGTAATGATGAGAGAACAAATCTGGGCACCCAGAGCCCCACAAGGACCTGTGTGTGCATGTCTGTAATGATGGGAGCACAAATCTGGGTATCCAAAGCTCCAAAAGGACCTGTGTGTGTGTGTTTGTAATGATGGGAGCACAAATCTGGGTATCCAAAGCTCCAAAAGGACCTGTGTGTGTGTGTTTGTAATGATGGGAGCACAAATCTGGGCACCCACAGCCCCACAAGGACCTGTGTGTGAGCATTTGTAATGATGGGAGCACAAATCTGGGCACCCACAGCCCCACAGGGACCTGTGTGTGCATTTTCTTAACTATAGGAGCAAATCTGGGTATTCAAACCCCACAAGGACCTGTGTGTGAGCATTTGTAATGATGGGAGCAAAATCTGGGTATCCACAGCCCCACAAGAACCTGTGTGTTTTTATAGTGATGGGAGCACAAATCTGGGCACCCACAGCCCCACCAGGAGCTGTGTGTGCATTTTTATAAGTATAGGAGCTAATCTGGGTACCCACAGCCCCACAAGGACTGAGTGTGTCTTCATAGCTATGGGAGCAAATCTGGGCACCTACAACCCCACAAGAACCTGTGTGTGTGTGTTTACAGTGATGGGAGCACAAATCTGGGCACCCACAGCCCCACAAGCACCTGTATGTGCATGTTTGTAATGATGAGAACACTAATCTGGGCATCCACAGCTCTACAAGGACCTGTGTGTGGATGTTTATAGTGCTGGGAGCACAAATCAGGGTACCCACAGCCCCACCAGGATCTGTGTGTGCATTTTTATAACTATAGGAGCAAATCTGGGTATCCAAACCCCACCAGGACCTGTGTGTGTGCATTTGTAATGATGAGAGCACAAATCTGGGTACCCATAGCCCCATAAGCACCTGTATGTGCATGTTTATAATGATGAAAGCACAAATCTCAGCACCCCCAGCCCCAGCAGGAGCCGTGTATGGATGTTTATAATGATGGAAGCACAAATCTGGGCACCCACAGTCCCATAAGCACCTGCATGTGCATGTTTATAATGATGAGAGCACAAATCTGGGCACCCCCAGCCTCAGCAGGAGCTATGTATGGATGTTTATAGTGATGGGAGCCCAAATCTGAGCACCCCCAGCCCCAGCAGGAGCTATGTATGGATGTTTATAATGATGGCAGCCCAAATCTGGGCACCCCCAGCCCCAGCAGGGGCCGTGTATGGATGTTTATAATGATGGCAGCCCAAATCTGGGCACCCCCAGCCCCAGCAGGGGCCGTGTATGGATGTTTATAATGATGAGAGCACGTTTATAATGATGGGAGCCCAAATCTCAGCACCCCCAGCCCCAGCAGGAGCTGTGTGTGTGCATTTGTAATGATGAGAGCCCAAATCTGGGCACCCCCAGCCCCAGCAGGAGCCGTGTATGGATGCTTAAAATGGTGAGAGCCCAAATCTGGGCACCCCCGGCCCCAGCAGGAGTCTCGGAAGGCGCTGCCCCGTGCCCGGCGAGCAGGGAGATGGCACAGCCGCACCTGCCCGCAGGTGTGCGCAGGGAGGGCGGGCAGCGCTCCTGCCGCCGGCGGGTGGCGAGCGAACAGGTGAGCCCCACACCGTGCCCCGGCTCGGGGGGAATGGCAGCACCCCGGGATGCAGGGGAGGATGACACACGCGTGGGGATGGAGGGCACCCACCGGCCGCGGATCCGCGGATGCGTGCGGAGGCATCGCCCCCGGAGCTCCGCAGAGCCGGGGCTGTGGCACGGCGCAGCTCGCTCGGGCACGGCCAGGGCAGCCCAGCCGGGTGCGTGGCGCAGCTCCGGGGCTCCTGCGGGCTCCATTTCCCCTGCAAACCCCTGGGTTTGGCCATTTTCCCCCCGCGGTTTGGGGAGGGGGACGCGCGCACCCGCTCTCCGTGCGCAGAGTCTGCTCCTCGTCTCGTGTGCGAGCATCCCTCCTCCCCTAGAGCCGCACGGGCTTGGAATAACAATAGCGATTTGGGGAAGAGCCCCCTCCCCTTCCCCACATCCAGCTCGATGGAGAAAACCCCAGGCAAGACAAACAAGCGCCGTGCCAGCCCCGCTGTCCCTGCAGCCTGGGATCGCAGTCCTTACCTTTGCGCACAGCAGGCGACACAAAGAGCTGCTAAAGCAGAGACAATTCCACTCAATCTGTCTGCCTGAAATGTCCACATTTCCACAAAGACGAAGGAGGAAAAAAAAAAATCTTTGGAGGGGAGGGGAAAGAAAGATGGATCTTCCGAGATCCCCCTCCAAAAAAAAAAAAGGGGGGGGAGGGAAAAAAAAAAAAGAAACCGACCCCCCCCCCAGTTGATGATTTCCTAGAGAAAAAGAATTATGGAAAAAAAAAAAATTAAAAAATGTGGGGGAAAAATACCCCCCCCACTCCTTCAGTGCCAGTCAAAGAATTCGTTTCTTCTCCCTTTCAGCATCCTCTCAACAAGAGACATCCTCTGGCAACGGAGAAAATCCCAAGAGAAAGAAAAATAAAATGCCCCAAAATGGGCTCAGCAAAATGTGAAATCGAATCTCACAGGTACGCGGCAGAAGAAGAAGAAGAAGGAAAAAAAAAATTAAAAAAAAAAAAAGGAAAAAGAAAAAAAAAACCCAACTCAGTGTCCCCTGAGCACTCCACTTGGATTATTTTTCCTCCTGCTCTTTTGCCATCCGGTTCTGCAGATGTTGCATGGCTCCTGCTGCCCACCTTCAGAGAGGAGGAGGAGGAGAAAGAGCGTGTGTGTGTGTGAGAGAGGGAGGGAGGGAGGGAGAGGGAGGACGTGTGAGTTTTCAAGCAATATGATTTTATTCTGGATTTTACCTATTTGCTCCCCCTTTCCTCTTTATTTTCCGAGGCGGGGGGGGAAGGGGAAGCCACCCAGCCCCACTGTGCAGTTATTTTATTCTAGGGAAATCTCAGGCTCGTCACTTGGGAGGTTTTTGTTGAAAAGCTAAAAAGGAAAAAAAAAAATTAAAAAAAAAGGAAAAGCAAACGCAGCCTGGTAAATAAAAAAAAAAATACATATATGCATGTGTAAAAAATAAATAAATCCCTGTCTGCAGCAGGAGCTGCTCTCGCAGGGAGGGCTGGATGTCTCCCTAGTGCTGCTGCCGCAGCTCCTGTGGAGTTTTGCTGCTCATTGCAAAGTCACAAGAGGAGGGGAGGAGAGAGGGAGTTTGTGGTTGGGGAGGGGGACTCTCCGGACAAATTGGGATCCTGACGTCATGGCTGACAGCATTAACCCCTGCTGGCTTGCAGAGAGGATGGATGAGCATTTCTGCTGAGGTGGATTTTGGGGTTTTTTTTCCCCCCGGGGAGGTGGGAGCAGGGGTGATGGTGATGGGAAAGGTGGTGGCATTTTGGCATCGTCTGGGGGGCTGTGCCTGGGCAAGGGTGGCTCAGCTGTGAGCGCTGATGGGTGCTGTGGTTGCCTGAAACACTGTCATCAGCACAGGCTGAGCTTCCTCCTGCAGCAGAGACAAAAAATAAGGTGATTTTCTCAGGATGTCTCCATGCCACAGAGCCCAGTGGCCTGCTGGCCTCCTCCAGGGGCACTGGGGGGGATCTGGGGGCTCTGGAGGGGCTGGAGACACCCCCAGGGTGGGGAAGCCCAGCTCAGGAGGGATGCTCAGATCTCCCTGTTATGCATACAATGGGGTTTGTGGGAAAAGGGAGCCTGAACTTCCAGAAATGCTGCTGGGGATCAGCTCCTGGTGCTGGGGCTTTGCCTGCTGGAATGGCAACAGCCATTGAAATTGTCACAGTCTGCAGTTCACCAGCTTCTGATCCTTGTCTTAAAACAGTAATATAATTAAGGAACTCTAAGCATCAGGCATGCAGTAATGTACTACCAGGAAGGATTTTTTTTTTTTTTTTCCTAGGAAAGAGAAGCAATCCAGCAGCACTTTGAATGAAGGCAGAAGCCATGGCTCAAGGAGGAAACATCTGAGCTCTCACCAGCCTGGCTGGGATCTCCTCTGCACCTCCCTGGCAGCTCAGAGCAGCCCTTCTGGGCAGGTGAGTCCTGCTTTGCACCTGTGTGTAGGTGGTCTCCCTCTGGGACAAGGGCAGAGCAGATGTGTCACTGCAGCTGGGCAGGACCAGTCCAAAATTCCTCTGGAGGGGCACAGGGCAGTGTCCAGTGCCCACTGGGCAGCAAATCTGTCCTGCCCTTCCCTGCAGGGAATCCTTGGGACAATCCTTGTCCCTGGGGCTCCTAATGCTCCTTCCCCTCATGTTGGCTTGGCTCTACATGGTTTCCTCATCAGAGGCACGCCACAGGTCCTGTGCTCCCAAATCTCCTTCTCCCAAAAAGTGTGGTGGGGAGTGACCTTTCTGAGGAGCCTCCCCCTGCCTCAGAGACATCAAACCAGGGAGGAGCTGAGTGCTGGGCTGGGCTGGTGTCACTGCAGGAGCTCCTGGGCCAGTGAATGTCTGGGGCTTGTGGGGAGAAGAAAGGCTCAGGGGAGGTTTAACACCTACAGTGAGGCTGTGCTACAATGGGAGGGGGAAAACCCTTCTCACGTACTGCTGAGGCTGGTGGGAAAGGTTCTCTGCTTGTTTCGTGCCCAGACCACCCCTGCTTGTCCAGACCTGTGCAAATTCAGCTCAGAGCAGTGATCCCCTCTGCCTTCTCAAAGCCCAAGGCACTTGCCACTTGTGGCACATGGCACTGAGTGTGCCAGTCCCTGTGGAGTCAGGGCTGTGCCACTCACTGGGAGTCCAGGGCACAGGGATCTCACCTGGCCATGGCTGGTGACCCTGGGCTCCCAGCCCTGGCCAACCTCCAGGATGCTCCTGGGCTTGCACACCCCATGTCACGAGAGATTTGTGCTTTGTCATGACCCCCAAGAGCTTGTGGCTCCCTGGTTCCTGTGGCTGAGGGTCCATGGGAGATGCTCTAGGGTGTCCCCACAGTTCTGTTGAAGAACCAGCCCAGCAGATCTGGTCCTGCAGGATGTCCCCATATCTCCAGGATGAGCTGCCTGGTGCCACCAGGCTGCTGTGCAGGTACAGCATTTACCTCCTCTGCACTGACAGCAGTGACTTTCTGAAGCATTTATTCTGATTTAAGCTGCTGGGCACCAGGGAGGAGCTCTTGGGGAGATGAGAAGCATTTGCCTCTGGGCACCAGAGCCTCCATTGAGCCCTTCCCATCGTGGCCCCTCTGCTCTGCTCCCTCCCACCAGCTATGATTGCAAGGTACTGGCAGGAAAGGTAAGTGGAAAGCAAATGTCAGAGGCATACATGAAGAGGAAAAATTATGCTCACAAATGGTGACATTTGTGCTTGCAAGTTCACCCAGTGGGGAGCAGGAACCGTGTCACATGAATTATCTGACCACTCAGCCACAACAGGAAACTTTGGGAAGCCGGCTGCTTGGCAGGGAATGCATCCACAGGAGCTGCTGTGTGCTCCTGAATAACCCACCTGGAGCCTGGTCTGGAATAAAGGACTGCTCTGGAGTTAGTCACCCGTCTCTGCTGGTCTCATCAAGGCTGGTGAAGAGCGTGGCTGTGCTCACTGAGAGGTTTGTTCTTGCCCTGCAGAACATGTGCATCCTCAAGCCCCTCCCAGAGCCCCAAATGTTTCTACCTCTCCTGCTGGGGGCTGTCTGCCCTTCTTCTGAGTTTCTCTTTCTGAAGTTCACATTCTGATCCTGCAAATATCTGTGAGAGGCTGCTGGAGGTGCTGTGCTGTGGCTGTAATCACCCTGCAGAGGTCACAGAGTTTGTGGCTATTTGCCATCCTCCACTATTGAATCACTCATTTTCATTCTTCTCTTACTTGCTGCTCTGCTCCACACCCTGGCCTCTCTTCTTCTCCAGTGACCAACTCCAAGCCCCAAGTGCTGCTTTTCCCAAGGCTTGCCATCAAGGTGAAAAATCTCCCTCATCTCCTCTCCCAGCCAGCTGGAGAGCTGGCTCTTCTGTCCAGCCAACAATTCCCAGAAGAAGATGGTGGTTCCTCTTAAGCAGAAAAAAGGATAAAAGCTGAGAAAGCAAAAGAACTTTTATTAAACCAGAAATTTAATGGAAGTCCTGCAGAAAAGGAGAAAATCCATAGATTTTCTATGTTCCAGAGAGAGTGCCTCAGAGTGCATGCACAAGTTCCCCAACTTTGCTGAGTTAAAGATCCTTCACCACTTTTTGAGGTAGTGCAGACTGGTGCAGAGCGAGTGGAAATGTTGAAAACTCTTAGGAACTGTGAATGGAGGAACTGATGAGCAGAATTTGCCTACAGTCCTGTGCATCCCATGTGCTCAAATCTCTTTAAGCAGAGCATGGAAAGTGTGGTGGAAAGGTAGAAAATACTGTCCATGGGAACAACCACCTCCCATTCCTGCCTGTCTTTAAACATAGGAGGCTGCAGGCCATGTTCACTTTGGGCTTTCCTTCACTTGAGAAATGGTCTGGCTGAGCAAAGGTGCTTTGGTGAGGAGAGGGCAGAAGTGTGGTTGTTGGTAAGTGTGGTTGTTGATAAGTGTGGTTGTTGGTAGCTGTGGCTGTTGGTAGCTGTGGCTGTTGATAGCTGTGGCTGTTGGTAGCTGTGGCTGTTTGTTGGTAGCTGTGGTTGTTGGTAAGTGTGGTTGTTGGTAAGTGTGGTTGTTGGTAGCTGTGGCTGTTGGTAGCTGTGGCTGTTGGTAGCTGTGGCTGTTGATAGCTGTGGTTGTTGTTAAGTGTGGCTGTTGGTAGCTGTGGCTGTTGATAGCTGTGGTTGTTGATAGCTGTGGTTGTTGATAGCTGTGGTTGTGGATAGCTGTGGTTGTGGATAGCTGTGGCTGTTGATAGCTGTGGTTGTTGGTAGCTGTGGCTGTTGGTAGCTGTGGTTGTTGATAGCTGTGGTTGTTGATAGCTGTGGTTGTTGGTAGCTGTGGCTGTTGGTAGCTGTGGCTGTTGATAGCTGTGGCTGTTGATAGGTGTGGCTGTTGATAGGTGTGGTTGTTGGTAGCTGTGCCTGTTGATAGGTGTGGTTGTTGTTAGCTGTGGCTGTTGATAGGTGTGGTTGTTGTTAAGTGTGGCTGTTGGTAGCTGTGGTTGTTGGTAGCTGTGGCTGTTGATAGCTGTGGCTGTTGGTAGCTGTGGCTGTTGGTAGCTGTGGCTGTTGATAGCTGTGGCTGTTGATAGCTGTGGTTGTTGGTAGCTGTGGTTGTTGTTAAGTGTGGCTGTTTTTAAGTGTGGTTGTTGATAGCTGTGGCTGTTGGTAGCTGTGGCTCTTGATAGCTGTGGCTGTTGATAGGGGTGGTTGTTGATAGCTGTGGTTGTTGTTAAGTGTGGCTGTTGGTAGCTGTGGCTGTTGGTAGCTGTGGCTGTTGATAGCTGTGGCTGTTGATAGGTGTGGCTGTTGATAGCTGTGGTTGTTGATAGCTGTGGCTGTTGATAGGTGTGGTTGTTAGTAGCTGTGGCTGTTGGTAGCTGTGGTTGTTGATAGGTGTGGCTGTTGATAGCTGTGGCTGTTGATAGGTGTGGTTGTTGGTAGCTGTGGTTGTTGGTAGCTGTGCCTGTTGATAGCTGTGGCTGTTGGTAGCTGTGGCTGTTGGTAGCTGTGGCTGTTGATAGGTGTGGTTGTTGGTAGCTGTGGTTGTTGTTAAGTGTGGCTGTTGTTAAGTGTGGCTGTTGGTAGCTGTGGCTGTTGGTAGCTGTGGCTCTTGATAGCTGTGGCTGTTGATAGGGGTGGTTGTTGATAGCTGTGGTTGTTGTTAAGTGTGGCTGTTGGTAGCTGTGGCTGTTGGTAGCTGTGGCTGTTGATAGCTGTGGCTGTTGATAGGTGTGGCTGTTGATAGCTGTGGTTGTTGATAGCTGTGGCTGTTGATAGGTGTGGTTGTTAGTAGCTGTGGTTGATAAATGTGGCTGTTGGTAGCTGTGGTTGTTGGGTGTGGCTGTTGATAGCTGTGGCTGTTGATAGGTGTGGTTGTTGGTAGCTGTGGTTGTTGGTAGCTGTGCCTGTTGATAGCTGTGGCTGTTGGTAGCTGTGGCTGTTGGTAGCTGTGGCTGTTGATAGGTGTGGTTGTTGGTAGCTGTGGTTGTTGTTAAGTGTGGCTGTTGGTAGCTGTGGCTGTTGGTAGCTGTGGTTGTTGATAGCTGTGGCTGTTGGTAGCTGTGGCTGTTGGTAGCTGTGGCTGTTGATAGCTGTGGTTGTTGGTAGCTGTGGCTGTTGGTAGCTGTGGCTGTTGGTAGCTGTGGTTGTAGCTGTGGTTGCTGAGGTTCAGCTCTCGTGTCTACAATGAAAGAACACCTCTCCCAATGGCACAGCCTCCTCCTGCCATGCACAGCCAGCCTGCAGGGTGACAGTGGCACTGCCCTGAGCCTGTGGCACGAGGACAGCCTGCTCAGCCACACCTGGGTGGGTGGTGGGTGGTGGGGAAGGCAGGTGAGCGATTCTGTAGGGCAGACACCCATCCCCAGCAGGGCTGTGGTGCCAGGGCAGGCTGATTTCACCCCTGCACGTGTGTTGAGGGATGAGAGCTCCCATCCTGTGCACCTGTGTCTGTCTGGAGATCCCCTGGCTGATTTTCTCTTTGCATTTCCATGGTGGTGCTCAGTGATGCCCCTTGGGGCTGACATTTCTGATGGGGCTGTGACTGGCAGTGGGAACACAAGGCAAGGAAAAGGCCCCTCAGCACCTGCAGACTGTTAGAAGTGCCCAGAAACGCCTCCCTGCTCATTATTGCCAGTGATGGAATCTGTTCTGACTCTGAGGGCTGGGCCCATGTCCCCCCTTAGCCCTCCCCATTTCAGAGGGTGTCACACTTCTCACTGCTGGGGATGCTCCTGTGCCAGCAGAGGAGTCCCCTTCTGAGTCAAAGCTCCTGGTCTGAGTCACAGAGCTACAACACAAACATCTGGAAGCAGCACTGGAATGGATGACAAGGTTAAAAATTCCCCTCCTGACCACCACACGGAGGTGTGGATGGTTTTATCTCCTTCCCCTCCCTCTGGCTCTCCTGTTCTAGGGCTCAGCAGCAGCACCCAGGAGAAGGAGGAGCTGAGGGCCCCAGCTGCTGGTCCCTGTGGCTGCAGGGACAATGTGTTCCCACAGCAGGTGCCACCTGCCTCCCAAAAAAGCCCTGCAGCATGCACCACCTGCACCAAGGGGACACAGCAAAGGTGACAAGGGGGGGTCCCTGGGGACACCTGCACTCCATCCAGCCTCAGGGGGTCAGGTCTCCTGCAGTTCTCCTCTGTGCTCATCCCGTGACAAAGCTCGTGGTGTGTCCCTTCCTCCAGGTCATGGCTGAATTCATTTGAACAGGACTGAGCCCAGTGGTGACCCCTGGGGACCTGCACTCTGTGCCACCCTCAGAGCCCTCTGAGCTCACACTCAGCCAGTTCCCAGCCCAGTGCCCCAGCTCAGCCTCCCCCCCTCACTGTTAGGGGACAGTGCCAGGAGCTCAGCTGAGCTCAGGGCAGGCAGGGGCCCTGCTCTCCCCTCATCTGCCCAGGCACTCATTCCATCCCCAACGCCTGTCAGACTGTTCCAGCACGATTTCCCCTGCCTGAACCCATGCTGACTGGTCCTGCTAAGCTTCTTCTCCTCCACCTGCCTGGAGATGACATTCAGGATGAGCTGTTCCATAACCTTTCCAGGGATGGAGCTGGGGCTGGCTGGCCTGCAGTTACCTGGGTCCTCCTTCCTTTTTGATCACTGGAGTGACTTGGCTTTTCTCCAGGCACCTCTCCTGTTCCCCATGACCTGTAACTGTGATGAGATTATGGCTCTGTGACCACACTGAGATCTCTAAATCTTCTTGCTTATCCCCCACGCCGTGTGCACTGGAGCACAGGCATTTCAGAGAGCTAATGGAGCCTGAAAGTTCCCAATAAATGGTGCAAGAGGATCCCCACAGCTGCCAGGGTCACACCATGCCAGGGAGCTGCTCTGCTCAGTTGCTTCCCTGGAGCAGATCAGGACACCCTTGACCATGATCTGATCTCCTCTAGAAGTGCTGGGAAGTTTCTGACTTCCCAGATTTGGTTTCTCTCAGTTTTCACCAGACACCTAAGCCAACTTAGGCTTCTTTCTGTGATGGAGACACACCCAAGTCCAGCTTTTAGTGTGGAAGTGCAGGAGGACAGGTGCAAAAAGTGCTTTTTTGCTTTGGGAGAGGTGTGCTTCCTTCCTGTAGCACTCCTCCTGCCTGGGACAGGGCATTTGCAGCACATTCCCCCTGGGAACACGACGTGTGCTGCTCCTTGGCATTCCATGCAGGATCACTCCCGTGCTTTCCCGTGGTGCTGAGCCACTGCAGTGGTTGCAGGAGGCTTTGGCTGACAGCTCTAAACAGGTGGCTGAGCGCTGAGTGACTTTTATGACCTGAAAAGGGTGGTAATTGTGCCAAAATTAGCTCTCGGGAGTGTTCTATGGCTGTCACGAAAGGCGATTTGTACATTATGGGTCGGGAGACAGTGAGATGTGTGTCTTGCTCCTGAGACAGATCTGACAGTCCATCAGCTCACTGACAACGAGCAAGCTCAGGCCATGCCTCGACTTCTGGAGCTGTTTCAGCCTTTGGAGCTGTGAAAACAAAACTCCTGTGTAATTCCTGTGCAGTCTGAGGGTGGGACTGCTGTTAAACAATTCCCTGTGGGACACAGGGATCATAGCAGGGTTTGCCCCCACACCAGCTGGGGCTGTGCCTGGAGGGAGTTGCTGCCTTGCAAAAAAGACTCAGTGTGAGATTTATCAGGTGCCAAGCTGCTGCAGCAGCCAGCAGAGAGACCCCTCAGACCTGCCAGTGGGGCAGGTGGGGTCCCTCTGGAAGAGCAGGAGAAAAAACCCCTGAACCTGCAGTTTGGGAGCTTGGGATGAAATCCATGTGATGCTGTGTTGCCTGGCAACAGGCTGAGAGTGATGGAGAACAGGGCAGGTGTTCCCCAGTTTGGGAGGTGATGGAGCACAGGACAGGTTCTCCAGTTTGGGAGGTGATGGAGCACAGGACAGTTTCTCTCCAGTTTGGGAGGTGATGGAGCACAGGGCAGGTTCTCTCCAGTTTGGGAGGTGATGGAGCACAGGACAAGTTTCTCTCCAGTTTGGGAGGTGATGGAGCACAGGGCAGGTGTTCCCCAGTTTGGGAGGTGATGGAGCACAGGACAGGTTCTCCAGTTTGGGAGGTGATGGAGCACAGGACAAGTTTCTCTCCAGTTTGGGAGGTGATGGAGCACAGGGCAGGTTCTCTCCAGTTTGGGAGGTGATGGAGCACAGGACAAGTTTCTCTCCAGTTTGGGAGGTGATGGAGCACAGGACAAGGTTCTCCAGTTTGGGAGGTGATGGAGCACAGGGCAGGTTCTCCAGTTTGGGAGGTGATGGAGCACAGGGCAGGTTCTCTCCAGTTTGGGAGGTGATGGAGCACAGGGCAGGTTCTCTCCAGTTTGGGGAGGTGATGGAGCACAGGGCAGATCCTCTCCAGTTTGGGAGGTGATGGAGCACAGGACAGGTCTGCTTCAGTTTGGGAGGTGATGGAGCACAGGGCAGGTTCTCTCCAGTTTGGGGAGGTGATGGAGCACAGGGCAGGTTCTCTCCAGTTTGGGAGGTGATGGAGCACAGGGCAGGTTCTCTCCAGTTTGGGAGGTGATGGAGCACAGGGCAGATCCTCTCCAGTTTGGGAGGTGATGGAGCACAGGACAGGTCTGCTTCAGTTTGGGAGGTGATGGAGCACAGGGCAGGTTCTCTCCAGTTTGGGAGGTGATGGAGCACAGGACAGGTTCTCTCCAGGCTGGGAGGTGATGGAGCACAGGACTAGTTTCTCTCCAGTTTTGGGAGGTGATGGAGCACAGGGCAGGTCCTCTCCAGGCTGGGGAGCAGCAGCTCCAGCTCAGACTGCCTTTGTGTGTGCATGGAGAAGAGGGAAGGATGGAGAGGTACCTGAGGTGAAGACAGTCACAAAAATGTGTAAGAACTGAGTGGGAGATAAAAGTCCAACAGAAGATAGGGAGAAAGAGAGAAGTCAGGTAGGGGAAAGGGAAAGGAGAGCCCAGAGAAGACATCTGCCCACTGAAGGAACTGCAATTCTCCTGGCTCTCACCTCCCAGGGACAGCTGCTGTCTCTGCTCAGGTGCATCCCAGCTTTGACAAAAAAAACTGCAGGAAAATGCAGTTTTCCTTTGAGCACCTGTGGTGGTTCTTCAGGGATTCTCTCAGGGATACCCAGAGTCCTGCTGCCTTCACAACAAGTTTTGAACTGATTTGGGCCGAGGGAACTGTTCTGAGCAGTGATCATCCACACAAGGTGACACTGGGAATGGCACCAGCGCTCAGAGAAATCCCTGGGAGGGTTCCACTCCTGCTAAACTGCTTTGAGGGACACTCAGGCTAAGGGTCAGGATGGTCAGCACACAGATTCTCGGTCTAATCTTAATTTCATCCACCTTCAGGTGTTTGGAGAGAGAGAGAGAGAAAAGAGGGAAAGAAAGAGAGAAAGAGAGAAAGAGAGAAAGAGAGAGGAAAAGAAAGAGAGAGAAAAAAAAGGAAGGAAAAGGAAGAAAGAGAGGGAGAGGGAAAGAAAGAGGGAAGGAAGGAAGGAAGGAAGGAAGGAAGGAAGGAAGGAAGGAAGGAAGGAAGGAAGGAAGGAAGGAAGGAAGGAAGGAAGGAAGGGAGGAAGGGAGGAAGGGAGGAAGGGAGGAAGGGAGGAAGGGAGGAAGGGAGGAAGGAAGGAAGGAAGGAAGGAAGGAAGGAAGGAAGGAAGGAAGGAAGGAAGGAAGGAAGGAAGGAAAGGAAGGAAAAGAAAGAAGGAAAAGAAGGAAAAGAAATGTAAGAACAGGGCAAATGACAAGGAGAGAAATTTTTGCCATCCATACCAAATGCTTTTGGTCTTCAAAACCCCCCTCAAAGCCACAGATCTCCCTGTGCCTCTGTCCTTGCATTTGCACCCAGAGCAGAGGGGACCCCAGATTTATTGAGGTGCTGTTTTGTCCCACAGTGAGGTGGGAGCTCTCTCTGCCCACATTTCAGCCCATTTTCATCCCTGGGTCGGGATGGAGGCTGAGCTCAGCCCTCCACACCACTCCCCTGACTGCAGCACTGCCCTGCACAGAGCACATTGCAATAAAAATGACATCCCCATCCCTTTGGCCACCCTCTGGGCCTCCCTTTTGCTGTTTTAGCCTACCCACAGCATCCCCCAGTGTCCTCAGGAGGAGGAATTCATCCATGTTTCGTCTGGAACACATGAAAGAAGGGATTTTGTTCACACTGACATGGTGAGGGAGCAGTAGGGTTGTGATGGGCTGTGATTTCCCTGTTCTCAGCTCTAGACTCTTAATAATTAAAACTTTTACCTCAGTACTTTCCATTTTGGTGGTTTTCCACCCAGTCTGACTATAAACAGTGCTGTAACAGGACTTTGACCTGACTGCATATTCCAAACCCAGCAGTTAATTTATCCCAGTTTGAAGAGATGAGCAAAAATACTTTATCTAAGTACAGCTGCTCCTGAAATGCCAGGATAAAGTTTTGTTTTTAGCTGTACCTTCCTTGTCATTTATAATAGGAGACAATACTAAATTTACCCTGATAAGTGCTTCAACACTCATCAGAACAAAGCCTATTACAAATTTCTATCATGAGTATGGAGGGAAAAAAAAAATAAAAATACAATCGTTCTCTCTCCGCAGAACGTCTCCACTTTGTACCGTGTTTTCCGAGAAAATTAATCCTCTTGCTCTCTCTTTAAAATTAAGGCTCAGCAGAGCACCTGAGAGCAGCAGGGGAGGCAGAATTCCTGGGGGCTGGTGCTCCTTGCAGGGTGCAGCAGCTGGAGCCCAGGACGTGCTCTGGTCACTCTGACTCTGTGTCAGCAGCACTGCTGACCTGGCCTCAGCTTCCCAAGCAAAACCACTTTATTTTGTAAGAGTAATGCTCCAAAAGGTGGGCAGGGCAGGGTTGCAGCGTGTCCCCTGTGAATTCTCTGCCAGCCAGCCCCTCAGCAGGCTGCTGTCCCTCTCACTCCGCTGCCTTTTCCCAGGCAGAGCTATCTATGATTGAAGCAATAGCTGAACCATCTGATTTCCCACCAGCCAACACCTCCTGCTGCAGCCAGCACCAGCCCAAGGTGAGTGCATAAAGAGGCATCACACTTCAGTAACATGTTACATTTGCTTTTTGCTGGTGCCAGCTGCTGCAGAAGGTAGTAGGGAGTGAGCTGAAGCTGGAACTGGAGATTTTGGGGAGCTGCTGCCACAAGTCCAGGCCACATCTAACCTGAATTTCCTTCACTTTTAGCTCTTTGGAGACAGAAAAAGAAAGAGACTGAAACAAAGAGAGATCAAGAGTGAAAAAGAAAGAAAACAATGTAAGAAATCTCATGACAGAGTGACCCCAGGCATAGATATAGGGGTGCAAGATTTCTCAGTGTGTGCCCATTTCTTCCTCACCAAAAGGTGCTTCTAATTATTTCCATTCAGGCTCCAAACTGGTGTTTTCTGTGCTCACCAAATCCACTGAGGGGGGGAATGTTTCAATCTAAAGAAAGTCCATAGGAGAAATTAACTTTTCCAAGGAAAACAGCAGGGAGGAGAGAGAAGAAAGGAACTGGAAGGAGAAGTGTAAAGCATCCTGCAAAGCTGCTCTGTGCAAACCTCCTTGTCTTGGTTTGAAGGACAGGTGTCTGCCAATAAAGGCAGAAGTTTTTTGGGGTTTTTTTAATGGAGAATGTAAACCTTCTCCTTTTAAATTATTATAATTTTGAAATTAAGGGGCTCTCAGGCAAAGAGATGGGAATTAGGAAGAACAGTTCTTTACTAGGAAAATTAAAATAGAAATACAGTATTACACAGAACAATCCCAAACCCTGCCAGAGTCAGAATCCAAGCTGACACCCGTCAGTCAGTCAGGGTGTTGGCACAGTCCCATTCAATGGTGGCTGCATCCTCCTGCAGGGGCAGATGTGGTTCAGCTGGAGCAGTGCTCCTGGAGAAGGTGCAGTTTCCTCTGAAGGTGCAGGGATGATGTGCAAAGGTCTGGCTTTCCTCTGGAATCCAGTGGAAAGAAGGTCTCTTGGTGTCCAAAATGTCAGTTTTTATCTGGGTAGGAAAGGCTTGGCTCCTCCCCGGGCTGGAGCATCTCCCATGGGATGATGGAATTTTATCAGTCATGCACTGAGACTCAATGGCCATGAACAGGAGATATCTCCTGGAGGGAGGATGGGCTGTGGAAAGATAAAGATGATTGCCCAGCTGGTTTAAAGATGGCCCATGAGCAGATAATGTGTGCCAGGAGATCAGGGTCACTGCCCCAGCTGGGTTAACAGATGGGGACAGAATCCACATTTCTGTCACATCCTGTATTGCAGCCCAAGACACTCCTCTGTGCAATAAACAGAATCTTAAGAGCTGTCTGAAGTCTCCATCCCCCCCTCCAGCTCTTTCACTCCACGTTTGGAGAGGACAAAGCACTTTGTAAGGGACAGGCTGCAGAGGCAAGGCCAGGAACTCACACCTGAGATGCCTTAGCCAGCACCCCCAGGAGAAGGAAGAGCTCCTGAGCTGCTTCCCAGGCCACCATCCCAGCTCCTGGAGGTGAAGCTGTTTCCCAGTCTACCCTCTTCATTCTCCCAGCAGCGGTGATCCAGCTCTGCAGAGAAAACTGAACCAGCAAGTTGGTGATGCCCAGACCCCAATCACAGACACATTGGTGGCCAGAGAGCTCTGGAGCTCCAGCCCAGCCTCCCCTCTCACTGAGAGCCATCCACACAGCACAGGACAGCCCTGACCCGAGGGGATCCCTGTTCTCCCAGCTCAGGAAGGTGCTGCTTGATGTGTTCCTGCCTTTTCCCCCAGCACAAGCCCCGTGCCACATCCCCACGTTGTCACACTGCTGTGACCTCAGGAGCAGGCAGCAAATCCGCTGTTCCCCTGTCCTTGGAGTCAGCCAACACCCCGAGGGGGTCTGGCGTGTCACATTTCCACCCACAGCTCTCGAGCCTTTGAGGGAGCTGGAAAAGCTCTTTGCTTTATGATGCCTAACCCTCAGTGGAAGTGCAGGGGTCAGGACAGGCTGTTTCCCCAGCCAGGATGTCCTGATTGAGTCAAGCACTGGTGATGGCATCTTAAAAGCGCTCAAGAGGGGTAAATCATCTGCCAGCACCGGAAAGCTCTGGGGAGAAATCACCACAGAATGCACTTGCTGGGAGTCAGAATGGGCCAGGCAATGCACAGCCCTCTGCCAGCAGCCCCCAGCAGAGCAGAGTGGTCCCTCACCACCAGGGGCTGGCAGGATCTGTTGGCATGGCAACGAGGGATGCTGGAGAGGGAGTTTGCAAGACGGAGAAATGTTTGATGGATTTTAACGATGCCAGCCTCGTTGTCTCCTCGCCTCCCTCCTCCCTCACTCACGCACTCCACCTTGTGCTGCCAAGCTGAATAACGGCGTTGCTGTGGTGGGAGGAAAACGGCATCATCGGTAGCCCTGCTGTCGGGAGAGGGGCACACAGGGCTCAACCACTTTTTTTTCCTGACATTCCCCCATCTCCTGCCAGTATCTCTCCCTGTGGAGACAAAGGCAGGCACTGGAGAGGGATCTGGGGCTCCAGCAGGATGCTCAGACTCTGTTTGTGCTGTGATATCCCACATCTCTCATCAACTCTCTGGACTATTTTACCTTCCTCATTGCAGGATGGAGAGGGCAACTCTGACTTACCTTTTTTATTTTTAAAATTGTTTAAGATGCAGGGCTATTCAAGCATTAAGTAATTCTTGGTCACCTCTAGAACTCAGGCAGAGTATGGAGCAAAGAGGAGTGAAGAGGCAGAGAGGTTAAAAAAGCAGATTTTTCTGCATACCCAAAACCTTTTCTGCTTTCACATGAGATCTCTGGTTTGTTGGAGGTGAGATCAGGACTCCCTGCACAAATGGCAGCTGCAGAATTCCCTGCTCCCACTCCAGGGGTGACCTCCCAACCCAAAGCAGTTTGTCCCCAGGTGCAGCAGGCAGGCACATGTTATCCTCCTGCACATAATTTGGGACAGTGTGACAACCACACAGGTCTGGCTACTGCCAGGATAAACATCTGCTGCTTTTGGTCTGGGTGTGATGCCAAGCAGTGTTTCAATGTGGCTTCTCCCTGGCCAGGGCTGCAGATTGTCCAGGCTGTGTTTCAGGTCTCCTGAGGGGCTCCCTGAGGTTCCCCTCCAGCAGCATCCAGCTCTGCAATGGCTCTGTGAGCCCTGTGCTCCACACCAGGGCTTTGTGTGCTGCTCCTGCCCAAACCACCAGCCTGGAGCCAGAGCTGACTCTGGGAAGACACCTGGAAACGCTCAACCAGCAGGACACCCACCCCAAAGAGATTTTCCCAAGGATGTCACAGCTCTGTAACAGCCCTGAGTGCATCACCAGCCCCCAGCCAGCCCCACCTGGGGGCTGGGATGCCCACCTGTATCCTCCCCAGCACAGACAGGGAGCTTCTCTGTGGATCCTCCTGCAGCTCATGTCCAGGGAGGAAGGCAGACAGGAGAGAAGGCCCCAGGTGGGTCCCCTACAGTGTAATTCCTGATGTAATACCTCCCAGCTGGGCAGAGCACGAGCCAGTTCCTGCTCCTAATCCCTCCTCAAGGTAAGAGGGAAGGTGACCTTTCCCTTGGCAAGAGGGACAAGGAAAGAGCAATGTTCTAAGGCACCATGGAGGTCTGGGTCAGAGAGCAGGGCTTTGTCACTAAAGCACACCTTGAACTCCACACAGGGTTTAGGCTCTAATATTTTGCATCCAGACTTGGTTAAACATGATCTGAAGAGGTGAGGAAACACCTGTGTCCTTTCCTCATGGGGGTGAAGAGGCAGCAGGGTTGGTCAGTGGGAAGAACCCTGGTCCCAAATCTCCTGGGCTGCCTCTTTTCAGGAGCAGGGTTGCTGTGCAAGACTGGCTGGTGTCCACAACTGTGGGGGGCTCAGTCACAGCAGCTCCTGTGCTGGCTCTCACTAGGAACTGAATTTTTGAATTCTTTCATCAGTGCTTCCCCCTGGACCCTGCAGGGAGGAGCAAACCCCGGGGATCCCCTTGGCTGTGGTTTGTGTGAGTGCTCAGCCCTGGTGCTGCTGATGGCAGAGGGAGGGGTCCCCATCTCTGGAGGGGATGGGGCTGCTGTTTTCCTCCAGCTCTGGTGATGTGCAGGGAAGAGGAGCCTGCTCCAGCAGCTCGTCACTGTGCCAGCCCAGGGCAGCACAGGGAATCCCTGTGCAGGAGCAGCTCTGCTCAGCCCAGCCAGCTCCTGGCAGGGATCCTCCACACACACACAGCCCCCTGAACAGCATCCCACATCTTCCCCCCCAGAGGAATCCTCAGAGCTTCCTCTCTCCTCTGTTCTTTTGTGTCCCCCTGAATTTCTTCTGCCTGGCTCCACGCTGCTCTGCAGCTTTGTGTGCTCAAAATAATTCCTGCTCAGGGAATTCCTCTCCCTCTCATTCTCTGCTCTCCTGCAGTATTTCTCACTGGCCTTTGCCCTAAGAGATGTAGTTGAGCATTAGCCCAAATATCATCTCCCACTGGTGTTCTGTACAGACTGGATGACTTTAAAACCCTCCTGCAAAAACATCTTGTTTCAAAAGGAGAGCAGGAGAGAGGAAGGCTTTGCTCTCCAGGTGGGGTGTTTGCTGAGGAATTATTCTAAGCACTGACTATCTTGGCAAAGTGCTGTGTTCACCTTGGGCACTCCCAGCCTCAGGAGGAGCAAAATCTGGGAGCAGCAACCTTGGCACTGCTGCCAGCACCCATCTCCTCTCCAGCCATCTGTATCCATCCTTCATCTTCCCTCAGTCACCTGCAGATCTCAACCAGCATATTGATAAATTGTATTTGTATTACATACACCTGATTGAGAGGTGCTGTGCTTCTGTGGGAGCTCTCACAGGTGGGGCTGGGTTAACCCTGGCAGCAGAATTGTGGGGCAGAGGTGTCTCAGATGAGGGGCTGAGTGTCAGCAGTGCAAGCAGCTGCCCTCAGAGATGGGTCCAAGGCACTGCAGAGCCTGTTTTTTTCATTCTTTGCTTTAACTAGGGATTGTTTCTTGCTTCTGCCTCTTGTTTTATCCTTCATCCTTCTGCAGTGAGTGCTGAGTTTTGTGATTCCTCTGCAAAGCATTGAGGGGACGTGAGCAATTACTGCCCCATAGCCAATGTGTTGTGTTTTGCTTTTTGGGCTGAGCCCTGGTTGCCAGGGTGCTGTGCAGGCTGAAATGTGTGTGTGCATGTGCTGCAGCTGCTGCTCACAGACCCGGTGAGGCAAGAGGGGGAAGCTCTGTGTTATAACCTCCCTTTTAAAATACTACAGCAGCCTAATGCAGCTTGTGATGGGGGGAGAAGAGCAGCTATTTTTAGCAAAAACGCTTCAGGTGAGTCGAAACTTTCCCCTTTGTTGCCTGCATCTTCAAAGCTCTTCTCCCAGCCTGGGGAAACAAGGCTAATCAGCCTCTGCTGCTTCCCAGCTCTCCCAGCAGCAAGTCTGCAGGCTCTGGGATGCTGCAGCCTGCCCTGCTTGTGCCTCAGTGCTGGGCCATAAAATAAAGGGATTTAAAAACACCCCAGCCATAAGAAAGCTGGGAAATGCCCTGGGTGCCCTTGCCTTCCAGATGGGCTGGGTGTATTGGAAGCTGCTCCTTGAGGTTTCTCACACAGGGTGTGGATTATCCAGGTGATGCTGGAGCTGTAGTGCCATGGGGGGTGGGCTGTGGGTCCAGAGGCTCTGGAGAACCCAGAGAAGACCCCAGAGCAGATATCCCCACTGGATATCTGGAACATGAGGGGTGTGTGAGGAACGGGTGCCCAGGCTGCAGGGCAGGCCAGCCCAGGGGTGCTTTGCTGGGTCCCTGCCTCCCTTGAGCTGCTGTGCTGCTGTGCCACAGCTGAAATTAAGGAACCAGGTGTGTGAGACTCTGCCTGGAGTGGAGCCAGTAGGAAAATACTGTCTGGCAGTGAGAGGGAGTCAAACTGGGAGCCTGTGAAGGGAACCAGTGATGGTGGTGGTGCAGATGTGGCCCCAGGAGTGGCACCTGAAGGGTCAGGAGGGAAAGTTTGGCTGTGGAATGCCCTCAGTGAGCTGTGACAATGGGCAGAGGGGGCTGAGGGTGCCACCCCCTTCTGAGGAGGTAAAACAAACTGGGCTGGCAAAGGGCCACAATCCCCAATTCATTGGGTAGTGCTTTTGGATTGTTTGGCTTTTCTCTGAAAGATTCTTCTCCCCAGGTGACTGGCAGGGCCAGCCCCCAGGGAGAGCAGTTCTGTCTAACCCACTTTTACACCATGCACTTAATGCAATGAATCTCCTCACTTTCCTCCAAGATCTTCACTTACAACAAGATCCCTTGGCACCCACTTTAAAAAAAGAAGCCTTGCTGACATGCCTTTATTGGGCTGCTCTTAAAGCTGGCACAATTAAACAGCAGAGATAAGAGCTGCTCTGCAGCCTGCCTTCAGTTGGTAAATATTAATGCTGGCTTTTTTAAGGTGAGTGGTGTGTTCCTGTGCTGCTGGCAGCTCACTTGGCTGGTACAAGAAATGGCTTCACTTTTGATAAGGGCTCAAAGAAGGTTTGAGCTCTTGGAGTTTGAGGCCAGAAGGGATAATTTGAATAAGGTTTTTTTTTTGTTTTTTTTTTTTTTTCTTTTCTATTTAGGGTATTCTGAAGTTTCAGCTGGTTGACACTTCTCAGCTGATGAGCCCTATAGCTTCAGGATGAAGGCAGAGGAGGTGTTTGGCAAGGTTAGCTTACCAGAAGGGTTAAATTTTGATTTATAGATAAACAGAAGATCCTATGCAAACAGGCATGGAGTGCAGTAACAGGCAATGCAGTACTTAATTACCCCTGCCACTAAAAATGTGTGGTTTGTGACACTTTTTCCCTGGCTAACTTCAAACTCTGGAGGTCACTTCTGGCAGAGAAGTGTTTCTCACCCTCTCCTCTCCCACGGTCAGACTAACCCAGCTTTATGCTGAATTTAGAGGGCTTTGCACTTGCAGCTTCATTTTTGGTGGTGTGAGCACCTGCAGTGTCCCAAAGTGGGCACGAGGTGTGGGAGCTGCTGAGCTGGGAGAGCAGCTCCTGGGAGGGCTCATTTGGCATTGAAGCTCCCACTGGGGACAGTGAGGATGTCCAGAGCTGTCCCTCCAGCCCAGGGGATCACAAATGATCCTTGGGATGGGGCTGGAAAAGTGGGAAGGGGGTTAGGATGTGGAAAATTGGGAATGGTGGTGGGAGATGGAAAATTGGGAATGGGGCTGCAGTGAATTTTGTCAGGGGGGTGGTGTGTTAAAAATTCAGCTTATCATCACCCCAAGACTGTGTCTGGGGCCCAACAGGTCACAAAGGGAGAGGAAATCTGGCTGAAAGTCTTACTGGAAGGCAGATGTTCATTTTAAGGCTGCCACATGTCCTGACCAGTAACAATTTTGTGTCTTGTTTGCTTGGTGCTGCTCTGAGGCTGACAAGGAGGTGCTGAAAGGTTTTTTTGCCCCTTCATTGCACCTCCTTCATTCTATTCTGCACCTTCAGAAACCAGTGTGGCTTTTGCCTAATCAAAAACCTAATTGGACAAAAAACAGCAGCAGGGCTTGGCTGGTGAGAGGCTGAGCTGTGACGCCTTACAAGGAAATATATAAATATATAAATATATATATATACACATAAAGAAAGCGATTTATGCACCTCTATCATACCTGGTAATGTGAATCCACATTTAGCACAGGGGGAACTGCTGGCTCTGTGGGGATTGAGGGCTGTTTGGCAAAGCAAGCACTCTGCCATCAAATGAAGAGATCAGCCACGCTGCCTGGAGCCAGCCAGCCTGGGTTATATTTAACCCAGCAGTTTTCACACCGGGAGAGTAAGCACATCCTTTATGTCTCATTTCTGTCCTGGGTGGTGCCACGGTGCATCACAATTGTGGCAGGGGTGATCCAGCCCCCAGTGACACCTTTACAGGCTGCTTAGCACGTCTGAGGCTGCTGGAGGGTGGGGAGAGAGGAGAGGGAGGCAAGAGCAGAACCTGCAGCCTCTGCTCCTGGCTGCCCTCCCTCCCCTGGCATCCTGACACCCTCCCAGACCTGCAGAGAGGGCTGCAGCAGAGCTGGATCCGCTCTGGAGCATTAGGAGTGGATGGAAAAGTGAAGCAAATGGAGGAAGAGGTGCAGCCTCCCCACCTGAGGGGTCTGGGGGTGTCTGGAGGCTGAACAAATGCTGAACAGCCCTTTGCAGGGCTTGGCTTGGAGCAGAGGAATGTTGGATTTGTCTTTACAAACGAGCTGTGGGTCTGCTGGTAGATAAAACCAGCACTGAGAGATAAAAGAAACAATGGGATGGGTTCCACTGATTGATGAATGGAAAAAAAATATTTGCCTTTACAAACAAGCTGTAGGTTTGCTGATAAATGAAATTGGATATTGGAAGAGGAAAGAAGCAATGGGGAAAAAAATGTGAATTTTGTAAGAATTAAAAATTAAAAGGGAGGGTTATACATTAGAGGGGAATCTCAGGTATCAGGTGTTCTGGGCAGTCTGTACCTCTCAAGTACCTCAGCCCATGGGGAAAGAGAGAGGGAAATGCAGATGGCAAATTGGGATAAAAGGAGGCTGCATCCTCCAAAAATTCAAGACATCCCATGGGAATTCTCCATGGCCTCTCCCTTTATTCAAATAGAGCAGAAAGGACTCCTCTGTCTCATTTTTGGACATAAACCTCTGGTGTTTGTGGGTTAATTTTCCTGACACCACTCTCCTACCACCCTGTCAGAATGGGGGTGACTTTAACGAGCCAAGGCTGAGCCAGAGCAAGGTGAGCAGGAAGGACCAAGATCTGAGATTGGTCTCCTGTCCTTCCTCTCCCCAGCCTCTGGAAAATGCTGCCCTGAGCTTGGCAGCCTTGGGGGTGGCTCTGCCCAGGAGCTGCTCCCCCAAGAACACAAAACACCAGGGGTGTGATGCCTCAGCCTGGAAAATGGGGTGCCCAAGCCTGGAGCTGGGTGCTGGGGCAGGGAAGGAGAGCTGGGAATGCCTGGGAATGCCTGGGAATGCTGATTCCCTGCTCACCCCAGAGTGAGCTGTCCCCTCTGGCAGGGCTGTAACAGCAAAGGGGATCTCAAATGTCACACTGCTCATTATTCCTCTGCAGCATCCAAAGTCTTTAATTAACACCAATCAACACCCTTTCTGCAAACCAGGAGTGGAAGCTGATGGGGGAGCAGGAGCAGGGCTGGAGGGTGCAGAGCAGTGTGACCTTCTGCCCTGCAGGTCCAGGTTTTCCTCCTCCCTGTCCCATGGAGCATCTGGCATCACCAGCTCTGTTTACAGCTGTACATGGAGAACTAAAAATGCTTTACAGGAGCAGGCTTAAAGACCAGGTTGCCTTAAAAATTAGGGGGAAATGGGGCATGTTATTGTGACAACGTGCTCCAGTCTGAGAGCTTGCAGGACCTTAGGAACCCATCCTGAGCAGGTTTGGGAGGGTATGAGGGGGCTAAACCCATTTCCTGCATGGCAGAGGCAGTGTGGGTGCCTGCTGGTGCCTGGGAAGGGGTGGGGGTGTGGAAAAGAGGGTCTGGGAATTGCTGGGCAGATGTGTGTTGTGAAGGACAGAGCCTGTCCTGCCTGGAGGAGAATTGCTCTCTGAGAAATGGGGCTTGGGGCTTGGGGTGAAAAGAGGGGCAATGCTGGCAGCTTCATTTCAGGTTAATGAAAATATGATTAACAGTTGTAATTAACTGATGAGATGGTGACTAGTTCTCTGCCCCTCTGATGATTGATGAGGTGCAGAGCCTGCCTGTGTCCATGATTTCTGCTTAGGGCAGCACTCTGCAGCAGCTCAAACTTTCTGCCTCTGACCTGGGTCTGGAGGGGGTTCTGTGGCTCTTCCTGCTGAGGTGGGAGTGTGGAGCTGCCCTCCTGCTGAGCCTGACCCCAGCCCTGTGCCCTGCTTTGGAGGACAGGTGTCTGCCAATAAAGGCAGAAGATTCTCTTTGAAATGGAGAATGTAAACCACCTCCCTCCAAATTATTATTATCATTTTGAAATTAAGGGGCTCTCAGGCAAAGATATGGGAATTAGGAAGAACAGTTCTTTACTAGGAAAATTAAAATAGAAATGCAGTATTACAAAGAACAATCCCAAACCCTGCCAGAGTCAGAATCCAAGCTGACACCCGTCAGTCAGTCAGGGTGTTGGCACAGTCCCATTCAATGGTGGCTGCATCCTCCTGCAGGGGCAGATGTGGTTCAGCTGGAGCAGTGCTCCTGGAGAAGGTGCAGTTTCCTCTGAAGCTCCAGGGATGATGTGGAAAGGTCTGGCTTTCCTCTGGAATCCAGTGGAAAGAAGGTCCCTTGGTGTCCAAAATGTCAGTTTTTATCTGGGTAGGAAAGGCTTGGCTGCTCCCCTGGCTGGAGCATCTCCCAGTGGGATGATGGAATTTTATCAGTCATGCCCTGGGACTCAATGGCCATGAACAGGAGATATCTCCTGGAGGGAGGATGGGCTGTGGAAAGATAAAGATGATTGCCCAGCTGGTTTAAAGATGGCCCATGAGCAGATAATGTGTGCCAGGAGATCAGGGTCACTGCCCCTTTTAACAGATGGGGACAGAATCCACATTTCTGGCCACATCAACCCAACACACCCTGCCTGGCTGGGGGGTTTCATAGCAGGAAAGGAGTCCTGGGGCAGAATGGGGTGAGGATGTTGGTCTGTGGTGGAGCAGAGCCAGAGCCAAGCTGGGAAATGAAACCTCACCCAGTGCTCATGGAGGGCTGGGGCTGAGGTGCAGGAGGGGAATTCCTGGTGTCAGGGCTCTCTGTGTCTCCTGCTGTGTGCCCTGGAGATGAGACACACTCTGAGCCTTGCACCAGAGGGGTTTGGGGTGTGCTCACAGGTGGGAGCTGATGTGCCAGGTCCATACTGGGCTGGCCTGAGCTTTTCCCAGCAATTGCCTGAGGGAGGGGCTCACAAAGTGCTGCATCCTTGAGTGAGAGCCCCTCTCCTCTCAGCAAGGTCACAGCTGCAAAGTGCCACCCACGAGGGATGCTCCCTGCCTCTGCCCAGTGCAGGCAACGATTATTAAACTGTATAAAACAAGACCAAAATACCCACACAGCTGAACTTGCCACCTTAAAAACTAGATTAAACCTGTAGAAATATGTGAGAGCAACACTGGAGGAAGGCATTGTGTGCATGGTAAGAGCAGGGGAACAACTTATTCTTGTTTATTCCACCATTGAGGGTGGCATTTGTCCCTGCAATGAAGACAGATGGCACCTGAAGTGACCAGGGCAGGTCAGAAACTGGTGCTCTGCCCCATCTGAATTTCTCTGGAGCAATGGTTAAGGATTTGCTTTTGCTGTAGAGGGGAATAACAGAGCAGGTGAGCTATATTTTGTTTGTCTGATTACATATGCATGATCTAAAAAAAGTGACTCTCCATTTTCTCCAAGGATACCTGATGAGCATTAAAAATACAATTGCAAGAATAATCAGGTCAGACTTCAAACAAATGCAGGGAAACAGTTCTGTTCAAGAAATAGATATCCTGTTATGTCACACTTTGTCTGAACAGTCCTTAAAAAATGATCTTCCTTTTGGAGATGAAACCAAGGCTTTTCAACCCAAAAGCTGTGAGTAGCCAAGGAGTTCCAGTGGGGAAGAAAAGCAAACCCCACAGTTTCATGGGGCCTCTCCAGGGTTACAGCAGGGCATGGCTGGTGCAGGATTTGTGCCTCTGTGGGTTAAAATAGGTGCAAACAAAGGGGCAGCACCAGAGGGATGGCCAGGGGACTGACCCAAATCCATGACCCTGCTGCCTGTGGGGCAGGGTGGCTCTGAGGAGAGCAGGGAGTCTTGGTAGCCCAGTCTTGGTGCAAAGTTGCTGCCTAGATGTGGCTGGGAGTGCAGGGATAAAGGCTTTTTGTGAGAGATCCCTTTCTTCAGCAGTGCCAGGGTTAGAGGGGCTGCCACTTCTGTGGGTATTGTTGCAGCAGACCTCTCCTTAGGGGCAGACATGACCAAGGCACAAATTCTCATCCAACAACGTGAAAAGGGTCCTGGTTTGTTCTTCTTTACAGCTTAGCCATCCTGACTGTGACTACAGCAGGGTCCCACTGCAGACTCTAAGTGCTGGCTATTCCTGCTGCAAGTACTGGTTTGCAGGCTCTGGACACAGCTTTCACCCAGCTCTGACTGCATCAGAGCCAGACTGACCTCACAGCAGATCTTTTACAGCAGCAACTCTCTCCCTTTTTTTATTCCTTCTTCCTCAGGGCTCCTCTACCTCCTCCAGGTCCTCTTTCTCCAGGCCCTCTGTCTCCAAAATCCTCCTGACCAGCCAACCCACCCCTTCCATCACATGTATTAAGGGCAAGGCTATTCCTCTTCTTTAGTAATTAGTACAACTGTGACTTGTCAGGGGAGAGGTCTCAGTAATCTTTTTTTTCTACACCTACAGGGAATTAGCACAGGTGCAGGGAAATGGAACTTCTCCATCCCCCCAAAACACAACCAGCAACTTCTCAGGTGTCCAGCTGGGAGAGTTGTGTAGGCAGAGAATTTGTGCAGATCTGCAGGGGGGGTTTAACCCCTGCCTTTGCTCCTTACCTCGATAGAGAGGTTGAAAGGCTGGAGCAGCAGAGCTTGTAGCTCTAAATCTGCCAAAAAGCAACAACTTGGAGAAGGAACTATCCATAGCTTGGCTTGGAAAAAAAAAATCCCAGATACATGAAAATGCCATCTTACAGTCACTTTACCTGCAGAAGGACACTTTCATGCATCACTGGGATGCAAATGCTTGAATAAGCTTCAGTTTAAAAGGGAGTTCATCTGGGAAGGGAAGGCAGAGGTCTCCTGTGGGCATGCCTGCTCACCAGGAACGTGCTGGGTGACCTCAGCAGCTGTGGCAGCTGGCCCTGCTATTGTTTTACAGCTTTTCACATGAGCAAGTGAGCCTTGCAAAGATACTCCGGGCTGCCAGAAGTCCTGTGTGAAAGGAGGGGAGTGAGGGAAGCTGCTCTGTGTCCATCTGATGGGAGAGCTTTGTCTCTGCTGGAGTCTGGAGAGTGGCTCTGAGATCAGCCTCCTTCCCCAGGAGCCAGGCAGCTCCCTGCCTGCTGTTCCATCACTTCTCTGCAGGCATAAATGTGTGTAAATATGTGTTTTTACACACCCACAGCACTGCTAGTGCCCAACAACCTGTTGTCAGTGGGCTGGGGCCGTGAGTTGTCTATCCCAAAAACAAAAACCTTGTGCCAGTGCTACAGGGGCAGAGTGGTTGGGAAGTGGAAAAGGGAGATTCCTTTGCTGCTTGGCAGGGGCTGCACATGAGGCAGCCCAGGTAACCCAAGAAGATCTGATACCTGCTGCTGTTCCTGGCTGGCACCAGGAGCAGGGACCAGGGCAGTGCTGTCCCCTGTGCTGGGCACTGCTGAGCCCCGTGTCAGTTCTGGGCCCCTCAGTCCGGGAAGGACATGGAGCTGCTGAGTCAGTAAAGCTGGGGAGGGTCTGGAGCACAGGTGCCATGAGGAGAGGCTGGGGGAGATGTGGGGGCTCAGTCTGGAGAAAAGGAGGCTCGGGGTGTCCTTATCACTCTCCACAGCTCCCTGACAGGAGGGGCCAGCCGGGCGGGGGTCAGCTCTGCTCCCAGGGAACAAGGGACAGGGTCAGGGGACATGAGCTCAAACTGTGCCAGGGGAGGTGTAGGTTGCGTGTCAGGAGTAATTTCTTCACAGAAAGGGTGATTAGACATCGGAATGGGCTGCCCAGGGAGGTGTTTGAGCAAAGACCGGCACTCGGTCCGTGGTCTGGTTGATCCATCAGGGGCTGGGCTCGGGGGTCTCAGAGGGTTTTTCCGGACCCAGCTGAGGATTTTGTGGGTTCTGTGGGTTCCGTGGGTTCCGTGCAATCTGCGGCGGGGCCGCTGTCGCTCCCCCCTGCGGCGGGCAGGGGGCGCCAGACCCCGCGGAACGGACCGGGGGACACGGGGGGACACGGGGGGGACACGGGGGAACACGGGGGAGACACGGGGGGGACAGGGAGAGGCTGTGCTGGGGGACAGCGAGAGCTGGAACTGACTGTCCTGGGCTGGGGGACACGGGGGAGACATGGGGGACACGGGGGGGACACGGGGGGACACGGGGGGACACAGGGGACAGGGAGAGACTGTGCTGGGGACACGGGAAGAGACAGGGAGGACAAAGGGGACAGAGAGAGACTGGGCTGGGGGACAGGGAGAGCTGGCACTGACTGTCCTGGGGGACACAGGGGGGACACAGGGGACAGGGAGAGACTGTGCTGAAGGACAAGGAGAGCTGGCACTGACTGTCCTCAGCTGGGGGACACAGGGGACAGGGAGAGAGACAGGGGAGACACGGGGAGAGACTGTGCTGGGGGACAGAGAGAGCTGGAACTGACCTGGGCTGGGGGGACAGCAAGCCCTGTGCTAGGGGGACAGTCCTGGGCTGGGGGACAGCCCTGGGCTGGGGGACAGTGAGCCCTGGCAGTGACAGCCCTGCCCAGCCCTGCCCTGGGGGACACTGGGCACAGCAGCACGGGCCAGGACACAGCCAGCATTGTCCCACTCTGCTCTCACCTCGAGTGCTGGGGCAGTTTTGGGTGTCACAATGCAAGAGGGATCTAAAGCTGCCAGCATGGAGGAGGCTGCAGGGATGGTGAAGGGCCTGGGGCTGCTGAAGCCCCTTGGTCTGGTCAGCCTGGAGGGGACAGACCTCAGAAGCCTTACAGCTCCCTCCCAGGGACAGAAGCGACCTCTGCTACGGGTGACAGCAGCAGGACCCAGGGAATGGCCTGAAGCTGTGCCAGGGGGGCTAGGGCACATATTAGGGGGGCCAGGCAGTGGAACAGGCTCCCCAGGGCAGTGGTCACAGCACCAGCCTGACAGAGGTCGAGAAGTATTTGGAAAATGATCTTGGGCACATGGTGTGACTCTTGGGGTGCCCTGGCAGGGCCAGGAGTTGCACTTTGATCCTTGTGTGTCCCTCCCAGCTCTGTGAGACACTCGGGGTGCCCGGGCTGGTCAGAGCCATGTGGTGGCATGGGGCCAGCCCAGTCTGGAGGTGGCTCCTTGCCTGGACCCCTGGACAGCAGCTTTGTGCCAGGGGCAGCTCCCTGGGCTCGGGGCTGGCCTGGGCTGGGCTCTGCACGGGGATTTTTCTCTCTGGATCCGTTGACTCCAGGCTTGCATTGATTTCCATTTGAGTCAGGCACTGCCTAAAAGGCCCAGAGGGAGCTTGCACAGCATCTGTATTGCTGCAGCTTCCAGAGTGAGCCTTGCCAAGGCTCTCAGGGTGTGAATAGCTGAGGGAATCCCTCTGCAGGGATCTCAGGGATGCCTCCTCCTCGGTCTGACACAGGCAGCTCTGCTGCTGATCAGTGCCAGAGCAAAGAGGTCCTGCCCTGCACAGCCCAGCTCCTTCCAGCTGTGGCTTCACTCCCCTTGGCAGTGCAGGAAATGTGTAGCTGTTCTCACCACAGAGCCACAGAATGGCTTGCTTTGGCAGGGACCTTAAAGATCACCTCATTCCAGCCCCTGCCATGGGCAGGGAACCTTCCACTACCCCAGATTGCTCCAAGCCTTGTGCAGCCTTGATCACTTGCAGGGATGGAGCAGCCACAGCTTCCCTGGACAACCTGTTCTGGTGCCTCACCACCCTCACAATACAGAATTTTTTTCCTAATATCCAACCTAAACCTGCTGTCTGTCAGTTTGAATCCATTCTCCCTTGTCCTGTCACTCCATCCCTTGTCAATTGTCCCTCTCCACATTTCCTGTTGGCTCCTTCAGGTACTGGGAGGTCACAATGAGGTCACAATGGGGTCACCCTGAAGCTTTTCTTCTGCAGGCTGAACACCCCCAGCTCTCCCAGCCTTCCTGCTCCATCCCTCTGCTCATCCTAATTCTGCATCAATTCCTGCTCAGCACTGCCTGGCTCCCAGGTTTGCCTCTGCAGTTTCTTTACTTTGCAAACTGTTTTATATTATCAGGTTCAAAAAGTATCTTTAACAGCAACTACTAAACTCTTTTTCTTTCTTTTTCTTTTTTTTTTCTCAAGATGAATGTCTTAGCATGAGAGTTGAATCTGGTTCAAACGGGTGGTTTCTCATCCATTTTCACCTGAAAAAGCTTTTTTTTTTGTTCTGGTTTATTTTTTTAACCTTCTAATGCAAAGACTTACCAGGCTTTTCTACCTCCCTCAAGGTGATGAAAACTCCTCATTGCTTTTCAGGCTGGTAAAATGGGAGTGAAGAAAGGGACTAAGGCAGTAACTACTTGCTCAAATATTATGACTTCTTTGTCACTCAGGTGAAAATAGAAGGATAAAAAGGAGAAAAGAGCTGAAAGAGATTGTTCTGTTTCCTCTGAAAAATTCATCTTTTTTATTGCTGGCCTGGCTTGTAGAGAGCTTACAGTAGACACATAAAACCCTACAGATAAAAAAATGCAATTTTTTCAAAAATTTCATTTTACATTTTGAAAGTAAAAATTGTTGGGTTTTTTGGGGTTTTTTTAGCAGAAAGGTAAAAAATCCAGTGGAATAGGAGACAAAATACTGGAAAACAAAGGTGTCCAGGGCAAGGTGCTCTGAAGATGGGACATGAAGAATCAAACCAAACTGCCAGAGGATGATTGGGATGGAAAACAGGAGCCTCAGGTGGGAAGGACTAAATTCCCTGAGGAAGCCAGGAGCTGCAAGTGGCCCAGGGAGCCTCTGCAGTGGCCCATGGCACAAAGTGCCAAGCCCAGAGCAGAGACCACCCAAACGCTGCCCAGGTGACCCCAAGCGTGGCTGTTCCACACTCCCCACCAAAAACATCCCAGAATATCAAATCCATGATGAATCCTCTCCTGGCCAGCAGCAGCTGGCCACCCCCAGCTGTTCCAGATGTGTTTGCTGTGGGCTGCAGGCCAAGGACAGCTGCTCAAGCTGCAGCTGCCAAAGCCAAGCCAGGAGGAGGCATCAGATGGGCTGGAAATTCCTCCCCAGAGCCTGAGTGAGACCCCACTGCTGTGGCAGGGCTGGGAGGGGCTAGCAGAGCTTGCTGGGGCTGCTTCTCATGGTTTTTAGCATTACTCTGCTTTTACAGAACTTTTAGGATGTCAGCCCTGTTTTCATAAGTGTGCCTTTCCACTTTTTTATTTGCCCACTGCTCCTCTCCCCTCACCTCTGCACTCTGGATATACTTTACAGCCAAGGGTTTTAGAGAAAATGAAGTCCTGGCTCTTAGATCAGAAGTTTTGCTTCCTTGTCAGCAGCTGAGCGTTTTTGCAAACCTGGTATTCTCTACTGTGATTTCATTAGTCTTTTTGGCCTAAAAGTTTCTTTTTGTGGTGCTTAGGTTCTTTTTTTTTTTTTTGTCTTTTTTTTTTCTTTCATTTTTCTGTGGTCTTTTTGTTGTTTGTGCTTTTTTTGTTTGGTTTTTTTCTCCACTAATTTTTTAACCTTCTGCTCTTTGCCAAGCTTTTCTCTGCTATGCATCCTGATGGTACTGAACCTTTCAGCAGTGAAGCCTGAAGTTCAGGGGGATGAAAATGGAACCTGCCCCAGCCCTTGCTGTGCATATGCATCAACAGAGCCCAATTATGTGACCCCCACTGCTCCTCTCCCCAGCACCTCAGCCTCTCTCAGCACTTGCACTCAATGTGGCTTTTAGGGCTTTTTCTCTCCCCTGTTGTACAATCTGCTCCTTTGCTCTGTAGTACTCATCACTATTGTATTAGAGTGCTTCACACATGGTAATGAATTTAATTTCACATCACCACTACTGGAAGGAAGGTTATTTTTAGCCTCTCTTTAAATTTGTGAGAATTGACATGCAGAGCTTCAAGCAGGAGAGCACTGGATGCTTCTGGCTGTCAAGCTGGAGATCTCTGGGGTGGTGATTTTGGAATGCTTAACCCCAGAGGGTTCATGCAGGGCAGCTGCCCCTGAGTAAAGGTAAGAGGTGCCTGGCACACTTGTAAGTCAGACCCAGGATGTTTCTTAAACCTCTGGGAACCAAAGCAAGTGGCTCCCCGTGGAAACTTGGGATCAAATCCTTCTGTAAGAGCCAGAGGCAGCAGCTGCTCCCACAATGTGCCCTCACAAGAGGAGCATCCTCTGTCCTCCTGCAGCTCCATGGCTGTATGCTGTTTGTCCCTGTCCTGGTTTGGAGGACAGGTGTCTGCCAATAAAGGCAGGAGCTTCTCTTTGAAATGGAGAATGTAAACTCCCTCCCTCCATATTATTATAATTTTGAAATTAAGGGGCTCTCAGGCAAAGATATGGGAATTAGGAAGAACAGTTCTTTACTAGGAAAATTAAAATAGAAATACAGTATCACAAAGAACAATCCCAGCCCTGCCAGAGTCAGAATCCAAGCTGACACCCGTCAGTCAGTCAGGGTGTTGGCACAGTCCCATTCAATGGTGGCTGCATCCTCCTGCAGGGGCAGATGTGGTTCAGCTGGAGCAGTGCTCCTGGAGAAGGTGCAGTTTCCTCTGAAGCTCCAGGGATGATGTGGAAAGGTCTGGCTTTCCTCTGGAATCCAGTGGAAAGAAGGTTCCTTGGTGTCCAAAATCTGAGTTTTTATCTGGGTAGGAAAGGCTTGGCTCCTCCCCTGGCTGGAGCATCTCCCAGTGGGATGATGGAATTTTATCAGTCATGCCCTGGGACTCACTGGCCATTAACAGGAGATATCTCCTGGAGGGAGGATGGGCTGTGGGAAAGATAAAGATGATTGCCCAGCTGGTTTAAAGATGGCCCATGAGCAGATAATATGTGCCAGGAGATCAGGGTCACTGCCCCACCCGGCTGCAGCAGATGGGGACAGAATCCACATTTCTGGCACATCCTGTATTGCAGCCCAAGACAGTCCCTCATTATCCTGTGAAGAGGAGCTGCTGCTCCTGCCTGGTGCTAATTCCATCTGGGACAGACACATCTGGATCCTGCAGGAGCTGGAGCTGCTGTGCTGAGGTGAGGGGACTCTGTAATTAAACCCTCTCGTACTTTGCTGCTCTTCCATCAGTGCATGAGGGCAGGGGGCTGCTCTGAACCCTGGCACTCCTGATTGCAGAGCCTGACTCTCTGACCTGGTGGATATTGCTTCTGGAGAGGTTTCACAGGCTGTTGGCAGCAGACACTTGTGTTTATGGGCTCTGGTCCCCTCTCCACATGCTCTGGCTGCTCTTTATGACCCAAAATCCTGTGTTTTCAGCCCAGAGTTTGACCAGTGTGGCCTTGTCTGAGCCGTTCCTACCTCCCCCAGCAATCCCAAAATCCCTGTGCTCACAGGTAGAGCTGCCAGCCAAGGGACTCCTTCTTGTCCTTTTCAATTATTCCAGGTCTTCCCACCCCTCCAAACACCTTCCTCAGCTTTGTCAGCTCAGAGGAAACCCTGCTCTCATCACAGCTGGAGAAGCTGAGCTCAGTTTAGAGCCCAAACAGCAGCACAAAGGTGCTGGAGGATGAATCCTAAGGGAATCCTGGACTCAGGACCTGAACACTGAGTGCATTCCCCCCAAACCAGATTTATCCCACTGGGGGTGCTCAGGGTGTGCTTTCCAAAGGGCACTCAGGTTGGTCCAGGGCAGCAGTATGGGAAATATATGTCCCGTGGTCCCTGGCTTTTCTGCTCTTGCTGATAGTGATGTTGGCCAGGACTCCATCAGGGATAATGATCTGGACTCCAGGCAGTGCCATGTGATGGTTTTTCCTCGTGGATCGATGCTGGGGTGGGCTCAGCAGCACAGAGAGATGGGAGAGCAGCACAAGAGAAAAGGAAGGTGGCAATTCCTGCAGGGATGTGTGACTAATTGCTGTGCTTTGAATCCAGGGGATTTGAGGAATGTCTGTACAGAGGCTGATTAATTAGTGGTGATGTCATTCTACTGGCAATCCCAGGGCAGGCCAGCTGAAACATCACCTTTGGATGTAGATCTAATCCTCAACAGAGTGTTCTGCATTCAGTGCATAATGTGGAGCTGCTTTAAGACAGCCACAGGGAAGCTGAAAATGCTGAAAATGCTGCCATTGTCAGGGCAGGGGAGGGAGTTTGCCCTGTTGTTTTGCAGTGTGACTGAGGAGAGTGAGTGTTCTGAGGGTGATCACTTGGACTTTGAGTGCTGGAGAAGTTGTAGTTCCATCAGGTTACCCTGCTGCTCAGAAAAGCTTTCCTGCAGCATGTCCCTCCCTGGCTTCTTTGGCATCTGGAAACTGCTTTACTAAACCCCTACACCCTCAAAAAAATAGGAAGGGGTGAAATTTTGCAGTTATATTTTGCTGGGCTGAGTGCAGGGCTGCCTTGCTGAACTTTATTGCCATGCCCTGCAGGAAAAACTCGAATTTTTTCATTGAAAGGATGAATCTTTGCAGGCTGACAAAATGGCCCTTTGGTAAAAGCTCTCTCATCTGGGGACAAAGCTTCCACCATTCCTTCCTAATAGTGCTGAAGTAAAAAATATGGGAAGGCTTCTCTCCCTCCAATGGTCTGCCCAAGCCTTTCCTGCCTGGGGGCTGCTTTGGGAAAACATAGAAATAAGCAAAGGACTTCTCTGGTTGTTGGGGTGAAGCAGAGCCAAACCTCCTCCTTCCCCCACAGCTTCTCTTCAGTGTCTTTTCTTCTCATAGGTTCTGCTTTCTTCCCACTTCATTTTTTTTTTTCCCTCCTCTTTATATAATTTTTTTCAATTTTGTTGTTGGCAGCTCCTCTGTTTCAGATCCTCTTCAAACTTAATTAATGTGCTGCTTATTCCCTCTTCCAGATCAGTAATTATTATATTTAATAAGACCAGATCTAGTCCTGATCTGTGCATTACCTCCTGCTATCCCAACCCTTTCCAGCTCACAGCAATGCAGCATCACATCAGTGCATGCAAAAAGGTCAGAGGGGCTTCTCTGGCAAATAAAGAGAAAAATGCATCAGACCTGGGGAAAAAACCCAGCTTGTGTTGTTGAGCAGGAGTGGAAAGAGAAGCTGCTGGAGTGGTTCTTTCCCTGCCACAGCTCCTGCCATGTTGGATGGATCCAGATTTGCAAATCCACAGAGCAGTGTCCCCTCTGCTGCTCCTGGCACAGCACAGGAGCTGCTCCCTCTGTGGAACGGGGCTGTGGGCTCCTGGAATTCAGCACAGCTCTCTCTCTCCTCTCTGCCTTCCTAATTATCATCTCTGCATCTGCAGATTGTCAGGTTTTCATCAGAATCTTTGCATGCAGAGAAATTCCCACTTATGGAAGAGGGGGAAACCTCCCCTGTCCTACTGACAGGACCCCAAAATCCACCTCCTTCTCCTCCTCCAGACCAGGGAAGATTTCTGGGGGTTGCACTGTTAATGCCTGAAGCTTCCCACTGACCTTTTGCAAGAAAAGTGGCAAAGTGGCCTGATTAACAGGGATTGAAGGAATTAAGCCCATGTTTGTGGAGATAGTGATCAATGAGGTCCCTTTTAACACACTTGTTACTCTGGGCTTCCTTTGATTGGCATTTCAGGAGCTACACACCATAAATTACCTTGATGGATTCCCCTGTGCACCTGAATTTAAAAGAGATGAGGCAGAGGGTTATTTTAGTTAATATTCCAGTGTGTGGCTGTGCTTGACTCAGAACCTCTGTTCCTTCACTTCTCAAGTCCTGTCCCACACAAACAGCACTGCAGCTGCCCTTGGAGCTGCCCCTGGGCTTTCTGCAGCTCCCACATTCCCTGACCCAAGAGTCCTTTCTGCCTGGACCATTCCTCCAACAGTTCATGCCTTGAGGAGGGAGCAAGTGCTGTGAGGCTGAGGCAGATTAATTACTGACACAAACTCTTGGCAGGACCTGGCAGCTACTCCTAGGTGACCAGCTGGGGCTGCTGGCATGGGGAATTTGCTGAAGAAATGTTCCTGGGTGCATGTGGGTCCAAGGGAGGAATTCTGGTGCCCCTCACTGCAGCCCATCAGCTCAGTGAAGTGAGAGGCTGCCTTCCTCGGATTAGAAAGCACTTGAGGATGCCATTTACTCAGGCAGATTTCCCAGCTGACTGAGCATCCTTATTCCACTAATTACAAATCAAGAGGGTGCTGTGTGCATTGGCTCCCAGACAGGAGGAGCCCTCCTCCCTAATGGTAGGGCTGGCTGGGCTGGGGGAAGCTGAAGGCATCCTGACCATTATTATCCTGTCCCCTCCCACCAGCTGGAACAAAGTAGAGCTCACTCTGGTAAGCCCTGCAGAATTTGGTGCTCAGATGCTGCAGCACGGTGCTCTCTCCATTGCTGGGCCCATGTCCAGCCCTGCAGGTGAATTCTGTCAGCAGGACCCCGACTCATCCTGGCAGCTGCTGTGCACCTCACATGGAGGGGAATCATTGAACCCGAATCTTTGGTGGCTTTTGACCAGTGTTGTCTTATTCAAACTGTTTTCAGCTGGTGTGGGAGGGAGAGGACATAGGAAAAGCTGCTGGTTTCAATTTCCCAGCACTGAATGCTGGTGGGCTTTGGGATGTGGAGTGGCTTCAGGGCTTCCTGCTGTTCTGGAGCACACAGCTTGGCCTGTTGTGAGCATTGCTGCTTTGGGAGAAGTTACAGCATCTCTCTTCTCGTTTGGAGTGTCCCTGGGTCTGTGTTTTCCTATTTGGCTGAGGCAGGCTGCATTTCCAGAGGCTCCAGGCATTGCCAGGCACTGAGAGCAGCAGAACATCTGCCTGGCTCCGTGCAGAGCTGCTCTGCTCTGTCACCAAATGCACAACTGCTGTTTGTCTGTGACCTGCTTGCACCAAACCCCCCCTCCTGAAGCAGGCAGGCCCTGGGGGAGTGCTGACCATCAGTACATTTGTATGTGTGCTGTGCATTTCTAGTCACAGCTGCAGCTGGATCCTCCAAGTGCTGTGCCAGGGAGGAGTTCCTGGGACCCACAGCCTCGTGCCTGGCCCAGTTCTGGCAGCAAACTGGTGCTGGGGAGTCTCATGCATGTGACTGGGTGTGTTCAGAGAGTGGGGGTCCCCACCAGCTGTGCAGATGGGGCAGCCTGAGGAGCTGTGGGTGGAACAGGAGAGTCCTGGGCTCTGAACTGCTCATTTTTTGTGCCTTTCTGCCAGGAAAAGGCTAACACACAAATAATTTCTGAGATTGATGTCTTAAGTTTTAGATTTTATATTTTTCAGGTCCTGTACTGCATTAGTGAATAACTGAACTCTATATTGTGTCAGTGAGCTCTCTTCATAGTTTGGTCAGACAAAAACAATCCTTCCATGCCTGAGAACCAAGGGCACCATCACAGCCTCAGGCCCCAAAAAGTAGAAACAAAAGTGAGTTGAGGGGGAGCAAACTGAGGGAATGTGACTTGACCTGAAGCTGTAATTGAACAATAAACTCCTGATATGAAAACAGACCAAACTTATATCTGCCAAAAAAACTCGTGACCATTGTGCATCTTGGGTGCAGCCTTGGAGGCTTTTGACTGCCCAAGGTGCAGCTGTTAAAGGCCTTTAATAAATACCCACTTTATTCTCCTCACTTTATCCAGCCTCTGTTCTAGGTAGCCATTCTCAGCATTAATAAATTTCTCATTTCATTAACCAGTGAGCTGCTGGGTCAGCCTCAGCTTCCATGAGGGTGGCCTGGCCCTTGCAGCCACCTTAATATCACAAAGAGCTCTTATTCCCTGGGTCTCTGCTGGTTTTTTTTATCAGCTAATTAGAGCTGATAAAGCCCACTTGCTGTTAGGCATTGCCTCAGCCTTCCTGTGCTCCCTGTAAACTCCACCAAACATGACAACATCTGAATCCTCCCAGGGACCATGGCACAGGCAGCGTGGTGACATTTACAGCTCTTGTTAAAGCAGCAGGTTCAGCTGAGGTCTGTGAGAATCTTCTGATCTGCTGCTGACAGGCTCCATCCACAGCCACACTGCAGGGGTGACTCTGAGGTGGATCCTGAGGTGGCTGTTTGGGGAGAAAGAAGGTCCTGAGTGCCCCAGAGCTCACTCTCCTTGGGGATTTATTCTCCTGATGGACTCTGCACCCCAAGCTCAGCAGCATCTTTGTGCCAGAAGGCTGCTGATGTGAACTGAGCTCAGTTTATCAAGCTGTGATGAGACCAGGGTCTCCTCTGAGTTGCCAAAGAAAGCTGAGGAGGGTATTTGGAGGGGAGGGAAGACATGGTGTCACATATTGTGTGAAACATGAACAGAGGGCACTTTCCAAACGCTTCAGCTGCCGTTGTCAACCCCAGCAATTTTTAGTGTGAACCTCCTCATATCTGGCCCTGTTTCAAGTTCTAGGGTTTGGCTCCATGCCACTCGATTCCTTCTGAATAAAAATTGAGTTCACAGCTTCGTGGGTGCAGAGAAAAACTCGGGAGGACCCTGGATCAGAGAAAGGCAAGCACAAACAGGGACTCCCAAAGCCAGCCTCCATAAGCACTTGGTTTAGGTGTTAGGTATCTGAATTGTTTAAGAATATTTGGAGCTGACAAGCATGTGCAACATCAGAAATAGAAATGCTGAGGCATGGAAAACCCTGTGGCTCCACAGGGGGATCTTTGAACTGATGCTGCTGTTGGAGCTGCAGAACAGAAAACTGGGATGTATGTGAGCAGGTCTTTCTCTCCAGGTTTATTTTTGCTCTTGCCAAGGGACTGCAGGACAAATACAGTCTCTTTCAGGCCCATTAGCTTTTATGAATTTGTTCCACTGCCAGCACATAGCTTTTGAATTTCGAGACAGCTCCCCCTGCTAAAAGAGCTCTGGTACTTCTCCATGTAGTTGGACCTGGCTTCTGGAGATTTGGATGGCATGTTTTGTCATAGAAACAAGGCTCCAGCTCCCTGCTTTACCAGGATCTGCCTAGACACAGCCCTTGAGCTCTGCAGTGCCTCACAGGAAGGGATTTTTAGCTCTGTGAGGTGTTGTCTGGGTATGCATGTTGAGCATCTGTGTGAAATGAAAATTTACAGCTTTCCTGATGGTCATTGCTGGGTTTCCTTGGGCATGTCTAAGCTGCTGCTAAACCCTCAGATACACTGGAACCCTCATCTAAGGCAACAAAGATTGTGGTCTTGTGTAGAAATACTGCAAGCATCCCTTGGGATTATATATCAGTATATTGATCAGGGACTCTCAGAGAATGTGGAAAGGAGAGGAAAAAATATCTTTTCCACTAGTGCATGTTTGGTTGTGGATTGGGAGTGACCTCAGGTGAGCCTCTGGATGGCAGTGCCTTGGCACATCACCTTCCCACCAGCACAGCCCCAACAGCTTCTGAAAATGATAATTTTTCTCACTTACTTTGCCAGGCTGCTTCTTCAGCTGCCTGGTGGCAAGAGCCACTTTTGTATTTGTCTTTGCCAGGATTTGGTCCCAGCATTATCAGGTGCTTGGAATTTATGGATGGAGTGACAATCTGCATAACACGTGGGATGCAAAGTGAAAGCTCTCTCCATTTTCTGAGGTTTAGATGGGGGGGTTCCAGCAGCAAGAACAGGTTTTGCTGTGTGTTTGAGAGGGTGAAAGGAGCATCTCCTGTAGCCCCTTCCCATCAGGAAAAAGTGTGTGGGGAAAGTCTGTTCTTGTGGGGACCAGCAGATTGAAGTCACCTGCTCTGAGCTGTGCTAAAACACCTCTTGGGCTGTTTTGGGGCACCAGGGAGGGCACAGCGTTTTAGGTGGATTTTGTCCCCTCAGGGCAGGCATGGAGGAGCAGCAGGGGAAGGAGACAGCACAGGGCTGAGGAACAGAGGCACTGATTTGGGGGGATGTCCCGAGGGAGCTCCAGCTCCCTGCTGGTTTGTACGGGTGGCTCCAAACCAGCAGCTTTCGGACGGATATTCGGATGGACTGAGGGGCGAGAACGTGGTGCCAAGGTGGCACACACAGAGCAGCCCCGGCTGGCGGTGGGACCGTGACCCCGCATCCCAGCGGGATGAAGGCGGCGGCTGGTCCGTGGCAGAGAGGAGCCGGGGGTCCCTCCGAGTGCAGCTGGAGGCGAGTTGCCATGGAGATGGGCTAATAAAGCACCGGCAGCAGCCGGCTCTGATGCTGCAGGCAGCGGGAGGGCGGGGAGATGGGGCAGCTCCACGTGGGGATGGAGAGAGGGAAGGTGACACCGGGAGAGAGGGACCACAGTTCGGTCCCTGGGCGTTGGCGAGGGAACAGAAAAATTTTATGAGTGCCTAGCAAGTAGTTCTGAAACAATAGATGAAATAGAGATGTTGGCATATTTTGACAGTCATGTGAAGGTTTGAGGCCTCTTCCTTTGTTTAGGTGATACCAAATGCCACAAATACCAAAGAACCAACACACATCCTGTCCCAAGCCTGGCAGGAAAGGTCTGAAGATAAAGGTTACAGATAAGAAAGCCATAAAACATGGTAATTTAGTAGTTTCTATAGGTTGCATGCAAATATTAGGAAATTAGTATATTGTGTTAGATTGGTTATTGGAAATTAGAATATTCCTCATAGAAGAATACTTATTGTAATGTAAACGGGAAATCGCTCTCTTGCTCTCTCTTACCTCCTTGCTTTTATCTCTTTCTTCTTACTCTTTTACTCTCCATGCTCTCCACTCTCTCTTACACCCACACCCTCGTAATAAACTACAAACATGAAGAACAGAAATAGTGAGCTCCTGAGTCTGTCCAGCGACCATCCAGCCAACAATCAAACCCCCACCCCTGGGTGCTTTAGGAGTGGGAGGGAAAGGGGAGAAGAGCCCTGCTCTCCCAGCTCTTTGGGCAGCAGGACATCATCGTGGTGCTGCTTGGCAGTGAGTGACCAGCAGAGCATCTTTGTTCTGGCCACTCTCTGCAGGCTGGCTGCTTCCCCTGGCAGCAGGAGTGGATATCAGCTTGCAGGGACCCCCTCACACAGGACTGGCACAAAGAACTCCAGTGCCCAGCACTGGTCCTGTTTTCTCCACGTGCCGGCTGCTCCATGCCAAGGCGAGTGCCTGAGCCCAGCAGGACATTTGTAACTGATGGTTTCTGACCCTTGGAGTGGCTCTGTGCCTCCCAGTGCCCCTGTGGGAGGTGTCAGTGGGATGTGTCCCTCCCAGAACGCTGCCCTGCTGTGCCCTGGCTCAGCCCTTCCCAGAGACAGAACTGCAGCCAGCTTCCTTGGATGCTGGATTTGGGTGTAGGGTGGGAAGAATGGGGATGGCCTGGACCTGCCCCCTGGAGCTGTGTGTCCTGGGGGTTTGCTGCACACCCCTGAGCTCTGGCTCCAACCTGCCCCTGCAGAATGGAGCCTCCTGCTTTGCTGTTGAAGGACTCAAATCTGCAGTTCCATTCTGTTCAAGGGCATTGCAGCATGGACCTGAGAGCAAGCAGACTTTTATTCTGGCTTGTTGAGCAGGTTGATGGGAGGGAAAGGCTTTGCTAATTATTAGCAAGGTATTCCCAGGCTGCTGTACTTCCATTCTAAGAGATTACTCTTCAATAATATTGGTGACAGCCACATTTTAACCTTGATCACCATAAGAAAGGTTTTGCCTCAAAGCCAGGAGCTCCTGGACTGTTGCAGAGTTCAGGGAGATGTTCCAGCAGGTAAAGGCAGATATGGAGAGGTTAGATAGTTTAAAAAAGAAATTAAAAGCCTTATGATGGATAGATGCATTAAAAGATAATTGCTTACAGGTTCCACAAGATGTTTTTATGTCTCTTAAATTGATGAATGTATCCACAGGGGCTGATACTCTTAATGAAGGGTTACCTTTACTTCTGAATAGAGCAGAGATCAAAGCAATTACATCTAGATATTGATAACACTACCCATACCCTCCAGAGAAAAGGTTGTCTAAAATTGGACTTCTTAAGCTACTAATGCCTGCTTCCCTGGCCAAAGCCTCTTCCTTCCATCCTGACAGCATCCCTGTTGTCCAAGCCCCTCCTGTGCTACTGCTGGACAGCCCTTATGTCTTTAACTCCATCATCATGCACTGTCCAGATGGTGGGAGCACTCCCTTCCCTTATGGGTCAGCTGGTTTTCAGCACTGGCTGGGATAAAGGAAGATTTCCACAGCCTCCCTTGATGTCTCTGCAGGGCTAACAGGTGGGGTGAGCAAATCACGAGGGGCATGGAGGATTCTGGCATCTCTGGCACAGCCTCTCTCCTCCAGGAGGGCTTTGACTGGTGGGTATTTTGATTAATGGTTTGGCAGCTGGAAGCAGACCCTGCTGTGGGGTGCAGGTGCTCTGCCCAGGATCTGCATGAGCTGATGATGGTGTGGATCAGCACATCTGGAGGGGCAGGAAGGGTTACAAAGCCCACAGACCTCCTGGTTTGGGAGGTGTGCCTTTCTTAGGTGCTGCACCTCTTGCTCTGCTCTCAGCACTTCATTGTTCATCTGGTGCTTTCTTTTCTGTCTGACTCCAATTGTTCTCTTCCCCATCTTTGTAAGAACCTGGCCTGTGCTGTGGCTGCAAGGGGAGTGATTCAACTTGATTTTTAGATTTTTGGGAAAACCCTTCCAATAAAGGGCCTTATGGCCAAGACTTGTTCAGGCTGCTGGCAGTGCCAGAGACCTTTGAGCAGGGAAAGCAGCATTTGGTGAAGGCACCTCAGGGTAAAGTGAGAGATGCTGCTCCTGGGGAAGTGTGTGTGACTGTTGCTCGTGGAAGAACAGGCCTCAAAGAGAAGCATGGTTTTCACTGCCTGTGACTGTTGTTAGCAGTACTTAAATGTGTAAATCCTGGAATGTTCTTCAATACGAGCCATTTAAAATCCTGAGTCACTTCTGTCTCCGGATATGCCTGTCTCACTGATTCTGCTTCATGCCTCTTCTCATATCCAAGGCAGCTCGTGCCAGCAGCTGAATCAGTTTGGAAAAGAGGAAGAACAAGTATCAGGATGATTTCTGCTCCCAGCCTCAAGGCCCTCAATGTCCTTTAGCAGGCCAGGTGCCCTGTCTGGGTGTGGTCATGCTGGTGTATTCTGCAGTGAAGCACATCTGCCAGTGGGAAGGTTTTTTGGGATCCTTGGGGCTTTTAGCAAAGGGAATGGCTGTGCCTTGGGACTCCCTCTGTGCTCTTCCCTGTTCCCTTGCCAACACTCTTTTGTTCACAAGCATATAAATGAGGTACAGAGGAGGTGCCTTGGAGGAAACGTGGATGTAAGCAGGAATTCCATGTGAAGAACTATGGCCAAATTGTGCTCCTTAGCTGACCATGCCCTGAGTAGGACACTGGATTAGCTGCTGATGTCCTGAAATCTCTTCCAGTATGAGTTTTTCTATGATCCTATGATTTGTCCTAGTTTTGGAGACCAGCAAAAAGCTCCTCTGCCGGCATGCACAAACAGCTGTCTTCTTGAGTGATGCTTTATTATGGCAGGAGGAATTCAATGCAGAAACAGACTTTTTTAAAATGGCAACAGCCCTACTCCATGCACTGGGTGCTGTCATTCATGTGTGAACAGTCTAAGGACAATTAAAATGTTGTCTATCCACATGAGATCTCTAAAGTTGGATCTCTGCTGCTCAGGCAAAATATTTTTCATAGGACAGAAAATAACAACTTGAAGGTCTTGCTGCTACTGCAAAATTGTCCTGTGAGTATTTAATCTCCATTGTCTGGGGTTGAATGTGATGTTGAGGGCTGAAGAAACTTATCTTGATTAGGGTTTGTGGTGGTTGAGAGTTCCTGTAAGAGAGCCAAGTGTTGCAGTAACACTAAAGATGCTTCCTGCTGTGGTCTAAAACATGGCAGATTTGATTGTGGGGGCAGTGACTGGTTTTTGGTCGAGATGTTGGCCTTCAGATCTTGTGAGCTCCTCAGGTCTTGCCTGTGGACCCTGCCCAGCAGAGGAAAGCAGAACTCTACTGGCATTTAACCTGCTGGATACATGGGTTAGTAAAGACCATCCTCAGATCACAGGGAGATGAAATCTGCCTTTGAAAGAGAGATGAGGCTCTCTTCCTACTGTCCAGGAATGCCATGATAAATATCCCTATCTCACCAAAGGCAGGATGGCTGTGGTCTGCAGGAATGAGGTAGAACCGTGATTGCCCCTAACTTTCTCCTGGAAGCAAGAACTGGGTCATCTTCCAATACCTCAATGCAGAGAACTGACAGTTAAACTGGATTTAATCACCCATGCCTTGAGGGCCCTTGTCCTGAAGTATGTTTCCATGTTGCTTTAACTATTCACAACCGGCAGTATTTCACGGAGGAGCCCCGGGGTGGTCAGCAGTGCCTGCAGTGATGCTCACCCCGCACCTCAGCGGCGCAGGGCTGGTTCTGTACCTCGGAGTCAACTGCGGCTGAGCAGGGAGAGCTCTGCAGGGACAATATATTTTGAGTGTGCCTCACTGTCAGCTCTCGTCTTCCCAGCTCCGCTGCCGTGTGGCTCTGCAAAACCTCCCCGAGCCCAGCCAGCTCTGCCAGCCCTTCCTCTGGCATCCCTGCGATTCCACACCGCTTCTACCCCTGCCTTCGCTGCCTACTCCTTGCTGCATTTTAACCTCTCTTCTCCTCTCCCCTTCCCCGCGTTTGTTCCCTTCGTTTTATTGCGATATAAGCCTCGGCAGCCCCAAGTTGTGGGCCAAACTTCCCTTCCCTGCCCTGGGATCCGGCCAGGCCTGGCAGCGTGGAGGCAGCTCGGGGTGCTGCCCACCTCCTCGCAGGAGCATCAGCGCCTCCAGGAGCTCCCCCCTTCAACAGGTAGGGAGCGGCCAGCCCTGCTCTGCTCATCCTGCTGCGCCCAGAGGATGGCGGGGCTCTGAGGCCGGGGCTGGGCGGAGGACCCCGGAGCATCCATCGCTCGGGGGAGGTGGCCCCACACCGGGGCAGCGACAGCGACAGCGACAGCGACCCATCCCCGCTGCCTACGCCGCGGGGCGGGCGGCACGGCACAAAGCGGGTGGGTAAACCCTCCTCCGGGGCGCGGGGAGAAGGAGGAGGAGGAGGAGGAGGAGGAGGAGGAGGAAGGCGGGGGGATGCTGCTCCCCTCCCTCGCTCGCCGCGGCCGGAGCAGCGCGCAGGCGGCAGCGGCAGCCCCGGCCGGGCGGCACGGACGGAGGGCTGGGGCGCGGAGCCCAGCGCAGAGCCGCGGAGCCCCCCGAGCCCCCCGAGCCCCCGGCGGGGCAGCGGGCACGCCGGTGAGTGCGGGCGGTGCGCGGCGGGCGCGTCCCCGCTCCCCCGGGGCTCCCCGGCGGCGGAGATGGGGAGCCGGGCCGGGATGGGATGGGATGGGGCTGCCGGGGGCTGCGGAGCCCCCCGGGTATTGTCTGGGGGACAAAAGGCGGAGGGATGAAGGAAGGGGGGGGCTCGGCTCGGTTCGGAGCATCCCCGCTGCCGCGGCAACTCCCGCGCGTGTGGGTCCGGAGCGGAGCCGTGCCCGCCGCTCCCCGCCGGGCACACAGCCTGGCACCGCCGGCTGGACAACGGCGACAGCGGCTGCGGGGGGAAAAGCCTGGAGGAGGACAATCCTGAGCACCCCCCGGCTGGGGCCGGACGGGGAATGCAGGGCAAGGGCTGAGCGGGGAGAAGGGTGTAGTAAAGCAAAGTCAAATTTCCCCCTGAATCCTGCTGCCAGGCCTAATGGGTACAGATGTTGTCTTGGGCTGGGGAGGGAAAGGAGTTTTGGGGGCTGCGGTTTCTGAGGCTGGTATGAGGGGATAGGGGAAAAGAGGTCTAGGTCTTTTCTCCTTCTCCCAGAGATACTAGCTAGGACTGAGATACGGATCATTAAAAAGGAATAGCCTAAAGCAATTAAGTGGCAGAGAGTCCCCACTGCAACACTTATCCATTGTTCCTCGCTCTGCCTTCTGCCAGAATGGTTCTCGCCTGGACAAGAGAAGTACAATTGAACAAATAGTTCATTTCCCTGGCCAATTGCATCTGTAGTGTCTCCCTCGAATCTGCTGCTGAGTGGCTGCAAATGCAGCAGCGTCCCCAGACAGAAACAGAGAACCAGGACCCTCTGGTGAGATTCCCGCTGCTGAGGGCTGGCAAGAGCAGCTCCCAGTGGCCGCTCACCCGAGTTGTTCCGATGGCAACAGCAGAGCAGGTTCGCTCCCTCACCTCTCCATCCCCTTCGTGCCCTTCTGGGGAGTGCAGAGAAGGAAACCCGCAGGTGCTGAGGCAGGACCAGCCCACAACTAGAAGATGCTACTTGTGGTTCAGGCAAGTCTTCTCCTTTCTGTAGTCTGTCTCTTAACTTTTCCCTTACCCTGGAGGATGCGGGATTTTGGGGGTTTTGAGGTGATGCTGTTTTGGTGGAGTTTGGCCAGCCTGCCCTTCAGCCTGTGCCCGTGGTGCCCTGCAGAGCACAGAGGCAGGAATGCTGGAGCCTGACCCTGCTGCTCCTTTCTGAGAGAGCCCCGAGCAGCTGGAGGGATTGCAGCTGCACCTGGGCCCTCGGCACAGGCTTACCTGGAGGCTGCTCTGTCCTTTCCCCTGGACTCTCCTCCTGCTCACCTGGAGGCTGCTCTGTCCTTTCTCCTAAACTCTCCTCCTGGCTCACCCAGAGGCTGCTCTGTCCTTTCCCCTGGACTCTCCTCCTGGCTCACCTGGAGGCTGCTCTGTCCTTTCTCCTAAACTCTCCTCCTGCTCACCTGGAGGCTGCTCTGTCCTTTCCCCTGGACTCTCCTCCTGGCTCACCTGGAGGCTGCTCTGTCCTTTCCCCTGGACTCTCCTCCTGGCTCACCTGGAGGCTGCTCTGTCCTTTCCCCTGGACTCTCCTCCTGGCTCACCTGGAGGCTGCTCTGTCCTTTCTCCTAAACTCTCCTCCTGGCTCACCCTGAGGCTGCTCTGTCCCTTCCCCTGGACTCTCCTCCTGGCTCTCTGCATGGGGAGGCACAGGTGCATTGTCTGCACTGCTGCAAGACACCCTTGGCACGGGGGGACTGCTGCTTTCCCTCCCTTTGGAGCTTCTTATCACTAGTCTGCATCATGGAGCTTTTCTCCTTCTGTTCTTTCTCCTTTCCTATCCCTTTGTCTGCAGACTGCCACCTGTCCCACTTCACTCGCAGCTTCTCCTTTGCCTTTTCCTGCTTGATGTGTTCTTTCACCTCCGTTTCTTTTTGTCTAAGTAGACCATGTCCTCTTCAGCCTGCCTCTCTCAACACTGGAGACAGAGCCCAGCCCCTCATCTCAGTCAGAGTATTCCTGCCAACTGTTTACAAAAAGTAGCACAATACCCAGGCTGAACACTGACATAATTACATACCCAGCCAGAGAGTGTAGTAAATAATCCAGCTTTTCAGGCTTTTGCCCAGTGGTGAGTCTTTTGCCATCTCCTCTGCCCATGGGCTAAATGTATTATACTTGGCTTGCATTTACTCATGTTCTGGAAGCACGCAGCCGTGTGTGGATCAGAGTGGATGGACAGGGATGCCTTGCACCATCCACACTCCCCATGCCTGTGTGCATTGTGTGTCTCAATCTGCTCCTGGGGCCAGGCTCTGACAGTCAGAGCTCCTGCAGGGGCTGCCAGGGCAGGGACGGCTGCTGAGGTGTGGAGATTGTTCCATCAGTGAGGGAAGGATGGCTCTGGGGTGAAGGTTAAAAACACCAGCAAAAAAACCACGGGGCTTGGTGTGCAGTGTTTGCACTGCTGGCCAGTTTTCCAGAGTGTCCATGGAACTGCAGACACACAGAACTCTGGATATTGTCAGCACGGTTGTATTTCCAGTTGTGATTGTGAGCCTGAGTCTGTCTGCAGTTGCTTTGATTGTGAGTCAGTCTGTCTGCAGTTGCAGTAGCTGTGAATCAGTGTCTGCCTGTAATTATGTGGGTGAATCAGTGTTGGCTTGTTACACTATGAGTGCAAACGGTTTCCCATAGCAGTTGTGGGTGTGAATCACTCTACAGTCCCTCTGGATGTGTTTTTGAGTGGAGAGATGCAATACTTGGATTAATTTTGTTTTGATGAGGAAAAACTGTCAAGCAGCTTCTCATTTTGGAAAATTAAAGCTGGTTTGGGAGTTGGGCACAGACCCTATTTCTTCGTTACCAGCAGAACAACTTCCCAAAGAAATCCACTTTAAGGCTTGCTCCCAAGATTTACATGTTGATCTAAACCTTTAATTCCTTTGCCTGGTGCCTCTGCTTCTGATTGTCTTCTCCTGCTGGCGTGCCTTGCAGAGCTGCAGCCAACACATTTGATAACCATCACGTGTGCCTCGTACCTTGTGTGTGTGGCAGACTCACAGGAAGGTTGTTTATGGCTTGTACAGTGCCTGTGTGTTTGCAGGGACGAGCCAGTGATTGCCTCTTGGCTAGGTGAGCACAAACATTTCCGTGCTCAGGAGTCGAGGACTGTGTGGCTCCTCTGCCTCGCTGCCAGCCAGGGCTGTTTCTCCAAGTAGGTGGCAAACAGCAAGTTGGATTCAGGTGGATGGAGGTGCTGCTGCCTGTTTCCTTGTCTCTGGTTTCTCTAAAACACCACAGCAGCTTCTGGCCTTCAGCAGCATCTGTACAGAACCAGCCAGCGCTGATCTAGAGGCAAGCTGGAGCAATCCAGGAGAGCTCAGGTGATGGAAGCAGAGCACTGGGCTGGGTGCAGGCTCCCAAAGGCAGCCTGGCCCTGTGCTGGCTGCTGCAGGGAGAGCTCAGAGCTGGCAGGGCTGGGCTGCTGAACTGGGTGTCTGTGCAGTGCACACGGGCGTCCCAGAGAGCTCGTTTCAGAACAAAGGGATGCAAACAACCTGGGAAGGGAAGGGATGCGAGACAGGGGTCTGCTGAAACACCACAGCGTCTTACTGAGCCATTGCTGGGCTTCCAGATGAACTCTGGCTGCTCATTGCTGCCCCTGCCCTCAAAGGAAAAGGTGTTTTTGTTCTGGGGGACCTTCCTTTTTAGCTGGAGTGATGGAAAACTGAAGAAAACCCTCCCCAGCAGGGCCACAGGGCAGCGTGTGCCTCGTCTGTGTTTATTGCTGCTGCACTGAGCCCTTGCTGGCTGCTGTCTCTGCAGAGAGAGCTTGGAGCTTTGCTCAGGGAAGCATTGGAGAGGCACAGCAGTGGTCACCAGAAGCCTGGTGTGCTCACAGAGGGTCAGGGACAGCTGGACAGAGCCCAGCCTGTGCAGGTGGATGATTCTACAATCCTTGAGGAGGGTTGAAGGACCTCTCCTGCTGCCTGGGACCTGTTTTGGAGAGGCTCCAGTGCAATGAGCTTTAATGAGCTTCTTGTGCTGTGTAAGTGCTCCAAAATTTGGGGGTAAATATGCAGGTGTTGTGAGGTCACTTACAGCACTGTGCTTGGCTGTGCTGCTGTGCAGGTGGGCAGATGGTGCTTGACACCACCAGGGTCTGGATCACCCTCTTCTTCCTGCACAGAAGTGCTTTGATCTGAGCTTTTGGGCTGAGGCTGCCTCCTCTTCCCAGCCTGATTCCAGCTGGCTCCCAGCATCAGCTCCTCACTGCACAGCCCTCCCTGAGATACCTGACTTGAGAAAGGATGTGCAGCTGCTGCAGGTCCTGGGGGCTGAGTGGGAGCTGTCAGTGCTCTGCACCCTCCAGCTGATGCCACTGGTGTCCGTGGTGTTTGGGGATGCTGATCCATGACACCACAGGTGGGCAGCATCTCTGGGTGCAGTGCTGGGGCAAACTTGTCCTTGGGGCTGTTTCTGAATGCTGTCTGCATGGTGAGACTATTGCTGAGTGAATCAGATGGTTCCCCTGGCTGTGCATCTTCCCAGGAGGCAGTAATTCAGTGAGATACTCATGTGACTCTCACAAACGTGCCCAGGTGGGTTTATGGGCCTCTTCTGCCTTCATTTCTTTTCTGGTGCCTGCAGTATCCCCCTCTCTGGCTGCTCTCTCAGGTGTTTTTGCAAGCTTTACCTTCCAGTCTCCACCTCCAGAGTTCTGTGTCTCTCCCTTGTCAGCACTAAGCCTGTGCTCATCACTCTTTCCTGGGAAGGCACTTCAGAATATTTAGTGGTTTCTAGAATAAGGATTTCTGGGGAGATCAGGCTCAGTGTGCCAAGTCAGGAGATACCCAATGTTGGCACAGTTACTAAGGTACCTTGCTGATTTGGAAGTTTTCAGCACTTTTTTTGGTTCCCAAATCCACTTCAGTGGGAGCAGGGGCTGGAGCATGTCACTGTCATGAGAGGAAGGAAGGAAGGAAGGAAGGAAGGAAGGAAGGAAGGAAGGAAGGAAGGAAGGAAGGAAGGAAGGAAGGAAGGAAGGAAGGAAGGAAGCTTGCTTTCTTTTCCAATTCCTTGCACATCCAACAGGGAAACTGTATTTCCCTGGAGTGTCATTGTGCTACAACACTCTGGAGATTGGACAGATTGTCTTGGAGAGGAGTGGGAATGTTTGTGAAGCCCTTAGGTGTGTGGTTATAAAGACACCTGCCAAATTCCACGTGTTGTGAACTTCAAGTATCGCTGGATTCCAGCTGCAGACTGTCAGCAGGGCTCCTTGGAAAATCTGCATTGGATTCAGCTGTGGAGGTTCCCAGCAACTGCACAATTAGTGCTGAGTGCATTTGCTAAGTGTGCCATTAAGGAGTGAGCAATGGACAGATGGAGGAAGGAAGAAGTGCAGGGCTGCTCTGAGCACACACCATCCCTCCAGACTCCATCTTGCACACACACAGACGAGAACCAGAAGCTCTGAGATGTTCTTTAACTTGTATGGAAGAGGGGGTCAGTCTAAAGAGTTGTACCACTCCTTTCTGAGCTTGAAAATTTTTGGTTCTGCACTTTTTTCTTCATGGGCACTGTGCAGTTTTCCCTTCAGCAAGTCCTAGTGAGAGATTTGGGGTTGTTTTTTTTTCTTCTTTGAGGCTGTTAAGAGCCAATTAACATTCCTAAACCCTCGCTTGGTTACATGCAGTTAAATGCACGTTGCCTGCATCCTCCTCCCCTTTTCTAGGATCAGGGATCCCTGCAGGTATTCAGATCAAGGCGTTGGCTGATTCAGAGCTTTCCTGAGTGGGAAGTGGCAGCTGAATAGCCTCGCACGGGGACAGCCCCAGCAGGGCTGGAGGAGCTCCAGTGCTGCTTTCCTGAGCACTCTCGTGGGTGTTCCCATCCCTTCCCTGAGCACCGAGGGACTCCTTCACCTGCTCTGCCAGCAGCATCCTCTCCAAGAGCTAAAATCTGAGGAGCTCAGTTTCTGGGCTGTTGAAACCTCGAGAGTTGTTTTACAAGCTGATTTTATTAGGGAGGCTGTGTGGCCAGTAGCTGTTGGGCTTCTGTTGCCTGGAAAGGCTGACCTGGAACAGAGACTAGAGAGAGCAAAAGGAATAAAATAGGAATTTGTTGAACGGACACAATTTGGGCAGTACAAGAGCCCAGCCAGGGCTACACCCAAATCAAATTCAAGATGGATCCTGGTCAGGAGTTTTTACACTTTTATAAGTTTTGGTTCACCTACATATGAGGGTCAATTTTCCAACCACAGCCCCAGACTATGAAGTATCAGCCCCTTATCCCTTGCTGTTGTTTGTGCTTTTGGGGTACCAGATGTCCTTGATTCTCTAGCTAGAAAGCAATTGTTTTGTCTAACTACCCTGTGAAGACACCTTACTAACACATAATATAAAGTTTCAGGGTTACACTCTAAGCAGCAGAGATTGTGAAAAATATAAAAGCTAAAACCCAAGGCATCACTTCTAAAGGCCAACACCAGTTAGGTTCTTGTGTGTGCCTGTGGCTGGGCTGGCAAGAGCCCCAGGAAAGGGTGGAAGTGATTCTGAGAGCTGCTGTGCCACGGGAACCACACTAGGATCTGCCTATGGGGAGCTTTGGATGATCCCCTAAACTGTCTGAATGGTGAAATCTCCTCTGCAAAAGCCTCACTGTATTTTCCAGCATGTTTCCTGCTTGGCAGCAGGGTGATGAGCAGGACTAGGTCTGCTTCCCAATCCATCTCCAAGTGTGAAGTAGCCACAGAATGAAGGAAACTGCAGCCTTTTCTATCCAGCTTCCCAAGGAAAATGCAATGCATGAACCAAAGGAAAGAGGTAGGAAACAGTGCCAAGCTGTTTTCCATGTGTTGTCCTTCCTGAGTCTGTAAGTGCAGCCATAGCAAACCCCCACTTTGGGGACATTCTCAGTGTGAACAGATTGAGTTGTGACTGGAAAAATGTCCATTTGGGCAAGAAGTGAAAACAGATTTTGCTCCCAGTGCAGGTATGTAGAGCTGATTCTGATGCTTAAAATGAGACTTGAGCACAAATTTTACTTAATTCAAGCATCCCTGTTGTCCTTGGCTAGCATCTTCCTCATCAGAGCTATCCAAAGTAGAAAATTAACCTTCATCTCTGTATAATATTGAAGGAAAACTCTGTGAAAAAGGTTTGGTGACAATGCAGTTATTGAGAGCTTCTTGGCACAGACAGGACACACCTACATGGAAGGTGTTCTGGATTTTGTCACTGTTCCTGACCCTCTGAATTACCTTGTTCCTCCATTTTCTGGTAATCTTTTTATTTTTAGCTTCACTTTTCCACTATTGGCTCATAGTCTGCCCCACACATGGTTTCACCAAATCTGATAAAGATGGTCCCAAATGTCCTACAGGAGCAACAACAGTTCCTGCAGAGCCAGGAGGCACCTGCTGCAAATCCAGTGTCCTCATTTGTGTGGGGATCCCTGGTCAAAGAATGCTGGCTGTGCAAATTCTGCCCAAACAAAGCATTTTTTAAATCAGCAGTTGAATGGGAAAATGTTGATTTAAGTGAAAATTTTCAGCAGTGTTTTGGGGAGTGAAGAGGATAGACAGCAATGGTTATTTTAATTATTTTTATAATTTTTTTTCTTTGCTTTTGGCTAGTATTTGAAATTGCCTTAGGGGAAAAAAAAATCAATTAAATACTATTGTATAATATGCAAGTTGAAATGAAACAAAAGGGAAAAGCTGAAAGGAAATCTGTTGAGAAGCTGCTTATTGAAGAAGTTCTGAATTTGCCTTGTAAGAAAAATCAACATTTTATGTGTCCTTGTCGTGATTTGGAACGAGTCTCCCCAAAATGTTGGAATTTCCCAAAGAACAGATGTTCAGCCAGTTAATTTGTGCTTCAGCAGCAAATACTTGAATTTCCAAGACTGTGTGTCCCTTCTCAGCTGGAAGGTGGTGAGAGCCAGAGGAGCCATCCCAAATCAGAGCCGTGGGTGTGTCCATGCCTGAGGCTCCTGCACCTCCTTTGGTGTGAGGATGAGCTTCCCTAGGGGGCATTCAGGTAGAATCTGATTAATAAAGCCTGAGCACACTGTGCCTAAATTAATCCATGCATTAATTTCTGCAAGGGTTTTAAGTGACTGATGGGGAGGAAGGTAAAGGTAACTAGGGCCAAATGCTGGGTTGGTTTGGTTTTTATTCCCCCCTGTGTCTGCTGTTAGTGAGTACCTGCCAAAACAAAAGCTGAGGTGGGTGGTAAGGGCTGGTGGTGTCTGGCTCTTCCCTTCTGCCTGCCTGGCAGCTCCTGGAGCTAAAAACAAGGATCAGGCACAGCCTCCAGGGAGACTGTAGGGCCACACTGCTGTGGGGAGAGCCCTAAATGCAGAAATGTGATAAAACACACCCAGCCTTGTTCCCCCTCTCTTGCAGGGGCAGCCAGGTGCACACTGAGCCATGTGTGATCTCCAGGTGCTTCCATCCTGCTTGGCTGAGCCCTCTGCTGGGATTTCTGCTGGGAGTTCTCCTCTCCCACATCCCTTGTGCAGAACCCCTGCTCCTTGGCAGCACTCAGGCAGCTCCCCTGCCCATCCTGGGGCAGCCTCAGCTGGCTGAGAATTGCCATCCAGGTGCTGGGGTTTGGCTGTGCAGCCAGCACCTCCTTCAGTGCTGGAGGGAGCTGCCTGAGGCTCTGCAGCACTGAGTGGAGAAATGCAGAGGTCACATTTGGCTGGCACCAGCATCTTGCCCTGGTTTCTGCCCTGCTGGCTCTGGGGGCTCAGAGGGGGGCTGGCTGTGCCTGGTGCTGGATCCCCCGTGTGCCAGCCAGGGAGCGTTGCGAGGGGGAGATGTCACGACAAGCTGTATTTATCCAGGCTGTTGCTTGGCAGTGCTGCTCCAAGGTGCATCAACATAATGAGATACATAAAAGGAGAAGGCAGTTAAATGTGCAATAACATCACAATAAAAGTAAAAGTGAGCATTAATGAAAACTCTGAGCACACTAAGTGTGGTATCGTCGAGCGCTCCCACCACCTTGGGCCTCGCTGGTCAAACTTAATAATAATTTCTGGCAGTGTCATTACCAGAATTAAATGAGGTTTAACTGTCTAGAAAAAGATGTTGGGGAAAAAAAAAGGGTCTTGGGACTTCACAAGTGGTTTTGCTGTGTGGATGTCACTGAGGTAGCAGAGGCACCAGGTGAGCTGGGGACAGGTTGTGACTGAGACTGCAGGGTGAGGTGGAGGAAGGGATGGGTGGGAGAAGAGCAAGTGTGGATGCTTTGAAAAGTGAGCTTTACACTTCTGAAGCAGCTGGGGAGCTGCAGGATCTGCTGTGAGGCTGGGGTGAGGGTTTTGATGTGTGTGTCTGCTTGGCTCTGACCCCGTGGTGCAGCTTCCCCAGGGCCAGCAGTGCTCCAGGACACAATGCTGCCTTTGGCTCCTGAGATTTCTGATACAGGAGCCCAGAAATACTGACTGCTGCCCAACATGGAGAACAGCACTCTTTGCTTTTCCCTGGGAACTAAAATCTCTCTTCTCTCCTCTCATTCCCCTGTGTCCCTCCCTGGCAGGTTTTGGAGGCTCGTTTTGCAGTGGCTGCACGCTGACACCATGGCACCAAGGCTCCCTGCAATGGGGCCCTTCTCCCTCCTCAGCCTGGGATTCCTGCTCCTGCTTCTGGCTCTCCCTGCTGATGCTGGGTAAGGTGGTGAGTGCTGAGCTCTTGGCCAAGGCTGCAGTTCTCTTACTGAACTTAAATATCCTGGGATCAGTTTGTGTGTGAAGCAGTCCAGGGCAAAGCACTAAAGAGTCTCTGCTGTTTGAGCCTCCCCTTGTCCCCATCCCCAAGCCTTTCACCCAGGGACTGTTCAGGCCCTAACGTGGCTGACACTGGCATTATTTGAGGTGTTGTCACTGAGATCAGTTGTCAGCGTTTTTTGCAACAAAACCTATTTTCAGATTTGGCCTCTGCACAATTCATTCCAGGCAAGGACTCTGCTTGCCTGAGTTTTAACCTGGAAGAGAGATTCCCTCCACCCCATTTAATATTTTAATACTTTTTTTAAAGAACAGAAAATCAATCTGCTTCATCTGTTTGGCTGTTCATGATGTAAGGACCCACGGGCAGCACACCTGACCTGCTGCAGCACCGGGGTTCTCTGCCAGCCTTGGCTGGGCTTGCTGCCCTCCTCTGCCTGGGTGTGCAGGCTCTGGCTGTCCTGGCAAGGACAGGGCTGCTGCCAGCCTCACCTTCCCAGCCTCTGGAAGCTGTCTGGAGGAGATGAAAGCCTGTTAGTCCATGGCTGCATCCTGCCAGAGCCTTTGCTGGGTGAGCTCGGGGAGCCCTTCGAGGAAGGAAGAAGGAGATGCCGCCAGCTGTGGGGAGGGAGGAGCTCTGCACAGAGGTAGAGAGGTGCAAATAATACATGACTCCTATAAAACATTTAGAAAAGCCTTTAGAGTGCCAGATATGGACCCTGAAATGCTGTCTGCTGAGTTAGAAGTCCAGAAGGGATCAAGGATCTTCACGCATGAGATGTCAGTGCTGCCCCTCCCGCCCTGTCCTGCCTGCTCTGCTTTGTCTGCCTGGATTTGACTCTGCAGCTTGCCTTCCTGAAGTGCTGACCCTGCCCTGCTGCACAGGCACACTCACCCCCTCCCCACAATGCCTGGGGGGCTGTCCCCTTGCCCTGTGCCTGCAGCTCTGCCTTCCTCACTGCTGCCTTCTCCTCCCCATCACGTATTCACCGGAGCTGCTGCTCCCTCGCCTCCTGCCACGCAGGGATTGCTCAGAATATCAGTCCCCAGGAGGATTTGCTTCCTAAATTGTGTGTGAGGGGACCCCTGTGCTGATGTGGCACAGCTCCCCAGAGAGCCTGTGCACAGGTGGCAAGGTAATGACTTTTCCTCAAGCCTATCCTAATTAAATTTGCTGTAAACCTCCCTTCTTCCTGCCTAAAGGATTTTAATTATTTTAAACCCTTGATCCCGGCACATCTCTTTGCAGTTCCTTTATGCCTTGCTAAAGGGCAGCTTTAGCTTTATGTTGAGGTGAGGTGAGGCAGCCCAGAGCTTTCCTGGGAAAGGAATTATTAGCCCAGATCAGGTGCCAGGCAGAGGTGCTGCTGCACCTTCCCAAGTCCTGCCCACGCTGCTCTTCCCCCAGCACCTCCCAAGTGAATCCCACACTGCTCACATTGAAGTCAAACCCTCAAATGTCAGGCTAAGTAAAACAGCTTTGAAATTTGTAAACTCATTTTTTTTCCATCACCGCTGAGCCTCCGCCAGGAGTTCCTTCACAAAAATCCGTTCTCTCGCTCTTTATATTATGGGTAATTTTTAAAGATAGCTTATAAAACATTAATGAATGAGCTTTTCATGAGCATGCTAGCTATTCATAAGTTATAGAGAGTTATATACTCATCAGCAGACACTGGGACAGATTGCTTTTAACCATGACATCTATTGAAAGCTTGTACAATTGAAACCCCACTAATTGCTGCAGGCATTTGTTAAATTTCTCAAAACTCTCCTTACCTGCAGGGAGTTCAAGTTCAGATGAAAAGCCAAAACCAGCGTTTGGATTCAGCTGGAAATCTTGGAGGCTGTGATGCAGTTTGTAATGTCAGGGGTGTTTTGATGTTTGGATCTGTCAGGTTGCATTAGGGCTGGGTCAGGTGTTATCCCAACCATACCTCACCCTATGGAAACTGGAATTCCAGCACTGTGTTATCCTCCTTGTGTTCCTGGAGGCTCAACTTCCTGGCTTGGCCACTCCTCCAGGTGGTGCTTTGCTAAAAAACAGAGGCCAAGTGGTCCTGTGAGAGGTGGGATGTGCCCCTAGAGAAGTGCACCTCAGGCACTTTAAATGCAATTTCCCAGAGTGTTTGGTCAATGAAGCCAATGAAAATTAATGTCAGAATTGCCCAAAACTGAATATTTCAATTACTGCAGCATTCTAAATAGTATTGATCCAGCCTGACTCTAAAAGTGCCCATACCCTGCTCTCAATTTTTCCTCTTTTGCTAGGAAATGCTCTTTGCTCCTCTTTCATCTTACAGAATCTGGGTTTTCTGCTGGGTGAACACTTTGGTAGAGAATTGCAAGCCAGCTCTGGTATTTGTTACCTTGCTGACCCTTCACAGTGTGTTTACAGCTGCACCAGCAGTGTCGGGGTAACCAGTCTGACCAGTGAAATGCAGCAAGATTAAGCTTTGAAGTCCTTAAATAACATTTCTTCTTCTGTAGATGTTTTGTTATTTTTTTTCCCCAGTTACTCTATGATGCATGCTGAAACCAATGGCTGCCACACATCAAAGGACATAAGGCTGGGTTGGGAAGGAAAGGGGCAGAAATGTTAGAAAATGACAATTTAGGGGCTTTTTTTACCCCAGGACAGCTCTTCTGATGGTTATAGGTGCTGTCCTTGGTGATTGTAACCATGAATTTCATGTCTACCACTTCTGCTCTGTGGCATTTGTGGTCTTCCTCTGGCCAGTGCTCCCCAGTTATTCACCTCTCCATTTAGTGTCAATTTGCCACTCGGCTTCCCTGCTCTCAAGGGGCTCCTGCAGCTGCTGCTGAGCATCCCTCTGCTTCAGCAGCCTTTATTCCCCTGCCTGGCTGGGCTTTCTCAGCCATCTCACTCCCTGTTTGTGCCTCTTAATCTTTTTTTTTTTTTTTGCCTCATTTGTCTCTCTCTTATTTCCTCTTCCATCTTCCTTGAAAACTCTTCATCTCTATAGATTTTTCTTTTTGTTTTCTGTTACTTAATCTTCTGCCTTTCCATTTGTTTTGGTCTTAACAGCTATTTCTGCTGGGGAAAGCTGTGCTTGAAGCCACAGCACTGCTGTTCTGTGTCATCTGAAATCTCTTTTAGAGGCAGGTGGTTCCAGAAGGACTCACAAGCTCCTATCCTGTTGATTGAAAGGGAGACACAAAATGCAAATGTATCACTTGAGCCCCTTGTGCTTGCAAAACTGCATCGAAGATTTTGTTCAGTGAGATGTGCTTTTTTTAGAGGAATTTGCACCTTGTTTTATTCCACCTGGGGCAGAATGTGTTCTGAGGAAATCATCTTGTCTGGGGGCTTCTTGTGTTGAGTAGAGATGGGAATGTGGAAACTCATTTGTTTTTATAAACAGTGAAAGTTCAGCAAACAGAAGAGATGGTTCAGTAAGTGTTTTAATGCTGAGGCCTTAAGCCTGTTTACTGAATTCTTACTTTACTGTCTCCCCTCTTCCCTGGGGCAGAGATCTTTGAAATGGCTCAATCTGGCAAATAACTGGTGTCACTTCTTCCATGCTGCCTGTAAGGAGATAGTGGCAGTTGAATAACTGAGCTTCCCACATCCTCTGCTCAGAAAATGTCCATTTTTGGGGGGCAGGCAAAGGATGCTGGGGCAGCTCCTTGATAAAATAGGGCTCTGTCCTGGTTTGAAGGACAGGTGTCTGCCAATAAAGGCAGAAGATTCTCTTTGAAATGGAGAATGTAAACCCCCTCCCTCCAAATTATTATGATTTTGAAATTAAGGAGCTCTCAGGCAAAGAGATGGGAATTAGGAAGAACAGTTCTTTACTAGGAAAATTAAAATAGAACTGCAGTATTACAAAGAACAATCCCAAACCCTGCCAGAGTCAGAATCCAAGCTGACACCTGTCAGTCAGTCAGGGTGTTGGCACAGTCCCATTCAATGGTGGCTGCATCCTCCTGCAGGGGCAGATGTGGTTCAGCTGGAGCAGTGCTCCTGGAGAAGGTGCAGTTTCCTCTGAAGCTCCAGGGATGATGTGGAAAGGTCTGGCTTTCCTCTGGAATCCAGTGGAAAGAAGGTGCCTTGGTGTCCAAAATGTCAGTTTTTATGTGGGTAGGAAAGGCTTGGCTCCTCCCCTGGCTGGAGCATCTCCCAGTGGGATGATGGAATTTTATCAGTCATGCCCTGGGACTCACTGGCCATGAACAGGAGATATCTCCTGGAGGGAGGATGGGCTGTGGGAAGATAAAGATGATTGCCCAGCTGGTTTAAAGATGGCCCATGAGCAGATAATATGTGCCAGGAGATCAGGGTCACTGCCCCACCTGGCTGCAGCAAATACACATTTCTGTCACATCCTGTATTGGAACCCAGGACAGGCTCCTAAACTGCTCCCCGTGGTGCTGCTGGCTCTGGGAGGGGACAGAGAGGAGGGGACAGTGGGGAGGGGACAATGGGGTGGTCTGTGAGGACAGAGTTGATCAGAAATGCCCTGTGCTGAGTCCTATGAACATATGATTTATGAAAAGCTGAATCCCATCCTGCCCCTCAGGAACCAACCTCCCCTCACTCCCTGTAACTCCCCAGAGCCCACACAGTGCAGAATTCCCTCCTAACACTTCTCCCTGCTTTCTCCCCCTGCCCCACGTGCCAGGCTCTCTCAGAAGCACGTCTCAGATGTGGTGGATGACAGCAAAGACAACATCACCATCTTCACACGCATCCTGGACAGGCTCCTGGACGGATACGACAACCGCCTGCGGCCTGGGCTCGGAGGTCAGTCAGGGGCTCCCACAGCTGGGTGGCCTTAGCAATAAAAATTCCTTCTTTTATTTCTGGTGCTGTCAGGAGGGGAGGTTGTTCAGTGCCAGGCTCAGTTTGGGGCTGTTTCTCCGTTTTCAGTCTGTTTTGCTGTTGGGTGTCAGTGGCTGCTGTGGAGGCCTGAGACAGAGCGAGGCCTGTAGGTGGAACAGCTGTGGGTGAACCTATTCCTGCTGTTTTAGAGGCATCACCCTTTCAGAAATGCTGATATATTCAGAAAGGAAGACATTGAGGGGATGGAGAGTGTCCAGAGAAAAAGTCAGGAACGCAAATCTGATGAAGAGCAGGTGGGGGAGCTCAGCCTGGAGAAAAGGGGGGACGTGCTCACTTCCTACAGCTCCCTGAAAAAAGGCTGTGGCCTCGTGTGGGTCAGTCTGTTCTCCAAGGTAACAAATGGCAGGACAAGAGGAAATGGCCTCAAGTTGCACCAGGGGAGGTTTAGATTAGATGTAAAGAGAAAACTTTTCACAGAAAGGGTTGTAAAGCACTAGAAAAGGCTCTCTGGGAAATAGTTGCCAAGGCACTCGAGGCCATGGGTTAGTGCTGAACGTGGTGCTGGGTGCACAGTTGGACTTGACCTTTCCCAACCTGAACCATTCTGTGCCTCTGTACAACCAGTTTGCAGAGCCTTCAGCTCACCACCAGCACTGGCATTGCTGTTCAGTCAGTTTGCTTTGCTACACAGCCTCCATCTCCACCTCCTGCCAGTGGTTTCCCATGCAGCTGTCACCTGGCGAGCTCCGGGCACCGGGCACTCTCCCAGCCCTGCTGCCTCCTGAGCTGCATTCCACACTGCTGCCAGCACTGCTGCTGCTGCAGAGCTGCTCTGCAAGCTCCTGCACTCCTCTGAGGGGCTCCAGAGAGAAAAACCATGGCAGCCACCTTCCCACATAATGCCTACAGCTACAGTCAGCGTGATCTAAGGGGGCAGAAGAAACGGAGAGGTGTGTGGGGAAGGTGGTGTGGGCCTGGGTGGTTTCCTGGTGCGTTGTTGCTGTGGCAGAGGTGGCCCCTCTCAGCTGTGTGACCCTGGGCATGTCCCTGCACTGCTCTGAGCTCTCCTGCTCAGCAAAGGTTTGGTGCTGCTGTGATTTCCACCCAGAGCTGGAGTCACCGCGTGCTGTCCCATTTTCTGAACGTCCTGCTACCAAAAGCTGCTTTCCTGAGCTCTTGGCTGCTGATGGGATCTCCTGGAAGGGCACTTTCCTTCCCCAGAGCAGCCTTGCCTCCTCCCAGCCCCGTGTCCATCCCTCTGCCCTGCAGCTGCCCTTTGAGACCATGCCAGGCCTGGGGAGGAAGGGCTTTTCCAGCGAGCATCCTCCCCTCTGCTGTGCTGCAGGAGCCAGACAGGAAAGGGTTACAGTGTCTGCATAAGCAATCAGTCAGTTTTATTGCTTTTGTTGCTTGTTTCTTTCCCCCAGAATTAACTGTGGTCCCACTAATAGCTTTGCTTCCTCAAGTGTCCCCCATGGCTGTATTGATTTAACTGAAACGAGTTCTGCACGGGGGCTGAGGGGGCATTTATGCTCACTGTAGGCTCAGCTGCAGACAAGCCCATGCTAAGTGTTAACAAGAGGAGTCCCAGGAGCCTCTTGCTGGGGAAGTTCAAACCTTTCTTGGAACATCTTTGCTCTGTTGCTTTAGATCCTTTAATAACGTGTTTAACATAATAAATTGCCTTTGCCTGAGCCAGCCCTTGCATGTTTAAAGACTGCTTTCACCTCTGTGTTCCCCTGCTGAGGCACTCTGGCAGACCCAGATGGGAGGTGTTGATGAGGGCTGCAGCTTTTGGGGGCTCTTGACTGGCAGTGAGTTGTCCTCTGTGTATGGAGCAGCCTGGTGAGCCAGGCTCTCCCCACTTGTAGCTGTTTTTCCCAAGGCTGAAGCCTTGGAGGTCTCTCAGGAGGAGAATTAGAAGAAAAAGACCTCTGCAGAGGTGCTGCAGCCCCAAACCCTGCTCAGCCCTCCATGTCCCAAATGTCTGCAGGGGCAACTCATCCAGAACAGGAAAACCAGCCAGGCAAAGAGCCTGCATGTCCTGCTTCACACAGGTTACTCACAATTTAGGGAGCTCCATCCTTCCACCAGCCTGGGTGTGGACACAGGATCACATCTGCCATTTCCATGGACTGCAGGGTATGGATGCTCTTGCCTGATATCTTCAGAAAAGCAGTGTAAAACATTCCCAGGGGAAACTACAGGGACAGCCCAGTGCTGTCTTACAGGAAAACCAATGCTCCTTGTCCATCAGCCATCCCACTGCTGCTGGTGGCCAGAGAAGCAGAAATGGTCCTGCTGCAGACTCCAGAGTTTGTGGTTGATGGAAGAGCCTGGGGTGGCAGTCAGCAAGAGATGGGCTCCTGCTGTCCAAGGCTGTGTGAGGGCTGGGAAACTGATTGCCTTGCTCCAGATGAGCAGCTGTGCTGCAGTGGGATGGCTGATGGACAGGGAGCATTGGTTTTCCTGTAAGACAGCACTGGGCAGTCCCTGTAGTTTCCCCATTTCCCTTAGGAATGTCTTCTACTGCTTTTCTGAAGATGTCAGGCATCCATACCCTGCAGCCCATGGAAAGGGCAGGTGTGATCCTGTGTCCACACCCAGGCAGGTGGAAGGATGGAGCTCCCTAAATTGTGAGTAACCTGTGTGAAGCAGGACATGCAGGCTCTTTGCCTGGCAGGTTTTCCTGTTCTGGATGAGATGCCCCTGCAGACACTTGGGACATGGAGGGCTGAGCAGGGTTTGGACTGCAGCACCTCTCAGGGCTCTGCAGTGCTGTGTGTGCCCAGCCCTGTCCCCTCCTTCAGCTTCCCAAGCGCCAGGAACCGAGCAGTGTTTGTTTAGACTTTGGGAGAAGACACTGTGTAAGCAACAGAGTGTTAATGTGGTGACTTCTCCCCTCAAGATAGCCTCTTTGTATTTATTTTCTTATCCCCTCTGCTTTCACCATCTGCTGCCACCCACTCTAATAGCTGCCATGCCAGAGCTCCTCTTCCTACCAGGATGCTGCAGACACGAGCTGAAGTGAGCTGTGCTGAGGCTGCTCAGGAGTGCCTGCTGCTGCTGCAGAGCCTGGCTCCAGGTGAGCCTGGCTCCAGGTGAGCCTGCCTGCTGCTCCTGCCCCAAACAGGAGTCCAGCCAGGAGTCCATGCTGTCCTGAGGCAAGGGGAGGCTTGTGAGCTCAGTCTAGGCTGACTTAGAAGAAGAAAGGCAGGGGAAGGTGGCTGTCAGACCCCTTCTTCTGCAGTAACACCCTGTAGCACTGGGGACACGGCCATTTGTGTCACAGAGTCTGGCAGGAGGTTTCTCTCTGTCTCTGCCAGTTGAGCAGGGCAGGTTTCCTCTCAGGAACAGAGCTGAGTCTTTTCTTTGGCCTCATGACCACCAAAAGACAGTCTGGGCTCAGGGAAGGGGTAGCTGCATAAACAGAACATCTTCTAGGACTCAGAGTGGGGGAGGAGAGGAAGGAGCTGTCAGCAGAAAACCTGTGTTTCCCCTGGGAGAACAAGGGGCAGATTGGTTATTAAGTCAGAAGAGGAACAGCGATGGACCCCGAGGGAATGGAGACATCTGCTGTCATGGCCAACCTTGTAGGATCAGAAGATGTCCCAGGAGAGCTTCTGTGGGCAGCAGGGGCCTCTGCTCCTGGTCTGGAGCTGTGAAGTCACACAGATCCTCTGCCCAGCCTGCAGGGGCTGCAGTGGGAAGTGTCTGTCTGTAGCTCTCAGGTTCTCCTTGCTGGGGCTCCCTGCAGAGCCTCATTCATGCACCTGGAGCTTACCTGCAGCTCACAAGAGCAGCAGAGAGGAGATGTGGCCAGGAGAAGGAGGTGGAGCTGGCTGACCAAGGGTGAGATGCCCTGTGCCCAAACAGAAGAGATGCTCAAGGAGCAGGATGCAGGGGAAGGGACCACAAGTGACTCCTTGTGAATGACAGATGTACAAAACTCCCCTGTGTGTGCTTGCAGTCCTTACAGGCCCAGTGTGATGTCCAGCACAGTGACCATGAGGGGGAATTTGAGGGTCAGTGGTGCTCCCTGGACACCTGTACCTCCTCTACCTCATTTCCTAACTGATGACATTTGGGCCTGTTGTGCTGCAACTGAAACAGAGCCATCCTGGGAATGTCTGGGGCAGGAGGGGACATTTCCAGACTTTTCCATCCTTACAGCCTTGAGAATGTTTGAAATATGCTTTGGCAATGTAGGGTTATCAGGGAGCAGCAGGAGGAGGCATGTGGGACCTTTCACAGCTGTTTGCAAAGCAAGGCTGGGGTTTCTTCCAGCTCAGCCAGAGCCTGGCTGTTCCACAGACCCAGGGGTGTGCCTGAGGTACATTTGGGTTAAGGGTGAGGAACCCAGAGGGCATCTGGAGCAGTGCTGGACAAAGTCTCTGTATTGAGTGCTTGGGAAGCATTCCAGAAAACTGCTGGGCTTTTCCAGGGCATGCCAGAAGGGAAAGAGTTTGCCCCAAGGAAGAGGAGAAGAGAGTAGGCTGCTCAGTTTTTTAAAAGATGAGTTGTAAACACCCCAGATAAGCCAGTTTCTCCAAGTGCAATTAAAAAGCAATTTGTACCATGTTAAGCAGCCAGGCTGGGATCGATCAGTGTTATCCCTCCTGGATGCAGCATGACTGACAAGGTAACTTGTGGTATTTCCCTGAAGCTTCTGCAGCATCTCTGGAGTCCCTGAACAGCTCAGTCCTGCTGAAGGGGTGGTGTCTGCTGAGCATCCTGCCAGGCCAGCTCTGTGTCAGGGGCTTCTGGAGAGCTGAGGTTTGGGAGCCTCCTGAAGTGTCCACAGCATCTGGATTAGAGCAGCTCAACCTGAAGAGTCCATAGGGTTTAGCAGGACCAGCAAACACAGCATCTGGATTAGAGCAGCACAATCTGAGGTGTCCATGGGGTTTAGCAGGACCAGCAAACACAGCATCTGGATTAGAGCAGCACAATCTGAGGTGTCCATGGGGTTTAGCAGGACCAGCAAACACAGCATCTGGATCAGAGCAGCACAATCTGAGGTGTCCATGGGGTTTAGCAGGACCAGCAAACACAGCATCTGGATTAGAGCAGCACAATGTGAGGTGTTCATGGGGTTTAACGGGACCAGCAAACACAGCATCTGGATTAGAGCAGCTCAATCTGAGGTGTCCATGGGGTTTAGCAGGACCAGCAAACACAGCATCTGGATTAGAGAAGCTCAATTCCCCAGGCAGAGCAAAGCCCTTCACCCCTTGGGTTCCTGCTTCCCTGGGGACAGGGCAGGGCACCCATTCCCTGTCCCTGGGGTGGTCCCATCCAGGCAGAGGGGAGCCCCAGTTTGTGCTCTCCCAACTGGGCATATCCAGAGGGTGAAACAATCCAGGCTCATCTTCCTCTTCTCCACTGTGTTGTTCTTTGGTGTCAGCACCTCCCAGCCCACGCTGGGCTCAAGCAGGACTTGGTGCAGCCAGGGCTTGCTGCTCACAACAGGACTCAGGTCAGGGCTGCCCACCTGGGCTGTGGTGCCTTTTATCTGTCCTTACTGTGTCAGCTCTCTCTTGCCAATGGTTTTGATCTATAGCTACCTGTTAATATTTATCCTGCTGTTGTAGTTCCATGATTATTTTGCCAGCAAAGTGCACCTCAGTTGGAGTTTCTCATTTCCTCTTTCTGCAGTGTTGCTTCCTGCTCTTTTAATGATGGTGTAGTTTGGCAGGAACATCTGTATCCCTGCCTGGCCACCTGTATTTTACTAATTCAAGTGCTGATGTCCAAAGGGTTTTGGATTTGGGTTCAGAGCAGCTCCCTTTAGGTTGAGACATTCCCAGGGGATGTTGGTGTGCTACACCTCAGTGCATCTGTCATTTTGGCCTGACCTCCTGCAGGTAAGGGCTTGTCTGTTACTGTGGGAGCATTAAGGCAGAGGGGCTTAAATAGTCAGAATAATGAAATTACAGAACTGCCTTCTCTTGAAAGTACAGTGCTCTCCAAAATGAAACAGCAAGACTTTATCTGGCTGGCAGGATCCAAGAAGAAATCTGTTTGCAGTGGAATTAACCTGTAACAGTGGTAAAAATTGTTAAATTGTCCAGATTGAAGCTTAAGGAACTTTTATTTCCTAAAATCTGGATGAAATGTTGAAATTGTCCTTTTCACTTGTGGATAGATTTTTCACCTGTGTGTGAAGAAGCTGCCTCATAAACATGATCTAGACCTGCTGTTTGTGTGAGAGAAACATGAGAGGACAAACAGAGTTGTTCTCTGTGGTTTATTATGATTTCTAGGGTTTCAGGTCAGTGTTTAATCTGTTTTTCTGTCTTAATGTTCCACTTCCCAACTTCTCATCTCTTCTCTCTGATCTGACTTCATGCTTTGTATTGATTACTCCAGGGAGGAATTTGATCCTTTCTTAGGGGGAAAAAAAATAAAAAAAATATGCATGTCTTATCTCAGATTTTTGTCTTTGTCTGAGCTTCCTTGATAAGTTTTAATTTGAAGCTGAGGCATTGCCTGAACAGCATTTCCTTCTGTTTACCTTTCTGGGCAATGGGGACCCTGCTCTGTCTTGTCAAACTTCTGAAGTCAGGATCTGTGAACAAATTAAAGAAAGGTTGTCTTCCCCTCGGGGGCAGCTCTCCAAAGGCAGCTTAGCTGTGGGTTTGCAGAGCCCTGGTGCTCCTCTCTGGCACAGAACTCCCAGTGGTGGTGCTGCTGGAGCCCCTGGTGCACAGTTCTGTGTGAAAAGCCTTGCACACATCAGAAGGCAGGCGAGGAACACGGCCCTGACAGCTGTGCCTAAGGGTGGAAGTCTTCTCTTAAATAAGTTATGAATGTGCTGAGGGCAACAAGCCTGTATCAAAGCTTCAGGGATGTCACAAGCACTGGGGAGGGGTTGGGAGCCCATGGTGGAAGGAGATTGATTGCTTTTGGTGTGAAACACCTGGCTTTGGGTCAGCACAGGTGCTCTGGGGCATCTGGCAGCTGCCAGTGCAAAGCTGTGAGCGGTCACCACGCCAGGTCTGTGCCCAGCCACCCTCTGAAAGGGCAGTCATGGGGCCAAAGCCCATCACCAGCTGTCCTTGCTGTGCAGTTCTGGGCTCTCCAGCAGCCCAGCCAAGCTCCAGGCTGTGGGCTGTGATTTGTGAGAAGGTGTTTCTGCCTCTCCTGTGGATGCCTTGTTTTAGCTGGTGCCTTCCCTGGTGCGTGTTTCCTGCAAGGAGCTGCTGACCCTGCCCTGCATCCATGTGTGCATGCAAAAAGATTTTCCCCAGGGGGGACAAGAAATTTTTCTAGGGAAGGAAAAGCATCAGGAGGGGATTTTTGCCCCAGTAATACTGGAGTAACATCTCAGAGCTCAGTGCTGGCTCAGACACCTGCAGTGAAGCAGTGAGAACGTCGGGCAGCTGATCCTTGCCCGAGGGGGAGCTGTGGATGTGTCAGAGATGGGATGATGGTGTTTGTTTATAATGACTCTGGAAGGCGATAGCTGATGTTTCAGCATGTTGAACATGTGTTAGATGGGTTTAAGAACATTAGTAGATGATGTTATAGATGGCTATAAACTGCTTGTGAGGATGTCTTTATTGATCTGTTGGACTATGGCAGCTTCTCCTTTATTAGAATTTCCATTCATCCAGTCCCATGTAAAGGATTTATAATGTGGCTTTGATAGGGATTGAGAAATAAGATTATTTTATTGGATGTAACTGAGTTTAAAAACAACTTTAATTGGTTTGTTCTGGGAAGCTGCTGGTGAAACAACTGGTCAAATACTGAGGAAACTGCAGCTATTTTATTTGTTGAGCTAGAGGATAAAATGTTTGCAGCAGTTCATGTAGTAATATAGAGGTATTGTTTATGTCTGATGAGGCAAAGTCATTGATTGTGTTGGTGGTGAATTTCAGCCTTGATCCATCTGGAAGAAGCAATCAAATCACATCTATCTGAGCCCCCTGTGGAGGGGGGATTAATGCTGCTGCTTCAGACTTGTTAGCTTCTTAATGCCCTTCCATTTATTTAAAGGTTATTGTTTGATTAAATAAAAATACTGGAGTGTTTGTGAGGGTGGAAGATGCATGGGGCTTTGGGGAGTGCTGCAAAACTCTGAGGCTAAACTGTGCAGGGTCCCTTAAGCAAAGACTGTTAAAAGTCAGAGGGAAATACCCTGCTGCAGTAAGTGGCAAAGCTCTCACCTGGTGAGGCAGGAATTTCCTGTAAAATTTCTTTGTCTGCTAATTTGTAACTTAACTTTAAAAATGTGCCTCTGAAGGATGTGCAACTAATGTTTATTAAAAAAAAAAAAAAAAAAAAAAAAAAAAAAAAAAAAAAGAGTGCTTGTGGAGTACTGACAATTATAGGCACAGAGTATAGCCTGGAGAGGGATTTTAATCTGCAATTTGCATTGTGAGGAAAGGACACCCCGTCCTCTTTACCTTCTGGAAGGATATAATTCGAACCAAAGTGTTGAGAACAACAGGCATGGCAGAAGCATATGCTTTTTATTTCCCCCTCCTCTCCCAACCTGCTGGAAAATCCTATTGATGACAAAGTTCAGGCTGAGTCAGTGGATGGAGCAACTCGTGACTGGAGCAAAATAAATTGTGTCTGAAAAGCCAAGATGCTGTTTTGACGTTGCAAAAGCCATTTCAGACAGCTCTGGTTTGGAAGGATCAGTTCTGATACGAGAAACTTTACTGAGGAAAGGCTCTGAGGTCCAAAACAAACTCTCCAAAGCACAGCCTTTGGCTCTGCACAGGGCTTGCTGCACCTTCAGAGCTCTTGTTGAGGAAGTTTTGTGTCCATACAGGCCACATCAGGTTTGTTTTTGCTGTCCTGCATTTGTACTCACTCATCTGAGTTCTCATCTCATCACGTGGATGTAACTTTAGCCAGCTGTGGCCACTGTCCTGTAAAAAATGAAGGTGCAAACTCTATTGCAGTTTTTTTTGCCCCCAAGCTGTGTTTTCTCTGAAGGGTCTGTGCATATGTAGGAATTGAATTCCAGGCTTTTGTGTGTGGAAGATGAGAGCTCTTCCCTTTGGAGAGATGCACCTGGTCTCTCCTGAGAATTTGAAAACCCCTTTTCCTAGAAAGGGCCTTGTCTGCTATTATGAGGAAGGGTTAAAAAACAAAAGCATGAAATCTCCTTTCTTCTTCCCTGATCAATCTAGCCATCATTATGAGAGAAGCTTCCTGATAGCTCCTCTTTGTCCTGTAATGTCAATACCATTAAGTCCACTTTGGCAAGGGAAGCAATGTATAATTAATTTGCAAATCAGTAAAGTGGATGTGATTTTTATACAAAGGAGAAGGTCTTTAACTGCACAAGGCTTTGTGTGGGCATGGCCATGCTTGGATGGGACCTCCCTCGAGCATCCCTGTCCCAGCAGTTCCCCTGTGTGTCCCTCTGGGGACACACCCTCAGTGGGATCCATGTACTGCCCTCCAGCAAAGGGATTCAGTCAACAAATAAACAGGAGCCAGGTAGGGCAGGGCTGAGGTTAGGAGTGTGAAAGTGCCTCTGAACACCTGCCCAGTGAGCTGGTTGAGCCAGAAAAATATCTTTAAGACTTTGCCTCCATCCACTGGTTTTGTTGTTTTGGTTTTTTAAAGCTTTGGTTCTATTGGAATTATTATTATTTTGATGCAGAATGCATTAAAAAGGGAAAAGGAAAAAAATCCAAGTCCTATCCGGACTGATTTGTTCCCAGAAAGATGTTCAATTTTGTATGTATAATTGAAAGAGGCTAAATATAGCTGTATTAATATTTATGGGCCTTATGTTGGAATCAATACAAGAGTTGCTGTTCAAGGCAATTAAACTTTACCTTTTCACATGTAGGATTTCGGTGTTTGGAGATGACATTAGTGGTGTGACCTGCATCCAAGAGAGAAAACACTAAAAGCATGCCACCATCTGTGGAGAATGATACCCTGTATTTAGTGCTGTTTGCTGACAGGCAGTTTGTCTCCAGCGAGGCTGATCTCTCCAGAGCAGGGCTGCTGTCTTAACAGCAGGGAAATCAGGGAAATCAGTGCTCTGGGAGGCTTGCAGGAGAACTGGCCCTGCTGTGTTTTGGGAGGAACTGAGCAAGGAAACTCTGCTGACATCACAAAGTGAGGATTGCCCACCTCTGCTGCATCTGCAGCTGCTGGGCAGAAAGGGAAAGGGATGATGGTGGCAGTGCATGGATCCCGTTTGTCTTCACACCACCCACACACATGGGAATTGTGACTGGTGGGTGGAAGCACACGGGGCAGGGAGGGCTCTCCATGCCCTGTCCCTGGGCTCAGGCTCTCTGTGCCTTTCTGCAGGGCCAGTCACAACCTTCATGTCATCACAGCACAGAGAAAGCAAATCCTGTCCGGGGCTCTGAGCTGCTGTAGGGAGCGTGTGCACGAGGAATTAGGTCGGGGCTGTAATGATGAAAACAAGTCAGTTTGTGTTAATAACAAAGGCAAAGGGGTGGTGTGCTGGATTTCTAAAGCACTGCCTTTCAGGGGAAGGGTATCACTGGCATAACACGACAGGAATCCTGGCAGTGGCTGAATTGCCCTGCATTGCTGCTTTTTGGGAGCTGCAGCTCCTCGCTGCTCCAGCTAACAAAGAGCTGTTAGATGCTGTAAAATCTCTCACTGATAGGGAATGCCTGAGTCCTGCCTGTCTCCTAAATTTGATCAATGTGTCAGGCTTTTCCTTCCTTCCATCTGGCTCTGACAACTGCCTTTGGGAAGGAGGGCTGCAGCAAGGAGCCTTGCTAGGGGTTAACCTGCCCTCCCCAGGGCTGCAGGTGGAGATTTTCTCCGTGATGCTGATCGTGGTGCTCATCCCTTCTCCAAGGACTCTCAAATCTTGTGTGGGTGTGTTTCTGTTCTCTCCCTGGTGTGTGGTGTGTTTTGGTAGCTGGAAGCCTTTTAACCTCCTTCAGTAACCATGAGGGGGGGTGCATTTTCCAAGGATTTTTATTATCTTTGGCTGCTGGAGCACAATGGCTGCTTAAACAAAGAGGGAAAAGTGGAAATCAAAGGGCACACCTGCTGAGGAAAAATTGGGGGCCATGCTTTCAGTGGTGGAAAATGTGTTTTCAGCTTCAAGTGTCCCTTTGGAATTCCACCTCAGCGCTGGGGATTTGCTCTGGGTGATGCTGACCCCAGCACAAGTATTTCCAATTACTGGTGACATAATCCTTGCCCAAAGGTGCTGCCTCCAGAGCAGAGGAGTTTTCCTTGGTGTTCCTGTGAGTGAGCCAGTCTCACCTCATCTCTGTTCCTGAACAAGGGCAAGCCAAGCCATATATTAAGGAACAAGGAAATTGCACCAGTTAAATTTAAAAAACTCATTTAGCTAAAGCAGTGTAAGCGCCCATGAATATTTATCTGATGTTATGGAAGCGTGCGGACTCCCACCTACTTTATTAAATTGATTTTCAATAAAAATGCAAGTGGAAGACGTTTGATTAATGGCTGCTGGGACGGGACAATTAATGTGAAGTCTGGAGTCAGCAAGAAGTGTCCCCTGAGCCTGTGTGTCCCTGCTCCAGGCTGGGCTAAGAAAATGTTTCCCAACTCCTCCAAGGGACCATGGCAATGTTTATCCATGTGGTTTCTGAGATGGGGTGAACAGGAGCTGCTCTTTGGCTGGTGCCTGGTTTTGCTGAGGTCCTGACCTTGAAGCTGGCATGTGATGTTTGCTCCCAGTGTTCCTGTTTTCCCTGCTTTTCCCACCCCTGGGAGCAGGCTGCACCTCAGAATTAAAGCCAGCAGCGAGCTCCAGCACTCACATCGGGTTTGAGCGAGGCTCCCTGGGCCTTTGCATTTAAACATGCCTGGGATTAGCTCCATCAGCTTCCAGATCTGCTCAGCTCCTACCAATTTCCTCGCTCGGATTTGTCTCCTGGAGGAAGGCAATTTGGAGCTGTAACGTTACAGCTCTATTAAGGATCTCCAGCGCGGGTTCCCGCCGGGGTTTTCACGGCGCCTTTCCGAGGAGCTGCCAGGAGATGCTGATGGTGGGGCAAGTGAGGGTTCCCAGGATAGGGTCCTGCTCAGGGGGGGCACCTGAGCAGCCCTGCAGGGCCTGGGGGCTCCCCTGTCCCAGAGGGCAGCAGAGCTGGGGGCTCCTTGCAGCCTGGAAGAGAAACTCTCCGCTGGGGTCTTGTGAAAAATCTCTGGAAGCTGCCATGGGAGGGATGTTACATCTGTTCTCTGCAGGGGTTTGCAGAGCCAGGGGTGCAGGGTTTGGGAGTGATCATTAGGGGCAGGCAGCATGCCTTGGTGGGGCAGGGAAGGCTGGAGTTGGGCAGGAAGGTGGCTCCATCTCAGCATCCCTCAGCCCCACACCTGTGGGGCACAGAGAGGCACCACAACACCACGAGCCACCAAAACTGCTGCCCAAATGTCACCAGCTAAACACCACCTGGGGCACAAATCCTTCCCCCATGCCCAGGGTCCTGCACTGGGGAGCAGGATGAGCACTTTGATGCCCTCAGCCCTTCCCAAGGGGCACATGGCACCCAAAGAGCTCCAGCCAGGTGGCACAGGGAGAGCATCCAGGGGCAGGGAGCTCCTGCTGCAGCTACAGGATGGAGAGGCTCGTGCACTCCTCATTTTGCAGTACTTTGGGGTTCTCTCTACAAATGTGGCTGCAGGGAATGGGCACAGACACTTCTGGCACAGTTGGGCACTCCCCTGCTGTGCTTTGCTGGAGTGGTGGGAACAGAAAGGAATTAAAGAAAAAAAAGGGAAGGGGGAAGCAGATGCTGGGCATGGACAAGAGTGATGGGAACAGAAAGAAATTTAAGGAAAAAAAAAAAAAAGGGAGCAGGTGCTGGCAAATAACTGCATGGCAGAAAAAGAGAGGGAGAGTTGTGGTTGAAAACAGAAGCTGAGGAAAGGCAGATTGGCAGGCAGCATATTTCTGGAGACAGCTTTCTCCTCTGTAGGCTGAGTCACCTAAGAAACGTGTCAATAAAACGCACTCTCGGGCACTGTCTCTAATAAATATATATTTAAGAGAGACATTTCTTCAAAACTTCTGCGAGGAGATGTCGAATTCTGAAGGGATGGCATGAGAAATGACATCTCCAGTGGAAGCAGAGAGTTGCCATGGGAACTGGAACGCTTTGAACATACATCACTAAAACAAGAAAACATTTTCCCCAGCAAAGGAAATTAAAAATTACATACATCTGGAGGCATCTGCCCTCTGCCTGTCTCTGATGGGAGTATCAGAGTACCATGCAGCATATCATAATTCATGTAGTGGGCAGGACTGACAATTCCATATGAGTTGCTTCATTTTTGTAAGTAACTGTGATTAAAACAGCTTTTCTGTCCCTGGGACAGGCAATGCTGGTGCCTGAACAGTGCTTGGGAAGGGGAAGATTTAGAGCCAAAATGGAATTTCCACTGAAATTGTTTTTCTCACCTGGGGATAAAACAACAGCCTGAATGCACAGCTAAGCCCATCTTGCCACGTGGGCATGAATCCACTGCTGCCAGGATTTGCTGGCCCCATTTGGCAGCCAGGGACTTTTCCTGGGAATCAGGGGCAGGCAGGTGAGGGGGGATGTCCTGGAGGAGAACAGTGAGTGTTTGGGGTTTATCTTGTGCTTTGGACACTCTGCTTTTCTGTGCAAGTCTGGGGCAGCAAAGCCAGGAGGAGTTATTTGCATCTGGCAGTCAGTGTAATTCTTTCTTTCCTTTGTTTTCCAGTACATTTCCTTTTTCTTTCTTTCCCAGTGCCTTTCTCGGTGTGTGGCAGAGGTGGCAAAGGGTGAGCCCAGGGGAAATGCTTAATTGCCCAGTGCAGGGCAGTGTGAATTAAATAAGTTTATTTGCACACTGTATTGGCATTGCTGCAATAAATAAGCACTGGCCATGCAGCCCAGTGAGCCGTGCATGACAGGGGACAGACAGCTCTGTGCAGAGCTGGGCTCTGCCACACAGACCACGCTGGGGTGCATGAGGAAAGGAAAACGTTTTTCTGCAGTGCCCTGGGAGTGGAGGTGAAGGATGCCAGCAGCATCACCAGAGGCACACTGTCTGAGGAGCTGATTGAGTTCTCTGCTGAAGGAAATGCCAGCCAGGAGCTAATGGATAAGGGAACCAGAGTGCAAATTACAGCTTTGCTCCCTGCTATGGTACTCCTGTATCTTGTCTCAGTACCTGGCATTGGCCTCGGGGGACAGGCTTGAAAATTAAATGAGCCCTTCCTCTGAGCTGTGCAGCAACCCCCAGGAGTCACTTTCTTCTTCTATTTTTTCATTTCCATTTCTTGCCCACTACAGCCCATCACATGTTCTGGCAATCCTGAGCCTGCAGAGCAACCTGGAATGAGATTCAGCCAGAGGCAGGGGCAGGCAGCACCGGGGCTGGAAGGCAGATGGGGAGACTGAGGCACAGCTCAGCTGCCTTCAGTGCAGGCTCAGAGCCAGGGTGCACAGCACCAGAGCCTGCAAACCTCATGCACTTCACTGACACATCTCTTTTTATTCCCTCTCCCTCTGCAATGACATAAATTCAATGCAGTGCATGTCTCATTTGGTTGGAGAGAGACTGTTTGGTTTGGGGTCCCTCAGGACAAGAGGGAGATTGAGGGGCTGGAGCATGTCCAGGGAAGGGAATGGAGCTGGGGAAGGGCTTGGAGGGCTCAGCCTAGAGAAAAGGAGGCTCAGGGGAGACCTTACTGCTCTGCACAGCTCATGACAGGAGGGGGCAGCCAGATAGGGATTTGTCTCTTCCCCCAGGCAACAAGTGACAGCATGAGAGGAAATGGCTTCAGGTTGAGTCAGGGGAGGTTCAGGTTGGATATTAGGGAAAAGTTCTTTACTGACAGGGCTGTCAAAGACTGGAACAGGCTGCCCAGTGACGTGGTGGAATCACCATTCCTGGAAATGTTCAAAAAACATGTGGATGGGGCACTTGAGGACACGGCTTAGGGGTGGACATGGTCATGGTGCTGGGGTGATGGTTGGACCTCATCTTAGAGATTTTCCAACTTTAATGATTCTCTGATTTTTCTTGCATTCCCCTGTTTGCTTTCCCATCTTTGCAGCTGTTTTCTCTGTTGTCTATCAATGATTATCAGGTTGGCAGCAGCAGTTTTGTATTGCACCTTCGTGCTTATCTTTTTCCTGGGGATCTGCCTGATGAATTGCAGAGCTCAGTAATTGCTTTACAAACGCCAAGGATGTTACTGGCACTGATCTGAAGATTTTGTAACTCCTCTCAAAGCAAGGTGGTGATTTCTGTTCAAGAAAGACTTGCTGGGAGTGAGTTAACAAAAGGCTCAGTGTTTTTTTAGGAAAGAGAGTGAGCAAAAATCTGCCAGGACCAGTCTGCCTGAGGAAGAAGCTTCAGAGGCACACGGGGTTCATGTAGGTTATGGATGAGCCTGTTGGTTTCCCCAGCTGGGTTGTTCATGTGTGGAGGAATACAGCAATGCTGTGTTTTGGTGCCTCATCTCTCCTGTGTTTGCAACCTCAGCCACAGCACTGAGGCACTGAACCCTCTTTCCCTGAGGGTTCTGCTCACCAAGATGCTTTGACATGGTCAGCAAGAACACTCTCACTGATCCCTAAAGGGAGAATTAACTGAATAAGGTCATCAAGGCAGGACACAGGTGGTTTGCAGGTAACAGGGAGTGGGTTGCCCAATGCTGAGGTAGCAGATTGGCATTTCTGCCCTCACATTACTGCTCCTGCAGCAGAATTCTCCTGGCTTTGGTTTCCTTAGGGCACAGCTGGATGTACAGCTGACACCACGGCGTTGCCTGACAGCTCCTCCCCTGTCCACAGGGACCTGCAGGGATTCCCTTTCCCAAGCTAAGCTGGCTTAGCCATCAAAGCCAGGCTTTAATCCTGAGTATGTTAAATTATGCATGCTAATTTATATTCATACGTTTTCCCATTGTATTTATAATATATAACAAACATGTTGATGCAGCATCTCCCTTCCATTACCACAGGGTCTCAGAGCTCTGCAGAACTTCTAAAAGCATGCTCATACATACATATTCCTCCTCTGTCTTCCTGGCATCTGAGGGTGTCCTGAGTCCTTAAAATAGTAACAACAGTAGCTTTGTTCATTCTGTCGTAGTTCTGTCTGTGGCAAAAATAGCACAGCTAATTTGTAGGCTCTGTTTGTAGTCTGTATGTGTGAGAATGAGGGGTGTGTATAAAGCCTCCATGGCTGCACACCCTCCAGCAGTCACTGCCTCTGACTCTTTCTTCTGTCCCTGCTGGACTGGATGTTTATCAATAACACAGCCTCAGTCTAACCCCTGGATGTGCATCTTAATGTGGTGATAAGAATATGTGCAGCTGGATAAATGGGGGGCAAACTAAATTAAATCACATTCTGTGGAGCCTTGTGGTAGGTATTTAGCCAGGGCTCCTAATGGTGTGAGGCTTGTCACACCCATCTTGCTGCCTTTTGTCTTCCATAAGCTTTAGAGGCTGCTGGCTGATCTGAGCAAAGCCTGACAGAAAAGGTAGGTATCTCTGAGATCTGGAGTCCCTCCAAGATTTGTGGAATTATGAAGCTGAGTGGAAAAAGACCCAAAGCAAAGAGAGGTAACTAGGTGGGATCAACTGGTGTTAGGCACCAGAAAAAACAGGGAGGAAAAGCTGATCTGTGGGAAGCAGGGTTGGCTCCTCTGCTGGCAGAGCAGCATCTCTCCTAGGCTGCTCTGCTGGATAGAGCTGTAACCTGCACCCCACACTCTTGACAAGTGTGAGAAAATGCCTTTCACCAGTATGGGGGGTGTGAAATCCCTGTAGCACCTTCTAGAGCAGCACCTGGACTTACTCAGTGTGCCAGGTATGCCTGGAGTGGCCCTACCCAGTGTGTGTTGAGACAGAGAGGCAGTGCAGTGAGGTCAGAGCAGACCACTGGGCTACCTGTGCTGGTAGCCCCATGGAAGTGCTGGGGAGGGAGTGCAGTTACTCACCCAAAAGGGACCAGCAGATGCCCCCAGTGCCCCCCAGCACTGTGCTGAGGAACAAAGTGTGTCTGAGTGCTCTGCTCTAGGCAATAGTTGTGCCTTCATCCAAGCTCTGATGGTTATGGAGTTGTGTAGGTGTAGAGAGAGCTCAGACCTGGGTCAGAGCCACCAGCACATGTACAGCACATTTGCAGACTCCTGAGGGATTTCTCTTCCAAAAACCCAGCTGATCTTCCCTGTGCAACTCAAGGAGTTTGTGCCCAGGAGTCAGACATCCATCTATGCCTGAGAGTGTGCCATCAATCCCACACAAGCCATGCTCAAGTGCTAACTGGGTCACTTCATGGTCCTGCAGCTCCTTCCTGCAGAGGACATTGGCTGCAGCCATGTGAGAACTCTGCATCTGCAGCATGTGGTGTGAGACAGGGAATAAATCTATTCCCTGCCTCAGCTCCCCGTGGCCCTGCTAAGAAAGGGAGCCAGGGCAGCTGTCTTTTTGAGGCTTTGACAGGCATCATCTCACTTCATCTGTGCTGAAGAATTGAGCACGTGTAATTGCAGACCATGCTGATCTCTCTCATCACGTGTGAGCAGCTTCGTTGTTGGCTGTCTCTTGAGACAGCCCCTGAAATTCTTTTGAACTCCTCATTCTCCCTGAAATATCCAGGTTGAGGGGAGAAAGGAAAGAAGCACAGCTGGAAGTGACACCACATGCGTAGCTGTGTTTACAGATTGGATGATTTCTCTCTAGTCTGGCTGGAGGACACACAATTGTAGACACTGATGTGCCATCACACCAGAGAGAAGGTAGTAATTAATCACCATGGCTCACAGAGCAGCAACTTGGGAACTGGCTGTACAGCAAATGCTGGCAGTGCCAGGGGACTGGAGCAGCAGCAGTGGGTGAGAAAACGCCTCACACCCCAGGACTGGGGAAACAGGCTTGATGCTTTCCCTGCAAACAGCAGATAGCCTTGTTCCCCATCTAAATGTGATGTCCTTTTGATCATAACCCTGCAGAAGTCACTGGAAGCATAACTGAGGGTGTCAGAGCTGTTACACAGACCCAGTTCCTCTGGAATCCAGCAAATAGCCGGGCAGAGCTGCGTGAGACAAATCGTTGGTGACATGGCAGAGCTAGATAAGGATCCAACCCAAAGGTCTTGTTGGCAATCCCCTGCAGGCTCTTACTCACCCCTGCTTTTGCTGAGATAAGACATTTGTTTCAGACATTTATATTGTTTCTTTCCTTACTATGTGGTTTATTCTGCAGAGTACAGATTTCCCAGTGCTCTGTCCTTGGCTGACCTCACTTTGCAGTAGATGAGCATCCTGTCATCTTTAACCACACTGTCCCAGGTCACCAGCCTTCATCCATGGACCCTGCTCATCCTCATCTCTGTGCTCCCTAGAGAGAGGCAGGTGCCATCAGAGGTGGTGAGGTCTGGGTGGGCAGAACTACCTGTGGCATTTCCTGTGTGGTCTTGGCTGTGTCGTGATGCTTCTGCCCAAGTGAATTTTCCTGGAGATGTGTGGGTGTTTCAGGTAGTTCAGGGAATTAGAGCTGATGTTGCTGTTAGCTATGTCTGGTCTCTGAAGGGCTGGGCCACCTGCCAGCCCCCTGGTGACACTCCTGGCCCTGCTGGCTGCCATTTGGCACTGACAGGACTAAGACATCCTGTGTATGTTCTTGCTGCTTCTTCTCAGGAGTAGAGCACTGCTATCCACTTTTGGGAAAGGAGCCCAGGCTGAGCGGCCAGACAGGGATGAATGTTTGTGATAGGAGACTTGGCTTTCACTTCTGAGCACCTTATTTCATATTCAAGGTTGCTGGAGTTCTGCAACAGCCAAGCAATGTCTGAAAAGATGTATTTTTACTTTGGGACTGGGAGTTTGAAGAGGTTGCTCATGACCTCTGTCTGTTTGTCTGAGATCCCCAAGCCATGCCCAGCTGAGGAGAGAGAAGGGCTTGTGCTGAGACCTGCCTGCATCTCTGCTCTCCAGCTCTGCTCTCCCTTTCCCAGAGGCTGGAGGAAATGCCAGGAGATTCTCGTGGCTATTTGCCACCTCTGTTCCCCAAACCTTCCCTCCTGACCCCAGCAGAGCCTCTGCTCCCAGGATACCAGGTGTGGAAGCACTCCAGGGGATGTTTGTGATCCTGACTTTAGCAGCTTTGTGGCCTCTTGTGTGGCAGGAGCTCTGCCAATGTCCTTGGAGTCAGCTTTATCCCCTGGCTGGGCTGGACAAGCCCAGGAGGCATCAACAGCACTGCAGTGATGTTCACTGAAATGTTTCTTTCTCTGCTGCTATTTCTGAGCTCCCTCAGAAAAAAAAAAAAAAAAAAAAAAAAAAAAAAAAAAAAAAAAAAAAAAAGTTGCAAGAATAGCAGCTCTGATGTACGTGGGGGAGTCTTACTGCCCCCCCACAGCAGGAGAGCAGCAGTGAAGGCCATGTAGGGCTTTCTGGTGTGTGCTTGGTGATGTAGATGTCTCCATTTCTGCAGCTTTAGGTTGTGGAAAGAGTTCACCCTCTCCTCTTGGGCACCTACCCCTCTGCTTGTGCCTCCCTGTCCTCTCCCAGCATTGGCCTGGCATTCCCAAGTGCCAGGTGACATAAAATGTGCCACATGCCACCCAGAGATGTCCCTCTCTTCTTCAGTGCCTCCCATCCTGCAAGGAGACTCCATTCAGCTCCCACTTTCCAAAACAAGGCAGCACACAGGTTAAAAAGCCACCTGAAAAAACCACAGGTAGGGACTGGGAAAGGAAGCCTGGTGTGATGGGGCTGAAGTTGTCAGAGAGAGAAAAGGGTCCCAAGGGTGGAGTTTCTGGCTGGGGCTGTAGTGGTACCTCTAAAGGAAAGGGCTGGCCCAGGCTGTGGTTCAGCTCAGCTCCAGTGGGCTCATGGAGCTTGTAGCAAAGGTCATGGAAACCTCTTTTGTTCCAGAGGCTAAAAGTGGAAGGAAAATTGAATTCCCCCAGTGGGAGGCTGAGAAGGTGAAGAAGGAAACACACAAAGAACTTCTGTGTGCAGCTGCAAAAATTACCTTCTGCTGCTTATTAATTACTGTGGCAAGGAGCTGGGGGAAGGTATGAGGTGGAAGTTGGTAGCACCAGCTGACTTCTTGTGTTTCCCTTCCCAGAGATGCTGAGTTAGCTGGGAAACACCACCCTGGTGTTTTTGGGTGTCACCCTGGTGTCACTTTGGGTTGTGTGATGTAGAAGAGAGCAATGCTGCATCCCCTCTCTTCATAGAGCCACACTGCTCTCAGCACAGGCTGGGAATCCTTCCTGCAGGGATTTGTTTGTTTGAGGGGACACTGAATAGGGGACCTCAGCTTGAGCTCAGAATAAATGGGGTTGTCTAGGAGGGAGTAAGGGACAGTAGCAGCTTGTTACTGCCTTTCTTAGGTTGTGACCACAGCTGGAGATGGGACATGGGTGCCCAGAGCAGAAACATCTCCCTCCAGGAGCTGACTTGGTTTGTACCCCTAGGTGCAGAAAATCCTGAACCGTTCTATTCTCAGCCACACCACCCCGCACAGAAACACCAGCACAGTCGGGTTTGTCACCCCCGAGCTCCCTTGGGTCCCCGCACAGCCCTGGAGCTGCGTGCAGGAGCTCCCATCCCCCGGCTCATCCCGTTCCTCCGCGCCGGGGCTGTGCATCCTCCCTGACGTCAGCGCAGCCTCCCGGAATCCCCTGCACGGAGCCGCAGCCGCTTCGCCCCTGCTTTTCGCAGCACGCATCACTCGGGAGCCCCCAGCGCCCGGCTGCAGGCACATACAGCATCCAGGCTGGCTGCGGGCACATCATCCTGGCTATGGGCACATGCAGCATCCAGGCTGGCTGCGGGCACATCATCCTGGCTATGGGCACATACAGCATCCAGGCTGGCTGCGGGCACATCATCCTGCTGCGGGCACGTACAGCATCCAGGCTGGCTGCGGGCACATCATCCTGCTGCGGGCACACTATCCCTTCTGCGGGCACATCATCCCAGCTGCGGGTACATCCCAGCTGTGGGCACATACAGCATCCAGGCTGGCTGTGGGCACATCATCCCGGCTGCGGGTACATCATCCCGGCTGCGGGTACATCATCCCGGCTGTGGGCACATCCCGGCTGCGGGTACATCATCCCGGCTGTGGGTACACCATCCCGGCTGCGGGCACACCGTCCCGGCTGCGGGCACATCACTCCGGGAACCCCCTCTCAGAGCGGCCCGAGCCTCCGCAGCTGGCACACAGCCGGCCGGGCCGGGCTATCACGGTGTGATTCCTGAATAAACAGCGCTCGATGTGTGCAGGGGGAGGTTTAACACGAGCCCCCTGTGCCCCCCGCCCGGCACCACTCGTAGCTCTGCAGCCGAGGAGGGGAGAGGCAGCGAGGCGGCGGAATTCGTGTTCAGCTCTGCCGCTGCTCCCGGTGCTTCCAAGGAGCGGGTAAAAATAGCACTCCGTCATTTTGTAAATAATAGCTATCTCCTCCCGGGCCCGGGGAGCCACGAGCACTCAAAGGGGGGACTGAAGGAGAAAGGGGGGTCCCCTTTGGGCCAGGGGCTGGAGGATGGGGGCACAGGGGAAACGGGAAACCTGAAGCATCTCAGCGCCAGCTGCTGCTGGTTTACACCTTGTGCGCAGCCAGGGAAGCGCCAGACCCTGCTGGTGCGGGGCTGCGGGGGCTGCGTCTGTCCCTCCCCTCCTCCCAGGGCTGCCGGGGGGATTGATTGTGATGTACACGAGCAGCCAGATCTGGGGCAGCACATTCCTGGAGGAGAGGGGTAGCTCTGCAAAAGCAGGCAGGTGTAGGAAGTGCCATGGTAACACCGTGGGAAGGGTGGTTTTGTTTGCCATTTGCATTGCAGATCTGCCCAGCTGTGGGGGATTTCTACAGCTGGGAGCAAGGCAGCAAGGCCTGGCAGGCAGAGAGCAGCTCTGTACCCCAGGGGGAAGGGGCAGCCCTGGCTGACCTGCAGCACCTTGTTCTGCTCTCACACTTGCTCCAAATTGTTCCCAGAAACATGGTTGTGCTGAAACTTGGGAATAAGCTGAGCCTGTAAATGAGCAGAGCCCCCAGACAAGGGAATCGACCTCAAACAAATAACTTGGGAATATGGCATGTCACTTGGATCTCTAAATTCAGTTCAAATAATCTTGGGAAAATCTGGAAAATCTTGGGCAGCCCACCAAGGGCTCTGTTGGGCAGTGTTTTGCCAGCGTTGTGCCAATCTTTAGGGCAGCCAGACCTGGGCTCTGGTCCTTGCTCTGCTCCAGCTTGCTACCTGAACCCAGTCCTTGCATTTTTGTTTCCCTGGTTATAAACAGGACTGGCAGCATCCACCTGCCACCCCAGCAGCCTTGAAGGCTCAACTCATGCCGGTAAAAAAATTGAATTACAGGGAAGGATGCAGCTAGGAAATGAAAAGTGCCATTTTGTGTTCTGCAGCAGTTCTAGGGAAAGCCTACCCCCCTATACAGCCCTTAATTGTTAAATCTTTATGGAGAACTGGGTAAGACAGCCAAGCTACAGCATGAACACATCTATGGCTTGAGCAGGAAATAAGAATTCCCCTGCCATGTCTCTAAGCAGAGGCAGGAGAGGCTTTTCTCTCAGCTTTCTCTTGCAAAAGCAGATGCAGTTTCATCTCATTCAGGCTCTGGGTGGATCAGTGTGAGGGTAAGGAGAGGGGAGGCTGCTGGGGCAGCTCCTGATTTCTCTGCAGGTGGAGGTCTCACAGTCACAGAGCAGGGCAGATGCTCCTGGGCTGTGGGATCACAAAGGGCGTGAATCTCTGAGGCTGGAGCTTGCTCTGTTCTGCTGGTGTTTTACTTATCTCTGGATTTCCCAGCTCTGCTGAAATCCCTGCCTGCGTAGCAATGATTTAATTTCAGAAATCCCTCCGGATCCCAGCCAAATCCTGCCCTTAGGAGCACATATTAACAGGGAGGGCTCAGTCTGGCTTTTGCCATGAGAGGTGCAGGAAGCTCATTTTTCTCAGTGCTGAGGGACATCCCCGAGCCAGGGGTGAAGGCCCTTCCCTGGGTGCTGCATGGCCTTGCCAGGGGGTAAATCTGCAGTCTGGAAATGGGGGATCCTCTTCAGACATAGGTTGTAATTAGTTATTAATATTAATAAGTTATTAATAGATTATTTAAGTTTTCTTATCTTTCATTATTTTTGATTGGATTTACCAGTAGGTCAGGAAGGGGTCTCTGGAGCTCTGTGACAGCCAGGTTACAGAATGATGAGGACATAAAGGCTCATTTAAGGATTGCAGGGTTGTATCAAAAGGTGTCCAAAACTAATTCTGCCTTTTTGTCTTCTCCTGACTTCCTGAATCCCATCCCCTGTGCTTGGACCCAGCAGAGCACATTGGGAAGCACAGACCCTTCTGTGACCCCCTGTCCCCCTGCTGCAGGGAACAGCTCATCCTGCACTGCACAGTCACACAGGGACTGCCTTCCCTGGCCATGGTGGCCACAGCTCCTGATCTGCTGTCCATGGCTGCAAAATGAATGCTGGGGAGGGGCGGGAAGGGGAGGGGAGGGAGAGTTTTGTGTTTTCTGCAAGACATAATGAGCTTTCTCTCACAGCATGGGGGAGCAGAAAGAGCCTCGCATCACTAAATGTTCTCTGCTGTGTTCTCATCTGGGGACTCGTTTGGAGGGAGACTGAGAACACCCAGAGTGTTTCAGCCTTGCAGGAGGGGCTCATTGTGTTTAGACTTCTGGGTGTTTCACAAAGTGTACTGCATACATATTTCTCTTTAACCTTCTTTTTATCTCATCAAGACAAGATCAGGGGTTACTTATATAGCACAATAATATCAGCCACTGGCTGCATCAAAAGCATCCCAGCCATAATAACTAAAGACATGTATACGTATATTTTAGCCATTAAGGAGAAAACCCTGCCAGAACGCATTATCTTATTTTTGGGATGTGAAACTTTGAAGCACAAACCTAAGCTTCATAGTATTGCAAAATAACTCTCAGGGGACAGAAGGATTTCCATAACTAAATTAAACAATGGGCCATCCAGGCCACTTGCAAGGCTGCTGCAATGGCCAAAATTGGGTACTCTGCATAAAACATGAACTCTGCTTTGCAGCTTTAAATTGGTTCTTTCATTAGGAGAGCAGCTCTGAGCCAGCTCATGTCACACAACAGCAAGATCTATCCCTAAAGTGGGGAGGATTTATGGGAACTGAGTGCTGAACTCAAGGCAGCTCATCCATCATGTTTCGAGCACAACCCAGTGGGCAGAGCACAGGACTGTAAATCTGGGAAATCACTGTGCCTTGATTTCCCTGCAAAGTGGGGTGACAGCAGAGGTGTCAATTAGGAACCACTCCAAAATCCAAGGAAGTCAGGAAGGAGAGCTGTGTGTGCTGGTGGCTGTGTTCAGCTCCAGGTTATCTGAAGGCATGTGCTTAAAGCTGCCCCTGTTTTTAGCAGCTGGGCAGGCAGTGGGGCTCTGTGGCTTGGCAGGGGCAGGGGAGGTGCTGCTCAGCATCCATGAGGGAATCTCAGCCCGGGATGCAGGGGCAGCACGTGATGTGGGAGAGCAGCAGCTTTGTGAGAGTGAGGCACTTAGAACAGCAAGCACCATGGCAGTAAAAGGCAATCAGAATATTGATTCTTTTTACATATAGATAAGTCTGGAGCTGTAACAAACCCAGTGTTCCCTAAAACTGCTGGAACATTGCTAGGCTGTTTATGTGGCTGCGAGACACAAAAGGATTTCGGCTTAAAAAGGAGTTTCAAAGCATCAGGGCTTACCTCTGCATTGAAAACATGTGGATCTGTACAGGGTGTGGATCATGCAGCCACACAGATTCTGTAAATATGCATTGTCTGGCCGTGTGGGACAGATCTGTCCTCAGTGTAAGCGTGGGAAGCAGCAGAGCTGCACTGGAGATGAATGTGCCCAATTACAGTGATAAAATCAGCTGCTGTTTGGGGCACAGAGCACGGTGCTGAGGGCTCAGCAGAGCAGGAATAAACACCATATAACAAACCTCAAACCCTCGCCTGCACAAGGAAATGCAGCTCTCTAATTGCTTTTTTTTTTGTTCCCTTTTATTTTCTTTTCGTCCCAGACAGTGTAACTGAAGTCAAGACAGACATTTACGTGACGAGTTTCGGCCCTGTCTCGGACACAGACATGGTAGGTCATCTCACAGGGAGGGTGGCTTCTCCTCAGCTGCTGTGGATGTGTCTTCATCCCAGGACAATGTGGGCAAAAGTGGGATTTTCCCAAGAGCTGGTATCTCAGTTGCAAGGAATTGTTTCCCAAGTGTGCTTGAGCTTTTGGAAACCAGTTGGTATAACTGGAGGAATGAAGGTGCTCCTTGGGAAGAGGGGAAGAATCAGAATCTGGTCTGATTGGTGGCAGAGTCAGAGAGAATGATTCACCATCAAACCATCCTTAGTGCCCAAACTGGAAGGGAGGCAAAAGACAAAACAGAAAAAGCATGGACTGATTGCACTATTTGGACATGTTCAGGGAAAATTATTAATGAAAAGGCCTGAGGTCTGAATTCAGGCTTGTATTCCCACAACAGTTTGTCTTCTAATTAAAACAGGAGTGTGGAGCATAATTAATAGTGAGGTTTCTCAACAGCATTTCTTGCAGCTCGTGTTCCACACGCACCCAGAGAAGGGTTGGCTGTGGGTGGCTGCTCAAGAGTTCCAGGATTCCACGTGAGGACAGTGGTGCATTCAGGACTGAGCCCCTGCTGCATGTCCAGCCCCTGAGCTGAGCTGGTGCTGGCACAGCCCAGGCCAGTGGTGGGCAGTCCATGCCATGGAGGGAGCCTGTTTTTGGGGAGGGAGCAGCCTGTCACTGGCTAGGCCAGCTGGAGCAGTCTCCTGTGGCTCTCACAGCCCCTCCAGAGCTGCAAGGGTTGAATTTTCTGGGCTGGCATGGCCTGAACATCTCTTCAGCTGTCCCACAGCAATCCTGTGCTGGCAAGCAGAGGAGCTGGGGGAGAAGAAAATCTCTGTGTTTCATGGAGTTGCTCACTCCATCACTCAAACCCGTGTTGCTCTGGGAAGACCACTCCCTCCAGGGCAAGAAGTTAAGTTGATGTCAGTGTAATCAAGATTATGAACCTCATCTGAGTTCTCCCTCTCTCTCTTCTGCTTTCCTACCACAGCAGAGACCCATAATATATTCAGCAATCGTAGCCCTTGGGGAGTATCTGATAATTACTTCCAAGGTGGAGCATATTTGATTAAGGGAGTGTGTATAATGAACTGTGAAGAAAAAAAATATGAGGTATTGAAAAGAGGAAGGTATTCTCTGCAATGTGATTTGACAAAATGAATTTAAAATTAGGAAGACAGTTAAGGAATAATAAATTATTTCCCCTCCGCGTGCTTTCGTTCCGTGTATTTTACAAATGCATAGCGAATTTAGCATTTAGCTCTGCTGCTAAAGCAGAGGGAGAGAAACCCCATCTCCTTGGGAAGAGCCTGCTCTGGGGCTTCCTTTCATCTTGGGAGCAGGGAAGTCCCTCCTTCCCTGCTGGCACCTCCCTGGTGCTGCTCCCACCCTCCCACAGCCCTGGGAAATGGCTCCAGCACATCCCAGCACCTGGAATTACAGTGATGGGAGAGGGGCAGAGCAGCTGCTTACAAAGCATGGATGAGCAGGATGTGGAGACCTTTTCACTGAGGTGCTCCAAAGAACTCCTAATCTCTCTTTTGGTTTGGAGAGCAGAGCCTGATCAGACCTGATGCACTCCCCAGTCTTTGGGACTGAGTTCTTGCAACTTTGCCTCAGTCCCAGGGGAATTATACAAAAAAATTGAAGGGGATTTTTTTGATTAGTGGATGGACTCTGAGGACAGAGTCAGTCTTGATGTTTTCAGTCACTTCTGTAGGGAGAAGAGAATAACACAGAACTAAGTGTGCTCCTTGGAAAGGGTGAGTTGGGAATAAGGCTTTTATGGAAAGAAACACAGAAAAGAGTGGAAGATTCTGAACATGATTTCTCTTTTCTTCAGGAACGATTCCTAAGCATTAAAGAAGATAAGCAGGACCTTGGAAGTCATTAAAATGTTTTGCTTCTTTGTCTGGCACTTTTTAAATAGGAACAGGGAATGAGAGAGCTCTTCTCTCGATAAGGACTTTTCCCAAACCTCCTGGGATTGCACACAGGCTCATTCCTTTGGGTTTATCCCAAGAAATAATGAATTGGAGATCACTTCCATGAAGGAGCAAAATAGCTTGTACAGAGCCCATGAGAATGCAGAATTTCTCTTTCCTTCCCTAACCAAAATCCAGAAGGTTCATATTTGAGCAGGGGTGTCTCCATGGCCAGGGAGCAGGGATGGATTTATTAACTGAGATGCTTCCATTCAGCTGCCATCTGCTGCAAAACCTGTAGGAATTTCTCTGTCCTGTAGGAAAGTGATGCACAGCAGTTTTTAAGCGCTGCTGAGAAGTGCTGCAGGAAAGAAATCACTCACAATGATAAGTTTAGTTGGTCCTGAGGCCTCCAGGAATGCATAAATAAAGACCATGGGTCTGCAGCAGCAGGGGGAAAGGCAGAACAGTTGGGACACACAGGTTTTTCAAAGACTCTCTGTGTCTAAAAATGGTTTCTGAATCTGCATTCACTGAGTGAGGAGCTGGCCTTGGCTACAGGGTTTCAAAGAGGTGATTTCTAACTGCCCCAGCTGGAATTTGGCCTAGGAAATGGGTCTCTGCACTGGCAGAAAGAAGGAAAGAAAAAAAAAAAAAGTAAAGGGAAATAAAACAAGAAAAAGAAGACAAAAGAAAGCCACTGCAAAGTCTTGGATTCATGATTTTCTAAAGGTGGCCTGGGGAACAAAATAACATTAAGACAATGTCATGCAAGTCAAGTTTCTTTCTTTCTTTCTTTCTTTCTTTCTTTCTTTCTTTCTTTCTTTCTTCTTTCTTTCTTTCTTTCTTTCTTTCTTTCTTTCTCTTTCTTTCTTTCTTTCTTTCTTTCTTTCTTTCTTTCTTTCTTTCTTTCTTCTTTCTTTCTTTCTTTCTTTCTTTCTTCTTTCTTTCTTTCTTTTCTTTCTTTCTTTCATTATGAGCAGGGATATAATTACCAGCATCCTGGCCAATTCCATCTCTAGGATCTTTATTTCTGTCTCCTAAAGTACCTGTGCAGTGCACATAATGACCTCCTCCTCTGACACATCTGGACAGAGGTGGTGCAGCAGGGCTACCCCACTTGTGGCCACTGTAGGCTGTGCTGCAGCTTCTCTGCAGTGCCCAGAAACACTGACAGCACATTTTGACATCAGAGGTAAGTCATTATCCAAAATGTGCTGAATCCCATCTAGCCTGCACTGCTGTTAATCTCTGCGTCTTGTTGCACCACCAAGGTGTGCCAAAACCCAGTCTGGTCTGTGACTGAAGACTCCACCTCCTGAGCTGAGTAAAACACAACTTCCTTTTCTCTCCTCTCCCCCAAAGGAATACACCATTGATGTCTTTTTCCGGCAGTCCTGGAGAGATGAAAGGCTGAAGTTTGATGGTCCCATGAAAATCCTTCCCCTGAACAACCTGTTGGCCAGTAAGATCTGGACTCCTGACACTTTTTTCCACAATGGGAAGAAATCTGTTGCCCACAACATGACCACCCCCAACAAGCTGCTGCGCCTGGTGGACAATGGCACCCTCCTGTACACCATGAGGTGAGGCTGGGTCTCCTTGCAGGGAGTCCCTGCACACACAGGGACCTCACAGCAGGTTTATTCAGGTTTTCCCTAACTCTTGTTAGTGCTGCTTTCCATGCTCTCCTTGTTTCCTACCTATGGACCTTCACTGATCCTCAGCCTGGCACGTTTTTGCAGGTAGATTTTCCCTCATCATTCACATTGATTTTTTTGCTTTTATGTGCTGAGGTAGAAGTGTTGGGATCTATAGTTGGTAAAGTTGATGTGGCACCTGGTTTAATTTTCTTCCTGACCTGTGATGGGATATGAGTCAGGTATCTAATGTTGGTATGGGAACATTAGTCTGGGAGAATTTGTTACTGTCCAGCAGCTTGAGAACAGATCTAAATTTGTTCAGCATGTTAGAGCAGAACCATTTCACACATCTAATGAGACCAAGCTTGCTTGTGACAACAATGGGGTTGTTTTTTCCCACTTTGTGAAATAAAAAAAATCTAAATCTGTGATCGATGCACATCATTAGGGAAAAAAAACCCAACAAACAGCTAATTAAAAACTGTGATTTGGAGAAGCCAGGGTTGCAGGAGCCATAGGTTGTAAATGCAACAACAAGCTGCTGATAAATGCACAAGAAAAGTATTGAGCTGGTTTTGGCAAGGTGTAAATCTTTGTTTTAAAAAATTATTTTCTCTGTCTCCATCTCCAAGCCAATCCTACCTAATAACAGGCTTCATTGTGGATTCTGTATGCTGAGATGCTGCACTTTCACCTCTGTTTTTGAGGACCAGGCAGAATTTCATCTCTTCATAGTTAAACTGGCTGTGAGTCTACATGGTGTCAGCAAGTTTTACAGCCTACATTGATAAACAATGCCTTACTTTTGTGCAGCAGTTCTCAAATATGAGCTAATCCTGTCAGAGCCCTGGGGGTTTAGGTCTCCACACATCAATGATCTCACATTAAGGCAGATGGGGTAAATGAAGGGAAAAGCCCAACTTGACTTAAGGGCTCTGTTCTGCTCCCAGCTCTCTGACCTGCAAGTAGACAACTCACACTCCCTGCACTTTGTATCATTGTCTGACTGTAAAGTATTACAGGAGCTGCTGGCATAAGACAGGGAAAAAAAAAAAAAAGACTCAATTTCAGAGCTTTTAAATCATTTCACTACTTCTTTATTCAGCAAACAGCCATTAGCTTCAGCAAGTTTTGTGTGACTAAGAAAGTATTGGATTTATTTTTCCTCTCAGGGCTGGGCAGGTGCCAGGATGGCAGCAGCATCATGAGACTCTTGGGAATGAGCTTCTGGAAGAAAAGAGAGTCTTGGGATTTTTAAAAATAAACTCAAACCATCCTTCAGTTTAGCTGTCTGCTGAAGAACTGGGGAGTAAAGGACCTCCTCTTACAGGAGCTCCTGTCCCCTTAAATACATCCCTAAGGCTTTGTCAGAGGTGAAGAGCCCACTTAGAGGCTGAGGGTTGGACATGAGACCTTTTGTCATGTTTTGAATTGCGCAGAACCAGGAGTTCTTGTGCACAGAGATCTTTTCTTCACCCAGTGTGTGAAGCCCAGGTGGGGCTCTGGGCAGCACGTCCTGGAGCTGCTCCTGTGGTTAGAGCTGACCAGATGATCACAGCGTGCTGGAACAGAGCAGGACTCCTCTGGGACTGCAGATAAACACATCCAGGATGGGGTGTCTGTCCTGGAGCATCTGATGATTCCCTTTCTTCCTCTTGGTGCTGCTCAGGACCAGGGTCTCTTTTGAGTGGGGTGTCAGAAAGGAAGATACAAGAGCACAGATCATGCCTCAGGCTCAGCCATGAAATCCTACCTGGCCTCACCATTCCAAGGCACTCCCACCTCAATTCCCCTGTCAAATGATGATGGTCTCACCCTCCCTTGTTAACTGCTACGAAACCTCCTCCCAGGGAAGGGCTGGAGGGAGTCTCTTGTTTTCTGTCCAAGTGATTCATTTGCTGTCCTCCCCCATGCCCAGGGACGTGCATGTGTGTCCTTCTCAAAGGAAGGAGCAGGACCTTGAAGCCAAACTGGCACAGCTGACATCCAGCAAAGTGCAAATACCAAAGGGGTGCCCAGCTGGCTGGGGAGAGCTTCTGGCTTCTCCAGATTTCCAGTGGCCTGGCAGCACTGCCCAGCTGATCCCTTGCAGGCTCAGTCTAGATTGATACCTGGCCATGCAGTTTGACTCCTGAGAATATCCTGCTCCTTTCCCTTGTACCAGCCAATATCCTTGAGGGATCAGCTCTGCTGATGTGCAATTAGAGGCACGTCTCTTGCTATTTATCCTGCTGGGAAAGCCAACTTCTCTTAGTCAAGGCTTACAGTTATAGATGAACTTGCTCTGGTGGAACAGCAAGTCTGACACATGCATCCAGCAAAATTACACCTGTGTGACAATATTTATAGCTCCTGGAGAGAGCCTCTTTATCACTGACCTGAGCTCCCAGGAGCTGCACAGCAGCTGTAGCCGAGCATCCAGAGATTTCCTACAGTCATGGCACATTCTCCTCGTGGAGCAGGGCAATGTTACAGTGCACACCCCTGACCACTGACAGGCCTTGGTACCTGGGCCACAAAACATCCTTTGTGACCACTGCACTGAACTGCATTTCTCTACTCCCCAGGATTACTGCTCACTCTGCATCTTCCCTGCTCATCCACCTGCCTCAGAGGTTTTGAAAGCAAAACCAGTCAGAGACTCCAAGTCAGAAATACAATTTAATAGGAAGGAAAAAAAAAAAAAAAAAAAAAAAGGAAAAATAAAATACATACAATAGTACAAAAGAAAAACCACTGACAGAATCAGAATACCTGACACCCCACTAGTCAGGGTGGTGGTAGCAGTCAGATGAAGTGGTCTTGCTGAAGCAGTGATCCTGTAGAAAGGTCTGGTAGCTTTTCCTCTGGAAACCAGTGGAAAAGGCTGCCTTGGTGTTCCAAATCTCAGTTTTTATCTGGTAGAAATGTTGGCTCCTCCCCCTGGGTGGACATCTCCCAATGGGATGATGCAATTTTATCAGTCATGCAATGGGACTCATGGCCATTAACAGGAGATACCTCCTGAGGAAAGGTGAGTCATGGGAAAGATAAACAACACTGCCCCAGCTGGTTTTTACAGTGGCCCATAAGCAGAGGATGTCTCCCACAGAGATAAGATCACTGCCCCACCTGGTTTCAGCAGACAGTGATAGAATACAGACTTTTGGGCACATCTTTACACTGTAACCTAGGACAAGAGGGCACTGGGAGTGCAGTTTCATTACCTAGCCCTGCCTCTGCAGCCTCTTTTGTGGAACTCCTACACAATCCAAGTAGTTCACAAAAGCTCAGCTGTGGTCTCTAAGCTCTGATGTCAGACCTGAGTGCAACAACCTGGGAATTGTGCATGGATTACATAAGGAAGAGACAAAAGTACCAGCCATCTCTGGGTGTACTCTGTCTCACATTGTGTGGGGCACATAGATAATGTTCTGGTTCTTCCAAGCCTTGAAGCATATAAAAATAGTGAAAGTTTAATGCTGTGATGAAGGGATTCAGCTTTGTGAATCAAGGCTTTAAAAAGCTCTTCTGCTCTTAACAGGACCTGTCAGAATGGCATGTTGAGGCTTTGTGGTTATTGTCAGAATGATTCCCAGACAATATGTGCTCAAGTTATGCACTTGGAGGATGTTTTCTTTACCTGTCAGGCTGACACATTCGCTGCATGCCCAAAGACTGCCTCAAGAGCCTGTGCTGCTGAAGACAATGTGCGATCCTTGTCTGTGAAGCCTCAGGTGGGGCAGAGGCAGAGCAGGAGGGAAAGCTGAGCCCAGCACACGTGCAGACCTACAGGGGCTCTGGAATCCCAGAACAGGTTCTGTCCCTGGTGTGCCACACTCAGGTGCTGGGCTTGCCACGCTGCCTTTTGAAATCACAGAGCTTTGCAATGTCTCCCTCAGCAAAGGCTTTGGGTGTCTTTACTGGCTGGGATTTTTTGTCCCCCAGGCAAGTTGTGATGGCTCCAGGCTTTGCAGAACTCTCCCCCACAATGGAGGTGCAGCCTCTCTGCAGGAGCAGCAGCCCAGCTGGGCTCTCCTGGGCTGTATGGGCTGGCAGCTGTTTGTCTGTGTCCCACACCAGGGCTGATCCCAAAAAACATCACAGATGGATCCAAGCAGAGCAGAGCTTGGCTGGCTGATAAAAACACAAGCAGGCAACAAGATGAGATTTGCTCCAACTTTTCCCTGCAGGAGCAAATCCAAAGACAAAAATGATTTGTTTTCCAGGCTTGGCTTTGTGCAGGCAGAGTTTTTTAAGGAAACTGTCCCAGGAGGGAGAAATCTTCAGAGAACACCTTATCTCACTGCATTTCTGCCATCATGGGCTGAAATCTCCAGGGGCTGGGGGAGGATGGAAAGTGCAATCAGTGCTTCCAGATCCAGCACGAGGATCCTAGAAGCAATTTGGCTTTCAAGCTCAAACCCCGGCAATTAAAACCTAACCTAGATTCTCCCACAGCCTAAACCGTAAACACTGCTCGTCCTGACTGTGGTTATTAATGAACCTCCTGGAGAAGAAATCAGGACAAAACTCCAGCAGTATTCCTGGCACAAAGAAAGCCAGCCCTGCCGTGCAGGGTGCTGTCATGTTTTTGTACCACTCACACACCGAGGGATTATTACATTTGCGTCCCAGAAACTGGGCTGAGATCCTGGCTCATCCTGCAGCCGCACGCAGGTAACGACAGGGGCTCTAATGACACATCAAAGGCTTTGCTAAGCTCCTGGTAACCATGAGAACGCAGCTGAAGAGGTTTGTTATCCCCTCAGCCCTGGCAGAGGTATGTGGAGCCTGATTCATGCTTCTTGCCATTGTGTTGGTGCAGTTCAAAGGACTTCCAGTGACTTTAAAAGAGGGGAAAAAACACGGGTTCTGTCCTGGGTGTTCCACTTTCAGTGCCATTGTGCCAGCAAAGTGAAAACATGAGGAGTTTGGGGTTTGGCTTCAAGACAGTTCTGCATAAGTTACTGCAGGTGCCTGGGACAGATGAGCCAAAGGCTAAAACTGCTGGCTGATGTGATTTCTGGCAGTTTGGCTATTTTTTACGTGCTCTTTAGACTTTCTAAGGACATTTCAGGGCTCCTGGATGTGAGCAGCCCATCAGAGCAATGAAGCAAATCACGGTGGCTCTCTGGCCATCAGCTCCCTTGCTCAGGATAAGGGACAGAGATGAGAATTTCTGCAGTAAACACTTTAACCCAAATGCTGCAGAGGCTGTGGTAATTGTCTGGGGAGGGAGAGACATTCCTTGTGGTTTGACATTTTGATGTTTCTGTGTTACCTGCGAACCTGCTGACCTGAGGCTGGCTGAAGCTGCTGAACCAGACTCATCTTGCTGGACTGATGCCACTTCTCCTTTTTTTTATTTAATTTCGGGAGACTTTAAAACTCCTTCAGTTGTAGGTGAAGAAGTGGCAGATTAGGTTGCTTTTTCAGTGGTTTGTTGATGGATTTATTGTTTTATTGCTTGCTGGCTCAGCTAATAAAACAGGCTTTAGATTTAAAATGCAACTGCTGCATTCCCAAACATAGAGGGAGTCATCAGCATCCATAAAAAGTTGTCTCTTTCCTTTAACAACACTTCTCTTGTTGGCCATGGCCTGGAGAGGACAGGAGGGTTTGGCCAAGGTCAGTCTCTGCTGCTGTCCTGGTCCCCTCTGAGGCTCTTCTGGCTGTTTTAAATGGCACAAACCCACCAGACCCACAAGCTGCAGTGCTTGGGGTTATTCAGCCTTAATCAGAGTGGCTGATTGTCACAGCCAGCACTTGAAGACAATACAGTGGATGGAAAAGACTTTTCTGGGCTTTTTTTGGGATGAGTTCAGGATGCATCAGAAGGAAGGCACTGGTCAGAGATGAGATCCTTTGGAAAAGCCAACTTTGGGAACTCCCAGCTAAAAGTCTTTTGAAATAATACAGCAATGAGCGAAGCAGATGAAAAAACAAGAAGGTAAAAAGGAAAATTCTGGTGTGGGCTGCTGAGGGAGACAGGGGAAATGCCTCAACATTTCCCTGACACAAGTGACAGTGACAAAATGAGAAGCAAAAAGTCCATGCAGTTGGAAAAGACACAGAAAGAATCGAAGACTAAGATCTGTGAGAACATGCTTGACAAGCTTGCCAGCCATGAGCTCCCCAAGTGGATTTTGAGCTGGCTGAAGAGAACATCACAAAAGAAACAGAACAGGAAGAACAAGGCAGTCAAGTCTACACCAAGCTGCCAGGTTTTTATACCTGCTTTTTGAAATCCATATTGGAAAAGAGAGACATGAGAGCAAATGAGCAATTTGTTCATGGTGGCCTTTGAGTGTCCAGGAGAAAATAACTTCAACACTTGTAGGCTTGTCAAAATCGCTGTCAGTCTTCAGTGAGTCTTGACTGAAGTCTAAAGGTCAGGTTTTCTTCTCATTCATGTCAAACAGGTGCATTCCATGCAGTGAGGAAGAAGAGATCATCAAATCAGGGAGGGGTTTGTCTCCAAGGAGCTGCTTTGGGCACACAGTGGTTCTTGGCTTGGCTGAGAAAGCCAGGCTGGAGCCAGACAGTCAGCATCCCCTCTCTGTCAGGTTCTCACAGGACACTTTCCATGGGCATGGATCCAGAAAGGACTGGCACACTCACTGCAGGCCAGGCCCTTGGTCTCTGGGGCACTGAATTGCCAAATGCTCCCAAAGACTTGGAGAACTGGGGTTTGTGCCCTGCTCTGAGTGCTGCAGGGGCTCCAGAGAGTTTGGGGCACTCAGCTCTGCCCCACCAAACTTACAGCAGCTCTCCTCTTCTGCTTCTTGATTTAACTCCTCTGCTCTCTCTTAAGGGGCTCCCACCTTTCCTAAACCCCCTGGGAGCTGCAGGTGAGGCTGGATGTGGGTCTGAAATCCCAGGGTTCCTTGCTCCCCTGGCAGAGCAGAACTCACAGGTGATGGGGAGGTTCCAGAGCAGCAGCTGGGCAGGGTTTGCTGCCTTGGTCCCCTCTCACAGCATCAGCTGCCACATGCAGCCACTGCCACTGCAGCTGTGCCACCCTGTCACCCCACAGCCATTCTGCCTTGTTTCCTCCACAGGGAATTTGGTTTTGTCCACTGAATTTTATCATGCCAAATTTAAAAAAAAAGTCATCTTTTTTTTTTTTTTTTTTTCTTTTGGTAGACTCATTTAAGGTTTATCTGCCTGAAATAAATAACCTTTTAAAAAAATTATTACTTTTTTTTTTTCTGTAATTTTTATTCTTTGCTTTTAGCAAACAAAATACAAACCCTTTGTTTTTTCAGGGTTTATTTTGCATTTGCCTAAGCCTCAGTATTTTCTGAGAAGAATAACTTAGCTGAACATTTTTCTAGCCAGAGGAAAATATCTCAATAGAAGCTTCTTGACCTTTTTGCACAAGCCACCATTAGTCTGTGCAGTTGCCCTTTGCATCCACATGTTGCTCCTGCCATGGTTTGTTTGCTGTTTTGCTGAGCCATCAGAAGTGAGTCCTTTTTTTTTCTCCAAAATGGTTCCTTCAGAGAAGATTGTTTTAGACATCTCCTGGGAAGTTGTGTCTCCTGGCTCCCTCTCCCTGGCTGCACACTTTGCAGTGCTCCAGGAAGGAACACGAGCTCCCTTTTTTAGAGCCCTTTATAATGGATCCTTTTACGCCTGGCCCCACCTTCTGCAGCACACTGCTTTTATGGCTGTGCCTCCCTCACAAAGCTGCTTCCTGACAAGGTATCCTACTGGGATTTGGGGGATTTGGAAAGCACAGGTTGTCCTGCACACCCCCAGGATGTTCCAGTTCTTCTCCTGCCTGCAGTTCTGCCAGCCAAGGAGGAGTCAGGGGAGGTGGGATGAGCTGTCCCACATGGACAGGGGGTGTTGTGTCCTGGTGGCTTCATGGCTCTGGACCTGGAGCAATCTGTCAGCCCCATTCCCTGGGAGCCCCTGAAGCTCTTCCCCTCTGCTTTCCAGGAGGTTCCCCTAGCCCAGGAGCTCTGTTCCCAGCACATAAGCAAACAGGAGTCCTGGGCTCTGGCAGATTTCCCCATTGCACTGAGTGAGTGAAGATGAACTGGGTCAATAGGGTTGAGTTTACACTGGAAAAGGGACAGGTTTTCTTTTTCCCTGAGCTGCCCCTGTGCTTTGTCCTGCAGGCTGACCATCCACGCCGAGTGCCCCATGCACCTGGAGGACTTCCCAATGGACGTGCACGCCTGCCCCCTCAAATTTGGGAGCTGTAAGTACCCCCAGCAGCCTCTGTGAGGAGGTGCCACAGAGCTGGAGAGCAGTCCTTCCTGTGGCTGGTGTCACACAGTATTTTAGTAACAGTAATACTCATTTTTGCTAATGATAATGTGACCAAAAATTTTTTTCGGGTGTCTCACACATGCAATTCCTATTGTCACTGATCGAGCTGTGCTCATTTCAGGCTTACAGGATGACTTAGACACCCATGGTTTTGCTGAAAATTTATTTAGAAAGTAGCCAGGTAGGAATTGGTCTCTTCTTCCAGATAACAAGTGACAGGATGAGAGGAAACAACCTCAAGTTGGGCCAAGGGACGTTTAGATTGGATATTAGGAGAAATTTCTTCACTGTAAAGAGTGGGCAAGCATTGAAACAGGCAGCTCAGGGAAGTGGTGGAGTCACCATTCCTCAAAGTGTTCAAAAATATGTACTTTAGGCACTTGGGGACATGGGCTTGGCAGTGCTGGGTTAATGGTTGGACTTGATCATCTTAGAGGTTTTTTCTAACACTAATTATTCAGTGATTATAAATGTGAGTTGTGCTTTTCCTTCATCACAAGGGGATGCTAGGAAGACAGATTTGGGACAGCTGCTGGGTGTCCCATCCTGAAATACCTGGTTCCTCTGCCTCCATGCTCCCATGGAGCTTACAAACCTTTGTCCCTCTTCAGCCTGTCAGGCAGGCTGCTCTCAAGGGAAAGGCTTGGAAACTCCAGGAATCTCAGTCCCAGCAGCCAGGGGTCCTGGTTTAGGGAAGATTTGCAGGCTGCTCCCAGCCTCCCAGACTTGGCAGCTGCTCAGCTGCTTGGGATCACCATAGAAGTTCCATATGCAGGTTAAATTTCATTTGGTTTTGTTCCTAAAGTGAGTAGGAGCCAAACCCCAAGACCTTGGTTCACCATGACGTGAAAATAAACATCCTAGTCTGGTTCTGCCTGGAGTCTTTCCCAGGTCCAACAAACTGAGCACCACTTTTAGTCTGTATTTGTGTTAGATGAGAGAGTTTCCCCCCTCCAGCTAAAGAATGAGCCCACACCAGTAACCCCCAGAGAAACCCCAACCTCCCCAGACTGACACTTCCTTCCTGTAGCCATTTGGGAGCTAACTGAGGACAAAGTTGAAAGGTTTGATTGGCAGGAGAAGAAATCATATTTATCATGTGCATCTGCTCTTCTGCCTCATGACAAACTGTACCCATGAAAGTGGATTATTCAGAACTACTAAAATACAGCTATTTCTTAGGCAGCACCTAATTAAATGTAGAACTCATTGCCACGAGACATCACTAAGGCCAGTAAAATAGCAAGCCTCAGAGAGGGATGAATTATTAATGTTAATTGACCTTGTGAGGAGGAATATCAAATCTCATACCTCAGGCCTAAACTCTGGGATTATTACAAGACTTGCAGGAAGGCAGATTACTCCACATCTAATTGCTTATAATGTTTCTTGGTGAGGAAAAAGATTAATGTGTGTATTTCTTCTGGAACACCCTTTGGGGTTATATTTTTACTGATTTGACCTCTGAGTGATTAGAGTTTTGAGACAGGGAGCTCAAAAAGCTGCCCCTGGTTAACATTAATGTGACTTTTTCTAAAGCACCCACACAGCATTCGAGCTCACCTCTCCTGTGTTGGAGTGGGATTAAACCAGTGCTTTCACTAAAAAGCCATTGACAGCTGGAAGCTGCTCATTTTCAAGAAGCCTAAAGTGGGTCAGACTTGCAATTAGAAGGACAATGCCAGTGCCAGAGCCATGCTGCTCAAAGGATGCTGAGTTTGCCTCCCAGACCATTTTTGCTGTTCCCCACAAGTGGCTCAGCAGTGGCTTTCTGTCCCATGGCAGCCCCCTGAAGGGGCAAGGCAGAGAATCTGCAGGGGAATTAAAGGCATCAGGCATTCCAGAGAGCTTCAGCTGCCCACCTGCATCGTCCCTCAGGCAAGTGCAGTGAGGGGATGGCTTTGCCTAAAGCCCTGCTCCCTGGGGGATGGATGTGCACTGCAGAGAGCTGTTCCTCAGCCATCACAGGCCATTTGTACAGCAGCTATCTGAGACTAGGGGAGCAGAAGATGTTGCTGAATTTACCATCTCCTCTAAATGCCCACGAGCTGTCCCTGTTTGGATTGGATTTTGCATTGCAAACGAGGCATTGAGCAGAACCAAAGCAGCTGCCTGGCATTAAACATGTTCCAAGCATCCATGCCATGCCTGTGTGACATCAGATACCCTTCTGTCCCAGACAACCTGGTAGACACACAACTGCATTGTCAAGAATGATGGCAGTGAAACTGTGGGCAGGTTCCTTTTGTAGGCTGAGAGAGCAGTGGATGGACTGTGCCTGTAGAGCAGGAGGTGTTGCCCCTCAGGTGAAAGAGCAGTGGCAGAGCTCTGAAGAAGGATGGAGGGCTCCAGAAGCATGTGGAGGGCTGGAAGGAGGGGTTGGAAGAGCAGAGTGGTGCACATGGGGTGAGAGGTGCCAGCCTGCATCACAAGAGCTTAGGCAGCTGCAATGGTTTTGAAAGTAAAAGCAGTGAGAGACTCCAAGTCAGAAATACAATTTAATAGGAAAAAAACCGAAAAATAAAATACATGCAATAGTACAAAAGAAAAACACTGACAGAGTCAGAATACAACCTGACACCCCACTAGTCAGGGTGGGGTAACTGTCCAGTTAAATGGTGGCTGCATCCTCCTGCAGTGGCAGATGTGGTTCAACTGGAGCACTGCTCCTGTAGAAGGTGCAGTTTTCCTCTGAAAGTCCAGGGATGATGTTGAAAAGTCCAGTCTTCCTCTGGAATCTAGTGGAAAAAGGCTGCTTTGGTGTTCCAAATCTCATTTTTTATCTAGGTAGGAAATGTTTGGCTCCTCCCCCTGGGTGGAGCATCTCCCAGTGGGATGATGTAATTTTATCAGTCATGCAGTGGGACTCACTGGCCATTAACAGGAGATATCTCCTGGAGGAGGATGGGTCATGGGAAAGATAAACAACACTGCCCCAGCTGGTTTTTAACAGTGGCCCATTAGCAGAGGATATCTCCCACAGAGATAAGATCACTGCCCCACCTGGTTTCAGCAGATGGTGATAGAATACAGACTTTTGGGCACATCTTTACATTGTAACCTAGGACAGCAGCATGCTGAGAAACATTGGCTGATATCAAAACCACTCCCAAGGCTTTGCACAGCCCCTGCTTAACATTGAACAGGTCTGCCAAAACCCACAGTGCAGGGATCACAGTGGTTGTTTTAGAAAGATCACAGAAATGTGGTTTTCTCAGGACACAGTCTTCCATTCTTCCACATTCTTCCACAATCTCCAAAGCTGGAGCTGAGGTGCTTCTCTAGCAGACCTGGCACATTTCTTGACTTACCCCAGCCAAAGAATTCCTTCAGGTCTTCACCAGGAGGTGGTAGGTAAAAAATGAACTGAAAGCTTGGTTTAGTGAACTTTGTTCTTGCTTTAAAGGCTGGTGCAAAGTTGGTATGGACAGGAATTTCAGGTGTTATGGGGAGAAAGAAGTCCTAGCACAGTCTGGAGAGACTCCATTTTTGGGTAACCACAGATGGGAAAAGCCAAGAGCACTCTTGAGAGGGGGACTGGCTGTGAGGACAGAGCAGGGGCTTAGTCACAAACACAGGTGAAAAGCATTTAACTGTGAGAGGACAGCACCTGTAAAACTAAAAGTCCTGGAGAAGGTTGCTTTTGAATGAGAGTAAAGATTTTTAACTTTTTAACCTAAAATTTAGCCCCATTTGCATTCAGCCTTTGCTGCCAGCTGCTGCCAGCAGGACTTTCCCTGTCCCTGGCATGGCAGGGCTGTGGCTGTCCTGCTGCCCCAGCCTCCTGCTGGCCTGGATGCCTTGCTTGGAGCCAGCCCTTGCAGAGTCAGCACATCACAGGGACAGCCTGTCTCTCAATGACAGAGCTCTGCCCCTCTGCAGCTCCCTTCCAAAAACCCCAGCTCGCTCCTCTCATTTGATTTAACAGTTGTTGATCTGCCTTGGTCTCTGGCCATGCTTGGCTGTGCTCAGCCATGTGGCTCTGAGAGATGCACAGCAAAGATTAATTGGCTACAGGCTAATTTTGGTGTATTTTAGGTCGGGCAGAAGCACAGACCTCCTTCTTCTCCCCCCTCTGCAGATGCCTACACAAAGACAGAGGTGATCTACACCTGGACCCTGGGGAAGGATAAATCTGTGGAAGTAGCCAAGGGTGGATCTCGCCTGAACCAGTATGACCTGCTGGGCCATGTGGTTGGGACAGAGATGGTTCGATCCAGCACAGGTATTTGTGGGACCACAGTGTGGGCTGAGCTCCTCCTGGGATGAGATGGACTCAAGGGCTTGGAATGCCACGATTTGGAACAATTATAGAGGCAGTCCAGGACCTAAGCCTCCTTAGAATGTGGCTGGTGACATCTTCAGCAGTCACCAAGAGGCAGTAAAGGGTTTGTTTTTCAGTGGTTTCCCCTGAAAGAGCCTTATTGCCCACAGCTCTTTAGGACAACTGATCTCAAGCATCTAAAAATGATCTGCTGTGTGGAAAATCTGCCCCACGTTGTCCAGCTGGTTTGTGGTGCTGAGGGTTCATTTGTCTTGGATTCCTTTCCAACCCCTCAGGAAAACACTGCAGGCAGGGGAGGCAAAGGCAACAAAATGTTCAGTGTGATTTTCACTGCATCTGCTTGCACAAATATTTTCATAACTAATAGAAGATTATCCCAAACAAATGTTTCCTCTGATTAATGACTAATATTAATCATCTTTCTCTCCCATCTGCTGCTCCTCCCTTCCCCTCTGAATCCAGGTACTGATAGCTTGTGTTATCTCATGTGTGTCTCTCTTATTTCTTTTTTTTTCCTTTTATTTTTTCCCTCTGTATGCACCAGTAGTTCTCTCATTTGAGGATATTTCCTCTCTGGTGCACTTGATTTTAATAGTGTCTGTCTGTAACAACTCATTTCACCTCCCTTGGGGAAATGTGGGGAGCCCAGGGAACTAAATGTCATAATATCTGGCCCATCTCTCTACTTAAGTTGTAGTAAAATGTACAGATGAATAACCTGGAATGGTAAGAAAGCTGCTAAAGGCTCCTGTGTGTAATGATTTAGCAGAGCCACACTCACAACATAAAGACACAGTAATCCAACAAAATACCCAAAGCTTTGGGGGGAGGAATAGGAATTTGAGGGAAAATAGGAACAGCTGCCTCTTCAGTCCAGGGGTGAGACTTTTATCAAACAGAACTTGCCTTGATTTTTGAGATGGTTACAGTGAGGGAAGGTGGGATATTTTCAGGATTGACAGAGAAAATAAAATCCTGTGTCCTGGAATCCTGTTAAAGCACTATTATGATGTCTCCAGGCTTAAGGGATCTTAACCAGAGCATGTTTCCCTGGGAAGGGAGCAGGGTCAGGAGAGACCCCCAGGGACCCTTGTGCCTGGGACAAAACAGCAAAATATTTTATTGCCCAGTTGTTGACAGTGGTTTGCCTTTGTCCCACACCCATTTTTTGTAGTGAATTAAAGACTCAGAGAAGTGTTTCAAAAGGACAAATGTGACGTGAAAGGCGCTGTGCTGGGGCACGCACCTGGCATGGCACAGCAGCTGTGAGTGCCTGCACCCCTCCTTCCCACGGAAATCCCACTGCAAACCCGGGAGGGGTGCTCAGGGTGGATCTCTGGAGCGCTCAGCTGGCCCCAGGCTGGCAAGCTCCCAGCCTCAGTCCCTCCCTGGCTGTCTCTGCAGGGGAATACGTTGTCATGACCACACACTTCCACCTCAAGAGGAAGATCGGCTACTTTGTGATCCAGACCTACCTGCCCTGCATCATGACTGTCATCCTGTCCCAGGTCTCCTTCTGGCTCAACAGGGAGTCTGTCCCTGCCCGCACGGTCTTTGGTGAGTGGGAGCACAGGGCATCCTCTCAGGATGGGGAGGAAGGGAAATAGGAAGGGAAATACACTGAGCATCCCAGCTGGTCTTTGTCAGGCCCTGACCAGCATTTCTAAGCTGCTGGCCATTCCCCAGGATAGCTTTCAGTGTCTGCCCAGTGAGCCTGCTCCCTGCAAATCACTGTAAAAATACTCCTGGCCATGTCTCTGCTACAAGCCAAGCCATAAATATTAACAGTAATCAAGGTATTGATCATCTAATTATATGCATTTGGCTGTGTCTGCTTATCTGTGTTGGCTTTAGAGCTGGGCAGAGGATAGGTACACAGGGAGGCATTTAAAGCCCTACCTTTGAAATTGCTAATGTGCCCCTGGTCACAGCTCCACATAACAAGTTCCTGGGCTGAGGCAGCATAACTGCACGGTGAATATAGTGTTATTATTTCCTTCAGCTGCTTTCAGATCCTCTCACCGAAGCAAAGTGCCAGGCTGGCACTGCACATATATTAATAGCTTTTACAAGCATTTAATAACAGAATTGCTTTGTGCTTTCCTGTCAAGACCTTTAGTTCAGGATCTACAGAGGCTCCCAGAGCAGGTGTGATGCTGCAGGACTGGGTATCCTGGAAGTAACACTGCCCAGCAAATTCCATTTAACAGAGAGGATACTGGACAAAAGTCCCCAAGCAGAGAGGGCATATGTGGTATCATATGTGATTCCCTCCTGTGTTATCCTGAGAATTGCAGTGAAAGAAGTTTCCTCAAGCAGCAGTTCAGATTGAGCAGGCAAGAGCTGACTGAAAAATTAAAACCTACCTGTGTGACAAATGTCTTTGCTCCCAAATTGCCTTGCTTTCCTATTAAGAAAATAATGAGAACTCCAATTGTTTATTCCTTTTTTTTTCCCTGCCCCTCAGAAAGTATTGTCAACAATATTGAATTGAAACTCTTAAATTACCAGGAGTATGGCTTAAGGGAACTGAAAATTAGTCAATATTTTTATAATGTTTTTAATGCATTTTTAATTGAAAAGCACATTATTGAGGAAAATGGATGGCAATGGTTGCTTGCTTTAATGAAAAAAGCTTTAAAAGACATTTTGCAACAGATCATTTGTTTAAGATAAATCATTGTGACATTTATTCTGGCAGCTGGGGCCACTGACAGCAGGACCCAAGATCCCAGGTGTCCATCCATGCAGGTCACAAGACACTATTTCTAAAACCCTGAAAGAGCTGTGATGAGTGGCCAGTTTCTGATCCTCCCTGAGGTTCATGACCATCCAGCTGTTCTTTTCACTGTCATTTTATTATATTTATTTTGTTGCAAAAGCAACTAGAGGCTTCTCCATGACATATGAGCTGGGTGCAGCACCATGCATTTTACCCTGCCAAGAGATGAGGAATGCAGTGCAGGTGCTTCCCTGTGAGCTAGGACTGTTATGGAGAGCAGAGGTCTAGTCAGTGGAGTTTGGGGATGGTTAATCTCATCCTAATGAAGATGTTTGCCATTGATTGTACTCCAAAATGAACCAGAATAATTCCCTGAGCGACCTGAAGTTGATTTGAGCAGGGGTTGGACAAACTGTTGTCCAGAACAGCTGTGGCTGCCCCATCCCTGGAAGAGTTCAAGGCCAGGCTGGAGGGAACTTTGAGCAGCCTGGGACAGTGAAAAGTGTCCCTGCTTGTGGCAGAGGGTGGAACCAGATGGTCTCTAAGGTTCTTTCCAGCTCAGGCTATGCTGTGATTTTATATTTTATGAACCTGACCTCCTGCCAGCCTGGCCTGCTCTGTTATTCTGTGTTGCCCCTTATTACAGCAGGAATGTGGCTCCATGAAGGAGTGGCAGCTGTTTTTAGAGAACAGGTACAAGTCACTCCCTTACAACTTCCTGAAAGGTGGCTGTAGTCAGGTGGGGTTGGTCTCTTTCTCCAGGCAGAACTGACAGAACCAGGGAACACAGTCCCAAGCTGCGTCAAGGGAAAATTAGGTTGGATATTAAGAAGAAGTTTTTTACGGAAAGAGTGATAAAGTGCTGGAATGGTCTGCCCAGGAGGTGCTGGAATCACCATCCCTGGATGTGTTTACAAACAGACTGGCTGTGGCTCTCATTGCCATGGGTCAGTTGAGGTGTTGGGGCTGGGTTGGACTCCGTGATCTTGACGGTCCCTTCCAAGCTGGTTACTCTGCGAATCCTGCGGAAGTGCACGGCCTCACAGCATCCCTGTGTCCTGCTGTGCCCCCGCAGGTGTCACCACGGTGCTCACCATGACCACACTAAGCATCAGCGCCAGAAACTCCTTACCCAAAGTGGCGTACGCGACGGCCATGGACTGGTTCATAGCCGTCTGTTATGCCTTTGTGTTTTCTGCGCTGATCGAGTTCGCCACCGTCAACTACTTCACCAAGCGCAGCTGGGCCTGGGATGGCAAGAAGGTGCTGGAGGCCCAGGAGATGAAGGTCAGCCAAGGCTGGGGACAGGGGGTGGGGAAGAAACGCTGCACGAGGGAGCAGGGCCGGGCGCAGCAGTGGGTGACGTGCAGCCCCGCAGCACTCGGGAGGCTGGATGCTACTCACTGCCCTCCCAGCCCAGCTCCTGCCTGCAGCGGTTCTTGAGGGTGGGCAGGAATGGCCTGGGGCTGCTGAGTGTGCTTAGCTGGAGGGAAACACCCAGGCATGGCCGCGGGCTCTTCCTTTCTTTGCCAGAGGGAACGTGGCTGCATCCCTGCTTGGGGTTTGCTCTGCTGGTGGCCTTGTGTTTCCTTCCTTTTCCTTCAAACCAACCCAACCTATCCCTCCAACCCCATTCCTTGTTGCTAGCATGCCAAAAACCCCAAACATGCCCCAGGACACCCACTGAGCCGTGTCCCCTGGCCAGCTCTGACACTGGTGCCGTTTCCAGCAGCTGCTGCTCTGAGAGCTTGGGCACAGAGGGTGGGTGGGCAGCCAGCAATCCCAAATGCCAGCTGGCAGCAGATTAATGCCTGGCATCACCCACGTTTTCCCTCCCCACTCTGGGATCAGCTTCATCCTGACAGGCTCTGCTACCCCTGCTCGTGCCCTCCTGCCTCTGAACTGATTTAATCTTGGCTGTGCAGAGAAATCGCTTACTGTAGCATGCTTGTTTATATTTATTGAATCAATTTGAAAATCAGCTTTGTCCTTGTTCTTGGTTCTGGAGCCTTTATATTTTTCTCCTTTGCATTTTAATGTGTTGTTGGAAGTTGTTGTGGGGCTGTATGTTAAACACCTGACAGAATTGCAGCAACTTTTTGGGAAGACAGCAGCCAGTCATCTCTCTGGTGTGGAGGTCAAAGAAGGTGAACAGAGCCATCACTGGGTGTTGGATGCCTCTCTCTTGTCTTTCTTGGACTCTGTCTATCTGTTTGCTTTTGCAGCTGTGGTCTGAGCAGCAGACTCATGGCAGAAAGCGTCCAGAGGGGGTCAGGTCCACTTCCACCACGAACTGTGATCTAACCTGGCCTCTAGAGATGAGAGAAGCCTTTTCTGAGTCATTGACATGAGTGAAGAGTCAGGACAGGTCCTCAAAACCGTGGTGTCCCTTCCAGGGATGGGCAAATCAGCACCAAGTGAGGATTCACACAGCCTGGGGCAATTATGTGAACTGGGTGGAACAAGCAGCAAGGGCTCAAAAGCTGCAGTTTATCTCAGAAGCAGCGTGCTCCTCAATTTATTCACTGACCCAGCACTGCAAGACTAACAGTGCTGAAACAATAGGGCAGGAGCACGCAGAATGTTCCTGCACATGATCATCAAACTAGAAAACAAAGCAGGAGCAGGAATGTTTCAGAGGGGGAGCTCTGCGTGACTTTGCTGCAGTTGGTGTCAGCCTGGAGAACCAGGAAGGGCTACAAATCTGTGGATGCTTTTTCAAGCTATCCCTGATCTTTACTGAAGATGGGAACTCACTCCCAGTCTCTGCAGCTCAGAGAGCTCCCTCAAGAGTGATGGGCTTTTGGGGAGCTTAGGAATACCCTGTGTCAACATATTTGCTTTCCATTTTTATTCCAATGAGGATTTCCAAGCAGTGAATTTGCTGCACAGTGGAGGTGCCTCATTGGCTCAGTTTCAGCCTTTAGTTAGCTCTTCTTGAAACAATTGACAAGCCAGGTGGTTGAGACCACAAAATGAAAAAAGAGGCAGAAGAATAACTATTGGCATTTTAAAGTGTTTCTATCAAGAGTAAAATTGCCAGTGACAAGCCCAGGCTGAGCCCTGGTCTCTGGAGATCCCTCTCCCCAGCCAAAAGCAATGTTCTTTATTGGTGTGATGGCAAGGATCCTCCCTCCAGGTTTGGTTGAACATGAAAAAAAATCACTGTAGGCAGCAGCAATGCTTTCCATCCCACTTGGACAAAATCACTACTGTGGAAAAGCTGCTGTTTGCTGACAGACACACCCCCAGTGTGTTTATTCTTTTTTTGTCCCCCTCAGCCAAACCATTGGTTTAGATGGGAAGACCTGAGATTTTTTTCAGGTATAATCTAAAATACTGGGCTGATCTTGGTGAATTGCTGGTCTCTGCATCATAAAATCATGATGATGTTCTGGCTGTAGCCACAGTTGGTTCTTGCTGGGAGTTGCAGGCAGGTATGACCATAGATGTCACTAAAAACTCATTTTAACCTGCACTCTGATAAGGTTTGAGTAATATTTCTTGGACCCAAAGATTTTCCAAGCCTTTCAAGCCTGCCATCAGTAATTTGCTAATTGTAGATGAAAAGTTTATTTTCTTTTTGTATGGTAAAGTGGCTGCAACCAGCCTAGAGATGCAGATCAAATTGGAGAGAAGTATTTGGGTCCAAAGAGCAAAACTTGTCAGGAAAGGAACGGTGACTTTTAAAAATAAAACAACACCAGGAGGAAGGTGTGAGATGAGATGAGTGAGAGGCCAAAGAGATTGAGAGATGAGTGGGGTCAGTAGCCAGCAAAGCTCCTGATCTCCAACACCCTCAAAAAACCTTGTGAAAAGGATCCACTGCAGGACAGAAGGGCTGTGTCTGTACACAGATCCACCACCATCCCAGCCACAAGAATTGCCACCTCTGGAGCCAGCAAAGCATTTCTTGGGTAGCTGTGACAGTGAGGATCCAAAGAGACAACAAGCAACGGTGACTTTGCTGCTGGGAAACTGCAAGGATGACATTTACCAGTGAGTTTCACCACAAAAAGTGTTGCTGTTCCTTAGGATGGAAGATGCTTTGGATTTTGGAAGACACTTCTGCCTGCAAAGCCATGTCTGTGCATGGAACCTGATCTAGCTCTGTATCTGTTCCTCAGTGACACTGCCCTGAAATTCTGGGTGGCAAGAAGCAACAAAACCAGTACAAGTATCTGCAGTCAGACACATAAAAACAGAACACACTTTGGATGGAGCAATAATCCTGGATCTTTATTTTTGTTGTAAGATAATAGTTCTGCAGTGCATGGTGAGGTTAGGTCTGGGCTGTTAATGTACTTTTTACTAAGAAAAACATGCATTTTCTACTGGCTGGGTAAAGCCTGGCTTTTTGTGCAGCCCCACTCCAGCAATTCTCTGGTTTGCCCTTTAATCCAGCTCCCTTGGGAATCATTTTTTTCCCCTTTGTTTCTTTCCATTTGTGGCATCTTTGTCACAATCCTAAAGGAACTAGAAGCAACCTTGTGAGGCCACCATTTTCAACCAGGTTGAAGTCTTTAGGGCCCAGGATGGTTCAGACCCTTCTCCCTTTTGTCTGCCTCACTATGGGCAATATGTTTTTGCTGGGACTTTCCCTTGCTGGTCATGCTCTGCAGCCCATGTGTCCTTTGTTCTTTGCACTTGCAATCTCCATGATTTCCATGAGGATTTCAGAGGCCTTTTCCAACCTAATGGATTCTGTGACAACACTGCAAGTGATTTATGTCCTCAGCACCTTCAGTGCAGTCCATGAATCATTCCTCAGCAGCATTTCACCCTCTTTCTCTCATCACTGTGTGTTGTGTTGGGCTGACCATTTAATCCATCCAACCATCCAACCTCTTTGGTGATCCAGGGAGCATAAGACCATTGGGATAAGTCCCATATAATCTGAATCATCAAGTCTCTGCATGCTGCAGGAGGAACTTTGGCTTGGTGTGGGGAAGGAGTGAAACCTTTGCTGCAACAGCAACTGCATTTACTGGGCTGTGAGTTATGGGACACAGAGGCTGGAGATGCTTGGGGGTCATTGAAGTGACTCTGCTCTACAATGACAAGTGGCACATGCTTGGATTTCCCAAGTTCTGCAGACACTGGTGACTTTCAGAGGTGCCTGTCAGAGGCACAGTGCTTCCAATCCGAATTTTCTCCTGCCAAGGAGCAGGATCAGAGAACTAAATCTCAAGTAAATCATAGACAGAAGCAGTACTTCCCATAATTTAGATGTTCAGTTGTTAGTTCCTCAGCAGAGAGGCTTGAAGATAAGAATATTTAGCAAAAATACTATTATTTTCCAGTGTGTGTGTGTATTGCTGAACAACTTGTCAGACTGCACTATCTAGGGAACAGATTTAGCTCTACACCAGATTTTACAGCTTTTCCCTTAGGAGAGCAGCACAGGGACATCTTTGTGCAGCAATTCAGTCTCCCTGTGCCTCAATGGGGCCATAAGTGCAGGAATTGCTTTGCAAAATAGATGTTTTAAATAGGACAAGTTTTCAAAGCAAATGTGGAGGTTCCTCCTGTTTATCCACTCTTTCCTTCTGTTTCAGGAGGATGTGGAACTCCTCACAGATGAAGGTGCAGCGTAGGGACTGGAGGCTACTTTGCAGCTGACAGCAACAAGCACATTTTGCTTTGTTTGTCAAAATCTCTGACATAGTTATTTATAAAGCACAGCCCAGCAAACAGGCTGAACCATTTCTTCTGACATCTCAGGGGCAGAACACAGTGAGAGCACACCCATGCCTTGGTGTGGGCAGTGTGGGTGTTCTGGGTGCTCCCAGCCCTGACCAGGGTGAGGATCTATGGGCAGCTGGGAAAAAACCCTGGCTGAAGGTTCCCAAGCCTCTGCTCTACCTCAACAGCCTGATCTGAGGTCCAGGGAAGCCCAAATTAATGCTTGAGATCTCTGGATCACACTATTAGGAGCAGCAGCACCACCCACAGCACCCAGACTTGCCTGGCTTTGCTCCATTTCAGCTGCTTTCATGCAGATCCACTTTCCAAACTCCGGGGCAGGAAAGGTGCCCAGGTTGAAAATGTCATGTCACTTGTATTCATCTTTTCCCTCTAATGAATAACATGGCTGATTAATACCAAGATAATGACAGTGCACTGCCAATTATGTTCTGTGAACAACAATCTGTTTTTCATTTCGTTACTGATTATTAATTATTTTATTGCCTCCTGTAGCTGTGTTAATAAGTAATCATGCTTAAGCACATTTAAGTGTTTTAACAGGTGAAACATCTTTAGCCCTTTACTTGCTTTTTGTCAGTTCTTTAGCAGGGAAAGTTCTTCTGCTGTGCAGAGGGAATGTGTTAACATGGCCCTAATGACTACAGAATCAGACTCAGTTAATTGTTAAAGACCATAAAACACTATGAATACAGTCCAAACAGTGGTTTAGTCTGGTCTGTAGTCTGAAGACATCTGGATCTCCTCCTAATAAGTTAATTTCTGTAATTGCTGGCATTATTACAAGGCTACCTGGCTGTGCTGTTATTGGAGAGGGGTTTAAAGATTGCACAAAAGTCTGCTTTTAGTGTCCCTCTGAAAACAACTGTGGAAAATTCATTTCCTAAGGTAACCAAGAAAATCCATGGTGGCTGTAGACACATTTCAAATGGAAGTACAGCACTGAAATCCAAAGCCCTGGGACTGTGTCTGCTTCCCCCATAGGAACATGCATGACCATGCCCAGCAGCCCTGGAAATGCCTGGATGAGCCTCACCTTGAGCTTCAGTTGCTTTTGAGCAGAAAAAAGTTATCCAGAGGCACAGCTTGTTCTGAGTTTAGAGGCCAGAGTCCCACCATGAGGCACTGCTGTGTCTGGTGCTGGCTCCTGGTGGAGCAGGGGCACCCAGGGGGTACCTGAGTGCAGATTTCATTCCATGGTTTCTCCTTGAAGGCTTGGGTTGCTTTACAGGTCCCTGGAAGCTGCAGGAAGATTCCCCAGACTGGGGGCAACGTCTGTCATGACCCCCTAGGTCCATCTTCCTGCCCACCCATCCTCATGAACATCTGAACTGTCTGTCTGCAGCATTCACCCTCATCCTTCAGTGCATCCCATCTGACACACAAGGTCCTCTCTGGCCATTCTCTCTGCAGTTTGTCCTCACTGCAGCACATATACCATCCCCCAGAGCCCTGTGGGAGGGATTCCCTCACCTCCTGTGATTTTCAGCATCCCTTGGGTATGAAGGCAGGAGGAAAGGCTTCCCTCTGCCCTGCAGCACTGTGTTGAGCATTCCAGAAATCCTGGTTGGTGCAAACACCTTCCATGTGCTCTGTATCTTACCTGGGTGGGTCGTGAGGTGCTCTAAAGGGTTCCAGAAGCAATTTGAACATCATTATGTTAAACTGTAAGGTGCTCCTGTGAGGAAATCAGGGCACTGAAATATGGTGCAAATATGGCTTTTTTGCCACCAAAAAATGAAATCGAGCTGTAATCCTGTGTGCTGTGTCCTCCTCTCACCTGACCCAGGAAGGAGCCAGCCAAGCAGAAAATCCAGTTCTTCCCCAAGGATGACTGCACGGGGTGTCATTCCTTTTTGCCATTCTTCTTTCACGAGGTACATTCCTCCCTTCCTGGCCTCCTGCTCCCTACACCTTTCTCCACCATCTCACCCGGACCAGCAGGTAAACCCAGAGCACAGAACCCTCCCCGTGCCGTTCGCTGCCGCTTCACCTCTCTTTGTTTCTTTCTTTGTTTGTTTCCCTTCCACCTCCGCTAGAAAAAGGAGCCGGTGGCGCTGGCCAAGAAAACCAACAACACCTACAACATCGTGGGCACCACCTACGCCCTGAACATGGCCAAGGAGCCGGGGCTGCCCACCATCTCCAAGAGCGCCGCCGCCACCGGCACGGCCACCAGCGTGCCCCCCAAGGTGCCCCGCCTGGAGGAGAAGCTCCCCGAGAGCAAGAAGACCTACAACAGCGTCAGCAAGGTAGACAAGATGTCCCGCATCGTCTTCCCAGTGCTCTTTGCCATTTTCAACCTGGTCTACTGGGCCACCTATGTCAACCGGGAGTCGGCTATCAAGGGAATGATCCCCAAACAATAGAGCTGGTCACACAGACCTTCCATCAGTCAGCACCATCCCAGCAGGAGTTCTCCAGGGCTTTCTTCTCTTCTTGTTCTGTTCAGTTATTGTTGTTCATTTTTTAAATTATTTATTAATTATTATTATTATTATTATTATTATTATTATTATTATTATTATTATTATTATTATTATTATTATTATCATTATGTTGTCACTCTTTTATAATGTAAACAAAACTGTGGTTTTAATTTAATCCCATATATACTTTGGTTTTGTTTACTTTGATGATGAAAGCTAATAAGAAAAAAAAAAAAATTAAGGGATCATAACAAGTTGTGCCTCTAACATCTTAAGTCTGCTGTCACCCATCTGACCAAGTCACCCTGTGCTGCCATCTCTGCCACCTCCCGTGGTGCCCATGGTCTTCATGCCTCTGCCATTTCATGCTGTCCCCTGGGCTGCTGCTCTGGGGCTCCTCCTCCTCTGTGCTGGGCTGCCCTAGCATGAGGGATGCTCCTGGACACCTGCAGGGTGTGTCAGTCACTCAGCCAGGCTCCTCTTCAGTGCCTGCCACTTTGTGCTGGGTCCTGCACCTGGCTGTGAATGCAGGTGAGCTGGTCACCTGCAGGGACAAGGGAGCAGCCTGGCATGGCTCAGTGCCTGCAGAGGCAAACTGGCCACTGCTGTGGTCCCCAGAGCCATTGCAGGGGTGGCAGCATCTTGTAGGTATTGCAGGTCTCCTTCCTCTCTGTCTTCACCAAACCCAGCTGGTTTTGTCTCTCCAGACAAGAAAGGTGGGAAAGGTCCTGTCTGTCTGGCATCCATGCTCCTAGGGCAATTCATGTTAGCTCCTAGCAGAGAAATCATTTGTCCCAGTGTCAGAAAGTCCAGGCAGAAGCTTTACAAAGCTTTGGAGGAGATGTGAGGCTGCATGCACTCAGCATGAGGACTGGCAGCCACAGAGCTCCTGTTCAGATGATGGTCTATCACTTTCTCTTATGGCCCCATCCACTTGTCCTTTTTAGCAGATCCTCTCTGTCCCAGCTCCTTCTTCCAACTTCTCCTTCATCTTCCTCAGCAGCCCTCACTGGTACCTCAGTGCTCACTCTGGGTTCAGGCAGGGAGGCTCCCTGCTCTTGGGTGAGCACAGCCTGGGGAAGTCCAGCTCATGGCACACCCCTGCTCCAGTGCAGGATGTTCCCTGTGGGATGAGGCAGGGGACAGGTGGTCCCCCAGACCCTCCCTGCCCCTGGTGAGCTGCTGCATCCTCAGCACCACGGGAAAACAGCAGAAGGGGCTCTTTGGAAGAGCAGGGTGACACTGCTGTCCCACAGAGCCATGTGAGCCAGCTGCCATCCCACAAAGCAGCTGAGGTAAGACCCAGTCTAACTGCACACTCCTCCAAGGAAAGCCCTTGGAGAGAGGCTTTTTCTCCCTCCCTGACCACCACAGTGCACCCAAAGCAGTGTTTGCACCCACAGTGGTGACATCCAAGCCATCCATCCCTGCATCCATGGGCACACTGTCCTCCTACCAGGAGGGACACCCTGTGCCTGATGATTTCTTGGGGTAGCACGGTCCTGCTGCCACAGAGGGGTGCACCCCCTCTTTCTTGGGCCTCCCTCTGACCCCCTGGCTGCCCCCAGAGCTGCCCCCAGCCCGTTTTGGGCTCATGCAGCCAAGCCAAGCCCCAGCACCCCCAGGGTGATGCCTTCAGCATTGCTTTGAGCCCCTGTGCCAGGCTTAGCTTCCCCCCTGCAGGAGCAGGGCTGAGCACAAGGCACAGGATTTGCCCACCTGGAATATCCATGGGGCAGCAGAGGGAGGGAGGAAGGCCAGGGCACTTTGTCCTGCAGCATGGGTGGCTCTGGTGCATGTCCTGCCTGTCCCTTACCAGCCTCACTGGCTCAACAGCAGTGCAGTCACTCCCCTGCCCACAGCTGAGATTTGGAGAGGACTTTGGGGATGTTTAGCCCAGTCCCAGGGTGTTGAGTCCACAAGCACATCCACATGGCTGGCAACACTGGGAAGGAAGAACCAGACCCTCCCCCAGGCTGCTGCTAAGGCAACCAGCAGTGTCCACATCCTCCCACAGCATCTGCACCCCAAACCCTGTCATTTCTACAGTGCCTTTCATCCCCAAGGGCTCCCTGGTGGGTGGGAAGACCCAGGAGCTCTGCCTGCAGCATTGGGTGGAGGAGCAGAGGGCAGGGCACATCCCCAGCCCTTCTGCTGGGCAGGGAGGACATCCTGGCTTCTCTGGCACCTGCTTCTGCCTGTTGGGCCTCCTGCAGCTGCTGCAGCCACCTCACTGTGACATCCCAGCTGCCCCATCTCTGCCTCCATGTGTCCCCAAGCCCCTCACCCCGAGGCACCCCCCACTCCCTGCAGCAGTGAGTTCCCCTCCTGCCACCCTTCTGCTCCCTGGGCTCTCCAGTGGGCTCTCCAGCTGTCAGTTTTGGAAACATCTTCTTAGATAAGCTAGATGAAGAGTGTCTCATAAAACATTCATGCCACTGTAATGCTCAGGCCTAAGTGAATGGAATAGAAACCCTACAACAAGCAAAACCAACACAGTAAAGTGGTCACAAAGAGTATGTTGTGTTTGCTGATGGAATTACAGCAAGTTGAAATTCTGTACCCAATGACTTGGCTGCCCTGCTGCAGAGGTGGTTTCCTCTGCCAGCCTGGGAATTCCCCAAAATCCCTTTTACCTCAAGAGCCACTTTGCTGTCTGTCTGTGTCTGCTTTGTAGAGCTGTCCATAAATTGTCACAGAATCACAGAATGAACTAGGTTGGAAAAGACCTTTAAGATCATCTAGTCCAACCTATGAGCTAACACCACCTAATCAACTAATCCATGAGTGCCATGTCCAGTCTTATTTAAGACATCTCCAGGGATGGTGACTCCCCCACCTCCCTGGGCAGATGATTCCAGCACACAATCACTCTTAGTGAAGAGTTTCTTTCTAACATCTAACCTAACCTTCCCTTGGTGCAGCTTAAGGCTGTGTCCTCTGGTTCAGTCAGTGCTGCCTGGGAGAAGAGACCAACCCCACCTGAGCACAGCCACCCTTCAGGGAGCTGTAGAGAGTGATAAGGTCACCTCTGAGTCTCCTTTTCTGTAAACAGCCCCAGCTCCCTCAGGGTTTGTGTTCCAGGCCCTTCCCCAGCCTTGTTGCCTCCTCTGGACATGCTCAAGAATCTCAACATCCTTCCTAGACTGAGGGCCCAGAACTGGACACAGAAAGGTGTCAGCTCTTGCCATCAGCTTCTCAGCAGCCCAAGCAGGCTGGGGCTGCCTCTGCTGCTGCCCAGCCAGGTGGGCTCAGTGCTGTGGGGTGATGCTCAGGAGAGGGGCTGCCTCTCCCTGAAGTGCTGCACACAGCACTGGGGCAGCTCCTGAGCCTCCTCCCTCCCTTCCTGCTGTGGTCTGCTCACTCTCACTGAACTCTTGGGGTGAATTCCTGCTGTCCCTCCCCACAGTGCTCCCCTCTTGTCCCTCCCAGAGCCCATCTGCTGTCTCTGACAAGCACTGCCTGACCAGGCTGCCTTCCTGAGCCTGTGTGAGCACGCCTCCCAAGCCAAGTCTATTCCCAACCAAAGCCTGGCAAGGGCTCTGAGTGTCTCTGCCAGCTGGAAGCAGAAATACCAGCATCCCTTGGTTAAAGACAACAAACCAAACAGGATTTCTAGTTTGGCTTCCAAGCAGGAAAGCATTTTGGGAAGATAGTTATAAATAAGTGGTTTAACATCTCCTGCCAGCAGACATCACAGAGAAGATAATGTTCTTTTTTTATAAAACTGTCAGTGACTCAAATTAGGACTTTTCCTTCCCAGTTAACACGAGGCTGTTGATGGGGGCTTCTTCTAAGTGCTTGCCAGGCCAGAGCTAATCTAGCATCAATTACTGGAGTTTTAGGCTTGCTGTGATAGCATAGCAAGCTATCCATTTTTATAACTTAAGCTTTTCCATTTTTATAGCTGATCTGTATAGAAATTCATCTGTGTTATGACCCCTGATAATCTAATCCACAGCTGTGCAGAGAGTGGGCACTGTGACCCTCAAGACTCTGATATTTCTTTTCTTCTGGCAAGGCCCAAACTTCCCTGACTTGAAGAGACTCTCCCAGGCAGGAATTGGAATTTTGAGGATGGTAAAAAGGAGCTGTTGGTCTGCACTCTTGTTTTGCAGCTCACACCACCTGAGAAACACACAGTGCAGTCCCAGCCTGGAGCTGCACTCCTGCTGGGAATGTCATGGGGACATTTTGGCACTGGTGGCTCGCCCCTTCCCCCTCCTGAGCAGGGAACTGAGCCTGGGGAGGCAGGACAGCTCCTTGGGGTCCCTCAGCAGGCAGGGACAGCAGAGTGGTCACTGAGAGCTGCCCCTCATTGTCAGCACAGAGAACATCCCTGTGGGGTGACAGGAGAGGGCTGGGGCAGAGGGGCCCCTCAGTGCCACCCGTTCTCCTGAGGGCTGGTGAAGTTCCCCCCATGGAACACCCTGAAAGCTTCTCAGACACCACCCAGAGAGTTTCCCTGCTCTCCTTTGTGCACCCAGCTCAGCCTAAGCACAGCTGGCTGCACCACAGCACAGTCCCCCTGTCCTGATCCCTGCCAGCTCAGGATTGTCCCCAGGCTGTCCCTGCCAGCCCATCCTATGACACCAGGTGCATCCATTCCTCATCCCTGATTTCCTCTGTCCCTGCCTTGGATTCCTTTCAGCCATCCTTGGGGAGGGTTCCATCACATGCCAGGAAAGGGTTTCTCCTTTGCAGGTCACCTCTCCTAGAAGAGCCTCTGTTCTGCTGAGAGACTCTCTGAGACCTTCTCAAGCCTGGGCTGCTCCTGTCCAGGGGATCCAGGAGAGTTCTGCAGCACAGAGGGTGCTCTCCCTGCAGCCTTTCCCTGGGAAGGCTTTGCCAGGGTGTGCTAGTGCCCCCTTCCATGTTCTTGATCCTGGGAGTGGTGGAGAGCTGGGGTGGGGCTGTCACAGCACACAGTGTCAGCCCAGCCCCCACTCCTGGCCCTTTTCCCCAAATTTTATCCCTCCCTGGGGCCACACTTCAGCCCACCCCACCAGACACCTGTGTGGGTTTGGCAGACTGCAGGGAAACATTTCCATGACTGCTGTTGAGGCTGGGGAGGGCTCAACCAGGGCAAAGGATACATTGATGGAAACATAAATGTTTATTAATATTAAAGTAGGAAGAAAAAACACCCAATCAACTCACCAATCCTCTCCATATCAAGCTAAACTACTTCTGAAGGTAGTTTTGGCAAGAGGCCACAGCACAGATGAGACTGATGGCTTCCAGGGATAAATATTTACTGTTTGACCTTGTTATTGTTCCATCAGCCAAAGGTTTTTACCTAATTATATATATATATACGTGTGTGTGTGTATATTTATGCTCACAAACTCTTTGCATCTAAACATCAAACCTCTTTGTCTTTGAAAGATAGAATGGCCACTTTTAATTATTTTACTTCCCCCTCATTCTCTTTGGTGAATCTTCTAGAGTGAGGTGAGCCCTCTCCACTGGGCTTTGGGAGGCACAGGGAATAAAGGGAGCAAGGGAGAAGAGGCTCCCCCAGCCCTGGGGGCTCAGTGCAGGCTTGCTGCATGGAGCAGGGTCACTGCTGGCAGTGCTGCCCAACATCTTTCAGGAAAACTTAGTCCCCAGTGTCACAGCTGTTCCAACACATGCCCAGGACACAGGGATGTTCCTGAGATGGCTTTTTAACAGCTGAGGGCTACAAGCAATTGGTCCTCACCCCATGGCACAGCCAGGGAATGTGCAGTGTGAGGTCTCCACCCTCAGTCTGCTCCAGGAGGGAGCACAAAACCTGCTGGGATCCACTCCAGCTGTCCCTGGCCAGAGGAACACCTTGGCCTCTCCTGCCTAGCTCAGGGGAGTGCTGGCATCCAGGGGGATGCAGGGATTCCTGTGTGATCATCCAGGTGGGATGCAGGGATACCTGAGTGTGTGATCATCCAGGGGGATGCAGGGATTGAGTGTGTGATCATCCAGGGGGATGCAGGGATTGTGCAGTGTGTGATCATCCAGGTGGATGCAGGGATTCCTGTGATCATCCAGGGTGGGATGCAGGGATTCCTGTGTGATCATCCAGGTGGGATGCAGGGATTCCTGTGTGATCATCCAGGTGGGATGCAGGGATTAGTGTGTGATCATCCAGGTGGATGCAGGGATTCCTGTGTGATCATCCAGGTGGGATGCAGGGATTCCTGGCTGTGTGATCATCCAGGTGGGATGCAGGGATTCCTGAGTGTGTGATCATCCAGGTGGGATGCAGGTGTACCTGACTGTGATCATCCAGGGGGGATGCAGGGATCCCTGGCTGTGTGATCATCCAGGTGGATGCAGGGATCCCTGGCTTTGTGATCATCCAGGTGGGATGCAGGGATTGTGCAGTGTGTGATCATCCAGGGGGGATGCAGAGATTCCTGTGTGATCATCCAGGGGGGATGCAGGGATCCCTGGCTGTGTGATCACTGTGGGAGGTGTCAGCAGGAGCTGCTGCTCTCCTGGTCTCAGCACAAGCAGGACCACACACAGATGTTGGCTGGCCTGTGAGTGTGGCCCTCAGCATCACCCCTGCCCCTCCCCTGGCTTAGAGCAAGCACCCAGGCAGTGAACCTGCAATTGCTCTTGCAGCTCCTCTGTTCCCCCCTCTGCTGCTGGAGAGAGGCTGTGGCAGCCAGTGAGGGCCTTGTGGTGTCCCAGCCAGGAGAATGAAGGATGTCACCAGTTCTTGTCCTGGGTCTGCCTCCCACCACGGGAGTCTCTGCTGCTTTACACTCTTGGGCTTGGCTGGTCCCAGCACTGATGCTGGGCTTTGCTTGTGAAGCTCTAGCACAAAGCATGTCCTGGCTGTTGTCCTGTCCCTCTGTGTCCCATCCCCACCAGTGCAGCTCTCTGCACAAAGCTTCACCAGTCCCATCTGCCGAGAGAGGGAAGCCTGGTTTCATGTTTGCTGCCTGAGCCAGGGCTCTCCCACAGACTTGGAAGGCTCTTGGCTCTTCTCCTCAGTGCTTGAAGGCCCTGTCAGCTCGGTAAGAGCACTCTGAGCTGCACTCTGTCTCCCCTGAAAAGTGTCAGTGCCTCCTGTCTTTGTGCAAGGCACCCAGCAAATGTAACAGCAGTCATACACTGAATGATTTGATTTTTGCAACCACAGAAAGTAGGGGCAGAGCTGGGAAACATGAGTCACTGCCACACTGCCTCTGCCAGGCTGCATTTAGAGTGGAAAGGTTCCTCTGCTGTCACAAGGGACTTTCTCAGCCCCCCAGTCCAGTCAGGTGGCCTCGAGCATCCCTGCACCAACCAGATTGTCACTGTCACTGACTCGGGGATAGCTGCAGGCACATGTCCTGCCTGAAGGGGAGGGCACCAGCTGCTCCTTAATACAGAGAGTGGCACTAGCACCATGCCAGGGCAGCCCATCCTGACAAAAACACACCCAGCACATCAGAGAACACCACCATTGTCATGCCTCAGGTCCATCTGTGCCCTAGCACATCCTCAGCCTTGTTTTCCATCTTGTGAGACTTTCTTTACACCACTATGAGAAAGGATCTAGCTGGCAGCAGTTTAATGCATGACAATCCTGTTATTACAGCTGTAAATAAATAACAACTAGGAAAAAAAATCATTTTTAAGATTTTTTTGTTGACTTTATTTTCACTATTGACTAGCTGGTAGCCACTTTCTTAAGGGATTTCTCATGGAAACTGTGACCTTTCTTCTCTCTCTTTCTTTCTGAGATATCTTTTTTCTGTGTTTCAAATGCTTTTTGGTGCAATGTTCAATGCCTGTTTGTATTTTTGAATTGTATTTTTCAACCTTTGCTGGAAAAAAGAAAAAAAAAAAAAGGCCCATTCTAATTGGCAGGATTTTTAGTCCTGTCATTTTTTCAGCTTTTAGCTTTTTCAGTAAGTTAAAGCAACAGAAAAATGCCTCAAAAAATGACAGTGAAGTTCTGAGAAGAGATTAGAAAACACCAGAAACAAGAAGTACATGAGTAAGACCAGCAAGTTGAGTGGAGGAGGAGGAGGACTCTTGTGACACCTACTAACCTCCTGATGTAGCACACAAGGTGGGACTAGACCTCTTCACTGAATTAAATCACTCTGCTTTTCCACTCTACCCACTCTCTCGAACTCCAATCAAAACAAATAAAAATTCATATTTTAAAAAAAGCCTGGGTTTTGTCATTGGTTATTTTCCCCTGGTCTTCTTCTCAAAGCCAAATCCTCTGGGCTTTGGATCAATTGCCCATTTGAGGAGTTTGTCCCACTGGGGGGCAAAAAAGCCACCCATTAAATAACAATATTCTGGGGGAAAGTAAAAGAGCTTGGGAATATTTCCTGGTGCCCATTGTGTCATGTTTAAAATGCTTTCCCTTCCAATGGCAGGGAAGTGAAGGGCATGAGGTTTGTTAAGTGAGATTGGCTGGGGAGTCTGGGGATTTTGGGGTGGTGGGATGTGAGTGCTGGCAGAGGAGTCTGAGGTTGTCCTGCCCTCCCCCTGGGTGACCCAGGCACTCAGACAATGGTCAGACACTGCTGTTCTCTGTGCACAGCATGAACCAAACTTTCTGCTTCTCCAGGAGCAAGAAGGAGAGACTTGGCCAGGACCTGAACTGCCAGAGGGCAGGGTTAGCTGGGATACTGGGGAGGAATTGCTCCCTGTGAGGGTGAACACTCACTCCTGGATCCCTGGCAGTGCCCAAGGCCAGGCTGGAGGGGCTTGGAGCAGCCTGGGACAGTGAAAGTGTCCCTGCCATGGCAGGGAGTGGCACTGGATGGGCTTTAAGGTCCTTTCCAACCCAAACTGACCATTGCAGACACCTTTCCTGCTGGGAGTTTTGGCTGTGGCTGCCCTGTGGATATCAGATTTGCATGGCTGACCATGCCATGTCCCCCAGCCAGTGTGACATGCTCAGGGGCTGGTCTGCTGAAGGGAAATTCAAGGTGTGGGGGTTTCATTTGGACACTCCTTGGAGCCATGAGATGTTATATTTAGCAACTAATGGAAAGGAGGATTTTTCTCCCAGTGTATAAAGATCTGAAATTAAGTAAATCTCTTCAAATGCAAAAGCAGAGGACAAATCACCTGCAAGAAATGCTGAAGTTCATCCTCTTGCATTAAGCTTAAAACTTTCAGTGTTTCCCTGGACACTTTTCTGCATTTTGAGTCAAAATGTTAATGATTTACCCAAACCAAACACATTCAATGTTCCTCCTCCCCCCAGCTACCACTGGGAAGCAGCAGGAGAAGAAAATAACTCCAGTGCCAGCATCAGTGGTTTTCCATGGCTGGAGAGGGAACAAAACACCCTCTGCCTTCCCCAGATCCCCTGAGCACCATCTGTGTGCTGCACCAGGGACTGCTGGTGGGACAACATCTCCAAACATACTGCAACCTTGGACAAAAAAAACAAAAGTTAGGGGTTTGAATTTGCTGCATTCAGCTGAATCCTCCCTTTCCCTCCGAGATTCAGATGACAGAGGAGGCTTGGGAGAGCTGGGGCTCGCAGCTGCTGTGGCAGATGGAGAGTTATCATGGGTCTGAGCAGTGCAGGCTGCATACTTATGTCTTCCTGAGGAAGGAGCAGAGCTTGTGGCCCCAGCAAGAGCAGCCCACCACTGTTTGAAACCATAAAAACTCAAACCTGAAGTTTTCACCCTTTTCCCCACCACTCCACCAGCCCCCCCCCTGCCTGAGTCCTTCCCTAATCAAGACTGCACAGGGCTGGTCCCAGCCTGAAAAGATCTTCCTGACTCAGAAGACAAAAATAAACAGCAATGTGAAATGCTTCCTTGCATTATCACTTCTCTACTTGAACCTAGAACAAGGACCCTGAAGAGGAACAGAGTGTAATTGCAGTGTCCACAGAAAAGAAATAGTAATGAAAACAGACAGAGCCAGGAGAATTGGCAGAGAAGAGGCAGAGCTGAACAAGTATTTATTACCCCAGCACTTGGTGCTCAGGCTGACAGGTGTCTCAGGAATGCAGTAGCAGGGTTTTATTGCTGGGTGCTCATGGCACAGCAGTGCTGGGGGTGAGGGGAGGGCAGAATTGCTGCTCTGTGGCTGCTGAGGTGCCAGGAGCAGAAATTCCTCCCTGCACAGGGATGATGTGGCCAGAGGGGATGGCTCAGCCCCACAGCCCCTGCAGGAAAGGATCCCCTCTGAGGCACAGTGCTTTCCTTCTGCCTTCAAAGCCTTGCTGTTCACAAACCTCTTCTGCAAACCAACTTCTGGTGAGCCCCAAAGCCAGCCTCACACATTAGTGATGCCTTAGGATTTCAGCTTTTCTATTTCTCATCTATTTGTAATCCTGCAATTCTTTAGTGTATAACTCTAAACTCCACACACAGTGTGAGCTGCTGCTTTCCCCTTTTGGTCAGACACAACAATTCCTCTCCAGGCTGGGAATCAAGAACTCCTCACTGCCTCAGGCCCTGAGAAATGGAAACAAAAGTGAGTTGAGGGAGCAAACTGGGGGTAAATGACTTCATTACCTGAAGCTGTAATTGGAAAATTAACCCCCAATATGCAAATGTACCAAATTTATAAAAGTGTGAAAACCCATGACCTGTCATCTGTTTTTGGGTGTAGCCCCTGGGCAGCTTCATCTGCCCTAAATGTACCTGAAAACCCTTCAATAAACACATCTGCTTTTTATTCTCTTAGTTTTATCTGTTTTTAGGTAATCCCATAAATGCATCCTTTGGGGTGCTATGATTAAAAATCCCAGCACCAGGGCAGGTTCTTCCTGCAGAAGGAAATTTCTTCTCTGCCTCCTTCCCCCTCTAAGTGGGTCCAACATTGCACAACTCCCATCTGCAGGACCCTCCCCAAAACTATTGATGCTGAAGATTTTTGCCTTTTTTCCTCCTGTATATTCTCTCTGTTCCTTACACATATATTTGTAGCCTGTTATTTGTAGCTAGTTTCCTCTACCTTTTCTCTACCCTGAGAGGCAGAAAGGCAAAACACATTCCAAGGCCAAAAAACAGCTCTTAGGGACATATTTTTGTAAATAAAGTTTAATTTCCATCTGAGGGGGGAGGATTTAGAGTGGGGGAAATTACCTCTTATGTCTCTAATGGGGGATTTTAGTCAATTATGAAAATTTTCTAAACTTATAAAACTGTATTCACCCCATGGGGAGGGGGTGGGCATTTTGTGGATATTTTCTGTATCTACCTCTGGAGGCTTCCAATAAAGACCAGCATTTATATGATGATCTGATATGATCTCAAGAGTGTGCTGGTTTATTTTAGGTTCTTTAAGGCATCACTGTGGCTGTGCTGGCTGCCCTGTAAGCAAACACTTCTTTATTCTGCAATTCCCCCTGACCAAACACATCCATCAGCAGCTTGTCAGCAGGAAAACACAGCTGGAGACTCTGTGGTTGCAGAGAACCCCCTTGCCTGGCAGGATTGTGTTTTCCCAGGATCCATCCTCTCTCTCCTTGACAGCTGCAGTGGCTGCTTGGGGGATCTCACAGGCACATCACTGGAGGTGGGAGCAGCACCTGAGCCTTCCCTCTGCCCCACCACCACCTCTTTCCACAATCAATGACTTTCCCCTACCTCCATCACCTACCCTTTCCACACTCTGTGACTTTCCCCTGCCCCCATCACCTCCTTTTTCCACAATCAATGACTTTCCTGTGTCCGCACCACTTCCTCTTTCCACAATTAATGACTTTTCTCTGCCCCATCACCTCTCCTTTCCCCACTCTGTGACTTTCTTCTGCTTCCACCACCTCCCCTTCCCACATTCTGAGACTTTCCTCTGTCCCCACCACCTCTCCTTTCCCCACTCTGAGACTTTCCTCTGCCCCCATGACCTCCCCTTTTCACAATCAGTGGCTTCCCTCTGCCCCATCACCTCTCCTTTCCACATTCTCTGACTTTCCCCTGCCTCACCACCTCCCCTTTCCACATTCTGAGACTTTCTTCTGCCCCCACCACCTCCTATTTCCCCACTCTGTGACTTTCCTCTGCCTCATCACCTCCCTTTTCCCACTCGTGGGATGTGTGAAGTGTGAGCAGCAGCCAGAGCATCTGGGCACATCTGTTCACATCCAGGCACATCTGGGCACATCTGTTCACATCTGGGCACATCTGTTCACATCTGGGCACATCTGGGCACATCACTTCCCAGCACAGACGTGCTCAGCTCCCTGCACAGATCCCTCCCAGGCATGAGGATGTCCCCTCGTCCTGCACCCCTAAATCACAGCAAGGCTGTGCAGGGACCTGCAGTGCTGGGGGTGCTGTCAAACATCAAAGCCCCTTCACCCCACAGCCACAGGAATCCGAGTGAAAAAGAGTTTTTCTGGGGTTGGTTGGACAGACATATGCTATTTGTTAAATATAACTGAAGTTACTTGAACATTTACTTTAAGTTGGCTAATTGGTAAATCTGCTCTACTAAAAATAAACAAAGTAAAAGCACAACATATCATTGAATCTCATATTTTTCTTAAGCTATTACCTAGCAAAAAAACTCTACAATACTACTGATTTCCACACCTAAAACCTAAAGTTCACAATCTTCTGCAGGTAAAACACAAGATGTCAGGTACAAGTTTAAATCCCTGTGCAATTCACATGTGTGTGTCTGCCTTTCACTTATAGAATGATCAGTGTTTTCTTACATTAGGGTTTCACATTCTTTGGTGGAATCTATCTGTGAAAACACAAACAAACTCTTTGCTCCAAATTATTAAAGGAAATGGACCTTCAACGATGTATGTAGTAAAACTAGAAACTTAGAATCAGGGATAATTTAGATACAACAATCATCAATATTTTAAATAATAGACATGCATTTATAAAATTAGATAATTATCAATCCTTGATCATCACCCCAGAGTCTGCAAACAGCTGATTCAATGAAGGATTAGATGATCATCTCAGGATAATGAGCAGAAAATGGGCAGGGCTTGAGGGGAAGCAGGAGCTGCTCCAGCCTGTTGGATCCCAGAAACTTGGATTTTTGAGCTTTCTGTGCTGTCTGGCATTGACCCCCTGGAGAACACTGCTTTTGACCTCAGATCTTGGAGAATGCTTCCAAATTTGAGTGATGGAGTTAAAATCACAGGTGTGTAGCTAAATAGAAATGTGTGATTTCACTTGGTGAAGGGTTTTAAATGTAAGGTTTTTATAATATAGTAATAGGTATGGGACAAGATGGAGGAATTTGGGTGGTGCTTTTTTCTGTGCTCATCTTCCTTCTCCCTCATGGTTTCAGGCAGTAGTTTTTGGTTGGACAGTGCTGCACTGAGGGTCACAGGAGTTTGGTTATTGGGTCAAAAATACAAATAACGTAGGTGTTATTCCTCTGTTGGACTGTTTAGCTTTAAGAGACCTTGTAACTAGCTAAGCTCACCTCCATTTTCCTCACTTTTAGCTGGTAGCTAGAAGTGTTGCTGAACCCTCTGTACTTTAGATAAGATTTAATAAACAACCAAGCCTGAACACGAGAAAATTCATCCCCTTTGTGTTTTTTAATCCTGACTCTGGGTGAAGGCAGAAGTAAATGAAGACAAGCCACCAATTAATTGGTGCAGACAGCAGCTTTGCACAGCCCTGCTCTGAGCCCAGGGAAAAGGAGTGGGGTCCCTTTTGTCCCCTCCTGGAAGGACTCTTATCAGCAAAGCTGGTTTACCCCTGGGCTGCTGTGGTCCCTGCAGCAGGGGAAGAGCCCAGCTGGGATTCAGGCTCCCCTACACCTCACCCCAGGGCTGTCCTGCAGTGGGGATGAGGCTGACACAGCCACAGGACACTCAGGTGGGACAGGCAGCTCAGCCTGGCAGGCAGAGAGAAAACCTCTCTGAAAAACAACCCCTGGGGGAATCTTCTTCCAAAGGGGCATCAGGCACTTTATGAAAGCACTTTGGGATGCCCCACAAACAGCAGTGGAGGCAGTGGCAGCACTGGGAGAAGCAGGGCTGTGCCAAGGATAGTCCAAGGACAGAGGGAGGACAGGCTGGAAGGAATAAAAACAGTGTTTTGTTTATAGCACAGCTGGGGAAAAGAAGCCAAGCTTTCCAGTCTATAAACTCTCCTTGGGATGTGGTGCTGTAAACTTCAGGCTTAGAGCTGAGAACTGGTGTAGGGAAGGATGAATCAGGAAAACCTTATAAATGTGATTGCCTAGCAAAAGATTTTGAGAATATGGAAAGTATCAATGAGATTGAAATGAAAACCATCTTGGAGATACAAAATCTTAGTTACTAAATAACTAGAAAATAGGATGGCCAACTGAAAGTAATCCCCTCTTGATAGAACAATGTTCCAAAGGTCAGAGAAGACCCTGCTAGCTTGGCAGAAGGGGTCCAAAGAATAATTTTTTAAAGTAAAACTTTTTAAAGGGTTTAAAGTATAACACATTATGGTCATGTAATGATTCTTATAGGCTGTATGTAAATGCTTTAGGATTTGTATCTTGTATTAGATTGGTTAATGGAAATTAAGAATATTCAACATAGAAGAAGATTTATTGTATTGTGAATGGGAAAATCTCTCTTATTTTCCTCTCTTACCTCTTAGAACTCTTACTACCCTGTTGGGAAGGATGAATCAGGAAAACCTTATAAATATGATTATATTACAAAACCATATAAATATGATTGCCTAGCAAAAGATTTTGAGAATATGGAAACCATAAATGAGATTGAAATGAAAGCAGTTTTCAACTGAGTGGCTGGAAAGCAGCAACGTGGATGCTTGAAGATCTCCTCCCTTTGTTAAGATAACACCAGTTGCTGCAAACATGCCAAAAATCCAGCAGAGACCCTCTCCAGGCATGACAGGAAGGGTACAAGATAAAGTTTAGAGATAAGAATGCAGTAAAACATGGTAATACAGCCATTCCTACAGGTTGTGTGCAAATGTTAGAGAATCTGTGTCTTGTATTAGATTGGTTGGAGGAAATTAGAATATTCAACATAGAAGGAGATTTAAGACTTGGTAAAAGGAGACTATTCCCTCTTGCTCTTACCCCTTGGACACCTCTCTCTCCCTTGCTCTTGTCCCTTCACCCCTCACCTTTCCTTTACCCCCTTTGTCATCTCCCTCCTCTGGGCTGTGTCTGGCAGCTCCCCTGAGCCCTTCTCACCCACACCCTATGCAATAAACCAAATAAAGTTTCTCTGGCTTACAGAGACCTCTCAGTCTGTCAGACTGTCCTGGCCAGAATCAAATTGAGCAGTCTCCTACAAACTGGTCTAGGGTAAGTCTGTTCACCAGGCAATCAGAAGGCAAAGGCTTCCAGCTCCCAGCAAAGTGGCAAGCTGCTTGAAAGGAGAAAGGTGCTTCTTCTGTGAAGAGTAGGGGACAAAACAGTATTGCTGAGCTTATCCAGAAAATAAAAACAACAAAAAACAAAACAAAACAAACAAAAAAAAAAAAACACCAAAAAAAACCCAAACAAACCAAACCCCCCCCAAAAAAAAAAAAAACAAAAAAAAGCCCAAAACAAAACCAAAAAAAAAAAAAACAGACAGTGATCTGGATTTAAAAAAAAAAAACTAAAAAACAACCAAAAAAAAACCCCAAACATACAAAAAAATCCCAACAAACAAACAAAAAAAAAAAAATAAAAAGAACAAAAAAAAAACAAACCAACCAAAAAAAAACTAGACAGTGATCTGGATTTTTAAAAAAATACAGAAAACTCCTCTGAAGTCAACACACAATTTTCTCAGCAGGCTGTTCCCCTGCCCAAAAAGCCTGGCAGCAGTGTCTGTGGTCTGACCCCAGCTCAGCCATACATCAGCCCAGAGCTGTGCTGGAAATGGCCACAACTCACCAGCCCATGTCCCAGCACCCAAAGGAAGCTGCTTAGGCTTCTCTTCTGATTTCTTTTTGCTACAGTGAATTTTTCAGTATCTATGGCTGACTGTAATCCCCAGCTTGCCTGTAAAACTAGCCTTTGCCTTCTTACTGCCTTATTACACCCAGCATAAATCAGGAGGGGTGGTGAGACAGGGCTGATAAGGAGGATTTATTGTGCTTGAATAACCATCTATAAGCACTCATTGCTGAGTGACTCCCCCTCCCTCCTCTGGAGAGCAGCTGCTGCCTGAATACAATCCCTGTCAAGAGTGAGCTCTCAATCAGCTGGGACAGGGGAACCTCACTCACATCCTCACTGTGGGGAGAGGGTTGGGCTCACCTGACTGTGCTTATCACAGGATCACAGAATGCTCTGGGTTGAAGGGACCTTGGGGATCATCTCATTCCAACCCCCACCACAGGCTGGAACACATCCCCTGTTTCTCAGAGCTCCATCCAACCTGCCCTTGGACACTTCCAGGGATGGCAGTGATGCAAAGGGAAGCAACTTTCCCTGTCCCAGAGATGTAGAGGTTGATTTACAGCTGAAAAAGCCCTGAGGTGGGGGTGTGTCATCACAGATGTCCCAGGTAAGGAGCAGAGATGTGCAGAGCTCCCTGCTCGGGGTGAGGGTTCTGCAGGGCATGTCATGGGGAGCTCAGGGTGGCATTTCACCCACAGCAGCCACTCCTCTCCCTTCTGGGCTGCCATGCAGGCAGTGCAGTGCAAACCAAATTCCTGGGAGCACCAGTGCCTGCCTGCTGGGATGAGCAGGCAACTGGGTGGGAATTCAGGGTGTAAATCAAGTGCAGTTGTCACAGGGCAGGTCCCCATCAAGGGATACAGAGAGGAGGTCAACATGGTTGGTGGTTTTTACAGAATTACTGCTGGTGGCATTTTCCTTCCCTTGCTAAGTTTATAGAGTAATTGTTGTGCTGCTTGTTTGGGCTTTCTGCAGTCCTGCTGTGGTCTGGGGTCTGGTGGTGTTCTTCCTGGGGTGCTGTGACCTTCCTGGAGAGGTGTCCTGCAGGGACATCCCAAGGGGCACAGGCACATCCCTTAGCAGCGAGTGACTTCAAATCCAGGGATTTCTAGCTCTGGTGATTCCAGTTCTAGTGATTCCAGCCCTAGTGATTCCAGTTCTAGTGATCCCACTCTAGTGATCCCAGTTCTAGTGATTTCTAGCTCTAGTGATTCCAGTCCTAGTGATTCCAGCCCTAGTGATTCCAGTTCTAATAATTTCCAGTTCTAGTGATTTCTAGCTCTAGTGATCCCAGCTCTAGTGATTTCTATTTCTAGTGATTCCAGCTCTAATGATTCCAGCTCTAACGATTCCAGTTCTAATGATTTCTAGCTCTAGTGCTTCCAGTTCTAGTGATCCCAGTTCTAGTGATCCCAGCTCTAGTGATCCCAGCCCTAGTGATCCCAACTCTAGTGATCCCAGCCCTAGTGATCCCAGCCCTCCTGTGAAGCCACTCTTGGGTGACACAGATAAAGGAAAGCAGCCTCATACAGCATTCCACAGAGAACAAAACCCTTCATTGTAGGAGGCTATTGGGTTTTTTCTGGGATGTTTTTTCTCTTCTATTTACATGTATCTATGTACACACACAACAGGATGGGAATGCTGGAGCAGCTGTCTCGAAGCTTTATTCCATCACTATCAGTTTCATTTTACAGAACCAAGCAAGGGAGGTGGAACAGCTTCAGCTGCTGGCACAGCAGAGGAAATTCTCTTTGTTACAAAATCTTTTAACAACTTTCTAGCCAATAGTATAATATTAAAAGCTGGCAAGTGTTTGCTCAGGCCAATTAATAAAGCTACACATACATCTTGCTTTGAACTATGCTTGCTTAAAACAATGGATAAAGCTTCATTAATAAGTTTACATATTTCTACTAGCTTGTATATATATTTAATATATATATATTTATTTATATATATGCATATTTATATATATGTATATATGTATATATATGTATATATATGTGTACATATGTATATATTATACACATGTATATATATTTATATCTTTATATTATATATATATGTATATATTTAATATATTTTCCTGAGGTCTGTCTCTACACAGCTCACAGCCCTATCATTTCTTGTCCTTGCATCTTCAGCATTCTTGCATTTCTCCATCCTGAGATTTGCTTTCACACAGTTCTACACCTTTAGAGGCCACTCTGTGAAGGGTGCCAGGGGTGAGAGCTCCCCCAAACTGGGGAGAAACAGGGATTTATATGGGCAAGGTGGGGCAAACAGTCTGAGGGCTCAAAACCAAAACAAGGAGAAGAGACCAGCGGGGTACAGGTTATTAACATGAAGAAACAGAGCACCAGGGGGTAGTGCTGTGTTCTCATCACCAACTCTAAGAGGAGTAATTTGGGAGGGATATATCCAGAGAGCACCCTAAATCCTTCTGGCCCTCAGGCCTCCCATGGGAGCTCAGGGTGTTTTTGTTTTGAGGATTTCTTGTCTCCCACACAGTCCTGCTGTCTGTAAACCTCATTTGCGTAATTTTTTTCGGGTCCTGGCTAATAATGACATCACGTAAAACCAATTCACTCTGCTGGACTGAGAGTGGGCTTTGTAGTCATGGTAACTTTTGATTTGGAGGCTTGCAGGAAGGGGACAGGTAAGTGCTTGAAATTGCCATATTTCAGCATGGTTTCAAATGCCTTGGATGTCTGAGGCCCATTTTCCATAAATGAAATTTCAAGCCTTGTTGAAGTACTTTGTAAACAAAATTCATTTGTTGCCTGAAGAAAATGGAGGGGAATTCAGCTGCAGAAAATACTTTTAAGAAAAAATTAAGGTTTCATGAAGCACTCTACAAAATAATGGGAGTTAAACACAACCAGAATGTGCTAATGCTGCTTTGTTCCCAAACCCAGCCCTGGAGAGACGTGATCCTTTCCCTGGGAGGAGAAAAAGTCCAGTGGCTCTCAGGGCTGGTCCAGTAAGACAACTTTTGTGCTGGGGGATGTGATGAAGAGGGACAGAGGCAGCTCTGATGGCAGCAATTTCTAATTAGTTCCAAATGCATCCCCCACAAGTTCTACCCAGTCTGAATCAATGAGCCTCTCTGTTCCCAACATTTGGGTCAATGTGTACTATATTAGTCAAAATACTCTGGAAGCTGAGACACTCATTCAGAGCTGGATATCAGCATGCCTGTTTGGAGCTGTGATTGTGAGTGCTTGTGGCTTCTCTGGGAATCAAGCAGGAGTGATGATCCCCTCTGGATACAAGTTAGTCTGAGCTGGGGTTGGAGGGGGATTATTTCCAGCTAGGAAGCCCTGGGCTTCTGAAGAGAGATTCCCAGTTTGGAGAGGCTGTGTAAAATCAGAAAAGCTGCACAGAGCTGATTTCATTTCCAAATGGAAATCAGCCTGGACCCAAAGGCATCCCACGAACAGCAACGCTCAGCATTTAGCATCTGGATCCAGCCAGTGCCCTGGTGCTGCAGCCTGTGCTCTGCAGCCCCTAAATGGCATCCAAGGTCTGTGGGTGCAGCTGTCTGGCTGTGTGAAAGGAGAACCTGGTGCATTGCTGGTACCAGGATCTGGGTTTGCAACCTTTAGCCAAACCCTCTTCAGCATAATTTATATTTTCCCCTGAAGTGCTGTGTCTCTTCCTTTGCTTGGAACAGGGTGGCCACTTGGGGGAACTTCCTCTCCAAAGCTAAAACAATCCCCTGGCACTTAATTGCATAGAAAATATCGTTTCCTTCGAGGCAGGTGGTAAAAGAAACTGTTTAAGCTCAGCTGGTTTGGGGAGGGAGGGAAGGAGGGGGATAATGAGAGAAAATTAAGTGTTCAAAGTCAGTTTGGGCAGGGCTTGGATCAACCTGGTGGGGTGGAAGGTGGCCCTGATGGAACCAAAATGCCCCAACCCAAAGCATCCCGTGATTCTGTGACTTTATGAAACCCAGGTGGCTCTGCAGAAATCCCCAGCCCAGGTGCAGCTTGAGCCCCACAGCTGCAGGAGGCAGAGGCACCAGGTGGAGAATATTTAGGATGTGGCTCAGGCAGAGGGATGGGCAGAGCTGGGGCTGTTCTGGGCTGGTTCAGGGTCCTGCTCCAGCCCCAGGGATGTTCAGAGCCCTTGCTGGGAATTGCATCAGCCCTGGAAAGCAGAGAGATCCCCCCAGCAGGATGGAGAGGGGTGATGAGGAGGGAGCTCTGCCAGGGCAGAGCAGCAAACTGGGGCTGTGCTCCTTGGGCTCACAAGGAGCCTGTCCCTGGTGCTCAAAGGAAGTGTCTAAAATAGAAACGTTTTGGAAGTAGTGAGAAAGGATGGGATTTGAATAGCTCCAAGCCTTCTCCATGTGATTTTTCTCAAACCTTCAGAGCAGTTGTTGCTTCTCCTGGTGGCAGAAGCTATTCAGGGAATTTGAACTGAATTTTTGCACTGAATTTCTAGGTACTTTGGGTGCCTAGAAATTGCATGTATTTAAAGGAAGTAAGTAATTTGCTGAAAACATGTTGTCCTGCTATGCAAAGGAGAAGAGGCAGGTATTCCTAGAATTAACCCAATGTCACTGCAAATGTTTGCTGGGCTCCCAGTCTGCAGGCACTAAACTGGGAGAGCCCAAACCCTTATCCAAAGAGTGTCTGGTTTCTGAGAGCACTTAAACAGCAGAAGCTTCTTGCGATCTCTTTCACTCCCATGCATCTCACAGATCCTCACCAGAGCACTCTCCCAGCCCCCAGTGATCTGTGTTTAATTATGTTCCCCTTCTGTTAAGAGCCTCACTGCTCTCTGCAGCTTCCTGAGGAGGGGAGGGAGGAGCTGAGCTCTTCTTCTGGTACCCAGTGATGGGATGGAGTGGTGCAAAGCTGTTCTAGGGGAGGTTCAGAGCAGACATTGAAGCATTTCTTTCCAGATAGAGTGGTCAGACACTGGAACAGCCTTCCTGGAGAGCTGGTGGATACCCCAAGCCTATCACAGTGTCTGGGAGTTGTTTGGACAATGCTCTTAATAATTATTTTCAGTTTTGGTCAACCTTGAAGTTGTATAGAGTTAGAGGAACATTGTTGATCCCCTTGGACTGAAAATCTCTGATTATAATAACTCTTGATGTTATGGTCTTGATTTGGTCTTGAACTCATCTGTGACCACAGAAACGAGTTTTTTGTTTTAATTGTGGTGTGAAACCCCCACTTTATTTAGGTTTGGAGGCTCTGGTTTTCCCTTCCATTTGATGTCTCCTTTCATTAGAAGAGAAGTTAAACCCTTGATCTCTGTCCATCCCATGCCTGCCTCACACAATAATACAACTTGGATTTTATGCACTATTTTAAAGAATCACAGAATGGTTTGGGTTGGAAGGGACCTGAAAGATCAACTTATGGCAATCCCTGTGGGCAGGAACACCTTCCACCAGAGCAGGAGGTGTCTCAGCCACAGGGGCTGAGTGAGACAAGGGCTGTGCCCAGCGGCATCCCACCCAAATCCCAGCAGGAGCTGGGTGGGTCTGCTGGCTCTGGCAGTCACAACCTGCTGCACCCGAGGGCTCCATCCCCTCCTGGAAGGAGCTGCAGGAGATCAGAGCTGGCTTTGGGCAGCTCTGTGCTCTGTGGGAGCCTGCTGAAAGGGAATGGCCCCATGACAGGGTGAGGTGGGACAGGTAAGGGTATGGGGGGCAGTGCCTGAGGTGCCCTGCCCATCCCCCCTGCTCTGCTGGGGCTGCTGCTGATGCTGTCACAGCTCTGATGGGTTTTTTCCCCCCTCTTTGCCCTTGCTCTGCTCAGCTGGGGCTCTCCAAACTCAAGCTGAAGGATTTGCATTGTCCTGTCCCTGCCTGCCAGTCATGCCCAACTCCCACGCAGGGGGTTCTCTAAAGATGTAGATAAATATTTCTTGAGAGCAGAGTTCACTTTATTAGTGATCAGCACAGCTTTTCAGGGACAAAACATGGATTTAGAGCTTAATCCCTGGCTCCTGCCGTGTTGCAAGCTCTCTCTGAAACCTTTATGGACACCAAGGCCATTTTGGAGTTTCAAAGTTAAACAATCCCTCTCTCCCCTGCATGTGAACACTGGGAGGATTAGAGAACCAAAGCCCCAGTTGTGAATATATTCTGGTTCTCAGGTGTCTCCCTGCCTTGAACCTGCTTGTGTGGCATGACTCCAAATCTTCCTTAGTTTATTTCCTGTGCTCAAGGCTAGAGCTGGTCAGGGAAAATCAAAACAATCACGACCATCGTGATACATGAATATGCTGCAAACAAAAGGGACAGTGGATTTTAGCATAAATAAATATTAATTTGGGCTCTCTTTTTTTTTTTTTTTTTTTAAGCTTTTAATTTATTTCCCATCTGCGATTCTGCTGATTAAAAAATCATCCCATCATCTGATCCAAGACAGCAAAAGGTCTGGCTGGGGCTTGGCTGGCTCACACTGTGGCACAGAGATCACTCTGGAGGCAGATGAACCCTATGGTTAATTTGTGCCTGACATGCTAAAAATGGCTCATCAAAAGTAGCAGGCAAAGAGCTCAAAATTTAGCAGGGAAAATTCAACAAACACAGTCAGACCCCAGTGCAGGGTTCATGTCCCCTTTAGAAATGGGGTTCAGATCAGCAAAGCCCTTGCTTGGAATTGCAATTTCCTGGCCTTGCCTGAAGTGCTGGAAATATCTTCCAAACACAGTAATTTGATGTTGGAGAGAGAGAGAGGAGGGTGGAAAACACAAAAGATGACCAGAAAAGTAAATGTGCAAAGAAGAAAAAAATCAGTGGACAAAAGGCTTTGCTCTGCCAGCAGTCAGACCATTCAGGCAGCCACAATAGCTGCTCCCTCCTCATCCTGTGCACCCCAGCCCTGTGCATTGGTGGTTATTATCTCTCCTGCACCAGACTGGTGTTGACAAACAAAAACACACATAGCTTTGATTTTCCATGTGTGCACAGGCAGAGAGAAGCTGTCACCTGCCCCTCGCTGCCTGCTTGCCTTGCTCTGCTTTTCTCCCCTGGAACAAAGACCTGAACGGTGGCAGAAGATAAATTAAGGGTGTGAAAAGCTCTTAGAACAATTAGGCACCGAGGCACAGTGCAGGGGGAGAGCTGAGGGTCTCTTCAGGGGATGGGGGGGTCTGAGTTTTGGGGAGGTTTGGCTGGTGAGGCAGTAGGTCCTCAGCAGAGGAAGGACAGAACTGCAGACAGCCAGGAGTGGTGGTGGTGCTGCCATCAGCTGTCCTGAGACTGGCTGCCCAGATAAGGCAGCCTGGCAGCAAAGGCTGTTTTGGCTTCTCCATCCTGAGCTGCCGTGGGAAGCAAATCCCAGCCCTGCCAAGGCATGGGGGAGTGAGAGCCTGGAAAGCAAAGAGAAAAGGACAACGGGATGTTGGAGTATATAAAATAAAAGCCTGAGTCCTTTCAAGAGAGAAAATAACGTAAGGATTCAATTAAAGCCTTTAGAGAAATTAAAATATATTAAGCCGCACAGACAGGAAGTTGAAATGTTAGTTTTAAGTAAGCAGGAATATACTTTAAGTGCCTTAAGAGAGTAAAAAGCCCTAAAGCCTAGTTTAAAGTTCAATGACTTAGCTCTAGACATAACAAAACCTAGCAGAGCATTGCTTGCATTTCTGGATAGAACAGATACAACCATTTACATGAATGGATAGAAATACTTGTGTAAATTATGGGTAAGGGCTAACACTGCTTTTGTACTTTAGAATTGAGCTCTGATAGCTGTAGGAAGAAACTTTTAGAACTGTGTTTTTAGCTGATTGGATGATTTAAGGATAAATCCCCTGTATTAGGGTGAGAGATGAAGAAGAGAGGTGTGGGAGCTGCTGTTTGTGCTTCTGCTTGGGACTCTATGCCAGAAAGCTTTTAGCATGGACTCTAATACTCTGAATTCTTGCCTTCAAGACTGATTCATGCAATAAACAACTTTACAGCAACCAACAACTGCTCTTGTCTCTTTGAAGACCCAGATCCATGAAAAACTCAACAAATGGTTCCTGATTTTAAGTGGCAATAAAACCTTGAGCTGACGGTCTAGCCTCTCCAGAGAACTGATTTTAAAAGATTGTTTGGACAAAAACAGAATCCCTGGATAAAAAGGACATCGAAAGTAAGGATAAAACAGACACCCTAATATTGGCTAAGAGGAAGCTGTAAAAATGCAGGACGTGGGACAACCTGGAAAAGGACTATGATAATCACCTACTACGTGGATACAGATGAGCTCTAAAATAACATAGAACTGGGCAATAATATATCCAAACAGCAGAAACAGATCTATATAATTTGAAATCTCTGCAGGTAAGTGATGGCTAATGACACAGTCCAGCAGAGCCCAGGCTAGCTCTTTAGAGCTACACCAGCACCATGCAGGTGTGGGGAACTGCCCCAGGGTAAAATTTCCTGGAGGCAGAACCTCCAGAGCAGCTCTTCAGTGTGGCCCACATCTAGGATTAGTAAAGCAGGCGAGGGAGGCTCTCACATCAGAGGTTCCAAAGAGTTTATTACAGTTGAAGGGACTAGAGACCAAAAGCCCAGCGCACTGCTGTGCTCGGGGTTAAATATGGGGGAGATCAGGGGGTGGGTACAAACAATTGACCAATGAATTGTCCTTAGGGGAGGAGTGGAGGGCAGGGTCTTACAGGGTTACAAAGAATGAGAGAAGCAGGGGGAGGAGAAAGGGTCACATGGGCCAATGGGACATCGAGTATTAGGGGATTTCCAAAGGGGTGGGACAACTAGGGGTGGGACTGACAAGGAAGGTGCTGGAACAAGGGGCGGGGTTACAGTGATGGACACGGAAGGTGCTGGGAAAAGGGGCAGGGTTACAATGATGGACAGGGAAGGGGCTGGAACAAGGGGCAGGGTTACAGTGATGGACAAGGAAGGTGCTGGAACAAGGGGCAGGGTTACAATGATGGACAGGGAAGGTGCTGGAACAAGGGGCGGGGTTACAGTGATGGACATGGAAGGTGCTGGGAAAAGGGGCAGGGTTACAATGATGGACAGGGAAGGGGCTGGAACAAGGGGCGGGGTTACAGTGATGGACAAGGAAAGGGCTGGAACAAGGGGCAGGGTTACAGTGATGGACAGGGAAGGTGCTGGAACAAGGGGTAGGGTTACAGTGATGGACAGGGAAGGTGCTGGAACAAGGGGCGGGGTTACCGTGATGGACAGGGAAGGTGCTGGAACAAGGGGAGGGGTTACAATGATGGACAAGGAAGGGTCGGGAACAAGGGGAGGGGTTACAATGATGGAAAGGGGCGGGGAATGCCACACAAGGAAGTTTCTGGTGGATACAACTTGGGGATAAACCAACTAGGGAAAACATAGGGGTTCATAGGAACAAACCATTATAACAATAAACTGGGTAAAATAAAATAAACATGCTGTAACAGGCTATGAGGTTCCACTAAAGATCTAAAATATCTCTTAATATATGCTCAAAAGAATTTTCTGTATGCAGACCCATATTCTGCTTTACATAAGTCACTTTGGGACCAAACTGGTATTAAATTATTCGATGACACCACCTGAAGGGACAAGGCAGCTGCTTCTTTGTTACCAACTTGGAGATTAATTGTAGAGGTTTTTAATTAGCCACCTACCAACCTTGGGAACTCAGAAGCTGCCCCAGTCCTGTCCCCGTTGCCGCTGTGATCTGTCGGGGAACGCCGCAATCGCCACTCGTCCCTGTCACAGGGCTTGGCAATGCCATCACCACCATTCCCTGTAGCCAGGGACAGCGGCTTCCATAAATGGCTGGCGGCTCTGCCATCACCACCACGGCTGCCCACACCGGTGCCCCTGCCACCCAAGCCATGTTTCGTGGCCATGGGGGCCTCAGTTTCTGTAAGAGCCAAAATGGGGGATGAAGGACTCCAGACTGACTCTTTAAAATGCTGTTTATTGTATCCAGATGATACAGCAATTCATGGGTTGTGGGTGACATGAGCCTAGCCTACAGCTTTTCAGCCACAGCTGTAGGCTTGTCTGAAGCCAATTCTAGTTCTGATTACAATGCATTATGTACTTTTCTTTGCAGAACATCGTAATACATGGCAACCAATCAATACCTTTACTATTATCTATAACCTGTCATTACTACTAACATTACCATATTCATGTTACTACCATCCAATCACAAAAAGTTAGTATGCTACCATTTAAGCTAGAAGTTTTCAGTTTTCTTGCAGTTGAAACTTCTGAGACCTTTTTTCCACTTGCAACATAGCATTCTTGTTTGCCTGTGAAATCTTTTTGCTTGGTAAAAAACATCTTCTGTTTGAGGTGGATTTCTCTTTTGCTCTGAGCTACAAAAACCCTTCCAGCTCATTTTACCCGTTGCCTTCTTGTTATCCAGTAAGACTGGCTCAGCAATTCTTTTCTTCTATATCAAACTTGCTACCATTTCTATTTCTTTTTCAGTTTCTACGTTCAAAGATCTTTCTGCTATACATACATATCTGTGAGACTTTCTTGTCAAACTTTCATCTCCCAACAGGACCCTCCAAAAAAGACTCAACAATACTCCTTAACAAACTGGGCAGCAACGAGACACCAAGCAATAAAAGAAAAAGACTTCAATCTAGCTGAAGAGGCACTCTGAGCCATGCCAGTTATATACGGCAGAGAAGGTGCTAATTCAAGGTGGGAACTGTTGGATCATGACCTTAGTAAAGATTTGAGGAGAGCAGTAAAGGAAGGTAGATTAGGCTCGCCACGTTTAAAGGAATTGCTGAATGGATTATGCCATAATATGGTTTTAACACCGTATGACTGTCGTTTTCTCCCTTCCATAATATTGACAAAATCACAATACATCTTGTGGGACCTGAAATGGAGAAAATTCTTGAATAAATTAATTGAAAGTTATGCTGGGGGCCCCAATGCCACATACTGGCATATTTAGCTGGAGATTCCCCATATGACAGGGCTGAAGACCAAGCAGCAGACCTGCCTAGAGTAGTACTTTATGCTATCAAAGATGCTGCTTGCAAAGCCCTGCTGCTGACTCAGCCAGTGGGGACTCCAGAAGGGACTTATGCACAAATAAGACAAGGGAAAGAAGAGCCCTATTCAGCATTTGTTGACCGCCTGACACAAGCTCTGGAGACACAGTGTGAGGATGATGTGGCCCACCCACTTTTGCTTCATAGTCTTGCCTATGCAAATGCCAATGAAGAATGCAAAAAGTCATCAGAGGCTTGCAAGATCCCGAATCTAGCTTGCCCCAAATGATAGAGGCTTGCAGTAAAATTGGCAGCCCTCAGCACATAGCTACCATTCAAGCAAATACTCTGGAAGAGAGTCTTGCAAAAGCTCTTGCAGCTCAAATACAAGCAAGCAATGACAAACTTGCAAAAGCATTTGATGCCCTTAGTTTAGCAATTCTGCAGAACAAGAAGTTGTCAAAAGATGACACTTCTAAAAAATTATGCCACCAATGTGGAAAGTCAGGACATGTGAAAAAGAATTGCCCAGAGCCAGCAGGGGGCACAAAACCACCCAACTGTTGCCCAAGATGCAGAAAGGGAAGACACTATGCTATCCACTGCCGTTCTGCTCCAAGAAGAGCGTGCCCCACCATGTGACAAAACGAGTTGTGGCATTCCAGCAGCCAGGGGACTTCCAAGGGGCCGGATATATGAATTATCCAGCCCAAACAGTCACCAGATTTCCAGCCACCTGCCAAATGACCCCAAACTGCTGCCACCAGGGGCACAGTGTGAACTGGCAACTTCCCACTTGGTTTGCTTTCTAAGTGATCATCATGCTGTGGTATCCATAGGTGTGACAGGAACATCACAAAGGAGACAAGATTTTCTGATTATAAGCAAAGAAAGAAACCGCATTTTGGGACTTGTAGTTTTTCCATCTATTGTTTCAGCAAACTGCTGTGAAGAATTAACAGTTCTAGTACAAGCACAGAGCCCCCCGATTGTCATTCCAGCAAAAACTCCAATAACCACAGCTATTGCTTTACCAGCCAATATGGTGGAACAACTTACAAAACACCAACAGATACCACCTGAGAGCTCAAGTGTAGCACCATACATCGTTTGGCTGCAACATACAGGTCACAATCGACCAACATTGACCTGCAGTTTAACACACAACAACAAAACAATCCTAATTACAGGTTTCCTGGACACCAGTGAAGATGTCACAGTGATTTCTTACATGTTCTGGCCAAAGGACTGGGCTTTAGTGACACCTTTAGACCTCCTTACAGGTATCAGGGAAGCCACTGTAGGTCTATGAAGTAGATGCATGAGTGCAGTTAAAGGACCTGAAGGGAAAACAGCAACTATTCATCCCTTTGTTGTACAGAAACCCATCAGAGTATGGGGAAGAGATCTGTTGTCCCAATGGGGAGCAAAACTGGTAGTGGATTTTTGATGGGGGCCATGGTGGCAATTGTCACCCTGAAAAAGTTTTCATGGAAAACAGCAGTCCTGTTTGGGTGAGTCAATGTCCCCTGGAGAAAAAGAAACTGAGTCCCCTCAAAGAACTGGTAAAAGAATGATTACAGAAAGACCACATCATAAAGACCAAGAGTCCCTGGAACTCACCAGTGTTTGTCATACACAAGAAAACTTCTGATTGGAGACTGCTTCATGATCTTAGAAGAATCAACAAAGTGACAGAGGACATGAGACCTCTTCAACCGGGACTTCCTTGTCTCTCAATGATCCCAAGAGACTGGCCTCTTGTCATCATAGACTTAAAAGATTGTTTTTTCAATATTCCACTTCATCCAGAAGATGCTCCACAATTTGCTTTTTCAGTTTCAAGTATCAAGAGACAAGAGCCACTGCAAAGATACCACTAGGTGGTCCAACCCCAGAGAATGAAAAACTCACCTACTGTCTGCCAGTGGTTTGTGGCTCAAGCCTGTCTCCAGCTCAACAGAAGCATCCACAAGCAATGATTTTACATTACATGGATGATTTGGTCATTGCAGCGACGACCCAAACGGAAGTGGAAGAGGCTTGTGACGTTTTGCAGCAACCCAAGACGCTGGACTTGACGTTTCCATCTCCAAAATACAAGAAACTTCACCACAGAAGTATTTAGGGTGCAGAATGACAGAACAATCAATTAGGCCACAAATTAGGCTACTGTTCTGAACCAAAGTTAACACTTTGCAAGACCTGCAACAACTTTTAGGGGAGATAAACTGGATCAGATTCATTTCAGGAATCACCAGTTATGAACTTGCTCCAGTTTTTGACCTGCTCACGGGGGACTATGACATGACCTCTCTGAGATCTCTAATTCCTGAAGCTCAGAGGCTCTTGAAAAGATTACTGAAGCCCTACAACAGAGACAAGCTCATCAATCTATCCCATCACTACCCTTTTTTCTTGCAGTGTTAGGAGACAACACTGTGGCTGTATGGTCTCATGTTCCAGTGGGACACTTCTAAAAGGGATCCTTTGTTGATAATAGAATGGATATTTTACCTTACAGGTCCCCAAAAACAATATTCACAACCATGGAAATGATGGCTCAGATTATAATCAGAGCCAGAGAAAGATTGTTGGCCACAGCATGTCAAGATTTTACTGTGATTTATCTGCCTTTAAAGAAAGGGTGTTTTGATTGGGCTTTGCAAAAATCAAAAGATTTGCAAATTGCACTGTTAAACTATTCAGGTGCTTGTTCTATTCATTTCCCAAGCCACAAGCTGTTGCAAGCAAAATTACATTTCAGGAAAAAACCCATTTTAAGTGAAATGACACTAAAGGCTGTCACAGTATTTACCAATGGTTCAGGGAAAACACACAAGTCAGTAAAAACATGGCAAAACCAAACAATTAAAGAATGGGCATCAGATATCCAGACACTAGAAGGTTCACATCAGGTGGTGTCATCAGCAGCTGTAGTTGGAGCATTTCAGCTTTTCCTGGAACTTTTAATTTGATCACAGATTCTGCATATGTAGCTGATATAGTCAAAAATAATAGAAAGATCAGTTTTAAAAGATATTAGTAATAGACAACTAATATCATTATCTTGCATGCCTCTATACAATTTTGCAAAACAGAACTAATCAATATTTTGTTTCTCGTATCAGAGCCCATTCTTCACTTCCAGGATTTTTGGCAGAAGGATATGCAGATCTGATAAACTGACAGTGGCTGTTACTAGTACTCTGCCCAACGTTTTTGAACAAGCAAAACTGAATCATGCTTTCTTTCAACAAAACGCACAAGCACTCGTGAATATTTTATCTTTCCAGAGATCAGGCAAAAGCAAATATAAGTGCCTGCCCTGATTCTCAGCTTGTCTCAACAGGAGCTGTCAATCTGTGAGGATTACAAAGCCTAGAATTATGGCAAACAGGTATTACCAAATACCCGTCTTGTGGGAAACTTAAAAACATCAATGTGTCGGTGGACACTTTTTCAGGTGCAGTCTGTGCCTCCCTGCATACAGGGGAGATGACCAATCATGTATGTCAGCATTTTTTACAAGCATTTGTTTCATTAGGGGTGCCTGAGGTAAAACTGTATAATGGCCCTGCACTCACAGCCAAAAAATTGACCAAATTTTTAATGGATTGGGTATTCAACACAGTTTTGATATTCCTTACTCTCCCACAGCCAAGCAATTGTTGACAGAACACAACACTCTTGAAACTTATTTTAGACCAACAAAAGGGAGGGTTGACACAGGCAAGACTATAGATGAGGTTAAGTAAAATTTTGTATGTTGTAATTTTTGAACTGTTCTTTTGCAGAACCCTGTCTGCCAATTTTCAGGCATTTTTCCAACAGCACATGGGTGAAATTTAAAACAAACCCTCCAGTTTTGATTAGAAACCAGAAACAGGGCAAATTGGAGGCTGTTTTCCTTTAATAACTTGGGGCAAGGGGTTTGCTTGTATTTCTACAGGTTCAGGACCCAGGTGGATTCCAGTGAAGAATGTGAAACCCTGTTGAGTGCAAGAAAATGCTGACCACTCCATGAGAAACGAATACACAGAGATTCCAATTTGCACCTGACATTTCGTATTTCACCTGCAGAAGATTGTGAACTTTGTGTTTTTTAGTGTGGGAACCAGTAGTACTGTAGAATTTTTTGTTACATGATAGCTTAAGGGAAATATGGGGCTCAATTTTATGTTATGCTTTTGCTTTTTTGCTTTGCTTGCTTTTAGTAGATTTGCCAGTTAGCCAACCTAAAGCAAATGTTTGAGTGACTTTAGCTAATTAGGTTTAGATGCCATATGTCTGTCCAACACAGCCCCAGAAAAACCATTTTCCACTTGTCTTGGTGGTGGTGCCAGTGGATGTTTGGCCAATCCCAAAAGAAATTGATGAAGCTGTGCAAGGTACATTAGCAGGATCATCCACATGGGATCTTTGGTCCCCAGTAGATGTGTGGGATTTGTGGGTTCCTCACCTTCCCAAGGCATCTTTTGAACCTCAAGAATTGGAAATCCTTTGCTCTGTAAAAATGGCCTTTTTTTGCCAAATTTAATAATATAGGGGGAAATCAAGCTTTAGTTAAAGATCTTTCTCCTTATCATGCTACATATAAAAATCAGACCTTTTGGTGTAATTATACTTCTTTAGTTCAGTCTGCATTTAATGATATCTCTTTTCAATTACCATGGGCAATATTTTTCATTTGTGGAGATAGAGTTTGGCCTGCTATCCTGGCAAACATCATAGTTGGACCACGTAGCATTGGGAAACTTACTCTGCTAACACCCAGTGCAAAAATGTCTATAAACATAGAGGTAAAAGATCTATCAATTGATATAAACCAGACTGCAAAGATGATTTTGAGTTTTGGAAAAAGGTTCCCCATCCCTTTTTTAGCACAACTTAGTTCAGCAGTGGCACTGAAACAATTAGATCAACTGGGGTGTTGGCTGAGTAGGAATTCCATTCTACCTCCCTTGCATTGGGTGATAAGCTAACAGATGTTAATAGGAATAGACATGCAACTTTGCAAAACAGGGCTGCAATTGATTTTCTCTTATTAGCAAATGGACATGGATGTGAAGATTTTGAAGGGATGTGTTGTATGAATCTATCTGATCACTCAGAATCTATCCAAAAAAGCATACAACAACTCAAGGAAGATGTGTCAAAGATTAGAGTTGATGATGGAACTTAGTTAGATGGCCTGTTTGCTGGATGGAATTTAACATCATGGGTGAAAAAGTTTTTGAAAATGGGTTTATACCTTTTAGTCATCATAATAGTTGTGCTAATTATACTGCCTTGTTTTCTCCAATGCATTTGAGAAATTATTGATAAAACTATTAAGGGAATCTATGTGGTTCAAAGATGGGGAGATGTTGGGGTGTATAAAATAGAAGCCTCTCTGAGTCCTTTTGAGATAGAAAAGAATGTAAGGATTCAACTAAGCCTTTAGAGAAATTAAAATATATTAAGCCACACAGACATGAAGAAGAAGTGTTAGCTTTAGTTTTAAGTAAGTAGAAATATACTTTAAGTGCCTTAAGAGAGTAAAAAGCCCTAAAGCCTAGTTTAAAGTTCAGTGACTTAGCTCCAGACATAACAAAACCTAGCAGAGCATTACTTGCATTTCTAGATAGGAGAGACAGAACCATTTAGGTGAATAGATAGAACTATATGTGTAAATGATGGGCAAGGACTAACATGCTTTCATACTTTAGAATTGAGCTCTGATAGGTGTAGGAAGGATACTTTAGGATGGTGTTTTTAGCTGATTGGATGATTTATGGATAAATCCCCTGCACTGGGGTGGGAGATGAAGAAGGGAAGAAGAAGAAAGGTGGGGCACCTTCTGTTTCCTGCTTCTGCTTAGGACTCTATGCCAGAAAGCTTTTAGCATGGACTTTGATACTCTGAACTCTTTGCCTTCAAGACTGATGTATTAGTGCAAAAAACAACTTTACAGCAACCAACAACTGCTCTTGTCTCTTTGAAGACCCAGACACACGAAAAACTCATCAAGACTAAGTTATGAGAGCTGACTGAAACATGGAGGGTTCTGGAAAGGGAGGAAGTGTCCATGCACCTGCCTCTTTCCTTAGCATCTCTTCTGGGAAGATGGGAAAAGAGGCACAGCAAGAACCTGGCTTTACCTGCTGTGGCCTCTTCTAAAATGTGCTGTTACTGTGCAGACCTCCTGCCTCATTTTCCTGGGAAGGAAATTTCTGAGGAGGACAATGGTTGATGAGAGCAGTGCAGAGTTCCTTGGTGCTAAGGGCACATGCTGGAGATAAAGATTATTCCTTCCATTACACGGCTGGGGAGCTGAGCACTGAGAAATCCCCCGCAGGCTCCAATCAGGGCTGTTCAGAGCTGCAAACAGCCCTAGACCATGACATTTCTCAATGGAAAATGCTGCTTCTCAGGATGGGATGAGAGGCTGAAAATCTCTAGGGCACCTGGATGGCAAGAAATAGCAGCGTGGAGGGGGAAGAGAAAAACCCACAGAGTCAAGTTGCTGTCATTAATTTAATGTTTATTAGATGTGCTGGGAGGCTGAGTGGTCCATAGGATTCCCTTCTGTGCTACTGTTCCCAGAGCACTCTGTTTATTCTTTAGCCCAGGTTTGGAGAAAAGCTTTTACTTCCCCAAGATCAGACTCGGTGTCAATGTAAAATGAGATCATTACTTTCTTGTTGGCAGAGTGGTGTGAAACAATGGTGACTCAAAAAATAGTAATCTCTATAAAACCAAGGCCTGGTCTCACTTGGCAGGTGTTATTTATTTTTCCTAGCAGAGGGAACAAGAAACTGTAGCTGGAATCTCCAGTTGGCTTCCCAGGATATTACTGTGACATTTTAATGATCTGATTCCCCTCAAAGGTGGCATTTTCGCTCGTTCCCCTGACCTATCACTGTATATTTGTTGTGAAACAAACTGTCTGCTATCAGCCCTGACATCTCAGGCTCAGAGGAAAATAAAATAAATATCTGAGAGACCAGTGCAGTGAATGGACTCTTCCCCCTGTAAATCCTTGTGAGGGCTCTTTGGGACCATGTGAGTGCCACTCACCTTGCCTGTGACTCTGTGACACCTGTGGGATGTTCCTGGCCCATTAACACTCTGTTCCACTCATTAACACACGACTGAAGTTGTTGTTCTCACTGTGAGACTCTTTTCTCCTTTGTTTGCCTTGTTTGGAGGAGTCACAGGGACAGAAATGCAGTTTGTGATGGGCATGGCTTGGATGAGGTGGCCTGCAGAGGATGTGGCTTCCAGGGTGCCTTGGCCCACAGCCAGGCTCTCCCTTCCACTCTCCAGAGAAAAAACTGGTTCATGCTGGTGTAAAACGTGTGCAATGAATAACACAACTACAGCAAAATAGTTTATGTAAAGCACTGATGTGGGAGAAGTTTCATAAGAGGTTTCATACCTCAGAAAGGCCTTTTGTCAAAAATAGAAGCATTTTCTCTAAAGAAAAAAAAAAAAAAAATCAAGTTTCTTGCACAGTCTTCCTGTCGTGCTAGCTGCCATGGAGACCTCCTTTTCTCCCAGAGTGCAAAATGCTGCTCCAGGCCTTTTGTGAGCAGGACAGAGAGCAGAGGCAGCCCTGTGGGCAGTGACTGGGCTGGGGACACCAGCTGCCACCCACTGGGGCAACTGGCCCCGTGGCACAGCCCAGTGTGGGCTGAGCTCTTGGTCTGAGATGTCCCAAGGGGGCACAAACTCTGAGTGAGCCCAGTCTGGTGGGACACAGCCCAGGGATGGGTGAACTGCCAGTGTCACCTGGGAGGGACAGAGAGGAGAAACTGGCTGGGAAATTGTGTCACCACTGCCAGGAGAATGGGACAAAGCAAAGCTCTGGGTGCTGAGCCTGCAGGTAAACGCTGGCACCCAGCACCAACAGCTGCTTTCCTTCTTCTGGGGAGGAAACAGGGACACAGAAAAACCCCAAAGAGGCAGCAAAACACTGCTCCTGCTTCAGAGGGGCCAGGACAAGAGCCCAGGCAGGGAAACCAGGCCATGGAAGTCAATGCAAATGACTTTGATCTGGGAGTTTCGAGCCCATTTGCTCTGTAGGAAGCACGGCTGTCAGCAGGGGTAGGCAGTGAGAGGGGTGGGATCTCACTTGCAAGATGAGATGAAGAATGTGGCAGATGCTTTTTTTTTCCCCCTCCCCTAGCTTCAGGGAGCCCTTAGCATCACTTTAGGGGCCCAAAGGAGGCTGATTTCAATCTCCAGCTCCATGCCCCTGCTTCTCTGTGGAGCTAAGTGACAGCACTGTGGGTAGTGCTCGTGTTGCTTCTGACTCCAGATGGGACTGAGGATGGAACACCCGGTTTTGGGCAGCCTTGGAGCTCAGGAAACCCCAGGAATGCCCTCAGGGGAAGCAGTAGAGCCCCTCCAGGAGCCACAGGCAGCAGCGTGGGGAGGGAGAGTGGTACCTGCACAGGGCTCTGCGCCCGCCCTGGGGAGGCTCCAAAGAGGAAAAGCTCCAGTTCTGTCACTCATCATTTCGAGGCATTTTAAAAAAGAAATCCCTCTGGGGCAGAGGCTCTGTTTCCATTCAGAGCTGCACACGATGGGATGTGTGCCTTTGCTCCAGTTTCTGCGTGCCACTGTTGTTGTAGGTTAATTATCATTAGTAATTAATCATCACCACTCACAGAAAGGCTTTTCCCTGCTGGTCAGGAGTCACACAGAGCATTAATAGTTTTTTCTTCCCCCTGCAAACATATCTCCAGTTTGATGCAGGGACTCTTCTGGCCTTGTCAGCTGCCTTGGAGCCTCACAGCCCCTTGGAAGGTGGTCGAGGGGAGCCAGGGTTGTTGTCCTGCCTGGTAACTTTTTCTTTTTCAACAGAATTTAAATATGGGTAGCTAAATTCTCTCCATGAGAAGCATTGCACAGACTCTCCTAGACTAAGTCTTGTTGACTTTTTCCTTCTTTTACTAAGTTTCTGATGCAGTGAAACAGCTGAAATAAAAAAGCCAAAACACTGATGATGCATCCAATGGCAACACATCAGTTTTCAAAGACGTAGCTGAAAAAAAAAAAAATACCCAAGTAACTGTAGCTACTGCTTTCTCCAGAACTGAAAAATAAAACCAAGATAAAGCCAAGAGAAGGAAGGTGTCATCAGGAGGTTTCTGCTAGGGAAGGAGAGACCCCAGTGCCCTCATTGTCACACAGGCACGGCACAGCCAAGAGCAGAGGGGAGTCAGGAGTGCTGCCACTTCCAGCACTGCCCTCTCCACAGCACTCTGGGCTTGATTTATTTTTTCCCCTCACAGATCCAGCCACCAAGATCCTAAAACAGGTCAGGCATATGGGATCATGGCATGAGCAAACCCGGCTGGCTCGAGCTCAGATTTATAAGGAACTCAGTTGCCTTTTTATCTTCTTTTTTTTTTTTTACCCCCCCTCTTCCAACTCCAACCAAATCCCAAACATAAATTACGGCAACCAGGCGCTTCCTGGTGCCTGCAGCTGCTCAGCAAAATTGACTTTTCCGTCGGAGCACAAACCTGGCAGCTGAGCACCGGCCCCAGTTGGAGCCCTGCTTTTCCCATTCAACAAAAGTTCAGCCAACTCGGAGCATTTCAGACTCAGCGAATTATTTTCTGACAAAACCCGTGGGTTTATTGGGAAATTTCCGGCTGGCTCTAATTGGGACAGCTGTTAAGGCGGCAGTTTTCACAAGAACTAAGAGTTGCTTTCAGATGAGCACAGCTCTTAAAACGCTGCTGCTTTGATAGCTGCTCGTTGCCTTTCTTGTCTGATTATTGGGCTTAGTATCTCCCTGCAAGCTTAAAAAAAAAAAAGAATCCACTTTGCCTGTCTCATCTTTCTCTGCTCTTCACCCAATATTATCTCCTGCCCCTCCTCCTACTTCAAGGAGACTCTGTCAGTTTGAATTTGACCCTAAATCTGAGCTTTGCAAAAATTAACGTGTAGAGCATTTCAGATTAAGAGTATTTCTCTCTCCCTCTCTCTCTCTCTTTCTCTCTGTATTTTTTAGGCCCCTCAGGGTTCACAAATACTGTTGAGAATTCCAAGTAAACATTTGCCTTGTTGCTTTAACATGGGAGATCCTGCCAAGAAATTAACGGGGCCTATCTCCACAAAGGGAGAAAACTCATCTCCTCCTGATGGGGCTACACAGAGACTCGCTGCTTTTCAGTAATGACTTTGTTTTTAATTTAATTGTGTTTCTTTCCTAATCCCACATACATTTTTGCCATTTAGCAAGGAAGTTGAATAAAGCATATGAAGGTTCCTAAACAGCTAATTCACTCCCAGAATCTATGAGCTGGAAATTTTATGTCCTTAGGGAGCCTTGAGGTCTTGATGAAAGCCCTTGATAAAACGAGACTGAATATTCCTCTGATCAGCTGGGAATTCCAGCCAAACCCACCTTGCTCCCCACATGGCAATGGGAAGACCTGGAGCCCCAAAAGCCCCAGGTATGCCCTGCAATAATCACTGCAGATAGGAAAATTGCTTTGCAGCAAAGTGAGGAATGGATTAAATTTAGTTCATATTGCATCAATTTATTTTTTAATATGGCTTTCCAGTGTAAGAGGAAAAATGAAAAAAATTAATCTTGTCGTTTCAGTATGTTGTTTAAACCAAAACAGTGGTTCTTTTTCCATTCTTTTATTTTAAGAAAGTTAGGTTTTAAATGAACAATGGTGTGCTGAAGTGTAAAAACTTGAAACATTTAATTTGGAACACGGATCGATGAAACATTTTGGTATTCTTAAGCAAAACATTTTATTTCAAAACAGGTAGGAAAAAAGTGCTTTAATTGCAGTTGGTTTTGCTTGGACTGTGGTTTTGTTTCTTTTTCTTCTCATTTAAACTAATTGCCAAATTCTGCCTATATTTGCCAATTAATTTTATGCCCCAGGACTCTGTTGTGCACCAGATTTGCGGTTCATTTGAAATGAAAAATCTCTGCTCAGAAATCCTGAGTCTGCAAGGAGCTAATGAAGGGCCCCTGATTTCGGGGTCCTGATATGCAAGGTTTTTTTGGCTGTGCCTCCTGCCAATCCCCATGGGCATGTTAACAACTTGGAAAATCCCCCACTGCCAGGGCCATCCATCCCCCCTGGTTTTTCTCACCAGAAAAGCTGCCCAGGACCTGGAATTCACTCCAGCTGCCAACCACAGCCCCACCCCTGGGTGGCAGAGGGAAGGGATTTAAATTGAGAGGAGACAAGTTTATATTTAGAGCTGGGGGTTGCTCCTTCATCAGATTACAGTTTTAAGTAGGTCAGGCGGGAGACCCGAGATATCCAAGTCCCCTTCAAAGGCATCCGTCCGTCACTTATTATTCCAGGCATTTCCCTTTCCCTCTGCCCTCCCTTCACAGCCCTTTGTCACTGCTGCTGGGCTGTGCTGGCTCTGGCTGTCCTTCCCAACACTTGCTCCTTTCATTGCCTGTCCCTCTCCTCCTCCCTCCTGGCTCTGGGACAGCCCTGGGGACAGTGGTGGCCTCAGCTGTGTCACCAAGCCAAGGGAGCTCGAGGCTGCTTTGCTCTGAGGCTGCTGGTGTGGGGTGCTCCTCACAGCACCACGTCCTCCCACAGCTGGGCTTTCAACCTGGGCACACCTGGGGTTAGGTAAAAGCCAGCAGTGGTAGGACTAAAACTGCCCAAAACACAAAAAAAAAAATTCCTCAAACCTCCCTGCTTAACTCTATAGTAGAAGAACAATTTCAAAACTGCCCAAAACACAAAAAAAAATCCTCAAACCTCCCTGTTTAACAATATAGTAGGAGAACAATTTCAAAACCGGCCAAAATGCAAAAAAATTCCTCAAACTTCCCTGTTTAACCCTATTCTAGGAGAACAATTTCAAAACTGTCCAAAACACAAAAAAAAAATCCTCAAACCTCCCTGTTTAACAATATAGTAGGAGAACAATTTCAAAACTGCCCAAAACACAAAAAAAAATCCTCAACCTCCCTGTTTAACAATATAGTAGGAGAACAATTTCAAAACTGCCCAAAACACAAAAAAAAAAAAAATTCCTCAAACCTCCCTGTTTAACCCTATTCCAGGAAAACTATTTCAAAACTGCCCAAACACAAAAAAATTCCTCAAACCTCCCTATTCTAGGAGAACAATTTCAAAACTGCCCAAATACAAAAAAATTCCTCAAACCTCCCTGTTTAACCCTATAGTAGGAAAACAATTTCAAAACTGCTCAAACACAAAAAAAATCTTCAAATCTCCCTGTTTAACCCTATTCTAGGAGAACAATTTCCAAACTGCCCAAAACACAAAAAAATTCCTCAAACCTCCCTGTTTAACCCTATTTTAGGAAAACAATTTGCTGCCCTGATCAGCCTGGGAGCACCTGCCTGCTGTCCCCAGCCCTCTCCAGCCAGTTTCTCCTGGAGTCAATCGTAATGAAAAGGGTTCTGGGCACATCCAGGGCTCTCCCTGCACGTTCCTGGGCTGGCACACAAACAAACGCACACGAGGATGCAGTGACAGGGCTCGGGGAGGCAGCAGCCTGTCACCCCCATTACCCACCGAGGCTGAAATCCCCCTCCTTGAGCACGGGCAGGTCTGACAGGGGCCAGCAGCCCCTGGGGCTGCTCCTCCAGCAAACACTTCAGAGTGCATCACGCTGTGCTTGCCCGGCTGACTGGGGTTGTTTCAGCGCTCACAGTCACACGTTTGGCAGGGTGGTGGCAAGGACCTGGGAGAAGGCTGGTGGTGGGCAGGTCAGCAGTGCCCTGGGTCACCCATCCCAGCCTCAGGCTGTACTGGGACCAGTACTGGACCAGACCCTCCTGTCAGTCACCCTAGCACATCCACCAGCCAAAACCACTTGGATTTTTTTTTTTTTTTGAGCCATATTATTTGCTCACTCCCAGTCTGTTACGTTTTTCAACCCTCGGTGGAATTTTTTTTTTTTTTTTTTAAACTCAAGGCCTCCTTCAAGCTGATCACAAGGGAATGCTGAGTGCTTGTTTTTTAATATTCTGACAGGTGCTATTTTGCTATTTGCTTGTGATGATTCAGGACATTTGCATGTCTTTGTCCTTAATTAAAAAGCACTTCACCCTTGCTGCAGGGGTATGGAAGATTTCTCTTGATCTATTCATTTTGGGGGACTTTTAATCAACATACCCACTCTGTGGATGCAGGGTGCCTTTCTGAGAGGGGGTGAAGCAGTGTGGAGAGCTGTGTGGGTGTAATTATGGCTTGCTCTTTTTTTATTGGTGGGGGGGGAGAGAGAGGAGGGTGAATTTTACTGCAGTTGAAAGGCATTTTTCTAACATCCTCCTGGAAGGCAGGAGTCCCCTGTCCACCAAGCACACGGGCAATGACAAAGGCAAAATTTGCTGCAAAGGCTGGAGCTGGCAGAGCTGCCTGGGGAGTCAGCTCTGCCTCCCTGACACAGGTTCTGGCCAGGAGCCTGCAGACACACTGTCCCCCAGCCTGCTGCACCTTCTTCACACCCCACCCTGCCTGCACAGACAGCATCTGGCTCAGCTGCCCTCCATCTCTGCAGGGCAAACCCCAGAGCTGGGCAGGTCCCTCTGCAGTGTGTGGGACAGAGGGGTGTGTGCTCCATTTTCTGCACTGGAGCGTGCTGTGGATGATCCTTGCTCTCCTCCAAGCACAAGCATTTTTTGCAAGGTGAAAAGGCAGCACCTTTCACAGCAAGGCCTTTTGAAATGGCAGCACGTGTTGCCTTGGGCTGCCAGGGAGGCTAAAAGTCAGTTTGGAGGAAGGGACTCAGCAGCAGCAGCTCAGCCAGCAGTGACAAGTGCAGAGCCTGAAAGCAGCTCCCACTGTAGGAACCCCCAGGACTTAGGGAGGATATAAGGGGAGGGGAGACCCCTCCATGGATATCCCTGTTTTTGGGGATGAGAGGGTGCTGGCATGGGGCTCCAGGGGTGCTGCAAGGCAGTGGGATGCAGAGGGCTGAGGCAGCCCCAGGCAGGGTGGCAGGACAAGGTGCTGTTCTGCCCTGGCTGCTTGCCCTGATGATGGCACCCAGGCAGAGACCACCAGTACAGGTAGTTTCCTTTCATCCCCCAGCACAGGTAGTTTCTTTGCAGGTGCTCCCACCTGACTGGATCACCCTTGCAGGTGGGGCAGTGGAAAAGGGCAGCAAACTCACCTGGAGGAAAAGCAAAAAGCATCCAGCCCCTCCTGTGCTTCTGCTCTGTCTGGCCCTCACCCCCATGGGGAAATGGGAACCAGGCTCTGCCTTGGGGACCTGAGCCTGCCAGGCAAGAGAGACCCCAGGGAAGGGGTCAAACCCTCCGTGCTGAGATCCCACATCTGCTCTCTGATATTCCTGCCTTAACACTTCTGTCTCCTAGAAAATACCAGACTGAAAAACAACTCCAGCAAGGCTCAGTGTTTATCTGCTCTGCTTTTCCAGGCTGGGGAGCACAGGCTCGTGGGAACCTTTGAAGATTATTTCTCTTCAGCTTTCTGAAGAGACTTCAACCTCCTCTTGAATCTTTTTATTTTGCCTCCTTTCAACGCAATCGGCCCGATTTCTCTGAGACTTAACAGCAATGAACAAGATTAAGATTGGAGCTTAGAGAGTATTAGGAGACGATCTCTCCTTCCCTGACGTGCTGGCAATTGCCAGATCCTAGTGCCAGCATCCCTCTCTTGGAGAGGCTCTCTGTGTGCAGGCATTTCTGCTCTGATGGCTCTGGGAGCGCAGGAGCTGCAGGGCAGCTCGGGGTGTCTCCTTCCCTGCACTTCTGATTGCTGCTGGCAGAGGGCTGGGATGGAGGGGGAACCACAGGGGACAGGGAAGGTGGGTGCTGGACATGCAGCACTCATATTGGTGGGTGGGGTCTGGCTTTCCACACTTTTGGATGGGAAGGAAAATCCTGGAAAATACCAAGGGGGTACCTGTGTGAGCTCGCCGTGGCCAGCAGGCACAGCAGCACAGCCCTGAGCAGCACAGGGCTGATCTAGGTCAGTGTTTCACGGGGGATCCTGAGCTGAGGAGCAGAGCAGCGCTGGCAATTCTCCATGAACTCATGCAGCAGCACCACGGGCGCAGTGCTGGGGGAAAGGGAGCAAGAGGCAGAGCCAGCAATGGACAGAGGGCACCTGCAGGGGTCTGGGCTGGGGAGCAGCTCAGAGTGGGAGTGGGACAACACCCTGGTGGCAGAACCAGCTCTCAGGGCTGCTCTGGGGTTCAGCTGTGCTGCTGGGTCCCACCTGGGCCAAGAGGGCATGGAAGGAGAGGCAGCCCTGCTGACTGCCCCATCTGGGAATGCATAACAGCAGCACATCTCCCTGCAGGAATGATGCTTTGGGGCAGGGGTGCAAGAGGATCTGCCAAACTGCTCCAGGGAAGGAGCAGATGCTGACCCTGTGCTGAGCTGGGTGGGCAAAGTGCCTCTGGGTCTGCCAAGCCTGTTCTCAGCTGGTCACATCCCTGCTGAGATCTCACTGATGCAGCCCACATGTGCCACAGTCCCAAGCACTGCCTCCCTAAAAACCACCAAAAAACAGCTCCTCCAAAATGTGTCCCTCCAGTCCAGGCATTTGAGGGAGAAGGGCATTTCCCTCTTTTGCAGAGGAGACACTGGAACTTCACGCAGGAGGAAATTAAAGAGGCCTGGAAAATGTCTAAGAGCTCCCAAGAAGGAAAGAGACATGAAAAAATGGGTTTGCTGCAGGCAACCATCACATCACAGAGCTTCAGAGTCAGTCCCATCCCAGACAGCACAGAACAGCTCCTGGGACCCCGGATCAGGCAGCACCTGCAACAGGAGGGACTGTGCTCTGCCTCAGCTGGGGGAGGAAAGCTCCTTTCCCTCTTTTCTCTGCCTGTCAACAGTCCTGCATTATCCTCAGGCTGACAGAATGTCAAAGTGCCAGCAGAGCTCAGAGCTGGGGCGAGAGGAGAGGGCTGTAATTGAACATCCACTCTCGGACACAGATGAGCAATTCCCATTATTTACTGGTGTATAAACATTCCTAAGCCAGTGTAGAGAGAGGGCATTGAAATCCCCGTGCCCCTGGGCAGAAATGCCTACAGGTATTAATAATAAAAGGCAACACTGCCTCACTCTCTCATTTTCTTGAATCCTTCAGGGTCAGCAGGTGGTTTTGGATGGTCAGCACCACTTTCCACGTGTTGGCTCTGCTCTGAATCCCAGCCTGTCCTCTGGAGAGCCCCAAGATTTTCCCAGCTGATGAGCAACCCTGGCAGGAATCACTGTGCCAGACATAGTTTGCATCCCGATGACAGTTTTTGTTGGATCCTGGCTGCTTTTCCCCTTCCCTGACATTGTGGCATGGGGTGACAAGGAGCAGTGTACCTCCATCCAGAAGCAGCCACGTTTCTACAGTGAGGAGAAGCAGCTGTTCCTGTTCCTGCAGCTGCATCTCCCCAAAGTTTGTGTCAGCAGTTGCACAGTGTTTAAAATAAGGATGGGAGTTATTCTGGGGTCTAAACTACCAGCTCATGGTCCTGTGCTGGACGTATCACATCAGATGTACAGATGGCATAGCTGCAAATTCCACTTGAAAAAAGTAGTGAAACACCTGGTGCTCAGTTTTTTGAGATTTTTCCCTTTTTTCTGTCAAGTGCTGCCAGTTCTCTTCCCTTTCCCAGCCTCTCCCATATACATTTTCTCTTTTTGCATTTCAATCCCTACGAGAACGGTAACGTGTTAAGCCCTGGGATGGGGAGGGTTTCAGAAAAGCAGATCCATAAAAGCACAAGAAATGGCACCTTTCCCATCCCCAGGGTGACAGCAAGAGCTCTTCTGACACACAGGATCAGATCACCTAGCATTTGGTGATCTCTTTCCACTAAGATACTAATTTTGAAGAGGGACTGCCTGCAATGGAAGGAAAGCTCCTCCAGGCCTGGTGCAGCAGCAGAGGATGAAGGTAAAGTTCTCGCTCCCATCAAGTCTCTCCTCACCCCCAGGACAGCTTGCACCAGCTCCTGTGACGGCCTGGGCTGTCCTCCTACACCCTTCACTCTCCTTGGGAAATATTCACGTCACATTTTGTTCAGGCTCCAAACACATTTTTTTAATCTGTCAGCACTGCAAGTTCACTCCAGCACCTAAAAACCAAACTGTGCCCTGTCTGCTTCATCTATCATTGCTGTCCATAAAGGTGGGGAGGCAGAGCCCAGCTGAAGCTGTTATTGATGTCATGTGTGCCCAGATGCAGCATCTGCTGCTGTGCCTGGTGAGCCTGAAAAAGACAAAACCTGGGTTGTGTTGAACAAATGCCCTGGTAAACAAACATTTCTACTGCGCAGGACATGTCCCAAGTCAGAGAACAGGGTCAAGCCTTATGGAGGGTTTTTCATGCTCCAAGTTTTGCAGAGGGACCCCATAACCAGCTTCTCCTGAGCTGTGCTTCCCCTCTCCCATGCAGGTCTGTCAGGTCCCAATCCTCATGGATGCTGCTGCAGGACAGTGGCCAGCCCCTGCCTTCTGCCCTGCCATGGGGACAGGGCTTGGCCTGGCCCTGTGCTGCTCCCAGGGGATGCTCTGGCTCGGTGACAGCTCAGGGACCAGAGGACAGAGAGCATCAAGGACAGTGGCTCTGGCTGTGCTCTGTCCTCAGCCGTGTGACGTGAGAGTGAGGGAGGAGGGGAAGCGAGTTCACCTCCATGCAGCCCTTCAGAGCACTCTGCTGCATGGCCCTGGCACTGCTGCCTGCCAATGCCCTGGCAGCTCCTTGTCCTGGAGTGCCCAGCTCTGCCAGCAGCTCTCACACCTCACCTGCTCCTGCAGAGCCCGTGGGATCTGTCTCTGCCTGGGGTCCTCCAGTCCTGCTGCAGGTGCTCCTCCACCCTTGGGACAGACAGGTCTGAGGGAGATTGTGCAAATGCCTGCAACCTGAGCTGTCTCAGAAATGAGCTCCTGAACACCTTGGGATAATACTTTTCCCCACTTGTATCAGCTTTCCCTCTGATGTGGCACGGAAGAAGAGCAGTCTCCTGAGACAAGCAGTGACCAGCCCTTTGCTTTGCCTCCTGCCTTCCCCTGCTGCTCCAGCCTGAGCCCCAAGCACACCCCCAGTGCAGGAGCAGGCAGCACACACCCCAAAAAGGGCTCTGAAAGAGCACAGAATGGTTTGGAAAGGGCTGCAGGTGTGCCCAGGCTCATCTCTCCAATAGCACTGCCATCCTTGCAAGGTTTGGGATCCTGGGGCCAGTGAATTGTCTCCTTGTCTCCCAGAGCTAAATCCTGCATGAGGACTGCACAACCAAACCCTCATTTGCTGTGGCAGCTTGGCCCCCCAGGCTCTGGGCTCATGAGGACTCTGTAAATAATAGGTTTTATTAGTTTACCAGTTAAACTGAAATACCAGAAGGGATAAAAAACATCTTGAATAAAACATTGCATCTCCTGTTTAAGTTTCGAATCCCATGACAGTAGACCTCAAAACAAATGTCTCTTCAAAGAGGAAAATAGGGCCTGCTCCCTCCCAGAACATAAGAGCACATTTTGTCCTTCTCAGAATTTGGACTGAGGGTGCTTTTCCTGGTCAGAACCAATCATGGTGGATTTGAAATGGGTTTCTCCTCAGCTGAGCTGTGCTGCTGATAAATAAGGTGCTTGCTTGAAAAGCAGTGCCCTTGCTCTCCAACACCATCAACAGGCTTCATTCTTATCCTTGGTTCCAGGGAAAGACTCAGCACCAGTTACAAAATGAAATCCCTGGAAATGAAGAAGACCAGAGAGGAGAATTGCTTGGAAGTTCCTGGTGCACAAAACTGCCTGGAAGGTGTCCCCAAAACTCATCATGAGGGGATGCTGTGATTCCCTGACATTTCCCAGCCCATCTCCTCTGCTCCAAGCACAGCCCTTCCCAGATCTCTCAGTTCTCAAGTAGCAGAACGGGGTAGTCAAAAGAAACGGGTCCTGTGAATTTCCCCACATACCACTTCACATCCTGCATCTTGAGGGGGAGCTGAGAGCACATATATGAACCCCTGGATTTTCTGTGGTCTGCTCATGACCAGAATCCTTGACAGCTACATCTTCCCTGCTGCTATTCTTGAACCTTTCCCAACTTCAGCTTCATCTGCATCCCTGAAGAACTTCTGGAACAATCCAGTGGCTTGCTTTGATGCTTAAAGATATCTTTTCACCTCCACTGTGGCTTTGATATTCATTATTTACTCTTTTGACATGTGCTTCCTGTAAACTCTGCCATCCAGAGCTGGCTTCTTTGCATGAAGTAAAGGCAGCATCATCTGTAGCTGGTTTATTCCAGGGAAATGCCATCTCAGAGCCCTGCTGCCTGCAGCTGCCTCTTGTGGCTTTGGGGCTGCTCAGATCTCACACTCGAGGGCTTAAGGTGGTCATTGCAGCAATCAGCAAGGGAGAGAGCCTCGAAAAACCACCCAGGTGTGCTGCTGCTACTCCTGCCTGTGCTCCTGTGGCATCACCTCCGGGACTGGTCCTGGCTGTGAGGCACCGGGTGTGCCTGGGGAATCTCCCCACGCTGGATAGATGAGGCAGCAGCACCAGATGGAGAGCAGAGCAGTGATTTACCCCTGCTCGTGTGGGGAAGGCTGTGACAGGCTCAGCAGTGAGAGGAGTCAGCTCTCAGTAAAAGGAATGGTCCTGCTCCCGTCCAGATGAGCTGGATTTGCCATCAGAATTACCAGAGATGCAAGACCAGTTCCTGCACCTCAGCCTGAAACTAAACAATGAAGGACGATTATTGGTACCTCGTGTGGGTCTAACGAAGTTTGTTCCGAGCCACATCACCCAAAGCTCCCAAGGAAGGAATCTCTTACTCGTGTTTGCCAGTCGGGTGTCGGCAGAGTAAAGAAATGCCCGAGTGCAGCTCGGCAAACGCTGAAGGCAAAGGAGCCCACAGCCCACCCGCGACCCCCAGCTCCTCCCCACACACCCTCCTGGCTGGTTCTGCGGGACAGCAGCCCCAACAGGTGGGAAAGGACCCTCTCCCGGCTGCACCGTCCTGGCAGCTCAGCCCTTGCGTAATTTAGCAATAATTACCCACTCCTTCTTTTTTTAGACAAACACCCCAACTGTTGTGCACGGGAAGAAGGAGGGGAGGAAAAAAAAAAAAATATATAGAAAAAAAAAAAAAAAAAAAGAGGCGAGCATTAAGAGAAATGAGAGAGAGGGGGAGCGAGCGCTCCTCCCGCAGCTGACGATGCTCGCTCCGCGGCAGATGCGCGGGTGCCTCCCGGCGCTGCCCCCGCCGGCGCTCAGCCCCGGGGCTGCGGGGGAGGCAGAGCCGCCCCAGCCCCTCCCCGTGCCCGGAGCGGAGCGGAGATGCCCAAGTTGGCGGGGCGGCGGGGCCGCGCGGGTGCGGGTGGCGGGGCCGGAGCGCGGCGCAGCGGGCAGCGGGGGGGCCCGATCGCCGCCCCCGGGCCGGCCCCGCGCTGAGCCGAGCCCCGCCGCTCCTGCACGGCCGCAGAGATGCCCCGCACCGTGCTGCTGCTCTGCCTGGCCCTCGGGCCGGTCCTGCGCGCCAGGTGAGTCCTCCTCTCCGCCTCGGTTTATCCGTCGGGGCGATGGGAAGGGGTTGGAGTCGCAGCTCCAGCCGGGGTTTTTTGGTACCTCCGTGCCCCGCAGCTGTTCCTTCCAGCGGGTCCCGTCGCGTCCTCTGCACCCCGGGCTCCCCCTCGGCGTGCCGGAATGGGGAGGACATCCCGTTTTCCACCCCGCCATCACCCCGCTGGCTAATCCTTCCAGGGCTGCCCGGAGCAGGAGCAGAGGGAGCTCGGCAGCTCCGGGGAGCTCCGTCCATCACCGGGGCATTTCCACGTGGAGTCGGGCTGCGTGGGAAGGAGCTCGCGTCCCCTTCCCCGCGCTCCGTGCCCCGAGCCCCCGCAGGGTGTGCAGCCTGGCAGCGGGAGGGCAAGGTGGGATGCTGCCCTGCCCTGCTCCACAGGTTGGCCGCAGGTCGCGGCTCTGGGTGCCCGGTGCCCGCCCGGTGCCCCGGGCAGGTGGCAGCGCTTTCCCAGGGCCAGCGGTTCGTAGCTCTTTTCTGTAAACAGCGGTGAAAGGGCCCACGCACAAGGGGGTTTCAAGTTTCTTTTTCTTTTTTTTTTTTTTTTTTTTTTTTTTTTTTTTTTTTTTTTTTCCCCCTACAATTCCTAGCCCTGCTGATGAGTTTAATGGCTAGATGGGGAAAGAACATGTTGTCAGCAGATTGTTACCCCCAGGGCTTGGGGGAAGAGGGATTTTACTGGCTGAAGCTAATTGGCAGAATAAGCCGCCTTAAAGCCGATCAAATCCCATTACAGATGCAGTCAGGGACAGGGAGCATGAATCCTGCTACTAATGGTCTGCCCTGCCAGTGCTGCCCGACCCCCGGGGTGGGCACTAAGTCCATCCCTGCCGTGGTCCTGCGTGGCTTGGCCTCCCCAGGGTCGAGGAGCAAGAGCTGCCCCACTGCTCCTGCCCTGACCCCCAGGCTCTGCCGTGCCCTGGCACAAAACCTCCCTGAGGAGATGCACGCAGGTGCCAGGGGCACTGGAGGGCTGAGAGGGGGGTGGATCCGTGGTGGTCCCGGTCCCTGTGCCCCTCTGTCCCTGCAGTGCATTGCCACTGCATTCTGAGAGGGTGAGTTGTGAGCTGCAGGATCACACGGAGGAGCAATTAAATCATGTATTCACATACCCTTGAGCAGGAATGTTCACCCCATAGCTGGCCCAGCCTCTCTCTGCCCAGTGCCTCAAGTCTGCCTCTGCCCTGAGCCCTGCTTTGCCAGGAGCACTGCCTGTGGAGGCTGGGGGGTGAGCATGATGGAGTGGGAGAGAAATCCTGCAAGGGGAGAAAAAGAGCAAGTTATATCAGAGTCTTGCTCTGCGTTCACTGCATTTTTCCTGGATGCAGTTGTGGAGGGTGAATCTCCTCTTCCCTATTGCTCATGGTAGGTGCTGGGGTGAGGAGCTCTGCTCGTGTGAGCAGAGCTGTGTGTGTGAGTTCTCCCACCACAAGCAGCACGACCCTTCCCCTGGTGCTGGAGCAGGCTGGATGCTTTTTGCCAGGTGATTCAGCACTCCCCAGATGGTGCCCCCAGCACAGAGGCTCATTCACCAGCGTTTCCCAGGGCACTGCCTGGGCTGGGACCAGGGCAGCCGACTCTGAGCCCTGGAGGCAGGATCCCTGCACAGCATCACACCAGATGCTGGGCTTGGCAGGTGGGGAAACTGCAGATTGAACCACTGGGGCTTCATGGAGTGTGTTGGCAGAGGTAAGAACATGTGAAATGGGTAGGGGGCAGTTAGAGCCCCCTGTCCTTAAACCCTCTGCCCGCTTCAAATTCAGTCATCTGCCTCAAGACCCCTGTGCTGACAATCCTAGGAGGCTTTGGGATGGGTGATGAGAAGGACACATTAGCTTGTGCTAATTAGAATTGACCACAGTGCTTTCCAACCAAGGGAAGTGTTGTTCTTGCATCTTGCTGCTCCCTTTTCCTTGGGAGCAGGGAAGGCTTTCAGCAGGGTTGGATACAGCCTGGGGATCTGCATCTGAGCCGGGAGGTTCCTGCCTCAGGGCCACCACCAGCTTGTGAATAACAGTGGGTGTGCATCCCACTCAAGCACCACCCTCTGCCCACCAGGCAAGGAGCAGAAGTGTCTCCAAGAGCTCGTGGCACATGTTGCTCTTCCCCTCGTCCTGCCAAGGGAACACCTTGTCAGATAGCTTGGGCACTGGGGGAGGCAGCCAGCCACCAGCCCTTCAGGTGACTTTCCCCAGCAGTGTGTTTGGAAGGCTCAGACAAACAGGTGTCTGTCTGAGTGAAAGGGAATTAGGGAGCTGAGGCACGGCTCTGTCCTGCTGTAATTCCACGGGTTACCCAGGGAGAATTGTCCAACCTCATCCACACACGTGAGCACATCTGAAAGGACACCTCCCTGCCGTGCCAGCCTCCTGCTCAGGGCACCAGCAGGAGCTGCCATGGCCCCAACTCCTCTCTCAAGATCAGGGATTTCCTTGCAACACCCCGAATTCTGCACTGCTGTCACCCCCCTGCCCACACTGTGGCTGTGTCCCAGCCCCTGGCTCTGCTCTGAGGAGGGTGTTCTGATGTCTCAACAAGCAGAGGTGAGGAAACACAGCTCTGCCTTTCCCCCTGGCTGCACACACACATGAGGACTGGCTGTCCCCTGTCACCAAGCCAGTTGCTCGGTGCCTGGAGATGGAGCTGCCAGGCCAGCAAGTGTTCACAGCACGTTGGGGATCTCTGCAGGTCTGCAGTGTGACATTTCCATCAGCAGCTGGAGGGGGGATGCACATGTCACCTTAATACCTCTGCTCTGCAAGAGATCTTGGGCTCTTCCCTTCTCAGTTTAAAGTGGGGCCGCCAAGAAGAGAGACTGGGGAGGAGGCAGTGGCTTGCATAGGGTGGCATGAGAGTTACACTCTTGACCAGCAAGGGTTGATGTGTGTCTGTGTGTGCACAGGCACTCAGGAAAAGCATCTTTTCTCCACCAAAAGCTGGCTTGCTTATGCTAAGATGGCTTAGTATGGTTTAGTCGACTAGGATTAGCTGCATTAGCAAAAAGCATATTTTTGGTAGTGTCCCTGCATCTGTGATAGGGATGTGACTCCCTGGAAATGCTACCCCAAGCCTTGGCATGCTAATCAGTGGCACTAAATGGGGGGAAATCAGAAGTCTGAGAGCAGGGCAAGCTCAGCCAGGGTTTGCTCAGCCCCCAAAGGGATGTTTCAGACTCTGCTGCAGCCTTACAGTTTCTCAGAGGACCAGGATTTTTGGCAGGGCAGGGACATGCGCAGAGTTCAGTGCTGGCAGGTGACTTCAAGTAAGGTCAAGGGAACACGGAGAAAATGTTTCTAGCGTAGCAGCTCCCACTTTGCCAGAGGCAGCTCTGGCAGCAAGGGCAAGCAGCTCGGATTGCGGGCGGCAGGAGCGGGGCCAGCCCCCGCTTTCAGCCCTGTGCCACCCTGGGGTGGGCTCAGGGTGGTCCCCCGGGTGCTGCAGAGCTCCCTGCTCGCGGAGAGAGCCGCTGGGATGGGGAAGCGCGTCCTGACAGCGCTGCTTAACACTCCTTAAGCGCGGTTAGGGAGTGCAGCGCAGTCAGACAGCAAACGAGGAGCTGATGTACCAACACCTAATGCGCGGCGGCAGGCAGCCAGCTGCGCGCAGCCCGGCCCTCGGCGGGGACGCGTCCCGGCGCGGGGAGACGCGGCGATGCTGAGACTTTCAAAGCGAGTTTTCCTCCGCCGTCTTGAAAGAGGAGCCGTCTGATAAATCGGCCGCAACGTGTCAATTTAGCGCTTTTTCACCCCCTCCGAGTGCCGCGCTCCCGGCGAGATGCGGTGCCCGCCGTGCCCGGAGCTGCGGGGCTCCAGCTGGGAAGTGTCAGCGCGGTGGCAGCTCCCGCTGTGAGACCCTCGATGTCGCCGGAGCAGGTGACACGCTGGCACGGCACAGGTCGAGTGGGAGCATCCCCTCCCGCGTACGGCTGTGTCACCCCGGGGACAGCCTTGTGGATGAGCTGCCCAGAGCTGCGGCAGGTGGTTAGAGTTTCCCGGGTGGACCTAATCTAATTACACAGGTTTAGGAAAACTCCTTTAGGAAAAGGGAGGAGTGAGAAAGGTTTAGAGAGGGCACGTTTGAAAGGCGGTGAGAGAAGCTGTCGCTAAGTGGATCATGTCCAAAGGAGGATGGATACGAGCTTTCCTTGCCTGGCTTGGAACTGGGAGACTGGGAAGATGGGACATCTTTAAATGGGAGCTCACGCCACAGGCTGGGGAGGAAGGGTTGGTGAGCGCAGGGAATGTGTTGTGGCAGGTCTTGGCCTGGAGGCAGAGGAGTTTGCATAAGGCTTTAATGTCCAGGGATCTGTGCAGGGCAGATGGCTGGGCTCCTGCCACGCCAGACCTGCACGATGCCTGCATGGTAGGTTCGGGCCTCTTTTCTCTGAAATGCATTTGTCTTGCTCCCCAAAACCACTGTTTTGTCACTGTCTCTTTCCTCAGAGGAAGCCTGCCTCAGGTGTCAGCAGCAGGCAGAGTAGTGGAGGTATTTGAGGTTAACAGGCAGCTCTGGCAGCAGGAGCTGCTGGGTGGGATGAGTGGGAAGGCAGGGAAAGCAGGGACTGGCTCCCACACCTCAGGGATGAGCTGTGTGCCTCCAAAGGGAGCTAAGGAGGAGGTGGAGCACTCCATGCTTGTCTTTCCCACTGGTGGCAAGGTCTGTGTATGCCAGGTGAGTTGTGTCTTCTTAGCAGTGTGGCTGAGAGGAGCTGCCTGAGCTCCTTGTGCTCTGCCTTTTATCCATGCTGCATCCTCCTCCTTTGGTGTCTCCAAACCACAGCTCTCCCCTGCTCCCAGGGAGTGCCAGAGAGCTGCCACAGCCACATCCCTTTGAGCCCTTTGTCTCTTCTCCAGGTGTGAGAGCACAGAGGAATACGATTACGACTACCCTAGCATCAGTAAAACCTGGGTCCTCACCCCCAACACGCAGGAGACTGATGCCACACAGATCCTCAACTCGCTGCTCAAGAACTATGACAACAAGCTGAGGCCTGACATTGGCAGTAAGTGTCCCCTGAAGCTCCCTGTGGCCACGGGTGGTGACCTGCCCTGGCTGTGTCTTGTGTTTTCCATGCTTTGGTGCCTGCTGTAGGTGGGATTTTTGTTGCCACACTCATCCCCTTGTTTTCATCCCTCTGCAAATCCTGGCCCCAGCTGATGGCACCTGTTTCTTGTTCTTTCCAGTCAAGCCCACGTTCATTGATGTGGATATCTACGTGAACAGCATCGGGCCCGTGTCTGTCATCCAGATGGTGAGTGCTGGCTCACAGTGTCCCCTCTGGCTGCCCCAGGGCTGTGCCAGGTTATCATGCTGGCTAGACGTGGTGTGAAGGTGGTGTTGCCATGAGAGGAGGTTTTCTTTCCCTTGGGGAGAGGTGCTGTGACCTGCTGGGAGCTGGAAAGACCTGACAGCATCCCAGGTCCTGCAGTGCCCTGGGTGAGCTCAGCAGCCTCCCACGGGTGAGGGCTCAGCAGAGGGATGGTGATGGTGGTGCTGCCCTTTGGTCTCTGCTGGCAATGGTGGCAGACACTTCTGCCTGGTGGCTTTGCCCTCTCCTCTCTGGGAAGTGTGTGAGCACAAGGATACTTAGGGCAAGGTGGAGCCAGGGCAGCGTGTCCCAGGAGGACTGACAGAGGTACCTGGAGATGTTTTCCATGGCAGTGGGAAATGTGGGTGCCCAGGGCTGGCCTGGGGTGCTGAGCAAGGGGAAAGCAGGGGGGGCCTCTGGTCCAAGGTCTCCACAGCATAGAACCTTAGAGAGATGCCAGGACTGTGATGATTTCTCCTCATGGCTCAGGAACCAGCAATACCCAGCTGTAGCAAGAGCTGTGAAAACACTTAACAGAGACACTCTTTGATCCAGAGAGCAACTGTTGAATATTTAATTTTCACAGGAAACTTCCAATATTATTATTATTACTATTATTATTATTATTTTCCCCTCAAAGTAATTTTTTTTCCTTTCCTAGCAAGGAACAAACCTGACTGCTCTCAGGTGTTGAAAGACTTCTCCAGTCCACTGGGCAGTGAGGTGGAGGGGGCAAAGGCAAGGTACAGGCAGGACAATTTGGCTTTTCTTGTTTCTCTCAATGCAAAACAGAGTAGGAACAAAACCAGCCCCCTTAAACTGGAGGGGGAAGAAAAAAAGTGATGAGCATATTATTTTTAGTTTCCAAAGTACAGAATTTCCAAGGAACAAAGCCCTCTGGGGATGGAGGGATGGTACAGTAGCTGTAGTACCAGTTCCACTCCGAGGAGCATTTTGAAGCAGCCCTTCTGGCCAGTCACCACCGAGGATGTGGCCCCAAGCTGCTCTGCTCACGAGCCACCAGATGGACACTCGCTCTCACAATGAGGAAACCATCAGGAGCCCCAGCAGGGGCAGCCTCCAGGCTCAAGATTTCCTTGCATTGCTCCATCGTGCCTGGTCTCCAGGAGAATCACACAGCCCGAGCTGTGTGGGTGTCACCCCTGGCTGCCAGCACGTGCCACGAGCCCCTGGGGCTGTGTGACCATGGAGCAAAGTGACACCAGAGCAGCAGGGCAGGGCTGGGTGTGCTCACCCCTCCAGGCACCCCTGTGCCTGCAGGTAGAGCACAGGGGTCATGTTCTGCTGGTTCTACCTGCTTTGCACTGCCCAAGGGTGTGCCAAGAAACTCACACAGAACCCAGAGCACATCCTCACCCTTGTCGTTCCCTCTGTCCTGGTTTGAAGGACAGGTGTCTGCCAATAAAGGCAGAAGCTTCTCTTTGAAATGGAGAATGTGAACCCCCTCCCTCCAAATTATTATTATAATTTTCAAATTAAGGGACTCTCAGGCAAAGATACGGGAATTAGGAAGAACAGTTCTTTACTAGGAAAATTAAAATAGAAATGCAGTATTACAAAGAACAATCCCAAACCCTGCCAGAGTCAGAATCCAAGCTGACACCCGTCAGTCAGTCAGGGTGTTGGCACAGTCCCATTCAATGGTGGCTGCATCCTCCTGCAGGGGCAGATGTGGTTCAGCTGGAGCAGTGCTCCTGGAGAAGGTGCAGTTTCCTCTGAAGGTGCAGGGATGATGTGGAAAGGTCTGGCTTTCCTCTGGAATCCAGTGGAAAGAAGGTCCCTTGGTGTCCCAAATCTCAGTTTTTATCTGGGTAGGAAAGGCTTGGCTCCTCCCCTGGCTGGAGCATCTCCCAGTGGGATGATGGAATTTTATCAGTCATGCCCTGGGACTCACTGGCCATTAACAGGAGATATCTCCTGGAGGGAGGATGGGCTGTGGGAAAGATAAAGATGATTGCCCAGCTGGTTTAAAGATGGCCCATGAGCAGATAATATGTGCCAGGAGATCAGGGTCACTGCCCCACCCGGCTGCAGCAGATGGGGACAGAATCCACATTTCTGGCACATTGCAGCCCAAGAAACCCTCTCATCCCTTTTCCTCACCCTTTTCCAGCCCTGCTGGAAGCTCTGCTCCCCTTGCTGTCAGGGGAGCACTGCAGAACCATGCAGTGGAAGCAGCAAAGAGTGGTTTCTAAAATCCAGTCTGCATCCAGAGTTCATCTTTCCTCCCAAACAGGGATACTGCTGCTAGGCTGGTTTCCTAAGAAACACAGCTTATGCCATGGTGATGGGGATGTGAGAACGTACGTACGTCCATCCCAGGCTTTCAGGATTTTGGATCTGCTGGGCTAACACCAGCCATAAATGGCTGCAGGTACAGGAGCTCCAAGCACATTCAGTATCTCTGGCATTTTTGGGAAAACAAGATGCCAGGCAGTGACAACAGCCACCCCCACCAAGGGGAATAGCTGTTGTATGAACTCAGCCCTTATTAGAGACCAGGAAATCATGTGGGAGAGCTCAACCCATGTGTTTAGCTTTTCCTAAAAGTCAGCAGAAGCTTTTTCTCTTCGTGAACAGAGGCTCCACAGCTGCACAGGACCCCTGGGGGCGCTGGCACTTGGAATTGCCAACATTGCAGGGCCCTGCTGGGGAAACTGCTGCCATGGGGCTGATCCACCCACCTGCAGCCTTCCCACCTGAGGAAGGGATTGCTGTGGGAATGGCACAGCCAGGAGCTGCTCAGGCAGGGAGGAAACTGCTCAGTGTGGACAGTTTTGAGGGGTTTTGTTGCATCAGTCACAGCTGGCTGTGCTGTCCCTCTGAAGTGCCTTGGTGCTGCCAGTCCAGGGGTCCCTGTGGGGTCCCAGCAGTCACCTGTGATCTTGAGACACCTCCATAGGACACCCCAAGTTGGCTCTCTAGGGATATCTCTCCTTCCTTGTTCCTTTAGGTAACTTCTTAACCTTGAACCTGTGATGCCCTTGAACTTTGAAACCTCTTCCCATGACATTAAAGGTACTAAGGGCAGCTAGACCTAGGTCTCAAAGCCTCATATTTCTGCTCCCTGTACCCTGAATATTTCCCCCTGCTCATGGGAGAGGCTGCATCCTTCTACATGACCTCCTGAAGCAAGAGGAAAGGGCAGTGACAAAGCTGCCACAGTGTCACCTCTAGACTTGGCTGCTTCACCCAGTTGTTTTGTGTTTGTTTGCTTTTCCATGCTGATGCAGTGAATTAAGTCATTCTGTGGGTTGTGCCAGCCCCTGGCAGGCTGGCATCACACATATGATGGATGGTCTTTGCTGGGGACATGTCATTCCCACTCTGTCCCTGTTGACAGAGCTTCTCCCAGCCTCAGAACCTCTGCCCTCTCCCAGCTGCCAGGCCCACCCCACGTGCCTCATCTTTCCTTTTCCCCACACACAACCTGAGGAAATGCACATTTCCAAGGGAAAGGAGCTAGAATTTGTCTCAGAGCTAGATGTCTCTTGAGCCCATGGTGACATTTCACTCTGCCACAGACAGAGAGGCTTGTGTAGGCTGGAAGGTCCACTGGAGGGGAAATGTCCCATTGATCTCTTTTAGGTGCATTGCCATGACAGCGCCTTACGTAAATATTTCCCTCTCACATAGGCTGGGTAGAAGACAAAAAACCAAGTTCTGCTTCTAAGAGATACAGCAGCATTGCTGTGGCTGTTAGCTTGGACCACTGTGGGCTATAAATCTGCAGCTGAAGGTTAGAGGATGGCCTGACACTCTGCTGGAGTAGAATTCTCCAAGTTCAGCAGTCTGGTTTAAATACTGTTCTCCTGTGATCCCCTGCTCTCCCTCAAAGGGTTAATGACTCATGGCTGTCTTCATCCTGCTGGTGCTCTGTGAGGATTGGAAGCTGGCCCTGTGCAGCCACTGCCCAGCCTCCAAATGATAAATCATGTCAGGATACAAAACTGATTCCGGTCCTTAAAAATGAATAGGTGATTTGAAAATGCCCTGTGCTGGGTGTGAATGCTGCGTCTCTCTCATCCATCACTTGTCATAAATAACATTAACATTCAGGAGTCAGCAGAAGGTGGGCAGGTTTGGAGCAGGAAGAAATGTAAAGTGATTTCCTGATATCTTTTGTACACCAGAATGGCAGTCTTGTCTCCCTTTGAGGTGGCAGGGCAGGTTTTATTCTCTCTTCCCTGGGGGAAGGACCCTCTGTGCCCTCCAAGCAAAACGTGACAGTGACCAGAAAGAGCTGGAAGATGTTTCAATGATGAGCAGTGGGACAGGGGGAAAGTGGGACCATCCCTTCCCAACCCCCTGAACCTTTAGGTGGGATGGGACACTGGGCACTTCTCAGGGTGGTGGGAAGCTGTGTTTGCACCATCAGGGGAAGGATGCCCAGGGCCACCAGCCCCTCCAGAGCTCTGGCTGCTGCTGAGCAGCCCCTGGAGCCAAGTGAGCTCTCACCCACAGTGCTGCAGCTTTCCAAGCTGTGCCTGGAGCTGGCTGCCCAGTTAGAATCACATTAACACAGTGTTGAGATGTCCCTGGCTCATCAGAAGCTCAGCCTGATGCAAAGACCCACCTTCATTCTACAAGTATGTTTTGGGAGAAGGTGCCAGGGAGGGTTGTAGCAGCGTGGAGTCAGGGAGGAGACTTTGGGTTCAAATTTTTTGCTGACTGGTTGTTTGCTGGAGGGATTTGCTGCTGGTTTTGTTTTGTAATGGCTTTATAGCTATAGATTATAGCTTTAACTGGTGTCAAGGGCACCTAGAGCTCTGGATCACCTTCCTTTGGGGATGCTTAACTCTCAGGAAATGATGCTGTAGAAGTAAAGCAGGTGCCAGCTATTGGGACTGAGCGTCTTTCAGTGTCCCTGAAGCATCCATGAGGGACAGTGTGGCTGAGAGGGGGAGAAGTGCTTCTCCTCTGAGCTTGGAGATGGAGCAAGTCTTGCCTAGAGCTTCTCAGATTCCTCCCAGAGGCCAGAGCTGAATGTCCTTTTCTTCCTTTCTTACACAAAACCATGCATGAGGCTCGAGGAGCCAAAGACTCAGAGCATGGTCCTGACTGTGTACCCTCCTGGCAAAGGTGAAGGGAGACTTTTCCATCATCCAGGGACCTGCCTTGGTTGCCTGCTTCAATGTTTGGGGTCAGAGGCATTGCAGTAAGGGCCAGTTTGGGTGCTGAGGACTCCTCTGTTTGCCATGTGTGGGGAGATGCCCTTGTGTGCCAAATTTTGTAGCAAAACAGAGCGACAGCTCTCCTGCTGGTGTTGTACACCACTTCAATCTCGTTACTTAATGATAATAAAGATGGAAAGAGCAAAATTGGCCTCCATCATTCACCAGGGGCCAGATTCTGCTGTCTCAGAAGTGCCTGTGATTTCCAGCGGGGTTTCTGAGCTCCTATCTCAATTTTTACAGCAAATTGTTTTCTTATCTCTGCCTGTGAGTGGGGGGCTGGAACCTGAAGAGGGTGATATGTCCAAATAGAAGTGTTGGCTATTCCCCCCTTGCCTCTCCAGGAAGGAGATGCTGCACAATATTAAATTAATAATGCTCTGCTTGGCTACATTAGTTACCATGCAACACACTCACGAAATTGAGGGTGAAAAACATATTTTCCCACATCTGGAGTACTGCATAAAGCATTTAATAGATTTGCACACAGGGTGCATTTGTGCAAAAACTGTGAAAAAAGGGGGAGGGAGGGAAGAGGGAAATGTTTATTCGTTATCAGCTGATGAATAATTAATTTACAAACATCATCTTGTTACATATAAATTAAATCCTCATTTGACACACTTTATAATTTAGAAGCATAAGCCCAGCATGAATGAAGAGAACCCCCCACTGACTCCTTTCATGTAAATCCCGAGGAGGCAGGGAGGGTTGGCTTTCAGAGTTAAAGCTGACAAGGGGTAGAGCTTAGGGAGGGGGCTGATGTGGCAGAGAGAGCTCGGGGACCTCGGGCACTTTTTGCTCGTGGGGAGATGCTGAGAGGGGCAGGGAGGCTGTGGGTGTGTGCAGAGCCCTTTCCCAAGGATTGCTGCTCCACACTCAGAGCTGCCTGAGCTGCTGGATCGCTGCTCTGTGAGCAAAATCCTCACTGGTGCTGCCTTATCAGAGAGAGCAGAGAGGACTGAAGGGCTGAGCTGCCCCAGCAGCAGGAACAGAGAACCCAGGGAGGGCAGCAGGGCTCTCCAGGAGCTAAACCACCCTTGTGGAGAGCCCTGGGGCAGCTGGAGGCTGGGGATGCTGAGCCACATCCTAAAAAAGTGCTGTGTTGGAAGTACAGCCCTGGGTGACTGTCCTGCTGCAAGGCTTGGGTTAATTCCTTCCTTTCTCCCTGAAAGACGGGAAACCAAGACCAGTAATAATTGTCTGGCTCTAAGGAACACTTAAGTCTTGATTATACTTAGCTTTGGCTGCTTTGGAATAAGTAGGAAGGAAATGAATTGAAAATGGCACACTGTTTAAAATGCTCCACTGTGTTCCTCTGGAGCACAAGATAAGCCTATAGGTAAAGGAAATTTGCTACCTCCCCCCCTCCTTTCCTGATAATAATAGGTTCCAGCGGTTGCACAGCACTTCTCAACTGAAAGGACTTAAAAATCCTTCACAAATCATCTGTCTGGGAGGCAGCAGCCCAGATGCAGCCACTTTAGGGTGGATTGCAGTGCCTAGAGCACACTGCAGAGCTGTGCCAAGGCTGCACGCTCCCCTTGGCTGCCCAGTGTGCAGGAGAGCTGGTCACCAGCATCAGTCTGGTGAGGTTCTGCAGGACACACTCGTGGCTGGGCTGGGTTTGGTCCTGATAATAATGTGGGACAGAAATTTAAAGTGTTGGGCGATGGGTGTTGTTCACTAACAGCCCCAGTGTTCTTGTGGCTGTTATTTTCCATGCCTGAGTGATGGTTTGGAGCTGCCAGTGCTGTATTTATTACATCTGCACAAATACCTGTGTGCTTGGAGAGTGCTCACATCTGATTCCTTGATGTTCAGGAGCAGTCACTGTCCCTCATCCTGGTATTCACACAGCAGTGAGGGCAGGTGCAGGAGGGGCAGCAGCTCTCCCCATGAAAAGTTTGTTCTTCCTTATAAACCCCCCATCCCCTGAGGCCACAGAGGAATGACACCAACCACGTGTGACTTGTGGGACAAACCATGGGCTGCAGCAGAAGGTCTAAAGAAATAAATAAGTTTCTCCCATCCTAAACATATCCCAAGAGCTTCCAGAAGTGTCAAAGTTTGCTTCCAAAACGGAAAAGAGCTGATTTATTCACTATGAATAATTCAGCCAGCTCCTTTTATTATCCAGAACATACACTAATCCCCTCCAGATATTTTCTGTGTGACATCCATGTTGGTATTTTATTTACAGGCTGTGCAGAAAACTCAAGGAGTCTGTTATCAGGCAAGACGAGTGAAAAGCTGGAGGTTTACATCTGAAATTTGGAGCTAAATAAAACATGAAAATCTGGACAGTGGCCTCCTGGGGGCAGGGAAAGCGCTTTTCCTCGGAGGCATTTCTGGAGAGCAAAGCCCTAAAGTTAATTAACATCTGTGCTCGCAGCCTGGTGCTAAATGGGGAATGTGGTTGTACTTAAAGGTTTCTTAAAGTGCAGCACCAGTGCTGGCACACAGGTGCCTCCTGCAGCTCGGGCAGCCTCTGGCCCTCGGGCAGCACGGGAGAAATCAACATCCATAATGAAGTAATCGGCTCCCGTAAATTCCTTCACAGATCCCATTTCCGCCCCTCTGCTGGCAGCAGTGACTCAATCCCTCATTCATTTTGTGCCAGCCTTTGGAGGAAACTCGAGTTTCTTCAGCTGGGCTGAGTGCAGAAAAGATTTGTTCATCCTGAACCTTTGCAGGCAGCCTGGGAAGGATGCTGCCAGTGGGTGCTTCCCAAGGAGCAGCTGTACCTGACCTGAGAGCATCAATTCCTCAACCTCACCCACAGAAAATTTTTCTACAGTCTGGGGTCACAGCAGCTGCACCTGGTCCCTGTTTTCCAGAGGTTTCTGCCAGCAGTGGGACTCCCTGCTTGTTAAAGGGTGTCCTGGTTTGAAGGACAGATGTCTGCCAATAAAGGCAGGAGCTTCTCTTTCAAATGGAGAATGTAAACCCCCTCCCTCCAAATTATTATTATAATTTTCAAATTAAGGGGCTCTCAGGCAAAGAGATAGGAATTAGGAAGAACAGTTCTTTACTAGGAAAATTAAAATAGAAATGCAGTATTACAAAGAACAATCCCAGCCCTGCCAGAGTCAGAATCCAAGCTGACACCCGTCAGTCAGTCAGGGTGTTGGCACAGTCCCATTCAATGGTGGCTGCATCCTCCTGCAGGGGCAGATGTGGTTCAGCTGGAGCAGTGCTCCTGGAGAAGGTGCAGTTTCCTCTGAAGCTCCAGGGATGATGTGGAAAGGTCTGGCTTTCCTCTGAGATCCAGTGGAAAGAAGGTGCCTTGGTGTCCAAAATGTCAGTTTTTATCTGGGTAGGAAAGGCTTGGCTCCTCCCCTGGCTGGAGCATCTCCCAGTGGGATGATGGAATTTTATCAGTCATGCCCTGGGACTCACTGGCCATGAACTGGAGATATCTCCTGGAGGGAGGATGGGCTGTGGGAAAGATAAAGATGATTGCCCAGCTGGTTTAAAGCTGGCCCATTAGCAGATAATATGTGCCAAGAGATCAGGGTCACTGCCCCACCCGGCTGCAGCAGATGGGGACAGAATCCACATTTCTGGTCACATCAACCCAACACAAATAGCCACTTTTGCAGTGCCCAGGGGAATCTCCTCACTGGTCTGTGGCCCAGGCTGGAGGGATTTTGTTGCATTTTAAGGCTATATGAGTGGCAAAAAGGACAATGCAACATAGTTCCTTGTGAAATGGAGAAGCAAGAGAGAGAAAGAGCTTTATTTTAAGAAACACTACACATACATATAGGGTAGTTCGTGTAAAACAAAATAGAAAAACTCATTGGTCAAAGAAGGCAACACTTCTTTGAAAACTTGTCTCTGTGGAAAATATCACGTAGCACACATCTTCAGCAAGTGTTTAATCATTGTTTTAAGTTTTTGTCCTTGGGCAGCCCGAGAACAAAGCTGCTCTCTTGATTCCCATCCCAATGACAGGATTTCTCTGCCCTGGCCACCCTGGCTGCTGGCTCTGAGTTTAGCAGGGCATTAAAAGAGGCTTTGCTGTGATCCAGAGGCTGCTTTGCTACACAGTGGGAATGCACTGGTGGGGATCCTTTAGTCTGTCATTCTCCTCTGCAGACACCCAAATCCACCTCAGTAGTGCTGTAAAGGCAAGGAGAAGAAGCAGAGGAGCAGAGTAGAGGGGTGGGAAAAACTTCAGGGAGTTAGGCTGGTTGTTCCTACAGCCATAGGGGTGAAGTTAAGATGATAACTGGATGTGTTGGGTTGATGTGGCCAGAAATGTGGATTCTGTCCCCATCTGCTGCAGCCGGGTGGGGCAGTGACCCTGATCTCCTGGCACATATTATCTGCTAATGGGCCATCTTTAAACCAGCTGGGCAATCATCTTTATCTTCCCACAGCCCATCCTCCCTCCAGGAGATATCTCCAGTTCATGGCCAGTGAGTCCCAGGGCATGACTGATAAAATTCCATCATCCCACTGGGAGATGCTCCAGCCAGGAGAGGAGCCAAGCCTTTCCTACCCAGATAAAAACTCAGATTTTGGACACCAAGGTACGTTCTTTCCACTGGATTCCAGAGGAAAGCCAGACCTTTCCACATCATCCCTGGACCTTCAGAGGAAAGTGCACCTTCTCCAGGAGCACTGCTCCAGCTGAACCACATCTGCCCCTGCAGGAGGATGCAGCCACCATTGAATGGGACTGTGCCAACACCCTGACTGACTGACGGGTGTCAGCTTGGATTCTGACTCTGGCAGGGCTGGGATTGTTCTGTGTAATACTGCATTGCTATTTTAATTTTCCTAGTAAAGAACTGCTCTTCCTAATTCCCATCTCTTTGCCATCTCTGAGAGCCCCTTAATTTGAAAATTATAATAATAATTTGGAGGGAGGGGGTTTACATTCTCCATTTCAAAGAGAAGCTTCTGCCTTTATTGGCAGACACCTGTCCTTCAAACCAAGACACTGGGTGATTTTCATTTGGTTCATGGAAAGAAAAGCTTTGCCCACTGCTCTGGTGGGGATGCAAAGCATGGCTGGTTCCAGCACAGCCACCCTAAAAACCTGCCCTGCAGATCCCCAGGCTGTGCTCATGGACAGGGCAGGAGGCCTGTGTGTGATCCAGGTACTGATCTGTGCTCTGACCCTCATTAAATTGATTCTTCCACGTCAAAGGGAGAGCACTGCTGTGTCAAATTTGAGAGATTTATAGACTCTGAGCTGTACCAATACTTGTCACTCAGTGGGCTGAATTATTTTTAAGGCAGAGTTGATTTATCTGAACTGAAGGCTTTAGATGTCTCTGCAGGAGAGGATAGGATATTTCAGGTGTGTGAGAATCAAGTCAAAGAGCTGGTCATAGGCCGAGGTTTGAGGCCAAGCTTTCTGGTCTAGGGCAAAAAGCAGCATCATAGAAGAGATAGGCTCATTCTCCCCTCCCACTTGGGACAAATAGCCAGAATTCTTCAGCATTTCCAAGGAGAAATGGGTTCAGGGACAATCAAAACATTTACATTTGGTTTCATCAGATTGTTTTGATTTGCTCTTCATATGGTGATAAATTGTGTCCTGCGTAAGTAAAGCAAGAAAATGAGTATTTGGAAATAAACGTCAAAGTGAAGTGCATCAACTAGATAAGGGCAAAACGAAATATTTTGTTAGCTTACTGAAGAAAAAGAAGTTTTTGAATGAAATTATAAGGTTGAGGTAATTCATTTTAGGGTTTGACAATTTTAATTTATTTTCAGCAAAACTTCGTATTTTTTTTTCCAGCAGAAATCAGTTCTATTTATTTCCTGCATTCCCAGATGAAGCCATCCTACCATTTCCCTTAAAAGGCTGCTGTGAAATCTGCCTGCTATAAATGTGCCACAAAATGGAGAGCATTTCTCAGAAATCAGTGGTTGTGGGTGACCACAATCAATGTGCTTCAAGGACCTCTTCATGCCTCAGTGCTGAAGGCAGAATATTCTGATTATGGCTCCCATCTCCATGCACAGGAAGGGTTTAATTGCCCATGGTACAAATTGGAAGTGAGAAGACAGAGTGAGCCTTCCTGGGGCTTTGCTTCTCCTCACATCTCCTCCAAACCTCCACACTCTGCCCTGGAGTCTCTGTGGCTCCAGCTTGGTGCCTGTCACAGTAGATTTGTTCTTATGGTCAGTGAGTGGCCAGGTGGACCCTGCAGCCACTCCACACCAGCACTGCTGACTGCCCACAACTCCCAATTCCCAGTTCCCAGCTTTCCCAAGCCCCAGAGGGAGCATTCTGTGCTTGGGGCACTGTGGGTGGGGGAATAAAGGGGCAGGATGGCTGGGCACCCTTGTGTGTCCATCTCCACGTCCAGAGATCTTTGTGATGAGGATCTGTGTGCTTGTTCCCCGACCTGCAGCTGGCCAGGGATGGCTCCAACCTTCTGATCAGCTTTGCTCAACAGGAGAATTGCAGGTGGTGTAAAGGCTCCCCCCAGGCAGATGCACGTGGGAGGTGTGAACCAAAACACTCTGGAGTGTGGGTGGGGGAACACCTTGTCTCCATGTGCCTGGGGAACAGGGGAGGTCAGAGCAGGGATTCTCCAAATGCTGGAAGCTTTGTTTCTGGCAGCTCCCCTCAATCAGCTTCTCTCTCCCTCGGAATTTGGCACCTGTGATGCCTCCCACACTCCATTGTGGCCTTTGGTCTGTCATTCTCCTCCACAGACACCCAAATCCACCTCAGCAGGGCTGTAAAGGCAAGGAGAGGAAGCAGAGCAGCAGGGTAGAGGGGTGGGAAAAACTTCAGGGAGTTAGGCTGGTTGTTCCTACAGCCATAGGGGTGAAGTTTAGATGAAAACTGGGTGATCTTCATTTGGTTCTTGAAAAGAAAAGCTGAAGGCAGAGAGACCTGTAACATTCAAGATAAACCATTTCCTTCCTTGATGTGGCATGTCTGGGGATTGCAGCCTTAAGTCTCTCACATGAATCTGCAGCCTGTGAGAAGGCACAAAGGGCCCTGGTTCCTCTCTCTGGATCAGCAAGAGGGGGGATGAAAATACCTCTGTGTTGCTGCTCTCACAAAAAGCCAAACCAAGTCCAGGTGTGAGATTTTGGAGCAGTTAAAGATGTGCTGTCCAGCTCCTGGGAACTTTGGACTAAGCCAAAGATCCCAAATTTGTTTGGTTTCCTTCTGTGTATGATTTTGGGATGTACAAGATCTGCCAGAATATTTCTTACAGAGCCTTGATCTTTTTCCCCACTTCCCAAAGTTGTTCTGAAGTCATTGGGGGGAGCTGGGGAAGGTTGAGTCTCAAAGGAGGCATCAACAGCAGGCAGAGACTGTACAAAACAGTTGGGAGCTGGAAAAAAAAGGCTGGGAATATTGATCCCTTGTTCCTGAGGAGAGTCATTTGCACCCAGCAGCTGCCATGGGAAGTGAGCAGCCCTCAGGAGCAGAGCCCAGCAGGTCCTGCTTGCCCAGGGCTGGTGACCTGAGTGCCAAATCACCTCCTCCCTTGGCCTGAAGTGTGGCTGTCTGCCTGGAGAGGAAAACCAGCTGGCCTGGTAACCCCTCTGCAACTGCACCCAGCTGCTTTGCCCTCCCAACAGGGGAGGCAGAGAGAAACTGTTCTTTTTCTGCAGCCTGATTCGTTTTTCCCAGCTGCTTTCCACAGCCTGGTGCTCCCTCAAAATCTTATTAGGCTGGGCTGTGATTGTGTGGTGGCTTGAAAAGAACTGTGAAAGGAAAAACAAAGTGAGGAAGAGAGAAGGAATATCCAGGAACTGGCAGGGCAAAGAGATTGGTGGTAAACACAGCAAGGGGGCATGAGAGACAACATGAAACAGATTTCCTTGAAAGAGCTGGTGAAGCAGAGTACACTGTTCCCATCTCCTTCTTCATCTGGGGCCAGCAGAGAACAGGGTCAGGAGTGAGGGCACAAACTGCTCCCCTTTTGTGAGACCAGAACTTCCTCAGATGTTTTGAGTGTCCTCTTTTTTTGCCTTGGGGGTGAGAATTAAACAGGGATTTATAGAGGTGTTTTTTCTCCTGGCCAATACAGGCATTCCCATGCCATGGGTGCCATCCCAGGGATTTGGGTGCACTGTGCTTTCCCAGCCCAGTTCTGCTGCAAGCCCAAGGTGGTGTGACAGAGCTCAGTGTTGTTGGCAGTGAGTGGCTCTCTCAGAGCAGGGCAGCAGCAGCTGCTCCCCCAGTCCTGGGCAGGGTTGGACTGCCCATCCCAGTGTTTCATTTTGGTCACAGTGGTGGCACGGGAATGGGAAATGCAATTAAAGAAATTCCAGCTTCTCATCTGAATCTTGTCAAGCTGTTCTGCAGGAGCTGTCCTGGGGAGTTAATAGTACACAGTGAGGTTTGTCTTCCAGCTCTTCCCAAAGAAATTTCCTTTTGTCTCCTCAAATTCCCCATGAGCCAGAAGGACAAATGAACAAAAGCACCTGCCCAAAGTGCAAAATATTCTCCTCCAATTATCCCATGTGCTTCCATCCTCACCTCTTCTCTCTCCCCTCATGCTTTCTTCCCCCTGCACAAAGTTCCTTTAATCCCAAACTTTGTTGGGAGCAGTTAAGCATTTAGCAGTGAGGTGTGACATGAAGACAAGGCTTTGGACAAACCTGGCTTTGCTCCACCCAGGGATTTTCCAGAGATTGTGGAAACTGTGCTGCATCTTTGTTTGCATCAGAAGGTGCTTCCACGTGACTTTGCACCCTGACCATGTCCTGTCCTGAGAGTGGAGGAAAAAATCAAACTAAAAGGAGGTGGCTCCTTCCCTGAGGTGCTTTGTATAATATTTAGTGAAGTGCTCAGTACCTTTCTCTTTAATCAATTCTTCCCCATCTGCATAGAGCATCCCGTGTCCACATCTCTGCCTTTCCAGTAATAACCTCGTCAGGGACAGTGCAGACAGACTTGTGCTTCTGCAGAGCAGAGTCTGGCTGATGTCATGTCTCGCCTCAAGGACTTTCCTGGCTCCTCTGGGTAATGGCTGTTAACAGATGCTAAAACACACACACGTGTAGGTCTCACAGGGAGAGGCTCCCTGTGCCAGCCCCTGTTCCCGTGGAAAGAGGAACAGGCACCCTGGGGCTGCATGAGAGGAGATAACATCACTGCAGGGCAGGAAGAGGATCATCTCTGAAGAAAGGATTTGGGGTGGTTGGCTGTCAGGAGACATTTTTGGTGTCCCCACCTGCACATCCATGGCAGGAATGGGCAGAGGTGTGGGGGAACAGGCAGGTAGGGATCTCAGAAGGCAGCAGGGTTTTGAAAGCTCTGTCCAGTTCCCATCTGCCAGCTCCAGGGGTGAGCAAGCTGTGGCTGGGGGAGTTTGCAATCCACAGAGCAGCATTTATAGCATGACTTGTTTGACAGCTCCTGGCACGGGCACAGGACACGGAGATGGTTTTTAATAGCACGTTTGTATTATAAAAAGAACTCTGTTTCAGCTGAGATTCCCTGGACAGAGGCGAAAGACATTCAGGCAAGGACAGCACTGCTGGTGCTGCTGCAGGAGTGAAACAGATGGGAAGTTCAGTGTGTCACCTTGAAAACACAGATCATCACAGCTCTGCTCCTGCTGTCCTTGAGAGCTCCCCCAGTCACTCCAGCACCGTGCCCAGAAACCTCTCTGGGGTCTGGTTTGGAGGGAACAGGACCTTGGAAGTGGAGTTAAAGTTATATTTTCGTTCTTTTGGTCTTGGTGTTGGAGAGACAGATCTCACCCAGAGCAGGGACATGGAGGTGTTCACAAACGAGGTGTCCCACACTACTGATGGGAGAACTGGGAGGAACTGGACGCTGCCAAACCAGTCCCTGAAGTGGTTGGTGTTGGGCACAGCAGGTGCTGTTGGTGCCTGTCCCCTCTGCTCAGAGAGGGCTCACACATCATGTGTAGAGCACATTCCTGCCCACCAGCTGTGGGGACAAGAAGTGGTGCAATCAGATGTCAAGGATATATTCTATATCTACATCTACATCTACATCTACATCTATATCTATATCTACATCTATATATATCTATATCTATATCTATATCTGTATCTATATCTATATCTACATCTATATCTATATCTATATCTATATCTATATCTATATCTATATCTATATCTATATCTATATCTATATCTATATATATATCTATCTATATATATATCATATATCCATATCTATATCTATATATATATCATATATATAATATATATCATATATCTATATCTATATCTATATCTATATCTATATCTATATCTATATATATATATATATATATCTATACCTATACCTATACCTATATCTATACCTATACTTATACCTATATCTATATCTATACCTATACCTATATTTATACCTATACTTATACCTGTATCTATATCTATATCTATATCTATATCTATATCTATATCTATATCTATATCTATATCTAAGCTATATCTATATCCTAACTGTATTCTAAAATACTGTTATCTTATTTAGGTTATTTATTTAGTCTTGAAGGCATCTCCAGACTTTTTACTATTGTTGAATGTGTTCTCTGGGATGTGGAGACAGATGTGTGGTGCAACCCAGGATTTGCCTGGGATGTTTGCAGGCTGGGAGGGTGAGTGGGGTGTCCTGGAGAGGAAAATGCTCACCTGTGGAGGGCTGTGAGGCTGTGGATGTGCTGAGCACAGCTGTGTCTGAAGAGGGAGACTGGAGAAGGAGCTTTCTGGCTTGCTTTGACCTGCACAGAGTGTCCTACCAGCCCTTGAAAGAAAAAGAGTCTCCTCCAAGAAAGAACTTCTGAGAATTTCCTGAATTGCAGCATCTCCAAGAGTGTGCCTGTAATATTTGCTTTGCTTGGCTGCATGATTGACAGCATGGACACATCAGATTCACATCAGAGCACCTGAAATGCTGTCCCTGCTTCCCAGGAAAGCAGCTGCTTTATTGGACTGCAGTGAGAGATTTGCTTGGAGGGGGAGAGGGAAGGGAGCTCTATGAGTAAAAACAAATATCAGAACAATGAAAGCTAGAAGGCGACTGTCTGGGATATTAATCTCTCAGCCCCACTGTTATTTAGGATTTTTCACAGACTATTCTGAGTTGGAAGAGACTAAACTATCTCTCCAGCAGAGGAAAATTGAGGAAGGTGTTTCCAGGTCTCTGAGCCCTCTGTTCAAAGGTTTTCTTCTTCTGTTGAATACAAGTGAAGTTGCAAACACCACATTTAAATCAATCATTTTATCCTAATTTAGGAGGCCATCTAAGACACGTCCATCTCATGGCTTTGCTCCTCTCTTTTGGCAGAAAGCTGAGCTCTTAACTCAGAAAAAGCAGCTGATAGATGGAACAGAGGAACCACAGAGGAGTCCCAGCCCCTCTGGATCCCACTAACTGCACCCCTGAGAGGGGTCAGCTGAGCTGAACACACAAACTTGGTAAAAACCATTTGAAAAGGATGATTTGGCAGAGCCCAGCTGTGTTTATTTGGTGTGGAAGGTAACCTGAAAGCACACACTGTTCACTTCAAATCTTGTCATGCAAACCCTGTCAGTTTTAGCTGTTGTTCTGAAACTCAGTAGCCCTAAATTATATTTGCTCTGAAACCAGGGTGGAGCTTGGTCCAGAGCAGATTTCCTAAAGCCAGATCTGCTGGAAATATGGGCTGATTCCCCATCTGTGAGGGCAGAGCAGCAGAGATAACCCAAAGAGGGGGCTCAGGGTAACACACGTGCTGGGCACAGGCTGATTTCTGAACAAGTCTCTTTTTTTTTAGATTGAAAATGTTTGGGATTTTCTTAGAAATTACTTTTCACACCGCAAACTCATAGCTTTCAAAAAATGAAAGGATTTGAGAGTGCAATGAAATCTTTTTTTATTTTTTTTTTTTCCAATATGAAATACCCCTGTCAGCTCCCCATCTTTTTATTCCCACAAACGTTCTTTTACCCAACACCATTGTTCCTATTAAATATTTTCAGGTTGTGCCATTCTCTGGAACTGTGTTTCCAGCAGCATCTGTGCTGCCCACACGAGGAAGAGCAGGGCTGATCAGGGATGTGCTGCAGTGCCAGGTGGTGACAGTGACCAAGGGCCAGCAGGGACGTGCTGAAGGCTGGGCTGGACATGAGCACACTCAGCCAGCAGAGGACACGCTGCAGGGCATCCCCTGGCACAGGATAAACTCATGTGACAGCATTTAGGGTAGGCAGCCCTCAGGGTTTGCCTTATGGGGAGTTGGATTTATTATTTCATGAGTGAGATTTGGCGTAGCGTTGCGCGCGTGCCAACGTGTGTGTGCTGCCCCACGTGTGATCCAAATGGTGTGGCCAAGCTGTTAAAGCCATTCCTCCCCACTTGGTTAGCTCCTTCTGTTGGAAACACTAAAAATGCCTGTGCTTTCACAGAGCAGTTAACAGCCTCCATGTGCTGCACAGCAGATGGTTCAGTAATGGTGGGGGCGTATTTTACAATAACCCTTTTCCACATGGGGAAATCGAGGCATTGGGAAGGCTCTTTCTGATGGCTGAGTGTCAGGGGCAGAGAAAATCTACAGGGGTTCAGGAGATGGAGAAACAGAGTTTTAGGGGCTGAGCTCACGCCAAACTCAGCTTTGATCAGTGGACTCTTCCAAGGTCAGGAAGAGTAAAAGATATTTCCAGAAGACAACCTGGACTGCTTCATATTGAGAATCCTCCAGAATCCCCCTCTAAGGGCTTTAGGAAGCTGCCCACTGGGGTTAAACCCCAACAGCTCAGCCACACACAGCTGCTCACTCATTCAGCAGCATGGGGGAGGAAGGTGGAAGGGTAAAAGTCCTCCCAAAGGCCAGAGCTCTTTTGTATAAATCTTGCCTCAGATAATTCTGAAAGAAAATACATTTGTAAATGCCAGAATTTCCCAATGGGCTCCCTACAGGGAGGCAAGGGAGCCAGCTCAGCTACTAAGTTCTGCCTCGTGAATAGCTGTGCTAATAATAGCCACAGAAATTAGATCAAACCACAGGACAGTGACAATAACAGCTCAGATTTTTCAGAAGAGCTGAATGACTTGTGCACCACACCTTTTGCAGAGTGAATGGCACAAGAGGATTCCTCCTGAAAATCTGGGCTTGAGAACAAATGCTAAGCCCCTGGGATAGCTGACCCTCCACTTTTCCAGAGTGTTAGCATTGATTATCCCAGACTTGAGTGCTGAACTTTACAGCAGGACATAACTGAGCAGCCAGCCCAGAAGTGAGATGTCACCACAGACCCCAGTTAAACACTGATAGTGACATCTAACATGAATTCATCACTGCATTTTGGTTGCTTTCTCCTACACCAGAGATATTACTTAGGAGGAGCTGTGTAAACTCATGTGAACTCAAACAGGGTGTGCAGTGATGGGGGAGAATATGTCAAATATTGTGCTATTTTGGCCCCAACGCTGTGCCAATGCTGCTTTTATTTCCCATTTTGACGTGTCTCCATCACCACATACCCTAGATCCAGGCAGTACCCAGTGTGATCCAGCACTTTCAGGTGCTGGGATGGGCTCTCCCAACCCCCTGGTGCACTTGGCTGTGAGGGCTGCTGCTGTCCTTGGCTCTGTGTCTGCTCATGTCTGCTCTGAATGAACTCTAGAGGCAAAGCCACCCCTCTGAACGTGCTGCACCTGCTGTCCCCACTCAGACATCCATTAGGACCCTGTCCTTGTCACCTTTGCTCATCCCTGTGTCCAAGCATCAGCCCAGAGGGTGACACAGCTGCCTGATGGCAAAACCTCTTCCCTCCCCATCTCATTCCTATGCAAGGGACGTGCTGGGGACCCATCCCTCCTCTCTGTTGGCTGCCAGGGGAGTGAGGAAGGTGGAGTGGGGCCCCTGCCCTGCCCTGCCCTGGACAGGACACGCTGTCCCAGGGAGAGCTGCAGCTATTTTAGCAGCTGGGCTGGAGGAGCCGGTCGGAACCAGCAGTGAGGGCAGCACGGGGAGGATGTGCTGCAGTCATAAAAATTCCACCGAGATAAATCAATAGAGGGCGGAGGAGAATGAGAGGGAGGGATGGCAAAGTCAGACTCTCTTCATCTCTGCACACAAAAGAGAGGGAGGCAGTGGGGGTCGTGCAGGTTCAGCAGGAGTGAAAGGGACCTGAGGTCGCGTCAGGAGCTGTCAGGAGCAGGGACTGCACTGGGGGAACTGGGTCTGGGGTCTGGTTCAGACTTGTTCCTGCATGGCATTAATTAGCAGCTTCTCAGGCAGGCTGAAAAAGAGTTAAAGGAGCAAACTGACTTGCAGCAGCGAGCAGCAGAGTGGTGGGCTAATGGTGTGGGCTACTGCCAGTCCAATCCAGGCAGGAGCTGCCTCCCAGAACTGCCAGTTATCCATGAGCTAGGACACACTCTCCTACCAAGACTGAAGGTCCTTATTATGGTGAAAAATCTCTCTTCTGTCAGTAAAAGACACAGGATTTTTTAACTGGTTGCACCCAGAGCTGGGACCATGCAGCCCCAGCTTTCTTTTCTAATCTCCAGCAGAAGATATTTGCCCAAGGACTCACAGTGCTCTGAGTTTTCATATGAACCCTTTGCAGTGCAAGTCCTGTAGCAAGGGGTTGATTGTCACTAGCTTTATGCACAGCACTACTACTGCTCTATGTACAAATTAGGTGTGTGGGACAGGGCTGGCTGTACCCCAATAAAAAACAGAAAGAGCTGCCTGCTTGCCTTCTCTGCTAAGCTGGTGAGCAGCTTTCCCTGCCTGTGACTGAAAGGTGTAGCTGAGCTTAAGGCTGGGTTCAGCCAATGTCCACACTGCCCCTTCGTGCCTGTGCTTAAAGGGAATATTGAGTTCTCTGCCAAGAGGAAGCCCAAGGTCTTGTTTGTATGATCCTGGTTTTGCAGGAAAGGGCCAGGCTCAGCCCACCAGTGAACACAGAGTCCTGGGCTCTTCCTAAATGTGCCACGGATGTCCTGGAAACCTGTCAGTGTTCACCGACACCAGCTCCCAGACTGAGAAAATAAATATTCTGTTTGACTGCCTGCAGAGCAGAGGAGCAGGCTCTGCTTGGCCTGAATGCCTCCCAAAGCTTGCCCTTCTTCCTTGCCTTTGCCAGGAATACACCATTGACATCTTCTTTGCCCAGACGTGGTACGACCGGCGGCTGCGGTTCAACAGCACCCTGAAGGCGCTGACGCTGAACACCAACATGGTGAGCCGCATCTGGATCCCAGACACCTTCTTCAGGAACTCCAAACGGGCTGATTCCCACTGGATAACCACTCCCAACCAGCTGCTCCGCATCTGGAACGATGGGAAAGTGCTCTACACGCTCAGGTACCCCCAGCAGGCTCTGCCGCGGGGAGGGAACAAAGATGGACAAGTGGTTCCCCAAACTAAAATCCTTTAAAATGGTGTCTTGGTCAGTCCAGCTGCTTTATTCTGTTAATAAACATTTGGCTCTTTGCTCCCATAACTTCTCACTTCCATAAACAGAAGGGCTTTTTGAAGGTGAAACTTAGATGTTTTTCCTCACCTTGAAAATACCAGAAAGTATATTTTTGGTTTGGAATGTTCCTGCAAACAGACTGATCTTCAGCAAATTAGTTCTCAAGGAAGTGAGAATGCCTCTGTCACATTTAGGTGTTGGAATCAGCCCATCTTCACCAGCTCAAAATCTCTTTCCCTCTCTCCCTGTCTCAGGCTGACAATCGAGGCTGAATGTCTGCTCCAGCTGCAGAATTTCCCAATGGACACTCACTCCTGCCCTTTGGTTTTTTCCAGTTGTGAGTATACACATTTTAAAGACAGCTTTAGAAGGCTAGAGAAACCTCAGTGGAGTAACTTTTCTGGGGAAACCACCCTCCCTTTTAGGTACATCTTTTCACCTAATTTCTATGGCACCCTTCCTGAGCCATTACCCTTCATGGCCTGAAGCATCCTCCCACTCCTGGGCTAGCAGGGGTCATCAGGGACAGACTCACATCATCTCTGAGTTTCCCCTTAATTTGGGTGGATGGTTGGAGGAGATTATTTCACTGACCTTGTGGTCACTCCACACAGAACACAAATATATATCCTGGTGGACAAATGGCACCTTGTCCTGCCTTGCATCTTCCACCTTCTCGCACTCTCTGAGCGAGGTCTGGAAATGTTCTGCTCTAAAGGAAAGTTACTCAAACCTCCTCTTGCAGTCACTACTCATCCAGACTCTTCAGCAGAGAGAGCTTCTGATGTTATCACATCTCCTCTGGTAATTTTGCAGGGAGCCTTTCTGCACCAAGAGATCCCTGTCCTCGTGCGTGGGTGGGAAATCTGATTTAATCATCTGAGCTCAGGTTCTCCTGCTTCCCCTGCCACTGAAGGGATGCAGCTCAGAGCTCTGAGGTGCTTCAGAAGGAGGCAGCATACTGAGATCTCAGCCCTTCATCTCCCACCACCCCTCATTCTTTGCTAATTAATGTGCATGCTGTACACGCTTGATAATTAGAAACACACTGCTAGTTAGCTGCCAAGCTCTTACTCCATCCTCCTCCAAGGGAGTTTCTCCTAGGTCCCTGCTTCACAGCAGGCTGGTTTCTTTGTCAAGAAAGCCAGAGGCAGGAGAAGCTGTGCTGCAGCCTGCAGGACCAGTTTTCTTCTCCATGGAGACTTCACCCCTTCTTTTCCATAGATCAACTCCCAGGCAAGAGGTACAGGGAGCAGACAGAGCAGGCAGAACCATGCTGGCAGCTTTGCATTCCCAGTGTACTCATGCCTGGGCACTCATGAGGTGCCAGCTGCCCCAGGGAGCTGAAACCCTTAAAGATTTCAGGCTGGTGGAGTCAAATTCACAGAGCAGTGGGGGCTGGAAGGGGCCTTTGGAATCATCTAGAACAGTCCCACTGACAGGCAGAGCCACCTAGAGCAGGCTACACCTGTGTAGTGCAGCCAGGTGGGGTTTTGAAACCAGAGTTTTGACTCCAAAATTATGGGAGGGAGACTCCACAACCTCCCTGGGCACACTGTTCAGTTGCTCTGCTACCCTCAAAATTCTTCCCCAAACCAGCAGAGTCCTCTTGGACCAGCCCACACCTCATTCCCAGCAGTGCAGTCCTTAGAAAGGCTCCGTTTCTGGCAGTGCCTTGCTTCTGGCAGTGCCTTCCCCACCCCCAGGACCTGAAGCAGCTCAGGAGGGGAGATGCAGTCCCTACTCCCATTCCACGTGGGAATCTGCACAGAAGGCACCAGGAACTGCCTGGAGGGTTCATGTTTGCAGCCAGGGTGGGGTACAGTGCATGCTGTCCCAGTGATGCTGGATGGATTTTCCCAGATGGATACCCCCGGGAGGAGATTGTCTATCGCTGGAGACGCTACTCCATCGAGGTGTCCGACCAGCGCACCTGGAGGCTCTACCAGTTCGACTTCACAGGGCTCAGGAACACCTCAGAGGTCCTCAGGACTGGGGCAGGTGAGGCAAGGGGAGGCGGCTCCACTGTGCTGGAGACCTGGTGGGGGGAAAAAGAGTGGGGCAAGAAGGTTACAACAGCGTGGTTAAATAAATAATCTAAAAATGAAGTGATGGGTCTTGGCTAGAGGAAGCAGAAGTGATAGGGATGAAGGGTGAGGGGAAGATGGAGAATGGAGAAGCCAGAACCACTGACATCTGTGAACTTGGGGTGACAGTGCTCTGAATTAACCTATCCCTAATTGAAGGGCCAGGAGGGAGAGGAGAGGGAGTTTAAATCCCCTCTCATTGCAGTGTGTGCATGCTGTGTAATCTCTGGCTGATGCTTATGATTGGAATGAGGGTGGAGAAACCAGAACTTGCAGGTCTCAGTGTTTCCCTCTGTAAACTCCTGTCAGGCTGATGAACACCTGAACTGTGCTTTAAGAGACAGGGGCAAGGCTGCATGTGTGAAGAAACTAAGTAATGGAAGCCCTTCAGCTCCTCCTCCTCCTCACAATAGCTCACATCCCCTTTCCTTGCCACAGACAACTGAGGAAAGCCTCTGGATTCCTGCAGGTGGGGTGAGCTCATACTTTTAAGCCCTCTGAAAAGCAAAGAGCAGAGCTTCTCCCACTCTGCAGAAGCTGCTGCTCTCAACAGTGGCAGCCAAGGTAGAAAGGCAGCACAAACTGGGACAAGAAGTGAAAGTGTCTTGAATGCACCTGTGGACCTCTGATGTTTGTAATTCTCTTTTTTTTGGTAATTGCTTGCAAGCTTCATCTTAACCCCAGAGCTGTCAGGTGGCTTTCTTCCAATACTCACTGTGAGCCTCTGAAAAAAGAGAGAACCACCACTGTAAGTTGCCAAATGAGCAATTAGGATGTGCAGCACCACATGCCTTTTCCAGAGGCAGAAGCAGACTCTCAGTGGAAGTGATTGAAGGACAGTTCCTTTGTCACAGCTCAGGTAGTTCGTTAGCAAGCCAGGCCATGCAGCCTGGCACAGCCAAAGAGCTTCTATAGAAAAGAAACCCTTGCAGCAATCAGCTGAAGATAAATGCTGTCTGCAGTTCCTTCCCTGAAACTTTTCCAAACTGTGTGCTTTTCAGAGTCCTTAGCCAGGCCAGTATGAGTGCAGCCTGGTGGCCATATGGACAGCCAAGCAAACAGCCAGCTGGGCAGCCACCAAGTCAGCTCCTAAATGAGTCACAAAGACATCAAGCAGGACAGCTACACAGCCAGCCAGGTAGCCCCAGAACCCACTAGTAACAAAACCAGCCAGCCACGTGAAGCTAACAACCTGGGCAGCTACAAAACCTGATGGACAGGCACTTAAAACAACGAGAAAACCTCACCAGAAACTCCAAATTCTGGAACTTTGCTGATTGTCCTGCTTCAGGAAGCCCCATGCTATGATTCCAATGTCTCTGTTGCTTTTTCCTAGGGGAGTACATGGTGATGACAGTTTCTTTTGACCTGAGCAGGCGTATGGGTTACTTTGCCATCCAGACCTACATTCCCTGCATCCTGACTGTTGTTCTTTCCTGGGTTTCCTTCTGGATCAAGAGAGACTCTACGCCAGCCAGGACATCTCTGGGTAAGAGGCAGGATGATGCATGTCTGATGCTTGTCAAACTCTGTCAGGCAAGCAGACTGCCAGTGCTGGGCTACAAAATCTCCTGAAGCACTTTGCAGTTTTCTGGCATTTTTGAGCTCACCAGAGAATATTTCACTCCTTCAGCTTCCTGTGTGTAACATTCCACAGCTCAACCAAATCTCCAGCTGTGCTGGCTTTGCCTGCTGGGTTATCTTGGGCTCCATCTGAAACCCAAGAACAGCCTTTCCCAAGCTGACAATGGGATATTCTGGTGCACCAAAAGGGACAGGGAGGGGCTGAGCTGTGGCATTGCAGTGCTGCCCAAAGGGCTCCTGTCACTTGCACACTTTCCACGTTTCCTCACAACTTTTCAAGGTTTCTGTGCAGGGCTGCTGACAGCCAGGTTGTAGGGTTAATAGGCAAAGTTGCTTGGCTGCATCCACAGAGTCCCAGACTCTGGCAGGAGCTGGAAGCTCTGTAGGTACAACCTTTTTCTGTCAGCCACCCCACAGGACCCAGAGAGTGACAACAGCTCTGCCTATACAGGTTTTCTCAGCAAGCTGCAGTGGCTCCTTGAGGCAGGAGAAATGTTTCTGTTGGCTGGATGCTGCTCTGATGGGTGCTGGGGAGATCTTTGTGAGTCTTTAATACCCTTTGGCTGCATCTGCATTTTGCAGCAAGCTGTGATTCCCAGTGCTGTCCCTCTTATCAGCCCCACTGACTTTGCCTTTAATTGGAGGCAGCATTCCCAGCCCTGCCTGCAGGTCTCTGTGGGCATGGAGAGGAGAGGAGGGACCATCAGCTATTCAGAGCCCATCCATGATGGCCATGTCTCCCCACCTCCCTCTCAAGATTAATTAGTCTGGTGCTCATGGAGAAAGGAGGAGGAGGAGGGTGTCATTTCCAATGAAGGTGTGCCATAGTCTGTGGCTGGTAAAGGAATGAATAGCAAGAGGAAAATGTGCACGGCTCTAGTGACTGTCTCAAAAAACAAAGGCAAGTTTCCCCAGGAGAGGGGCCCCCCTCTATGGGAAGGGATTACAGCCCATGAAGAATAATGTATTCTCTCCACAGCCCCTGTTGTACTTAATACAAATGATCCCCAGCACATTTCGAGCCTGCCAGCCTACATTAGGGAGATGTAAACTGGACCAGTTCCACTGGCACTTCAAAAACTGGGGAAGTCACATCACATCTGCTGATGCAAGTATGGCAGGAAAACATGAGAATCTTTTGCCATGCTCATCCCCAGAGCCACTGAGGCAACCTCAGGAAAGGGTGGCAGGTGGATTTAGGTGGATGCTAGAGAAGGAGAAACAGGAGGATTCCTGCTTCTTCCCCACATCCTGAAAATCAGTGGATGAGATCACAGCACCAGCTCCTGTAGCTGGTCCTGTGCTGGCTCCTGGCACTTCATCTCTGGAAGCAGAAACGTGAGCATTGCTGCTTCTGCAGAAACAATTCCAAGCCCCACTCATGTCAGAAGAAATTCCTTATCACCTCCTACACACTTGCCCTCTGCATCAAGGAGTGGATGGATTGTGAAAAGCTGTCTCTGAGGAATAGCCAGGGGCAGATTGGAAATGTATGGGTAGGAATTGGACCAAGGAAATAAAGGGAACCTTGTGATTGGTATCTCCTACAGGGCAGCCTGATGGCCAGGGAGCAGAACAGCACTGGCAGATTTTTTCCAGGACATTTTCCAAAGAGCACAAGGGCTCTCAATCCCCAGGTGTAAGAAATCAGGAAAGGAAGGCAAGAGACCATCCTGGATGTGTCAAGAGCTTCTGGTCAGACTAAAGGGCGAGAAGGAAATGCACAGGCAGTGGAAGCAGGGACAGGTATCCTGGGAGGAGGACAGGGACACTGCCCAGTTGTGTAGGAATGGGGTTAGGGATGCAGAGGATACTAACAGGGGCTTCTCCAGGTTTGTCTGCCAGAGAGGGAAGATCAGAGCAGGTTGAATACAACTGGAAAACTGGTTAAAATGGATGAGAAGGAGGCTGAGGTACTTTTTCTTGACTCAGTCTTCACTGGCAGCCTCTCTCCCCAAATTCCACAGTGGATGGACTGCAAGACAGGGACTGAAGCAGCAAAATCCCTCTCACTGCAAGAAAAGATCAACTTTGAGACCACCTGAAGAACCTGAACATCCATAAATCTGTGGGACCTGACATAATACATCCCAGAGCATGGCCAATGTGGTTCCCAAGCCACTCTCCATGATACTTGGAAAGTCATGGTAGTAACCAGAAAAGGGGAAATACTGCACCCATTTTTTCAAAGGGTAGAAAGGAGGACCCCAGGAACTACAGACCTTTCAGCCTCCCCTCTGTGCCTGGGAAGGTCATGGAATAGATCCTTCTAGAAGCTCTGCTGAGGCACATGGAGGACAGGAGGTGAGGGCATCCCTGCCTGACCAACCCAGCCTCATGCAGAGCCTGATTTTCTCACTCATTTACCAGTCCACACTGATGGCCTGTGTGATACCTGAGTCCTGAACATCATTCTTTTTCATAGAGCATTGTCAGAGGCTCCTCAAGACCAGAGTCTGCCTGAGCAGAGCCAAAATGGAACCAGACAACCAGAGTAGAGGGAAAATGGGAGTGTTTTGAGGGTGGATGCATGTAGAAGACAGAAGTTCTCTGTTGGAAAAGATGAAGCAGAGGAATCTTGCAAATATGAATGCTCAGATTCTGGGAATATAGAAACCATGAACAAAATTGAAATGAAAGCCACATTTGAGATACCAAGCCTTAGTTACTGAATTACCATGAAACAATAGGATGGCTCCTGAAGGTAATCCTCTCCTGACAAAACAATGCCCTCTTCCAGAGAGCAAGACCAAAGGTCACAGAAAGACTTGCCAGGGTCCAAAGATTAGATCTTAGAGTCTAAAATGTAACACATTCTGCTAATATAAGGATTCCTATAGGCTCTATGTAAATGCTATAGAATTTGTATCTTGTACTACATTGGTTAATGGAAATTAGAATATTCATCATGGAAGATTTATTGTATTGTAAACGGGAAATCGCTCTCTTTACTCTCTTACTCCTCTTCCTCTCTTCTCCTTACTCTTTCTTTTTGCTCTCTTCTCCCTCTCCTCTCTCTCTCCCCCCTTTTATCTCTTTTTTGTCCTGCTCTGGGGCTGTGCTGGGCAGCCCCTAGCAGCGTCTTTTATAACAAACTGCGCCTGTAACCTTTAGCTTTAACAGAGCGTTTGAGTTTTGTCCCTACCATCTACCCCGATACAAAGACCCCTGCAGACTCCAGTTCTCCTTGTTTTCTCTCCCAGGCATCACGACTGTGCTCACCATGACCACCCTGAGCACCATCTCCCGCAAGCACCTGCCCCGAGTTTCCTACATCACAGCCATGGACCTCTTTGTCTCTGTGTGCTTCATCTTTGTCTTTGCTGCTCTCATGGAGTATGCCACGCTCAACTACCTGGTGGGAAACAAGAAACCACTGGAGCACAGCCACAGGAAAGCCAGGCTGGTAGGTGACAGGGGCCAGCAGAGGTGGAGGATGTTAAAACCCCCAGCTATTTAAAAATATCCTGCCTGAGCCTGCATTGGAAACTCCTGATGTGGTTTAGTGCCTGACTCACACTGAGTTCATCCAGTCCTCAGACCTCTCAATGTTCTGGGCCTGAGAGGTGAGACACAGCCAGAAAAAAGCAGCTGAGGCTCCCTTAAAACAAGGAAGCCCCTGTCAGAGCCAGGCAGTCTGTGCTGTCTCCAGAATTGCTGGAGAGCTTATCAGAACAGTTCAAAATGACTCACATGACTGAATGCAAATGCCATTAAGACACCTGTGTCTGGATTACAGAGGTGTCTTAAGTCACAGAGATGCAGAAAATGACTTTTTATTTTGTGGTCTTCCATCAGAGGACCTCTCGAGTGTGGGGATAGTGAACCCGTGGTGGTCATTATTCTCTTCATCCTCATCCTCTGTCTGAGTTCATGGCAGGTACGTTGACATATTAACTGGGCCAGAACTGAAACAGAAAGAGGACACATCTCTTCTGGGCCAGGCTCACTTCCCAGCACATCTCATATCCCCCCACCCTCATTTCCCAGGGTGGACAGAGCTCTTCCATGAGGCTCAGGATGGGCCAAGAGGAGGCACACAGCTTTTCTCCAGTAACTGCAGCAGCCAGCAGACACATCTGGGCTGTGTGCTGTGTCTTCAGAGACAGCTGAGCTCAGGGAAATGAGCAAAGAGGCCAGAACAGATCGAACAGGTCGTGTTTCTGCACTGACTATTATTGGCACAGATGGGGAATCAGTGCAATCAGAGCTTTTCTGTGCCCTGGGGTGCCAGAAGAACACTCACAGTCATGCAGGGAGCTGCCGTTCCCCCAGTACACACACGCGGTGATTCACAGCCAGGTGCAGAGACTGGGGATGATCAGTCATCCCTCTCCACTGAGCTGCACCCGTGATGGGCTGATCTATCACCACTGGGGTGGGGGTGGTGTCCAGAAGGTGTTTTGCTGCCTTTTCCTGCCCTTTAACCTGCCTGCCTGTCCCCCTCGCAGCCGCCTGCCGGAGCACAGGTGATGCCAACCTACACCGCCATCAACATCAACCACATCATGCACTGGCCCCCGGAGATGGAGGAGGAGGAGGATGAGGACCCTGGCTCCCCGTGCCTGGAGGGGAAGGAGTGTGAGAGGTTCTTCTGCTGCATCGAGGACTGCCAGACGGGAATGTGGCGCGAGGGGCGGGTGCGCATCCACATTTCCCGCCTGGACTCCTACTCCCGCGTCTTCTTCCCCACCGCCTTCCTGCTCTTCAACATCGTCTACTGGATTGCCTATCTCTATCTCTAGCCCTCCTCTGGCCTCAGCTGGGCTGGACTGGGCACCAGCAGGGGCTTCTCGAGGAGCACAGAGAAAGTCTCCCCTGCTGTAGCCAGCTGTCAGTCCGAACAACCCGACCTGGTGATTCCCTCTTCCTGCTCTCTCATCTCTTCTGAGAAGAACCAAACAGCTTTTTTTTAGCCTTCTAACATATCTTTTTAGAGAATCTACCCTGCCCCTGACAACCCTCTCTCCAACACCACCAGCATTGTACTCCTTGTAAGATTACTCAAAAACATCCTATTCCCATCTCAAGCATTAGGGATTTTGTCAAAAACAAAAGCCTTAATGCTTTTCATTTTTCCATCCAATCCTACTCCAAAATTTCAAGAGAAGTGATGGCAAATGGAGTTTTCTGCACAGTTATTAAGACTGCAAAGGAAATAAAATACATCTCGCTACTTCTGCACCACTTCCACCAGAACAGATTTTGTGGGGTGCTAGAAGCTCAGAAAGGTCAGAAGGAAACAGCGTGGAAAAGGACAGCAGTGCAGCTTTTCCCCAGTAGCTGAGCTTGGCTGAAACGTTTTGGGCCTGCCCAGACATCTGATGGTGGCACTGAGGAGAGGATGGAGTTGCTGCAAGCCTCCCCCAGCTCCCTGCAGAGCATCTCTGAAGCATTCCTGACGGATCACTCCAGGACACCCACCCACTGAGGCACTGCTGATTCCACCAGACGGTGATGAAAAGCATTCACAGGCTGGGAAGTTGCTCCACCTGCCTTGGAGCAGACTCTTCACGGCCCAGGGTGACATTCCTGCTGCATGACCAGGACTGGGAGCAGGCTCTGCAGTTGGGCAGGGCCAAAAGAGGGAGGAAATCTTTGTGAGGAAGGCCAGAAGAAGCCTCCTGAGCCAGTTGTGGGGTGGTTTCCTTTGACCTGTGAATCACAGAGGGGCAGTGCTGTCCCGCGTGGTGACACTCATTGAAGCCATCAGATCTGTGCTGGGTAGTCAGTGCCAACCTGAGGAAGGGGTACAGGAACAGGAACACACAACCACCAGTGAATTCCTGCAGCTCAGATGTGTTCCCTTCTTTATTTTATTCATGATTGCATAAAACAAGAGTTTTCACCCTACCTGGATGACCCCTCCAGCTGCCATCATCCCTTGGCCTGTTTCCTCACAAAATCAGGAAATGGAGTGAGTTGTCCTTGATGGATTTTAAGAAGGACAAGCATAATGAGGTGGTCCCATCTTGAAGAGGTGGAGAAATGCATAGCACAGTTTCTGCTGGGGAGAAACTGCATAATAAGGAAGAGGAAGCTCAGGCCCAAGGTCCATAATGTGCCACCTGGCTGCCTCCCCATTCACACCAGCTGCTGATGTGGCCCACAGCATGATTGTGAAAAGCAGTGGGCTGATAATAGTTACTTACTGTGTAAATTAGAAACAAAAAAAAAGATCTTTTTTTAAAAAACAGCATGTTTAGGAAAAAAAAATAGAATTTAAAAGGCTTGTCAAAAGGAAAAAGCTGGCATGGCTGCAGAGGAAGAGTTAGGAAGGTCTGGCTCTCAGGACAGCTAACAGGAGGTTTCACGTATTCTTGGAGAGCAATTTGATCTGGTTTAAAGATGGATTCTGACACTGTTAAATCTGATCAGAATTAAGAAGTGTCATGTTTAATTCATTCACAAATGCAGCCTTACCTGGGCTCCAGATGAACAGCTAGAGCATCTTATTAAGAATACAATAGTACAACACTCAGCTAAGTATAACCTAATGGGGTCAGACCAGCAGAGCTCTGAAAGGGGAAATTGTGCCTGTCTAACCTGCTGCAGTTCTTTTAAAATACCAAGGAAGAGATAAAGGTTACTCAGAAGCATAATTTGCTTAGCTGCTCCGACAGCTTTTGAAAGGGAGGAAAGAAATTGTGGCGGGCGGTTCTAACTGAGGAAATTGATTTAGCAAAAGAATTATTAAGGAGGTTCTAATTAGAGGAAATTAACTGAGGAGAGGGGGGGAAAAAAAGAATTGTTAAGGAGGCTCTAATTAGAGGAAATTAATGTTTTAGAGAGAAAGACACAGAGAGGGAGAAGTCTAAGAAAAGAATCAAAACAACTTGCAGACAAGGGAAGCTGCTGGGTGACAGTGCCGACTCCCAGCCAAGCTGGTTGATGCTCTGCTCCCAGTAGCAGATCCTTATTAGATGTAGCAACAGAAAAACCTCCTATGACTCAGCCCTACACCGACAGGGAGCTGGATTAAACAGGGTCCTGTGATCTCCGTGGCGAGCCAAAAGGAAAGAGCATCCCGGATTAAAACCGGCAGACTCTGAGCAAAGCACAGCCTCACATTTGGGGAGGCAGCTGTCGGGGGTGCGTGGGAGGGGACACCCCGTGGAAAACCATATTTGCCAGATACCTCCTCGACAGGATGGTGGCTTGAAAGGTGTGCAGGCAGTGGAGGCTGAATGCAGGGAGAGAAATGTGGAAGGGGAGCAGCTGAGAAGAAGGAGGGTGGAAGGGAAAAATTGACAGCCCTGTGCAGTGGAGCCTGAGCAGCTGCAATTTGCTGTGGTTTTGGTGAACACACATGATTATCATGGGCACTGAGAACAGACTTCAGCCCTTACAGCAGCAACTTGTTGGAATTAGACCTTTTACAAAATCAGCTAGGAGAGAAACAGGGTGTAGAAAAACCTAAGAGGATGACAGGGACCCGGACAAAGTAGACTTGAAAGATTGTAAAAATTCACCAAAAATAGATAAAGCCAACACACACCCAGGTAATTTAACCAATGATGGAGGATTTGACAGAGGAAAATAGTCTAGCGTGGGCTGGAGCACAAGGAAGCTGATTACTAAGGCTGGGGAAGGAGGAGGGAGGGGGCTTTTTGGCTTAGGGAAATCTGTGCCCATCATCCACAGCACAATAAATAAAGGCATGCACAAATTCAATCACGGTTTTTAATTTTCTATAGTATCTAAAAAAAAATAAAAATAAAAAAAAAAAAAAAGGAAAGCTAAGAAAAGCCAAAAAGAAAAAATCTGCCATTCTTTTGGAATTGCTTTGCAAGGGTCCATTTTCCTTATAAAATGGTTTTCCAGCTGTCAGGAGGGAGCCCAGGGCACAGAGATTCAGTAGCCATTCCCTGCTCAGCATGGCTCTGGAACTCGAACCCCTCTGTGCCCTCCTAGGCTGGCACTGGACACAGACCCAAACCAAAGCCATGGGCTGAGCTGTGCTGCTCTGGGCAGGGAGAACAGAGTCGCCAGAGCTGCTGCAAAGCTCTCAGGTTGCTTCAAACACCTGGGTGGCTGTGAAGAGGGTCAGTCTCTTCTCCCACATAACAGTCTCTTATCCCAGCATAAGAGAAAACATGCTCTAGTTGTGCCAGGGCAGGTTTAGGTTGGATATTGGGGGGGAATTCTTCACTGGAAGGATGGTCAGGCTGTGGAACAGGCTGCCCAGGGAAGAGGTGGAGTCACCATCCCTGGAGGTGTTTAAAGGATGTGGGAGATTTGGCACTTGGGGAGATGGTTTGATGGAGTTCTTGGCAGTGTTAGATTTACATTTGGACACTGTGATCATAAAATGTCTTTCCCAACCTTAATGATTCTGTGATTCTATCACTCTACTATCCTAATATCTAATGATGGGGACTGGAAACCATGATCTCAGCATTTATGTCTTGTGGCCTTTGTTTGGAATATAAAAGGAAATCAGGAAAAAGGCTGATTTTTTTCATTTCTCTGCCTCCAATTCCTATTCTTCCCCTCTGAATTATGCTGCATAAGGAACCATTTTTAGCCTGTATGATCTTCAGGAGAGGGATTCTGTTACTGTGTGTTTGTACAGGGGCTGGCACTCTGGGGCTTGGTCCTTAACTTAGATTTCTGGATGCTTCTTATTATACATAATAAACAACATTATACACTTCCCATCCTCACCACTGTCTATCTACACCTTGTAAGAATGGTAAAAATTGTCCCCTGTCCCCCTCCTGATGGGATTACTGCAGCTGGTTAATTTATTTATTGCCCCAGAGAAAACTATCTTGTTGGAAAGCAGGGAAAAATGTCACTGATATCTTTGATGGGCGGTGGATATTTTTGGGTTTGTTGTTTTTCTTTAGGAAAGGCAGAAGCTGCTTCAAGCCAGCCCTGCTCAGGAGCAGCCTCAGCCATTTAAAGTCATTATTTGTAAAGCAGGAGAAAGCCTTGCTTGTTCCAGCCTGTTGCCATTGTAAATAAAATATCTGATGTTTCCCCAAGTGTCTTGGGGTGGAGGAGGCTGGGCAGTGATATTTGGTGGGTTTTATTTCAGCCTTTCTATCTCCCCATTTGTGCTGGTGGCTTTTGGAGGATCATAACCCAAAGGATAACCCCAGCTCTGGAGATGGCCTCACTCAAGGGCCACCCTCCTGTCCCTGGGCTCACACAGCCACATCTGCAGCACTTTAACATTTTAATCATTCTATTAACCCCACTTTTGATGCCAGTGGAGGTGTTGTTATTTGTCACTGAGGCACAGGAAGATAAGGTGCTGCTTTCTGGGGCAGAGAAAGCCCAAATGGAGCCCCTCCAGCTCTCCCTGGCACACTGTGTATCCCTCTGAGATTTAGCAGGTCCCAAAATGTTAAAAACATCAGGTCATGAACGGGGAGGGAAGGGGGAGAAGAGAAAGTTATATTAAGTCGTTACTTTTTATATTCCTAATATACATTCATTATAATTTGTCTTCCTCTTAATGCCTCAGATTTGTAGGCCTTGGGAAGATTGAATTTAAGGAGAATGAGAGCGGCAAAAAATCAAAAATCTTCCAAGCTGTGTGCCTCAGGGTGAGGGGGGAGACACAAAAATCTCCTGCCTGCATGGGATGGGAGCTGCTTCCCCTTATGGAGAAATGGTTCCATCACACAACCTCTGGCAGCTCACAAAGGGCAGGATCTGGGGAAGAACACACCTTGTCTCCCAATTCTCCCATCAGAGTGGGTGAGGAAACCCAGATACCCAAGGGAAATCCTATTGCCTGCAGACCTCCAATTAAAAAAAAAAAAAAGGAAAAAAAAATTGTTTTTGGTTTTTTTTTTTTTTTAATTTTTTGAAGGATTATGCATGAGAAAATTGACTCAGTTTTCCATCAGAAGGACTCTCAGGTATTTCAGCTTGGTTTTCCATTGCTGTTGATGCTTGACATGATTTTACCCCTCTCTATTTGTTTTTTCTGCTTCTACCCACATCTTCCAGAAAAAGCAAATAATAGTCTGGGCCCTCTGTCCCAGCCACACTTCTGGCACCATCTGAGCCTGTGAGAACAATGCAGGGTAGAGGAGAGCTGGGAAGCCTCAAAAGCTGCTCTGAGCAGGTCGGCATAGCAACATCTCCAGGGAAAACGTTCCATGGGGTAATTTCCATTGGCTTCAAAGCCCACTTGGGCTGCTGGAGTGGTATAAAAGGGACTCAGAAAAAGCCTGTTAATTAGGATTATCAGCTTCAGGAACATCAAGCCGCAGTGCTCTGAGCTGAGCCATTTATCTGAGAGAGCTCGAGGCTCTTGACTGCCTCCTTCACAAGGCACAGGACCCCACGTGTCAAGGCAGACAACTCTGAAATCAGATGGCAGAGCCATCCATGAGGGAAGGGCCCTACCCTGGCTGCTGAATGGCTCTGCAGCCCCTCTCCTGTGCTCACCCCACTCAAGAGGCACAGACCCATCTTATCAACACGAGTTGCACGTGCTGTGAAACCCACAGGGCAGGTGCTGGGTGCCCCTGGGTGAGATTTTAGGGTGATGCACTTCTCATGGATGGCTGAAGAACCCCGAGAGAAAGCAGCCACTGTGGACAAAAGGTGGCATCCATGGGTGGTGTCACTGTCCTGGTTTGAAGGACAATTATTCTGCCAATAAAGGCAGAAGCTTCTCTTTGAAATGGAGAATGTGAACCTTCTCCTTTTAAATTATTATAATTTTGAAATTAAGGGGCTCTCAGGCAAAGAGATGGGAATTAGGAAGAACAGTTCTTTACTAGGAAAATTAAAATAGAAATGCAGTATTACACAGAACAATCCCAACCCCTGCCAGAGTCAGAATCCAAGCTGACACCCGTCAGTCAGTCAGGGTGTTGGCACAGTCCCATTCAATGGTGGCTGCATCCTCCTGCAGGGGCAGATGTGGTTCAGCTGGAGCAGTGCTCCTGGAGAAGGTGCAGTTTCCTCTGAAGCTCCAGGGATGATGTGGAAAGGTCTGGCTTTCCTCTGGAATCCAGTGGAAAGAAGGTCCCTTGGTGTCCAAAATGTCAGTTTTTATCTGGGTAGGAAAGGCTTGGCTCCTCCCCTGGCTGGAGCATCTCCCAGTGGGATGATGGAATTTTATCAGTCATGCCCTGGGACTCACTGGCCATGAACAGGAGATATCTCCTGGAGGGAGGATGGGCTGTGGGAAGATAAAGATGATTGCCCAGCTGGTTTAAAGATGGCCCATGAGCAGATAATGTGTGCCAGGAGATCAGGGTCACTGCCCCACCCGGCTGCAGCAGATGGGGACAGAATTCACATTTCTGGCACATCCTGCATTGCAACCCAAGGCAGTCACCGTGCCCTTTCATGGACTCCTTGGAAAAACAAGGCAGGGACATTTTCACAGCTGCTGGAAAATGACTTTTATTCAGCTGCCATAAGGTTCCTGCCTTTCATCATTCTGCTGCATGGAAGGCCCAAGGAAGGTGATAAGTCTGTAAAAATGAAACCCATCTTTGCAGCAGCCTGTATCACACACATGGGCAAAAACAGGCTGTAGGGAAAGGCTGAGTCATTGCCAGGCTGCCATGGGGCTGATTTGCATCCCTGGAGTGTTACTGACCCTGACAAACCTCCTCAGGAACTTTTGCTGCCACCTCCCCTTGCCAAGTGTGTGGTGAAACACAGATGTCTCCCTCACATTATTCTGCTTCTCAGGGTGTTTTCATCTCCTCAGGGTAAAACACTACCTGAATCAGAGATGAGCTGAAGGCAAAGCTGCCCATCTGGGACTGGAGTACCACTTTCCTGGTATGCATTGCTCTTCCTGGAGAAATAACTTTAGGTCTGGTCAAAAAATACCCATGGCAGCAATTCAGTCCTTCACACTGCAATCTGTTTTTCAAGATCATGCAGTCCAGGGCTGCTGGCATCCATGCTCTCAGCTGTGCCCATCACAAAGGAAAAGGTCCTTTGCCATATTGACTGCTGGACCAGGCTCAGGCAGCTCTGAAATACATTTTAAGGCAGAAAGGGATCATTTTAGCCACAGAAACTCCCAGTAACCTCAAATAATATATATATAGCAGTAGAAACACACCAGGCCAGAGAGACAGGGAATCCCTGCCCAAGAGTTCACAGCCAGCATTTTGGAAGTGCTCAGTGTCTGCTGTGGTCCCTGCCATGAGGACATTCCATGAGGAGCATCCTTCACCAACCAGCCCTTCTGTCACAGCCAGGTCCCCCAGCATCCAGCAGAGATCAGGAGCTCAGGGAAGGAAATCAACACAATGTGTGAGAAGGAAAAGCTGTAGTAAGGAATTTTAGTCAGCCAGAACTGTCACACCTCAAAATAACAGGTGGAATAACAATTCTAGGTGAGTGAATTTCCAAGTAAGATCACACATGGGCCAAACAGGTACAAACACAGATTTGAAGAAGAGTTTGGGTTAGGAGGAATCTTTAAATTCAATCTAGTCCAACCTCCCTGCAATGAGAGGGGAAATGTTCATCTAGATCAGATTGCTCAGAGCCTCAGAACCTGACCTTGGATATTCTCAGAGATGGGGCTTCTACCTGAGCAACCTATGCCAGGTTTTCAATACTCTCATTATAAAAAAAAAATTATCCTTGTATCTAGTCTGAACTTACCACCTTTTAGTTTAAAACCATAACTCCTTGTCCCATTTTGGCACTAAACCAAAGAGCCAAAGGAGCTGCACAAACCCTGTACCCCTCTGCCCAGCACCACTGGGACATTAAAGCCTAAGAGCCGAGTGCAGGAACATGCTGAGTTCATTCAGGCATTTCTCATTAGTTTCCCATGACTTCTCAATATCCTGCTACTCAATATATTCATCTGGCAGCAAATTAGAGATGAGGGAAAAGAGTCTCTGCCTAAGTCATCCAGAGAACACAAAACGATGAAGCAAAATCATGACAGGGAAAAACTTCTTGTGAGTCATCATCTTCCCTCCTTCCCCTCTCCCTTTGCAGCACTGCTGATAGTCCCAGAATTGCTCCATGAAGCCTGGAACCAGAAGGTTCCTATTTCTGCTTTTTTTTTTTGCTTTCATTTCATGTAAGAAAAGGAAGAAAGCAGCAACTGAATCTCTGGGTCTCTCCTCTTCTTCCTCTTCTTCCTCCTCCTCCTTCTTCTTCTTCTTCTTCTTCTTCTTCTTCTTCTTCTTCTTCTTCTTCTTCTTCTTCTTCTTCTTCTTCTTCTTCTATATTCTCTGCTGAGATTGATGGCCCAGCTATACCAAATCCATGACATAAATTAACTGTCCCTTTCCCATCATGCCAAATAAGATTTTACCCACCCACCATCCCTAAAAAAGGAACTCCAACCAACCAAAAAAAAAAAAACCAAGCAAAATAAACCAAACAGGTGGATTAATCAAAGAGAACACCAGAGCAGTTGTGATCAGTGCAAAATAATCCAGGGGTGCTACACATAAAAGGAAGGGAAATGGTCTCATGTCTGTAGAACAAAGAAAATGTTTTTGTCAAATCTTCAGATCCATGTGTTCAAACTGCAAGGCAATTTCAGTGGCATTGGTTTTGCTGTATCCTACCACATACTTCAAATTATAGCTTGATCATCAACTTTCACTGCTCAAAAAGGAAGATAAGAACTTGCTCTAGGCTGCTGTATTTTAAAGAACCATTTCTGATTTCTTTGGCCAAATTTTCAGAACAAATACATTTGTCCTTGAGACATGTTTTATTTGATCTGCATTGATATTCACAAAGTAACCCACTTCTCCCTGGCTGAAGGGACTGAAATGTTTGCTACAGAGACTTCAGATAAGCCATTAATAAATGTTGCTGGGTTTAGGGGTTATAGGGTCACCATTCCTTGTGGACCTATAGGTGGCCAACATTCCTGCAGTGTTTAGGAACTGAATTCAAATTCATTACCAGTGTGTATGTGCAAATTAGGGGAAAACTTGGCAGGTTGAAACCATCCCCATCTTCCATTAGCTAAAAAAATGGAAATATCTAGTCTGGAACTCTTGGAATCCTAAAGTACAGAAAACTTGTGAAAAGAAGGATGAAATGCAGAGAGACCATGCTGGTTTTTACCATCTTGGGCCAGCCAGAGGTCCAGGCTCTCCAGGAGCAGTGTCCCAAGGGAGCAGAAATTCATTTGGCTGATACATGAGTTTGCAGGGAGAAGGAAGAAAAGCTGGATGTGACTTTAGAAGAGGTTTTAGTCCAAAAGGCAGCTGATGAATGCAGGTAACTCACCTGACCTCACATGTAGTTCATGACTTTGGATGGAACAAGTACAGAAAGGAAAATAAAATTTTTAAAAAGGGAAAAAAAATCCAAAAATAATAGAGATTTCCGGCCACCTAAAAATGTATCAGAACAGAAACAACTCAGTGAGATCAGATTCTAGAGCAAAGCCAGAGCTCTCCTCAGAAGATCACACTGTTGGTGGCCTAAAACAACCTCTGTGAGGATAAAGCACAAGGACCTCACTTTCAAGTAATTAAAAAGCCTGCTGACCCCAAACCACCCTTAGCAGTTTGCTGTAACATTTCCCAGACCCAGCCTGGCCCTACACAGTCCCACTGCATGGAGAGAGTCAAAAATTGCTCCAGAAACCTCCAGTACCTGGGAGCAGGTCTCCTTCTCCAGCAGTCCTACTGTTCTCCCTCCCTGGGTGCAGAAAATGACATTATACCAATGCTGCATTCAGACATCCTGCTGCAGGTGACCCCTAAGGGGTCTCAAGTGAAGAGGAAATAAATAGACTGAGGCCCTTTGCTTTTCCTCCCTACAATCCAGGGCAGCCAGGACACAGCCAGGCTTTTCCTGCACCCAGAGAAGGGAGAGGGTCCCTGGCAGGGCCCTCATCTCCTCATCTCAGGGACTGCTTATTGTATGAGTAGATTATTATGCTGCAAATTTTATTTTAGCTATAACTGGGAAAAGTAATCAAAGCAAATGCAGCAGCTTGGAAGGAATCAGAGCAGGATTAGACATTTATATGAATAAGAATAGCTTCTGCACTTTGACTTGCTGTGATAAAAATAATAAGAACCTCAGTTTTCACACTCCAGGGCAGAAAAATGATCTCTGAACAAGGTGTTAGAAATAAATTTCCTCTCACAACAGCAGTCCTGAGCTGCCCAGGCCACAGGGTCTGGGGATGTGTGGCAGCCACAGCTGGAGGCACAGCTGGCTGGGAGCCCGTGGGCTTGTCCAGGAGAGATGAGATGGGTTGCAGTGCATCACAAGTAAATGAAGCAAGGCCACCACTCCCTTTTCTCCTTGCATTTGCTAAATCCTAGCCCACACCAAACGAAGAGCAGTGAGTTTGTGTACTGGATTCCAGGAATTTCCTCACCTTCTGTGGCTTGTTTCTCTGCAGAGATGGATCACTGCCACCCCTGCCTCCTCTTCCCCCCCAGGCTGAGCCTTTAAGTGGTAATGGCCTTAACTGATTAATAAACTGGCTTGAGACTGCTGATCTCTTTGGACCATTAAACCTTTCCCCAGCGACCAGTCATTAATCCCTCCAAAAATCCTCCTGGATGAGGTTGTTGTTAGCACCATCAATCCTTTTTAAGGCCTCAATTTGCAGCAGGAAGGAGCAGGGAAGTGCAGGAAAGGCTGCATTTGTCAGGCAGTGCCATCTGTCCCCTGGTTTGCAGAGAGCTGAGGCAGAGCTCAGGGCTTGCACCCTGGTGAGGGCTGTCCTTGTGCAGCACAGTGCATCCTCCACAGGGCAGCACAGCACTGCTCCAGGAATCTGGGGGATTAAGGAAGGCCAGGAGAAAAAGCTGGCTTTTTTTTCCTTAATTGCAGTGCCTTTGGCTGGGGCCAGAAGGCTCCAGCACAGGCGGGTACTGATGAATTCCTGCTGGGGTCTGAAGAGATGCTTTCAAATAAACAGGTCTGGGACAGCAATTACCCACAGCATGGCTACTAACAGACCCCTTGTCTTAGCTCTTCTTTCTAATTATTAAAACAGCCACATCTTCAGCCACAAGACTTGATTTGCCTCAATGTTGGCTCTGGAAAGGTAAATTTCAATCACCCAGTCCATAGCCCCCTGCCATCTTCAGCTTCTTCCCTCATTGTCAGCACACTAGCCCTGATTATCTTTCCTTAGCTCTTCCAGGACTTTTTCACATCCTTAAATCTCATTACTTTGCCATGCTTAGAGGCTTGGAAGGAGGATGGTGGCAGTAGAGGTGCTGAACTGTTCCCACCACTGATGGTGGCAGCATGGAAATCACATCTGCAAAACCACAGCCCAACCTTTCTGCATTTTAACCTAAAACTTCACAGCTACTTTTTCCTGCCTCTGTGTCTGAAAATTTGCAACTTTTGAACTCTGGGTTTTATGTCCATGTGAGAATTCAGAATTAATGTTTAAGATCAGGTTTTATAGATACAAGGTCATATAAGCCTGCCAGCTGGAACCAAGCTACAGTTGTGGCTGTACAAGAGCAAACTGTGCCCCAGTCTGGTCTGTGCTCCTCATATTGCACTGCTGTTCCACTGGAGTGCTCACAGGGGATGGTGCTGGTGCAAAATTGTGGACAGTAGTTTCCTTCTGGTGCCAGTTGTGTGAGGGATGGCTGCCCAGTTCAGGCAACATCAGAGGAAACAGCTCCAAAGCTCCAGTTGGAGCTCGATTTAACCATGATTTAGCCATTGCTCCCAAATTTAGCCATTGCTCCCAAAGTCCAAGAGGGGCAATGAGAGGGAAAACCCCTGGCACCAGCACAGCTTGGAAAAGGGTGACTCCATGCTTGGCCAAAGAGCTGATCACTGCTGTGCTCTTGGTTACACTTCCTATGTCTCTGTGCCAGCTGTGATTTGGAAATGACCGTGTCAGGTCTGTCCTTTCAGTGTGAAACTTCTTCTACCACAGAACACGTCTGTCTTGGGTTGCAATACAGGATGTGACCAAAAGTCTGTACTCTATCACCATCTGCTGAAACCAGGTGGGGCAGTGATCCTTATCTCTGTGGGAGATATCCTCTGCTAATGGGCCACTGTTAAAAACCAAGTGGGCCAATGTTCTTTATCTTTCCCATGACCCATCCTCCCTCCAGGAGATATCTTCTGTTAATGGGCCACTGAGTCCCAGTGCATGACTGATAAAATTACATCATCCCACTGGGAGATGCTCCACCCAGGGGGAGGAGCCAAACATTTCTTACCTAGATAAAAACTGAGATTTGGAACACCAAGGCAGCCCTTACCCACTGGTTTCCAGAGGACAAGAGCTACCAGACCTTTCTACAGGATCACTGCTTCAACAAACCACTTCATCTGGACTGCTACCACCACCCTGACTAGGGGGTTGTCAGGTTCTTACTCTGTCAGTCGTTTTTCTTTTGTACTATTGCATGCATTTTATTTTTTTCCCCATTAAATTGTATTTCTGACTTGGACTATCTCACTGGTTTTGCATTCAAACTTCACATCCTCACCAGAGCCTGATATGTTTCTTCACTACCAGCACAGCCCATGTCCTGCATGAATGAATCACCAGATGGGTGTCAACACGAGTTTTCAGAAGCCATTGTGGCTTTGGGAATGCTTTGGTTGGTGCTGAGTACTCCACGTACAGCCAGCAACAGCTGGACTCCACATGGGAAAAAAAGGAAACAACCACACACACATGCAAAAATCATCAGTCAGGCTGCTTTTAAATGATTAATGCACAGCACAGAGAAAAGCTTTTCAGCTCTCAAATCTTCACATGATTATATAAACCTTAACTCACAGCAGCTACCGAGGACCTGTGTTTGTTTGTGGGCATTAACAGCTGCTGTGGTGTTATAATTAGAGCAGAGAGTGTGGAGTCCCGTGGGGAAACAGAGGAAACCCCACACTGCTCAAGTCATTTAAACATTCAGGGAGATAAAACACTGCAGAGAGGTTCTGGAGTGAGCAGTGCTCAAGGGAGCGAGGGGTTACAGCCACCACAAAAGTTGTTTCTGCTCCCTTGAGCCCATACAATTAATTATGGTTATTAATTATTTAGGATGCTACAGTAATAATTAGTGTAATAATCACCTCAGCCACTGAAATAGTAGAATCACAGAATTATTTGGTTTGGGAGGGATCTTAAAGATGATCTGATCTGGCACTCCCGGCATGGGCAGGGACACTTTTTACCAGACCAGGGTGATCCAAGCCCCATCCAGGCTGTCCTTGGACACTTCCAGGGATCCAGGGACAGCCACAGTTTCTCTGAGCACCCTGTGCCAGGACCTGCCCACCCTCACAGGGAAGAATTTCTTCCTGAAATCTAATCTAAACCTGCCCTCTGTCAGTTTAAAGCCATTACCCCTTGTCCCATCACTAAAAATCCGTGTCCAAAATCCCTCTCAAGCTCTTTTGGAGCCCCTTTAGTCTCCCTTGAACTTTCCTTGCTCCAGACTGACCAGAGTGGTCCCAGTGCCCTGTTCCCCAGCCCTCTCTTGGGCATCTGTCTGGGGAGAACTTCCATGTGACCTCAAATTCATTCCTAGAAAATGGCATTCCACAAATCCATTGCCCCTTTCTGTGCTGGTGACTCCCATGGGCTGTCCCAGGAGTGCTCACATTTGCAGCAGGATGTGATTTCTCCCTCTTTTGTCCCTGGCTCTGGACATCATGGCCCAAGAGACATCTGAGAATGGAGGACATTGCACTGATTTGGGAGGGTTTTGGTTCATCTTAGGGCTTCACAAGCAATTACCTTCCTCAGTGAGGAGTGACCACACAGAGGTCACTTCCCATCCCACAGCCTCCCACCTCCATCCACCCATCAGGTAAATCAGGACAGGAATGTCCCAACTCCCCTCCAGCCCCTCTCCTACCCATCTCATCAACTGGAACCTCATGCAGAAGGATTCAACTCAACAAGAAATTAACACATTTTTGCACCCTGAAGAAACACCAGCCAACTCACACCATCAAAGGAACAACACTGAAACCCAAGAGTCACTCTTCTTCTCCACATCCAGCCTCTCCTTCCCCCAGCAGGGAGAAAATCCCAACTGGCAGATCCCAATTGCAGCTCCCAACATCCAGGCCCTGGTGGTGACCCAGCAGGTGACATGGCCCATCCTCCTGGGCACTTGCATAATGAGGAAGTGTCAGAGATTGGAGACAAGAGAGCAGCGGCTGCAGTAAAAAAGCAAACTGAATAATTAAAGAGAGGAGCTGTTCCTTGCAGAGAACAAAATGAAAGAGTTGTGTGATTTGAGCAGAAGTGACCTTTACACTTCATTACAAGGAGGTGGCATCCTCATAGGGTTATTAATATTTCCAGCTGAATTAGCTTGGGTTAAAAATGGCTCAAAGGAATGAAGAAGGAGAGGGAGAGTGAACAAAAATATATCATTCTGTCTCTTTCTCCTCCTCTTTGCTTTTTACTTTTTTTTCCATTTTTTTGGGGTGTTTTTTTTTTTGGTGGTTTTTTTTTGGGTTTTTTTTTTTGTTTTTTTCTTTTTGTTGGCTTGAAAGCAGGAAGGGCTGAGTGTCCATCAGGAATAAGGCTTCATTAGAAACAGGGAGAGCTAAAGGGTGACCTGGCTGAGGGATCTTCCCTGAGTCAAGCTCAGCAACCTGAACCTAAATCCAAGCTGCAATTTTGCTGCTCAGAGCCTCGAGGTGAACACAGTTGTGCTTTTTGCTCTGATCACTCAGTCTCATATTGGTCCCATCACTGAGATGTGAAAGCATTGCTGCCTTGATAACACAGCCAAACACCTGCTCATTTCTCCACAAGCTTGGACTGAACAATTTCTTTTACTGCCTCTCTCTGCCCAGCAATAACAGGCATCAGGAAAACCCACCAGAGCAAACAGAAGGGGAGAGAAATATAAGAGCAGGTGCACATCACTGAGGAGGGAGGGTGCTGTGGTGGAGCCTGCAATCAATCCCAGGGGCTGCATTGCTGCCACAGTGGCTCCTTCCACACCATCCTTCCCCTGCTCCTCTTGTGGAGGTTTTTTTTTTCCAAATTTAATGCAAAAACACAAATCAAATAAAGATTCAAAGGTTTTGGAGAGATCATGAAATGGACACAGTGGCAGCTGCTTCTCCTCCAGTGGCTGCTGAATCACAGCCCCTCACTTATTTATAGTGTCCCCAGGGTGCTTGCAGGAGAGTTGATGACAAATGCCAAAGAACATCCACCCTCACCCCCACCAGGTGTTGTTATCCTGGCTGCAAAGGAGATGCAGGGAGAGGAAACAACACCCTGTCAGGTGTGGCAGACGGGTGCAGTGCAGGCAGAGCACCCAAGGCACTTCACCCAGCAGCCAGTGCCTCCAGCATCATCACCTGGGTGCTGCTCCCAGCAAGGGCTCTCACCCCCCTGCAAGGTGCAGCTCATGGCCATTGCTAATTCCCACAGTTTTTGATGCCATATTCACTTTGACAGTAAAGAGGACACTGGTGCACAGAGCAGATTTATCTGGGTTCTGAACTGATTCCAGGGATGGAGGCCAGGAATTCTGATGCTCCAGAGGGAGAAGCAGAAGTAGATGCTGAGACCCAAAGTTTTCCCCTTATTGCTGGAGGCTATTGCACATAGGCCAGGCATTGAACAGTTCCAAGGGCAAGAGAGGGGAAAATTCAGACCTGATGGTGCTAGGAAAATGCATGAATGGGAAGGGAGAGGAAAGAAATGGCTGAATCATCCCCAGACTGGGTCAGGGAGGTAGGAATACCTCTCAGGGAAAGCAAAGGTGAACAATACCACCTTGTCCTGTCCTTAAGAGCATCCCTCCCAGGTGATCTCCACCAGGGCTCTGCTCCAGAGAGAAGAAATAATTTCCTTTGCCATAGTGCCAAGGGAGCTCTCTCTGGGTGCATCCACACCCTGGTGCTGTGCAGCTGACAAAAGCAGGAGTCAGGCAGCAGGATCTCCATTATCAGAGATGATTCACAGGCCACAGAGATCACAGCTTGCCTTGTAGATGTCACTGGGACCTGGCAGTCCAGAAAAAGCATCTTATTTATAAACTGGGACAAATTACAACTGCTGAGGTATAGCCCACGTGGGAGCTGCCTGCTTTCTGGAATAGAATGACTCCTTACCTGGTACATGAGGCTGCAGGACCCCTCCCCAGGCTCTCTAGGTGGGGAAGGGCCCCCTGGGCAGGTGTGCAGAGCCCTGTCTCTCACTGCCAGACCAGGGTTTCCACAGGCTTCCTGGTGTTGGTTGCACTGGGCTGCTGGAGCTGGTTTTTAATTTTAATTTAAGTCATCATTCAGTGGCTGTTTGGACTAGACTTGTTTCCTGTGAAAACTGTCACATAGGTTGAAAAAGCAATGGGATTTACAGGAAACACCCAGGGACTTGCTCTGGTGCAATTCCTGGTGGCCCCAGGAAAGCCAGTGAGCTGCTCTGCAGGGAAGCTGGGATTGCTGTGGAGTTTCTGGGATGAAAATCTCTGAGGTCTGATTTAGGGCTGAGCTCACAGTGAGGCCAACAGGACAATGATAAAATGTCTCCCTCCACTCTTCAGTTTCATGATGTTTTCAAGTACACAGTTCCAGATCTAGGTGGAATTAGCTGATGGCATAAAATGTTTTGGAAGCATGAGCTGGAGTCAGACAGACATAAAGGTCATCTATGTTTTGTTTTCTTTGTTTCAACTTTCTTTAGCCAAACCCATGACTGATCTGAAAGGACTAGAGGCAACAGCAGTCCCACCTGGCTGAGATCCACTGGGAAATGCAACTATGGAGCAGTGGAGAGAGAGAGAGGAAAGGGTTAGGAAGAGGAGAGAAGAGGTGCAGAAGACTTTGCTAATCTCAACAAGAAAGTCCCACTTTAACTCCACTAACACAGAAAGCAGTAACAGCAGTAGCTCATCATCTAAAGACTGTGACACGAAATTTATCTTTTTTTCATTGCTTTCACAGCAATTTTGCACTGTGTTTGATAGCTGATGTGCATATCCAAATTCATGCAGCCCCACCACCCCTTTCCCTCTGCCTACTCGCACTCACCCACGCTCTCCTGCGTGTGACTCAGGATGAAAAGGGATTTAGAAAGATGCAGGGAACGTTTACAAGCCACCCACCGTTTCACCCCCAGCCTGGATGGCCACATTAGCACATCCAGGTTGCATTTTGAGGCAAATCCCTGGGACAGGCTTTTCTTCTGCCCCCTGCACAGTCAGGCACAGAGCAAAGCTGCCCCAGCTCAGTGTTTATTGCTGGCTCAGCTTTGCAAGGCTGGGTTTGCTTTAAGACAGGGCAAATTTCCCAACTTCTTGCTCAATGTCTTGTCCGTGTATTGGTCACTGCAGCAGATCCCAGAGACCTCCTGCATGTGGTGTCACCAGAAGGAGCTCACTTGGTCACCCTGGGCAGTGTAGGAGGGTGGGAGACATTTGCAAAACAGCCTCAGCCTGTCCCGTTCAGGAGCACCAGCAAAAACATGATTGTGTGACAGTCTGTGGCTTTTTCTGGGCTGGTTGGGTTCGGTGTGGAGGCTTGAGCCTGTCTGTGAATTCTCCAGCAAAATCTCTGCAGCGTGGGGGAACTGGTGCAGGTAACACCAGCACAAAACCAGCAGCAAAAAAATCCCCCAGCAGCAACAAACAGGGGACAAACTAACCAGACTGGGGTGACAAACCAAAGCCAGTCTCCCCCCTTAACACAGGTGCAGAGAAGCCATTTAGGGGAGTGTGTCACCACTAACATCATCCTGTTTCCATGGAGACCAGATTAACAGAACTGGCGAGGGAAGCTGCACTCCTAATCTCTCCCAGAGAAAAGAGCTTGCTGATACAAGAGACTTTTAAACATCTCTAATCCAAATTCAGGGTTTTCCTTTCCATGTTCCCTCTAATCCTCCTAGAGGTTACCAGCCCCTTTCAGCCCTGAGCCCAGCACAATAGCATCAAACAGTGCAGTCACCCACTGCCTCTGCAGTCCCTTGCTTGTACAAAATTTGTTCTCTCTCTCTCCAAAATTTGGCCACCTTAAAATAACAATTTTACCAGGCCATCATGTGCAGGGGTCCTGAAAAATGATGCCTTCATTGGTGCACTCAGCCTATTTTCTGGAGATGGAATTAGGCCCTGAAGACAGATGGAGGCACTTTGTTCCATCAGCAAAAAGATGCAGGTCCTGCTTTCTGCATGGCATGAGACACTTTCCATTGACATTTTTCTCCTGAGCTTTTGTCTCTCCTGTGTATCATCCCACATAAGATCAGGTCCCACAAGAAAACTGAATAATTTGCCCACTGGAATGGTTCGCTGCAATTGCACAGCTTAACCTAAGGATTTAGAGAATCACAGAATGGTTTGGGCTGGAAGGAACCTTAAAGACCATCTGAGCACGGGCAGGGACACCTTCCACTGCCCCAGGTTGCTCCAAGCCCCATTTAGCCTGGTCTTGGGCACTTCCAGGCACAGCTTCTCTGGGCACCCTGTGCCAGGGCATCCTCACCCTCACAAGGAAGAATTTCTTCCCAATATCTGATCTAAATGTACCTTTCTTAAGCTTAAAGTTATTCCTTGTCAAAAATCCCTCTTCACTCTCTTTCTCTCTCCTTCCAGACCCCAAATTTACTTCTATTTTAGGAGGTGAGAGCACAGTTACCCTGTTCACTACTTATACCAGCCCTGAAGATTTAAGCAGAGCAGAGAGAGGTTGCTTCCCCTCCAGATCTTTTTGGCTTGGAGTGTCCATTTCCTGATGCACAATTCATATATCCAAATGCTTCAGGAGTTCCCACACCCGCCCTGCCCATCCAAGGCAGGCATCCACATTTTAAAACCACCAGGTATGGCCTTTTCCAAACAACTTTTGCTCATTTTTATTTTTTTTCCAGTGGGATTCATGCTGATTGAGCCTCCTTTAGTTCTCTAAGTCTCCAGGCAGGTGGGACACTGCCCTTTGTGCTCTCCACTGAGGGCCTCACTGAACACCCCACATGTGGCTCATAAAGGTCTCCAGCTGTGCTGAGTCAGAGCCATTTGGAACATCTCTGCCTGCCAAGCTGAACAAGGCATCAAAGGCTCTGCCTCTGTCCTGTTGCTTCCAGAAGCGAAAAGAAATTTGACTACTTGCTTTTCCTTCACCCCAAAAGCTTGTCAGGAGGATCGTGACACGGTTTGACAGTGCCAGAATGATGGAGAAGGAGTCAGTGTGACTGGGAAAGTACAGTTCAGTCTCAATTTCCTTCCTGCTCCTCTTGCCAGAGGGGTTGGTGATGTTCTGCACATCTGGAGGCAGAGCTGTGGCTTTACACAGCCCTGCCCCAGAGGCCAGGAGCTTGTAGTTCAGCTGTGCTACAACATCTCACTTACATCAGCCCTCTGGCCCTTCCCTGGCAATCTGTGTGTGCTGCTGTCTTGGCACACAATACACATGCAAGCCTGGAGCTCCCCAGAAGCTCTAAAACACACACAATATGGATCTGGAAAAGGCCAGGCTGAGGCACATCTGTGTCCTACAGCTGTGGGCAATGAAGGGTTAGTTTCTCTCCAGGCTCTCAAAGCACATCTCTGAAGCATCAGGCTGTTTCTGCTCAGCATGTCTGATTTCAGATGAGAGCTCTGCTGTGGGATAGAGCTGGCATGTAGGATATGAGGGAAGAAAATTATGCACAGGATATTTTGGTGCAGGGTTTCCTACACCTACTTCCATTGTCGTTCTCTGACTGAAGGCTCCATCTGGTCCGTTCATGGCTGGGCACAGAGGCTGGAGGGCAGCAGAAGGGGAAGCAGGGGCTAAGTTAAAGCAGGGCACTGCAAAGGCTGTGCTTATAATACCTGAGCTACAAAGGAGCAACATTTTGGTTAGTATTGTTATTACTATTAGGAGTGGCTGTGTTTGGGGGGATTTTTTGATGAGTTTGGCTTTGGCGTTTTTTTATTTGATTTGTTTCAGGGGGAGGCTTTCTTATTGCTGTTGGTTGGCCATAGATCAGCCCCTGGGCTCTGCTTTGTATCCACAGCCACTCTTGGCCAGGACTTTTATCTCCTCCATCCCATCCCTCTCTCTGAATAGAGAAGACAAAACTGAAGAATGTTACTATCGTTATTTTTATTATTATTATATTTAGAGCTAACAGGTTGCTGGGAGACACCGAGCGCTGTCCAAGGTGCTGGGAGAGCTCCTGGCAGAGCAGAAGCGCTGTCCAAGGTGCGACCCCGAGCGCTGTCCAAGGTGCTGGGAGGGGGACACCCTCCCGGCAGCCCGGGCTGGGCGCAGGGACAGCGGCAGAGGATGGCTCTGCTGAGTCGGCCCCGGCTGTCGGGATGATGAGGCTCCAGCGGGAGCTGTCACGCTCCGCCACCGTGCCTTGTTTTTGCTGGCGGGCAGGAGCTCAGCGGACAGGCAAACCAAGGGGAGGGAAGCGGGGAGGAGAAGGGACAGGCGAGATAAATAGGTAGCGTGAGGATAATAAAGGAGGACAGCTGGCCTAGAAAACTCGAGAGATAAATCGGCAAGGGGAAAAAAAAAAAAAAAAAATCCTGAAATTAATTCCAAAGCGTGAGGTTCCTGCTGAGCCCGCGGGAGAGAGGCACCTGGTGGCACCCACTTCATCTGTGGCTCCAAGGTGCTGAGCATCCCTGTGGCCAGCTCAGCCCTTCACAGCAGCAGAGTTAAAGCCACGGAAAAGCAGGTGGCTGTCCCAAAGAAGAAGGGGACCTGCTCAGCAGGACAGGGCTGGCTGCTCAATCCACAGCATGGACTCACCAGCCTGGGCCATGCCAAGCCTCTGGTGCCTGAGGGATGCAAACAGGACTGAAGGGACAAGAAGGGATTTGTCTTTGCCTTCCTATTCCTGTCCTTTTTTCCTTACTTTGTCATTATCTGAGACTCCAAACCCCAACAGAGGAGCTGGGCAAGTGTCCCTTGGTGCAGCACTAAACCCCACCCAGCTCTGTGGAGGACAGAGATGAGGGCTCGCCACCCTCCCAGTTGGGCCAGTGTGTCTACACAAAGCACCAGCATTCACCAAAACAGCTGAGGCTAAAGAATATTTTATCATTCAAATCCTGTGATGCACCAAAGCACAAGATGCAGGAAGGTTCATTAACCTCTTCAGTAGCAAAGACACCCAAAAATGCATCCTTCTGCTGACCTGAACAGGATCTCACTGGAGGTTCATGGCCCAGGCAGAGACAAACCTCTCCCTCAGCTCAGCATTTTTCCCGTGCAAATAAAGCTGTCACAAACACACAGCACTGGTGCATTCACTGATGGCATCAGCAAACAAAGTTCCCCAAAGTTGCAAACAAAGATGGAGTGAAAGTTAGAATAGGATAAAACACAGGAGCAGGGAGCAGTTTATGCCTTCCAGTTTGACAGAAAAACTATGAAAGAAAACAGAGCAGAGATTCATTCCCTTCCAGCACCCTGTCCACAACCCTCTCTCTCCCAGCATGGGAAAGGCAGCTCACACTTAATCTTCCCCACAGATACTCCCAGCCCTCCCTCCCTGCAGTGCCGGGGGCCTGGCTTGGAGAAGTGCAAACAGCCGCTACAAAGTCAGAGCTAAGTGGCAGCTTCCCATTTCCCCAGCTCTAATTGCCAGCTGAGCAGACGGGTAATCTCCCGGAACGTGCTGTGATAAGGGTGCTGCTGAGTCCCCGTAATTGCTTAAGAGCTGCCATCGAGGATGCCGGGAATTGCCCAATTATTCTCCCCGGTTCCTCCGCACCCCACGTTTTTCCTCCCTCCCCCTCTCTAAGTTTTGAAAAACAGAAAAGAGCTGCCTTTTTTTTTTTTCCCCCTCCTCTCGAAAACAGCTGGCACAGGGTTTCTCAGCGGTTCAGCAGGGATGAAGAGATTATATCTGGGCTGGCTAATCCTGTGTGGGCAGGGAGAAGAAAATGAGGGGAGCAGCAGTGGGGATCCCAGTGGATGTAAAGGGGAGGGAAGGCTGCACTCACAGGTGATGGTTTGACAGAATTCATCTCAGCAAGCCAGCACTGGCCCCGAGTACAAATCACATCCTATTTCCAGCTCCTCAATGGCTCTATTGAGTAATAAATCAGCTCCTAGTCCTGGCTGGCTGAAGCATTCACACTCTCACAGTTACCTCATTCAGTGCTGAGAAGTTAAAACCTTCCTGCCAAGGCCAGCAGGCTGGGGAGAGTCAAACATCCAAATCTCCTCAGAGTGGTGAGCAGCAAAACAAAAAAAAATGCCCACAAGACTCAAAACATGTCCCTGAACTGCAGATCACCTGCACATCTCCATTTGTTCAGCTGTTTTTCTCCAGATGATGCAGTGGGCCAAGAAGTCATCTGGTATCATCAGAGAGGAAAACAAGCCAGGCCACTGTTTAATCCAATGCTGACGTGCACACACAGGCAGCAGGACTCAGCTCCCAGCCCTTGGCTCTCTGCAGCTGTTTAAAGTTTGGGCTTTCTCTCTAAGTGCTTCGTGACTGTCCCTTACATACCCCTTCTAAGCCTCAGAATGGCAGCTCTTGGAATTGACAATACAGGCAGAAATCTTCAATGCCACCAGAAGGACTGAGGGAATTCAAAGTTTATATGGGATCAGGGTTGTTCTTCTGTAAAGAGTTCCTAGAAATTTGGATACAAACACATTAAAGATCCAGCACCTCCTGCAGCACACCTAGGTGGGTCTGGCTTCTTTGTGCCCTGCACTGCCAGCTCATGTCCTAATCCCCCTGCAAACAGCAAAAACCACAGAATCACATCCTCCAGAACATCTGGAAGTGGCTCCACCTCACAGCCCTTTCCTCCTATTCCCCCCCATCCCAGACCTATAAGGCACCAGGTGGAACCAGTGTAATGCCAATTCCTGCACTGGTTGAGTGCTGGAGATGTGTGTTCCCTCTCAGCTAGATGTGAGCACTGACCCCAAAGCCACTGAACACAAATCCAACCCATCCCACTCATGGCAAGCTGGAAAGTGATAAGAAGCAACAGAGGATGGAGATTCTCAGCAAGAGGGGGGAAAATGGAGCATAAAAGAAGACAAGATGACTTCAAATCCCACAGTGCACCTTCAGCTCATTGAATGTCACCCCCCACGTTGCAGAAGAGTCAGGGATCATTCAGGCAGATCTGAGCTAGAAGTTAATTTACTGAGTGGGTAATAGGCTGGTAAATAAGATAATATCTCAGATTTTCCAATCCCTTAATACCCACACATTCACTCACAGCTATTATACTTTGATACAAGCTGTAATTTGACATATAAACAAAATTATAACAATGAACACAAAACTACAATGATTATCAAGACTACAATTAGGTGGAACATCTAATTCACAGCCCCAGTGGCTGTTGGTGACCACCTGAGCAGATTTTCTTACCAGTGATGTTTTCCATCTTTTTTCACTCTGGCTGGGACATGGTGGGTTGTGACTGCATAGTTAAAGTTGCATCCCATAATTTGAATAAAATTACAGATATTTGAGGGAGTGTGCACATTCTCTATAAATAGGGAATCACAAGGGGCTCTCATACAAGCACATCCATTCCCAACATATCCAAGTACAGTCTCTGAGGACTCTCCAGGATGTATTTCAAAATGACAAACATTTTGTTCAGTGTCAAGACAAATGTCTTGGGTCTTCACAGTATTCCATTCACAAATAAATCCCTGCTGTCTCTGCACAACCCATGTGGCAGCAGTGACAGTCTGCCATTTGTTCCTCCAGGTTCTAGCAGAGTACAATTCCATGCTGATTCAATCCCAATGTAATTATTTGATTTATAGACTCATTTAGGTTGGAAAACACCTCTAAAATCATCAAGTCCAACCATTAAACATTCAGAGTTAAGTTAAAAGCTGTGGCCCTACTGCTGGTAAGGTCATAAGTTTCGAAGATACCACCAAGATCAGAAATACTTTTTGAATTAAAATAAATGTTTTAAATTACTTTTGAGTTGAAAGTATTTACCCAAATTATCTTTTGAAACTCAGTGGGTAAGGCACCCTCATCACTTTCCCTTATTTGCCACAGTGGATTGCACCTACAACCGAGTTTTGATACAGTGGAGAGTTTTCTGGGTGATGCCAAGTGCATTTACAATTAGCTGGGGGTCCTTTTCATCAATTCTTTCCCATTTAGACAGTATACCAGCCAAGAGATATTGTCAAGTTCCTAACACCAACAAAGATTTTAACGGGTGCTCTCACTCATAAAAATCACTTGTTGCCAAAGCTTAATTTATTTGCCAAAACTTCAGCATGTTATTTATTTAATGCTCCTAATCCTGTTCCTGGGAAGCCAGTCACACCTCTCCTGGCTCACTTTGGAGAGGTGAGATCTCACCTGTTCCTGGGAGCAGCCCTGTACAGATATATTTAGGGATGATAAGCAGGTAAATTTAAATGTAGAGATAAACCTGCATGACAGTTCCACAGGCCTGAGGCTCCAAAATGGATTAAGGATCACTTGTTGCTGACCTGTCTTTTTAATACCACTGGGCTCAATTTCAGAAATCTGTGGAGTTGTTATTCCAATAGATCCAAGAGGTAGTAGGATACACTGCGGGGATTAAGGTAATTTTTGCTGTGCCAATATAAACAATCCAAGTTTAATTTAAATTTTATCTCCAAGATAAACAGATAAATTATGCCTGATACTATTTCTCTCCATGCATTCTTCTGATATAACACTCATTGAGCAGCTACCAACCTGGTTAGATCCATACCCCCTTTTCAAAGGAACCACATAGCAAACTAAGGAAATAAATTTCCACTTCATTTTTGAGGGGTTGTCTTTGACATATTGTGCTTACATTTCCCTCTGCCAAATCCACATTAATGGGTAGAACTCCTAAATTTGTACAATTACAGCTTGCTTTAGTGATTGTCATTTCAACATGATTACAACCATTACCATATTGATTTGTACAAATAAAAGACCTGGGTTAAAAAAAAAAAAAACATAAATCAGGCTTCAAATGGCTGGGTTTGGGGATTTTGCTATAACCCAGTGTGGGTCCTGAAAAGGGGAATAGGACAAGTCTCAGTGGGGAAACTCCAATCTGGTTACCCCTTCTAATGAGTGACTTGTGTATCCACCCAACATTAATGTTATGTTTAGCTCCACTGTTGTCTTTTAAATCTCTTTTCATTATGGGATAGAGGTTTTAAAAGAGAAGGGGTTTCACCTTCAAGGCCTGGGGGTCTGTGGGAGCTGAGACAGGGCTGAAAGTTGCTTTATGAATATATGGGGATGGCAGTGGTTTGTCTCATTCCCAAGGGTCCATTCCCTTGCACAGGCACCTGCTCAGTGATTCTTTGTCAGAATCTGGTTCCCTTGTTAAAAACACCTCTGGTCCCCAAAAGCCACCTAATTTACACTCTACACTACTCTCATCTCTAAATTCCCAGTCAGGGTCCCTCTGTCTCCACCCCAATCTTCTGGGGATGCAATTAACTAATGGATCTTTATGGGATCTAATAGATCATAAATTCTCATTTGTTCTCTACTCTTTTTCCTTCCCCCCACCCCAGTTGTTTCTGCAATTGTTCTATTCACAGAAATAACAGCTCTTTTTGTCTCTTTCTTTGTTCAAGCTCATCTTGTAACATTCTCATTTCCTTTTCTTTGTATTCCTTGCAATGACACACTGCTTCCAAACACATTTACAACATCTTGCATATTATTCCCTTTTCTTCATCATTTTTCAGTTTCTCTCTCATGCAGTTTAACTGTTCCTCTATCTTTACTCCAATTACACCAATTTTTGAACACTCAATCCTCAAAAAATCTTGGAGAAGATCTTATTCCATGCCATTAATTGAATCTGCCACCCTACCAACTGTGCCAATTTTGTCACAGGAGAAGAGCCAGAGATCACTCAGGTGGGTCTGAGCTGAGTTTATGGAGTGCTAATCAGCAAATTTTGGCATGCAAATCTCAGTCCTGCCTTCCACCTGCATGCAGCAGACACAGCCTCAAAGGATGGACCATGACAGGAGGATTTTGTGCTTACCCAACCAGGCTTCTCTTTGCACTGATGTCCCCAGGAGCTCTCTGGAGACAAAACGAGCCAGGGGAAGAGGAGTGCAGAGGTGTGGAGGGCACCCATCCCAAGTAAGGCAGCCCTTTCCTCACCCCACATGTCCCCAGAACCCACAGCATCTGCAGGTGCCCTGGAATAGGATCATCCTAGGAAGAGTCCCCAGCTCCAACCATGGCCCAAGCAATGCAAATCCCATTGCTGTGCTCATCCCAGAGCTGTCACATTCCATGAAAACAATGGAATTCATTCCCATCCAGCCCCTGCAAAACAGAAGCACCTCCAGCCCTTCTTCCCCCATCCCCAAAGTTTTTCCAGTTTTTCCCTGCAGGGAAGCCAAACTCAGCACTAAAGCCAACCAAAATCCCAGAATTCCAGCTGCCCTTGCATCCTCCAAGGGATTGTGGAGCCTAACTCCTGCATCCCACTGGACAAGGAAAGGAAAACAAATTCCAAATTTAGGAAATCATTTAGGAACCTCAGAAGACAAATCCCTAAAAGGGGAGCCACACCTTGCTTAGGATTCCTTGCCGTGGATACAACCCTTGGAAAATCCACCTCTACCTCCAAAATCCAAGGGTTTGGATGTTTGGGAATCACTTCCAGGTGGCAGCAGCCTCACATCCCCAATTCCACCCCTTTCCTGGAAAACAGATTCCCATCCAAAGCCACCTTGGGGCCCCTTCCCACCCCACAGAGAACACTAGGAGGTGACAGATGCTTCTCTCTTTATTGGGATTGGGATCACTGGGACATTCCCAGAGGACAGAGCCTTTTCCAGCACATTCCCACGAGCACTCCCAGGGCAGTCAGGCTCAGCAGAGTGGCTGCTGCCAGCAAGAGCCTCTGGATCACCATGGGAATTCCACCAGCAGCACCTGGAAGGGACAAAACCCACTCAACACCCATTTATTGGTTCCCAGCCTCCAATCCTTAGGAATCTTTGGGAAGGAGCCCATAGGGCAGCTCCAGGGGATTATTCCAGAACATCCCTTTGTGAAATCATTGGGAATTCACAGTGGGACCAACCCCTGGGTGAGGCCTGGGGACACAACCCCCCTTACCCTGGGGACTGCTCCCAGTTGATCCTGGACTTCCAGAGGGGCTCATTAATCCCTGAGCTGGCTCCAGGATTAGCAGGGGTCCCACGGAGACATCAGCCTCAGTCAGCCCTGAAGGCCCACCTAGAAAAAAAAATAGGAATGAGCACCCAGGAGAGGGAATTGCTGCTTGCACTGGAATTTGGGAATTACAGGAAAGTAGACACCAGAAGGGCAGAATTCCTGGGGTTTTCAAAGCAAGGACACAGTCAGGATAGAATCATGGAATGGTTTGGGATAGAAGGGACCTCAAAGCCCATGGGCAGAGACACCTCCCACTACCTCAGGTGGCTCCAGCCTGGCCTGGGACACTTCCAGGGATGAACAGTTCAGCACAGACTTTTTCCCATTATCCCCCAAAATTCCTCTCCTTTTAAAATCCCTTCCCTGAGGACACTGGAGAGGAGAGGGATTGTCTTTAAACTGTGCTAAAACCCCACCCTGCCACCCGAGGGGCCCTGGGGACACCTTTGGGACACACCTCTCCGGCCGGGGCCGTCCCTCCTCACACGCCTGCCCATCCTTGCGGGCTGGGAATTCCCAGGAGCTCGGAATTCCCGGGAATCTCCTCCAGGAGAGGGACAGCTGCCGGTGTCACAGCAGCTGCAGATGGCCGCGGTGCCCTCCAAAGGTGCCCACCTGGAACAGAGCCACCAGGGGGTCACAGGGGCTGTGCCCACCCGGGACGGAGCCACAGGTCCCCTCCCTGCACCGGGGACACTCACAGCCCGCTGGCTTTGCTGAAGGAACAGGCTTTATTCCAGGGATTCGGGGCTTGAGCCGCCGGGGACACCCGCAGGTGGCAGCTGATGTAGAGCTGGCAAGGGAAATCAAGGAGAATTCATTAATCTCAGAGATTTTAAGGCTTTTTTCCCCAGGGAGGAGGGGTGGAAACAACACCTCACCAAATTCCCCACGTCTCCAGCGAATTTGAAGGCGTCCACCACGAACCGCAGCGACTCCGGCCGGGGCCGCGGGGACACAAAGGCTGAGCCGGTGTCCTCTGCCCTGCTGTCCACCAGGCACCTGGAGAAGGGCTGGGAATCACTCGGGATTGTCCGGGGGAAGCTGGGATTGCCCAGCCAGCCCCGAGCCCGCCTTACCCGCCCAGGTCGATGAAGGCGTAGCGCGGGGACGAGCTCCGGTCGGGGCTGGCGGTGGCCACGCACTGGTCCACAAAGAGCCGCAGGGGCACGTGGCCCTCCGAGGTGACATCGGCCTGGAGGCGGAGGCTGTCCCCAAGCTGGAAGCCATTGGAGAGCCTCTCCCTGCTCCACTCGTCTGGAATGCAGATCCCAAGGAATGGGGTCACTTTGGGGACTTGCCAGGAGAGTGGGACCTCTAAAATGTGCTGCAACCCCCACGGGGTGGATTTGGCTCCCAGGATGTCCCCAGGAGCCGGGGGACACGAGGCCACCAGGGCTGCACCCACCGTCCATGAGGCGCAGGGAGAACCGGAGCCGCTCCTCCGCCGCCACCGTGGAGCGGAACGGGGCCCAGGTGGGGTGCACGGCGCCGCTGCTCACGTTGCTCCTCCTGAAGGGAAGCAATGGGAATCGCCTGGGGTGGCAGCAGCACCTCGGGGCCGCGGGAGCGCGGGGACAGCCCCCACCGCTCACCTGGGGTAGTGACATTCAATGGGGACCTCGGCTGGGGTGGCCCTCACGATAAGGGGGTTGCCAGAACGCGTGGGTTTGTAGAACAGGGTGGTTCTGTAGATCAGGGAGTCCGGGGTCACCTGGAAGGAGGATTTGGGAAAGAAGAAAAAAAATCAGGAAAAGGAGCTCCACCCCAGCAGGGACTGTGCTGGAACACAGGGGCCACATTCCCGATCCTACAGGACACCACGGGGCTTTGTGCTGGCATCCCGACACGGCGCCAGAGCCTCCAGGATTCGGGCACAGAACCTCAGGACCCATTATCCCATAAATTCCTGCACCCAAACCCACTGCTGAGTGTGTGCCCTATCCAGGATATCCATACCCCAAAACCCACCCCTGCTCCGGGCACTCCTCACCCCAAACCCGCCAGCACCTGCACCAGGGCACCTCCAGGGGTGACACCTCCACCCAGCCCCGGTGCCACCCACCTGCAGGGTGCTGCCACACTCGTGCAGCGCGGCCACGAAGGTGACAAAGGCCTGGGCGGGGTTCGGGGACAGGGGCGGGCAGGATGCCGTGCCCAGGCTCAGCTCCGCTGCCCGCACCGGGCGCCCGGTGCCGAAGAGGTCCCGGCTCACGGTGACAGCCAGCTGCCCCTCCTGGCACCGCACGGCCACCGCGGGGTGCGGGGACAGCGCCCGCAGCTGCGACAGATCCACCCGCGCCCAGGGCTGCGACACGGAGGGGACACGGCCCCGGGAGGAGTCACCCCGCAGCCGCCACGTCCCGGAATTCCTCGGGGGAAAACCCCAGGGATCAGAGGATGCGGCCGAAGCCAACACCCAGCAGAGCAGAACGACCCCAAAGCAGCTCCCAAACCCCATCCTGGCCCCAGGAAAAACAGCGCATGGGAAAGGGGCTGCTCGGGAGCTTTTTATGGGAGCATCCTGGGGGATTTCCCCGCCGGGATGACGGGATCCAGCTGGGATCCCAGTCGGGATAACGGGATCCAGCTGGAGATTCCACTCGGGATAACGGGATCCAGCTGGGCGCATCCCTCCCCCTGCAGCCGGGAATTGTCACGTTTGTTCCATGTCCTGCTCGGCTGCGGTGGCATCAATGTCACCCGTGTCCCCCTCGCTTCCTGAGCCGATTGTTGGCCAGCGAGGCTTTCCTGGACATTTCCCCCCTGATCTTCCCGGGAATTCCCTAAATCCAGGCTCTGCATTCGGAACTGTGGATGTGCCAACCTCACCCGAGTGCTTTGGGATCCGTCCGTGCCCGATTTCCCTGGAACTGCGCCTGGCTAATGATGGCACCATAACGAGTTCATTTGCATGGAAAGCAGAGGGACAGAGCCCGTCAGGGCTCGGCAAGCGGAATCCAGAGATTAATTAGCAGCGTGTGTTAATTGCGCTGATTGGCAGTGCCGCTGGTGGGCACAGGAAGGTGACAATGGCCCTGCACAGCTGCGGGAGGAGTTTGGGACACGCAGGGGAGTGGCATAGCCTGGCCGGGGCATCCCAGTTCCCTGCGGGCATTCCCGGAGAATTCCCACTCCTCATCCATAGGGATGGAGACCTGGGAGGGATTTTGGCCTCGGGATTTATTCCTGGTGGGGCTTTTTACCGGGAAACGGAGCTGGAGCATTTAAGTCCCTCTCCCAGGATCTGTGGGATGCGTTTGGGATGAGACACTTGTAGGGAATGAGTCAAGCTCTGACCTAGCCCGAATTCCTGGTGGAAATTCTTGTTTCAGGTCCTGCTGTCCCCTGCAGCACCCATAATGTCAGTCCCACATTCCCCTCTGGCACCATCCTGCTGTCCTGGCCTTGTCCCGGGTGTTTTTAGGGATTATGAATAAATAATGGGACACGGAAAACCTCTCCAGGCCTCTCCATGAATTCCACAGGAACGGGGCAGGTCCCAGCCTGGCTCATCCTGAAGCTGCCCTGGAATGTTTTATCCAGGGGGATGGGGCTGCTTGGGAGGATCCAGAGGGATGGGAGGGGATGTTCCTGAATCAAGAAGGATCCAGGGGGATGGGAGGAGATGTTCCTGCATCCAGAAGGATCCAGGGGAATGGGAGGGGATGTTTCTGAATCCAGAAGGATCCAGAGAGTTGGGAGGGGATGTTCCTGCCTCCCACAGCCCCATTCCCCATCCCAACACCAGGAATGGCCCTGGAAATCCAGGATTTGATCTGCCCAACCTCTGTGGGACCCAGGTCCCCAGGGATGGGTGCTTGCTCCCAAAGCCCAGTTCATGCTATTCCAGATGGAGGGATCCAGGATCCCAAAGAGCCTCCCACAGCCCCATCCCACTTTCCCTTTCCAGCGTTGATTTCTCACTCCCGGGAACAGCTCAGCACCTCTGCAGGTGGAGTCTCAGCCCTGTGGGTCACTCTCTGGTCAGTGCAACAGCCCCAAGAGATCTTCCACCCGAAAGGTGTCTCCAGCTCCGGAGCAGCCAAGCCCTGCCCCGAGGGGTCACTGGGGCGGATGCAGGAGCAGTGCCCTGCCCAGGATGAAAAGACCGCAGCCCTTCCATTCCGTACAAACACAGCTGAGCCCCGCAGGAGCCGAGCCCTCCCTGAGCCCTGCCCTGCTGCCATCCACCCCTGGGGCGTTTCTGCGCCGCTGCTCCTGGGTGATGCTCTCCTCTTGCCCCGCAGAGCCGAGTGCTCTTCCTTACGGATATTACACTCGGCTGGCCCTCGGGAGCTCGGCTGAGCCTCTCCACAGCTGCTCCTCGCGCAGAAGCCCGTGTGTGGGGCAGCATTAAGGCAGGAGAACATATGCTCCAGCACGGGGACAATGAGCCACTCACTGAGCCAGCGGGGCTGTGATGAGCCATTGTCATGACTGATGGCATGAGGACTCTGGGGGGAGACAGATTTTCACAGCAGATAAGCGCTAATGAACAGAGAAATAACTTCCCGTGATGAGGGAGATGCACAGAGTTCCAAACGCCACAGTCCTGCGAGGAAGGAAGCACTTGATTGCCAGCAAGGCCAGGGAGCAGTACCCGGGCAGCAGAGCTGAGAAAGTGCATCTTCCTGCTGGGCTGGAGAGCAGGAAAATGAGCCAACACTTCAGTGGAGGAGGAGGAATAAGAGCACGAGGGGTGGCACTGGAGCAGAACAGGCTGGCAGGGCTGGGGGCTGCACATCTGCCCTGGTGCTGCAGAGAGAGCCAGAAAACCCTGAAGGTAAAACAGCATCTCCTGCAGCACCCAGAGCCCCCTGCAGAGGGAAACTGAGGCACGGAGCCAAGGGGTCATTCCTGCAGTTTGAAAGCTTTGAAACTCAGTATTGGTCTTTGCAGCTCACAAGTTGGTTCCCATCAGGAAACTCTGCTGTCTAATATTGGCTGGAGCCCATGCCACAGCTTGGGAGGGAGCTTTGCCACAGGAGCTGCTGCTGAGCCACCTTGTATTAGAATTTACTACAGCTCTGCCTGGAAGCCTGCCCCGTGCTTTCTATTTTTAGCTGCAGGCAGACCTATTCATATCAGTCAGGGCTGAAACTCAGCTCCTTTCACAGCTTTGGTGCAGTAATTCAGGGCCATGCATGAAGCCAGGGTCTCAGCTTTGAGGACAGCTCACCAGGATAAATAATAAACCCAAGAGCTGAGTGGTCTCAGGGCTGGGGGGACACAGGGTGTGCTTTGCTTTTGCAAATTCTTTTGCAAAATGTTTTTGCATTCTCATCACACACATTTCTTCCACAGGATCACACCACTGCTCACGTGCAGAGCAAAGCAGGGACTTGAATGTGATTTACCAGCTCATAAACTGCAAGGAGAAATGGGATGAGAGAGAGGAAGGGTCCAGGGGAAGTGGAAAGAGCTCCACAAGGTTCCACACTGATGGTGGCTTCCCTGCCTGTTAATTATTTTATCTTATAATGGTTTTAGAAGAGAAGAACTTCATTAGTGCTAAGTAAAAAATGTCTGCTTTTACAGCTGGCCACAGCAAACATATGGAGGGTAAATCCCAGAGGTGTGCAGTGACTCAGGGTGATTTGAGCAAACCAAGCAAGATACAGATGTTTGGTGATGGAGCTCCCAGTCAGCCAGACCTTGTTCTAATGACACTTCAACACGTTTCCTTCTTCACGTGTGTGACAGCACGTGCCAGATCTACTCAGGTAGCTGACAGTGTGACAAAAAAAGCTCTCAGCAGTGAGACTGATACACACCAGGAGTGCTGGCATTGCCCACTGACATCATCACTGCACTTCATGGCAGCTAAACTCAACCTTGGCAGAGGAAACCTGAGGAGGAGACACAGACAGACACTGCTAGTCCAATGCTGAGCCCTGACCAGGGTGGTTGGGACTGATCTTGGCTGCAGGGGTCAGGAATTTGGAAAAAGCCCTTGAAAAGCCTGGAAATAACAAGGCTCTGGGTCATCCAGGCCCAGCAGGGCAGCACAGAGGGCAAAAACAAAGAGCAACCAGGGAACAAGGAAAACCAGGTAAGTGCCACTGGTGCCATCAGTTCAGCAGCACCACAAGGAGGAATGAAGTGAGAAATCAAAGGCAGGCATTTATGTGGAAATATCTGTGGGTTCAACCCCACCAGTTTTCACAAGAAGGAAACACCTCACAGAGCATTTAAGTGGGATTCATCCCTCCTGACTGCAGTGCTGATTCCTGCTCCTGTCTGCAGCACTCAGGGAGCCTGAGGCTCCTCTGCTGCAGGGTGTTCGCCAAAGAAGTGCCAGGAGGGTCTTGCACACACTGCTGGTCCCCATCCATTGCCCTTGGTCACTCAGGATGGCAGCCCCAGCCCTCCTGCCCCGAGGTGTCAGCAGAGCAGATGGAACAAATGGCAAACGCTGCTTCTCCCATCCACTCACTTCCCAGGAGAAGCAGCGTCAAAATAATGGACAAAAAGAGCCAGAAACAAAACAACAAGGTGTGTGTGAGCACATTAAGTCTTTTTCCATCCCCAGTTTATGCTTCAGCTGCTACCTTGAGACTGACACAGAAGCCAATGTGCCATTTGCTTCACACAGCTCCTGGGATCTCCGTGGCACCATTTATGCTTGGGTAACTCAACTTCTGGAAGCCATTAGGCAGGGTAATTTCACCAGTTCCTAAGCAAATGCCTGGAGGGGTCCTTGCAAAGCACAGCTGAATTATGGAGGAAATGTTTGTTTGAATCCTAAGGAGAAATGTAATGACTGCTTTGTAGTAAAGCACATTCAAATCAGCCCCACTTTGGCTGATCAAGGCACAATCTCAACAGCACTCTCCAAGAAGAAATACTTCTGATCCAGAAAGTGAGCTTAACATCCTTGTGGAAGAGTTTTCATCAACTGACAACACCTATTTTGGGAAAAATTAGCTCACAGCATCACTCAGGTGCAGGCTTTAAAACAAGGGCAATCTTTTTCTATTTTCTATTTTTTTTTTCTCTTTTTTTCCTTTCTTTGTTTTCTTTTTATTTTTTGAAAAGGCACTTTCCATTTGATGGGCCCACCTCCACTGAGATGCCAGCTGGCCAAACACACCTGGGGGCTGTAGCCTGTTTATTTGTTGATGTGTTGATGAAAACAGGGCTCTGCAAAGAATCTGTGTGTGAGTGCTGAGCCCTGACCAGGGTGGTTGGGACTGATCTTGGTTGCAGGGGTCAGGAAATTGGAACAAGCCCTTAAAAATCCTGGAAATAACAAGGCTCTGGGTCATCCACCAGTGCAGCACAAAGGGCAAAAACAAAGAGCAGCCATTCTGGGAACAAGGAACCAGGGTTAGTGCCACTGGTGCCACCAATTCAGCAGCACCAGGAGGAGGAACGGAGTGAGAAATCCAAACAAAACACTCTGGACTCACTGGAAACTTGTGCAGCAAGGAGAAATAGTCCCTGGTGGGATGTCTGCACTGATGTCCCCAGAAGGACACAGGTGTCAGGAGGGATGGTTCCCAGCCCATGCTGGCTGACAAAGCAGCTCTGGAAGTGGCAGCAGCTGGAAATTTGTTGGACCTCACTGTTTTGAGGTGCAGGTCCTCCTCAGCAATGTCTCTCACAGGAGGATGGGTGTGCTCCCCACTCTGCCTTGGAAATGGGAAAACAGAGGCAGAGAGCTGCAGCAGTGGGTGAGAACAGCCAAGTTCATCCCTTGGCTGATGGATCTGAGCCTGAGCTCAGGCTGTCTCCTCCAGCTCCATACCTGCTCCTCTGCCCAGCCAGGCACCTGCAAAGCCTTTCCTCCAGCCCCACCTCTCCTTTCACACCCTGCCTTTGCCACCAAACTGGGCAGGAGGCAGGTGGCTTGTTGGAAACTGTCCCTGCACCATCCAAACTTGTGAATATGCAACAGGCATTGCATTCTGATTGATGTCTGGGGACCTGACAGAATTAATTAGAAGAGAAGGAGGCAGGACAAGTAGGAAAGGGGCTTATGAAGAGCAGCAGGCCAGGCTGTATCAGCAAAGGCTGAGGGAGATGCAGGAGGAAGACAAGGGGCTATCAGTGCTCCCACTGCTGTCTCATCCAGGCACAGGCTTGGCCTTGGCAGCTGCCAGCACTTTGCTGCTCCTCTGCACGTGTTCCTGTGTGTGATGGCACACAGATGTTCCAGCAAGTGTCAGTGCTGTGCCCTGGACCTGCTCAGGCAGAAGCACATGGCAGCAGAGAGCAGGAAAAAAGCCCCAAGGAACTCAGCTTCCTCTGGCTGTGGGACAAAGTGTGGGGCTGACACAGCCAGTGCTGCCTTTGGGCTGAGTGTGCAGGCAGAGAAACCTGTCCAGGGGGAGGCATCAGTCCAGGAGTTGTCCATGCCTTTGAGAAAAGGGCTCTCTCAAAAACAAAACAAAACAAAAAAAACCAACTCTTGTATGCAAGTTTGGGTTGAAATCCCTGGTCCCCTCCAGACAGGGAATTCTTCACCCCAGCAAGCTCAAACCTCTCAAGCAGTGAGTGAGGAAGGAGGACTTGGCCCCTCACTTTGATCTCCTCTCCCAGGGGCTGTGCTGTCCCCAGTGCAGAGGGGCTGCTGGGTGGGGAGCTCAGCTCCAAGACTGGCACAGAGTGTGATTTGCCTTTGGTAACTCCTATCTACCTTCCCCTGATGTTTAGGGGCTGCTTGATGTGCGTGGGATTTTTTCATCTCCAGCACCGACAGTGCTCTGATACTGCCTGTGCTTCTCTTTGACTCTAACCAGAGCCCTGAAGTTGTTTCTCATATCAAACGCTCCCAGTCAATCTGATTTTTAGAAAACACAGCGTGTCTGGGGAGAAACCTGCAAAATATAGAGCACATTCACCATTTGCATCTGAATGTTGAAAATCCCCATCACTCCTCTACGGCACATCACATCAGCACTACACCCGCCATGAAATATTCATGGCCATTTATTATGATGTTGTTTATTATCCTCATAAAACTTTCCAGCAATCAGTTTCTTTATTTGCTCAGCCTGCAGCATGGATGGGTCCTTTTGTGTCTCCTTCAGTGCTTGAATTAACCCAGGGCCCCTGTCACCATAAGAACAACACCACTGCTATCCCAAGCCCATCCCAGGCTGCTTGTGGCATCAACAGAGCACTAATTAGGAAATGTGGGGTGACCATGATATACTCTGCCTGTATTAGGTTGCTGGGATGGAATGAAATCCAACCCAAAATTGACTTTCTGAGCCCAGTGGGACAGCACAGGGAGCAGAGGGATCTAACTGTGCTGCAGTGCTGTTTGGGTTGGGAGGGCAGTTGGACACAGGGCTGGTCTGACATCCTCCCTGTGAGGTTAAAAAAGAGAAGGAAAGCACTCAGTGAGGACAGCTCCTGGAGGTTTTATGGCAACTGCCAGATTCATGTTAATGTAAGCTGCTAAAAGATTTTCAAGTGGATTAGTTCTCCATTTCCTCCTCGGCACCCTGAGGGTCTGGTGTTGGAAGAACAGACCTGAATCACCTCTGCAACCACAAAGTTCCCTCCTGGCAGCACAGCAGAGGCAAGAGCTGGACCTGGAGGGAGCGTGTGAGAAAGAGAGAGACACTTTCTGGAACAGATTCAGTTTCTTTATAGCAGGACACTTTGTAAGAGTGCCCATTCGGAAAAGCTTTTATTCCTCCTGCCAGAGCTTGCGAGCCCTGCCCTTTCTCTGAGGAGGGGAGGAAAAAAAGATCTCCGAAGACAGCAAGAGCAAGAGCTCTCCTTTCACAGGGATTGCAAAGCTGAGTCTCAGTGGAGTGACCTTGATACAACCTCTTGTTTCAAACACACGGCAAACATTTCTGTGTTGAACAAACTGCTGCAAGACGATTCAGGCTCCTCTCTTGCCAATGCACTGGCGCTGCTTTTCCCCAGAGCACAGTGCCTTCCAAAAGCAAACTGCATCAGCCCCAGAAAAATAAATAAATCTACTCTTCACATCATTTCATCTTCTGATAACAGTAATGAACTCAGTCTGAGGCATTACTGGGAATTAATGACTGCCTGCCTCCAGAGTCACCAGCTCTTCCCTGGTTGTCATAAATTCCTAGGAACGGCTGTGAACCACACATCACCCGGTAAGCTGAAAATAAAGAACCCTGGGGCAAATATCCAGCGTGCCAGTGCCACCTGGAAGCCTGGGAAGGGAGATGAGCTCCCAGATAAACACACTGCTCTGCCCTGATGGCTCACTGGGGGCAAGCACCCAGAGCTGCTTCCCAGGGCTCCCTGCAGGATCCCAACCCTGGTTCTGCATCACTCCCAAATCAGTTCTGCTGAGAGCACTGTCCTGGGTTGCAATGCAGAATGTGCCAGAAATGTGGATTCTGTCCCCATCTGCTGCAGCCGGGTGGGGCAGTGACCCTGATCTCCTGGCACACATTATCTGCTCATGGGCCATCTTTAAACCAGCTGGGCAATCATCTTTATCTTTCCCACAGCCCATCCTCCCTCCAGGAGATATCTCCTGTTAATGGCCAGTGAGTCCCAGTGCATGACTGATAAAATTCCATCATCCCACTGGGAGATGCTCCAGCCAGGGGAGGAGCCAAGCCTTTCCTACCCAGATAAAAACTGACATTTTGGACACCAAGGGACCTTCTTTCCACTGGATTCCAGAGGAAAGCCAGACCTTTCCACATCATCCCTGCACCTTCAGAGGAAACTGCACCTTCTCCAGGAGCACTGCTCCAGCTGAACCACATCTGCCCCTGCAGGAGGATGCAGCCACCATTGAATGGGACTGTGCCAACACCCTGACTGACTGACGGGTGTCAGCTTGGATTCTGACTCTGGCAGGGTTTGGGATTGTTCTTTGTAATACTGCATTTCTATTTTAATTTTCCTAGTAAAGAACTGTTCTTCCTAATTCCCATCTCTTTGCCTGAGAGCTCCTTAAATTCAAAACTATAATAATTTGGAGGGAGGGGGTTTACATTCTCCATTTCAAAGAGAAGTTCCTGCCTTTATTGGCAGACACCTGTCCTTCAAGCCAGGACAGCAGCACACACCACCCTTGGGGAGCTGCTCTCTGGGTAATTAAACTCACACTGAGTGTCTCACCTTTAACCTTTTTTCCTGGCTAACTCTCTCGATGTTCTTGTCTGAGAGATTAAAGAGCCTCTCTGAAGCTGCCCCTGGACACAGGCACTTCCAGACCATTATCACATCACCTCTAACCTGCTCTTAATAAACCAAAAGAAAATGCTTCATTGCTGAAGCCAAGCTCTGCATCTCACACCTGCTTGGCAGTTATTGTCACATGCACTAAGCTTCTTGGACTTTGTGCCTTTCAGATCACACAGCTTTCAGTGGGGGAAGAAGAGAGGGTAAAATTGGCACATCTCTCTATTTATTTAAATATCGAGATTTCCTGCTCTCCCAGTTGCAAATGTAAATTTTGTGTACTTAGATCCAGTAATTAGGGTTAATGACTAAAGAGCATTTGGAAATTGTGCAATTTGTGAAGTCCTCCATCAGAAAGCACTGATTAGATTTGCTTCTTCTTTTGAAAAATACAAATTTCTGTCACTAGCTATTCATGGGACATGTCTTTCTGGGCTGGTTGTCTCAGGAAATTTAATTAAATTTAGTTAAATTTAGTTAGATTTAGTTATCATGTAATAATTACTCAGATTTCTGTGGGTTCCAGCACTCCTCTGGCAGAACAGATAGTGGTATGGCCGGGAGTGGAATATGTTTTAATCTGGAGGAAATACAGCTGCTGCATCAAACCAAAAAGGCTGAGCAGCTCCACTCCAGCCCATAGCTGAATTCATTTACTGTTGGGTCTCACTTTTGCTGGAGTCATCCATCCAAACCACTTATTCTCCAAGGACAATTGCTGTGCAGCGCAGGCCAGAGCAGGAGAGAGATTTGTCTCCTGACAGAAAATCCCCAGGGAGAACCACCACAACACTCCAGGGCTCAGAGAAGATGAGGCCTGAAAAATAATTCTGCACTCCAAATGTGTTCTTGTCCCTCTCCAGTCCTGGCCTGGAGCCCCTCAGGCAGAGCTGGGCATGCAGGGGCACCCAGACCAGCATCCATCCCCCTGTGGCAGCTGGGACATGGATGCTGGCTAGCCCAGTGGCTGTAGCTGTGTCCCTCCAGGTCTTTAATTTTGGCAGCTTGGGCTTCCCAAGCAGTGGGATATGAAAGCAGCACCTTATAAAACATCCCAGTCCCAATAACACTTCTAAATCAGCTTCCTGGGATGCAGCTGCAACAAACCCCCTGGAGAAGCTGTGGCAGCACAGGGAAGGTTTTATTGGCCCTTAGTTATGAGCTTTGGCACAGCTCTGCATCTTCTCTAGAAAAACAGCAAGAGGAGCACTCCAGCACTGCTCCACCTGCAGCTCCCCAGGGCTCCCACACGAGTGCAACAACTGCAGCCCACTTTTAATTCTCCAAACACCCAGAAATCAACAGTTTCAGCCCTTTCCTCTGCTGTTTTTCTGGTGGTGAAGCCTCCTGACATGCCAGCTGCTCCCAGGTTCCTTGCTGCAACCTTGAGGAAAGTCAGGTCAGCAGGCCACAGACTGAGAGGTGAACAAGCCCCTAGAGGGGGAACCTCATGATTAAGAGCTCTTTAACCAAACTGAACCCCTGCAGGATCAAAGGCAGTGGCTGGAAGGCTGGAGATGCTCAGAATGGTTAATTGTGGGAGCAATTAGCCTCTGCAAGAATCACCAGGTACACGATGGATTCTCTGTGCCTGGAAGTGTTTAAATCTCAGTGGAGACCTTTGGGAAAGATAAATTTATGTCTGACCAGGGTGGATGGGTTTATACAGGAATAGCCAATTTTATGCAAGGAGATAGAACAGAATGGTCTTTTGAGCTGGAAAGTCTCTGAAATCTATGAAACTATTAATAGAGAGTGAGACATTTCTAGTGGGTTTGACAGCTAGATGACAAATCTGTGTTAAATTCCACAGGATCCAAAGAAACTACTCAGCCTCATTTTCTGATATCCTCCAAGGGGTTTCCCAGTGGGGGATTTTAGCTTTCCATTTTTCAGCTTTAGAATAATTTTCTGAGTTGGAAAACTTCTCAAGCTCCCCTCCTCTCACCTCCTCCTGCTCCTGCATCCTCTGCTCTGTCTGCAGAGTAGGTGCCAAGCTGTGTGTGGGTGAGCCCCTGGGAGAGGCAGCAGCAGAGCCATCCCACGTGTGTGAGGAGCACAGCAGTGGGAGAAGACAAACTTTGCACTTTCCCAGCCCAGAGTGATCTCAGAGCCCGGGCATCACCCTCCTTGCCAGCCCTGGAGAAGCCCCACAGCACAAGGAGGGAGGGGCTGCACCCATTCTGCTTCTCCCAGAACAGTTTGTTGTCAATATTTCCCTTTTAACTCTGCTCTGAAGGCTGATCTTCCCAAATCCATCAGGGCACAGCAGCTGTGCTTGGGGCTGCCTCATCCCCCTCCAACAACAAAATCAGCCCTGAGGCTCATGGCATGCTGCAGGTGATTAAAAATTAATTTAGTTGAGATTAATTACTGCTTCCAGGACCAATTGTTTCAGCCAAGGCTGCTGAGTTTGGTATTTTATATGTGTATTGAAAAAATGGCAGAGTAACTCCCAGTCAGTCATCACCTTCAGTGGACTTCCACCCCCATCAAAATTGAAACCTCTCACTTAGAAAATGCTGCACCTCCCTCCCAACCTTCCTCTGCTGTGCTTGCTTAGCAGGGAGACTCTTCAGGAAAGTTTGAAGTACAAGGTTTGACCCCCTCCAGTAGTTTCTTGTCTGTCTTGAACTCAGCAGCTCCTTAGCAAGATCAAGGAGGAAAAAAAAAAACAATTGAAAATGGAAGAAATTAATGAAAAGGCTTCTAGGCCCACCAATACTAATAAAAAAATATAAATATTAAGGCCATTAAATGTAAAAGCAGTCAGCCTCTGAATTTTGGTGGGGCTTCCTGACAGGCATGACAACAGGATTCTGTATTGGAAAAATCTGTTCTCTTATGAGGCTGCCAGTCCTTCAGAGAGCAAAGAGGTTAATGAAATAGAGGTAGGAAAGATTGCAATGTTTTCTGCACTTCCTTGTAATTTAAATGTGTGCTAAGTACTGCATTCTTCCAGAAATCCCAAGTGGAAGAAGTAAAATAACAACCACTTGAAGGATTTAACCCACAAGTCCACAGTTGAATTCATATTTATAATATGAAAGTTGTATAAACACATGGAAAGACTGGGGAAAAAAAATACATAAGCAGCAGCCACTGCTGAAACTTCTGGAATGGGGTAATTTACATAAGAACCCAAAATTCAAGACTTGGACAGGCCTTTTGAAAGTGACAGCCCCCCTCCTTCCAAAGGGGATTGTGATCATCCTCTGTGCACAATTCACTGTGCAGCACAGCAGGAGCAGTGGGGAAGGGGTCTGGTGGCTCAGAGCAGGATTTCAAAAGCCAGGGAGGATTCAGCCCTAGGCTCTGCCTGTGCTGAGCTGCCCCAGCCTGGCTCAGGATGTGATCCATGGTGGATGCTGAGCCAGGGAGGAGGATCAGCTCAGGAAGGGAGCAAAGATCACTGAAAATGGGGCAGCTTTGGGCTCTGCTGAGCTGCAGGGGGGTGCAGGAGTGAGCAGGCAAGTCCACAGGGCACATCAGCTGAAGCACTGCTTCAGTGGCCATTAAATCACCCCCTAACATTTCCACGTGTCTTGAGGCAACCTGTGGGGCAGCCCAAGGTGAGAGGACTGGGGAGGTGACCTCCTGCCACGAGAAGAGCCTGCAGATCACCCCCGAGGTTTCCTTGCCTGTCTGTGGCTGCCTTTTTCCTGCAGATACCACCCAGAGGGTCAGCCTGTCACTGCCCATCTCCTCTCCCTCCCCAGCCCTCTGCAGCTGCCAGGCTGGAGCTGGCTGTGCCCACGAGCACAGCTGGAAACCTTGCCTCCCCTCCTCAGCAGATGTGTTCTGGCAGTGACTGACACAGCAGGGCCACAGCCTCTCCCTCTTATTCCATGGGAGCTGTTCCTGCCCCGAGAAAGAGCAGAGGGGAGGGATGAACGTGGAGACACAGCAGTGCAGGGTGAGGGAGCACACACAGCTCCAGAGACTGCCGTGCTCAAACTGCAGATAAGACACTGGATTGTCCCCTAGAGACACACTGTCCCCCCTTGTCACCCTCTGTCCTGGCCCTGGCAGCCCTGTGAGATGCCTCTCCCAGGTTCTGAGTGACACAAACACCCTGGAAATGCTGAGCTGACAAACAAACCCTGGCTGGGCTTCTGGCTTTGCCCACAAAAAAACTGGCTGAGAATGACAGGGCTGTCTCAGGCAGCAAAGATTTTTCCTTTGGTTGGTTTTTCATTCTCTTTTTTATTTGTATCTTGGTTCTTAGCTGGTTCTGAGCACAACCAGGAGTCTGCAGGAGGGGCCAGGCTGCAGTGGGTACATATCAACACAGCCTTGCTGATTCAGAGTGACCAAGCATCTGATAGGAATCCTCCCAGATCAGCACCGTGTGCTTGGTGACTCCTGGCACTGCAGAAGTGGAAACCAGGCACAAAGACCCTACAGATGTGACTTCTCATCCCTCTCTGTGCAGCTTGAGCCCTGGAGCCACAGTGGCAGGCAGCTTTGCCCAGCTCTCCCAGCCACATGCAGGGTGAGGCTAGGGAAAGGCAGATGCTGTGCCACCTCCCTCTGTCCTGGCAGGAGCAGGGGACCCTGTCTCAAAGACATCAAGAGCTTTGGGATCCTTCAGGTCACTCTGGAATGAGATTTGCTTCCAGCTCAGCTGGTCCCTGCTGCCCAGTGATGGAGCACTGCAGGGTTTGCAGGACCCTTTCCCTTTTACAACCCTGTTCAGCTTCTCATGCAGTTTTGGAAGCTGCTCTGCCTTCACCCAAGCTGAGTTATAAAGGCACCAACACCACCAAAAACCCAAACCAGATTCCTATAGCACTCATTAATGATGTTCCTGGTCTAACAGAGGAGATTTACTTTTTCCATTGAAGGCTGTAGAAAACACTGCTGTTCCATGTCCATCTGTCTGCCCTCCCTCTTGCCCACTAGCTGTGAACAGCTTGCAGGGGAAAACATGCCTGAAAGCCCAGGTGTGCTCCTGACTTGTGGCTGGGAGACACCTGTAAATCAGGGCTTTGCACAGCAGATCCTTCTGGCCCTTCTTCTTCTCTTGCAGCAGCAGCAGAGGGTTGGTGGAGCTTCAGAGCCAGCAGACAGTAAATCCATGGCACTCCCTGCGCTGTGGGGAGATTCATGGCTGTGCTCCCTGAAGGTCAGTTCATCTGCTGCAGGCAATTAGGGATAATCTATGGCTGCTGCTGCTGCTGCTCCAGCCCTGGCTCCAGCTCCTTGTCAGCACCACACCACTGGTGAAATAAAAGTCACCACTGGTCAGTGTCCTGGAGAAATGCTGTGCCAAGAGCAGGAGGCAGAGAGCTCTTCAGGTCATGATGGGATCCCAGGAAATCTTGAATTTCTGAAGAGCTGAGAGCTAACAGAGAGGGACTTTAGGAACCAGTCTAACCAGCATCCCAAGCCAGGTAACCATCACCAGAAAGAATTATACCCTAACCCTAAACCTTGAGAGGCATTTGTTGAAGTTGTGTTGATCCCAAAAGTCAGTTCCTAAGGGTTATGGGATTGTTTATGTTAATGTCTCATACACATTCCTAACCCTCATTTCCCAATTAGTTATCTCCACTCCCAGTTTCTAGAATGTTCTCCCTTCCTTGTATATCCCCATTGGCCCTCGTTTAATGCAGTGTCCACCCAGCCTACCCCACTGATCCCTGCCTTCCCTTACTCCACCTCTGCACCATTTTCCCCTATATCCTAACCCCTAACCTCAAGTCCACCCTCTCTTACCCCATATTTACACCCTAGACCTTCCTTTATCTGAGTCTTGGACCACTGGCTTCCAAAAAGAGCTTGTTCCCTCCATTATCATGTTCAGGTTTTCAGACCTTGTCCCACCATTTGCTTTTCTCATTATTAAAATACTTTATTTTATTTTATCCAGTCATAGTACTGCTCTTCATTTATTTTCTCCACTCTGATCCTAAAAATAGGAAAATCAGGAAACCCAAAAATATTGTCAGGGACCACACTCACCCTGACCAGGGACAGCCACCAGTACCCCCCACAGCATCTGTCCCAGCTCAGCTCTGTCCCCACAGCCCTTTGCTCTCTCCATTGCTCTTTATGACCACATCTCCTCCATCCCTGAGCATTCATCACCTGCTCACCTTCCTGCCCTGCCTGGAGCCCTCCTCAGGGGAAGGATTCCTTCCTGCCTGGTCTCTCTCTGCATCTCCTTTTTTGAGTATTCATCTGTTTGTGGGCAGAGATGGATGTGGGCCTCATGCTGATGCCTAATGATTTTTTGCCTTTTCTCTTTTATATATTCTCTGTATTTCTTACACATATATTTTCAGCTCTGTGCCCTATTGTATCTGTGACTAGTTTTCCCAGTGCTTCTCCCTATCTTTTTCCTAAGCAGAAAGACAAAATACATTCCAGAGCTGCTATCCTATCTTGGTTCTTTCTGGGAACCCATGATGAAAAACAGCTCTTTGAGACACATTTCCATCAACAAAGCTTAGTCCCATCTGAGGGGGGAGGATTTAGAAGGGGCTTGAACTGGGAGGGGGATTTCATCACCACTTGTGCTCTTAATTGGTGAATTTTGTCAATTATGCTAATGTGCTAAACTTATAAAATTGTATTTACCCTGTGGGTGAGGGTGGGCATTTTGTGGACATTTTCCACATCTGCCCCTGGAGGCCTCCAATAAAACCAACCGTTATATTACCTTCTATACTAATATTATTTTGAAAGAGTGTTGGGTTATTTTCTAGGTTCTTTAGGGCATCAATTCAATTCTCTCCTTTGCATGTTGGAGGAGCTCAGGGTTTGGGGATGGCAGGAGGCAAATGAGCTGTTCTGAAGTGGAGGCACAGGGGCAGGGAGAGGTCCCAGATGCCTGACAGACCACCCTGAGTTGGCTGAAACCTGGATTCAGTAAATAACTCTGAGATCTGAGCCTGAAACCCTTGACTTAAAGTTATTTTCTCCTGGTTGCTCACTTGGTGGCATCTCTAAGCAGGGTCTCTGCAGTCTGCAGAAGGTGCATTGGGATCCCACATCGTTTATACCACTGAAAGCAGCAACAGAGACAAAACTACAGCCCTGACCTGCTGACCCACAGCTGGGACCAGAGTCTGAGAGTGCCCTTCCAGTGGCTTTGGGTCCTGGCATTGCAGAAATTATCACAAAACAGAATATCCTGCAAAGGAAGCTCGCATTAGATTCACAAGAGTTTTCTTAAGAAAGCACCCCCAGGTGATGCAGGCAGTTTTCCACCAGGGGCTGGCAGCAAAGCCAGTGCAGGGCAGTGGTGATGAGGTCCCTGCTGGAACAGGGGAAGGATGAAGGGATGGGAAACAGGGTGAGCTGGGCACGGTCCCTCCTCCCAGCCCCAGCAGGGAGCAGGAACTGGGACAGGTTCTCCCTCTAAATTGTCTCCATGGGAGGAGGAGGTGGATGAGTTTCCAGCCTCCCTGGCCCTGTCTCTCCCTGTTTGTCTGCTTTGGTTTTGAGCAGCCCTCGGGGCTGTGTTTTGGAGAGAGGATTTCATCGGGCAGAGGAAAGGTACAAAGCTGAGTTAATGAGAACGATTATTCAGTGACAGCTGCTGCCACTCACCTCCTAACGAGTGTAAGGTACAGAACCAAGGCTTTCTCTGATGATTATGTTCAGGAGATTAATTTAGGAAACACTGCTTAAGACCTATGGTGATCTTATTTGAAATCTAGTCAATGAGCAGGCAAGTGTAAGGGAAAAACACACCTTGTTTAAAGTTCAGCTGCTGGGAGCAGAGATGCTGGGGCTGGGCTGGGGCAGAGCAGAGACGTGCAGTCCTTGCTCTGCTGTCCCTGGGATGCTCCCCAGCACCCTGGGGATGGACAGCCACAGGGCATGGGCCACCTGGAGCTCAGCAAGGCACAGCCTGGCTGCAGAAGCATTTTATTCCCTGACTGCTGCAGTCCACAAATCAAATCCTCTGTCTCAAGCCCAGGGCTGGGGAAGGACTGGACCACGAGCTCCTGCAGGGAACAGTGGCCCTGTGTGTCCTGCAGGGAGACTCCTCTCTACAGCCACAGTCAGGTCTGCTAATGGTTATCCTGAGTCCATGCCTGAGAGCTGCTCATCAGCAGCCTCCCCACACAGGCATGAGATGCCCAAGCTCAGCACACAATGCCTGCCATTTAATGTCCCCATCAAGCCACAGAGAAACCAAATGGACTGGAAAACTGGCCCGGGATCAGTGCTTCCCTTCCAAACTGGCACCCACGGGATGCAGGACTCCTCTCTGTTTCCAGCCTGGCATCCCCAGCACCCCCTGCCCAGGGCCAGCAGCACTGCCAGGGGCTGCTGCCTCTCTGCCTGTGCTGCTGGGATGGGATGGGTGACCCTGCTGCTGGGATGGGAATGGCTGTCCCTGCTGCTGTCCCTGCTGCTGGGATGGGTGTTCCTGCTGCTGGGATTCTGTCCCTGCTGCTGGGATGGGAATGGCTGTCCCTGCTGCTGGGATGGGTGTTCCTGCTGCTGGGATTCTGTCCCTGCTGCTGGGATGGGAATGGGTGACCCTGCTGCTGGGATGGGAATGGCTGTCCCTGCTGCTGTCCCTGCTGCTGGGATGGGTGTCCCTGCTGCTGGGATTCTGTCCCTGCTGCTGGGATGGGAATGGCTGTCCCTGCTGCTGGGATGCTGTTCCTGCAGCTGGGATGCTGTCCCTGATGCTGGATGGCTGTCCCTGCTGCTGTCCCTGCTGCTGTCCCTGCTGCTGGGGGGGTCACAGCCCCACTGCACCGTGCTCAGCTCCCTTTGGCATCACAGCCCTGCCACCAGCTCAGACAGATGGTGAGCCAGCCCAGCTCCAGCTCCTGGGGCTCTTTGGCCACTGCAGAGAGATGCTCAGGCCAGCCCAAATTTGGCTGGCAGGTCTCCATACCCCAAATGCAAGTATTTGGGCAGGAGTGCTGTGAGCCCAGTGGGTGAGATGTTTCCTATCCAGACCAGGGGGGGATGTCTGCCCCACAGCAGTTCCTGGGATTTCCTCACCTGGAGAAACCAAACCTGATGCTCAGGAGCCTTCACAGGCTCCTCCTCAGTTGCATTTTGGGCATCCACACTTTCTGCCAGGGCTGGTCTCGCTCCCAGGGCAGTATCCCAAAGTACTGGCTGTAGAAATCTGCATTTCCCCTGCTGGCCTCCCTTTGAAGCCATTCCCTTGGGTTTGTGGCTGTGACCCCTGAGCTCCCACTGTGGTCTGTAGGGAGCAGCCAGTGCCAGTCGACCCCTGGCTGCTTCCACAAAGCTCTGGGTATTTTCTGCCATTTTCTACAGTGATATTTTTCAATTTTACCCCTCCTTCACTCCCTCTTTCCCCTCTGGCCAGTCCTGGATGGAGGAGCACATGGAGGCTCTTGGAAGGGCTGCAGGGATTTTACTGCTGCCTTTAATTCCCAAGGCCCAGGAACTGAAACCAGTCTTTCCCTGCACAAATCCATAATATTCTTTGCACAGAGCCAGTGCCTGGGGCAGTAAAACTCCCATCACTAATCCATACTACTCCCTTCCTAGAGAATAGAAAGCATGGGTTACCATGCTCTCAAGGGATGATGAAACCATTGTGGTCTTCTCTATATACCCAAAAAATGCCTTTATCAGCCTGTGTTTTGGGCCAGAGGTCTGCAAAAGGCCATGCACTTAAAAATTAAATAAGAAGCCTTGAAGAATTTTTTATTTCTATCTCTGCTCACAGGCAATTAGAGGAGCAGGATGTGAGGTCTGGTTTTCTGCAGAGGTTTGTTCTTTCTTTCTTTCTTTCTTTCTTTCTTTCTTTCTTTCTTCCTTCCTTCCTTCCTTCCTTCCTTCCTTCCTTCTCTCTTTCTTTCTTTCTCAATTTGTTTTAACTGCACACCTCTTGTCCCACAGAAATGCATCTTGCATGAGAATTAAAGACAGAAAGAACACTCACTCCATAAAAAGTCTAATCAATACCACTGGGCAGCCAGAGCCAAAACCCTGTCAAAAGTGAGCTGGGAATTCAAAGAAAGTAACAGATGCCATTCAAAACCCCAAGGCATGACAAAGGGCTGAATCATGCCCTGCCTGGCTGAACAGCCCTGGCAGGATGGGAGCTGTGAGACCAGGGGATTCCTCAGCTTTGGACATCAGGAGGAAGGTGGGGGAGCAATGGAAACCACAGGAGCAACAGGAGGGAGAAGTGCCCAGGCAGCACTGGGAGTTTGACCCTGCTGCAGGAGAAACAGGAGGGATGAGACAGCAAGGGCACAGCAGGGAATGGCACGTGGGAATGGGGGCAGCAGGGATGTGCAGGGACCAGGGGAGCAGGGGACAGCACCCAGGGATGGAGCCAGAGAGTGGGGACAGCAGGAGCCACCAGAAAGGGAATAACAGAAGGATTTATGGGCACAGCCACAATGAGAGCCAGTTATCCCTGACCATCCTAAACCTTGTCAGACAGAGGATGAGAGGGACCGTCTCCAGTGGACAGGGTGGAAGATTTAACAGCACATTTCCACAGTGTGATCACACAATGAGCCCCCCACGCTGGTGGCTGCTCCCTGGGCAGGGGACTGTGCCTCCAGGGCTGAGCCACCCTCAGGGAGGAGGGAGGGAGGTTAAATAACACCAGAGGCACTGCAAAGAGGCCCAGCATCTGTCCCAAAGCCCAAGGAGGCTCAGGATGCTGCCAGCCTGCACTGAAGGGCTCAGGTGGTGACACCAGCAGAGCCACACACTCATTCTCCCAAATCACTGCATTTCCAGCCCAGCTGCTGCAGTGCCCCTTGTCCCAGCCATGGGAGAGAGACAGAGCCCCACAGCAGCACCCAGGTGCTGGGAAGGTGCTTTCCCTCCCAACAGCAGTGCACAAACCTCTGCCCAGCTCAGAGCTCCTCTGTGGCTGGTCCCATTGCTCAGAGTGTGCTGGGGGCACACACACTCTGCCCTGCCTGCTCTCCACACGTGCCCAGCTCTCAGCCCAGCCTCAGGTCCTTGCACAGCTCACAGAGCAGCCCAGATACAAGCCCAGCTCACAGATCTGCCCACTGGGTTCAGCTTTCCCAGCCAGGGCTTGGGGAATGTGAACTCAGCCAGCAACAGGGACCTCTCCCTGAGCCTGGGACGTGGGTCACTGCCACCTCCCAGGGGCAAGGAAGGCTCCAGCCAGGGCCAGGGGGCACAGGGGACATGGGAAGAGCTGTCACAGCCCTGCAGCCCCCATACCCACAGATGGGAGCTGCCTGCCTCCCCCTCTGCAACCAAGCAGCCTCATCATCTGTCCCCAAGAGATGAAAGCAATCAGGTAAGCAATGTCTACAAGCCCATATGGACGGGCTGGGATGCTGCCCAAGCTTCAGCTCAAAAAAAAAAAAAGTGCACATTTTCTGGTATAAATATTTTGGTTTGCCTCCTCCTCGCCAGCCCACGGGCTGCAGCACAGGAAGCACAGCAGCAGCCCTCCTCAGGCTGGCAAGAGGCTGATGCCCACAGCTACCAATGTGTGCTGCAACACAAGCCCACACACACTGACCTGGCTGCCCACGTGCCTCCCAGGCTCTGCCACCAAGGAGAGAGGCTCCTGGCAGGGTGGAACCAGGCTTGCAGTCCCTGGAAGGAGCTGCTTCCCAAAGAACCTCAGTGATTGCCACTCTCAGGACCAAGGAGATGCCCTGTGACACCACCCAGTCCTCATGGAGCTCTTTGGTGCCTTTTGTTCCTGTTATCTCCCATGACAGAAAAGAGCTAATTCCTTTCCTGTTAGCAGCCTTAAATCATAGAATCACAGAATGGTTTGGTTGGAAGGGACCTTAAAGATCATCTCATTTCATTCCCCTGCCATGGGCAGGGACACCTTTGGCTATCACAGGTTGCTCCAAGCCCTGATCAACCTGTCCTTGGACACTTCCAGGGATCCAGGGGCAGCCACAGCTTCTCTGGGCACCCTGTGCCAGGGTCTCACCATTCTCAGAGGGAGCAGCACTTCTCATACCTAATCTCTAGAAATGCTTGCTCTGAAATTCAAACAGTGGCTGTAAAGCAATGGGAGGGTCTTCCCACCCTGTCACAGCACTTCCAACATGAGCCCTTCCATCAGCAGTGGAGCATCTCCCCAGGACACATCCCCTCTGCTGTGGGTCCTGTCCCTGCCCCACACATCCAGGAGCCCCCCACTCCCCAGTCTCCTCCTCTTTTCTCCCCCCAGTACCACGGGAGAAACTCTAGTCACCAGAGCTGCTCTCTGCATGGCAAGAGCAGGGTCTGAACAGCAATAGGCAGGAGCAGGTAGGGAAGACAGGGATGTGTCTTTTTTAACCACCAGAGCACCTGTGGCCATGTCTCACCAGTGCTGGAAACAAAGAGGGCCAAGCTGCCACATCCAGGTTATGTTCCCAAAACTTTCTCCAAAGACTTGGGAAAATATGATGGGAATTTGGTGGTGTGGAAATGTGTTCATTTGATTAAACAGGAATGGAGAGGAAATCCATCAGGGCTTATCTTCACCAAGTCCTCTTGGAACAAGAATAAAAGGGAAGGAGGATTTGTCAAATAAGAGTATTAAAGCAGGTTGTCACCAGTGCACACTTTATCTTAATTCTTGAGAAATGAGTTGTGTAGGGCTGATGTGGCCACAAATGTGGATTCTGTCCCCATCTGCTGCAGCCGGGTGGGGCAGTGACCCTGATCTCCTGGCACACATTATCTGCTCATGGGCCATCTTTAAACCAGCTGGGCAATCATCTTTATCTTCCCACAGCCCATCCTCCCTCCAGGAGATATCTCCTGTTCATGGCCAGTGAGTCCCAGTGCATGACTGATAAAATTCCATCATCCCACTGGGAGATGCTCCAGCCAGGGGAGGAGCCAAGCCTTTCCTACCCAGATAAAAACTGACATTTTGGACACCAAGGCACCTTCTTTCCACTGGATTCCAGAGGAAAGCCAGACCTTTCCACATCATCCCTGGAGCTTCAGAGGAAACTGCACCTTCTCCAGGAGCACTGCTCCAGCTGAACCACATCTGCCCCTGCAGGAGGATGCAGCCACCATTGAATGGGACTGTGCCAACACCCTGACTGACTGACGGGTGTCAGCTTGGATTCTGACTCTGGCAGGGTTTGGGATTGTTCTTTGTAATACTGCATTTCTATTTTAATTTTCCTAGTAAAGAACTGCTCTTCCTAATTCCCATCTCTTTGCCTGAGAGCCCCTTAATTTTAAATTTATAATAATATGGAGGGAGGGGGTTTACATTCTCCATTTGAAAGAGAAGCTCCTGCCTTTATTGGCAGACACCTGTCCTTCAAACCAGGACATGGGTTTAAGCCCTGCCTCCCCCAGTCCAGCCTTGGTTGTGGGTGCAGCTGGCCAGACCCAGCCCCTCACCCTGCCCTAGGGAGAGACTGGGAGCAGCTCTCCAGCTGCTGCTCTGCTCTCAGACAGGACAACCAACCTGCAACACTCACTCAGACAGTGCCTCCCTGTGTGTGCTCCACAGCTACACACCCAGAGCCAAACCTGAGCTCGGGATCTGCACTTACCTGGGCAAACATTTGCTTTGTGCTCTCACAGCAAGGTGAGCCTGCTATTCCCCTGTGCAAACATCAACCCCTCAGACATAAGCACTTCTGAGCTGTGCTGCACTCCTCTCTTGAAACAGCCACTTTCTGTGTGAAATCTGCTGCCTTCTCCTGTGTCAACTGAGTCAGTGCTCAAGGCTGGCCTGGGCTCCTCTGAAGTGGCTCTTGTGGACAGGAATAGTCTGAGGGTGTTTATTTATCCATTTTTAGATGCACTCTGCTCCTTGTGCCATATCAGTAGATGGGTCTGCAAGGCAGGAGCAGGAGGAAAGGATGATCAACACAGGAGACAAAGGGCTAAAACACACTGGGTCTATCCTCCCAGGCTGATGTGGTTCCTGCCTTGAAAGAGAAAGGCAAAGAGAATTCTGGGCTTAGTGCTGGTGCTCCCTGGGAGATGGTGACCAAAAGCAGGAACATGTGGGGAGCGGGAGGAACCAAAAACAGCCAAAAGTGAGTCCTGGAAATAGGAAAGATGAGTCTGGAGGGAAGGTTTCAGCAGAGCTCCCTGCAGGGCAGGTTTGTGACCCATCCCAGGGTCTCATTTGTGACTGATGCTGGTGGTTTGGGGCTGGGCCAGCCAGCCTGGGACAGCCTGGAGCCCGCTGGGAGGGGAATGAGGAGCACGACCTGCAGGGCTCAGGAGCTGCTGGCACTGCCCAGCAAGGGCTCACCCATAGGGAAGGGCCAAGGAAAGAATTATCTGAGTCAATGAGTGCAGGAAAGCTTTGATACACTCTGGGTGTGACAGAACACCTGGGGAGAAAGATGTCTGTGGGGTCTAAATCTCTCCTTAGACACTCAGGAAACCCCTTCAGCCTCAACAGATGGTGGCACCACACAAGCCCCCAGCTGCTGTTGTTTTCACTGGAAAGAAATTCTGTCATGACTTTTCTTTGTGGTTTTAGGCTCCTGTCAGGACATGTTTGGTGATGTGTGGGTGAGTTATCACCAACCAGCCCACTCTGGATGCTCATTTGGATTGCTCAGCTGTTCTGAGCTGCCTGCACTGGTCTGGCTCAGGACTGGTGGTCCCACAGCTCTGCTGTTCATGTTTCTGTTGAGATGTAAATGCACAGAATGCTGGAATGAGCCCATTTCAAGGAACTGGGATGAGAAGGAGAAATCTCCTGTGCCTCCTATACCACAGGATGGGGCACTGTCTTCTCTCTATAGGTAGGGAAGCAAAGGCAAGAAAATTAAAATTATTTACCCAAGATCACTCATCAGAAGTCTCTGCACATTCAGGAGGGTTCAAAAGGAGCAGAGAAGGGCACCTGAGTGAGCTGGTGAATGGAGGACACATGGTATAAAAGCATTGTAGAGGAACAGAGCTTGCTCAGCCTTGATAAAGCAAACTGGCAGTGATGTGATTTTTTCTCTATAAATACACCTGGAGGCCAAACACCAGGGAGGGGGGGAAAGCTATTTAAGCTGAAGGACGATAGTGGCACATGAAAACATCCATATTTATGTCTGAGGAAGTGAAAGAGCAAGTTATGGGGAGAGGGAAGGGAGAAATGAATGGCCTGAAGGGAAGGCAGAGGAGAGCCAGGCAGGGCCAAGCAGGAGCTGCCTCTCCCAGGGAAGGATTCCTGTAGGATCAATGCAGAGCTCAGGGTCCTCACCCTTCCTACAGGATTAGACAAGTGGGGGAAGAGAGGGGAAGCAGGAGTGGGTTATGGAGGAGAGGAGGAGATGCTCAGTCCTGGCCTCAGCAGGGTGTTAAGAGCACTGGGGAAGAAGCTGAGTGCCAAACTGCTCCTCACTTTTTGGAAAAACAGGTGAAGCCCACAGGAGAAGCTGGTGCTTTCCACACACACTTGGCAGGTGCTGGGAAGATTCCTTAAATCCCTGGGTTGTGCACGGGCCAGCAAGGGGTACAGACCCCCCCCAAAATGTCACCAAATGTCACCAAATGTCAGCAGCACACCCTGTGCTCTGCTGTCCTCTTGGCTCAGAAGCAGAGCCAGACACTGCTTTCTCACCCCCACTTCTAGGAGCAGGCTGGGATTTCCATAACCATTAAAAACAAGCCTTTGTTATTAGCCCTGTGAATTATTCATCCTGCCATAACTAATGCAGGGCCGTGGCAGAGCTCCCCAGCTCTCCTGTCACACACATCCCTGCAGCCCTGCTCACCATTAAACATGCATGGGGGCTGAGGGGTGGCTCAGCACTCTGAGCACTGCCAGCCTGTCCTGCGCAGTGCCCTGGGCATGGACACTTCCCTGGGGAAGCTGTGCTGGGATGAGCAGCTCCCAGGGAGCACAGCCTCATCCCCTCCATCCCCTGCTCTCACCACCTGAGCTATCCCCACATGAATCACTCCCCTCAGGCTCTGGATCTGTGGCTGGCCCCCTCTGTTGTCAGGTTTGGGCAGGATGAAGCCCTCCAAGTCCTCCTTGCTTTGCAGAGATGCCAGCTGGGCTGCAGGGACACTGACCCCAGGGGGAGATGCCCACTCTGCCTGGGACCATTAGGAATCCACCAAGGGCTGGATTCCTCTGCCTTGAGTGGCTTCACAGGTTTTAATCAAATGCCTGCAAAGAAGGAGGGAGATGGGGAGCAGCTTGCCTAATTAATAAAACAAGAGGAAACCAAGAGCTGCTATGAAGCTGCTGGACTCTTTTGCTCATTGCTCAGACCAGCCCTTAAGAAGTAAAGCAATTTCAGGTTATGAGGCTTTCTCAAACTCAGCAGGCTTTTAGGCAGAGTTGTGCTGAGAACTTGGGGAGCAGGATCCCCTAAGGACAGGTGCAAACTCACTGATTGCCACATTGGTGAAAAACAAACCAAATCCAACCTTAGTGCAACAAGTCAAGCTGCCAGGGTTCAACACCTGCATGCTGTTACTCCTTATCCCATCAAAATCCCCTCCCATTAACTTCCCTCTGCCAGGCTGGGTCCTCCAGCACACTCTGTACCTCAGCATCCCAATTCTACTTGCTTTACACTTTTTCCTTTTCCAAAACTGCCACTCATACATGGCAGTGGCAGGGTCCAGAGAAAAGCTGGTCCCAATTGCAGCTAAGCTGATTTGAACTCAATATATGAACACAGAGCACATAAATTTGAACAAGAGGTTGTAAGAGCAGCAGTCTTGCAGCCTGGCTCCATGAAATTGCTCCAAGCAGCCTTTCCCTGGCTATGGTGGTGCCTGAGAAAGGATGATTCCAACACGTGCAATGAACTGACTCTGTCTGAACCCATGGCATGGGTGGAGCTGCTCCCATCCCTCCACTCAGGGGGTTTAAAGCAAGGAGAGGAAAAAGGAAGCATTCAAACTCCTTGTGTGGGTTAATGCTGGCCCAGCAGTGAAGTGCACTTAAAATGACCCTTCTCTCATCTGATATTTCTCTTATTCGAGGATCTTTCTGGCTTCAACATCTATTTCTCTGTCAACAGCCCTCAGTGCATCTCTCTTGCTATCTTTAGGCTCAGTTTATTGATCCCTCATTCCTATCTATCCATCTCATTCTTTTGTGCCTGTCACTCGATTTACTGCAGGACACCTCTCCTGGTTTACAACGTGCAGCTCATTTCAGCCCCTTTTTTTCCACATTTCCCTTTCCCTGGCGAGGCAGGGAGCTGCTGGGGAGCCTGCAGTGCCCACCCAGCTGGCAGATGAGCAGCCTGGCACACAGAGCTGCTTTCTGTGCAGAAGCAGCCCCCTTTTAGCAGGGCTGGAACATCCCCTCGACCAGTCCTGGGAGGGAGTTAAATATAAACCAGCAGAGCAGCTGTGGTGTCAGACCTTCTGCCCTGCCCCTCCTGCTGTGGCACACCTTATCTGGGGAGATTAGTCAGAACTCTGTCCTGCAGCTGCCTCTGGATCCCAAACACCAGCCATGCCCTTGGAGGTGAGGGCAGTGTCAGCACCCTCAGTGCTGCTGGATCACGGCAGAGCAAGGAACAAGGAAAGGCAGATGAATGCAGGGGAAAAAAAGGCTGAGAAAAGGGGGAGGATGAAGGTGTACCCTCAGAGCTGCTCTGGTTTTGTTCTCACCTTTCATGTCTCAAAAGGTGAACTGGGGAAAGAGAGGCCAGGAACAAAGCCCTGTCACTTACCCTGGCTGGTTAACTCATTATCCTTAATGTGTGCCATGCTGTGGCAAGCAGAGCAAGGTGAAGGAGAAGGGTTTTCTGTCTCAGAGCAGGGAAATAAAGTCCCTCCCTGCTCAGCAGACAGCCACTTTTCAGAGCTGATGGATGCCCAGACTGTGCAGACACCTCTCCCCAGGGCTTGGCAGGGCTGAGACCCTCACAAAGGGAAACCCAGATTTCCTAAGGATGGATTATAACTATAAAGCAGCCTGCCCTCCAGGCTGAGCCCAGCAGGGACACACACAGGGTGTGGGACCACCTGGAAAACCAGCTGAGAGACCAATGCCTCAATCTGAATGAGGCTGAGGCTTCAGAAAAGTCTCAGGGAATCCCCAGATCCTGAACTCAACAAGAATACAACGTGGAGCAGTGATAAAGGCTGAGGGGGAATGTGCAGCTCCATGAAAACATGGCCAAGGGAGCTGCCAAAGCTGGCACCCCTCTCAGTGGGAATAGATACACTCAGGACAGTCATTTCTAGAAAAACTTAGGGATTTGCACTGAAGAATGACCTGTAGGATATCATCCATGAGGGCACAGCACTGCAGATGTGTCCTGAGTCACAAAATCCTTGTGCAGCAGAAATCTCAGGGCTGAACCTCATGGCCCAAAAAGCAGCTGAGGGGAAGAAAAGCTGCTCTCTCAATTTCTCTGCCTGAGCCACCACACTGCCCCTGCTTGGGCAAGCAAGAAACAAAGACACTGATGCAGAAATCATTTTTTGTCCTTCTGACAAAGCCACAAAAGAGAGAGATGAGAAAACAGCATTCATGGCAGACAGAGACTGAAGAAGATTCATGCCCCCAGTAAAAACTGTCTCCAGGTTGTAGTGCCAGCAATTCAAATGGAAATTGTTTTTACAGAAAAAGGACAATAACAGGGAGGCTGCAAGGGCACATCCCTGTTTAGGAAGTCCTGTTGAGTCCTTGGAAAGAAAAGGAGAGAGGAGTGGGATGGGATGGGATGGGATGGGATGGGATGGGATGGGATGGGATGGGATGGGATGGGATGGGATGGGATGGGATGGGATGGGATGGGATGGGATGGGATGGGATGGGATGGGATGGGATGGGATGGGATGGGATGGGATGGGATGGGATGGGATGGGATGGGATGGGATGGGATGGGATGGGTACTCCAGTGTACAACCACAGTCCAGAGCTTCAAAACCAATAGTTCAAATTACTCCCATGCTCTTTGCAAGCTGGTGGCATTTGAAGGTGATGCTTGCACTTCCCAAGCAGGAGTTTCCCCACAGCCCTGCTTGGTGCTGGCACAACAAACTGAGGGCAGGATGGGCAATGATGCCTGGGCTCAATCCCTGTGCTGCAGGGATGCTCCAGCCAGGCTCAGCAGGCTGCACAGCAGTGGGCACTCACCAGACCCCTCTTCTCACAGACCCTGTCCCACCTCCAGCAGCAGCAGCACTGAGAGGAGCCAGACCCTGTGCAGACTCTGCTCCTCCCCATCAGCCAGCACACAGCTCATTATTGCACTTTTCCCTTTCTAAGCCTGCTGGCACCTCCAGGGCTGCCTTGTGCTGGAGTGGAAGAGCTCACTGTGGAAGAGTCTCACTTCCCCAGACACATCTCACCTTCAGGGAGCTGGTCCCACCAGCTCTTCCCTCTCCTGTCTGAGCTCAGCCTGTGTTAAATGTTGTCAGAAGTCACCTCCAGCTTTCCTGTGCAAGTGCAGCTCCCACAGGGTGGGGAAATCCTTCCAGGATTCCCCAAAAGTGGAATTCCCTCTTGTCTGACCCAACTGCTGCAGCTGAAACAACTGCAGCCTCAGCTGTGCAGAGCCAGGAGCACAGAAATCTGTGGCTTTGTAACAGGGCCCAGGAAAAAGCTGGAATGAGAGTGGGAACAGAGGAAAGAGGCATGGACACCTCCCCCTTCCAGCACATTGTGGTTGCAGAGATTTCTCCTGAAAATTTGGCTGAAAAGCTGCTCCAGCTGGTGTGTGACCACCAGGAGACATGGGGACAGTCTGGGGGGACAGGGAAGGGAAGGGAAGGGAAGGGAAGGGAAGGGAAGGGAAGGGAAGGGAAGGGAAGGGAAGGGAAGGGAAGGGAAGGGAAGGGAAGGGAAGGGAAGGGAAGGGAAGGGAAGGGAAGGGAAGGGAAGGGAAGGGAAGGGAAGGGAAGGGAAGGGAAGGGAAGGGAAGGGAAGGGAAGGGAAGGGAAGGGAAGGGAAGGGAAGGGAAGGGAAGGGAAGGGAAGGGAAGGGAAGGGAAGGGAAGGGAAGGGAAGGGAAGGGAAGGGAAGGGAAGGGAAGGGAAGGGAAGGGAAGGGAAGGGAAGGGAAGGGAAGGGAAGGGAAGGGAAGGGAAGGGAAGGGAAGGGAAGGGAAGGGAAGGGAAGGGAAGGGAAGGGAAGGGAAGTTACTCAGCCTTAACTGGCCTCATCAGATATATCAGAGCTGGGTTTGGAGGTGGCAGCTGAGAAATTTTCTGGGCTCAGGAGAAAGCACAGCCTGTGCTGGTGAGCAGGTGGGGAACACCTCAGCCTGGGGTCTGCCAGCAGGAGAGCCTCACCATCCTGCTGTCCAAAACTGAGGCTGGAGCAGGAAAAGGAGTGGCAGCCTCCATGCAAACAGGTCTGTCAGCCCGAGCTCCCCAGGAAGCACAAGCTCTCTGTGTCTGACAGAAAGCAATCAAGCCAAGGCCAGCTTACAGGGAACCTTTGCCATTGCTTTGCAGTAGAAAGATTTCCATAAACTGCTGGTTTGGTTGTTTTTTTCATGAGGCATTTTGTCTCAATTTGTCTTTCCCTAAAGGTCATTCTTGCAGACAGCAGCTCACTGGCTCCCATCAGTCAGAGGCTCTGACAAACCAGAGGATCTGTCAGACCACATTTTGCCTCCCAGCTACATTCAAGGTTTTACATTCAACATTTTTAATTCCCCTAATGGAGTTTTCCCTTCAAGGCTAGCACACTATCAGAAACCAGGGAGCACCAGCACAAGGCAGAACATGGCAGAGGAAAAGTAAATCTTGCAATCCAAGTTACTGCCAGGGAAATGCAGGTAGGCACAGCAGGAAAGCTGAAAGCTTTAGGTAAGAGGGAACAGGACCACCCCAAATTTAGGAACACCCAGATAATGGTGAGATACACAGGGATCACAGCAGCTTGAAGAGGATCAGGCTCTGTGTCCCAGGTGAGCAGGCAGGGAAAAGCATCAGGAGATGGCAGAGCCTTGTCTGGAGCAGGACATGTCCCTGTGTCACCTGCTGGCTGCAGAGCTGGCAGCAGACCCTGGGCACAGGCTGTGGGGTCCTCCCCAGCCCTGAGAATGATGAAGAAACTCCACAAGAAACTTGTTCTGTTCCTGGCAGTCCTTCTGGAGGGCAGCACCCGAGCAGGGGCTGCAGCTGGACGACCAAAAACCATGCACATGGCAGCACCAGCCCCAAGAAGAGTTGTGTCAGCACACAGCATTAAATGTACACTTAATTTTACACTTAATCACTTACACTTGCTTTTGTTGAGGTGCTGGAAGGCAGGCATGAGCTGTGCCTGGGCTCACAGATTTATTTCACTGAGGGTGGGAAGGGTGGCTCTGGGATACCTCAGGACAGTGACCTGGACCTGGGGACCAGAGATCTCAGAGATCTCTGTGCTGTGGAGCTCAGCACCATATTGTTGTTCAAATATAATATTCAATATTATAACTTGAATATGATAATATTCAATATTGTTGTTCAAAATAATAATATAAATAAACTATTTAGAAGCTGGGGTAGGGTGAACCCTCTAATGCCCCAGGATAAGCTGCAGAGGAAGCATTTCCAGCCTGAGTCTTGAAGATGTGGTCAGAGATGATGTGGGACCCCCAAATCTCAGGGATGGCAATACAAACTTGTGAGCTGAGCAGAATCCCCCTCAGGAATAGCAGGAGCATAGGACAGGAGCTGTCCTGTGGATGTGCAAGGGAACAGATCTAGTCAAGTCAGATGCCACATGGAACTTGCAGAAAAATTAAGAGTGACATGAGCATAAAGCCTGTTGAAAAACCCATAAAGCCTGTCCCAAGAGGAAGAAGAAACCCCCAAAATGAATGACACAGTGCTCCTGGCAAAGAGCTGAGGAGGGTGGTGGCTCCTTGTCCCTTCTGGACCCCAAGGCAGCTGGGGGAGCCCAGTGCCAGGGCACAGGGGAAATCCTGGCCCTGCCCTGCAGAGCAGCTTTAACTGCAGCTTGAACTGCTGGTGGCATTTGTTGGGTATTGATTGCACAATCAATAGGCTGTCAGTGTTAGCAGCATTTTAACTGGACTAATAATAACAACAACCATTCATTGCATTTTTGGTTATGCTGCTAAAAGTTTTAATTAGACAAACAATACGTTTTGGGCTTGACATAACACAGTGGATTTGGTTTTTGGTGGATAACACCCCCCAGCTGGGCTAACACATCTCTGTCCTGCCTCCCAGGGGAGATGAGTTCAGGATATCTGACCACAAGAAAGAGCTCAGCCCCACACCAACCTGGTGCAGGGTCCATCCCTGCCTCTCCACCTCCTGCATCCTTCCCCAGGCTGCTTCTGGGGACAGCTGTGACAGGTGCCATCCTGGAGAATGGCAAGAGTCTGACAGCCCCCCAAATTCTGCCCCAGTGTGGGGCTGCTCAGCCCTGGCAAAGCCCCTCTGAGTGCCCATGACCTTCTCAGTGCAGAGGGTTTTCCCACCATGGAGATACAAAGGAGATTGGCCAACCAGCCCAGAGCTGGTTAGCCCCAGGTCCCTCATCTCAAGTAGGGACTTCATCCAGCTCCCCCCAGCAGCCCAAATAAAAAAACAAACAGGCATTTCTCCATCTCCTCTGCATGCCCTCCCTTTCAACTCCTCTGACCCTCTGTCCCAGTGACTGGCAGCATCTCAGGGCTTCAGGGGCAAGAAACAGCCTGTGCTCACAGCCCACCCAAGGTAACAGCTCAACACAGCATGCTCACTTTTAATTTGCTTATCCAAGCAATAAAGCAGAAATGAGGAATGGCAGCTAATTAAAATTATTGATTAATGTGGCATTCAAAACTACCCAGACCAAGTCAGGGCTGGGGAGCCTGGAAAAGAACAGGGGAGCAAGACTGCAGTGCTGCAGTGAAGAGTATCCTTGCTCCCTGTGATTCCTACTTGGGGAAGGCTCCTCTGCTCTAACAGCCCTCTCCTACAAGGCACCATCCCCAAGACTCTGGGTCTTTTCTTTACCAGAGAATCTCCTAGATTCCCATTCCCTTGGCTCCATGGGTTTGATTTGCCCCATGTATTTTTAAGGCTGGCTGGCAGCAGGCAGACAACCACCCAGAAATGGGAGGGAAGCACAGGATGTCAGGATGTGTTTCTGCACTGAGGCTCTCAAAGGTCATGCAGAGCCCTCTGACCTTCACATCAGCAGAGCAGCACGCAGGAGATGTTTGTCTTTGTGACTCAGGCACATGCAGGGTGCCTGGGGCCAGAAAATCCAGACAACTTCCAGCTCACCTGCTCTGCTCACCATTGCACAAGATGGTTTTCTAAACCAAAGTCAGTGTCTGTCACTCACTTGGGAACGGGAGAGGGAAAGATGGGGGCCATCACCAGGGTCTCAGGTGTCTCTTAGAGAATTGATGGGAATGGATTCAAGCTGAGAGTGGGTTTAGATTAGCTATTAGCAAGAATGTTTTTCTGTGAGGGTGGTGAGGCACTGGCACCAGAGAAGCTGTGGATGCCCCATGCCTGGAAGTGCCAAGCCCAGGCTGGATGGAGCTCTGAGCAGCCTGATATAAGGGAAGGTGTCCCTGTATACAACAGCAGGGCTGGAACCAGATAATCTTTAAGGTCAAGCCAGGCCATTCTACAGTTCTATGAAGAGGAAGATGCTCATGACAAGACAGGAGCTGTGGTTGCCTGAGCCTGGCCAGCGTTGGTCTGTCTGGAGGGGAAGGTGGCTGCTGAATCCTCACTTCCCACAAAGGTAAGAAACTTTGCATCTCAAGAGACGAGCCAAGTGAGGGGCATCCAGGCAGTGCTGTGCCAGAGACAGAGCTGGGAACAGACTCAGCATCCTCAGCCACTCATGAGGTAAGGAACTGTCACTCTCTTCTTGCTCTTCATTGCCCATCCCATCATCTCCCCATCCCTCTGTGTTGCATAGCTACCATCAGCTGTCCTCATGGGATAAAAGAGCCAAAACTCTGGCTGAAAGCTTGCTCCCTGTCCCTCTGACCTCACACAGCAAACAGGTGCCACCATGGCCTGGAGTACAAAGGAGCAGAGTCCCCATGTGCATCATCCCCATCTGAGCACTTGGAAACAAAGAGAAACCTGCAGGAAGGGACTTCTCATGCTCCAAAAGCCTCTCAGAGAAGGGACAAAGTTCCTTCTCATTTTTAAAGCTGCCCTGGCAGCCTCCTCAGCGAGGTTTGCACCCACATCTGGGCATGGAGCCTGGGGGGATCTCCATCCTCTGCCTGAGGTGTGACCTGTGCTCCCTCTGAGCCCTGTGGGGACTGCAGGCACAGCTCAGGCTGCTGCTGCTCTGCTTCCTCTCCTCATTCCCCACGAGCAGCCTGCTCCTCCCAAGCCTTTGAGGACCATCCTGCCCTGCCAAGGACCCAGACAGTTCTGCCCAGAGCACAGCCAGACACAGAGAGGGCCAGTGGCCACTCCACAGCCCCCATCCCACCCCACACCTGGGGATCACAGCGCTGGAGGAGATCAAAGATCCTGCTACAACTGCAGGTAATCCACCCAGGCAAGCAGGCAGAGGGATTCACTCTCTGTGACAGACTTTATCTGGCTCCAGGAAGGATAAACCTAAATCCTCTCCTGTATTTCCACTCCACTCTCCAGTCCAGAAGATGTAATGTGACATGTGGCCAAGACCAAAAGGCAACGTTTAGGAACAAGCAGGGCTGGGCTGAGGAGAGCACCAGGGAGAGCCCCATGATGGGACAGAGAAACTTTCACCCTCAGAAGCCCCAGGCAGGTGGGTCAGGGGGAGAAGGGCTGTTGGGAAGATCCCAGGATCTTCCACTCCATCCCTCCAGGGGAGGTGGTTGGGATGGCTTCACCTCCTGCTCACCCATCACCCTGAGCTGCTGTCATGGCAACACACGCTTGGATTCAGGAAGGAACAGGTTTGTTTACCCGAGAAGGAGGCAGCATCCTGGTATTTTGAACAGGAGAGAAGAGGGGAGTGAGCCAGCAGTCAGCACTGGAGCTCACAGACAGGCTGAGCTGGACCTGCATGGAGTGCAGGTCTGCAGCCTCCTGCCATGCACAAGAGGAGTGCAGCCCTCATCCACTTTGGTTCTGCTGCTCGTGGCTGGGAGATGTGCCCATGGGGATGGGGACAGTCCCCACATCACTGGGACCCCACAGGAAGATGGGGTGATAGAGAGCTTTGGCTGCACAGGACAAAACTGGGACATGTGGGTGCTCAGCACCACCCTTGCCCTCCAAAGGGGGGACCACACCTCAGAAGATCCTCTAATACTCACCAGGGGCTGCAAAGAAAACACAGATTGCCCAGTGCTCTGGCAGCAGCTCCTGCCTTCTCCAGCAGCTTCCCAAGAGCAGCCCCAGGACACAGCACATCCAGCACCAGCCAGGGCCAGGAGAACAAGCTGAGAGCAGAACCTTCCTTTGGAACCTCGCTCCTGCCTCAGGAGCAGCAGGCACTGCTTTGATTTCAGAATCCAAAGGAGCCTGAGCAAGATATTTCCTCCTCCTCCAGGGAACAGCTGCATGGGAGGCTGGTGACCTTCTACACCACCTCCACATGCCAGCCCCTTGAGTCAGTGCCTCACTCCTGGGATAGCAGCACCAGCCCTGGCTCCCCTGTGTGCAGAGGAGGCAGGAGCTGGGGGAAGAAAAGCTGTCTAGGAGCTCTGAAAGAGGTCCATGCCTTCAAACTCTCCTGATTTTCAGGAGATTTGGGTCCAACCAGCCCCTAGGACAAACACAGAGTGGTCAGGACAACAGAGCAAGATTGGAGCTTGTCCCTGTGCTTCACTCCATTCCCCTGGCACACAGATCTTCTCACCAGGTTGAGCCTGCTGTGCTTCAGGCTTCATGCCAGACCCTCTCTGCAATCCCTAAATCCACTGGTCCAAACTCACAGGAACCCTGTTTGCAGCTTGCTCACCTAACTTAGCTCTGGAGAATGGGCAAAGCCCTGCTGCCCACAGCCTAAGCAGAGGTTATTTTGGGGCTCACTCACTACCACCAAAATGGCCTCTTCATGAATACCTTAAGAAAAACAAGAAGCAGGCAGCTGGGAGGCAGCAGTTATCACCACTGTGTCCTGGCAGGCTCTCTCCATTTTCCCCAGCTGTGAAATGGGTACTTGCACTTCCCAGAGGTCGATGAGAGCTTTTTCTGGGTATCATCCAGCCACAATCATTTCGTTCCTGGAAGTGATGCTCACAGGGGAGGGAAATCCAGTATGGCACAGTCACAGCTGATTCACCTGAGCATCCCAGGCCCTTTCCTGCAGCTCTGGTACTGGCAGGCCAGGTCTGAAGGTGCATCCTTTGATAGCAGAAACCATCTGCTGCAGGTGTCAGGGGGGCTCCCCTGGTCTGATGTGATGTACATATTTCCCTCTGGCATAACCTCTCACAAAGTCAATATATTTGCTCCATATTTGATGTCTCCCATCCCCAACACACGGCTGAGAAAATCCCCTGTACAACAGAAGCTATCTTTGGAGAAAGCTGAAAGAAGGAAATTATTAATTATACATGGAGAAGGCAGCTCAGTACATTGTGGCACATGGGCACGTCCCTGCAGGGCACTGAGCAGACCCTTCCAGTGGGATTTTCCTCCTGGATGCCTTTGGCAGCTGCCTGCTCCCCATCTCCAGGAGAGCCTCAGGGAAACCACCTGTAAAATGGGCAGCAGCCAGAGCTGGGTCTGCTGAGCCCCGTGTCCGCTCTGCCGGGAATTCAGGCAGCCTGCAAGTGCAGCTGTGCCATTGTGTGTTCCTCCCGCCAACATCTGCCTGTCCTGCTCACTGAAAAAAATCACGGAGCTGCTGCTAATTTCATTAGCAGGCCCGTCAAGCGGTTCATCAATCCATGATTTCCTGGCTTGCCGCCTCGAGGAAACAAGCGGGATCTGCTCTGAATTCACAAAGCCATCCCCTGGGGTCATCTGTCTGAAGGCTTAAAATTTCCCGAGCGCATTATTATCTCTGATTAAAACTGGGGGAGGGAGGTCTTGATTGGTTTTTGTCCCCATCCCCGGGAGCAAGGCAGACCTCCCTGAGCCTCCCCAGCAGCTCCCGACCCGGGCAGCGCTGCCCCGTCGGGGCACGGATGGAGCGGAGCCGCGGGCGCGGCTCGGGGCGGCGAGGGGAGGAAGGGACATCGGGAAACACCCGTGGTGGCACTGCCAAAGGCTTGGCTCTCCGCCCCGACCGGCTGCGGGCCCGCACCGACGGTCCCGCATGCAGGGTCCGCCCCGCTCGCAAGGAGAGTCCCGCACAGAGTCCCCTCGCCCGCCCGGGGATGTCACAGGGAGGGTCCCCCATCCCGCACAGAGATGTCGCACTGAGGGTCCCCGCTCTCTCATGGGGATGTCGCAATGAGGGTCTCCCCTCTCTCACGGGGATGTCACAGGGAGGGTGCCCCCTCTTCCTGCACGGGAATGTCGCAATGAGGGTCCCCCATCCCGCACGGGGATGTCACACTGAGGGTCGCCCAACCCGCACTGGGATGTCACACTGAGGGTCTCCCCTCTCTCACAGGGATGTCACACTGAGGTTCCCCTATCCCGCACAGAGATGTCACACTGAGGGTCCCCGCTTTCTCACGGGGATGTCCCATTGGGGATCCTCACTCTCTCACGGGGATGTCAAACTGGGGATCCTCACTCTCTCACGGGGATGTCACACTGGGGGTCCCCGCTCTCTCACACGGGGATGTCACACTGGGGGTCCTCACTCTCTCACGGGGATGTCACACTGGGGGTCCCCGCTCTCTCACGGGGATGTCACACTCAGGGTCCGAGTGTCCCCCCCATCCGGCCCGGAGGGTCCCGCGCGGGCGCGGCGGTTCCGCGGGACACAGCGCCCTCTGCCGCCCGCCCGCCGCACCCGCAGCGCCGGCATGGGGAGCGGGAACGGGCGGGAGTGCGGGATGGAACGGGAGTGCGGGATGGAACGGGAGTGCGGGATGGAACGGGCAGTGCGGGATGGAACGGGAGTGCGGGATGGAACGGGGGGTGCGGGATGGAACGGGAGTGCGGGATGGAACGGGCAGTGCGGGATGGAACGGGCAGTGCGGGATGGAACGGGAATGCGGGAGGGAACGGGAATGCGGGAGGGAACGGGAATGCGGGAGGGAACGGGAGTGCGGGATGAACGGGAGTGCAGGGATGGAACGGGAGTGCGGGATGGAACGGGCAGTGCGGGATGGAACGGGAATGCGGGATGGAACGGGAGATGCGGGATGGAACGGGAGTGCGGGATGGAACGGGAATGCGGGATGGAACGGGAGTGCGGGATGGAACGGGCAGTGCGGGATGGAACGGGAGATGCGGGAGGGAACGGGAGTGCGGGAGGGAACGGGAGTGCGGGAGGGAACGGGAGTGCGGGATGGAACGGGAGTGCGGGATGGAACGGGAGTGCAGGGATGGAACGGGAGTTGCGGGAGGGAACGGGAGTGCGGGATGGAACGGGAGTGCGGGAGGGAACGGGCGGGGCGGGAGAGAACGGGCGGTGCAGGGAGGGAACGGGCAGTGCGGGATGGAACGGGAGTGCAGGGATGGAACGGGCGGTGCGGGATGGAACGGGCGGTGCGGGATGGAACGGGCAGTGCGGGATGGAACGGGAGTGCGGGATGGAACGGGCGGTGCGGGATGGAACGGGCGGTGCGGGATGGAACGGGAGTGCGGGATGGAACGGGAGTGCGGGATGGAACGGGAATGCGGGAGGGAACGGGCAGTGCGGGATGAACGGGCAGTGCGGGGATGGAACGGGAATGCGGGGATGGAACGGGAGTGTGGGATGGAACGGGCGGTGCGGGATGGAACGGGAGTGAGGGATGGAACGGGCAGTGCGGGATGGAACGGGGGGGCGGGATGGAACGGGAGTGCGGGGCAAACAGGGAATGGGCTGTGCAGGAGAACGGGCAGTTCAGGGCAGGCTGCGAAAAAAAACCAGCTGCAAATCCATGATGGATACTCCCAGAAAAGGAGGAAGCTTGTGGCATGATAAGGAGTAGCAGACCTGCAACTACACCAATTTCATCCAAGTGCATCTTGATCATAAAAGGAAAAAAACAAACCAAACCCAGAAGAGCTACAGTTTAATTTAGAGATGACAAAAATCTTTTGTTCTTATCCCAACTTCTAATTTTGGTAATGTAAATGTTTCTACCCCCACAATCCCAAAAAGCAAGGCCACTGTTTTAAAATGGAGATCGTTCATATGAAATGCAGAGAGGCAGTTTTAGATTGGAGGGAAGGAAAGAACAAAGGAAATACCCTCAGTTTTCCACTATGAACCCTCTGGATTGGTATTTCCCCTTGTGTCCCTCCATCATTTTTGCCAAACTCTTGGCTCAGTTTGAACCAGAACATGAATTCCCTTCTCTACCAAATATTCCCCTGCTTGGAAACCAAGCCCACCCCATGAGTGCAGTGGGCTCATAGGCACAGAACCAAGAAATGAGGTGTCATCCTCCAGTCCCAGCACCTGCCCTGTGCCCTGAGGCACGAGTGACACTGCTGCTTGCAGAGTTTTGGGGGTTATTCCTGCACTGTCCCCTCCCCACCAAGCTGCTCACACCATGGAGCCCCCAGGGCTGCAGCACAGCCCGGCAGAGCTTTGCTGGCACTCGCAGTGGTGCCACGTTTCCACCCTCACACGTGTCCCTGTGGCTCTGCCTCTCATCTCTCCTCCAGAAGGCAGGGGCCTTTGCAGCCTGCAAAGCCCCAAAACTCCCGCTGAGTACAAAAAAAACCCCTGCCTAAGAAAATAAATGTGTTCTGCACTCTCTCCGAGCTACCCACAGCAAAGCAAATATGGGCAGAGTTGGCTCCCACCATGGCTTTGTTCCTTAAAAACATGTCATTTCAGCCAAGCCTCTCCTGGCACATGTGGCTGTCATTAGATAGGGGAGAGAGACACTCTCTGTGTGACTCCTGCTCGTAGCACTGCCAGCACTGCACCTCTGCATCACATTTGTCATGTGAGACAGCCACAGCCCGAACGGGAATCACGCTGCTTCCACAGCAGGAGGGCTTGGGAACGCTGTCCCCAGGGAGGTGCAGTGCTCAGGGCACCAAACCACCTGCACCAGGTGCCCCCTGAGAGCACCAAACAACAGCAGAGAGCCCTGCCAGCTCAGTGCCTCAGCCAGGGAGGTGGCCAGGGCAGTGACCCAGACCCAGACAAGCCTCTCTGTTTGCAGATGCCAGAGGCACAGTTTGGCTTTCTTGGCTGAGTTTGGGTAAAGAGCTTCTGGGGGCAGACTGGGCAGTGTTTGCAGACACTCACTGAGGGCTGATTACCTGAAGTGAGTTATAAAGGCTGAACCCAAAAGGCAATGAAAGAAGTGACAGGTCAGAGGAGGAGCCGGGACAATCCCCCGATCTGGTGCCACCTCAGGGGCTGCCATCCAGGCAGTGCCAGCAGCAGGACCTGAGAAAAGGCCCTGGCAAGGCAGCCACGGGTTTCTGTGGTTTCTGCCTTGTGAAACAGCAAACACTGCCTCAGCACAAGGTCAGACATCATCCAGCTGACTCTGCTCCCCCTCACTGCATCCCACCAGGTTAAGCTTTCTCCTCATCCTCAAACAGACTGTCTGAGCTATCAGAGAAGAAATCCTCCAGCTCCTCCTGCCTCATCTTGGACTCCAGAGCACTGATGCGCTGCTTGAGCTTCATCTGGGCGTCATTGTACTCAGCCAGGAGCCGGCCAAAGCGGCTGTGCAGCGTGTCCAGGCTCAGGGCCACCCTGTCCAGCCTCTCCTCCATGCTCTTCCCTTCTGTGCTTTCCTCTGCAGCTGACTCATCCAGCAGCCCTTCCTTGATTAGGATCTCCCTGCCACGCTCCTCCAAGATCCTTTTGGCATCAGGGTACTCTGTGACTGCTTCCATGAGATCTTCCTTTGACAGGCAGAAGAGATCAGAGTAGCCCAAGCTGCGGATGTTGGCCGTGCGCCTGTTGCCCATTTTGCTGCCTTTGATGTTGAGGATGCTGATCTCACCAAAGCAGCCCCCTGCAGTGAGCAAAGCATACTGTGTCGTCCCATCCTCGGCCACCACGGCCAGCTTGCCCTCCTTGATGATGTACATCTCCTTCCCGATGTCCCCTTTCCTGCACACGTAATCGCCGGGGCTGAACACCTGAGGGCGAAGCTTCAGCACCAGCTCCACCAGCAGCCCCGCCTCGCAGTTCTGGAAAATCCTCACCTTCTTCAGCGTCTCCAGGTGCACGTTGATGGCAATCTCTGCCCTTAACTTATCTGGGAGGTTCTTGAGGACCTCCCGTTCGTCCACTGCCTTCTTGTTGGTCCACAGGTAGTCGAACCACTTGATGACTTTGGTTTCCAAGTCCTTGCTCACCCTGCGGAACTGCATGTAGTGTTTGACGGCGTCGATCCTGGCCTGGAACCCCGCCCTGGTGGCGTTCATGTTGGAGATCATGGAGCCCACGTTCCCCACGATGGTGGCAAAGATGAGGACGCCGACGAGGAAGTCGAAGATGACGAAGAGGTACTCCTCATCCCGCACGGGCGGAGGCGTCTCCCCGATGGTGGTCAGCGTCAGCGTGGACCAGTACAGGCAGTAGACGTACTGGCGGCTCAGAGAGCCGTACTCAGGCTCTGTGACGTTGGGATACACCCAGCTGTCCTCCCCGAAGCCTATGGCCTTGGAGATGGCGTAGTAAATGCAGGCGTTCCAGTGGATGATGACCAGGATGTAAAGAACCAAGTTGCAGATGCGGAAGATGTTGGGGTGGCTGGTTCTGGTCTCGGTCCTGTCGAAGAACTCAAACATGCGGGAGAAGCGCAGCAGCCTGTTGAAACGCAGCTCGGGGCAGTGCAGTCCCACCCAAAAATAGGCCAGGTCTGTGGGCAGGGTGGAGAGCACATCCAGCTTGAACTGGAGCGTGTAGATGTAGTTATCCCGGAGCTTCTTCGGGTCCTTCACCAGCAGGCCCTGTTCCAAGAATCCTAAAGAGAAGCAAGTTACAGGATTATCTTGGTTTAAGTTTGACTTTTCCGTAGGTTTTGTGAGCACCTGAGCAATATTCTATGGTATGCCATGGATCTGTGTGCATAAATACACAGGGTCACCAAAATATTACCAGTTCCTGCTCTACTCAGTTTATCACTTCCTCTGGCAAAAGCCACCCTAAGATATAACTCAGGGTTTTATTCTGTAGCCACAAAGAAAAAGGAACACAAAGGTTTCCATCCTCCAGATCATGAATTATTGCAGTTCTGTCAGCAAACGTGCAGCCCAAGTGCTGCCTTCCGAGAACATTAAATTCTACCATTTTTCCATGCAGATAATTCATTAGCTGAGCTGATGCAGAATCAGAGATACAGACCTTCAACCATGCCCGAATACTAATAGTAATGCAGGTAATTTTGTACAATTATTCAAAGGTGAAGTTGAAAGCTGGGATGATTAATCTTTCATATTGAAACTTGCTCTGTTTCTCAGATCTTCTAATTAGATTCTTTCTCTGGAGACTGCTTCGCACCAGTGAACGCCAAGGTAGGCAAAACCCTCCACCTAATGGAAGTGTGGATTAGGCCTGTCCCTTGCAGCTCATCTGCACTTTTAAGGGATTAAAGGAAAGCCAGGATGCTGCTCCTGCTCACCTGTGTGCAGGCGGATCACTGTGTCCCCGAGATACAGAGCATCTGAGATGTAATCTAACACCAGCCACAGCACAAAATAGGTCTTTTGCAGGTCAGTGAAGCAAGCCCTGGAGGAAGGTCATCAAACAGGGTGTGAGACCACAAATCCCCACATCTTCTCTAATTATTACAGCTGATCCTGAGGCACCCAGCTCTGCAACAGAGCTTGGCCACTGGACACTCCTCTTCTAGGAATTAAAACTCCCTGCTCTGAAAAATCTGCCCTCCCTTGATGTAGGTAAAGCAACATCTTGAAACCACCTCCCAAATGGCCCTGAAACCAGCTGACAGCTGGAATTCACTGCTGTGAGTTCACAGTGATAGTGGAGGGTCTCTTTCCTTCCAGTGCCCACCAGCCCCAGCACCATCAGCATCAGTTTGATCCTGGTTGAGCCACAACAGGTGATGAGGAGGGTCAGAGCAGGCAGGAACCCTACAGCAGCTCACCTGGCTACAAGCAAGCACCAGTTGTAGAGGACAGGAACTGCAATCACAGCCAGCCAGTGGTAATACCAGTCCCCTGCAGGGTCCACCACAAAGAACAGCCATTTCCTCCTGGAAGCAGAGAGAAGAGCCAGAGCTGGCAGCGTGTGTGGAAAACAGGGCTGGAATGAACAATCTGAGCCACATCCTTCATGCCTTCCAACAGAGCTGCAGCTTGGGTGCCAGTCTGTACATCAAAACCAATCCCAGCACTGTTTGAGTTCCTTTATCCCTAAAACTGAGCTGAGAATGCAGCAGAAGAGGAAACTGTGGGATGGTAAGGCAAAGCAGGTGGCCCACATGACACAGCAGCCCAGTGGCAGAGCCAGGAACAGATGTAGGGAAGAGGGTGAACAGAAAAGTTCTCCTGAGGTGACATGACATTGCATCTCCCAGGTGAGGAAGGGACTGGTGCCAGGCAGATCTGAAGAGAAGATTAATTGGAGCAGGAAGGAAAGAGTGCTGCAGATCAGTGGCAGCACCAGGAGGGGCAGCCCAAGCCCCAGAGCAGTGGCCAGGGGGCAGCTGGCATGGCAGGGCTGCCTCCTGTGCCTCCTGCAGTCTGCACAGCCCAGCTCCAGCCTTTGAACTGCTCCCAAGTGTTTGATCCTGCTCGTCTTGGGACTCTGAGATAAGAAGTGTGTGCTCCACTTGCCAGATTCACTGGAGGAGCTGGGGAAGAGAAACTCTGTGGCTGGGCTGATAGGCTTATAGATGCTGCAGCCTGGTGGGGCAAAACACCCTCTCCCTCCCTCCCAGCTTTTAAAAATGCAAAACTCCCTCCAGTGATAGGAAAATAAACAACCCACTTGCCAACAGATTCCCCATGCCCATCCCATTACTTCTGGCAGCTTCAAAGGCAGAACCCCTGCCTGGAAATCTCCTTTCCCTGGAGCAGGCAGTGCCTGGAACTGGGGACTGGCACTCAGCACACAGCCAGTCCCAGTCCCTCTGTTCACCCTCTGGGCACTCACAGACAAGTGGTGGTCCAGTCTCTCCATTAAAATGGCTTATTTTTAACCAGAAAGTGCAACTTGAACATTTGTTTGTTGTTTTGTTTTTTTGTTTTTTTGTTTTTTTGAGAAAGGGACTCTGCTCCCTAGGACATACAGCACTGCCACAGGGGAAGCTCTGACTCACCTGCAGCCAGCCCAGAGAGTTGCAGCACCCACTAATAACATCAACAATGCTGTTAATGATGCTGGTAATTTCAGCTTTAAATCATCAGTGACAGGTGGCCAGAATCACTGATACTACAGCAAGATCAGGGCTGGAAAAACAGGGCTCTGGGTTAACCCAGGAAGAGGGAATAATCATCTGCCACTTCCCAAAGGCTTTGCACTCAGGCCTGGAGCTGTGGATCCTGCCATGGCCATGAGCAGCAGCTCATATGTGGGATTACCAGACTTGGGGCTCTTCTTATCCATGGAGCTGAGCACCTAGGAAACCCCAGGAGCTCCCACTGCATCCCCAGAACCCACTGGCACTGAGCAGCCCTTCCACAGAACACTTCAGCTCCTTCTAGTCATGAACAAGCTCCTCTTAACCCCACAGGGCAGAACAGCATTTTCTTCCATTACTAGTAAAGACCCAGATACAAGGCTCAGATTATTTTTCTCCTACAGAAAACAATTATTTCTTGGTGTTTTAATTACCATGTGCAATGGTAGGGTCCAGAGCAGTCTGTGAGCTTTGCCCTCTAATTAGGCAGCAGAAGAAAAGCCAGGTTATTGCTTCTCACCAGGAGTGTGAGCTGAGGAGATGAAAGGGCTGGATTTGAAAGAGCCTTTTCAGAAAGCTGCTCTTTGTGGGGGCACAGGCAGCAAACACTCCCTTCATCCTGCAGATGGTGAATGAGACTGGCAAATCCCACAGGTTTGTGGTTCCAGGGTGGGATGCTGTGGTTGCAGGGTGGAGTCCTGCACCCCTTGGCTTATGTCCAGCCCCTCATGTGCACAAGCTGCAGGTGCATCTTATTATAGACCCAAGGCTGGCTCCAAAAACAACCCTAGTGTGGGACTGGGATGAAATTGAGGAGGTCTGATGTGTTTCCCACCAGGGCATGGACCAGGAGGGAGAAAACCCCATGGTGAGGGACAGACCACCAGGTGCTGTGTGTCAGCCAGGCTGGCTGCCCCAGCAGGGCTGGAGAGGGCAGGAGGGACCCTTCCCATAACTCCATCCCATTTCCTTCTTTCCCATCCCCACACACAGCTGATCCCCAGCCAAGGACAGACAGGACCACAGGAGAAGGACCCTACTTTTTGTTTAACTTCTCAGTCTCCTCATCCTCAGGTTCATCACCAGCACCTGCAGCCACTGTCAGGAACTCAGGGCCCTGGAAACGCTCCAGGAAGGGGTCTGGCCTCTGCTGCTCCTCGTGCAGGCTCTTGTTGGCCCAGTCCCTGAGCACCAGCACCAGCCGGACGATCCTGGGCAGGGAGAGAGGCAGAGACAGGAGCTGTTACCAGAGCAAGGACAGAGCAAAAGCTTCAGACCCATCAAGGGGGCTACAGCTAAGAAGAAAACTCTCACAGCTCCCTCTCAAGCACTAGAAATATTTTTTACCCCTTTTAGCAATGATGTGAACCCAAAACTATACAAGCAGTAGAGACCACCCTGATAGAGTTCCACAACTTTTAGCCCAACCCAGCTGCCAGTCCCATGGAAATATGAGGAATCTGTGGGTGACTGAGGCAGAGGGAAAGGAGCCTCTGAGCCCAGTGGGGGTGAAGCCATTCCCAAAACCCTCTTCACAGGCACTGGGGCACAAAGAGCAGCATGCACAGACACTCATCCCTGCATCCCTGAATTCCATACAGCAGAAGGGGATCCTGACCCCACAGAAGGCCCCAGTGTCAAGGGCAGGCTCACCCCATGCCAGTGGCACACACAGGTACCTGGCCAAGGCTCCCTGGCCTCGGAAAGCATGCTCAGCCCTCTGCTCCCCCCCATCCAGGCTGGCTCCTCTCTGCAGCTCTGAGCTGGTGTCATCCTGGGCTGAGCAGATCCTGCAGTGGGGAAAAGGGGGATCACATCCACACTGTGCCACCATGGCACTGCCACAGCCAGGCACACTGCAGGAAGCTGGCAGCAGAGACTGGGCACCACAGCCCTGCCTTTCCCTGCCCTGGCCCACCACAGCCCCCCTCAGGCAAAGCAGGAGCAGCCTGACCTGCTGGTGCTGAGCCCTGTCCCCTCGGTGCCAGCCCTGGGCTGGTGGTTGGCTGGGGAGCTGTGCAGACCATTGCTCTTTGCTGGCATCCTCAGTGTGAGGAGACCACGGGCACACAGCCAGGGACCTGCAAAAAGCACAGAACAGCCACGAGCAAACACACACGGGACACATCACACGGTTTGAGCACAGAAATCCAGCACAGCGTGGGCAGAGAGGGTCAAATACCACAGCATGGGCTACACCATGATTCCAGTGACTCCATGAGGAGTCCTGCAGGGAGCACTGTTCTCTCCCAGAGATCCCACAGCTGCCTGGGGCTATGAAAGATGCTCTCCTCATCTTTCAGACTCCTGTGTGTTCAGAGGAACACCTCTCTTTCCTTCTCTTCCCTGGTTTTTGCCTACCTCTCCTTTACCTTTCCTACTCCCCTTGCCTTCTGTTGCCTGGCCTTTCCTGTCCCTCCCCTTCCCATTCCTTGCCTTGTGTACTCCTCCTTTTCCCTGCCTTTCCCTGCCCCTCCCTTGCCTTGCCTTTCCCAGTCCAATCCTCCTTTACCTTGCTTGCTTTCCCCTCCCCTCCCTTGCCTTGCCTTTACTTGCCTTGCCCATCCTAACCCTCCTTTGCCTTGCCTTCCTCATCCTTTCCTTTCCTTTCCTTTCCTTTCCTTTCCTTTCCTTTCCTTTCCTTTCCTTTCCTTTCCTTTCCTTCCTTTCCTTTCCTTTCCTTTCCTTTCCTTTCCTTTCCTTTCCTTTCCTTTCCTTTCCTTTCCTTTCCTTTCCTTTCCTTTCCTTTCCTTTCCTTTCCTTTCCTTTCCTTTCCTTTCCTTTCCTACCTTCTCTTGCCTTTATTTGGCTTGTTCTTCCTACCCCTTCCTTGCCTTGCCTTTACTTGCCTTGCCCATCCTAACCCTCCTTTGCCTTGCCTTCCTCATCCCTTGCTTTGGGTTGCCTTGCCTGGCCTTTCTGTGCCTTGCCTTTCCTTTTCTACTCTCCCTTGCCTTGCCTTTCCCTGTCCAATCCCTCCTCTACCTTGCTTGCTTTGCCTTCCCTTGCCTTGCCTTTACTTGCCTTGCCCATCCTAACACTCCTTTGCCTTGCTTTCCTCATCCTTTGCTTTGGGTTGCCTTGCTTTTCTCTGCCTTTCCTTTTCTACCCTCCTTTGCCTTGCCTTTCCTTTTCTACCCTCCTTTGCCTTGCCTTTTCTGTTCTACCCTCCTTTGCCTTGCCTTTTCTACCCACCCTCGCCTTGCCTTTCCCGGTCCAATCCCTCCTTTACCTTGCTTGCTTTCCCCTCTCCTCCCTTGCCTTGCCTTCCTCCTCCTTTGCTTTGGGTTGCCTTGCCTGGCCTTTCTCTGCCTTTCCTTTTCTACCTTCCCTTGCCTTGCCTTTCCTTTTCTACCCTCCCTTGCCTTGCCTTTTCTACCCTCCCTTGCCTTGCCTTTTCTACCCCTGCCTCCCCTCCCCTCCCCTTCCCTCCCCCGCTCCTGCCTTGCCCTGCCTGTCCCTCCTTTCCCCGCTCCCCGGGCCAGCGCTGCCACCCCCCGGGAAGCCACCAGCGTCCACTTACGAGCGCGGCGTCCCCGCAGCCGTGAGCGCTGTGCTGCAGCCTCAGGCGGGCTGGCAGGGCTGCCTGGGGAGCATCCCTGCCCCAGGAGCTTCCCGGGGCTGCCTGCGGAGCTTTGGCAACACCAAGCTCGCAGAACAAGCAGAGGTGCCCGGCGGTGGCAGCGGGGACAGCGCACACTGTGTCTGTCACCGCCCTGCTCGTCCCCTGAGCATCCTCCGTGCCCCGAGACACTGACACAGCCAGCCTTGTGTCTGGGGATGAAAGGGGAGGAGGGAGAGGTGCTGCTCGGGGATGCAGGTGTGCCCTTCTCCCCCACCCGTCACCTCCTCGGGGCTGGAGGGACCCCAGGAACTCCAGGACAGTGCCCAGCTGAGATCTCAGCCATCCTGAGCAGCTCTGTGCCCAGTCCCCACTGTGCAGCCAGGGACAGGCACAGCCAGCACCCCCAGGTGGGCTCAGGTCCTGCCACACCAGGGGATGCACCTGGATTGCAGCAGGGCTCTGCTCCCACTCCCCTCCCAGCCCCTGCCCTGGGGAAAAGCAAAGATGGTGATTGCTCCCCTGCTTCAGAGGCTGTGCCACAGCTCCTGCCAGGATGGAAAACTGGAAAAAGCAGACACATTTTAACACCCTCACATCCACTTACCTCTTCTCCTGCTGGCAGAGCAGGGGATCAAAAGTGCTGGAGTCCCATCAAAGAGAGCTGCAAACTTTGAAGGTGATCATGAAATGAACCTTTGACCAATTTTTGCCCTCTTATTTTGCTCAGGAAGTAATTCTAATACCCAGTTAGCAAAAAATCTGCATCCCCAAGGCAGTAAGGAAGAGGTCAGTTTTTATCCTCTCCCTCCAGGGTGTAACCATTTGCAGTAGCTGGGACTGGATCCATTCCTGATGGGCACATGGAGTCCTGCACCTTGTGCAGGGCTGATCTGAAAGCACCAGCACAGAAAATCTCTTTCATCTTTGCTATCAAAGGTTTACCTTTTATTTTGCCCTTCAAAGCCTCAAATTTCACTTGCTCTGATCTCACTGAGCACCTGGGCAGCAGGGAGTCCAAATGAAGACACAGAATTTCTCACTTGGCTGGGGCTGTGGCTCCTGGGTGAGCACCCAGCAGCACAGGATGTCACCCTGCTCTTGTCCCCACATCACAGGCTCCAGGTGACAGCTCACCAGGAGCACTGGCAGCAGCTCCCCCTTCCAACTCTCTTTTTGCTCCCTGCCTGCAGCTGCCTCCAAAAGGAACATGGGAACTCCAGGAGCTGCTCCCTCGAGCACCATCATGCACAAAACACTTTATTTGCTGTGCAAGTCGTTGTGGCAGCAGCCCTGGGGAACACCCAGCCCTGCCACGTGTGCTGCCTTGGGACAAAGCAGCCAAGGGGAGGAGGCAAGGAAGAGAAAAAAGGAAATAAAAGCATCAGACTCCAACAGGGACAGCATGAAGCAGAAGATTTTCTCCTCAAGATTCCCCCTCAGCCAGGGCAGCTGGGGCTGAGACACCCACGAGCAGGAACCTTACCTGTTCCCACTCACTGGGACACCAGGATCAGACTCCACAGAAAAGAAACATGTCCAGAACACACAGAGTTTATTAAAATATGCATTTTGTGGTCAGTGTTTCCAGATTCACACCAGAATTTATGCCTTACATAGAAGTCATATTATATCTTCCACAACCTGCCATGAGAACACGTCCAGTTTGACCACCTCTCCTCCAAACACCTTCAAGCCATGCAAATTCATCCATTCTACCCTAAAATACAACTCAAAATAAACCCCAAACACCTTCCTCCAAAACACCTCTCAAAGGAGAGAAACCCATTTACCTCACACTCTTTATACACAACAGTTGTGTAAGGTCCTCTGGTGGCCCTGACCACATCCCTGGGCCACAGGAGCCACCCATCCTGCACATCCCCCTGCCACAGCACAGCACACTGAGCCCACCACACCATCCTGGCTCTCATCTCCAATAAATCCCAGCTCAGCAGTCAGCCACAGGTTCAGACCTGCAATTACTTTATTTATTAGCCACTGTCCAGCTGCCAGATTCACAGTCACGGACGCTGGATGCGGTGTCAAGCAGAAAACACCCGAGCACTGATGTCTGTAAATAAGCTACTGGGACATCTGGATGACATGTAGATCCAGCTATAATTAGGTACAGGTGACACAGAGAGGTCCTGTTAAGCCTTGCCAAAACCTGCCCCCAGGGCCTGCATGCACAACTCCAGCAGATGTGCTGGATGAACCACCAAAAACGTCTCAAAGTCATCCCAGAATTGAGTGTTACTAAACTCTAGAGAAGGAAACAAACAGAAAAGCTGTTGAACTGACCTTGTTTGTGGCTAAAGAGCATCTGGGTCAGGGATTTCCCTCACCCATGTTTTTGCAGCATTGCTGAAGTTGCAGCCTGGCAGTAAAACCTGGGAGAGACACTCCCCCACTCCTAACAAATATCTATTTTCCCTGACCTGTTTGGTGCTATTGCTGTTGGCATGAGGTTATATAACCCAGAGTCACCATGGGGAGGTTTCCCATGTAAACCTCTTCGAGACTCTGGATAAGCCCAGATGTCAGCAAGGCTCTTACAGTCACTCTGGACTGAACAAACCTGCTGTGGCTGCAGGGATGGGAGCTCCTGGCCCCTCCAGCTCCACTCCTGGCACAGGAGACCTGGCTGTACCACCTCCACCAAACAGCTGAAAAAGGAAGAAAACCCAGCAGAAGTTTAGAAACACTCAGTCACTCTAGAGAAGATGAGGAATTGCCCACAGCAATCAGCTGACAACTTTTATGGGGTCAGAGTTGAGATGTCCAAGGTGGGATGTGGCCAGGGGACCAGGCTATGACTGGAACAGAACCCCATGTCCACAAACACCCAACACCTCAGGTTTGCATCTCCTCTGGCAGCCTGAGGGCAGCTGCACAGAACAGACACCTCCTGTGCCAGCCACCAAGTTCTGGGAAGACCTCAGCTCCTCACAGCAGCTTCTCACACCTCCACTGCCATCAAGGATGAAGGACACAGATTCCTGAGGGCCCACAGTGCAGACAGCAGTCCTAGCCAAGGAAAAAAGAGTTTCACTGCTGCAAGTACACAAGAAATGCTCCTCTTCCAGGTGAGCAGGGGAGGTCAGGCAGGGGCTGTCATCTTCTGAGCCAGAGCCAGGTGTTGATGAGGCAAGCAGAGAGCATCACAGAGTAGAGCAGGGCCTCCTTCTGCCTCCAGGCATGGCACTGCTCCTCCAGCACACGCAGCCTCCCCGAGATCCTGGCCAGCTGCAAGGGAAGAAGGGGCACTGTCACTCCTGGATCCCTGAAATCTGGTTTTTTGAGCTTTCTGTGCTTCCTGGCACTGACCCCCTGGAGAACACTGCTTTTGACCTGAGGCCCTGGAGAATGCTTCCAAATTTGAGTGATGGAGTTAAAATCACGGGTGTGTAGTTAAATAGAAGCCTGTGCTTTCACACAGTAAAAGGTTTTAAATATGAGGTTTTTGTAATATAGTAATAGGTATGGGACAAGAAGGAGGAATTTGGGTGATATCCCTTTTTAGTGCTCATATTCCTTCTTCATGTTTTTAGGTAGTAGTTTCTGGTTGGGCAGTTAGTGCTGCACTGAGGGTCATGGGAATTTAGTTATTGGGTTAAAAGTATAAATAATATAAATATATTAAGTGATAATTCTCTACTGGACAGTTAATCCTTCCAACTAGCTAAGTTCAGCTCCATTCTGCTCACTTTTAGCTGGTAGCTAGAAGGTTGCTGAACTTTCTGTACTTTTGATAAGATTTAATAAACAACCAAGCCTGAACACAAGAAAGTCTGTTTCCTTCTTGTGTTTTTTAATCCTCTAAGTGAAGACAGAAGAGATCCAGACAAACCACTAATTAAGTGCTGCAAAACACCAGCACTGTTTCATGTCAGCACCCCAGAAGCGTGGGACAGCAAGGGATGGAAAGATGGGAGCTGCTGCCTCCTTCAGGTCTTCCTTTCCTAAAGCAGCAGCTACCCTTGTGTGAGAGGACAAAGCAGCACCTCAGGTCTGCAGCAGATGCTGCAGGAAAAGATTCTTCCCACCAGGGAGCCCCTCTCAGTGCCACCAGAGGGGTCTGGCTGTGTCCTGCAGCCCCTCAGGGTAGGAGCTCGGTGGATTAACACAAATATAAACCCTCTCCTGCCTCTCTGTAAGGTGGGACCAGCCTGACAGCACCAGCCCACCAGGACTGAGCAGCTTCCTCCCTCACCCACCCCCTGTGGCTCCCCCAGAAAACATCAGCAGCCCTTCAGCCCCATCTCACCTGCCTTCTCATCACTGCCACCTCTGTCACCCCAGCCTCCTCCAGGGCGCTCTCTGCAGCTGGGATGGGCTCCTGGCAGCTGGGGAAGGAAAGCAGAGATGCAGGTGGGCAAGCACTGCTCCTGGGGTGCAGCTGACTCCCCAAAAATGCAGGGCAGCCACGGGGAGCTGAGCCATGCAGGGAGCGTGTCCCAGGCTGTGCTGCACCAGGAGAAAGCAAACAGCACCTGCACAGCATCCTCTCCCCTCCTCTTAACCCCATCATGCTCACTGGTACCCTCCAGCTGCACCCAGAGGGGTCAGGACAGACAGACAGCACATGCCAAGGCAGGCAACAGGAAACACATGCTCCTGTTTCTTAGAGGTACAACAGAGAGAAAACAGATCTGCTAAGCACCCATTCTCTGTAGTCCCAGGGATGCACTGAGGGCTGGATAAAACATCTTTAGAGCCAGTCAGGTAAACAGGTATCAGTGCTGAAATGGAGGGTGATCCCATTCACATCAGCAGGTGAGGAAGCTGCCATCAGCTGGAAGGATCTATCACTTTTTGCTCTTGTAGCCAATTTTACCTGCAATTTGGAACATGAGCAAGCAACCCAAATGTTCACCACTTTCTTCTCTCCCTGGAAACACAGGGGCCCCCACTGGAATGAGCTGCTGTACTGATCCCCAGGGCAGACCCTGGACACACTGAGTCACAAAATAAAGTAGATCCACAGTGAGAAAAACAGAAATTCCTGTCATCATAGGCTAGCCCAAAATCAGCTGCTCTATAACCAAAGCCCCCCTGTGCACAGCAGTAACTCACACAGCACTCACTGATCCCACAGGGGTTAACAAGCACCTAACCCCACTCCTTGGAGACCCTGGGGAGGAGAGGGGGTTTATCCCTGTTGGTAACATGATGCTGATCTTGCTGAAGACAAGCCAGAAGAGCATGTGGAGATTCACTGAATCCCCTTCTGAAACTCCATTTATGAGATAATGCTTCCATAAAATGCAGCTGCAGTGAAGAATGACAGTCACAACAGAAAGAAAATGCAATTTTCCCCAGTAGAGAACCATGAAAAAAGGACACATCCTGCAGCTTTTGATTCAAAATCCCAGTTGATACAGGTGAACACCCTTTAAAGCAGAGACTAGAAATTGCCTTCTGGTGATTCACACCCTTCAAGAGGTCACTGTCAGCCAGGTATTCCAGCCTCTGTCTGAGACCAGCCTTCACTAAAATTTCAGGACAAACAAGTCAGCACAGTGTTTTTGTTTATTTTATTGTTGCACAGGGGTACAAAGCTGTCATATTGAAGGGATGTCTGCATCTAAAGGGATGTAAAGTACTAAGAAGAGGTGTTTGAGGGTGGCTGGTTCCAAAGGGAGATCAGGGCCTGGGAAGGATCCCTGAGTTATCCCACTGCATTAGAGCAGCTCTGCAGGCTACCATGCCCTGAGTGTCCTCCACTGCTGGAGGGAGGAGGCAGAAGGTCTTTTGTAGCCACTAACCAGATCTCTTGGTCATTAAGAAATTAAAATGATGTTTGGAGGCAGCCTCAGCCTACAGTTTTTAAGAGCAGAGACATCACTTTGGATCATCAGCAAGCAGCAGCCAGCTGGGGAGGGAAGGCAGGATGTGCCACTGATGATGGATGTGATGATGGATGCTGGTTCTCCTCCCTTTCTGCCTGGAGGCTTTGCTCAAGGAGAATGAGATGTATTTAGATGTTCCTCCAGCAGCCTTAGAGCAGTGGGGACACCTTAAGGCTGCAAGGATGTTTTTTAACAAAGAGAATTTACTGCAGTGGCACAGATAAGGGTGTGGAGATGGTTCCTCCAGCACATCTGGAGGGATTGAGGCACTGCAGACCTGCTCCAGGGAGCACAAAGGGACACCACAGCCTGGCCAGGGGCTGTGGCTGTGGGATGAGTGCAGCCAGCTCATGGCAAGGCTAATTAGGAGTGACCAAGAGACATCCAAAGGTGCTGGGAGCCTGCAGGAGAGGCTGAGTTAGGGACAGCACCTGGGGCAGGATGGGTGCTCTAGATTTTGGCTCCTTTCACATACCCCTCTCCAACAAGCTATGAAAGCATACAGAAAAGTCAGTCCTTGCTTAGCAGCAATGCCCCAGCAGCACTGGGTCACTCAGGGTGCCCAGGGTTAAGCTGAGCAGCAGACTCAAGCCTGGCTGGGTTAGTAAAGCCTGGCACCCAGAGCTGGCAGACAGGACAGCTGAGAAGTCCAAGGCAGCCACACAGGACCACCCTGCAGCCCACAGCCCACACAGCTCGTGCCTCAGCAAGGCACAGCCAGTCCTGCCAGGGGGACAGAGAGCTGGCTCAGGACTAGCCAAAGTCACCTGGACTGTGCTGGGTCTCGCAGGGAGTCCTGGACACGCTGGAAGAGCACCTGGCCCAGCAGGCACATGGTCTGGAAGATGTTCTGCATGGAGTAGATCCTGCCTGCCTCGGTGAGGAGGGGGAGTGGGGCACTGGGAGCAGGCAGGGGGCACGAGTCTGGCCTGGGTGCACACAGAGTCATGCCTGTTACTCCCTGGTCTCACGCAGCAGGGCACAGCCTGGCATCAGGCACTGCCCCTCACCCCTTCAGCAGCTCCAAGCACCTCTGGGCAATGCCCCTGGCACCCAGATCCCAATGGCATCAACTGGGAGAACCCTCCCCAGCAGCCCCCAGACTCAGAGGCAGCCACCTGATTCCTCCAAAGCCAGCCATGGCTGTGTGCCATGCTGCTCTCCTGCCTCCCAGGACAGCTCTGGACATAACTGGGACTTAAGTGGGACAGCAGTCTCTGCTCCAGGAGTTCCCCCACTGCAGAGACTCTGGAGCCCCAGGCCATGAGCAGAGGCCTGGGGAACAACACAGCTGCCTCCAAAGCTGCCCAGCACAAACATCTCTGGCACCAAAGGCTGGATGAGCAGGACTTGCCAGGCACAGCATTGCTGTGATGTGGATCCCCCATGCCCCTCTCAGGACACCAACACCAGCTTCAAACCAGCCCAGTGAGAGGAGAAGCTGCTCCTCACCCACCCTGGTGCCTCTGGGCCCCTGCTCACCCCTCGTGCTGCTGTCCTGGGCTGTGCAAGGCCAGCTGGGCACAGTCACTCGGGGTCCTGTCCCTCCGTGACCTGCTGCTGGGATGGCCCTGTGGGAATCAAACACAGCCAGGTTAGCACAGGGCTGAGCCCAGCCTGGTGCCCTGTGTGGGCTCTGGGGCCACCAGCACTCAGTGGTGGGGGCACTACAGGAGCCCCAAGCTCCTGCTGCTGCTGCAGGTGGGGACAATGCTCAGAGCAGACAGAGGGTCCCCAGCACCAGCCTGCTGATCTGAACCCTAGCCAGATCAAAACCCCTGAGCCCATCCAGGATCAGCTCTCGAATTTCAGGAAGGTTAAAGCACTTGAGGAGGCAGAACAGCAGCTCCAGCAGCCAAACCAAGTCTTTGCCTGCCCATGACTCTTTGAAAGAGTCTCACACAAGGGTTAAAATCTGCTTTTGGCTCTGACCCCAGATCCCTTTACACTGCTGTGATGAACCAGCTCTACCTCATACTGCATCAAGAAGAAAAAGAGGTTGGAAAAGAACTTAAAAAGCAGCAGCAGCAGCAGCCAGTGGTGGGACTGCACCTACCTTAGCCCACCCCCTGCCCACAAAACACAGCAGGAGATGTGGCTGAATCCGGGTCCCAGCACACAGGTGTGCACTGGTTCTGGTCAGAAACCTCTCCATCCCAACCCCCTCACCCCCAGGGCCTCCTGGAAGATGCATCCTGGCTTGGAGCAATCTGCAGGTGCCCAGATTTGGGGCTCCCATCCCCAGGCACGTACCGATCGCCGGCGGCGCTGGGCGCTGCCTCTGCTGCCCGAGGGCAGGAAGGGAACGTCCCCAGGGGGGCCTGGGGACACGTGCACCACCACAGAGGGGACCTTCCTCGGCTGGCTCAGCAGCACTGGCCTCAAACTGGTGTCTGGTATCTCTGCAGAAAGGAGAGAGGGAAGAGTTAAGCCAAGCTGAGTGGCCTCGGGCGAGGGAAGAGAGATGCACCCAGGTGGAGAGTCACTGTGTTCAGTGCAGGAGGACAAACACTGTGCCCTGGGTGCTTTGGACAGCCCAGAGAGGCAGAGCCATTGCTTCAGGACAGCTTTCAGAGCTGTTCATCAAAGACAGCACCAAATGTCCAGCATTCCAAAGCAGGGACCCTACAGAGACATGGAGGGAGATGCCTCCACACTTTGCCCCTCACCTGTTGGAATCAAGGCCCCTCCAGACTTCTGCTGGTGACCTTTGCCCACCTCTTCCCAAAGCATCCACCATCCTGCCCCACATTCCTGAAGAAAAGTGCCTGCCCCCATCCTCTCCTCCAACAAAGCAAATCAGATTTCTGAAAGGGTCCTACTCCCTAGGACGTTGTGCCCCACCAACCTCCAGCCACCCCAAAAGACAACCCAGGGCTCCACCTGCCAGAGAAATCCTATCAGGGATGTGCATCCGAAAGGACACAGGGACATCCTCTGTCCCTGTCCTCCTGTCCCCAGGGCTGCAGCTCTCTGCCACCTTCAGCCTGTTGGGAACCTGCATCCTTTGGTTGATGGCTTCTGTGAAGAGCAGGTCACAGTGCCCCCGGCTCAGGTCCAGCCCCCAAAGTGGCCACATCTCTGCAGGTGTCCTCAGATGTCCTGGGGGGGTTCACAAAGAGGGAAAGAAAGCTGCAAAGTGGCAACAAGGAGCAGCACTTCCAAAAGTGGCAATGGGCAGCTCTTCTTGCACCTGCACAGGGACAGCACTGTGTGCTGTAAGAGCCAAGATCCAGGCACAAACAACCCAAAAGGCAGACACACATTTACCTGGGAGAAGGGGATGTCCCTCAGTGCCCTGGCAGGGACAAGGTGTCCTGGGAGCCATGTATGAGCTCAGCACCCACTGCCTCAACTGATAGCAGGGAAAGGGCTCAGCACACAGTTCAGTGCATCCTAAAAACTAGTGAAAAAATTATTTTCCATCCCGAAGGAACGTTTTTTGGAGGGCTGTATATGAACACTTTTGTGTTCATATACATCTTTGAGTAAAAATGAGGTTTTCTAAAAGCAAAACGCACTTTTTGGTGATGGGCTCCCAGGTGACCACAGGAAAGGTTTTGGTGCTCAGGTTTTCTCCACACACACACACATTCACTGCAGTATCCCCAGGGCCATACCCCACTCCCCCCACGATCCTGCTCTCCTCAGGTGACCCACATCCAGCCAAGGAGGGACTCTGCCCTGAGCAGAGCTGCCAGATGCTGAACCACCCTCCCAGAGGGGAAGGAAAACCACACATCCCCTTCCTCAGCTTGGAGCACAGCCCCCAGCTCAGCCTTCTCCCAGGTGGGGACCAGCAGCAAGGAGGGACTCAGTCCCCAGCTCTCCCTGACAGCAGGACCAGGACATGGGACACAGACACCACCTGGGGCTTTGCAGCTCTCAGGACACACAGTGGCCCCGTGCCTCAGTTTCCCCTTTGCCAAGTCACAGGTTTTAGAAGTGCTCTGGGGCCACAATGTCCCAAGACTTTCACTGAGCCACACAATGTACACTTTTGGGAAAGAAGCCCCAAAAGTCACCTTCCTGGCTCCCAGCATATGCAGTCTTTATTCCCTCCCAAAAAAGCTGCAGCTGAGGAGAAAACCCCAACAAGCAAGAGGTGCTGAGGCTGGAAGACCCCAGCCTAACCCCAGTGCTGCCCAGGCACTCCAAACATGCATGCACAGCATCCCTGCACCCTCCTTGCTGGCACCTTTTGATCTCATCATGACCAAAAAGGTCCTTCTTTGCTCCTAGGAAAAAAAATCTCCACCCTAAGAGGGGCCAGCAGCAGCCAGGGCTGCTCAGCACTCCCTCACTGCTGCTCCTCAGGGCACTTTGGACCCCCTCACCTTCCCCAGCCCCCTGCAAGCCTTTAGGATTTCACCCAGGGAAAATCCTTTAGGATTTTTCACCCAGGAGCAGAAGGAAATCCCTGGGAAAGGATCACAGACCTGCTCCCTGCAGCTGCCAGGCCTTGGCACTGGGTACAGGAGGGTGGCAGAACCAGCTCAGGACTGCCATAACCAGCACTGCCAGTGATTGCTCACCTCGTGCTGCTCCCTGCTCCTCTACCATTAAAAACCTTTGAATTACACAGGGATGTGCCCAGCATCAGCAGTGGTGATTCCCTGATTCCAGCCCTGCAGACAATGCACCCCTGTCCCTGCACTGGGTCTGTGTCCCTACTGGGGACCCCCACCACCCTGCCCTTGGGTCTCATAACACACTCACACTCCTGCCTCTCCCAAAAACCCCAAAGAAAGTGGATTTTTGCAGGCATCTCCTACTCAGAAACAGGACAGTAATTCCTGGGATGGCCCCAAAATGTGTCAGTCCCACAGGAGAACCCTGGATCAGACCCCCAGCCAGGGTACAGCACCATGGAGACACCACCAGGTTTCTCCTTCACATTTCTGGAGCTTCAGAGGAGTGAACACCCTTGTGTTGCATTCCCAGCCTGTTCTCTGGGAAACCAGCATATATTAACAGCAGTAAATCTGGAGAGGGCAGATCTGTTCATTTTCTAATCACTTGTGAAACCACTGCAGCTCCCCAGGAACAGAGGGATGGGAAGGGGTGAGAAGCAGGCTCTGAGACTAAGCTATTAAGAAAGAAGAGAGAGAAAAAAAAAAATCAGCTGTCAGAAGTCATACGAACAAAATGTTTAAGTGGCTGGATTTCCTCCTTTAACTTTCTTTAGGGCTTTTTGGAGCTCTTGCCGAGCACCCCCACCCGCCTGGAGAGGCTCAGCCTCTGCTTTGGCACTTCTCCTTGGATTTGCAGTGACGGCGAATTTCCGGCTCGCTAAGCCGGAGTAGGTTTAAGTCCTGCAAGCCAGGAAAACCTGCCCTGGGGAGGGAAACTCCACAAGCTCCCTCTGTCTGTCCCTCTCCAGCCCAGGCCACCCCAAACAGGGGACCAGCCTTGTCCAGCACACCCCGATCGCCTCTCGGGGTGGGGAGTGGAGGGAGCAGTGGGTTTGCTCCGGGTCGGGATGAGCCTTGTCCCGGCAGAGAGGGGACACCGGGAGGGAAAGGGCCAGAAAAGGGACACCGGGAGGGAAAGGGTTCCTCACCCGGCTGCCCCGGGATGGCTCCGGGCACACCGAGCGCTGATCCCCGCGGGGGCGGAGGGGACACACGGGAAGGGAAGGCACAGGGGGGTCCCAAACCCTGCCGGTGGGACCATCCCGGCCCTGCTCCGGCCCTCGCAGAGGCACGGCACTGCAGGGCGCACGGACAAGGGGACACTGCGGGACAGGGCAGGGACACTTACTTTTATCGCAGACCGACGCAACTTGACGGACCTGTAAACAGCCGCGCCCGCTCCGGACGGGGCGGTGCCGGCGGGGACAGCCCGGCCCCCGGTAATGAGCCCGGCCCCTGGTAATGAGCTCAGCCCCCGGTAATGAGCTCAGCCCCCTCTGCAATTAGCCCGGCCCCCCCGGTGTCCAGCCCTGCCCCGGTGTCCAGCCCTGCCCCCGGTGTCCAGCCCAGCCCCCCGGTGTCCAGCCCTTCCCCAGTGTCCAGCCCTGCCCCAGTGTCCAGCCCAGCCCCCCGGTGTCCAGCCTTGCCCCCCGGTGTCCAGCCCTTCTCCAGTGTCCAGCCCTGCCCCGGTGTCCAGCCCTGCCCCCGGTGTCCAGCCCTGCCCCAGTGTCCAGCCCTGCCCCATGGTGTCCAGCCCTGCCCCAGTGTCCAGCCCAGCCCCCCGGTGTCCAGCCCTTCTCCAGTGTCCAGCCCTGCCCCGGTGTCCAGCCCTGCCCCCGGTGTTCAGCCCTGCCCCAGTGTCCAGCCCTGCCCCAGTGTCCAGCCCAGCCCCCGGTGTCCAGCCCTGCCCCAGTGTCCAGCCCTGCCCCAGTGTCCAGGCGATCCCTGCTCGCTTAAAGCCGCAGCCGGTAATTAACACGTTGGGACTAATGCTGGTGCCACCTCCCCCGGGAGCCCTCCTGTCCCCAGCCCTGCTCAGCCTTGCGCTGGAACACAGGGATTGCTCTCTCCAGGGGCAGAGCCAAACCCAGGACCGTGTCCTCGTGTCCCCGTGTCCCCATCCCCGGGACTCTCGCAGACAAACCCCGCAGCCCCCAGCCCTGCCCGGAGCTGATCTCTGCCCCTCCGCAGCGATAAAATGATTCTTTGGGATTAACGGCAGTTTTAAAACTTCTGAATGGGGACAGGGTCCAGGACCTGACCGTAAAATCTGGGTTTGAAAGGACTTAAAATAAATCCCCCGCTGCCCTAGTCTTGCTATTTAAAGGGGATTATCTAAGGGGTTTAGGAGCACACACAGGACAGCAGGACAACCTGTACACCTCAGTCCCCTCAAAGACCCCCAGAAAACCTTTCTGCATCTCCCCTGCCGGCAGCTCAGGGCTCGCAGGACACCCTTCAGGTTTCTCAGAGGGCACACCACATGCCCAGATGAAATTCAGGGCTCCAGGTGAATGTATGGGGTTCACTCCCAGATGCTCTTATCCTCACTGGGGACAGTCCTGCAGCCATGGCAGGGGTTACTGATGTCACTGTCCCCACAACACCCTTTGTGGGAAAAAGCCACCCTGTGCCACTCAGACTGTGAGGGTTTTTTAATAAATACCTTTTTTTTTTTTTCTTTTTCTTTTTGCACAGAAATATACCAAGTTTTACAGAATACAAACTGCAGGGACAATGACCGAGCATCAAAGACAGAGGATGCAGAGCACCCTTGTGTCTCCCTCCGGTGTTCCCCTGGTCGCTGTCAGGTCTCCCAAAACCTGCAAAGGCAGGGGAGGGGACAGAGGAGGTGCCAGCATGTCCTGCCCAGGAGCAGCCAGGCTGGGGAGCCTCAGCTCTGGGCTGAGGGCAGCAGCTGTGAGCATCGCTGGGCCGGGCGGGATGCAGGCCACTGATGGATGGACAATAGCCTTTTGGTGCTGGTGGACACTGGTGCTGGGGGAACACCAGGTGGTGGCAGTGCTGGGAGTTTCTGGGCTGCTGCTGAGGGCTTGGAGAACAACCCTTGTGTTAATCCATCAGACATGATTGGGGAAGGACAGCCACGTTGCCTGGACCCTCCAGGCAGCTGCCCAGGGAAAGGGGACACTGATCCTACAGCAAAGCACCTGGCTCTGCCCTGCCTTGGCAACACAACCACCCAGGCAGGGCTTGGCCCTGCTCCTGACTGTCCTGTGGCTCCCACCTGGGTCAGCAGGACTTCCATGCCACAGCCCTGGACACCAAACACTCAGCCCACCCGAGAGGTCAGGAGGAGAGTGGGGTCTCACATTCCACTTTAGCTGCTCTGGAGGACAAAGAGCCCCAAAGAGAGGGGCCAGGCAGGGCAGAGAGGTTTGGGGCAGGGACAGGAGAGGTTTGGCCTGTCTGCAGGCTCTCAGCTCTGGGGCAGACACCAGACAGGCCACGCTCCAGAAGAGAGTTGAATCCCCATCACTTAAAGCCATGAGACCACATTTGGCTGGGAGTCAGAGACAATCCCCTTGGCCACTTCTGCAGCAGCCAGACCTCCTGCTGCTCAGCACCCACAGGGGGAAAGCAGAGAGCACCAGGAAAAGGCCCTGCCACTCCAAAGTCACTTACCTCAAGTACCAGACCACCACACGAGCCCTTTCTCCCTTTCTAAAGGGATCTAGGTGATCAGAGAGCACCTTCCTGACTGCTCCTCCCTGATTTCCACACAGAAAATATCACTACAGGCACCACAGTGTGGAGCAGGCTCCCCACTCCCACTGGGCAACAAATCCACCTGGGGGAAGCACCATCTCCCCACAGAGCTGGCCCCACCAGCTGCAGGGATGGACAAAAATTTGTCACACCCATCCTGCATCTCCATCACCTAATCAGAGCCCTGAGCAGTAGAACAGGGCCCAGTGAGGACATGGGGTGAGGCTGAGCAGCAGCCCAGGGAGGCAGCAAGGCTGCTCTAATCATGGGAAATGTTATGTCTGTTTGAGGGCCAAGTGAGGAAATCAAATGCACCACGGGAAGACCCCTGCATTGAGCCAGGAACAAGCTGCTGCCCTGCTCTGGCTGCTACAGCACTTACGTGAGTGGGAGCGAGGGGCAGGAGGTGGCTGGCTGGCTGCAGAGCCATCCCACAGCCCTGCCTCACCCCACCGGGGAACAGCTATTTTTGGTTAGGAGGGTAAGGCTATTGTGTGATGGCACCAGATCGTACAGGTGAGATGGGGGCCTGACGGACGCCTGCGGGGGTCCCAGGCACGGCGAAAGGAGGGCGGTGGGTGGGTGAGTGTGTGAAGAGGCAGGAGGGAGGCAGAGCCGCTATTTGCCCGCGGCAGGGGCGGTGGCCACGATCTCCTCGTACTTGGGCGGAGGCTCGTTGTAGGAGACGCTGGTCTCCTCGCCGCTGCTGCTCTCGGGGTGGCCCGTCACCTCCTCGTAGGAGGGCGGGGGGGTGGCACTGGACAGTCTGGAGAGCACGGAGACGGAATGCTCAGGCGGGCACAGGGTGCTGTCTGGCTGGGGGGTGCCCCCGGCCCTGCCATCCCCGTTTCCCCTGCCGCTGGCCTCCCGCTGGCACTGGGTCTCCCCTTGGCTCTGCGAGCGCTCCCGGTACACCATGACCCTGGGGAGGCTGCGGCCCGTCCGGCTGGCCAGGTATCGGCTCTGCGCGTAGGAAGGGCGGTGGCGGGTGGCCTTCTGCAGCTGGCACCTCCAGATGATGAAGAGGGCGATGACTATGAGGAGAGCCACTCCCAAGAGGGGCACCACCACGTACATAGCGTCAGAGCGCTCCGTGCTGTGCCCGGGGTCCTTGACAGAGTACACAGAGCTGCTGTAGCCTTTCCAAAACTCCATCTGCAGCGGGAACAGAGGGACAACATCACCTGCTGCAGGTGGGAGAAGGACCCCAACCACCGCCAGCAATAATCACTGCCCCCTCCACGCCCACAGAAGGGGCAGCATTTTGGATGTCCCCCACCCGTTCAACCTGAGGTGCTGTGGGAACATCCCTCAACACCACCAAATTTATCCCACACCAAGCCCAGCCTAGATAATCACGGACAACACACGTGCCCTAGGAGTGCCAGCTCAACCTGCAGCTGTGGGCGGGGCGTCCTGGCAAAAGCAAGGTGAGGCCACTGCCTGGGAAGGGAAAGCCATGCTGGGAAGTGAGGCCACAACATGCTGCCTGCAGCCAGAAGAGGACAAAGGGAACAGGAGAGGCTGTTCCCCCTGTGCTTTCCCTGTGTCCAGCCTGCTGGGGTGTGAGCCCTCCCGCACGCGGGGAACACGCACCGTCTTCTCCTTGTTCTCAAACACCTCCTTGACCTCCTCGTAGCTGCAGACCTCCTCCATGCACTCCCGCTCGATGGTGCCCTGCCGGATCTCCTCCAGGAAGCCATTGGCTCTGGGAAAGCGTTTCAGGAGCGAGTGGGCGTTCCTGGCCCCCAAGAACACTGCAACACACAAGGCAGAGACATGCTGAGCAGGGACAGCCCCGTACCTGCCCTCTGCCCAAGCTTCTCCTGACACTACATGCATTTCTAACACCAGCAAACCCAGGGCTACAATCAGATAGGACAGCAGGTAGGACAGCCAAAGGGGCACAGGACTTTTGGGGTCTGCCCAGAGACATGTGGCACCAGGAGCCCTCCTCTCAGGGCTGAGGTGCTAGAGACATCAGAAGCAGCAGCTGCAGCCACACAGGGCAACTGAGGAAGAGACAAAAGGCTCCAAAAAGATTTGTTACCAACCTTCTGCCCCTGATGGATTTCATCTTTCTGCCCCTTTGCTGCAGGGCAAGGGAGATCCCACCAGGAGAGGGGTGGGACAGCAAGCTCTGCCAGGACACGGGGCCAGCACCGAGAGGGACTCAGAGCACACAGATCAACACAACAGCCTGCTGGAAGCTGCTGTCCCTGCTGCCAGCTGTCAGGGGTCATGCAAGCTCAGGTGGCATCAAGAACTCTGTTCAGGCCCCAGAGAAACCACTGTCTTCTCCCAGGCCCAGAACAACAAGGGCAAACATCCCCAAAACACAGGGACAGCACAAGGGCGTGAGCAACCTCTCCTCACACAGCATCACATTCTCATCCCCATTGTGTTTTGATGCAGAGGCCTCACAAACTTCCCTCTGCTCCAAAAGCCTGGGAGACTCCTCAAGTCTTCCCACAGCACATGCAGTCCTGAAGCCAGACAGAGCAGGAACACCTTCCTGCCTGCAAGAGACATCAAAGCCTCTCCCCCACATCCTGCAGGAGGGACACCTCCCTGGGGTGCAGGTGCCAAGCACCTGCCAGGACCTGCAGCAGCACAGGAGGCAAAGAAGCTGCTGCTCAGAGAGCAGAAACTTTACATAAAACATGATCCTTCCAGGATCCAAACACGCATTTCATGAATGTTTCCACAACAGTTCAGCACACTCAGCTGTAGGCTGGTTCCAGCTCTTCCCACCAAGCCACAAAATCCTGCTGCCTCCCTTGGGAAGATGAATCAGTTCAGCTGGCTGACCCACAGGAACTTATTTACTTTCTACACCCTCAGTCTCCCACTGGACCAACAAGGTGAACCCATTCACACAGCAGCAGCATCAAAGGAGGCAGGGGGACAGAATCTCCCATCTGACCACCTTGGTGCTAACAAAATACTGGCTCCACAAGCAAAAGAATCAGTGAAAAACCACCAACTTCTTTCCTTTGGAGCCTTTTGCCAGGGAGAAAAGTCAAGTTTCCTCCTGCTTTACCTTCCATGTATCCTGCTGCAGAAACAGCAAAGTATTTGTGAGAGTATTTGGAAATACCAACAGGGACAAGATCATGGTGTAAGAAACAACTACTACTATGCTACACCATCCTGGGCTTGGAGGATGAGAGATGCTGAGCTGCTTTTGTGCTGTGTGGGTGCATTTTCCCCTCGTGATTTATTAATGCCTTGCTTCTGTGAGAGTTTGCAGAGGGCTGAACCACTGAGGTGTGAATGAAGAGCAGCATGAATGATGTGAGTCACAGATCTTCCCTCAGAATCGACTTTATTATGCAAACCACTTTTTTTTTTACAAGGACAACCGAAAAAGCATTTTCAAGAGGCACAGAAGGCATCTTGCAGAAGGGCAGGGATCAGCTTGCCTTGGCTTTCACAGCTGAGGAGAGCTCTCCTGGCTGGAGAGGGAACAGGCTGGCAGGCTGACTTGTCTTGAGCCTTTCCAGAAGGAGATGAAATTTTACAAAGACAACATTCATTCTGAAAATGTCCCATACTTTGCTGGAGAAGTCTGGCCTCACCTCCTTTGCCTCCCACCTTGATCAGGCCGTGGTATAAACTCTCCCCTCCTTGGCACTTGAGCCTGAGACTCGGATTTCAACTTCCTCAGCACATCTCAGAGCAACAAGCTTGGCTGCAGATCTCACTGTCAGGGTTTTCCAGTCACTGGACCCCTTCCCTGCTTTGCCATGCTGAGCTGGCCACTAAGGTAGGAAATAAAAACAGACACACAGGCAGGCAGGTATCACAAGCACTGTCCCAACTGCAAGCATGCTCTGACAGAGGTGTGTGTTTTTCCCCACATGCAACTTCCTTTAGGGATGTAGAAATGGCAGGAGAGCAGGAACTGAGTCACTGCTCCCTCCCCTTGAAAGTGCAAAGAGCTCCCACGTGGCTGGGGACCAGAGTAGGAAAACCACTGGCCTTTGGAAAACAAGCCTCTCATCTCTACTGGATCCCCCCAACATGAAGAGCAGCCAGCCAAGCAGGTCCTGTCCCCAAACCACAGGCTGAGGGGACCTGCCAATGCCCAGCAGCCTCAGTGCTGATCCCCTGTGCCTCTCCAAGCCTCCCCACACCAGCTGGAGAACCGGTGCTCAGGAAAGATCAGAGCTTTAGGCAGGGAAAGCAGGAGCAAGGGCTGGGTTCACCTCATCCCTGCTGGGTTTCCTGGGGTGCTGCTGGGCCCTGGTGGACACCACCCCATGTCTCAGCTGCCCTGCGTGGGGGGGGACACCCTGGGGCTGCTTCTCTGTGCCTACAGAGGGACAGCCAGGGATGGCAGGGAGCTTGTGGTGGAGATCCTGCCCATCACCACATCCCCTCCTGCACATCAGGGTCACCATGAAGGGGACACTGCCACCACAGGGGACACCTTGTACCACCAGGAAATGCTGGTGAGCCAGCACCTGAGCTCTGGGAAGGAGAAAAGGCAGCAGTGGGAGAAGGCAGGGACCCAGCTGGGCACCCTCCTCATTAAGTGAAGATTAAAGCAGCCTTTTAAAAACACTGCCTGAAGATCTCTGCTCCCTCCCACCCCAAGCACAGCACAGATAATGAAAGAAGGCATACCTGTCATCCCTGGGGTCCTCCTCCTCCCCAGCGTGGCTACTGCCTCCACCTTCACAGCTGGCTCTGGTGACACTCTGAGCAAATCCTGAGATCCCAGGCAGATCTCTCCATCTCCCCCTTCACTGCAGCCATCCTCCTTATGCTGCCATCACATGGGACACACAGCCCCCGTACAGGCTGCCCAGGAGAGCGGGGAGGGAGGCTGGAGCCCAGCTCTGGACAGACCACACACCCCTCTGCAGCCTCAGCAGGCTCAGCCCATCTTTAGTGCTGGCCCAGCCCTGCTCTGGGTGTGCCACAGCGAGCTCAGGGTGGGGCACAGAGCCCTGGTGCCACTGGCCACACAGGGCAGTGTGGCCACCAGGATGGGCACTGGCAGGGTGCCAGCTTGAGGAGCACTGTTGGTGAGAGATGTCAGCACAGACAGGCAGCCCAGAGAGCCCTGGGGAGGCCTGTCCTGCACAGCAAGCACCACACAGAGACAGAAATGCTGCAGCCTCCGGGGAGTCCCGGGGAGGTCCCACCTCCAGCACCTCCTCTCGACTCCCACCTTGCAGAGGGGAGAGAGAAGAACGAGTCAGGCCGGACCTCAGACCTCACCCAGGGCCAACAGCTGATGGCAGCTGCTCCCCCACAGAGGATAACACCCCCCAAAATGCACAGGCACCCCTTTCTTGAGATGTGGCTGTGAAACATCCCCCTTCTCTGCTCCAACACCACCGCCACCTCTCCTGGGGAGCACTTACTTGCCATGCTGCCTCACTCGGCCAAGGGGGCTCCTGCCTACCTGCAGGGGAGAAAACAGGAGAGTCACTGACAGCTTGAATTGCCAGCCCAGTTTCAAAGCCCAAACCTCCATCACCCAGATCAGATTCATGCAGAAAGCATGGTGCTGAGTGGTGGACCCACTACAGATCCCACCCAGCCGAGCAGTGCCTCTGCAGAGAGCCAAGGATTCCAGCTGCCTCCCCACTCTTCACCTGCCTGGAGGGGCTCAGGGCACCCTCAGCTCCCAGAGTGCTGGGGCAGGTCCCAGGGAGAAGCAGGGCCCTTGCAGACCAGCAAAGTAAGAAGGGAAAAACTGGATGAAAGATAGACCCCATTTCTCACCAGCAGACGAGATGATCTGCTGGGAGCAGCCTGGTGCTCTTCCCTTCCACAAGAGATTGATGGATACAGGTGAAGCAATCATCTTATTTTAGAGCAACTTCACAGAGGTGCCAGTTCTCATTTCTGCAACTCCTACCCACAATCTGGTGGTTGGGCCAAGCTAAGGGCAGCAGCAAGAGTGACAGAGCTCCCTGCACAGCCAGGACAACAGCTCTCCAGCTGGACAAGCACCTTTTGTGCTTCAAAAGCAAAACTAAACTAAACAAAACCCCACAGAATTTAAACAAAGCCCTGCAGAAGCAGAGGATATCTGCTTGTTTTTCATGCTTTGTCTTCTCCCTGTGCTCAATGCCCTGCGGATCAGACTGCCCTGGGCTGACTACTGCTGCGTGTGACACTTGCTGTGGCCAAGCCACAACTCTGTCAGGAGACAGAGGGGACAGGACTGCCCAGCTCCTACAGGGATTTATTGCAGATGAAGGAGCAAGCCTGGTTAGAAACAGCAGGAACTAAACCACATGATTCTCTCAGGCCCAGGACTTTAGATACCCAGTCATTCCAAAAGCACTTGAATCTGCTCTGCTGGAGTGAGGTCAGGGGCAGCACAGAGCTATTCACAGGGTCAGCAGGGCTGGAAACATTCTCCTTTCACGTCAAAGGCAGGCACACAGAAGGGCTGATGCTGCACACCAGCACACCTCACAACAGCCACCTTCCAGCAAATGGAGCACCCCTCCCTGCCTTCAGCAGGTTTGCTGTGCTTTCCAAATTCCTACACCATAAAGTGGCAAGAGGGCATGTAAGCCTGGAGCTGTGTCCAGAGAGAGAAAGCAGCTTCTTCCCAGCAGTTTGGGAAGATCAGATTGCAAACCTTGGTTTGAAGCAAAAGTGAGGGAAAGCAGCAGAGCACCAGGATTACAGGGGAGGGATCTGCTGCCCCCAGTGCCCCACAGCCCAATCCCACTACTCTGAGCCCTGAGGGGGGATGTGAGAGGCCTCTGGATCCATGAATTCCCCACAGGCTCTGAGCAGCACTTCTGCTGTCATCAGTTTTTACAAAGAGACCCAAAGCCCCAGGATAAAAGAAAGCACAGCACAGAGAACACGCCACAGTTTCCACACAAACCCTCGTTGTTAGAGGCATTCTCCCCCCCGATGGACAGGAGAACAAAGACACAGAAAGAAGAATATTCCACATCACACATCAGGCAGCAAATTTAATATTGTTTAATTTAATTCACACCCTTTCACTTTCTTCCATGTATCTGTGTCAATGCACCCAGTGCCACAATCAGGGAGGTGCACACAAGCCCCCGAGCACGACCAGTGCCGGTGAGAAGGGCAGACGCCCCAGATGCTTATTTTCCTTTCCACATGCAAATTCCTGACTCCAGCGAGCAGGAAAAGCTGGAGCAGTGCACAGGCTGACGCCGAGGGGAGCAGCATCCCTCCTGCCCCCACGCACGCTGAGAGCAGCCTGGAGCTGGAGGCTGACCCAGCAGACGCCCACCCATCGCCGGTCCCCCCCTCCGGCTTCCCATCCTCTATAAATACCCCATCGATAGGAGGTTGCTAAGGCAACCGTGAGGAGGCAGGAGGGATGCAGCCACGGCAGTGAGGATGCTGCAGTCGCACATTCGTGTCTCCCCCAGGCTCCCCCCGTCTCCGCCCCCGCTCCCGTCACTGATGCCAAAGGAGGAAATCGTGCCGGGAAAACACGGTGTGTGCGTGTGGACCCGGACCCCGCGGGGACCTGGGGGTCTGCACTGGGAGGTGGCACCTCCTGGACAGGCTGGGGGGCACAGGTAGGGGCGGGGGGGATCCAGAGCCCCCAGTGACGCGCCGCGGCAGCGGGAGGATGCTGACTGTGCCAGCATCACGTAGCCGCGGTGCCAGCGGCTCAGCTGGATCCCGGCAATATTGGGGGTTTTCCGTGCCAAGATTCACGGCGAGGAGAACAGGCTACACCCGCTACGCTTGGCAGGGCAGGAAGCCTCGCCCTGCCAAAGCAGCCTCACACCCCACCCTGCTCCCTGGCTGCTCCTCAGCCCCCAGCCCGGCCCCTCTGTGCCCACACCCAGCTCCAAATTATCCCCACTGCGCTCAGCTTCCAGAGCCACCCCACGGCAGGGACCCCCAGCTCATCTGGCACCCTGCAGCAGGGACCCCCAGCCCACCTGCCCAGGTGTGCAGGGGCTTTCCAGTCCCTCCTCAGCCTTCAGTGCCACCCCACGGCAGAGCCTCAACCCTGGGACCCCACAGCCGAGACCCCCAGCTCACCTGGGACCCCACAGCCGAGCCCCCCAGCCTACCCGTCACCCCATAGCAGGGTCCCCTATCTCACCTGTGACCCCACAACAGGGACCCCCAGCTCACCTGTGACCCCACAACAGGGACCCCAGCTCACCTGTCACCCCATGGCAGAGACCCCCAGCCTACCTGTCACCCTACAGCGGGGTCCCCTCTCACCTGCCACCCCATAGCGGGATCCCCTATCTCACCTGTCTCCCCATAGCGGGGTCCCCCAGCTCACGTGTCACCCGACAATAGGGACCCCCCTGTCACCTCTCACCCCACAGCGGTGTCCCTCAGCCCGACTCTGCGGGATCTTTCCAGCCCCACCCTCGGCCCCATCGGCACATCCTCCTCGTCTCCGCCGCTCCGCTGCTCGCCGCGCGCCCAGACACGCCGCGCCAGTCCCAGGGCTCCCGGCTCCCCGCTCCGCGGCACCAGCCCCTCCCTTCCCGCTCCGGCCCCGCAGCCGCGGTCCCACAGCTCCGCTCTCCTCCCCCCGGCCGCGCCCCGCTCCCCGCCGGTACCTCATGGCGGCCCCGCGCCCGCCGCAGCCGCTCCCTCCCGCCGACGGGCAGGGGAGGCCAGGCCCCGCCCCCGGCACGCCCCCTCCCGCCCCTCGGCCAATCGCGCCCCTCCGCTGCCCGCGCGCGCCGCCTCTCTCCTGCAATGGGGGTGCGAGGTGGAGCCGCACGCTCCTCCCCCAGCTCGGGATGGGGCGACAGCCAATCAGAGCGGGCTGCGGCTGCCGGGCGGTGCCGCGGTGGCCGCTGGGAGTCGTAGTCCTGAGCCCCGCCGCGGTCCCGCGGAGCGCGGGCGCTGCCCGGGCGCGGCCCCGGGAGTTGCCCGGGGCTCCGGGCGGGTCTGGCCGCGCTGCCGCACGCAGCGCTATCTGCCTTCCCCTGCCTGCTAGCATACCGCGAGGGGCCCGCGGTCACATCCCTGTCTCCTCCTCCTCTTCATCATCCCCCTCTTCATCTTCTTCCTCCTCCTCCTCCTCGCTGCCCGAGTCCTCATAAAAGAAGAGTGTGGCTTGCACCGGGAAGTTCTCCAGCAGCTTCTCCCCCACGCTGTACAGGTGGTCAAAGGCCTTGGACTTGGGCCAGAGGAGCCTGCGTGGGGAGAGCGGGGTGAGCGCCGCGCCCGCCGCGCCCGCCCCGCCCGGCCCTGCAGGGCACCTACCTGACCGGGTGCTGCAGGAGCGGCAGCGCCTTGCCGGGACCGCCGTCCGCCTCCGCTGCCCGAGCCTGGGGAGACACAGCCGGTGGCACCGGGGCTCTCGCTGCCCCTCCCGCAGGGCGCACGGGCCGGTACCGGGGTGCCCTGTGCCGGTACTGAGGCGCCCTGTGCCGGTACCAGGGTGCCCCCTGCTAGTACTGGGGTGCCCTGGTGCCCTGTGCTGGTACCGGGGTGCCCTGTGCCGGTGCTGGGGTGCTCTATGCCGGTACCGGGGTGCCCTGTGCCGGTACCGGGGTGCCCTGTGCTAGTGCCGGGGTGCCCTGTGCCGGTACCGGGGTGCCCTGTGCCGGTACCGAGGCGCCCTGTGCCGGTACCAGGGTGCCCCATGCCAGTACTGGGGTGCCCTGGTGCCCTGTGCCGGTACCGGGGTGCCCTGTGCCGGTGCTGGGGTGCTCTGTGCCGGTACCGGGCTGCCCTGTGCTGGCGCCCCACACACCCAGCAGCTCCCCCCTCCCCTGCCGCCGAGTTGAGGCACTCACAGCACCGCCAGGAAGCTGGCATCTCCCCCCACACCCTCCCGACAGGCTTTTTGCCAGGGTAATCTCTCCCCCGTGCTCAAGAGCCGGTGCCCAGGCATCCCACTAACCCCCTGAGGAATGCCCGCCCCGCCTGGGAACAGGCGGCCCTTTCAGGCTGCCCGGGGGGGGCTGTGGTGGCCGTGTCCCCCGGGGGGGGTCAGCCTGGCCCTGCCCCAGGGCTGCGTGGGGAGCGGGGTGATGCTCCAGGGGAGGTGGGCACCGCACCCCGTGGGACAAAGGACTCCGGGGTGACTGTGGGGCGAGAGGCTGGTGTTCTGCCAGCAGGGACCCCAGCCTCGGCAGGGAGTGTCAAACCCACCTGGTCCATCTCCTCCCGCCGCGCCGCGGGTCCCTCCTGCGCTTGGGGCAGCCACGGTCTCCAGAGAGGAAGGGCTCTAGGAGAAAGAGAGCAGCTTCAGCGCTACAGCCGCTCGCCCTGGCCCGCTCCCCTTTGCCTTGCTCGCCCAAGCTTTACCCGCCTGCTCGGATCCCAGCACCCTCTGTCCCATCCATGGCCGCTGGGATCAGAGGTGTCCCCAGCACCGCAGCCTTCCCCCAAACCCAGCCGGAGCTCCCCCATCCCACACCCATCCCACTCCCCCAGCCCCAGCAGCACCCATACCTCGCCCCTTGCTCCAGCCCCAGCGGTGGGCAAGCACTGGCCACGGGCACCCGGAGCCCGGGGGCACTCAGGCAACAGGCAGCGGCTTGCATGGTGGCAGAAGACGCTGTCCCTTCTGACACTGTCCCCCTTGGTGGGGACACATTTATAGCTCTGCCTCGGCCGTGACTCACAAATTCTTCAGGGCAAGAGAGCGAGGGCTGGGGCTGTGGGGACAGGGGTGTGAAATTTGTCCCAGTTGTGTAAATAGAGGCCCGGGGGGAGGCTGCGGGCGGAGGGGCTGCGATCTCTGGTGGAAAAGAAAAACACAAAAGGGAAAATTTGGACACCATTTGTGAGAAAATCCCCGGGGGGGAACAGGGGAGGGTAGAGACAATTAACAAGGATGATTAAGAGCTCTTTGTAGCCATTTGCATAAGGGAGGCGAGGGAGATGGGGAATGGTGAGGTGGCTTGATGGGCATGCGATTGGGACAGTGCAATGGGATGGGACCACACGTTATGCATGCCATGGGGACAATGTGGTGGGCTTGTGATGGGGACAGCACAAAGGGCACGATGAGAACTGTGATGGGCTACAGTGGTGGCAAGCATAGAGCCACCAGGAGGCAGCTGATGACTCGAGAGAGGCTCAAGGGCAGACAGAGGGGGAAGGCACGTGGCAGGGGTGGACCCCAGGCACTCTCAGGGGTCTTGCTCGGGCCTCCACGGCCCAGCACCCCAGGGAGCTGCCAGATCCCATTCCACAGATGGAGAACATGTACTCGCCAGTGCTCCCTGCTTTCTCCTTTGAGTTTCTGAAATATGGACCACACCAGCAGGTACAGAGAAACTCCTCTATGTGTGGGTGCAGGGCTGATGCACCCCTAGCCCCAGCAGGGCCACTCATCCCATCCCTGCCCACTGCTCCTGCCCAAACACTCGAAGAAAAGTGGCACTGGCAGACCAGTCACCTCCTGCTCCTGGGAGAGTTTCAGTTTGGGACAAGGAAAGAAAATAGCAAATGGTGCCTGCTGTAGCTCTGCTATCAGCATCCAAACACTGCTGTCCAAACGCTGGCAGGACCCTGCTCAGCTCCCAGCACAATTTGTCACCCCAGGCCCTCCCTGCCCCTCTCCATCTGTGGCAGCCGGTGAGCAGGAGGGGGCACGGGGCCAGCACAGCTCTCATTACCTTCCCCATTTGCTCCTCATTTGGGCCAGTAGTCTTACAACAACAAACCCCGTGGAGGACAAGCAGGGCCAGGAAGAGTAAACCAAAAGCTCAGGCTGGCTCTGAGAAGTGGGGAGCTCAACCTGCTGGTGCTTCACTGCCCCTTGAACCCCAATACAGGCAGCACAGCCCAGCACAACCCACACATGGATGGTGGCACAGTCACCTGGAGCCACTAAGGCTGTCCAGAAGGATGAGAGCAAGCCTCAAACCTGAACCCTTTAGGTGAACCTACCCTGATAATTCATAGACAACAAGCAAAGCGAGGCATCCCAGCTCCCCAATCCTTCCCGACACCCAAAGGGTTTAATTCCGATCTGCAATAAGCCTCTGATCCAGGCAGAGATTTGCAGGTGGATTGTGCAAAGCTGTAACTAAACAACTGCAGCCCCTGATCCCCTGGGCTGGGGCCCAGGCTGCTCACCCTGCCCCGAGCAGGCGCCTCCAGTCCTGGGTGACCCCCGGCTGCAGCACCCCAGGTCCACCTCCAGCCACCCCGTAAGTACCACAGAGCTCCCTCTGCACCTTTCTGCCAGCACCCTGAGCACCCCAGGTGCTTCTTTTCCAGCAACTGAGACCGTGTGGGAGGGAAAAGCTGGGAAACTTTGGTGCCAAGCATTTGAGGTGGCAGTGGGGGGCATGGGAGCAGAGGGGACGCCCTGGTGGTGGCAGCACGCTCAGCCAGGAGCGTTCCCAGGGTGAGGGAGGCCACTGGCCGCCGTGCCGGGCTCGGGCTGGTTTCGCAAGGCACCACAGAAGGAGGAATTTTTAAACAAAGAGCAGAGGGAAAACAAACCAGCCCTCTCCACCACCTCTGCCAACCTCCCTGCCTGTGTACAGGGCTGTGGGCGGGAGGTGGCACCGGCACAGAGACCCAGCATGAGCTACACCCCAAACCACTCACCCGTCCACAGGACAGGTTGCTCTGCTTGGCTGGCATGCTTCCAGGATGCATCCCAAAGGAGATGCCAGCCCTGATGTAATCCTGCCCTCTGTGGGCCTCCAGGCTCTTCTGGGCATGCAGGTGTCACTGTCACATGCATCCTTCTCCATCCTTGTCCCCAGCAGCACAGAAAGGCTGATATCCATGGTTCAGTCTCAGGCGGCCATGTTCCATTGTCCCAAAGGACTGTGGATGCCCTGGGTGAGCCCCATGCAGATGGAGACCAGGTGCCATCCCCTTTCCTCAGCTGGGGGAGTTTTGGGTTCACCACCTGAAGTCACCTCCAGCAGGTCCCAAATAAGATGATGCAGCCATAGCTTTTTGGCTTCCTCAGCTCGAGCCATCACAGAAGAAAGGGACCTCAGGAAGGCAGTGGGCACTTTCCCCTCACCAGCAGCTGGCTCTCCATCCCTGCCCGCGGCGTCAGTGCAGGGGAGGGCTTTGGCGTCCTTCCTGGGCAGCCCTGCTCTGCCTCTGGAGCCTGGCTGCGGAGATAGCGGAGGTGAAAGGGCACTTGGCGCTCCTCCACGGGCTTGGGTCAATCGTTAATCGGGGAGGGATTGCTCTCCACTCTCGCAGGTAACCTCCCCGCGCTCCCACCCGCACAAAAGCAGCGCCCCCGGCAGCGGGGTGGAGCCGCAGCGCTGCGAGCCGAGCCTCTCGCAGGGCCATGGGAACGTGAGCACACCGGAGGGACCTGGGCGACGAGCTGCGAGCCCTGCGCAGGTGGCACAGGTGACAGCCAGCCCCCACCATGGTGTCCATGGGGCTCCAGCTGCTGGGCTACACCATAGCCTTCCTGGGCTACATCGGCACGCTGACAGCCACGCTGCTGCCCAGCTGGAAGACCAGCTCCTACATCGGCTCCAGCATCGTGACAGCCATCAGCTTCACCAAGGGGCTGTGGATGGAGTGCGCCACGTACAGCACGGGCATCACCCAGTGCGACATCTACAGCTCCCTGCTCAACCTGCCCGCCGACATCCAGGCGGCACAGGCGCTCATGGTGAGCTCCTGCGCCGTGTCCTCCCTGGCCTGCCTGCTCTCTGTGGTGGGCATGCGGTGCACCGTGTTCAGCCAGGGCTCGCCGGGCAAGGACCGCGTGGCGGTGGCGGGCGGCGCCGCCTTCGTGCTCGGGGGGCTGCTCTGCTTCATCCCGCTGGCCTGGAACATCCACGTGGTGCTGCGCGATTTCCGCAACCCCGTGCTCCCCGACAGCATGAAGTTCGAGCTCGGGGAGGCTCTTTACCTCGGCATCATCTCCTCCCTCCTCTCGCTCATCGGCGGCTTCATCCTCTGCACCTCCTGCCCCGCCCGGGACGCGACCGCCGCCTACTCCAGCGCTTACCAGCCGCAGCTGCTGGCGAGCAAGAGCCCCCGGCCCTCTGTCAGCCAGGCGCAGAAGACCAAGAGTGAAGTAAATTCCTACAACCTGACAGGATACGTGTAGTGGCTGCAGGTGGGAGCCAGGCTGGCACCTCTCCCGGCTCCCCAGGGCTGGCACCAAGGGAACGCGGTAAGAGCAGAGGACACGGCGCTCAACCCTCTCCTGTGCTTGGGGGGGGTGATCCCGCTCTCTCCCTGGGATTCTGAGAGCCCTGTGACTGCTTGGAGATCCCAGCTGGTGGCTTACATTGATTAAGGACCCTGAATCCGGCTCCTGTTCTTTACTCCGTGCTGCCAGCTCGCAGGCAGCCCCTGGCACGGCGGGACCCCAGCCTGCAGCCCCAATGAACCTGCCTGGAAAGGGGAGTGGGCTTGTGGCCCCAGGGACCGGCTGCTGGCCATGAGGCATCGCGGCAGGGTCAAGGGCGTGGGTCTGGAGTCACTGCTGGGGGGTTGAGCGCTGGCTGCAAACCGATGTCGCAATAAATGTGTCTTTCTAGCCAGACTGTATCCGAGCTTTTCTCTGGCACCGAGGGGCTGTGGAGGGGGCCGAGATGTGAAAGGTGCCCCTGGCCCTTGCTCTGGCCTGCCTCCCCCACCCCACAGCTGATGGCTTTGTCACACAGCAGCCCAGGCAGGTGGCAGCTCTGTGAGGAGGAGGGCCACTCCCTGGCACAGTTTGTCCCTGGGCACCACGCTGGGAGGTTGCCATGCACCACGACTGCCAGGGTGCCAGCAGGGACAAGCAGAGCTCCCTGTGGGATAATAGCAGGCAGCACCTTCCCTCTGTCCCCCCAGCCCTTCTTGCTTCTAGGAGTGCAGGTGTGATGAGACTGGGGTGCCCGCAGGGAGATTCACTGCCCCTGTGTGTGGCACATCCCAGTCCCCAGGTGGGGGGAGCCCTGGCATTCCCACATCCCCATCCCAATGAGCACTGGCACCCCTGCGGCAAACAGTCCCAAGGACCAGAGGCAGCTCCTGGCTGTGGTGGAGGCCTCACAGGCAGGTCCTGAGCCCAAGGTCCTCGAAGGGTCTGTTTTGAGAGAAAAATGCCACCAGTGAGATACTGGAAAGCTGCAAGGGATGGGCAGGCAGGAGCCAAGGCTGTGGAGGGTCAGGCTGCAGCCCTGCACAGGAACAGCAGCATGACATCCACACAGGCTGCTGGTGCTCTGGGGGATGCTGGGCACATGCCAGGGCATGGCAGGAGAGGAGGTGCAGGCAGCCCAGCCCCACAGCCCACCAGGGAGCAAGAACCTTTAAATCCATCTGATGTACCACTGCCCCATGTGAGAGAAGCCCTGCTCTGCTGTTCCACAGCACAGGGCCACCCACAGACCACCTTGCACTGGCTCCCTGTCCCCCAGGGAGCAGGAGACCTTGGTCTGCCTGCTGACCCCTCATAAAGCAATTTAGATTAGGTCATGGAGAGGAAGGGACCGTGTTCTGCACTTCAAACGTCACCACCATCACCCTTGCACCAGTGAAATCATGTTTGCTGTGGGGTTAACACGCTCCTGATAACGTGGGGTCATGCTTTCTCCCCTCCTCAGAGAGCAAGGAGCCACACAGGGACCCATCCCCAGGGTGACACCCTCTGAAGGGGACCAAGGTGGATCTCAAGGCAAAGGCCAGTGACCCCATTTCCACAGCCAAAGCACAAAGCACAGCATCAACCCTGGGCCAGCTGAGTTATTTATTCCTGCCCTGGGGAAAAGAGAGCACTGGGGCATGCAAGAGGCTTAACCTGCTGGCTGCAGCCCCCCAGGAGTTGCTGCAAGTTCTGAGGGTCCTTCAGCCATAAGTGGTTTTGATTTTTTTATTCTGGGCAGCTGGTGGAGAGAGTGGGAGAAAAAACAAGCACAAAAGGTCACACCTTAAAGAGAAGGAATTCCTGGGCACTGGGTCCTTGCCCCTCGCCTCCCACCCCTGTCTGCGGGCAGAGGCCGTGCTAATTAAACAAAGGGGCATTTGAAACGCTCAGAGCTTGATTAGTGCTGGGCTTATTAATGCTTTAATTCAAGAAGCAGAAGGAAAGCTTCCCCCAGGAAGAGAAAGGCAGCTGGCACAGGCAGAGCTCAGAGCTCGGGTTCAGAAACACCCATCACACTGGAACAGGGACCAGCCTTTCCCAGGCCCCCAGGTAACCAGCCCTGCATTAAACACTGAGTGAGTTCAGGGAGGGGAATGTTTCTCCCCTCTAGTTTTCCTGGCCTTCAACATGAATGCACCCAAAGATGTGAAACTTGACTACAGGGCAAGGCAGGTTGACACAGATTTTCCACTTGGGAGGGAGGATGGGGAAGGGGAGGGGAGGACACTGGGTGCACAGATGTGGCAATGGTTATCCCTGCATCATGCAATAGCCATTATCATTATTGATAAACCAAGTTCTTGAGGGCAGCCTGGATGTGGTCCAGCCTAGAGACAGAGAGAACAGGAGCCCAGACTGTCCCAGGGGCAGCTCTGCTGATGGCAAAGGTGAGTGAGGGGATGGAGCTGAGCCAGCCCCTCAGATGGTCTCTTGCCCCTCAGCAGCTCAGTGCCCAAAGCTGAAACTGCTCCAGGATCCCCTGCAGGAAAGGCACAGGGGAGCACAGCCAGGTTCAGGACAGGATGGGCAGCCAGGGAGAAAGCAGGGGTGGGAAGAGGGCTGGGTGGGAAGAGCTCTCTCCATCCCAAGCCTTCACCTTGCAGGCCAGTGTGGTGGAGTGGGGAGCCTTGTGATCCCCACTGGGGGGCCAGGCTGCAGTGACTAATCCCCTGTCATAAGGAAATGGGTCCTTCTCCTCTCCTCTCCTCTCTCTCGATGATGCCTGGATGGAAGGAATGGGGCAATAAAATACTAACGTGCCCTTATCTGCAAAAGTGATAGAGGCACTATAAACACTCAGTACACCCCAACCTGGGATCAGGGACTGCAACCTCATCAGCTGGTCACGAGAAACATGCAAAAAGTCACGACTTCTTCCAAAGAGGGAACAACAGCCCATCTCCAAGGCCCCTGCATCCAGCCCTTACCCACTAAGCACTGCCCCAGGTGCAAGCAGAGCCTCTTCTCATGCAGAGCACTGGGCAGGGATGCCCAAGCGAAAAAAGGGCACAACTTTGCTCTAGACCCACCAGGATCACACATCTCCTGCCTCCCTGGAGCCCTCCAGGCAAGCAGAGCTCCTTCTGGCATTCCCAACCTGCTTCTCATCTCTGCCTAGCACAGCTGACCTGAACCAGCAGCAAATAATCCATGCAAACTCTCTGGGGAGCATCAGGCCACGTGCTGGGAGGGCCCATCTCTGCCTGCAGCCCCCAGGAATTGCTCAGATAGGAGATTTGGGAGGGGGAAGGAAATTCGGGCCAAGCTGAGGCACTTGGAAAGGGCCAGCACATTCCTCCACCCTCTCCCCAGCCACAGCACACTCCCAGCTGCCTCCCACGCCGTGTCAGAGCCTCCTGGCCCCTCAGCAAGCCAGGGCTGATATGGAAGATTGCCCATGGCTTTGCAGCAGCCTTTTCAGGAGCAGCAGAGGACACAGGGGCTGCTCCCAAATCCTGGCTGAAGTCACACCCTGGTAGGAATGGGAGAGGCATTCCCTGCCCCAGCCATGTCAAGAACCCCATGGATTCACCTCTGGGCATCTGAGGTGCTCAGCTGGGAATTGCACTCCCATTTTACCTGCTCCTGGAGCCATGGGCATGGTCCTGTCTGGAGTCAGGGCAGACACACGGGCTGCTGGTCCTGGCTCTTCTGTCCTGGTGGGACACCTTGCAATGAGGTGAGAAACAAGCTCCTCCTTGGAAAACACCTTCTATCAGGGAAAAAACTGATGCACAAACTCATGGCTTTCCACAGCCTCCCAGAGACCTGTTTAAAGGCACTTTAAAGGATCTTTTGGTCTTGAAGGGAAGGTGTGAGGGAAAGAGGGCAGAATGAACTCCACGACACTGCAGGGGACAGAGGCCTTTGGGTGCACCAGAGATTGCTAGAAAGCACCTTCCTGTTTGAACAGCTCAGAAATCTATCAGGAGGGTTGTAAAAGGTGTTTATCTCAGAAAATCTGATACCTGTGGAGAGGCATTGCATTAACATCACAATCAGACTGTTCCATAATAATTTGAGTCTAATCTCTACTGGAAGAGCTTCAGGTTAGTGATCTCAGCAAATTTCATGTACATGCAACCTGTAGCAGCAAAAAAAGGCTTTGTAGTAGAACCCACACTAATTCAGTGAGCAAGACATACATTTATAGTGGTTCAAACATAAGATCATCCACAGATTTTACAGAAATATTGGGAAAAACGTACTCCATCTCCAAAATCTGCCAAAATCTGCTTTGAATAACTGGTTTAGAGAATTGCAGATAAATTGTCCTGCACCCTCAACAGCTCCACTGCCAAGTGATGTTTCCACAGCACCACACTGGACAGAAGAGAGGAAGACCAGAGGATCCCAAACACCTTTACATGGACAAACAGAACTGCAACCACCTTGGCAAGTCTAGAGAGTCATCCTGAGCAATCCCTGCATCCTGTCACCTCCATGCTTGAGGGCACCAACAATTTGGCAGCTGCTAACAAAGGTTCACACCTAGATGCTCAGACCCCAGGCAAAGCCAAATCCCTCCAGGCTCTCTGCTAAGCACACAGGTCTGGAAGAAAGAAATCACCCCATAAGCAGAGAAACTGGGGGGGCTTCACCAGCTTTGGGGTGCCTTTTATCACTACCCAGGATTTCAGGCTGTGCTTTGGATGAAGGTTTTCCCACACTGGCAAACTAATCTTTCCTCAAGTCAGGTGTCTTTTTTCACAGAGCTTTCAACACCCTCTATTTCTGGGATGTCCAGCCTGCTTAAAAAGGCTGAAAGCAGAACAAGGCTCACGTCAGAAGCAGCACGATTGCCTTGAACTGGCTTTCCCAGAAAAGCTGTCTCTCTAGGTTTCTCAGGTCACTGGAGCAAAGTCCCACAGCCCCAGCTCTACCTGGCAGGTGCTCCCAAGATTTCTCTGTTGGATGCATTTTTATTACCCAAATTTTTAGCCCTCTCCTTTTGAGGTGGTGGGCACAATTCCAGCCTTCAGTATTTTCCAGGGCATAGAAAAGCCCAGAGAGTCTTCAGGCATTACAGAGCTAAGGGCAGACCTCAGCAATCCCTGGATCCACTGTGATGCTCCCTTGCCCTTTGAACAATTCCAGCACACCTTTACAGGAATGAGGGCTCTGCTCTTTGCCTCTGGTTCTTCCCCAGCTGCCATAGAAGCCAGGCACACATCTCACAGAGCACTGGGAGCCTCGGACCTTCCCACGACTCAATCCTCCTCCTCAGCCTTCAGCTCTTCCCAAACACCCTTTATTTAATGTTTCCAGATTGTGAATTGGCAGGATGTTTCACCCAGGCCTGGCTGCTAGCTGGGGCAAGGCTCCCTCCACCTCCGTGCTGCCTGGGGAGGCGGCAGGGGAGAGATATCAGGGAGAAATACAATTAGCTGCTTGTTTTCAAGGCAAGGAGAGCAGGCTTTGGGTCCAGGGACAGCCTCAGCAAGGGGAAGGACCTCCCAGTTGCAAGGCAAAGCCCCTGGAAATGGCTCCCAGAACAAAGTCCCCATAGCCCAGCCCAGGGAGCTACCAGGATCCTGCTATCACAATCAATTTCCACCTGCCTGGGCTGGTCTTGCTGTGGGTTATGGTCTCCTTCCCAAAGCTCAGGGAGTCCCATCTCCCTGCTGTGCTAGGTGACCAAGGGGCTGATTTCTGCCTTGGGATTCTGCAGCTGAAAACAGGTAAGTTTTACCTCACAGGTCACAGGCAGATGCAGCTAATCCACCCAACTTCAGTACTGAGTAAAATCCTCATGGGGAATAAAAGGGAATAGTAAAAAAGCAGCCCAGTCCTATGTGGGGAGACAAGTTTACCCTCAGCTGTCCCTGAGTGCAGCTGCCCTTTCCCATGGAAGATCTTTGCAAAGCAGAGGGAGGCTGCCCAGGAAATGCAGGACTAAAGCTCCCAGCTCAGTGATGGGATGAAGAGACCCTTTTGTTGAGTGCCTTCAACAGTGTGAGCTGAGGGGAAACACTGCACTGCTCTTCCCTGGCTCCTTGCACTGCTGCCTGCCCCTGCACACCTCCATGCAGTGCTGGGACCAAGGGCAGGACAGGCTGGTCCCCCCAAGCTGTGCCACGGCTGCTGGGGCACAGCATGGTGCTGGCACAGGGGACACTGAGAGCTCTGGGAGGAGAAGGCTTTGCCAAACATCCTTATCTCTGAAGATGCCTTTCTGACCGCCTCACCTCCAATAAGTGTTTATCTCCACTACACAACTTAATCCCCCAAAACTACTCTGGCAGCAGCTCCTGGCACAGGCATCCTTGAGAGAGCTTTGAAAGATGTGGAAGAGAAGTGCCAGGTTTCAAACCCAGCTAAGCTGATACCAGCTTATCTAAGGAAAATTAATAGCTGCAGTTTGCCAAGCTACATCCATTTAGGAAACACTCCATCACAGAACTACTTTGTGTGTTATTTCCTCACACTGGGGAAAACAAATCAGCTCAAGAAATGCCATAAGACCCATGTATTGCTGTAAGGAGCATATATTTTTATCTTGCTGCTGATGTCAGACACAGAGAGGTGAGAATATGAAGCCTGCTAACTGTTCACAGGCTGCTGAACACTTCCGTAGGCTCACGGATCTCTGCTGAGGGATGCTTGCATCAAAGCTGGCCTTTGCTCACCACCTCCTCACTCAGCAAAGCCCATTCCTCTCACTAACTCCTGTGTCTGTTTTCTGTACATCACCGTGCTGGGCTTGGCTGGGCAGACTTAATTTTCTTCACAGCAGCTGCTGTGGGGCTGGGTTTAGTTTTGTGCAGGAAACAGGGCTGAACACCCAGGGATGTCTGAGTTATCACTGAGCAGGGATTGCACACAGCCAGGACCTTTCCTGCTCCTCACCCTCACCAGTGAGGAGCTGGGGGCACAGCCAGGATCCCAGTGACCCCAGGGATATCCCAGAGCATGTGGCATCACCCTCAGCACATAAAGCTGGGGGAGAAGGAGGAAGGGAAGACATTCTGAGATTGTCTTCCCAAGTCACTTTTACATGTCATGGAGCCCTGCCTTCCTGGAACACCTGCCTGCCATGGGAGGCAGTGGATGAATTCCTTGTTTTTCTTTGCTTGCATACACGACTTTTGCTTTAGTTATTAAACTCTCCTTATCTCAACCCACAGGTTTTCTCACTTTTACTTTTCCAATTCTCTCCCCCATCCCACTGGTGGGGAGGGAGGGAGTGGCTGCGTGGGGCTGAGTTGCTGGCTGGGGTTAAACCATGAAAATCACTCAAACATGTTCTCCTTTCCCTAGGTGGCAGGAATAAACCAGGAGACAGGTTTTAGCCCAAGGGCTTGACACATGCCATGAAAAACTCTGGGGATGTCTGTGAATAATCATCTGAAAAATAAGGTCAAGTATGTTAGGGATAAAGTTCAGATCATAGAGCTACTTAAATGGGAGGGAATAAAAAAAGATGCAAAGAGGAGGAGCAGCAGCAGCTAAGATTACACATATGTGCCGTGAAGAACATTGAGATCAAGTCTGAAGGAGGTGTGGACATTTCCTGCTTTAGAAGCAGCTTTGGAGAAGAAAATAAAGGTCTGTCTTTGCACCCACCCAGGGTAGATACTTCAAGGGATGATTGGCTTTTGAGATAAAACATAAAACTTCCAAGAATGGTCAGAATCATGGATGCTCCCAAGATCATTGGCTATTCTGTATTTCAGAAAATATATTTCATGCAACCCTAAAAACTGGTGCAAGCATCCCAAACACTGCTAAAGTAACACTTTGGCCCATTGCAATATCCTGGTACAGATTCAATCTCCTCAACAGCCCTAGTGAAAATTGAATATGTTTGGGGTGTAGGCCTGTGGTTTGAGGACCAGCTGGAGAGATGTCAGAAGCAAAACACCAAACATGAATGAAGGTAAGAAATGCTACTTTCAAACCATGAATGGAGGGAGATAAGGGAGCTACCTTCGATCTCAAGTGTTCCCACCTGCAGCACTGACCTGAAGACACAGTAAACAGCACAGTCTGCAAATGTCAAGAGAGGTCACAGAAACAGCTCTGAAATCTTGAATGATGAGCTGGAAACGAAACAGGATTCAACCAAGCAGGAGATCAGGAATGGTAGACACAGACACAGGTCCTACAGGCTGCAAAAAACCCTACAGCTGTATAGACATGTCCTTTCTGCCTACAGTAGGAACAGAGAATCCCTTCTGTGGTAAGGTGTAGGTGCAGCCCTGGGGGAAATGACGTGGCACAATCCTCACCATGCAGGATGAGGCACTCTGGCCACATCCACATCACAGCATTGCTCAACTCTGACTCTCAGGCAGCACACACAGCACATGTGGGGTGATATCACCTAAGCACTGCTTTCTGTCCCATGCTCTCATCCTATTCCAGGTAAAATGAAGTGTTTGAGTCAAAGGAGTGACACTGTGCTGGCCACCCACACAACCTCTCCTCCTTATCCGTGACCTGGAGAGAGAATGTACCTCAGGAGGGACAGGGAATGTGTGACTGTAAGGGTGGGCTCTCCTCAGCTCCTGGAGTCCAGTCATTTTATGGTGTAAAGGAGGAAATCAGGTTTGATTCAAGATGCTTCTGCAGTGGAAATAAACACAGATTTGAACAACACTGAACTACTTGCACTTGTCCTTATTTTCTTCACACAAACCATATACTGCAGGCAGCACAGGGAGTTGCAGCATCTTTTGGGTGCAGCCTCTCCCCTTTGTCACATCTGGCTGCTCCCAAACCCCTCATCTCCCTCCAAACTCCCCATCATCCCTGACATTTCACAGGTTTAAGGTACAGTCATGCTGCTGGCTAAAGAAAACAAGCCTAAACAAGCTGCCAGGCTTGGACAGCACAATGGAAGGAGCAGGGCTCAGGCAGGCTGACCCAAGCCTTGCAGCAGATCTGACAGCAAGCCCAGCGTCACCGCCCCGGCTGTTCCCATGGCTACACGGGAAGATAAATTGAGTTCAAGGAACCTCGTGTCGCTACATTATTTAACAAACAGACAGTCACGCTCGAGAGGAAAACACAGGCAGGGACCCAGTTTAGCAGCTGCGTGGGCTGATCAGACTGATGGATGCCCGAGTGCCTCACAGGGCTCAAATCCTCAAGCCCAGCACCACGGAGCCCTAGCCCAAGGCAGGCAGGGTGTCAGCCACAAAGAGAGTCAGCATGGCCACAGAGGAGCCTGCCAGACCACAGCTGTTTGTCCACAAACACAGCCAGAACTTGAACCTGACAGAGCCCTGGATACCTGACCCATTTATGGAACAATCCAAAGCCTGACTTCAGGAAAGGAAAGGAAACACACCTGCAAGTGTTCTCTAATGCAGCACTGGGCAAAGAGGAAAGGAATGTGGGCACAAAGAAAAGCATAGGAGGAAAGAAGAGTGTGGAGGAGTTATAGGGGTGTGGGGAGAGATGAACAGACTTTGAGGGTAAAGGCATTGATGGAGTTCAGAGGTGCTGTGGAGAGTTTATGTTTGGAAAATGTGGCTCAGAGAAGAAACAAGGGGAGTGTGGAGGGGTCTGAGGCAGGGAAAGCAGGAGCAACAGGAGGTGTTTGGCCCCATGGTTGCCTGAGCCAGCGAGTGATGAGCAGGACTGTTCTCACCACGCTGTTCCCAGTGCTGGTGTAACCCAGAGCCTTTCCCCTTCCCCAAAATCCTGCAAGGAGGAGCAGAAGGTGACCCAGATCGGTCTGATTCACCAACCAGCTGCAGAGAGCCGCGATTCTGTGAGATGCCAAGGTCCATGGGCTGTGCTCAGGACCCTTCCCTGGGCAGGCAGTGGCGACACGAGCAGGACACAGCCAGGCCAGCAGTGCCACCGTGTGGGAGCAGGTCACCTCCTTCTGCCAGGACAGCAGCAAGGGCTGCTGGAGCGTGAAACAGAGCAGTTGGAAACACAAACACACATACATACATAAATAAATTCAACTCTCACCCTCCCCCCATCCCGAAACTTGAAAAGAATGAGGGACTTATCCAGAGAAATTTTCTCAGCCAGAAATCTGCTCCTTGCTGGAAGCCAAAAGACTGTGTTGTCTCTCAAGTGGTTTTCAATAATGCCCAGAAAAATAACTCTCTTTTCCCAGGCACTGAAGTGTGACTGACAAGGCTGTAATTACAAGGGTCTTCCTTGTTGTCTGTCTTGAAAAATAGGACTTTGGACAGCTTCCAGTCTGTGGGGATTTCTCCAGGCTCCCAAGACTTGAAAAATAATGGAGAGAGATCCTGTGATGACAGGGCCAGCATTTCCAGTACCCTGGGATGAACCCCATCACTCCCATAGATTTATGTGCATCCAGCTGGAGCAGCAAGCCTCAAACAAGTTCAGTTTTGGCTGGGAGTTTATCCTGCCCCTAATCACAGTCCTCCAACACAGAGCTCTGGGGGTCCCAGGGCCCAACACTGATGTTAATGACAGAGGTGAAGGAGGCATTAAACATCTCTGCTTTGTCCATGTCCCTATCTGTGAGGTGTCTGACCTCATCAAGTGCAGACTGAGGTTATCTCTGATCCTCCTTTTGCTGTTAACGAGTTTTAACAAGTCCTTTTCGCTGTCCTTTACAGTGCTGGCAAGCTTGAACACTAATCAAGCCACATGAATTTTCTCCCTGCAATGGTGAACAGCATCTCCCTAATTTTCCTATGTAACTGCCCTTGATTCCAATGTCCATGCACTGGGCCTTCTGTTCCCCTCAGAAATTAGTCCCTATGACAATAACCCATCTTTTTTATCTCCACAGGAGTGACTTTGATAAGAAATCCAGGTCAACTTGACCTTGTTGATACCTCCAACCTCAATGGAGCATAGTCCTCAGCACTGGTTCTACTTGCAGAACTTGGTATCTCTGACCCAAGAGCACCTGAGAAGGTGGGGTAATCCCAGAGGAGTGCACAGAGAAATGCAGTGTAACCCTCATGTGCAGCACAGACCATGAGGAACAGCTGATTCCAAGGGAAGGCACCAGCACAGCCAGCAGTTACATGGAAATAGTGTTAGGAGCTCTCTCTAGGCACCACTGTACATTTGTCTTGGTGTCCTGAAGCACAAAGTAAAAATCTGGCATGTAGGGGTTTAAAACAGAAATGTTACTCTCATTTTTCTGGCAGCCACATCTACTGCACAGGTGTTTTCACTGAACTGTCCAACACATTCTAAGGACTCCATCCTCAGATAATGCTGCCAATTTTGACATTGCTTCCTTCTCTGTTGAAAAGTGCCTTTATTATCTAGTTTCTAGGTCATAAAAACAAACTTCTTGGCCTCCGGAGCCAGCAAATTTCCTTTATACATAATGATAAAGGTTATCTTATCTGGTTTTATGGAATGCTGGACTTGAACAGCTAACAGCCATTGAGCCATATGAACTGGTTGCACCCTGGAATTTCTTGATCAGAGAAAAGAATTTTCCTTCAACAACATCCAGATAACTGTCCAAACTCTAGCAGTTCCTTCCTCTAAGCATTTGAGCTGAAATTTTTGGTAAGGAAGTAAAGCTTCTTGTTCTGCAACAGGTCAGGAGTTCTGAAGAGTATATTTATTTTTCTATTAGCAGTTTTGCCATTGGAATGTAAGTCAATCAGCACATTTAACTAAAATTCACAATTCTCCAGAAATTATCTAATTTAAATGGACAGATTCCTCTGGAATGAAATGCTGTTATTTTAAACAGGAAAAAAAGAGGTCAGGCAGTGACCAAAGAAAGCAGGCACTGAAAAAAAGTTCCTATTTCAATATTGCCTGTTGGAATGAGACCAGTACTGACAGGTACATATCCCTTATCCCGCACACTCGGCCTGGTGCCCGCTGTCCCGCATCCCTGACTCGGTGCCACTTGACCCTGTAACCCCGGCCTGGTGACACTGGTCCTGCAGCCTCGGCCCAGCCCCGGCCCGGTGCGGACTCACTCCGCAGCCCGTGTCCCACACTCCAGCACTCCTGTCCCGGGGTCCCCGGTCCCGAACCTCGGCCCGGTATCCCCTGTCCCGCACCCCTGTCCCGGTGTCCCCTGTCCGCTGTCCCGGTGTCCCCGGTCCCGGTGTCCCCTGTCCCGGTGTCCCCTGTCCCGGTGTCCCCTGTCCCGCACCCCGGCCCCTGTCCGCTGTCCCGCTGTCCCGGTGTCCCCTGTCCCGGTGTCCCCTGTCCCGGTGTCCCCGGTCCCGCTCCCCGCTCCCTCACCCGCGTCCCCCGTCCCCACAGCAACGCCGTCACGCCCCGCCCCTCACGCCCCCACAGCCAATCGAACCCGCGGCACCGCGAGTGGCGGCCGCGCTGACCAATGGGCGCCAGGGCGGGAAGGCGCGGGCGGGGCGCGCCGCGGTGACGCCATCGCCGCGCGCGCCGTCGCCGAGCCGCCGCCGCGCCCGCCGCAGCTCGGCCCGCGCCGCCGCCGCCGCCGCGCCATGAGCCAGTTCAGCTTCGGGGCGGCCGCGCCCGCCGCCGCCTCCAGCGCCTTCAGCCTGGGCGCGCCCCGCGCCGCCGCCACCACCGCGGCCACCAGCGGCTTCTCCTTCTCCGCGCCCGCGCCCGCCGCCGCCGCCTCTGGCGGCTTCAGCTTCGGCAGCGCGGCGCCGGCGGCGGGCGGCGGCCAGCCCGCCGGGCTCTTCTCCTTCAGCAGGCCGGGCGCGGCCGCGCAGCCCTCCGGCTTCAGCTTCGGCGCGGCCCCCGCGGCCCCCGCGGCCCCGGCAGCCGCCGCCTTCCCGCTGGGGTGAGAGCCCGGGGCGCGGGGGCGCGGGCGGCGGGAGCAGCGAGGGGCGGCGGGGGAGGCTCCTGCGGCTGCGGGGCGAGGGCTCTGCGGGGATTCTGCACCAGCGAGCCTTGCCTCCTGTGCTGGGGCTTCCAGCAGCGATCGCCCCGTTGGGCGAGTGCTCAGCCCTGCCACCTGGCCCGGTGATGTTTTCATGGGGCAGCGCTTACACGTGCTGGGAAGGAGATGTCCCACGGTTCCGTCTGGAACCGGGGTGGAGACGCGTGCACAAAGAAATGCTAAAGCTCTGCTGTCGAATATAAAACGTCGTGTTTTTTCTGAGCCGAATCTGGAGTGCTCTGCATGTTTTCTCGGCACTTTGGGAGTGATTTGTCGTTAAGGAAAGGCTGCGAGTTCTGGAGCGGTTCTGCACAACTGCTGCTGTCAAAGCTTGCCAGATGGGAGCTGTGGGAAGGGAGCTCGAATGGGGACGAGCAGAAAAAAAGCAGCCTTGTGTAGAGGGAGTGAAAATGGTGAGCTGAGAGAAGGAGCAGCTTCACATACACTGCCATAAAATGTCCTGTGGTGCCTGGGTGGGTGGAAGTAATGAAGGGAGAGTCAAGAGAAAGAGCCCTGAGGGGGGATGGCAGGTGACAGCAGCTGGATGGAGTCTGTTGTCAGAACTGGACACAAGGCTGGCCAGGTGTGCATCTCTCTGAAAGGAGGTTTCTGTTGTCAGCAAATGGTCAGAGAGAAAGCCAGCTGTGTGCTTGAGTGGATGTGTCTCTCAAGCAGATTGGCTTCTTTTCTTTTCTTCCCTAGGGCAAACACACCAAAAGTGAACTTTGGAGCCAGCACTGCCACTTCAGCTCCTGGAATCACGGGAGGCTTTTCTTTTGGTGCCCCTGCCGCAACCAGCACACCCTCGAGCCAGGCAGCAGCCCCGTCTGGCTTCACCTTTGGCTCTGCTGCCACCAGCAGCACCAGCTCCGCTCCTTCTGGCACAACAGGAGGCTTCACCTTCTCCAGTGGCAGCACGAGCCAGGCGGGAACAGCCGGCTTCAGCATCGGCACCGCGGCTCCGCAGGCAACGTCGGCAGGGCCGGCCTTTGGCACGGCCCCTGCGGCTGCTGCCACCACCAGCACGGCCACCCTGGGAGCTGCCACCCCGTCAGCAGCGCCCTTCAGCCTCGGGGGGCAGCCCACAGGTGGGGAACAGGGCTGGGGGCAGCTGGAGGCTGGGAGCCTTTGGCATGGGGATGTCTGAGGGTGGAGTGCAGCTCTGCAGCCTCTGGCTTCTGCTGGGGCAGAATGGAGCGAGGGGCTGGAGCCAGAGGTGTTTCTCATTGGCCTCTCCAGGGTGTGCAGTGCTGAGGAGCAATTGCTCTTTAGCCTGTAGGAAGAAAGTCCATCTTCTCCTTTTGCTCCTGCTTCCAGGTCTAACCTTTGGGGCACTGCCTTCAACAGCAGCCACCAGTACAACCACGGCAACGCTGACCACAAGTACCAGCCAGGCACCCACCCTGTCCTTTGGAACCAAGCTTGGAGGTAGGAAGCTGTTCTAGAAAACAATTCCTCAAGGCTCTGTGAAATCTGCTGTCCTCCTGGCAATATTTGTCTGTTGGAAGTAGATAAATATCATATAGTGTGGTGTGGGAAGGGACCAGAAGCGTTTGTTTCTGTCAGTTTGCTCTGGCAGTGGTGATCTGTGACAGCTCCCAGAGCCATTGCACAGCCTGTCCTGTGTTACTGATTGTGTCCCACATGCCAGATTCTGTTCTGTGCTTGTCTGGGGAGCACATGGAAGGGAGGAGACACAATCTAAAGGGGCACATGGTGAAAGAGAGGGAGTGGAGGGGGAATCAGAGCAAAAGGCAGTTTAAATGCTGACATCCCCAAGACCCAGGTGTGGGCAGTTTGTGTCGCCCTCCCAGCAGGGTTGTTGTGCAGTGGGTGGGAGCTCAGTGTGCTCTGCCTGCTCACATGGAGCTGTTTGTCTCTGCAGTCACATCCACAGCTGCCAGCACAGCCTCCACCACCAGCACCACCTCAGTGCTGGGCTCCACGGGCCCCTCCTTGTTTGCATCTGTGGCCACTTCTTCAGCCCCAGCCTCCTCCTCCACCACCACCACAGGCCTCTCACGTGAGTCTCTGCAGGCAGCTTTGTCCCTGGGCAGTAAAGGAGCAGTGTGGCTGCTGCTGCTCCCTGTGGGTGCTGGAGCTGCTGCTGCTGCTGCACTGGGAGCAGGCTGGGCACAGCTTTTCCAAGGGACCCTGCATTTCATGGCTTAGGTAACCTGTTAATGGTGTCTTCTCTCTACAGTTGGTGCCACTTCCACTGGTTCCACTGGGACAGCCGGTCTGGGCACACTTGGCTTTGGATTAAAAGTTCCTGGAACAACAGCTGCCACAACAAGCACAGCCACTGGTAGGAATGAGATGCTGAAAGGCACTGAAGAGAAAGGAGCCTGAATTCAGTGCTCTCTAGAAGTGTAAAGGGCCATGTGAGGGTAGAGGCACAGCAGTTATGATTTGGAAAGCCCTGGAGTAACTGAAGACAACACAGTTTGTCTTTCTCTGATCCTTTTCCATCTCTTTGTGAAAACATAAGTGTTCTCTCATCTGCTACAAAGATGCAGGAGTGGAGCTGGGTGTGCTGATAGTTATTAGCCCTAACAGTAAAACTTGATGATATTGACAGGGGTGTGGGCTAGGGATGTTTTCATTCCCTCCCTGATAGAGGTGGGATTTGCTGCTGTTCCCTTCAGAGGGATGTTCTGCAGCTCCTACAGCCATGGGCAGTGCACCCTGGGCCTGTTCTGGGTTTGTGAGGCACCAGGAGTGTCCTCTTCTGTTGCTTGACTTGAATCTCCTCCTGCAGGGACTACTTCTGCTTCTGGCTTTCCTTTGAATCTGAAGCCATTGACTACAACTGGTACCATTGGAGCTGTGACCTCCACAGCTGCCACAACCACAACCACCACAACCAGGTGGGTGTTTTGTGACCAGTGACCATTTCCTGCCTGGGGCAGGAGCAGCTGCAGTGTCCATGCTGGGATCTGGAGGAGGAAGGGGAAATGAGTGGGTGTTGTGGTGTTTCTCTTTGCTGACTTTGTGTCCTGTGCTGCCCCTCACTCCCTCTCAGTGCCCCCCCAGTGATGACTTATGCCCAGCTGGAGAGTTTGATCAACAAGTGGAGCCTGGAGCTGGAAGACCAAGAGAAGCACTTCCTCCATCAAGCTACACAAGTCAATGCCTGGGACCGGATGCTGATAGAGAATGGAGAGAAGGTGAGCTGGCCTCCAGTGGAACCTCATTCTGCTTGCTCAGGTCCTTAATGGCTTCAGCATTACAAGCCATTGAGTGGGACTTTCTGCTTGTAAAAGCAATAGATGTGAGCTCCACCTGGGTGCTTTTCGCTGCCTGTCTGTCTGTTACGGAATTTGGGCCTTGGAGCTTGAAATTGTGTTCTGTGACTTTGCTCTGTGGTACCAAATTGTCTTAGGAGTGATCATTCCAAGGTGAAAGGTCCCTTATTCCATCTTTGGTCTGTAAATCTTTATGTAACCATCTCTTGTTTCCAGTGGAACTTGCATGGTGCTGCTTTTTCCCTCCCACCTCTCTTCTTTGGAGAGCTCATTTCTTGGTTTCCAAGGTGTAATGAAATGTCTTCTGTTTCCAGATTACTTCATTACACAGAGAAGTAGAGAAGGTGAAGGTTGATCAGAAGAGGTAGGAGCCTGTGAGCACTTGAAATGATTTAATTTCTTCTCTGCATTGTCCTGCCTGGTTGTGTGACAGCTGTGCAACGTCTGCACCATGAAAGGGAAGCAGTTGGCATTTTCTCTTTGCAGACTGGATCAGGAGCTGGACTTCATTCTGTCCCAGCAGAAGGAGCTGGAGGACTTGCTGACCCCTCTGGAGGAGTCTGTGAAGGAGCAGAGCGGGACCATCTACCTGCAGCACGCGGATGAGGAACGGGAGAGGACGTGAGGCACAAACCTGCTGGGGATGGGGATGAGCACTGTGCTGTGCTCACAGCAGTCTGCAGGAGACAGAGTTGGGATGTGTGACAGGATTGAACAATGAGTGGCTGCTGTCAGATATTTAATCCTGTTTTACACATGGCAATTTAGATTTTACTCATTAGAAACTAGAACAGTGAGAGGAAGCCCTTGAATCAGCATTAAAAGCTCTTTGGAAGTTGGTGTAATCAGCTGTCTAGGAAGAGGTTACTAATTTTGGCATCATCTCAGAAAATTAATTATTCTTCAGTGACAGAAGTGATGAGAGCAGAGTGAACTGTGTGTGGCACAAGCATCCACGTAAGCCTTTAGTGATGCATCATAGCAGGGTAATTGAAAGCAGTGTTTGTCTGATTCAAGAGATGAGGAACCTTGAATCCAGGTGTGCTGCTTCTTTCAGTTTCCACAAAGCCTTCCAGGAAGTCCTCTATCTTGTGAGTACTCTCTATCTTGTGTGTAGATCAAGGGAGACAGGGTTGGCCGTCCCTTCATGTGGGTGATGGAGCTCTCTGGGTGCTGTTCCCAAATCTCTGCCAGCCTTGGCTGCACATGTGCAAGCTCATTCTGATTGCCCATAGTTGGTGTGACTCTGAGCAGGGCTTCTCAGTTTCTCCTCAAACATTCTGATCTTGGTTTCTGTGTGCTCTGCAGCTACAAACTGGCTGAAAACATTGATGCGCAGCTGAAGCGCATGGCACAGGATCTGAAGGACATCACTGAGCACTTGAACACATCGAGAGGCCCAGCAGACACGAGTGACCCGGTAAATGCAAGCTTTTATTTTTATTTTTTATGATTTATAATAAATTTATCTTGATGCTCCTTATGGCCATACTCAGCAACTTTTTTTTTGGTAAATATTTCCCTTCTGTATTGCAGGCTGAGTTTTTCCACATTCATTTTGAATTTTGCCACTTCAAGCCTAAGCTGATCAATGTTCTGCTGGTTCCTATGCCTAAATTAAAATAAGTCAAAGCCACAGCCATATCATCTAAACTGTGCAGTTCCCGTGCTGCTAAGAAGCAGCAAAGAAGCAGCATTGCTGCACACACTTCCCTGGCAAAGTGGCTGCTGCTTTAGGGAAGCTGTGCAGGGGGAAACTTGCCTTTGATTCCTCTTGCTGTTCATGCAGTCTCACAACTGACTTGCTCCTTCTCTCTCTGCTCAGCTTCAGCAGATCTGTAAAATTCTGAATGCACACATGGATTCCCTGCAGTGGATTGACCAGAACTCAGGTGAGATTTACCTTGCAGCCTTTTGGGAATGTGAATGGAAACCAGGAGCTCGTGTGTGAGTGTTTGTTCTTCCCTGAATTCCTAAAGATGCCTGAGGAATCTTCCTGTTCACCTTCAGTGGCACTGTCCCTTCTGGGCTTGAATTCTCCTGCTGTGCCTGATTAGAGGCCTCTCATGAGAAATGCCTCCTGGCAACTGCTGGTGTTTTTACTAAAAAATCCCTGCTTGAGTGTTTTTCTTTCTCCTGTAAGCAAAACTGTGCTGGGTTCTGTTCTGTTCTGGGGTGACTGTGACATTAATCCCTTGTTTCTCCCACAGCTGTGCTGCAGAGAAAGGTGGAAGAGGTGACAAAAGTTTGTGAGAGTCGCCGCAAGGAGCAGGAGCGCAGCTTTCGGATCACCTTTGATTGAGACATTCCCATGCTCAAAGGATGTACATAAAACCTCCACAGAAAACAGGTGTTTGAGGTCTGAATGATGACCTGACTTTGTTTCTTTTCTTAGAATAAAGTATGTTGTTTGTTCCAAAGACAGTCTTTGTTGTGTTGGACAGAAGCTGAGAAAGTGCCTGAAGTCTTTGGGGGAGGTGTGGTCTCTGTGCTGTAGCTGTGCCTGCAGCCTGGTGAGATTCAAAAATGCTGCTTTGGAGGGCTTGGGGCATTCTCTGTCTCCAGGGGAGCCAGCAGGCCTGGGAGGCTCCCAGGACTGAAAAGTGGACACAGTTCTGCAGCAGCAGAGCACAGCACACTTGGCTGTAGAAGACTTGTGTGCTATAAACATCAATAAGCACACACTAAGTAAATACCACAATAAGTACATTTATTTATCTGGCCTCTTCCCTCCTTGTCACAACAGTGTACAGGCAGGGCCCATCTCTCAAGAAGAGCGTACTCCCCAGCTCTCCCTCACTCTGAGATCACTGGACCTGCACGTTGGTTCCTTCATTGTCCCAGGTTCAACCAGAGATTTCCCAAGCTCACTGAAATCCACAAGGCTGCTGGTTCTCCATCCCTCACGTGGCAGGAGGGTTCTCTGCAGCAGAGGAGCTGGGGATGGCAGAGTCAGCCTCTGGCAAATGCTTCCTGCTTTTCCCAAAGGCGATCACCAGGGGCTTCCCCTGCAGCTGGTACCCGTTCAGCAGCTGCAGGGCGCTCTGGGCTGACTCCGTGTCTGCAACGAGAGGGCACAGTGGGCACAGGGCACCCAGCAGGTGCTGGCATGGGGACACAGGGTGTTCTATGGATGTTCCCATCTGATGGCCACTCTAGTGCAGTGAGGAGACCCTCCTGACCCACTGACAACTGCATGAACACTGCATGTGACAGCCAACACATCGCTTCTGCCCTGCTGCATCTCTTCCAGCTCAGGGAAAGGACCATAGCACAACAGGAACAGAAAGGAGTGAATTCCCCTGCTTCTCCCTGGAAAGCAGGCTTGGCACAGTGCCCTGCAGTAGGATGTGACACCTCTGGGAGCCTGGGAAGAACTGAGAGGCACAAGGCAGCAACTCACCAGGGAAGGTGATGAAGGCCTGATCCCTCATCCGGCCGCTCAGGAGGCGGAACTGGATCAGTGGGCTGTCCTCCTTCTGGAACCGAGCAAACAAGGACACCAGGTCCTTCACTGTCACTCGGGGGCCCAGGTTCTTCAAATACAGCACCTGAAACGGACACACAGAGGGTTGGTCAGCCACCCTTTGCCATGCAAAGACACCTTTCAGCCTGGTCCCAAGTCTTTACAGCTCAAGGTGTGAATTTGCTCAATCCTCACACTCACAATCTAATGATAGCATTTAGAGGACAGGTGGGTGTAGAGAGAAAGGCAGCTCTGAACTCAAGGCATCACCCTGCTTGCCTGCATCAAACACTGACAGTTTCACTTTATTATAAAACAGTTCAGTTTATTTATAAACACAGTAATCTCCAGCTACCAGACAAGCACAGTTTGAGTAAGGTGGCAGCAGGCCTCAGCCAGGCCTGAACAGACAGCACATCTTGGCAAGTGACCTGCTGGCGTCAGGGAGGACTGTGCTCACAAGTGCAACTCTTTGCCAGGCTGGTGACTTCCCATCAGAGCCCAAGGTTCCTTTTCCCCCCAGAGTGGAGGCTGCTCTCCCCCTTAGCCCAGAGGATCAGCCAAGCAACCTCAAGGCAACAGCAAAGAGGAGACTTTGCACACTGACAGGGCTGCAGGGCATCCTGCTGAGCAAGGATAAATGCTAGTTCATGTCAGCCTACCTTGCTGGGCTCCCCTGGATGGTAGGATGAGAACCTGGGTATTTTCCGGAGTTCTTCCTCTGAGAGGCGGTTCTTGAGGATCTCCTCTTCTGGGACAAACTCGACTGGCTCTTTGATAACCACAGGCCTTGGAGGGGACTGGTGGGGCTTTGCTGCAGAAACACTGGGACTTGCTGCCTGTTCTGCTTGCTCCTCCTGGTCTGGAAGTGATAAGTCCTCAGTCAAAGCCCCCTGTGGGGTTGGGGACAAGCAGGGGTCACTTGTAGCAGACTGGACTTTTTCAGGGCACTTCTTGCTCAGCAGCTCTTGGTAAACACTGTCCAGATGAACCATGGGGTCCTTTTCATCTGTTCCTCTCTTCTGACTGTCATCTAATTCATAACAGAGATAGGTGGTAACTATAACAAATAACCTGGAAAACACAGACTGCAAGATGAGACACAGAAAAGAGAAACACTGTTTCACCCCAGCCTCTGTGCCCAGGCTCTGCAGGCTGTTTAATGTAAGAGCAGCCCCAGCAACTGCTGGTTCCCCAGCTCAGGATGACCCTGCAGAGTGTAGCAGTTCTCCACCCATGCTATATCAGAGCTCTTTTCTACAGAGATGCCTTCACTTGCTTATCTGCAGCCACATTTCAGCACTTTCTAGTGACTCCCTTCAACACACCTTCCTCCTCCTGCATGTGTGGCCAGGATGGGCCATGCTGCCTTCCTGTACCACTACATGCAATAGAAACATTTTGCTTTTGAGGTCATCAGATTAAGCTCCTGGGTTTAAAGAAGGTCCCTGACATGGACTGATCAATGATCTCTTTTAATTCTCTTCAATGGAAATGAGGACAAATGTGAAAGCAGCACCTCCCAGCCTTCAACTGGATCCAATTCCACTTCAGGGATGAGGCTTTAACAAGTCATTCCTCCTCTTACCTGGCTCTGTGCCGTTGCTTCCTTCACCCCCTTCAGTTACCTCAGAGAAGGAACAATCTCCAGTCCCACTCAGGCACTTTGTGTAACTCAGACCTCGAAGCTCTACCAAAGCATCACCGTGGCTCCTCTCCCACACCCTGAGCTGCTCTGTACTGCATGCAACACATCAACAAGATCCACACTCTCCAAAAATGGACTTTAAAACCTCTATATTAAACCCTTCACAGAACCAACTGTCTGTCTGCTCCTGTAAGAGAGGAAAATATCTCCTCCCACACAGTACCAAAGCAGAACCACATCTTCAGGGACAGAAGGCCAGACAGAAATGTGTCAGGCTCCCACACAGCCTGGCTCTGTGTGCTGGAGCCAAGAAGAGCCCCGAGCCCACAGACCTTGGTGGTAGAGGGCCCGGAGGAAGGAGTGTCTGTCTGTTCCCTGGAAAAGGGCGTTCTCGATCTCCATCTCCCGCCGGCTCAGCTGCTTGCTGCCCGCAAACCTCTGCGGCAGCGCCAGGATGCGCCGGCGCTCCTCCAGCTTCTCCTGGATGGCATCCAGCCGCTCCTGCGTGGCCTCGGGGGCTGCCCCCAGCCCAGAGCCCTGGAGAACAAAACAGCACGGCTCAGCAATGGCACAGAGCCTTCTCAGAGCCCGACAATGTCACAGCCCAGCCCTGCAGTGGGTGCAATTAGGAACCATCCCCCAGGGCACCAAGAGGTCTGTTACTAAGGGCAGGACAAATACAACCACGCAGCAAGCTCAGTTCTGGAGGGAAGTGGAGATGATTTACCAAAATACGAGTATTGGTCTAACACCGATACTCAACTGTGACGGACAAAAGACTCTCTAACAATTTAAAGTTAGAAAGTGTATTCAGCGCTGGGCAGCAGCGTGAGGCAATCCTCTAATACCACTGCAAAATCACAGGTGGTCACAGAGTCTATTTATTGGCAAGGATTCAAACAAATACATACTCAAAATAACAGCCCCCCTCCCCGCTTCCTATGGTAATTAGCTGGAATAGCTGTTAAGCATGCGTGATTGACTTCTTAAGTTTGGGGTCGTTTTCGTGGGGAGAGGTCTTAAAAGGAGGAAGTAAGGTCAGTCTTCCTCACCCTAAACTCTCGACCTTTTCTATCAATGACAATACAAATGATTTCTGGGGATAGTCCAATTTTCCAAAGAATGGGTTTCTGGTTGCATTGTCTATGTTTCTTTGGGTCTGCTCACTAGTTTCATCTTTTCCCATTGTAAGTGCAGCTGAGCAGACATAAAATGACAGACAATCAATTATTTAAGTTTTAGATAACTACTCCCTTCTAACTTCTAACTTTTAATTATTTTCAGCAAGGTAACTAAAATCCTAATTTTCTAAGACTAGTGTTTGAGAGGAACAGCTCCTTTCTCATGACCTGTCTGTGCTGCTTCCCTCTCCCTGGCCTGTCTCACTCTGCCCCTGCTGCTTCTGACAGGTACAGCCATTTTCCACAGCCACCTTCAGTGACTGTACAACCATCCTCTGGCAATTCTTTCCCCACACCTACAGAATCTCTGAGCTCCAGTTTCTACCAAGCTCTTGGTCTGTAACCCTGAGAACCTTATTTGCTGAAAAGTGGACCTCCAGCTGCTGCTTGGCACCCGACAAAGTTTATACTGAGGACTAAACCCCGACAAACCCTGAAACCACTCTGTGGCTTCTGGCACAGCCCTCACCTGTGAGGAGGGAGCATCCCTGGGTAAACAAACCACACCCCAGCTTCTGAAAGGGCATTTCTGCTCCCTCATCCGCCTCAATCAGAACACAGAGAATAAGCTTTTATGGGGCTGTGGGTGGATTTTCTGTTCTCAAATTCAGTTTGAGAATTACTGTGGCAGATCCTTCTGCCTCAGGCAAGAAACCAGGCTTTCTCCCTGCACTGAGCACAACCTAACAGAGTTTCCCATGGTACCTCTGCCCCACATCTGCACAGTTTCTTCCATTCACCATTTCACAGCTTCCCTGAGGCACAAAAGGCTGTTTATACAGAAAAGCAATTCCCGGAAATCATTTGTTGTACTTTGTTTTCAAAAAAGCAGCCACTTAGCAGCTGAAAATAACATAAATCTGCACTCAGTACTTTGCCAAGAGCTCCCCAGGCAATCTGAAGTTCTCTCTGTCTCAGCTGACATTATTAATCACTCATGGTAGAATCTTTCACTCAGGGCCTCCACCTCTGAAGCTGCACATCACTACCTGACTTGGGCTTTCTCCCTCAATATTATTCTCTCAGAACCTGTAGAAGACATACCCTGATGTCACCATTTTTTTCTGTCAGAGTAGTGTTTTCCATACAAATAATTTTTTTCTGAACATCCCAGAATTCATTTCATACTAAATATAACAGCTGATACTGATGACATTGATTTTCATTCCCAAATAAGCATCACCCCTCTCTACACCAAGATTTAATCAGGGCTGGATGTGCATTTAAACACCAAAGCAAGTAATGACTTCAGCTGAAAAGAGGCAAACCCCTGACACCACAGACAACTCTCTTTTGCACACAGCTATCACTCAGGAAGAGGAGACAGAGGGAAGCCAAGGATCAGCCCAAGTCTTGATTTGCATTTTCTAGTTTGACAAATTAAGAGCAGGACACTCCAGTGCACCAGACACAGGACAACCACAAAAGCCTCTTGTCTCTGGAATGTTAAAAAAAAAAGGTGAAGGTGGGAAACGTGCTGGAAGAGCACCCAGGGAGGAGCCACCACACACTGGGTCTGACAGCTCTGCACTATTTTCACTGCAGTGCCTGTCCCAGGGCCCCTGAAGCACCTGCAAGGCCCTAAGCAGAACACTTCCTACAAACAGCCATCCCAAATCAGCAGTGGGATCCAGGGATGTATCAGGATACTCAAAGGAGGTGCTTTGAAGAATTTTCTCCTTCTATTCTGGTATTTAAATCCCTCATACACAGGTGTAAACAGGTGAAATTATTTGAGATCAAGGCAGAGGCAGGAATATACTCATGTCCTGCTGTGTTCCAAAGGACCCACTCCTGTCTCCACCATACCTCTTAACACTGACCATTCCACCAAAGAAAACAGGCCAGAATAAATTTGTAGGATTTGTGCTACAAACACAGGATTGGGCTAAAGGCAAGGGATACAAGGAGTGGCCATTCTTTACCAATAGCTTACAAAGGACTAGAATTTTCTACCAGAGTGCCAGAGGATTAGAGGAACCTGACCACACTCAGGAGAGCAGAGCACGCCCACCTTCCTTGCTGAAGCCCGGTTCTTCCAGAGCAGAATCTCCACGTCGGAGAGCCCCAGCTCCCGGAGAGAGGAGGTTTCCTTGTCACTCTCCTGCAGGGCCTGGAACTGTGACAGGGTCAAAGCCCCCGCAGCCTCCTCCCCAAAAGGTTTGTAAAAAGCTGCAGGGGCAAAGCATCTCCGCTTTGACTTGCACCTGTGAGCCAGAGCAACACAACAGCACAAACAGCTCAGCACTGATGAGGACAGCAAGGGGCTGGTCTCTCCCAAACCACACCTAGGCCAGATCAGGACTTACTGCTCGATGGAGACAGTGGTGTCAAGCTGGTGGTGAAGGAGGCTTTTCAGCTGCCTCTCTCCTTCTGTCTCCAAGTCTTCCAGGAGAAGCTCATCACTGGACAGGCTGCTGTTCACCCTGGGACACACAACCACAGCACAGGCACAGTCAGTAAGGTAACTGGGGAAACACTGCTCAAAACACATCCTCACTACAGCTCCTCCACCTCTTGGGCTGTTTTAAAGGGATTTAAAAAACAAGGAACCGAAATTACGTGACCAAAGCTCCATTTAAAATTACTAGAAAAGTCCACAGATTTGGGACTACTTTGAGAACATTAAAGTACCCCGAGGAGTCTTCGAGTGTTTTTGCATTTGGGCGGGGGGGGGGGGGGGGAAGTTGTTTGTTTACTTTAAAATCATACTCCATCATTTTTATTGATCGGAATTGTCTGAAATGAGTCAGGGAAGAATGAAGTGAAACCGTGACGCCAAAGAGGAACTGAATAACTGAATTTCAACAGCGCTCTTCCGTTTCCAGGGTGACTGCTCTGGAGCAGACAGACCCCAAATCCACCCAGCCCACAGCCAGGCCAGGGCCTTGCCCAGAGCCAGAGCAGGGCCATACCCAGAGCAGGGCCATACCCAGAGCAGGGCCGTGTCTAGAGCGGGGCCGTGCCCAGAGCGGGGCCGTGCCCAAAACCAGAGTGGGGCCGTGCCCAGAGCAGGGCCGTGCTCGGAGCCAGAGGGGGCCATGCCCAGATCCAGGCCCTGCTCAGAGCGGGGCCATGCCCACCGGGGCTGTGCCCAAAGCGGGGCCATGCCCAGAGCAGGTCCGTGCTCGGAGCCAGAGGGGGCCATGCCCATAGCGGGACCGTGCCCATAGCGGGACCGTGCCCAGAGCGGGGCCGTGCTCGGAGCCAGAGGGGGCCGTGCCCAGATCCAGGCCCGTGCCGCGCTCCCGCACCGCCCCTCAAAGGCCGCGGGGGGATGACAGCAGGTCCGGGCCGTGCCCGGCGGACGGCCCGAGCCCCTGAGGGCAGTCCGGGCACCCCGGGCCCCGCGGATCCCCGCTCACCGGCGCATGGCCCCGCCGCTCCGCGCTCCCAGCCCCGAGCCCGGGCCCGCCCCGGAAGGAGCGGCGCGCACCGGGGGAAGCGGCGGGGCCGGAGCTCGGCGGAGCCTTGGCGGGGGCTGGCCCGGGGTGCATGCCAGGCACCCCCCGGAGACTCTCTGTCCCCTCTGCAGCTAAAAAAAGCAGAGAAAATTTAATTCGAGGTTCATGGGTTCAGATAAGGACCGGAAGAGATCTCTCATCAAATGCCGTCACGGGCGAAACAGGCTCAACTTAGAGGTATAAATAAAGGTATAATTATTAATTTAGTTATTTAAATTTATAGTAATAAATTTAATATAAATTAAATATAAATTAAATTTAATAAATTAAATTTATAGTAATACGTGTATATTAAATTAATATATATTTATTACTAACTGAAGCAGAGCAGGATAATGGGAAGTAAAATCAGCCCTTAGAAACACCTTCCCCTCCACCCATCCCTCCTACCCCAGCAGCACAGGGAGATGGAAATGGGGCACATGGTTTGTTCATCACCCGTGTTTTTCCCGATGCTCAGGGACAGGAGTCATTCCCCTGCTGCACTGTGGGGTCCAGGAGACAGTTCTCTGTGAGAGGAATGACAGATTTGTCTTTCCAAACTCTGGGTCTGCTTGTAGATAAGACTAGCACTGAGATATAAAAGAAACAATGGGAAGGATTCCACTGATTGATAAATGGAAAAAAAAAAAAAAAAAAAAAACCATATTTGCCTTTACAAACAACCTGTAGGTTTGCTGATAAATGAAATTAGATACTGAAAGATGAAAGAAGCAATGGGGAAGAACCATGAATTCTATAAGAATTAAAAATTAAAGGGGAGGGTTATACATTAGAGGGGAATCTCAGGTATCAGGTGTTCTGGGAAGTCTGTACCTCTCAAGTACCTCAGCCCATGGGGAAAGAGAGAGGGAAATGCAGCTGGGAAAATGGGATAAAAGGAGGCTGCATCCTCCAAAAATTCAAGAGAGCCCAGGGGAATGCCCCATGGCCTCCCTTTATTGGAATAAAGTAAAAGGACTCCGTTGTCTCCTTTTTGGACATAAACCTCTGGTGTTTGTGGGTTAATTTTCCTGCCAGCTGTGAACTTGTCTGATGTGAGGCCATCTCCCGAGCACCAGCCCCCCTCAAACTGCTGCAGTGTGGGTCACTGCCACAGAGCCCTTCAAGGACAGGCTGCTCCAGCCCGAGCAGGACACCTCACCACGGGCTCACAGCCTCCTCTCAGGCATGCCCTGCTCTGCCATGGGGCTCCTCCATGGACTGCAGGTGCATCTCTGCATCCCCATGGGCTGCAAGAGCACAGCTGCTTCACCATGGTCCTCACCACAGGCTGCAGAGGAATCAACAGTGCCTGGAACACCTCTTTCTTCCCCTCCCTCCTTCTCCACTGATCTTGGTGTCAGCAGAGTTGTTCCTCTCACGTTTTCACCCCACTCTTCTCTGAACATAATTACAACTGAGCCACAAATTTTTCTTTCTTCTTACATCTGTTTCACAGAGGCGTTACCACCATCTCTAACTGGCCCAGCCCTGGCCAGCAACTTGTCTGTCTTTGGAGCCACCAAAACTGGCTCTGCTGAACATGGTGGAAGCTTCTGGCAGCTTCTCACAGAAGCCACCCCTGCAGCCTCCTTCCAAAAGTGTGCAAATGCCCTCCAAGGCAGCATTTCTGTTATCTCACCAGTCTGAAGGCACAGCTAAAGAACAAAGAGCACAACTTCATCCAGTTTCTCATGGGAGCAGGTGAAATCCAGTCCAACACCACAAGGACTAAATCTGAACAAACAACATATTTTATTGTAAGAAAATAAAAGAAAAGTTTCAGTCCTCAGCTCCCAAACACCTGTTTTCTGTGGAGGTTTTATGTACATCCTTTGAGCATGGGAATGTTTCAATCAAAGGTGATCCGAAAGCTGCGCTCCTGCTCCTTGCGGCGACTCTCACAAACTTTTGTCACCTCTTCCACCTTTCTCTGCAGCACAGCTGTGGGAGAAACAAGGGATTAATGTCACAGTCACTCCAAAACACAGCCCTGCACAGTTTTGCCTGCAGAAAGAAAAATACTTTTTGACAGTCACTCAGATTTGACAGTGGACAAAGCCCAAAGTATTGCCAATAAGACTTCTTCATTATTGAATGGCAGAGGAAAAAATGGGTCTCCTTTCTAGGAAAATTTAAAGGAAACAGATAGCTATTTTCACACACATTCTGTAAAGAATTCAGGTGGCACAGGAGCTGTACCAGATTTCCTGAAAAAGGAATGTTTGGAATGTGGAGCTTAGCATAAGTGTTCTGAAAGAAAACCCCTAATTAGACCCTGACCTAAGCCAATAATTCTATGTGGGCATGGAGAACAGCAGGCCTGTTTTCACACAAGAAGTTACACCAGGTGTGAGCATTTCACAGCACAGCAGCCAGGCAGTGCAAGCTGGGGCTGCTGAGAGGAGAGCTGCTTTATTCTGCCATGCCCCCGTGTGGCTGCTACCAGTTAACATCCAAACAGCACAGAATTCCACAATCCCTCACTGCCTAGGCACTGCCTGGGAGAAAAGTTCCTTTTTTCTGTCTTTTTTTAGTATGGCCTGAGTTAAATGTGAATACCAAACCAGAAACAGTCACTCCACTATCAAGTGTTCACTCCTGAGTGTACCACATGCTCTGCACTGGATCTCAAGCTATTGAGGCTGTCAAATTCCCACATTATTCCTCCAGAACTCTGGCTTTTCTGTTTTCAGAGTGAGGATGGTAACATTCAACACACACACTTCTCCTCAGCAATTTCTCTGCACCACAGGCAAAGCCCACACTCAGAAGTTGAGCTATTTAACATTAGTTTGGCAGAACAAAGAAAAAGTTTTTTAAGTTTTGTGCTTTGCACTGATGTATTTCAAGCAGGGATTTTTTGGTAAAACACCAGCAGTTGCCAGGAGGCATTTCTCATCAGAGGCCTCTAATCAGGCACAGCAGGAGAATTCAAGCCCAGAAGGGACAGTGCCACTGAAGGTGAACAGGAAGATTCCTCAGGCATCTTCAGGAATCAGGGATGGACAAACACACACAAACTCCTGCTTTCCATTCACATTCCCAAAAGGCTGCAAGGTAAATCTCACCTGAGTTCTGGTCAATCCACTGCAGGGAATCCATGTGTGCATTCAGAATTTTACAGATCTGTTGAAGCTGAGCAGAGAGAGAAGGAGCAAGTCAGTTGTGAGACTGCATGAACAGCAAGAGGAATCAAAGGCAAGTTTCCCCCTGCACAGCTTCCCTAAAGCAGCAGCCACATTGCCAGGGAAGTGTGTGCAGCAATGCTGCTACTTTACTTCTTAGAAACAATACTTGCACAATTTAGAGAACATATCAGTGGCTTTGGGTATTTTAACTTAGACCTAGGAACCAGCAGAACATTGATCAGCTTAGGCTTGAAGTGGCAAAATTCAAAATGAACGTGAAAAAACTCAGCCTGCAATACAGAAGGAAGTTTTTACTGTAAAAAAGCTTTTCAGTAAAGCCAAAAGGAGCATGAAAATCAATTAAATAGACCTTAGAAAGAGCTGTTTATTCAGATCTTGCTTTATGGGGATATAAAAATAGTGTAACGAAAAAGTATGAATGGAGCATTCACATGGGGACAAATGAAGAGTTAGAACTACTTCAATATCCTTTTCCTCTTCATCAATATTAAATAAAAGCTTGCATTTACCGGGTCACTCGTGTCTGCTGGGCCTCCTGATGTGTTCAAGTGATCAATGATGTCCTTCAGATCCTGTGCCATGCGCTTCAGCTGCGCATCAATGTTTTCAGCCAGTTTGTAGCTGCAGAGCACACAGGAACCAAGATCAGAACATTTGAGAACTTGGAAGCCCTGCTCAGAGTCACACCAACTATGGGCAATCAGAATGAGCTTGCACATGTGCAGCCAAGGCTGGCAGAGACCTGGGAACAGCACCCAGAGAGCTCCATCACTCACATGAAGGGACTGCCAACCCCTGTATCCCTTGATCTACACATGGAGAAAGACAAGCAACAGTGTGGAGGACTATAAGTAATATCTAAATTGCCATGTGTAAAACAGGATTAAATATCTGACACAGCCACTCATTGTTCAATCCTGTCACACATCCCAACTCTGTCTCCTGCAGACTGCTGTGAGCACAGCACAGTGCTCATCCCCATCCCCAGCAGGTTTGTGCCTCACGTCCTCTCCCGTTCCTCATCCGCGTGCTGCAGGTAGATGGTCCCGCTCTGCTCCTTCACAGACTCCTCCAGAGGGGTCAGCAAGTCCTCCAGCTCCTTCTGCTGGGATAGAATGAAGTCCAGCTCCTGATCCAGTCTGCAAAGAGAAAATGCCAACTGCTTCCCTTTCATGGCGCAGACATTGCACAGCTGTCACACAACCAGGCAGGACAATGCAGAGAAGAAATTAAATCATTTCAAGTGCTCACAGGCTCCTACCTCTTCTGATCAACCTTCACCTTCTCTACTTCTCTGTGTAATGAAGTAATCTGGAAGCAGAAGACATTTCATTACACCTTGGAAACCAAGAAATCAGCTCTCCAAAGTTGAGAGGTGGGAGGGGAAAAAGCAGCACCATGCAAGTTCCACTGGAAACAAGAGATGGTTACATAAAGATATACAGATCAAAGATGGAATAAGGGACCTTTCACCTTGGAATGATCACTCCTAAGACAATTTGGTACCACAGAACAAAGTCACAGAACACATTTCCAAGCTCCAAGGCCCAAATTCCATAACAGACAGACAGACAGCGAAAAGCACCCAGGTGGAGCTCACATCTATTGCTTTTACAAGCAGAAAGTCCCACTCAGTGGCTTGCAATGCAGAAGCCATTAAGGACCTGAGCAAGCAGAATGAGGTTCCACTGGAGGCCAGCTCACCTTCTCTCCATTCTCTATCAGCATCCGGTCCCAGGCATTGACTTGTGTAGCTTGATGGAGGAAGTGCTTCTCTTGGTCTTCCAGCTCCAGGCTCCACTTGTTGATCAAACTCTCCAGCTGGGCATAAGTCATCACTGGGGGGGCACTGAGAGGGAGTGAGGGGCAGCACAGGACACAAGGTCAGCAAAGAGAAACACCACAACACCCACTCATTTCCCCTTCCTCCTCCAGATCCCAGCATGGACACTGCAGCTGCTCCTGCCCCAGGCAGGAAATGGTCACTGGTCACAAAACACCCACCTGGTTGTGGTGGTTGTGGTTGTGGCAGCTGTGGAGGTCACAGCTCCAATGGCACCAGTTGTAGTCAATGGCTTCAGATTCAAAGGAAAGCCAGAAGCAGAAGTAGTCCCTGCAGGAGGAGATTCAAGTCAAGCAACAGAAGAGGACACTCCTGGTGCCTCACAAACACAGAACAGGCCCAGGGTGCACTGCCCATGGCTGTAGGAGCTGCAGTACATCTCTCTGAAGTAACAGCAGCAAATCCCACCTCTGTCAGGGAGGGAATGAAAACATCCCTAGCCCACAACCTTGTCAACAGCCTCATGTTTTACTGTTAGGGCTAATAACTATCAGCACACCCAGCTGCACTCCTGCACCTTTGCAGCAGATGAGAGAACACTTATGTTTTCACAAAGAGATGGAAAAGGATCAGAGAAAGACAAACTGTGTTGTCTTCAGTTACTCCAGGGCTTTCCAAATCATAACTGCTGTGCCTCTACCCTCACATGGCCCTTTACACTTCTACAGAGCACTGAATTCAGGCTCCTTTCTCTTCAGTGCCTTTCAGCATCTCATTCCTACCAGTGGCTGTGCTTGTTGTGGCAGCTGTTGTTCCAGGAACTTTTAATCCAAAGCCAAGTGTGCCCAGACCGGCTGTCCCAGTGGAACCAGTGGAAGTGGCACCAACTGTAGAGAGAAGACACCATTAACAGGTTACCTAAGCCATGAAATGCAGGGTCCCTTGGAAAAGCCCAGCCTGCTCCCAGTGCAGCAGCAGCAGCAGCAGCAGCTCCAGCACCCACAGGGAGCAGCAGCAGCCACACTGCTCCTTTACTGCCCAGGGACAAAGCTGCCTGCAGAGACTCACGTGAGAGGCCCGTGGTGGTGGTGGAGGAGGAGGCTGGGGCTGAAGAAGTGGCCACAGATGCAAACAAGGAGGGGCCCGTGGAGCCCAGCACTGAGGTGGTGCTGGTGGTGGAGGCTGTGCTGGCAGCTGTGGATGTGACTGCAGAGACAAACAGCTCCATGTGAGCAAGCAGAGCACACTGAGCTCCCACCCACTGCAAAACAACCCTGCTGGGAGGGCGACACAAACTGCCCACACCTGGGTCTTGGGGATGTCAGCATTTTAACCTCCTTCACCTCTGATGCTCCCTCCACTCCCTCTCTTTCACCATGTGCCCCTTTAGATTCTGTCTCCTCCCTTCCATGTGCTCCCCAGACAAGCACAGACCAGAGTCTGGCATGTGGGACACAATCAGTAACACAGGACAGGCTGTGCAATGGCTCTGGGAGCTGTCACAGATCACCACTGCCAGAGCAAACTGACAGAAACAAACGCTTCTGGTCCCTTCCCACACCACACTATATGATATTTATCTACTTCCAACAGACAAATATTGCCAGGAGGACAGCAGATTTCACAGAGCCTTGAGGAATTGTTTTCTAGAACAGCTTCCTACCTCCAAGCTTGGTTCCAAAGGACAGGGTGGGTGCCTGGCTGGTACTTGTGGTCAGCGTTGCCGTGGTTGTACTGGTGGCTGCTGTTGAAGGCAGTGCCCCAAAGGTTAGACCTGGAAGCAGGAGCAAAAGGAGAAGATGGACTTTCTTCCTACAGGCTAAAGAGCAATTGCTCCTCAGCACTGCACACCCTGGAGAGGCCAATGAGAAACACCTCTGGCTCCAGCCCCTCGCTCCATTCTGCCCCAGCAGAAGCCAGAGGCTGCAGAGCTGCACTCCACCCTCAGACATCCCCATGCCAAAGGCTCCCAGCCTCCAGCTGCCCCCAGCCCTGTTCCCCACCTGTGGGCTGCCCCCCGAGGCTGAAGGGCGCTGCTGACGGGGTGGCAGCTCCCAGGGTGGCCGTGCTGGTGGTGGCAGCAGCCGCAGGGGCCGTGCCAAAGGCCGGCCCTGCCGACGTTGCCTGCGGAGCCGCGGTGCCGATGCTGAAGCCGGCTGTTCCCGCCTGGCTCGTGCTGCCACTGGAGAAGGTGAAGCCTCCTGTTGTGCCAGAAGGAGCTGAGCTGGTGCTGCTGGTGGCAGCAGAGCCAAAGGTGAAGCCAGACGGGGCTGCTGCCTGGCTCGAGGGTGTGCTGGTTGCGGCAGGGGCACCAAAAGAAAAGCCCCCCGTGATTCCAGGAGCTGAAGTGGCAGTGCTGGCTCCAAAGTTCACTTTTGGCGTGTTTGCCCTAGGGAACAAAAGAAAAGAAGCCAATCTGCTTGAGACACACATCCACTCAAGCACACAGCTGCCTTTCTCCCTGACCATTTGCTGACAACAGAAACCTCCTTTCAGAGAGATGCACACCTGGCCAGCCTTGTGTCCAGTTCTGACAACAGACTCCATCCAGCTGCTGTCACCTGCCATCCCCTGTCAGGGCTCTTTCTACTGTCTCTCCCTTCATTACTTCCACCCACCGAGGCACCACAGGACATTATATGGCAGTGTATGTGAGGCTGCTCCTTCTCTCAGCTCACCATTTTCACTCCCTCTACACAAGGCTGCTTTTTTTCTGCTCGTCCCCATTCGAGCTCCCTTCCCACAGCTCCCATCTGGCAAGCTTTGACAGCAGCAGTTCTGCAGAACCGCTCCAGAACTCGCAGCCTTTCCTTAACGACAAATCACTCCCAAAGTGCCGAGAAAACATGCAGAGCACTCCAGATTCGGCTCAGAAAAAACACGACGTTTTATATTCGGCTGCAGAGCTTTATCATTTCTTTGTGCACGCGTCTCCACCCCGGTTCCAGACGGAACCGTGGGACATCTCCTTCCCAGCACGTGTAAGCGCTGCCCCATGAAAACATCACCGGGCCAGGTGGCAGGGCTGAGCACTCGCCCAACGCTGCTGGAAGCCCCAGCACAGGAGGCAAGGCTCGCTGGTGCAGAATCCCCGCAGAGCCCTCGCCCCGCAGCCGCAGGAGCCTCCCCCGCCGCCCCTCGCTGCTCCCGCCGCCCGCGCCCCCGCGCCCCGGGCTCTCACCCCAGCGGGAAGGCGGCGGCTGCCGGGGCCGCGGGGGCCGCGGGGGCCGCGCCGAAGCTGAAGCCGGAGGGCTGCGCGGCCGCGCCCGGCCTGCTGAAGGAGAAGAGCCCGGCGGGCTGGCCGCCGCCCGCCGCCTGCGCCGCGCTGCCGAAGCTGAAGCCGCCGGAGGCGGCGGCGGCGGGCGCGGGCGCGGAGAAGGAGAAGCCGCTGGTGGCCGCGGTGGTGGCGGCGGCGCGGGGCGCGCCCAGGCTGAAGGCGCTGGAGGCGGCGGCGGGCGCGGCCGCCCCGAAGCTGAACTGGCTCATGGCGCGGCGGCGGCGGCGGCGCGGGCCGAGCTGCGGCGGGCGCGGCGGCGGCTCGGCGACGGCGCGCGCGGCGATGGCGTCACCGCGGCGCGCCCCGCCCGCGCCTTCCCGCCCTCGGCGCCCATTGGTCAGCGCGGCCGCCACTCGCGGTGCCACGGGTTCGATTGGCTGTGGGGGCGTGAGGGGCGGGGCGTGACGGCGTTGCTGTGGGGACGGGGGACGCGGGTGAGGGAGCGGGGAGCGGGACCGGGGTCACCGGGACAGCGGACACCGGGAGAGGGGACACCGGGACAGGGGTGCGGGACAGGGGATACCGGGACAGGGGTGATGGACAGGGGACACGGACAGGGGACACCGGGCCGGGGTGTCGGACGGGGAGGAGACTCCAGTCCGCGGATGTTGCACAGCGGACCCCGGGCCAGCGTTGAGGAGCTGGAGATTCCCGAGGCCGGGGATGCGGTAACGAGGATTTTTCACTGCGGTTTCCATCGCCCCCACCTGCTCCTGGAGCTGTCCGGTCCGGAGGCGGGCGGGTGGGCCGGGAACCTACGAAGAGTTCTGCCAGCTTACCTGTGACACGGCTCTGCCCGAGGTGTTTGTAAGGCCCGAGCTGTGCTTGAAAGTAAAGGCAGCTGATCAGAAGGTCCCTTGTTGGGAAGGAAATAGCCAACAGTCCGTAGTCTGACACAGGGAGAAAAGGTTGGGTGTTACTCCCCCGGGATGGCAGGACCCGAAGGAGCAGCTCGAGCTCTCTCAGGGGATGTTTAGGTTGGATATCGGGAATGGTTCTTCCCCGAGAGCGTGGTCGGACCCTGGAACAGGATCCCCAGGGAAGTGTTCACAGCCCCAAGGCTGGCAGGGTGTAAAGAGCATTTGGACAACGCTCCCAGGCACATGGTGTATTCAGGCTGTCCTGCACAGGGCCAGGAGCTGGACTCACCCATCCTGGTGGGTCCCGTCCAATTCAGCATATTCTTTGATTTTATGTTCCATTTTACATGTTTTGTCATCACGCACACAGGAACTTGGCTAAACTTTTCCTTCCCAAACACACAGCAGGAAAAATTGTGCTCTGCAGGCTGTTCCAAGCACATTTGGTTCCTGCTTCATCTGTCACTTGTTTTTTCTGCATAGGTGAGCAGTGGGGATGGACATGGACAGTGTGTTCTCAGGCTCCTCTCTGCAGAGCCTTGCCAAACTGCTGCGTGATGCTCCAGAAGAGGAGGATGATGATTATGATGATGTGGTGAGCCTTTCGTACAAGTTTCTGCTTCTTTTACATATTGTGCCATAGCCTTATCTTGTTAATCAAGGAGAAGCAAATCTCTTTTTCTCCAGAGCGAGTAAAAACAGAATTAAAACCTTAGAAAGTTTTAGACTGACTGAAACAGCTCGAGGATACTTTCAGAGTAACAAGCTCTTGAGGGAGAGAATGAGCAAGATGCCCCAGGAAAACAAGGAGACATTATGAGCACAACATATGAGGGAGGTTTAGTTTTTCAGCCTGAAGGAAATGAGAACATGGAGTTGAAAGAGCTTTAGATGCTTCAGACATCCCCCTACTTTTCCCTGAACTCTGCTGGAGATGAAGGCAGTTACAACCAGATATGAGGGGAAAAATTTGCTGCTGAACTTCTGAGTAAGGACCAAAATATCCAGAGGCAACTGAGTGTATTAATTGTATATGTCAGGAATTGAAGAACTGTGGAGATAATTGATCACTGAAGTATTTTGGTGGTCGTAAAACAGGGAAAGGTGAACAATCATTCTAAGGTGCATAACCTGAGTGAATAATAAGAGAAATATCCAAATGTATTCTTCTATATCATTTCCTCTCAGGAGCAAATGAAAATCACAGAATTTGGAGAACATGTATTATTCCTGCAACATGCAACACCTGCTTTCATCTATGTGCTTATCTTTGCTTTTATCTATTTATGTCTGTGTGCTGGGAAGAAATATTCTCAGTAGCCCCACAGATGCCAACAATGTAGAAGGCCTCTGTGAAGGCTCAAAACTTTGCCAAATCTCTCAGGATTTTGGACAGATCATATTAGGACATGGATAAGGAAAAAAAAAAACCAAACAGATAACAAAAATGGCAAATACCTTAGTGTTCCTGCAAATCACTCTTCAACAAAGAGCTGACCAGCCCAGTAGTGGCAATGCAAGTAGCATTTGGGATAAAAGGAGTGCATATCCCTTGAAGTTTTCTTTCAGTGGTTACAGATGTGGTCCTTCACACTCTAACTATCCTCCAGCTGTTTAATGCCTGCCTTTTAAACCCTGCATTATTGCTGTACATCTCTGCAGTAAACATCCTGATTTTAAAAAGAATTTGTTTACATCTTATTAATAAAATAAATGACACTTCAGAGACAGAAATGGAAAATTGCCACGAGGGATGTCAATTAAGTCTGAGTCAATTTGGGTAAATTGAAATCTTTATTTTGATTTAATTTAATGCTCTGTGCATATGAGGCACTTTTATTGAACCAAGGAATCTTCATATATAGAGAAATGCCTCACATTGGCCTATTAGCACTAAATTGATTCATAATTAGAGGAAAATGTTGTTGCCACATGATCTCTACTGTAAAAAGGAATCCAAGTGCTGTGATGGGGCTTTCATGTGGCACCCTTGGTTTCCTTAATATCTTCATGGCAGGCAAAGCATGGAAATTTTGCCAAAATGCCATGGAAACCAAAACTCATAAAGCACATCTGTCTGTATTCTGGGCTTCCTGCTTAAGCCCAGTGTGTCAAGGTCACTTTCTGCTGTGTGACAGTGAAGAAAAGAAAATGTTCAGTGGTTCAGTCATGAAACTGTAGGGTAATGTTTTTTCAATTCTATCAGGGATTTGTTTGACCTTATATAACATGTTGTATTTACTGACATTATGGTTGTAACCAAGCTTGGCTCTATAAAAATTGATTTAAATCCTCTTGCCTTTCTTTGCAGCCGTGCTGTTCTGTTGGTGCCATGACTCCTGGGAGTGTTGGACCAGCAAAGAAAGAGACCACCAGTAAGGAGGAGTATTTGTGTGTTTTGGCATTCAGTCTCACATCAGCAGACTGTAACAGCTGTAATAAGATACCACTGCAATAAAAGAATGGCCACTGATGTTTGAGATGGGCATAGCATGACAGTTCTTACAAATAAACTGTAAAATTATTCATTTCCTGAAAGCTTAACTCTAAAACATGCAAAGAGAAGCAGAAAGGGTAATCCAGGGCAGCCTCCAGTGGAGATGATAACAGTTCAGAGCACAGCCTGGTCAGGGGCTGCAGGGATCATAACTGAGCAGCAAAACTCCATATAAGTACTCAGGGAAGACAGTTTTGTTAAAGACTTGGCAAAGTTAATGCTAAGTTTTTTTTTAAGCTGATGCTGTCACATTATTGAGCAGTTTAGTTAAGAGCCCTAAGAAAGGCCAACAAGGGCCAGGAAAGGAAACTGTTTGCAGGAAAGGAACTGTGATGAATATATTAGATTATTTTTGCTTGGGATTCCAACAATAACCAGAAATTCTACTCTAAAAAATTTCAAGTTTCACATTTACCTGCTTATTAAAAAAATATTTTTCCATGCAGGACAGATGTAAACCATGCTCTTCTGCTCATAAACTTTCATGTATCTTAAGCACCTTGTCTGAACTGTGCCCAGGAAATAATGGATTTCTATGTGAGGAGGTGGTCCTCCTGTGATTGACTCTGCTCACTGAAAATCTAATGTCAGGGGACTTGTGGAAGATTAGTATTTCATCCCTCTACACTTTACCAGTTTTTAAGTGCTAGATATTATAAGCCAGAAAGGAGGATTTCCATGAAATAAAAATTGGGTAAAGCAGATTTAAGTGAAAGGAAAACATCCTCCCTCTGCAAATCCTCATTCATAAGATAGTGAGGAGAAGAAGACTGTAATCATTACCTAGAATGCTTTTAATGCAAAGATTTTTCTAAAGCCTAGAAATACTTTTCTAGGCTTTAGAAATGACTTTTTTTTTTTTTCTTCCTATTCTTGAAAAATATTCTAAGCTTTCAGAAAGCCTTAAGGAACAAAAACATTTCAAAATGAGTCAGTGTGATTTTTCTCCTCACTTACAGGTACTTTTCAAGTGAAATCTGAAAACAAGAAAACCATTTGGAATACAGAGGAGGTCCCAGAAGGATCTGAATTTGATGATAGCTGGGACCCTAGAGAAAAGCCAGAGTAAGAGAGCTGAGACTGCATGTGTGGGCTTTACATAACATTAATGGAAATGAGAGTTAAACAGCATGTACAACTGAAAAGCTTGTGTCATGCAAGAAGAAAGGAAAGATATCAGTGTTGCATCTAAGCAACATGTGAGGAATGGTTTTAATCCCTCTCTTGAAATCTTCTGATCTCAGAATACAAACTTAGTGTTGGTTTTTCCCATCATAAGTTTATGTGCAGTGTCAGTTACTTGTATAAAGTGGGATTAGGAGTGGAAGTAGGTCAGAAAAACGATTTATTAGCTTTAAAATATGCCATTTGTGTGAAATACCTGCTTTTTCCTGCTGCAACTGAGATGCATCCGTTTTTCCATACTAATAAATTCATAAAGTACTCCAATGTATATTTGCATTTCAAAGATTTAAGCTCTTTAGAGACAAATAGTACTGCAGGAAGAAAAGCTGTGTGCAGGCAATTTTGGGCTCTTAAATGCTGTCATTCAATCATAGTCTGTCAAAGCACAAAACCAGAGCCTTTTCCCTTGCCAATAGAAAAACAGTAGCAAAAATATTATTGAAATTAGGCATGTAAGTTATAGTTTGTAGAGGTCAGAAAGCCCTGAGGGTCAGTCCACAAAGCAGCTTTTGCATTTTTAATCATCTTTTCAATGCTGTGTCTTGAAGTGTTGAATGCTGGATTGTATGGAGTGCTGCCCATGAAGCTGCACATTGTACACCAGAATCTTCACTTTTTCCTGCATGTAATGTGGGGTGTCCAAATTTCCAGTTAAACACAGGACCTGAGACCCACTTAAACAGGGACTCAGCCTTTCTGAAAATGAGGATTTCAATTTCCCAGTTAAACACAGGACCTGAGACCCACCCAAACAGGGACTCAGCCTTTCTGAAAATGATTTGGAATTCACCCTCACTCACAGTTGTCCTTGAAATGGCCACCTGTCAGATACAGAACACACTCCCTTTGTATTTTGGGCACAAAGAAGCTTTTCTCTGACCCTTCCCTCTGCAGTGCTTCTCCAGCCTCAAGCACTTGTGACCCATGTTGCACAGATGAAGAGAAAATATAAGTCTTTATAATAGTTCATCAAATGAAGCAAAGAAAATGTCCTAAAAGGAAAACAGATGGCTACAGAGGTGCATCCAGAGCTATTACACACATTTGTCATTGACTTAGGAATTATTATGTATGCAGATGCACACTGGAGATGTGAAACAGCTTAGACAAGTGATCCACCCCAGTAATTTTGCTGAACTTAGTAGGACTAGCATATGTTACAAATACAAATTCAGTTTTCCTTTCTTCGTTCATTAATTACCAAGAGCAAGGGAATATGTGATTCTACATTTTGTAGATGTGCAGGAGAAGAAAATAAATGTTGGCTGAATGCAAAACAACTACAATCTGGCTTTAGAGTGTTAAGCTTAGGCTGCAAGAATATGCTAAAGGACAGAATAGAACACATGTAATTGTGACATCCCTCTTTTCAAATCCATTCCCCAAGAGTTTGTGGTGTTTGACTAGTTGATAAGCAGCCTATCCACTTAGAAGCATTTCCTGATCCTGCAAAGGCTGGTTAGGGAAGCAGAGGCAGCTTGGTGAGTGCTTTGGAAGGAGGAGTCAATGATCTTCACCTATTTTCCAGCTGTCTCAGTCTTGGCTCTGACCAGAAACCCAGTGCAGATGGATTGGAGCCTTGAAGGGAGGATTTCCAGTCCTCTAAGAACCAGAGTCCCCTTTAGTCTCCTGCTCCAGTGTTATTAGGCAATGACTTCTCCTTGGCAGGTATGAGATTTCATTCAAGCAGCACGTGGGAACAGAGGATGTCTTCTTTGGGATGACTGGGAAAGACCCCTCCACTGCCTGCTGTGAAGATATAGTGGTGAGCCTGGAGCTCTGACCCCTTCTTTCTGCTCTTTCTTTGTCCTTTTCCATCTCCCCATCTTTCTGAGGGACAGAATGTAAACACCAAGGAGCTTTTGTATCTCTTCAAGGACCAAGTGTGCTCAAGGGAATGAATCTGTGCAAATGCATGTGTCCCATAGAAACTTAAAGGGAATAAAATGTAGCTCTAAAATGAAGTTTCATATTTGGAGAGGAGAGGGGCTGGGAAGGAAATGTTTTTCATCTTCCTGCATTTTTTACAATGTGTGTGGGCTAGCAGGATGCTACAATGCTGACAGCCTTTAAAGTTCCAGCTATCAGTATCCATGCCTCATCATTATATAATCAAAGACCTCCCTGGTTTCTGAGCTCCAGGACAGGTAGAACTGCTGTGTTATCTTTCTAGCAGAAGCAAACTGCCCCTGCAATACACAAAGCCTGAGGCTTTTGCTGGATGTTGAGCACCTGTCAAGCACATTAGCAGCTCAGATCTGGAAGAGAATAGGATATCAATACACATCACTAAGCCATTGAAAGCAGTCATTATCACTGTCGTATTTTCTCTGATACAAATTAACTACTCAAAACGTTGCTCTTTGATACTAGCATTGAAATATTCATGAAAATGAGCTCTTCTCTGGCTTTTAGGGCAACATATGTAATCACAGCTTTACCTCTGCCCATCATTTCAGATTAAAATCAAGCTGCCAGAGACAAAATACTCGGACATCACGTTAGACATCCAGGACAAGGTTCTTGACCTTCGAACTCCCAAAAAGTAAGTGTAGCACAATTGATAGAAACACAGTTAATGTCCTGTTTGAAATGAGGTTTGGCCAAGCTTTTAACTGCAGTCTGTGTGGAAAGCAAAGCTAAAGATTGTACTATTAATTGCTAGTGAGAAATAAATATAGAAAAAACACCCATAGGTTACAATCTGCTGGCTTTGAATCTGTGATACTGACCAGTAAAAAGCTTTAGGACAGATTTTGGCTACTTAAACAACAAGGCTTCAAGGGCTCAAAACATCTGGCAAAAAGCTGCCCAAGGTCTTGAAAGACTTACTCTAGTATTTCTAACACTATTTTGTACAAATACATATGGCTGAAGATGGTTTGAAAAGTGCAGATAAATTTTCAGTAGCTGGAAGTCAAATTATGGACATGTCCAAGCACAGATGCAGAGATGGAAATGCTACAAGGTTTCCTAAAGATATTTCCTTTGGTTTTTTTGGTTGTTTTTTTTTTTTGTTTTTTTTTTTTACAGGGCTATTTCAAGCCCACAAAGATAATCAATTGACTGATATACTCTTGGATTTCTCAGTCTTTCTCCATCTCTCCCTCAGTGTGCTATTCCCCTGCCTGAGATTTCCAGATAATTCCTATGTCTGTTTTGCTCAAAGTCCTTCTTCACAAAGACTGCTTTTATGAGAAACCTTAAACCTCTCTAGGGTGACTTGGTGCACTGAATGGGATGTGGGAAGATCTATATGTGAATAGCTTTCTGCAGATAAATTCAAGGTGCAGGCCATGGATTAAGGCCTAAATAAGTCCCCAGTGGACTAACTATAGAAAAGCCACTTTTCTCTGCCAAAACCAGGCAGAGTCAGTTATCCTGTGCTTGGTTTTAACCCAAGGATGGAACAGGAGTGGAAGAAGGTTTGGAATGTTAGTTTTAGAAACTGGGAGATTGGGAGGAAAAATTGTTCAGCTAATGACTTGCTGAACCTATGGGCAGTAAAAGAAGTAACTTAATGCAATGCTGCAGATGTAGGAAAACCTCAGCATCTCTTTCCTTTTGCAATTCTGTCTTTTTGGTGACTCAGATCTGCCATTATCTTCTCAGTACCCAGCTGTCTCTAGTCACAAGCCTAGCAAATAAAAAGTTCACCATAAATCTGATGGTTGCTTGGGTACAGCCTGAACCAATGCTGCTTTCACAAATACAAGTGCAAGTCTTCTCAGTATGAAAGAAACAATCAAGATGTCAAGTTCTACATTCTGAAAAACTTTGTTCTCCCCTAGATGGGTAGGAGGACTCAAAGCAACTGCCTCCAACTCTGTAGTCCTGGGGCTGCTTCTAAGCCAAGCTGCTTTTAAGTGATGGGAATATTTCAGAGCCAGTCTTGCTGTGTGTGAGCTATTGCAGGAACCACACAATCCATCCCAATAAAGAGATCTATTGGAATAACATTCCCTGGCATACTGACAGGAATTGCAGGAGTAACTTACAGTGACACCTCAGCTGCTCTCCTGATCTGAGACACTGACATTCACTTGTTTCCTCTTTTACAGGAAGCTGCTGCTGCACCTCCCCTACCCTGTGAACAGCAAGGAGGGTAGAGCTCGTTTTCTCTCTGAAGAGGAGATCTTGGAAGTCACCTTGAGAGTATCAAGGAAGTTCGATCTCATAAATTTTTCTGATGGATAGAGAGATAGAGAAAGTTTGCAAAAGCTAACTTTCTAGTTTGCAGTCTTTTGGAAACCCAACTTGTTCTGAAATAGTTGATTGTTTCCCCTGAACAGTCCAGGGGAATGTCTCTGGAGAAATGAGTCAGGAGGAGCACAGCACCCACAGGTTCTTACAGCTGATGCTGTCTGGCTCTTACACTGCTCTGGTTAACTTTCTGCCTCCTTCAGTCTGATACAGACCCTGTGAATCAGAAAGTGGGAGATTTCAGTTCTGTAAGCCAGAGAAAGCCTTTTGTGTGGTTGTGGCTGAGAAGTAGCACAGTGAGGCTCTGGACAATGAGTCTGGTGCTTTGGTACCCTTTCAAGACTTGTCCTTGCTTGGCCTCCAGTGCTGGGACTGGGGCCAGTATAGAATCTTCTCTTGCCTATTTCTGGATGAGAAGATCAAAGTTCTTCATGGATCCATATCCACATCTGAGGCTCCTTTACACTGACAGAACAAGTTAACCAGCTATAGTTGAAGTGCTGAACATCTCAGCTCTTTTGAACAGTTTTTTGACAATTTATGGTTAAGTGTTATCTATTCATCTGCTGTCCCTCCACCCATTTTTCTGATCTTTCTTGATTAATAAAGTAATAGGTTCTAAGGAACAGTTCCAGTTATCTTTGAGTCTGCCTTCTCTATATTATGCTCTGAGAGACCTCGTAGAAGTTGAGATAAGAGGAATTTTGCATAACAAAGCTTCTCTCAAAGGACTGCAAAATCTGTTCTTTGGCCTCGAGGTCCAGTCTGGAGACACAGAGATGGGTAACCAAGGTATTTCTCTCAGTAGCTGCTGGGCAAATATATTCATTTAACATTGTTAGTCCTGCAGGAAGCAAAGGTACTTCCTCAGTGATCAAAGTGGAGAGGACAAGCAGCATGTTAATGGTACATTTAACCAAAAGCCTGTGAGTACTTTCAGAGCAAAATGGCTTGACACCTGCGTTCTTCTGGGGTGTAAGTAGAGGGCAATAATTGACCAGCTAGGCTGCAGACAACACCCATGCAGCTAAATTTGTGTAATGAGAAGATGGATACTCCATGATGCATTGCAGACACTGACAGTGAGTTTAAAGGTGTAGTCACAGTGTGTTTGTAATACACTGTGTTATAACTCCAGGACAAATTAGGCTGATGTCTGGGCATTTCAACCACTTCCCTGAAAAGTGAACCATTGATTGGGTCAGAATAATCCTAATCAACTTCTGCTTTAGCCTTAATGCACTGGAAAGCAGATATTTCAGTTATGATTCATCACAAGCTATGAAATATGCTGATAACACTCAGGGGCTACTCCAACTGGTCTGCTTAAGTTTCCATAAATTAGATCTGAATGTCTCTTATTCCAAAGCTGTGGTTGAGCAGGACAATGTAAATGTATGAGAAAAGGCTGACATCATTCCTCCTGACTCAGTTTTTCCCTCTTGTGCTTGCCAAGCAAGCTGTTTCTTGGAAAAAGGTTGTCTTTGTGGTCCCTAGATAATATGCTGTTTAATTTTTGCATTTCTTATACACATTACAAGAAAAGTGGAAGATTGACCAGTATTTATACACATGTGAAGATAACATTTGTCCAAATTAATTCTGTACCTTCATGGCAGGGTACAGCTCTTCTGAGCCCTACTCCAGTGCTCTATCCAGAAGGTTATGTTGCTTTTATAGTTGGCAGTAGTAATTTACTAAGCCTTAAATCATCAAGTTCTGTTAATGTCAGTGTTTGATACTAAAAATAGTGATGAGTCTGGCTCATTGTGCCTCTCTCCCATGTTTTAGTTTCTTATGGAAATGAGCATATGCCACACTGGTTTCCATATTTATCTCCAAATATTTTTTAACCTGAGGGCATTTTATCAGCATTCAGGAGACAAAAATCTGAGGCAAGTGCATTCTGTAAGAAAGCCAGCTGCTGAATCAAAAAGGGAAATACAAATTTGTAGTGCTCAAGGGGGAGGTTGTAATGTGATTTCTTGTACCTGCTGGCCACTCACTCTACATCCACCTCCAGGCTCCTGTAGGACACCCATGGGGGGAGCTGGCAGGTTGGTGACACTGGCTAGGAAAAGGGTGATGTCCTGGCAGGGAGAGGCTGAAATCACAGAGTGAGGACAGAGGAACACAGGGGACAAGCTCATAAGCAACCAGGATTTATGTGTTCCACTCAGGGCAAGCTCTGCTGCCCTTTTCACTGAAGTAGGGACACTGCTCTGGGGGTTTGCTGGGCTGCTTGGATCCACTGCCTGAAAGCACCATCATCACCTGGAGAGCCTCTCTCCTTCTCACTTTCCTCCTATCAAGGACACAGAGGCTGCCCTAGGCAAAAGTTGGAGTTTTAGGGTTTGGATTTTTTCCATATATCCTCCCAAGAGCAAAACTGATCAAAACAACTTGCAAATTGTCAAAATTCCCAGGAATCTGGAGGCTAGTGCCAGCTACAAAAATTGACTTTTTGCACAGGCTTGAGGACAGCTTTGCTTTGCTGAAGTAGGACTGGCAGAAATCCTCCAGGAGGGGAACTCCCTTTGCCTCTGAACATCAACGCTGCTGCTGAAGTGCCACTCCAACACCTGCAAGCATCTTAATTAATCAAAATTATGAGCCCAGTTAAACAACCCAGCCATCAAGCATCATCAAGCTTTATTTGGTTCCCATAAGAAGCAGCTTGATTAAATGTATTGCAGTTAAGTAGAGGGTACTGTAGATGTGGAACTAAGATAGAAGTTTGTTTGCAGTAGTATCCCAATAAATTGCAGGTTCTCATCTCACCTTGTTCACACATTCTGTCCTCCAGTTGTGGTTGCAGAGCCACCATCCCCATTTTGACTTGTTCCTGCCTTCTCTCAGAACTATGGTGGTGTGCTAAAATACATGTACAAAATACAGAGCCCAGCTCACTCTCTGAATTTCACCTCTCTTCATATTCCCCTTTGTCCACTTAGTGCCCTGGGGCCAAGATAATTGACTCATTCAATTGTTTGAAGAAGAGAAAACCCAGATGAGTTGCTACATAGAAACACCTGAGACAGTGCAAGAACTTAAATTCAGATTTTTCCCTTAAACCTGCAGGCTCTCATTCTCACCTTCCTCCAGGTCTGCTGTTGATATCATCATAAACCCCTTCTATTTGTCTTGGAGGACTACTTCATTTTTCTGCTGCTCAGTTTCAGGTTTGTATCTAAACTTTGTGTTCTCCTTGCCCTGTGTGAAACACTGCTTTATCACTATATCCTTCCCTCCAGACAAAGTTTATCTAAAATGACTAAGCTGTATCTACGTGCACAGACAGATCTGTCTCCCTCATGCTGGAGCAGCTCCTTTTCAACCTGCAGGTGTTGGTGTAGACTTTTATCCTCTGCTCTGCAGCACCTGCAGCTTGGATTCCTCCTTGTTCTCTGGGATCCCCTTCAGCAACTGCTGCCACAGACATTTATTGTTGTCTGCCTGTGGTCTGGCTCCAGGGGAGGTGTCTGGAATATGCTGGGGGCTGTTTATTTTTTTCCTATGATCTTCACAAACAGGAGATTATTTGTCTCTATTTGCTCTCTTTGAGTCTCTCTTTATCCTGTTTTCTCCTTCAGGCAGAATTCACTTTCAGATTGTGATGAATTCATCAGAGGATGGTGAACAGCATCCCTGTTTTTCCCTTTCCCTCACGATTGTTTGTTCTGTGCTCTTTTCAGGGGACTCTGATTTCTTCTCTCCTTCCCTATGTGCTTTATCTCCCCTGGTTGTTCTCACATTAGGACATTTCTCACCAGAGCCTCCTGGCAGGTGGCAGGTGATGGACCTGACCCTTGCTGGATGTGCCTAAGGTGGGTGAAGTGTGGGATCCATTTCCCCTCTCTCAGATCAGTGCTGGCTGAAGAGCTTTGTCCTCCCTTGCTGTGTGTCTGGCATGTGTGGGTGGGAAGGGGACACAAGCACAAGCACCATGGGCAGAACCTGGAGTGTTTCAGGCACTTGTGGGGAAGGACCATGGCACAAAAGCAGCAGATGCTGCAGGCTGTGTGAGGAGTGTTGACAAAATTGAGAGGTCTCTTGAGCCCTTGCTTCAAATGCAGCCAGTACCACGTGGCCCTGGTGGAATCTGGTTATGAAGAAATGAACCATCAGAATCATTCAGAATTTCAGCCCTCCCCAGGGCCTGAAAAGTTCCTCTCTGCTTCCTGCTGTGTGTCCCCACATCCCAGATGAATACTTCAAGATGTTTTTAAAATCCATTTCAGGGCAGCAGTGACACAGGCAACACAGGAATGCCTTTGGTTCTGGAGTACTTCTCTCAATCCATAGGAATCTTTGATCATTTGGGGCTTTCTCATCTCAAGGCCTCCCTTTCATCTTTTTTCTCTGCCTCCACACACTCTTTTCTGAAGAGAAGATCATAGGAAGCTGCCAGAACTATAGCAGATACTGTCCACCTACAGTCCTTAGAGACCATATCTCTTTAATTGGTGTCTCCTTTGTTGATCCCAGCAGCCTGGAAACTCACTTCTGATGCTGATCAATATTTTTTTTAACCATGCCATTTTAACTTGATGGTATCACAACCCAGCAAACACTGCCAAGAGTGCTATGTTGTATTTACTGAAATAATTCTCTGATTCTATTTGGCACCCTGTCTCCTGCAGCTGCTGAGCAGAGAGAAAAAGAGCCACACACCTCTTCTGGAAAAGCCTCATCATGTTGGAAAGCTGTGTAAAAAGAAATGGGGAGGAATGGAGATGGACACAGCTGATTTTAGCTCATCAGGTGATGTGGGCAAGGTAGAGATTTGCCCAACAGGCAGATTAGTAACTCTACAAATGCAAGCACCAATACTTGAGTTAAATAATGCTGTGAGCTCTGGGTGGGTTCCACCCCTCACAGGGACCCAGAGTTTACCACCCCTGGTGATTTCTGGGAACCCTGGTGATGGGATCTCCTGACCCAGGTTTCTGTAGTTATGTCCCCAAAGCTGCTCCTGGGGGACACTGTGGCAAGCTGGTAAGTATATAGGGATTTACCTGGGATAGTCTGCTACACCTTTTCTGAGCTGATCCCAAGGTGAGGACTCCATCCAGGATGAGTTAAATGGTGAGGAGCAGCTCTGTGAGAAACTAGGTGAGCAGGCACTGTGTTTAAAGCAAGCTAAATGGTGGTTGTGGAGTGAGACACTGAAAGTGAGGGAGTGAGTGAGCTGGGCAAAAGCACAAGTGGGAGAAGAAATTAATTATCAAAGTTTCTTTAAAACCACTGTGTTGAAAGGGAAGTTCAGAGCAGCCAGCCACTCTGGGCTTAGGGCTGATGAGATAGCTTAGTTAGAATGCCACCAGCACTGAAAATCCTGTGCCAACAGAAGCAGTGGGAAGGGGACTGTGCCTGGAATAGCTATGAGGTTTCCAAGAGGGCCTCACAGAGATTTATTGGGCTGGGAACCTTGTCTCACTCTGGGGGTCAGACTAAGGTGGCCCATTGCAATTACTTTTATCAGCAGCAGATGAAAGGGGAATTGGTGTTGGGAGTTCATGAACCCTCTCAAATGCTCCCAGCAGCCTGAGTCTCTGTGTTGTCCTCACAACACCTATTTCTGGGTAGGCAGAGTTGGTGTGTGCAGTGCCTGGGTGACAGATTGCTGTGCCCTGACCTGGAACAGGGGATGTCACATCTAGTTTTAGGCCTACATGCATATGTATGCTTGTCTCCATCCTTTTTCCCTATTTAGAGCAGCCCATGTTTATTAAAAAAAACAAAAAAAAACCACAAACAAAAATTAAAAACAAAAAACCCACCCACAAAAATAAACAAAAAAAAAATACCACCATCTTTTTCTCTAATATCAGTAGATAACTAGATAAGTGAGGGCATTTGAATTGTTATTCTGGAGCCAAGTGCTAGCTTCAGATCAGTGGTAGGGCATCCCTCAGATGAAGAAAAAGGTTTCACCATCTGGAAAGATCCTGCAAGGTTGTCTTGAACCAGTGCTTGGGTGAGAGAGCTGAAGGTGATTAACTGCTTGCTGTGATACAGATGCTGAATGAAGAGAATGGTTGAAGTAATAGAAAAACCCATTTCTGTTCTCTTGCATCATAAGTTCCCAAGTTTATGCTCAGTGAGTTTATTTAAATTGGACCACTGCTTCTATTTGGAGCTAATATTTTTGTTTTCTTCAATAAAATGTGTTTTCTAATGTTGTTGTCCCTCCCCAAACCACAGCCAAACAGCATCTCAGCCTACTTTCTTAAATCAAGAGAATTGTTTATGTCCTTGGGAGCTGGCATAATAGCATCTGAAGGAAGCAATGAGACACAACAGGAATTCATTCATAAGTTAATGAAAGCTGTGCAGTACAGCATAAGGATGATCAGGGCAGGTCTTAGGCAGCATTTGTCAAGCTAAATTCCCTTCTGTTGAAATTGTTCTCCTTGGAAGAATCATGGACTTAAATACTTAATAGAAGCAGCTTCAATACTGCTTGTATACAGGTTTGTTATATAGTATATCTTGGTACAAAGATGTGCAATAGAACAGGGTACAGGACAAACAGGAGAAAGATGATACGGAGCAAAAAAGAAAGAGAAAATTGCTTAAATCCCTCCCAAAGTGGGAAAAGCACCACCTGGGTAGTATGGCATATTTTCCGTGGAATTTATCACCTGGAAGCAGAATGTTTTGGTACTCAGGGGACTGATCTGGAGATGGAGCCAATGCCAAACACCTGATAAAACCAAAGCACACAGCCTGAACCCATCTGAAGAAACACTGAGAGAGCTGGAAGGGAGTTTGTGTGCAAGATCTTAACCAGAAGTTGGGCTACAGTGAACAAGGTCAACTCCCCTTGATTTGGGATTGCTCTCGTGGTGGGAAAATGGGGCCCTAGAGTAAACATGGACTTGAATGCTAAAGCACAGAGCAGGCTGTGGTGGAATATCACAGCATCTCCTGGGCTGTGAGTCAGACCAGACTCGTCACCATCACGCGGCTCTCCCGTCACCAGGACGAGTGTGTCCCCTCCCAGACCTGCCCTGCCCTGTGCCTTCAAGGGAAAGGAGCCACAGCTCAGCTCTGTGCCTCTCTGTGCCCCAGCCAGGTCTGCAGCAGGACACTGTGCCCAAAGGACCAGCCCTGCTCCTGTTTCCCCTTGCTGCAAGTCCAAGGGATTGTGTGGGATTGGAGGAGCCCATGGCCAGGTGCCCTCCTGAGGCACGGGCTGGCAGAGGAGCTGGGGCTGTGTCCTGGTTTGAAGGACAGGTGTTTGCCAATAAAGGCAGAAGCTTCTCTTTGAAATGGAGAATGTAAACCCCTACCCTCCAAATTATTATGATTTTGAAATTAAGGGGCTCTCAGGAAAAGAGATGAGAATTAGGAAGAACAGTTCTTTACTAGGAAAATTAAAATAGAAATGCAGTATTACACAGAACAATCCCAAACCCTGCCAGAGTCAGAATCCAAGCTGACACCCGTCAGTCAGTCAGGGTGTTGGCACAGTCCCATTCAATGGTGGCTGCATCCTCCTGCAGGGGCAGATGTGGTTCAGCTGGAGCAGTGCTCCTGGAGAAGGTGCAGTTTCCTCTGAAGGTCCAGGGATGATGTGAAAGGTCTGGTTTTCCTCTGGAATCCAGTGGAAAGAAGATTCCTTGGTGTCCAAAATGTCAGTTTTTATCTGGGTAGGAAAGGCTTGGCTCCTCCCCTGGCTGGAGCATCTCCCAGTGGGATGATGGAATTTTATCAGTCATGCCCTGGGACTCACTGGCCATGAACAGGAGATATCTCCTGGAGGGAGGATGGGCTGTAGGAAGATAAAGATGATTGCCCAGCTGGTTTAAAGATGGCCCATGAGCAGATAATGTGTGCCAGGAGATCAGGGTCACTGCCCCACCCGGCTGCAGCAGATGGGGACAGAATCCACATTTCTGGCACATCAACCCAACACAGGCTGTTATCAGCCCTCTCCCCCATGGAGGTGGCCCTGTGATTTTCCTGCCTGGGGAAAGTTAAGCACAGTCAATTATGTGAACAACCTCTCTCAAATGAGAGCAAGGAGCTGAGTTACCAAGCCTGTTTTCTGTGGATCTGTCCTGCAGTGCACACAGGGGGATCTCTCAGGGCTCTGAGTGATCAGAGCTCTGCTGCAGGGCAGGATGTGCCTGTCACCCACACGGATTGAGATGCCTGAATCAGCACATTCGTTTCCCCAACAGTGGGAGCATTAGTAGGTTTATTTTCCATCTAGATGCTTGTTGACATGCATGGTGTAAACCCATCATTCCAGCTAACACTGACAGAGGCGGAGAGGTCTCTTAGTAATTAACCACCAAGCTCAGATGTTGCTGAGAGTGGGAGAGGAGAGGAGCTGCAAACAGCATACTAGCATCAGCTGCCTCTTTCTTAAAAAAAAAATAAAACCTGCCAAACAAGTTTAAATTGCTTAGAAAGCTCTGGGAGTTGGAAATAAAAAGAAAAACAAAACAAAAAAACCTGCAATTGCTCTGGGGAAGGAAGAGAGAGGCAGATTTGTGGTACTCTAACAGAGCTGCCAGGAGCCCAGCTCAGACTAGCTGGAGGAGATAGACATCATGCTTACAGTGACTTCTCAGACTGGAAGGGGTTAACCAAGCTGTTAACTTTTCCATTCCAGCACCTCAGGCTACAAGCTAAAGTTGAGTTCCCAGGAAGGACCCCTCATCTCCAAATATTGGCAAGCTGTGAGCTACAGCTGGTGTTTGCTGAGACTAATCCTTGAAAGCCCAAATGCCAAGGCTGATCATCAGCCTGAGCCTCAAAGGAAAGATCCACATGCAGCACCTGAAGCCCCTGGACTCAGGTAAATGGAGGCAGTGGCTTTTTCATTTTCATTTTCTGCAATACTGTTTCTGCTTTTTAGGGAAGAAAGAGTTAGTGGATGGTGGAGCAGCACTTTGGGCATTCCTCAGGACTGGGCTGCAGTGCCAGTGGGGATGTCATGGTGGTATAATTTACCTTACCCCTGTCACTGACCCAGAGCCCCCTCCCTGCTCTGCTCTGTGCAATCTCAGGGTGCACAAGTGAGGCAGCCCAAAATCGCAGGTTTATTTTCCTGTCTGTTTTATCTTCCTGAGATCTGTCTGCTGTCTCCTGGCCGGCGCTCTGCAGGCTCTCAGGTTGCCAAGGGAAGCAGACATTCCTCCCCAGGTCTCAGCCCTGCACTTGCTGCTGCTGTCTGAACTCGATTAAGATAAGGGGCTCTGTGGGCAGGGACACGGCTGCCCTCTTGCTGAGGCAGTGCCAAGCAGGCTGGGAGCTTTCAATAAGAAGTAATTAATGGTGGAGCAGACTCCTGCAATCCTGCAGTCTCCTCTATTTCTGTTACTCAGGTTTTTAAAGGCAACGGGATCACAGTGGTTTGACTTCCTTCTCTGGCCAAGAAAAGGAAGCACACTTAATCTGTGACCTCACATCCATCTTCTGCCCTTTATTAGCACCATCTGTCTCATTCTGCCTGCTGAAAGGCGACTGTGCCCATCCTCATGGCTGGGACAATACAAATATTGCTCAATTACAGCCATGCTCCAAATGCAATTACTCAGTTGCAGTGTTAATTGAATTATTTGAGTTTAATTATTCCATTAGGACTTTTGTCAGTACAGTCTAAGCTGCTTGCTTTCTCTCTGGGCTAGCATCACAATGCAGCATCTGGCCACACAGGGAAGGACTGGTTTTACTCACTCAGACCTAGTTAGGCTGAAGAAAGCCTGGCACTGTTCAGAAATGGTGATCTCCAGTTCAAGGAGAGTTGTCAAAGCTGCAGGGACCTTCTTTACTCCAGTCAAAGCACAATACTTATAAACAGAGAACAGGGACTATTTATGCAGAAATAATTTTGTGCAAAGAGCTAGCGGCAAAAATACTTGTCAGGGTTTTGTAAGTGAAGGAATCAGCCCTTAAAGATGCTTGGCAGAAATCAAAAGGAGCAGTTGCACAACATGAGCCTGTAATAGGGACAATATAAAGTCAGTGAGACAGTTGCTAAGGGCTGCTCACAGTCACAGAGGGGCTGAGATGGGGCTGCAGTGTGAAGATCTCCAGTTTTTGTGGTAAATTCACCCAGGCAAACAGAAAAACTACTTGGAATTTACTTCTGATTCCTATACCAATATCCTGCCACTATCACCAAAGCACAGAATTGTTAGGGCAGGAAGGAGATAATTTAATCCATCCCATCACTGGGTTTTCCTCACTCTTAATGAGAGGAATGTTACATTAAGATCACCCAGAGCCCTTGACTCCTGGTGTACACTATTATTAAAAAGGGTACTCGAATCTTTCCCTCCCTTCAGCCATCCAAGTCCTGCAGCATCAGCTCAGAGCTGTGACAGGTGCACTGGAAATAGCCCTGCCTGTCTCAGAAGGAGCTTTTCACCCACAGGCTCTTCTGCTGTGAGCAGAGCTCAGGCTGCAAAGCCTCTGCTCAGCAGCAGCCCAGAGCCCTGACTGCCACAGACAGCCCTGGCTTTGTGCTTGAGCTGTGTGCTGTGCTTTGGAAATCCTCCTCTTGCCTTAAAGCTGCTGCCCTTGCAGCTCTGGGAGCAGCAGTTCCTGGGGTTTGCAGGGGCAGGTATCACCCTCCCAAGAGACAGCAGCGTGCAGGGCAAGGATCTCTGAGGTGGGGACATCTCTGGTGGTGTGGGGGTTTTGGGGCTGGTTCATTTTTATGAACCCTGTGGGGTTCAAGCTGCTGGGACAGTTTTTCCTGAATCCCTTGTGACTGGTGATCCAGGGAATCCATCCATTTTGTCTCTTTGCTCCATCACACCCCTCCCTCACACTCCTGCATTGGTTTTATTGACACAGTGGGGCACAGGAGAGGAAGTAGAGGTCAGAATCAGGGTGGGAAATGGCAATTTTGTGACAGCTTCAGGTAAAATGCTCTGCCCTAGCAGCCACAAGTATCAAGGGATCATGGTTAATCACAGATGTAAGGGGATTAGGTGGTAGACACAGTTGTGCTTTAAATATTTTTTGTAAACATGGGCTTTATCTGCCATGTGCCTCATTAACAGTGCAGAGATATTGGCACTTTGATCCTGGCTGGTGTGGTGGAGTTTGAAGGAGGCAGGACCCACTGTGGCTGTCATTTCTCAGTCCCACTTTGCAAACATCCCTTCCCTTCCCAGGAGAGGTGGTTTTCTTTACAGGGTACCAAATCTCATCCATCTTTGGTGAGCACTGTCTCCATCAGACCCTCCTGGTGAGCTATTTGAGGCTGGAATACTTGGCATGGATGTGCCAGGAGTCCTGCCCTCCTGATGGATGTGTGACTTATTACCGAATTCACCCTCAAAAAAATGGAGAAGTTATGCCAAGAGAAAAGGATGAGCCTTTCAGGGGCAGAGTGGTGGCTAAACATGCTACAGAATAACTGCAGAGAACTGTGAAAATAGCTCCTAAAAAGCCTCAGGGGCTGAGTGATCCTCAGGGCTGCTCCCAATGGCCTGGGTGCCACATCTCCCAGCTGTGGCTGCAGAGCCTGTTTGCTGCTCAGCATGCATTGAGCCCATTGTGTGGCACTGGTGGATTGAATTTCCCAGGTTCTTTGCTGTGTTAATTCCTACATTCTCCAGGAATACACCTGGGGCTCTGTCAGTCCTTTCCTCTCCCATGTGTGCCTTTCTGCATCTGCAGCCTGCAGCATCATCCCAGTTTGAGAGAGGACACCCCCATCAGCGTTACCATCAAATCCCTGCATGTTCCAGCTAAACAAGGAATTGGATTTCCGTGCCTGCAGCATCTCAGCATCTCTGTACCTGCCCTGTTTCCCTGCCTGCTCTCTGGGATGTCTCTTTATTTCACTTCTGGTAGATCTCAGGTCTTTGAAGCTCAGTTTTGCAAAGTTGCTCCAGTGCAGGAGAGGCACCAAGGCACAGACTGGGGCAGCCTCCTGCTGGGGCTCCCTGGCTATTCCCATGGCAAAATGGAGTGGATTTATGGGGAAAGCAGTAGCCTGGCACTGAGAAGCCTTCATCCATCACCCTGCTGTGCCCCAGGCTCTGTGGGGAGCTCTGGGTGCTGACAGCCTCCTGTGTGAAGCAGGAGGGAGCCAGGGGGGCTCTGAGCATCACCAGAGCCCTGCAGTCAGGCAGCAGCAGCCCTGCCTGAGGCTGAGGGTGTGGATGTGCAGGAGCCACCAATGTCCCCTGCCAGCTCTGGTGCCCCAGCTGGGCTGGGTTTGCCATAAATCCATCCCTGTGTGCGTCACAGGCAGCCAGAGCCAGGCCTGGGGGGCTTTGGAAAGCAGCCTCTGGATTTGTAATTTTGTTCTTCTGACTCTAACACCTCATTTAATATTTCACAGCCCCGGAAATGCATTCTGTGCCAAAGGCTGGCTGCAGGTTCAGCCACTAACATTTACATTATTAGGCTGGGGCTCCAGAGCCTGTGCTCAGCGAGGTGAGCAGGGTTCTTCCTGTGCTCCTAACTGGAAATACAGGGCTGGCAAAAACTTTTGGCACTCGACTTTTAGTGCTGATCCAGCTGATGGTTATGGGTGGTGGAGAAGAATCAGGATAACATTGCTTTTTGGAAACTTTGCCCCAAGTTCTCTTTAAATGCAAAGTCTGGATTAGGGTGAAGCCATCAAGAAGAGTGTTGGGCCCACACAATCCCTTTTTGTGGTCCTCTTCTGAACAGCTTCCAGACCCTCTAAATACACAGGTTTAAATAATTGCCCTTCAGTCTGGAAATATTGGCTCCTCTCTTGTATCAAATAACACCTAATGTCATTGTTGCTGAAGGCAACTAGGATGAAATTGCCTGCCTTATTTTTCCCAGTGTGTTGGCTTTATGCATTTGGCAGCATTTGGAATCAAATCAATCTTGCTTTCCTCTCCCGGACAGGTACTTAGTTTTGCTGATGTCAGGGTACAGCTTTAGTGCAGAGAAGGGAGAGGAGGCAAACCATGGCTGAGAACACAGGGAATTGGGTTCCAAAGCCCCACAGGCTCAAGGAAGATTAAGGCCAGTGCATTAAATCATAGAAAGGTGTGGGTTGGAAGGGATCTCAAAGACCACCTCATTCCACCCCTCTGCCTTGGGCAGGGACACTTTCCACTGTCCCAGGCTGCTCCAAGCCCTGTCCAGCCTGTCCTTTAACATTTCCAGGGATGGAGCAGCCACAGCTTCTCTGGGCACCCTGTGCCAGGGCCTCACCCTCACTGTAAACCATTTCTTTCTTATGTCTAATCTGAACCTGCTCCCTGTCAGTTCAAAGCCATTCCCCCATTCCTATCACTCAATGCACTTGTTAAAAGTCCCTGTCCAGCTCTCTTGGAGCTCCTTTAGATACTGGAAGGGTATTCTCCAGATTTAAGAGGTTCTCAGGCTGAACAATCCAAATTTTCTCAGCATGTCTCCACAGGAGAGGTGCTACAACCTGAGTTTCCCAGGCCCAGTGCTGGTACCTTCTGCAGAAAAGGGCTGCAGAGGTCTGGAGAGCTCAGTTTTGGGAGTGTTGATGTGCCACTTGCTGGGGGATTTGTACCTGCTGCAACCCATGAAGTGCTCCTTGCTGTTCCCCCTATGGCAAAGCTGCCTTTCAAATAAAGGGCAGTGGTTTTTCTGAGGAGGAGTTCCAAGGGACAGCCTTCCTCTCTAAAGTACCCCAGGACCTGGACTCCTGACCAGGGGACAGGGTGGAAAATCAGCTTTGAAAGGAGCTCAGGTGGATGCACTCTGCTTGTGTCAGGCCTTGGTCCCTGGCACATGGAGCACATGTACAGCATCCCCTGGGCTGTGAGTGCCCAGCTAGCTCACAGAGCCAGACCTTTCCTTTCCCCTTTCCCCTTTCCCCTTTCCCCTTTCCCCTTTCCCCTTTCCCCTTTCCCTTTTCCCTTTCCCCTTTCCCCTTTCCCTTTCCCCTTTCCCCTTTCCCCTTTTCCCTTTTGCTGTAGATGATCCCTTTCATCCTCTTCAAGAGGCTTGCCTCTTAAATCTCTTTGTTCACCTCGTTTAAACACTGCAGCCCACTCCAGCTGTGCCCCAGCTGCTGAGGTGCCCAGGGGATGCTCTCCCTGGGCACACAGATCTTTAGGAGGCTGCTGTGCTGTTCAGCTGCTGCTTTGCTTTGTTGAACTGCCTTCATCCTGACCCATGAGTGTGTTTTTAAATCTTATTTTCTCCTCCCACCCCATCCCCTTCCCTCTCCTGCTGAGGAGGGGAGGGATAGAGCAGCTTGGTGGGTACCTGGCATCCAGCCAAGGTCAGCTCACCACAGGAGTGCAATCTTCATTCCTTGCTTTATTTGTGCTGTGGCTGCTTCGGGCTACAGTTACCTTTAATTACTGGCTCTGCTGAGGCTGGTTGAGTCTTTTCCAGTGAATGGTTTGGAGGTCCTTGCTCCCAAACAATGAAACCACTTAGCATCACTTATCTTTTAAATCAGAGTTTATATTTAGCTGGTGCCTTCCATTCAGGCTGCTTCTCCACACCTGCACAGAGAAAAGCCCTGCAGTCCTGCTGCTCACAGGAGGATTGGAATGCTCCCCATCCCTGCTGCTACAGCTGAGTTGGGGTGTGACACCCAGGAGGACATCAGGCCCCATGCTGCCTGCCTTGATGCTGAGCTCAGTTTTGGCAGTTCCTCCACTTTGATCATCTTTAGAGTCTTCTAAACGTGTACAAAGCCATTAAACTCACACAGCCACCACACAGAGGAGAGAGCAGCAGACAGTCCCCTGACTGTGTGAGAGGAGCTTCTCTTTCATGGGGGGTGGAAGCAGAGCTCGGTGAAGGGACAAGCTGTCTGCTCTGGATCCCAAAGGGCTCGAGACTTCTGAAAATAAGTGTCATAAACCAGGAGATGGGATTGTTTGTAATGAAATAACTTGGGTTTAATGCAAGCTGAAGGGAACTGGGAGCAGCCTCAGCATTCCCCAGCCTGTTGTTTCCCTTTACACACAGTCCCAGGAACAGAAACTGCTGCAAGAAATTCCTCCAGCCAGCACTGGCTCCAGCAGCAAGAGCTGTGCTCTCAGCACAAACTGGGGCAATGAGGAGGGAAATCATCCTTCCCACCATCCCACCCCACTGATGGTGGCTTTGGGAGAGCTGTCTGGAGAGACTGGAGAAGAAACAACTTCAAACAGGATCCATCAGATCCTTTTGGTCCAGAGTGACCCACACCCAGCAGCCAGGACACTTTCCCCTCTGCCAAGCCCAGCTGTGTGGTGTCTCCTTGGAGCTGGGGGTGACTGAAGCCCTGTCCCTCATTTCCCAGGAGGGAGCAGTGTTTGGGGTGCAGCTGTGTGCTCAGGGGATGCTCTGCTCAGTGCTTGATCTGCAGCTGTGTGCTCAGGGGATGCTCTGTCCAGTGTTTGGGCTGCAGCTCTGTGCTCAGGGGATGCTCTGCCCAGTGTTTGGGGTGCAGCTTTGTGCTCAGGGGATGCTCTGCTCAGTGTTTGGGGTGCAGCTGTGTGCTCAGGGGATGCTCTGCTCAGTGTTTGGGGTGCAGCTGTGTGCTCAGGGGATGCTCTGCCCAGTGTTTGGGCTGCAGCTCTGTGCTCAGGGGATGCTCTGCTCAGTGTTTGGGGTGCAGCTGTGTGCTCAGGGATGCTCTGCTCAGTGCTTGATCTGCAGCTGTGTGCTCAGGGATGCTCTGCTCAGTGTTTGGGGTGCAGCTCTGTGCTCAGGGGATGCTCTGCCCAGTGTCTGGAGCTGCAGCTGTGTGCTCAGGGGATGCTCTGCCCAGTGTTTGGGCTGCAGCTGTGTGCTCAGGGATGCTCTGCCCAGTGTTTGGGGTGCAGCTGTGTGCTCAGGGGATGCTCTGCTCAGTGCTTGATCTGCAGCTGTGTGCTCAGGGGATGCTCTGCCCTGTGTCTGGAGCTGCAGCTGTGTGCTCAGGGGATGCTCTGCTCAGTGTTTGGGGTGCAGCTGTGTGCTCAGGGGATGCTCTGCTCAGTGTTTGGGGTGCAGCTCTGTGCTCAGGGGATGCTCTGCCCAGTGTCTGGAGCTGCAGCTGTGTGCTCAGGGATGCTCTGCCCAGTGTTTGGGGTGCAGCTGTGTGCTCAGGGGATGCTCTGCTCAGTGTTTGGGGTGCAGCTCTGTGCTCAGGGGATGCTCTGCCCAGTGTCTGGAGCTGCAGCTGTGTGCTCAGGGATGCTCTGCCCAGTGTTTGGGGTGCAGCTGTGTGCTCAGGGGATGCTCTGCCCTGTGTTTGGGGTGCAGCTGTGTGCTCAGGGGATGCTCTGCTCAGTGTTTGGGGTGCAGCTGTGTGCTCAGGGATGCTCTGCCCAGTGTTTGGGGTGCAGTTGTGTGCTCAGGGGATGCTCTGCCCTGTGTTTGGGGTGCAGCTCTGTGCTCAGGGGATGCTCTGCCCTGTGTTTGGGGTGCAGCTGTGTGCTCAGGGGATGCTCTGCTCAGTGCTTGATCTGCAGCTGTGTGCTCAGGGATGCTCTGCCCAGTGTTTGGGGTGCAGCTGTGTGCTCAGGGATGCTCTGCCCAGTGTTTGGGGTGCAGCTGTGTGCTCAGGGGATGCTCTGCTCAGTGTTTGGGGTGCAGCTCTGTGCTCAGGGGATGCTCTGCTCAGTGCTTATCTGCAGCTCTGTGCTCAGGGATGCTCTGCTCAGTGTTTGGGGTGCAGCTGTGTGCTCAGGGATGCTCTGCTCAGTGCTTGATCTGCAGCTGTGTGCTCAGGGATGCTCTGTCCAGTGTTTGGGGTGCAGCTGTGTGCTCAGAGGATGCTCTGCCCAGTGTTTGGGGTGCAGCTCTGTGCTCAGGGGATGCTCTGCTCAGTGCTTATCTGCAGCTCTGTGCTCAGGGGATGCTCTGCCCAGTGTTTGGGGTGCAGCTGTGTGCTCAGGGATGCTCTGCCCAGTGTTTGGGGTGCAGCTGTGTGCTCAGGGATGCTCTGCCCAGTGTTTGGGGTGCAGCTGTGTGCTCAGGGATGCTCTGCTCAGTGTTTGGGGTGCAGCTGTGTGCTCAGGGATGCTCTGCCCAGTGTTTGGGGTGCAGCTGTGTGCTCAGGGATGCTCTGCCCAGTGTTTGGGGTGCAGCTGTGTGCTCAGGGGATGCTCTGCCCAGTGTTTGGGCTGCAGCTCTGTGCTCAGGGATTCTCTGCCCAGCACTACATGCCATGCTGGCTGCCTGACCCTGCTCCATGCAGGATGAGATGCCAACGAGAGGGCAAAGATCCCTCATCTAATTTTTGTGCTATATTTGTACATGAGAGAAGGAAAGTGAGCAAGAGCCACGCTGATGCTGGGAACTTGATGGCTTTAGGTGAATTGAGAGACAGGGCACTCCAATTAAGGCTTCTTTTTCCTTTTTGCACACAATTCCTCTCTTTTCCTCTGCCTGCCTGGGCTACCTGCAGTGCTCCCCGTGGCAGGAGGGGGCTGTGGGGAGTGGGGTTGTGCATCCCTGGGAGGAAGCAGGAGGGGTGCAGGGACAGTCAGGCAGCATCAGGGGACAGCCTGTCCCACCAAAGGGACATGGTAACTCCCTTCTGGCTCTGGCCATGCATAGAGTGAAATGAAATGCACCGTTCTCTTGACAGTGTTTCAAAATGCCATTAAGGGATCAGAGCATGCTCCAGCCTGGGTGCTGGCAGCAGGCAGGGGAGTGAAATAATTGATTGGCTTCTCCCTGTGATCCAAAAGGGTTTCGATGTCAGGCCATTCATTGTGGTGGCTGGAATGCCAACACAATCCGTCGGAGCTGCGGCCGCCAATGGGTGACTGTGCTAATGGCCCATCCGGGCTGATGGATGGGCTGGGGGAGATGCTGCTGCTGAGCAAGGAGGAGGCAGCAAGAGCAGAGTGAGGCAGCAACAGGCACTTTCCCAGCCACTGTGGGAGCTGGAAGTGGGAGGCACTGGCCAGGCAGCTTGGGCAAATATCCATGTCCTGGCCCCTCTGCTCAGGGTGGTCACACAAGAGGTAACATCTGAATTTAGCCACTTTATTTTTGCAAGGTCTGGACTACAGAGTAACAAAGAGATGGCAAGCTCTGTCTCTGTCCTCCCTGCAGTGCCTTTTAAAACTCAGGTATATTTCTTTATTTTGAATTAAAAGTGCACTGGGTTTGCCAGCATCTTCAGGTAAATGAAAGACAAAGCTGAATGCAAAAGAGAGGGCAGTAAGAAATAATAAGATTAGCGATCCCAGAGAGGGCAGTTGTGCTAATTAGCAGCAGACAGGGGCTGATGTGCTCCCCAGCACACCAGCCCAAACTCCTTGTGGATCTGCTGGCTGCTCCTGCCTCCCCAGAGGCACATCTCTGTGTTTTGGGAGCATCGCTCCTGTTTACACTGGGCTGAGCAGGAGGAGAGGTGGTGGCTGTGGTCCCCCTGCCCTATTTCAAGGCCTGCCTTGAAGGAGATGTCCACTGGGGAAGGTTTGACTGCATCCCAGCCCCAAACCATGGCTGTGGTGAGGATTCAGTTTGGTGGCTCATAGGAGGAGGACTGGGGCTTGTCAGACTCCTGGTTCAATCTGCATTAGTGGGACCATGCTGGGCTCTCCCAGCAGCACCTTTCCTCCCCAAAAACAGCTTCCATACCTGTCTGCAAGGGAACAGATTGACTTCTAATGGTTGCAGCTCAAGGAGCCTCTCTTGGTTATTGATCACCTACTGATTACTCCAGCACTTGGTATTCAGCTTGTAAATAAGATTACAGGGTAAATCTAAAATGGAAGCAGAGGGATGATAAAATTCTGCTCATTTACAATATACTCAAAGAAGTTTCCCCCTTCTGCCCCCCCTCCAGCTTTATTATGAAGTCCAATAAAATACCCTGGGGACAAGAAGGAAGAGAGAGTAGCAATTCAAAGGCAACATCAAAAGGCATCTCTATTTATTTTAGCGTGTCAACAGGCACAGAGAGATGCTCCCAGCCAAATGTGGCAGCTGCTCCAAGTGCAGCAGCCCAGCCCCTTCCCTGCCATCCCCAGCCAGCTCTGCTCAGCCCAGGGCTTCACCTGCTCTGTGCTGCAAAGACAGGCACAATCCCATCCATTTCCTTCAGATCTCAGATAAGTTTCTATTTTCATGGCAAGCACTTCAGGTGTTAGATGGGGAGTTCAATGCCATAGACTGTTCTCACTGCTTTCAGCCCATCTCTGCAAGAGAGAAAAAAACCAAATGCTCTGTGGCTAAAAATAGGAGTTCCTCCTCTTTCTCCATGCTCTGCAGGGCTGTCCTTTGGGCTCCTAGCAGTGCTGAGTGCCCTGGATCTACCACAGCAAGATGGAGACAGTGATTCAATGGCAGGGTATTTAAGAGCTCTGCCCACCTTTGCCAGCCTTGGAAGCATCAGTCTTGTGATATCCAATGGCTGGAGTAAGCCCCAGCTGCTGGAGTCACAGGAATTCATGAGGATTTTAAAATCTGGGAGAAGCCCAGTCTTTTCCACTGGACAGCCAGGGGAGGTTTCTCCCAGCTCCATCCTCTGAGGACAGGGAAAGCATCTCCCTGCTCTGAGAGCAGCCAGGACATCTTCACAGGGACCTTTGCAGGCACTGCCCAAAGGACAAGGCTTCTCTGCACCTTCTTTATGGATGCTACTGCTTCAATCAAGGGGGAAAAAAAATCTCCTGGAGTTAATTTAGGACCTGACACCATCCAGCTTTAGGTAGCAAGGCTCAGGAGGATGGGTTGTCCTGCCTTTCCCCTGTGGGGTCTTGAGGAGATTTGAGAACATTCTGTGTAAATTGTGCTTTTCCCCAGGAACTTTTGAAGTGATTTGCCCTCAGCAGGAATTGTGCCAAGTTGTTATCCTTCATTGCCATGTCAGGGGAAGCTGTGGCCCCCATTCCCTGGGAAGATTTGGACTCCCTGGTGCTTAGAGCAGGTTGTGTCCTTGCTGCTGGTAGTGGGGCACCAGCATTGGTCCCCTCCAAGGGTGTCACACTGAGTGCCAGCACCAGCACTGAGGACAGAGTACTTTTGTGGCAGTGTTCCCTCAAGAATGAGGCTTTTAAATATAGCAGGATTGACTCGAGATTCCAGATTAATTCACTTTTAAATACCAGCTCTTGGATTCTCATCCCCTGCTTCTAGGTGGGTATCCCCAAGGCTCAGCAAGTGTTTATGAGATCTTGAAATTTAATCCTCGAAGAATACATTAAAATTTCAATTCCTTGTGCAGTCCAGTGATTTTGGAGGCTGAGGCCTGGAGGAACAAGCAAACATTCTGAGACAATCAGAACCAGCAGCGTTTTGTGCTGGTGGGACTGGGCCATCTGAAGTGCTGATCCCCTTGGGGCAGTGACAGCCTGCACAGCCTGAGGCATTTATAAGGTAGGTTGAATGAGGGTTTTCACAGCCTTTGAGTAGTCACTGAGTTCCCCCTTTTCCCTTTTTAAGAGGAGGCAAAATCTTCCACTTCCTTCAGGGCAAGGCCTTCTGCCTGTGATCCACAGAGCCCATGGATTATTTCTTGGGATAAGGAAAAAGATAAAGTGTTTAAAGCCTCTAAGTGCAAGGGTAAACTTCCAGAGGGGATTGTGCCTCCTGGAGAAATTTCAGTGGCATCCACAAAGCCTTTCACAAGCAGTTTCTGGCTGCCAAGGGATGGGGCAGCCCCGAAGCTGTGGAATCATTGGCATGAACCTTCCAGATATTTGCAAGCCCAGCTGAAGGTTCCCTCACCCTCTTCATGTTTTCAAGCTCACAGCCTCACCCAGCTGCTGGGGAATCTTCAGGTTTTCAGCAGAAAAAAAACCCCCAGGACCCAAAGAACACCCATCCCTCTTCACAACCCCACTGCTGCTGGGCTGGAATGGCTGGGGAGCAAAACCTGCAGCTTCATTTCCCCAGCAAGAAGAGCCCTCTCCAGCCTTCAAAGGGACCACAGCAATTCACAGCCACCCTGAAAAATAAAAAAAAAAAAATGCTACCTCCTATCCAAAAAGGTGAAAAGACAGGACAAAGTTAAAAGCAACTCCAAAAATGACTGCTGAGAATAGAAATATCCGTGTGTAACCATGGCTTCCCCAGCACACACATGCCTGAAATGCAGGTGCTGTGCTGGGAAGTGGCCCAGGAAAATGCTCCACTCCTGGGGCTGGGGATGATGCTGGGGGCAGTGATGTCCTCAGCCCAGGGTGGGGGTCCCTGTGCTGAAAGTGCCTGGGCAAGGGGCAGAGAGGTGAAAACCCCAAAAGATCTCTAGTCCCAGAGGTGCTTGTAGGAGCTCAGACCTCTCCTGCCAGAGCCAGCCTCAGTGGAGGGGCTTTCCTGGGGGTGTTACACCCACCCTCCCCTTGGGAGCACAGCTAAAATCCTCTGGGACAGGAAAAGGCCACTTGCCCCCAGCACAACCTTTATTTCAGCCTGTTGGGTGCCTTTGATCCACCCAAGAGGCTCCCTGCACACCCCAGACCCACCATCCTGCTGCCACCAGCTCTTCCACCCCCAGCCCCTCCACCACGGAGGGATTCATCCTGCAGGAAGGGAATTGGGGCACAAACACGTGCCAAGACTGAGAATGTCAATATCTGACTGCCTTTGGTTCCTTCCTCCAAACAAATCTCTGTATCTCTAATTATCACACTTGCCTATGGTACACACCGGCTTAATATGGAAAATGAGTGTGGAGGATTTATTACTGCTGATCCTTGATCTTTCTTTTTTGATATTAAAGCATGTTTAATTCATTGCAATGTAGATTGAAGTAAGGTAGGCCATGGGCAGGCTGAGATTTGCTTGGGGAGGATTTTTGGCTGCTCCTGCTCCCCTCCATGCTGACTCTGTGTCAAGCCCTGGCTGAATCACGTCTGCTTTCACCACCACACTTTCTCTGCATGTGGATTTATGGTTGTTTAGACACCAAGATCAGGGAGACTGCTGTAAATGTGTTATTTTCACTGAAGGGACAGAGCTTACAACCCTGCTAGATGCAACAGCATTGGTGGTTTCTGAGGTTTTAAGCTTTCCTAAATAGATGGCCATCTCTGTCAGTATGAATCAGCTCTTGCTTTCAGAAAAGCTTTCTTTTCTTATTTTGTTACAAGAGCCCTTGGCCTTCAGTGCCTAGTTTGCATTGAATCTTCAATGATTGTGAAAGCATTTCTCAGCCTGGGAGTGTGCTGCAGAGCCCAAACCTTTTCTGCCCTATTTTGCAGTGCTGCTTCTGCAGCGTGATGGGACCTTGGCCACTTACACAGGGCCCTGCTCGTGGGGTCTCAAAGGGATTTTCAGGGCAGGGGAGAGAGCAGAGAGGGTCCAGGGATGAGTAGACATAATTTATTAATTATTAAACCCATATTGTTGAATTGTACACTGTGATCTTATCCAAGCATGAATTCTTGTAATTTTCATCAGGTCACCCAAACATCCATTCTCATGATTCTTGTTGCAATTACATCATTTCTCATGATTCTTATTATGATTAAACAATAATTATATTCAATTACCAAACAATCATTATATTTAACAATCACATTATTTATCATATGATGATTACACAGGTGCAGACAAAGGTCAACATTCATTCCCAGGGTCTAGTTCCCTTTCCCAGGCTTACCAGATCCAACCTTTTTTTTCCATCCCCTGAATCTATTGTATAAAATTCCCATGTTTTAGAAACAAAATTTTAACCCTATCCTATCACCAGGGCAGCTGCACATCTCAGAACACTCATGAAATGCTAAGGCTGGTGTGTTGGCTTGATGCGGCCAGAAATGTGTATTCTATTACCATTTCCTGGCACATATTATCTGCTCATGGGCCATCTTTAAACCAGCTGGGGCAATCATCTTTATCTTTCCTACAGCCCATCCTCCCTCCAGGAGATATCTCCTGTTCATGGCCATTGAGTCCCAGGGCATGACTGATAAAATTCCATCATCCCACTGGGAGATGCTCCAGCCAGGGGAGGAGCCAAGCCTTTCCTACCCAACTGAGATTTTGGACACCAAGGTACCTCCTTTCCACTGGATTCCAGAGGAAAGCCAGACCTTTCCACATCATCCCTGCACCTTCAGAGGAAACTGCACCTTCTCCAGGAGCACTGCTCCAGCTGAACCACATCTGCCCCTGCAGGAGGATGCAGCCACCATTGAATGGGACTGTGCCAACACCCTGACTGACTGACGGGTGTCAGCTTGGATTCTGACTCTGGCAGTGTTTGGGATTGTTCTTTGTAATACTGCATTTCTGTTTTAATTTTCCTAGCAAAGAACTGTTCTTCCTAATTCCCGTATCTTTGCCTGAGATCCCCTTAATTTCAAAATTATAATAATAATTTGAAGGGAGGGGGTTTACATTCTCCATTTCAAAGAGAAGCTTCTTCCTTTATTGGCAGACACCTGTTTTTCAAATCAGGACAGCTGGGATCCATTCCTCTGATCACATCTGGCCAGAAGGTGTCTGCATTTTGGGGCACACAAGGAGGGCGAATGCTGGAGGAAACCACCCGTGTTAGCTGGCTGGAGGGGGAAATCAGTCTCTGGTGCATCAGAGCATTTTATCTTCTCAGGCCCCCTCCACAGCTCTGCAAACACCACTCTCCTCTTAACACCACTGATGGGAGAGGAGCTGGTCCAGCCACAGGTCTGGGAAGGGCGAGAGAGGAAAAAAGAAAAGCAAAGAAAGGAAAAGAAATGGAGGGAAACCACACGGCTCACCCCAGCATCTCCTTCCCTCTCCTCCCCAGCTGCAGCAAGGCAGCCAGCACTGAGCCCTGGCTTGTGTGTGCTGCTGGGAGAGAGGATGGGGGATGCACCCAGAGGTGTCCCAGGAGGCACAAGGAGTCCCAAGGGAGATGTGCTGCCTGGGCACCATCGTGTCCCACCACAGGGACAGGAGGGAGGTGACAGCGCTCCACATCGCCATGGCAACTCACAGACAGCTCTGCTCCAATCCCCAGTCTCTAGGATGAGCTTTACAAATCAATAACCCAGCAGAGACAGACAGGGCTGGGCTGTGGGTCCCCTCCTGGGGGTTGAGCACAGGGTGTCCCTGCCCTCTGAACACCATTTTGCTGATCTTCTCTGCAGCAGTTTTGTCCCAGGACAGAACAGCTGAGCCAGGGGTGCTGCTTCTGACAGGGGCATCAGTGCTTCTCTGCAGGGATTGCCCTGGTTTGAAAAACAGGTGTCTGCCAATAAAGGAAGAAGCTTCTCTTTGAAATGGAGAATGTAAACCACCTCCCTCCAAATTATTATTATAATTTTGAAATTAAGGGGCTCTCAGGCAAAGATACGGGAATTAGAAAGAACAGTTCTTTACTAGGAAAATTAAAATAGAAATGCAGTATTACACAGAACAATCCCAAACCCTGCCAGAGTCAGAATCCAAGCTGACACCCGTCAGTCAGTCAGGGTGTTGGCACAGTCCCATTCAATGGTGGCTGCATCCTCCTGCAGGGGCAGATGTGGTTCAGCTGGAGCAGTGCTCCTGGAGAAGGTGCAGTTTCCTCTGAAGCTCCAGGGATGATGTGGAAAGGTCTGGCTTTCCTCTGGAATCCAGTGGAAAGAAGGTACCTTGGTGTCCAAAATCTCAGTTTTTATCTGGGTAGGAAAGGCTTGGCTCCTCCCCTGGCTGGAGCATCTCCCAGTGGGATGATGGAATTTTATCAGTCATGCCCTGGGACTCAATGGCCATGAACAGGAGATATCTCCTGGAGGGAGGATGGGCTGTAGGAAAGATAAAGATGATTGCCCAGCTGGTTTAAAGATGGCCCATGAGCAGATAATATGTGCCAGGAGATCAGGGTCACTGCCCCACCCGGCTGCAGCAGATGGGGACAGAATCCACATTTCTGGCCACATCCTGTATGGCAACCCAAGACTGGGATATTTCTACCCTGACTCCTGCTGGTAAGTTTCTCTCCCGGTGAAACTCTCTAGGGAGCTTTGGTTAGTGCATGGCAAGTGAGAGACTCTGTCAAGCAGAGCTGATGGGGAGCTGGCATCCCCTGTGCTGATGGAGCTGCTGATTAGGAAATGTTCTTGCATTTCTAATGCTCTAGAGATTTGGTCCAAGAAGATCTTCAGAGGAAATCAGCAGCCTCGAGATGCTCCTGCAAGACACAACTTTTCTGCCCCAGCAGGCAGCTCCGTGGATGTGTCCCCATCCTCCTGCTGTGGTGGCACACAGGCACCTCTTGGTACCTCCACTCTTCCATCTCATCAGCGTGGCCCCACATGGGACCAGAGCATGGATGGGAGAGTGGGACTCCCTAGCTTTGCCCCTGCTCCAGTTCCATCCACATGTCAAGGAAAAAGAGGCTTTGATGAGTCCCACTTTAGGAGAAAGTCCTGGGGGCTGTGCAGGCTCTGCTGCCTGTCATGTTTCCCACCCTCCTGGCATCTGCCTGGCGGTGAGGTCCTGCCCAGTCAGCACTCCCAGCCACGAGGGCCACGCTGTCCCAGCATGTCCTTGAGGCACAGGTCACATCCCAAGTCTTCCCAAGTGCCTGGCATGGACACAGTGCTGTGCCCAAGCCCTCCCCAAAGCAGACACCAGTGATAATGTGTGATGAGTGTGAGCACACTCAGCACAGGACAGTGTCCCCATCTCCTGAAGCTGCCCTTCATTCCTAATTGAACCATTTAACACATGGATGCATGTGCCACCACATCCCAGCACTCCCACTCTGTGGCCCCCCTGCCCAGCTCCCTGTCCCCTGTCCAGGGCCAGACCCTCACCTGTGGGTACCAGCCAGAGCCCTCACCATTCCTGCCTTCCTTTTCCCCAGCTCTGCTCCTGACCCCACTTCCAGCCTTCCCCCAGAGCCCACATTTATTTGGGGTTGAATTGTGCTGTGGCAGCAGAGCCATTAAGGCTCTTGTTAGTGGAGAGGGAAGGACGCCTGCTGTGTGCCCATGGCCACCTTAGGAAGCCAGATGAGGGCAGTAAATAAGGTTTCACTCTATTACAATGATTGGAAAGTCTTGAACGAGAGCAGCAGGCTGACAGAGCTGCAGAGGAGGTGTCCTCCAAGGGGCAATTGTCAAACAGTAATCTGCCAGCTGTCCCCATTTATCTTTCTGTCTTGCCAGAGATTATATCAAGCTCCTTGTGCTGTCTGGGGTGCTGAGGTGGCCACAGATGGCCCAGGGCTTGTCCTGTGGGACAGGACAAAGTGAAGGAGTCCTTCAGCAGCAGGAGTCTGGCATTTTGCTGGGTTCTGGGCTGCAAATCTGCTTCCAGGGGATTGTGGAGGAGCACAAAATATGGGAAGGGTCTGACCTGCCACAGGTGGCATGGAGCCAGAGCTGCAGCTGTCCCTGGCTGGGATGCAGAGGGTAGTGGAGATCCCCACTCCTGCTATCTCCCTTCCTCACTTCAATATTTCTGTGTGCTGGTTTCACCCCCAGCACAGCAGCAGCTCTGTTTTCCTCTCCTCACTGGGTATTGGGACACTTAATTCATTAGCCTTAACGAGGTGTGCCTGGCTCTGCTGCAGCAGCACCCTGGTACAGCTCAGCTGGAGGTATCTCAGCCCCAGAGAGATGCTCCACAGAGTGAATGTGCTGATTATGGCCCTCGGTTCCCCCTGCTGCTGAGTCACAGCCAGGCTCAGCTGCAAAGCAGGATTTAAAGTCCTTGTTTAGGGTTTATGGGGTCCCTGGTCCATTACAGCATGTCTGAGCAGCTCCAGTGCCCCTGCAATGGGCCAGGCTGGCAGCAAGGGCTGATGCCAGCTGGAGGCTGCCCCAGACACCCAGGCAGCATCAGCAAAGGGGCAATGCTCACTGAAGGACTTGCAGTCCTTAACTCTGCTCTGAAGGGCAACACCAGGTGCCTAAAATTAGACTCCCACCTCCTAATTTAGGTACTTCAAAAAATAGGCTGATTTGTGTATTCCTTTCTCCCAGCCCCACTGGCACAGCTCAGCATCCAGAGACTTTCAGGGTGGTGCTCTGCTCTCGGGCAGGTTGGAGCACTCCAGCAGCACTTAGTGAAAGAAACCCAAATCTTCCTGTATCCCTGGTTTGCCCCGAGCAGGAAAAGAGGAGCTACTCTCCATCCCTGCAAGGGAGAGCCCTCCTGGTGCTGCAGGAGCCTGAGGGCTGCTCCAGCAGCTCTTAATCAGCATTAAAAAAGAGCAGCCTGCTCCTGGGCCCCAGCTTAGCTATGGTGGGCTGGGGGTGCACCTCAGCCTGGCTATGCCCCAGGGGGTTTCTGATACCCCAAAGCAGTGTCCCTGCTAACCATCACCTACCCAGCCTCCAGGAGGGACCAGAATGGTCACACCCCCTCAATCCCACGACAGTAGGAAAATGCTGGACGTGGGGACAAAGCAGTGCCATCCTGGTGCCTGCCAGGGCTGCTGGCTCAGATGGGTCCCACTGCTCCCTCCCCATGCCTGGGAAGGTGGGTGCCAGCCTGGCAGCTCCTCACTGCAGCTGGAGTGATCTTTGCATGTTTCATAGTACACGTGCCCCATTAAGAAAAAGATCAGAGTTCCCAGCAGCTAAAAATAACAGCAGGCAGTGGAGTTTGTCCAGGAGACAGTAAGGGATGCGGGGGTGTGGAGCAGAAGGTGTAATTTCACTGCTGGCTCCGCCAGTGACAGGGTGCAGGAGAAGGGGAATGAATCAATCGTGGATATCGCCGCTGAAGGAGCAGCGTGGGGCTCTGGTAACTCAGCTCCAGCCTCTCTCCTGCTGGACCTGAAGCACTGCAGGGTGCAGGGGGAGCACAGCGGGTCCCAGGGGTGCCCTGGGGCTGTGCCAGGGTGCAGCAGGCAAGGACAGAGCTGCTGGGATGCTCCCAACAGGCAGCTCTGTGGGGATGGGTGTGAGCTGTAGGGCCCCGTGATGTTGGAGTGACAGGGCTGCTCTCCATATGGCAACCTCTGGTGCTGAATGGAAGAGTGAGTGCAAACACAGATCCTAATTACCACAGCTCCTCCAGAGCCAGCTCTGCCTGCTCTGCCCAAGCTGTCAGATGCTCTCTAGCAAAAGCCTCCATCTCCTTTCCATGGCTGAGTTGAAGCTATTTATTCTTTACTCAAGATCCAGCAGCTTGTGTTTTACCACTAGTTGAACAGCTGGGAGAGAGAGCAGGAGGAGTGAGGAGGGGAGAAACCCCTACAGCTCCTTTTAGTAGTGCCAGAAAATCCAAGCCCCATGTGAGAGAGAGAACAGAGGTCAGTGCCTGTCCTGGGCCAAGGAAGCACCTGACCTGAGCAAGCCTTGCTGGAGAAATGATCGTCATTCCCTGAACGTTGTCAGTGGCATGAGAAACACGATGGGCAAAATAATTTGTTATTCAAGATTATTTAACCCATTGCCCTCCAGGTCTTACATCCCAGCATGGGTCAGTGCACCTGGCAGGGCCCAGATGATCCTGTGAGGACAGACTGAGAGAGATGGAGGTACCCAGCCTGGAGAAGGGAAGGCTCCAAGGAGACCCTGGAGCCTCTTCCAGTGCCTAAAGGGACTCCAAGAGAGCTAGAGAAGGACTTTGGGCAAGGGCCTGAAGTGACTGGACAAGGGGTAAAGGCCTTAAGCTAAAAGAAGACAAGGTTAGGTAAGACATGAGGAAGAAACTCTGTACTGTGAGGGTGGTGAAGCCCTGGCACAGGTTGGAACAAGATGATTTTTAAGATCCCTTCCAACTCAAACCATTTTGTGATTCTTACCCCAGGCTCCCACCACAGCCTGGAAGGGAAACGACCAAAAAAAACCAAAAAAAAAAAACAACCTCAAAACTCTGACAAATAAACAAATATGGTAACAGGTCCAATTAGCAAAGGCATTTGGCTTCCCAGCACCACTCCCCATTGCTGCTGGCTTTTGGAAGGGCCTGGGTGAGATGAGTGGCAGCTCCAGCAGCTCTGTGCAGATGGACACATCTACTCTCTGTCTGGAGAGCTTCTGTCTCCCCAGCCAGCCCTGGCACTTCTCTGCTGCTGCAGCCAGAGCAGACAACCAGGATCCATCATCTATCAGCCTCATCCTGCTGGGAGCTCCAGGTGGGTCACCACCCACAGCAGTTCCAGGGTAGCTGCATCCCTGCAGGGGCTGGGCTTGGAGCCCCAGGTGTGCAGTTATTCTGCCCCAGGGCTTTGGGGGTTCCTGGCTTGGGGGGGGCTCACACTCTCAGCATGCCTTCCCTTGGTGCCTGTGCATGCTTGTCCCCCTGGCCTGCCCTCAGCTTTGGGTGAAACCCAATATCTGTTTGCATCTGAGCTTACCAAAGATGATATCCAAGAGGTTTCTTGAAAATCAGCAACTGAGTGGAAGACAGAAATACTTTTTCTTGCCCTCCATAGTGGGGGGAAAAAAAAAATCTGGTCTGAAGTACGAGACAAATCACAGATCCTCATGGGTCCCTTCCAAATCAGGATATTCTATGATGTCCACTGAAGTAATTGCAGGTGCCAGCCTGCCCTGCCTGCTGGTGACAAACCCTTTGGAAAAGGAAATGGTTTCCCACTGCTCCCAGCTCTGCTCCCTCGTGCTGCTCTCCTCCCAGCTGGTGAGCCTGTTGATTATATAAACTGCTCACTCTCAGCATTGACAGAGCTGCTTGCCTCCCACCCTACTGGGCTTTGCAAGCTCTATTTTTTTTTTCTTGACTTAGTGGGATATTTACTCCACAACAGCCTTCCCTCAACACCCAGCAGGAGAAACTCTGAACCACCACCCCAACAACACACCGGCTTTCACACTAAGCTGGGAGTGGACATGAGCATCTCCCAACACTGATGGGGTTGAAAGCTGGTCCCCAGATTCAACTGAGAGGTCTTGCAGCTCATTTCTACCCCTGGGGAAGAAGCTCCTCGTATGGTTTGGAGTCTGAGGACTTGGGCAGGTAGGGCTGGGTCTGAGGTGTGTGTGTGTGTGTGTGTGAGTCCTGCCCTGTCTGACAGTGCAGCTCTAACCAGGTGACAGGGATCTGGCTTGGTAGCTGCCAGCCTTGTTTCATGACAACTGCCAAGCAGGCATCAGGTAGTCGTGATTTCTCCTACTCCCTCTGACTTGGAGTGAGGGACAGAGTGGGAGGGGTCTGCTCAGCTTTTCCTGTGGAAGAAAGCAAACCCAGGTATGCACAGACCCCTTTCTCATCTGTCCACCTGACACAAGTGTGACACCCATGCTTCCCCACCTTCTCCCTTCTTCTGCTCCCCCTGGGTGCTGCTCCTGGGGCAGTGAGGTTTGTACCAGGACAGGTGTTCTTACAGCATCTCTGGTTTGCTCTGTGCATCATTTTGATTAGATCCACGGTACCTCTGCCACATGCTGGTGTCATCTTCCTTTACCTGAGCCTCCAGCACTGGGGTAGCCATGACTACTCATTTCTTCAGAGAACAAGAGCCCCGTGGAAGTTTGTTTCTTGCTTTCCATGAGCTCTGTGCTATTCTTTTGTTGCCTTGGTCTCACCTCCATTCTGCTGCTCCTTCTATTAAAAGCCCCAGCAGACTCACCTGAGGCTGTCCCAGCGCTGCAGTGAAACTCTCACCTTGTCATCACAGGACAGCAAGAGTCCCCGGGGGGAATGCAGCAAAGCAGCTGATTCCCAAGGGGCTAATCCAGCACGGAGCAGCAGCGTGGAACAGCAGCAAGTGCTGCAGTGCAGACCCAGCAGCCTTTGTCCCATCCTGCAGCAGGAGCTGGGGACACGCAGCAAAGAGCAGCACCCATGGGAGGGTGCAGTGCTGGTGGCACTGTGAGATTAGGAGATGCCAGAGGACGGTCTCTGAATTAACTGCAGCAGGTAAGGAGTCTTAAAACATTTGGAGAGGGCAACATATAACCACGAAGGAGCAATTCAGCTGCCCAGGGAAGAGAAGAAAATTTGTGTTTCCCTCGCGGGAAGCACACAGGATAGGGAGCTAGTTGTTCATGTTACAGTTTCCCACTGCTTCCCAACTCTCACCCAACACCAACTGCAGAACAGTCGTCTGGCAAATAAGCTATGAAAAAATAAGGAAACTTTGCCAAAAACGCAGCTGAAAGAGTAAAACTCTCGCAGATGATACTGCTGCTCAGAGACACTTGCCTCCTGCCTTTAAGCAGGCTTTATACCAGCATCCAAATATAAAGAAAGAACATCTGACAGGTGTATATAAGCACTCGGGCACAAACAAATAAATCCTCAAACTCTGCAAGGAACAGGTTATGTTTTTGTGGGAGCTGTCTTCATGTACAGGCATGCAGAAAGAGGGGCGTTGTATTTTGTGGAATAAATTCTGATACTGAAATCTAGAAAAGCATTTGAGCTTTGAGCATTTGAGCTCCTCTCAATCTTCATTCTGGAAACATTCTTTTAAAGTTCGTAGTTGTATCTGTAAAGGGCCAAAAAAATGCAAACAGGTTTAAAATAGATATGTAAATGAAGCAAATAGATGCCAACAGACAACCTTAAAAGGTGTGTGCTGTATCAAATAAGGAAGACAGGAGAAAATAATAAATTTGGGGTGAGGGATGCTCATTTAAAGTTTAAGGTGTGACATGCTAAAAGCATAAGAACATATAATGAAGTCTATGCCAGGTCATTAGAAGAAAGGCAGCCAGTGATGTGCTGGATTCTTGAGTTTCTGTGGCTGCAAAAAGTTCTGACATTAGGGCATCACATAAAACCAAAATGAATCCCTTTATATTAGGATCTGCCATGGACAATGTTGGAAAATTCACATACTCTGCCCTTTGCTCTAGCAGATAAATCTAGAGAACTCTCCTAAATGGAAAGGTCAGAAAATGCTTTTGGAAAATACTGACGAGATGGAGAGCAAGGGATTGCCAGGACCAGACAGTGTTTCCTTACAGGCTCTGGAGAAGGAGCAGTGTGGAGTTACTGAGGTACCAATGGGGCTGGGTGCCCTGCTGCTGGGATGAGCACTGAGATCATGGAGATGCAAAAAGGAGGCAGCAATTGTGACTGCAATTTCTGTCAAAACTTAGAGCCAGGAACTATATCCAAGTCCAACTTCTCTACAGAGCAAATGAGTTGCTTGAAGCTCTGATAAAGAATAGAATGGCAAGATGTGGAAAGTCATATGATGGAAGTCAGTCATGTTTTCAAAGGAGGAATTCGTGGCTTGCAAATCTATTATTCTTTCTTGAGTATGTTAGCCAGCTAATAGTGCACTTGAATTCCCCAATTCCATGGTAACCTACCTCCCAGCCCTTGCTTCTCAATCTATTTGTAAGAAATGCACACAAGCCTCCTTTCATGCATTGATAATGTAGTTTCCTTAAGAGGTTTTGTTGATTTTTTTCCCCGCCAAGACTGGGAGGGTGGTTACCATGGAGTTACCTTTGGACGGGCAGGCAGACAATCCCATGCCTTTGGAAAAGGGGATGAAGAGTAAGGTGACAATGTTTGTACATCATACATAATGTCCAGAGGTAATCAACAAAAATTAACAAAAAGAGCTAATGAAGCACTGCAGGAGGGTTTCATGATGTTGGGCGATCCGATGACAACACGGCAAGCGGCACCCAAAGAGAAGTGCCACAGGCAGAGGGGCTGGCAGGGCAGGAAAGCGGCGACCGAAACCGGAGCCAGGGGCAGGCTGGGGATGGCACCCGGCTGCCGGTGCGGGGGTTTGCGGGGCTGGAGCGGGGACACAGATGCTGTGTGTCGGCCGAGCTGGGCTCGGGGCTCCAGGGCGGCTCGGTACCACCGAGAGCGCCGTCCGGGGACACGGGGCGGTGCCCGGCGGGCCCGGCAGAGCCCCGCACCCGGCCGGGGGCCGCCCTTCTCCTCCGCCCGCCCCGCCCGCCCCGCCCTCCCCTCAGAGCCGCGCTCGCCGCCGCGGGCTCGGGAGCAGCTCGGGCCGGGCCGGGCCGGCATGGCGGGGGCGGGCGCTGCGGGCCGGCAGCAGCACCAGCAGCGGCAGCAGCAGGAGCGGCGGCGGCGGGCCCCGTCCGAGCGCTGAGCGCCGCGGGCCATGGGGGCGGCGGCGGCGGGGGGCTGCGGGAGCCCTGCCCTGCCCTGCCCGCCCGCCGCGCCCGCCGAGCCCGCGGCGCCTCCTGAGGGAGCGGCGGCGGCGGAGCCCAGGTGAGTGCCTAGCCGGCGGTGCCCGGTGCGGGGACAGCCGTCGGTGCCCCGCGGGGAGCTCGCCGGCCGGCCCGCGGTGCTCCGGCCGCGCTGAGGGCGCTGCGAGAGGCGCTGCGCCCCCTCCCCGGCAGCTCGCCGTGCCCGGCCGCCCCGCTGCTCCCGCGGGGTGCCCGGCAGCCATCGCCGGCGGGGAGCAGAGCTCCGTCTCGCCCTGCGCTGCTCAGCTGGAATGGCCGTGCGGTGATGGGGTGCCCCGTGTCCCCGGCGAGGATCCGGCTGCAGGGCTCGCGTGCTCCGGATCGGGCCGGTGCCGCCGGGCACCGCACGCACCGGGGGTGGCTTTCCCCATCCCTGGGCAGGGAAGGATGAGCGGAGAAAGTGGGGCTCGGGGCAGGGAGCTGCACCGCTTCCCCCCAGGTCACCTTGGCGTGCTCCTGGGTGTCAGTGTTCTTGCTATTAGTCTGGTTATCATGGCAGTTGCCATCATGAAGTGTGGCTGATTGAGCTGAAAGAACAGAGACAAACGCACTTGGCTTCTGGCTTGAGGCTTGTTTGGGTTTGGGGTTTTTTTCTCATTTTCCTATTTTAGAGCAATTTGGATGGGATGAGTTTTCCTCTTTGTCGGCAGCAGAACTGATGGAGAGACGTGGCTTGCTTTTGAGGAAGTGCAGTTTGAAAACATTCTCACCTTTCTCTTCTCTAATGACGGCCAGTGGGCCGTCCAGTGCCTCAGTTTCCCCATTTCCACAAAGCAAAGGTTGAGGATAGAAGAGCTGGTTTGCACCAGGCTGGGCTGGGATGTGTGAGAACCTCTGCTGGCATGAAACTGCCTCGAGGGCAGAGTGGTTCTGGGTCAGGCCCAAGGGAGACTGAGCCTGTGGCCCATCTGTGGCAGGAGGCAGGTGCTGGGTGCAGGGGAGGGCTGGCACTGCCTCTGTTCTGGGCACAGACCATGGCAGGTGCTCCCAGGGTTTAGCTGCTCTCTGTGCCCATCCACGAGCTGCTGGCATCCATGTTGTCCTGCAGTGAGCAGCTCATGCTGCACCTGAGCAGCAAACAAAACAGCATCCCAGTTATTTCCATATCAAGTTGGGGTTTTTTGGCTCTGACATGCCCTGTGGTCATTTCCTGCCCGGGCAGTGCCCTGTTCCTGTCCCTTAGAGCAGCAGCCTGTGGCTGAGCCTGCACTCTGTGCTGCTGGCTGAGGACCCCTGTGATGCTGAGTTTTCACTTGTGTTTGCTGCCCTGCTGCTGTCTCCTTCCACTGTGGCTGTCACCTCACAGCCACTGGGGCACCAGACACCAGGCATTGCTCATGTGTGCGCAGCTCCTGGCTGGAGCTGGGCTGTGGAGTGCAGGGGAGTGGGCTCTGGGTGCTGCCTGCACTGAGGACTGCTTGCTGCTGAGAGCAGCTGAGCTCCTCAGGCTCTGTGATGCTGCTGCAGGAGCCTGTGGGGGAAATCAGCCCCCTGGGACAGCCTGGCATGGGTTGGTAGCGTGGCTGCTCTCCTGTTTGACAGTTCAAGGTGCCAGCTGCCCACTTGATCAGCATGGCAACAGTGCTGTGCTGCAGCTCTGCTTGGAAGCCACAACTCCAGCGTTGCTGCAGGACCAGCCCATGAGGAGGGCACAGGGTGCTGCTGGCTGGGTGCTCCACCATGGATAGCACTGAGCCACCAATATCCCACAGCTGGAGCATGTCTGTCCCTTCCCAGGGCTCCAGCACTGCTGGCACTGAGCTCTGTCCCTGCAGTAGCCCCAGCTGCTGTGGCTCGTCCTGCTGTGAAGTCCCCAGTGCTGCTGCCAGCAGCTCACTTGGCTGCCCAGGAGGCTTTATCAGCTCAAGGGAATTAGGATCACTTGTTTAGGATGAACCTGTACAGCAGATGCAAACCCACATCCTCTTTGCACGCTGGCAGGTGTGGGGAGCACAGTGGGGATGCAGCTGAAATGGGCTCAGGCTGGTCCCTCTCTGTAAACCAAGGGGTGCAGTGCTGGAGATAAGGCTGGGGAAGGGAAGAGATATCACAGCATGTCTTAATTAGGGTGGACAGGGACCTGTTGGTCTCAATCTTCCTAAGGCAGAAGGGCAGCCACACGCTTGCACTTTACAACAGTGAGGTTGTAGTGAGCCTTGGAGCTCGTTTCTGCCTCAGACCCAGCCAGTCTGAGCTTTGAGCTGGAACTGAAAAGCATAAAGCACTGTCTAGCACAGGAAATGTCCCTGGGTGGGAAAAAGTCAGGAGGGAAGATGCTGTTTGCCCCAGCCACCTTCATGTTCACCACCTGAGCTCCTGGGAGCTGACCTGCAATGCTGGGGCTGAGCAGAGCTCTGGGATGTGCCTGTGGATCTGCAGAGCTGGGATTTTACCTCCAATCCCAGCCCCATGATAGCAGGAAAATGCTTTTATTATTTGCTTGTTGGCTGCACCCTGTCACTGAAGGACAAAGCCTCAAGTCCTCAGCTTTGCCTTAGCACTGGTCCTTCCTCCCTCCCACTGAAATCAGTAGCAAGCCTCTCTCCTGATTCATGTGTCAAGTTGTGTGTCCTTTGCCAGGGCAGCTCCAGCAATCAGGCTCCATGGATTTGTCACAAAAAAAGTGTTTAGACAAGGGTCAGATTGGGTGCTGCCTTGAGGAGTCTCTAGTCTGGCTAGAACAAGTCTCAGATCATCTGAGGGTCTTCCACAGAATGGGTCCCCCATCTTCACTGGGGCAGCAAGGCTGCTCCCACCTCTCCTACTGTGGGGCAGAAAAGAGTCCAAATCTCCCAGGGCTGAGATGGTTTTTGATGTCACCTTGCCCTCCCAGGATATTCCTGGGTGATGTCTCAAAGGCTGCAGTGGGAGGAGGGAGATGGGCTGATGTAACAAAGCCTTTTGCTCCCTTTCAGAGCCAGGCTTTTTTGGGTGTTCTTCTCCCCAGATGGATCCACATCAGCCAGGGAGAAGCACTCAGGAAGGTGGAAGGAAAAATGGCACCATCAACTCATACAGATCATCTAAGTGGTGGCCTTGGGCACTGTGAGCTGGAAGCTGCCTCTGGCTTGTTGAAGGAGACACCTCTTCCCACTTGATCCACCTAAAACAGAGTCTTTCTTCTTCTGTGGCTCCTTCTGGGGGTGTGTTCACCACCCTGCTTCTTGGAGGGCTGGAAATCTCTGATCTGGCTGGATATTAATCCTCTCCTCTGGCTGGCTGTCCTCCACAATGGAGAGAGAGGGATAGGTGCTTCACAGCCTTCTGTGAGGCTGAGTGAGCTCTGCTCTCACCGGTTATGCTGGGAGTTGTCTTCCCTGAAAATGGAGAGCCAGGGGAGGGCTGGGGGAGGCCCTACATGTACCAGAGCAGAGACTTCTGCCAGGACAGAGATAAAGGCCAGGAGCCACCTTTGAGGACCTGGCAGTCAAGCAGCTCTTTCATGCCACGTGAAGTGATGATCAGAACACCATGGCTGGGTGTGGGGTGATAGAGGAGCCTCAAATCTGGTGCAGCCACAGCTGCACCAAGGGAACACCGTGCCCAGTTTTAATTTCTGCTTGGTGCTGTGAGTGTTCACATGCATTCACAGATGGGCATTTTCTCCCTAAGAGAGCACAGATCCTGCACTGTGGAAAAACCACTGTTCTTCTGCCTTGCCATTCCTCCATCCCTGACCCCTCCATCCCTGCCTGCTCAGCCTGAGCATGCACACGGCTGCCTGGTGATGTTTGGAACACTTCTGAGCTCCCTCGTCATTCTCCCTCTCTTTCAAATTAAGCAGGAGCTGAGCTCAACAGCCAGTCAATTGCAAGACTTATCTCTTAAATAGCATTATTGATTGCCCAGGAATTGCCTGGTTTTGTATCAATAGGATATGTACACAGGCAAGCGAGTCGTGTGCCAGCTCCTGGTGGTGAGTAGCACAGAGGAACGTGCAGAGATGGTTTGGTGCAGGTGTGAGTCCATGTGAGGCAGATGCAGCTTTCCATTGGAAAGCAAGTTGAGGCACCTCAGGGTCTTTCACATTTGACCAGCATTACTGTGCTGCCTTGGCCACTCTTGAAAATGTCCCTTTCTTCCTAGCACGTGACACTGCTTGCCAAGGCTCCTGCACTTCACCTGCCTTCATAGCCAGCCCCTTGTGTGGGGGGAGACAGGAGAGGGGCCTGGAGCTGAGTGTGGTCAGAGCTGTGTCCTTCCTTTTGTGCAGCACCCAGAGCAGCTCAGAGTGCTGGGAGCCCTGGCTGCTCTGTCCTCCAGGGTCGTGGAGCACAGCCAAGGTACAGTGATGCTCGTGAGAGGAATTGCAAAGCCTCCTGCCAGGTTTGCTGTAGCAAAGCTGGGGCTGTGGCAGTTTTGCCCTGGTGCTGCAGAGCCCGGTTGCCCAGCCTTGCTCGGGGCTGGGAGCCCTGTGGCTGCCACAGCAGACTGTGTGCTAACTCACACCCTGTGGCACAGCACGGCCCCATGTCCCATACCTGCCATCCAGCCTTGCTTTGGACTGTGCTGCCTGCTGCTCTGCTCTCTCCTGGGATTAGCTAAGGCTGAGGAAAGTGTCAGCAGCGTTATCACAGGCAGATAATCTGTAGGGTCAGCTCGCCAAAACCTGGCGGGTAGGGGCTTGTAAAATCTCTGTGTGTGTCACTGGCACAGGAAGTTCTTGGGTGTCATGCCTATGTTTCCATGCATATAAATGTGTGTGGATATGTAGCACTATAAGATCTTGCTCCTGTTTGGACCCTCTCAGCGTTTTTCTAGACAATGCCTGCCCGCAGTGAGCGCCGGTTGCTTGATCTTAGCCAGCCAATCTATGCAGGGATCTCGGGAAGGAACAGTTGGGGTTTTATGAAGCTGGAATAATTTACAGCTAAAATAGCACACCAGATATATGTCCAATCCAATCTCCTTTGTAATCTTGTTTTCATTTAAGCCTCCAGGGTGATGATGGGGGGAGAAGGGAGATTTGCATGATGCTCTGCACCAAATGACCTCAATTTGCAGAGGTTACAGCTGGCTGTGGTGGTCCCTGCCTTGGAGGGATGTCTCCTGCCTGTGCTGGGGGCACTGAATGCAAATCCTTCTGCAGATGGCTGTGGGTGTGCTCAGGACCGTGCACACTCCCGTGACCAGGCAGGATGAGTGATGCCGTGCATCCGTGTCACCCTGGCCAGCTCCACAGGAAAAGGAATGAAACTATCTCGCAGCCACTGCCTTTGCGGGTTGCATTTCTCTTTAGTTTTCAAACCACATATTGTCCCAGATCTCCTGCCAATAGCAGGGAGCAAACTGATAATGCAGCTGCTATTAATAAAGCAGCGTTGTTACATATTCATATCAATCAGACTTCGAATTCCACAATATTTTTTCAAGAAGAAAAGGCAGTGCTTCACTGGGGTGATGGAGGAAGCTGTCAGGTGGGATGGTGTTGGTGTTTCACCAGCACTGGCAGAACCTGCTCCCCTCACGATTCTTCCCTTGGGGATTCCTGCACTGAGCTGGCCCTGGGGTCCTCATCCACCTCCCCTTCAGCTTTCCTTCTCCTGGGAGTGCTGAGCTAAAGGGTGGGATCCCCAAGGCAGATCCAGAGTCCCTGGAGCACTGTCACTGTGGGGAAACACGAGCGGTGCAAGACAGAGAAGTGCTGAATTCCAGCGGCTGGTTTGGCAGATGCAGCTCCGTGCTCTTCTCCATTTTATATAGAAATTTTCGCATATTATGCAAATTTCATAGCAAAGCATGGAAAATCTGGGTGTAAATCTGGGATGTATGTATGTTTGTACAGCCATTAGAGAGAGAAGTATACCACAGAATTCTGGCCGATGGATAAATATACTTACACTGCCATTCCTGCAGTAAAATATGCTTTTTGTCATTGCTATAGTATAAAAAAAAGTACTGTCTCCAAAACTGTAGCAGCACTTTATGGTGTGCTATAAATTGGAAGAGATACCTGATTATTCATAGAGTATTATGGAGATCTCAGTGACTTCACCATTAAGCCCACACCAATACTTTGCCCATAAAGCAAAACCCTCTTTCTCACTTCTTTATGTTGGAATTCAATGTCCAGATTTGGCCAGATAAATCTTGTGAGGCTGAGCACGTTTTCCCATTAATGTTTTTCTGGAAACTCTCCCTTACCCTTAGGCTAGGAACGTTTTGAAGCCTTAGCTGTGGGATCTCCAAGTCCTAAACCAAGCCCTTGAGCCTTTCCAGGCTCTCTCATCCCTGGCGCGTGTCAGAGCTGCTCCCAGCTCATCCCTGCTTCCTCTGGCTCCTGGCACATGCCAGGGGATGGTTGTTCCACCAGGTTCCTTGGTGGCAGCCCTGGAAGTGGGCTGGCACTGAGCCCTCCTGGCAGCAGCTGTCAGTCGCTGCAGCAAACAGTTTCCAAGCAACTCGGAGGCTGCTGGTCTGAAAAGGCTCCTGATAGAGGTTTGTAATATTAATTGGAGTTATGGAGTGCTGAAGGAGATGTGGGAAGGGCAGCTGCTGTACTGTCCTCCTGCCATCAGTCGTGCCACAAGTGCTGAGGAGGGCTGGCACGACCCCAGCTCTGTTCCCCTGCTGCTGCCATGGGATGCAGGGCATTGGTGTCCTGCCAGCTCTTCAGATAGAGGTGATGGAGATGGGGCAAAAAGTGCAGTCCCTGCCCCAAAGAGCTTCTGTCTGGGGCCTCCATCCAGCTTTGGCACCTTCTCTGGGCAGGTGTTCCCCAGCATTGCTCATCTGTGTCACAGCCTGTGGTGAGTGCTCTGCTCACCTGGGGACAGGTGGGAGAAGGGCACTGGGTGGATCAGGTGGGTCTGGCTCCCTGTGCAGATATCCAGCCTCCATCCATGCTCTGCCATGCATTTTCTCTCTGGAGGCTCAACTGCTTCTTTCAGGTCGTATTTCCTTGCTCTGCCTCTCTTTATTCCCAATATTTCAGTGCTCCTTTGAATCTTGTGCCCACTTCCAGCATGGTCAGCAGCCACCTTTGAGCATCCATCCTCCTCTCTTCATCTTTGCTGTGGCTTGCACCCACTGGGCTGTAATGGGGGGACATTCCCACATGGACTGGTCAGTACTGGGAGTTACCAGCCAGTGCTGCCTTCGGGTGGAGAGGGCAGTGGGAGGGCAGTGTCCACAGGCACTTGGAGCAATCTGTCCCTACACATGGAGCAGTTTGGAGGTTTTCCTTGACAAGTACAAGCTGGAAGTGCTCCTGCTTCTGCACAGAGCCCTGGAGGCTGATGTGGTGCTGGTGGGACGTGAGCCAGGAGCTGCCATCAGGGTCACATGTGCCTTGGTGTCCTGGTTTGAAGGACAGGTGTCTGCCAATAAAGGCAGGAGCTTCTCTTTCAAATGGAGAATGTAAACCCCCTCCCTCCAAATTATTATTATAATTTTGAAATTAAGGGGCTCTCAGGAAAAGATATGGGAATTAGGAAGAACAGTTCTTTACTAGGAAAATTAAAATAGAAATGCAGTATTACAAAGAACAATCCCAAAACACTGACAGAGCCAGAATCCAAGCTGACACCCGTCAGTCAGTCAGGGTGTTGGCACAGTCCCATTCAATGGTGGCTGCATCCTCCTGCAGGGGCAGATGTGGTTCAGCTGGAGCAGTGCTCCTGGAGAAGGTGCAGTTTCCTGTGAAGGTCCAGAAATTATGTGGAAAGGCCTGGCTTTCCTCTGGAATCCAGTGGAAAGAAGGTACCTTAGTGTCCAAAATGTCAGTTTTTATCTGGGTAGGAAAGGCTTGGCTCCTTCCCCTGGCTGGAGCATCTCCCAATGGGATGATGTAATTTTATCAGTCATACAGTGGGGCCAGCAGCAGATGATATCTTCCTGGAGGGAGGATGGGTTGTGGAAAAGATAAAGAACATTGCCCCAGCTGGTTTAAAGCTGGCCCATTAGCAGATAATGTGTGCCAGGAGATCAGGGTCACTGCCCCACCCAGCTTCAACAGATGGGGACAGAATCCACATTTCTGGCCACATCAACCCAACACACTTGGCTATCACATCCCTCCTCCCAGCTGCTGGGGTTGGACCCAGGTCTCTCTAGGGAAGGCTTGGCTAGTTGCTCTCCAGCCCCATGCAAGTGTCTTCCAGGAGCAAACAGAGATACCAGCACCATACTCTGGCCAGGGTCTAGGAGAGATTTAGTCACTTCTTGTCAAATACATGGTGACTGTCCCTAAGTGGACTGGCAGCAAAAATCCCTGAACATCTCCAGAGGACTGTGATGGTGCCTGGAAAAGTTCCAGTACGACAGAGAGATCTTACTACCTGGATGCCTGAGCTGTTTGTCCTGAGGGTGGTGAAAATACAGGCTGGAACTTGTTGGCTGAGGAGATAGGTGGTGTGTGGGCAGCTGAGGGGTTCAGGTGCAGAAAACTCTGTGGTCATAGGAGGAGGCAAGCAGGATCAGCAAAAGCATGGAAAGGAGTGCTGGGACACTTCCCTGTGGCCAGCTGATGTCAGTGGGACAGGCCAGCAGGGCTCCTGCCAGGGTTTCTGAACTCTCAGAACCCTGAGCCCAAGGGAGGAGAGATGCCATGGCAGTGCTCACCAGGATTTGAGCTCTGATGCCCAAAGCTAAGCCCTTGCTTTGGCAGGGTGAATGTGTCTGGGGTGTGACAGCTGGGAACAAATCCACTTTGTGCACATTGGAGGCTGGATCTCCAATGCCACCTGCCAGATCTGCACAGTCCTCCCCAAGCAGTGTCTGGTGTGCAGCCATGCAGTGGCAGCGTGCAGGGGCTGTCCTGCTCTCACAGCACCAGCCATGCTGTGAGTGGATCTGCCACCCTCCCTGCCTGGGTTAAGGGAGGGTTTGGCAGCTCCTCAGGCTGATGCAGGGGCTGGAATTCTGGGGGGAAGGAAGGTGGTGGAGCACTCTGTGGGGTGCTGGATGGGAGGGAGGAGAGACCAGGCACTGCCACTGTCACTTGGTCCCCAGCATGATGTAGCAGTGGAGACCAGGCTTGTTCCATGTGGAGTGGGGAGAAATTGAGGTTAGTCCTGCTGGGTGAGCTGGCACCTCCAGCAAGCCCCTTGCCCCCAGCAGAGCACAGTATACTTGATTTTGGGAAGGAATAAGAGAGTTAGAGCTAATTGAGGGAAGTCAGGAGCTGTGCTGGTAGCAGGTGGGATTACTGGTGTCAAGGGAGCTGTGAAGTGCCTGTGCTGTTTGCTGTGCCTCTATGAGCAGGAGGCATCTGGCTTTTCTTACCTTGGCTGTGAATTTAACTTTCTGTCTCTTCTGAGATAGTATGAGCTCAGGATGGGCAGGGAAATAAGGAGGAATTGGTTTTTTGCTGATCAAAAACAAATCCAACACATACATTGTTGTGAGCAATTACTGACCTTGCAGGAGTGCAGAGACCACAAACAGCTTTCAGTGGAAGAGAAAACCTGCCTGGGCAGCCAGGCAGGGGCTTGGGGATACCTGGGGGCAAGATCCATCTCTCCCTGTGCATGGGAATAAACTGCTGGATGTATCATTGGGATACTCAGATCCAGAGATGGATTTCAAGAGGCTGTCATGGTCCAAATGGGCAAAGTCCTGGTCCTTGGGCAGGCATTTTCCCCTGGAAGTGGAAAATGGGTGACTTGGCAGCTTGTCTGTGTCCTGGTTTGGGCTGAGCTCTTACCTGCTGCCAGAGCCCCCAGGGCAGCAGCCAGGGGAGCCAGTCCTGGGGAAAGGATGCCAGCAGATTATCTGTGGTACTCCCAGTGTGTGCCAGAGCTGCACAAGGCTGTTTGCAAACAGGCTGAGCTGGGAAGGCGCCCAAAGAGGGGCTGTGACAAGAGGAGGGAGGGCAGGGTTGTCCTGCAGGACTGGATCCCACGTGCTGGGACAGCCAAGCCCTCAGGAACAGATGGGCTGTCTGTCTGTCTGCTGCAGTCCAGCATCCCCTCTGCTGCTCCAGCAGGGCAGCTTTGCAAAATATGGGTCCCCACCTGCCCTGAGATACTGGATAAGGTGCTGGGTCACCAGTGGCAGGGGACACTGACACTGGGAACTGGCTCCTGCCACAAGCTGCAGGAAGGGATGCTGGGACCAGCACAGCAGTGCCTGTGCTGCCATAAATCTGCCTGGCATCAGTGCAAAGAGCATTCCTGCTGACTTATGGCTGCTGTGCTCCGTGAGGATGGGAAGCAGCGTCTCATGGCTGGCTCTGCTGGCATTCACTGCGTCATGAGTTGTCCTTCCTCTCCCTGTGACATCAGTGAGACACAGAGAGTGGCTGCAGCAGGCAGGTGAGGTGCTGAGGGCAGGGGAGGTGTGCTCGTGTGAGGGTCTGGTGGCTGCAGCAGCTTAGTGAGAAGCTGTTCCCATGCAGGGAAGCTGTATCATATCACCTGTCACTTTTAGTCCCACCTTGCACTGAGGAAAAGGTGGTGGCCAGGTGTGAAGTGGTGCCACCCCTGCTGTGCTACCTGATGGCCCTTGTCTGGTGTGTGTTACCCTCCATCCTCCACTGACCCAAGTCAGTGCTTGATCCTTCCAAAGCTGCCTTGCTTGCAAAGCTGGAATGGCTGTCAGGGTCCTCTGCCACCACCAAGGATGTCACCACGCCTGTGACTGGCTGTGCTCCCAGCAGTGGGGCAGCCAGGCTCACCTCTGTGGCTCTGCCACCAGCTGTGCAGTCCCCTCAAGGCCTTGGGGCTGCAAAAGGGACCCATTGTGGCAGTGGGTAGGGCTGGGAGAAGCAGCAGAGCACACCAGGGCCGTGCAGGGTGGCACACTGAGCCCTGCTCCTCTCGAGCCAGCGGTGCCAGAGCTGGGGAATGCCACTGTCCCCATCCCAGGGAGGATGTGCTGCAGCAGCACAGTCCCTGCCTGTTGAACTGAGGCTCACAGGTTCCCCTTGAGCCCTTCTCTAACCAACCTTGTGGCTGTCCCAGCCCATTCTCAGTGTTACACAGAGGTATTTTCTCCCCAGTGCTGTTCTCTGCTGTTGCCTCACTCCGCACAGAGCCAGCTCTGGGAAGTCTGACCTGTCCCACCACAGTGCAGCAAGTGTGGGGCACTGGGAGGCAGTGGGACACCCTGCTCTGTTCCTGGCAGCACCTCAGCCCCTTCTCTGCACTCTGGGTCTCATTGGCCAAGTGCTTTCTGCTCCTGTGCCTCGGTTTCCTTGCAAGGGGAGTGTTAAAAATGTTTCTAAAGTGTTTTGGGAGGAAAGGGAAATGCCATGCACCATCTCTGTCCCTGATGTGATGGTCATCAGGCTGTGGTGGCCTCCTAAAGCTGCTTTGCCCACGGAGGTCCCTCTCCACCTCCCAGCACTTTAAATAGATGTGATGCAGCTCTTGGCTAAACAAATTTTCTCCACGGCTCTTTTCTTTCCTACTCAGAATTCAGGGAACATCATTGTGGTAACCAAGGTATTTGCATAATCAGTATTTTGTGGTAATTGCTCCCTTTCAGAAGCGGTGCTTATCATCCCATCGGGTTTTGAGGAGCTTGTGCTGTCTTTGAGGCCAGGCAGGGAGGTGATTTCCAAAGGGGAGTGGCTGGGCTACTGCCCTGTGGTTTGGGGGATGCCTCCCCCAGGACGAGCAAGGACCAGAAGAGCTTTTGCCTCTGGGCTTCTGCACCGTCAGTGATCTGCTGCAAGTCCCGTGCCTCAGTTTCCCCTTAGTCCCAAAATCTCTGATCTGGAGGGAGGAGATGCCTCAGTGCAGCGGGGCACAGGGTCTCCATCTCTGCAGGATTGCCTTCCCAGGGCAGCTCCTTCTCTCCTTGATGCCATGGCATGGAAAAGCAGCCTTTGGGAATGTCTCTGCAGTGCTTTAGCAGCTGCCAGCCCAGTGGAGCAGGGTGGGAGCTGTGGGGGGGATCACCCAGCTGCAGGAGATGCCACTCCCTGGGGACACCCTGGCTCTGTGCCCCCTGTCACTGTCACTGCAGCTCTGGGGGGCGAGTGGTAGCCAGTGGCTGGCGTGCCAGGAGCCACCCTCGCCCGCCCAGCAGCGTGACTCACTCCTCAGAGGCAGCTCCCACTCGGCAGCGTTTCCAAGGAGCCCAGGAGATGTCTCCCAGTGGCAGGGCTGGGATGGGGAGCCCAGGACCCCTGGGCAGGCTGTGAGCTCCATCCCTGCCAAGGAGAGCCGGGAGCAGGAGCTGGGGCAGGAGCAAAGGTGCAAACCAGGCAGCCTGCACTGCAACAGAAAGCAGCAAAGCAATGCTGGTGTTGCCCAGCACAGGCAAAGGCAGGAAAGGCTGTGAGGAGGGTGGCTGGGATGTGGCAGGGAGCAAGGGAAATGCTCAGCTCTGAGGGCTCAGCCATCCCAGTCCTGCAGGAGAGGCAGGCAGGCAGCTCTCAGCTTTGCTGCCATTCAGCCCCTTCTGGTCTTCAGCACTTTGCTCTTGCAAAGCCCTGGGGTGCTGCCCACAGGTCCTGGGGTGCCTGTGGGTCTGGAAGGCAGCGATGCAGGAGCCAGCCCAGCCCATGGTGCAAAGGTTAAAGCAACCCTGTGCTCCCTGGCTGCAGGAGGAAAAACAGCATGTCCTGTTCTGGGCAGCCTTGGTGCTGCCTGACCTGACTGCTAAGCAGGGGCTGAGGCTCCTTGCAGCACTGATCTCAGTGCTCACCGAGCCATCCCTGCTTCATTCTCTGCATCTGTCCCTGCTCCCCTGCACCAGGATCATTCCTGGGATGGCTCTGCCGTTCAAACCCAGCTCCTCTCTTGCCTTCTCCATCCTCCATGCCTTGCTCCTGTGCTGCCATCAGCCAGATAACGGAGGCTGCTCCTGCCTCAGTACTGACTTCAGCTGTTTCCCCAGCTGTATTAAGTCTCTGTTTATCTATATAAAATCTCATGTCATTCACCGTCCTAAAAAGCTGGCATTAATTCTGTAATTACCATCCCTCATGGGGTGCTGGCCTCTCCTTTCTCCCTGCTAGTTGGATATCCTCTTCAAGTTTAATCCCCTGGGAATTTACATTGTCTTTGCAATCTCCAAGGGAACAATGATGCTAAATCCAGGTCCCAGTGCTGGCCTCTGGGAAACCCTTAATTCACTTTCCCATTAGCAGAATGCCCAATTAACAACCCCTTGTGACTCCTCTCCTGGTTCTTCTCCCCACAGAAGAGGTCTGGTGCTGACTGTGTGAGCTTGGATATGGTTGAGTCCATGCCCTCTTCCCAGACAATCCAACCTGAGATGCTGGGATGTGCCAGCACTGTTTGCCCCACACTCTGCAGACCCCTTTGATTCCTTCCAGGGGTAGGGAAGGCTTCAGACTGCTTTGCACCCTCCACTTTGCCTCAGAGACACCACAGACCCCCCAAACCCCGTGGAGGTTTCTCACTGCAGCCCCCCCAGGCCATCTCATGAGCAGGGTGGGTGGTGGGAAGGGGGGAGCTGCACTGGAGCATCTCCCAGGCTTGGGATCTCAGTTCAGAGAGCATTTGCAAGGGTCCTTTCTTCTGGTGAGGCAGAGGATGCTGTGAAGCACTTCAGTGCTCCGTGGGTTTTTGTGCTTTGCACTTTTTTTCCCCTTTAATGAGAATTGTATTCTGAGCATGGAGCAGCTGGTGATTCTTCTGGCTGATGCAGCATCACCTTTGAGCAAGGCTCATGAGACTCCTCTTTTCACTGGCTGTACAGAGAACTTGGGCAGAGGAGCCCTGGGTCTGCTCCTGCTGTGACCCTGCTGATGAGAGAGACTTTCCTGAGAAGGCAGGAGGTACCTGGTCCTGCCTGGGGTGGGGACACAGAGAAGAGACCTTGGGAGCTGCATCCCCACAGGGATCTGTATAATCACAGCCAGCAAAGCACAGTGTGTGCCCCACTGATGTTTAACAGCAGTAAAAGGCTGATTTTTGATTTTTGATTTTTCTTTAAAAAGGTGCTTTCCTCAGTAAGGATCCTCAAGTTCCAGATGGGAACCAGGCTTGAGCCAGGGGAGGCAAGATAGCATTCCCCAGGGAGTGGGGGTCTTTCCAGAGCTGTGTGTTCCTCCAGGAAGGAAGAAAGGCTGTGGGAGAGAAGCTGGATGGTGCAGTCTCAGCTCCCATCCCTTGGCTCTGTAAGAGGGAGATCTTTGGGGTTTGCTTTGCTGAGGTTTGCTTTGTTTCAGCTCTTCAGAGATCTTTTTAAGGGAACATCTTCTGTTGCTATCTGTTCAGGCAGGATAAGATCCAAGTTAGATACTCTCTACTGATGCTGATTCTAAGGACTTGCCTGTGTTTACCTGCCCCTGGCAGTATTCCTGCAAATGAGGTGTCAGCAGGGGTGCTGGCTGTGTGTGGGTTTTACAGGAGCAATAAAGCAGGGCTGAGGCTGTGGTCAGGAAGAATTTTGGCACCCAGCCAGCGGCACGTGGGGAAGTTTGAGCTGACAGTGTCTCATCACTTGCTCATTCACCTGGCACCCGTTCAACAGAGGGACCTTGTGGAAATTGCCTGAGCACCAGGTGTGCTGAGCACAGCTCCTGCAAACCCCTCTGCTCATGAGGTGGCTCTTTGTTACCCAGGCTCCAGCACAGGCTGCTTTCCCAGGAATCACCTGCTTGTCATGAAGAGCAAAGGCCATGTATAACACTTGTGGGTCCCTCAGTCCCTGTGTGATTTGGCTGCAGAGCCCTGCTCTTGTCTGTCCTCTGATCTCCCCATCCTGCACAGGGTGTAAGTGATGCCCCCAGACACAGCTCTGAGGAGAGTGGGAAACAGATCTCCATCACCAACACTGTGTCTCTAACTCAGTAGACTCTGGTATTATATTGGAAACTGCCCCTAGACCCTGAGCTTGCATTGCCTGTAGCCTCTAACATGTCCTGACCACTCCCTCTGCAGCAGCAGGACTGATAGGGCTGTAAAAAGGTGACCAGAGACTTGGGAGCATCTCATCTCATCTCTGTATCTTTGTCCTGCAGATTTTTGGTAGCACCTGTCATTACCAAAATGCTGCTGGGTAACCCATCCCCAGTGTGTACACAGGCTGCAGGAAATCTGTTCCTCCTGCCACTGGCACTGGCATCAGGATTTGCAGATGCTCTTGGTCAGAGGGCTTTGTCTCTCCTCCCTTTTAATTGCCACAATAATTGGTTTGGTGATTTTGAGCAGGGGGAGTCCATGAGCTCTTGTTCCTCTGCAGCACCCATGCAGCTCCCTGCCAGCAAGCTGAGTGCTGAGAGGGTGCCAGAGCATCCCAAGGTGTGAGCTGAAATCCTTCCCACTCCTTGCACTGTGAGCTTTCCCAGATGGATGTCCATCCTGGCCCCAGGATGGAGCCTGCAGCTCCTGTCTACCCATGGCAATGAGCTGCTGGCAGCCAGGAGGAGTGAAGGACCAACTGGCTCATCTGCTGAGAGCATTTGATTGATGTTGTTATCGTTTTGATTACCTTTTTTATAGGCTAACAGAAGGATTTTAATCTGAGCAGTGGAGTAGGAAATGGGAGAAGCTGTGCCTGGAACTTGACAAGGAGGCAGCGAGGGCTGGTGCCTCCTTGTCCACATCCCTGGCAGTTGATTTTGGAGCTGTCAGCCAAACTAAGAGTGTCAGGTAGAGGCGTTCCTGGCCTGATCTTACAGGAACTGCAGCTGCCTCTTGTGTTATTTACAACACAGCTGGTGCCCAAGCAGCTTAACCCTGGCCCTACAGCTGCCCAGAGCCAGGCACTGCCTGAAAGCATCGATCTGAGCCGGCAGAGGAAGGGACAGCGAGCTCTGGGGCCAAGTTCAGCTCTCTCTGCTGCTTCTTGTGACTCAGGGCAGTCATCTGATGTGTTACCACCAGTAGCTAGGAATTGTCTTTGTCCAGAAGTGCCAGGGTGACAGCTGTGGGGACCAGGGGCTTTGGTTTTGCATGCAGACAAGGAGCGGTGTCGGTCCTGGCTCGGTGATGCTCCCAGGATGGGAATGCAGTGCTGGGAACAGGCAGGGTGGATGAGAGAGTCACTGCTGCTCTGCTACCTGGGCCACCTCTCCTCTGAGGCTTCTCTGAGGCTTTACCAGTGCCTTGCAGAGGGTTCAACCTGCCCCAGAATTGATTTATTGATTTGCTTTAGTGTGTCTTGGTGAAGGTAAAGTAGTGGTGCTGTAGGCAGATCTGTTTGCTCCATTCTCCAGCAGCTCCAGGGCACAGGCCAGGGCTGGTAGTATGTGGCAAGGGAGGGGATGGTATAATGGTTTTGAAAGCAAAACCAGTGAGAGACTCTTGTCTCTGGAAACCAGTGGAAAAGGCTGCCTTGGTGTTCCAAATCTCAGTTTTTATCTAGGTAAGAAATGTTTGGCTCCTCCCCCTGGGTGGAGCATCTCCCAGTGGGATGATGTAATTTTATCAGTCATGCAGTGGGACTCAGTGGCCCATTACCAGAAGATATCTCCTGGAGGAAGGATGGGTCATGGGAAAGATAAAGAACATTGGCCCACTTGGTTTTTTTAGCAGCTGGCCCATTAGCAGAGTATATCTCCCACAGAGATAAGGATCACTGCCCCACCTGGTTTCAGCAGATGGTGATAGCATACAGACTTTTGGGCACATCTTTACATTGTATCCTAGGACAGATGGTGATGGAGAGCAGGGCTATGTCCCATGGGACTCAGCCAGCCCCACCAGGACTGACATGAGGAGATGTCTTGCCTTGCCAAGCTCTCCATGCCACCCCCAGATAGCTCCTGGAGGGCTGTTGCAGTGTGGCTGTGAGGTGGGCTGGAGCTGTAGCACGGTACCTCCATCTCCATCCTTCTCCCCAAGCCTGCCCCAGCTTCTGGTTCTTGAGTGGCATCTGGGTAGTTGTTCCAGCCTGATCCCATCAGCTATCATGGTCTGCAAAGCCCATGGCAGCAGCTGCAGAAGCTGATAAAAGCACTGTCCTGCTGCACTGCTGACAAAAGTAGTGGCCAGCTGTCTTAGGTTGCAATGCAGGATGTGACAGAAATGTGGATTCTGTCCCCATCTGCTGCAGCCGGGTGGGGCAGTGACCCTGATCTCCTGGCACACATTATCTGCTCATGGGCCATCTTTAAACCAGCTGGGCAATCATCTTTATCTTTCCCACAGCCCATCCTCCCTCCAGGAGATATCTCCTGTTAATGGCCATTGAGTCCTAGTGCATGACTGATAAAATTCCATCATCCCACTGGGAGATGCTCCAGCCAGGGGAGGAGCCAAGCCTTTCCTACCCACATAAAAACTCAGATTTTGGACACCAAGGTACCTTCTTTCCACTGGATTCCAGAGGAAAACCAGACCTTTCCACATCATCCCTGCACCTTCAGAGGAAACTGCACCTTGTACAGGAGCACTGCTCCAGCTGAACCACATCTGCCCCTGCAGGAGGATGCAGCCACCATTGAATGGGACTGTGCCAACACCCTGACTGACTGACGGGTGTCAGCTTGGATTCTGACTCTGGCAGAGTTTGGGATTGTTCTTTGTAATACTGCATTTCTATTTTAATTTTCCTAGTAAAGAACTGTTCTTCCTAATTTCCCTATCTTTGCCTGAGAGCCCCTTAATTTCAACACTATAATAATAATTTGGAGGGAGGGGGTTTACATTCTCCATTTCATAGAGAAGCTTCTTCCTTTATTGGCAGACACCTGTCCTTCAAACCAGGACACCAGCACCCCTTGGCCAGGGAACTGCCCAGAGAGGTGATGGAGCAGCTGCCACATGCCAGGCTCTGAGTGCTGTGGCACAGCAGGGGTGCCACAGCCCCTGGCAGTGTGGGTTGCAGGGTGTTGTGCAGGAATGTGTTGCAGCTAATGCTGTGTGACAGTGTGACACGTCCTCCTGGGACAGCCAGAGCTGACATGTCATCTTCAGAGCTGTCACTGTGGCTGCCACACCACGGCGTTGGCTGGAAACAGGCGGCGAGGGGAGCGTGTGTGAGCAGGGAGAAGGGCTCTGCTTTTATTTGCATGTCCTCAGATGGTCAGGCCCGTGTCACTTGGCACTGGGATGTATCCTTCAGAGACACAGAGCCAGCTGGGGCAAGGGCAGAGGGGGGGGGTCCAATGTCCCCCTAATCCAAGGATGTGATGCTGAGCACCTCCCTTAGAAGATTCTGGCATGAGCAGAGCGTTGCCTGCCAGCCCAGCAATGGGTTTCACACCCGGCCAGGCAAGCTGTGGCTGCCACAGTGCCTTGGCTGGGGAGCCAAGGGCATGGCACAGGCTCTTTGGGACTGGGGTAGCCACTTACCCCTGGGGGATGCTCCTGCCCAGCCCCACAGTGAGCCTGGAGCTGGATGTGGCATTTCACAAGTAAAATGCAGGAGCAGAAAGACAGTGCTGCCTTTCCCAACCCATTGAACTTCACCCAGGGTGTGAGCAGTGTCCTATATGGACCACTGTCCCCTGGCAGGAATTTTGGGGCACAAGGTGCCCCCAGGGACCAGCCCTGGGGGATGCTTGTGATCCTGTACCTCCCATTTCTCTGCTCTGCCTGCTGCTTGTGATGCTCTTCAAGAACACTGAGGCTCACTGTGCTGAAACCCTTTCTCTCTCAGAGAGAAACAAACGTGGCACACACCGGGGAGCAGAATTACCGGTGTGTCTGGGGAGCAGGGAGCTGGAACCAGACAGGCTCTGACAGCTGCTTTCAGCTCTGGGAGAGACCAAGCAGCGTGTCAGCCACGCACAGCTCGTCCTGCACAGCATCAGCCCCTCTTTGCCTGGCTGCTTTTGGCATGATCAGCCTGCCCAGGTACCAGGAGCTGCCTGGCTTTACCTGTCCTGGCTGTGAATTGCATTCGGGGCGAGTGCTGGGGTGGCAGCCATGGGCTGGTTCCTTGTGGGATGAGTGGTGGGGATGTGCCAGTCCTGGCAGTGGGACTGGGAAGCAGCATGTGTTTCCAGGCTGAGTCATGCTGAGGATTGTGTCTTGTTCCTTGTTACGAGTCCAGTTGCAATATTCACTTGGCAGAATCAGCTCATCCTCCCTCTCTCCCCAATTGTGTGTCTGTCTGTCCGTCCCTCCCACCTTCTTCATGTAGCAGCAGAGTAGCACTTGAAGGGAAAAACAGAAAAGTAAAATCTCTACCTGGAAGCTCTGCAGGGCTGTAAGGTCAGGACAGCAAACCAGTGCTTGCTATGCAAAGCACGGAGCCAGCGTGCTGGGCAGGCAGGTACTCACTGAGCTGCAGCTGCCAGGGCTGGCTTTGCACTGGGAGGGGGACTTGCATCCATGGGAGGGGGGAAATGGTGCCACCAGGGCCAGAAAGAGGTGGCAGGCAAATGGGAGATGGAGACACACAGCTCCTGAGTGGGGCTTGCAGTCCTCTCTGCCAGAGAGAGGAGGGAGCTGCAGAGGGGGACAGAGCACCTGCACTGCTCTGTCCCCCCTTGCTGAGCTGTCTCTGCTCAGCTGCTCTGTGTCTAGGTTATTTTAGCTTTGATTCAGCTCTGAAATTGCCTTGGCTGAAACTCTGTCTCTATTGTTTTCAGTCTGCAGAAGCATCATTGAACGTGTCAAAAAGATAAATTGGAGAAAAAGAGAGGAAGGGGAAAAAAAAAAGAGGAGTGCAGTGCAGTTGGTGAGGAGAGCCATGCTGGTTGTGGGCTCTCAGAGCAGCTGGCTGCTCCAAGCCCACGCTCCCTTTCCAGAGGTAGCTCCTTGCAGCCCTGTCCCCTTCTCTGCAGGACTGAGACACCCTTCCAGACATCCTCCTTTACCTCCTGCCAGAGGGCTTTTCCCCATTGGCAAAGCTCATTTAGGCTCATTTAGGCTTAGCATCTGTCCTCCCTGAGCCTTGTCTGTGATCATTGTGAGCACAGTCTCTGCCCTGGCTGGGGCTGACACTGAGTCCAGCCTGGTGGATCAGCCAGAGCACCATAGCAGGGCTCTGGAGATGAACAGAAAAGAAGTAGGATGGGCAGCAAGAGGGGTGTGGGCAGGGGCTTGGAGCAGACCTGTGTATGTCCCCAGGGGTTTCTCTCCCTGGTGGCCTTGTGCACACCTTGGGGTTCAGCACCAAAACACCTGGTCCAGGGTGCATGGAGCTGGGGAAGATCTGTGCAGCATTGACCAGTCTGACGGGTCAGTTTGGGCTCCAGCCCAGGAGTTCAGGGGGTCCCTGTCCCAAAGGTTTGAAGAGTTTTCTGCATCCCTGGCAGGATCAAGCCTGAGGTTTAAGGTCTGGGTATCATTTGGTTCTGGAGGACATGGTGCTGTGGCATTGAACAGCATGGGGTGCTGTGTAACACCTTCATAATTGCTAATTACCTCTGGGAGGAGGAGGAGGCACCTGGGAAAGGAGCTGGCAGTGAGTTATGGGAGGATGCAGAAGTGGTTGCTGCTGCTGCTGAGGACGCTGGGGCAAATGAATAACCTGTTAAATAAAATGTCAGCCAGGAATGGATAGGAACTGGCATTGCTTTTCCGCTTGCACTTTACAAAATGAATCTCCCTGTGCGTGGTTGATTTGGTTATTCGAAGTAGTCCGTGGTGGAGGGGCTCTCCTGCTGAACTCACTGACACCAGGGGCTAAATTGTGTAAATTCTGTTATCCAAATGCTCCTCTGAATGGCTGCTGTGATCTAAGGACATAATCCATTGCCAGAGGAGAGGACTTTTCAGAGCCTAATTCCCTTTGTTTCTGGAAACAATGAGAATGTGAGAAATGAAGCTGAGAAATTGCCATTGAGCTCCAAGCTGCAGTCCAGTGCTGGGAAAGGTGAAACCACTCCCTGCCCCAGTTGCCTTTCACACCTGAAATGGGGAAGATCGATCTGTGTGAAAACTCCAGGAGGCAAATACTGAGTGGGTTCCATTAGATAAGGCTGGTTTCAAATGGAAACTGATTTGCATGGGCTGATTAAGCTCATTACTACAGCAGAAACTCAGAAAATCATCAGATCCCCGTGCAGCAGGAGTGCTGAGGTCTGCTGCGATGACGCTCGGTGTGCCAGCACTGCTGTGCCTCCTGCAGCATCTCCTGGGAGTGCACACAGGACATGGCCAGGGGCCACTCTGCTTCCAGCACGAGCCTGAGCTGGCAGACTTGTGTCACCAACATTTTTAAATGATTTGGCCTTGTTTAGAGACCTGTTGGGGTGTTTCTCATCATTGCAGGCACTTTCAGAGCGCCGTGGTGAGCACAGTGCTGCTGCCCCACAGGGCAGGGGTGTGGGCAAAGCAGAGCTCTGGGCACCCACACAGCACCTGGGGATGAGCACCTTGCTCTGGCTGGTGCTCTGGTGCCATTGCTACCCCAGGGACCAGAGGGATGTACTGGCAGCCCCTTCTGCCACAGCCAGGGTGAGTGTGACCTGCTGGCAGAGTGGGGGGCTGTGTGCCAGTGGGGGACCAACATGGATTGTTCCTTGGGCTTTCCCCTGAGGACAGTGACAGTGTGTGCATGCATACCACAGGGACCCAGGTGCTTGTGTCCTGTGGAGGGCCACATGTGTGTGCATCCCACAGGGACCTTGGGCCATGCAAGGCAGATCATGCTGTGCCAGGAGCAGCTCTGTGTCCCTGTGTCTCTTTCAAACTGAGAGGAGATTTAGATTAGATACTAGGAAATAATTCTTCTCTGTGTGGGTGGGGAGGCTCTGGTATGGGCTGCACAGAGAAGCTGTGGCAAGGCCAGGCTGGATGCTGGTCTTCTGGAAGGTGCTGCTGCCCATGGCAGGAGGTTGGAACTGGATGAGCTTTGAGGTCCCTTCCAACCCAGGCCATTCTGGGGTTCTATTCCTGCAGCATTTCCCCAGGTACCACAAACAGGTGCTGCCTTCCAATGTTGCTGCTTCTTCTGAGCAACACTTGTATACCCACGTGTTGAAAACAGAGTCCACGTGGGCAGGTGTGCCTCTAAATATATATATACATCTGGGAGATACACTGCACTCATGAGCACAGACTCTGCAGTTTGCAGAGTCCCCTCCTCGCCCTGCACCCCCAGGGGCACCCTGGCACAGGCAGCAGAGCTGGGAGCTGATTATGAAGAGATTATAAAGAGGTATAAACTAAGCCTCTCTGCTAAAAAGGCCAGGAGCCCCAGGCTGGAAGCGTCACACGCAAAGGCTCCTCTGCTCCTGTGCATTCTCTCTTTTTAATGTTTTTGCCTTTATCTTGCATCAGCTCAAGAGCTTTACTAAGCCCTGGAGCACAGAGAGGGATGCTAGGAAAGGCAGGGTGGAGGGGGACTCTGTGAGGCTGTGTTTGTCACCTCCCATGAGCAGGTGACAGTACTGGGGGCGTGGGACAGTCCCTGCTGCCCCACAGGTGAGCTTGTGGGCCAGTTCTGTCCCAGCCTGGGGGACCATCTCACCAATACTGAACTACCAGAAATGCTCCAGTGTTTGCCAGCTCTGTGCCAAGGTGAGCTCTCACCCTGGATGGGCTGGCAGGGCAGGGCTGTGGGTGGCTGGAGCTGCTGGGTGAGCTTTGAGTCCAGCTCAGGCTCCCTCTGCACCCAGGAGCTGTCACACAGCCTGGGCTGGGGCCGGTGTTATCTCTCCTGCTGTCCTGCCTCCCCTGGCATTCCTGCCCCCAGGTCCCTGCTCTGTGCTCTGCTGGATGGAGATAGGAGTCCAAGTCATCCACTGAGGAAATTGCTCACTGTAAATCCACAGTCCTGGGGTTCCTGAAGGCCCAGAGGAAAGTGCTTGATTGGATTTTCAAGCCTCTCTGCCAGCTGTGGGAGAGGAGGGCTGACAGCCTCCTTGAATCTTCCTCACTGATGCCTGGGAGGGGATGCAGGCTGTGCCTGCTCGCTAATGGAATGTAAAGGATGTGTAAATCTCCTGCCTTATTTAACTCCCCCCTGAACTTTATATGCAGCCATAAATTTCTCCTCCTGCAAACCTGCTGGAGCAAGGTGGTGCCCACGCAGGTGTGGGGGGAGCCATTCTCCTGCTGTGGAGAGCAGCTGCTGTGCCATGCAGCAGCCAGACCTTGTCCTGAGGGGCTCTCACAGGAAAGGCTCAGTTTGGGTTCGAGCTGCCCATGCCAGCATGAGAGGTACAGGAGCACCTGGGGCTGGTGTAATCCCTCTCCTCCCCGAGGGGCCAAGGGTGTTTGCATTCAGTACCACCAGAAAGCAAAGTTAATAAAATACAAAGATCTCCTGAGTTAAAACTGCAGCAGTAACGGACAGGCTGAGAGTAGCCAGGCTGTGGTGGAGAACTGGTATCACTCCAAACCCTCATCATGCAGCTGAGCATCACACAAATAATAGAGAAAAACACTGCAAATTCTATTCTATTGCTCCTTTTCTCTGATTAATCCTCTTATGTGTTCATCTCATTTTATACCAGTGTTGACTGCCTGTTTATTGTATTTCTGTAGTCCTCACAAAAGACACGAATCCCTCAGAGTCTTGCCTGGCTGAGGGAGGGGGGGCTCCTGCCTGCTGGCACCAGTGGATACCACAGAGGAGAGGACCAAGGTAACATCCCATGGTCACCACAGCAGGTGGTGGCAGAGGAGGAGCTGGAAACCAATTTCTCCCTGGCCCTAGATTAGTGCCCAGCTGCTTGGGCATCCCCAAATGTAAAGAAAGATACCCTAAAAAAAATTGTTCCACAGTGTGGCTTTGCAGCCTGTGCTCAGGGCATGTTCTCAATGCACTAGAGAGGAGACAGGCTTTCCTCCTCACACCCCCCTCTCAGTGCAGGCAGATTTGTTAGAGTCCTGCCTGTCTCAGTCCCTCTTCTGCAGCCCAGGCTCTCCAGCTCTGCTCAGTTTTTCCAGCAGCCCCGTGGTCCTCTGCCTGCTGCTGGCTGAGTCAGGAGCACGAGCCTTCTGGGCCTGATCCTATTGCTAAAGGATTGTGCTTTGATCTTCTTCTCAAGCTGGGGAGAACAAAAATCCCTTAAACGGCCAAAAATCATAGGAAAGATTGAAAGAGAAATTTTTACCTGAATGGTAGCCCCTGGTTCAAACAATTTGGTGGAGAAGGATGGTGTTTGTAATAGCTTAAAACAATTTGGAGGACAATGATGTTTGTAATGTGGTGGAAGCTTGCACAAATGAGGGAACCCACTGTCTTTGGGGGGCATTTAGACAGGTTCCACAGCACCCCAGCCTGTCCCAGATTTGTGCAGGCATGGCCAGGCTGTGTGAGGGAGCAACCTGGAGGTTGTCATCATCTCACACTCAGCATCCTTCACTCCTGCAAGTGCTGAGTGCTTGCCCTGACCCTGAGGGCCTCATGAAGGATCCATGGCACACTGGGGCACGTGCAGCTGGGGTCCCACCTCTGGCACACTGTGCCCCTTTGGCAGCCCATGCCCATGCACTGTGCAGCAGGGTGGGCTCAGGTCCTCTCTCCGGCTGCACATTGATCAGACAGCTCTTGGTGTAAATTCTCCCATGATCTGGCAACCTACAGCACAGAAACTGTGGAGGCCTCTGGCTTTAGTGTTGGGAAATTGCTTTTCAAACCCAGTGGAATTTCCAGCCTCCCCAGCATCCTGTGGCAGGGAGCTCCTGGGATTAGTTGGCTTCTGCATGGCAAAGTGCTGCCTTTTCCACATGTCAAACCTCCTTCCACAGGTGCCTTCCAGTCCTCATGCAGTGCCAGCTCCCTGCCCAGTGTCAGGCTGCTTTCTGGGACCATCATGGGCCTCTTCTCCTTTTTCCCAGGTCTTACTGGGGAAGGCAGTATCTGTGTGTTTGCCTGTGGAAGGTGCAATACAGGCTAAGTTTCAGATTCTCAGTGCTGCATCTGTGTCTCACAGGGCTTGTTTCAGGACAGCCTCTCCCTGTGCAGAAGCAGTTTTTTCTGGTGACCTGAGCGTGGCTGGAGGTTGTGGTGACACACAGGGTCTTTGTTAGCCATGCTTGTACTCTATTATTTTGTAATTGGTATCGTTACTTTAAGGATTTTTGGACCCCTCTTGCCCCCAGCACCTTGTTGAGCTGGCTCCACTCCTTTGCCAGGGGCAATAAGTCCATCTCTGCCACCCCCAAAATATAACAGGTCCTAGTATTTCCAACTAGCCCCAACCCACCTGGCCCCTCTGCCTGTGTTTATCTCTAGGTGAGGTGTCAGGACCATTTAAAAAGCTGCAGGCTGAGCAGCAGAAGGCTGCAGCTGCTGCCCAGAGCCAGGCTGCGGCTGCTGCTCTGTTATTTACAGCTGCCTTTGGCTGCTCATGAGCTTCTCCAGCAGCTCTGCTGGACCCTGCTCACTGTCTGCACTGAAAGCCAGGAGTATTTGTGCCCTCAGACGGGTGCCAGGGTACCAGCAGCATACCCAGCTTGCCTGCCAGCTCAGGACAGAGCCAGCACCAGTGGCAGAGCTAACCCCTTTGGGGAGCTCTGCTGATTTTAAACTGCTTCCCAATATTGACAGCAAATCCAAGCTGGAGCACAGAGGGTCAAGCTGTATGGCAGAGCCTTATGCAGGCTGCATTCTCCAGGCTGGGTCCATGAAGGACCTCGCCCATCAAGGGCAGGGTTACTCTGCTGCCCTTGTGTTGGTCCCAGCCAGGCTGGCACCCCTCAGTGCAGCTCTCCTTGCTTCATTCAGCTGTGAAACACTGCCAGAGCAGGGGCAGCATTACCAGCCTGTCAGGGTCTATGTGGCTGAGCAGCTCCTCAGTGCTCTGGAAGAACAGCATCTGTTTGCCCGTGCTGGGGGTGTCTGACACCTAAATGTGGGCTAAATGGCATTTTCCAAGGTGCCCAGCTGGCTGCTGGGCACAGATGCAGGACTGGTGTAGCAGAGATGCACATTGTGGTGGATTCCATGCCAGGCAGTTTTGCCTGCTCTGCTTTGTCCTGCTGTTGGTCCCCACAGCCCTGGCAGCCCCAGGGCTCCCTCTGAGATGGAGACTGGGCTGTGAGGCTGGAGCTGCCATATGTTCCCCATAAAAACACTTCTTGGCCGGTTCCTGGCGTTTCCTGCCGCTGCCACACGTGCTCAGGATCCCACATGCCTCACAAGCCGTTCACCAACTGCAGCCTGGCAGATGGAGGAGCCGGGCACGGCTTTGCAGGAGGAGAGGCAGGAATCCACAGGCTCTCTTTGTTCTTGGGCTGTTCACAGCAGCAGAGGAAGGGGGAGGAGAGCTGGCACCCACCCCTGCAATGTGCCCCTCTGCAGAAGGGACAAGAAAGACCTCCCCATAGGCACTCCCCACCCCAGAGCTGAGCTGTGAGCCCTTCCTGGGCTGCACAGTGCTCTCACCTGGTGCCACTTGTTTAAAGGCAGTTGGAAATGGTGTGAGTGTCCTGGGTAGATGGAGACCATCATTCCTCCCAGGCAGGTGGTACTGGTTTGTTTTGGTGGCAGATGGCCAGTCAGCATTAAGAGCAAAGGCAGAAAATCAGTCCTCAGAGGGAGCAGAGATTTATTGCGGTAGGAAATTAAAAATGTTTGTGTCAGCTTTTGGAGTAACTCTTGTTCTGCCTTTGTCTGTTTGGGGGGGATGAGGGCTCTGTGCCCAGCCCTGCTCCATGGCAGGGAGGTCTGAAGGTGCTCAGGAAGCTGAAGGCACATCCCATGGTGATGGGTGTATCATGATGGGCAATGACTGGAGAGAGCTGATGTCTCTCTTACGTTGAGTGGCAGAGTGTGACCAGATCAGAGTCAGCTCTGAGCACAGCAGATGAGTGCCCCAGCCTCAGGAGTGGGATATCTTCATGCCAGGTCAGTCGAGGTACTCCCACAGGGGTGTGTCTGTGGTAGGCTCCTGCTGCTGCTGGGCACAGTGAGGTTTCTCCTGATAAATCTTTTTACTTTGTGCTGAACTGTTTTCCAATGACATTGTGCCGTGGTGGTCCTGAGGACAGAAGGGGATGCAGAGCAGACTGTTGGGCTAGGGGTGGTCAGCAGGCAGGTGAGGACATGGCAGGGTGGGACATGGACATAAACAGCCATGTGCTCCCTGCAGTGGGATGGGGTCAGTGCTGGTCTGTGCCCTTCAAGGTGGTGGTGGGTGTTCCCCAAGCAGTGTGGCCCCAGGGTGAGGCTTGGTTTGGGTGCCGCTGATGGCACCAGAGCTGCTGAGCTCCAGGGATTGCTTCATATCCTCAGTTCCCTGCTGCAAGAGCGAGGCCGTGAGCTTTGCACCCAGTGCAGCTCTCTGCCCAGAAATTAAAAGAAGGAACACAAAAAAAACAGGCTCCTTGGGTACAGCAAATTAAGGAGAGAGCTACCTTACCCATTGCTGCTGCTGGTTTTCTCTGACCTCTGCTGTGGTCCAGGATGAGCACACGTTAATCCCCAAGCCTGGCACGGGAGCGCTGCCGCAGGGAGGACGTTCAGAGGCACAGCCTGGAGAAGGCATGTTGTACCTGCTGCTGAGCATATTACTGCTTCTCCAGCAGTGGATAAGTCCTGCTTATGAGGACACTCGTCCTCTTTTATTTAATTTCCTGGTAATGCTTCTGCAGCGTCCGAGTCTTATCAGGAGAGGAGCAGCTTAAGAGGCCGGTAAAGGAGTTTTATTGTCAGTATCCATCTCTTTATTTCTCTCTTCCCTTTGACGCTGCGTGGCAGGCTGGTTGTGGCTGAAGTGAGGTGTGCTTTCCTTTCCTTTTGTCTGTTAAAGCTGCAAAGATTTCCCGGCTGACCAATTCTGATGGTAATTTGGGGAGATGCTGCTGTCCCCATCCCCAGGCTGTCACCGGCTGTGGTTCTGTGGGGTGTGGTGGGGGTGACCCTGACCCCCCATTGCACACAGAAGGACACATCTGGGGCCACATCTGGGACTCACTTTGCTGTGACTTGGTGAGCAAACCCCTGCCTCTGTTTCCCCTGAGCTCCGAGGCATCGCAGTGCTTGGGATGCTGCTGCTCATCCTGTGTTCATCTGATGGAGGGGCTGGGATTGTGGGCAGCATGGGTGGGATCAGAGTGTCCCTTGGGAAGCCAGCAGCTCGGTGACTGCTGTTGTGGCAGCCAGCTCCATCCCTGGCATTCTCCCTGGCCATGCCAGGCGTGTGGAGACGCAGTGCTGTATTCAGTCGCCTTTTCAGCCGCACACAATGGCCCCGGATAATGTTTGTTTGAGAAAATTGGCTGAATCGCGTGATTCTTTTTCTTGTGGTTGTTACTGTTGTTCTTTTGAATGCTCATGGGAGTAGCAGAGCAGCTAATGAGGCAGCACAGAGACAGTCACTGGGGAGATGGTCTGGCCTGTTCTTCCCTGCAGCTGCACTCTCCTGGTGATGGAGCTGGCTCTGCTCCTGCAGGGAGCACTGATGGGTGCGGCACTTCCCGTGCCCAGACCCTGCTGCTCCTCACCCCTTCCTTTCCCCAGGCCTCACTGTTTTCTCCTCCAGCCATGTGGGAGGGGAAAGCCACCAGCACCCAGCCAGCTGGCACGGGGAATGGGTCATCCGGCTGTGGTGGCATCCCATCACCCTGGGCTGACTCACCTGGTGCTCAGAGCTCTCATGGCAGACATGGCATCCTCCCTTACAGGGTTTTGGGTGGCATCAGGCTCGGCACAGGGCTGTCTTTCCTGGCAGTGATATCCTCAAGCCCCAGGCACTGTGTGCTGGTGTGGAGCTGCCAGGACCTGCTGTCCCCTCCAGCCCCACGTGCTGTCCCTCTTGGCTCTGCAGCAGGTGGGAGTGGGCAGGGGTGTCAGAAATGCAGACAGATAGCATTAGATGGATGATGCATCAAATCCTAAACTGATAAGAGATGGGACAATTGGTGTGTTGTTAAAAGGCCAGGAAGGATCTCTTTTAAATAGACTAAATAGTCTGGACAGGAACAAGCAATGAGCAGCACAGAAACAACAGCACGTTCAGCACTTTGTTTTTCTGGCTGGGCTGTGCGTGTTGCCGTCTGTGCTGGGCTCTGTGTCCATCCCGTGGTGCTGGGATTGCTCCTCCATAGCAGGCTCACAGCCTGGAGCCATGCTGCCATTGCTCTGGGATGCCAGGGGCAGCTTTGATGTGACCTTGCCCTGGGCTGGATCTTCCCCTCTTCTGGTTGTCTCCCCTCTGAGAAGTCCCTGGGCTGATGGTGGAGATTTGGTTGTAGCAGCACAGCTGAGCCTGCCTTAATCCCAGCTTTTAGATTGGCTAAACTTGTTTTCACTTATCTCTGATATTGTTGAGCTGTGTTACCCAACATGAATAACCCTTGAGTTTGCTCTTAAAGCTCTGCAGAATGGCAGAGAGAGCTCTCTCTGGCTGTCTCCCCTGACCCTCATGGCAGTGCCATCCCTCAGGGAATGGCCAGAGCCACACCACCAGCAGTTAACCCTTCACAGATCTGCCATCTTGTGAAGGGCAGTGCTGGGGCAGGGATGGTGAGGTGCTGGGACAGGATGGTGTGTGGCATCTCCACGGGTGTGCCCCTGCCTGAGCTGCTGGTGCTGTGGCAGGGACAGAACAGCACTGCTGTGCTGGGAGGACAGGGCTGTGGCTGTCCCAGGAAGGTTTGAGAGTGCTGGGAGCCCTGCAGGTGCACTGTGGCTGCCCTGCAGGCCTGGGTGTGACAGGCAGGGCTGTGTGGTGGGGTTACAGCCTGTCCCTGTGTTATAAGTACATATTATATTATTGGCTTTTCGCAAATATTAAAATGAATGCTATGTGTGTAATGTTGGGAAAGTTTGCTGAAGGAATATAGTTTCTTTTAGTGCTATTAACAAAACTTAGAAATAGTAGTGTGATAGATATGGGGTTTTTTGGACTGTAATATGGTGATGTAAAAAAGCTTTTGTTCATGTAACTAACTCAGATAATGGTAAAACGATAATCAGAAAATCCTTCACATTCTTGGATTATCCTATCTGGATGAACACAGGGCTGACAACACCAGAACTCCAGGGAAAGGATTTATTGATATCCGTTATCAGGGAGTGCACTGACAAGAAGGATCCACAAGGAAAAAAAGTTTAAAAAGTAAAAAAATGTTGGTTTACAGGTTGGTTGAATAATGCTCTATGAATATGCAACATGTTGATGCATTTAACTAAGTGTTTTCTGAGTTAAGGTGTGCTCTTGGCAGAATGCCAAGCACTCGGCCATTGTAACCTTTTGCTTCATTGTCTCTTACTGCCTTTTATTAAACTCTTTCAAATGTGCCGGGAGCCTGAGCCTGTTTCCCCGCTGTGCTTGCAGCGCAGCCATGTGATGCCGGAGGGGCGCGGTGGCGATGATATGGAATGTGGGCAGCTGCCTGCGGCCACGCTCCGACAGGTGACGCTCCAGCGCCACCCCCTCCTCGGATTCGGCTTCGTGGCCGGCAGCGAGAGGCCGGTGGTGGTGCGGTCAGTGGCAGCAGGTAGGGTGTGGGCAGTGCTCCTGGACTCAGCCAGGAAACGCAGCGGCGCTTCCCCCTGCTGGGACCCCGCCCTGGGCTCTCCTGTCCCCTCTGCTGGGCCTGCAGGCTGCCCTCCACAGCCACACACAATGCTTTGGGGATGCTTGGGACCCTCTGCTTCCCCTCCACCCCGCAGCTCCGGGATGCCTGGGTTGGCCCTGACCCTCTCTCCTGGCAGGCGGCCCCTCTGAGGATAAACTCCTGCCAGGAGACCAGATCTTGGCCATCAACGATGAGGATGTGAGTGAAGCCCCCAGAGAGAGATTCATCGAGCTTGTCAGGTGAGGACAACACTTGTGCCTCATCTCCTCTGGGGAAGGGCTCATGCCAGGCTGCTGTTCCCCTAACAAAGCCTTGGGCTGTCAGTGCACACCCAGTCACTGCTGGGGTGGGGAATTCTCAGCCTGAGCAGGGGGAGTGCCTTGGAGCAAATGCCATAGTCGTTCCCAGCTGGCCAAGAAGTGGGAAAGTATCCACAGCCATGTTGTCAAGGAGCCCACAAAGGTCCCAGCCATCACTGGGCTGGGAAGGGTGGGATGTGCTCTCAGTTGCCCATGTTGTGGTCCATCATCATAAGGTCCCATCCATCTTCATTTCTCCTTTCTGTCACAGGAAAGCCAAGGACTTCATCATCCTCACGGTCCTGCACACCCACCAGGTGAGACTGGCAGGGCCATGGCCTGCTCCAGGGGAGCTGGGACAGGGGTGAAAAGCCCTTTTGAAGTCTGAGGTGGGGTCCCTGGAGACCCTGGGAGACCACTCAGGAGTCTCAGCTGATTTGTTGGACCATGTCCCACCACCCCAAGACTCTTCCAAGCTGTCAGGTCTGAGAACTGCCACAGCCCCTTGGGGTGTCAGTGGGTATGCAGCCATCTCCCCATCCTTGTCACCAGGAGGGAGGGAGGAAAAATATTCCCAAACCCTGCTGAGGACATCAGGTGTGTCTGATGGAGTAACCCATGGTGCCAGAGGTGGCAGGGAGGGGTCGCTGCTGGCTCAGGAGTCCCTGGGGAGCTGGGAGGGCTGGAGATGCTGCTGGCACCATGGCATGGTGCACTGGGGCAGAGTGAGCTGTCACACCAGAGGCACCATTTGTGCTTCACCGAGTCTTTGATGTTGGGAAAGAAGTGTGAGAACTCCCCAGTGTTCCTCTCCTCTCTGGGAAGGAGATGCCCCCACCCAGCGCTGCTCTGTCAGGAGCAGGGGCATGTGCCACACTCCAAAAAAGCTCCTGGCTGGAGCCACCAGCCAGGACAGGCAGCTCAGCTGGTGCTGGCACCATCAGACACATCAGAGCTGTGCTCTGTGGCACAGCTGTCTCTGTGCTGGGGTGTGTGCAGGCACTGCCACCAGAACATCCTGCAGGGATGCTTGGGGTCCTGCCATCTCCCTGGGGCTGCAAACCCACATCCAAAGGGGTTCATCTCTCTCATCCAGCTGGTGCCAGTGCCCCCAAACAAGATCTGGCTGATGTCTGCTGGAGCTCAAGGGGTGCCAGGCACAGGTGCTCAGTGGGGTGCAGCCTCCCTGCCACACTGATGTGTGCTGGTGTGACTTCAGGGGCTGCTGTTCATTGTTCTGTCCCTGTCTGCAGTGCTGTGGAACCACAGCCAAGGGGATTTGCTTTCCACCCTTCCTATTTCATGGTTTGCTGCCCACTCCCCATCATCACACTGGCTCCAGAGGTGTTTCCTCTGGGCCCCATGTCTGCCCTTCCCCACACCGTGGCTCCAAGGGCAGGCAGGTGATTTACCCAGTGCTCTCTTTCCAGTCTCCCAAATCTGCTTTCATCAGTGCAGCCAAGAAGGCGAAGCTGAGGTCCAACCCTGCCAAAGTCCGATTTTCAGAGCAGGTGACGGTCGGCGAGACAGACCCAGTAAGTCCTGCCCTGCCTTCCTCTGTGGTTCCCCAGGACTCTGAGGTGTCCCCAGGGCCATGGGGTGTGGGGTGGTTGAGGGCCACAGGGCTCCTCTGCCCTGGTTTGGGCTCTGCAGGTGAGAGCAGCTCTCTGGCCTGGATAGCCCCACAGGACAGGTGCCCTTGGGCACAGTCAATGTGTTGGGTCACTGCTGGGGGGACTTTCTGTGATCCTCCCCTGTCCCTCTGAAGGAGCCCCAAAAACTGGCCTTAGTCTCAACTGAGTCCCCCTGAGCACCCAGGGGAGGCATCCAGGCAATGCTCTAAGGAAGATCTGTGCCTTCCAGCCTGATCCCAAAGGCTTTGGATTGCCTGTATGTGGGGCAGGGTGACCAGGGCACTGCTGAATGGCTGTGGAAGCTGAAGAGTTCCAGCCCAGTGCTTTTATCTCTAAATTGCAGGAAGGTTTTATTAACAACAAAACAAAACTGGAGAGGAAAAAATAAAAACCCTGTAAAGCGCTTCTAGCACGTTCTATTTTTAAGCAAAATCAATTAGGTAATTATCTGATTGAAATGCTTCTCACCAAATAAAATCACCTTCTCCCAGCTTCCTGCAGAGGGGAGGTGCAGGGTTGGGAGGGGATAGGTGTGGGGTAAGGGTCAGGAAAGGGGGATCAGCTCTGAGCCACACCAGCCATGCCTCCCCTCTGGGACACCAGCTGGGGAGCAGGACAAGCTGCCCAGGCATGGGCACTGGGATGTGCTGGGCAGAGCAAGATGCTCTGTTCCCACTGCAGCTGCTGGGAGCTGAGGAGGTGAATCTGTCAGGCAGCTCTGAATTGCCTCAGCTCTGTGCTTCTTGATGGCTCAACAGAACGCTGTGTTTTCAGGGGAAATGTGCCTCTTAGCACAAAAGCCCAGAGCAGCAGAGGATGCCACGAGCGCTCCATCACTGACACTCTCTCTCTCCTCACCCTCCCTCTGTGCCCCCCACCCTCCTTGCCTCCCCCCTTGCTGGTCCCACATGCCAGGACATGTTGAAGAAAGAAGCTCTTCTCCTCATTCCCAACGTGCTGAAGGTTTTCCTGGAGAACGGGCAGATCAAATCCTTCACGTTCGATGGCCGAACCACGGTGAAGGTGAGCCCCTCTGCTCTCCCCACAGCACTGTGACACTCTCTCCTCCCACCTGCCCAATCCATTTTTCCTCTCCTGCTTCCCATGCACGAACCCCGCAGCAGCTCTGGGCTGGCTGCGAGCTGCTCTGCCGTGATGGATGGCCCGTCTGCCTCCCCAGGCAGCAGCTTTGCAGCTGGCAGGGATGGGGGTTTGCTGGCTCTCTGCCTCTCCTGCTTCTCTCCTTGCTGTCAGCCTGCCCTCCAGCCTGGGTGGAGTCCCCCTGCCAGAGCCCATCTCCCTCAGCAGCACCACGGTGTCACCCTTAGTGCTCTGCCTGCTGCTCACCTCCCCCTGCAAGGTGCCATCCTGGGGACCCTCAGCCTCATCCTGGCATAGCTCCAGTTGCCAGGGACAAGTGGGCTCTCAGTGAGGTCCCACTTCCCCCTGGGGAAGTGCCAGTGCCTTACACCCAAACCTGTCCCTGGCATTTGCAGGACGTGATGGTGACCCTGCAGGACCGCCTGTCGCTGAGACACATCGAGCACTTTGCCCTGGTCCTGGAGTATTCCGGCTCAGAGCAGAGCCACCGCTTCCTGCTGCTCCAGGACAAGCAGCCACTGGCCCATGTAAGCTGCTGGGTGTTGGGATGGCTGAGATAAGGGACTGGGCACAGAGAGCCTCCTCTTCCCCCAGTGTAGGGCTTGTGCTGTGCCTCTGGCATGGTCCTGCAGGCTCAGGGGTGAAAAGAGTGGCCAGAGAGGGAGACAGTCAGTATCCATCCCACACTGACAGCACCATGGAGCTGCTCTGTGCTCCAGCCTGGGCAGATGCAGACAGCACTCATGAGCATCCTTGGCTGGGAGAGCCAATGAGCTGGCACTGCACAGAACCAGAGACAAAATGGGGATCATGGAGCAAACATCAGCCGGAGTGGTATAAACCCTACAGCACCAGGCAAAGCTGTCACACCAAGGAAGGCTGGGATGTTGCTGGGATAAAGGTGGTGCATGGAGGAGAGAAATCAAATATCAGGGCATCTTGTGCCCTGCAGCCAGTGGTTCCTGGGCTCACTGCTCCCCTCTGCTGCTGCCACAGGTTGTGCAAAGAACACACTACCACGGCATGAGATGCCTCTTCCGTGTGAGCTTCTTCCCCAAGGACCCAGTGGAGCTGCTGCGCCGGGACCCTGCAGCTTTTGAGTACCTGTACATCCAGGTAGGGACTGGGGGCTGCTGGTGCTCGTGGCCCACACCTCTGCCAAGGCTGGGCCTGTGGTGCACCCCTCAGGTGGCAGTGCCTTGTCTCTGGGGCTGTCTCAGGACACCTTTTCTCCCTCCACAGAGCCGCAACGATGTGATCAGAGAGCGCTTCGGCACAGACCCCAAGCCAGAGATGCTGCTGGGGCTGGCTGCCCTCCACATCTACATCACTGTCTCAGCCACCCGTCCCAGCCAGAAGGTCTCCCTCAAGAATGTGGAGTGAGTCCTCCTCCCTGTCTTTCACACAGCCCTGCTTTGTTGTCGTTTCCCTGTGTCACAGCAACATTTTGGGTGTGGAACATGAGATGCTCTGAGAGCCCCCTGAGCTGGGTGGTGGCTCAGGGGCTTGGCAGCAGTGACAGCCAGCCCCTGATGCCACCATGGGGCTGTGTAGGACCCCCTCACACTGACATCCACCTGCATGCAGCAGCCAGGGCTGGGGACATTTGCTGTAAGCCCAGGATCACTTCCATGGGAATCTGGGCTCATTTTCCACCTGCACCTAAGGCAAGGAGAAGGCTCTGTGGCTGTGCAGTCTCAGCCTGTCACCAAGCTGTGCAGCACTGGCTCAGCCTTCCTGTGGCTCCTGGGGGACCTAAACCCATACCCAGCCCATCTGTGCAGGCTGGCTTTGCCCAGTCTGGACAGGGAGGAAGGAGGGAGAGGTCACCCCGAGAGGACCCCAAAAGAGGTTTGGGAATTGGAGCTTGCATCCCCCTAAGCTTACATTAGGTGAGTAGGAGCTGGGGTCTGCTGCAGAGTGTGGCACTGCTGTTCCCCAGCCTGATGCTGGTAGCTGTGTCACCAGCCTGGGGTCCCATCCCCTTGGGGACCCAAACTGGGGGCTGCTGCTGCTCTGGCTGTGGCACCAAGGAAATGCTGGTGTGGCTCCAGCACCCTCTGATGGCAAGAGAATGCTCTGGGACAGTTTTCTGTCCCTCTCTGCCTTCTGGCAGTGTCTCCACCCTGGCAGCTCATGCAGGCTTCCCTCCCCACAGGAAGGAGTGGGGCCTGGAGCCCTTCCTGCCCCCCTCGCTCCTGCAGCTCATCAAAGAGAAGAGCCTCAGGAAATCCCTCTCGCAGCAGCTCAAAGCCCACCAGCACCAGCCTGGTGGCACCAAGGTGAGCTCAGCCCACACAGGCCCAGTTCAGGGCTGGTGGGGTGGCAGCCTGCCCTCCACTCCAGCCTGCTGTCCCCAGCTGCTTGGGACTCTTATTATTAAATCCCCTGAATGGGAGATAAATCCCAGACAGCCTGGTGGACACTCTCACTCCTGAATCCACTTTCAAGAGCTGATGTGGATTGCAGGGAGTGCAGCGAGGATCAGGGGTGAGATCAGCTGAAGCTTGGCTGGAGTGGCACACATCAGCTCGTTGTTATCTCTGCTTCTGGGCTTGGAAAGCTCTGGAGGCTGCTCCTGAGCCACCCCTTGGTCCCTGCAGCCTTCACAGCTCCCCAGGGAGGGAGGGAGGAAGGGCTGTACATCTCAGGGGGTTATACATCCAGCACTGGGGCTCCTTCCTGCTCTGAGTTGCTCCCAGCAGCTGCCCAGGGTGTCAGGGGAGTGGAGACTCCCCTAAACCACAGCTCAGACTCTCTGCCAGCAGCAGAGCTACCTGCCAGCTTGCTGTGCACCCCTGCCTGAGAGCCCCAGGTCTGCCCCAGCCTCCTGCATCTCTTCCCCCTGTGCTCATCCCCTCTGTGATGTTTTGTCAGGTCTCCACAGCCCAGGCAAAGCTGCAGTACCTGAGGATCCTGAACGAGCTGCCCACCTTCGCTGGGGTTCTCTTCAACACAGTGGGACTGGTAGGTAATCCAGGCTGGGCTGGGGGGTGCCTGCTCCTGACTGTGTGCTAGGGGGAGCCAGGGGCACATGGAAATCACAGAAACCACTTCCTCAGTCTCTTGCTCTGACCTGCTGAGCTACAAGCCCACCTAGAAAAGCTTTTGGAGCCTCTGCTATCAGGTTGGATTGTCAGGTCTGCAGGGTCAGGATCTGCTTTGCTTTTTGCCAGCCTGTGGGGCAGTGAGATAACCTGCTCAGTGAAGTTGGAGTAGTTTCAGGCATGTGTTTGTAGCTCAGTCGTGCCCTGGCACATCCTGCCATCCATCCTGGAGGAGGGCAGCTCCTGGCAAAGGCCACTGTGTTTCCTGCTTGCCCACACAGCCCTGGCTGGGCTGCTGCCTCTCACAGGTGCCCATCATGATCACTGCCACAGTGATCCTTCACCTCCACTGCTCACACAAACCACCTCAGCAGGGGGAAAGCCACCAGCCCAAACAGGACCCACAAAGGCTCCCCACTGCCTGGCTCACCCTTCATCCCTCTCACCCCACTCCCACCCACAGGTTCCCATGTAGGTGTCACCTCTCTGCCACCCTTCTCTTCACCCCTACTTGTGGTCTCAGCACTTCCTGTGCTTTGCCTCCTGGGTTCCATCTCTGGCAGCCTTTGGGTTGCTCTGCCCCTCACCTCACAGCTCATAGGGCTGTCTACAAGAAATCAGTGCAGGCACAACCTCGTGGTGCCTGGTTGGTGCCATGGCAGAGCAGTCAGAGCCTGCTCCTGACACTGCCTGAATAGACAGCTTTCTTTTTTTATCTCTGACACCAAAGCAATGCCTCTGAGCCAGCCTGTGTGTTGAAATGTGTTGAAGTGGTAAAAAATATTCCCTTATTATCTTCTGCAATGGTCTGCCCAGCTCCTCTTCCCCTCCATGCCTGGCTTGAAGCATCCTTTTAGACCAGAGCAAGAAACATCTCGATTTCCAGTCGAGGCTTTGGTCTTTCTTCTTTTCTGAAATACATTCACTCCCTCCCTTGCTTCCTTCTCTTGTAGGCAATGTCAGATCAGACAGATTTGTAACACACTTACTTTAGTGTAGTGACACCAGTGAGCCTGAATATTTCACGTGGACAGTCAGTTCAGAGCTTTACTTTTAAATAACCTTGGCATCCTGCACTCCACTGCCAGCCCTGCAGTGGGGCTCAGGGAGGCAGGTTGATGCAGCAGCCTTACCTGCTGCCCTGCAAAAGCCATCCTGGACCTGACCAAGCTGCCAGCCTTGAGGCTTGGCTACATGGAGAGAGCCAGGTGCAGCCTGTGGACCCCAGGATGTGTTTGTTCAGCCCTGGCTGTGTCTCTCTCTCCATGTGCCCCAGGATGAGAAGCAGCCAGCCACCACCCTGCTGGTGGGACCCCGGCACGGCATCAGCCACGTCATTGACCTGAAGACCAACCTCACCACGGTGCTGTCAGAGTTCAGCAAGGTCAGCAAGATCCAGCTGTTCAGGGAGAACCAGGGCGTGGCCCGGGTGGAGACCAGCATCCTGGATGCCAAGGTAGGCATGGGTGCTGTGGAGGCAGAGGGGTGGCCATGAGTCTGGGGATTTGGGGCCAGCCTTTGAGGGGATTCACATCACTGCTGTGTGCTGGAGAATCTGCTTGGGGATTCCTAGAGACTCCAAAACCCCTTTCACACCAGGGTCTGCAGCATCTCCCCTGTTGCTCTGACTCCTTGTGCCACATAGGCAGGGACTGCTGCTGAGGGCCACAGGGCAGGCATGAGGCATTCTGGCCATGACCCAAACACCCATCTAATGGTTCAGGCAGGGTCCCTGGGGCAGATGGAGGGGAGGGGACACAGGCCAGGAAGGTAGCAGGACCCTTTGGAGGCAGGACAGCACCTCACCTCTTTTTAGGGCTGGAGAGGAGCAGTGCACAGCCATACCTGGGCTGGGTGCAGCTACTGGAAGGGACTGGGAGGTTTTGTGCATTAGTAGCACTTGTGGGGTTTGTCAAGCCAGGCAGGATTGTTGAATAATGTGGCAGTGATGGGAAGGAGGTGCCAGGCTCAGTATGATCACAGATGACTGTGTGTCCCTAGCCCAGTAGCTACCCCCATTTATCCTCCCCTTCAGCCCCCAGAGCACCCCTTGGCATTCCTTCCTGACCCTCCTGTGTTATCATCCCCATCTCCTGCTGGTTGTGTAGTGCAGTGCTGGTTCTGATAGTCAATCCCTGTGGTCAGGTCCTGCCATGGGTCCCAAACCCTCCATGAAAAGTGTCAACAGCACAGTAAGGTCTTTATTTACTTCTTTGGTGCCCAGTGCAGCAGCCACAAGATCTGAAGGAGATCTTCCCTTGGCCTTTGCTCAGGTTTCTAACAAGCTGGGCCATGTCCCTGACAGACTCAAAGGCAGACAGCTGTTTGTGTCTCCAGAGCATCCTTGGTGTCACTGCCTCCCTGCCCCATGGAAGGACAGCTGAGAGGCAGAGTTCTATCAGATAAATGCCAAGCCTCATTTCCTCCTCTCCTCCCACTCTGAATTCAACAGGACTCTAATTCAAGAGTTAGAATTGAGTTTGGAGTTAATTAGTCAGGAGCAGTACTTGGCAGAGGCTGTGTGGCACAGTGGGGCCAAGTGCTGCTGCACAGGTGTATCTGCACAAGCCTCTGAGCTTGGGTCAGCTTTCCTGCCCCTGCATTCCTCCCTTTTCCCCCCAAGACTGATGAAGCTGAGCTGCTTTGCTTTGTCTCTGTTTCATCTCCTGCAAGGTCTCAAAGGCTCAGCCCTGTCTACAGTCCTTTCTTTGCACTGTTTCAGTCTCACAGTTGTAATCATGGTGGATTTGTTTAGGATTCTCCTGCTGCCTCCTGTTCTGGTGGATTTTAGCACTTTCTCCCACCTGGCTCATTAATTCCTCCAAGTCTGTTTTCCTGCTGCTGCTGTGCCTGGTCCAGTAGCTCTGCTAACCTGCAGTAAAGCCCCAGTAGTCTCTACCAGAGCTGTGTTAATCCTCATCCCCTCTGCTTCAGCTCTCCCCTCCACAGCCTCATCGACAAAGCCCTTTTTTTGCATTCCTAATTCAGCGGGTATTTGGTCAACTGTAACATTTTTAACATTCCCTCTTCTGCATCCCACCGAGGTCAGTTGTTGTGCAGTTAAAGCCTTGGTGTCCTGCTGTGCCTGTCCTGACGCTTCAAAGCCCTCACCCTCCCCTGCTGCAGCCTGGGCAAGTGGAAGCCCTCCTTGCCCAGCCCCTCCAGCTGCCTGGGCTGTGCAGGAATCCATCAATTTACTCCTCACAGAGCAGGAATAACCAGGGGATATTGCCTGCACCAGGAGTAACCCTGCTGGTTCCTCCTGCTGCCCACGCCCCTTGGATTTGTGTGTATAAAATCACCATATTAATGCATTGATGACAGGCCGTTCATGACCTGTTACTTTTGTGGCTCACTGGGAGTGCTCTGAGCATGGCTGTCCCCATTGCCACCTAGCTCCATGGCACTGACCTCCTGGGGTGCTGCTGTGCTCTCTCTGGTGTGGATGAGAGCACTGTCCCCCCCAGCACAGACTGGCCACAGGAGGGACAGATGCTCTGGAGGCTTAGGTGATGCTGGCATCCATCTGCTCTGAATTAGGTGGCAATTCCCACGCAGATCCTGCTATGCTGCTCCCCACAGCCATTCCCCGCTGCAGAAATCCACCCTGTACCTCCACCAGCCCTTTCCTGCTGCAGAAATCCACTCTGTACCTCCACCAGCCCTTGCCTGCTGCAGAAATCCACCCTGTACCTCCACCAGCCCTTTCCTGCTGCAGAAATCCACTCTGTACCTCCACCAGCCCTTTCCTGCTGCAGAAATCCACCCTGTACCTCCACCAGCCCTTTCCTGCTGCAGAAATCCACTCTGTACCTCTACCAGCACTTTCCTGCTGCAGGAGCAGAGTTTCTCCTGTGACCCTGCTATCCAGCCCCACAAAGGCTGGAGAAAAGCCAGCTCACTGGAATACCAGCTCACATACTTCCTGTGAGCACGTCCACATGCACGATGGCTTTATCTCCATGAGAAATTCCAGGCAGCTGCCTTTGGCCACCAAAAGCCCCTCTGCCTGCCTGGAGTGGAGCAAGCAGCCCATTTATGGATCTCAGCAGGCTCAACAGCACCATGCCAGGGCAGAGGCTGCTGTTATCTGTCTTCATTTAGCCATTATCCAAAGGGCTGGGTTTAAAGGCAGAATGTCTGCTCCAGAATGAGGCATATGCTAATCCTACGCAGGACAGCGATGGATGAGGCAGGCTAAGAAAAGCAGGCAAAAAGATCATTACCTCACAGTGCTGATCTGCTCCCTACAATTATTCTATTGCACTGAACGTGTCACTGGCTAAAGCCCTGGGTTGCAAATCAATCCATTTCTGCTGCAAGCTGCAAACCATTAGAGGGCTCAAAGTAGTGTCCTGACTGCTCTGGGGACCTGTCAAATCCATGTCACCCTTGGGAGGCTGTCAGAGCTCCATGGATGGCAGTGTAGGAGGGGATGTCCCCCTGGGCTGTTTCACCCTGGTGCCTGGCACTGCTGCTGTCATGGGATGCTGGTGCTGGGGCAGCTCCCAGCCTGAATCTGTAGGAGGTGCTCACTGAGTTACTGTGGAAACACAGATGGTCAATGATGGTTTAGGGTTTTGTGCAGAAAGATCATCTTGAATTTCTCAGTGTAGTTAAAATGATGGGTTAAAGAAGGGGTCAGGTCATGGAGCAGCCTTCAGCTGGGAGGTCTGAACACCCTGACCAAACCAGCCAGCACAGTCCAGGCATCCTTATCTGCTGCTGACCTGCAACCACAGCCCAGACTCACTTGCCAGGAAGGAGCTGGGGGAGATTTTCAGGTAAAAAACAGGCTTGAGGAGATCATAAACCATTTGCATTTATTTCTGACGGAAAAGAAATACTGTTTGTCTTATGAATTATTCACGAGGTAGTTAATTGGTTTGTTTTGGAGCTTTTCCATCCTGGGCTTCAATTTCTGTTTAAAACAGCCCATTTGGGATACAAACCCAGGGCTGGTACCTTGCTTTGCCTTCTTTAGCTTTTTGCCACTATGGCAAGAGGGGGGCAAATGCTGACAGAACCCCTCAGAGAGGAGCTGCACAGACAGAAGAACAAAAACCTCCAGGCTTCTGCTGCTGGTTCCAAGGGTTTTTGTTCCTTGCAAGGTCTGTGAGAGCTGCAGGGAGGACAGGAGCAGGTTTTGTCTCAACAATCAGGGAGGGAGTGAGCAGTTTTGCTTGGCAGTGCTGAGAAGTTCCCAGCCTGTGGCTGGGGACAGGACTGCACATCCCCAGCTGCACTGCAGTGCTGCAGGTGGTCATTTGCAGGTTCCAGTGGTCATTCTCACCTGGCAAAGCCTCCTTTCTGCTGGGGCTCTTGCTTCTCCATTCTTCCTCATGTTTGGGCACTGATTCTGGAGCTCATATGTTTGCTGGGGGCAGGAAGGTGGCACAAGGCTTCTCCTGTGATCTTTTTGCATTAAGTGCATCTTGCCAGGTTAGGGGACTCTGCATCTCCCAGGGGCTTCCCCCTCCTGCTGGGACCAGCATTTGAGCCAGCTCAGAATCAAGCTTCAGGCATGCATCTCCCTCTTGGTGCAGCACTGCAAAGTCCTCCTGTACCTCCCAGTATCCCAGGAAGGACAATGCCAGCATCTCCTGCCTGGCACCTGGACAAGCCTGGCAGCCTGGGTGGGGCACAGGGAGGTGGCTGCTGCTCCCCCAGGTTCCCCCAGGATCCCCAGAGCAGGAGGTGTGGGGGGAGCTGCCCAGCTCCAGGCTCCCCTGGCTGTGCAGCTCCACAGCTCCCACAGGAGCTGAGGGTTTATTCTTACTGAAAATGGCTTTTCCAATGGAGCATTTCTCCTTTCTGATTTACACAGCTGCACACCGCTGGGCTTTTTGTTATTAACAGTCTTGACATTGGGAAAAAGGCTGCTGAAGCACTCTGAATGTGAATGAAAGCTGCTTGGGGGACAGCTGGAGCAGCTGAGCCTGGCCAAGCACCTGCAGCTGAGCAGAGGAGCTGTCCCAGGCTGTGCCTTGTCCCTGTGCTGTGCTGGGCTCTGGGGCAGAAGCCCTGTCCCTGTGCTCAGTTTTAGGGCAGGAGCCCTGTCCCTGTCCCTGCCCTGTGCTGGATTTTGGGGCAGGAGCCCTGTCCCTGTCCCTGTCCCTGTCCCTGTCCTGCTCTGGGGCAGGAGCCTGCAGCCCTGGCTGCTGGCCAGGCTCAATTCAATCAAAGGCTTGGGGGGTAATTGCCTTTGCTCTCCCAGCAGGGCCTGCAGCCAGCCAGTGCTTAAGCTGAGATCAAGACTTGAGAGAGGAAAACAAAGGAAAAATTAATTCAGAAAGGTCCCTGGCCACTGCTGTGCCTGGAATCTGGGTACTGGTGTTGGTGTTCCAGGGCGTGCTTCCAGCCTGCCATGGAAAAAAGGAACATGTGCACAGCTGGGGCTCAGCCCTGTCCTCTCCCCTGGAAGGATCCAAGAGCCCCTTCCTCTGACAGGTGATGGGATGGTGACCCCTGAGCTTCCCTGCTGGAGCCAGCCCCAAGCCTGGCTGTGCTCCCTGAGCTGGGGCAGGATGTGCTGTGCTGCTGAGGCCATGCCTGATGTGTATTTGCCAAACTCCAGCCTGAGCACAGTGGGGAGCCCCATCAAAGTCACAGGGCAGGCGAGGCTGACATTCCTCCACACTGCCCCTGAGGTTCCTCCTACAGGAAGAGAGAGGCTTGGGAGTGACAATGGGCCCAAGGCTCTGGTTCCTTACACTGAATTAATCTTCATTTGCATTAAACCATTCTGAAACGCTGTCATCTCGTGGGAGAGGGAGAGGGATTGAGATTTCCTTTGGCTCAGCCTGGGTGGGAGGGGCAGACACAGATCCCTGCTGGGAATGGGATGCAAAGTAAAGGAATGGGATGGGAAGCAAAGGAATGGGATGTGAAGCAAAGGAATGGGATGGGAAGCAGAGGAATGGGATGTGAAGCAAAGGAATGGGATGGGAAGCAGAGGAATGGGATGGGAAGCAAAGGAATGGGATGTAAAGCAAAGGAATGGGATGTAAAGCAAAGGAATGGGATGTAAAGCAAAGCACTGGGATGCAAAACGAAGCACTTCCCAGCTCCAGCACCACCCAGAGCACTGCCTGCAGGCAGCCAGGACAGGAGCCAGCCAGAAACAAGAGAGGCAGACAACATGTGGAGAGAATGAGTTTCCAAGCCTGCAAAGCCAAATTTGATTTGTTCATAAGAAAAAAAAAAAAAAAAAAAAAGAACAAACAAACAACACAAAAAAACCCCCAAAAAAGTCCCAAACCCAACCAAAAAATGCAGCCCTCTAAGGAAGGGGAGACCTGCAGGTCTAACCAAGGCAGTGCCCTTATTGATCAACAAGTGGGAAATAGTGGTCCTAGTCACAAGCAACCTGATACTGATAGAGCTGAGTTAATACTGCTTAAGAGGAAAGAAGGAAAGGTCAATGTAGAAGTGAAAAATTGACTGCTGCCTCACTAGGCCCAGGTACCTGTATTATTAAATAAAAACTTGGCAGTGCACCTCAAGTAAACCAAGGAACATAAATTATGTAAATTCATCTCCCATCTTTCTGCATTAAAGGAATTAGAGTGAGACCCAAAGTGCATGATAAAGGGGGGAGATTAAAAGGAAATGCATATAATCTTAGAGGTTATAGTATGAATAGATTGGGTCATAAATTAATTTCAGTATGAGGACTGTTAAAATCATCTAGCATAACCCTGGCCAGAAAATTTCCTACAGACCTTTGAGCAAGAAAGTAACCTCCAGAAGGACACTGAGATCTTATTTAAAAGCAGGGCATAATAGAAAAATCACTTTATCATTAGTAAGCTAATGCAAAAGTCATTTCTCCTATCCAGTATAAATGTATTTTGTTTTACTTCACAGAGAGATTGGTTGCCAAGCAGGAGACTTTGAATGAAAAGGTGTCCTTTCCTCATGAGACCTAGAAAATCTAGGAAACCATTATGAGTGAAAGATCAAACCATCAATAGTTTCAGACTGGTATTACACATTTAGATGTAGCAAGAGCATCCTTGTGAACATTTGCTTCTTTCCATGTTGGCACATTACAGGTCAGAGATGAACCTTTACCTGGGCATCCCACTGGGAACCTGATGTTTGGCCAGTTTTTAGAGCAGTGGGGTTATTCCAGTAAGTTTGCTTCTGCATAGAACTTAGAGTTTTCATCTTAAAGCTGTTGCTGTCCTAACAAAACACAGGCATTTCCCAAGGAAGCAGAGCCCTGAGGAGCTGTAGCAGCAAGGATGTGCTGTGAGAATGAGGAAGAGGATGGGCTGGTGGGCATGAGACAGGCCAGAGGTGCGTGGTGGGAGGGCAGCCAGGGGTTATCCAGGTTGATAACTTGTTCCCCATCAGTGCTCAACATCATCTCCTGACTAGCAGCTGGGAAAGAGGGTTCTGCACCTTGTGGCCACAGCCAGAGGAACAGCACTGCTTCTGCCCCTGCTGCATCCCTCCCTGCCTTCCAGCAGCTCACAGAAGTCTCTGCCCTAGCCCACCACTGGGTTTAGAAAACTTAGATTCTTGCTCTTCCAGGTTCTGCCTTTTTGTTGGGTTTGGTTGAGATTGAGCAGTGAGTTGAAAGAACTGCAGGGAGATACACAGGGATGTCACAATAAGCACCAGCCCCATGGGCACAGGCCAGTCCTGACCTCAGGCACCAGCCCTCACTGCCTCCTGCAGGGTGTTTCTAAGGGAAAGGAGGTGAATCCCATGTGCCAGAAGCTGTGGGTGTCACAAGGAAACCCAAAGCACAGACTGCAGTTCTTCAGAGTTGTTCTGATTTAGAGCAGCTCCCCACAAAGCTGCCCTGAATGGGCCACCTAAAACCCTCAGCACACGAGTTGGAAATGTTCTGTGCACCTGTTCACAAAGTCAATATTTGCTCAGCTTGCCCGTGCCTGGCTGTCTCCACATGATCTCGTTTGCCTTGCCCACATGGAGCAGGGTGACCAAGGTTGCCAGTGCCTAAAAATAACCCCTCCATTAGCTGCCACCCCAATATCTCCTCTGTGGAATCGTTTCCCAGTGGAACAGGGCTGCAGCAATCATGGTGCTTCTTTGCCTCTTCACTCCATAAATCACTTTGAGATTTCAGGGGGATGTGGCAGCAGGGTAGGCATCTCAAAGGCAGCTGAGCTGCTGCAATCTCAGCAAAACTACCCAGTGGAGTGGAAGAGACAGACTGAGTCTTGTAACCCCATGTGGGAAAGGCTCAGATCCTGTGCCAGAACTCTGTTAGTGAGCAGCAGAGAAGCCACCAAGGCCAAGGGAGATGCACAGGCTGACTGCAGCAGCTTTGCTCACAGTCAGTGTTGCTGTAAACAGCTCATAATCCATGATCAGGACACAGACCCGTGGCACTCCCCAGGCCAGGGGGAGATCACACATCCACAGCAGGGGTGGATGGCTCCGAGCTGCACCTGAAGTGATTTAATCCCTAATAACAACATTTAAATGCTTGATAATTGGAGAATGCTCACACAGCTTCTCTGTTAGTATATCAGAGTAATCTCTTCTAAGCTGTAATGTTAATCAGGTTTAAGATTCCTCCTGTTCAGAGCAGAGTGCCACAGTTAACCCCAGCATGCCATGCATTTATTGCTGCAGGCCAGTCTGTAGGCTGGACTTGCTTGGAGACTTGATTGGGAGCTCACAGGACCCTGGTGTTGCATTTGTAGTCCAGAAATATGATTCAGGGTTGTTGTATCTCAGTACTTCACCCTTCAAGAGGACTGATCCAGGGGCTGCCTCCTGCCAGCAAGAACCTGCAGTCCATCTCTGGGTGGGTGGGAGCATCCTGAGGCAGAGGTAGCTGAGCAGAGATGGAAGAGGGTCTCAGAGATGCTGCCCTGGGGGCTGCAGGTGAGCTCTGACAGGGAGGCAGTGAAGGTTCACAGCCCTGTGCCACTCTACCTTGCTGGGATTCACACATGGTGGAAACTATCCCCTGGTTTGCCTTTTGGAAGGGGATTCTCAGCCCACCTTGGCCTCTTTAGTTTAAACTCCTGGCAGTAGGTGTTTATCAGCCATTGCCTCCCTCCCTTGCTGCTGGCACTCCAAACCCTGCAGAACAGAGCAAGGAAAATGCACAAATGTGTCCTCATTCAACAGATGGCTGGAAAAACCCAGGAGGGCTTAGCCCTGTGAAGAAGCCACTTGTTTTAAGGATGCTTCATACACAGAACACATGGTTTCCTTTCATCACTTATGTCAAGAGTGGAGCTGGGCTAAGAGGTGTCACCCCCCTCACCACTGCATGCCTGCCTCCTTTGAGCTAAGTTGAGAATCTCTTCACTCCTCTCTCTCTCTGGTTTGATACTTCCCCTTTGATCTGTGTCATCTCAGGTTTATTTTCCAGGATTCAGAAAGAGCCTTGTCAAGCAGGCAGGGGCAGAGCTTCTCAGCAGAGGATATTCACTTGTCAGGCTACTTCTCTTCCACATCAAGTTACTTCTTTTCCTTTATCTTCCTGCACAGCAGCCAAAGAGGGAACTTCTTTACCCTGGCCCTGGGAGAGATCTGCCCCTGCCAGGGGATGGCATGGCTTGGGGATCACATGCAGCTCTGCCCAGGGCTGATGGCTTCACACCCAAGTTTGTTGCACTTTGTGGTCCAGAGCATGACACTCTGGCCTAAGATGGGTCTTCCTTTGCCAGAATTGGTTTGGTGGCTTACAGCATCAAATATTAAGCAGAGCAAAAAACTGGCCAGTGGGTACCAGGAACCTCTTGTGGTTATAAAAGAAGAAAACCAAAATAGCTTTAATGCTTTTCACACTGTGTAGGCTTAAGTGTTTTTTAAAACAGCCTTGATGTTCCCTGAATGTGGTAAATTAATTCTTCTGAGTCCTGGAGGGCTCTCAGTGTGCAAGAGGCTGAGTGTGGCAGGACAGGCAGCCTGAGACAGCAGCAGTTCAGCATCCCCAGTTGGCTCAGACATCCCCTGTACTGGGAACAAATGTCCTTTAGGTAGAGGTGCTTTGTGCAAGGGGGAGGTGAGGGCAGGAGCTGCCTTTGCCATAACTATTGAAGGCACTTGTCAGTTTATTCCATCTCATGGGTCTGTCTTGAGCAGTGCTGGGGGCTCAGATGGAGCATGGACCTCTCAAGTGAGCTGTGCTGACACAGTCTGCTCTGCCCAGCAGTGCACAGGACCTCACTGGCTGGGTCAGAGTGAATCCCACCCCAGCAGCTTCCCTGGGTCAGCTAATCTTCTCCTTGGGACAGTCTGGGAACTGGGAGTTGCACTGTCTGCTGCTAGATTGTGCTGTGAGGTTATGTGTGTCACACAGATCATGTCTGAGTTTTATCTCTCTTTAAAGCGAAGATCTTTTTTAGCATGCAAATAAATGCTCTCCTAAAAGGGAAGGCGCCATCTGCTCCTAAGCACAAATTTAATTTTCCAAAGGGTTAGGTTTAAATAAGATCCACAGTCTCAGAATGGTAGCTGGGGGAACCTGTAATGGGGTTTGGCCCCTTTGGCATCGTGCTGGAAGCAGATATTTTAATTTATGGGAGGGAGACACGGTGCCTGCAATGAAAGAGGGGTTCTGGCAGCTGGAGACCTCTCAAACTCCCTGTACTCCTCCCAGGGGCCTGATGGTTGAACAGGTGCTTGCAGGTGGGCTCAGAGCACTGACATGGAGACCAAGGATCAGAAGGACATTGTTGTGTGTCCCTTATCCTGGGGCAGTCAGCAAGCAGGAATCACAGCTGCATCCAGACACTTTTCTGAGCACAGCCATTTGCTGGGTGAGCTGAGCAAGCCTGTGCACCTGGCTGGGTTTTCATGTGGCAGTGCTGGGAGCACCAGCAGCTCTCCAGTTCCACCAGTGCAGCCCCAGCACAGCTCTGTGGAGCTCTGCCCCATCAGCTGAGCCCTCCTGCACTTTGCTCTCTTCCTTCCAGCCGCTGGTGCTGCTGATGGAGTGGCCTGAAGCCACCAACTTTGCCTGCCTCATCGCGGGCTACTGCCGTCTCCTGGTGGACTCCAAGAAGATGATCCTGTCCAGGGCCCCCAGCCAGCCACCCCCTCCTCAGATTATCAAGGCAGGTACGTTTCAGCCTCTGCTTTCTGTGCCAGCCCCTTCCCCAGCTTCCCTCCCTCCCTCTGCTCTGCACTCTGCAGCATGAGGAAGCTGAAGGCTTTCTCTGGCATCTCCCCTCTCCTCCCATTCACCTTGAGAACCAGCAGGCTCCCTCTTTAACCAGAGAGCAAGGAGCAGGGAGACAGGTCCTCATTTTGGGTCAGCCAAAATGACTTGTGGTATCAGCTCAGGCCCTAAACACTCACCAGGAATGGTCATGGCAGCTCCTGGAGCAGCTCCAGGAGCTGCTGTTTGACCTGCAAAGCTGCCAGCCCCATGCTGGGCCCTCACAGAACAGCTGTGCACTGCTGCAGGGGTGCAGCACACATTCCCTGGCTGGCATCCTGCTCTGGAGACCCACCTGAGTGTGTGAGCTCAAGGCACTGCATTCCTGCTGCCTCCAGCCTGGGGGTCTGAGCCTCACAGGTAGCCCTGCTCTGCTGATTTCTTAAACCAGGAAGGCAACTTTGCTGTCCCAGCTCTTCAGGGAGCAGGAGGCTCCCTGGAGGTTCTGGACACAGCAGGAGCTTCCATTCCAACAGGCACCAGTGCTGTCCCTTGAGGATGGATTACAGGTGTGAGTCACCCTCTGAAAAGAGCAATGATTCTCAAGAGTGATTTCAAACAAGAACCAACCATACATGCTGCTGTTCCATACAGGTGTTCTCATCCAATAAATTTTGTATAGGGAAATATAAAATACGGGTTCAGTGAGAAGAGATGGGCAAAATACCAACCCAGCTGCCTGTGGAAGGTCACTCCCAGACCTCCCAGGTGACACTGCAGCTCCAGAGAGCTGAGACAAGTCCTCAGCTCAGCTGCCAGTGTCAAAACTCCCTTCTCAAGATGGGCCTGGCTTGGGGAGGTGGGAGGAGTGCAGAGAGCTCACCGGTTTCTTGGGAAAGCACTTGGTGCCTTTGAGGAAGGCACCTGAACGTGGATTTGGCACATGTGGGAAGACACACTCACAAGAGGGATCAGGAAAACACCTGCAGCAACCTCAGTGAATCCAGAAAAGGCCTGGCAGGTGATTTTGGTGTAAGTATAAGCAGCTTTTTTTCCTTTCTTCCCCTATGCCTCTGACTGACAGCTGTCACTGTGCTCTGCCTTGGTTGCCCTATGGAAATTGTGTTTAATGCATTTAATCACAATTTGTTGTGAGCAGAGGGTGTTTGCAACTGAACTGGTTTTAGTGTCACCAGAGTGGTCCTTCCCTGGTTTATGCCACCCTAACCTGGGCTACAGGGACACGTGGGGACTCAGAGAAGTGCAGAGCATCCCACACCCAAGGGTTTGGAAGGAGGCTGGCAGCACCCATGGTTCCTGCCCTCTTAGGGGATGTCTCAGCATGTGCAAGTGGTGTTTTTCCACACTCTAGCTACTGTGACAATAGCCAGAATTTTTTCCTGGGTCATGGTCCAATCCTCCACCAGAAAGGGTTGCAGATCTTGCTCTGTTCTTGACAGTGTCAAGGAACCAATGTAACTCTTCAGGGGCAGTGTGAGTGTGAGAGGGAGTCACAGTGTGGGAAGGACAGCGATGGATCTGTGCCAGCCCCTCGCTGGATGGCCTGGTCTGCCCTCCTGGGTGCAGTGAAAACCTCTGTGACCAGTGGAGTGGAGCAGTTTCCTTGCAGACCCAGTGCACTCAGCCCAGTCCTTGAGAAGGAGTGAATTTAGAGAGTGTTGGGGAAACAGTCTGCTGACAGTTCTGGTCTCCACAGGGCTGCAGGCTGAGCTGTCAGAGCTGGGAGGATCACAGGGAGCAGCGACTGCTGATCATTAGCACATCCTTGCAGGAGAAAGCCCCACTGGGATGAATTAAGTTAGCCCAGACTTCCCAAGCTGCAGGCAGACTGTGCCAGAATCTTAAATATAAAATCAAGCCTTAGCCCATGCTTTTACCTAGAAGAGGAGCACATCCATCTTCCCTGAGGCCCATTAGAGCCTCCTGCTGAACAGCAGACATTTTTAGAAATGCGCACGCTGTCCGAATGTTGTCACTTAGATCCATCTCTCTGCATCTCCCTGCAGAGCCATATGCCAGAGCCTTGCCCTCCATTGTGCCATGCTGGAGCTACACAGGTGATTCACCTCCCTGTCCCTCCTTCTCCCCCCTCTCACCATCAGATATCAGCAGCTAAGCAGCTCTCTGCCCTTAGTTGCTCTCTCAACTCCTTGTCAGGAAGTTTTCTCCTCCCTGAGCATGCAGCAGCTGGATTTTGGATTGTAGGGTTTTGGCTCCATTCAGCAGCAGGCTTTGGCTTGGCATGGGCAGCCAGCAAACCTCTGCCACCCTGCTACAGCCCACACATCCCCAGCACTGACAGCCCTGTGCTCCCTCACACAGCTGTCATTTCTGAGCTCTGCCATGGCCAGGCATTAAAGGGATTTTGTTTATATTGGGATTTTAGCATTGCAGGTGATGAACAGTATAATACAAACATGTGTTTGGGGAGACAAATTGTCCAATTTGTTGAGCTAATGAATTTAATTAGGATTTGTTTGATTTAATTTATCCTTGGTAAGGCAGAACCTGCATCCCCCGGCAGGCGCTCTCAGCACAGCTGCACAATCCAACCTGCAATGCAGGCAGATGCCCCTCCTGAGGGATGCACCACTGGCCAGAAATTCAAGCAGTATTTCAGCCACTTTCCCTGCACAGGGGAACAAGGGGAGGCTGTCACTGAGAGATATTTAACAGCAAGAGCAAGGGGCTCTGTTATAGCCAGCCTGATCCGAGAGCTGTCAGCCAGGTAGAAATAACACATGGATCATGGGCAGTGAGGGACAAGGGGATGGGTGGTGTCTGTCACTTGAACACAGCCAAACTACAGTGGATGTGTCCCCAAAAGGCAATAATACTCCCCTAGTGAACACTGCTTGGTGTGGCCAACATTACCCAAAAATGGCAACAATTCCTTCTTGCCATATAACACTGAGCTGTAGCAGGCTGAGGCTGGAGGTCCTTGGAGCAGCCAGGTTGCTCCTGCTGCCCTCTGGATACAGCTGGATATCAGTGATGCAGCACCCACATCCCTGTGTTTCCCTGCTCTGGGCTGACCAGCTCTCCTCTGGGCTCAGCTCTGCCCCAGCAGAAGGATCAAGATCAGGGACCTGTACTGGGAGCAGGAGTTCCATGTCTTCATCAAGGACACAGTAGATTGAGAGCACCCTCAGCAAGTTTGCAGAGGACACCAGCTGAGTTGTTCAGTTGAAATGCCTGAGGGACAGAGTGACATCCACAGGGACCTGGACAAGCTTGAGCAGTTGCCCATGAGAATCCCATGAGGTTCAACAAGGCCAAGTACAAGGTGCTGCACCTGGGGCAGGGCAATCCCACTATTGATCCAGGATCAGGGATGAACAAATGGAGAGCAGCCCTACAGAGAATGACTTGGGGATGTGGGGGAGGAGAGGCTGGACATGACCCACCCATGTGCACTCACAGCCCAGAGAGCCAAGTGTGTCCTGGGCTGCAGCAAAAGCCCTGTGGGCAGCAGAGGAGGGAGGGGATTCTGCCCCTCTGCTCCACTCTGGTCAGACCCAGCTGCAGTGCTGCCTCCAGCTCTGGGGTCCCCAGCACAGGAAGGACATGGACCTGTTGGAGCAGAGGAAGAGAACACATCTCCTAGGTGAGAGAGTTGGAGGTTTTAGTCTTGAGAAGGCTCCAGGGAGGCTTTTTAATATGGCTTTAATAGTAGCTACAGGACAAGGGGCAGTGGTTTAAATTGAAAGAGAGTAGATTCAGATTAGATACAAGGAGCAAGCAAGGGTTTTATAATGAGGTGGTGAGGTGTAGGCACAGGTTCCCATCCCTGGAAACATTCAAGGTTTCCTTGAATGTTGGACATGGCTCTAAGCAACCTGATCTAGTTGAAGGTGTCCCTGCTTATTGCAGGGGAATTGGACCAGATCCCCTTTAACTGTCCCTTCCAACTCCTTCTGTGGTGCAGGACATTTCTTCTATCCTGGTTCCTGGCAGACAGGCCAGCAGGTTTTCCAAAGCACCAGCCAGGTAGCCTGGCTGTGCTGCAGGGAATGTGGGTGTCCCAGTGCAGTGCTGAGGGCTGGAGGGCAGAGAGCACACAGCTGCTTCTCCAGGGTGAGCAGGAGCTGCCCCACGCTGTTCTCCCTTCATCCTGGTGCTGCTGCTAATGTGCCTGTTGTGGTTTTGGTTTAGATTACATCAACTCACACAACTTCCAGCGGCCTGCCACAGCAGGGCACGTGGGAAAGAAGGAGAATGGGCTGGTGGGTGGCTCTGCCACTGTCCCCGGAGCAGCCGGGGCTTCTGCCACCAGGGCTTCGGACTCGGAGCTCATCCGCTTCTGCTACCTGCACATGCGAGAGCAGAGGAAGGAAAAAGAGAGCGGGACGGATATCAATGAAAACCTGATTTTTTTTGAGGAAACTCGTCCCAGGACCAAATCTGACCCCACTTCCAAAAGCTCTGGCCAAGGCTACAACGGGGCAGCTAAGGAGTACGACCCGGCCGGCCTGGAGCAGGACGGGCACGGCAGCAGGGCCAGGGCGCACACCATAGACACCCACCTGCGCAGCGACGCCTCCCACTCCTACTGCCAGTCCTGCCAGGCCAGGATCAAGAGCAGGCTGGCCTCGGGCACGGCGGGCAAGCCTGGCACCCGTGACAACATGGTGGACTTGATGTCGCTTCCCCCGCCCGGGAACGACGAGGAAGAGGACGAGACGACGTCGCTGCTGCCCGCCATCGCCGCCCCCCCTCCCGGCTTCCGAGACAACAGCTCGGACGAGGACGACCCGAAGCGCCGGGCGGCGCAGAGCCAGGAGCAGGGCCGGCAGCTCTGCGGGCTCCTGTACGACGAGATCCCGGTCACGCTCATCGACAGCGTGCAGCCGCGCACCGTCCGCGACCACGCCCAGGAGCTGGACGATGCCCTGGTGTCCACCCTGCAGGCGCTGGAAGCCCTGGCTGCTTCGGAGGATTGTCCACACCCCCCACCACAGCAGACAGCAGGTATTTTAGTGGCTGTGACTCCCTTTTTTCCCCATAGCCTTTCTTTCCTACTGTACATCCCTCCCTGTGGTCTCCTCCCATCCTATAAGTGACTGTGAAGCAGCTTCTAGTAAAAGCTGAGTTGTGGCAGCAGGCTGTAGCAGGAGCAGCCAAGTTGCTGCTCAGAAGATTTCTAAGAAGCTGAGGTGGGACTCCTCTCCCTGGCAGTGGCTGAAGGAGTCTCTGGGTTATCCCATATTTGCCAGGTGCCACGGTGCTGGGGCGAGTCACTAACAAACCAGTACTGTGAGCATGAGTTCCTCCCCACTGTAACCCCACTCAGCTGGAGCCTTTGGCCATCAGTCTTTGCAGGTTCCCACCCAGGTTCTGCAGTGTGTGAGCCCTTCACAAGGCAAACCTGCTGCCAGATGGGTGACTCTGGGATCAGCCTGCTGGCAGCACAGTCCTTTGTCCCTCTTCCCACCTTGGTTGCCCTGCTCACTATAGCAGAGTACCTGTTGCCCAATGTTCCTTCTTGTGCCAAACACATCCCTATAGCTCTCCTACCACCAACAATGGAAAGCTTCACAGGATGTTTTCCTGGGCCAGAAGCTCTTGCTGAATGGAGCTATCAAGCCAGCTCAATGCTGACAAGTCATCTCCCTTAGAAGCCTTATCTCTTAGTTGTGAGAAGTCACAGAAGTTTCTCCAATGTGCCCTGCATTCCTGGGAGCCTCCTGCTGAAAGGAGTTTCCCTCTCCTCCACACAGCACTGTGGTGTGAGGGTTGTTGTGGGGTTTTCTTTGTGTCCCTCCTCAGGTCTTATTGTCCTGGCTGCCATCACTCCTGAGTCATCCTTGGACTCTGGCCACGAAACGAACTCCTCAGAGCTGACCGATGTCTCGGAGATGGTCTCTGCTATGAAGCAGCATCAGAACGCAGCCTACTTCCTCACCCAGCACATCAACAAAGAAAACCTCCTGGCCAGGAAGGACTTGCCTTTCCGAATCCAGAGCTGTGCTGCCCAGGCTGTCCTCACCTCCCCCTACCCCCTGAGCCGCCAGGACCCGAGCCCTTCACTGAAGCCAGCCTTCTCTGCCCAAAGTCCCAGCCTTACCAACTGCAAGAGCAAGCAGGAGCAGCAGCACGGGGAGCGGGGCTGCACCTCGGCTGCCCAGCCAGGGCTGACCCCCCAGCTTAGTGAGCAGAGCAAGGGGGCTTCAGTGCCAAGCTCTGAGTGCAAAGGTCACACAAAAGCTGCCTTTGAGGTATCTCTGCATGCCACAGCAGCCCCGAGCAGGGAGCAGGCACAGGATGTACAAGAGAAGATGTCCAAAGAGGTGCAGCCGAGCTCCAAGCTCCTCCTGGATCACAAAAGCAGTGTAACTCCAGCCATGGTTTCAGCTGCTCTGCAGCAGGTGGCAAATGCAAAAGCCTCAGCTCCCCAAGTGGTATCAGCCTTAAAAGAAGACCAGAACATGAACGGTACCAGCAGCTGTGCACCAGCCAGCAGCAAGTCTTTGACACTTAAAGGAGGTCCACAAACTGCAGAGACATTCTGCAACTGTCAGCAGCAGCAGCAGCTCTCTCCGCAGCAGCACTGTGAAGTTTCTCCAAGTCCTAAGGAGGCTCCTGGCAGTCAGGCTGAAGCTTTCCACCTTGCCTCAGCAGGTGAGGAAATGATGTCCAGTAAGACTTTTGCCTCTAAAAGCTACCAGCAAAAAGTGAGCAGAGATGCTTCAGGAAAAGCTGCAGGCGGAGAGACAGGTCAGAAGGCAGGTGGGGAAGCCACAAGCCTCGTCTTGCAGAAACACACAGCTCCTTCAAACCAAGGACAGAAAATACAACAGGATAGCTCAGCCAAAATCTTAAAAGCTGAGAGCAGCAACGTGCACTCTCCATCGCCTGGTAGCACTTTCAGGAGCACCAGTGAGGAAGCCAAAGGGCCAATCCAGCTGATGCCCAGATCCGAGAGCCTGCAGATTAGCACTGTGCCTTCCAAAAAAGTAGAAAAAGTCCTGGAGGTAACCCAACAAGATGCTGATGTCCCAGCTAAACCCAAAGCCCCCAAAGCTCCCTTCAGGCTTAGGAACCTGTTCTCTGCAACATTTCCCACGCGGCTGAAGAAGGAGACGGACGAGCGGCAGGCCCAGCTGCAGAAGGTGAAGCAGTATGAGCTGGAATTCCTTGAAGAGCTGCTCAAGCCAAAGAGCAAAGGTGACCTCCCACCACAGGAGTATCTGCACCCACCTGCCCCTGGGCGCTGCAGCTGCCAGCTGAGGAGCAGTCCTGTGCAGAAAGTGCCAGGGATGTCCAGGGAGCAGAGGCGTAGCTGTGACTGCAAGCGGATTTGCAGGGGAATGAGGCCACCCCCCAACCAGCTGGTGGTCCCAGAGCTGGAGAGGCGAGGCAGGGATAAAGCTGCAGATGACCAGAAGCAGGTAGAAGCCATTAGGCTGACAAGCATGAGCAGCCCTTCCAAAGGCAAACGGATCCGATCCACAAGTTTAGAGTCCAGAGACAACCGGTCAGATCCAGAGAATGACATGTCCTGTTTGGCAACATGCACCTCCCGAGGGGAGTGCATGGGGGCACCCCAGTACAGGAAGCTCCTGCGTCGCTACAGTGTCAGTGAAATAGATAAGACTGATAGGACATCCTTGTCCTCTGATGTCTACCAGAACATCTACACAGCCAAGCAGAAAGGCCCCCAGAAAGAGCCTGAGCCCAGCATCCTCTGTCCCGTTCTGAAGAGCAAAATCCAGGAAGCCTCTGGCGTGTCTGACCCCTCCTACGTCCAGATAGCACAGGACAAAAAGAACCAGAAGGGCCCAGCAGTGTTCTCTGTCCAGGAGGAGATGTATCCAAGTCCTGCTGAGCTGCGGGATGAAGACATGGAGGATGAGAAGTGCTGCTCCATCCGGTACTGCTTCTACTACAGGAAATGCGATGGTGCAGACGATGGGAGCGAGAAGGATGAGCTGTCCTACTCCATCCCCATGCAGATACTCCCGGGAATGAAGCTGGACAATCAGATGGTCCCAGTCATGAGCAGGACTCTTCAGGTCCTAGACGCAACAGCCTGCAGCAGTCCCAACGAGAGCCAGACCCAGGAAATAGATTTAAGGACCTCCAGTTTTGAGGGGAGCTTGGCAAAGATCAACACCCTTCGAGGCCACGCCTACAGCTTTCCCAACGGGTTCCTGCAGGTGCAGCTGGACACCAACGAGCTGCTGACCATCCTGCGGCAGTGCGTGCTGAGCCCTGAGGTGCGGGACTGCAAACCCTACGTCTCCCAGCTGGCTGAGTACAAGCAGGAGCTGGCCCTCAAGTTCAAGGAGCTGCGGGCGTCGTGCCGCCGCGTGGCCGCCGTCGACAAGAGCCCCAGCCACATGCTCTCGGCCATCACGAGCAGCTTCCAGGTGCTGAGCAGCCTCATCGAGACCTTCGTGAGGCTGGTGTACGTCGTGCGCTCCGAGTCCCAGCGCCAGGAGCTGCTGGCCAAGGTGGAGGAGGTGGTGAGGAACTACACCTTCCTCCTGAAGGCGGCCGAGGAGTCCACGGCCAGAACGCTGAGCCACCAGCAGGCCGTGGAGCAGCTCGCCCGCCAGTCAGCCACGGTGGCCACGGTGGTCAGCACCCTCACACGCTCCCTAAAGACGCTGATCAACAAGTAAAGCCAGCTGTGGAGACCGACAGGCCGGTGTGTGCCAGGCCGTGCCCTCAAATCTCCCAGGTCTGGTGAGGATGCCGTGTCTGCAGGCCCAGCTCACCGGGGTTTGCCATAGCCAGGACACTCTCTGATCTCTGCAGAGCGGATGGCTGTGTTGCTGATGGCTTGGAAGGGTGAATCCGTGCCCTGCCACAATCTGTGCCATTTCAGCTGGTCAGTGGGGCTCAAGCAGCTTCTCTGCTTGTTCTCCCATGCTGGCTGGTTGGTGACAGTACTTGGGAGGGACAGGCACCCCATCTCCTCACCAGTTTGGTTCCATGGGGTTCTGGGCTTCTCTGCAAAGACCTTTGTCCCAGTTTGTGGTGGGCCAGTGAGTTATCAGGAGCTGAGCTGGGATCTGCTGGCTCCACTTGGGCAGTCTGGAGCCAAACCAGTATCTTGCCACGTAAACAAAGCTTCTGCCTCCAGGATCTTCCTGGCCACAAACACAACATAATTAGCAGCAGAAGGGATCTCTGGGGTGCAAGTCCCTGCTGGTGTGCTAGGGCTTGGGAAGTAGTCCTGGCATGGGCAGGTTGCCATAATCCTGGGGTAGAGCTAGGGCACCCTGCTGGGCTCTACTCTCACAGCTTAGGCCCCAGTGCTCTAGTCCTGGGCACTCCAGTCCTGAGTGCCAAAGGCAAGGGCTGCATGCCTGCAGGTGGGGAGGACCCAGGGAGCTACAGCCCTGTCAGTTTTGAGAAGGTCATGGAGCAGAGGATCTGCCACCACATGGCACATCCAGGACAAGGGGATCAGGCCCAGCCAGCACAGGGGACAGGCAGGTGCTGCTTCACCAGCCTGCTCTCCTTCTATGGCAGGGTCACTGTGGGTGGAGGAAAGGCTGTGCATGATGTCTGCCTGGATTTTAGTAAAGCCTTTGACACTGTGTTCCTCAGCACCCTCCTGGAGAAATGGATGGATGGAGGGGCCCCAGAGAGTGGAGGGGAATGGAGTTAAATCCAGTGGTGTTCCCCAGGGCTCAGTGCTGGGGCCTGTTCTGTTTAGTATCTTTTGAGGACACCCTCAGTCAGTCTGCAGATGACACCAGTTTGGGTGGGAGTGTTGTCTGCTTGAGGGCAGGAAGGCTCTGCAGAGGGATCTGGACATTGTGTGAGGGTCAGCCAGGTCCTGCCCTGGGGTCACAACAACCCCTGCAGCTCCAGGCTGGGGCAGAGGGGCTGGAAAGTGCCTGGAGGGAAAGGCCCTGGGGGTGCTGGTGAACAGCAGCTGAACATGAGCCAGGTGTGCCCAGGTAGGCAAGAGGACACTGGCACCTGGCCTGTCCCACCCATGGAGTGACAGCAGGACCAGGACAGTGACATCCCCCTGACTGGGCACTGGTGAGGCCACTCCTCAAATCCTGTGTCCAGCTCTGGGCCCCTCACAACAAGAAAGAGGCTGAGGGGCTGGAGCATGTCCAGAGAAGGGAACAGAGCTGGGAAGGGTCTGGAGCACAAGGCAGATGGGGAGCAGCTGAGGGAGCTGGGGGAGCTCAGCCTGGAGAAAAGGAGGCTCAGGGGGCACCTTCTGGCTCTGCACAGCTCCTGACAGGAGGCAGCAGCCAGGTGGGGATCGGTCTCTTCCCCCAGGTAGCAAGTGACAGGATGAGAGGAAAAGGCTGGGGGAGGTTTAGATTGGATGTGAGAAAGATTTCTTCACTGATGGTAGTCAGGTTCTGGAACAGGCTGCCTAGGGAAGTGGTGGAGTCACCATCCCTGGAGGTGTTTAAAAGACATTAAGTTGTGGCATTTGGGGACATGATTTAGTGGTGGAATGGTTGGACTCAATAATCTTAGAGATCTTTTCCAACCAGAACATTTCGGTGTTCCTCTTCTGGATGGTTGAATCCATGCTAGAGATCCTGCAGGGAGCCCAGATTGATTGATCTTTGACCACTGCAAGCCAGAAGGTGGGCTAGCAGCTGAGGGGAGACCACTGTCACACCATTCTCCAGAGGTCAGGTTCATGCCCCCAAGGCTCAGCCCAAACCCTCTCCTGCTTCTTTTCACTGTGACCATCAGAGAGGAGCCCCAGATCAGCTTTGACTGTGAGCCAGGCAGGGGCTGTCCTCCTTGCCAGGGTGTTGAGGTTCTTTTTCTGTCTTCACCTGATTGCCATAAGAAGCATTATTTAGTTCTGTGAGGTGGTTATTTACTTGGAGTTAGGTTTTTTTGATTGTTTTGGCGTTTTTGTTTTCACTTCTAGGTGAATGGTAAAATGGTTCCTAGTTGTGTTCCTTCCCACCCCAAGGCTCCCCTCTCCTCCTCCCAGTCTGGTAATAGACATAATCACTGAGACAGCCTTAACTGGTGTTTCCCTACTGTCCAAAACAGAGCAAGGAGAGAAATGCAAGGTCACACATTGCATTGCCCTCACACCCTGCTCCCGGTGCCTGTCCCATCACCCCCTCTGGGCAGAGGTCACAGCTTTGGGCAGTTGTCCAGCCCAGCCAGCTCGCCCTGGCCCTGGGGATGATCAGGGATCTCCGTGCGAGCAGTCGCTTCCCATCTCTGTTATTTTTGATAAATATGCACATTCAAAATGTCTTGTTCTTCCATAGGAGCTATGGAAATGCACAAATGTGCTTTTAACATGAGCATCTTTGGAGTGCAATAACCTCCCCTGGCCCATGGCTCTCCTGGACTGGGGCTGTGGCTGTCAGCAAGGCATGGAGGATCCTGCTGTGGGGACAGCCTCCTGATTTCAAGAACCATGTAGCAAATATCCAGCTGAAGAGCCAACTGGGACTTCAGTCCATGGTGGGCAAGGCCTGTTACAGTGCTGAAGGCTGACAGGGAGATGTGTTTTCCTTTTCCCTGGGAATTACCTGGTATGAAACTGAGTTTCTTCAAAGCTCCCCATTATGCCTATATCATTCCTCCATAAATCTCTCAGTCTAATACAGAGGAAAATTTTTTTATTGTCTGTATATAGTATATATAAATGAAAAAATATATAAGTTATATCTATACACAAATTTATGTCTTGTTTTACAAACAAGAAAGATTAAATATATTAATCTTAATATCCAAACTAGCATTTGTGTCTTTTTTTAAGAACTTTGTGGAAACATGGCTATTCTTAGGTGTACAAGACACTGTTGGTAAGCAACATCTATTTTTGTTGCTGTAGAAATGCAGGGATCTCAGACAGGTTTGAAATTAACTGTTTGACTTGCCAAGGTCACTTTTGTTTTGTTAGTGGCTGTTTTGGTTTAATTTTCTCCCACAAGGGGAAGGCAGCAGCAGTCACCCCTTCAGTGCTGGCACTGTGGCTGGGCTGGGACACCCTCCTGCCCTAAAGCTGGGGAGATTTAACAAACCCCTGCTCTGATCCCTTCCAGGTGAGCCAAGGTGAGCACCCACTGACCAGCTCCAGCCTGTGTTTTCACCCAAGCCTCTGCCTGGGAAGAGGTGACAGTGTGGCCCTGCCATCAGTGTCCTGTGGGACTATTCTGGTGTGTCTGCAGGGGAAAGCCCAGCAAAGCAGAATGCCAGACCTGGGGAGAATTCTGAGCCAGGCAAACAATTTCCTAGCTACAGATGCTATCCAATGAACACGGTTTTGCCTGGCACCATGAGCTGCTCTCCGTTTATCAGGGAGGAAGGCATTGATGTGTGTTCCCTCTGTACACCCCAGAGCCTCCAGGAATTATAAAAGCCAAGTCTAATAAGGATCCAACACTAAAAAACCCCTAGAGGAACTGGGTCATTCTCTATATGGGGGTAGAATGTGTTGTCTGAAGCAAAGGCAGCAGCACTAGAGACTCACACATTCTCTGTGCCTCCAGGCTCGTTATTTTAATCTGCATCACACCATTTCCCATGGTGAACTAACGATGACACTGAATGGGACAAAACCCACCTATTTATAAAGCAGGATATGGATCAAAAAACATGGAAAAGCCAAGAGGTTTTCTAACAACCCCCAGAGCCTGGAAATGTTACTGACAGCAGCAGTTTAATCAGAGATTGCAGACTCGGTGCTTGGTACCATCTAGAGGACAAGAAGCTCACTGTCAGAATGTGGTTATTTGGGCTGGGATATTGCCCAGGAGCAGCCAGATGTCCCTGTGTGAACAGAGGGGCTGGACTGGTACATACCCCGAGGATGATGCTGTGCACCTCTCTTAGGTGCAGTCCCTGCACTTGTTTGGGACTTTTAAATACTCTCAAAGGAAATGATCCAGGTAAAACGTTCTTGTTAAGGGTTCTGAATCACAGCTGTTTCCAAAAAATGCATCTTAGTAACACAGCACAGAGAATTAAAGGTGGGTTTTTCCCCCAAATCTGGTTCCCATTTCACTGCCCATCTAGTTTATCTCCCTGCAGACTGCCTGGTTCTCATTTAGCACCAATGGTTCTTCACCTCAAAGCCACTGTGCCCCAGGAAGTCAAAACAAGTTCAAATACTGTGTGATGAACCAATTTTTCTGCATCCCTTCCCATCAGAGCAATCTGCCTGAGAGTGGCAGATTTGTTTGCTGCCCTTCAGCATCTTCTCAGAGCAAAGCCAGCAGTACCTGCCCTTCTCACATTGCCTTCACCCTGTGTCTCACTGTAGCCTCACAGCAGTGCAGATTTCCTCCAGGACCTTCCCAGCTCCAGGAGCATGGCCCAGCCACAGCATGCCCTCCTGGCCATCTGATGTCCCTGCACCCCCAAAGTCTGCTCCTCCCTTAGTCTCCTCTAATCTATATCTACTGTCCAGGAGTTCTCACCAAGGCTCTATCAGTGACCATGGATAGAAAAGGAACAAAGCTTGTGCCACTGCTTTGGTTTTGGTTGGGGCAGAGTTACTTTCCTTCACAGCAGCTGCTGTGGGGCTGGGTTTAGTTTTGTGCTGGAAACAGGGTTGAACACCCAGGGATGTCTGAGTTATCACTGAGCAGGGATTACACCCAGCCAGGACCTTTCCTGCTCCTCACCCTCACCAGTGAGGAGCTGGGGGCACAGCCAGGATCCCAGTGACCCCAGGGATATCCCAGAGCATGTGGCATCACCCTCAGCACATAAAGCTGGGGGAGAAGGAGGAAGGGAAGACATTCTGAGTTTGTCTTCCTAAGTCACTTTTACATGTCATGGAGCCCTGCCTTCCTGGAACACCTGCCTGCCATGGGAGGCAGTGGATGAATTCCCTGTTCAGCTTTGTTTGCTTGTGCAGCTTTGGCTTTATCTGTTCAGCTGTGTGGTATGCTTTGCCAGCTGGGGTTAAACCTCACTACCTGACTGTCAGGGGTTAAAGTGTCAAAGGCAGAGGCTGGAAAATCAGCAGGCCTCAAGCAGCAGTCCCAAGATAGGTTTTGTGTCTCCGTGGACTTTGCTGGTCATTGTCAACTGGAGACAACAACTGGGCACCATGGCTGGGAGCACTTTGAACTCTAATCCCCATGGCCGAGCAGTCACATTCTCCTGTCGGGATTTCCATCCTCTCCAAGGTCTTGGCACCACTACACAGGACTTGCAGGAGCCCCAGATACAACAGCAGAGCCAGCTGAATAGCTGGGACCCACTACTGCTTTCATCATGCCCAAGGGAGCTGACAGTCAAATGGAAGTGAATAATGCTTAAATTTTATCCTCATTTAAAGCACAGTGTCTGGATTCCTGTGTGAAATATCCTAACAAATTCCTCACATGGGCCCCACAATGGGGCTGGGCAGGACACCTATGGTTTTCTGTGGACATGGGAGAAGTCTGCCAGGGAACACAGTAATCTCAGCCTATTTACAGCACCCAGACATACCCAATGTACACAAAAACAGTCTGTACACTTGGTGGGAAGTTTTTCCAAATGTTTTTGTCATGTTATACAATTCCATGTCAGGGCACGAGCAGACACCTCATCCCACTGCAGCTGCTGCACAAGATCCCAGGCCAGCTGAGATGGTGCCCCTTGCACACACAGAATGGATGGAGGGGAGTTCCTGCAGCTGGAATATTCAAGTTATTAAAAAGCAAACACACCATGCCCAAAGTGGCAGAAATTTCAGTGCTGCCCCTCTAAGCTTTGTTGCCCGTGCCAGGGGCTGGTGAGAAGATGAAAGGGCTGGGAACAGGTCGACACTTTACAATGCTTTACTAAATCCCACTTTAAAAAAGCACCTTGGAAATACTCCTAAATCTAATGAAAATTCAAGTCTTCCTAAGGCAAGACGGTTCATTCCTCATACTTTTACCTGGGCTCCTTAGAAAAACGCTGAGTGGAAAGATCAGGAACACAAAGGGAACCAGTTAGGATCCTTTAAAAACGATCTCTAAGTCTGTATTGGTTCCAGTGGTGACTTGACAACACTATTTATTTCCGAAAATGTTCTCCTTTTCCTGACAAATGGTGCGCTTTTCCTTAGTGGGTGTGGTCCAGCGATGTCCTGTGTAACTTTGGAAATAGTTACAGTGCTAAGCGTGAGCATCTTTCCTAAACTTTCCCCCTCTCCGCCAGCCTCTCCCTCTGCCCTCATATGTTTCTCATCCCTTCTTGGCATCAGCTTTCAGCCTCCCTCCCCTTTTTAGCCTCTACTTTTCAGCCTTCCAACCTTTTTGGCATTAATTTTTTTTTTCTCAGCCTCTCCTATCCATCCTCCCACCCTTTCTCTATCTCTACTTTTCTTTACTTTTTTTGACCTCCAGCTTTCCCCGGCTCCTACTTCCAGCCACCAAGGCAAAAGGGCAGAGCCCGGTGTTATTTCCATCAAGTGCCATTCATTAACAGAACCGGCTGTGACAAGGCAACAGAAAGAAAGAACCCTCAGTCTCAGGATTTTTGCATGAAAATGTGCTCTTGATTAGTGGGTGGTGGTAATTGAGTGGCAATTGTATGCAGGAAAGTGCTAAGAGGGGGGACTAGGGCTACTTGTCTTGATTGATTGATTTCGCCATGAAATTTAAAGCTGTTAATGTGCTGCTTAAAACTTCCTGGAAAATTCATTCTCAGCTTGTGACAAAGGTATTTCTGATTAATTGCACCTCCTTCGAATCAGGTAAGTAAAAAAAAAAAAAAAAATTTGGCTGTTTGCGTGTTTTCAGGTTCTCCTAAGTTGGACTGTAATTTAATTCACGATTTACAGACCTTGATGGAACACAGCACCTCAGGCTATGAACTTGTCCTTCCTGCTTGTCCAGGCCAGCTTGTGCTTGTGTACTGTAAACCACAGGAAAATGAAATAAAATCCTTTAGATTGAAAGTAAATAATTCAATTTATTGCATTTCGCTTTCAGAATGAGGCACACCAGCTGCAATGAGGTGCTTTAATTCTGAATAAGGGCATCCACGCAAGAGCTGAGACACTCCTATGCACTTTGAGATCTGTGATTTTCCTGAGCATCCTTTGACAGAAAACCTTGACTCCCAAGCCAGTGTGAGTTTGGTTTTCAAGGGATGCAACCACATCTGTCCTTTCATCCCAAGAACCAGATAAACTCACTCTTCAAAGCCGCTCCTCCTTGTCGCTGCGTGGAAAGTTAACTGCTCCGAGACAAGCTGTGGCTGAGGAACCTCCTGAGCGAGCTTTTGGCTTTGTTTAACTTAGACTTTGCTGCATTAACAGCTTCTCCTTAAGCAAATCCCTGAGGTTATCCAAGAGCTTTGTGAGTCGTTAGTGGAGGTGGACTTTTGTCCTCAGGAACAAAGCGCTGGCTAATCTACAAAGGCACGGTGGAGGCTGAAATACTGAGGGAAGCTGGTGGGTGTGAAAACACACCTGGCCACCAGCTCAGAACGGGCAAAAAAAAAAAAAAATTATTTTACACATAATAGGTTGCCAGTTCCTGATTTTAGAATTAAGGATTTAATTCTTTTTTTTTTGGTCAGGTTTTTCACTCCTCCAAATGGCATCTCTGTGATGCCAGGAAGAACCTGATAGGAAGCCACTTCCAAAGTCCTGTGCAAGCAAGCCCAGACAGGCATCATTTGCATGTTTAAATATACCCTCTGCTGCCTTCAGCCTCAGCATCCCAGTGCCTGGCTCACAAATAAACTGAGGGGAGCCTGGGATGTTGGGGCACAGAAAACTCTCATTCTGTATTCAAAAACAGGGGAGAGAAAATGAAATTTAAAACAAGAGTGAAGCAAATACTTCATAGCCAGACCAAAGTCCAGGAGTCAGTCAGCTGCAATGATGTGGATTTGGGGCAAGAATGTGTCTGCTGGAAATTTGGGAGGTATCCACAAATCCCATCACTTGAACCATCAGTAGCCACTCACCAGTGAAGTTTTCTTCACTGCTAAGATTAATTTTGTTTGTTAAGAAGAGCAACAAATTAGAAGGGTTGCATTCTTTCTTCCTCATTCCCTGGATTTGTTGTCTGTCACAGCATCTCAAAACTGCTACAGCTGCACCAGAGAATAATCAAAATCACCAGTATTAATATTCCAGTTCCATCAATGCAAAGCATGGGAATTGATACCTATTTTAATGCAGAGGAATTCCGAATTTAATGATTCTGTATGAAGTGTTATAGAAAACTTCCTCAAAGCCTGGCTCTGTAGTCATTAATTGACGGGTCTTTGGGAATAATGACAGCAGCATTTGGGGCCAGGAGACTTTTAAAAAAATAAAGAAAACATGGCCAGCCTCACCCCTCCTTGATTGTGGATGATTTCTTCTGGCTGAATTCTCAAGGACTTGAAGCAAATCAATGTCAAATTCACTGCAGAAGTTCCTTGTCTCTCAGAAATTCAGATAAGGTGAGTAGGAATTACACAATTTCATGAACATTCTGAAGAAGCTGTCTCTGGCTTGTTGGTTTTTGTTTGTTTTTTGTGTTTTTGGGTTTTTTTTGTCTATTTTTATATGTGTGTAGATCTTCCTTCTTCACTTTGTGGGGAAAATAACAAGCACAGACAGAGAGAAGAGTCACTGGACTGGTGTCATCATTACCCTGGACTTGCTGGTTGCTGTGTCTGACAGAAACAAAAATGTGAGCAATTATCAATTCCTGCATTTTCTGTGATGAACCACAGGGCCTTTTATTTTGAAGGGGTTTATAATAATGTATACAAGCTAAAATTTGAGCATCATTTCCTCCAAAGTAGTGAAAGGAAATTTGAGATAAGTCTTAGAAAAAGGACAGGACTATATTGGCTTATTAACAACCAGAGACTGGATCAGAAATTTAGAATGAGAATAAACCACTATAAAAATCACACTGGTGGGATTTTTAGGGGGGTCTTGTGCAGGGCCAGGAGTCAGGACTTTGTGATTCCCTCCTAGCCCAGGATATTCTCTGATTCTGTGATATCCAGGTTTAAAGGTTAACAATTCAGGTTTAAAGGTTAAAAACCGTTAAGCACAATGTTTAATATCACTAAAGATAAATTAATGTGCATAATGGAGTCACAAAATAATTCATAGAAGATTGATTTGTTATTATAGTTACATATATAATTATATATAAGACAGATATACACATATATATGCATCTATATACATGTATCAATATATCGTTTGGCATGGAATTGGGTACAATATCCCGACTATAAACATAAAACCCCCTCATGAATTAATCAGCGTGTTAAAATAGCCCCACGCGGCTCGCAGCCCGGATCCCAAATGCAAACACCCCTTGAAGGGCAGGGCCGGGTGCGGGCACGGCGGTGCCGCAGTGGGCCCGCTGCCACCCGCTGCCACCCGGTGTAACGGTACCGCCTCACACGCGGCCCGCCGGGTGACGCCAGCTCCGCGCAGCGCCGCGCAGGGCGCCGCGGGACGGAGGCGGCGGGCGCGGGCACGGCGCCATGCTGAGGTAACGGGCGCTGCGGCGGCGGGGGGCCCCGCGGGCGGCGGGGGCGGCGGTGAGAGGCGGGCGGGGGCGCGGGCGCGGCGCCGGGAGGCGGCAGTGGGGCCATCGCCCCCTCAGTCCCCTCAGCGCGGTGGGCGCCATCATGGCCGCCGGGGGGCGGCTGCTCGCGCCGCGGCCACGTGGGGCAGGGCCGGCCGCGCGCACCGCTGGCCCCCCCCTCTGGCCAATCGTAGCCCAGGCCGCCGCACAGCGACCAATCGCAGGTCGGCTCGTGTCCCACGCCCCGCCCCCATCGGGGCCGCGCGCACCTCCCTCCGCCCTCATGGCGAAGGGGGTGCGCCAAGCCACGCCCACCAGTGCCGCTCCTGTGAGCGGGACCCCGCCCCTGCGGCGGCACAGCCAATGGGAAGTGATTGGGGCGTGTCCTCGGGGCGGAGAGGTTATAAAGGGTCGACGCGGCAGGCGGGAAGGGGTAAGATGGCGGCGTAGAGGGGACTGGTGTGACCTGCACCCACTGTGCCGCGTCCTCGCAGGAGGCGGGCGGGTTCCCGCGCGGCAGCCGCGGCCGCTGCGTGGCGGAGCGACGAGGAGGAGGAGAAAAAGGGCGCCGCTGCCGCAGCCGCCGCCATGCCCAACATCAAGATCTTCAGCGGGAGCTCGCACCAGGACTTGTCCCAGAAGATCGCCGACCGCCTGGGCCTGGAGCTGGGCAAGGTGGTCACCAAGAAGTTCAGCAACCAGGAGACATGGTGAGGTGGGGCGGGGCGCGGCCGCACTACAGCTCCCGGCAGGCCGCGCGGCGCTGCGATGCTGGGTACCGCGCGGCCTCCGCGCGGGGGGCGATGGGGGTTGTAGTTCGGGGGGCGTGCGGTCGGGCCCGGCTCGCTCCGGGACATCCCCTGTGCGCTCCCGCCGGGCCGCCGCTGCCCCGGAACCCTGGGGTGCATCGGCCGCGTCTCCCCGGGCAGAGGCGGCTCTCGGTGCGGGCCGCGGTTCGCCCCGGAGCCATGTGCGGCCCGGGCCGTGCCTCACGGCGCCGGCCCCGCGCGGGTTCCGCCGCCGCGGTGGGGCTGCCCCCGCAGCCGGGCCCGCGGGGCTCCTGGGCCTGGAGGATCTGTGTGACCTGGCCGCTGGGGCAAGTGCTGGAGCAGTGGAATTCGCCACCCGGACCTTGCCCCCTCCACCCCAATGCCGCGAGCTGATGGGACGGCACCTCTTGAAGTTACACTAACACTGATTGGGCTGTTTCATGCTTAAATCTAAACCCTGATGACTTGAGGTTCGATAATTTTGTGTTTAGCGTGTAGCTGGTACCTTTAAACTTCTCTGAGGGGTTTCGGAGTCTTAGAAAGTATTGATAGAATTCTCATGGAAAGAGAAGAGGTTCACACCTCCGTGCATCCCACGGTGCATTTGTAGTCAGGCAAATGTTTCCCTCAAGCTTTGAAGCCTAACATTCGCCTTGTTTTAATTATCTATGCTTTAAAAAAATCTTGATGCCATCCTACGTAAAGTTAAAAAGGAGGCTTAAAGTTGTTCAGAGCTTTTTAAGCTTGCTTTAGAGAATACACTAACCGTGTATACACCAGAGTATAATACGAAGAGCCTTGGTTGCTCCAACCCCCTCCTTCTGGAAACAGTATTTTTTTTCCCACAAAAGTCCAGGAAGTACATGCAATGTACAATATTATGTTTCTCTTGCATGGGTATTGATTGTAAAACCTCAGAGGTAGTACAAAGAGTTGTAGAGGAGTTATAAAAGGCTCTGTTTGATTTACAGCCCTTGCACTGTTCTCATTGTTCTCTTATCCATCTAGTTGGCTGGCCAGCAGGTAATGTGGCTTGAAGACTTAATTTACCCCAATAAACTGACAGCATGCACTTCACCAAAAGAGCAAGACACTTATAACACAATAATAGACATTTTTGTACCATAAATACCTTAAATCGCCCTGATGTTGGAGTGTCTGATTATCAGCACTTAGATGATAATCTTCCCCAGCAGAGAGTTCTCATTGACTGAAACTCTCCATGAGAGATGGATGCATCCTGTAAGTCAGTGGGCATTAAAGATGACAGCAGCTTACTGATGGATATTGAGCAGTAAGGCTATAAATAGATAACAGTCATAAAAAAAATTTGAAGAAGAGATCAGAAAGGTCAGAGAAGGAAATATTAGAATTAGAACTCTACCCTGAGGGGCTCTGTGAGTGAAGTGGTTTCTTTCCCACTCTTTCTGGTGCAGGTGTCTCCATATGTGCACTGGAGCTGGCATTTTGCTGCTGGCAAACAGAACCTTTGGCTTGTATTCAGACCCTTCATCAGCAGGGATTAGTGTGCACTGCATCCAGGAGAAAATTAACCCCAAAAGCCTTTCCAGGGTGAAATGCTGGAGCCACTGAATGGCTGTTCTGACTTTCAGTCTGATAATTGGCTGCAGTGTTGCTTTGGTAGCAGTTTGACCTCACTCTGTCTGGTGGCTGGCCATGGTCCTTGCTCCTGTGTGCACTGCTGCTTTTAGAGGTGGCTGTGCTGGTGATTCCAGGGGAACAAGGCCTGCTCTGGGATGTTTACATGCTCAGCTTGTGTTGAGATCAAGAGTACAGGCTGAGTGCTTTTAGCTTACTGACTGGACCATTACATCTGATCAGTGAGCGCTGTAAAATAGCCACTGAGCAAATAAACAGCAGTGTTCCTGCTCAACAGCCTTGATTATACGGCACTGTCACCCACAGACCCTTGGGAATGCAGTGCTTTGGTTGCTGTGCAGGCACAGGTAATGGCTGTGCTTTAATTTGTGTTTAGCTACAACTCTCTTCTCATCTGTTCACAGCGTGGAAATAGGCGAGAGTGTTCGTGGGGAGGATGTCTACATTGTGCAGAGTGGCTGTGGGGAAATCAATGACAATCTGATGGAGCTCCTCATCATGATAAATGCCTGTAAGATTGCCTCAGCCAGCAGAGTCACAGCTGTCATCCCCTGCTTCCCTTACGCCCGGCAGGACAAAAAGGACAAGGTAAGGGATGTGCTAAAGGTTTCTGCAGGGAAGTTGAATGCACATCTTGAAACTCCTGACTGCAGGAGAGGATTTAAATGAAATTTTGTTGCCTCCTTTGAATATCCAACCTGTCTTCATTTCATTAAACTTCAGGACATTGGACTGCAAAATGATCTTTTCATGAAGATCTAGTTCTTCTTGAAAATACACTAAAATCTTATCACTAGCTGATGAAAAGATGCAATGTTAATGAGTGCTCCTTTTAGTAACTGCTTGTGAATCACTGCCTGGAAGCAGAAGGCTGACATCTTGATGAAGGAGTTGAACTTGTCTTATACTGTCTCTTTTTTTCCTGTACCAGAGTCGAGCTCCAATCTCTGCCAAGTTGGTTGCAAACATGCTGTCTGTGGCAGGTGCAGATCATATAATCACCATGGACCTGCATGCATCTCAGATTCAGGTAGGAGCAAAAATCAGGAAAGGACTTAACCAGTTCCATCTGAGCCTCTTGGCTGCTTTGGAGGCTGTCCAGGCATCTGCTTTTTTGAGATACAGCAATGATCATGACTTGGAAATTTGGGGCTGGATGGTGGGTGTATAACAGGTTAACCTGTAAATGAAAGTATAGTTGTTCTTTGTCAGACTGAGTGGATTGAGTTTTGTGGAAATGAACTAGTAAATGATCACTGCAGCTTTGTTGCCACACAGTGATACTGTTTATTCTTCACTAGACCTTGGAGGAATGTGAGATGGAGAGTGTCCTTAAATTCTGAGCAGAGCTTTCTGATACTTAGTGTGCTGTGTTGGAGAAGTGAGCAGTTTGTTCTGCCCTCAGGTGTCCTGGCACAGCTTCATCTGTGGGTTTAGTTGACCAGGACAGTGATCTGATAGCTTGCCTCTGGCAAGGTGGACAATCCAACTTGTATCCATTCAGTGCCACCCTCCCACACAAGCTGGTCTTTTTTCTCTCCCAAGCTGGTAGTGAATTGAAAATCATTCATAGGCTTTGTTGGCTTATGAACAAAATATCTCACAGAGCAACTGAAGTCTTGACCTGTGCTGTGTAAGAAACTGGCAAGAATATTTGCCAGGGTAAGGAGGGGCTGCAAGCTCAATTTGATTTTGGTTCTCTCCAACTTGAGCAAGTGCTCAAGACCAAGAAACCAACTCAGTGCAACTGAGAGGGGTGTGGCAGAGGGAAGGATGTCTGTTGTATTGCTGCAAAGGGTAAGGTACCTACTGCCTGCTGATGTAAGTGGGCTAACTGTTGCTTTAACAGCTGGAAGTGCAGTCATTCACTCTTCAGTATGATTTTTCCAGAAATACTGTCTCAGATGAAAAAATGCTGTGGGGGCAGAGCTGAGAAGGCTCACAGAAAGAGCATGAGATAACTGAGCCCAGGGGTGTCCCCCTCTTCCTTAAGGGCTTGGAATTGGTGTGCTATAGGACTGACCTTGCACCAGCAGCAGGGATGAGATTTAATGGGATCATTTGTGCATATTTGCTTCCAGCATCTGGCTGGTTTCAGCCTGGTTCTTGTAGCTGCTGTGTTGCTGAGCACAGAGGGAATGATGGTGAGAAGGGTCTGTTGCCTCTGTACCTTGAAGCATTCCTCAGGAGTAGCTGCCCCTCACTCTCCTGCCTGTTACTGCAGGATTAACTTTTGGCATTTAGTGACATGTGAGATTTGGAGAATTCTGCAGGGTCACTGTAAATTCATGGAACCAGCTGCATTAGTTCAAAGACAGATGTTACTCAAGCCTGTTTTGTAGATGTAACCAGTTTGGGTAATGAGCTTTAAAGACTGACTGTAAACAGGCAGCCAGCTGCTCTGGAAATGAGTGCATTTGCTGCAGCCTATCTGCAGCCCCCAGGACAGAACTAGTTTGATTTTGTGGAGGTGTTAGATGTAAAGTGTTATTTATGCTGCTGAACTATTTCTGGCTCTGAAGACTTTCTTACATTACTATCCTGTGTATCCCAAAGACTACTGTCCTTACATCAAGGGAAGTAAAAAGGAAAGCTGAAAGCTGTGGAAAGGTGATGACTGAATGCCTGATGATACAGAAGGCTTCTTACAACTGTTTCTGGAATGGGACTTTCAGCTACATCTATTCTTGTTGTCTTCCCTGCAGGGTTTTTTTGATATCCCTGTTGATAATTTATATGCTGAGCCTGCTGTACTGAAATGGATCAAAGAGAATATTCCAGAGTGGAAGAACTGCACCATTGTTTCACCAGATGCTGGTGGAGCCAAGAGGTGAGCTGTCAGACAGGTATCTTGAGATGCTGCTTCTGTGTCTGCTTCAATTCCTAAGAATACTTGTGACTCTATTTTTAAAACATGTTCCTTCTGTCAGTCTGCCTTTTCTCAGACAGTCTAGGACAGCTGGTGAAGAGTGGTCAGATATTCTTCCTAGGGAGTGTTTAGAAGGTTTCTTGGGCTACATGGAGGATTAAATAGCTTCTAGAATCACAGCTGCATAGGTAGGAATTGCACAACAGCTACATCCCTTGGACTAAACCAATTTGTACAAGGGTATTTATGCCAATTGAAGAGGAAATAGTGTAGCTTACATCCCTATGCCAAGGCAAGCCTACTGCTGATGTTTAATAATACATTTTTATCCAGGCTGCTTTATTTGCAGAATTAGTCTGTTGAGGGATTTTCTTACTTTATTACCCTGCATTTGAATATCTAGCTGTGATTTAGGCCTGCTGCCACTCTTCATCTTCCCTGAGAACGAGGAAGATAGATGGTTCCTTTCCAAAAAGCAGCAGCATATGCTATAGCACATTTCTGTTTTTTTGGCAATCTCCAGTCTCCCTGCAGACAAACATGCCAGTTTGTGGGCAGCTCATAATGTTCTCAGGTGCTTTTTAGGAGAAACTAGGCTGTTCCTTGATGCTTCTGTCTGAGGGCTACATATGAACAGTAGAGGGACACAGATGTATTCTTCAATCCAGGGCTGTCACACCAAAATGTTGGTTTGTGCTGATCTGATTCACGTGCCTCAGAATATTTTCAGTGATGTGTTACAGACAGCCAAGAGACACTGACACTGTAGGTCAGTCACTGGATGTCTTGTAGCTCTGATGTGGTCCATGGATTGGGAAAGACCTTCTGTATATTCAGCTATTTCTGTAGCTTGTTGCATAACTCAGTATATGAAGTGCCAAACCAGCCAGATGTAATCTGACTCATGAAAAAAATCTGCTCAAAAGCCTCTTATACTGAAACCTGTCGATCTTGACTGGTGCAGTATTTTAAGGAGATAACCAAAGCCAAATACTTCAATTTAGTTTAGCAATCTGTGTAGGACTGCTAGGGTGATAAGTCTGATCTAGTGGGGCTAAGAGTCTACTTACCTCAAGTGTAGAGTTTCTGGGGGCATGTGTGCTTTACTCCTTCCACTCTTGATGGTTTTAAACTGTTATCAGTACCAATATATGAAGTTAAGGTCCCTCTAGTGAGGTTGTTCTGCAGCCACTTTAATGGAAATAAATGTGAGGTGGTGTATTTGAATTTCCTGGATGTGCAATAGTGCCACAATCTGTGCCAGTGCTTGAGTGCTAATAAGAGTGACAGTAGAGCCCTGTCATAGCACAGCTTAAGCCTTTCCAGTGTAGTGTTACAAAGATGACAACTTTCCAAGTGTTTGGATCACTTCAATTTTGCTGACCTTGCCGGTTAAGGTTTGTTTTCAGCTTAAATGCAAATTAGTTTACAGTGGTCATGATGAAAGATGAGATCACTTTGCTGTCACTGAGCGAGATTAGATCAGAGGTTGCAGTTTAGCTGCTTGAAGGGAAACCAAAGTGGCTGAGTGCCTTCTGTTAATTGCCTGGGAGCAGTAGCAGATGTGGTGACAGCTCCTCTTAGTGTTTGATACTGAAAGCTTTGATTGAAGCTGCTGTGTGGAGCTAAGCGTTGTCTGGGACCTGTCTCTCCCCAGAGTGACCTCCATTGCAGACCGGTTGAACGTGGACTTTGCCCTCATTCACAAGGAGCGCAAGAAGGCCAACGAGGTGGATCGCATGGTGCTGGTGGGGGACGTCAAGGACAGAGTGGCCATCCTGGTGGATGACATGGCAGACACGTGTGGCACCATCTGCCACGCTGCAGACAAGTGAGTGGGGCTGCCTGCTGCCTTCCTAACCCAGGAGCCTGCTCCTAGTGAGCACTGTGTAATGGCTTCAGCAGATTTATTTGCATGACAAGTTTCACAAGCTCTCATTGCAGTTTCTTGATTATTCGTGTCATACATAATAAGGAGGAAAACTCAGTTCTCACAGTGGGTGGGAATAAGTAGAAGACCATAGTGTCTATTTTTTTTCCCCTGTGTCCATCAGTGACCATACCAGGTAGAATTAAGTATTGTCTGGTCCATCAGCTGATTTTGTATTAGAAATAAGCTTTTCAAACTTTGATATCATTCATGCCTTTTACACTAGAAACACCAACATATGCGAGACTGTTAACTGTTAAATACAGTATTAAATATTAGCACAGTATTTCATACTGTATTAAATACAGTATTAAAGTATTAACACAGTATTAAATATCTGCTGCCTTGTGTAAGCAAAAATTACAGAAGGTGATTTGTATGATCTGTTCCAAATATTCCAGAGCTAAGAACAATGGGGTTTTTTCAGTGTGTGCTTTGCCTGTGGTGGATTTCATAGTACTCATAAAACTTTTTTTTTTTTCCCAAGTCAATAGAGAGGGGAATCAAAGGTACCCTGTTCCCTTAGCACATGGTGCTGTCTCCTATCATGCTTACCATGTGCTCTGCATAATATCAGCTTAATACTTGCTGAGAATTAATCATCCTTCTCCTTTACCCCCCTTGCAGGCTTGTGTCAGCTGGAGCCACCAAAGTTTATGCCATCTTAACTCATGGGATCTTTTCTGGGCCAGCAATTTCTCGGATCAACAATGCCTGTTTTGAGGCAGTTGTAGTTACAAACACAATACCCCAGGAGGACAAGATGAAGCAGTGCCCTAAAATCCAGGTGAACATCTATTTTCTGTCACTCCTTTTCTGTTCACCTTTTGGAGGTGAAAACCCCACAATACTGTGTAGTGCTGACAGTGTTGGTACTGCCATCAGTGTTGTCTAGTTCTCTTGGCTCTGTTGCTGTGGGGTAACAGACATGCCACACTGATAGAAAGGAGCTTCTGTTCTAGCTCATCTCAAATAGTTCATTAAAGGATCTTTTTTTCAGGGCTTGTTTACCTAGATCAGGTGTCTGATTTAATGGGGCCATGATGTAGGCAAGTACTTGGATGTGTGCCCTTTGGAGGAGTGATGTGCTGATGATGTGCAATGGTGAAACAGAGGTAGACAGGAACTTCTGATGTTGGTGCTGACAGCTTTGTTGTGTATCTGTCACTTTATACCCAGCCTTTTCCATCCATATGAAAACTAAAAGCTGATAATGAGCCCCAGGATTTGCTGTTCAGCCAGTTCTCAATCCACTCATCCAGTGTACACTTGTTGAGTTTGCCTGTGAGGATTTCATGACAGACAGTGTCAGAATGAAGTGCTCCATCCCCTTTCCAGGGATGCATGTGAGGCTGATTTACAGCAATTCCTGGGTTGTCTTTGCTTTCTTCCAGTCCTCAAGCACCTCTGTTGAGCTCCAGGACTTTTCAAAGCTGATCATGAGTGCCTGGCTGTGATGTCTGCCAGCTCTCTCAGTACTCATGAATGTGTCCCATCAGGGCCCATGGACTTGTGGATATCAAGTCTGTCCAAGTGTCCTCTAACCCAGTCCTCCCTAAGGAAAGTCTTCCTTCCAACATTCCCTTACCCTGGTCTCCAGCTTGTCAAAGACTGATGCAGAAAAGGTGCTCAGTAACTGCCTTTTCTGCATCCTCTGTTACCAGGGTCCTCCTTCCCTTTAGTAACAGGCTCACATTATTCTTAGGTTTTTCCAAATACGTCAATGACAAAAGGGAAACATTCTTGTTGTCTCTGAGGTCGTTTGCCAGATTTAATTCCCGATGGGCCTTGGCTTTACTGCACCATTATCTAGGACACAAGCATTTGGAGAATATTTACCAATACTGTGGTGTAAGTGTAGAAGCTTCCCCACTAGTGGGCTGCTGGTGAAAGAGAAGCTGAACTGGTTGAAGTTGCAGTCAATTTTAAGCTGCTTTTGGAAATATGTTGTAAGCTGATTGCAAGCTGCTGTTGGGTTGCATTTCTTTCACCATGAACTTCTGAATGATACTCCTGCAACATCTAAAGCATTTCTGGTGCTTCACCTTGTTTCCGTGCTCCACACTGCAGCTGGTATAGGCAAAATATTAAACTGGCAACCTCTGTGTAGTAGCTGTAGCCAGATTGCAGTGGAGCAGTTTTTCAGGCTCTCCTTTAATACCTCACATTTACACACTGATGTCTGATGTTGAGGAACACAGAGCTAAAGGATTTGTCACAAGTCTCAGGCTTTACTCTGCAGCTTGTTGATTTTTTTCTTCCCTTCAGAAACAAACTATCCAGCAGATAAAAGATATTAAATATGGTTTTCACTTGATTTCTTAAATGCACCATGAATATGGTGATTCCTACTAGACTAAATATACTGAAATGCTTTAGCTCTGGGGATTCAGAGCTGGAATTTGGCTGAGACTCAACTTTTCTTTCTGGTACCTGCCTGACCCCACCAGATGGAGCCAGCACAGCGCCTGGGAGCTGAGCTGCAGCACAGCAGCTTTATCTCTCAGACTGCTGGCAGCAGTAGTAAAGCCTCTTGGCTCAGGGGAGGTGATTTCATCTTGATTTAGACTGCCTAACTTCTCTGCACAAAGTGAATAAGAGAGTCCTGTGGTAAACAGACTGAGCCTAGGGAATCTGAGCAAAGCAAGGCAACAGTAGACTGTAACTCTGACAGACCAACTAGAATATTTGTAGTAGGGTATCTTCAGGCTTGTATGTAATTAAATCCTAATCCTGTGTATAAGTAATTTGTCTGCATCTGGCATGTTATAGATGTGGGTGATGAGTTTATTCTTTAGGCTCTCCCTGACTTCCCAGCTGTTCTTTTAGGCTTGTGCCTTTTTCCAGTGGTGCTGATGCATCTTTCTTCCCTTCCAGGTGATCGACATCTCAATGATCCTTGCGGAGGCCATCAGGAGGACTCATAATGGGGAATCTGTTTCCTACCTATTCAGCCATGTCCCTTTATAACAACAGTTGTCAGCTGCTGCTTGTATGGCTTTTTTTTTAAAAACCAAAAGTTGTTCAGCTTGTTGTAAAGTTCAGTAGAAGACTCTGCTTGTTCCAGTGCAGTTCTCCACAGCTCCTGCTTAAGTCAGGCTTACTGGCTCTGTTCCCAACACTGGGAGGCTGGAGGGGGAAAGCTCATCTCTGTAACAGCCAACTCCACCAGCATCCCTGTGCATGGAGCTGATCAGTAGCACTGACTCAATTCTGTAGGTCTGTGGAGAGCAGGACTGACACATGGCTAATTGCCACAATTATTTTGGGGGGGGGAGGGAGAGGGTTTGTCTGTGGGCAGGGTTAGATGATCTGGCATGCACACCCTAAATTGTTTGGGAAGTAGAGCTCCCTAGGACATGTTGATCTGGATCTACAACAAGAGCCCAAGAGACTGCTGGCTGTCTTACCACTCTGTAGCTGACAGAGCCCTTGTAGAGTGCTGGGGAAGGCTTGTGTCTTGGCCAAGCTTGACCCTTGGTGAAGCCCTGGGAGACACCTAGGAGGTGGTTCTGCTACAGCTTCCTCCCATGAAAGGAGATCAGTGTAGCTTGCAAACTTGAATTCCTCTTACTTGTTGATGAAATTAAATGCCCTTTAGTGCGCTACACAGCACAGTCGGGGTGAGAGCAGAGTCTGTGCAGTGCAGTGTTAGCTTAGTGGGGAAGGTGCATCCTGCACAAGAGAACTTGTGGTTGTGTGCTTTGGTTTCTAGTGCAGGCTGAAACCAGCTTCTCAATTTCACAGCTTACTGTTAGCCTTGCTAGCTAACTAGAGGACTACTGTCATGTACTGCAGCTGCACCTTGACCTGCTGCGCAACCCCCTGACCCTTTTTTTACCAGTACAGTGGTAAACAGAGCCTCTTTAACAGCAGCAGGGTTGTTGCATCTAGCAAGTGCCTGCTCAGACACTGGGGTGGCCTGAAACACAACAGCTTTGTGTCCAGCTGGCTCAGCCTCTCGTTCATTGCCTATTACAGTCCTGTTATCCTGGAAGTTACTGACACATTGTCCTGCTCACTGTCTGCCTTTCCTTGAAAGCATTGCTTCTTGCAAAATACCTTAAGCCAAGGAGCACTGCAGGTTACAGAACAAAAAAACCTGAAAGAACCCTTGGAGTGAGTCCAGTGCTTCTCAAGAGTGTTCATGGCAATGGGTTGAAGAGGCTGGTGATACATAATACAGGGAAAATTGCAGATTTAACACCAACCTGACAGGCCACAAAGTGCCTGAAAGAAAAATACCAAAAGTAGAGCTGGCTGAGGCTCTTGGATATAGTAAGTATCATCTGAAACTTGAATACTTAGAAAATGTACCAGACAATCGTAAGGTAAACTGCTAAGTCTCTCTTGAACTCTTACGGTTTATAGACCAAACTGTTTTATTTTGATTTTGTTTTGGGTTTTTGTTTTGCTGTTTGTTTTTTGGTTGTTTTTTTTTTTTTTTTTTTTTTAAGAAGCACTCCTCTTTTATTTGTTTTTGAGCTGGAGGAAGGGAAAAAGGGAAAAGAAGGAACTTGAAATTACTTTCTAGAGTAACCAGCATGGCTTTGAGAGGCTGGGGGCTGAGGTATAAGTGGAACTAACTGGAAGACGTGGTTAAAATCTAGGGAAGTACTTCTTTAGTTGTGCCTTTTACTGAAGACTTCTCTCCCTTCCTAAACTCCTGTCCTGTGGCAACTTTAACACTTCTATTAGTGTAGAGCTTTTCTTTTTGTATAAGAATTGGTGTTTGTCTGGAAACCGTGCATCTCTTGCTTCTTTGCTTTGCATTCTGCACTGAGCTCTCCTGAGTCTGTGATCCCACCTCCTGTATGGGAGCCCCTGCTGCCATCCTGCTGCTGCTCTGAGAGCCAAAAGCCAGGAAATCAGAGCAACGCTGGGAGGAATTTCAGCAGCATTTGTGTTTAAAGTTAAGACCTGATGAAGGAATTAAACTTTTATTTAAAAACCACGGCCTCTGCCTGTAAGTGCTTCTAAATATCTTAAGTGCCATGAATCTTCTGAGTTGGATCATTTTAAGGGCAGGCCAGCTCTGAGGTTCAGCTTGGCTCTGCTTATATTGCATGGAAGGAAAAGCATGAGAACAAGCACTGAGCAATTGCTTTTGTCCACATTTGATTTCCTGGGCTTAATTGTTAGAGGTGGTAGTGCAGCTTCTCTACTGTTCAATTATGTATCTGAGCAGATTTGTTCACATAATGTTCAGGTGGGGGAAGCTTGAATATTTTAACAAGTACAAATGAAGAATTTGTAAGTGTCTCGCACAAAGCTGATGATCAGAGTAAGATTATGTCCTGAGGAGCACTTGTTCTAACTAAAGCCTGATCCTTTCTTATAATGTGTTGCAGATGGGAAATATAAATGAAGTCAGAAGGATGAGATGGCAGGTCTAGAGAAAGGTCCTTGGCATTACAAATAGATTTCCAGGCCTAGACTGAAAATGACCATGGCCTCAGGCAGCATTTGCTGAGGATCACAATTGTCCATCTGTTAAAATGTCTTGCAGTAGTGGCCAGTGAATAAGTGAAAAAAATGTTGGGTTATTTTTCCTCAAGTAGCAGGGTGGGTGCTGTGGGTCTTGTCAGGGTTATGTAGCAGATTTCACCTTCCTTTGATAAAAAAACAGAACAGGGCTTTACAGCCATTTGTACACAGGAGAACATTGCCATTAGTGAATATATAATGTTTTCTTAGTTACTTTAATAAAACCAGGGTTTTGAGTTAGGAGAGGGCATAGACTTAATATGCTGTATGACATTGTAGCTCCTAAGGATAGGAGATACCTCCTTGGAACAGATCTCCTACCCACGTCAAGTTACTCTGCTCTGAAACCTTCAGATAAGAAGGGATGGTGTCTTCACCAAAGTCTGAAGATGAGCTGTGGGGTGTCTTAGGCTTTCCTCACAGCTGCCTGAGTTACTACCATACAAAACAAGTTATTTCGCAGGAGAAAATCTCAAGCGAGTCATTTTCTGTGCTCCTGCAGTTGGAGGTCTGGAGGAGCAGGACAGATTCCAGCAGCTCACTCTGCCACAGGGACAGCTGGAGTGTGGCTGCAGGCGTGAGGATGCTGGTATTGGTGCTGGCAGCCATCTCATGCCTGTCTGCTGCCTGCTGTTAATTCACAGGAACAAGGAACACATCAATCACGAGTCCTGTATCAGCCCTGCTCACCTGCCTGGGTACCCGAAACTAATGCACAGGGTGGGAGCTGAGCTTACCAGGTGTGCCTTGCAGGTAACAGGATGTTTAAAGCACAGTAAGACACATCTCAAAATAATTTGCTGGCACATCCCTCCTGCTTTATTGATGTAAGGGGGTCTCCTGGAGTCGGTGCTTCTGTGATCTAGAGAAAGCAGCACCTTGTCTTGCTGCTGTTGGGCAAAGGGTGTTAGCAAGCCCTTCTGTAAAATGCAGCAACTTCCAGAGGAGGAATGAGCCCTCCTGTAAGACACAACAGCCCCAGCATGCTGCTGCCTTCCTGGGCTCTCCTCTTGCCCTGATGGATGTGAAGGGTTGTGGCAGGAGGCTGGGATAAAAACGGGAGAAAGTGGAGTCACCCTGTGGAGTGGCTCAGCCTGGCAGCTGTCATGGTGGTGCCCTGCAGGCAGATGGGTCAGGAGGCTGAGAAAAAAACTGATCAGAGAAAACTTCCTGCCTCCTTCCTGTACAGGAGAATAAGGCATTCCTGGAAATGGCTATTGGAGAGGCTGTATCAGCCCTGGCAGCCTTGTTCTGTGCGAGATTTAAAACCCATCTAAAATGGCTGGCAGTCAGTCTGTGCTATTTCAGGTCAGGGCTGTTTCTGCTTTCTCCGTATCTGTTGATGTCTCAGTTCTTTTGTTATGAATTATTGAAAGCAGAAATGCCAAAAGACGTAAGAAAGAAGCTGGTTGTGCAGTTATGGGAGGCTTTGCTAATTTGTCAGGGGGAAAAGCTCTTGCTGGGATATAAGCTCCTTTCTTGTTCTTTGTGCAAGATGGGTTTTAGCAGCTCCCCAGCAGCAGCCCCACCTCTCCCCTGCTGGCAGTGCACAGGGTTGGCTTTAAGGCTGCTCTGGCCGTGGTTTGCACGAGTGTGGTGCTGGCTGTGTGGCTTGAGGAAGGGGGAGCTTCCCTTCCCCTGCCTGCGTGGCCACCGTGGTGGCTTTGTGCCCAGACAAAGACCCGGGGTTACACAGTGCTGCAGCGTCAGAAGCAACACATTGCTCAGGGGCTGTGCCTTGCCAGTGGCGGGTGCAGCTGCTCCGCTGAGGGGCTGGAGGATGTCGAGCAGCTTTTTGGGTGCAGCTGCTGCCGGCAAGGGGCTGTGCACAGGCAGGGTGGGGATCAGGTTCTTTCGCACTCGCTGCCTGCCAGGGACAAAAGCTACGTCAGACTGCAGCATCCACAAAGGAGAAGCATGTGGAGAACAGGCAAGCAAAGGGGGAAGCTGAGGGGAAGGTGAGCACAACCAGAGAGTAAGCACATGGGAAAACACTTGTCTATGTGCGTGAAGACAAAAAGGATTTCCTGTGTTCATTTTGAAACTGAATGGATGTTTTGTTTCTCGCTGGCTGTGCAGGAACGATGAGCCTTTTCTCACTGGGGCTGGGCTGTGTGATGCAGGCTCTGCAGGGTGGGTTTGAAGGATGCTCATGAAGGCAGCCCTGCCTGGGCTTGCAGCTCCTGGCTCTGTGGCACTGTCCAAACCTGGCACCACCAAATCAGAGCTGCTCTGGGAGCAGCCTGGCCTGGAGCTTTGCCTGCAGCCTCTCCTTCCCTCCCTCCCCAGACACAGGAACAGGAGGCTGTTTACCATCCAGATTCCTCTTGGAGGAGCAACCTGGCCTTAGATCTTGGCCTTTGCCTTTTCAGCATTTGCCAACTCTTGGTGCTTCTTGAATTCAGAGCCCATTTTCTGGCTGGAGCAAGGAGGTGCCTCAGGGCTTGCGGCAAAGGGCCACCTCCGGCCGTGACCTGCTGTCGCTGGATAGCACCAGTCCCTCCTGCCAAGACGGCAGTCGTCTTGCTAAAGAACACAAAGCAAGTGTTCCCTCCGGATTGCTGGGGATTTTCTCTGCAAAATCTCCAATAAGCCCTGAGCAAAACCCCAGAGGCTGGCAGGCCAGGAGGAGGTGAAGGTGAGAGCTGCTGCAGCACAGCTACTACCCCATGGTTCCTGTTCACCATGGCACCAAGATCTCTGCAGAAAGGTTTTGGCAAGCCTCATCTGCAGTCAGGATATTTTTTTCTTTTGCCTCCTCCTCTTCCCCTCATTCCCTTCAGCACCTACAGGACCCTCTGGCCCTCTATCTCCTCCCTATCCTGGTGGCCAGCATGCAAGTGCCCCCAGACTGCCATTATCCTTCCTGCTGGGATCAGATGGGCTGCCTGCACTGCCCCATGGCTGTTTCCCACCAAAGGTGTTTCTTCCACTTGCACACTAGCCCGTCTGCACAGTCTGGGCTGCTCCCCAGGCTTGCTGCAGCCAGGCAAGAGCCTGTGAGTATGGTCAGCCTCTTGTCCACCCGTGCTGCTGCTTTAGTGACCAGATCTCCGCAGGAAGTGCTATGGCCAAAGACAGTGTAGACATGAGCTGTTCAGTGGCCAAGCATCTCTCACAGGTGTGAGAAGAGGGTGCTGGGTTTAACCCAAGGCTCGCTTAATTCAAGTTCTGCTTCAGCAGTGGGAGCATCCCTAGACACACAGCTGCCTCAGTTGCTGTGGGGCACCTGCTTCTGGACGGGGGTTGAGACTGGGACAGTGGCTTTGGAGCCATCCGCTCTCATGGAGACCAGCCTGCTGCCCCTCACAGCTGGCACCCAGCTGCGTGTGCGCGCAGAAGCGGCAGCGGGAGCCGTGCCCGCATGTGTGGGAGCAGGAGCTGTGTGTGAGGGGCTGTGTGGCGCCTGGCCGGCTGTGCTGTGAGGGGGTGTGTGTGTGGCCCGAGCCCCCGACCCCGCTCACCCTCACGCGGCCGCTCCCCCTCCCCGCCCGTCTCCCTCACGCCCCTCACGCGCGGCCCCGCTCGCGCCCCCGCCGCGCGGCACGGCGGGAACGGCCGCCCCCTGGCGGGCCACGCGCTCCCCGGCGGGCGGGCAGCCAATGGGCGCGCGGGCTGGGCGGCGGCCGCGGTATAAAAGGCTCCGCCCCGCGCGGCGCGCGCTCCAGACTTACCTGGACGTGCAAGGAGCGGGACCGGTATCGCTACCGGCACCGACCGCGCATCGCAGCTACCGCACATCGCACCGTACAGCGCCGCAGGTACGGGCTGGGCCGCGGAGGGGGGCCCCGCATCGCGGCTGCGAGGAGGGACTCGCTGAGGCGCCCCGGGGCGGGGGCTGAGGGCGCGGCGGGTCCCGGGGGGACATGGCTGCCCGCTGAGGGGAGGGCTCCCGGCTGTGCGGGCACCGGGGGCCGCCCCGCTCGGCTGCCCGGGCCCGGGGCGCGGCGCGGTGCTCGGGGCGGCGGCGCGCCCCGCCCTGCGCTATTGTCCGCGGCGGGGGCCGGGGGGGGCCGGGGCCGCCTTTGTCTTCCCGTCCTTCGGCTGACTGCGGCGGGGGTCTCGCAGGCAAAATGTGCGACAAACCAGACCTCTCGGAGGTGGAGAAATTCGACAAGAAGAAGCTGAAGAAAACCAACACGGAGGAGAAGAACACGCTGCCCTCCAAGGAGAGTGAGTGCGGGGCCGGGGCTGGCGGGGCGGGCGGCAGCGCGGTGCCCTCGGTCCGGTCTCCTCCGCGGGTCGGGGCTCCGGCCCGGGGAGAGCCACGGGCACAGGTGTGTGCAGCCCGGGGCAGCGGGCATGGGCGCTCCAGAGGGCTGTTGCGCCAGACTGATCCCTCCGGGCATCACTTTGCTGCAGACAGGTGCCCGACTTGCTGCCACGCACACGTGTGGCTTGTCGTCTTCTAACTTCTAAGCACAAAACTGGCCACCAGGGCCTGAATGAATCCTCTGAAACCTTCTCCAGTTCGTGCTTCCACAAGAAAAAAGCACTAGAGACTAATGGGCCTCTATTCTCTTGCAGCTATTGAACAGGAGAAGGAATGTGTGAAGTCTTCCTAGAGAGAGATGGCCTGGCAGGAAGAGCAACTACTCAATTCTTTTGCTTTGAAATGAATCATGTGGGTTTTTTTAAATTTACATCACATACATGTATAGAGAACAGCTGTATCACCTAACACACTGTCCCACTTTGCTGGCAGCTTTGGCGGGTGGAGGGACCAAGCGTGGTCCTCAGTCCATCAGTAGCCTGACCTGATGCCATCTCTGCTGCTCAGCTGCCTCCTGTGACAGCACTGATCTTGCTCTGATGCAGTGGGAAGATGAGCAAGGGCCATGGAGGCTTCTGGGCATGGACCCCTTCTGCCTGGGGGAATGGGGAACCTTTCTGGCCTCACCTCTGGCCTGGGTCTGTCTTGCATATTCTTCACTGACAGTGTTCTGTAGCCTCACTCACAGTTTTTTGTCTTCCTTGGGGGGAAAATGAGAAGTTTATTATAAAATAAAAAATTGTAATGATCTGCCTATGGCTCGTGGCTTCTTCCCTGACAAAGGTTCTGGCATGGCTTGCCCTGGAGGGTGGGGAGGTGTGTGCCTGGTGCTGCAGCACTGCTGGTTGTTCGGTGTTGCTCAGAGGGTGATATGGGATGGTTCCCTGCAGGGTGAATCCAGCTTGGTGTTTGTTTGGGGATTGGTTCCTGGGGGAACTGGGATCATTGCTGTCGTGGTCCTGGCCACTGTGCTCCACCAGCACTGTGGTTTCTTGGTGCATCTAAGAGCAGAGGCTAACCTGGGTCTTGCTGAAGGCTGAGCCTCCTGCCTTGGAAAACTTGGTGTTCCCTGCCTAAAACCTTGTGGAGCTGGGCTGGTGCCTTGTCAGCGTGGCAGGAGATGCTGCCCTGGTCCTGCTGGTGTGGTGGCCAGGCCAGCTCTGCCCACCCAGTTCTTGGAGCATAGTTCTCCTATCACTGCATGGCACTGCCCGTCTGTTCCCCTTGAGCCAACCTCCACCCCTGCCCTTGACTGAAGGAGGGTTTTGCAGCCCTGTAAGGATGGGTTTGAATGCAGTAAATCCCTTGGGTGCTCTCTGGGCTGATCCCAGCCCTGCCTTGCAGGGGTGGAGATCCCAGGGTGAGCTCTGACAGTGCCTCCAGGTTTATGCTGAGGCTTCCTGGCTACTGCCAGGTCTTCCTCACCTCCACCTGGCCTGCAGGGTCACTGAGCACCCCAGGCCACTCATGAAGGAGGTGGAGGCAGACTAGCCAAAACTTGCCAACTAACAGTTTTGGTCAATGATCCTAATGAGCCTGGTCAGCTGGGGACAAACACGGGGCTGTTGTGCCTGCCTGGACATGGTGCCTATCTGCCTGCTGCCTCCACCCACGCTGCCTGCCAAGGACTGCAAATAATACTGCCTGTGTGGTTGCCACTGCCTCCACCCATTAAAAAGCAGAATTGAAAGAGCTGCAGGTAAGAGTTTGGTGTTTGTATGCTGTCAGAGCAGTGTGTGGGGTTTTCCATGGGGTGAGGGCACTGGGGAGCAATGCAGAGGCCCAGCTGGGGCTGCTGCTGGGTTGGGCTGAGTACTGGGAAGCCCAGCACATGCCAGGGTGGCTGTGTCCCCTCAGGACCATGATGTCAGAACCCTGTCCTGGACATGGGAATCTTTTCCCAGGGCCAACAGCAAGGGTGATTTGTCAGGGTGACAGTGTTCCTGTTCAGGGATGGTTGCAGGAGCAGGCAGGTAAAGCCACTCTGAACCCTTTGCTCACCCCTGAGAGTCAGAGGCTGAGTTGAATCAAGTAAAGCTTTTGGGACTGAAGCACAAAGTGGAAGTGCTGCTCTCCCCTCCTCAGTGCTCCTTTTGGGATAGAGAGGTCTCAGTGGCTGCTCAGAGCACCTTGGCTGCTCCTGACACCACCCCAGTGCCTCTCCCTGCTACGTGCTGCAACGGGCCCCTCTGCAGGCATGGAAAAGCACCAGGGCACTTATCTCTCCCTGAGTCACATGGGCGTCTGCAAGGCCACAGCAGGAGTGTCCCCTCCCTGGCACTGCTGTGCTTACAATAACTTCCCCCTCACCCTGTGCTGTGCACACAGGCAGCAGAGCCTGCCAGGGGTGCTGAGTACCCCAATCCAGCCAGGGCTGTGGGTTGTTCCACGTGGCAGGGTGGCTGGTGCCAGAAGCTGGTGGTGCTCCAGCACTGACCCTGAGTCTATGGAAGCAGCCCATGGGATCCCCATGCATCCTGGGGAGCCATAGAGGTGTTGATGCATCTGGGTTTGGGTTGCTTTTTCACTGCATCCAACCCGGGCATGTAGCAATACAGATTAAGACATGGGGTTAAATGCTGGCACAGCCAGGTCTGTGCCCCAAGGAAGTCACCCCAGGAGCTGGCAGTCCCAGCACGGACCCAGGGACATCAGCTGGAGGTGGGAGCAGCTCCCCAGCAAGCACATCTCCATGTGTTTTATGGCCAACGTCCTGTGCTTACCTAAAATGAGGGCAGTCCAGGCACTTCTCCCAACCACACCCCTGCCAGAATGGTGCAGAGGAAGTACCAGAACACATTGCCTAAGTGCCCTATCTAGAGGTCTAAATGCCCTATCCTCTAGACTGTGGGGAAAGAGTTACCTATTTTGCTAACCAGGGTCCAAAATGTCCCTGTTGTCAACAGAGTGTGAGCCAGTAAGGGAAAACCATTACAGAAAAGCCTTTTGTATCAGCACTTTTCCTGCCTATCCCAGACCTTCACCTTTTCACCCTGGCACACATGGGCCCACAATGATGTGGGAGGCCAGGACACCTGCCAGACTGATGTCTCCTAGAAATGTGTTGGCTTGAGCAGCATGAACTGCCCCAGCAGGCACCTGTGCACAGAGGATGCCATCCCAGGAGCTGAGCCTTCCTGGCAGGGCTCTATGACCCTTCCCTTGCTGGGCACCAGGTGAGTTACTTGTGTCAGCCCCTCTTGGCAATGCCAGGAGAATATAAATCCGTGCCTCTCCCATCTGGGCCCATCCTGCTGCTTCTGGGTGGTTTCCTCCCATGCTCAATGAGATGGTGAGCTGTGGCCTCACTGCAGAGGAGGGAGGAGAAGGCTGAGTCACCACCAGCAGGAATTTGGGCAAATACCTGGTGACCAGCAGCACGAGATGAATTCAGATCAGGGCTTGTGGCTGGGATGGGTGTCTGCCCCTGCTACTGCTCCATCCCCTCTGACTCAGATAGGAGAGGATTTGGCCCAGCACACACGTGTGGAGGATTATAACCCCATTTCTGGCAGGAGGTGCCTGAGTCAGCCTGTGCATGGCCCTGTTCTGGGCTCCCCTGTGCCCCACGGCTCCCTGCCAGTCTGTGGCACTTTCCTCATGCAGCACCACACTGGTTTTTAGCACAACTCACCCAGGGCAAGGGAGGCTCTTGCACTCTGGCAGCCAGGGTTTTCCCTTTGCCACTCACCATCTGCCCCCAGAAATGCAGCAGAAGGTGGTGAGAGTGAGGAGGTGTCAGTGATCAAGGCCCAAGGCAGTTCCTGGATGGCAGGAAATTGCCAACCTCAACCTGAACTGTGGATGGTCAAAGCAAACCTTCTTTAGCGGGTGTGTGCTTGGCACCAGAGCAAACAGGATAAGGTGAAGCCAGGATGCACAGACAGGTAAATGCTGCACCAATGGGTGGATCCTGCCCACCCCCACCTCTCTGCTCCCTGCATCCCTGGGGAAAACATGTTCCCACCTCTGTGTCACTTGGGTTGGCCTTTTCCTGCCAGGTCTTTGCTGCCTGCACAGACACACTGCCAAGGACAGAGCTCAACCCACTCCATGGTGGCTGAGGTAGAGAGGGGAAGCAAGGGGCAGCAAGCCTGAACTGCCAGGGAAACCTCTGCTGGGAATGCTTGGGGAGGATCTGTATGTACATGGGATGGTTAAAGAGGAAAGCCTGTGGCTGTAAAAGAGGAAGGCAGAAGAGCAGGAGCAATTGTGGAGAAACAAAAGTGTTGTGTGGGCCAGTGAACACAGTCCTTTGGCAAAGGAGTTGGTAGTAGGCACCATGGTGTGCCAGAGCTGTGTGTGATGGGGCCACTCAGTACATGGGAAGGATGGACGGACAAACTGTTCACACCCTGTGGTGGGGAGCAGCACTGTGCTGAAGAACCCCCATGGCCATGGGGAGGGAAAGCCATGTCCCTTTGCACCCACAAAGGCACCCACACATGGAGCCAGAAACCCTCGGACACCTGTGCTGGGAAACTGGCCTGTGGGCTGCACACACTCAGCACAACCCAACACCTTCCCCAGCAGCGCAGAAGTTATTGTTGCTCTTGAAATAATGCCCTGGAGGTCAGGTTTACCAGCAGGAGCTTACTCATCCCCTGCCAAGGAGAGCTCAGCATGAGTAGTGACGAACCGGGAGCACGCAGAGCTTGCTGCTCAGGACCTGGCTCTGAACAAAGCCGGGCAGTCACGCTCGGAGCCCCCTGCAGCCCTGCATTTGCCGGGGCTGTGGCCGGCACCAGGCGCAGGTGGGAGCAGCCTGTGCGTGCCTGGGAGCCTTGGGGGCTCCTGACAGAGCCCAGCGCTCGCTCCTGGCCCCACCGGCTGCATTCTGCACATTCCCGGCGCTGCGGCAGCATGTGCTGCTGCGGGAACGCGGCTCCGCTGTCTGCGGCCGCGCCCGCACTCGCACCCCGGCCGGGGCAGCTGACGGAGCAGAGCAGAGCTTTATTTTAGGAAGCAGCTGGCTCACACAGGAGACATTGTTTATCATCTTTCTTGCCTCTGGTGTTTTATTACAAAGGATTATGGCATGAAAAGCCATTTTGTTCCCAATGCATAGCCCCCTCTCCATGATTTATTCCTCTCCACAGGCAACAGCTGGGGTATGGCATCCCAGGAAGTGGAGGGGAAAATAAGGTGGGGGCTCAAACCCACGGCAGTGATGGCAGCAGGGATGCACCCAATGCCCAAATCACGGCACAGCAGTCAGGAATTTGCCAAAAGTGCCTGAGACTGTTAATGCACCTTCATGATGTGAGGGGTGGAAAAACAAAATCAAAGCCTTTCCACGGTGGGTAAGGAAATGTCACCTCACTCCATCTGGACAGGGCAGAGATCAGTGTTCTCTCCCAGAACACTGCTGTCCCCAAACTTGTGTGCCTCACTGCCAGTGCTGGTGGCATCCTGGGGTATCACAGCCCCAAACGTGGATGAACCTGTATGGGAATCTCCTGCTGCCCACGGGGAACCTGGGGTCAGGCTGGGCACAGCATGGTATGGGGTACAGTGAGTGGGGTGCAGGGTACAAACTGGGGGGTCAGCTTTGGAATATGATCCTTTGCCACTCCTCCCAGAATCACCTTCAGGCAAGGCAGAGGCACCTCCAGAGCCACAGCAGGAGCAGCTTCTCTCTGTCCCTCTGTCCAGGCACTTTCCTTGTCAAGCGACAGCCGGGATACCATGTGCCCCCTGTCCCTCTCCTCTATCCCTGCTGCCGTGTGCCTTTCCTGTGGATCCCAGAGCAGAGACCGTGGCAGCACAGACTGAATTTCCCTCTGCCCTGCTCTGAGCCAGTGACTGACAGACTCCTCTGTGGTTTTCCAGGAACAAGCTCAGAGCCAGGGGCAGCAGATAAGCATGTTGCAACAGATGCCTTGTGCTGTCTCCTGAAGGCCCATCCTGACTGTGCACCTACATCAGGGTAGAACTATGTATGTCTGGTGCTGCCTGCTCTGCCACCTTGTCATTTAGCAGGTCCCTAAAAACCAGCCAAGGGGTTCTGGAGCAGAGCTGGGGTTGGGCAGGGAGGTGAGGGCAGTGGTGTGTGGCTCAGCCACTGCCAAGCCTGAGGTTACACTGAGGCTGGGACAAGCCCCTGCCTGCAGTGTTGTGTCTGAGAGGCAGCTCTGCAGCCTAGGCGTGTCCTCCTCCCTGCTGCCTCAGACCAGCTCACGAAAACAACGCAGATCACTTCTTTAGGGCAGGTTGAGCTGTGTGGAGTAGAGGGGACTGAATGACAGGGTCTTCCCCAGCTTTGCTCCACTGTGGAGCTCCTTCCTGGGGAGATAAATGGATGATGGGGTACCTGCTCAGAGCTGTACACTCAGGGCAAATGGGGGTGGCAGGACTGCTCTGGGGGCTCCTGTGCTGGAAAGTGATTCAGAGCAGATGCCACAGGCTGGAGCTACTGCTGGGTGCATGCCTTGGAGAAGCAGCTGCAGAGTCGTGCACCAGGGCTGGAACAAAGGCAGAGGCCCAAGCCCCAGCTGCAGCACAGGACGTGTGATGAATTAATCGGGGCATGAGCTGGCAGCATTGTGTCACCACAGACTGGCAGGGGGTCGCAGCTGGATCAGGGCTCCTCACCTTGGCACCAGCTTCCCTTTGTTCACCCTAACTCCCAGAGCTGGCAGTGAGAGCCAAGCAGCCACACATGTGCTGCAGCCTCTCTGGGCAGGGATGCAGCTGAGCCAGGGGAGTGAAACCTCCCATGCCCTGCAGAGTCCCTGTCCCAGTGCAGTCCCCACAGCCCTGGTACTGCTCACCCAGCTCCTGGCCATGTCCTCATCTCCAGACAAATTCCCCTGGTGCCCAGGGCCCACAGGCAGGGTCCCTCCTGCCCATGGGACCAGGGCAGTGCTGCTCTCAGCGAGTTCCCACCAGCACAAGGTCATGCCCAGATAAGCCCGTTCCTTAACTTGTGCTAAGTGTGCTTTGGCCATAGTAGTTACTAAGTAGGCAGCTCCTGTTGGTCACAGTGTTTGTTGGCTGTATTTCTTATCTCTTTACTTTTCTGGGCTTTGGGAACATGTTAGTACAAACCATGGCTCTGTGCTTTGCCCTGGCACTGATGGCCTTGCTGTGCTGGGGGAGCTGCCTTGTGGAGAGGATCAGGGAACACATCTCCCTCTCCTTGCCCAAGACTGCTGTGGGTGGCTTTGTTGTGCAGGCTCATGAGGTCCCTACTCACCCTTACATGGGCTGTTTAAAACTACTAATTAACAACTGGGGATTTGTGGCAGCAATTTGCAGTCTCTGCAGGCAGCTCCTCTCAAGTGTGAGGGCAAGATATCTATACAGGGAAGATCTTGTCAACTACTCAGCACAGGTGAAGGCATCCAGCACCTGAGAGAATTAAGCAGTGGCTGGAGATCATCAACAGCGATCTACACAATGATGATGTCTCCAAAGATCCAGAGCGTGTTCTGTGCACAGAAGAGGCTGTGTGGAGGAAGGGGATTCAGAGTGCCCTAGTGTCATTCTGGCAGCATGGCAGCAATGTATTATCCAGTTATGAAAACACCAGCTGTGAAGAAAACACCTTCTTGAACTCTGATGAAATATCTGTCCCATCTCATCCCTATAAGCCAGTGCCTTGGCTATTGGGGGCACTCCAAGAAGTCAGTCTCCTCCTGCCCTGGTCAGAGGGAGAGTGAGCCCCAGATGCATGTGGTGTACTCTGTTTCTTCTTGCCTGAGCAGGGGAGGGCAAGCAATGGGATGGTATACCCAGCTTTAAGCAGAAAGCCCATGTATGAGACGTGAGAGGAAAGAGAGCTGTTAAGAGGACGAAATCCCAAGAAGGCTGCCAATATAATTGCTGAAGAGACACAAGACAGCAAACATGTTTCAGAGCAATCACTATGAGTGCTTAACCCCTACATCCCAGAAAGCAGCTGGACATCACCTGCTGCTGGGAAGTAGAGAATAAATCCTTCACCTTCCTTAGCTTCTCCATGCAGCTTTTGTTTTTGCTTTATTAATCTGCCTTTATCTTGACCCACAAGTTCTTTTCTATCTTATTTTCTTTTCTGTCTTAATTTCTCCCTGCCCTATCCTGCTGAGGAAGCAAATTTGTGCTAGGTTACAGTGTAAAGATGTGCCCAAAAGTCTGTATTCTATCACTGTCTGCTGAAACCAGGTAGGGCAGTGATTCTTATCTCTGTGGGAGATATCCTCTGCTAATGGGCCAGCTGTTAAAAACCAGGTGGGTCAATCATCTTTATCTTTCCCATGACCTACCCTCCTCCAGGAGATATCTTCTGTTAATGGGCCATTGAGTCCCATTGCATGACTGATAAAATTACATCATCCCACTGGGAGATGCTCCACCCAGGGAGAGGAGCCAAACATTTCTTACCTAGATAAAAACTGAGATTTGGAACACCAAGGCAGCCCTTACCCACTGGTTTCCAGAGGACAAGAGCTACCAGACCTTTCTACACGATCACTACTTCTACAAGACCACTTCATCTGGACTGCTACCACCACCCTAGCTAGCGGGATGTCAGGTTGTACTATGACTCTGTCAGTGGTTTTTCTTTTGTTTTTCTTTTGTACATGCCCCTGCAAGTATTTTATTTTCCACTCTCTCTTTTTTTTTTTTTTTTTTTTTTTTTTTTTTTTTTTTTTTTTTCCCTCCTATTAAACTGTATTTCTGACTTGGAGTCTCTCACTGGTTTTGCTTTCAAACCATTACAGAGTTCTAGAGCAGCTTGTTGGGTAACTGGTGTCCGCCACAAATGCCAAAAAGGTTGTTGCCCAGCACAGCAACACAACCAGACTGCACAGCCACTGGGAGCCAAAACAGACCAGGCACATCCCTGCTTAGGTGGGCAAGCGACTCTAACAACCACCAGAACACAGATTACCTTGGAGGAGCACAGGGGCCCCTTGAGCACGAGCACGGTCAGCTGGGGTCACTGCCCATGTGGCATCATTGGCTGAGCTGCAGGGACGTGCTGCCCTCCCTAAATCCTGCAGGCAGCATCTCCTGAGGATTAGGTGTGTGCCAGGCCTGACAGGGGTAGTGCAGGAAGGCAGAGCATGGCACAGTGCTGCAGCAGAGCTCCATGTCTCCATTGCCTTGGCAGGACCTGTTGTGGTGGCTCTTCCTTGTCCAGGATCAGGGCTCGCCCCTTACATGCTAAATCAGATCCCTAATCAATAAATACTGGAAAATAACAGGATTGAATGGCTGGGACAAAAAAGGAAACTTGGCAGGGGCAAGTGTGCCATGCTCAGAGGCTCACTCCAGCAATGCATGGTCCTTATAGAACAGCCATGGAGATCTGGGCTGGTTTGGAGGGGTCTCCCAGTACGTGGTACAGGCTGTGTCTGCCACTGGTACCAGCAGCATCCTGCGCTTCTGCCCTGGTGCTGCTGTGTACAATGGTGCCCCAAATGCACACCCCTGGAGCGCCCACATTTTCCCTGGGCTGCCCTGGTCCCTTACTGCAAACAACCTCGACCTTGTGCTGCCCACCCCCTCCTCGCCCTGCTAGGCTTCCCTTGTTGCCCATCTTTTCTGACAGATCACTGAGGCCAGTATTAACATAATCCCTGGCTTAATTTAAATCCTCCTCCCATCTCATGCTTTCCCGGGGGGAGAAGAAAACTGATGCAGTTTTGTGGCACCCATTCAGCCCTGGAGCTGATGCAGGATCCAGATGGCCAGAAGTCCTGTGTGTCCATACCAGGGGTCCCTGCTCTTTCCTCCCTGGAGGTGTATGTTGCAGCCCCACTGAGATGTGTCCCCAAGTTTCAAAGGTGTTGAAATCTCGGTGAGCATCAGGCCCTAGTAGGAAGAAGAGTTGATGATGCCAACCACAGGGGAGCACACAAGTGGCTGCTGCTGCCCAAAACCCCTCTGCAGCCACCTAGGGGTCTTGGAGGGTTTCCCCCTCCTCTGCTCTCATTGTCTGGGTGAGGCTGGTGTGACCTTGCCACAATTTTTCCCTTCAACTCTCTGTAATGTTTAAATTAGCTGTTCTTCCCCAGAAATATCCCTAAAGACATTCTGATTCCTGGTCCTGTGGTGATTGTGAGGGTGGGGGAGTCTTGCTCTTTCGGGCAGCTGTCACTGAAGTGACAAAGTGAGGACGGGGGGACTGTGATAGGAGTGACAGGGAAGGGCGGTGAGGGGGCACGGGGGGACTGTGAGGGGAGGGACAGGGAAGGGCGGTGAGGGGCTGGCAGTGACTTGTGGGACTGTGAGGAGACGGGAGATCGGGGAGTGACAGTGACTGGCATTAAGGGGGGTGCGGGGGACAGGGGACATGCGGGAACTGTGAGACTGACAGAGGGGACTGTGAGGGGAGTGCCGGGGGCGAGCAGTGCGGGGCTGCGGGCTACAGTGGGGACATGCAGGGACTGTGGAGGGGAGTGACGAGGAGTATCGTGAGGGGCTGCGGGGCGATATATGGGACTGTTCGGAGGAGTAACAGGGCGGGCAGTGAGGGGCTTCGGGGCACTGAAGGGACAGGAGATCGAGGAGTGACAGGGCGGGCAGCGAGGGGACACAGGTGGGGCCATGAGGGGCTGAGGAGGCACAGGGGGACATGCGGGACTGAGAGAGGGCTGAAGAGGCACAGGGGGGACACGCGGGACTCAGGGGGCTGAAGAGGCACAGGGGGGACACGCGGGACTGTGAGGGCGCTGCCCGCCGAGCCGTGAGGAAGGGGCTGACCGCGGAACCATGAGGTGCGGTGACCCCCGGACCGTGAGGGGCTGCGGGGCGGGTCCCGCCGCCGAGGGCGGGCTCCGGCGGCCGGCGGGAGGCGCGTGCGCGGCGCAGGCGCGGGGCTGAGCGGCACCTGCGCCCCGCGGGCCGGGCGGCGGCGGCGGCCGGAGGGCGGTGAGGGCGAGGTAAGGGCGGGCCCGGCGCCGCCGCCCCTGGCCGGGGCACCCGCGGAGGGTGGGCTGGAGAGCCGCCCCTTCACCCCGGCCCGTGCCGTGGGGGCCCCTCACGGGTGCCGCTCCTTGGCTGCGGGCACCTCCCTGGCCGCTCCCGTGGGACGGGATGGGACCCGCCGGAGGGTCTCGCCTCCGCCGAGCCGGGGCCTGGGGAGCAGGGTGGAGTCAGACCCGGCGTGGCCGCCCCGCTGTTGGTACCTGCACACAGGTGCTGGCGCCCTGCGAGAGCGGGTCGGCCCCGCTGCAGGGGGGTTCAGCCTCCGGAATAGCTCGCAGCGGGGCCAGCGGTGTCAGGCTGTGTCACGGCTGCCGGCGGCCTGCTGACCTGCAGGCTCTGGAGCAGCCCGCCATAACCCATTAGGCATTTTAAAAAAGAGTCACTTGCTAACAGAGCATTTCTAAACAGAAACTCTGCTTGGGGCTGATGGCCTGTGCCAGGAGGGGCTTTGGTGATAGGGAGTGTCTTAAGCATCCCTCAGGAAGGTTTGGGCGAGGAAGAAGGATATTGAACAGCTCACCTGCTCATGGGGCAGCATTTTCCCTAAGCAGTGGGCTGTGGGGACCTGTGCTGCAGTTCCTGTTTGTCTCTTCTGAAATTTGCATTTTGGTCTTTGCTTTAGAACTACTGGGTCACACTGCTCCTCAAATAACCCATCAGGTTAGCTCAGCTGTGCTTGGTTTGAGGTGTTTCTGTGCAGGGAAGTGAAATTTGTGAGCCTTTTGTACAGAAAGTGCAGAAACCCACAGCAGAAGTTTCTGCTTTTGACTTTGTGGTAAGCACTGCAAAAAGAGCAGAATCAAGGTTGAACAGGGCCCCCCTAGGTTAAGGCAGAAAGCAGGGTTTGGCCTGGAAGGAGTAGGAGTGCTGATCTGAGCAGTGCCACACTCCTGCTTCAGTGGGTTGGAAATGTCATCACTAAGCATCACTACTCATCCACACCCTTCCCAGGAATGTTGGTAGCAGGTGTAAGTGAGCTCCTTGGCTTTTCATACCAGGCTGTTGCCAGCTGGCTCACTTTACTGGTTAGTAGATTCAGGTGTGTGTTCAATCCTCAAATCAGATTCCAGGGTGTGTGAGTAGGCAGAACAAGCAGATCACAGTTATTATCCCCTGGATTGAGGGGAGGCACGGGGAGTGCACAGGAGCCTGTGCTCTCATATCAGAGCTCCTTCAGTTTGTTCTCTTCTCACCTGGGGTTCAGCATGTGCATTGTACTGGCTCTGCTCTGGCTGGAAATGGGCTGTGTTCCATTTCACCCTGGGCAAGGGAAACTCCTCAGTGCTTTGTTCTTGCTGTTTTACTCCAGCCATCAGCAGTGCACGTGCGGGTTCCTAGAGCTCTGCTGTTGTCTTTCCATCCTCGATCAGCATTACAAGTTGAAAGACAACAAGGGCAGCTCTGGTAACCTTGATGACTGATGTTTGTTTTTTAGTGACTGATACGCTGGAGGAAGGTGTTCCTGGACAGTACTGGAGACAGAGCAGGTACAGTACAACAGCCAAACAAACCTCTTATTCCATGTCAGGCCTTTACCTTAGCCTGCAGAGTGTCCCTGGGAGGGGGAGGATGCGTTGGCACTTGGCCTTGAGGGTGCTGACTAAGGAACCTGTGGTGTCTGGGTTGTTGCAGTGTGAACTTGCAGCTGAGCCCAAACAAACTGGGCTGTGGGAGGCATTGCCAGCAAAGAGCAGCTGGTCCCTGTGCCTGGGAAACCCCTTCTGAGCCGCAGAGATCATGTGCTGCTCCGCTGGCAAGGTGAGTCAGCATCCTCAGGGTGATTAAGAACTGGCTTGACAAATTACTTGTATTGCTATTAGACCCGCACATCTATTGCATCCTTCCAGTAGAGCAAGTCAGGGAGGAGAAATTGTCTAGCTGGTGATGGTACAGTGGAAAGGAAGGCCTGGTGATGGCCACCCCTGGTGATTTGGCTGTTTCTATGATAGCCTCAGAGGAGGCAGAGGGAGATGTTCTGAGTAGTGATGATGTGTTTGGACAAACTGGATAAGCTTTCTGATACAGAGTCAATACTGGTGTAATTGGTACTAAACTCTCAACAGTTGTTTTTAGCTTGCACTTAAAGAGGTCATGTGCTGCAGCCATTTTGGACCTGATGGAGGGCTTGAGTGCCTGAAAGTTTGTCCAGTTCCCAGCTCTAAACTCTCTAATAAGAGAGTTTAGGATAATGAGATCTTTCTAAAAAGAGACATCACCTCCTATATACAAAACTTCAGAAATTGGTATGGAAATACCATGTTCTGTTCTCTGTGTGTCTTTCTGCAGAACCCACAAGTCAAATGGCTGTTTTGTACTATTTCTGGCCCCTGCAGATTGCCTTGGTGCCCTGCCCCTCCATCCTGCTGCAATGAGTGGGAAGTCCTTGCTCCTAAAGGTCATTCTCCTTGGAGATGGTGGAGTTGGGAAGAGCTCCCTCATGAATCGGTACGTCACCAACAAGTTTGACTCGCAGGCGTTCCACACGATTGGGGTGGAGTTCTTGAACCGGGACCTGGAGGTGGACGGGCGTTTTGTGACCCTGCAGATCTGGGACACTGCAGGACAGGAGAGGTTCAAGAGCCTGCGGACGCCCTTTTACCGGGGAGCAGACTGCTGCCTGCTGACCTTCAGCGTGGATGACCGGCAGAGCTTCGAGAACCTCTGTAACTGGCAGAAGGAGTTTATCTATTATGCTGATGTGAAGGACCCTGAACACTTCCCATTTGTAGTCCTGGGTAACAAGATAGACAAACTGGAGAGACAGGTGAGCACAGAGGAGGCCCGGGCCTGGTGCATGGAGAACGGTAACTATCCGTACCTGGAGACTAGTGCCAAGGATGACACCAACGTAACCGTGGCCTTTGAGGAAGCTGTGCGCCAGGTGCTGGCGGTGGAGGAGCAGCTGGAGCACTGCATGCTGGGCCACACCATTGACCTGAACTCCAGCTCCAAATCGGGCTCCTCCTGTTGTTGAGAGTGGCTGCAGCTTTGGGAGCAGTGCTCGAGCCAGCGGCTGGATCAGAACACACCTGGGCAGCCCTGGGGCACTCTGAGGAGAGTGGCCACAAGGACAAGAGGTGGTTTGCTCACTGGGGAGCTGCAGCCTCGCCATCTGAATCCTGCCTGGAGTTTTCAGGCACAGAGCATGTATCTGCAGGAGGGAGCTGTTAACAGAGCATGTGAGCAGTCTTGCTTCCATCTCTGCCTGTTTTAGTAGGTTTAAAGGGCTGAGTTAAGGTCCTTTAAATTCTCTAAAGACAATAGGGATTTGTTCTGTACCAAGAACTGCCTGCAGAGCAAAGTTGAGAACATCCCAGACACTGAAGTATTTTAGTCCTGAACTAAAAAAAATATTAGACCCACTCATGACCATACTGCCAAAGGAAATCCCACTCACTGTACTGAATGAAACCTGTTGTAAAGACTCTGGCCCATGTTTCTGTGAGAAAGCCAAATATTGGAGTGGCTGGGATGTGTGTCTGTTCTATGGGATAAGTGCATTGTGTCCTGAGGCTGAATTGTGGTGAGAATTGTTAGAGCTCTGACCTGATGCAACATATGAAGGAGACATGGGCCTGTGTTTGAGTGTGATGGCATTGTTTCTTCATAGCTGCCTATTTCTGGTCTGTTCTTCCTCACCTCTATCTTTGTCTTGTGTGTTATTTTTTGGAGAGACTGTCTGCTTGTTGTTTAATACTTGTTTCCTTGTCTCTTGTGGAAGCTCAGCCTTGAAGCCCTGGGTGAAAAACATTGATGTGGACGCTCACTCAGTCATGTCAAAGGGTTACTCAGGAGATCTGGAGTGTGACACTTCAGCTGGTTTGTGTCACAAATAATCACTGTGTTCAGGTGATGGGCTCTAGCAGACCAGATGGCAGGTGGGTGGGCTGTCTCCTAGGTGTGCAGGTGGTTGGGGGATTCATGCATGGTCAGCTGTTAAACCCACTCATTGTCTGGCACCAGTGACCACTGTGCCTCATTAGCTGGCAGAGCCATGCCTTCAGTTGCTCTAGTGTGGCTGTTCCCATCTGAATGCTGCAGCAAGGAACTATTCACCTGTTGTGTCAGGCACTGTGCTGCTGAGCACAGCCCATGCCATAGGCCTGGCCCTCAGTCCCGTGTGGAAAATCCAGGATATTTTATCTGTAATTCCTACGACAGACTGATCAAGTGTCTGCTCAGTTAACTGACTGCTGTGTTCAGTCCAGTGGGGAGAAAGCTGCACCACTTCTCTGTTCAAGGTGGCTGAAACATGGGCATAGAGGGTCCAGGGAATCTTCTGGAAGGGATGCCAGGCTTTGCTCCCATTTCCTGCCCTCTGCTAGGTGTTAGTCCCAGGCTGGCTGTGCAGCAGAGATGAGCTTGCTGACTGCTGTCTTTGCCATTTAAACCTTGTGCCCTGCAACCTCCCATGCAAGCGTTTGGCCAAAGCTGTGACTGCCCACAGGCACGTAGGAGCCTGTCCCCAGCACGTATCTGCTGGCTGCCGGGTGTGAGTCCCACTGTGATCAGCTGCTGGATGGTAAATTTTGTAGCTCAAATCAAGCAACCCTCCCTTAAGCTGTGCTTTAGAGCAGGGCAGTCTCTGCCCTGTGCAGGCAGCTTGTCCCCATCACGGCACAATCTCTGAGCATGCAGAACATGAGCATTCCCCCATTTCCTCTGGGGTGATCCAGGGAGATCTTGCTGTTCTCTGCAGGGCAGCTGTGTGTGGAAGGGGCTGGAGTATTAATGCTTTAGGGGGATCTAATTTCTAAAGAGGCCTGAACAGTTGTGTTCATGGGGAGTGAATGCTATCTTGCAGTCTCTGGAAAAACAGGTCCCTTAAGGAGAAGGTTCTGCTTCTGTAGGTGAAAGAGATTTTTACAAGATGTTATTATTACTGTTTATTTAACTATGTCTGACCTCCTCAGGCCTCTAGATTTTTCTTCATTAGTACTGCTTAATATTTCCTTCAAGGTCCCAGGCTCTGTGATCTGTGGTTCCATTTTCCATCCCTGAACAGCCTCATTCACTGGAGCTCGTTTGCACAGGGGTTCAGGGTCAGAACTGACTCAAGCCCCCATGTACTGGCTGGCTCTGCAAGGGGGCTGCTGAGAGAGCTCCCTGCAGGTGAAACTGCCACTTCCCCATGGATCTCCTGGGGTCAGTGTGAGGACTGGCACCTCCTATGGAAGAGGGCAGAGATTCAGCATGCCACAGTGAAGGAGGCACATGTGCAGCTGTTTGTAGCACCCTGTGGTGTCAATGCTGGTAGCTGAAGCTCAAGAGCTTCGTTGTGCACGTGTTACACAGCACCTTTTATCTCTAACAGACATTGGATCACTGACTTTTTTTATATTAAAACCTCCCTATTATATTAGGCTTACATGTTTGTTTTTTTTTTAAGGTAGAGTATAGTATATTTTCAGTTGTTTAATTTATTTTTAATGAAACGCACAATTTCCAAAGGAACCAGGATTTTGAACTCTGTTGCAAGTTCAGTGCCAACAGCCTTCCCTTCCCCTGTGTCCACTCATGCTGCTGCGGTTGTTGCTATTGCTAAAGAACTGGAATTGTAAAACCAAGATTCTACCTTTATTTAAGCAAATAAAACATGGATGTATTCAAGTGAGTTTGGGAAGTGGCTTGGTTTATCAATGTTCACGTCAGCTTTTGTTCTTCTGATAACTGGTTAGTTCCAGCATCTGGCAGAGAGAAGTCACTAAGGGGTCAGAGGAATATTTCTTCATGTACCTACCTGCACTAGGAGCTGAAGGATCAGAACTCAACACCTGAATCCAGTGACCAGTTTTGTCTTTTCAAGAGGATCAGAAAACTGTTTCAGAACAGAAATACTCCACATGGCTTCCTTCTGTCACCAGATCTTAAATTCTCAGCCTGGGCTCTCAGCAGCAAGTCCGGTACTTCCCTGTGAATTCTTCCGGTGATCTTGGAACTGGTTCCTCGGGCTCCAGGGGGTTTTAACCAGGCATGATTTCCATAGGATGCTGAGAAGGAAATCAGCATATGGAGACTGTTCTCTTTTGCTGTCCTGCCAGGACGGCTGCTTATTTTGGGAGACTCTGTGTTTGCAGAGCCTGTGCCTGCTGTTTCTTTTGGCAGAACCTTTTAATTTATTTTCCTCCCAGGTCCACTTGCACTATCCGTGATTCCAGGAGGCAGTGTAGGGTTCAAAGTCCTTGGAAATTGTGCATTTAAAATGTGGACTGGAGTATCTGGGGTCCTCCAACATCATACATCAGCCATTTCAAAAGGCAGCTGAAAACACAGCACTGGTGGGAGATGGCTCTGACCTGGGAGCGTTGGAGGTTTGTGTGAGGCTGGCTCACATCAGGAAGGGTCTGCCTGAAAGCACCAGAAACTGCAGCCTCTCCTGGTGTGAGGTGTTTGTAAGGAACTGCAGGCAGAGGCAAGAGCCATTGTGGGGCCATTCCCTCATTCCCCACTTTCCTGCTGTACGCTGTGGTAGAGGGTTCAGTAGATTTTGTCATGAGCTGAGGAGAGGATAGACCCCTGGATGGCAAAGGAGTGTTTCCAAAGGAAAGCAATGAGCTGCTTCTGTGTGGAACAGATGCTGTAGCACATCCCACCGTGTTTGGAAAGGAGGAGGGGTGAGGAGTGTCCTGATCCCATTCATCTTTCTCTTCCACAGCCCTCTTGAGGATTCTGCTGCTCCTTTGGGCCAGGTAGTGCCCCTGAAAGGCCATGCAACTGCTTGGTGGTGGGCTGAGGAAACTGGATTCTCCTCAAGAGCCACTCTCTGAGGAGCGCCGGTGGCTGCAGATGCCCTGGGGCTGCTCTCTGGGTGGGCAGGGTATTCCCTGAGTGCAGCTCCTCCTCAGCTCTGGGGCTGCTCCTCAAGGCAATAAACTGTGAGATTGATGGGCTCTCTGGATACACCATATTCTTGTGTGAATTTGAGGCCGAGCAGAATGAATAAAGAGTTAAAAATGCCCCTTTGGGAGCCTCTGAAACCTACTCCAGCTCCCAACACAGGCTTGAGGACACTGGGACACTGGCCTGTTCTCATCTGGACTAAGGAGCACTCTGCACTGCCCAGGTGGGAGGTGACAGCAGCTCTGTCAGTGGCTCTCTGAAGGTCATGGCTGAGTCAGAGTCCCTTGACAGGGAGATTGGGCTAATCTGTGAAATGGTGGATTACCTGCTGAGGTGATTGCTTGAGCAAAAGCAATCAGAGATGGACAGAGATATTCCCTGGCCCCAGTACCACGGCTGGTGCAACAGCTCTTTCCTCCTGATTTCCTGAGGTCCTTTGGGGGCTGGTGCACATGGCCACATGCAGGTGCAGGACTCCTGGAACAGGTTGCTCAGAGAAGCTGTGGCTGCCCCATCCCTGGAAGTGTTCAAGTCTAGGCTGGATAGAACTCAGAGCAACCTGCTCTAGTAGAAGTTGTCTCTGCCCATGGCTGGGGGTCAGAGCTGGATGATTGTTGAACCATTGAACCCAGGCCATTCTATGATTCTGTGACTTTCCACTAACTATTCCTTCCTCATCCTCAGACATCCCCCTGGCAGAGCTGGACTGTGCAGAGATGGAGAGAAAGCAGCTGGGTGCTCGATCAGATGCAGGTGAGAACTTTAGCTGGGGCAGGTGGATGTCAGTACCATACCAGAGCTGCTTGCCAGGCATGGCTTATCCAAAACACAGCTCCGTACTGGCCACTGTGAAGAAAACTGACCTGGCCGAAAGCAGCACATCATCCTGCACAGCCTTTCCAGGGTGGAGTGCGAATCTGTGCAAAGAGAGGTGAGTCTTTGGTGGTGTTTTTGGTGTGTCCTGGTGGGTTCCCTGTGCTCCGGAGGCTCAAGGGAGGGTCCCCAGGAAGCACCGTCAGCCGGGGACGGGGCTGGGGCTGCGGGTGTACCGGGGGCTGCGGGTGTACCGGGGCTGCGGGTGTACCGGGGGCTGCGGGTGTACCGGGGGCTGCGGGTGTACCGGGGGCTGCGGGGGTACCGGGGGTTGCGGAGGTACCGGGGGCTGCGGGGGTACCGGGGGCTGCGGGGGTACCGGGGCTCTCCCGCTCGCCGGGCTGCCCGAGGAGCCGCCGCTGCGCCCGGCGGCCGCGGGGAGGAGCCGCAGGACCGGGGATGCGGAGCGGCGGGAGCAGCATCAGCCCGGCGGCTCTTCGCCGGCTGGGGGCCCGTGCCCATCACCAACACCCCCTGGCTGCCGCCATCCCCGTCCCTCTCTTTTCCTCTCCCCAAGGCACACGGAGCCATCTCCCGGGGCGGCAGGGCACAGGATGGAGGGATGGGATCGCCTCGCCTTCTAGCCAGCAAGCCAGCCCAGGGGACTTGCTGCAGGACTTTCTCTGTCCAGCCTTTGTGGGAGCAAAGTGCAGCCACGTTTTAGTCACTAGACAAGGGAAAACAGGTGATTGCACTGGGTGCCCTGCTTGGACCTCTCCTGATGGGCCGATTTACAGAGAGGTGGTTTGGGATGAGGCAGAGCTTATTCCCTGTCTTTTCTCAGGCAGGTCCTGGAGGGCACTGGGTGCCCAGGAGAGGAGCTGTGAGGGCAGGTCGCATGTCCCCGGGTGGGGTGACAGCGGGGCATGGCCAAGGACACACCTGATGAGGATACATTAGTCCTTTGGCCCTCGGACTTTCCCTGCACCCTGGCCTTGCTGGCTGCTCTCACACACCACCCTGCACTTGCTGTCCCCATCCATCACCCGGCCGGGGGGGCACCAGTCTCTGCCAGGGGGAAGAGATGGTGTTTTGTTCCCCAGCTCACTCCTGGGGAGCTGAGTGGCTGATTGTGCACACACAGGACCCTTTCAGCGTGGGGAGAGGAGGGTGATGGCATCTGGGAACGCAGGGAACAAAGGGCCCCATTGATACTGGCTACAGCCCCATGGGTTTCTGTCAGCCAGGGCAAGGCTGAGCTGTGCCACTGAGCTGGGGCAGCAGCAGAGCATGAGCTAAACCTCCCCTTGCCAGGCTGCCTGTTCAGAAGGGGCTGAAGCCAGGGAAGAGAGGGGAGAGTGGGTTTTGGGCTAGAGTCCTGTTTAGGAAGAGTAGTGAAGGTCCCACCCTGTCACTCCTGGGTATGTGCACGTGCCTGAAATCTGCATTTTTGAACAGACCAGTGAGCATCCATCTGTGGTCTCACTCCCTGGAGGCCCCTGAGCACAGCTCCTGAGGGGATTTCCAAGAGAAACAACATTTGAATTAATAATTGTTGAGCAGCTGCTGTGGAAAGCTGCACCTAAGGGTTTCTGGGACAGAAAGGCAAAAGCAGCCGATGCCTTCCCAGGCACCAGCACTGTGCACACTGTGCACAATCCTGCAGCAAATGGCACCAGGGAGTCACAGACAGGACATGTAGGGCTCCAGTGTGCCTGTGTGCCTAAACAAGACCATCCTGTTCCACTCAGGGCTCTCTGCAAGCAAGAGAACCACCCACCCTGCATGGCTCTGGACATGTTCATCCCACACATGCTGCCTTAGTGCCAGCGAGCTTGGCTTGAGCTGTCCTGTTAGTTTTGTTGTGGTTTTGTTGTGCTACATGAGGAGACACAGCAGAGGCTGTCAGCGTGTGGGCTGAGTGTTAAAGGGCAGCAGCAGCACCAAACACAAGCAAGCAGCTGCTACAAGACCCCAGATTTCCTCAGGGTGGCTGGAGGAGAAATAAGAGGTTTTAAGGGCCCCCCACCAACTGGGAACAATGATTTTTAAGTCAGAGTTATGAACCTCGTGTCTGGAGTGGGCAGAGCCCTGCAGGGGCTGCTGGCCCACACATGGGTCAGGAAGTGCTGCTCCTCTGGGACCTCCTCTGCAGCCTCCCATTTTTTTCCTTGTTGGGAGGTGGGAAAGCCAACACAACAAACAAACAGGCAGATGTACATCTTGTTCAGAATGTTCTTAATTTTAATGTGTTTTCTTTAATTTTTATAAAATACATCTTGTAAGATAAGTCTTTAAAAACTTGCTCCTTTTTATTGCTGGTTAACATGTTGAAATTCTAGATCAGAAATGAAGGAAACACTTTCAGTTGATTAACTCTTTTTGCGTGCGTGTGTGTGTGTATGTGTGTGTGCGTGTGTGGGCTCTGGGGACAAGGGTGGGAAGGAGGACCTGGTTATTTTTTGTTAAATGGATATGAAAAAAACCCCAGCAAACCCCCGAGAGAGATAGCACTGATGTGAATTTCCAGATCTTGACTGGTTTCTCCCCACCCTGCCACCCCTCCTGGCATCTCCCCCCTCCCCATCCCGTGTGCGTTCGTAGCCTGGCCAACCTATTTCAGCATTCCTGGCAGCAAGGATCCTTCAAATGCACTGCTCAGCAGATCTGCCTCCTTATCCTTGCCCCTGCTGAAACCAGCACTTAAAAATATATATATAACAATAATACAGACATGGAAAAAAAAAAAAAGAAATCCATGCAAGATGGAGCTACAGTCTGCCACTGAAAGTAGTTTCTCCAATAAATAAACACAAAGATTAGCATTAAGGAGAGAGGCAGGGAGAGCAAAACAAATCATCAGTTGTCAGGGAGGACTGGAAACAGCACTTCTGCAGGTCTGGCTGGACCCATGCTACCCAGCCAGGGAGCTTTCCTCCAGCTGGAGAACAGTCATGGAGGAGAGGTCTCCACCCAACCCTTTGCCCCTCTACCCCTCTCCATGGGAAAAGACTGGCACCAGAAAAGATCTGGATTGCAGAGATTGGCTGTGTTTGCACCTGTGACCCCCAAACTGCCACCTTTCCTTCCCTCCTCAATTCCTTCATGGGTTTCAGCGAGATGCTGCCAGCACCTCCCACCCTGGCAGGCACAAGGCAGCTGTCCTGACTTACAGGAAAGGAAGTGAGGGGACAGGGGGACTGAAGGAGGGGCGGTTACATTGGACAAGGGCAGAAGCGAGCCGAGCTCCCGGCGCAGCGCGGTTAGAGAAGCAGACGTCCCCCAGAGAAGAGCACCATTGTGAAGGGCACTGGCAGGCAGGCAAGGCACTCGGTCCCACGGCCATCCCCTGCCTGTGGGGGGATGGCTCTGGCTTTACACTCCCAGGGCTCGGTGCAGAGATGTCCCCTCCTCAGTCAAACCTATCTGCTGCCTCTCTGCTGCCTGGAGGGTAAAGCCAAGAGTCCCCCTTGTCTAGAGACACCAATCTCCTTTAGGCTTTAATAGGGGCAGCTGGGTTAGGGCTTTATCAGCATTGGGGTCAGCACTCTCTTCTCCACATTGGGAAGATCCTTGCCCTGAACTCCCTTTGCCATGGCTGCAGCAGGCAATTTAGGTTAAATTCATCTTTCTCTGCTAAGGGAAAAAAAAATCCTTCTCTTATTCTCCATCCATGGGTGGTGACAGCAGACAGCTCCAGGAGAGTCTTTTGCATTGGTACCAGGACTGGGCCAACTTCCTTTTCTGTCTAGATAGCCTCTTGCTAGTCATGGAGCAACCTACATGGATTTCTTCCTCCCAGGAGCTTGAAGGCCTTTGCTCATCCCTAGGCAACATTGGGACACTGGAATAAGTCCTTCCTCTTCTCTTGCTGGTGTGGATGGGCTTGGCTCTAGAGCGAACCGGTTACAGACGAGCAACGAGAGAAAAGTGCATGAAGAGGCGTCCATCGGTGTGAAGCTCTCCTTCCTGGTCACGCTCAGCACAATGGATGCGAGGGAGGAAGAGGAGGGGAGTCATCAGCGCAGGCAGAGTTAACGCAGGAGACCTGGTGTCAGGTGGCTGCAGTGTTAAAGCCTCGGGTTAGACAAAAGAAGGGCGTTTGGTCTGGCTGGGCTCCACCACGCCGGCTAGAACTTGGTGCCTCGGCCCATCAGCTTGAGGACTGCGAAGTTGTAGGTGGCGGCGATGATGAAGGTGAGCTGTGGGTGGGAAGAGAGTGAGTGGGGAGCAGCCCCAGCCCCAGACCCCAACAGAGCAGTGCCTGCAGAGCCCTGCAGCCCCACTGCACCGCTGGGACACCGCAGTGCCGTGTAAAGCAAGAGGAGAGCCGGGGAAGGGCAGGGGACTCAGTGCATTGGCAGCAGGGCCTCTCCCTGGTGATCTCCTAAAGCCTCTCCTGATCCCCTCCTGCAGCCACCTCTGCCTTATGGCCTGGATTCACCATCTGCACTTACGTGCCAGAAAACGACACGAGCACAGGCTCTGTCCCATCCATGCCCACCACCTTCGCTGTCCTTTTCCCCCACATCTTTGCCAGGCGGAGAAGAACGGCTGGGCAGGGGGAGCACTGACTCACCAGTGAGACCAGCGTGGCAGCTGCCCCCACGAAGGCTGCGATGAAGAGGTGGAAAGTCATCTGGAACTGCAAGGGAAGAGGAGGGTGAGCTCACGGGGTCCCACGTGCTGCCTGGGAGGCCAGAGCCAAGGTGTCCCACTGAGGGGAGCACACATGAGGTGGCAGGAGTTACTCACCTCGCTGGTCTTGCAGATGGAGAGCAGGTTGGAACCACACACCTTGCCAGGGAAAGCGTTCCAGGGCAGGACACCTGTGGAGATGTGGGAGCCAGGTGAGCAGGGCATGGCTGACAGCTGACTTCCTTGCTCAGCTTCCTGCAGCCACCTCTCACACATCCCCCAGCATTTTGGGGCCCTTCAGCACTTATCCTGCTTTATCCCACCCAATGTGCCTGGGCCCTGCCCTCCATCCCCCCTCCCTGCACTCACCATACATCCTGGCATCTGCACACAGGGTGCCAATGCTGGCCGAGGTCTTGGTGGGGTTGGCAATGGACTGGCAGGTGGTCCAGGTGTTAAAGTAGATGTAGACAGGCACCGCAGAGCAGGCAAACACCAGGAGCCAGATGATGGTCAGGACATAGGTAATGCCCACAAACTGCAAGGGGCAGGACAAATCCGGGCAGAGCCGTGGTCACCAAGTGGCCAAGGACAGGGACAGGGGAGCGCGAGGTTCCCCAGGCAGGGGAGGGCGTGGGGCAGGAGGGGAGGGACTGCACCACCTGCCAGAGCCAGCAGGCAGGCAGCACAGCACAGCAGCCCAAGCTGGGGGCTCCTGCAGCCCACAGGAGCAGTGCCTGCCCCAGATTCACACCCGGCTGCGTGTGCATGGGGGTGACCTGCAGCAGCAGGATGGCTGCCACATTTGGGGGGTGTGGCCAAGGCCAAGCAGGGTTTGGTCTCTGGAGGAGGGCAGCTGCAAAAGCTCCCTTGGTGTGTCAACATGGCTCTCCTGCCCTCCCTCCATGGTGCCACCCCAACCAGCCCCCGAGGAAACCACAGCCGTGTCCCTCTGCTCCCCCAGGCCACAGGATCCCTTTGCCAGCACTTCGTTGTGGGTCCCAAGCACAGTGGAGAGGATGATCCCAGGGCACCAGGTGCCACAGAGCTTAGAGCTGCCAGCACTGCAGGGATGCTCAGATTCTCCCTGCCTATGTTTAAACACGAAGCACTTTTATTAAAAGTAGCCATTTGGGCTGCTTTGGTCCCCAAGAAACGCAGCAGGCCTGGGGGAGGACAGCAGGGCTGTGCTTCCCTTTGGGACATCCCAAAACCCGGGCGGCCGCAGTCTCCTGCCCTTTGGCCGCACGGAGCGTGGTGAACCCGCTGGGGCGCGCGAAGGGGTGCCAAACCCCGGTTAAGATCACCTTGTCAGGATGTCCTAGCCACTTTCCCAAACAATGACACACCCGCTGCCACGAGTGAGCTCGCTGGGGGCCTCGCGCTCCCCTCCCTTTCGGGCCCCCAGTTACCGTTGCGCTCAGGCCCTTGCCGCAGATGGTGGTCCTGTAGTCCCCAAAGATTTGCCGGACGGCGCCGGTGGTGTAGAAGCCTTCGGCCAGCAGCAGGGCTCCATAGAGGAAGAAGAAGGCAGCTGTGCCATAGATGAAGTACTGAAAACCGTGGATGCTGCAGAAAGAGGAGTGGGCAGGGGTGCTCAGGTGCTGGGGTGGTGCTGGAGAGCTCAGCCCTGTGCGTGGCAGGCACTTTCCCTTCCCACACTGCCCAAAAACAGAGGGTGAAGCCACAAGAAGAGCATGCTGGGGCAAAGCTGTGATGAGCAAAGCTTCCACTGACTCCCCCGCATCCTCCATACCTACCGAGTGCAGAGGTCCAGCTCTAGCCAGGACATCTAGCAAGGGTCAGATAAAAACTGGTGTGAAATGAAAACAAGTGGCCAATTGGACCCTGCCATGGAGCCAGGGGCAAAGGTGCCCAGGTGAGAGCCTGGCCCTGGCCACCCAGCCAGGCACAGAGCAGGATGAAGCTGTGAGGGGCCCTGGTTTGAGGGGGGTGTTCTGCAGCAGGGTACTTACACATCGATAAGAAACTCATAGTCCTGGTAGTTTTTGGAGAAGTAGGTCTCAATGAGCTGCTCAGTGCCTGTGAGGGCTTCATGCCCACAGCCACAAAACAGTGCTACCCCAAAGAAGCACAGGCCAGTGGCAACCAAGGAAGCAAAGGGTGCCCCAATGAGACATCTGGCACAGCACTCGAGTAAACCTATGGAGAAAAAGAGGTGAGGTGGGACAGGACTGCTGGGACAAGGATTGCTTGGAGCTCAGGAGCACGAGCGCAGTGAGAGAAAGGTGCCTCGCAGGAGGAGGGAAACAGTTTGAAGGAAAACCCCAGAAATGACCCATTGCAGTGCTGTAGAGACAAACCCAGAGCTCTGCAAGCAGCCCACCCAAGGGTGCCCAGGGATGGTGGCAGTGTGGGGCACAGGGGCTGTGAGGAGCTGAGGAGAGCCAGCCATGCTCACCCGTGACAAACAGATGGAAATGGAGCGTGATGGAGCATAATGCCAGTGGGACCTGGCAAACAAGCTGCTAATGGGCTCCCCACTGCCACCACAGCCTGGCTGGGGCAGCGGCCACACCAGCTGCCTGCAGTTTTATTTTGCCACTGAAGATGGAGGAGAACCCAGCACCTCCACAGAGACAAACCCAGGAAAGATCCAGCAAGGTGGCCCTGCTTGGGGCAGCAGAGCCAGCACATACACCCTGGACTTGCAGGTGGCACCCTGGGCACTCGTTCTTTGCCTGGCACCCTGCAGGGAGCTCAGGCTGCAGCCACTCCTCTATGTAGGCAGATGTGCTTGTAGGAAGGAGCTGTGTTAGTTCACAAATGACAACACTTGTGTAATAGGTTTAGTCCTCCAGGACCTGACTGTGGGCAGGGAAAGCAAGGACACACAGCAGCGTGCTGCTTGCAGTACCTAAATGCTGGATTTTTTCAGCACTGAGGCCATGGGCACCTGCTCCTCTTGCACGTCAGGGCTCTACATGCAGGAGTGTTGGCTCAGTTTCCCAGTGGGCTGGGTCTGCAGGTGCCCAGCCAGCTGCTGTCCTGCAGCATTTGGCTGGTGGCATCTCCACCAGCATTTGGCTCCAGCTAAACTGGGACAAGCTGCTGCCCTGGCTGTGTGACACCTGAGCACAGGGAAGCTGCTCCCCTTCCCCAGGACATGGGGCTCTGGCACCAGTGGCTGTCTGGGCACATCCCATCTGGGCATACAATTTCTGCCTTGAATGCCAAAAAAACACCCACACCAACCCCACGCTCCCTCCACAAATCCCACAGTGCTTATCTCCTCCCCAGGAGGGCACGAAAGCCGTGGGGTCCCGGCCAGCTCTCCCCTCCCCGCTGGGAGCCAGGTTGCGCAGTGGCACCGAGGACAATGGGGGATTGTCCTGGCACTGCCACCCCAGTGGCTGCCCCATGCCAGGAGCAAACAGGGAACAAAAGCAGCGCTTTAGGGCAGGGCTGGGACCCCTCCCTCTTGTTTGCCTTGGACGCAGCAGAGCCGGGGGGGCCTCGTCCATCCTGGCCAGCGCTGCTCCCAACCTCGCTGGGACCTACAGGGAGAGCCCTGTGCACCCAGCAGGCTGCCGGGCCAAACTTGCCTTTTCTGGGTTTATTTTTGGCCACCTGGGAGATGGCACAGAGGTGCCCACGCTGGGGCAGTGAACAGCTCCATTCCCCAGGACTGCAGGTCCCGGGATGCAGCAGGGCCTGACAGGCTCCCTGCTCTGGGAAGCTGCAGTGGGGGAGCCTGGGGAGGGGAAAGGAGGGGAGAAAGAGCCCTTGTGCCACACAATCCTGAGCCTTGTGCCCAGGCTCCGCTGCTGCCAGCACCAAACAACGTGCTGCAGACAGGAGGAGGAGGCAGGGGGCCAGCAGCACCAGGCACCCCTGGGAACAGAGCAGCCCAATTCCCCAGGGACACACTGGTGAGTATTAGCTCTGCTGTATCAGCAGGGAAACTGAGGCACAAATGTGCCTCCGTTTCCCCAACGCTGCTGGCACACAAGTGGCAGGAGCTGTGACAGGCTCAGTCACTCGCAGCTCCTGCCCCAAGCCCTCATCTCTCCAGTCCATCTGCTGAGGGCTCAGGTGGGACAGGCTGTGGGGATGGCCCCACAGACAGACAGGAGCACACAGAGACAGAAAGCTGCCTTGGGAGAGAAAGCATCATCCCTGCCATGCCAAAGCATCCTCCCTCGGCAGCTCCCGTGGGCACACCGGGGTCACCAGGACCTCACCGCTGCCAGAGGAAATTTTCAGTGGGCTCTGCTCTGGGATAGGTCCCCGGAGACGCCAGCAGGAGCTCCCCAGTGGCCCCCACCCTCACCCCATACTCACCCATGGTGCTGGACTGGCCAACTCCCCGACCGCCCGCTCTGCTGCCTGGAGCTGAGTGCGGAGCCCTGCCCTGCCAGGCGGTCCCACGCCCTGGGTTCCCCCCTCTGGGCGCCTGTCCGGCTCTCCAGCAAAGAAAAGGGCTCTCTGAGTGACAGCCACCCCCCTTAAAGGGACCGGGCCCGCCCTCCCGGCCCCCCCAGCACCCCTTGGCTGCCAGTCCTGGGTGCCCGTGGCCACCCAATGGCCCCGCTCTGAGCTCTAGGGGAAAAGGCTTTTCCAAAAGTAAGAGAGCAGGCTGGGGGCAGGGGAGGGGGTTGTCCCCCTCATTGGTGGCTCTGGGGACACCCCCCAGCCCCCCCAGGCTGTGTTTGTCCATGCTGCCCACTGAGGCAGTGTGAGAGTCTGGCCCTGTGGGACAGCAGCGGTGTCCCCCTGTCACCTCCCTGATTCCCAGCACTTGGCAGAAGGGAAGAAGGGTTCCCCATCCTAGGGACCTGCTTTTGGCTTTGGGGGCTCCAAGCTGGAAGCTTTCCCCCTTTTGATGGGAATCGTGCAGCTGCTTTCCCCAGCCCCATGACCCCCACGGGGCAGTGGCATTGTGGTGGGGACACTCGAGGGTCCCCATGGCCTCGGGGCTGGAGCCTGGTCACTTGGGTGCCCCATGGGTGCCCCGTTCCCACGGGTGCCCCTGGTCCCCTGCAGCTGTGGAGGCAGCACAGGGCCAGGGGAGCCTGCAGAGGGCAACCGGCCCCTTCCAGCAGCGCGGGGTGGACAAAGCCCTGCTGTGTCCCTCAATGCCCCTCTGTGTGCCAGGCAGAGGGCTGGCAGGGCCTGGCTGTCCCTGGGCTGGGGGACACTGCTGGGCTGTGGCAGCCAAGGACCAGGGTGGGCCTGTCCCTTCCCCACCAACACAAAAAGCCACCCCTTGGCTTGGCCACAGGTGGGCTGGGGGGGAAACACCCCTTGGGCATCTTGCAAATGCTGCCAGGGGTTTGTGGTGGTGACCAGCTGCACCCCACATGAGCAGGGCACAGCTCCTGGCCCCACAGAACTGTTCCCTGCCTCAGTTTCCCTCTGCAAGGCAGGATGGCAGAGGGGCTGCCTGGTGTCCTCAGCCAGATGTGGGATGGGAGGGGACAACACAGCAGGGGGAGTGTCTGCCACCACTGTGGGCAGCATTAGCTCCCAAGGTGACACCCAGGTGGCCTGGCAGCAATGTCACCTGGCCATGAGCACCTTGAAGTGGCCGTGGGAAGGTGACAGATTGGCAACTCCACTTTGGAAATAACCAGAACCCCTCCAGGCACTGGAAACCAGCAGAGCCCTGCTTGCATCCCAGGGAAGCCCAGAGAGACCCCCAGCCACCAGGAGGAAAAAGTATTACAGAAAAAGTCCCCCATAAATAGAGCACTTAAAATGCAACATGACAGGAAAATAATAAAATATGACATGGGGTAAAAATATATCAGCTCCTCTTTTTGTTTCCACAGAAATTCCAGGCTTGCTGTCTCTGTAATTTCTGACACTCTGGAGGGAAGTGGGAGTTTTACCTCATTGGGCACAAGGTGAGCAGCTAAGAGGGACTGTGATTTCTGCACAAAGTGGCTTAAAATTCTTGGCTATTGGGCACTTCTTGTCAGCAGGAGGATGACAAAAAGTGGGCTGGAAACCCCTTGGCCCTGTCTTTAGTGGCAGTGGGGACCAGCAGTGCTCCATGGAGCTCCAGAGCAGGGCTGCAGGAAAGGCAAAAGGGAGAAATCCCCTCCCTGGACTGAGGCTTGAGGGAGAAGAAAATGTGCAGGAAATGTTTGGAGATGCCTTTCCTGTGGCAGCAGGGAGGGTACCCTGCCCCAGGCTGCTGGGTGGGCAGCCCACCCACCCCAAACACTGCCCTGTGCCTGCACTACAGAGTCCAGAGCCCCAGGGCCACCTGTGGCCATGGGGATGCTGGAAAGCCCTTACTGCATCCACTTCCCTCTGCATTTCAGGTGGAGAGTTTGTGAGAGGAATGTCAGATTTGTCTTTACAAACAGGCTGTGGTCTGCTAGTAGGTAAAACTATCACTGAGAGATAAAAGAAACAATGGGAAGGATTCCAGTAATTGATGAATGGAAAAATATATTGGCTTTTAAAAAAAATCTGTAGGTTTGCTGATAAATGAAATTGGATATTGAAAGCTGAAAGAAGAATTGAGGAAGAACCATTAATTCTATAAGAATTAAAAATTAAAAGGCAGAGTTATACATTAGAGGGGAATCTTAGGTATCAGGTGTTCTGGGCAGTCTGTGCCTCTCAAGTACCTCAGCCCAAGGGGAAAGAGAGAGGGAAATGTGGCTGGGAAAATGGGATAAAAGGAGGCTGCATCCTCCAAAAATGTGAGAGATCCCAGGGGAATGCCCCATGGCCTCTCCCTTTATTCTAATAAAGTAAAAGGACTCCTCTGTCTCCTTTTTGGACATAAACCTCTGGTGTTTGTGGATTCATTTTCCTGACAGAGAGGTTTGTGGGAATGCTGCAAACCCAGCTGCACACTTCTGCATGCTCAGAGCAGTCCTGCAGCTCAGCCCTTCCTGGACAGGCCCCAGCGGAGCTGCAGGGAGCCTGCCAGCCCACATCAAAGTTCTCTTGTTGGCTCATCCCTGCTGCTTCTCAGGTGGGGAAGGGAGGATGCATCCCTGCCTGCCAGCCAGGAGGGGAACACGCCAGGCTGGTAAAAATAAACGTGCTTATAAATCAATATGGATCACCTTGCAATTTGTTCTGACCCTTGGGCAGTGACCAATTACATCCAAAACCTCCCCCACCCCAGGGAAATGAAGGGCTTGGCTAGGAGCCCTCATTACCAGAGCCTGGGGCTGCCACACTTTGCCCCTTGTGAGCTGAGCTGGGGGCTCACAGGGACAAGGCTTGGAGGGGGTTTTCCTTCCCCAGCCACCCACAATCTGCACTGAGATGCTGCAAAGGGCTGCACCAAAATGAAGTGTTTGGATGGGCACAAACACATCTCTAAATATGCTCCCCAGGTGGAAAGGACTCTCTGGAATTTTTGTGGGTTTTTCTCTTTTTCTCTTTTGCAGCTCAGACTCAGAATTCCCCTGGGCCATGGGGAGGGCGAGCTTGGGGCTGGGGGGACAAGCAAGGGACATCCCTGGCAAAGGGACAGCCTCACAGGCACCACTGGCTCATTCCACTCCCTACTCTGGGGCAAAGCAGTGAGATGGAAAAGCAGGCAGAGCATGTGGGGCAGGGGACCAGAGCATCCTCCCTGCCCCTGCCTGTGTGTGCAGCCACCTCATCCACAGCCAGCACAGACTGTCACACTTGTCCCATCACTCTGGAGGCACAGGACAGCCTCCTGCCTGTCCCACCCCTCCCAGCACACGCTGGGCATGCAGGCAGCAGGCAGCCAGCTGGGAGAAGGGGTTTCCTGCATTTTCAGGGAGCATTTGTATTCCCTGCTAATTGATTTCTTTGCTTACAGCCCCACAGGGGCTCCCCCTCCCTGCACTCTTCATTTTCTGCACTCCCCTGGGCATAGGGCTGGGTTTTCAAAGATGCACAGTGGCCAAAATCAGTTTGTGCTGACCCTGCAAAACAGACAGCCCTGGGTCCACTCTGCTCCCCAAAATGCAGAGTGGTGCACCCAAGAGGCACCAGCAGTGGCACGTGCAGCATCCTTATCCATTATACACTGTCAGCAGGAGAAATCCCAGCCTCTCTTGTCACAGATGAGAACCTTGCTGCTATTTTTAGCCACTCGCTTCCCCAGTCAGGATGAATTTCTTGTCATCTGCTGCTGATTTTAACTCTCCTCCTCACCCCCCTCCCTGCCCCACCAGTGGGTGAAAGCACCCAGGGAACCCGAGCAGCAGGATTTGGGATTTTCCTCTGTGCAGAATCTCCTGTTTTCCCAAGCCCAAGAGGAGACAGTGGGGAGGCTGTGGTGGCTCCAGCAGCATCTGTCCAGCTGCCTCCTCCTGGGATGCCAAGGGCTCCCTCTGAGCCAGCCCAGGCCTGGCTGTCCTCACTGTCCTGTTTGTATTCCCAGGCTGCTGCAAGGCTGCAAAGTGTGCTAATAAAAATTAAATTAAAAAAAGAAGGAGCTGGTAGAGGCTGTCAGAGGACAGAGGAGGTTTGCTGAAGGACAGACAGCGTTGCAGGATGACAGAGGAAGGGCAGGGGCTGCTCAGAAGAGGAGAGGCTAAAACCCTCTGAGGGTGCCAGGCTTGGCTGTGGGACCCTGCACCCTGAGCCCCCCAGGGATGCTCTGGGGCTCTCAGCAAGCAGGGGTGCAGGCAGTGCAGCAAACCCTGCTGGATAACCCGGGGACAGAGCCTCCTGCCTGGCAGCAGCACTCACCTCCTGCCCACACTTCACTGGGAGCAGAGAGGCAGCCAGGAGGTGCTGGCCAGCAGGGATGGCACCATGAGCTGGCCTCCCACGCACCCACCCTTCAGAGAAGCTGAGCAGATGTCTGCCCTTCTGTTTCAGTGTCTCTGGCTGATGTTTCCCTCTGCAGGAGCATGGCTTTTTAAACCTTTTTTACCAAGTTTTTAAGTTTGGAAGATCTTGTCCAGGCTGTGCACTGTGCCTGGGCTGGCTGCTGGGGGTGCCTGCTATGCCCAAGGTGACACATGGGCTGTCCCCACACCTTCCACAGGCTGTGTCACCCAGGTGGGTGCAGGTGTTCAGGTGTGCTTGTGCCTGGGGGGATCAGGGGCTGGCAGCAGAGCCCAGGGTGCACCCAAGGGGTGCCAGCAGTGGGAGCACAGCCCAGGCACTGGAAGGCTTCCTGGCTGCTCACTGCTCCTTTTATCCACCAAACAGCCCTGTTATTTACTGCAGAAATTGGGGATAATACAGTGGTACAAACAACTTTCTTAGTCTGGTTTCTAATTTCAAAAGAAATTCCCACAAAGCTTCTCACTCAGTGCAATGAGTCCCTCAGATTAATTACAGGTTTGTGGAGAAGGTGATTTCTTTTCCCCTGGCTCCTTTTCCAGCAGATTTGCCTTTCACATCCACTGCCTTTCTCCTTGATTTTCTTCCTACTGGAGGGTAAACAGATGCCTCACTCTGATGTTTTCTGGGCTGTTCATTATTCTCTCACTCTGCCATTCCTGGGGTCATATTCTTGAACTGTTCTCATTTACTTTTCAGAAAATCCTGGAAGGGAAAGATAAATGTCATCCTGCCTCCTTGGAGGGGATGGTAGATGAGAACAGCAAACAGACCAGGATTGCTGTGTCCCTGTGAAGCTGCAGTAGGTTCTGCAGGCAATGCCAGCGCCAGGGCAGTTCTAGGGTGTCCCCATTTATTTCTTGCTGCCCAGGGGACCCATTTGAAAAGGCTCAGGTGGATTCATGTGCTTCCAAACTGCCAAGGAGGTGTTAACTTGTCCCACACCTTCCCTGAGCCCACAGGAGGCTGAGTGATGCTGAGGGAGGTCCTGGTCAGCCAGAGCAGCCCCTGAGCAGTGGAGGTTGTGCCTGCAGTGTTCAGCCTTGGATTCCTGCCAGAGAGATTCCTGACCTGTACTTCCTTCTAGAGCCCAGGAAGATGTTTCCATGTCCCCACACATGCCAGGGTGATGCCCCTCTCAGGGACCAGGCACAGGGTCTGACCCAGGCTCTCTGAGCCCTCTCCTTAGGCTGGCAGGATGCCCAGCAGGTGCCAGCAGGGCTCTCCTGGAGGATGAGGGCACTGGGAGGTGATGGCTGGGCTGGACAGCACAGGGACAGCAGTGACAGCCCCCAGGGTGGCATTGCTGTCACAGCTCTTGGTGCCAGAGCCACAGACACCGTGCTGTGGGGTTTTCTGGAGAGCAAAGCCAGTGGTAGAACCAGGAGATGAGTGTGAGAGGTGCAGACATTCCCCAGCTGGCACCTCCTGCCTCTGCCCCGGGCTGCAGACACAGGCAGCTCCCAGAGAGTGCACTGGGGACAGCAGCCATAAAACCCTTGTCAGGAAAATTAACCCACAAACACCAGAGGTTTATGTCCAAAAAGGAGACAGAGGAGTCCTTTTACTTTATTAGAATAAAGGGAGAGGACATGGGGCATTCCCCTGGGCTCTCTCAGATTTTTGGAGCATGCAGCCTCTTTTTATCCCAATTTCCCTGCCACATTTCCCTCTCTCTTTCCCCTTGGGCTGAGGTACTTGAGAGGCACAGACTGCCCAGAACACCTGATACCTGAGATTCCCCTCTAATGTATAACCCTTTTTTAAATTTTTAATTCTTATAGAATTCATAGTTTTTCCCCATTGCTTCTTTCAGCTTCCAATATCCAATTTCATTTATGAGCAAACCTACACTTTGTTTGTAAAGGCAAATATCTTTTCCCATTCATCAATCACTGGAATCCTTCCCATGGTTTCTTTTATCTCTTAGTGATAGTTTTATCTACTAGCAGATCACAGCTCGTTTGTAAAGACAAATCCAACATTCCTCTCACCCTCCTGTGCCCCTCCAACTGGGAACAACCCATGGACACCACGCAGGTTCTGGGGTGGCTTTGGGGACCCTGGATTCACTTGTGGCTCCAGGCATGGCTTCTCCTAAGGTGATGTCCCTGTGCAGCCCTCCCTGCATGAGGAATGAGCCTCAGCCCCTGGGGACAGCGAGGTGGTGACATGGGGACAGAGGAGATGCTTTGCCAAGGTGCCACTTGCAGCAGGGACCCAGAACAGACAGCACAGAGCCCACAGCAGCAGGAGGCAGAGGGTGGGGTGGGGATGAAGCCAGAATCAGGCTCCTCATGGCATCATCCTCTGCAGCCACACCACCCACAGCACCCAGGGGCACTCAGCCCCTCCCAGCCACGGCTCCTCTGGCACAGTGACATCCACCAGCTCTGTGGGATGCAGGTGCCACAGTGGCAGCTCCACACACAGTCAATATTCCCTGGAACCAGCTGCCCAAACTGCTGCTGTTTTATCTGGGCAGCAGTGGGAGGATTTGCATCTCAATAAATTCTCCATCTCCACCACAGAGGCCGTGCTGGGCTGCAGGGCAGTATCAGGGGGCACAAGGCACCGGGCCTGGTTTCATATTCCTTCTTCCCTACACTTGCCACCTGTAATGTTCCATTTTTGCTCCATTTTCCAAACTTGTCCCTCCTGGGGTCTCCAGTTGAGGACAAGATAAAACCAGTGCCATCCAATGAGGTGGGAGCACACAGCACCACTCCATGGGCTGCTCCTGGTGATCCCCTCCTGCTTTCCTGCTTGGAGACTGCTGGGGCTGAGGGCAGGAGAGCTGTGGAAGGCAGAGCAGTGAGCAGAGCTCATCAAACCCCAGTGCTCCTGCTGCAGGGAGAGATGAGCATCACCATGGCAACCGTGGCCAAGGATGCACAGAGCTGGGTACCCCAAATGGGAAGGGGATTGGGGCACCCTGCTGAACCTGTCCCCACTCCCCCACTGCCACCAGTGCCCAGCAGCTCCTCCTCTCCCGTGCAGGGCAGGGCAGAGCTGCAGTGGGTGAGGGGAAGGCAGAGCTTAGGGCTGAGGGGTCTTGCAGTGTCAAAGCCCAGTAGGTTTTCTCCAGAGACATTGGGAATGCTGGAGGCAACCACAGCAGGGGTCAGGCCAGCACCCTGGGGAAGAGAAGTGTCCTCTGAGGGTTTTGGAATCTGTGCCAGGCAAGACTGCTGTCCCCAAGAGTCTTGCCTGACACTTATCTAAATTAAATCTCCATCCTGCTGGTTTGCCAAGGTCACAGGATCAGGCAGTGCCATTGCTCCAGCCTTCCCTCTGTCTGAAGTTCCCTTCTCGCTTGTTCTATCTGCAAACACAACCCACAGAGTCCACCCAAAGCAGGGCCAGGAGACACAAGGTCTACAGCCCTTGGACAGACAAAGGAAAATTTGGACCATCCAGCCCATGTCTTCAGGCCAGGGTGGCAGTCACTTGGTTAGACATGATGGGTGGGATGTACACAAAATAGTTCCTTGAGAACCTGCCATAAAGTATCAGAAATGTGTTAGACAGATAAGCACCTGTTGATGGGGTGGATTTGAAGAACAAGCACTGGGCTCTCTTTTCTTTAATGGCTTTCAGAACAGATGAAAATCCTCCCAGCCTGCAGAGAAGGTGCTCAGGGGCTCCAGGATGCTCTGAGTGATCTGCTTGGAAGGGCAGAGAGCAGCAGGACTAGGCTGCTCTCATGGCCAGGAGGGCACTGAAGTTGGATGGGGCTGAGATCCTGAGATTGCAGGACCAACACTGGGATTGGATCCAAGCCCCAGAGAGGTTTGTCGACCCTGCCTCCTCCAGCCACCCACTCTGGTGTCCCAGCCCAGCTCCCCAGCAGGTGGGACACACAGGGACAGGTGAGTCCTCTCAGCCCAGTGTGGAGGGTCTGGGGGCACATTTCCTTAGCACATGTAGCAGCCCCACAGGCACAGTGATGGGCTGAGTCCTCAGCCTCACTGCACCTCGTTAGGAAAAGGAGCCCTGCTGCAACATCCCACTTCCAGATGAGCCTGAGTGACCCTCTGGGGTCAGCAAAGAGCCCAGTGCCAGGCTGAAACACAGCTCAGAGCGCTCACTGAGGATGTTCTGTCCCCACACAGTGTTTTGGGGACTGATGGATGAGCAGCTGCATCTGGCAGAGCCCTGGAGAGAGGTGCCAGGTCATTTGGAGCGAGAGGAGAGGTGACCTGTGCGCCTGGCTGCTCCTGGAGCAGGAGGGGCAGCCCCTGGCTGCTGGCAGGGCCACCCCAGCCGGCTGCTCCAGCTGCCCTTGGCCAGCCCTGCAGCACAGAGCATCCCTTCACAGCCACTGCACGCACAGCCCACCCCCAGCACCAGCAGCTGGGGTATTTTTAGCCTGGAAAAGTGCCACAAAATCATAGAGCACCATTTGCTGGAGTTGGGACCAACGTCTCAGTTCACCTTGCAAGCCTCTCTGGGTCACCCTGCCCTGCTTGGTGAGGCTCTGGATCCTGCTGGCACTGCTGCATAAACACCAAGCCCCCACTGGGGTCCCCAGTGCCACCTGTCCCCTCCTCCTACACCATGCCACCTTCTTTAGGAGCAGCTCCAAATACCCCTGGCAACCTTCCAGGCCACAGAAAGGGACATCCTGCCCTGTCCCTCTGGTTGCTATACCTGAGCCCAGTGCCTGTTTGCCCTGCTAAGGAATGGGGGCAGCTTTGGGTCTCTGCCCACGCTCTGGTGCCAGTGGGGCCCCAGTCCTCCCACCAAAGCACCACTACAGTTACTGATCCCTTCACCATTTATTGCAATGAGATGATTTTTGCTCCTGCTGGGAAAGAAAAGCACCCACAGCCCATTATACAGCTTCTCCAGGAAAAGGCAGGGACCAGCATGACACTGGCAAAACAGTGACATTACATGACAACACAACATCCAAACTGGGCTCAGCCGGGAGAGCCTCGGGCTGGCAGCAGTGCACAGCCACCCACAAGAATGTGTTTTCTCCAGCATTAATTTCACACCCCATTAAATGCCTCAAAATGTTTGCTTTGGGGGACTCTGCCTCCGTGTCCCCCCAGGGTGGAGGGGATGTTCTCACCCCGAGTGCAGGCACGTGGGGTTTTCTGTTTATTTTGCTGCTTTCCTTAGAAACAGTGATGAGACTGTGCCTGCTCTCCCTTATTTTCACTGGTCAAAGGATTAAAAAAGGGAAAGGAGAGCTGACACAGCCCTAAACTGAAGGCAATGGAGAACTTGAACCTTTCACAAGGAGTGCTCTGCTCCCCAGGGCTCATTAAGCATTTAAGCAGTTGGTGCAGAGAAGTGCACAGCAGCCCTTGCACGCAGAGGCTCCATTTCACACCTTGGTTTCTGCAAAAGAAAATCCCAGTCCTGGGACAAAAGAGACAAGAGGATGTCCAGAGTTGGCTGGGAGCCTTGGGAGAGGGGAAGGAAGTCAGGAGAGAGGGAGGAGACAGGATGGAGGTGCCTGTGATGTGCTTTCTAATTACAACAAGCACAGTCTCACAGAGCATCAGACTGTGCCTGATGAATTGCAGAGTTGTTATCCTGTCCTGTCACTGGGTCTGGGGCTGAAAGATGCACAGCAAGCAATGCCCCCAAACCAGGAGCTGCCTCCAAGCTGCTACCCAGCCCTGCCCAGAGCAGCTGACCCTCCAAACCTGCTGGAGGGATGCTCAAGCCCACCACAAACCCGTGCCCACCAAGCTTCTGTCCCTCCTGATGCCTCAGGTTTTCTTGGCTTCAGGGCACAGGCAAATCTGTGCTCACTCCAAAGGATGAGTGGGAAGCAGCAGGATGACTTTGGGGTCCTGCATGGAGAGCAAAGTGCCCTCACCTGCTGTCCTTCCTCTCCTCCACCCCTCAATACAAATAGGACAAAGCTGGTCTTTATCCTGACACTGAGCTTAAGCACCTGAACCTTTTCTCTGGATAAAAGCCCAAACCTATTTTCAAGGGGTTGAATGACTCACCCCCACCTTGTGATGGTGTTGTCTGCAAATACACTTCAGAGTTTCATTTATCAGACAGGATTAAATCTGCAGATGTGGCAATGTGGGGCTGAGCAGCAGAGAGGGGTTGGGGTAGAGGCACTGTGGATTGGCACAGCCCTTCTCCAGGCTCTGAAGGCAGATTTTTGGCAGGGAAGTGTTTTGCCTCGAAGCAGTTTGATATGAACTCAGACATAGTGGAAGGAAAGGAAAAAAGATATCTCACTTTTCTCCCCATCTCAGCAAACCCAGTCTCTGTTGCCTGCATGTCTCCTATTAGCCGAGCCTTGCACAGTGACAGGGACAGCTTTGGGGCAGGGACACGGGGATCCCCCTGGGGGCTGCAGCAGGCTGGCAGCCTCTGGATCAGAGTGTGGTCTTTGCCCCCTGCCCAGTCCTGCTGCCTCTGGGAACAGCAGCCTCAGGGCAGCCTGGTGATGGATGCCTGTCTCCAGGAGCCCAACGCTGGCTGGAATCTTGACTGTTTACAAAAAAACACCTCATGCTTTGATTTGAGGGACACGGGGGATAAGCCTATTCTTGTCACTCCCAAAAATCCCCATGTCAGGATGAGGTGCCATTCTGGGATCCCCTGGGCATTGCTGGGGCTCTGGTTGTGCTCCATCCCCCCGACCCTGCCAGCAACAAATCAGCACTGCCTTCGCCCTCCTGGTGGGATGCTCGCTGCCTTCATTTTCTCAGAGCTTATTTTCGGCGCTCCTCGCAGTGCTGGCTGCCTGCAGAGCTGCAAGGCGGGCAGCAGGGCTGTGGCTGCCACATCCCCCCCAGTGCTGCCCATCAGGGAGCCACATTGGCTTCTCCAGCCTCTCCAGGAGCCTTGTTAGCTCGGTCCCAGCGCCCTGCTGACCACAGCATGTGCACTCATGGCTTGTAGCTGGTTATCTTGAGCTGCCACGCTCATGGCCCCCTGACAGGCTGCTCCACACCGCTGTGACCATCATCAGCTCCTCAGCCGATGCAGGGACACCATGCCAGTGCCTCAGTTTCCCCAGGGAGCAGAGAGGATGCGCTGGCTCCCCTCCTCCCGCAGTGTCAGCTCGGCTTAGCCCGGACAGTGTGAGGAAGAGGAGCTGTCACACAGCGTGCGCTCGCTCTGCTCCCCGGGGCTCCGCACTGTGCCTTGTGCCTCCCAGCACTGGGGAGCCGCAATTAATGGCAACGGTAATCGGAGGAGACTTGTCCCAGCTCCTGGTGCTGCGAGAGCCGATGAGCGGGATGAGCTCTGCTGCCCGCGGGCTGCCGCCTGCAGCCCCCTCTGCCCCGGGCTGGACCCAGATTCGCACAGCCAGCCCTCCCTCCCTCCCTCTCACTGCCTTCCTACAGAAAATCTACTCTCCCAGTCCTGTGCAGCCCCTCACTCGCCCTGGGGAGAGCAGGCACAGGGGGCACCGCGCTCTCCTTCTCCGCTGAGATCCTGCCCTGTGCAGCCCTGCAATGCTTCGTACAGCAGCTCCCAGCCATTACCAATTAATAAAAATAAATGAGAAGAGCCAGCCACAGCAGAGTGAACAGAAACCTGATTGACATATCTGCCAGGAATAATTTATTCTGCACTTTAATCTTTTTTAAATACTATTTACTTCCTTGCAAATTAATCGCAGATTGCCTTGGGCCAGAGGCGATTCTGCGGCTCGGCCGGGTGGCCTCAGGGGACAGGGCAAAGTCAGCCGAGCACCCGAGTCCCAGCCCTGCCTCTGGTTCACAGGGAGCTCCCCTCCCTCTGCCGTGGTTTCCCTCTCGCTGGCAGCGGCTGCAGCTCCCGCATCGCGCAGGCATCACTGCCCATCGTGTGCTCTCCAGGAGCCCACCCAGGACAGCCCTGTCCATCCGCTGAGCCTCGGGGAAAGGCAAGCGCAGGGCTCCCAGCGGGAGGGACCAGAACTGCGGCCCCAAGGCCAGGCTGAAGGATTTCGGAGCTGCCCCCCATCCGACGGGCGGTTCCTCTGGGACATCCCTCAGCTCCATCCCCGCACATCCCTCAGCCCCGCTCGTCCCCTGATCCCGGTGCGGTTCGGAGCATCCCTCGCACAGCCATCAGCGCTGCCACAGACACACCCCGAGACCCCGGTGCGCCCCGAGACCCTCCCAAACCCCGCGGGGTCGCTCCCTCGCCGCGCCCGGGAGCCCCCACGGGGGACGCGGGGCTCCGGGACAGCGCGGGCCGGGCGGCAGAGCGCCCCGAGGGGACGGGAGGAGGCGGGCACGGGCACGGGAGCCCCCCACCGCCGCGCCCGCCTCCTCCCCGCCGCGGCGGGCGAAGCTCCGCCCGGCTCCCGGGGCCCGCAGCCGGCCGGCGCCCGGACTATGAGGAGCGGGAGCGGGCGGGGGGCGGCGGCAGCGGCGGCGGCAGCGGCCCCGGTGCGGCGGGACAGGGAGCGGGGACGCCGCCGCCGCCGGCCGGGTCATGCCCGTGCGCCCGGGGCGGCGGGGCTGCGGGCTGCGGCGGGATGGCTGCGCTCCGGGCCGGTGCCCTCGCCTTCCTCCTCCTCCTCCTCCTCGGCTGCCTCCTGCCCCGGCGCGGCCCGCTCAGGTGAGCGCACGGCGCGGGTGCTCGGTGCTGCGCGGGGCTCCGAGCCGCTGCCCCTCACCCGGACCCCATCCCCGGCAGCCGCGATTCCCCTCCGGTACCCGGGAATCACCCCCTCTCGGAGACAGAGCTCTCCTGCGGGACCTGGGCATCCCTTCCAGACCCGGACGAGCCCCGGGACGCCGATCCCGACCCCCCATCCGGACCTGTCTCCGGGGCCTGATGCCCCAGACAGAACGCTCCCAGCTCCCATCTGGACCTCCCGCAAATCTGGCCTCGCTCCCCATTGCCCAGGACCCTGACCCAGCACCCCGGGGGACCCAGCAGACCTTTCCCCTCCAGTCCCCCGCCGCACAGAGCCAGACCCTGCCTGTCCCCAGCAGTCCCCGAGGGCTCCCCTGGCCCCGGGCCGGTGGGAGAGTTGCCACCATGGGAGAAAGGGCGAGCTGAGCCAGGTGATAGCCCAGACAGCTCCTTCTGTGGTGCTGCAAAGCCCCTGAGATATCCACATCCTCTCCTGGCTCATGGTGTTTGGGGCGGGAGAGCTCCGGACAGCCCCTGAACCAGACCCTGGGTCACTCGAGGGTGGGTGCCCCAGGTCCCATGGGTGCAGGAACAACTCTTGGCCCATTTGGATGGAAAATCTAAAACCCCCAGGTCCCTTTTTCTATCTTTGTCCACCTCGGGTGTTATGTGGGACAAGGTGGGGTGCAGGGGAGAATGAGGTGGGTCAGGGAGGGAGGATTTGGGAGCTGCAGGACTCCTGGGTTGAGTATGGACCACTCAGCCAGTATGGGGGGGATTTGCAACATTTATGGCAGGGAGGGGTGAAACAGAATTGCTTCACTTGCAGAAACTGCTTGTCTCAGGGCAGTGTTTTTAGGCAGACATCAGCATTTTCCAGACCCACTCGCTCCACAGAGGTGCTGAGCTCCAGGGCTCTGGTGCCCAGCCCAGGGTCGGGCAGAGGCCCCAGGGCAGGCAGTGCCCCAATGGGGAGCTGCAGGCAGGGTCTGTGCTCCAGCATGGCCCTGCCAGGGATGCTGTGGGAAGTGGCTGCTCTCTGGGCATTCTGGCATCCCCCACGCAGGTCTGAGCATCACCAGGGCTGCAGATCCGCTGAGGCTCAGCCAGTTATCTGAGCCTCTTCAAGGAGCTACCTGCCAAGGGAGCCCGGGAGCCTCCCTGCCACGTGCTCCGGGGAGAGCCCTGCTGTCCTCTCCTGCTGAGGAGGACATGGCTCACAGATATGTGGTAGGCAGAAGCCTCACTTAACTCCTTGCTAGCCTGGCTTCTTGCAGCCCTCCTCCCACAGCCACCACACCTTCCTCTTGCAGCTCCTGGCAGGGAAAATCCCAGCCTTTTGCTCTTGATCAGGATGAATCTCAGGTACTCTCTGCTGCCCTTCTTCAATTAAAGGAAAACTGCCCCACTGGAACATTTTGGCTGTGGCCATTTCTGGGTGCACATAAACCCCTCTAGGGTGAATTTCACCCCCTTGAAAAGAGCTTGGAAGAAGGACTACAGGGCTTCCAGCATCACCCTCTTCTTGTAGTGATGGGGTTGTAGCTCCAAGCAGGAGTGAGATCCACCTGGGCATAGACCTGCTGGAGTTATAAGGCAGCACACAGCAGCACCAGCAGCATGCTCAAAGCCCCTTTTGTGTCCAGAGATCTCTGGCTAATTCCTCTCCATCACAGCCACATGCCTGGCAATGTGGTGAGTGAACATCTCTCGCATTGTTGCTTGAAATTATCATTATAGACTGACGGGAGGAAGAAGTTGGCAGGCTAAGATGCATTCACAAAAATATCCCCTCCAGAGTCAGTTTAAATAAATCTCCATCATCATTCAGAGCACTGTGTGGGAGAGCTCATTGCCAAGGCTGGTGTGGAGGTGGGCTTTGCTGCTCCTCTCCTGCCACATCTCCTTGGCCCCTGGCAAGTTGTCAGAAGCCAGCTGTGCTCTCCTCACTGGACATCTCCTCACTCAGGCAGGGCCCCAGTTGTGTCCCCCAGCCCCCCCAAGCCATGAATCCATGTCAGGCAGCTTGTGATTGTTTTCTCAGCAACTCAAGCTGGAGCTGTAGGTGGAACCTGAGAAGATCCCTGCTTTCCCCCTCCAGCACTGGTTGTGCCCTGTCCCCGCCACAGCCCTGGAGCCAGGAGCCACTGGCTCCCAGCCCCATGGCAAGGGACATGGTGGAGCACAGACAGGCAAAATGAGGGCATGTGACACTCAGGCTGTTGCAGGTGAGGGGAAAAGCCACCAGGATTCCAGCAGAAGGAAGGGATCCCCCCAACATGCTGGCTGGGCACTGGAGTGGATGCAGCACAGGCACAGCCACCTGCCCTAGCAGCTCAGTGTCCCCACGGGGTGCCAAAATGTGCCTGCAGACCCCTGGTGCCAGCAGGCAGCAGCTGACCTGCCTCCTGTGCCCCACAGGCTGGTCTCAGGGCGGGAGGAGATTAAAGCTGGTTCCCGAAGCTCACCCCAGCCCATGTCACCCTCTGACTTCCTGGACAAGCTTATGGGACGAACCTCAGGCTATGACGCCCGCATTCGGCCCAACTTCAAAGGTAAGAGGGGAGATGTGAGGGTTCCAAACCTGGCAGACCCATGCTTGTGGCTGCCCAAACCCAGGGCTTTGGGGCAGGGCTCTGACCCACATCCCTCTGTCCCCTGAGTCCCAGCTGCTCCTGCCAGCACTGTGTGCTCGCTTTGCCTGACAGTGTGGGCGGCTGCAGTGCCTGCAGGGAGTGCTGGGGCTCACCCCCACACCCGGGGGGTGCAGCAGGCAGGGGACACCTGTGTGCGCCCAGCCATGCAGGGTGTGCAGAGCTGGTGTCCCTGTATGCCAGAGCTGGTGTCCCTGTGTGTGCCACAGCCGCTGTCCCATGTGCCACAGCCACTGTCCCTGTGTGTGCCACAGCCACTGTCCCTGTGTGTGTCACAGCCACTGTCCCCCATGTGCCATAGCCACTGTCCCATGTGTGCCACAGCCACTGTCCCCCATGTGCCACAGCCACCATCCCCCATGTGCCACAGCCGCTGTCCCCATGTGCCCGTGGAGCACACGTGGCTCAGCAGCCACACCAAGAGTTTTCACGTTGTTTTCCAGGTCCACCCGTCAACGTGACGTGCAACATCTTCATCAACAGCTTTGGCTCCGTCACCGAGACCACCATGGTGAGGGTTTTGCTGGCACGGTGGGTTCTCCTCTCCCAGTGCCTCGGGGCTGTGCCAGGGAGCGTGTGAGTCCCAGTGCCAAGGCTGTGCTTGCAGGGTCCCCTGTGACCCCATCCCTGGCACAAAGGTGGGGACATGCAAAGCCATAGTACATGGCTGTGGCTTCTCTGGGGTCAGCTAACACAAGCTTGGCTGTGTGGGTCACATTCCCTGTGCCTGAGCTGGAAGAAATACCCTAACAAAAGGTCACAGTGAGGCAGCTGGATGTATCCCCCTGCCTCCTTGGGTGCATGAGGAACACCTCAGAGGAAGTCCCAGGGCTAAAACTTTCCTATTTGTGCTTCTGCAAAAGCCTGAATACTATCAACAGGCCCACAGAGCCATGTGCAGAATGCTGCAGACAGCAGTTATTGGTCTTCCACCTCCTCCTCCTCCTCTCAGCCACTGTGGCCTTGGCTTTTTAATGTCCCCTGGCTGCCAGCAGCACGGGAAAGCTCCTGAGCTGCCCCTGCTCCTTGCTTTATTAGTAGCAGGCACGCAGCAACAGCAGGGCTGAGCCTCACCTGAGGCAGCCCCTTCCCCCTCCTCCTCCATCCCTTCCTCCTCCCCCTCCTCCTCCTCCCGGGCGCTGGCAGCTGAGGCGGCGCCCTCTGTGCCAGGATTACCGCGTGAACGTGTTCCTGCGGCAGCAGTGGAACGACCCCCGCCTGGCGTACCGCGAGTACCCCGACGACTCCCTCGACCTCGATCCCTCCATGCTCGACTCCATCTGGAAGCCAGACCTGTTCTTTGCCAACGAGAAAGGGGCCAATTTCCACGAGGTCACCACTGACAACAAGCTCCTGCGCATCTTCAAGAATGGCAACGTGCTCTACAGCATTAGGTAGAACCTTCCCCTCTGGTGCAGTGCCTGAGTGGGGAGGCAAAGCTTTCCTCTTGCCTTCCGTGTGGCAACTTCTCCCCACTGACTGCCCCAGATCCAACAACTCTCTCCTTTCCTCTGCCTCCTCCAGGCTGACACTGGTCCTGTCCTGCCCCATGGACCTCAAGAACTTTCCCATGGACATCCAGACATGCACCATGCAGTTGGAGAGTTGTGAGTACCTCAAGGGGTTCAAGATGTGCTTCATTTCCCTCTTCCCGTCCCATCCCATCCCCTCCCATTCCATGCCATCCCAAAAGCTGGCAGCTCACTTTTTCTGAGGGACATAAGCAGGAAAAAGCAGTTGTTCAGGGTGGGGTCGAACAGGGTACATGTCCCCACCCCATGGCTCCCTACATCCCCTCCAGTTGGCTACACTATGAACGACCTCATCTTCGAGTGGCTGGAGGAGCAGGAGGCCGTGCAGGTGGCAGAGGGCTTGACACTCCCACAGTTCATCCTCAGGGATGAGAAGGACCTGGGCTATTGCACCAAGTACTACAACACAGGTGAGCACCCCAGGGACCTGCTGCCACTCCCCTGCCTTGGCCCAGGGGTCCCTCTCACCCACTGGAGCAATCTTTCCTTACAGGCAAGTTCACCTGCATCGAGGTGAAGTTCCACCTGGAGAGGCAGATGGGTTACTACCTGATCCAGATGTACATCCCCAGCCTGCTCATTGTCATCCTCTCCTGGGTCTCCTTCTGGATCAACATGGATGCGGCGCCAGCCCGGGTGGGCTTGGGCATCACCACGGTGCTCACCATGACCACGCAGAGCGCCGGCTCCCGGGCCTCCCTGCCCAAGGTCAGTGCTGGCTGCGTGCTGGGCTGCCCTCCTGCAGCCACCCAGGGGCAGGGGCAGCCTTTCCCTGGGAATGGCTTGGCTTTGGAGCCCCAGCAGCTGGGGCACCACACGTGCTGAGGGGAAACAGTGAAACTCAGAAACCGTGCGCCCAGGCTGAGCTCCCATGCTTCTTGGCAGAGGGGGGGATGAGCAAGGTGGGGGGCAGTGGGTCCCTGAGCCCCTTCTCACCCTGGCAGGTGTCCTATGTGAAGGCCATTGACATCTGGATGGCCGTGTGCCTGCTCTTTGTCTTCGCCGCCCTGCTGGAGTACGCCGCCGTCAACTTTGTCTCCCGCCAGCACAAGGAGTTCATGCGCCTGCGCCGCCGCCAGCGACGGCAGAGGATGGTGAGTCCCCCCCTCTGTGACATCTGCTCGTCCTCAGCCCCTGAGGGGACACCCCAGGGCTGCAGGGACAGTTTCTCAGCAGCCCCCAGGGCAGAGCTGTGTTCCATTGCCCCAGATGGCTCCTCTGGCACCCCAGGGATCCAGGGGCACTGCAGCACAGTGCACAGCACCCCTGGGTGCTTCAGGCCATGCTTAGGGTGCTGTCCTTCTCCTGCTGGGACATCCTCAGGCTCTGCTTCCTCTAAAAATGCAGAAAAATAAACAGTGAGGGTGGGGGAAAAGCTTTCCCCTTACCTGCAGCCCCACACCTGGGCTCCTTGCTGTGCTGTAGCGGTGACAGGGACTCACTGCTCTGTCAGGGACCTGGTGGCACCCAGGGACAGGTCTGGGCTGGAGATGGGAGTGCAGCAGGATCTGGAGAGGCAGGATGCCTCTCTTATGCAAATAGTCCTCCCCTCTGTCAAGCCATCAACACAGGCATCAGGCCTGCAAGAAGCTTGGGGTAGGCATGTGGCTGCCCCACTCATTTTCTTGCCATAAACACTCTGTGAGGCACCAGATCTCCACAGACAACATGAGAACACACAAACACACACACACCACACAGGCTCACAGCCTCCCAGATCCCTTCAGCACGTGCTGAAGACAGATCCTGGTGCCAGGGCACACTTTTCCCCCCCTACACAGAGCCCCCTTCTCCCCAGCATCCCCCTCCTGGCACCCAGAGCCGCTGCCCCGGGGCCGGGGTAGAGCCCTCGGTCACCCGCTGTCCTGTTTCTGTTTGGTGCACACTGCTGGATGCCAAAAGGGCCTGAGCAGCGGCACGGCCAGCCTGGAGTCCCTGCGGCAGCTGAGCAGCCGGCACAGCAGCGAGCACACCTACGCGACGCTCTCGCAGCTCTCCAGCTCCCGGGTAAAGCACGACCCTCCGGCAGCCCCCGTGCTTCCCCAGCCAGCCTCACCCTCCCCTCCCCAAAACAACTGGGGGGCCAGCAAGGAAGCAGCAAGCCAGTGATTTGCACAGAGTATGGATGTGGCTGCCAGTTCCTGGGCTCAGAAGTTTTGAGAGAGGGATGGGAATGGAGCAGATTTCCCTGTGGACAGCCCCACTCCGTGCCTTGGGTTCCCCTTCCATAAAGCAGCACCAGCACATGCCTTTGCTGAGGGTGACTGATGGCTGCTCCTGGGCTGCTGCCCAGCTCCCCAGCCATGCCCACACCTCTGGCAGGGTGAGGGCTCTGCCTCCCTGCAGGCAGGTTCAAAGCACTCCAGCACAGGCAGCTGCTCAGGGCACATGGGCACTTTGCAGCTTGAGGCATAGGGAGAAGTGTGGGGCAGGACAAGCTCCCAGGATGTTGGGGAGATGCAGGGGGTCAACCACAGCTCCAGGGAGGAGATCAGGCCTGGTCACCCTCACCTCCTCTACACCATCATCAGCCCTTGGATGCCAGGAGAGACATCTTTGCACCCTGCCTTTCACAGACTCCTGGAGATCAACACTCACCCAGCCAGGGCAGGGAGAGGGAGGCTCTGTCCAACCCAAGGGCCATCTGCTGGCTTAGAACAGACCAAAGTGCAGCTGCCCTGAGGTGGAGGCTGCAGAGCCACCCCGGGGTGCTGCTGGCACAGCACTGGATGCAGCCAGGAGCATCTCAGGGTGCTGCTCAGTCAGAGAGGGGAGCAGAGCCCCATCTGTGCTACACACAGCTCCTGTGCCTGAGAAAGCAAAGCCCGGGTTTCATAGCCTAAGGGCAAATCCCTCCCACAGATACCTAAATCCAGGCTCAGGAACAGGCTGGGCTTGCTGACTCCCCGAGCTGGGGGAGTTGCTGCTGGTCCCCAGGGCACACAGAGCACCCCATCTCCCCCCATCCAGAGTGGCTGCAGGCACTCAGCCCGAGGCAGGGAAATAAAACTGTACTGCAAATGAGAACTAACCTCAGCAATCTGAGCCACTGCTGCTCTTCCCACTGTAAAATCTTGCTTAGCCTGTGGATTGCTGAGTTTAAATAAAGATGCCAGGATACAAACTCTCTGCATGAGAGCCCCCGTGCCAGCCGAGCTCCTGCAGGGGCTGACCTCAGCAAGCAGCCTCTGTGTCCTGGAGGGCAGTGCTGGCCAGAGATGGTGTTTGGGATCCCAAACAGCACCCAGATGCATAGTGAGGCAGCACTGACCTGTAGCAGCCCTTGGAAGAAGGGATCCATCACAGCCAGATACAACACCAGCAAAGGCAGAGGGGAGCTGAGCTGAGCCACAGAGACCAAACGAGTCCAGGGACTCAGCAAAAAGCCAGATGTGCAGCCTGTGCTTGCACATGCCCATCCCTCAACAAATCTTTGCACACATAACCCTCTCCACGGCTAAAATAGCAGGAGGCAAGTGGCAAGCAGTGCACAGCTGTTGATGGGGAGGAGTTCAGGCACTGCTGGCCAGGCCCTGAGGCACCCAGGCACCTGAACAATGGCACTGGGCTGCACCCAGACTCTCACCGTAGCTTTGCAGCCTTGAATTATGAACATGCAATTCCATGGGCACTCTCTGCAGCCCTCTGCCAGCAAGGGGAGAGAGAGGGTGAGCAAGGGCAGAGTGGCCAGCAAGGAGTGCAGCTCTCTCAGCCTCCCTCCTCTGCTGCACCAGGCAGTCTCTGCCCAGCAGACATGGGGAGAAATGAGGGCCTGGGTTCTTGGAGGGACTTGAGTGCCCTGCAAACCCTGGTGGTGCCAGGTTCCTGCATCCCTGCCCTGTTCTGCCCCAGCAAGCTGCCTGTCCCCTCCTATTCACCATCACAGTCACACTCCCACTGCACAGCAAACACAGCACGGTCGCAGCAGTGCCTGCACACCTCAGCTCCCTGCACCAAATGCACTCTGCACCCCTATGTGCCCCTTCCACCAGTCCTCCCATCCCTCTGGCTGCCAGAGCCAGGCTTCCCAAGCCCTGAGCTGGCACTGGGAGGAAACTGGGGGATGTGTGTCGGGCTGCCAGGGTCGGGTTGCTTTTGGATGGCCCCTGAAACACCTGCTGGATGAGAAGGCAGGGGCTCAGCACTCACACCATACCCCGTGCACAGCACTGCCGGCCCCGTGCTGCTGCCTGCACGGCTGGGGCTCTCTGACAAAGCCTGCACAGCACCCAGCACACAGCAGCCAGCACCAGGGGGTGTGTGGGACGTGCAGCCTCAGCCCTGCAGCGCCAGCCCAGCGGGTGCCCTGGCTGACGGCCTTTCCCTTCGCCAGGAGGAAGAGCTCAGCCGCGAGAGCCGCTTCTACCTGCGAGGCTACGGGCTGGGCCAGTGCCTGCAGCCCAAGGAGGGGGCTGGGGAGGGCCCTGGCGTGTACAGCCCCCCAGCAGCCAGCACCGTGCTGCGGGAGGGGGACAGCCTCCGCAGGCGCTACCTCGACCGCGCCAAGCGCATCGACACCGTCTCCAGAGCCGTCTTCCCCTTCACCTTCCTGGTCTTCAATATCTTCTACTGGGTCGTTTACAAAGTGCTGCGCTCAGAGGACATCCACTTGGTGCCCTGAGGCTGGAACAGTATGACTGGCTCTTGGTGTGACCCCCACAGTGTGCCCAGGTGCCACAAGCTCAGCCAGAACTACCTTTCCCTCTGTCCCGGAGCGGTGGCACGGCTGGGATGGGCCTCGGAGCCTGGACATGTGGCAGCCCCGTGCCCCACTGCATTCTGTGGCTCAGAGCGGGGGGATCAACAATCACAGGTCCCCATGGTCAGCTGGAGAGAGGGACCCCTCCTGCTTCCTGCATGGTGTCACCCCCAGGTACCCAGGGATGCTCTGTTGTCAGGGCACAGGGACACAGCTACTCCCCAGGAGTGCTGTGCTGTGGGGGAAGCCCTGGGTATCCGGGGGCACAGGAGTACTGGGTACTTTGGCACAACCAGTGGCCAGGAAACTCCTTCCTGAAAATCCTCTTCCAGAAAAATACCCTCCCCCTGTCCACACCTACCATGTTAGACTGCTGCTTCTCCAGCCTGCATCACTGAGCTGTGGGCCCTGAGCAGCCAGGGATTAGGCTGCAGTCCTGCTGCCCCTGGACTGTACAGGGTGCTGGCTATGGCCCCATAGCCCCCTGCCCAGCAATGGCCCCATAGCCCTCCAGCCCCAGCCAGCTCCAAAGCACAGCAAAGCAGCAGGCAGGGGATGCTGTCCTCCCTGCAGAGCCCAGAACTGCCTGGGATGCCCAGGGCTGCAGGCAGGATGTGGCAGGGAGGTTCTGTTTGCTCCAAGGAAATGCCAGCCCTGAGGCAGGCTGCAGGCAAGCTCAGTCCTACTGAAGGGGCACAGATGGCACTGCATCATCAGCAGGGTAGGGCCCACAGCCCATCCTCCAAGGGAGATTTTTTGGGATGAAAGCTTGGCCAATCCTTTTGGAGGAGCAGAGTGAGTGGTGGCATCCCCAGACTGCTGCATTCCCGTAGCACCACTGTGCCAAGAAGAGAGATGGAGGTGAAAATTGCTCCATTCCCCAGCCCAGCATCCAGGTGCATCATCCCCTGGGCAGGTTCATCCCTAATACTCCTCCTTTGGAGAGGAGAGCAACTGGAATCCCAACAGGACAAGCTCAGCAAGGCTTCCAGCTCTCCAGACCTGGATACCCTCAATGCTTTGCAGGAAATAAAAGCAGCAGGTGATGTTTAAGTCCTCCAGAGAGGAGTGTGTTGATGCTCTCCTTTCCCTCTGCCCACAGTGAGCTGGAGGAGGTTGCAGCCCAGCAGGTCCCATGGCCATGGGTGCAGGAGAGGGCCCAGAGTCTTCTAGGCAGGGCAGGATGGAAATATTTCACCTTTTCCTTGAATGCTGTGGTGCCCCCATGGCACAGCAAGTGCTCCAGTGACCCACCTGCCATGGCAGAATGGACCCTGCAGGGCTGGGGGACATGGGCAGCACTGTCTTGTGAAATCAGACCCCAGAATAAAACGCTGCTGTGATCCCTGGCCTGGCTCCTCAGGCACCACTCATCACCCTCCTCCTCGCAGGACTGACTGGCAGCATTGCCCAGCCCCTCTGAGCCCCCTGAGTCCCACAGAGTGCTCAGCCATTTCACAGCCAGGGCAAGCAGAGAACTGGCCCCAGGCCACCCCATGAGGGGACTGAGGGACCCACAAGGACAGGCTGAGCCAGCTCCATCCCATTGCCAGCACTGTGCATGCCTCCCCTGCCCTGGGGTTCCCCATGGGGCCCCACCGTGTGTCCGGGCCAGACCTGCTTTTGGGGAGGCCCCATGTGGAGGCCTCTGGACCCCCCCAGTAGCTGAGGTAGTGCCAAACAGGGAGGTACCAGTGTCTGAGCAGCACCCACAGGCACTGGGCAGCCACGCCAGCCTCCAGCAGTGGTGGGTTTTTAAACAGCATCAATCTTCCTACGCAAATAAAGCTTTCTGGGATTTTCAGTGGTGTGTGCTGGGGATTTGTCTCTGCCAAGAACACTGCAGCCAGCTCCCACTCACAGGGTGGGGAGGGCACAAGGGCACAACTGCCCTGTGGGGACAGGAGCCCTGACCCACCATTATACCCATATAGATATCATTACCTTTCCACGGGTGATTTTTCTGACATAATTGATGACTGTCACATTTAACCCCCACGGGGAGATACCAGGCAGGCTGGGCAGGAGCCCTCTGCAAGCCCTCAGCCTCAAACCTCATCACTTTCTCTCCCCACCCAGCTCTGTGGGTGCCCCCCACTGTCACCCCAGACCCTTTCCACCCATCCAGGCTTGGCCACGGCACAGGACCCGAGATGAGGCAGAGGTGGGGCCAGGGGGGGTTCCAGCTCTGTGGTGGGGTCAGGGGGTTTCCAGCTCTGAGGTGGGGCCAGGGGAGGTTCCAGCTCTCTGGTGGGGCATGGGGGGGGTTCCAGCTCTGTGGTGGGGTCAGGAGGGGTTCCAGCTCTGTGGTGGGGCCAGGGGAGGTTCCAGCTCTGTGGTGGGGTCAGGAGGGGTTCCAGCTCTGTGGTGGGGCCAGGGGGGGTTCCAGCTCTGTGGTGGGGTCAGGAGGGGTTCCAGCTCTGTGGTGGGGCCAGGGGAGGTTCCAGCTCTGTGGTGGGGTCAGGGGGTTTCCAGCTCTGAGGTGGGGCCAGGGGTGGTTCCAGCTCTCTGGTGGGGCCAGGGGTGGTTCCAGCTCTGTGGTGGGGTCAGGAGGGGTTCCAGCTCTGTGGTGGGGTCAGGAGGGGTTCCAGCTCTGTGGTGGGGTCGGGGGGGGTTCCAGCTCTGTGGTGGGGCCAGGGGGGTTCCAGCTCTGCAGTGCAGCTCAGACACCCGAGCTTGTGCAGCCTCCCGAGGGCAAACCTCCCTGCGCGGCCCCTCGGCCCCTTCGCTCCTGCTCGCTGGGCAGGCGCCAACCTTACAGAGCTGCCAGCTGTCCTGGGGGCTTACGCCAGCCCTGCAGTGCCACCCGGGGCCGGGGCTTTTGTCCCCAGCTGGTGCAGGGGCGGGCAGAGCCCACAGCTGAGGGCTGAGCGCCCGAGCAAACATCAATCTCCCTCTGTGCTCCCGGCCAAGTTTGACAGACCGGCTCTGTTGGTACCTCGCAGCCCCATCGCCCGCCCGGCCCCACCGAGCGCCTTCGGAGGCAGGGAGCAGAGAGAGCAAGCTGCACCCACGCTGCTTTGCTGCTGGGCTTGTTCTTTAGATGGGACCAACGAAGCTTCCCCAGGGTCTTGCTGCTGTCCCCACCCCAAACCGAGAGAGGAGGCAGCCAAGGGGAGAGCTGTGAGGAATTTCACACCAGTACGGTGTCCCCGATTCCTTCACTCCCTGCTCTGAGTCAGGACATCACGTCTGGGCACTCAGTGTCTGTTTGGAGACAAACATTGCAGTCAGCCCTGAGCCATTCAGCTCCAGGAACCAGCACACCCCAGAAAAAATGAAAAATGTGAAAACCCAACACATCCCTCCCAAGCCAAAGCCCCCAGGTCCCAGGAACTGCTCACAGCAAGGTGGGGAGCTCATTTCTGGCATCACACTTGAAAAGGCATAAGGGTAGCACTGCCCCATGGCTCTGCAGGTACTTGTGGTTCTGCTGTCCCTGAGGGCAGTTTCAGAGTCTGGAGCAGCACTCAGGCTCTGTCTTTGGTCCTTCCAGCAGCTCACTTTGAACTGGGTGTTGCAGGGACACCCTCAGAGCTGCAGGACTGCCACTGCCCTCCAGCACAAAGCTCCAGAGGGTCCCTCACATCTTGGGGATGGGCTGAGCCCCATGTCCTCTCACAGCATGGCCAGGGACCAGCCCAGGTGGCTCAGCCCCCCAGCAAAGTCCATGGTCTTTGCATGGAATCAGTTCTTCATTCCCTGTTCAAGGCTGTGCATTGGCAGGTGCATCCCAGTTATCACAGACAGCAGCTGTGGGCACAGGACCAACAGCCATGGCCAAGTTAATTGCTGGTTTTAAAGGAAGTTAATGAAGTTAACACCAGGTTAATGGAACTCCCAGACAGTAAAATGAGCATCATCAGCACTGGCAGCTTCCCAGCTCCTGCTTGCATCATGCCCAGGGCCAGGAGCACACACAGGGTGGGGACAGCACAGACCCTTGTCAGCCCAAGGGCTCCTTGGGGGGCCTGTCTGGGACCAAGGAAATGTGCCCTTGGCTGGGTACTGCAGTGACATGCCAGCCAGACCCCTGCCCACCAACCAGAGATGGCCTGACCCTGCTGGCACTGAGCTCTGCTGCTGTCCCTGGCAGCATCAGGGTGTTAAACCATCCCTTCTTCCCCTCTCTCTCACCAGGGTCTCTGCTCACATCCACAGCCTGGAGCTCCCATGGGGCAACTCCAACTGCCAGAGGTTCACCAAAGCACCCTGTGCAGACAAAGCAATGCCTGCAGGACAGCCTGTCCCACACTGATCCCAAATCCAAGGCCAGGGCAGTGCCATGCCACAAGAACAGGTGACAGCTCTTCTGAGGCTCTGAGCAACCTCTGCACATTGCCTGAGCACAGAATTATTTAAAGAAAATATCAAGCTCCGAAAGTCAGCCAGGCAGTCGTGAGCAGTCCAGGGCTGCCCTGTACAAGTGGGAAAATGGACACAAGAGGAAAGCACCAGGAGCTGGACTGGCAGTGTGCCCTGCTGGGATGGGCTATGCCATGGGCACAGGGCTCTCACAGGACCACAGCCCCCATGGGGACAGGAGCCTTCTGGCACAGGGAAGCTCCAGGTGCAGGGTGCTCTGCCAGCATGGCTGTGCCAGCACCCCAGCCCTCAGCACACCCTGCAAGAGCTGTCCCCCAACAGGAGTCCCAGTGCATCCCCTGCCACTCAAGCTGTGGCATCACACCACAGCCTGTCACCTCCACCTGCTCAGAGAGGCTGCACCACAGCCCTGCCAAACTCCACACCACCAGGGCCACATCCACCCCACAGCATGGCTTGGGGACCAGCCTGCACCACTCTGGGCACACCAGCCAGTACATGCAGCCCTCCAGCATCCCAACAGCATCCCAAGGGGTGTGGGGGTACCAGGTACTCCTGGGGACAGGCAGGACACCTGGGAAGAACAGTGAGGGAGTGCTGGAACACAGAGACAAGCAGCATGACCCCTGCAGCACTCCCAAACACTAGGAACAGGGGATAACTGCCCAGCTCTGGAGTATCATTTTGCACAAGAGAAAACAAAGCCATGAGGGTTTCCAGCCTCCAGAGTGTCTTGTTTTGTCCAACTTTGAGAAATCTCTGCGCTTCATCTCCCCAAGGGACAGGGGGAGGACCCCAGCACTGAAACAAGGAGTGATTATCAGCCCACGGGCTCTGAGGAGCTTTTGTTCCCTGGATGTGCCAGAGCAGGGATCGGAGGACACCTAGCGAGATGCTGTGATGGCACCCAGAGCTCTGTGCCTTGATGGCCACTGCCCTGCTGTGGTTCCATCCTGCCCCCCTCCTCCTGCTGTGGTGGGGCCCACAAGAGCTCCAGTGGGGCTGTGGGGCTGGTCCAGCCCTGGGGGAGAGGGACAGGGGAGAACTGGCTCCTCACATGCCATTTTTCACTGCTGCCTTGGCAGTGGGAGCCTCCAAGTCTCCTTGACAAGCCACAAATGCTGGCAAGGCTACACACAGCTGTCTCAGGGATTAAATCCAGGGCCCACCTCAGAGATGCTGGCTGGCATGCAGGTGCTCTTTGCAGCCCTCCAGGTCCTGCTGACACCAGCACTGCCCATTTCCAGAGGTTCTCATCTCAGCTGCCAGTCAGATGTAACTGGTGCACATGAGGCCATACCCAGTGTTCATGACTTATTCTTGTGTTTGAACTTGTTGAAGAGAGACCAAAATCTTTGAGTGCAAAGATCTGGATGGGTCCAAGCATCCCAAACAGAGACAGGATGGATCCAACACCACAGAGTCCACACACGCAGGCAGAGACACAGCAAACAGTTTGGCCATAATCCACACTCTGGATCAGGCTGGATGTGACAGAAGGGCACAGGGAGAGGTGCTCAGGAGGATGGCTCATTCAGGAATGTCTCACAGAGTTTTTAAGGCAGAGCTGAAGTTTTGAGCTCATGGGGTAATCTCCTCTTCCCCAGGACCCTGTGCTGATATACAGAACACACACAGATCCACACTGCACTCATAGCAGCCCCAACCCTTGGGCAGCCCTGACACTGCTGAGCAAACAGAATCGTTAAGGTCGGAAAAGATCTCTGAGATCGAGTCTAATCTATAACCAATCACCACCTTGCAACCAGACCATGGCACTGATTGTCACATCCAGTCCTTGAACACCTCCAGGGACAGTGACTCTGCTTCACTGGGCAGCCCATTCCGATGTCTAATCACCCTTTCTGTGAAGAAATTACTCCTGACACGCAACCTACACCTCCCCTGGCACAGTTTGAGCTCATGTCCCCTGACCCTGTCCCTTGTTCCCTGGGAGCAGAGCTGACCCCCGCCCGGCTGGCCCCTCCTGTCAGGGAGCTGTGGAGAGTGATAAGGACACCCTGAGCCTCCTTTTCTCCAGACTGAGCCCCCACATCTTCCCCAGCCTCTCCTCATGGCACCTGTGCTCCAGACCCTCCCCAGCTTTACTGACTCAGCAGCTCAATGTCCTTCCCGGACTGAGGGGCCCAGAACTGACACGGGGCTGGAGGTGTGGGCTCAGCAGTGCCCAGCGCAGGGGGACAACCATTGCCCTGGTCCTGCTGGCCTCACTATTGCTGTACGGGCCAGGTGCCGCTGGTGTTCTGGCACAGGACCAGCCGCCTGTGCTGGAGGTGCCGGCACGACTGGACCCTGCCCTGCCGCCATCAGCCTTTCCGCGTCGGTCACGTGACATTGTCCCACGTGACCGCGGGAGGAGCGGGCCGATGAGCGCCTCGCTGCCCGTGATTGGCGGCGGGGACAGGCGGCGCAGCTCCCCGATTGGTTCCGCGTTCAGCCCTGCCCGCCAACACCCCGGGGATTGGCCACCCGCGCTGTCCATCACGCGGCAGTACCGCGGCGCGGCGATGGCGGCACGGTGGATGCTGCGCTGGGTCGCGGCGGCGGCGGCCGCGGTGGCGGCGGCGCTGGCGCTGGACAACGGCCTGGCGCGGACACCGCCCATGGGCTGGCTGCACTGGGAGCGCTTCCTCTGCGGCACCGACTGCGCCGCCGACCCGCGCCGCTGCGTCAGGTACCGCGCGGGGCACGGGTACCGGGCACAGCCGGCCCGGTGCTCTGCCTTCCCTCTGTCCCCTGCCCGTGCCGCTGGTAGACACGAGCCGTTCTCCGCTTCCTTTGCCGGTGGTGCTCCTGCCCGTGCCCAGCGAGCAGCTGTTCGTGGAGATGGCTGACAGGATGGCTGCCGAGGGCTGGAGGGACGCCGGCTACGAGTTCATCTGCATTGACGACTGCTGGATGGCCCCGACGCGGGACGAGCAGGGCAGGCTGCGGGCGGACCCCAGGCGGTTCCCCGGCGGGATCCGCAGGCTCGCCGACTACGTGAGTGCTCCGTGGCGCGGCGGTGAGCCAGCCTGGGAGCCGGGAGGGCTGGGCGGGTATGGCTGCAGCACTGCTGAGATAAGGCCCTGCCTGCCGCAGTGGGGTTGTGCTTCCCTTTGTTACACATGAGAAACGAAGTCTCGATATTCAGCAAAATTTAGATTGCTTAATTTAATGTAGGCAGAGCAAGGAGCGCGCTGGGGAAGACGCGAGGGGTCACCGCACACTCCACGCTTCCACTGAACTTGGTTTGCAGCTCCCTTTTTATAGGATGGTTTTCCTTGTAGTAATCAATAATTGTTATTGTTTTGTTGTCATAATTCTGCAAGGTAAGCAGTGGTAGTCAAAGAAACTTCCAAACTTCCGTGGGACAGCTCTTTGGACAATTGGTCATGTAACCATCTGGTCTTGGTAGATACAAAACAGAAGTAGAAAGCCTGATCTTTAGTAGATGATTTGTGATTGGTCACACAAAGGCAAATCTGATTCTGCAAAAAAACCTTTCAGACTATGGAAAACCCTTTTTTTTTGTTTTACAAACTGGTATACACAATATTCATAACAGGGGGATTTAAACAGAATGGGATTAATCATATATTTGCCTTTATCTAGGTCCATGTTATTTTAAGTATTCTGGTTTATACAAACTCCAAAACTTCTGTGATTAACACGAATCATTTATCAATTATCACACCTTGCTGCCCCAAATCCTCTTCCTCCTGCCTTGTGGCTGCCCCATCCCAGGTCTGTTTCTGTCTGCATGCACAGGTCCACTCCAAGGGTCTGAAGCTGGGAATCTACAGCGATGTTGGGAACAAGACGTGTGCTGGCTTCCCTGGCAGCTACAACTACTATGACCTGGATGCCCAGACATTTGCTTCCTGGGGTGTGGACCTGCTCAAATTTGATGGCTGCAACTCTGAGTCACTGGAGCTGCTGGCAGAAGGTGGGCATGGGCTCAAGGCAGCTATTCCCAAGGGTGGGAATATTCTGCAGGCAGCAGCAATTCTGGGACCAGCATGAGGCTCCAGGGACTCGCTTTTCCCTGAGCATACTCACTGAAGGAACTTGCTTACAGAAGCAAACCTGAGGCTCTGCTCTCGAGCCCAAGGTGTTGAGTGTTGCTGTGTTATGTGTTTTTATCTGCTCAGTCTCCTGGAGCTCTCCTTCAAGCACAGCTCAGAAAAGGAGCTTTCTCAGCCCAGAGCCTGGATCACGCTGAGCACAGACACATCAGCTGTGTGCTCTGGGGGTGGCTGTGCAGCCTGCTCCCTCAGCTATGAACTCAGCACAGGCTTTGCCCTTCTGCAGTGCCTGGACTGGGGAGCCCAGAGCATTTCACACACTTAACCCTTAATCCCTTTGGTGGAGCCTTTTCAATGTGAATCAGCTTGAAGCTAGAACAGCTTGTGTCAGCCATGAAATGAGCAGTTAGGAGGGCTTTTAACAGATAAAAATGAAGGGAATTATGGCATAAAAATCCTACTGGGGTTTTCCTTTTAAAGCACACCAGTGTAAATAGCACTTCAGAAGTTATTTGCACAAAGGGTGGCGAGCCAGCAGCTAAAAGCTCAGCAGCTCCCTGTGCTGAGGGGATTTGGCTAGAGACTCTTTTGAAGCACAAGCAAATCCCAGTGCCACAGAAGTAGATTTGTGGGAAGAGCACTTTAACTTGGAAAGCTTTTTTCTCTTGACTGGGCTCTCTGGCTGCTGGCACAGTCAGTACCACCATGTTTGGCAGCAGGAGTCCTGCACAAAGTCCTGTCTCTGCCTGGCAGGGAGAAGCTGCCCAAGTGACAATCCCATCGAAGGCAGATGGTGGGGCATATGCCAACTGCCAGAGACAGGAGCACAGCTCAGCACCCTGAGTGACAGCTGAGCTGAGAGCTCCTGTTGGATCATATGTGTAACCCAGATACAATCCAGCTGTACTGAAGCAGTTCCAGAGGAGAGGGCAGACTTTTCATTCCCTCTCTGCCAATTGGAAGGGACTTAGCAGGGTTGTTTGGGGACAAGGACAGGAAAAACTAGAGCTTTTGCATTCCTGCCCAGTCCATATGGTGCAAGTGCCTCATGAGAAGGACTCCTACATTACCCAGCAAAACTGCACTGCTTGATAGATACTGACTTTATTTCCTCAGTATTTAGAGGAAAACTGCCACACAGGAAAGCTTTCAACCTCTTCCCCTGGCTGTATGTACAAAGGGATCAGCAGTCTTGGAGTGACATCCTGCCCAAGCAAAGCTCCTGTCCTTGGGAGGCAGGTGACCAGCTGCAGACTTTAAATTCCCCTGTCCTCCCTGGGGTGCCTCAACCACAAAAATGTGTTCAATGTTAATTTTGCAAGACTTGAACTGAAACCTGAACCTGTGACATTGGGTTAGTTCTGTTCTGTGACCAAGGAGGTTGTGTAACCTCTGTCTGTCCTCTTCCTTTAGGATACAGGCGCATGTCTCTGGCCCTGAACAGGACTGGAGGAGCATTGTGTACTCCTGTGAGTGGCCTTTCTACCTGAGGCCTGTGCAGCAGGTAAGAAGTGCCTCCCAAGGTTTATCCTGGGGCTCAACTGGGAAGAAGAGAAAAACATTTTAAGGTTGCAAAACAGCATCCTGAGAAACTTGCTGCTCTCCATTCTGACAGAGAGCAAGGCTGTAAAATGGAGGAAAAAAACTTTTTCTTCCAGAGCCCTGCAGCATTCCTGAACCACTGCTCTGCTGAAACAGATTGAGTAGGGTCCTGCAGCACAAAGGCACAGCCCAGATGGAGTGTGCCAATAAAACCACAGCATTATCTGCTTCCTCTCTCTAAGGAGCCAAGCAGCAAACCATTGGCAATGCAGACACACAGCCTAGAGAGCTCCTGGACACAGAGTGCTGCAGGCTCAGCCTTACAGCAGCTCTGGGGACCATGAGAGAGGCTTTGTGACATCCTCCAGATGGTTCAGTGACAGATTTCTGCCAGACAGGGTCTGTGACTGACACGTTACCCCACGAAGGTGGCTTCCCTTGTGCCACTGTGACAGGATGGTGCCATTCCCTCCCACTGGAATTAAATGTATTACTCACCTAAGGGTGTAAACCCAAGAAATTGCCATAATTACTGGGATATTACAGTCTAATCCCACTGGCCTTGTCACACCTTCAGTAAAATTGTGAAGGAATTTTGTAACAGAGTTGGTGGCTACAACTGTTCTCCCAAGGGGAGCAATAGTGTTGTATAGAACATGTCAGAGTAGAGTTACTGGCCACAAAGCATTCAAGGGAATCAACATGCACTACAGAACATCCAGATAGCTGGTGATGGAAGGTGTTATCCAGGTTTCCCCCAAGCTACCTTGTGGACACTCATTGCACAGCCAAGTGCTCTGTCTAATCACACTCATTGTTTCTGGCAGCCCAATTACACAGAGATCAAACAGTACTGCAATCACTGGAGGAACTTCTATGATGTCTATGATTCCTGGAGCAGCATCAAGAGTATCTTAGACTGGACAGCACTTCACCAGGACACCATTGTGAAGATAGCTGGGCCAGGGGGCTGGAATGATCCGGACATGGCAAGTACAGCAACACCCACCCCACTTGAGGCATAGCAAAAAAATCTTCCCTCAACTGCAGGCTAAAAATGGGAAGGGAGAGAAATAGGGGGAAAAAAGACTTGAGGGGAAGGGCTCTGATGGGACCCTAGGATCAGGATCTTGATGAGAAGGTCCAGGGTAGAAAGGAAAAGAGAACTGCAGCTATGGATAGTACCAAGGAGCACCATCTTTGTGTCGTGCAGCCTCCACAAGCAGTACTAGCTCAGAACACAGGTATGGCATTGTGGGACAAGTCTTCTAAGTGCTGATGTCCCACCAGAGTAAAAAACCCTGGGTGCCAGCATTGCAATGATCTGAATCCAAAAGCATTCTTACACACTGCCTAGCCATTTAAAGAGCTTTCTTCACTTCCACCAGGGACTGATCCTAAACTGCCATGCAGTCATGCCTTGCTTTTCCCAACCAGCCTGGTCCTGCTCCTGGCACTCATCCTATCTAGCCAGGCTCCAAAGAGAGGTCCCACCCTGTGATTTCCTGGTGCTGGTGGCCCAGTTTCTCCTCAACAGGCAGCGTTACCAGGCACTTTTTGTTTGCTTGTCATAGCTGGTGATTGGAAACTTTGGGCTGAGCTGGGACCAGTCAGTGACTCAGATGGCCATGTGGGCCATCATGGCTGCTCCCCTCTTCATGTCCAACGACCTGAGGCACATCAGTCCTGAGGCCAAGTGTCTGCTCCAGAACAAAGAGGTGATTGCCATCAACCAGGATCCACTGGGCAAGCAGGGATACCAGCTCATCAAGGTACAGCAGGCCAGGGCTGGGGTTGCAGAGTGGGGCACAGGAGGGATGGAGAGGGGCTCAGGGTTTGGGAGCAGGAGCCCATTTGTTCCTGAAGCCTGCTGGAACAAAGGCATGAAGAGCACCACTTTAGCTTCCCACAGCCTAAGCCCTGGCTTTGTTTCCTCCTTGGCAGGACAAGAACTTCCAGCTGTGGGAGCGGCCCCTGTCTGGCCGAGCCTACGCTGTGGCCGTGCTGAACCAGCAGGAGATTGGAGGACCCCAGAATTTCACCTTCTCCCTCACCTTCCTGGGCAATGGGCTGGCCTGCAACCCAGCCTGCTCCATCCAACAGGTGCTGCCAGCCAGCAGGGACTGGGGCGTTTACAGCTGGATCTCCACCCTCAGCGTGGAGGTGAACCCCACAGGCACTGTGCTGCTCAAAGTCCTGCCACTATAGGCAGCACAGAGACAATCTTTTCCTAAGCCTTAGGCTCTGTCTGAATTTGTGGCAGGAAACTCATCTCCTTCTTCCAAGCAGGTGCCTTTCTTCTCAGGCGTTCATTATCTGAACTTTCAGCCTAATGTGACAAATAGCCATCACTCCATCAAGAGGTTACAGAAAGGGTGCACAGCAGAGCAGTGCCCCTTTCCCTGGCATCTCACCCAACTCCTCCTCCAAGGGCTGGAAGGGCTCCAGCAGGGCAGCAACTCCTGTTTATGCCCACTGCCACTACCAAGCAAGGAAAGGCAAGGGATGCACAAGCAAGTGTCTTACTGAGTCCTTGGGTATTTCAGGGACAATAGGGAAACACACCTTGGCCACCTTGCTGTCTTTTCCAGACCAGGGCACACAGTCCAAGAAAAGCTGCTCCCACCCCCACTGAGGAAACCCAACACTTCCATCTTCTGACAACTCAGGGACTGACATGAACCATTGCACTTCATAGCAGCTTTCTTGACAGCTGCTAGCATGCCTTAGGACCCAAGTTTTTGAGGGTTTCCCCTCACTCCAGGAATATCTCACCAGTGGCTGTCACTTCCCTTTAGATGACAGCTCCCTCTCCACCCTTCATATGGCCACTGGAGTCCCCTTTCTCCATGAATCCTGCCTCCCAGAAATCCCTGTGTGCTCGCTTCCCACTGCTGGCAGCAGCCTTTAGGTTGAATAACGTGGGCTCTCCAAGGCAGGAGATGGATAATCACTTAAGCAACCATCATGTGCAAATATATTATCTTCTGACTACAGTACAATCAGGATTTCTTGATTTGTTCTTCTGTGATTAAGCACTTTGATTAAAATCCCTTTAAAAGGCTATGCTTTTTCTTACTTGCAGTATACAAGAGTACAGCATGGTATCTGAAATTAAATAATGGTTTAGGAAACAGGCCAGTTTGTTCCAGTCATGTAAGTTTTTGTTAAATTTGTCATGATTACTAGAAACAGCACTCAGTGAAGCTGACATAATACAGCCATACAGTCCACCCCACAGGCTAAAGCCACCACTGCCTACACCAATCTGAAAATCATGTCAGCCAATATTTTATAAGCAAAAACACAGATTCCCTTACAATTCAGTAACTGAGTGCTCTCAGTTATTAAGATGTGAAGAGGCATCTTCACATCTTCTCCATCCTCCAGCTCCATTTCCACTACAAGAAAGCTGCCCTTAAGGGTGAACTCTGCATTGCATTCCCAGCACCTGCTAACAGCAGATTTCCTTACAGGAACGCTCCTCTCTAAGGGGAAGCTGTCCTGGAGGCTGTCTCCAGGACAACAACACCCTGGTTGTTGTCCTTTTGAAACTTCACAGCTGTGCTAGGCCTTCCTCCTTCAAGGAGAATGCTAAGAGTAGCCAAAAGCAGTTGGCACAGGGGAAGGCAGCTGAGGCCTGTTACACCATGTGCTAGGAGCAACCACAGGCATGGAGCTGTCCCTCACCTCTCAGCTGCCATAGCTAACAGCACCTGCCTAATGGTGCAGGTACCAAACCCACTGGCTGCTCCAAAGCTCAGGGCAGTACAGCTGATTGTAAAAAGGGCCTATGGCCAAGTGCAGGGGCTGTTCAGGGGAGTTCATAAAAGAGCCTGCATCATGTTCATGTAGAGAAGTCACTGGCACCCATTCCCAAACACCTCTTAGATACACAGTAAAGAGATCCCAGACATTGGCAGGGATTTTTCAAAAGCCAGGTTAAAAACTCTCCTGATAAATGGTTCTGCAAGCAACACCTCCCTGCTGAGTTGATATACTCACAGCTCACACCCCAAGAGAAAATACATTTTAAAAAGCAAGGGATCAATCTAATTACTTTAATATGGTCCGTAACGATGAGTAGGATGATGCTCAGAACTGGATCACCTGGCCCTGTAAGAAGCAAGAGACAAGAGTGAGCTTATTCACCACTGACCACTGCCCCCCTTCCTCAGCCACTCACAGAACACAAACTCACCTTTCTCTTCTTGTCTCCTCCCAGCTCAAAGTGCTTGCACCTCTTAATTGCCAGCATCCTCTTGGACCTGCAGTTGGGCTCCACACACTCCAGCCTCAGCACAATCTTCTTGGTGGTCTTGGCCTGGGAGGAGGAGCAGGGTGTTTCAATGAACCATACATCCCCAAGCAGACAAACTGTTGCTCTCAGGGAGAGAGAGCTTGTTCCCTACTCTCCTGAACATTCAGTTTGTTCCCAAAGTGCAGAGAGAGACTACAAACATAGTTAGGGTCCCTCCTCTGAAAACAAGAAGGAACTTTGGAAGGATCAGTATCTTCACAGAAACGGCCCTGGCAGAAGCATTCAGTGGGGCAGGGCTGGTTCTTGCAGGGATCAGCCATGCTAGAAAAGTCTGTTCCATGTAACAGAGTGAGAAACTCACAATTTTACAGCGTGGGAGCACAGACCAGCAGTGCTCAGGAGAAATCCAGAAGAAAACTGGGCAAAAGAAACATTTGGAAGCAACAGGACTGGCAAATTTTCTCTGGAAGGAGCAGTGACACAACAGGCTCAATGCAGACCCGCAGCTACTCAGAAACCTGAAAGACTGCAGAGGGAAGAACTCAAAGCTGGGAGATTGCTGTAGCAGCTGAACAGGGCTGTAACCACCAGCTAAAAACCTCAGCCAATCATCCATACAATGCTGACTGGGAAAAACCAGAAATGGAAATTGCAGGAAATTGTTCCCAATTGTACAGGTAGAGAATGCCAGCAATAGAGCTGCTTGGTGTACCCTGCTTGCAGAAGCTTTTTCTGTGAGGTCTCCCCACTTCCTGGCACAAAGTCAGGTTGAAAATCCACTGCCTCATTATTTTCTTCATGCTGGAAGGCTTCCTGTACACCTCCACCAGGACACCAGGGCTTCCCAGCAACAAGCCAAGCAGCTCTATGAGCATAACTAAACCATTCACACAAAGTAACAAATCCACTCACTGGGTTTTGCTTCCCTGCTGTAAATACCACACCAAGCAAGCAGACAGCTCCTTTCCCTTTGCCAAGCAGTGAAGGAAATATTCCCTCCACTGCAAATATCCCTCCCAAAAAGAGCCCACTCCCCTGCAGCATCAAAGCTGAGAACCTGCTCTGCAAACACAGCCCAAGTCACTCTGCAAATGAGGAACATCTCCATGAGACAGGACAGCAAGTAGATGAGCCATGTACTTGATGGCAGCTTACAAGGGAGATGGAGGAGGACTTTTTACAAAAGCACAGAGTGACAGGGCAGTGGGAAATGGCTTCACACTGACAGAGATTCAGATTACAGAGTAGGAAGAAATTCTTCCCTGAGAGGGTGGGGAGGCCCTGGCACAGGCTTCCCAGAGAAGCTGTGGCTGCCCCATCCCTGGAAGTGTCCAGGCTGGATGGCCTTGGAACAACCTGGGATAGTGGAGGGTGGTCCTGGCCATGGCAGGGGGCTGAACAAGATCACCTGTAAGGTCCCTTCCAACCCAACCCATTCTGTGATGAGGAGGGGAAGCCTGCACTGCCAGCACAGCACTGCCAGCACAGAGCTGCCCTAACAGAGCCAGAGCAGAGCACTGATAAATCCTCCCTCAGCTGGGCACATGGGCTGCCAAGGAAGTTTCTTGTTCCTGAGGAGCAACACTCACCTTTTTACGGAAGATGGGCTTCGTCTGGCCCCCATAGCCACTCTGCTTCCGATCATAGCGCCGTTTTCCTGCAGGAAAAATGGCTCTGGTCAGGCAACAACCTAGGAGATGCTACAAGCACAGCTGGCACTCCCTAAATCCCAGCAGAGCTCAGCCTGTCCCTGCACAGCCCAGCAGAACCAGAACTCGTGCCTGGCCCATGGGCATGGCTCCTGTGCTGTCCCCAAAGTGGAACCTTTCCCTCGCTGTGCAGCCAACAGACACACAAGGTCCTGGGACTTGATTTATTCAGAGTTCTGTGCAGAGAAGAGTGCTGCATGGTAAATCCTAAAAGCCAGCGCACAAAAATATTTATACAGTCCTTTCAAGTGATATTTGCATAATTAATCCACATCACTACTGGCAGAGCTACCACTGGATTCACTTTCTTTCACCTCCACTCGAAGGGCCAGCACATTTTAAACTCGCAGCCCATGCTCAGCAGGCAGGGCTCTCCCTCGGGCTGGGAAACCTGGGCTCCAGTTGTGCTTTCACAGCCAGCTTGGTTCACCCAGAGCACATTCCTTAATTAGTTAAACATTTCTATATTACAACCATCCGAAACTGCTTGGGCTGACACGTCTTTAGTCCTTCTCCTTCTGTCTCACTGTTTTAGTTCCCTTAATTGTACACCACATCCTTTAGATCAAGCTGTCCTCCCCAGCCACACAAATGTTCCCAATCTCCGCCACCCGTGCAGGGCACACGACACCCGGAGCGCTCGCAGCAACCGCAGGCGAGCCCGTCCTCACCCTGCGCGTAGAGCGAGTCCTTCCCCTTCTTGTACTGCGTGACCTTGTGCGGCTGGTGCTTGCCGCATTTCTTGCAGTAGGTCCGGCGGGTTTTCGGCACGTTCACCTGGAGGAGAAAGAGAGAAGCCGGTCACGGCCGCTGCGCGTACGCCACATCCCGCCGGGAAGGCCCCGCTCCCGCCATTCCCCTTCCCTCAGGCCCTACGCTGCCAGCCGGGGATGAGAAAGCCCCAGCGCCGGCCCGGCCGCCCAGCGCGCACCCATTGCAGCGGAGGGAGCCCGGCACGGCGCACCCCCGGGGCGGATGCCGGCGGATGGAGCCCGGCCCGGCCCCAGCACTCACCATCTTGGCGGCAGCGGCGGCCCGGAGAGGAGGCGCTGACCGGAAGCGGAAGTGAATGTGAGGTGGGAACCATAGAGAGGAGCTCGCGGGGCGGGCAGGGCTCACGGCGCCCCCTGGCGGTGGAGGAGAGCGGGGCGGCAGCCATGGCGGGAGGCCGGGTCCGGCACCGGGGGTGTGACCGGGGCGGGGGCCGTGGGATCTGCGGGGTGCAGGTGACGTCCAGGTGTTTGAGAGACAAATTGTGGGTCAATAGAGTTGACTTGTTAAGGTTTAGGGCTTGACATGTTTCAGGGATCTCAGACCTGGATGGACGTTAACAAGGGAAGCACTGATAGCGGGCACAGAGAATGCAGAATTTAGGAGCACAAGAAGAGTTGGCAGAACTCTCAAGACAATCATGTAACTAGCAAAGCTAACTGTGCTGAACCAGCTCTGAGTGGACAAGAGAGATTTCAGCACGGGGAGATCACACCACCAACTCACAGACCACCGACTGGAGAAACCACTACCCCAAACCAAGAGCAGGACTGAACAGGTGGCCTAATTAACATAAGAAACGAAGGAATCATTTAACACTATAAGATAGAATACTAATGAATGGTTTCATCTGTAGCCAATGAAGATTAATGCTTTCATTTGCTAAAATGTATAAACAGTGAAAAGGTTTTGACAGTTGCTCTGCTGGCTTTGTGAATTTGCCACCAAAACCTCTCACCACACAGAACCGTAAATTAAAATCCCTCGGTTCTGTGTGGGGATCAGCCCTATGAAAGAAGCTGTTTTGGAACAACCTAGGGATGGTCAGCCAACACCTGGCACTGCCCAGAGCCCAGAGCAGGCTCTGGCCACGGCCGGTGGCCTGGTGACCCCATGGCAATGGCACAGCTGCCTGCAGGAGGAAACACAAATGCTGCCTCTGAGTCAGAAAACTAGAAAAGGGGAACCGAAAGGGTGGGGTTGGCCGGCCCCGTCCTTCCTCCCTGCGCACCCTGCCGTCTCTGCTGGTCCCTGCTGCCACAGCCACCCCAAGGCGGGGTGGGCGCGCGGGCCCGGCTGGCGGAGGAGGTGAGTGAGTGTGACCCAGAGCCACGGGGCGCTGGGGCAGCACTGGGGCAGCGCTGGGGCAGCGCTGGGGCAGCACGGGGCGAGGGGGCCTGGGCACCCTGCTGGTGTGGTGTGGGACAGCCGGGGCGGAGGGAGGCTCCATGTGGCCTGTGCTGGTGGCCTCACAGCTCTGCTTGGGGACAGGAGAGCCATGCTGGGCACAGGACACTCAGTGAGGGTGAGCCAAGCTGGGAGGGCTCTGCCTTGTCCCACAGCATGACCAGTTCCAAGCAGGTGGCACCTGACCCTGGTCACCTGGGCATGGGGCAGGGAGGGGGTGGGGGTGCTGGGGCTGCAGGCTGTGCTGGAGCAGGGAATCACAGTGGTACACGGGTGCCAGGGTCCCCAGGGGTGGCCAAGAGCAGGGCTGGGGTTCTGCCAGTGTCTTTGGCCATTCCTCACCTGTGCTTTTTGCAGTGGGCGCTGCTGGGGTGCAGCTCTGGGTTTGCTCACAAGTCTCTCCCATGCAGGAGGTTTCTCCCTCTGTCCCTCCCACACATCATTTTTGACACCCCTGAAACACAGGGGCTGTGTAGTTTGTCACTCACAGACACTCTGTCACCCTTCCCTCTTGTCCCAGGCATGCCAGGTCTCCCTGCCAGCCCCACATCAGGCAGCAGTGGCTCAGCTCCTTAGCAGGGGGAGGGATGGCCCCAGACCATGGTGGGACACAGTGTCCAGTGGCACGAGGCCAGCAGTGTGTGCTGGGCCTGGTGGTGGACTCAGAGCACGCTGGGCTGAGGTGTGAGCATGGCAGGAAGTCATACCAGCTGGGGGGGGACACAGGACATACTTCCACCCACCCACTCGTCACTCTGCTGTCACAGCACAGTAGTGGTGGCTGTGGGGGTGAGCCTTGCAGGGCACCCACCACACCAAGGACAGGCAGAGTCTGGTGGCAGTGCTGGGGACAAGGAGGCTGTGCCACGATGTTGTCCTTTTCCCTCCGGCAGTTCCATCCAGAGGACACAGTGAGAACGTGTCTCACTCACCTGGCACTGCTGGCCATGACCCCACTGCTGTGACTCCAGGTAAAGCTCCAGGGACCTGGCACTGCAGTTGGGATGGGCTGGAGCCCAGGGCCCCTCTGCTCAGCCCCTGTGTCTGTGCCAGGGTGGGCAATGGGAGCCCTCCTGCTCCTGGGACACAGGATCAGCAGCCACACTTCATGAGCAGGCAAAATGAGGCACAGGGCTACAGGGTGGTTCTGGGGTCACTCTGGGCTCATCCACCACCCTGCCAGCAGTCTGGGGGTCAGGGGCCACACCAACCACCTGCAGGGACCCCAGATCCACCTCCTGAGGCTTCAACAAGCAACTCAGGCTGCTGTTTTTTCCTAAAGATTGGTGACTAATTTTTCAAGTTGGGGTTTTTTGGCCACACAAACAAGCTGGAAAGGTCTGAGCCATAAGAGCCACAAGGAGGGAAGAGGGAAGCCTGGGAGAGGGAATCCTGCTTGTCCCCAGCCTCCCTGGGAATAGTGGGGCAGGGTCAGCACTGCAGCAGCAGGGGCTGTGCTGGGAGGGTCTGGGCATTGCCAGCAGATGGGAGGACATCTCTGCTCCTGTTTTCAGGCTGGAGCTTGTCCTGGAGAGAGGCACAGTGTGTGGGACTGGGTCCTGGCATCTTTATTCCCCACTGACCCTGTTGTGAGTGAGCCAATGCCCACCTCCTATGTGGGGAGAGTGGATGCAATACTCAGCTGGGGAATGGGGGAGCTGAACCCCTGCCTCTGGCCCACCTCTGAGGAGATGGGCTGTGGGCAGCAGGGGAGAAAAACAGCTTCTCCCAGGTTGCTTTCCAAAGCTGTGCTTACAGGAGGAAAAAAGGGAACAAGGTGTGGGTGATGGGGAAGCAGGGACTGTAGGTGGTCAGGCAGGAGACACAGAGCCGGGCTCCAGGGGATCAGAGCTCAGCAGTGGCTCCACACAGCTCACTCATCAGCTCCCCAGGCTGCAGCCAGGTGCTGGTCACAGCCACAGCTCCAGCCACGTGGCTCTGGGGGTGCTGGGCCCACCGGGGGCTGGGTACAGCATGGAGGGATGGGGTGAGATGTGAGGCTGCTTCAAGACATGGGACAGGGCAATTTCCAACCCCTAAAGGGCAGGAGTGGGAGGCAAGGCTCTCATGAGCTCTTTCCTTCCCAGGAGAGGCTCAGGGGAGCTTTGCTGATGGCTGGGGGAGGATTTAACCCCTCTGCCTGCTGGATGGAGGCAGCCCTTCAAGGCTGGCCACTGACAAGTGCTGCTCAGTGGAGGAAGGGAGGTTGAGCTCCCTCCCTGCACTCCTGCACGCTCCATGGACACACAAGGGAAGGATGACTTCGGGGCTACTCCGTGCTCTGGGCATCCCTGCACTGTGACCTTGTAGGGCCAGGACCTACCCACAGCTTTTCAGGGATTGGTCTCCCGTGGCCACCCCTTGCACGCTGCCAAGTCAGCACGTCCCCAGCACGGAGTGGCTGCGGTGGGGCAGGAGGAAACAGCCCACACAGGCTCACATGCACAGAGCTGGAGGGGAGGAGTGCCTGCGGGTGTCACAGCTGGCCCCACGCTCCTCCCTGGGCTCCACGCTCCCCCCGTTTCCCTTTCTCCAGCTCTCTGTCCATCTTGCACATCCTGGGGATCTCTTCAGCAGGAGCCATCCCGGTGGGGGCTTGGTCTGCAGCCTGGTGTGGGAGAGGTCACAGATAACCCACACTGACCTGCCCTCACGCCTCTGCAGCTGGTTCCCCCTGCTGTGGGGTCCCAGCACCCCTGTCTGCCCTTGGGGCAAGGGGGAGAGTGCACCTGAGTGAGCTCCAGCAGGTTTGGGGCTGAGCAAGCCCCGTGCCAGCATTGTCTTTGCCACAGCACCCCGGTGAGCACAGCACGGGGAGACATGGCCAGCGTCATCCTGGAGAGCATCTTCCTGAAGCGCTCGCAGCAGAAGAAGAAAACGTCCCCCCTCAACTTCAAGAAGCGCCTGTTCCTGCTGACAGAGAGCAAGCTGTCCTACTATGAGTATGACTTTGAGCGGGGGGTGAGTCTGCAGCCACAGGGGCTGTGCCATGCCAGTGTCCAGGGCTCACCAGCTGTCCCTGGCCAGCACATAGCCCAAGGGCTGGTTGGACAGGGAAGGGGTTGGTTTGAGTCTCTCCAGGTCTCTTGGTGACCATTTGAACCAAGGCTGTCTCTTGCAGCGCCGGGGCAGTAAGAAGGGCTCTGTGGACATTGAGAAGATCACCTGTGTGGAGACAGTGGCACCTGAAAACAACCCTCCCCCTGAGCGGCAGGTGCCGGTGAGGAGGGTCCCATCTGTCCTGCTCCTCGCTGGGGGAGCAGGGAGAGTCCCTGGGGTGGTGGCAGTGGGGGACAGCCCTGCTTGCTGTCCATACCATACCAGGGGTCCAGCTTGATGCAGAGCAGGGGGATGCCAAAAGCCGTGGGCTTGCTCCAGAGGAGAAGCTAGCAGCTGAGCAACAGGATGCCAGCATCCATCCCTGCCTCTCTCTTCCAGAGGAAAGGGGAGGATTACAACAACATGGAGCAGATATCAATCATCGAACGGTTTCCCTACCCCTTCCAGGTGAGTTTTCTCTGCACCTCTTTGCTGGTGCACTCTGCCCAGTGGCAGGTCCTGAGGGGAGGACCCCAGAGTGGCCTGGGGTCAAACCTGCCATCACTGCCCCTGTGCCAGGTGTCACTCAGCTGCATTGGGGCAGCCAGGTGAGCTTCTCTGAGCCTGTTTAAGATAGAAACCTGCTTCTGAGCTCTGTCCTGCCCCTGGCTGATGCTGGAGGGATGCTGGCTGCACACTCAGCCCCCAGCCCAGCTGCCTGCCCTGCTGGCACCCCGTGCACCCCCGGCACACCGAAAGTCAGAGAGGGAAGTGGAAAGTCTCGGGGGAGGGGGCTTATTTTAACCTCTTTGTCACGGTCCCGCGAGCACCGTGCGGGGCCAGCAGACACCGGCAGGGCTGGCTCGGGGTGGCCACAGGGCTGGGCTCCCCCCGTGCTGCCGTGAGAGCCCTGCCCGTGCTCCTGCAGGTGGTCTATGACGAGGGGCCCCTCTACATCTTCTCCCCGACGGAGGAGCTGCGCAAGCGCTGGATCCATCAGCTGAAGAGCGGTGAGTGCGGGGGATCTGCAGCTCCCCTGGGGAGCCAGCACGGGTGCTGAGCTGTGCCTGAGCCTGAGCCACATTGCCAGGCTCCCAGGATTATCCATCCCGTGTCTGAGGAACAGCGAGCTGCTCCTGCCTGGGGCAGGAGGGCACTGACACCCCCTGCAGCACCACAGCTTCCTCGGCTGAGGCTCCTTGTCCGCTCACGAACCTTCTCCAAAGTAGCTCCAGCAGGCTCAGAAATCCTTGAGGGCAAGAGGAAAGAGCAGATGTGGCCATGCAGTTGGCATGTGAGGGCTGGCTGCCCAGTGCTTTAGGAAACAGGGACCACAAAGCTGCTGGGAGCAGGGAGCATCTTTCCCAAACCGAGCTTTGCTCGGTGATGCTGAGCTGATGCTCAGCTGGGTGGGTGCTCCCTCCTCAAGCTGGGAGCGCTGTGCCGAGGGACTCTGACCCTCTCTGACCACCCAAACCCTGCTGGAGCTGCCTGTATGTGCCTCCTGGCACATGTGTGTGTGTGTTTCTGTGGCTTTGTGCTGGCAGGCTGGGATCAGCTGCTTGAGCTGACACGGGGAAGTTGGCTCGAGCGAGGCGGAAGAGGGGCAGGCTGATAACGGGGAAGTCTCTTATCTCACCAGAGCCCCAGCAGAGCAGCCAGTGCTCTCCCCACTTCCCTGCTGGGGGAGGAGGCTGCTCTGGCAGCTCAAGCCACTGTAGAATCACAGGAAAAGGAGAGAAAATGCTGCCTTTTTGCTGACAGGATGTCCTCCCCTAACTCCACCAAGAGAACGGGCTCTCTGCACCCCATGCAGCTGCTGAAGCCCCAGGCTGCTGGCAGTGTTTAAGCACATCCAGTTGTCCCTCTAGCCTGGGGAGAAGTATGAGGAAGCTGGTCAGCCTGCCTGGCAAGGGAATATTCTCCCTGCAGGCACAGGGTTGTGGCAGTGCCCTCCTCTGCCCATGGAAAAGCCAGGCACAGCACTGGCCTCCCACCCCACTTCTGGAAAAAAAAAGATTCAAAAGAGCTGTGAAACATGGGCCAGAGCCGCCTGGGGGTTGTTGGATATTTTGGCTGGCAGGTGGGCCAGGTACTTCTGTGACTGGCTCCATGCATGCTCATGCCCCTTTGCAGAGCTGCTCAGGAGCTTAAATCAGACCTGAGAGCCAAGCCTGGCCCTTCCCTGGGGCACAGGGATTGCACAGCCACAGCACTGAAACCAGAGTGTTAGCTGAGGGAAACCTGAACATCAGAGCACAGGGGACAGCACAGCAGCACAGCTGAGAGGAAATGATTTAACACAGCTGACCACTTGCATTCAGGGAGCAGAGAGCTCTTGCAGCAGGCTGGGGACGCAGCCCTGGGTCACACACATCTTCCCTCCTGTGCCACAGTGATTCGGTACAACAGCGACCTGGTCCAGAAGTACCACCCCTGCTTCTGGATCGATGGCCAGTACCTGTGCTGCTCCCAGACAGCCAAGAACGCCATGGGCTGCCAGATTCTGGAGAGCAGGAATGGCAGTAAGACACCAGGCACCCTCCCACTGCCTCGTCCCCCCTGGTACAGGGCCAGGGTTTTCACCTTCGCCCCTCCTCTGTTCTGAAGGTTTGAAAGTCGGGCGGTCGCATCGCAAGACAAAGAAGCCGCTTCCCCCAACTCCTGAGGAGGACCAGGTAAAGGCCAACATCAGGGTTTGCTCCAAAGTGTTGGAGAAAAGTCAGCCTGGAAAAAGCCAACATGTTCAGTGGCTGCTCAGGGACCAGACCAGGACTCTGCTCTGGGGAGGGAGGTCAAATGGTGACCTAAGGGTTATGGAAAACAGGGGATGGAGCTCAAAGGCCTGTAGAAAAGTCAAATGATCTCAACCCTGAGGTTTCTCAGGGCAGCTGAGAGATTAAAGCCCTGATGTAGGCTGGAAGAGTCACAGATTAAGCCAAAAGGTAAAGAGAAAACACTTATCTTTTCTGGAGATAAAAAGTCCAGGGAGAGGGAAGTGGTGTTCTGGTAGAAACATTTGGGAGCTGAGACAAACACTGAGTGAGAGCACTGCCCTGCTGGGCTTGGGAAGGGTCTCACATGGTGTGTGTACAAGCCTGACCATGTCCCACACTCTCCCTCTCCCTGGGAAGATGGTGATGAAGCCTCTGCCTCCCGAGCCAGCCCCCAGCACAGCAGGGGAGATGAAGAAGGTGGTGGCTCTCTACAACTACGAGCCGATGAACGCGCAGGACCTGCAGCTGCAGAAGGGCGAGGAGTACTTCATCCTGGAGGAGAGCCACCTGCCCTGGTGGAAAGCCCTTGACAAGAACGGGTGAGAGCTCCCCTGCCCCTGGCTCTGCAGGGCTGCCCTGCCCTGGTGCTCAGGCACTGGTGCCAAACACACCCCTCTGGCACCCCAGGGGTGAGCACAGGCTGCCTGCCCACCTGTGCCGGCCCTGGGGAGGAGAGGAGGAGGCTGAAACCAGCTGCAGTCTCAGCCCTCCCCAGATGGGTTTGCACCAAAGTTTTTGGGCCCATTTTTACTCAGCCTCCTGAGACAGGAATATCCTTTCTCCTTGGCCTCCTCCATCAGATTGTGACCAGCCCCTTTTCTCCTGCAGGAGGGAAGGATACATCCCCAGCAACTATGTCACTGAAACCAGAAATTCCCTGGAGATCTTTGAGTAAGAGAGGGCACAGGGACCTGGCAGTTTGCACTTGGTTGGAGACATTTTCCATTTGGTTGTTACTCTACACAGCCTGTGAGCCCAGCCTGGCTGGGTCATTCTCCCTCTTCCACATCCTCTGACAGCCTCCAGCCCCTGGCAGCCATCCTGGGCCAGGGTCAGACTGGGCTGGGGACAGAGGTGGCTGTGGACATCTCCCTGATGGCTGTGTCCCTGTTCCAGGTGGTACTCAAAGAATATCACTCGGAGCCAGGCTGAGCAGCTGCTGAAACAGGAGGTAAGTGACCTCCACGGGCTGTTCTCATATTGTGTCCAGCATGGGACCAATCCTGGCTTTGCTGGGAGAGAAGTGTTGCCTCAACAGCCCCAGGAACCTTCCCTATCCCAATGTGAGCTTCTCCAGGCAGCCACTTCAGGAGGTGGCCTCCCATGCAAGGACTGGAAGTAGGATTCCTCTGACCCTCCGCATCCATTTCAACCATGCTGTGATCTTCACTCACTTTATGTTTTGCCTGTTACAGTCACACCTCCTCACAACCACCCAGTGTCCTTTCCCCTTTCTGTTTTAGGGTAAGGAAGGGGGGTTCATTGTCCGAGATTCCACCAGCAAGACAGGGAAATACACTGTCTCTGTCTATGCCAAGTCCTCGGTGTAAGTGGCTCTAAGAACAGCTTGTTCCTCCCTCAGGGGGCCCCTCCAGGCACCCCTCACCCTGTGCCTCTCCTCCCCATGGCACTGACCTCATGATCTCCCTCTCCAGAGACCCCCAAGGGACAATCCGCCACTATGTTGTCTGCTGCACCCCCCAGAATCAGTATTACCTGGCAGAAAAACACCTCTTCAACAGCATCCCAGAGCTCATCACGTACCACCAGCACAACTCTGCAGGTCAGTGCTCTGGAAGTGAAGCCAGCAGTGTTTTCACTGGCACCAGAGTATCCCCACCTTCCTGCACCAAAGGCAGGCTGTTTTCCCTGCTGGAATGTGGCTGAAATGTAAGAGTGGCAATCTCTGCTGCTGTGTTTCAGGGCTCATATCCAGACTGAAGTACCCTGTGTCTCAGCACAAGAAAAGTGCTCCTTCCACAGCTGGCCTTGGCTATGGTAAGCCAGCCTGGGCTACCTTGCAGTTTCCTGGTTGCAGGGTTTGTTTCTGCTTGCAGCAACTTTCCCAGGCTGGGATCCTGGCTGTCCCACAGCTCACAGCCTTCCCAGAAACCACTTCCCAAATGCCCTCTGGTGACAGTATTGACCAAAAGACTCCACAAGCTGCCTTGCTCCCATCCCCTGGAGAAACAGATCTCTGATTTTGTGGATGATTTTTCAGGCAGCAAATGCTTGCGAGCTTTTCTTGGGCTTGCTGGACCAGAGGACTGGGAGCAAGGAGGTAACCTGCACCCACATCACACTCACACTCTCTGTCCTAGGGTCATGGGAGATCGACCCCAAGGACCTGACCTTCCTGAAGGAGCTCGGGACGGGGCAGTTTGGCGTGGTGAAGTACGGGAAATGGAGAGGCCAGTACAACGTTGCCATCAAGATGATCAGGGAGGGCTCCATGTCAGAGGATGAGTTTATTGACGAAGCCAAAGTCATGATGTAAGTGGTGAGCACCATGCTGGTCAGTGCTGGATGCTCCTCACCAGAATGGCTGTACTCCTGGGAGCTGTGGAGGGACAGTCTTGGGCAGCAAAATGCATCCAAGTTCCCACTGATTTTCTGCTGGTTCCTTGATGAGGTTTTCCACTGCTAGCTGGGCCAGAAGCACCTTCCCTTCCCAAACTCTTCTTATTCACGGGAGTTTCCTTTGCTGCCTGCCTTTCTAGATGCCCAGAATTGCCTTTGTCCTCAATACAGGAACCTGTCTCATGAGAAGCTGGTGCAGCTCTACGGGGTCTGCACTAAGCAGCGTCCCATCTTCATCATCACCGAGTACATGGCCAATGGCTGCCTCCTGAACTTCCTGAGGGAAACACGGCAGCGCTTCCAGCCTGCTGAGCTGCTGGAGATGTGCAAGGATGTCTGTGAAGCTATGGAGTACCTGGAATCCAAGCAGTTCCTGCACAGAGACCTGGTAGGGCTGTGGCTGCTTTGTTCAGGTGAAATCCCACTGGGGAAGTCACCCCTGCATAAATAAATAGGATGTTTGGAGACCTCACTTGCTCTCTGCTGAGGACTTTTTAGCTTGCTCCAGTCCAGCTGAACTTGCAGGACAAAGTGAGATGTTCCATGGGTGGGGATGAGATGAAGTTCACCTGCTACAGGGGGATGGGAGAAGCAAGAGCAGGTGGAAGTAACTGCCTCCATCTCTCCATTCACAGGCTGCTCGAAACTGTTTGGTGAATGACCAAGGAATTGTGAAAGTGTCAGATTTTGGTCTTTCCAGGTCTGTGTCACTTTCTTGTCTCAGTATCCCATCTCCTCCATCAATTCTACACTCCAGTCTTTGTCCCCACCTTCCAGCTCTGCGTTCCCATTGTTTTCCCATTTCATCTGCCTGGCTCAACCTTCTGCCTCTCCACTTATCACCATTCCTTTCTTACTTCCCCTGGCCCTTTCCCCCTCTCTTTGCATCTTGTTTCCCCTAACTCTAGTCTCCTGGCTGCAGCTTTCTCTCCACATCCCCTTTTTGCTGTGCTTCCAAGTCAGCCAGCATCTTCTGCAACCTGACCAACATACACTTACTGCTGAAACCCATTCAGAGCTGAAATCTGTGGTCAATCTGAGCTGCTCATTCCTTTCGGGCTTGGTCAGTTGTGTGGAGGATTGAAATGTGAAATCCAGGTGAGGCACCCTGATCCGTTTTCCTGCTGCAGGTATGTGCTAGATGATGAGTACACAAGCTCCATGGGCTCCAAGTTTCCAGTGCGGTGGTCTCCCCCTGAAGTGCTGCTGTACAGCAAGTTCAGCAGCAAGTCTGATGTCTGGTCCTTTGGTAAGGGCACACCAGTGATGATTTGGAGATTGGGAACTCCTCTGCAAACCAGGTGCAGGCACAGGTGCTCCAATGCCATGAGCTCTCCCTGCTGTTCCCCCCAACAGGCGTCCTGATGTGGGAAGTTTACTCCCTGGGAAAGATGCCTTACGAGAGGTTTAACAACAGCGAGACAACGGAGCACGTCATCCAAGGGCTGCGCCTGTACCGGCCGCAGGCGGCCTCGGAGCGGGTCTATGCCATCATGTACAGCTGCTGGCGAGAGGTGCGTGGCTTTCACCCCCGCTCACACCTCCGGCCACCCGGCAGGGTGACGGGGCTCCCCAGGGCGTGGCTGGGGCAGACACGGGCTCCAGCCAGGCTCCCCTCTCACCCCACAGAAGCCTGAGGAGCGCCCCACCTTCACCGCGCTGCTGGGCAGCATCCTGGACATCGCTGACGAGGAGTGCTGAGCGCGGGTACTGCTCGCTGAGCCTGCCCAGCGCGGCCACCGCCCAGCGGGACTGACCCGCACGCCGGGCGGGACCACGGCACGGACATGGCACGGGCTGCAGGAGCCTGGGGGACCCCCACGGCTGCGCCCACAGCTCCATCACACGCTCAGAGCTTCAACACATCCCCGGAGCTCCAGCACATGTTCAGAGCTCTATTACATCCCTGGAGCTCCATCACATCCCGGACTCCATCACACCCCGGGGCTCCATCACATTCCAGGAGCTCCATCACACCCCGGGGCTCCATCAGCGCTCACAGCTCCATCACATTCCAGGAGCTCCATCACACCCCGGGGCTCCATCAGCGCTCACAGCTCCATCACATTCCAGGAGCTCCATCACATCCCGGACTCCATCAGCGCCCTGGAGCTCCATCACATCCCCGGACTCCATCAGCGCCCGGAGCTCCATCACATCCCCGGATTCCAACAGCGCCCCGAGGCTCCGTCACATATCCGGACTCCATCAGCGCTCTGGAGCTCCATCACATTCCAGGAGCTCCATCACACCCCGGACTCCATCACACCCTGAAGCCCCATCACCGCCCCGGGGCTCCCCCACCCCCCGGTCCGGCCCGGTCCGGTCCGGGACAATAAACGGTTCCAGCCTCCCCGGTGCGGCGGCTCCGCCCCGCCGGCAGGGGGCGCGCGGCGGGCGGGCGCGCGCGCGCGGCGCGGGCGGAAGGGGCGGGCGCGGCACCGGCCGCACGTGAAGGTCGCGGCGCGGCGGCACCGGGAGGGAGCGGGGGCACTCCGGGAGCGCCATGGACGCGCCGTCCGCCGGGCTGGGCGGGGCCGACCCCCAGCTCCAGCGCTTCATCGAGGTGGAGACGCAGAAGCAGCGCTTCCAGCAGCTGGTGCACCAGATGACCGAGCTGTGCTGGGTACGGGCGGCGGGCAGGGCCGCCGGCTCCGGTGACCCGGTGGCGATGGTGGGGCAAGGCGGGCTGGGAGGCCCTTAGTGCCCCGGGGGGAGGAGGCTGATGGGCACAAAATGGAGCCGCCGTGGGAGCAGCCCCAGCTCCGGTGAGCGCAGAGCGGGAGGGGGCGGCTCTCCGGGAGGGGTCCCGAGGGGTGAGGACCGGGATCCCCATGGCGGGGCTGGAGGTGCCCGGGGGGACGGCCCCGGTGCGGGGTGGGGGCTCGGTAGCGGTGCCCCGGGACCAACGGGACCCCGCTGTGTGCAGGAGAAGTGCATGGACAAGCCGGGCCCCAAGCTGGACAGCCGGGCTGAGACGTGCTTCGTCAACTGCGTGGAGCGCTTCATCGACACGAGCCAGTTCATCCTGAACCGGCTGGAGCAGACGCAGAAGTCCAAGTCGGCCTTCTCGGAGAGCCTGTCCGACTGAGCCGGACCCAGCCCGCCGGGCCTCGCCCGTGCCCGCTCCTGGTCGCTCCGCTGCCCGAGGGAGCCAGGAGCAGCTCGGGGGAGGGGGGTTAGGATTTAATTAAATGCCAGTCTCGGGGAAGTTGCAGCCAGATGAGAGCCCACAACAGACACAAGGACGCTCCGGGTTGGGGTGATGTGCTGCTCCCCGTGCCACCTTTGTGCCGGGACCCCGGTGCCATGCAGGGAGCGTTTGGAATGTGCCCCCTCGGCTGAGCAGAGGGCTGCTGACGCTCGTTTTTCGGATGCTCCCAGCTCTGAAGGGAAGCTCGGCTCTGGGTGAGGCCAGCCCGCGGTCGCTGCCTTAAACAGTGCTGCACAAACCAGCCCTCCTGGGCACATCCTCGCTGCCCCCGGGCACCATCGCTGCTGTGCTCTGCAGGCTGGGACAGGCACCCTGGGCAAGAAGAGCATTTTGGGAACAGTGATCATCCCAGGCAGTGCCACTGCTGGAAAATCCTTCCAGGCTTCCGTAGGTAAATCATTCATATGGCCAAGTGACCAATTTTCACACTGCAGCACAACTCTGTCGATGCTGACTTGCTCCATTAACTGCTTTCCCTGGGTAAATGTAATAAATATTAACTGGGTCAATTTTTAATATGAGATTCTCATTTTTTCAGATAGATCACTGCTGAGAATGGAAAATCTGGCCTTCTTGTCACTCCCCCTCCCTCCCAGTGATCCTATTTGTGGCAAAATTAGTAGGAAGGGGGCATAACTGTCTTCTGGTAGAAGGCCTTTTATGAATTCTGATTTGTTGCTCAATTAATTTGGTCTCATGAATAAGACTTGTTTCTGGGAGAGGCTCTGGTCTTTCCTCTTCTTTCCCCAAAAGGTTAACAGCTCCTGCTGTCCTGGAGAGTCATTTCTTTAGAGACTAAATGCAAGGAATAATTAACCAGCTGCTTTATAACCTGGTGCACCTTCACCTGTGGAGGTCACTGGTGGGAGGCCTGTGGGTGTGTCCTCTGGACCTCTGCCCCCAGGACACAAAGAGGAGCTTCAAACTGGAAAACCAACCAACTAGTGATCAGCTCTCTGGGAAGGCAGCAGCATTTCAGCAGTGCTCATATGCTGCAGGGCTCTGGGAAGCCTGGAGTGACAGTGACAGTGGTCTGGAGCTTTACACAGGAGCCTGGTAAAGCAGTTCTGCACACAATCCACTGCAGGGGCTGCTGGACAGAGCGAGTAGTGAGCTCCTAACATGGGTGGCTTGTAGCCAGCAGCCTTCCTGGAAACAAACTCAGGATGTGTTCAGCAGCTATTGCAGATGTAAACCCGTGTCAGTGAGGACACAGCTGTCTATTTATCTGTCAGAAACTTACCTCAGTAGCTAAGGACTAGGTTCCCAGAGTAGGTGATTCCCTCTCCTGTCATAACTTGAGTTTCTCTGGGGCACTCACAGAGTTTTTCCTACCCCTGTGATCCTCCATGCCTTCCAGTGTTCACCCAGCTCTTGGTATAAATGTATCACTCACCACCTGGTAACTGAACAGATCAGTTTTTAATAGAATACAGGAAGCTTCATCAACCTGCACAGCAGATGTTGCATGAAGAGGTTGGTCCCTCTATAAGAGCCACAGCAGCATGTGGCAGCACCACTGAAGTTTCCCAGTTTGGGCTGTATTCTGTTTTTGGATGTGAATCTGTAAATAAATTCTAGCAGAGTGAGCAAAACCAAGTACTTGACAGAGGAATTTTTGCATTAATACTCTGTATGTCACCTTTAAAGCCAGACATCCATCTTCTCTCTGCGTAACCTTAGCACCATGTTAGATCATTCTGTAACTGTTAATTCTGGTTTTAAAAAACAGTGTGAGCCTCCCCAAATGTGTGATCTGCCATGGAGTCAGGGTTAACACTGTGTTAGTGCTGCAGGCCTCTGCACAGCCGAGGTCTGAGTCCTGATGAAGGCAGATCAATTCTTCACATAAAGAACAGTGAAGAAGCACAGGGTGCCAGGAGCTGGGCAGTTCCCAGGGCTCCTCTGTAGCCACAGGAGGCTGTGTCAGCCTCCTGTCAGCGTGGTGGTGCCTGGGGCAGGCGGAGAGTAACTGAGCTCCTGCTCCTGCAGCAGCATGTTCAGCCTTGGCAGAGGGAGCTGGATGCCAGCAGTTCAGAGGCTCCCTCACCTGCTTTCACTTCTCCTCCTCCTCCTCTGCACTCTGAGAGCCCTTGTCCTCCGAGGGCAGCAGAGGCTGGTGCTGACAGGACTGATGTCTGTCTGCAGTGCTCCAGGGTGGGTGTGGGTCTGCCCTGCCTGGCTGCAGGAAGAGGGGCAGCAGGGTGGGGGTGAAGGGCAGGTCCCTGAAGGCGTGCAGGAGGAAGATGCCGGACACGATGGTGAGGAAGCCGCTGATGGAGCCCACGATGTTGTTCAGCACCATGTGCTGCCACTCCTTGAAGAGGATGGCTGAGCACATCATGACTGCTGTGGTGAAGAGCACGTAGTAAATGGGTGTGACCACAGAGGTGTTGAAAATGTCCAGGGCTTTGTTCAGATAGTTGATCTGGGTGCTGATGCAGATCACCAGGCACACCAGGAGCACCCAGCCCAGGGGTTCCTTCAGGACTGGCTTCCCAGAGAACAGTTCTTTCAGGGCAATCCCCAGGCCTTTGACGCAGGATACGGACAGTGAGCCAATGGCAGAGCAGACCAAAACATAAACCAGGACGTTGCTCTGTCCATAACGAGGTCCAGCCACAAAGATGAGCAGAAGGGAGCTCACCAGGACACACACAGCAAATGCAATGAAACCTTGGAGAAAGAAAAATTCAACAACTCCCATCAGAACACAGCAGCATCAGTGACAGATCTGACTGAACAGCAAGTAGAGATAGAGGAGAGGCAGGTAACTGCCCCTTCAGCATTTCAAGCCTTCATCTGAAGGGAACAGGATTGGAAGGCCTGAGCAAAGCTGCAGAGATAACACCAGCTCATTACAGTGTGATCACAAGTCAGGTTGTTGGGGATACAATCTGCTGGGAGGGGCAGGGGCACAGTCAGGCTCCACAGCACTAACAGAGCTGGGGAGGTTTTGACCAGTCCAGCAGGAGGCCCAGGAAGGTGATAGAAGGCTTGGGAAGCTATGGCTGAACTCTGCAGACTGGTGGGATATAAAGGAAAGTGCCACATCACAGGAATGCCCTGCCAGTGCTCCCCCTAATGAGCACCAACTCTACCTGTTACTCCACTTTGCTCTTCTCTTTAAGCTTCCTTCCTCCATCTTTTCTGACTTATTCTGCCATTTGAACTGTTGCCTACATCACATCCTTGTGACTTATCTTCTAACATAAATACCAGGAATACCTATTCTTGGGCATAACTCCTTGAATTCTTTTGCTTTGAATTCTTCTGCCTAGATTTCCTCCTCTGTCTTCTCTCAGCCACACCACTACCACCCTTATGAACAGGAATTCCCTCTGCAATTCCTGGCACTGCCACAGGCCACTCCCTTCTGCTGACACCTCATTTCCCTGCTCCTCACTTTTTTGCATCTATACCTTACAGACAGTAAAAAAAACCATCCCACTTGTGAGCTATTAATGATTCCAGTGGGGTGTGCAGCTCAATTACCATTTAGTTCAGCCCTTTCCAATCTATCCAATTTGTATCCCATCTTCTACTGTCATTAGCCTGAAGTCAACAGGAATCCTTTTATTTTAGTACCTGGATCTTTCAGCTTCTCTGCCATTGACTCCAGGCTGGAAACCTCTTCTTCCTGTGGAGCATGGATCACCATCACAGTGGAGCCCAGGATACTCAGCATGCAGCCAATCTTCCCATGAACATTCAGCTGCTCATTCAGGAAGATGGAAGACAGAACTGCACTGAAAAAGACAAAAAACCCCAAACCATAAAAAACCAATAAGGACAAGAAATGGATACCTGAGGGAAGACAGCACAGCAACTGCCATCCCTAAGGGCTGGCAGGTGAAGTGAGGCTGTTTCTGAGGCTGCTTACCTAACAAGGACACTCAGAGCACCCAGTGGAGTTACCAGTGTTGCAGGGGCAAAGGCATAGGCAGCAAAATTTGCAGCTTCTCCAACTCCCACTGCAAGAGAAACTCCTGTGAGCATCAAAGTGGCAGCAATTCACCATAATACAAGTTTGAGTGTAGTCAGAAAAGCCTGTTTCCTCCTGAGCATCCTGTTTCTCTGAGGTACGTTGAGCAACCAGGGAAGAACAGCAGCAGCAAGAACAAGCAGAAGCCCCACACAGGTTCTCTCGGGAAGAGAAGGCTCAGTGCACAGTGATCCTTAGTCATGTGTGCCTCTACAGTGAGCAGCAACCAGAGGAAAGTATTTTCTTCATTTCCACAAAGCTGAAAGGCATCTGTCCTTTTCCTGGAACAGCTTTTACAGCTTTTTAATGGGGAAATCAGTTACAGTTGGTTCTTAACATTGGGAAGTGTGAAGTAAAGCTGCTGAAATTGCTGTACACAGTGCTGGATGTGCCATTATCACCACATCCTCAGGGCAGGGCACTTCAGAAGCATTTAACCCAACCCAGCTAAACCAGCTCCTCAGCTCCTGCTTAGCAGAGAAACTTGGTAATGCATGAGACTTTAGAACAGCTTAGTTACAATGAGATCAACATCATCATCAGAAACTTGGATAAAAGTCAAGCAGTCAAACAAAAATGGTAATAACAAAACGTGAAAGCGACTGGAGCACACTCTTAAAAGGGAAGGCTCTGGAGTGACCCAATTGTGGCTTTCCAGTATGAGAGGAATGTCAGATTTGTGTTTACAAACGAGTGGTGGATCTGCTGGTAAATAAAACCAGCACTGAGAGATAAAAGAAACAATGGGATGGGATGAATGGAAAAAGATATTTGCCTTTACAAACAAACTGTAGGTTTGCTGATAAATGAAATTGGATATTGGAAGATGAAAGAAGCAATGGGGAAAAAACATGAATTCTATACGAATTAAAAATTAAAAGGAAGGGTTATACATTAGAGGGGAATCTCAGGTATCAGGTGTTCTGGGAAAATAGGATAAAAAGGAGGCTGCATCCTCCAAAAATGTGAGAGATCCCAAGGGAATGCCCCATGGCCTCTCCCTTTATTCAAATAAAGCAGAAAGGATTCCTCTGTCTCTTTTTTGGACATAAACCTCTGGTGTTTGTGGATTAATTTTCCTGACAAGTATGCGAAGAGAGGGAGAGAGACTTTTTACAAGGACATGTAGTGATAGGACAGGGGGGAACGGGTTGAAACTTAGAGTAGGTTTAGATAAGATACCAGGAAGAAATTCTTCCCTGTGAAGGTGGGCAGGCCCTGGCACAGGTTGCCCAGAGAAGCTGTGGCTGCCCCATCCCGGGAAGTGTCCAAGGCCAGCCTGGACAACCTGGGATAGTGGGTGTTCCTACGGAAGGGGGTGGAGATGATCTTTAGGGACTCCACCAACCCAACCATTCCGTGATCCCATTATAAGTGTGCCTTACCACAGTCCGAGCGGTACTTACTGCACAGCAGCCCTGCCCACCAAAGCCACTCTCGCAGGTACGCGTGCCCTCCTTGCCCTGAGTGCGGAGGAAACAAAGCAGAAATCCGGATGAAGCCAAAGAGAATTCCCGTCCCGGCCCTCGGGGAGGCGGCGGGAGCAGAGCCGTACCTGCCCTGGCGCGGCCGCACAGCCGCAGCAGCCCCTTCTTCTTCAGCACGAAGCTGCTGCCGATGAAGGCGCTGGAGGCCAGGGCCAGGGCCAGCCCCGCGCCGAACCCGGGCCCCATGGCAGCGGAGCGGGGATAGAGCGGGACGGGACGCGGGACGGAGCGCGGATAGAGTAGGACTGGAGCGGGGACGGAGCGGGAACGGAACGCGGACGGAGCGGAAGGGGCGGTGCTCCGGGCTCGGCTTCCGCGGGCGGGCGGGGCCGGAGCCGGGCCGGGGAGGCTCTGGCGGCCCTGGCGGCCGTGCTGGGGTCTCCCTGCGGGAACCTGCCCGAGCGTGAGGTGACGGCGTGTTGGTGGCACGGCCGGAGGAGGCGGGATGAGCAAGGGCAAGGACGATGCTCCGCACGAGCTCGAGAGCCAGTTCGTGCTGCGGCTGCCGCCGGTAAGGGCTCGGCCCGGCCCCGGCGGGTCACACCGGGCTCGGCCCGGCTTGCCGGCCAGCCCCGCCTGCGAGGAGGGGGTTAACAAGGCACTGGGGAAGCTGCGGGCCTGGGAAGGGATGTAGAAGCAGGCTGGGTGCTTTGGAGCCATTCCCACCCTTTTGAACTAATTTTCCTTTTGAACGGATCCATTCTTTTTGAACGGATTTTCCACGGCCTTTCCTAGGGACGTGCGCCTGCCGCTCGGAGCAGGAGGCTCAGAGACAGCCTAGAGGGTTTGGGAGGATCTTATTGTAAGGATAGAGATTTAACAAGTACTGACTCTTTAGTTGCTATGGCTATAAGTGCCCTCGTTGCTGTTTGTTAGGTGCTTGAAGCTGAAGCTGGTGCCCAGCGACAAGATGATAAACTAAAGCACAAGTTCCACCTCACCATGAGGAGGAACTTTCCATTGAGTGGCAGGGCACTGAAACAGCTGTCCAGGGAGGTTGTGGAATCTCTTTCTCTGGAGACACCCACCTGGATGTGTACGTGTATCACCTGCTTCAGGTGACCCTGGTGGACTGGATGATCTCTTCTTCCAACCCCAGCTATTCTGGGGTTCTGTGACACTTTGTCCTGCTGAGACCACAAGGGCTTAGTGAGGGCAGCTCTAACTGCTCACAGTGCTGTGGAGCTCTGGGAGGTGTCTCTGCCAGGGACCTCACACCACTGTCACACCTGTGTCATTCCAGAGGTGTGGAGAGCACTGGGAACAGCAGAGCCTCGGGGTTAACGTGGTGTTGGGAGGAGGGTGCTGTTCACCCTGGGTCTTGCAGTTGCTGTCCAGCATGTGGATGGCAGGTGTTTAAAGCTGGGTGGGTTGGGCAAGAGCCTTTGGTAATTCTTGGAGGAAGCACACCTAGTCCTGAAGAATTCCCTTTCAGGAATATGCCTCGACTGTGCGGCGAGCAGTCCAATCTGGCAATGTCAACCTGAAGGACAGGCTCACCATTGAGCTGCACGGTGAGTGAGCAGGACAGGGTGCCATCCAGGCACCTCTGCCTGTGCACAGGTGAAGCTGTGCATGTGTTGTCCTGTGGAGTCCCTTGTTGAGCCACAGCAGTGATCTGTCCCCTGGCTCTCCCCAGCGGACGGGCGCCATGGCATTGTCCGCGTTGACCGGGTGCCGCTGGCAGCCAAGCTGGTGGATCTGCCCTGCATCATCGAGAGCTTGAAGACCATTGACAAGAAAACCTTCTACAAGACAGCGGATATTTGCCAGGTATGAGTTGTCTTTCTAGCCTGCACCAACACCTTAGTTCATTGCTCCCCACTCCAGGAAACCCCTTGTACACTTTGGCAACTGGACACCCATTATAACATACCCAGTTCTTGTATCTCACAGTATTAGGAGTTTAAAATTCCCCATTCCCCTTGGAGTTTAGAAACCTCACTCCTGAAGTGTGAAAGGGGATTGCCCTTGTGACAGCTTAACTACTGCTTTATCCAAGTGAGCAGGGGATGCAGATGTGTTTCCCACACTCTGTGCCCCTGAATCCCTTTGGCTCAGAACATGCAGTGGGCAGTCACTGTTCCTTCACATCCTGGTGTTCATGTGGGGATTCCAGATGCTTGTTTGCACCGTGGATGGTGATCTCTACCCACCTTTGGAAGAGCAAACTGTGGCCACTGACCCCAAGGCAAACAAGAAGAAGGACAAGGACAGAGAGAAGAAATCATATGGAACCATGGCAGTGAGTAGAGGCTGTGCTAAGCCCCTCCACCCCAGTACCCTGCATCTGAGCAGGGTGCTCATGGCTGCCAGGTACTGGCAGTGCTGCTGCTCCTTTCCACGGCTCTCTCTCTTGCAGAAGGGATCTTCTCCCTTCTGACACGTGCTTCTCTCACTGGGCCATCTGCCTGACTCATGAAATCTGTTTCCTCTATCACAGTCACTCTTCCCCTGAAAAACGTACGGAAGCGGCGGTTCCGGAAGACAGCTAAGAAGAAGGTGAGTTGCTTCTCACCCAGATGCAAATGAAATACCCAAGGGCTAGGAGGGCAGAGAGATTAGAGCTGTGGCTGTGATTGGTCCAGAAGTCATGTTTTCTTAACATTTGTTCACTTTTTCTTGCCCGAAAGGAGGGTGAGGATAGGATATTAGGTTTAAACAATTCTTTGGGTGCTTCCTCTGTATTTTCCAAGATGCTCCTGAGGGGAAGATCCTCTGTTCAGAGTACTGCTGGACCTCATTCCTGTGGCTGCCTTGCCACACCACATCTCCTCCTGCTCATAGAGAAGAAAGGAAGAGAGACTCACATGGAAATGAGGCTTCACTCATTCCTGCTTTCCTCACTTAAATCTTCTCTTTATGCATGGCCCATTCCCTTCCCCAAATAGTACCACTGTCATTTCAGCTGGGGGAGTGACAACAGATGGAGCTCAGACACTGTCTCTGTGCATATGCACAAGCCAGGAAAGGTGTTGGGGAGATGCAGCACCCTGAGGCTGGGAAGACTTGTTCTTCTCTCCTTTGCAGTTTCTGAGAACAGGGTTGAGTGTGATTTTGCATGACATTTGGGAAACAAATTACTTGAGACATTCTTGTAGCCCACAGGAGAGATTTGATATCGCTGCAGTAAAATTCCAGACTAATTTAAAAGTGATAAATGAAGCCTTCTTTTGAGTGGGATGGGAAGGAGTTGAGTTGAGTTGAATTGAGTTGAGTTGAGTTGACCGTCAACACCTCAAGGACTTTCTGCATAGACACAGAAAGTCTTACAAAATTTGTAGTATAAGCAGAAAAGTGAGAGCACTCAACCTACCAAGGTACAAATAAGATGGACTGTTTTTTGGGGGGGTGTGCATAAATTACTTATCAGTTAAAATATGAGCAAATTCTGAGCAGAAAGCAGAAGATAAGCCTTGAAACAGTGCTCTGTCCAGAGTTGGAGACCTGTAGTTGGCCAGCACCAGCAGCATGCACAAAGCATTTAACAGTGTCTCTGTTCTCCTTCCCCTCTCTGGCCCAGTATATCGAATCTCCTGATGTGGAAAAAGAGGTGAAGCGTCTCCTGAGCACCGATGCTGAGGCTGTCAGTGTCCGTATCCTTTTAGTGGGGAAAAAAGCTCAAGGGTAGTACAGGACATGTGTGTGACCTGGGGGTTCTGGAAAGAACCAAGTTGGGCTTTATATGGGTGTGGGATACTGGGAGATGAACACATTAGAGGCACTGAAGTTTTGGAGCTTCATCTTTGCCGTGTTCAAAGCTTATTGTTCCCTCAAGGTGACCTTTCTTGTGGACTGATGGACTGAGAAGGAACTGAAATAGTGGAGGAGGTATCTCAGAAAAGAGGTCTGGGATGTTTCATCCTGGGTATCCATCCAAGGCCAGACTGGTTGGAGTGGCAATGATCTGCCATTTTTAACCTCTTCAATCACAACTTCATCTTCCAAGTTCCTCTTTTTCCCTTGACTCACTTGTCCCTGCTGTCAGGCTGGGAAGTCATTGCTGAAGATGAAACAAAAGAAGCGGACAACCATGGTTCACTCACCAGCCTGGACATCTCCTCCCCAGGGATGTCAGGGCACAAGCAAGGCCACGGCTCCTCAGGTGCAGTGGGGAAGACTGTTTTATTTCTAGATGTGGTCCTGGCAGGCAAAGGCCACTGGCAGGTCATCAGCTGTGTTTTAATTCTTTTGCCCCACCTAGAACACGATGAACTTCGGGAGATATTTAATGATATCAGCAGCAGCAGCGAGGATGAAGATGAGAGGGATCATCACGACGATGAAGACCTGAACATCATGGACACTGAGGAAGACTTGGAGAGACAACTGCAGGACAAGCTGAATGAGTCTGATGGGCAGCAGCAGGAGAATGAGGGGTCCAACCAGATTGGTGAGTGGCCAGCAGAGCATGGCAGAATTGTTGGGATGCCAGGCAGGCTGTGCTTCCCAGCTCTGCTGCTGCTCTGGGTCTGAGCTCACTCTCCCTTCCAGCCTTGGGCATCCAGAAACAGATTGACAATCTGAAAAGTAAACTCCAGGAAACTCAAGACAGGAGGAAGCGCCAGGAAGATCTCATCATGAAAGTGGAGAACCTTGCCCTCAAGGTGAGAGCTCTCCTGGGGTCTCTTCAAACCTGCTTAACACTGGCTCACCATTAGATCCAGCAGGCTGATTTGGAGACGCCAGGAGCCTTTGCCTGCTGGGTTGAAAATAGTTGTGGCTATACACACTCTGGCATTTCCCTGTGGAGGCAGAGTCATCTGTGAAACTGGAGGAGATAAGAGGGTGTTGTTGCTGCATTTGACACATTGTAGCAGCACCCATTCTGTTGGGAACACACTGGTAACCATGGTCTCCACGTTTGTTCCTCCAGACCCGTCTCCAGGCCGTGCTGGATGAGTTCAAGCAGCAAGAAGAGCGAGAGAAGCAGCAGGTGAGGAAACTCCCACAGTGGAGCAGGAGGTGCTGGGGCACAGCACTGTTCCAGGCTTGGCCTGACAGTTTCCCCATCACAGCAGCAGCTGTGAACTCCAGTGTTACAGTTCAGGTGGGGTTGTTCCTCATCTGTAGTTGAATGGAGCTTCCCAGATAGAGTTGACAGCAACATTCCTTCTGGAGGACCCAAAACATGTCCAGTCAGCAGTCCAGAGCTGAAGGATTGCTGCCTGGGGTAAAACATGGAGCACAAACCTGTTAGCACCCATGTACAAGGAAGACAGTGGCTGTAGGGTTGTGGCAGATTTCCTGCCTAGGCAGCTCTGTTCCAGCCAGGTACCAAGGCAGGAGGCTCTCACTCTCAGATCCCTGTGGGCAGTGCCAGTTCTGTCCCAGAGGAGCCCAAGCACAGCTCCAGGCAACACACAGGGAGAGCAGGCACTGGTGTAGCTAGAATATATGCAAGAACACAAAAATGCTGGGGCTGCCTGGGGTCCCAGATGTGCCTTACTGTAACATTTCACTCTCTCTTCCCAGATGGCATCCCTGCAGGAGCAGCTGGAGTCCCTCATGGAGAAGTGAGGAGTGGGCCTGGGTCTTTGAGAGCAGAGCTGGAAGTGGTGGTCATCTGCCACGCTGAAGTCTTTGCTTTAGTTGCACATTTCTGCTGCCACATGTGCTGCTGGCAGTGGTAGAGGGTCCATGTCCAGAGCTGATTTCACATCTACTGTGCTAAGTTTGGCTGGTGCAGCTAAAGAATTGGGCTATGCCTGTGAGAGCAGCCAAAACAACAGATTTACTGTAAATAGTGAGCACTGGCTGTCCCTCCCCAGGATGGCATGGTGCTGTTTTCTGCATGCTACTGAGTCTTGGGCTTGGTGGGCTGTGGCCTGGTAAGAGTTTGTTCTTGTGTTTGAGGAATTCTTATATCTGCAAACCAAACTCTGTTAATAAAGTTTCCTTTTCAACCCTGGCCTGTTCCTTTGTGGTCTCCCAACCACACAGCCCCTGGCAGGGAGCCATGCCTGGGTACCTCTGGTGGGACACTGCTGGGCTTCTTCCCCAAAGTGGTCTTTGTGGATCTAGGTCAAAAGTGCTGTCACTCGGTGGGAGGAACGAGGTCCTCCTGATCAGGGGGTTCCTGTAATTCCTCCCAGACTATGCAGGCAAATCCCAGATTAACCTGACAGGGTGGGAAGAGGATTAGAAGGGCGGTTACAGAAAGCAACGGAGGACACCGGGGGCTTCAGTCAGTGTGTGCTAGGAGGGAACACCCCTCTCACAGCCCAAGGGCAGGGGAAGAAGGCTCTGTCCCCAGCACAGAAAGGAAAAGGTCAGCAGGAGCCCTGGAAGATGATGTGTATATCCACGTAGTCAAGAGACCCCTAAGGAAGACGTGGAGCTCTAAAAGAGCCAGAGCGTGCTGGGGTACGTGTGATCAGCCATGGAGGAAACCTACCTGCTGAATGTGGAGGGGGTCAAAAAGAAGATTCTGCATGGAGGCCAAGGGGAGCTGCCAAAGCTGCAGGATGGGAGCAAGGTAAATTGTCTGGGTTGTTCCTCCAGAGCCCTGGGAGAGAGAGTGGGTCTGATACCCCTGCCTATTATGGTTCACTCCAGGTCTGGGGAAGAGTGAGCCATCACAATGGGGGTCCGGGAGGGGCTGGTTTGGGCACAGGCAGCCACATTTCTCACAGTGACAGCTGGCAGTGGCCATGGCCTCACCTTGCACTGGGTCTGTTGTACCACCTCCCCCTGGTGCAGTTAGAGCTCAGCAGCCCCAGTGGGATTTCCCTTCCTGCCATGTGCCAAGCTGGAGTGAGATGTACCAATGGGTTGTTCCTGGGATATTCTCCAGCCTCTGATCACTGTGGGTTCCACCAGGTCCTGGTGCACTCTGTGAGAGCACTCTGCACTGGGTAATAAAGGGGGATCCATAGGGAGAAGCAAGCCATAGCATGGATGGATGTTAAGACATCGACCATCTGCTTACTGTCTCAAGTGGGCAAGAGGCACAATCTCCTGCTGTGGAGGGAGAGCTGCCAGCCAGATCAGCACAGTGCTGGGAGCAGGCGTGACACCACAACTGAGGTCACTGTGGCTGCTGAGGGGAGTCTCACTCTGGGCTCTCTCTGGGGCAGTTCACCTTCCACTTCCAGACGCTGAAGGATGACTTTGAGCGGACGGTGATCGATGACAGCCGGGAGGCTGGCGTGCCCATGGAGATCATCGTGGGCAAGATGTTCAAGCTGGAGATCTGGGAGACACTGCTCAGCTCCATGAGGATTGGGGAGGTGGCAGAGTTCTGGTGCGACACCATTGTGAGTGAGGGGCCCATAGATGCTCTTCCCTCTTTCCTGCAGAGCCAGGACACAGGACCATGCATCCCAGAGATGCTCTGGCCTTGTCAGGTGTACACACAGGGTGTCACTTGAGGGGCTGCCCCAGAGAAGGGGGTGCAGGCGGCCCCCAGGGCTGAGTGGGGTGCTCCCCTCCCTGCAGCACACGGGCATGTACGCCCTGGTCTCCAGGGGCATGCGGAGGATCGCAGAGGGACGGGACCCCCTGGAAGGCCAGAAGCACCGCTGTGGCATGGGCAACATGTTTGACTACCACAGCACGGGCTATGCCGACCTGGACGAGCTGCAGCGGGCGCCACAGCCTCTCATCTTCATCATGGAGCTGTTCCGGGTAAGGGGGACGGCGGGATGGCTGCCAGAGCGGGAACAGCTGGGGCAGGCCGCTCAGATCCTCCTGCTCGTGCAGGTGGAGGATCCCTCAGCCTACAAGCGTGACACCTGGGCCATGAGCAAGGAGGAGAAGCTGGCAGCAGTGCCCGTGCTGCACAGCGAGGGCAACCGCCTGGTCCTGCGCAGGGAGTTCGCACAGGCGGCCGCCAAGTACCAGGAGGCCGTCATCTGCCTCAGGAACCTGCAGGCCAAGGTGAGCAGGAGCAGCACCTCCCCAGCCCTGCCTGGGCCACACCCTGTGAGCCTTGGGTGCCCAGGAGGGGATGCACACAGCCATGTGGCCTGGGTTGCTCATGGGGCAGGAGAAGCCGTGGGAGGACGGCTGGCTGAAGCTGGAGAGCCTGGTCACGCCGCTGGTGCTCAACTACTGCCAGTGCCAGCTGGAGCTCGGCGAGTACTACGAGGTGCTGGAGCACACCACGGAGCTTCTCCAGAAGCACAACGGTACCTGTGCCCTGCATCCCACCCCTGCTGTGCCCATGGCTCCCAGGGACTCCATCCTCTGAATCCCCCACCCGTGACAACGCTCATCCTGTGTCCCTCTGCCTGTGATAGCCCCTGTGTCACCTGTGTCCCAGTTTGCCCTGCCCATGACAGTGCTCATGGCCACGATGTCCCCCCACCCAGCACACCATCCTTCCCCTTCCCACGATGACCCCTGCACTCCCTGTGCCCTGTTGCTCACAGTGGCAGTGCACAGCCCAGGTCTCCCTGCCCACCCCACACTCCACCTCCCATGTGCTTCACATCCCCCGGTCCCCAGTGTCCCCAGCCCCTGTGGCTGGTGGCCCTGTGCTGCAGGACCCCCACTGAGGGCTCTTCTCTCCTGGCAGACAATGCCAAGGCCTACTTCAAGCGGGCAAAGGCCCACGCTGCCGTGTGGAACGAGAGGGAGGCACGGGAGGACTTCCAGCGCGTGGCTCACCTCGACCCCGCCATGGCGGCCGCCGTCAAGAAGGAGCTGAAGCAGCTGGGGGAGAGGATGAGGAAGAAGCACGTGGAGGATAGGAAACGCTACCAGGGTCTCTTCCAGTCATCCCAGGGTCTGAAGGCCCGTGAGGGGCGGGAGAACAGGGATGTGGGTGATGGGGCACCTGAGGGTGAGGCTGGGGTCCGGGAGACCCCTGGGCACGGGGAGCAGGGTGCTGAGACTGAAGGGACAGAACAACCCAGGGGTCCCCAGGCAGAACAAGGGACCCCCAGGGCTGGGGGGGAAGGGGCAGCACCAGGAGAAGAAGCACGGGGAGAGCCTGTGGGAGAAGAGACAGAAAGGAAGGATAGGACAGGAGTGGGGGAAGAAGAAAACCTGGGCACCTGTGGGGCAAAGCCAGAGAGGCTGGGAACTGAGGAGGAAGATGAGAAAGAGGAGGAGAGGGAAGAGGAAGAAGAGGAGGAGAGGGAAGAGGAAGAAGAGGAGGAAGAAAAGGAAGAAAAAGAGGAGAGCACAGAGGAGAAGGTGGAGAGGAGGGCAGAGGAAGAAGATGGAAAATTGGAGGAGGAGAATGAGGAAGAGGTAGAAAAGGAAGAAAAGGAAGACAAAGGGGAGAGGGAGGAGAAGAAGGAGAGGGGAGCAGAGGAAGAAGAGAATTTAAAAGAGAGTGAAGAAGTAGAGAAGGAAGAAGAAAAGGAAGAAGAAAACAAAGAAGAGAAGAGGGAGGAGGAGGCAGTAGTGAAAGGAAAAGTGGAGGACAAAGAGAAAGAGTGTTTACCAGCAAAAATAGAAAAGCCTGAAGCAGAGCAATGTGGGGCAATAGGGGAGACAAAGGCAGCAGGGCTAGTGCAGGGGTTGGAGCAAGGGGCCAGTGGAGCAAAGGGAACTGGCACAGGGAGTGAGGCCCAGGCTCAGCCAAAGAGAGCCCCACATCTGGGTCCAGCTGAGGGGCCCCCAGGGCTGGAGGATGAAACATCTGGAGAGGCTCTGGAAGAGGGGAGCTGCAGGGATCAGGGAGCAGGCAGTGGACAAGAAAACGCTGGGGAAGGCAACATCCCCTCAGAAAGCTTCACCCCTGGGGAAGGTGAGGAATGGGGTGGAGGGGCAAAAATACCCCTGTGCCCCACAACAGCCAGAGGAGGGGATGCTGCACCCCTGGAGCAGCCCAGCAAAGAGCAGGGCTGTGCCCAGCCCTGAGCAGGGCCAGTTACCCCTGCTTGGGGGACAGCAAAGCACGGGCAGCAGGGCTCCTGTACCCTGAGAGGGAGCCCCGGGGCTGGCACTGCCCAGCAGGGACACAGGGACAGTGCTGTGTCCACCCTGCCCCGACTCCTGGGCTCCAGCGCCTTTCAGCCGGGCGCCACCGAGCTCTGCTGGCTCAGAAATAAAAGCTCTTCCCTGGCATCATGTGCTGGATTTGTTCCTGAACGTGACCAGCTTCCCTGATGCCATTCCACACCTCCCACCTTGCCCCAGAGCCTGTTGCACAGGGATGGGCAGTTTGTGCTGCTCTAGAGAGGGGGTGGGTTAAGGATGCTGTATTTCACCCCCTTAAGCTCCTGAATCTCTCCTGCATGGGTGTCCCCAAACTTCCCTGTAGTGGCACTGTGTAAGGACTTTTCCCAGCACTGCCAGCCCTTCCAGGCAGGGTGACAGCAGGTCCAGCCCAAGAATTGTCTGTCCTGGGCAGGCTTCACCATCAGCCAAGTCTGGGCAGTGGGGAGGGCCCAAGAGCCCCTGGCCTTACCTGAAGTATTCTTCACCTGAATCCCTTGTTGTGCCACAAAGGCACCATGGGCAGACTGAGGCACCCAGGCACCTCTGGGCACTGAAAACTTCATGGAGCTCCAAAGAGAAAGGAGGGAAAGAACTGCCTTGCCTGCCCAGCATCCCACTGTTGTCTGTCTCCTGCTGCTGGGGCTGAAGGGTTTCCCACAGCCAGAGTTCCTGGGTGAGAAAGGGGGACTGTCCCAGCCCTCAGGCACACACATGGCTCAAGCAGACCTTGTTGGAAGAGGATGAAGGTGGTGTTTGGGGGACATACCTGTGTCTGGGGATCCTGGAGCTCTGCTCACAGCTTCTGTTCTGCCTGGAGTGGTGTGGACAGCCAGGGTGGCACAGTGCAGGCTGTGTCCCAGCAGTCCTGCACGAGCAGTGCCAGGGTGGCACAGCAACAAGAGCTGACTCAGCTGAGATGCACGGATAGAAGAGGCCAGAACACTGATCCAGGTCTCAGTATAAATACAAATTTATTCTCTTTCCAGAGCAGAGATGCCACAAAGCAGGGAGGACAGCAGCACCACAGTACATGGTTACCAGAGCATCAGCCAGCCTGCTCCCCTCCCTGGCACATCCTGGCTCCCAAACACAGCCCAAGCTCCCAACCTGGCCACCTCTGCTCCCCACACCTGGCACTGGGACCAGCAGCTCTGTCCTTTTCCTGCCCTTTTTCTTCCTCCAGTGCCCCCAAGGCTGGATACTCCTGACCACACCCTCAGGCCAAGCCTCACTCTGCTGCTCCCCAGCTGCTCCCATCCTGCCCCTGGGATAACAGAGGGGTCCAGCTGGGTCTCACAGGCTGGCCTGTGGTCCCTCTCACCCTCAGCCTGACACAGCATGCCCAAAGCCACCCTAATGCCACCACTCTGCCCTCCTGCCACTCACCTGGCCGGGACAGGGGACAGCAAGGACAGCCACCCACGCTGCTGCCAGCAGACACTGGAGCACTACATGCTGAATACCCCTGTAAGGCTCACACTGCCTTGTCCTTGGTGTGGGCATTGCTGCCAACACCCCAGAGCCAAGCCCACAGCCCTGAGGCTGGCACCCTGCCCTGCTCACAACCTCCCTGGACAGCTCAGCAACAACAGCCCTGGCTCTGTCCTTGCAAGCCCTGTTTAAATCGGATGTTTCACCCCAGTGTGCAGCCCTGCCCTGCCCCGAGGGCTCAAGCCTCTCATCTCTCCACAACCTGTGGCTCCAGAGCACCAGGGCCATCACAGCCCCTGCTCTGGGTTACCCTGCAGCACCTGACTCTGCCTCTTTCTCGACATAACACAGCACAAGACAGCCAGCCCAAGGGACCCCTGGGGACCAGGAGCCACCACCCCCAAGCTGCCCTGCCAGCTGGCAGAACAGCCTCCCTGTCCTGCCCCATGGACCTGCTTCCAACGAGGGCCTCCAGCCCCCCAGCTCAGCCCAAAGCTGGGGACAGCAGCAGGGCAAGGAGGTGTCTGTCCTGCTGCCCACCTTGGGTCACACCAAGGTGGCCTCAGGGCTGGAGAAACCCCTCCCTGCAGAGCTGAGGCTCCCCAGGGATGGAGCTGGGTCTGGGCAGGACAGGCTCTCTGTGCCATGGCAAAGGCACAGATCCCCAGGAAACCAGGCAGGATGAAGAGCCTGCTGTGGGTCCAGCCCTGACTGAGCTCCCTCACAGCAGCCCTGAAAGCCACCACCAGCAACAGGGAAGGTGCTGCTTCCCCTGGAGCAGGAGCTGGGCTGGTCTGAAAGTGAAGGGCAGCTACACTTAAGGTATTTGAGTTCAACAGAGTGAGTCCATGAGAGTATTTAAGTACAGTATATATATATATAATATATAGAAATATATGCAAATTAAACAATAAGGCTCTGTTATAAAGACCCTCTCAATATAAGGCTACTAGCTGGGCTGAAGCTCTAACATGGACTCAATCCCTACTCCATAAACCTCACAGACTCTCTCCTGGTGGTATGTGCCTGGCTGGCCTCAGAGCCTTGGATGGCAGAGTTCAAACTATAAGGCTGGCAGCTGGTTACTATTATAAAGAGTTATTTTAAAAATTGTGTGGCCCCAGGAGTGTTTTGGTGCCCGCAGACCTGGAGGGTCCTGGGCACAAATGAGGAGTGGGATGCTGAGCTGTGCATCCCCCGAGGGCTACAGGCAAAGGCAGCAGCCTGTGTGTGCCAGGGGAGACAGGCAGTTCTCATGGCTTCAGTTCTTTCTTCTGAACCATCCCACCCAGGCTTGGGCACTGTGGCTGAGTGACCAAACCAGCCTCCTGGGGAGCCCACAGTCCCACTCCTGCATGACCTACATTCCCCTGAGATCTTCTGGAGCTGGCAAGCATCCTGCACCACCAGCTCGGAGGGAGTCTGTGTGAGGTCTGCTGCAGCACAGGGAGCATGGCAGGGAGAGAGGGGGAGGAAAGCAGCCAGGTAGCTGGTTAGGAAAAGCCTCTGGCTCACAGGAGGTGTTAGATAAGGGAGGTCATACCTGGAAGAGAAATAGACAGGTCAGGAAAACAGGACCCAGAGCCACCTGGTTAGAAGGAGGCTGCTGCAGAGCCAGGAGGAGCCTGCTCAGGGATGGCAGAAAGTGGGCAAGAGTCTGCATGGGCAGACCACCACCTTATCTTAGTGCAGAAAGCAAGAAATGTCTCCCTCTGGCAGTCTGGGAAAGAGACCAAATGCTGCTCCTGCACTGGAGCACAGAGGGAAAGAGCAGAATGACCAACACCAAAACCTACTGAGGGAGCAGAGTGCCATCCACACACACATTCCCCCAGTCTCCATCCCTGCTGGGAAGAGCCATCCAACAGCAGCCAGAAGAGCCTGAACCATTGCTTCCATCTCACCAGGCCACTGGGGCCTTGACCTCTCCTGCAGAGGGGTCTGGACAGGGATGAAGACAGAGGTGGCTCAAAGCTGTCACTGCAGGTGGTGCTAGCAGATCTGTCCATCCTCATGTGGGGTGCAGGGTCCTGAGCAGGGCAGGAGGAGCCTTGTAGCTCATCACAGGGATCTGTCTGGTCTGTGCTCTTGCCAGCTGGGATTGCCTCTCCTTGCAGGTGTGAAACCACCTCCTCCTCCTCCATTCCCAGGCCACACACCCGTCCCAGCAGCACTGCAGCAGCAAAGCTCTTGCCTGAAGCACTGTGGGTCATCAGCTGTCGCAGGGAAGCTGGGATGGGGCAGGGCTCTGTGGGGAAAGCCTCACCTGAGGGAGCAGTAAAGGAGGATTGCACTCAAGTACCTCGAGAGCTGGGGAAGGCGCTCCGCAGCTTCTCCATGATGTCTTCCAGGCACATGCTGACTTCCTGGGTTTTGGCTTCCACCTCATCTGCAGTGGGCAGGAGGGCAGGTGGGTATGGAAAGGCTCTCTGGACATCCACCTGGCTGCCAGCATCTCTGCAGCATGGCAGGGTGCAGGCAGCTCCCTGCAGCATGGGAACAAGGGAGCAGGGCCAGGAGCTCAGCCCAAGCCCAAAGCTCACCTGCAGTTTCAGTGTCAGGGGTGTTGTGCTCCTTCTCCTTTGCCTGGCTGCCTTCTGACTGATGTGGAGATGAAGCCAAGGAGGAGGCTGCTGAACCATTGCCTTCTGATTCTGCTGGAGGCTGGAATGAGAAGAGTTGCTGTCAGAAGGTTGGCATCCTCTGTCCTTGGCTTCCCCTGCTCTGCCCACCCCCTTTGCGCCACTGCCACAGCTCTGCTGTGGCAAAGCCCACCCCACCCTTGCTCTGAGGGTACCTGCAGCAGCAGCTCCCTCAGCCTGTGCAGCTGTGACTCCAGCTGCTTGTTGTGGTCCTCCAGGATCTGCATCCGTGTCTCCAGGCGGCTCTTGTGCTGCCGGAGGATTCGCGCTTCCGCCAGCAGCTCGTCGTTGCGCGGGTCTTGCACTGACTCAGGAGAGCCTGCAGCCAAGGTTGGAGACTCCACTGCCTCATCATGCTGCCACTTCAAACGTCTCAGCTCTCCCTGGAGGATCCTGCAGGACAGCCCAGGTCAGCATCCCCTCAATCCTTCATACAGACTGCTGGAGACACCCGGAGCTGCACACTGGGGGTGGCCCAAGACTCAGACAAAGCTTTGCCATTTGTGAAGCTCAAGGGCCAGGATGGTGCACTGCAGAATGGTTCTACCCCACACAGGGGCTTCACAGATATGCAACCACTTCCCAAGAGGCTGAAAACAAGGGCAGGGAAAGCATCACCTCCTCCTGAGCTGGTGTGCCCTGCCTAGACCTCACCCTGTGTGAGCAGCAACACCACTGTTCATGATGGGCTCAGGGACAAGAGAGACAGAGTGCCCTGGGCTCACTTCAACCCGTTTGGGGTTCAGGAGGGAACAGGTTCTGTGGATGTAGGAATATTTGGGGGAATAGAGTCATCTCTTCCTTGGAGAGCACACCCTCACTGAGTTTTAGTGCTCAGCTTAGCCATCCTCCAAAACTGCCCTCCCAGCATCTGCAATCCCCACCTCCAGACCCAGCAGCATCCCCTGGCTCCACTCTGAGCTCTACAAGGCTCCTCCAGTCCCTTCCCCCCTCTCAGGCTATAATCCTCACTTTCAGAGTTGCCCATGTCTGTACCTGTTTTCATCCTCTAAGTGGGCCAGGACTCTCTCCAGCTCTCCCTTGTCATCCATGTTGAGGGTTCCTGGAGCCTGCTGGCTGCCCCCAGGCTCTCTGTCAGTGATGGGGCTGGAATGGCGCAGCAGGTACTGGTCCTCGTCCCTGTTCCAGCAGGGGGAGAAACACCTTCATTAGGAAAGTCATGGGATTTGTGTGCCCTTGGGGAAGAACAGCATGGAGGGAGGCAGTTTCATAGGGGAGCTCCTGGCTGTTCCAGGCCTAGAGTTCAGAAGGGGCTCAGCATCTCTGGTAGCTGGGCGTGCCCAAGAGCCTCTCACTCAATGGCACTGGGAAGGAAAGCATTTCTGGCTAGGCATGGGTAGAGCCACAGGAGCCCTGACTCATCAGGAGGTGAGGAGAAAGGAAAGGACAACTCACAGGCTGTCATCAGGGGACAGGCTATCACTGAAGAAGGAACAATTCTGGCTTTCCATCTCTGCAAGCCTGGAGGAAAGAGAAAAAGGTTGAGATCTGATCAGAGACACCCTAAATGTCTGCTCAGTGCACCCTACTTGCAGCAGCCCCTGCAAGACTCCTCTCTGGCAGGGTCTCTCACCTGGCCTGCAGAGTCTGCCCCTCTGCACAGGCTCTAAAGAGTTATGCCTTTTTAAAAACCAAAATACACTGCTGCTCTGGGTGTAAGTCTCTAGAATAAAGAGCTGCTTCTGTGCAGTTGGATCAGCCTCCTCTCTCACAAGCAAAGGGAAGAATGTAAGAATTCCAGTTCCAGTCTAGGACCTGAGCTACAAGCACAAACTCCCTGTACCCCTTGGGTCCCCACAGAGAGGGCAGAGACACTACAATCCACAAAGCAGCAGCAGTGAGAAGCTGGCAAACAGCTCTGGTGAGGACATAGAACAGAACAAGACACTGAGAGATGTGCCTGCTGAGAATCCCTCCAGCAGCTCATGCTGGGAAGAGCAGGACATGGAGGCTGCGGCATCACTGAGACATCTGCTGTCAAATGCATGGTCTTGGCTGCCAATTTACACAGCATCAGCCACTTCCCAGGCAGGTCTGCCTGCCTCTGCAGCATGCTGGGGCAGGTGGAGAGGTCTGTGACCATACACCTGCCCCAAAGCCCCCCCACACCCATCAGCATGCTCCGTGCCCCAGCAGGACAGCAGAGCCCTGGGTGGTACCTGCTGGCAAAGTGCTCGATCCTGGAGTGTGTGTCAGCATGTGGTAACATCGGGGAGGAGGCTGGGCTGCAAGAGATGCACACGGATCAGCAGGGCCTGCCAGAGACTGATCTCACCTGGCTGGGAAGAGCCAGGGAGACTGAAACCTCTGTGCCTTCCAGAACAAGGTGTCAGATCACCCCCAGAGCAAGTGCTCCCCCAGCCCTCCCCCAGGAGCCCTGGAGAGCTGAGATGCTCTTTCCACCCACAGAACCCATGTCTCATTCTGGGCCAAAAGACAGCCCAGGGCACAGCCAACTCACGTCTCAGAGCAGTCAGCCTCCAGCACGGACTGGACGGGCAGGTACCCTCTCTGGGGGTGCTTGCTGAAGTACTGCTTGGACCGAAACTTGTTCTTCAGCGTCGTGGCAAAGTCTCTCATGTTCTCACTGGATGTGGTCTGCACAGACACAAATATGACAAAGGTGATGTTTAACGAAAAGTGGGGGAGCACAGCTCAGCACCCACAAAAAGATATCCCCTTGGGCTGGGCATGATCTCTGTGGGGGAAGAGGCAGATAAAACTGAGGAAGGTGCCCAGGTGATCAAAAATCATCCAAAAATCACCCCAAACTCATCAGAATTTCACCCAAGTTTCACCCAAATTTCTCCCAGGTATGCCCAGGTGTCACCTGAGCTTCTCGAGGTGTTCAAAACCCCCTCAAACCCCATCCAGGTGTCAGCACAGGTGATCCAGGTAATGAAAAAAACACCAAAAAGCCACCAAAAATTATCAGAATTTCACCTGAATTCCATCTGAAGCAAAGAGGGCACACAGCAGCTCTGTGAGCCTGTCATGGGGCCTGGCACACGGGGACCATGAATCCTGCTCACCATAAGCCCCAGAACAGCAGGGACACAGGCAGCCCCCAGCATGCAGAGGGTACAAAACTAGACAAGGGATCCACTTGTGGAGCTGCACCAGTCTAAACACCACAAGGCTGCTGCCATCAGTGGGCCCTGCTCTGAGCCAGGGCCCTCCCAGCCCAGCCCAGCTCCGTACCGGGGTGTAGTACTCCATGATGGGGTAGTGCAGCTTGTTGCCCTTGCTGGCTCGCCCGGTGAGGAAGCAGGTCTGGCAGATATCCACATTGAACTGCTTCAGGCTCCGATACCTGGGGAGGTCAAGAGGCCATAGGGAAGCAGTGGAAGTCATCAAAACACGTGTTTAAAGCCCCAGAAGAGCTCAGTGGAGGGGACAGAGGTGGCCTATGTTGCCCTAACACCCCAGTGAACCCACAGTGAAGTCCCCAGAAGAGCACTCTGCTCCTGCCCCTTAGCTGGCACCTGCTCTGCCCTGCCAGAAACACTGCTGGCTGCAGAGCTCCAGGCTCCCCCAAGAGCACAGAGCAAACTTAGCTCTCTCCTGCAGGACACCATGCACTCCCCTTGGCACCACAGTCCCATATGACACCCTGTCTTGGGCTGCAATATAGGATGTGGCCAGAAATGTGTATTCTGTCACCATCTGTTGAAGCTGGGTGGGGCAGTGACCCTGATCTCCTGGCACATATTATCTGCTCATGGGCCATCTTTAAGACAAGATGGGGCAATCATCTTTATCTTTCCCACAGCCCATCCTCCCTCCAGGAGATATCATCTGCTGCTGGGCCATTGAGTCCCAGTGCACGGCTGATAAAATTACATCATCCCACTGGAAGATGGTCCAGCCAGGGAGAGGAGCCAAGCCTTTCCTACCTGGATAAAAGCTGAGACTTTGGACAGCAAAATACCTTCTTCCCACTGGATTCCAGAGGAATCCCTGGATACATCACCCCTGGATCTTCAGAGGAAAACTGCACCTTCTATAGGAGCACTGCTCCAGCTGAACCAGATCTGCCACTGCAGGAGGATGCAGCCACCATTGAATGGGACTGTGCCAACACCCTGACTGACTGACGGGTGTCAGCTTGGATTCTGACTCTGGCAGGGTTGGGATTGTTCTTTGTAATACTGCATTTCTATTTTAATTTTCCTAGTAAATAACTGTTATTCCTAATTCCCACCTCTTTGCCTGAGAGCCCCTTAATTTCAAAATTATAATAATAATTTGGAGGGAGGGAGTTCACGTTCCCCATTTCAAAGAGAAGCTCCTGCCTTTATTGGCAGACAGCTGTCCCTAAGCCAGGACACAGCCCTTACCTGAACCCCTTGATGGGGCACTGCCGGCACACGGAGCACTTGGTCTGGTGCTTCACCTGCTCGGCCATGGTCACCCGGTGCAGCACCGCCAGCCACACCATGGACTGTGGCTCCAGGTTGGCCCACTCCAGGAACTGGGACACCTCGATGGCAGACTTCCCATTGCTCTGGGGAGGGAGAGGCAGGGCTGCTCAGAGCTGCCGTGGGCGCAGACCCCAGCACGGTGCTGCAGAGGGGTGGGGGCCGTGCCCCGCACTCACGAAGCGGAAGCAGCTGCGGATGCTGGGCTCCACGTTGCTGCCCCCGAACGCTGCCACCTCCCCCAGCTGGCGTGGCACCTGGATGGCCTCGTGGAGCAGCACGCCGAGGTGCCGCTGGTCACACAGTCCCCCGGCGTTGGCCACTTGGCTGAAGAGATCTGCGGGCACGGCAGACACAGCTGGCACCCCGGCACCAGGGGAGCAGCGTGTGGGTCACACCAGGGACCCTGCTGAGTGCTACAAGGTCTCTTAAAGCTGAACAGTCCAATAGAGAAATAACTCCTATGTTATTTACACTTTTAACCCAATAACTAAATTTCCGTGACCCTCAGTGCAGCACTAACTGTCCAACCAAAAACTACTACCTGAAACCATGAAGGAGAAGGAAGATGAGCACCAAAAGAGACACCACCCAAATTCCTCCATCTTGTCCCATACCTATTACTATATTACAAAAACCTCACATTTAAAACCCTTCATCATGTGAAAACACACACTTCTGTTTAACTACACACCCGTGATTTTAACTCCAACACTCAAATTTGGAAACCTTCTTCAAGATCTGAGGTCAAAAGCAGTGTTCTCCAGGGGGTCAGTGCCAGAAAGCACAGAAAGTTCAAAAAACCCAGGTTTCTGGGATCCAACAGACCTCCTCCAACAGAGACCAGAAAAACCTTAGCTGTGATTAAATAACCCTCACCAGTATCCTTCCAGCTCCTAATAACCAGTTTAGTGTCTTTTTCAGACAGGGGTTACATACATCATTTATTAAACAGCCCCAGCTAGCCTGTCCTCTATGAATCAGCCCAATCCCTTTATTTAACCCCTTGGTACTCCCTATGCTACATAACATTCCCCTCCACAATATTCCATGGTTAAACTGCAGTGAGGAAAGCTATTTGCATGAAACCTACTTCCCCTCAGCCATGCACCCCCTGGTATTTTCTTTCTGGAAAGCATTAGATAATTTTCCTGTGTGCCTTCTCTGCACTGATCCTTTCAGTGCCATGCAAGTGACATCACTGCAGCACCAGTCTACAAAAACACCTCCTGATTTTGGTGGCGTAGGCCCAGGGAGGGAGGGAGAGGTGATGATGCAAGCAGCTTAGTCACTGCAGGGAAGCTGTTTCTTTGCTCTTCCTGGGCAAAGAAGGTCTAAGCTAGGAAACAAAACCACTCCTGCTTTCCGGAGGTGAATTCACACCAGGCTGTAGGGGAGGGAGACCAGGGACTCACACTGGAACTTCTCCTTGACCTCTGTCCCGCACAGACACGCGATGCCCGTCTTGAAGGAGAGAGCCCTCATCTTCCCGCTGCGGCCACTGCAAGATATTGCACAGGCTGGCAAATGTCTCAGAGTGTGTTTTTTTGGCAGGGGGATCATCAAGGCCCCAGCACACAGCAGGCACACACCTCCCTCCCTATCAGCCAGAAGCTTTCTGCAGCGCTGCCAGCTGGAAGAGCAGCACGGAGCTTTCCTCCCAAGCGTGGCAGCCCCACAGCTGGGGCACTCTTAGGGACAGGTACCTGTCAAAGACATTCAGCAGCCAGTTGAGGCTCATGTCCACACAGAGGGGCACATTGACCAGGATGCCCCTCTCCTCCTCCAGCCGCTCGTACAGGGCGGTCAGGCAGTGGATGACCTCCACCACGTCCATCGCCCGGTCGCTGGGCTGCAGGTCGTGCTCATTGAAGATCTCCAAAGCCGTGGCCAGGGTGACCATGTCCACTGCACAGAAAGTACAGGCAGGATCAGAGGGAAAGAGGGGAAATGAGAGAGAAAATGAGAACCAAGAGGAGAGAGATGCAGTCCTGCCCTAAGCTGGGGCAGTGTTAGTCCTACAGTGTTGGGAAAGATGCTGGTAGGGTGGCTGCAGCTCCTAGAATTTCTCTTCTGCCTGTAAACCTCTCCCAAAATACCACATCTCCACCCTGAGCCACCATTCTCTGTGACCTTCCTTCCTCATGGCCATGAAAATGCTACCCATGGAAGGCTCTGTGCAGAGCCTAGTGCTGACCTCAGTGCTGACCTCTCTGCACGTGCCAGGTCCCTGTGGGGCTGCGGGCACAGACCCACACAGACCCTACAAGCAACTGCCCAGAGATGGATCAGTCCTGTCTCCAGCTCTGACAGAGTGAGGGAGTTAAGGCATAAGCCCAAAACAGGGCTAGGACAGCATGAGCTGCCCTGGCTGCTCTGCTTTCACATTTCTGTGGCTGCAGGTTGTACGTGCTACCGTGTTAGCAACCAGCAATATTTCTTTCCCCTAAGTCTTTCCATCTTTGAGACCATTTATATTCACAGTACTCAGGGGACTGTGTGCCTTTTCCATGCTTTAACTTCACTCTGTGGAAAAATCCTCCCTTCTCCTGTCAAAGCTGCTACACTTGCACTGGGAAGCCCCAGTTCCTGTGCCAGGGAGTATCGCTCCTGCCCACCCTCGTGTCCACACTGCCCACGGCTGCATATGGCTCTGATCTATCCCTCACTGCCTCTTTCCTACACAGCCACTCCACCAAACTTCTCATTATGGGAAAGATGCCTTGGCAACCTCCTTGCCCTTTTCTCAACTATACCTTGAATAAGGAGCACTTATTCAAGTCATTTCTGGGGTGGAAAGAGGGTGACAGTGCAGTATGTGAGATGCAAGAGATGCACAACCAAAGATGCACAAGCAGCACACAGGAGGGCTCTCCTTTGCTCTTCACCCTTGTTTCTTCCCCACACCTTCCCTGCTGCTGTATGGACCTCTAAGAGGGTAGCCAAAGTCAGCTGCTGCTTTCTTCCATTTGCACTACATCATCCCTGAATGTCCCTAGGTACAGGACAGCCTGATCACCACAGTGGTATGAAAATGCTCCACATCCAGGGTTTGACTCCCTTGAGAAGCCAACCTCCTCTCACCCTGGCTCCTTGCCTTCTTCCAGCCCCTTCACAGGATGTCAAGGAGCAAAGGTCTGCCTGGGACACCACTGCTGCCTGGCTGTACCTCCTCCCCTTCATGAACAATTAATTCAGGAGGAGGATTTCCCTCAGCTTGCTGCTGCTTGATTTTGACAGAGCCTTAGGTGAGAGGCTTTGTCAAAAGCTCTGAGCAGCCAAGGATGCTGCATCCATGAGATTCCCATCTGCTTGCCAGTTCTACCAGAAACTCCTCAGCAGTTTCCAGGGAGCAGCTACCTCTTGGAGAGATGTTTGAACTCCTGCTGTGTCATATCCACCTGGCTATTAATCCTCCAGTTTCCACCATAAGTGCAGAAGTCAGGTTTATTGGCTCCCTTCCTCCTCTTTAAGCAGTGAAGCCTTCTCTGTCCCTGCCAGTGAGAGAAGCTGGTTTCATGTCTCAGTTACATCCACACCTTCTCCATGCTCCTTTGGGGCTCCTGCCTGATCCCACAGCTTTGTAACCCTGAGTTGGACCACTTTGTTCTCACACCCCTTGGGATAAGACCTGCCCTTGGGTCATTTCCACCCAAGCCTGTAAAGAAAGGCGCTGACACAGGCTGGTGGATTTGCTCAGCTTCCCAGGCTGATCTTCCTTATTTCTCGCCTCAGCTACCTGTCCCCTGGTGCCTCCTGCCTTTGATGTGCTGATAAAAGCCTGTGTTAGTTTAATGCCTTCACTGAGGGAGAGCCAGCAGGAGGGAAACCCTTCCCACACTCACATCGAAGGGCTTTCTGCACCCGCCGCAGCTTCATGGCCGTTCGATACGCCGAGAACTTGATGTTGTTCAAATCCGCTGCAGTGACACAGGAAAGCAAGAACAAAACCACAGCACAACATCCTTATCTCCAGGGCAGGAAGCAGCAGCTGCAGCTCTCAGACCCCAGCCTCAGCAGAGCCTGGCACTGCTTTGGGGGATCCTGTGCCACAGCAGGGAGCAGGGGGCCTGGGGGAATCCCACATGCACCCCACACTGCAAAAAGGCAATTATTACACAAGTGGTTCTGTGACAGCCTCCTTACCCAGCGTCTGGTACAGCTCTGTCATCTTTGGGTGGTCCCAGCACGTTGTCTGGGCCTGGTGGCTGGAAGCAAAATAGACCAAGAGTCAATCTGGTAACCTAAAGCTGCCATGAAAGATTAAAAAAACAACCTGACCAGTGCTGGGAGCAAGTGTTTCAGTGTCAGCAGACACTGCTGCAACCCACTGAGCACACTCCCCAGCCACAGCAGCATGGAGGATGCCCACAGCAGGATATCCCCACTTGCTGCCAGCCCCTTCCCCTTCCAACTGGGGCTTCCCTTCATCTTGGGCATCCCAGCAGGCAGGGAAAGCCTGGATCTGCCAGCCTGAGGAAGACCTGCTTCCCTGGAGGTGATTTCTCACTCCAGTCTGTTCAATTGGTGCCCAATTCCTGATCCCACCAGGCCAGAGAAGACCTGGGGCTGTGACTGGGAACACTCACTTGATGTAGTATGGCACTTTGTTGGGGGAAATGGCTCGCTCCCAGGGGACCTGGACAGAGGCTGCAAGGAGAGAAATACGTGTCAGATCAACACCAAATGCTCCTCTAAGCTGGTGCTATTTCTGATGCCAGCCCAGCAGGACTGTGCCAACAGGTGGTTGCCTCTGAAAAGGCTTTGGTCTTCCCAAATCACCAGCTGGAGGTGTTGGTGCAGGCAAGGGGATACTGCCAAAAAAGGCTCAAGGCTGCTGGTCTTAGAGACATCTTGCCTCTCAAGAGGCAAGGAACTTTGCATCTGGCTGAGCTCAGAACTCAGGGAGAGACATTTCCTGACACTTTTGATAATGCCCAAGGGAACCTTGTGGTCACCAGTGGGCAGGGCTCACAGCAGATGAGATCTGGGCACACAGACACAGCACTGCCTGTTATGACCAGGCTGAGACACCCAAAGCATCTGTTGTTCCTGTTATTCCTGCTCTGTGTGCCAGCTGCAGTATCTTGGGAAGATGAGGATTCATCCCACACCAGCTGCCTGCCACCCTATATTATATAGAGGGTGGAAGCCATGGCATGACCCTCAGTCATTTTCCTTTTTCACAGGTAGCATATCAATTCCAGCAACTTCCTTTCAGACAGGAGTACACAGTCTGCAGAGAAGCACAGGCAAACAAATCCAGAGACTCTGCAGGGCTCAGCACTTCCAAGGATGGGCCCCAGGCTCTGGAGCACAACCTGCTGCCCACCCTTTGCAGGTCTGAGAGCTGTCAGCCAACAGCTCTGATCTGTAAAAATAGCATCCCTCTGCCTTGCCACATGAATGAAAACCTCCTGAAAAGGCACATTTTTAGCCTCCAAATAACTAACACGGGGTATGAGGGACTGCCTTTTCCTGCCATCTCTTGTCTTGCTCTGAGGCTGGAAGCAGCCCCAGTGTCCCCTGGAGCTGCTGCTGTGAGTGTCACAGCTCTGTGCTCTGGAGGGAAGCCACATCACATCCCACCCTTGGTCCCACAAGGTGAGGTAGCACAATATTAATTTTGGAGATGCCTCCTGCTTTGGCTCCCGTGCACCAGGCACCAGCCTGGGCACTCTTCCAGCCTCGTGCATGGCTCTGGGCTCAGCAACAAGACTTTGCACCCTGTTTTCCTGTGCCACTGCTGCAGAGGCAGCCTTGTGGCAGAAGCCAGGGGGACCCACTCACGTACAGGAGAGGAAGTGCTGGGAGCCCGGTCCAAAGTCCCGATGGGCATCCTGGAGCTGCTTCAGGCGTTCGTTTATGGAGGCCTGGAGAAATGAAAAATCACTCACTGGCAGTCCAACAGGCATTTTGGATTGAGGACCCATTCAGGGAAGCTTGTGGGTGGACTCAGACATGCCCCAGCACACAGATGCTCTTCTTTCCTCTCCTATCTTGGTGTTTGTGTCCTCCTCCAGCCTGCTAAACCCTCTCCACCTCCTCCCACAGGCTGAGGCAGCACAGCCACATCTCCAGCTCACCTGTATCCACACTCCCACAGACATCAAAACAGTCACAGCTGGTACTGACCCCCTCCACCAACACATCCTGATTTTCCCTTTGTTCCTCCCACTGCCTTTTCCTGACAAAGATCTGCAGATTTACCAGACTCTTTCCTCACACTGAACTGATGCTCCTCTCTTCTAGGAGCACCAGCTATAACATCCTGCTGTGCCAATCCTTACTTTATCACCCTTGAAGCTCAGCAGTGCCAGCCCTCCCCAGCATCCTGCTCATGGTTTATTTGCAGTGTTTTGCTCCTGACTCCTTCCCACCTGCAGCTGTTTCCAGCGGGTGTTGATCTGCTCCAGGGTGCGGGAATTCTCCATGCACAGGTGAACATCTGAGATGGCAAGCTGGTGTGCAAGATCATTGACCACTTTCACCCCATCCTTCATGGGGGAGAGCTCCTCTTTGAACAGCTGGAGTCCAATGCCCAGGGAAACAGGCACAGAGCAGGGGAAGAAGAAAAATAAGCAGGTGAGTAGCCAGGACTTGGATCTTTTTCCTTTGCTGCAAGCAAGGGTGGGCTAGTGGCTGCCAAGCCACTGCTGACTAACCCTCCCACAGGGTATCTTAGCAGAGGAAAGAATACCCAAACTAACCAGGCTGCAGATTACTCCTGATAAATGAAAAGGGGACAATGACTCAACTATGATGAGCCACTGTACCTGTGTCAGGTACAGTGACAAGGTGCCCAGTATGGCCAGCTGCTCAGGACACTGCTGGCCAAAACCCCCCTCACAGAGCAGGGGGGCTGTGGGAAGGAGGCCCTGGCCTTGAGATCCCAGATATTGAGACTGAGCAGTCCATGGGAGCAGCTCTGTCCTCCTGGGAAGCAGAATTTCATCACCTCCATGGCCAAGGCTGGAGCCTTCTCAGAGCCAGAAGTGTTGGATCCCAGGAACCTGAGTTTTTGACCTTTCTGTGCTGTCTGGCATTGACCCCCTGGGGAACACTGCTTTTGACCTGAGGCCTTGGAGAATGCTTCCAAATTTGAGTGATGGAGTTAAAATCACGGGTGTGTAGTTAAATAGGAGTGTGCTTTCATAGGGTGAAGGGTTTTAAATGTAAGGTTTTTATAAATATAGGAATAGGTATGGGACAAGATGGAGGAATTTGGGTGGTGTCTCTTTCTGTGCTCATCTTCCTTCTCCCTCATGGTTTCAAGTAGTAGTTTCTGGTTGGACAGTTAGTGCTGCACTGAGGGTCATGGGAATTTGGTTATTGAGTTAAAAGTATAAATAATATAGGTGTTATTTCTCTATTGGACTGTTCAGCTTTAATAGACCTTGTAGCAGCTGGATTCATCTCCATTTTGCTCGCTTCTAGCTGCTGGCTAGAAGTGTTGCAGAACTTTCTTTATTTTAATAAGATTTAATAAACAACCAAGCCCTAACACAAGAAAACCATTTCCTTAGTGTGTGTTTTTTAATCCTAGCTGTAAGTGAAACTCCAAACAAACCACTAACTAAGTGGTGCAAACCAGCACCACCTTTACAGCAGTACCTTGGTTGACTGGATGTGCTCGGGCAGGGAGTCAATGAAGAGATCCCCGATGGGCTCCCAGGTCTCCCGCACGCTTTCAGCCTGGTCCAGGGTGGTGCTGAGCTCCTCCATAGCCCCTTTAATCTCCAGCAGCTGCTCCAGGGTGCGCTCAATGTGGCGGTGCTGGTCCACGCAGCGGGCCGTGAGCTTCTCCCACAGCTCGCTGGCCACGTTGGCCTGCTTCCACACGAAGCGGCTGATGTTCTGGATCCGGTGCCGGGGAGACACATCTGAGCAGGAAAAAGGGGGAACAGGCAGCCAAAATGAGAGCCCAGCTCAGAGGAGAGGGGGCAAGGGATGGAGGGAGGACTGGGAAATGAGAGAGAGAAAAATCTAGGGAAAACGGGAAAAAGGGAAGGAAAACAATAATAGTATCCATCTCTGCACCAGCTCCTCTAGGTATCCAGCCTCTCTGTCCTCACAGCAGAAGCTGTGCTGCCTTTTAAAAATCTGCCCCAGAGCACATCTGGTGCTGCCTCATGAGGTGCCCCCATCATGGGCTGCACCCAAAGCCTGTGCCTTTTCCTGTGCCAGTGACACTGCTCTGTGCCAGCCTGACCCTTGGCCAAAGGACTGGGCACGGTGGCGTGAGGGAGAGCACTGATGTGCCACAGCAGCCACCTCCACTCCACCCAGGAGGAGCTCTGAAACCAGAGAACAAAAAAAAACCGGGAGCTTCACAGACCTTTGCTTTCCAAAGTTGGTTCTTCTAATTCCTCAAATGGGTGCTGGGAAAGGAAAGCCTGTGCTGACTCCAGGACAGAGTAAATGTATGGTCCCCGAGACTTCACTTCTTCCATGAAAGCCTGGAGGGCAGATCACAGAGATGAGACAGCAGGCTGACACAGAAAGATGTGTCCTGGCTGCCCCCTTGCCAAATGCTGCAGTGATTTATTCACCCCAAGGCCCAAACTTCACTAGAGGTGATGCCTTAAAACTTTTATATTTTTCAGATTCTGTACTGCATTGATGTGTGACTCTGAACTTCATATAAAGTTAGCAAGTTCTCTTCACAGCTCAGTCACACAAAATAATCCTTTTCCAGCCCCAGAACCAAGGACACCACTGCAGCTTCAGCCCCAAAAAGTGCAAACAGCAGCGAATTTAGGAGAGCAATCTGGGAAGATGGGACTGCAGAACCTGGATCTGGAATTGGACAATTAACCCCAATATGGAAATGGACCAAAACTTACAAAAGTGTGAAAACTTGTGACCCACAGTCCACCTTGGGTGGAACCACAGCCAGGATCTTGTACTAACCAAGGTGAATCCTTTGAAGGCTTTTTGATAAATCCCTACTTTATTCCTTTAACACTGTCCAGCCTCTGTTCCAGGTAGCCTCTCCAGGCAGCAGAGGCACAGAGAGAAGTCAGTGTTAAGTAAAGTATTTTTGCAGTTCAGGGAAGGAATGCCCACATGCCAGAAGGTGGCTCCTGCAGAGGTTTGGCCTGCAGCTTTGCTGGAGTGGGGAGAAAGAGCAGCAAGCCCAGAATGGTGTGTTGAGCCAGGGCTGCACAAGAGGAGCTGTTTTATTTATGGTGCTTCCAGAGGCACTGCTTGGAGATGCTCTTCACTCGTGCAGTGAGAGCATGGCCACGCTAACAATCCTCCCAGCAGCTGCTCAGCAACAGGTCCAGCTGCTGCAGGAGCAAGGAGAGGAACAGCAGGATGCCCCAAAGCAGCACATCTGCCAGGAAGACTTCACAGGCACACTGGTCTGGTGTGTCCTCTCCTCCCCTCCAACCTCAGCTCCCACACCAGTGCTGTCTGCTGGATGGGCTGTCTGTGCACCAGGGAAGCTCCAGCAAGGATGAGGGATAGTAGCAGTAAACATTTTATTTTTGTTTTCAAGGTAAAAAAAACTAAAGCCCAACAGCCACTGGCAGTGAGAAGAAAATACTGTGAACATGGGAGCAGGAAACTCTGATCTGTCTGGATGTACCACAGTTTCAGATATGATGATAAAGTGTTCCTGCAGGCATCACTCATGTCCCAGCCACAGGATTGCCCCTAGACCAAGCAGCCTTCCCAGGCTCCAGGACCCCAAAAACCAGAGCCAGTGAGAGGTAGGATGTAGGGAAGCCCCTACAAAGGACAGAGTTCACTGGTGACTCGAGGCTGTAATGTGTGTTTTGTCTAAAACCAGCTGGGCTCTGCCTTTCCTCAGGAAGCAGATGGACACGCTCAAGGCCTGGCTGTGGCATGGGCAGTGACAGGAGGCAGGGGTCCCAGCAGGGCTGCCCACCCCAGGGCAGGCACAGGCACAGGACAGGAACGCACCGCGTGTGTCTCCTTCTCCTGCTGCACCAGGAGAACATCCCCCCGCAGGGGCAGCTGCGCCGACAGCTCCTCATCCTTCTGCCCCAGCCAGTCAATGATCTCCTGCAGAGGCACCTGCAGCTTCCCACTGTGGTCAGAGAAGGCCTCCAGCCGAGCCCTGGCACGAGAGCAAGGACAGTGAGATGACAGACAGACAGACAGACAGGAGAGGAGCAGGCTCCCTGAGGAGGGGAAGCACAGCACCATGGCTGGGTGCTGACCCCCAGGAGCTCCTCAGGGACTGGCAGCACCCCTTAGCATGGGCTGTGCAAGACCCCCAGCCAGCAGAGAGGTCCCACTGCCAGGTGGGGTGAGGCATGGAGGCACTGGGGACAAGAAGTAGAAGCTGCTCCTCACCCTGGAGCCAGAGCAGAGGACAGTCATCCTGTGTTTGCCTGTGGGTCAGAACTGCTCTGGCTAGCAAGGGGGGCTTGGAATGGCATTTATATGTCTGGGCAGCTTCCAGGAGCCTTGGATTAAGGCAGGAGACAATTAACACGCCCCAGTTAAGCCCTCTGTCATGCTGGCTGTGGAGCTGCAAACTCTGAGGGTCTGGAAGGCATGTTCCCCTCACCCAGTGGAGAGGGCTCCCAGCAAAGGGACAGGCACAGAGGAGGTGGAGGCAAAGCCATGGGGCAAAAAGGGACAACTGTAGAGTTGGGAGAGAATAGAAAGAGCAGCAGAAAGCAAGCAGGAGGGAAGGAGAGGAGGGAGGAGAGGATGGGATGGGTAGAAACGGAGGAGATGCTTTCCAGCAAAAGGAGATTCAAAAGTCTGTGAACCAGAGGGGGAGCTGAGCCAAGGTCACTGTGAATTCATGTGGCTCATCAAGCAAAAAAGTTCAAAACCCTCCTGACAATCACAAGCAGCAGGCAAGGCTGGAAGGCCAGGCCAGCCTGGAGCTTGCTCCAGGCAGGACTCTTACCGAAGGCTGTGGGACTTTTTTTTGATCTCGTTCCAGCAAAGATTCATCTCCAGAGGGGCCTGGGGCCCGGCAGCACCGCTTGGAGCCCGGGGGGTCACACACGAAGGTCCTGCACCATCCTGTGAGGCTTCAACCTGGGCAGAAACAGAACCAGCTGCATCCAGAGATTGCTGCCTGCTGCTTTGGGAACTTGCTGGGGACACCCACCCTGCTCTGCCCTAACCCTGACTGGCTCTTCAGCTCTCAAGGGGGCTGCACTGGTCTGTTAGCAGCTCCCAGGGAACTCCTGGCTGTCTCTGGAAGAAGGATGCAGTGCCAGCTCCAGCAGCACTAAGAGCAAAGGTTAAAGGGAGGGCTTACTGCACATCTCCTGCTCTCCTCAGTTATCCAGCAATGAGCTTATCTCACTGAGAGCTGTTAAGGCAGAGCTGGTCCTTATGTGTCACACTGCCTGCAGGGCTAATGATGATTTTTCCCATGTTATACAGAGCTGCTGTGCTTTGAGAGGAGGCTGATCCTGCTGTTCCTAGGGACCAAGGGGATCTGCCAACATCCTTTTTGCCATCCCCAATGCTGAGACTTGCCACCTGCTCCTCTACAGAGGCTCCAGGATATTCCCTGCCTGCATGGCAAATCTGAGAATCCACTTCTCCTCCACAGATGCTGCTTCTCCTCCGCAGCTCTCCAGAATGAGCAGCCGTGGGAAGGGTGCTGCAAAGGGCCATGGAGGGAAGACAGCTGATCCTAACCCAGCCCCACAAGGAAAGCACATCCAGCTGGGAAAACTGGGTTCAGATCCCTGGACAACAAATTCTTGTTGAAATCCTCTCCTGAGCCTTTAGCACTGTATCATGCCCCTGCTCACAATGCACTTTGCTGCACATGCTGGTGACAACAACACACAGGAGCAGAAGCCCCTCACACAGAGCTCAGTGAGAGGGGATTTTTCTCTCCAAAAATCACAGTTTGTTGAGCAAAACACATGGACACATTCCCATAAGTGAGACATCAATGAGCTGTGTTGGAGTAATGGCAGCATTTCGATCGAATGCTGCTTTGATATTAGAGCTCGCTTGAGATAATTATCCCCAGGTGCTTAATCAACCATAATTAAATGTGTTAGTACTTTCTAAACAGCATACAACAGGCCAGATAAGGGCAGCTGCCTCTGGGGGAAAAGCAGCAGCTCTTTCAAGGGGAATGTGTAGCTACTTGTCACTTGTGCTGTCCAAGGGCTCGTGGAGGTGTCTGGAGAAGCAATTCAGCCAAGCCGAGGAAAACAACAGGCAGGAGAAAACAACCAGACAAGGAATTTGGCTGCACAGCTAAAAATACCCCCTCCACACCAGTTCTCAGAGAAAAATCAAATGATCGCCAAGACTGGTGCTAAGTTTGATTCATCTAAAAACATCTAACCGGCTGTTCTCTGCCTCCCCATCCTGCCACTCCAGAAACACCATGAAAACAGAGAAAACCATCACCCACAGAGTTCACAGGATTCCTGAGGCCACGAATAATGATCCACTCAAGCTAAAACTGCTGCTTGCACATAGGAAAATCAATACTCTGCATGTGCAGGTGCTCATGGCACTGAAGTAGGTCAGTGCCAGGGCACTGCCAGGGAATGCTCCAGCTCTCCCTCTATCCCAGGGGATACCAAAGGAAAGGATCAGCTCTACCTGGGTGCAGGCTCTGCAGACAACACAGTCCTCCCAGCATCATTTAATAAGTTCAAAGCCCACCATGCCTGCAACTCCCAAGCCCTGCAGATAATCATGCAGCAGTGACCAAGCATAGAGCAGGTGCTGAACATCTGCTTCCCTAGGACAAAACCCCTGCAAGCAAGCAGAGGGAGAAACAAGTGCATTCCCTCTGAGCATCCCCTGAGCATCCCCTCCCCTGCACCCTGGGCAGGTTTATTTTGGGAGCAGAACACTCACGCGGGCTGTGCGAGCGCATCCCAGCCGTGCTCCGGGCTCCCGGAGCAGCGGGCATCCCTGGAGCTCCCAGCAGGGCAGGGACAGGCTCTGGGTGCTCTGGGTGCCCGCAGAGCAGGGCACTGACCCCCCAGGAATGTGCAGGGGGGCGGCCTCGCAGCCAGCCTCAATCCCAGCTTTGTCCAGCGGCATTCCAGCAGCCTCCGACCTGCCCCAACCCCCTGGCTGCCCTCAGAGCACAAGGAGGGCAGAGATCTGCCCTGCTGCAGGGCAAACCCACGTGGGGCAGCAGGTGTGTGAGGGGTCATTGCTCTGGGCACTGGGGAAAACCCATCCCTTGTGCTGGGATGGCCAGCAAAGACCCTGGCTCAGATGCTGGAGCACACACAGGGGTGTTTGCCAGGGAAGGGATTTATCCAGGAAATCATCCCATCAAGCCTCAGTGACCCAGAAGGTAAATGGATCTTGAGATCTAATCCCAAAAAAAGTCAAAGGTGTCCTTGTTGTCCCCCACGTGCCCCAGAACAGTGCTGGGTACCAGCAGATGTTAGTGCCAGCCTGGACCAAGTGCAAATAGTTTCTTTTTGCCAAAAAAGCTCTGGGCTGGCTTCTTGTGTCCCCCACAGTCCTGATGCCCAAAATTTTTATCATGCTCTCTTCCACCTACAGGGAATGAAAGAAAAGCTCCCAGTATCTCTCCCTCTCTTTCCTGCCTGCACATCTGAGGGGTGCTGTCCCTCCCTCTGGGACCAGCTCCTCTCCTCAGCATCTCCCAGCTCCAGCAGAGGGGACAGCAGCTCCCAGACTGGAGGAGGGGGCTTCAGTGAGGCCAGGACACAGCTAAGGATGTGTTGTCTGCAGCTTGCCAAGGGCTTTCAGGACTAGCAAGGACAAGAGAGGGAGGCATTTCCTAGGTGGGAACAGCAGCCCCTTCAGACAAGGGGAGCTGTCAATAACAGTGCTCCTGCCCCAACTCCCCTCCTCTCTCCCAGCAAATCCCAGGGCTCTGGTCCCCTCACAGAGGCTGGGACTGCTCAGGCAGGTCAGGAAGGCTTTTCCCTGCTCATCTTGTTCTAGCCCTCTCCCTCCTCACTTCATTTGAGGGGCTGTTTATCAGCCACCCGTGCACTGGCCTGGCAGCAGCATTATATCAGCCACCCTGGGGCCAAGGAACCTGACTCAGCCACCAAGAGCCTCCCCCTGCCTCATTCTTGCATGCTGGAGCCTCTCCAGAGACAGCTCTGCCTTCCTCCTGCAGATCCCAGAATGGGTTCAGGCTGATGGTCAGCCACAGTAAGGAGAAACTTCATGCTCAGCCTTTGCTTTTTATGCCTGAAGTACAGTGAAAAAAGAAAAGGCAGAGCTGGGACCTCATTTGTCCTGGGAAGAACAGTACCAGAGCCCAAGGGAACCTTTGGCATCAGTGTCCAGTCAGGTGGGAGGAACCCTGGGACCAGCAGCTGCAGACAAAGAGGGATCCCAGCCTGGCAGAGCCCAGGCAGCATTTCCCCACACCAGAGGTGCTAAACCACCTCCTGACAGCTCAGTGCAGAGTGCAGACAGCTGCCAGCACACCTTTCTGTTCTTCACTCTGCTCTGCCATTTACCCTGGGGTCCCCAGAGATCCTCCTGCCCCTCTGGTGAGGAGCCTGGCCTGGGGCTCAGAGACCCTGGGGGAAGGAGACAAGATCTGTCCCTCAAGATAACCAGATTAGTAGGAGGTCAGATTCCTCCTCTGCCTTACAGCATCCACCAGGGGCTTATTTCCAAGCTCTTCTCTGCAACAAGGAAGAGTAGAAAACCTACATTTTCATCAAAAGCTTACATTCTTCCAAGTTTCCAGGAAAAAAAAAAAAAAAGCTCAACCAAATACATAAGAGTTCTTAACAGTAGCCTCTCATTCTTTGCTGTGAAAGAGGCTTGAAATCCAGCTCTGCAGGTTGTCTCTCTTCCCCTACTTTGGGAAACACTTTGCATCCAGAGTGCTGGAGGAGAGCACAGCTCTCCTTAAGTGCAGCTGACAGGGGGCTGGAGCTGACAGTCTTCCCTGCCAGCAGCAGCACAGGGCCTGCTCTGCCCCACAGGAATCTGCAATCTCCACAAAAAGCTGCCAAGAAAAAGGCCCCCAGAGCCAGCTCTTACCTGGGACAGCGGGCGGGCAGCGCTGCTGTGCTGTGCCTGCTCCGGGATGTGCCACTCAGGACATCGTGGGAGGACATAGAGCCATTCCTGCATCACCAGGGGCTGCATCAGAACTGATGGTCATGGGGATGGAGCACCTGAAAAGCAGTGTTAGAGTCCCTGGGTCACAGAGCTGAACCCCTTCCCAGCTGCCTGGAGTGCTGCCTCCATGGCAGCTGGAGACTAAAAGAAGCATTTTAAAATTTAATATACTTCTGCTAGTGTTGCAGTCTAAACATCCAATTTTTTTTTCCACCTGGTTATGTAATTTGTGGTATTGATACACTGTTAGTAAGTCCCACAGGTTATACTGAACTTTTAGGAGGGATTGTGTTTCTTGAACTGTACAAGATGCCCATGGTTTAAAGAAAGGCAGAGAGGATCCCACTGTCATGACCATTGTCCTAGTTTTGGTTGAGATAACATTCACTTTCTTCCTAGCAGGTGGTGCAGTATGGATTTTAATCCAGAGCAATTCATGTTTAGACAGAACAGACATATCCCCATAACAGACATCACTTTCAAACATATTTTTTCCTTTTATATTCAGAAGGCAAATTGCCTAGAGCCCCAGCTTCATGTATCACATACTGTGAGCTAGCTTTTTATGAGTTTTTGCTCATTATGAGCTATAAAATTCCCTTCATTATACCCATTTTTGAACTGCATGACCTGTAAAGCCAGTTAGCAGTGGCCCCTTGACTATTCTATAGATCAGAAATGCAGCCTCTGGTCACAGCACTGCTGGGTTTTGTTGTTTGGACACTAAATTAGCTAAAATTGGGATTTATTTCATTGCCAGCACCATCTCAGCTTTACAGAAAGCCATGAGAAAAAAAGCTCAGGGAAAACTTGGTGACTTCTTTCTTACTTTTAGAAGGTAAAAATCACCTGCTCCAGCAGAGAGAGCTCATGTCTGCATGGAGGTGAGGCTGCTTTCAGGGGATGAGTGATGCTGAAGGAAGAAGGTTGTTGACTGCTTCACACCCAGTTGGGGGGAATCCTCCTGCTCAGCCCTGGCAGGAGCAGGCAGCACATCCTGCACTGGTAGCAGCCCCACTGGACAGAGGGTGAGGAGAAATCCCCCTGGCCCTGTGCACACTGCTCATCTCTGACACTCTCACATCCCTCACTCCCCTGCCTGAGCTTTCACTGCCTCTCTCCCCTCAATTACACACATTAAGAGATTATCCTGTTATGATATTTTTTAATCCCTTAGTGATTTTTACAGCCATAATTCTCTCCCTTTCCAGCAGAACAGCCTGTGCTGAGCTCTCCAGCAGGCTGACAATCCAAGGTCTCATCCTCTCCCTCTCCTGCCCATTAGCACCAATGAGCACTGCAGGCTGTGTGTCCCTGCTCCTTTCCCCATGCAGGCTGGGGATTATGAGGGGATTATAAAACCCACATTAATAATTATGAATTCCAGGGTTTTCAAAGCCACCCAGCCTCTTGGGGCAAATTCACCACACCCAACTCCAAGGGTACAGATTTCTGACAGAAGGTAATAAATACCATACACAGAGCCATTTGGGCTCTGTTCCTCTGAATGACCCCTGAATGACTTTAAATCCAGCTGAGACACAATTGCCAGGGTGTGGAAAGCTATTCTTCCCCAAAGCCTCTAACAGAGGAGCTCCTTGAAGTCCTCCAGGGATGGCAAAGCCCATCAGGACACAGATGGCACAGGGAACTAAAGCCTGTCCAAGGCAGCAGTCACAGAACAAGTGCCAAGCAAAGGGCCCTGCCCAGCCACGTCCTGTGCAATTCCTTGCTGCCACAAACACTAGAGCAGGTTGGAGGGCAGTGGCTCAGCTGCCCTTTGCCACTCTGCAACAGCAAAGACAAAGCCCAGAGGTAGAGAACCCAGATAATGTGGAAGTGACTGAGCTGCACAGCAGGCAGCACAAAGGAGGACACTGAGGGGGAGAGAGAGACAACCAGACAGAGAGGCACGTCTGCAGGCAAGCCAGCAGCTCCACATGACCTCTTGCCAAATTCCCTGCTATTACTGGAACCAAGCAAGGAGAAATGCTCCTGGATCTGCTCTGCTTCTCTGCTGAGGCACACAGAACAGCTCCAGTTCTGGCACTCCTACTTTAGTGCTTCCGTAGAGATCTGTGTCTGGGCACTGCAGCATGTGGAGTAGAGATTTTGTGGATGCCTCCTGGCTAAATTCCTACTGCCTGATGCCTATTCCTGTTCAAGAGCCAAACCTGTGATCCACTTTGCCTCTCCCACACCTCCATTCATCTTCTGCTCTCTGCTTTAGGTTGGTGCTGGAGACCCAGCACACAACAGCCAAGGTTCAGCATCAGACAAACCAGATTTAAGTGCAGACAACAAAAACATCATCCCCACAGCCTACTCCAAGCCTCTGCTTGAAAAGGAGTTGAGAGATCCTCCTTTGGAGGACTCAGGGAGCAATGTGGTCAGGCTGTTCAAACAGATGTAAGGTGAGCTTGGTCCCCTGGGCACATTTCTGTGCAAGCAGAACAAACATCAAGGCTCAGGTGAGCAGAATTTCCACAGGTGGATGCTGCAAGAAGCAGCTTAGAGTCACCATGGAGCAGGCACTGGGGCACTGCACTCACACAGAGGAGACAGCAAGCAGGGAAACCTCTTCCACTGATGTCTCCCCTCTGATCTTTGCTGGATCAGGTGCACTCCAGGCACAAAGGTGATCAGATCAGTCCTCAGAAGCATCAGGTACAACCTCATTACCTGCACAACTCATTACCATTTGCATCCTCCCCTGAGAAAAGCACCCAACACTTGCCTCTGCTCTCAGTACACCCCAAGAAATGAAGCAGAACACCTTCCACAGTGCTGTGTTACAGCTTCCAAACACTTCAGTACCCAAGCCACTACCAAGATGGGATCTTGATGATCCTCTAGTTGAAAAATGAGAAAGCCAAAAATCTGGATGCTACATTTCAACACTTAAATGCGTAGGCATTAAAGTGTATTAAAACCAAAATAATTTCCTTTTTTCTCTTCCTACATGAGCTGCACCTGTTACAAATTCAGCACTGGAGAGCCTGTCCCACTCCCTTCTCTCCAGGCAGTCTGACAAAGGCACCTGGAAAAGCCTTTGCTCTACCAGTTCTGCCACACAACTCACTGCTCCACTCAGGGAGCTCTGTGCTTTCTGTGCCTTACAGACCTGCTGCAGCAGCATCCCTGGCTGTCCCAGCTCCTGCAGCACCTCTTCTCCATCCCAGCCAAAAGGAAGGTGACAGCTCACCACCACTGCACACAGTGCACAGCATTCTCCAATTTTGCTGCTTTTCTTTAGAATCCTCCTGATACAAACCCATATCCAAAACTCTCCCAAAAGTTAAGGGAATTCACACTGCAGCTGAACCTCCCTGGCTAAAGGAAACCCCCAGGATTAGAAACCTGTCACAGGAAGTATGGTGTAATGTCAGATGTTGAATTTCCAGCTCTATAACAGCAGCAAACCCAGCATACAGGCCAAGAGGTCTCTCAATCACACGGTTTATGCTTTGAATTGCTAATTTCCTCCTAAACATTCTTTCCTGAAACTTTTCACTTCAGATCTTGGCCTATAAGGAAAAAAATATGGGAACATCTTGAGGCAAGGCAGCTCAGCCTTTATCCCACGAGGAGAGTGGAAATACAAACATGTTCCCTGCTGCTGGAAATGTTAATGACTGTGTTGTTGTTTAACTTACTGTACAGAGAAGTAATAACATTTTAGCTCAGCATGTTCAGTGTCCTTTAAGGGGAAAGGTGGGAGGCTTGTGGATATTTCAGAGTTCAGCTCCCAAGCAGATGCTAACAAAGGCAGCATTCCCAGGCTGACAGACAGCAGGACTCCCTCGGCAGCTTAACAACACATCCTGTTCCAGCAAAAATTGTTTTCTGCACTTGTAAGTAAATAATTTAAGCCTGAGATCCAGGGCCAGACGACCTACTTCCCAAGACCCACTGGTCAAGGTTTGGTGAGAGAGAAGCAACCTTTGTCCCACTGAAATCAATACAGAAATAACACAGTTCACTCTCAGAGCGTGGGCCCTTAATCTCCATCTCTTTACAAACCTGGAATAGATACCCAAACACACTCCCACAAAAAATCATCCCAACATTCTCCTGGTTGTTATGTGCTCCCTGAAAGGGGACTATCAGCAATCTTCCATATGTGGGAGCATTTGCAACCCCATCATATGAGTGCTAAAAATCCCAGAGACCAAAGCTGCCACTGGGCTTCACACTGCACTGCCACCAAAGAAGCAGGTCCCCTTTATTAATTAAAATGAAGTGTGCTTCAATTAAGCACCTGTCCATAAGAAGTAACATAAAACCTTTGTACTGAGCAAGCAGCACAGAAGATGTGTTATTCACTGAGGGTGGGTGAAGTGGGGACTCTCACCTCTAATGAGCTCCTTTCTTAAATGGCCACTTGGACTTTGAGCTCATAACCAAAATGTCATTTTAACTCAATGGATAAACAGGTGCCACACATCTTAATAAGGAAGCAGCATCTTTTCCCCTGGCTCACTCACTCTCCATTTTCCCAAGCAACAGAATATACACACTCACAGTCTCAAACTGAAAAATTTCACCAGTTGGCTTTGCACTAGGAAACTGTGATGATGATGTCCCCACCTCACCAGGTGAGTGTGGGTGTATGCCCACAACATGGTCATGCAGAACTGACTACCCCTCTCTCTGCTCAAAAATAACTTACGGGATTTTTTAAGGGAAGATTGAAAAACCTAAATTTCTTTTGCATGTTGTTTCAGACTCCCAGGTGGGTTTTAAGTTGCTCTCTCTAAAACTCTCTTTTTCTAGGAACTTTTCCCATCTCTTAGCAGATTAAAGCACTGAAATAATGACTGAGCAGGCAGAGGAGGCAGCTGTGAGCCCACAGCCCTGCTGTGCTGGACACAGAGGAGCTGCTGCCTGATAGACCTGACAGAGGGAGCAGGAGAAGGGCAAGCAGCAACCTCCCAAAAGGGACAGCAGAACAGTGGGGAAATCACTTGCTTCATGACTGAAACAAGGCTGCACCAAGCATAAAAATGGAACACATTCCTTCAGAAATGTGGCTCCTGTAACCCTGAAACCTGCCAACTTAAACCAGTAAAACCCTCAAGCCTTGTCTTTGCCTTTCTCCTCCAAGCACCTGAACTTTCCCTTCCCTGCTGCTGGAAGCAGCAAACAAGTTTAGCTGCATTGTGAAAAGCACATCACCCATTTGCCATGCTGTGTAACTGATCAACAACAGTGGGAAGAGCACACCCACACTCAGCTGTGATGGCCAAGGTAATGCTGCTGACTCCTGGCTTCCTTGGCACTTTGCTTCTCATTCTCACTGTAAAGCTGGCACCTGCTTCCCTAAACTGAATACTCTGCCTTGCCTCTAAGGTCATCTTTATTATAAACTCCCTGCCAAAGCACAAGGGTCTCTGGCCTTCTGAGGACATGAATTTTATGATCAGGCTGTGTGTCCCATGGAGTCACATTTCCTTTCCCTATTTGAGATGTATCAGAGTGACCTTATTCTTACGCAAAGGGAAACGGCAAAGGAAAATGGGATGGATCTACTTTGGCTCAATTCTGAAAAGATTGGTTTCATCTTCATACACCTATGAAAATGAGAGTTTTTTGAAGACTGAATTCTTTCTGGTCAGTATGTCTTATTTAATGAGACTTATAATTCCCCTCTTATGCTTTTATCATATCATATCCAGGCTAAAGTAGAAGCCTTGAATATATTTCTCAAAACACAATTATATTGAGAAATTCACCATATGTCTCCAGAACTCAGGACTTTTGTTTGAATCCATTCATTTAAACCCTTCTCTGTCTCACTTTGTTTAGTTTTGCAAAGAGCCACTCCAACCTCAGCAGCCCCATTCATAGTTAGAGTCCTGCCAATTTTAGAGAGCAGCATTGATGTGCCCCAGGTATTAATCCAGAGACGTGGTCCTCATCTCATCTCAGCTCCTTCAGCTGACAGAGAGGACCTGAACACAGCATCACATCAGAGCACCCACTCCAACACTTCCCCTCCAAGCACTCCAGGCACCCACATTCCTGGACACTGCTGCAGAATGAGGCTGTGGTCCAGTTCCTTTCCCGAGTGCCACCACATCCTTGCTGTCTCCAGAACCCTGCCTGGACAGACACAGCAGCAGAGAAAGCAGCTTTCAGCACGGGGAGCTGGCAGGGGCAGGAGGGAGATGGCACCAGAGGCACAGCAGGCACAGGAGCCACACATGGGTGCCAGGAGAATGGGAACCCTCCCAGCACAGCTGAACCTTGTGGCTGGGACCTCACACAGCTTCTTCAACAAGGGCTCTGTGGTCAGGCAGGAAAGGCCATTCATGAGAATAATCAAGCAAGAACTCTCACAGGTCCAAGATAGAGGTGAGCAGCAGCAGGAGAGCTGTGAGGGACCTTGGATTAGGGCACAAGGAAAACAAACTGACAAAAAATTGACTACACTTCTGTTTTTTGTTTTTTCCCCTTCACTAAAACCCAAAATACAAACACACACTGGTTTCTCCCAGAAAAAGCATGGCATGTAAGGGTGTGGGAGTAATTGCTCCACACCCCTGTCACTGCACATGGGCAAGCTCAGCATTGAAACCCCACAAATACAATGCTGGCACTTCCACCACTGGACCTCCACAGCTGTGATGCTGTGCTGGAGGGGAGGCTGAAGGAAACAGGCTGGACTAGGGACCTGTAATAATCTGTGGCATAAAATCTTGAGAAAGCACAGCCCAGGCTGTCCTGTCTGGCAGGGAGAGGGAGGCAGAGTGCTGAGCCCTGGGGAGCAGGAAAGGTCCTGTGCTTCCTGCAGGCAATCCTGCAGTCGGTCAGGGATGCCTGCATCCAAGGGAAGGTCAGTGGTGGCAATATTAGCCCTTGAGAGGGGAGGAGAAGGAGGAACGATGAGTGGAAGGAGAAGCTGGGGGAGGGGAGGGCGGACACATAAAGGAGCAAGGCTGGACCGTGCAAGGTAGTGAATGGAAAGGGCAGACCTGGGACTGTGGGCTGATCGTGGCTTGCTCCGTGAGGAATATTTGGGTCCTTCCTGCCTGATCCTCCCAGGAAGATGCTAGAAGGCCACCGTGCACCCTGCCCGGAGCAGCCCTTCAGCCCAGGCGGAAACACTGCCAGGCTAAATGAGCCTTCAATGTGCAAAGCATCAAAGCCGTGAAACTGGGATGCTGGAGGCTGCTGTTTGCATCGGGAATCCGCATCCCTAACTGGTCCCCAGCCTCTCCTTTGTGGAAATGGTCTTGGCCACCTCTCTTGCTCTCACCTGACACCTTTCTTTTCTTCTCTGCAAGTTTCCTCACCCGCACATGCATGGGCAGCGCTGCTGCCAAGGGACACACATACACACGCACACCCCCAAAGAGCGCATTTCCCAGCTTAAACCATCTGCCCAAATATCTCCCCTTTTCCAGCCCAGCCAGGATCTGAGTGGCAAACAAATTTTGTCGTGGCCTACCTTCCGAGTCGGGCAGGTCCAGGGCGCGGGGGCAGCGGGCTCGGGGCTGGCTGTGTGAATCAGCAGCGGAGTCCCTGTGCCAGGGATGCATGCTGAGCCCCGGCACCGCTGCTCTCCTCCTCCACCGCCCCGGCTGCTGTGTTGCTATGCGATCACAGCACCGCGAGCAGCATCTCGCCGAGCCTCCGAAGAGACACCCTTGACTCGGCAAAAAAAAACCACAGCGGGCAACGAGGACGAGCCCGGCAAGTGCCCGGCCCTTGGCAGAGCCCGGCCGGCGATCGATCCGGAGGAGGACAGGGAGAGGAGCGGGGATGCAGAGACGGGCACGCACGGGAGGAGGAGACAAAATACACATGGAGAGGGGGAAAGGAAAGGGAGGAGGGGAGATGTACAAACACGGAAAGCGCCGTGGTCTGACCTCTGGAGACCTGACACGGGCTGCTGGGCTCAGACACGCTTCCCGCCGCTCGCCGACATCTCCCACCGCCTCCCGGGGCTGGCGTCTCTCATTTTAGGTTAGATATGGCCACGCGTGTGCTGGGAAATGCCAGACACATTCCCCTCCTTCCTTAGCCACAGTTTGGGTATCTGACACAAGATTTTATCATTTAAGAATAGCTCGTTTTAAAATTAAAGTTAAGGAGCAAAGATAGGATTATCATCTAATTTCGGATGTGCTTCCTATTCTTCTTAGAAAATAAAAATAAGTAGAGGAAGGAGGTAATTTTCCAGGCTGGGGAGATCTTTTAAACGTATCCGTCTTTTAGGTAAGGGTATCTCGTCTCAGCTCACAAGAAACAGGATTTGAGCTGCTAGCTTAGCTGAGCACACAGACACAGAGTTGGGATTTTGGTCCATATATAACAGTTTACAGTTTTTTTAGATCATTCCACCCAAGGGTTTCAAACTGCCCAAGTCACCAAGTGATGCTATTTTCATATAAAACAAAAAGAAACAGAATTAAATTACTTGGTGAGAATGAGGATTCAAATGTAATCCCAGCTCTGTGTTTTAAGCACTAGACTGTCTCAGCCTTTCCATGGGAAAATTAAAACTCAGGAAATACAATCTTCCTGGTCCTTGTCAGAACAGTCTTTAGTGAGTCTTAGCCCCTTTTTTCCCCCGGAGTTGACAGACTAAAGATGTTAATTTTCTGCTCACACAGTCATGTTATCCAGAAATATCAGTGCTGTTTGTAAACATTTTCCATTTCTATACATTTATTTCCCAGCTCAAGCGTATCCCAAAATGCAGGTTCACTCAGCTCACTCAGACCCAGTAACAGCTTCACAACTCCACTACATTCCTGAAAAATCACTTCTGGCCAAGCCAGCAATGGAAATAACATCTGGCAAACTCTGTGCAGCATCACAAGGCTTCCTGCAGGTTTAAGGGCAGTGGTCAGGAGATGGTGCTGCACAGAGGGACAGTGCCCAGCCCACCCCAGGGCAGCGCCCAGCAGGGTGGGGAGCCCACGACCACCTTTCAGCCAAAGAGCAAAACTTTAATCCCACACCATGGGGATGTGAATGGATCAAAAGCTTTTCCAGGTCACCAATTTAAACATGGCGAAGATATAAAATTCAAATTACAGTTGATCTTGTGGAAAATACATTTGAGAGAGTCCTCAAGAAACCAGTGAGCTCCTTGTGATGGTATCAGCTGGAACCTGCAGCAGGTGGGTGGCTGACCCTCAGGAAGTTCTCCCTTCATCCTAGATGGGTGCACCAGGAGTCAGGAGCAGAGCACAGTGAGGCACAGAAGACCCATGTAACTACACTAAAATGAGATTTTTATTCCTTATGGTTGGTTCCAAAAGGAGCAACACTGAATACTTCAAGTACCAACCCAAGAATTACTTATTCACTCCACACCTTCTGCTCTTAAAAGCTTCTTCAATAGATTCTGCTTCCACAACAGCTGTACTGATGCAACAAAATCCCTCCTGGAAAGCTGTATTTAGACAAAAAAAAAAAATCCAGATATGGATCAGAAGAGAAAAATGAGCAGAGACTCTGCTGGGCTATTTTTGTGCACACACACAAATAATAAATCTTGGGTTAAATAAGGAGAGTGAGGGGAAAAATAACAGCAGAGTCTGGAAGAGCTGTCCAGGCAACTCCACAAACACCAGAGAGACACGACCAAATCTGATGGCAGCATGTGTCTGTCACCACCAGCATCTGTAAGGGACATGACAACATGGATAAACATATCAAGGCAAGTTACACATGCACACAAGACAGACATCAGCACAGAGATATGAACAGACAGCATGAACCACAAAAACAAGGTGCTTTGCAGTACAAGCATCCTAAATTATTGATGGTTTAAATGCAGTAGAGAAAAAAAAAATCTCTTGTGTCAGTTTAGTTGAAAAACCAGAATCTATGCTGGGAGAGTTGCTTCCAGGGCTGGGAATGTCTTCCCAAGTTCTCCAATACTTTCTGGTTTAAGGATATAATTAGGGCAAGGAGAGGAGGAATTCAGAACTCAAAGGGAACGAGGGAGACCAACTCAGATGTGTCATAATCGCAGTTTTCACATAAGCACTACAACTTTTTTAAGTGTTTGAGAAGGCTTCTGAGATGAGAGGCTAAATTTGGTGTGCTTTGAGTTTTGAAGAGAACTTCAGCCAAAAAAATCTCCCAAGGAACTCTAAGAGCTGAGCTTCCAGAAGATACAGTGGAACTTACTTTATGTGTACCCCTAATGAAACATTCCAGATATTTTATGTTTTATGAAACAGCAAATATGTACCTTGTTGGCAAAACTAACAATGTCCACCCTTCCAACAGGGACACCTCAAGATGCACAGTGCTAAATACAGTGTACAATCATACAATGGGTAAAAATTGGGACAAGTTCAGGCTTGAACATAAAATTGACATATATATATAGAGACACACACACTGACAATATTTTTAGTTTGAAAGTTTTAAAAGCTAGAAATGATTGCTGTATTTGCTTTCAACCTAAATTCTGTATTACATTCTTCATATACAAAGCCATTATTATTAGTAATTTGTAAGCTGAAATATCCATGACACTAATTATTCTTGCATTACCAACCAAATAAAAACATTACCTAAAATTCTGGCATTCACATTTTCAATATAAAACTTCAGGGTTCAATATAATTAAAGGCTATTACTTTTACATTGTTCTTCCCATAAGTTCCCACCAATTAAACTTTATCTTCTAAAATAGTCCTTGTCACAGGGAATTGGTTCCCAAAATGTACAGCCTCTTTTCCCTCTTTTGAAACATCGTATCTCCTGAGAGTTCACCCCCTCTGGAACAGAAGAGGGATATTGTTACCATCCTTTGGAAACTTTGGTACATTTTTTTCCCTTTCAGAGTAAACCTCAAATTTATCAATTTATCCCAATTAAGGTGTTTTAGTGAATGATGCTTTACCCAGGAACAGAATGTAAACTTATCCTTGTTAAAAAGAGAATACAGACACCAGAAGAGCACTTTCCCTAGAGCCATACACCCACAGTCCTTGTGGATCCATCTGCTGAAGAAGAGTTTGTTGAGAGTCCTGTGAGCCAGGACAAGGTCCCTTACGGCTTGAAGAAATCCAGTTTCTCCCCAAGTGTCTACTAATCCCTGTTTTCCTGAGACACAGAGCTCCCTCACCTGGGTCTCCTCCTAATTAAAGCATCAGACAGGACTGGGTTCTCTCACAGCTGCCCACATCCAAACAGCTGTACCTCTGTTTTGATTCAGGATCATTATCTCAGTGGTTGTGCTGTTCCTACCTGGGAAGGGGGAAGCCAGAGGAACAGGTTTGCACAAAGGGACAGACCTGCCCATTAATTCCAGTACATTACACAGGCCAGCAGGCTTGGGAGCAGAGCACAAAGAGCCTCTCTTCAACAAGAAGGAACAAAACTAGAATTAGGGCCCCAAGAAAATAATTTAGTTGACTGGATATTGTACCATCCTGGGGGGCTTTTTTGTTTGTTCTGTTTAAATAACTGATATAAAAGAAATAACTCTACCTTTTTTTGTTAGCATCAATAAGCACAAAAACCTTCCCAGAGCAGATTCTACCCTACTGAAAGCATTTAGAAAAACAGCAGGGTACTTTCTAAACACATGGTACCTGGGGTGAGAGAGAAGAATGGGCAGAGAACTGATGCAAGCAGACAGTTGCCATGCACTCAGAAACAGAATGAATCCCCCTTTTCATTTGTTCCCATACAGCCCTTGAAACAATCCCCCCAAACGAGAAATAGAGGCTATAGGGAAGGAAGGGAACCTTTTCAGAGCAGCAAGTACCAAAAGTGGGGTGGGTATCAAAAGAGTGTAAAAGAATTTGGGAGAAGAGATGGAGAAAGAAAGACAAAGGAGGAAATGGTAAAGAAAGCAAAAACATGCAGGAGAGGAGACAAGGCAGATTTCAGGGGCTGTTTTGTTCTTCAAAACCTGTCAACAGTATGCTTTCTTATCCCCCTCCTTATTTACTGGGCTGTGCACTCAAAGGAGCAGGAAAGCAATCACACAGGAGCTGCTGAAGATTCACTTGGACAGAGAACAGAGGTGCCCTAAGAGAAAGGAAACTGCTTAGTGATCCGTGCACAACAAACCATGATGGGGATGATACAGGCCCAGAGACTTGAGAGAGAGGGCTGGGAGGAAACCTGCAGAGAGCAGCCTCTTCCTGCAGAGATCATACTCACAGGCAGCACAGACACTGGAGCAGAGCAAGTCAGACTGCACAGGGATACAGCTGCACATGAAAATCTATGTTCACAGCAGAAGCTTATCCCTGAATTCTTCAAAGGAAGAGCCCAAAGGATTTGGGCAGAGACTGAAATTTTTCAAAGTATCTGTTGCAATTTGCAGCCTAAACCCAGTGCCTGAAGCTGAGGAGATCAGTGACTTAAATATCCTATGACTGAGGCTGTGCTGGAACAGCCCATCCTGTGTCACGTTTCTGGCAGGTACCACAGCTTGCCTGCTGCATACTCACTCATTAAACTGCAGAATGGAATCACACCTCAGCCTACAGATTTCTAAACACTGTCAAGGTTAAAATGGTATTTAGAGCCTGTGTAGGTACCTGCAGCTTTTCTTTTTTTTTTGAAGATGAACTGTTTCGGTTTCTACATTTGTGCATGAGTGAGCCTGGAGATTAAAGCCTTTAAAAAAAAATAAAAAAAAAAATAAACACCTTACCCTCTGTTATGCAGACTTTTTACTCCTACAAGACAGGAAGCTGAGAGGCAGAGAGGCATCCTCACAAGGTACACACCTTGCAGAATGTTATTTATGTACTTCAACACCTCCCTTGCCAACTATAATTACTTGGATAGGTCTAACAGCTACATACAGTTCTCTCAGGAATCCTATGCCCAAAACCACATCACCAAATGCTAAGAACATAAAAGGCAGTCTTGGTCAAAAGCAAGGTTTAGTGGCATCCAACCTTTTTCAGATCATAATTCCATTTTAAAAAACAGAGCCATAATGAGGGAAACCCATCGGTACAACATAAATATTCTTTCCTGGAAGAAAATACTTGAGGACTTTGTTCTTTCAAGATATTCATCATCCAAAGCAAGCTTTATATCAATCTCTGTTGTTTTTCATCCAGACTAGATGCATCCTCTGACTAAAGAGCACATAAAGAGCTCCCTCACACAGTCACTCAGGAGCCATGGAGCTACAAATCAGCCCAGTGTGTATTATTAATGACAAGTTATCAGAAGATCTAGGACAACAGCCAGGCAGGAGTTTCACTCTGCTGTGATTCTGTGAAGAAAATGAACTCTTTGCCAGGTCAGATCCCACAGTTTCCCTTGCTCCTGTCTCCACTGTGCAGATTTGTGATAAGCCATTTTGTCACAGCAGCCAGGAGGTGATTACCCTGCCCTAGAGACCTTACAACTGAGCTTTGCCTAAAAGACTGAGGTAACCACGTGAGGAGACATTGAGTAGAGGCACAAAAGTCTCAAACATTGTATAAAAAAAAAGGCAAAGTGAATTTTATTTTGGTAGCTGTTAAATGTTATTAGAAGAGTTCAGGAGCACCCATATTGGCAGTTGTTAGAGCTGCAGAACAAGCCTCACAGATTCAATTTTCTGAGTGGTTACAGCTGTACCACCTTCTAAATCCTTGGGTCCTGATTTATTCATGGCATTAGGAATGCAAAATGCAAGCAGAGGGAAGTAGGCCAACAAAAGAATAGAAAGCAGGGATACAGAGGAACCAGTTTCTTCATTCCAGCTGAAAACAGGTTGAAATTATTAACTCTCTCTGAGCAAGCTCTCTCTGAAAAGGCAGTAGACTGTGATGCATAAAGATGCACAAATGAGTCTCCCACCACAAAATAAAAATGATGAACAGAAACACAAAGCAAACATGGCTTCAGAAGAAGAATTTGAATTAACTCTAGCCCTAGGCATTTGGATTTTCAGAGGCATAATGCTCACTGTGTCTGACAGGGAGGGGTTAATGGCTTTGGTTTTGTGAACTGGAGACCAGATGTTCAGCTGGTGCAACTCAACACAGATCCATTAGAAATTAGTGGAGCTGTGGCTGCTTGCCCCAGACAGGGTTCTGGCCCAGTACTTTGAAATCCTATTTAATACCCACTCAGAGATTTTTCCAAAGGGAGAGGCCTCCATTTTGGAAATCAGCTAAAAAGCTACTAACAATGCTACAGGATGTAGTTAAACTGAAATGGTGAAGCCATGGCCTGTTTATGGTATTACAAAACCCCAAAATCAAAAGACTGTAGACAAATAATACCTCAGCACATTTGTTTCTGGCTACAATTTCATAGTGTGCACCTAGCTCACAATGGGCAGAAACAGGCATGAGAGGTAAATCACTCATTTGGCACTTACCAGGAAATGGATGGGTCATGACTATGTCCATTTTAGTCCTCAGAGCAGCTGTGGTCAGCCAAGTCTTTTAGCACATGCTTTTAACAGAAAATGGTCTGCAAAATTTACTGAGATGATTCAAATGCAAAGAGCAAGCAGGGGAAAAAAGATAAGAAAATAGAAAAGGTACAGTAGCACATTCCTCCCTAAAAGGGCCATTCTTCCACTCAAGTATAATGCTACTCAGATACTCAGAGAGAAAAGAAGAAAAATGTCCAAATGTCAAAAAAGACAAAAGTTACCACAGCATGAAGAGGCTAAAAGTAGTCTCTAGTGCCCAATAATACCAGGCACATTTTTGCTGCGTGGGATGGATTATAAACAGGCATCTTGTCCAACAACAACAACAACAAAAAAAAAAACCAACAACCACCTAACATTAAGATCAAGTTATCAGTCCCGTTGCTGTAGTTCTGCATCTCCAAGTGCCCAGCCTGTGTACTTGAATATCAAAACTGTGCAGAATCTGCTTAAATACTTTCACAACACAGGGTATAATAAAGACCTGTGATGCTGCAAGTCTTTGATAAAATTATTCTGTTTCCTCAACCAAACACCAACCCCAAGGGAAAACTAATCTCAGGGACCAGTAAATGTAAAACATTCAGTATGTCTTAAAGGATTCTGCTATAAGCTCCTTTAAATACATTTACACATCACACACACTCTTAAGAACCCAGGCATCTTTCACAAGTGAAATGAAGCCTCTGGCAGCACCTCCAGTCTGACAGAAATGCACCTTCCATAAACTCCAAACAACACCCAGCCAACATGAAGTCTTGTCTCCCTGGCTATTGCTTCTTTGAGATGTTCTTCACAAGCTCCTTTCCCCACTGAATGAGGCTGCCATGCACAAATCTGTCAGAGGGAATCACTCCAGCCTTGTTCCTGAACAGAATCCCAGTGTGGAAGTCTGGTCAGCATCTGAAAACACCTGCATGGTGTAAGGACAAAAGCTAAGGGTTAAGGTGTCCTTAGGGACTGCAGTACACAGCCTTTGCAGCACTAGCTGAAATAACATTTCCAACATATTTTTGAAGGTAGCTTCACAGAAAAATTATAGAACTCATTATAAGTTAGGGCCACATCTTGAAACATATCCACTTGAGAGGAATTTTTAATATGTGGAGTTTCTCCTGTTGAAAAAATATAATCAGGGTTTTGAAGATCTGTTTCTCTTGACAAAACTTAGCAAGCAGCACTTATACTACTTGGGATAACACAGATGAATGAGAAGGGCAATACTTTAGACATATTAACCAGATGTACTTGAGCTGAGGACTGTGGTACTCAACCAGCCTGATTTTGAGGGGATGAAGAAAGCAAACATCTTGAGTGGCTCCAGAGTGACTCTCAGGACTGATTCCTTTACTGAATCAAAGTACAGATTCACAATGCAAAATTCAGTATAATCTAACCCAACTCTCAAGTGGTTAAAACCTTGTTTTACAGCAGAAAAATAAAGTTCATTCGAATTTTGGAAACTTCAGTTCGGCTTCTCTCAGCTTCTACTCAGACTTAAAATGAAATGACAGAAGATAAATTTTGTAAATGAGTTTTTTTAAAAAGACACAGAAATATTTTACAGAATATAAATTATACATATGTACGCAAATAATATACAACACCTACAGAGCTAAAAACTCAAAAAGGAAAGCTAGATCTGCACTTATCAATACAGAAAATGCTGAGCTGCTGGCAACATTGTATAAGTGCTCAAATCAATAAATCATCAACTGAACACCAAGCTTTCCAGCTGCACGAAAACATCATTATAACCAAAGTTATAAATTGTTCTGTAAAACTCAAAATGAAATTTCAGGAAGGTCAGCTTAGGTCAGTCTGTTAAAATTCATACAGGATACAACAGGGGATTGGGAAATCCTTGCTCCAATCCAAGATGCACACAGCACCTCTGAAAAGTTGATTAAGTTGTTTCTTGTTACCTGCTGCTGAGGAAGGCAAAGCAGGTCAAGGGTCAACATCACTTATAAATGAAACACCACTGCTCACTGCAGTTTTGAGATGGAAAATGTTTGTGTCTCAATCAAAACACATACTCCAACAGAGAAACACGAGGGTGAAAAAGGTGGATGTTACACAGCAGAGATCACCAGCTTCAGACCAGAGAAGCTTAGCAGGGCCAACAGGGGGTTCAGTGTTAAGGAATCAAGCCAGCCTCAACATCTGTGTCTTCACCTTCCTAAGACAGATGTCAGTACAAAAGTGCAGGTAAGAGTAATTGCTCTGTTTCTCTCCTCTGAGGAAGGAAGAATTATTGACACAGTGTTTTAGAGTCTGCTAGTCTGCTCCAGATGACAGAAGAATTCCAATGAGTCCCAGGGTCATGCTTCCATATTCTCTGCTTTGCTGTAAGTGGCCTGGGAAACACGACTGATGCTGCTCTCAATAAAGACCTTCAGCCCGTTCAAACCTTGCGTGTAGAGATATTCCAGATACCAGTCCCACTTCCTCCCCTGGAAACCAGAAAGAAGAGTCAGATGTGCAGAACAAAGCTTTACCTTTCTTAAGCCAATTTGAAAAAGTCTGCAAACTCTGCCTTCTTGTAGGATAACATCCATCTGTAGTGTGACATCTGTAAATACCCACAGGTGACCAGGGTCACCTGCTGTTCCCAAATGCCCACAATTACATTCTCAGACTGAATCATGATCTTTCTTTAATACTGAAGGTTTTTATAAATCCCAGTTACAGAGAGAGAAAAGTCTGTTGGATCAACAGGGAATATAAACAGGGAACTAAATGAACATGGCTATGAAAGCCTTTCTTCCCCCACTACTGGTGATTCCTCCAGATCAGGTTTGATGCACACTGTGACACAGGAAAGGAAACCAACTGCCACTGTATTTGTTCAGTGGAGGGTTCCTGTTCAAAGCTGTAACAAAGCTACACATCTGTCTCAGAAATACAATATGAAACAGAATTTGTATTATCAATGCACTTGAAGTGCATCAAGAATGTAACTTTTTCTGGAGCCTGCAGAGAACAATAAAAGCCCTGTCCTGACACTGAACTGACTCATGGAGGAAATACATAAAATCTCAAATCACTAGCCACAGATACGTAACTTCTCAGGTGTTGATGTCCTCTTGTTTGGCTTGTTAAGAAAGTGAATCAAAGCCTACAGCTGGAATTTTTCCCCTTCCAAAATTTTTCTAGAGCATTTGTGAGTTTGGTGAATATTACAACCTTATCCTCTTCAACACTGCTGCTGAAAATCACCTGCCTTATTTATTAAAACAAGAATTCTTACCTTAATTAATTTGAAGTTGAAGGTGGTATCACCAGGACAAATCTTAAGGAAAGGGAACAAAACAATATCAAGTCAGATAAAAAGTATGTCCAGGGCTGCTGGTTCTCTGCTAAGTCCTCTCCAAATCAGGAATTGCAGGCATGCAAAGAAATTCAGAGATTTGTAATCCTGCTTCAGAGGGGGCTTCCAGCATCATACCCTGTGCATAAGTGGCAAGGTAACATCTGGACCCTCTTGCCCTGTGCTGCAGCATTACAGAACAGGAACAGGGAATATTCACAGGTATCTTTAGCATTGTCTCTATACAGTGTAAAAGTTCACCTTTCTAAACATTAGAAATTCACAACAATGAGAAAGAGCAAGAGGAGAACTGACACTGAGATCAGTGTTTGTGTTCCCCCAGTGCTGCAGAGCAGTGCCCTCTGGCGCTCAGCACTGCTCAGGAAAACATGTCCCTGCAGCTCAACATTATTTCCTCCTGCCTTAAAACACATTTGTCATAGCTGCTAAGCAAAATTTCTCCTCGTTCTACAATAGGAAGAGAATGCAAAAATTCCATGATTCTAGGAAGCCTCAGAACAAAAATCATGTGGACAAAAGATATGAGATATATACAACTTCTTTCCTTGGTCTAACAAAACCAAAATAGCTTCCCAGAGCAAAGACAAAGTCTGAGTTTAATCAGCAGTAAGACACAAACTAGCTTGGTTCAGGACACTGAGCACATAACAAAGGCAAATCTGTCAAGTGTTCCTAACCAGAATTCTTTGCTTCAACTTCCCAGGTGCCCCTTGCTGCATTCCAGGAGTCACACCTACGCTTGCCTCGAGCCTGCCAGCTTTTCTCACAACAAACTGGCATCTTTGTGCAGCCCTTGGACAGCCTAGAAAATCTGGTTTCTTGGAGCAGCACACACATCTTGGGACAGTAACAGCTCTAGCAAACTGCTCCCTCCACTCTCCAGCAGCTGCACTGAGCACATGATGGCACCCACACTTCAAGAGAACTCCTGGCAGAACTCACACCAGACAAGACAGGGCCATGTTATCTTCCCTCTGTACTTGAAGCAGTTACTTGTATTTCTATTTTAATAGCCAAAAAAGCTATCACAAGAGCCAGAAAGCACTGCTAACAAATTCTAGCATAAACACCCTATATAATTTAACACAGTATTTCTTGACTTTTCTAGAGTTTAAATATTTAGATCACACTGCCTATTTTGTGGAGCAGAATGCACCTTTGGCAAGCTTTTACTGAAGTGTCATTTATTTCATTAACAAGCTATTTTAGTTTTATCTCAAAATTCATAAGTACAAATTCACATTCAAAACTGCTACATTCATAAATTCAACTGCTTTCATATCACACAAAGACTCTTCAAATTGTGCCATTAGTCTGACAAACACAGAATACCACAGCAGCTTTTGAAAGCTCAGTTGCTTCTGCCAGTCAGCCAGGACACAGAGACACCTCTCTAGAGAAACAATCAAGACAGAACATCTGGTGCCATGAAAGAGTCAAATCTTGGCCCACACCATTACCTGCTGCAGGAATTCAATAGAGTAGCCCATCAAGGCTGGATGATAGACAATGTTAAAGCTGTTTTTTAATTCCTTCACTGTAGTTTTACTCAGCAGTTTATCATCCAAACAAAGACCTTGAGGATGAATATCCTTTTGGAATGCACTGGATGTCCACAGACAGCCCACCATAGATATTATGTACTGGTTGTACTCTTTGTACGTCCGGTTACTGAACTTGAATTGCAGGATTTTCTGAGGGGGAAAAAGAAAAATCAATAAATAACATCCTCAAAGCAGCTGTGTGCTCCCTCCAGTCCTTAAAAGATGGCCACCCCTTCCACTCAACCCAATTCCTTGCTGAAGTCTGTTCTAGTACATAACAGATGTGTCCACAATACCTTTTTACTCAGCTCATTTTCTTTTGCAGCTATCAAGTTGGCTCGATACCTGAAAATAAAAAATAAAAAAAAAAGAAAGTTAGAGTCCTATAAATTTTTACTACATGCCTGTGCTGAAAAAAGCTGAAGGAATGTATCAAGAAAACTTATTTCCACCATGAGAAAGATCATCAAACTTTATTGGTGGAAGAGAGAGACATGAAAAAGAATTCAAAGGGACTTTATCACTTGGCAGAGTAGGGACATATCTAACAATATTAGTCTCTTAAATGATTCACACATGACCAGTTTGCCTGGGACAGTCACCTTCATAAATGCAACACACAAGAATGGACATCCAGCCTTAAAATCAGCAGAGAAATGTAGTGTGTTTTTAAGAAGGGAGACTTTCATTCACTAAGCAAAAAAACAGAAGCCACTGGAAGTAATGCAATTTGACAGTTGCTCTATATAATAAGCACGAGCTCCTCTTATTTCCTAGAGACCTTCCTGTCATGTTAATTACCCTGCAGATTCCTTAGAGAAAAAGCCACATGGAGAGCCCTGCACCAGCTGTCAGCTATTGGCCACTCTTCTCCTCAGATGCAGCCACTGGAACTAACAAGACCAAGAAGTGCAGCCTTGGTGGTGAATCCTGCAGAGCAATAAACAGTGCTGTCTTTGGCCTTGCCAGCAGCACAAGGCAGTCCCAAATTCCTGGAGTCTGGAGGTAGAAGAAGTGCTTCCTACTCAGCATATGACAGAATTTGTAAGGAAAAGCTCAAGTGTAGTAGCCAAAGTACAGGAGTGAAAAGTTGTATAGTTACTACTGTTAATTCCAACTGGTTGACTTTAGTTCTTCTCAAAACAGGGAAATAATACCAGGAAAGAGGTCAGAATCCTGTTATTTTGGATAACAGACTGGAAAAAAAAAAAAAAAAAAAAAAAAAAAAAAGAGCAGGAACTAGAGTTATAAAATCCTTTATCATGAAAGCTGGGCACAAATTGAATTTTTACCACAGCAAGAAGCAGATCCCAGGTATTTACAACAATGTAATTTCATTTCCAAAAGACTGAAAGAGAAGAAAAGAAGTCACTGCAGCCTACACCTGTTGTAGTACCTGTACATAATGTAGCAGAGCTGGTTCAAGTTGACAGAATCCATGCTGAGCAGTGCTGGGTAGAAAACCCCAGCAGGAGGCATTATCAGCAAAGGCAGGTTGTACTTCAGGTACATGTCACACACCTGCAGGAATGAAGCACATCCAGGCTCATTATTACTGCCAAAATAATGATTGTTACAAACTACCAAGGAGGTAAAAGCAACAGAGAGCACGACACTGAATTCCAGCCAGATCCATCAACTTCACCCAGAAAGGAAGGCCAGGTATCTTATGCAAGTGTTGTCACCCATTAGTTTTGTGCCTTTTTAATGTACAACTCAGTTACAAATAGATCCCAGAAGTATCATTGTTTTTTCAACTATTCCCAACCTAAACTTAGGAGCTGTTGCTGTTATTACAGCATGGCTGGAATTCACAGTAAGCTCAGCTACATGAGGAAGCTGGAGAATACTTAAGGCTATTTGATGCTGTTCAGTTTGCCTACAGCACAAACTAGGAAAAACACCTTTTTAAGGAAACATTTAAAGGAAAAAAAAAAAAAAAACAACCAACCAAGATCTGTTGTTTGAAATTGAACTGATAATTGTTCTTTTCTTTAAGTCAGCATTAAAAAGATCATTTTATGGCCTACTGTTACTTCTCCTTTCTCAGTTCACCTTTGAATTAAGAGCAAGCACTATCTAGCAGAGTATTTAGTTCTGCCTATAGACTCAACAACAGCAGCTTTCACCTGTAGATCTACCAAGTATTTGCAATATTCTGGTATTTAATCACAAAGTTCTGTAAACTAGAATGAGGAAGATTCAAACAAAATGCAAACAGCCTTATAAGAATTTCCAAAGAAAGACAAACTGACTGGGATACACACCGTCCCATAGAAATCCAGAATGAAGTACAGCAAGAAGCTGGAATTGTTTTCCAAACGCAGTGCAACAGCAGAGATCCTTCCCACAAAGTGAACCAGCTCAGCCACCGTGTTCACTTGTCCAGACAGGGTGGTGTTCCTGCAGCACAGACATGGCACAACATTACAGATACCTCTTTGCAAACAGCAACATGGAAAATGGTAAAACAAAACTGAAGTTTATGCTTTTGCCCCATCAAATACTCAACAACAGACACTTGTTCTTCAATACAGCCAGTAACACACTGTTATCAGCACTGTTACAAACACCCAGCTGTCAGTGTTACAAGGATTTTGAATTCTGGACACTTCAATTTTCAGTGTCAGCAGAACTACTTCTAAAGAAAGACAAAGAACAGGCCTGACAAGGTAGCTTACAATATAGCAGAATCATAACAGCATTATTAACCTTCTGGTTGGTCTTTATGCTGGGTGTTAGAGATAGAATATAGATCTAAATACAGTGGTGAGCAATGCACAGAACATGGCTTGCACTCTTTAAAGACAAACTTACAAAGAAGACAACTCCAAATCCATTTGAAACTCATTGCAATTTAACCAGTTCTGCAACAGCTCTTTCAGGCTCTCAATAACACTGCACTGTAACAGGCAAAAAGAAATCAGGTTGATGACAATTTATACAAGCAAATAATTCCCAACAAAGAATGCTTTGAGAACTGGCATATCCAAGGAAAGGTACCAGGAGTTTCTCAGGAGCAGTGACATGTTGCATGGCCCCTAGAACTGAACGTGTGTGTTGTATATAGCTTTTCCTGGAGAATGTGAATTTCAAGTAGTGAAAAAACTGCAATAAAACAGTTTTAACAAGTACTTGAAACAGCAATAAAACAAATGAACTGTTGTGTTGTGTGCTATCAGTTCTTTTTATCTCCAGTGCCCTAGCTTAATTCCAGTCAAAAAAAGATAGATATCTTAAAGGCACCAATTTCCCAAAGAAGTTAAACTGCAATTACATATTTCATCCTGTTTGGGCACAGACTTCTCAAAAAGATGTTTCCTATACAATCCCTCACCTAGCACAAGTACAGATAGCAGTATCAACTAGAAATAAACAGCTATCGTATTCATTTAAATTACCTTAAAGTAAATAGATGAGGTGAAAAAGAGCTGTGCCAGGGGATCATAGATATATGGCTTAATGTCTGAAAAAAAAAAAAAAAATGAGAAAGCAGTATGATATCAGTGCATAAATTCTATGGACTGAGATATCCCCACTGACCAGGCTCACCCAAAGGATCTACAGCACCTACCAGAGAAACTGCTGATGGAAATCCAACTCAGGAGACTAAGGACTTCTGAGCGGCAGCAGAGGCCATCCCAGAGAGGAAGGGTCTTATACAGGAACTCTTCACAGACAGAAAACCCCTCCTGCAAAGCAGAAGGGAAGCATTCAAAAATTCATCTGACTGCAGCTTGCCACACTCACATCACTCTGAAGAAAGCAAGAGGCTTACGCCTCCTTCCTGCCATACTTGCCAGGACATTCAAGTTATCATTCTTAGATTACTTTCCCTGCAGAAAACAAGGCCATTTCCAGAATATTGACTTGCCATAGGTATTTTCATCACTTGAGTCACTGTCTCTCAGAAATACTACAGGAAAAAGCTAAGTGCCAGAAGTTCTTTAAGAGAAGACTTTGTGAAACCCTTGGTTTCCACAAAACATGCACTTGCCTGCAAGAAACATTCTGACTTGTAGATAGTTTCCAGGAAGCTCTTGAATTCTTCTTCAGATGAGTTATCAGCCACACACCAGGTGCATTCTGAACAGGAGAGAATACTGTACTTCAATATGAGCACAGCAAGAACAAGCACAATGAGAAACCAAATTCAGTTCTCCTCCAGTAGCTGTTTTAACACTCTATGGTTATCACTGTAAATCTGAATAGCAAAGTACCATTACTGGAAAGTGAAAAGCCTCAGACATCCTTTAACTCCCTATCTCACAAGGTAACACTAAAGGTCCTACCTTCCTGGAGCATCTGGCCCATCCAATAGTAGAGCCTCAGGTAAATAGATTCATCTTTCACACAATTCATATAGTGAAGCAATAAAGGGTTTGTTAGCACTGAACCCATCTGGGAAGGAAACTGCAAGAAAAAAAAAAAGCAAGAAAGAATTATTCAGTATTTACATCAATAAACTGCCAGAGAATCTCATGTCCAATCCTTTTACCAACAAGACCATTCCCAGGACTCATTCACAATCCTCAGTTAGGACAAGATACTCTCTTAGAACTGGATAGCCCACACGCTACTTACATACAAATAGGGCATAGAGGAACATCCTTTGATCTCCTGAAACATTCACCAAGACCTTCCTGAAACTCACCTCTAGAAGATGGATATTTTGTAGGAGCTGAGGGAAGGTCTGCAGCTGCTCCAGTGGAAAAGATTCATTTGTACTGTACAAACAAACACTGTTGTTTTGTCTGTCCTCTTCTAAATTATTTGTGTTTGTACTGCTTGCAGGTATAACCAGATGGGCATTCCATTTCTGTAGAAAGGAAACACAAATGACTCAGCTTCCAAAGCAATTGGCTGCACTCATGAACAGTATTCCCACAAAGACCCAAAAATGTATCCAGGCTTTCATTATAATTGATTGTTGCATTTCTCTGTAGTTATTCCCCTCTTTCCAGTGCCAAAATAAAGCCAGACTCCCATTATTTGTCAATATTCTTAATGAAAACCACTCCTTGGCACCTTCTAGGGTGTGCCTTAGGCCCATAGCATACCCTTTTTCGTGACTGAGGTTGAGATGTGCCTAAAAACATTCTCTGGGACAGGGGAGAGGTTCCCTGGTTTCTTTGCCTTACTGCAGTGATCGCTGCTTTCCACGGGCCCTCTGGATTCTTGAAGTAAGTCTGAAAACAGAAATCAGACATCCATGCAAGAAGCCAAGCTAAGACAAAGCAACAGAAAGATCAGTTTCTATTTTATGAACGTCACCACTTGAGTTGTGGTTGAGTGAGACACTCGACCCTACTTGACAGATTTTCACAGCACAGAACTATCATCATTCCTCAGTTTCATCACTTTTGGTCTACAATTCAACAGTTCGGCTTTTATTTCCTTTGGAAACAACATCCCCCTTTTCAGAAGGGATCTCCAACACTTTTATAATCTTAACTCAAACCAATAATCAATTCATAGATTAAAACTTAAGTATGCATTAAAATTAAACATGATCAAGGTATGCTCACGGAGTTAACAGAAAAATTTCCTGAATTCAGCATCACTGGCACTCACATAACAGAACAATGCCATGAGTAACCAAATACTCAAATTAATGTAGATATTATTATAGAAAATTGGAAAAGCTAACACCTTTTCTGCACAAAATTTTTCTTTGACATTGCAATGCAAATCAGTCTTTAAATTCTAATCAAGTGCCAAAACACAAGTATTCAGATTGGCTCAAACCTAGTTAATCAAGCTTGTATTACACAGTTGAAGAAATATTTGGGATCCAGTTGCTAGTAATTTACTGCACTTCTGTGCATGCTAAAAAATGTAAATTCTCCAACAGATGACTGTGCAGCACAATGTAAACTATAAATTTAGAGAATATAAATACACAAGCAGATTGAAATAAAACAAATTTTATTTTATAGAAATTCAATTTGCCTGCATATAAATTAAATGTCTGTCCTAAAAACCAACAAAAATCTCAAACTTTTAAGTCTATCCCACTGAAATAAAATTTTGTTGCACAATTTAGGTCTCACCAGCTACTGTTTTCTCTTATGTATCTGGTTCTGCTACATGTTTCTAGTTGGTCAAAGAGCTGAGCACACACACAGCCCTCTCTAAAAGGGCAGTAATTTTTTGCTGTTCTTGCAGCTCTGACAAATCAAACATTTTTTACCTGCTTTTTTCTCTCTCCTGTGACACAGACTTAACAAAAGCAGAGCTGCTTACTGACTTCCACTGTCATTTATACTTGAGAATGGCAGCAATTAGAACAATGCCTTGACAAATTAGACAGTTTGTTTCCTGCAGAACTTAATATTGTGTGAAACAAGTCAAACCCAGCAGGAACACCAAATGAAGGATTAAAGTAATCCTCATAAAATAAAGGTAGATGCCATTCTTTACCAAATCATCTCATTATGCTGAAGAGGAAACAAAACACAAGGCAAGGAACCCTCATCTAAACCTGATTTTACTCAGTGAAAAGAGGAAATAGAATTAATCTTGATCAAGCAGTTAAATTTGCTGTAGCTTAAATAGAAAGCTCCATACAAATACTGAAGTAAATCCTGGTTTTGAATTGACTAAATCTAATTTCTTACCTTCATTTTCCCAGGAAGGGTTATGGTCACTTGTTCTGGGCAGTAAAGTTTGTAAAGTGATAGCAGAGCTTGCAGATGAGACTGCATTCCCTGTCAAATAACAGAACAAGAGGCAAAACATGTGGGGTGTGTTTTTAATATAGAAACTGAATGCTGTATTTTAGAAGCAAAAAGCCCCAGTGATCAATAAAAGCTAAATTTCTAGAGCTACATGTCACCAAGTAACCATAGATAAACAACTGAAAATGACAAAAACAACAGAAACTGGGTCAAGGAAATAACTACAGGAAGAAGATTGAATATTATTCTGTAGTCATAACTGATAAAAAGGAATTTAACAATCAAGTGACAAAAAATAGTCTTCTACTGTCTAAAAAACATGTTCTTACAGCAATGGCTTTTTCTTTAAAAATGGGAGCAAGGTCCTCTACAATCTTTCATTTTTCAGTCATTTTTGGTACCACTTGAAAAAGATGAATAGAAATTTAAGTTGCCCCTTGCTTCAGAGATTTCACCATACCTGGTCACAAAACATTGAGCTTTGCATTTATCACTGCATGTGCTCACAAAACACACATGAAAATTAGGGATGCACGTGCAAGAGAGAAACTTTGATGCTATAAAGACTAAAACCTACAATTCCAAGCCCAGCCATTCTTCTCCACTCCATAAGGACATAAGTCTTACAAAGTGCATCATTAACCATAGTTCAAAATCTTCAAGATCTGAAACAAACTCACCATTTTTGCTTGGAGGTCAAGCAGTGCCCTAATCCGAAAAACCTTGACTGGAATATAGAATTGAAGAATATAAATTATATCAAAAATGCAGGATCAGGCATTTAAGCAAAAGTTACATAAGTAACATTTTATTACAAAATCATGACAAAGCAAGCAGAATCAAGAATTCTTATTTCTAGGTTAATAGAGAGGTTTCCAATTCAGCAAGTGCTACACAAAGTTTTGCATGAAATACCACTCATTCTTCCTTGCATTAAAAGCACAATATTGGCCTAATCATTGTATCAGCTGCATTGGAAGAAAAGGCAGTATCAGCAAAAAGAATCAGAAGTAAAATGGTTTTTCAGCTCACACAGATCAGACTCACCATTTTCTTTCCTGGTCAGCAGGTAGAGCATGTGGCAGACGTAGGGGCACTGCAAAGCAAAGGCAGCCATGAGCTCTCCTGCTGTGCAGACACACAGCCAGGACACACAGAGCAGCACAAAAGAGATCATATCATATATATCAACTTCATTTAAAACCTCATCTGCACTGTGAGCAGTCCTGACAGTAAACAAGCTATTTAATTAACTGGGATCATTTATTTTGGAACACAGTCAGAAATTACAGGAGTCAGCAATGAAAGTAAAATTATACTTTTAAAAGGAAAGGCACCTTTGAACCAATACACTTTTTTAGAGCTTTTAACTGCAGTTGAGGCTGTAAAGGGTCTTGGATTAATCTCAAACCAACTCTGCAGCATTTTCCAACTGACCCATCATGTCCTAAAAAGCTATTTTAAACATTAAGAACTTAAATCCAATTTTATGGAAAGATTATAACTAAAGTTAATCTAAAACCATTAAAAATATTACAAGAAATATAACTCAGAACTTTGGAAACATGTTTTAACCATAAAATACCCTAAACTGAAAGAATATTAACAATTTCATACCTAACATGACTGCCAAGATCATCTTAGTATGCACAGAATCCAAACACTTCAAAATTCCTGGATTTTACAGTTACCATATGGCAGAAATTGCCTGAATGCTTGTTCTCATTTAAGCTATATTTCAAATTATGTAGAACAGCAATTAGTTTCTCATCTTAAATAAACACTGTTATAATTTTTTTTTTCTTTCTGTCCAAGGTATACAAGTCAGTTTCTGCCCAGAAGCAGGAGACTACATGTGCTCATGTCTGACAATCCCAGAGACCACTGTTACTCTTGGGAATTTAGACAGAATAAATGGTCACATTCTCTGTGATACAGCATAGCAATTCTTGGAAACATGTTTAAGCAGACAGACCACAGCAATCTTACAGTACTTGCCTGTTTATGGATCTAAATTACCCAGCAATCTTATAATGCAAAGAGAAAATAAAGAAGGAAATACAGCCATCAGAAAATGGTCTCTAACCAACACCTACTCCAGACCAATTCTAGCATTAATATGCATACTACTAATGAACACTTATGTTTATTTTGCCAGTTCCATATGTTCTTCAGCTCTCCTTACCATCCTGTCATCTTGCAGGAAGAAGAAGAAGAAGCCATAGAGGGCACGAAGTTGTTCCTTGTGATCAATGAAGTCAAACACTGTGATCAGCCACTTTAAAAAAATCAGCTGCAGACAGGAAAAAAACCCCACATTACATTATGTGATGGGCAAAAGCAAGGCAGAGGAATCAGAAGCCAGCTCCAAGACACAATCAGCAAGGATACACACCATTCTCAAGGATAACCAGAGAGCTACAAATACTTCAGGGGTAATTCAGATGAAGAAAGTCTGCCAAGGGATTCACCAGGTAAAGAACTGGCCCCATCACTGCTGTTGGCAATGGGGTTTTGGTTTCCATAGCCATGGAACCCCATTGTTTATCAGTAGTGATTAAGAGAGAGGGAAACCAATAAATGGGACACATGGGCTCAGCTGGAGAAAAGGAAGCTCGGGGGGACCTTCTCACTCTTTACAATTTCCTGAAAGGAGGCTGAAGTGAGGCAGGGACCGGTGTCTTCTCCCAAGTACAAAAGTGAAGATCAACAAGAAACAAGCAACAAGTTCTGCCAGGGAGGCAGAGACTGGATAATAAGAGAAATTTCACCACTGAAAGGTTTGTCAAGCACTGGAACAGACTGCCCAGGAAAGTGGCTGAATCACCATCCCTGGAGGGATTTAAAAGATGTGCAGCTGTGGCTCTTGGGGACATGGTTGGCTTGGCAGCAGTGGGTTACTGGTTGGATCTATGGTCGTAATCTTTTCCAATCTAAATTATTCTATCGCATAAACCTTTGAGCAGACCATGTGTTTTCTTAATGTTAATTAGGAAAATGTTGTCACAACCAAGGTACACATAACCTAAGGGATACCTCACTGAAATTAATGGATGCCTCACACAACAGAAGTATTTTACAGAAATGCTGGTAGAGACACCATTCTTGAGGAGTTCAAAGATACAAGACAAGCAGGAACCAAATCTCCACTGACACTTTTAATGTGTTTCTTGGCTCCCATTGCCATTCCAGCAGTGGGGCATCTCTGCCAGTCTTGATAAACGACAGTATCTTGTGTAAGACCTTGTACACTAAAACCTCAGGATTTTTGATTCCTCCAAATAACCTGTTCTTACAGTTCCTGTGCAGAAGCAGTAACTGCTGTAAACACTTACTAAGTTACCTGGATGTTGGCTGAGCATTTGCCGACACAGAGCCAAGACACAGCTTTAACCACAGAATTTTCTGGGATCACTGAGGCAGGAATCAGGCACTTCAATAAACAAGTATTCACTGTATCAGCTGAAAAAAAACCAATTCCAAATAAGATGGTGCTCATATACCAGGTTCTTCAATATTGTTTTGCAGCTTAGGTCAAAATTCTCCCTGGACAAAACTGTATAGAGCTTCCTTGCTCAAAGTAACAGTGTGTAAGAATTTTGAAAGACTCACTTATATCTCGAAATAATGACAAATAATTCATTCCAGCTTAATAAAAAAATTGGAAACTATACCAAAGCATGCCAGAAAAATTAATTTTATGCTACAGTCCCATAAACCCATTATCTCAGCAGGTTTGATTAGAGGGGAAGGTTCATAGAAGATACACCAGCAGTATAGAAATGCTGTACCAAATTTGCCACTGAGCGCCACGTTCAGCAGTATCTCAAACCCTTCAGGGGGCAGCCCTTGTGTCAGGGCAGTGCTTTCCACAGCATTCAAGTGTTTCTGCAGAACACTGTTCTTCAGTGCAACACGGCCTTGAACTAGGAAGAGCAAATAGGACAAGCACAGGATGAAACAATTTTTTAACAGAAGTTAACTTAAAGCTCCTCTGAACTGTCCCTGCACATACTCCTTTTTCTTGACATGGTAACAAAGCAGAAAATCTTTTAAGATATTAAAGAAACATTACACAGCTCAGGGGTTAAAGAGGGAAAACAGAAGAAAAATTATTCTAAAAACTATTAATATTTAGTAAAAAATATGTACAGACTTCTTACACAAGCATGTAGTGACAGGACAAGGGGAACGATTTCAAACTAAAGGAGGTTTAGATGGGATATTGGGATAAAACTGCTCACTGTGAGGGTGGTGAGGCCCTGGCACAGGTTGCCCAGAGAAGTGTGGCTGTCCTATCCCTGAAGGTGTTCAAGGCCAGGCTGCATGCAGCCCTGAGCAACTTGATCTACTGGAGGGTGCCCCTGCCCAAGCAAGGGGAGTTTGGTCCTTCCAATCCAAGCCATTCTATGTTATTCCTTTCTTTTACATAGTAGTAACACAAAACTTCCAAGGCATTAAAGAGGGAACACATATATAAATTAGACTTTTTTTTTAAATTAAGAATGTAGTTATTATCTTCTCAATCCCAGATATCCACTCTAAAAATGCACTTACCTTTCTCCAAGTAGCTCAAAGCTTGCTCTAGAGACCCTTCCTGGCTATCATATTTCTGATCATTAGCAGATTGATTCTGCAAACTTTTTTCAATTCCCCCTCCTTTTCGCCACGCAGAGAGATCAGTTTGGCTTTTACTGTGAATGTGCTGCTTCGGGGTCCTGGAACTCTGCCTTTGTGGCATCTTTTCAGACTCCCAGCTGAGACTGGAGAATTTTACTCATTTGTCATGTGAAAGCCAATCCTTCATTAGGCAAGAAAAGAGATCAGCTGAGGAATGTCAGAGAACTGGTTCCCTGCAAGGAAAAGAAACATTTATTTTCCTGGCAAGAAGATTTTAGAGGCATCCTGCATCACATAAGAGTAAATTCAGAAGAAACAGCTTAGAGCTGACTGCTCCCCAAAAGATCACACAAGATTCTCAAAGATGCACAGACAACAATGTACCAAAACTCTCATCTTACACTAAAAAAGAAAAAAATTCTCAAGTAAAAATTAGCACAAGCTCCTTTCAAGTTACACATTATCTGATACAATCTTATATAGCATTTTGATTTTAAAAAATCAACATAACCAGAAAGTTAACAAAACACAATCTTAAGTTTTCTTCTGAGTTAATTTTGTACATTTTTTCCTTACTTGTATTGCATATGCAAATACAACCAGTCAACAAGTCATTATTCTCTGCAAGGTTATGTACAGATGTTAGAGGATTATAACAACATTTTGTTTCCTATTTTAAAAAAATTAGATTCTTCTGCAGTCTTCCTACTAACCAGCTTGGATTAAGAAATTTTGGTAAACTTCCAAGTGTGGCACAAGAGCTACCAACAGTGCCAAACTGCACAGTTCCATGTGAAATACAACAACAAAAAGTGGCATTTTCTCCTCAATATGGTGGAGAGATCAATTTTTTTACTCATAAAATAGGAAATCTTGCTACAATTTCCTGGACTTGATAGAGTGTGCACCCTTGTCCCTGGATTGCTGGAACCTATCTTTCCTGACACAAGAAAACAGAATGACTTTCAATATTCCCTCTCCACTTCTCATTCCATCGCAAGGCTAGAATCACCACAATCACCACTATTCCCCTATAGGTTTGTTTGTAAATTTCCTGTGCAGTAAAGCTCGGTGACCACACTCTGGAGCACAATAAGAGCATTCTCTCAGCTCCCTCAGCACCTTCTCTACATGTGCTTTTTCTTTTATCCTGCAGGAGTTCTACCAGAAAGGTTTGGTGAAAAGAGAGCAGCTGGAAGGGCAGTTCTGGCTGACTGCGAGCCCAGCCCTGCGCACTCCCTTGGTGCCAACACTCCTCACCCTCCCCCCCATACACCCCTTTCCCCAGGAACGGGGGGCTCCCCCAGGAAAAGGGAGCTCCCCTAGGGCACCCGGAGCATCCTGAGGGGACGGAGGGGGTGAGGCCTTCGCGGCCAGGCCCGGCCCAGCACGGCGGCCCTCAGTGGGGAGGCAGGCCGGGGGAACGGGGGAGTCACTGACCCTCCCGCTGCCCTGGCCACTGACTACCCCTCTCACGGCCACTGACCGGGCCAACTGACCCTCCCTGGTCACGGCCCCCGCTGCCACGACCACTGACCCTCCCGCTGCTCTGGCCACTCAGCACCCCCCAACCACGATCCGCCCCTCTGTTCGGGACACTGACAGTTCCAGGACAATTAACACTCCTGCCTTAGGCATCGGTCACCCCTTCCCACGGACACTGAACCTCCAGGGCACCTCCCGCTGCCTCCAACCGTCCCTGCGTTCAAACCTCGCCGCCACCGCCCCGCACATGCGCACTGAGCGCAGTATCCCCGCACATGCGCACTAAACACCGCCCGCAGGAGTTCTCCCAGCCGCGCATGCGCAGCGCCGCCACTGCCCTCCGTGGCTGGAATGACGGCGGCGGTTCCGCCCTTCCTGCGCCGGAAGCCTCTGCGCATGCGCGGGCCATGGCGGGCGGGAAGCTCCCGTGAGGGGAGGGTGTGAGGGGAGGGTGTCCTCATCTCTCGGGCTGTGCACGTCAGCCTAAGAATATGTTTTAAAAACGTGAGGGGAGAAAAAAAGCACAATTAAAGCGAGGCAGTAACCCCTGAGGATCTACACAGTGGCGCCTGGATGAGGCCAACCAGGATGAAATTAGAGGTGTGGAGATAAGATAGAAAAGCGCATGGGGGAAAAGAAAGAAAGAATTAAAGAAAAAAATAAAAAAAGATGAGTAAATTAGCATCGGAGTCTTACAGAAGGAGTGGATCTGTTCTTGTCACTTCTAGCGAGCACAGATGGCTGCAAGTGTCCAAAAATAGCTGTTTAATGCTGGGGGGCAGTGGTAGAGGTCAGCTCGCTAAGATAAATACAGAATTCCTGTTACTGGGCTCCAGGATGAGTTGTCTCACTCTAACAAAGAACACGCAAGCTACTGCTGCGGGTCAGTTGTTCATATCCCTGCAAATGTGAAAAAAAGGGAATTTTTTAGTATTCGCTGAATAGTCTGAAGCTTTTACAGAGACAGGCTTTGCTCCATGGGATGATTTGTTATCATCATCTCTACAGGCTTCAGTGAGGAATGTTACAAAAGATAAACACAACAGTAGTTCCAAAAGGTTTCCGGGGTTGGATGCTCAGGTGAAAGGGCTGCAGCAGTTCAGGTGTGTAGGAATGCACAGCATGGTGTGGGTGTCAGTTGATGGTATTTTCATTTGGTTTTGAATTAAAACACAATAACACCAGTGGGGGCCTGGTAGTTAAAGCATCTTTTGGGAAGTAAAGGGAATTCTGTATATGTATTTTGGATGACCTTGAGATAGTCTGTGAAGATTAGATTGTCTGACAGAGGTGGCCCTCTGGTTCCTTTGTTCAGGGTGCACATCTGATAAGAGAGATTTAGTCCATCTGGAGCTCTGGGAGGAGACTTTTTCAGCACATATATATATATATGTATGTGTATGTGTATATAGGGCTGCATCTGTTTTAGCAGCAAACTTCAGGAGAAAACTGCATATGAACATCCACAATCAATTTTCATAGAGATACTATGCTGACAGTTTACTGGAGTTACCTTTTCTCACAGCTGCATTGAGCTGTAGGAGAAATTTGAGACTGTTTCAGTAAAGTACCCAAATGTCTCTTTTAAATATCTGTGGTTATTAATATATAACCAAGTAGAGTTTATCTGACTTCCATTCTGCATCACTTTGTCTATCAAATTGCCTGACATGACTCTACCCATTTTGGTGGTGTGTTTGATGAGAGGGAAATGTTTTCAGATATGTCTCTTAATAAAAAATTTGTATCTGTAAAGACAATTTTCTCCAAATTTCAAAAAGTTTATTTTTGTGACTAATTAAAATTTAAAAAAAAAAATTTAAAAATAAAAAAAAAAGGAAAAAAAGTAAGAACTGAAAACAGACAAACATTAAGAAAACCAGACAAATTTCAGAGGTAACACATGCTCCTTATGACACTCTAAGATTTCAGATACAACACAGGGATTCAGGCTCTGGTAACAGGACTTATCCCAGCTCACTGGGGCTGTATGTGGGATGAGCAGTGAGGTACCTGCAATTGTTCAGACCCTCGTCTACCAGAAATAAACAACAATTCTATAAAGTCACAGTAGCTGTGAGGGGGAAAAAAAAGGAGCTTGCAGAGAACTTGGGGGCACAGTGCTACTTGCCAACATCAGAGAGATATTTTGGAGTTCTTTGGGCAGTCCTGCTCCCCATCCCCTCTCCAGGCACCCTTACTCACTGCTAAGAAGGGTAAAGAGATGCCACTGCCTCATGTGAAGCAGGCAAAAAACTACTGTTATCAGGCCATTGTCCCAGTTTTGGAGTCTCTGCACAGAAATCAAAGATGTAAACAGAGCACCCCATATTTTCTCTGGATAACCATTCCATAGAAAGGACTGGCACCGAGGCAGCAAAGCCCAAGGAATCCCTCTCTCCAACACACAAAACCAGCAATTTTTTGGTAACAGGGTCCCTTTTACCCCTTGACCATGGAAAGGGAAATGCAGATGTGTGTCATGTCCTGCCCAGCCACTGTCCTGGGCAGCAGCAGCCCACCCAGGCCAGCTCTGCTGCCGTGGGGCTGAGGGCTGGTGCTCAGGACCGATCTCCCACTGCAGCAGTGCCAGGGTGGCCCGAGTGCCCACCCAGGTCTCTGCCCAGGGTCTCAGGCTGGTTTTGCAGCTCCTGCTGAGGCCAGCACTGCTCCAGCTGGGTTGCCGACTGCCTCCAAGCTGTCCCTGTGGAAGCTAGCTTGTGTTTTTCTACATTACAGGGCAGCAGCAAAAGCAAGACTACAGTGTAGACATACCTTGTATCTCTCAGACCCCAAGTGCAACTTTATTTAGACAGACCAAAAAAAAAAAAAAAAAATGTAAGTAGGTAAATAAAAAACAAATTTTCTGGGTGATTTTGGAGAGTGCTGCCTCGAGGGTCCGTGTTTCCTCACATGCACTCAACTAGGATACCTTCATTTTGCCTTTCTCAGGAGCTGCTTCGTGGATGAGTGGCTGCTCATCCCCGTTCACCGACAGCATCCTCTTCTCTGGCGGCAGCTCCTCGGGCTGGCGGGCGATCAGCAGGCGGCAGGTGAGCAGGATCCCAAAGACCAGGGCGTGGGCATAACGCTTCAGGGGGTCCCCCACCAGCTGGTGGAAAAAGAGCACAGCCAGCACGAGGAGGAGCAGCAGGAAGTTGGCCACGTCCTTGGGGCGGCCGGGCACCAGTGTCATGACAATGCCACACGCCACTTCCAGCGCGCCGATGCTCTTGCGGAGGAGGATGGAGCTGACTCCCATCTTCTTCAGCATGGGCAGGGCCCGCACGTAGCTTTTGTAGGCTCGTTTCTGGAATGAAGCAGCCATGTGAGAAAGTGAAGGCAAAGGTGACTTGCATTGGAACAGGCTGATGTGCAACATGACCTAAAAATTATTTCAATGTCACAGACCCCTCTGGTACAACACCCAATCTGTAAAGGTTCTGTTTGGAGGTATATGAAACCATCAATCTGCAATTTGCCCTTTCTAATCTGTAGTCTCTTCACTGGAAAGCAGTTCTGCAACCTCTCATCCATCTTTGGAACTTCTACCGGGCCAGGTGTACCTTACCCTGAAACCTCAGGTTCTGATTTCTGGAATTAGCAATGCAGAACCATGTTGTTAAAACAAACAAACATCTTTCTAAGAGTACCTTGTGCTTTAAAATTGGCTAATGCATCCAATCCCTGCAAAGCCAAAGTAAGTAAATATAAGTCTCTTTCTACTCTAATGCAAATTACAACATCCCAAAGCAACTTACAATATTCCAAAGCAGTTTACAGTAGGTATGGGCAGTGCAGGCTTAGGGTAGGACTAAACACCAAAGCTGAGATTCACCAGTCCTATCCTGTGCTTACATACCTTTATGATCCTTTATTTCCTCAGGTGAAAGCAAGCTGACATTTGACCTTATTTGCTCTCTGGATATGCTGGATTTAGAAGCAGTGTAAGTTGCAAGACTCAGCCTGCTTACACAGCTGCCTCATTCTTTTGGGGAAAGAAACAACCTTTGTCCTTACACATGTCCAGGTTCTTGCATTTGAGCACAAGGTGCTGCTAGCCTTACTGTTTTGTTTGGGTTTTTCCTCTTTTTGTTTTGCAATAACATATTTACTTATATATATATATGTATATATTTATTTATTTTTTTAAACAAGAATCTTATATTCAGTGTGAGACACTAAAATTATTTCCACATATACTTGAGTATAATATCCCTGAAGACATTATTGCCATTGTGTTCTCTGTTTTCTAATCAATGTGAGGGAATTGGAAGCCAAATCTCAGGTACAAATCTCATAGGCACTGATCAGACTGTGGATTTACTTCCATACAACTTTGGAAACCTACATTACAGGCCTACAGAACTTTCCCACATAGATTTTGATGCTTCCTTCTGAGAGGATCTGATGCTTCACAGGTGGTTTAAAAATATCCAGCATTGTCATTTTTGCTACAAAAAAACTGAAGATCTCCTGACACATTTACTTCAACTGTTTGCATTGTAAGGATGTATTTTAAACCATCAGTTACTAAAACCTCAAAGCAGAGTATTTTTAAATAGCTGCGAAAAATACAACATTTTTAAGAAATGTACTATAAGCATGTCCTAGAGTACTCTGGTGTTTTAGGTATTTTAATAGGGAAGTTAATGTATTTTTTGCTGAATGAAAAACTACAAGTTTGGTGGTTTAGATAGATAACAGAGGTTCTCTGTTTGCTGGGGGCAAAAAAATCACCCTTATGGATTAGCAATATCAGGTTTTTCCTGACTGTCTGCATTACCTGACAGACCACCACAATATGTAGCACAGCAAAGGCAGGAGAGCCTAATGAGCCATGAATATGTAACAATATGGACTATGAAGAATAATGATGCTGTGTAATACCTGCTTTATAAAACCAGAGATCATTCCTACCTGTAGGCCTGACTCTTGATAAAGCAGAAGAGGACACAGAAACTAAATATTTTACAGAGGAAGCATTTTGAAATGTTCCTAAAGTCTCTGTGGTTTATTTTGTTGGGTTTTTTTTCCCTGTAGCAGAAGCTTGAGAGCTTTGTTTTCTAGGGGTTTACCTCATGTGTCTCTTGCCCATGAGTAACTTCTTGGGGATTTTCCTGTAAAAGATCCCTGTGCTGGGCTGCAGACTAGGCACTGCAATTGAGATGTTATTTGAGAGCTAAGGAAAAGCAGCTGGGCAGGTGGAGCAAAAGGAGAGAATAGAATGTGCTGGAAACTTCCAGCATTTTTTTTTAGGGGCACAAAAATTATACTAATCTTTTTAACCATCACAATAAAATAACTGGGGAAGCAGGAGGCTGGAGGGGGGAGGGCAGGAGAATAAATAAACACAGATGAGGAAGCAAAATGTGGCAGCCAGTCCCCCACCTGCCTGCAGCTCACAGCTGGCAAAGCTCTGCAGCAGAAAGGAGCATAAACCAGTTCACCAGGTGAGAAATGCACACAGTGACTTCTCTGTCCTCTGCTCACCCCTTTTCTCTTAGGCAAGAGGGGGAGAGGCTCATTTCTCAGGCCAAAGAGAATAATAAGGAGACTATTAATAATACCTTCCTCTGGCAGCTAAGAATCTCAAAGCATTTCACGATCATTAATTAATCCCTGCACAAGTCTGGTGAGGTAGGGACAGTCAGTATCATTATCCTTGCTTTAGAACATTGAATTTTGAGGATGAACACCTGCCAGAGCAGGCATCTGTTTTTCCTACCCCCATGCAGTGGATAGGTTTTCCCTCGGGGATCAGCTGTCCCTGCCTGCTGCATGTCTGGCACTTCTGCAGGCCTTGCTTTTAGAGATCCTTGTGTCCCCATCTTGTGCAGGCTGTGTGTGCTGTGCCACCCCATCCTCCTTGCCTCCCCTCCCCATCCTTATCCACCAGAGCTTTCTCCGTGGATAGGCTCAGCTGGAGCCCAGGCAAGGTTTGCCAGGATATCTTGGGCACTGCGTATTATTGGCTTCTCTCCGTGCCTGTCAAGTAAGGAGTCAGATCGGCTTCTTCCCTCTCCTGCCCCTCGCTCCGGGCTCCAGGGCAGTCACCCCCTGTGTCCCCCCCTGCTCCTGCTGCAAGGCGGGAGAGCCCTACAGCACCTCCCTCCGTGCTGCCCGACTCACCATCTCATTGTAGGCATCCCTGCTGAGCCGGGGCGTCAGTTTGATGGTCCCCATAAAGACGAAGAAGAGCCCCAGGGCCACCGAGAGGGCGACGATGGTGATGGTCCTGGGAGATGCCATAGAGCCGCGGGGATCCGCTCCTAGCGAGGCCTTGTGGCTCTGGCTGCCAGCCCGGGTGGGAGGGAGTCCGTCACCATTGAAGGCTGTAGGAATAAAGCTGCAGAGGCAGGAGGATGACAGCGGGAGGGGATTCAGCCTCCTCCACTCAGCAACGCCTGGGTCCTAAAGCCCTGCAGCCAGAGCCAGGCAGCTCCAGCACTGGAGCGTAAGAGGAACTCATCCTCTCCTTTCCTTGTGTGCTCCATAAATCGCCCACAGAAAGCCGAAAATGAGTCAATTCCAGGGATGTGGGATGGCAGCCAAAGGCAAGGCAGAGTTATTCATTAGTGGGCAAACAAGGACATGTTAGCAGAGGGCACAGGAGTAATGTGCTGTGGAGAAGTGGGCAGGGGTCTCTTGTACATCACAGCTTTCAGTTTCAGATATTCAGATGATCATACATAGAAAACAACATATTGCTTCGTTTATTTGCACCAAGAAACAAAAATAAATGTTTTGTCCCTGTGGCTCTCCTGGAACCTGATGCTCAAAAGGAAAGGTGAGACCACTTGTGCCACCTGCCCCCCCCTGCAGATAAAACCTATCCTGTATGTTCAGCTCTCCAGAGGCTAGTGGAAAGGTTTCATTATTCTCTGGTACTTTCTGATTTAAAGTCACTGTGTCCCCTCCAATCAATGCAACAAAATTCCTTTTGACCAAAACCTAGCAGAAATCTATTGAGATCTCACAGTGAGAAACTAAGGTATAATTACATGAAGCAGAACTGCTGGAATACATCCTTTGGTATAAAATGAAAACGAGAGGCTGCAGTGTGTGTAAAAACCTACACTCATGGGATAGTGCAAGAGTGGCATTTCCTATGCCTGGCAGGAATCTCATCATCACTCCCTTTATGGTGTAATAATTCTCAAGTCCTAAACACATGTAATTTTGAGCTCCCATGGCTTGAGAACTGGTTGTTGTTATTATTCAAAGCTCAGGACTGGAGTCAAAAGTCTGAAAAATACAGGCAGCTCTCGCAGCTTCCTTGGGAGTTTATCAGCCTTGATTCAAATCATTCTGAGGCTCAACAACACAAAGGAGCTCTACTCACTCAGACTCCCCTCCCCATTGCAGCAGCTCCATCTCTGGAAGAGCAGGAGAAATATAACAACACTGTGAGCAGGAGAGGACACATACAAAACAGAAGAAAAAATTTAATTAGCTATTGCAGAACATCCTGAAGAGGAAAAACATTGCAGCTGACATTCTCACAGGGCACTTCATACTTAGGCATCAGCAATCATTAGTGGAGAAGGGGGAGGCAGATGTGGAAGAGAGAAACTGAAATCTGTTTTATTTTGTTTTATAGAAAAATCTCATTGTCGAAGCTGGTGCCTCCTCCAGGCAAGGACCCCAACAAAGGAATCCCTGGGCTTTCATACTCTTCCATCCTAAATCTCCCACAACAGTTCTGACCAGTGGAAAATTAGAGGTGTCTTCTCATTGTTCATTGGTTTGTGGGAATCTGTGGGTGAGAAGCCACCCACACCCATCGTTGGAAGTCCTGTGTCCTTTGTTAGGCCCAAGGTCAGCACCCATTCACGGCTCCTTGCCTGGGGCTCCAGCGATTTCCCACTATCCAGGGCATGATTTACAGCTCCAACACAGAGCTACCAGCCCTGGGCATATTCCTCAACTAAGGGAGAGTCTTTTCCAGGCTGCTTTAACCAGCAGCCCAAGGTTTGCAGGGGAAGGGTGATGAAATGCTACAGAGAACTTTTTCACCCCAGAAATCCAAGTAGTTCCTTACAGAACAGTGTGGGTAGGCAAGCCAAAGTAAGAGGAACCCCAAAATTATTTATTTTTATACAACTTCACAGAAAATAAGTTAAAATCCTAACTACATTAGCTCTTCAGGACAGGAGGAGGTTGCTTCCCAAGCTCTCAGAGCTCATTCCTCACTCCTTGTCAGCGGGTGAACAGCAGCAGCAGCTCACAATGAACAGTGTGAGGAAACATGTCAAAAGGAATAGCCAGCACAGGGGCAAATGGCTCCCCTGTCAGCTTCTTCCGTGGGTCAGGTGGGCAGCATAGCCTGTGGAAAGCAAAGAGCATCCTTTAGACCAGTAGCAGAAGCCTTCCCACCACTGGTATAACAGTCCAAGGGGATCCACAAAGGAAGTATCATGTGTTTGGCTAACATTCCTCAGCGTCTGCAGCTGACACTCAGTGAGGGGTGGAACCATCAATACTGAATCCCCAACCAGCTCTGAAAACCTCAGGGACAAGCTGAACAGCCAGTGGCAAGTTAAAAGCTCCTTTTCTCACATGCCATCCCAGCTGAAAGACATTCAATTTCAGTTTTGCACTGCCCTTATAGCTACCTGCAGACAGATTTATCACCTGGGTCTGCCCCAGCTAAAAGCTGACCAGATAAAGCTACATGATTAACCCCTAAGCAGGTGACAAATCCCCTTGGCTTCCCTTTCTTGGTGAGGGGCCAACCTTCCTGCAGTGAACCAGATGAACTCTGTATCTCACATCCAGGTGTGCTTTTTTTTTTCAGATGGATGCTTAATATCATTGTGCTATGTTTGCATCATTCCTCACTGATGCCTTGTCTGGACTTAACAGGGTCTGTCACTGAGATGAACAGAAAGGAGGAGAGTGCTCACTCAAGGAAGTTCCTCATGGCTTCACCCTCTGGCTTGCAGGAGATGTAGAGCAGCCTGCGGATGGACCTGCAGTTCCGGATGGCTCGTACCATCCTGTAATCTGCAAAAACACACACCCTGCTTTCCCACCACCATCCTGAGCTCTCCAGAAGGAATGACTACACAGCATCACAGAACTGTCAAAAATACAGATGCATATTTTGCTACATTCTGTCTCAGATGCAGTCTCTCAGGAAGTCATAGGTGCGACCCACACTGCTGGCTGACAGCATAACCAATTTGGCAGGCAGGGCAGAGCAATAGGAGAAGTCCCTCTGCTTCCCAGGGGGATGGAGGATGAAAGAAAAATGTTACTCAATTATGCAAAGGCATATAAAACCTTCCACACACACTTGTGAGCGTGTATCTGGGCACCAGGACCAGTGTGTGAGTTCCTAGTACACACTCCAGGAGAGACCGCTGAGACAGTTTGAGGGCTGAGTTATTCATCCTGGGGAAGAGAAGGTAAGCAAGGATGCATTTGCTATCTTCAGGGACCTCAGGGGGGATTACAGATAACTGAGAATCTTCTCAGAGGGGCATGAGAAGAGGATAAGAACAATATATGTATGGCATCATAGGGAATATCCTGATGAAATATATTAGGGAAAACATTTTCAGGAGAGGGGGTACACCCTTGGACACATTCAAACCTCAGCTAGGCTTTACATCCCTATGCAACCTCATACAACTCTGAAGTTGGCCTTGCTATAGTTGAGAGGTTGCACCACAGACCTCCAGAGGTCCCTTCTCTCTTAAATAATTGTGTGAGCCTGTGATAGATGGAAAAAAGATTCGAGCTAAAGAGAAAGCATGATGAAGGCACTGAAAACAGCAGACTTTATGGGCTTTTAGCTTCTGTCAGCAACAAGAAACAAGAGACTAAGCAAGGAAAGAGTTTAGAGCCAGTATAACAGGTCTCACAGGACTTGTTCAAAACTCTGTGTTTACAAGATGAAAATAAGTAGCATTTTCTCTCACGTAGGCCAGCCCGAGAAGGGTTCACCACAGCAACAAGCGGTTGGGCATCCTCCCACGATGCCAGGAGCTGTGGTAACACAGCCTCTGCCTTTCCACTGTGAAACTCACAGTTTGAGATCCCTGTGAAACAGAAAGCAACCACATGAACTGAGTCTCACCAAGAGTTAGGTATAACATGAACTACCCTTTGCTGTGAAGGTAACTGGTTAGGGTCCCTCTCACTTCTACTCTGGTTTTTCAGCATTTGGTTTGAAACGTTTTGCCACAGTGAGTCTGAACTCACCATTGAATGCTGCATTCCACTCAGCATCCTCTATTGCCTTCTCCACCACCTCAACACCAATAACCTTGGACACTCGGTGAGCCAGAGAGAGACCAATTGTGCCTGGAAACGCAGGAAAAAAAAATACTCCACACATTCATGCTGAAGAAACAGGTCCTCACATAGCAAGGATCATCTCTGGAATGCAGAGCTCTGGGAGCCCAGGAACCCACCTGTTCCACAGCAGATGTCAAGGAGAACAGTGTCCCCAGTAGCCTGGCAGAGCTCCCCGACTGCCTGGTACAGAACTTCTGCTCCAGCCGTGTTGACTTGGAAAAAGGCGTCTGGAGAGATGCGGAACTTCAGGCCAAGAAGCTCTTCAAAGATGTGCGGTGCTCCGTGGAGCAGCTGGTAGGGGGACTGCTCATGGGAGCAGCGTGTCATGGTGCTGGCAGATCACACAAAAAACAGCTGTTGGAAGGCAGCAGAGAGGAGCTGGTTTCCATCCCCAGGGTGCTCATGGGCAGCGAGGATAGTTCTTCCCCCCAACAACTTATATTTCATGTGAGCCTTTCAATAAGATTAAAGTATTTGATTATTCATAGGGAATCTGTGACTTGCTAAATTTCACTAAAAGGATCAAAATTGCTTAGCAGAAGGCAGCCTTCCTCAGGTCTATTCCCCAGTTTTGCACCTAATGGGATTTACTCTCTTGGGATAGTCACTGGAAGTTTTTTCTTTAAGTTTCCCAGACTCGTAATTCCCATCAGGTAGAGCCACAGCATGTTCAAATAAATCTGGAAAAATAAAAGATGGGGCCATCTTAAAGCCACATCTTCAAGAGGAATCCAAATATCTGTCATTTTCTTCCAGCTTTCCCTGAACTGGTGGAATTTGAATTTGGTCAGAAAGGGGGTAGAAGAAAGGGGTGGCTTTGTTTCCACTCACTCCCCCATCAAGGCATTTACCTCTCTTGGAAATAAAGTGAAGTCAAGTCACAGACTGCTCCAGGCCCACGTGTGAAGAACTCCTTCAGCAAATCTTTCTGAGTAGTCAGTGCCTCCTGTCAAGAGTGAGAAAGGAAAAGCTGCCTCTTTGGGTAACCTGGTTAGACCCCTCTCCCCAGCACCACAGCCAGCAGGCTCAGCTCAGCCAGATGTGGCTGTGCCTCTTGCCCTGCTCTCCACATGCTCACCTGGCCCAGCTGCTGGGGGTGGAAGGTGACAATAGCCATGGTGTGGCCACAGCTGCTGCTACGAACCACGAGCTCTCGCCAGTGTCCACCTTCATGGAAGAGGATGCAGGAGTCCAGGGGGGAGTGACAGATGAACTCCTCATAGCACTGAGGGGAGGGGAAATGGCACCTTTAGCACCATGAAGATACCTGCCCTGCTCTTAGGCCCCCAGACAGGCAGCCCTTCCACCACTGTGGTGTGCTCTTTCTGTTTGATTTTAATATACTGGGTGAAAGCTCCTTCCAGGCTCTTGAAAGATAACAGGTTTTAATGATCTTAATTTGCAATTTTATGTATTTTAATAGATTGGCAGGAATACATTGTCACTTGACTAACTTCATTACTCAGGACACTTTATGGACTGCAATACTAACATGTGAGTTTTCATAAAAGTATTTTATCCACCAACTAGAATCAGGCATGAAGTTTTTCAGAACTTCATGAAAGTGGACTTGAAAACATAGTACAATTAAAATTACAGTTTTCTCCCAAGTAAGAGTTATTGCGATCTCTCTATTCCACAGTGAAGGGACAGACATGACTTATTTATTTACCTGGGCTACTTGTTTGTGTTTTGAGGGTATGTTCTCCACATGGTTGGCTTTCACACAGACAATATTTCTTTCTGTAGAGAGATGGACAGGATTTAATTGCTCTGGTTCAGGGCACATCAACCACTGTAGCATCTGACATGATAAACTGTGGAGTCCTTTCTCCATCCCCACACCCATGCCAGCAGTTTTCTATGAGTTTCTTGTCCTGCACTGACCTCTGCCAGTTCCTACATACAACCCCACAGTTTTGGGGTTCCCATCTGGTCCTCGGTTCACAGAGAAAGTCGATTTGTTTCGGTAGCCATTAATGATGGGCTGGGGGAGAAAAGAAAAAAAAGCAAAGCCTAGGATTAAATGAAAAAGCGATGGAGGAAAGCCAAACCCCAGCCTGTTATTCTGTTGCCAACATGGGAAGATGTATGTGAATGGGCAAAACAGACACAGAGCTTGTGCACAAGAACTCCACTACTGCCCCTGGGGAACAAGAAGTGGCTCTCAGTGACAGAATAGTGGCAGGTTTAACAGAGAGACCTTAGGCACAAGAAAAAGGGTTCCAGGGCTTATCTCACTCTTGGGCAGCCACAAGCTGAAAAGGACAAATTAGCAAGGATTGACTCAGACACAGTTTCTGCAACCAAATTATGCCCCCCATGAGACTCTTGAGTTGAGTGAGAGACTGTTCATGGCTCAGAGGGAAGAGCATTCCCATAGGACACTCACCGAAGGGACTACAGGCTGCAGAGGACAACACAGCCCACCAGGTTTCTGTGCATCTATGCCCAGCTCCTCCAGATGAGATGCCAGTGTCTGCAAGATCTTCCTCTGGCTTTCATACTTTACCTGCAGAGGAGTTCTGAGGCAGAAACACTCTCACAGGACCACATGATGGTCCAGCTCTTCATCACCCACCTCTGGGAAGTCCAACAGGAGGAAAAACTGCAAGTGAACATATAGCCCCAGAGGAACTCTGCCTTTTTCATAACCACAGCTGCTTGGAGAAACAGGAAGAAAGAAAAATCCTGGTCTATGGTCCCCAAATGCTGGCCTGGAACACTTTGTCTAACCTGAAGCCCCAGTGAAGCACAGCAGTCCCACAGAGGACAGGATCACTGTGTAAATCCCCATCCTCTGTACTAAAAGGAACCTCCCATTTATCCTTCACAAGAACAGGATTAAAGCAGCAGTAAATGGGGTCTGAAGAGTTTGCAGCATTAAGCTCAAGAGATTAGGAGGGACAGTTGGAGGTAACATAACAGAGAAAAGTCTGTGTAAACACATCTTACCTGCAGCTGCTCTTGGTAGGGAAGTCTCCACAGTGGTGTCACTGCATTTGCTAACCTGGAAAGCACAACAGCAAGGCAGTGCCCAGAGCTACTTGACTCCTGATTCCTATGGCATAACATCCCTGACAGATACTTCATGGGCAAGGACAGTTCTGGTGTGGGCTCTGCACCAGGGCTGGCTGTGAACAGCCAGACTCCCAGGGAGACACAGTTTGTGTGTAGCAGGAGGAAATTTCAAGCTGCCCATTTACACTGACCCAGCCACACACACAGAATTAGTTTAGAGATAAACCTCAGAACTTGCCACTACTAATACCCAAAGCAGAACAAGCAAGAACAAAACACATAAAAGCTGGTGGAAAAAAAAATAAATAAAAAAAAAGAAAAATACACGTATAAAAGACCCCTAAAAAGAGGTGAGGCTGATACGATTCAAGCACTCCTAACAGACTTCCTGAGACCGTGGGGAACACCATCCTGCAGCTGGATAAGTTGCAGCTATTGCTTAGCTAGGATTTTTGAAGCTGCTTCCACAACACCCAGAGTCAATTACTCTGAGATCCAGGAGTGCAAATTGAGTGGACTATCACTTTTTGTTTGCCAAAATGGCAACTTATCTCCTCCTTTCCTCTCAAAACTTCATTCGTCTTCTCCACTATCCCCTCCCCAGGCCAGACTCCAAGCAAACAAGACGAGCCCTAGCCCTATTCCTACTGGATGTAAGTAAACCCCCAACCCACCACGTTCACAGCTTTAGGCGCTTGCTGCTTTAAAAAGAATGCTTGGTCATTTTGGAAAAGCCATACCTCTCCTCCCAGGAGGGCTCCGGCAGGCTGCAGCTCACCCTGGCCTTTTTCTTCCCTGCCCACGTTGCTGCTGTGGTTGTCACCGGGCTGCGGAGCAGGGCGAGCGGCGGGGGGCGGAGGGGGCAGCGCGGTGGCCCCAGCACAGAGCACAGAGCCATGGCAGCCGAGCAGCGGCACGGGCTGGGGAACCGGCCCCGCTCCGGGCAGGGACAGGGGAACCCGCCCCGCTCCCGCAGCGGTACCGGCGGCGGAAGGGGCGCGGTGACATCCCAGCGACCTCCCCGTGCCCGGCCCCGCTCCCCGCCCCGGGCTGCCCGCCGAGCTCCGGCGGCTGCGGGAGCGGGCGGCGCTGGGGAGGGCTGAACTTTCACCCCTGTGCTGGTCGGACACGGCTAGCGAATGTCACAGCCCTGGGGTGGCCTGGGACAGACTGGAAGCTCAGTGCCACCTGCCCCCGAGCCTGTCGGGGATGCTCAGGACTGCGGAGAGCAGGAGGGAGGTGTGGCTGCCGTGTCCCCTCGGCTGGCAGGGTGGGTGCAGTTGGGTACGTGTGCCCATTTGGGCAGGAGCGCAAGAACAGCCTCTCCCAGCCAGCCCAGGCAGTGCCTCCCGCAGATGCTCAAGGAAAACGAGGAGCACACAAGCATGCGTGGTCCCATGCTCGCTTAACCCTCTCGGGCACCGAATATTCTCAGCGCTGCGGATTCCCCGAGTTTATCGTTTATCTACCTAGGGACTCAAGAGTTCTCTTGTCCACGTGTTTACCTCTACAACTTCTTGAAAGGTGGCTGTAGTCAGGTGGGGTTGGTCTCTTTCTCCAAGCTGCAGCTAACAGAACGAGAGGACACAATCCTAAGCTGCACCGAGGGAAACATAGGTTGGATATTAGGAAAAAGTTTTTTATGGAAAGAGTGATAAAGTACTGGAATGGTCTTCCCAGAGAGGTGGTGGAATCACCATGCCTGGATGTGTTTACAAAAAGCTTGGATGTGGCACTCATTGCCATGGTTTAGTTAAGATGCTAGGGCATGGGTTGGACTCCATGATCTTAAAGGTCTTTCAACCTAGTGATTCTGTGATTCTATGATATCTGTCACCCTTGATGTCACCTTAAATTCCTGCCGCCACACATCCTTTGGCCAGGAGGCTCACCCACCCACTTGCTACCATTTGCCCCATGAACTTCAGAGCCTGGCCCTCTCCCCGCCCGGTCCCGGTCCTGGTCCCGCTCCTCGTCCCGGTGCGGCCGGAGCAGGAGCGCGGGTCCTCCACTCCGCAAGGGGGCGCCACACAGTTCAGGCCCGCTACATTGCCGGGGTGGTGCTCGCCGTGTTTAGCCACGCCCATGACAGCTGGGAGGCGCCGGCTGCATTGGCCTCGCCCTCGCCACGCCCCACTGTCACGAGCAGCCGGCGCGGGCGCTGATTGGCCGGCCGCGAGGGGCGGGGCGGGCGCTGATTGGCCGGCGGCGCGCGGAGGAGCGCGGCCCGGCGCGGCGCGTCAGTTCCGCGCTGGGCCCGCGATGCTGTCGGCGGGCGGCGGCTCCGGCCCCGGCGGGGCGGGCGGCTCCGGGCCGGGGCTCGGCGGCGACGGCGATTTCCTGTCTCGGTACCGGCTGGTGTCGGCCAAGCTGCGGCGGCGGTTCCTGCGGAAACCGAACGTCGCGGAGGCGGCGGAGCAGTTCGCGGCGCTGGCGCGGGAGCTGCGCGCCCAGGAGAGCCTGCCCTACGCCGCCTGGTGCCAGCTGGCCGTGGCGCGCTGCGCCCAGAGCCTGTTCCACGGCCCCGCCGAGGCGGCCGCGCTGGCCGAGGCCGCGCGGCTCTTCCTGCGCCAGGAGCGGGACCTGCGGCAGCGCCTGGGGCTGCGCGGCGGCTTCGGCGAGCACGTGGCGGCGGCGCAGAGCTGCGGGGCCTTCGCCGCCCGCCTGCACCTGGAGCGGGGACAGCCCGCGCTGGCGGCCGGGCCGTGCCTGGAGCTGGCGGCGGCGCTCCGCGACACGGGGCAGCCCGCCCGCGCCGCCGCGCCCCTGCAGCGGGCGGCGGAGCTGCTGACGGCGGCGCGGCTGCCGCTGCAGGCCCTGCGCTGCCTGGCCGAGCGCGCGTCCTGCCTGCTGCTGGCCCGCGACTACGCCGGGGCGCTGGCCACGCTGACGCGGGCGCAGGCGCTGGCCGGGGCCGGGCTGGGCGGTGCGGCCGGGGCCGGGGCCGCGCCCGGCGGCGCCTTCCTGGACGTGCTGGCGCGCTGCGAGGTGTCGCGGGTGCTGCTGCTGCTCCTGCTGCAGCCGCCGCCCGCCAAGCTGCTGCCCGAGCACGCCCGCACGCTGGAGCAGTACTGCTGGGAGGCGCCCGACGGCGGAGCGGGCACCGCGAGCGGCACCGGCACGGGCGGGGCGCTGCCGCCGGCCGCCAGCTACCTGCCGGCCGAGCTGTTCCTGCTGCTGCAGTCGGCCGTGCTGGCGTGCCAGGAGAAGGACGCGGAGGCGCTGAAGGCGCTGCAGACCGAGCTGTGGCCGCTGCTGAGCGCCGAGCAGAACCATCTGCTGCACCTGGTGCTGCAGGAGATGCTGAGCCCCGCCGGACAGGGGCTCTGAGCGCCACCGCCCGCACGGACAGCTCGGACTGGTCGCTACAGCCGGTGCCAGCACAGACTTTATCCTGTTATTTATTTTTCATACGAGTTCTGTAACGCAGTGGAGTAATGGTTGATGAGAGAATGCGTTCATCTACACGTTTGCCTTGTGTCACAGTAAACTACTCACTGTATGTACTGAAAGTTGTCATGCTTGGAAGAAGTGTAACCCTACAGTAGAAAGGCCATTTCAGGGCAGAAGGAAGCTGTCCATTAAAAGACTGGCTGCAATTTATATGTGTTGAAGCATTTGGGTGTTTAGGAATCAAGTCTTGTTAAGAGTGATTAAAAAAAAACCAACAACCAAACAAAAAACCGAAAAACCTGCATAAAAATAATTTTTCCCTGTCCTGAAAACAACAGACACTGCAGCCAGCACGAGGCCCTGAGTTTTGTGGTGGACAAAAGGAGTTGGTCACTGACCTACAAGTGGTTCCTAAGGTGATGGTGGCTGACTCCAGTCTCTGTAGCAGCTGTTAACCCAGAGAACTGAGCCTGCACGATGGCAAATCTACTTCAGCTAAGGGAATTTGGGAATGGAATTAATGGTGGAGGTGGTGAAGTTACTGGAGTTACTGGAATGTGGACTATTTGTTTAATTCTTTTTAGCTGTTATCCATCTGCTTTCGGGTACTTCTGTCTCTTCATTTCTGCTTCTTGGGACATTTAAGTGAAGGCAGCTTTAGAGGAGAAAAGACTCTGCTGTCTATGGTGCACTCAGCTGTTGGGTACAGACAGTCCTTGCTGAATTCCAGCAGTCCCTAAAGCAGGGCAGGCTTTATCCTAGAAGCTGGAGATGCCCTGGGGGTGTGCGTGTTGGGTGGACAAAGAGCAATTCTAGGTCAGTGAAACAAACACTCAGTACTCCAAGAGACCCTGCAGAGGCTGAGGCTTTCAGAAAGAAGGCAATCCAGTTCGTACACCTGGCAGAGAACCTAGAGGTAAGAAGTAATTAAACAGTGGTCTTAATATTTGGATCTGGAAACAGCATTTTTTCCCGATCTTTGCCAGTGTTTGTTTTTCAAGTGTTTTTCATTTTCCATATTTAAGTAATGAAGAACTTGCCGTTTTCCCCTGTGAAACGCAGAGAAGTTACTAATTTTAAGAAGCCTTAATTACCACAAGCCTCTTTTCGACAAGGAAAAAGGGTAGTTGAGAAAGGCTCGGATCCGAACTGGATGTTATTTTATAGCTAGGTTAGTCATGGATGCGCCAGGCTGGGAGGCAAAACTGAAAACCCGTGCGGCGAAATCACAACATGTCCGTTTCCTTAAATTCCAAGAAATAGAACTGTAACGAGAACTGTAACGAGAACTGTAACTCCGCGGTAGCGCAGAGGATGGGCGGTCCCGGGCGGCCGAAGGGGCGGGGCCGGTGCCGGGGGCGGGGCCGGTGCCGGGGGCGTGCGCGGCCGGTGATGGGGCAGCGCCGGTTACTCGGGGGGCGGGGCCGGTGACGCGGAGGGGCGGGACCTGTGCCTGTGACGCGGGGGGCGGGACCTGTGCCTGTGACGCGGGGGGCGGGACCTGTGCCTGTGACGCGGGGGGCGGGGCCGGTGACGCGCGCGCGCGGGGCCCGGCGGGACGGGGCGCTCCAGCGGCGGGGACAGCACGCGGCGCGGCCATGGCGGACGGGGACGGTGCGCAGCGGTGGGGACCGGCGGGGGCGCGGGGAGCCCCGGCGGGGAGGGCACGGGGCGGGCTCGGGGCGGGCGCGGCGCCGCTCGGGCAAGGCTCTGCGGGCAGGTTTACCCCTCCCTCGGGCCTTTGCCCCTCTCCCCTCCCGGCCCCGCGCGCTCCCCGCGCTCACTCCCCGCGTGTCGCTCCCGCAGGTTCCAGCGCGAAGAAGCGGCGGAAGAAGGAGAAGCGGGCGCTCGGCGATGATGATGTAGCGGTGAGTGCGCTGGGGGGTTGATCGGGCCGTGCTCGGGGTACAGGGGGGCTCCCGCAGCCCCATCCGCGGGGCCGCGTTGCGGGGACCGTGGGGAGGGAGGGCTGGGCCGGGCTCTGCCCGCTCCGTCCCGGCGGAGCGCGGCCGCCGCGGCCACGTGGAGGGAACGGCGGGAGCGCGGCCCGCCCGCTTCCTGCTCTGATCCTGCTTCACTTCACCCCCCAGGACATTCAGCACACCGAGGATTTCCTCATCAAGCCCGAGTCCCGGGTGGCCCAGCTGGACACGTCGCAGTGGCCCTTGCTGCTGAAGGTAGGGCGGGTTCTGCTCAGCCGCGTGGCCCGTCCGTGTTCCCGCTCCTTTTGTCCTCGGGAGGTGTGACCGCGCTGCAGCGAGCGGCGCACGTGGTGCTCTGCCGGCAGAAACCATGTTACAAAGTCTCTCCTGCAGTATCCATTCAGCTTTGGGAGTTTTCCGTGCCTTGGAAAGATCCCGCCGTATTTCTTGAGTTTTTAATTCGGGTCTCACCATGGCCTGTGGTGTGTGTAGACTTTCGGGTTGCATCTGCTGAGTTTCTGGGGAATGTTCGGTTTATCCTGTATTGTCAATGCTGCTTTCCCATCTCCTTCAGTCCATGATTTCTATTTTTCTCAATTTTCGTAAAATATTATTTTGGCTTAATTGTTGGATCATTTTCATTTTGGAATTGGCTCTATCACTTAAACGTACAAATCTGACCTGGTGTTACTGTGGAGATGTACTGCAACACTGAAATCAAGGGAGCTTAAAAAGACTTGTAACTTGTTCTTGGATTTTTTAGAACTTTGACAAGTTAAATGTGAGGACAGCACACTACACACCTCTTCCTTCCGGTGCTAATCCCCTGAAGAGAGAGATTTCTGACTATGTTAGGTGAGTGCAATACAGGCCAGAGTGATTTATTTTTCTTTCACAGTTAATACCTTCAAAATATTTTGTCTGGATTCCCCTTGTACCTTTTTTCTTCACTCAGTGTATTGCCATAATCAGTAAACATGTGTAAATAGGACCCACTGATCTCTCCCTGTGAAGTTTTCTTTATTCTGAGGTTGTAGCAGATCTGTGGATGAACATGCAGACCACCTAAGGAATTCTTTGCCGTTTTTGAAAAAGTTCCTTGCCTGCTGGGCTTTGAAACTGCTTGGAGTTTGTAGAATTTGGGGGATTTTTAAAGTGCAGAGTAGTGATAAGGCAGGGGAGAAGTCCTTGACCATGGATTATCTCACCTGTTGTGCATGAAGCAGGTCAGTGTGGGCTCACTGAGAGCTGCTGGGAGGCTCATTGCTTATCTGGCTGGATAGAAATACATTTCTTTGCAGCCAGGACAGCATTTCAAAGTTACTGCTCTGTTGCTGTGTGTGCCCTGATGCTCAGCTCCCATTCCCTGCCATTTTGCACTGTAGATCTGGCTTTATTAACCTCGACAAGCCCTCCAATCCATCCTCCCACGAGGTGGTTGCGTGGATCCGGCGCATCCTGCGGGTGGAGAAGACGGGGCACAGCGGCACCCTGGATCCCAAGGTGACCGGCTGCCTCATCGTGTGCATCGAGAGGGCGACACGGCTGGTCAAGTCTCAGCAGGGAGCAGGTCTGTTTGGTGCTCAGGGTGTTTGCAGTGACTGGGGATGTGTGAAGTGCTTTTGGAGACAAAAATGGAGATTTCTAAAACTTGAAAAGGCCAATCTTAGTCTTCAGTGTCTTGCCCTTTAAGGGTTGCATGTTATTCCAAGCTACTGAGGACGCATGCATGTTGTCTCAGGTGGTTTTTTCATTGCTTCTCCGGTCCTTGACCTGTTATAAGTCAGTGAAATCATCTCTGACATGCTTTTATTTACCATGTAAGTTGAACTTACAACCTCAGCCTCTTCCAGTTCAGAGAACAAATAAATGTAGCTTAGATTTATTTCCCTGGAAGAATCGCCAGCTCTCTAATAAACCATGCCCATTTCCTAGAAGAGACTGTAAGCTTCCAGGCTTCTGGGGATGTGTGGCTGAGAGGCAGGGTGGATCTCGAGGTCCAACATGAAATGCAAGCGGCCACTCCTGACTGCTCTTGTCATTCTTTCAGGCAAAGAGTATGTGGGAATTGTTCGGCTGCACAATGCCATTGAAAGTGAGGCTCAGCTGGCCAGGGTAAGTCTCACATGCTCTTAGCCATGCTGGCATCTGGCATGCAGAGTGCTGGCCACTGGTGGGAGATGAGGGTCCAGGAATGGAGCTTAGGTGTGCTGTGTGTGAGGTGATGACACAGTTTATCCATTCTCTGAGTGCAGTGGAGCTGCCCTCCTGCAGCACCCCAGCTCCTGTTCTAGGGTCTGTGTGCTGTGCAGCCTCCAGACATGCTGCAGTGTCCCAGTGTCCTACTGGGGGCTGCTGTGATGTGTGGCTGGCTGCCTGCAGGAGGGGAGCAGTGCTGGCAGGGTTGGAGCCCCTTTTTGGGGGCTCCATCCTCACTGGGACGAGGGATGGTGTCTGATCACATGCTGCCATCTAATGGAAAAGTCCTGGCTGTGCTCACTGGCATCTTGACCAGATTTCTGGCTTGGATTTGCTTTATTAAATATGGCATCACCAAATCAGGATAAACCTTGTGGTTTCTCATTTTTGGAAGCGGACACAATTGCTGTAGACTCAAAGGTCCTCCTGCATTAGGGCTCAGGTGTAAAGTCTTGCTTCTCCTTCTTCCCTCAGGCCATAGAAACCCTGACAGGTGCCCTGTTCCAGCGGCCACCCCTCATTGCTGCTGTCAAACGACAACTGAGAGTCAGAACCATCTACGAGAGCAAGCTGGTGGAGTATGATCCTGAGAAGAGATTAGGTAAAACAGGGCTTTCCTGCCTTCTTCCTATAAAACTGACAATTGATAAAATGTTCTGTGAAATGGGCTGCTTTTGGCAGATGCCTTAAGACCTAAGTCCTGCCATTGTCTAGAAGTAACTGCTTCATGCATTGCTTTGGTGTGCTGGGAAGCTAATCCCATCTCTTTTTGTACTGCTGCACCCTTCACAGAAGAGCCAAATGATGTCAATTAGATGGCATTAGCTCTCAGGGCAAAGATGACCTTCATCTATCACCCCATGCTGATGGCTCTGGGAAGGGCTGGGCATACAGCTTCTCTTGAAGGATGTGGCTTATGTTCTGCTTAAAAACTCTCTATCCTGTCATGCCTTTCAGGTATCTTCTGGGTGAGCTGTGAAGCAGGCACATACATCCGAACCCTGTGTGTCCACCTGGGCTTGCTGCTGGGCGTGGGGGGCCAGATGCAAGAGCTGCGCAGAGTCCGCTCAGGCATCCTGGGAGAGACGGTACAGTGGCACCTCCAGCTGTAGCCAGCTCCTTGGAAATTGTCAGAATTGCAAGAGTTCCTTGGGACTGTGCATTTTACAGTGTTAGGAGGAGGTTTAGGCTCGAGGAGGAGTTTTATGAATAGCCCCCAAAGAGTGACAGCTCTTGCTGTAGATGTTCTGTAACCAAAGTGTTGAGTTCAGTTCAGGATGTTGTTCCTGTTCTGGTAATTAAACTTTGGGACAGTGAGTGACTGGGAAGTGCACTTTGGTGGCTGAAAGTTTGTTTTATGTCACCTGCATTTCTCAGCCTACAGACCCCAGTGTCTCATGAGTTCAGGAGTGTGAAGTGACTGCTTGGAGTCAGCACAGCTCAGGGAATGTGGTTCATTGGAATGAGCCTGGGAGATGCAGTCTTGTGTGATCTTGGACACTTGTACAGTCTTTTCACTCTGGTCATAGACAGATTATGCTGCTGGTCCAAACTCCAGAACTAATTTCTTTTCTTTTGGAAAGCAGCAGTGTCAAAGTGCAAGTGCTTCCCCACCCATCTATGCTTCTGTGCTCTTAGCACAGCTGTGATCACCAGGCATTTCTGAATTCCAGTTGTTGGGTGCTCACAGCTGCCTCAGAATTTATTCCAGGTCACAGATTAAAGAGCTGGTTAATTTAGATTTCTGGTCACTAACCTTTGTCTAGGAGCCCCAGGAATTTCAGTTAGGTCATATTTAAAAGATTCATGTGGGCAGACCTTAGACTGTAGATCCAAATGCTGTCTGAGATTAGGAAGGTCAAAGTCTGGTAGCTTAAGACAGGCTGACCTCAAGCTGCTGATGGAAAGTATTCTTTCCTCTTTTAAGTTGTGTTTTCATACTTGTGGTGGGCATCTGGTTTTACTCCCTTTTTCAAACATTATTTGCTGTTGAACTTCAGCTGTTCTCTTGTGCATGTTTCAAGTTGGTGGCTGGTGGGAGAGTTTAGAAGGGTTTTGTCTTTGCAGGACAACATGGTGACCATGCACGATGTGCTGGATGCCCAGTGGCAGTACGACAACAACAAGGATGACAGCTACCTGCGAAGGGTCATCCTGCCCCTGGAGAAGCTGCTCACTTCACACAAGAGGCTCGTCATGAAAGACAGTGCTGTGAGTTCTGAGGCAGTGCCAGGGGAACTTTAAAGTGTCCTCTTGACTTGTGCTGCTGATAGAATGCACAGGATCAGGAGCTATGTGATGTCCAGTGATGGTGACTTATGTAGAACCTCCCACGGGAGTGCCAGAGCACCACTAACATGCAGGAGCCATGAATTAAATGACAGAGGATCTGCTCTCCTCGCTTGAGGAGGATGCTGGTGGTTATGAGAGATCTGCCTCACCCATTGTTTGCTGTGATAGGTGCTTTGTTTTCTCCTTTCAAAGCTCCCAAGTTTAATGTAGTGGACAAAATCAAATAGTTATTTAGAGATTATATTGCTGGGATGGTAATGGCAGTGGGAACCTAAAACTTAGAGACACTTGGTGTTTCAATTCTTGTAATAGCTTCTAAGCCCTCCCATTGCCTACATTTTCAGGTTAATGCCATTTGCTATGGAGCCAAGATCATGCTGCCTGGTGTCCTGCGGTATGAGGATGGGATTGAGCTTAATCAGGAGATTGTTGTCATCACCACAAAAGGAGAAGCCATCTGCCTAGGTAGGAAATGCCTCCTTCTCCTTGTGTCCAGCTAACTGCAGAAATAACAGACTGTGTGACAGTAAGGGAACCACAAATTAGTTCCCATGTGCAGAAGGTTTAATTAGTGCTTCCTGATGGGGAATGTGGGCCCAAGGCAGCTGTTTTTGAGCAGGATGTTAAGAAGCAGTGGCTGCATCAGTCCTGGGCAAGATGTGAGGGTTTCAGCAGCTGTGTGATGCTCAGGTGTGCTGTGTGTGAGGTGATGACACAGTTTATCCATTCTCTGAGTGCAGTGGAGCTGCCCTCCTGCAGCACCCCAGCTCCTGTTCTAGGGTCTGGGTGCTGTGCAGCCTCCAGACATGCTGCAGTGTCCCAGTGTCCTACTGGGGGCTGCTGTGATGTGTGGCTGGCTGCCTGCAGGAGGGGAGCAGTGCTGGCAGGGTTGGAGCCCCTCTTTGGGGGCTCCATCCTCACTGGGACGAGGGATGGTGTCTGATCACATGCTGCCACAGGCACATCACATCTGCTAGATCAGTGCAAAGGCACTGCAACAACTGCCAGCTTGACTTGAAAGGGTGCCCAGTTCTAAGCAGGGTGTTCAGAGAAGCTGTGTGATATTCAGTGGTTCCTTGGGGTCACACTGTTGGGGGGTGTTGGTCATCTTTGTGCTGACAGAGGCAGAACAGGCTGTCACAGTTCTGCTCCTCAGGAGTTACTGACCTCCATGCCTGCTTCTGTAGCCATTGCCTTGATGACCACAGCAGTCATTTCTACATGTGACCATGGCATCGTGGCAAAGATCAAGAGAGTGATCATGGAGAGAGACACATATCCCAGGAAATGGGGGCTGGGTCCCAAGGTGAGTGCTGCTGTGGGCATGGGGTCAGTCCCAGGGCAGTGGTGGGAGTCTAGCTATTGGGATGTGGGACTCTGGGACCCTGAGCAGAGCTGTGTCTTCTTCAGGGCCTTGCTGTAATTCTGCTGTGGTCTCCTAGAGCTACAATGGTGGCAATTCCCAATGCCACAGCTGTGGCAGCCCAGTGCTGGTGGGATTGAGGCTTTCCCTCCCAAAAGAGCCTGGGAGCCACTGCTGGTGTTAAGGCCTGGGCTCCTCAGATCTGTACAGCACCAGCCCTCCTCTGGTAAAGAGCCAAATGATGTGAAGTGGATGGCATTAGCACTCTGTGCAAAGATGACCTTCATCCATCACCCCATGCTGATGGTTCTGGAGGTGCTGGGTAGAAGCTTAACACTGCTTAAATGCACACTGTCTGTGAGACACTGAACTGTGGCTGAAGGAGAGGAGCAGTGGGAACACCCAGTGTTGGGTTCCTCTCCCACCTCAGGCATGTGGTAGCTCAACTGCAGCCAGGCTGGCCTGATGTAGATTGAACTCAAAACTCTGTGTCAAGTTGCAGTGGCTCATCCCATTGCTTTGGGTCAGGTGAAAGCTTTGGGGCTGCCTCCACATCTGTGGCACAGGTGGGGTAATACAGGACAGTGCAAACATTTTGGAGCCCCTTTCAAAACCTCACAAACAAGTGGTCTGGCTCAAATGCTGCAGGTCATTAAGCTGGAAAAACCCAGTCAAAGATCCAGACTCCATGATGTGCAGTTGTATTACTGTTGCTGTGACTCCACATCAACTTAGCCATTATTTAAAGGTGCCTCTTGTCTGAGATATAGGCTCTTCTGTGCAGGGGATATTTTGTCTCATTTGTTTCAAGATCCTTGGAATAGTGGTAAATAGGTAATGCTGTAGTTGCTGGCTTGGCTTGTTGCTGGATTCTCTCCTCTTCCTTGAGGGAGGATTTTTCTTACCTGTAGCTGCAGTTTGACTTGTTGCATGCTGCTTTCAGGCCAGTCAGAAGAAGATGATGATCCAGAAAGGTCTGCTGGACAAGCATGGAAAGCCCAATGAGAGCACACCAGAGTCCTGGAGGAAGGAATATGTGGATTACAGGTGGGTACTGGATGTGGTCAGAAGGGAGCACTGTGCAGCAAGGGCTGGGCCTGATGCTGCTATTTGTGCATGGATCATGTTAGGCTTGGTCCAGTGCTGTCTGGAACCTGGGATGCAGTTGCACTTCTTGGAGTGTGTTGCTCTTGGGCAGTGTAGGAAGAAGGGCCTGAGCAGACAGTTATCCCTTTTTAGCCTGTTGTGGTTTTAGAGGGAGTCAGTCTGCTAAATTAAATGGGGGAGGCTGTGCTGTTGCCCAGCCCAGCTGGCCCTGGTGCAGGCTGCAGGTCTCCCCCACACCAACTTCTCCACCCAGCTCCTGGGGTGGGTTACAGAGCCCTTGGTGGGGGACAGGAATTTGTACCAGTCCAGAGCACCATGAGGCAACCAACAACTGTCCTGTGCAACCTTGGGATCTTTTCTTTCAGGGATGCTTCCAGGAAAGAAGCAGCTGCTGATCATCAAGCTGTTTCAGAGGTAGACAGGGCTGCAAAAGTGAGTATTGCCAGTTCTCTCTGACTCCTACTTTATGCCCCTGTTATTCCCATTATTTGCACATGCCTTGCCACCTGCATTTTGGTGCAATGATAATTTTTAGTCCAGGGTCTTCCATGGCCTTTGTTAGGCACAAGATCAATGCCCATTCAGTTCTTTGGCTGGGGCTCCAGCAATTGCCCACAACCCACGACACAATTTGCAGCTCAAACACCAAGCTGCTGGCTCTGGGCATATTCTTCAACGCAGCACAAGAAATGTATGGAGCCACAACAAAGATTTGTTGTGCCAGACAACCTTTTTGGAGACTATGGAGAGCTGTCCATAGGAGTGTCCATACAAGAGTTGCACCTAAAATTCCCTAACTCAGGGCTTTTGCATGCCCTTAGAAAGGTGCAGCAATGTTTTAAACTAATACTTGGGATACAGGAAACTGAAAAGTACAGGGGGCAATTTGGGCAAAAGCAAATCCTAGACAGTGTATGTTGGAGAGTCTGCAAGTCACCCTTTTGTTAAATGAAGTTGTATTGAATCAGGTAATCAGTCTTCCCCTTGACTGAGTTCTGTTGGTGTTGGTGTGTCTGACAATATGTTCCCCCAACAGAGAAAACGAGACTCAGAGAGTGAAAATGAGGAAGCTGTGACCCCACCGTCCACCCCACCACCAGAGGAGCTGAGCAAAAAGGAAAAGAAAAAGAAGAAGAAAGAGAAGAAGGCCAGAGAGGCAGCTGAGAGTGGAGGAGAACAAATAGAAAGGGTATGTAATTGGGTATTGCTATGGTATGGTCCAAGCATGGTAGAGATTGCTCTGTCCCTAATTACCTTCAGGATTAATTCATCAGCAACCTGCAGTGCATGTCCACAGAGTGGCAGGCTTTTTCCATAGCAGAGGAGGAGGTATTAGAGGTGCATTTTAAACTGAACTGGTGGTGGGAGATAGGGAAGGGGCCCAGGACAGTTGGTGGGTTCCTGCCAGGCCATCTCTGTGCTCTGATGCCCTGTCGTGGGTCCCCGTGGGAGGATGGTGCTGGAGTACGCCCTGGGGAGCCTCATTGCTCCTGGGGTGGAGCTGTTCCTCCTGAAATGGGCAGTGGGGAATTCCTTTTTGATGGCTTCCTGACCTTTCCAATCTCTCCACAGACCAGTGAGACCAGCAGCAAGAAGAAGAAGAAGAAACAAAAGGAGGTGGTAGAAGAGAGCTCGGACTAAGCAGCTGGGTCTGTCCAAAGCAGGCAAACCTCATCAGTCAGGAGGGAGGAGTTTTAGGCCTTGAGAAGAGGACTGGCTGCGTGGCAGAGGAGCCAGCAAGTTCCAAGTTCTTTTCTGCTGTTTATATGAGTGAGTGGGTGTTTGCCCTGCTCAGGTGCCCCTCTTCATCCTGTTTTAAGGGTTGCCAGAGGAGCAGGGTGCCTCACTGTCCCTGCACAGGATTGATCTCTAAGCTGAGCACTATGATGCCAACAGAAGTGGTATCTTCAGGGAAGCTGTAGCTTCTGGCTCTTCCTTGGTCTCTGTTTTCACCTAGAGAAGGTGGCATAATCTTTCTCCCCCCTCATGTACTGCCTCTTTATTCCTTTTCTCCCAAGGCTGAAGCTTTTACCTGACAGTTAAAGAATGTGTTGCTGCCTGGAAGAGTGGCTTTGTCACAGCCCATGTGAATGTGTTTCTATGGGGACAGTCAGATCAGTTATTTCTGAAGGACTGTGTTTTGTTTTAACCTGGCCATATGCTTGGCTTTGTTCAGTTAAATGAGAACAAATAGTTCACCCAGATTATTTTTTCCACTCCTTTTTTTACCTTTATCAAGAAAGGATTAGAAAATTTAATTCCTCCTTTTTGTTTATAGCACAAGGACGTGCTTGTTCATTGTGTGCTGATTCCCAAGCCCAGTTGCCTCAGTCACCTGGGCAGTATGTCCCTTTTGCTGGCTCTTTGCTCTTCTCTACCCTTTTGTTGGACTGCAAAGCTTTTGGTTGCCTTGCCTGGTTCTGATGCCCAGTGTGCTTTGAAGGGCAGAAGCGACCAGAAGGTGACTGACCAACGTGTTCTTCATGCTGCTGGAGTCCTCCTGAGGAAAAGCTTGGTCAGAGGCAGCTCTGCCAGGGGGCATTGGGTGTGGGCTTGAACGGTTTCAGATTAATTGTTGCTAACCTATCTGGAATGACTTGCTGGGGGGGCAGAAGGTTTCTCTTGTCAAGGGGTAGTGCTGAGCCAGGATTTAGCTCCCTTTTATGAGAAAGGACCCCAAGCTGTTTTGTTCTGAGTTTCATTCCCTGCAGAGATTCTGTTAATTGTCGTGCATTGCTTTAGTCTATGCTCCCCCTCCAGTGTTGGAGATGCAGGCAGTGGGGACAGCAGTTGGTGGGTCTTACAGCCTGAGCAGGAAAAAAAAAAAAAAAAAGGTCCATTTTTATTTACACTTTTTTACAAAAAAAAAAATAAAATTTCTGGTTTTGAACAGGTGATTTTCTTGCTCCTCTGGCTCCTCCCGAAAGGTCAGTGGCATTCATGGGGCAGGGGAGCAGATTTTACCACAGGCCCAGCCTCTGCTCATCTGAAGAAGCTGCTGGGGCAGAGAGCTGTTCATGTTGATAAGCACCATCACTAGAAGGGCCTTTGTCCTTTCTTTGTCAGTGCCCAGCCTGAGAGGTAAAACAATAGCCATGGCAATGTTTCAGCACACATTTATTGCTGCTCATTGTTTCCCTGCAGTGGATCAGAACGAAGGTCCCTATTGCACATAGATTTTTATTTTTGGCATCCTTAAAAAAAAAATTGCACAAGACCTTTTAACCACCTTCCCCTTGCCCCTATAGCTGACTGAACACACAAATGAGATTTTTCACCTACATGGTGGATGTGGTGATACTTCCCAGACATGGTGGTGTGGGGCTTGTGAGTCAGTACAAACCCTGGGGTGAGCATGGCTTTCATGTTTGCATACAGTGTGAGAGACACCCTAGACTGGAAAACATGCCTGGATGATCTTTGTAGACACTTTTCTACTGCATGCAACAGATAGTTGTGGCTGGATGTAATTTACCCATTGAAGAATCCTTTTGGGGTTTGCTTTGGGGAACTGGCTCAGCTGCTGCCCCGTTTCTCTGGCCAGGCAGTAACAATCCAAGCTGCACGGTGAGAATTCCTATACAGAGTTTTTACACCTATGGCTGCACAGAGTGAGAAAACTCCTACCTGGGAACATGGGGTGAGGCCTGGCTGGGGGTACTCTATGCCATGTTCATATTCCTTATTTGTAAGAGGAAACCCTTGTATGGAGGAGCTCTGGTGTGGTCTGGGAGAAGCCTCCTAAGGTCATGGGCTTCCCTGAAGCCTCAAGGACACCAGGAGGGGTTTTGAGTTGTGTGTGTTCCTCCTTGGCAGGAGCCATCTGCCTGGAAAAGCCCCTGTTCTCCCACTTCCCTTGGGACTGCTGCAGGGAAGATCAGCTGAATACTACAGCAGGAGTGTGCTTTCCCTTGCCTGGGGAGGGCAGGGAGCTGTGCTCTGAGCTAACCTGGGCTCTGCTGTAGCCACTGCCCTGCCCTGCAGTGCCACAGGAGGTGGCTTGCTCCCAGGCAGCCTCTGTCCTGTGCTTGTTCCTGCAGGAGAGGAGCTGAGGGCACCCTGTGAGTGTGTGTGAACCGAGACCATGTCCGTGGAGCAGCAGAGGAGGGGAGTTGTGCTGGGCTGTGTGGGGCAGGGGAGGCTGAGGAGGTGTTTCCCAGTGGCTGCAGGATGGTTGATGGGAAGCAGCTGGGCTCAGGTGCCCTCTCAGTAGACCCAGGAGACAGGCACCCACTGTGGAGAGCTGCAGGCCTGCTCAAAGGCTTCCTGCAGCAGCTGGAGGCTCTCTTCCACGCCGTTGTTGACCAGGGACAGGTCGAAGTAGTGTGCGTAGCGGCTGCGGATGCTCTCCGAGTCCTTGCGCAGCTGCTGCAGAGCCTCCGACTGCAAGGGACAGCACAGTGCTCAGGAGAGGAGCTCCACAGCACACCCCAGCCAGGCAACACCCTCCCAGCACCAAACAACTCCAGTGCTTGAGAAGTATCAAGAGCACAGAATCCTTAGAGCTTGTTGTGTGACCTCTGGGCTTGTGTCTGGGGCTTTTGCTTGACTCTGTGCAGTGCTGGGAGCATCAGGATACCTGCTAGAGTGAGGCCAGACCTGCTGGCTCTCATATTTACCTTTACAATGCTCCCAGGGAGAAGGTTCACAAGCAGGAGGCTGCTCAGTGCTCTGGTGGCCATTGCCACCAGCTCCAGGCCTCAGGCTGGGTTGGAGGTGGGATCCCTCCAGGATATGCTCCCTTCCCACTGGCTTTTGACCAGAACAGCAGCAGCTGGCAGAGCTTTACCAGCATCTCCACTGGTTTTGACTGGGGTTTTAGAGCAGTACTTCAATGGTAAAAGCAAAGCTGCCTCCCTCCTCCAGCCAGTGTGGCTGGGCTGCCCAGCTTGTAGGGGCATCCCAGGGCTGCATCCCTGGGCAGCTCTGCCCCTGGCAATGAGGTGCAGACCATTTCCACATATTTCCCTAATGGAGCTTGAAAGACAGGCACCTTCTGTGCCTGGGGAGGAGGGACAGCTTGGGGTGCAGTGCTTGCTGAGCTCTGTTCCATGCAGATATTAATAGACCTAAATGGGTATTATTAGATTGTATTAATTATCCTATTATATAATTATTATCAACAGATGAAACAGACCTAAAAATATATTAATAGACCCAAATCAGACCTTTATGTCCTTCCCTTCTTTTTTTGTTAGACCACCTGGGTATGTATCACAATACTGGTCAGCACTAAAAACATTACAGATGGCACAGTAATATTTGTAATACCACACCCTCCCTCAGGGCACAGCAGGCTTCTGTCTTTTAAGGTGTTCAGTTCAACACTGACAAACTTTAAATATAATTATTACCCTAGGGGCAAAAAAAAAAAATACTGCTTAGCTACCTTCATCTTGAAAGAGTTACTGAAAATATTCATCTATTCTTATAAAATTAATTTTTCCTATATTGTGGGTGAAGCCAGCAGCTATCGGGGGTGGAGAGGGGAGGGAGGGCAAGCAGCAGTTTTTGCTCTTGTGAGCTCTGCGGGGTCACATTAACTCTGCCGCATCCCTCCTGAGAGTGAGCCGAGCTCTGCAGGGTTATATTTAGTGCCTGGCAGCAGGGCTGGCCCTGCCCACTGCAGCAGGGTGTGATTCCTCCCTGGATGGAGGCAGCAGTGGGTGACAGAGTGACCCTTTCTGTTCTAAGATCTGCCCCCTTCACCCTCCCCAGCCTGCTGCATCACAGCAGTTAATGTTCCTCTAAATACCTGCAGAGCACTTGCTCAGAAGGTTGCATAAATATCCTCTCTGCAAACTATCTACAGCTTAAGCTTTCCAAACACAAACTTAATAGGTTGGAAGAGGTGGCCTTGTTGCCATTGAATCCAGGAGGAGCACAGCTCTGGGTTTCCTTGTTGGTCTCTGTCTTCCCATCTACCTGCCAGGCTGGGATATAGGGCAGGGGTGTAGGCAGCATCCCTGCATCCAGGGGGCTTCCTGGGAAGTGACAGCCTGTGTCTGACAGCCTGATGCTTGGCACTGAATGAGTTAACTGCGCTATCAGTGTTGCTTTCATCCTCACGTTAAAGGGATCAGCATCCTAATGAGGCAAAGAATGAAAGGAGCGTTTGTTTGTGTGTCTATTTGCATAGCTGATGGCAGGATAAGTGGTCCTGCCCCGACTGCTAGGCAGTGCTCCCCACTGTGATTCTGCTGCTGGGATGAGGGTTGCTGAGTCTCCAGCTGCAGGAATTGGCAGTTCCTGCTCCTCAGGTCTGTGCTGAGTTCTGGACCACCAAAAGCCAAGCAGAGAGGGATACACTGATAGGGAGCCCTGGGTTGCTGCAGCAGGTGCTGCTATGGACCAAGAAACCCAGCCAGAGGGGGCAGGAGGGGACACCCTGCCACTCACCTCCTCTGCCTTGTCTGTCGGGGCGATGAAGACGATGAACGGGGAGAGCTCGGCCGTGCGCACAATCTTCAGAGTCTGTGGAGAGAGGGGTGCAGTTACCAGAGCATGCCCCTGCCCCAGGCTGGGAGGAAGCACAGCTGGCACAGGGCCTGGGATGCAGTGGGAGCTAAAGGAGACACCCCTCTTTGGGGACATGAGATCACTCCTGAAAAAGGGTCCCTGTAACCCACTCCCACCTTGGTGTCACAGTCAGGTGACTGTACCCATGTCTTGGGGAATGGAAATGCCACCCCAGGGCTTGCTGTTTTTTTCCTTTGGGAAGAAAAGGCAGGGACAGTCACAGCCAGCATCCAGGTAGTTCAATCTGTGGCAGCCCATGTCCCCCCACCCCTTCCCCTGCCAGGGGGAAACCTGGGGCTCGATGTCCAAAATAGCAACTTTGTCCTGCTGGTGGATCTTGTGCACTGTTTCAAACTTGGTGCCAAACATGTTTCCGTGGTAGCTTCCAAACTCCAAGAACTCATTGGCTGAGATGTCCCGGGTCATCTCCTCGGTGGAGACAAAGTAATAGTCCTTCCCATCCACCTCATTCTTCTTCTGGGGGCGTGTAGTGTCTGGGGAGGGAGAGAGAAGGTGAGTGCTGGCCCCCAGAAGGAGAGGAACAGAGTGGAGCAGGCATCAAGACTCAGCTGTATTAATCCTCTACTAACTGCTTTTTGCTTGGGACAAGTAGAGACCTCGGCCAGCTAGGGGCAAGCACTGAGTGAAAAGAGTGAGGTTTGGCAGCAGCCCTGCAGCCTCTGCAGTGCGTAAAGGTGGGTCCATGTGGGACTGCAGGCAGGGAGACCCTGGGCACCTCTGGCTTCAGGGGCTTGCTGGTGCTGGAGGAACATCTCCTCACCTCCCACCTGCTGTCAGAAGGTGCTGGATCAAAGAGGTGAGAGGAAATGCAGGCTGTCCTTAGTACTTACACGGGGGTGGGTACATGAACTTCTCTGGGTTGTTGCTGAGCAGAGCATTCTTGATATGGCTACGGCCCACACCACTGGCCCCTGGAGGGAGAGAGAGATGGACACTAAAGCTGGGCTCAGAGCAGCCTGGTGGGAGATGCTGGGGCCCCTCCACAGCTCTGGGTCTGACAAAAAGTGCAGAACTTGGCCTGGGCCCTGCCCAAGATATGCTTTCTGGGCTGGTCTGTGGTGTCTTCCAGCCCTGGAAGAGGCTCTTCATACCCTGGGGATGCTCATCTCCAGCCTCAGTTGGAGCAGGACTGCTGCCTGCAGAGCAACCAGCCTGGCTGGACTGGGTGGGCTGCCCATGCCTGTGGAGTCCACCACCAAGTGCCCAGTCCCCACAGTGTGGGAGTGCTTGCTTTGGTGCAACTGCAGAGCTGCTTTTAACAGATTTTTCATGAAGACACTCAGGAGTTGCAAATGCCTCAATTAACTCTTCTCCAGCATTGCAGCACAGATGCCAGACCATGCACAATGCTGCATGGAAGGGGTGAGGCTATGGGATAACTGCTGCAGGCTGAAGAAATGCTCCCCAGATCTTATTAAATCTTGAAGTGCTGCACTGCCCCAGCCCCTGTGCAGTCCTGGTTCCCCCTGGTTCCCAGCACACAGCCCCTGTGCTGCAGAGGGTGCCTGGACAGGACCTACCAATGAGCACCAGAGTCTTCCTCTTGAAGGCAGGCAGCCTCACCACCTCCTCATAGGAAACGACATCCAGCTGGTCAAAAACTGGGATGGAGGAAAAACAAGACATGGAGGGGTCAGAACTGGCTCGGCCACACCAGCATGACCCATGTATGTGTCAGACCAAAGCAAATGGACAGGAGTGGTCAGGACTGGGATGGGAGCTCATCCATGTTTGGCTGCTTGGGTAAAAGAGCAGCATCAACAGCAAGGAGCATGTGAGGGGCAGAGTTGGGGCTGGGGAGCTGCCAAAGAAGTCAGGGCTGCTTTTGCTCAGTAATTCTGCTCAGGACAGTAGGACCTGGGAGCTGGGGTGGAGAGGCAGCAGCAGGATACTGAAGAGCTTGTTGCTGGGGGATCTTTATATATCTGGGTGATTTACAGCCTTGTTTGTTGCTGGTTGGAGCTGCAGGCCGGGCCAGGAGCCAGCAGTCCCTGGGCACCCTTTTGCCAGCTCTTCTCAGTTTAGCATGGGGTGCTTGCATGGCTGGCTGAGGTGCAGTTCTCTGCCCCACCAGGGAAGGCCTTGGCAGCTGTGGGAGCAGTTCAGGCTGCTCCCTGACTGCTGAGCAGCAGCACTGGCACTGTCTCCCCTGTGTTCAGTAAATTGTGGGGTTTGAGGCTGGGGAGCCTGAGCTCACAGGGCCAGGAGTGCAAGGGATTGTCATCAGTGCTGAGCCAGCCCTGGCATCGTGCTCTACATGGTGACACAGCTGTGGCCACATGAGGAACATGAAGACTGCAGAAGAGACTCAAAAACAGCTGACAGCTGTGGGGTATCCTGAGATTCCACTGGCTGACACAGGTGGGCTGTTTGGCTGACTCCCATGGACAGACCCAGCCCTGCTCAGAGGCAGGAGGATGGCCAAGGCTGGGGATTGAGCCCACTGCCCTGCTCACACTTACTTGAGCTGTGCTTGGCCAGGTATTTATCTTTGCACTTCTTCTTCTTCCCAAAGGGGCTGCAGCTCGGGGATTCACTCTGGCTGGGCTGGGTGACACTTGCCACACGCCTGCCAAAAGAGGAGGACACCACCATGGCCCAGCTGTCACCCCAAGCCCTGGGACAGCAGTAGGATTGTCCCTCAGACATGCAGAGGTTGGCTGCTGGGACAGGCAAAGGTTCACCCTGCAGTACATGAAGGGGACATTTTCCTCCTTGTGCCAGCAGTGACACTGGTGTTGCCCACCACAAACTCCTGATAGCACATGGTCACTGCTCCCACCTCCAATCCCAGATCCAGCCCTTCTGGGCAAATCCAGGGACCTACCACTCCTGCAGCTCTGGAGAAGGGATGAGTCCTGCTGACTCAGTGCTGGAGCCCTCGACCCGGCCCTGCCACCAGTTGCTGTCATCCTTGTTTATAATCTGAATCACATCACCAATCTGAAACTTCAGTCCTGCTTCCTTGCAGGGGATCAGGTTGTCTTTCTTGGGGTCATAGTCAAACTGTGCCCTCATGAACATCTGCAAAAGAGAGGAGAGCAGAGTCAGCACGGCCATGCAGGGTGGCTGAGTGTGGCCCCAACACAGGATTCCTGAGTCATGACTGCAGAGACAGCTCCAGACACAAAGCCCCTGCTCCTTTCCAAGCCCCACAAGGCTGTGTGGGGAGAAAGGAGATGCACAAAGGGGGGAAAGTCTTGGGCACGGAATTGTAGTGAGGTGTGCTGGGGAGTGGATGAGGGAGGGAGTAGGACGGCATCTTGGCCTTACTGGGAGCTGGTGACAGGGCTGCTGCCTCTAGGCACACACACACCCACAGGTGGTGTTCAAACCCTGCCATGGAGCCTCCCTGCAGTGCCCTGGGTGCTGCACAGTGCTGGTGTGTTTGGCCAGCCACAGAGGAGTCCCAGCATAGTGCACAGCTGTGCTCTGCAGTGCAGTGAGCACAGAGGTGATATCAAAACAGGGACCCCAGGGAAGGCCATGGCTCAATCTCAGCTGCTCTGTGCTGCCTTTCCCCACAACTGGGCAAACCTGCATGGCATGAGGCCTACAGGGAGCCAAGGCTGCAGTGCTGTATCCACCCCTCCCTTGGTCTGTCCTGGTCCCTTTGGCATCAGCTACTCTCACAAAATTGAAATTCATCACAGCTACAACTGGAAACGAGCTGCTGCTATTGCTTCCCAGGCTACTGTGTACCCTACTGAGTCTGGGGAAGCCCTGGGGACCAGGAGGGCGTGAGAAAGTTTGCTTTCCTTGTCCCTTCTGCTTGCTCAGCTCCTTGGGAGGCAGTCTACAGCACCCACTCCCAGCAGAACCCTGTCAGGATTAGAGTGGAGGCAAAGCCATGCAGAGTATGGAGGATTAGGAGTGAAAATAGAGTTTAGGGAACACTGAGCATGACCCTAGCACGTTAGTTACCCTAGAAACACAGCATGTAGCAAGAGGGAAAAAGAATTTCACATAGGGTGATGCCTGTTCTGTCCTCAGATGTGACAGGCAGGGCCTGGAAACTCATCCTCCCTCAGTAGGGTAGATCATGCTGTCCTTGTTCCACATTAAAACCATTTCCCTCAGCTGTGCTGCTGGAGGCACAGAGCCATCAGGACACAAACATAGTTCCCTTTCACTGCCAGAAAACACCATATGGATCAAGCTGTGACAAGAGAGCACTCATAAAAAAAATGAAATTAGGAAAAACAATAAGAATGGAATCTCCTTTCAGGATGAGGACTCCTGCTTGCTTTGAAAGCACTTTCTGGCACCAGAAGCTGATCATCCACACAAACACGAGGGATACACAGCAGGCACTGCCCAGACCTCTCTGCTCCTGCAGCGCTGGTGTCCCAAGCCTGGACATTTTGGACCCCCGCCCCCACCAGACAGCTCCACACATCACCCACAGCTGCACAGGGTCTTTGCCTGCCTGCTGCCAGCCCCTCTCTGGGGCCAGACTCAGCTGCTAAGCAGGCTCCACCATGAGAAGTCCTGCTCTTTTAAAGCCAAAGGGCCACAGGGAATATGCTGGAGGGGGCCCTCAAGAGCCTGGAATGCTCTGTGCTTCCTATCATTAAGACCCTCCCAAGCAGACCTGCTCCAAGAGACACTCAGCCTTGTGAGCCAGGGCAGGGGAAAAACCTGATGCCAGGATCTGCACCATCCTGCCTGCCAGGCACTGAAATAAAAGTGATCATGGGGATCCAGGAATGGAACACAGTCCAGACTTGGTGGTGATACTGCAACAAACACAGACACAAGCAGCTGTGGCTCTGGGGAGCAGAAAGCACCACTGCCCTGGGCACAGCAGGAGGGAGTACCACTGCTGCTGGGATGGAGCTTGGCCCTGTGTCTTTCCCAGCCTCAGGTGAACTAGTAACTGCATTCTTTTCCTCTGGGGTAGATTCTTCCCCTGGCACAGAGTTGGCCAACTAGAGCTGGCTGGGTTAGGACAGGGAGGGCAGACAGACAGCAGGAAGGACATGGGCATGGGCCAGTGTTTAATAAACACACATGCAAAGCTGGTTGAGCAGAACTGGGGACAGCATGGACTGGGCAAGAAACAGAGTCACCAACACTTGCCACCACGTTCAGACTTCAGCTTCTCTGGGTAAGGAATGACATGTGCTCCCTCAGCCCACCCCAGCACCATCCAGACCTCTGCCTCTGAATTCCTCTCCCTCCCCTGCCTGTCCCTGATAGGGGGGCTGCACTGGGGCTAGCTCCTGCACCAAGACAAGACAGCAACCCAACTACCACGCCCTGAAGTCTTGGCAGAGAACACAGCCCGCCCCTCTATTCTATTTCGGCCACAGCAGAACTTCAAAAGCAAAGCCAGGCAGGTGTCACCCCCTGGTGACACAGCATGGCTCCCCCATCCTGGCAGTGACAGCAGGTGCAAGGAACTGCCTTCCTTCCCCCACTGCTTCCTTCCTCCCACGCTGTGCCGGCGACATCCGGACCCACGTCACCCTCACTGGGGCTGGTGCACCCGGCATTGGTGACAGCAGGGACCACAGAGCCAGGGACCCTGCCACAACAGTCCTGGCTCTAAAGGAGACTCTGCATGTGCTCCCTGGTGTGCACCTGCCACTGCTTTCCCATCCCCAAACACCACTGCTGGCTCAGATACCCCAGCCCCAAGTTCCTAGGCACACTTTGGATAAATACAGCCCCACAGGCCCATGGTACGGTTGTTTGCAGTGATGTAAGCACAAGACAGGTCCCTCCAGCAGCTCACACAAGGCAGCCACCCCCTTGCCCTGACACCCCTGGCTGAGCACAGCTCTCTCCCAGCACTGGTCCTGCACAGTTTGCTCTGGTCCCACCCTGCCCCACAGCCATGTCCCAGTACTGCCCACAGGTCCAGAGGCTGCACTTACCTGGAGAGCAGGGAGGCGGCTTTGCTGGTTGGGAATGACTTTTAATGAGACCATCCCCTTGGTTTCTTTCTAGTGAACAAAGGGGAGAAAGAAGAGTTGGAGGAGGTGGTGTCTGGAGGCAGCTCAACAGCAGCAACCTGTGTAGGGAGGTGCAGAGTGCCAGGACCTGCAAAGGCAGGGCTCCTGGGTACCCCACCATGCTGTGGTGCCGGGGGACACCACAGCCTGTCAGAAACAACTGTGCTTGGCTTTCCATACTTGTCCCATTCCCATGGGGAACACCAGCACCCCCACAAGGGTCTGGCAGTGGGCACTGCTAAACACCACCAGAATGAACATGGAGACCTGCATCATCTCCACCGTGGCTGCTCCAGTAAAGTGCCTGGGAGGAGAGGCTGATTGTTCCAGCTCCCCTCCATGCTGGCCCCTTGCTCTGGCCCTCCTGGTGACATTAGAGCACTTTGCCTGCCACAGGATAGTGCACTGTTGCCTCATATGCATCACAAGACCTACATGGTCCCGTGGAACAACCACATGGGGAGGCTTGGAGGGGCCTCCTGGGCCAACCACTCTTCTCAGGAGGCAAAAACAAAGACAAGCTCCTCCTTGCTCCTGCTGTCTGGAGGGACATTCTGTCACACTTTGGCAAGACCAAGCCTCCTGCTTAGGCTGCTGGTGGGGGTCCCCAGCAGCACCACCACCTCCCTCCAACAAGGTGTCATGCTGGGCATAGATCAAGATTATCCATGCATGAACCCAAGGCAGGTCTGAGGCCCTGTCCAAAGCTGTCTCTGGCAAGGGCCTGACAGGATCACCATCACCTCAGCAGCAGGCAAATGGCACCAACATGACATGCATGTGTGGCTCAGGTCAGCAAGAGCAGCCAGCCCTGAGATGGAGCTGCACACCAGCCTTGGAAAACTGAGGTGGTTTCCAAGCCTCACACAGGATCAGGGGACATGTCAGGGACACAGCACATGTCAGGGATCCAGTGAATACCCTTCACTGCTGCTCCAGGAGGCCAGAAACAAGCAGCAAGCATGGACCCTACAGGGGCTGCATGCAGGATGGCTTCTGCCACATCACACTGCTGTATGTAGGCAGCTGTGTGCTGGCTCTGGTGTGTGGGAGGGGGTGAATGATCACAGCATGCAGGCCAAAGGGGTCCTTCCCAGGGAACAGCCCTGACACACACAGATACCTACCAGCATCTTCTGTAGCTGGTCAACTGAGTGGTTGCTTGCACTCTGCCCATTGATTTCTATGATTTCATCACCCACGTGAAGGGAGCCTGCCAGCAATGTGAGAAACATGAAAATGCAGAAAAGGGACAAGAGCTGCTCAGCAAACCAAATTTACACAGCTCCATCAGCCTCCAGGGCCAGCACATTGCAGTGTTTGCCTGGCAGTGCTTCTGGAACCACACGTGCCATCTAAGTGCATGGGAGGAAAGCACAAGGGGAATGAATTCTTCCCCCTCCACCCAACATACACACCTAGCCAGTCCAAAGGTCATTAGGCTGCTTTCCACTGTGTGGAAAGTGCTTTGGACTGGTCAAAGCACCTGCATCAGCATTTCAAACACAACCTGAAGTACCTCACCTGAAGCCAATCACAACCTCCTTGCAGGGCCCTTAACACAAGCATTCCTGACTATGTGTATTTTCAGTTTATATACCCAGGCAGATTACATCCTCAGATATTCTACTAAAAATCTCCAGGCTCCAGAATTGTTATTGCAATGGCTCCTGTCTTATTTTGGCAGTGGTAAGCACAGACTTCCCACTTGGATCCAAGGCTGGAAAAGCAGCCTCTTCTAAGCAGAGAACAACTCGTATCCACGCCTCCTTGGCAAGACCCAAAACCAGAAAATAGCACCTATTTATTTCTTTTGGCACCTTCTTTTGGTCTGTAGAGCCAATCTACAGGATGCCTGTCCCACCCGTGAACTTTAGGAATGGGAAGAGCTTTCCCCATGGTCTCTGGGGTATAATCCATCTCTTCTTACAGTGACCCTATCATGAGACAGAGACAGATGATCTCCAGTTCCTTTTTGGGAGAGCCCTTCCCCCAACCCTTCATTTATCCTCCTTTATTTAAGCCTCCAGTGTTTTAACTTGACAACCATGCAGAGGGACCAGTGAGTCCCAGGCTCCTGATACATCCCTAGGGGAGGAACAGGCACAGATGTCCATGCCACAGGGGAAAGTTAGCAGTGCTGAGGACCTGCATTACTGCTCATGGGAAGAAACCACCTGCAGACGTGCACCCCATGCACTGCTTCTGCAAAGGCCTTGTTACCTTGTCTGTGAATCATGCCCCCATGGAAGATCCTGGCCACCATGCAGCTCTGCTTGTCATTTTGCTTCAGCGTAATTCCCTGGAAGACAGGAAAATCTATGACTGCTCGCTGCAGGGGAGAGCTCTCCTGGCCTCACAAAGTCCTCTCCAGGCCCATGTCCACGGTGGGCTGGGCAGTGGCTGGGGGGAAGACCCTGCTAGGCCAACTCAGGCTGCTGAGCTCCTCTTGGCACAAGCATCACCACCCTTTGTGGGGCTTGCTTCATGTCCCCAGGCAGAAGGCAGAGTCCAGCACCTTTCTCCCGTGGCTGAGATCTCCAGTAATCTGTTTTCCTCAAGGCCAGCCTACTGGCACAGCTCAAGCTGCCCCTCCACCCCCCGGGTGCCATCCAGCTTTGGGGCCTTGCCAGTTCTCACCATGGGCTCCTCGGTGACCTTCTCGAACTGGACAAGGCGGATCTTGCGCACCTCGCGGCTGCTGCTGTGCGAGGGGCTGCCCAGGGTCGCTGAGCCGTTGGTATAAATGTCCTCAGTCATGGCGTATGGGGACTGAGCCATGGCCTGTCGGGGCAAAACAGAGACCACGGTTTAGGGGAACGCTGCATCCCTGTCTGGGGCTCAGCGACTCATACGTGCTAAGGTGCCTGCAGCACAGATGGAGCACAGGGGAGGAGAAGACACTAAGGGCAAGAAATGAAAAGGACAGAAGAACTTGAGCCTTGGAGATGTGGATGTGGGTTTAATCTGCAGTTTTCCAGCCTGGGAAACACAGGAAGTAAGAAAATTTTGGAAAAGCTACAGGCAGCAGAAGCCAAAGAGCCCACAGCTGATCTTCTGAAGCAAAGAGTCACAAACACTCTTTGTGTGTCGCAGCAGCACTTGGCTCACAGATAGCTTGTTGCAGAGCATAAAGCCCAGGACATCTCCACCAAGTGAACAGAACAGTTTGGGACTCAACCCTGAGAACTGGAGCTAGGCTTTGTTCTTGCTCAGTTTGCAAGTTCAGCCTACATCAGTGGGCAACTGACACAGTGCAGAGCCATGTACACAACATTCAGGCATTGAAGGCAGTGTACTCCCAAGCCAGCCAGAAACATCCCATTCCCTTTCCCAGCTCCCAGCTCCAGGTCCGTTCATGCTGGTTTGCACTGGGAAGCCAAGCACAGGCTTTCAGTCCGAAGGAAACCTCTCTTCTTGGTTTCCAGCATGTGCTGGCACCAGGGCTGGTGGAGAGTGCTTGGGGTCCCATACAAAGACCTCCAAGTTCATTCTGCCTGGTGAGCTTCTCCCTCACAGCCCAAGAAAGCCTGACACAATCCTGTTAAATCCCTCAGACACACTGGGCAATGTCTCCACACAGCTCAGAAATTTGCTTGTTTGTCCCCAAGTGCAGTGGACTTTCCTCAAGCCTCTCCCAAATCAGTGCTGGCCCAGCTTCGACCTGCAGCCCCTGCCTGCCCTGTTGGCACAAATTCCCATACCAGACCATGATGCCAAACAAACTCTCCTGGCTGTCCCACTCCACACAGACTCCTGGCTTTGCTGCCCAGTTTGCAGCCTGCACCCTCCCTCCCAGCAGTGCCTGCGCTGAGCCACAGCCAAAGCTGCAGGGATACTCAGTCCTGCATCAGCAATGTGACCATGCCCAGACAGGCAGAGCCAACACCTCCCTCTCCCACAGCCTGACTTGTGAACTGAGCACCAGGGCCGGAAGATCCATGCCAGGAGCTGGGAAACATCAGCCTGATTCCCCTGCCCCAGCTCGCTAGAGCATCTGCTACTGGGCTGCAGCCATGGCACTAAACCACAATAATAAGAGTTTTGGTAAGGATGTGATGGAATGCTGCTGGCTGAGATAGCAATCCAGCTGTGTGCAATAGCAGAAAAAAGGGAAGGAGACAAAAAAATGGGCAGTAGAGTCAGGACTAACAAGGATAACAAGAAAGGTGCTGGTAGAGAAGGACAGACCAGGCACAGTCACTGTCACAGCCCCCAGGAGGGCATTGGTGAGGCTGAGCCAGGGAGGGAAGGGCTCAGGGAGCTTTGTGTCCATGATGCAGTAATTTATTTTTAAGCCAGCTACTTCCAAAAATGCCAACCAACCTCCTCCTCAAAAGGCAACCACGTGAGCTCCAGCTGCCAATGGCTTAAACATGGAGAAGAAGGCTGAATCCCAGCCCAGAACAGCACCCAGGCCATGGATTTGCAGGGTGGAAGGAAGAACAACTTGCATCCATCCCCCCCCAGTGTGGCTTACCAGCACTAGCAGGGCATGATGCTGCCACACCATTCACAGAGCAGAGGCACAGATCCAGCACCATGCGTGCCTAGAGCTGTCCCACAGCTCTCTGTAAGATGTCTCCCTCTGCCAAACCAGCAGGTGCAAGGAGGAATAGGAGGACAAGGACATTCTCCAGCCCAATCTGAGGCCAAAGTGCCCATGAGGTGGTTGGAGTCAGCACAGATCATACTTATCTTGGTCATGCCTTGGGAAAGTGTTAGACCATGCAATTCCTGGCTTCAAACCTCTAGGCTCAGCAGAGCCCCATGACCCAGGAAACAGCACAGTCTGCTCCAGGGACTGGGAGTTCCCATCCTCACCATCCCCAACAGCTGAGCCTCCTGGCCCCGACCTTTGCTTTTTGCTGAGAGCTGGAGAAAACATCCAGCCCTCGATGCTGACACAGCACCAGTGTCACCCTGGTGACTCCTGGAGAACAAGGTCTGTCACCAGAGACTGTCTGCTGTGCCTAAGGATGGCCACCAGTCACTTGATGGCAACACTGAATGCAGAAGGATCCCCCAACAGCAGAGCCAAGCTGGGATGGTGTGGGCCTTTTTGCTGATGGCACTGGGCACCCAGTGGATGGGGATGGGAAAATGCCTGGTTCATTAGGACAGCCAGGACCCTTGGGATGGCAGATTCAGCCCTGATGTTGGCACCCAGAAACAGGATCTCGTGTCCCACACACATGGGCTGGCTGGCTGGATTGCCTCTCACTCTCCTGGCAGCTGCCACACTCTTGGCTGGCTTGGCCCAGTGTAGTCTGTGACCTCAAGAGCCTTTAGAGTCACGCTGGTGACTGGCCAGACTCTGCTCCTTGTGCACTGCTCCACAAGAGACATCTGTGAGTGCTGCTGAGAGCCAGCTCGTGGCCACCAGCCACTGCCAGCTCTGCACAGCCCCAGGCTCTGTCACTGCCAGGGGTCGTGCTGGGGCAGATGTGGGGCAAGGAGGCTGGGGGGCTGAGCTGGGCAGTAGGGGTGCTGGACAGCCCAGTACCCAGCAGCCCTGTGTGCCTTGCAGCTGGCTGACAAGGGTACAAATTCTCCTGAACAAATCCAGCTCCATGGGTCAGATGTGCCCCACAACCCCCTGTCTGCATTTTCTTCAAGAGCCCTCATATCCCAGGGCACAGGGAAGTGTACCAGTTCCTTGGGCAGTGTTTACCAACAGGAATGGGAGAAGGATCCCAGAACTTGGCATCCTGTCCCCCAGTGGGGTCAGCACTGTCTGCCAGGGTTGATGCTGCTACTGCCGTGCTGGCTTCACCAGGCTACACACCATGGGCCAATCAAACATTAACTGGGCAGCTTGTTTGCAGGAGGCTGAAGCAGCACTTGAGGAAAGCAGAACTACAGAGCAAAGGGCACATTCAGAGATTTGGTTCCTGGGCTCTCCTTGCTGCTTGAACCAAGAGACTTCTGTATCAGGTAGCCTTGGAAAAACAGCACTGACTGGAGAGTACATGGAGAAAAGTACTGCTGGTTTTGCCAAGCAGGCCTCCAAAGTACGGCAGCTTGGATGCAAGAAGGAACCCTGGAGCCAGGTTGCTCTGGGATTGCCCTCTTGGCTGGCAGGAAGACACACTCTTCTCACACTGTGAGAAAACCCCAGCTCCCTCCAGGAATCATCATCCTTCACATTACAATCGCCATGGGTGCATGCAGGGAGGCTGGGGCACTGCTTGATCCAGGGATGTCTTCACCCAGCAATATCTGCTCCCACCCTCCAGTGCTTCCAGCCTTGCTTCCCTCCCCATCCAGGATCTGTCCATCTCAGTCTTGTACACCTTAAAAAACACAGCAATGTGTAAAAAAAAGCAAAGTAGCAAAAAATTTGGCTTGGAAGCTGCTTTAGGGCTGCTCCAGCAGGCTGGGGAGCAACAGCCATGTGGACATTTAGAAGTAATTCATTTTGCTAGGGGCTACTGACTTCTCAAGTCTGCCTGCACAGCCACAGGAACAATCTCACCTAAGACCCCTTCTAGCAATATGATTGAAGTTTAAAAACAAGAATCAAACCAATACACATTTAAACCAAAAAGGATTACATCGCTGACACCGGGAAAAGGCTCAGAAATACCCAAGAGGTCTCTGTGGGAAGGGGGAAAAGAGAAATAGGAAGGATACAAAATGGTCATGGCAGCCAGAAGGTGCTGCAGTTCTGTGAGCCCTCACACTGACTCCAGATCACAGAGTGCTGCAATGGAGATGGGCCAGATTTTCAAGTCACTTTCGCTGAGGCACCACCTTCTCACCAGAAAAGGCTGATGCAGCCTTCCAGATGTTTTTGTGAAGCTGGTAACCTCCAAGGAAAAGCCAGTGAAACCACAAGACTGACAGAAGGAGGAGCTGCCCTGCCACTCCATCCCAGCTTCCTGTGAAACAGCTTTTCCCCTGTAGCTGTTACACACAGCTACACAACAAAAAATACATTTGATATTAAAAAGTTGGAACCAGCCCTCCCCACTTCAAACCCAGTCAAACCCAGAAGTTTAGTTTGGCTTTCAACAGAGTTTTACCTGTGATTGATTCAGGATTTGGTCTCTGGGGACTGTGGCCTCAGTCTGCTTTGGAGCTGCTGCCAGCTGGATCCCGAGAACTGCTGCCCAGAGGCAAGTGCAGTGCTCCCTCTGTTCCCTCTGCACCCTCAAGATCAGCTCTTCCCAGAAGTAATCTCCTTTTCTACACCAAACTCCCAAAGGTCATGTTCGCTGCCCATTTTACAACTGGGGAACTGAGTCACAGATGATAAAGGGACAAGCCCTAGGTCATCCTGCCAACCAGGTGCACAGCTGGAAATAAAGCCCACACCTTTTTGGCAAATCTCTACTTGTCAGTCAGGAGATATGGCAAAGATATGCAGGCACATGGTGAGGCTCAAGAGGAGAGGCCTGGGGTTGTTTTCTAGCAATAACATGGCTTCCACTTGCACTAATTTGCATGCCCTGCCATCACGTGAGGAACACAGGACAGTATTTCCCAGCATGTGGCTCTGCCAGGGAAAATGCAGAAGAGAAACCTTCTAGTCATCCTGTTTGACTCCAGACCAGGAGCAGCCAGGCAGACTCAGCACCCTTCCCAAGAAGGGGGGCTGCTGCTGGGAGATGTCCTGGTGTCCCATGGAGGGGCCACAGCGGGCCAGCACCCTCTCTGCATGCCCATGACACAGAGACAGGTATCTGTGACTGGCAGGCTCAGGACCCTGTTGGAAGCCAGCCCTACAGAGCTCCTTTTGAAAGGCCTCATGCAGATCTCAGTTCACCATCTCTCCCTTTATCACTACTGAAATAAATGCACCATAACACCAGGAAGCTGCAGGGCAGCTCCTACACTTTCCATGCTCTGCTGCTATTGGTAATTTATCCTTGCTCTCTTTGCAGCCAGGCAGGCAGAGGGATGGGAGAGCTCCTCTCAGCAGCTGCCTGGTCCAGACACTTTGCTTTAATTATTTTTTTTCCTACTGTTTTTTATAAAGCACCCTGCCAGGGTTGAACCATGAAAAGCAGATGAGCCACTGGTGTGAGACAGATCTGACAAGCCTCTTTTGCACGTTTAAGTGTCCAACACAACAGGCCAAGGACAGTGCTTCAGGGATATTTCCTCCCTGCTCTCTCTCAGAGGCTCCCTACAGCTGCAAGGAAACCTTAGCGCAGGCCGTTGTGCTATGGCTTCACCAAGGATGCCTTTTCAAAGCTGGAAACCTCTGTTGGGAGAAAAACACCAGCTATTTAATACTGGCAACTGCTGATCTTCTGGTTGCACCCCAGCTACCCCACACAACACCAAGTGAGGAAGGAGCCCACCAGCAGAACCAAGAGGGCTGGGGCGGCCGGCTCTCCTGTTGGAGGCGGGGTGCATGGGCCATCGGATCTCTCCCTTTCCCGGGGCAGGCGTGAGAAGAGCTGCTTGCATCCTCCTTCCCTGGGGAAGAGACCCCAGCCTCCTCCAGCCCATGCTGTGGACCTGGAGGTTGCTCAGCAGCTGAATCAGCTCATGTGACAGGCAGTTCCAGTTCAGACCAGATACAACTTCGCAGAAAAACAAGCACAATCTCTTCCGCGGCAGGATGCTGGAGCCTTCCTCTCCTGCACCCAGCTCCTTCTGCCGGCTGTGCTGGCTGACCATTCCCCGGAGGCACCCACGTCCCCAGCGAGCATCCCTGCTCCCGGGTGCTGGGGACCAGCCACGCCACGCTCAGGGCACACAGCGGGATGCGCAGCGCGGGGTGTCTGCCTTTGGCACCCTGCTTCATGTGCGTCAGGGACGGGATGGAGCGGGACCCCCGCGGGACCCGTGCCGGGCCCAAGCTGGACGCACAGCGCTGGGCTAAGGGCCCGAAGAGCGGGGCTCGCCGGGGCTCCCTGCGGGGCTGGGCGGCCATGGGGATGGGGACGGGGCCGGGAGCGGGGCGCGGGCGGCGGCGCGGGGTCTGAGGGCGCAGCGGGCCGCTCACCTCGGGCTTGGGCCGGTTCTGCAGGAGGTGCTCCAGGTAGAGGTCGGAGAGCGCCGTCCTCATGCTGCTGCTGCCGCCGCCGGAGCTGCGCCCCGACTTGAGGGTCATCCCGCCGGCAGCTGCGGCCGGTCCCGCTGGCCCCGGCAGCGCTGAGCGGCCCGGCCCGGCCCGGCCCGGCTCGGCAGCGCCGCGGGTCCCCTCACGCTCCGCCCGTGTGCGCGGGGGCCGGGCGGAGCCAGGCGGGGGGCGGGCCGGGGGCTCGGCGGGGCCGCCCGGCGGCGGGGCGTGGAGCCGGCCCTGAGGGGTCCTGGGCTGCGTCCTCTCCTCCCCTCAGCCTCCACTCGGCTTTTCCCCACGGGCGTGAGGAGCCGGCCCTGAGGGGTCCCGGGCGGCGTGCTCTCCTCCCCTCAGCCTCCGCTCGGCTCGGGTTTTCCCCACGAGAGTGAGGAGCCGGCCCTGAGGGGTCCCGGGCGGCGTGCTCTCCTCCCCTCAGCCCCGGCTCGGCTTTTCCCCGCGGGAGTGTCCCCATCGCCTCAGGGCTGTGCCAGCCCCTCGTCCGTGCCCAAGCATTCAGATCATAGAGTACCCCAAGGTACCCCAGAGCAGCTCCGGGCCCTGCACAGGACAGCCCCAGAGTCACACCATGGCCCGAGAGCATTGTCCAAAGGCTCTGTCAGGCTGGTGAGTGACCACTCCCTGGGGAGCCTGTTCCAGTGTCCCACCACCCTCTGGGTGAAGAGCTGTTCCTCATATCCAACCTAAACCTCTCCTGACACAGCTTCAGGCCGTTCCCTCCGCTCCTGGCGTGGGTCACCACAGAGAAGGGATCAGTGTCTGCCCCTGCTCATGAGCAGGTTGTGGCTGCAGTGAGGTCTGTGCTCAGTCTCTTCTCCAGGCTGGACAGACCAAGTGACCTCAGCTGCTCCTCACAAGGCTTCCTCTCTAGGCCCTTCACCATCTTAATTTCCCTCATTGGGACACTCTGGGCAGGGGCCCAGCAGGGACATGGGGAGCACCTCTCCAAAGCAGCACTGGTACCTGGCTGGCTCTCACAAACCAATGGTCATTCCTGGGCTCTGCCAGTGTGCAGAGCTCCAGGAGTCCTCCAAGGCAAGGACACCCAGGGATTTCTCTGCACTCTAGCAAGGACAGCCCTCTTCTTGAGCTGTTCTGGGTCTTCCACCTCCTTCAACTTTCATGGGTGGGATGACAAATCCCTGCATTTGTGAGCCATGCATGCTGCAAAGGGCTGCTGTCAAACCATTTCTGCCCTTACTGTAGGTCTTACTGATGAGAGGGTCCAAGTGAAGTCTGAGGTTTATTTTGGGATGGAAAGTTAATTCTGCTGTATTATTGTTTAAGAAATCACTAAAAGGGTTTTTCACACCATCCCTGGGATCCTGGAGGTTTAGAGGTTGCCTTGTACCAGACTCCCACAGTGCTGCTAGATGAATTGTCCAAGCTGAGTTGGTCTAAAGTTATCCTAAGAAATATTAGAAGAAGAAGGGTGTTAACTCCTAGGGAAAGAAAACACGAAAACAGAGGGGGAAGGGGGTGGGAGGGGAAGGGGGGAAGAAAGAAGGAAAATCCATTTCATTCTGACAGCAAATTTCTCCTGCCTCGTGGGAACAAAACTATTCCTGACTGGGCTATAAGAAAGCCCAGAATGCTGTGAGGTGCAGGGAAAAGGAGGTGTGGGAGCTGCAGGCACTGATGTGACTGACTTCAGCAAGCTGCTCTAACACTACCAGGAGCAGAATCCCAAAGCACAGCCTGGACTGGGAGTGCTCTGCCCAACAATCCTATTCCTATGGCAGCTGTTGTGCCTTTTTGTGGGATCTCCTGCCTGGAGTTCTGCATTATCCAGGCATAGCTCTGCTTCTTGCCCTCAGCCTCACACTGCCCATCTGGGCCTTGGGCTTTGTGGAAGGAATAACCCCACCTGCCAGGATTTATGCCACTGTCAACAGGGCTTGGTCCTGCTTGAAGAAGTTGCCAATCCACTGAGTAAATGTGTTGTTTATTTATCTGACATGTAGAGCAGCTTGAGCTGGGTACCTCCAAAGAGGAACCCAAATGAAAGAAATCCTTGGGCAATTTTATCCTTACAATGTAAGTTCCCCACCATTCACATGACAGTTCTGACCACTAGGAATATGAGGATCTGGGGTATTCATGTTCTTTATTGGGTCTCTGCCTGTCTCTAGGTGGGCTGTTCCTTCTCTTATCTCTAAGACTGCTGTGTCAGCTGACCTAATGGTGGTAACAGCCTTCCCTGCTTCCTTATCTTCCAGCTCAAACCAGCTCTGGGGCCCCCTTTGACTGAACTTGGTAAAAGTTCAGCCTGTGTGGGTGGAAATTCACAACTTGTGGTCTAAGGCTTCATCAAATTTAGCTCCTGATGCTAAGCAAGTTCTTTGTACCAAGCACAACACAGGGTTGCAGTGTTAGTAGGAGATCAGGAGAGTCAATACCAGGAGCAAAAGAAAGACAGCTAAGAGGGCCATGTTTTGCAGCTGCACATGGTGGAACCTGTGGCCCAGACTTTGTCTGCAGGATTAGGATGAAAAAATAATGGACTAGAAAAGTCAAAGTGTGCCTGACTGCCTTCAGCAGATGTGCCTACCAGGCTGGAGAATGTGCTCCCAGGGTGCTGGGAGCCTCGTCTTCCCCATCCCTGCCCAGCTGACCAAGAAGGCTCTGCAGAGCGTGTCGTAGCATCCTCACCCAGCAGCTGAAAAAGCCTACAAGGAGAAGAGGGGAGGTGGACACACAGTGGGATTGGTGGGGCATGGCTTTGGGATGTGCTGGAGGCAGGACCCCTTGGTGCAGGGCTTCTCTTCCACTCACAGGCTAGAAACAGGCTGGTAGAAATGTGGAGTAGGAGGCAGGAGATACAGAGAGCAGAGACAAGCCCTGAAATTAATCATGGAATGTGTAGTAGGAGGGAGAAATGTGACAAGAGACACCTGACAGACAGAAAAAGATGTCTAAGTCTGTTCATTCCCTCTTGGTTGCATATGGGAAAACTGAGTTGGAGGAGGTAGTGAGCAGCTTGGCCGTAGCTCTGTGGCTGAGCTTGGACTTCAGCTGTGATTGCCCAAATCTGCTTTGCTCCCCATCGGCCATGGTCCCTCTCCAGTGCTCTCTTCAGCCTGGTACCGCCTGTTTCTGTTATGTGCTGGCAGCTTCTTCAGAGAATGGTGCCCACCTGCACAGCTGCAATAGCTGCAAACTCCCCACATCTGACTCAGGTGTGGGAGCACACCAAGAGCTCTCCATCCAGCGTGAAGGAAGGGAGATTCAGAAACCTCCCTGGCCCGTGGCTTATCTGGCTGGGGCTCTGCATTGAAACCTCACACACTGTGGCTTGCAAATTAATCTCTGCTTGAGCTGTAATAGAAAAAAGACTGCCAGGATGTGTTCTGTCTTCCTGGACACACCAGAAAACCCAGCATGTGAACACCAGATGACCCAGCCCAGGAAATGCTGGCAGCTGAGCCAAGATCCCTGGGGTCCAGGAGGATTCATCCAGGCAGCCTGTGCTGCAGAGGGCTCCTTGCAGGGTTGTGGCTGGGCAGAACATCTCCTGGCTGAAAGGCAGAGAGCTTCATGCTGGTCAAGCCCTTCCCCTGCACAGAAATGTCTGTGGCTGGGGGAGGATGTGATGCATTTCAGATCTGCGTCGTGCTGTGAGGAAACAGCGTCTGGTCTCCGTTTCTCACAAGATAAATGTCAAGACGTGCTTCCAGTAATGGATGCCAGAACTTGGCAGGCTCAGACACATCTGCCTGCCTGCCCACTACTGCTCTTGCTTAGCACAGTCCCTTCCCTGCTGCCTGGCTGGCTGGAGAACATCCTGGAACTGCTCGGGGCTGGTGGGTGAAGGCTTCTAGGACGCCTGCAGAGATTTCAGCTGTGCTTCCTCTTAGAAAATAACCCAGAGTGGGCTCTGGTGCACAGAGCTTTTGCTCTGATCTAACTGTGTCACCAGACAAATGTACCACAACATGGCAGCCTCTTTCTGGAGGGAAGATGAGCCTGAGCATCCACTGGTAGAGGCCCTGAAGGGTATTTATGCTTCAGCTGGGCTGAAACACAAGAGAGATGGAGTTGCCTTGGAGCTGAGGAACGATGCCTCAAGAAGGGCCTGAGCAGGCAGGGGTGTTCTCTTTGAGAAGCTCATGGCTCCTATCCCTCTCTTGAGGCCAGTGCTTGCCAGGCAGCCTCTCCTCACCTTTGTGCCTGATTACTGTCAGAATGCAATTAAGCCAAAGGGTGATTGCATCTCCTGCTTGGGCTGTAATGTAATCACCGCCAGGGCCACAGCAAAGGCTCCCTGTATAGTAGTGTGGAACGTGGCATATGGATTAGGTTTTTCAAGTTGTTATTTGAAGCACCAGTTTCTGATCTCCCCTGGGTGTGTGTTCCCAGACAGGTCACACCACTGGGGTGGTCTGCAGCACATGTCCCTGCTTCCTCCAGACACAGGCCGTGGAGGGGAGCATCTCTGTGCACCACACAGGCTGGTGCAGCTGATGGCAGGCAGGAGCTGGGTGCCTCAGAGCAGCCACCCCTCACACAACCACCCTGCTCATGGCACAGCCGCGGTGTCCCCACCACAGCTGTCCCCTGTGCTGCTGGCAGAGCTGTTCTCAGACCTGCTGCAGGCCACGTCTCATACAGGTGTGATCAGAGACTGCCCAACTCTGATGGGGCACCCTGGAAGTTCACAAGGCACTTGCTGGATGTTGCTGGGCTGCTGCAGCCATCCTGCCCATCCCACCGTGACAGCACCCAGCTGACTCCTGCCATTCTCCAAAGCCCCCTCATAACCCTGCTTTCCCTTCCATGCCAGCAGCCAGAGGCTTTGTGGAGCCACTCAGCTCCTCCATCACAGGTGGAGGACTCAGTGCCCTGGGGGTGGGAAGCACGGGGTCTGGCAAGCTGCTGGAGAAGAAGTGCTGCCCAACAAGGATGACCCCACACCCTCCCCACAGCCCTCCAGAGGCTCCCCATCCTTGTGAGGTGGCTGTTGTTCTGGAAAGTCCCCACCCTATGAGAGGAATGAGGCAGGAGCCAGTGTCACCCTGTTCATCATCATTCCTGAGAGGGGAAACATCTGCCACTGTGTGGGGTGGGTGCCAGGGAGGGGGAAAGCCAAAGGTGTCAGGAAGATGGCTTTGGCCCATGGCACACCTTGCTGGAGATTATGTCAAGGTGGCAGCTCATCCAGCAGGGCCCCTGGGAGCCACAGGCACCCACAGAACTCCTCCTGGGGAGAACAAGGAAGCCTTGCTCAAGGCAGCAACAGAAAGTTGGGTGATGGCACCCAGCCACTCAGCACTGTGAAAAGGAGACAAAGGGAAGTGCAGGGCCAAAGCCCAATGCTGAGTCAGATTGAGCAAGAGCTGCCTCCCTCCAGCCTCCGATCCCCACCGATTGTGAAACAGACATGGACGTGAGGGCCTGGAGCAGGGTCTCCACCCCCTATCCTTATATTTGCTCTTCCTCCTTCAGGAGAGTGCCCAGGGCAGCAGAAGCTTGTGCAAAACAAGGCTGAGAAGCTCAGGGGCTAATTAATTAGTAGCTGCTGGTAATGTTGACTGGGCCCTTGGGGACTCCAAGGCTAAAGTAGAGGAGGAAATGCAGAGAGATACTGGAAAATTACTGTTTAATTCTTCATCATTACATCTGAGTATATGGCATCTGGTAGAGGAGAGAAGGAAAAGGCAGATAACAACCCAGCCACTGCAAAGCTTCCCCAGCAGCAGGGGCAGCCAGTCCCCTGGAGGGATGGCTCCAGCCTTGGGGAGGGCTCAGTGCCTGGGGATATGTGTCCTTGGGCTGGCACTGCCTTTCCCGGCCCTGCAGCCATCAGTACTCCTGCTGAGTGTCGCAGCCAAGGAATTCTATTCGCAGGGCAATGTGGTTGTGCCACTGGCGGGGGTGTATCCTCACATAGCGGGCAAAGAGAGGGGACTCCAGGGTATTCGTCACTGCACTCTGGTGGTCTTGGTTTGCCTTGAAAATCTGGAGAGGAGAGAGAAAACAGGGATGCACTTTCCTCTGCTGGCATAGTGAGGACAGGATCAACCCAGACAGACACCCCTGGGAATGGTTTAAGGAAGGAAGAAGCACAGCCTGGCTCACTGCTCTTGGAAAGAAATCCTGTGAGTGAGTTTACTGCCAAGGGCTGTGCTTCCTGGGGGTGGCCATGGGCTCTGGCCATGGAGCAGCTCTGCCTACCTTCTCTGTGCCACTTTGCAGGACTGGGCTCCAGTGCACGCCGTCCTGGCTGATGGAGACAGCAAACTCCTTCACAAACATCTGGGTGAAGAGAGCTTTGGCACCTTGGGTTATGATTGCAGTCACCTTCTTGGTTACTCCGAAGTCCACCTGCAGCCACTCTCTGGGGCTGTTGCTCTGGGGAAGGACAGACTGCCTTCAACCCTCCAGCAGCAATGAGAAAGACACACTCATTGCAGCTGAAGCCAAGCTGGCCCTGCACTTCCCTCTGCTTCACCTGCCCTACCAGGCATCTGGTTGGAGCTGCTGGGTGCTAAATCAGTGTGGCAGTGAGCGTGCAGCTTGCATGGTGCATGTGGCTGCACACACTTCCCACACAGCCCTGGCTAGGAGACCCTGCTGGGACCCCAGTTGCCTGCCTGGTATCTCCTCTCACAGGCTACCTTTGGCCTCCATGCATTGGTCCTGCCCTGAAGGTTCAGGCGGGCCAGGGCCGGTGTCCATCTGGAGAAAACGTTGGCACTGTGGGAGGACGCAGAGATGTGCTCATCAGGAATCCCTCTGTTCTCCATTCCTAAGGGCATGGAGCAGCCTGGAAGAGAGGAGCAATGCTTGTCAGGGGCTAGAACAGACCCATCATGGAGATGCCTTCTGCCTGCTCACTGCTCCAGCTGTTACATGTTCTTCTGTGCCTTGCTGCAGTGCCATGGTCCCTGCACTGCTTGGGGCCCCTGGCTGCAGCATAGCTCTGGCCAAACTATTCCCACCTTCTTTTCTCCCTTGAGATTTTATCTACGAGGAATGTGAAGAATTTATGGTGTAAGAAGATATAAGAACCTGTCTCCAGGGAAGGACAAGAATACCTGGCAGGGAAACACCCTGCATATGTGTGATCAGGTGTGCCTGTGCACAATTGCTTCAGAGCCAGCTGGTAGGTTTGGGGCATGAGCTGACTGCACAGCCATTGCTGCTTTTAGGTGCTGCAAAGCAGGTGTGCAAAGCCAAAGAAATGATCCCAGGGTACCATTTCCTCAGGCTGCATTGTTGATCAGAGCCACCTCAACTGGTAAAACCAAAGTAAAAGCCAACAGCATCTGTTTCTGCCTGTTTTCTGCTCCCCCAGACTGAGGCAGCAGCTCTCCATCTATCAGCTTAGCTGCTGCTGGAAGTTTCCTGTGCTTCAGTAAAAAAGCTGGTGAGAGCTGGCCGCAGGCTTTCCCTCTACTATTGTTGTCTCTAAGACCACAATGAGACTTTCCAGCTTTGTTCCCTCAACACCTCAGTGCCATCTCCAGCTCCCCCTTCCCCCTCCACAGCTGCCTGGGAGGCCTGGCACACAAGGAGCTGGCTCTCAGCAGCCCAGAGGGCAGTTTTGGAGGTTGGTGTCTGGGGGTGGACGCACTGTTGAGGTCGCAGCCCAGGAGCTCCATGCGCAGCGTGGCCCGGATGTTGTAGTGGGTGGGGTGGATGCGGATGTACCGGGCCACGGCTGGGGGGTTCAACCGGTTTTCTTTCACTCCTGTTGCATCCACATTTCCAAAGAACAGCTGCAGGGAAAGGGAGGAAAAGGATTGTTGCACCAGTGGAAAGATAGACAGGACAAGGATTACTGGGAAGAAGAATGTTCATATCTGGCACTTCTGTATTGTACAAAAATGACCATCCTTACAGAAATGACAACTCAGGGAAATTATCTGAGATGAGGTTCAGGCCAAAGAAGTATGAGCGGGCCACGAAGAAAGAGAAGAAGAAACTTCAGGTCAGCGCAAAATAACTTGGTTTTATATTTTCACCAAACAAGGGTGAGAAAAAGAAGAAAAAAAATCAGTCCTCAAACATTTGAACCTGGGAAAAGTTCTAGCCACAGATGGTGCACACAATGGAGGCTTTTCTGGTTACTCTTCTCCCAATGGATTGATCAGCTTATGCATATTTAGGTTGTTGTTTTTTTCCTAGTGACTATAGATTCTCCAAATCAGCTGCACCTGTACAATTAGGCAAATTTGCCTTTGAGGTAAAAAAAAAGATACTCAGGTAGATTCTTATGCCTAAATATAAGTAAAATGCAATATAGCATTAAGAGGTGGATCTTACAGCCATCTGGGATGGTGGAAAGAGGTAGCTCAGACAATTTACAATAAGACAGATGGACACAAACAGTGAGTCCCTTACAGATCTGTGATTCAGTCACCTGGCACTGAATGGTCTCTGTTCCTGCCCTAATCTCAGGGGCTTAGGAGGTTTCTGCTTTGTGTGCAGAGCTCCCCAGCCCTCACCATCCGAGGACATCTCATTCAGGGAAAGCACTCTGCTCAAGACCCTGCACCTTACCATCTGTGTGCTTGTGGCATTCCCCTTGTATGTCTTCCACCTTCGCCCATCAAGGCTGTAGAACACCACAAACTGGGAGATGTAGAAGCTGGAGAACTTTTGTCGGGCCCCTTGGGTTTTTATGCCATGAATAATGGTGGGGTGCAAAAGATCCACCTGAGAATGAAAGCCAGAGATTCACTTCTGATGGAAAATGCAAGCTATGTTCAGGTAATTCCTTGTGAACCCAAAAACTCTCTTCCTCTTGACGTAACTGAGCACTTATTATGAAAGTAATTAAAACAGTTGTTCATGTTGGCAAGTCAGCCAACAGCTGGGAGTGAGCTGTTCGGAGAGGTGAGCTGTTTGGAGAGGTGAGCTGTTCTTCCTTGGTATTTGGGAGATTTTTGCACAATCCAGTGCTGCAGCTGGGCCATCAAGAGATTCTGCTGCTGCACTGAGGATGGATATGGGGGTCAGGCCAGCAGCAACCTGACCAGAGCAGCTGCCATTAGGATCTCAGTGCTCCCCTCAGAGGGAAGAGGAAACAGCAGATACAGCTGGGGAGGCACTGCCCATCCATGAGCCCTTCTGCATGAGCATGGCCTTGCAATGCCCCCAGTGGTTTCTCCAGACACAAGGCTTCCCTTACCTGGATCCAGGCGTTGCTGCGGTCGGTGCTCCAAGCATTGATGGAGCCGCTGTTGTCCAGCCTGGCCAGGCGAGGAGCCCATTGCCCTGCAAGGACAGAGCACAGACACAAAGGTGCTGCTGGCAAAGGTGCTGCCTAAAGTGGAGAGAGGTCCATCTACAGGACAGGGTCTGAGCACCACCCTGGGGTTTAGTAGCCACACACAGGATAGCAGAACACTGACATAATGGGCCAGCCATGTGGGAAGGCACCAGGTTCTGACTGGGATGCTGACAAGGGCATGGATGAAGGACTCTACCAGGGACCCACTGCAGCAGAACAGCAGAACGTGGGGCTGGCAAACACATGAGTTGTTTTAGCTGAAGCTGCCCTGACCCCACCTGCCCTCCAGCTACTCACCATACTGCCCCGAGGCTGTGATCTGAGAGTCTGCAATGCTGCCTGAGGCCAGACCCAGGGCATTCCGGCAGTCTGCAGGGAACAGGGGAAAGCAAAGACCAGGGAGAGCTGGTTAGACAACAAAAGTCTAGGCTGGGTAGCAGCCTTCAGGCTCAGGGAGGTTTGCAAGCCTCCACGAGCTCCCAGGCTTGTTTCTCCCTTACCAAGGGTAGGTGGATAGAGGCTTCCACATCTATCCCTGAATTTTGGGATAGCTGGAAGTTCTTGCTCCAACCCCCCATGTCAAAAGCAGAGAGTTTCCAGTATCAGACACAGCAGCCTCTTGCCAAATTCCTTTTCCTGAGTCCATGACCTCTCATTCCCATGTCCTAATGTCCCAGGACTGCTGACAAGTGTCTCTTCCTTATATCACATCTTGCTCCTGGACCTTTTTGTTGCTAGGCAGCATCTTTTGAAAACAAATATCACATTGCTAAAGGAAAGTCTGCCTGACACCTCTGTCTCTCTCTGTCTCTCTTCTGGTCTGCTGAGCACAGGGATGTTTGTCTCTTATAATAACCATTATTATTAGTGACTTGTCACACCTTGGCAACTCCACTGCATGTCAAAAGCTTGTGGGGAAAATGCAAATTTGAAATCTTAAGCAGATTTTTAATTTCTGGCAACATTTTCTGGCTGACATTTAATATTCTTTTATAAACAGAAGAGAGGCTGTCACAGTGTGATAAAATACTACTCTCCCACACCATTTTCCCAGTCCTTACTTATGGTGAGTTAGAAACATGTTGTTCTGGAGTGGAATCAGGAGTTTACTGTAGATTTTGCAGTTGCTCTTGGAGCTATTTCTATCATACCAACCTGCAGTCAGGCAGCATCACTTACTGCCTTCTGTCATTGCTCTATGCCTCAGTTTACCTCCTGATATATGGCTAGGCAGCTGGGCACTGTACCTTACTGACAGCCTGGGCAGGCACCAGCCCATGCATGCACTTGCTTGGGTAAGTGCATTTTATGGAAGGTCCAGGGACCCTCAGATTTGGAAAATGAGAACTCCTGGAGTAAATATTTGCAGGCTGATGACGCTGGTCTCCCAGCCTTCACCCCAGCTGTGTCCCTGACTGTGCTTTCTGCTGGGCTGAAGTAGTGACTTTCTTTCAGAGTGAAAACCCAGAAGATCCCATGTGGGTCACCCCAAGAGAAACGCTGAAAGATCTGAGGAAAGAAGCTCAAATATACACCAGTTGTGGCTGTGCCCAGGTGGGTCAGGCACAAAGAAATTACTCACTCAGGTCATACACGAGGAAGAGGGCACTCATTCCAGCTTGTTGGTGCTCTCCCACTTTGCACTCCACCCTCCAGATCCCAGCATGTGAGGGCCACATCTCCACTGTCCCAAAGACACCTGGCCAGGAATAGACAGCAGAGCAGAGGGGAGTTACTGTCTGTAATGGGATGCCACTGTGCCAAGTGCTGTACAACCACAGGGACAGAATAATTCAGATGTTTAGATCCACTCCCCTTCCTTGCTGTTCCCCCACAGAAACTCCCTAAGGGCACAAACATGAAGCCCTGGCAGAGGAGCGCACAGTGCCTGAGCTGCATCTCACCAGGATAAAGGTTGTAGACTCCCATGCGATACTCCTGGCTGGTCCTGGCGTTGAACAGCTGCCCGTGGAAGTGGACAGAGTGGATGTCCTCAGTGCTGCCCATGTTCAGGAGGTGCCATCGGACCCGTTGCTGCTGGGCCATCACCAGCCCAGGCAGGGTGTCACTCACGTAGCCATTGATGGCTGGGAAAGGCAGCAGTCAGGAGGGGCTCAAGGCTCTGGGGTATTTCCATCCCAGTATAACTGTGGGATGGAAAGGGCAAGGGCAAGGATCCTCACCATGGAAGGAATGGTTTCTCTTAAAGTCAGGGCTGTCCTGCTGGATCCGGCAGGGAGGGCGGCAGTTTCTGTCCACGTTCTCCAGGAAGTACCAGCTCTTGGTCTCATCAAAGATGGTGAAGAGCAGGGAGAACTCCTGCACAGCCAGCTGCCTCTTGGAAACATAGCTCAGCACCCCATGGTTGCAGATGATCAGTGGCCCAATGAGGCCTGAGTGCAGGTCCTTCTCCTGCCAGGGAGTCAGGAAATAAGGGTTTGATTCCGAGCAGGAGGCAGTGGTGACACCAGCAAGAGGCACAGCAGAGAGGAAAGCAGTGAACCTGTCTGCATCCCTGGCCTGGCTCCCACTGTGGGACACGTGCAGGGGGGAAGGACATGTCTGGCTCACTGGGGCATCCCCACTCTGCCCTGAGCTAGAAAGGCTGTACAGCAAGTGTTTGCATGTGCTTTCAAGGGATGTGGTGTCTGTCTGTCCAACTGTCCAACAGTCCCTACTGTGCTGGACCCAGGGGCCAAAGTCAGACTGATGTGGCATTGGGCAAAGAACTGCAGAATACTTGTTTCTTACAAGTCTCACAAGCTGGAACAATTGGGGAAAAGGATGAAAACTCGAGGAAGAGAAGAGAAGAGAAGAGAAGAGAAGAGAAGAGAAGAGAAGAGAAGAGAAGAGAAGAGAAGAGAAGAGAAGAGAAGAGAAGAGAAGAGAAGAGAAGAGAAGAGAAGAGAAGAGAAGAGAAGAGAAGAGAAGAGAGCACCAGGATGTGGTGAATACATTCATCATTGTATTAGACACCTGAGAATCTACACAGCCCCAGGCTGCTTTCAGCACAGCCCCATATGAAATTCCCTGATCTCACAGCCAGGACCCAGTCATGCTGCCCTCCTTTCCTTCCTGGGATGCCCTATGGAGGCTCCCACCTACCAGGTCCACGTTGGAGAAGTAAGCCCAGGCCTTGCAGTCGAACTCCTGCGTTGTTGGTGCCATCTGGGGCAGGACTTTCCAGGAGTATTTCTGGAGGCCACCAGGCTGCACCACCCCAGCCTGCTGTGTTGTGCCCTCATCATAGGCTGTCAGTGTGGAGTGGAAGGAGAAGGGTCTTGAGGCCAGGTTCTTGAATGTCACCTGCACCAGAGGGAAGGCAAAGCAGTGGAATGAGAGGGAGCAATGCTGACAGTGCTCTGGTCCCTGGTGGTGGGTCCAGCCAGCTGGTGGGAAGGATGTTCCTGGTTCCCAGACCTCCAGCTGGTCTCCATGCTGTGGCCAACCCCTAATGAACCACAAGCTGTAGCTGTGCAGTGCAATCTCTGGTGGAAAGCACATCCTGAGTTCATGTTTGCTGGATGAGACCCTTTGCCTGCTCAATGGAAACAAGGTCAGCTACACTACTGTCTCTGGAGCCCAGAGGTGCTGAATCCATCCTGGCGAAGATTTCCATGAAAATTGGGCAACTTCTCCAGGGACACAAGTCATGAGCCTTCAATCTTCTTCTCAGGTGGGTGTTGAAGGACCTTTGGTAGTGTGGGAAGCCCAAGCCCACCCCCATACAGAGCACCTAAAAGAGCTGTACTGTGCCTTACTTAGTTCACTACTCTTTCTGCAATCCCTTCACCCTAAAGGCTCCCCATGGAGCCCAGGAGCTGATCAGGCCATGCTGTTGCAGGGGTTGGGTCTGTCTCATGTCAGGGCTTTGCATCTGAACACTCTGAGGTTCCTGCTGGCCCACTCCTCCAGCCACTGAGGTCCCTCTGAATGGTGGCTCTGCCTCCCAGTCTGGTGCCATTCACATGCCAACAGGACATGTCCCCAAGCCCCAAAGGTTAACCCTTGGGCACTGTGGAGTCTGCAGGGCACCTCAGCACTCCCTCTGGCTGAACTCCAACAATGCAGGGAGATTTATAGTTTTATAGGAAATGAGAACTTTCTACTCACCATGATGACATCTTGAACTTCTGCCCTGATGTAGGGCCCAAGGATGCCCAGGTGTTCATCCAGCTCTCCCCGCTGCACTGGCTGCGTGAAAGATCCATCCAAGTACTCTCGGAAAACCACCTTGCGGTACTGCCAGGAGTGCTTCCTCCTGCTTCTTCGGGGGTCCCTGCAGGGGCATGCCAGTCAGGCAAGACAGGTGACACTGTCTCCTTGGGAGGACAGCCATGGCAGGGTTGTTACAGGTCAGGGGGATATAGAGCCAGTGCATCCCTGACCCACTTGAAAGGAAGCTCAAAGTTTCTGGAGGTTTAAACCCCTCCAGGTAGATGGAGCTGGGAGCATCCATCTCCTGGGCTGTTTAGCTGGGTTGTACTGGTACAGAACTCTGATCCTGCCTGCCAGGACATGCCATTTCATGCATCATGCCATGCCATGCAGTACAGGAGGAATACATGGAGGAAAATCACACTTACGTTGCTTTTAGGAAGTGCTGGGGCCTCTGGTCCCCATATTCCCACATCACCTCCACTGCTGCAATGAAGTATTGCCGGATCTCTCCCTGGAAGGAGCGTGGGTCGTGCTCCTCTTCCCCATACATGTCAAAATCCTCCATGGTCTGCTCTGTGTCACTGTACTCATCATAGTCTGTCCTGGCAGTCTTTGAGGGGCTGGAATGTGTCCCATTGTTCAGGGCCGGTTCCTCCCTGTCTGCTGGGATGTGGCTTCTCTCCCCAGCTGTGCTGTTGTTTTCCTCCATAGGCTCTCCTAGGCCCTGGCCCTCTGTCTTCCCTGTTTCTCTGAGGACATCTTCCCTGCCGAGCACCTGACATCCATGAGGAGCGTCTTGCACGTTCTGTGCTGGCTTTTTGGTGCTGTTGTTGCTGACAGAGGGACTACTTGGAGACAGTGAACAGTTCTCTCTGATGGCTGATTTCAGAGACATTCCTTCAGGGCTTTGTTCAGACATTGTCCCAGACACATGGTCCTCTGTGGCATTGGCCTTGAGCTGCTGAGGCTCAGGACTGAACCCACCCAGCTGCTCCACAGAGTTTGTCTCCTCCTCCATCTGGCTTCTCCCCTGAGCTTGCTCGCTCCCAGGAGCCCCCCACACCACAGCTCTGCCTGGCTGCAGCTTGGTCAAAGCTGGGCTGTGCAAGTCCCCCGTGTTCACCACAGCCCCTGGGGACACTGGGTCCCAGTTTGAGGCCAGGTCTGCAGCCTCAGTGAGGACCTGCCTTTCTGAGCTGCTGACTGCTGCTCCCGTCCCCAGTGCTCCCTGTGAGGGGAGGGAGCGTCTGCTGCGCTGAGCCCCCTCCCTGCTGCCCTGTGCCCCCCTGTCTGTGCTCAGCCTCTCCTCAGGATTCCTCCTGTCTGTGCTCAGCCTCTCCTCAGGATTCCTCTCACCAGCCTGTACAGCATCCCTGCCTGCCTGTAGCCTCCTCTCAACCATGTTGGATTTTTCTTCCAGGCTTTGTGGGGCCACCATCACCTCAGGCAAGGTGTCACTTGATACCAAGGACCTCTTTTTGAAACGAGTGATGCAAAATGGGGAATGAGGTCCACACGCCTTTAGGGCTTCCTTATTCACTGATGTATCAGGGGGAGGGCTGGACAGATCCTGCTCTGCTGTCTTACCATCAGAGAGGGGCTTCCTGCTGCTGGTGTTGGGAAAACCCAAACCTCTGCTCTCCAGTGACCTGGCTTGTTTAGGTCTCCAGTCAGAGCCACTGGTGCTTCTGGCTGCAACTCTGTGTCTTGGAAACTGCTCAGAGCTCTTTAAGAAACCATTTGGGAATGGCCTGGTGCCATTGGTCACAACATTCGATTCAGAAAACGCAATACTGTCCAACTCTGCTAATTCCTTAGCATCCTGAAACACTTCTTTCAAAATTACTTCATCCCTCTCTTCTGTCATTACATAGCTGGATGGCTCAAGGTCATTGGTGTCTAGAAGGCTGGAGCCTTTGGCAAGTCCACTGGATTTTTCTGTGCCACTTTTCACAGGCAAGGAGTTACTCTCATCTCTGAAGATTTCTCCTTGTACAGGTTTGTCTGACAAAGAAATATTTTGGTCTTCAAAAGTTTCATAAAAGCCTTGGGAAACCACTTTGTGAAGTCTTTTTTCCAGCCTGGCATCTAGGTCATTTGATGAATAATTGCTTTCTATGACGTGACTGTGAACCACAGCATGAGAAGTCCTATTATCTTTTGTCTCATCTGGAGATGCAGAAGGATTGTTCAATGTGGAGGAAGAGTTGTGATCAATACTTAAAGATGGTGCTGTACTGATTGTCTCCTCTAAGTCATGCAGGTTAAAGGATATTTTACCAGCTCCTTTTAGTAGCTTGTCCTCATTACCCTGTGAAGACACATCTTGAAATGCCAGGATGTGCTCCAGATCATTCTGGTGAATTGAGCTCCTGTTCTCCTGAAGAGGGGCTTTGCCAGCAGCATAAGCAATGGAGTCCCACAAGCTTGTTGTGTGAGTAGTTGTCTTTTGAGGCTCTGTTTCCCGGTTCTGTATCATGCCACCAGACTGGACTGTCATTCCTTTTACTGGCTCCTGCAGCTCTGGGATTTTTGTCACTTTTGTTCTTGCCAGAGCATGTCCTGGAGCTGCCATGGCTTGGTGCAGCCATTGCTGATCTTCTTCTGAGCTCACAGTACCATGGACCCTTCCATTGACGCTCACTAAGTGTTCTCCAGGTGGGGTTGCTCCAAACCCTTCATCCTGGCTGATGATTTTTGACAATTCTTCATCTTCCAGGAAGGCCTCATAGGACACTGGCTCATAGTTTGTCTCTGGCAGTGAAGACATGGAAATATCATGTGGATTTGGCATTGTTCCTAAAAATGATGTGCCATTGGAAGAGGGATCAGAAATCCTGCTGTTGCTCAGGACAGCCCCATGTTCCGTCAGGCATCTTGTCTTCTCTGTCTCATTTCTGGAAGAGGTGATGCTGTTCAGTTGCTCATTCACACATGACTTCTTTCTTTTAGAGAAGCCCCTGGGTTGGAATTCAAAGGCAACCTCCTCCCCATCGGGATACACATAATCTTCCCCATCAGTGTATTGCTCATACTGGCACTGCGAGACCGTGAACTTGGCTTGCATCCCTCGGTCTCTGAAATCAGGATTTAGGCAGCCCAGTGTCCACACACCTGTCTCAAGAGAGGGCAAAAGGACACCATCAGCCCACTTCAGTGGGAAACTTGAACAGATGTCATTCCCATGCTGCTCCTTTGCTACTGCAACCTATATTTTCAGGCAGCCTCTGGCTCATGGTAGTGATTCCATGCTTTCATAGTCCCTAGAGTGTCTTACAGCCAGACCCACAAAGCTGCTGGCAGCATCAGAGCCTTACAAGCACCATCAGCAGGGCTGGTGTTTCCTGGCAGAGCTTAGTGAGCTACACACACCAGTGAGGGCCCAAGTACAGCTTGTAAGAGCAGTTAAGGCAGTGAGAACTCATGGAGCCTCCAGCAGCAGCAGTCACCATAACCCACCCCCAAAGACAGCCTGGTACTGTCAAACACAGCTCTCTCCCAAAGACAGTCACCACATCTCTCCCACTGGAGGAGAAAGAAATGAGAGGCTGCCTCTCACTCACATCCCCAGCCAGTGTGTTTGCTCCCAGCAGAGAGGGTGAGATGTGTGATTTCTGGGCTCTGCTGCTGGAGAGAGCTGCCACCTGCTGCCAGCTGAGCTGCTGCTCGGCTTCTGAGCAGCAGGCAGGAATCCAAACTCAAACGGATGTGAGGCTTGGCTGGGTTGTAAAAAGCTTCCTGGGGTGTCTAGAAACAGCTTGGCTCAGATGCAGTGCTCATGACCATTATATCAGTGTTGCAACCACATGGTAAATCCTGTCTTCTCTGTGAGTGAGGAAATGGTTTGACAGCACTGCTTTTGCCAGAGCTAAGAAAAAAGTGCTGAGTGGGGGGAATATAACAACTGTGAAGCAAATCTTTTCTAGGACTTTTCTGTGGCTGTGGTTTCTGTCCTTGCAAAAATCTGGAGATAAATGGCATGACCAGCAGCTGAACCCACAGCAGGGACAGCTTTGCCACTCCCCTTGACCTCCAAGCTTGGATCCAAGATTGCAAATGTTGGCTGGCTCATGTTACTGCAGCCAGTTTACTGGTTTGGCAACATGCATGACCTTAACACACCCTACTAATTGAGTAAAATGCCGTAATTCAATTTATTTGATTTAAGCTTAGAAAGATTTAATCACTGCCTCTCACTTTGCTGTTCTAGTAGGCTGTGGATCCCTTTTTCTCAGAGCTGTCAAAAGGAATTGGGCACCAGAGAACTGGCTGAAGGTGCTTACTGATCTCTGCTGGGATGCCAAGCCCATTGTTTACAGGATAGCCCACGCTACTAACCTGGCTTTTCCAAACTCATGATGACTGTTTCTCCAGAAAATGGGAAAAGAGTAAGCACATCCTCAAAGACCATGTTGCGCTTGAAGGTGTTTCCAGAGAAGAAGATGGAGAGGAAATCTGTTTGGGCCCCAACACTCAGGACATACCAGTACACAACGTCGTTCAGGCAGAGTTTTGTTTGGAGGTTGTCAAATACGAAGCCATTAATAGCTGGAAGAGGGCAGGGGTGAAACATTTCACTAACAAATTCCCCTCATGGCTGCTGAGCTGCTGTGTATCCCCTGCTCTTTCCCTGGGGCAGGGATAAGCCTGTGTCCATTGGGGCTTTGCAGGGAGCCCCTGGCTGAGTACTCACTGTGCATCACATTGGAGGCATAAAACTGGAGGTCCTGGGTATCCACATGGGCTGCATCAGAGCAGAACCTCTTGATGTTCTCCTGCAGGTACCAACTGTGGTTCTCATCAAAGACTGAAAACAGCACCAACTTCATGTTGTCTGACATTATCTGGAAAAGAGAGTGAAGAAATTATTACTGTCTGATCAGAGCACACCTGGTGCCTAGTGTAACTGTCAGGTCTCAGTCTGGGTGCATGGAGAAGTTTACTGCTATTTCACAGGAGTTAGGGTGCAGATTTGAGGAAAAGAGAGCTTTCAAGGGAGGATGGGGAAGGCAGAGGCAATAGGACTGCTGGTAGGGTTGAAGAGAAAAGGACAGACACATTTGGGTTTATTTAAATATTTCACCCACCATAGTTATGCCAGCCTTTCCGCCTAGAAGTTGAGGCAACAAAGGAAAGACCCACCTGATTCCCCCTCTGATCCATGGACTTCTTGGAGCAGATGAGGAGGGGCCCAATCAGGCCTGAGGCTGTGTCTCGGACTGGGTCGATGGAGCTGTAGTAGAAGCGGGTGAGGCAGCGAGGATCTGCCTCTGTTGGGCCATCCTCAGTGGTGAGACTCCAGCTGTAGGTGAATGACTGCCCAGGGGGAATAGGAATATCCTTCACATCTTTCTCTGGCAACACACAACCCAAGAGCAGACCAGTTATGTCTGGGCTGCTCCTGCAAGGGGTGATCCCACTTTTTAAAAGAGCTCAGAAAGGTTTCCTAACCACAGAAGTTGCACCCATGGCCATCCCAGGATTCTGATGGGATGTGGGATGACTTTGCATAAGTCATGGTCCTGGGAGCACAATAATAAGGGTGAAAGCAGTTCTAGGAATGAAATCTAGGGGAAAAAATCAACCCCAGAACAAAAACTACAAAGCTGCAAGAGGGAGAGTCTAAATCACAGTGAACCACAACACGAATGCAGGTCAGACAGAGCCCAGGGAAAGAGGGCTGTAAATAAACTGCAAACACAGGCAGGATCACCAGGATTGTTCCTGCCTTGTCAGAAAATGGAGGCCTCCAGGATGGACCAATTAACACAGTCCCAGCTTCCTGGTCAAGAATGCCCCTTCTCCAACTCGTCATTGAAGTTCTTCTTAAAGACAGGGAATGTGGGAACCTAGAATCATCATAATCCCTGGGATTGTAGAGTTTAGGTGCTTGGATGAATGGACAACCAGTCCTTCCACAAGCTTCAGGAAACTCTCCTGGCCCAGAAAAATGGCAGTGGCCAGGTGATATCCCAAGTTGGCATGGCCTACCTTACCTTGTGAGGGTCTCATGGCATAGTAGGGCCTGACACTGGTGAGGCCATGAGGGTAAATGTTGTAGGGTCGGCTGGCCAGATTCCTGAACACGATCTGAAATGAGGACAGGCAGCAGGAATGTTTGGTGTTTTCTGATCACTGTAAGCTGCTCTCAGTGTCCTTGCAGAGAGGGAAACACTGGACAGAACTGCCCAGGGGTTGGCTACCTGCCAGTGGTCAACAGGACCCAGACATGTCTGGGACCACAAAGTCAAAAAACAAGAAACTACAATTTCTCTGTGATGAGCCTATACTGTCCATTGTTCTGGGAGATGTCTGCTTTAAGGAGGGCATGAAAATATCTGATTTATTAAAGAGAAAGTTGCTTTCTTTAGTCTTACTTTACGTGAGTCAGAAGAGGGACATCAATCCAGAGGACCAGGACATTAAGTATGTGCAGCAATCAAGAGCTTTAAAGTGCTCCCCACTTCACTGAATGAAGCCCTTCCTTTATTTCTCTAAATAGCTCTGTCACATGCCTACAGCTACACAGGGAACCCCAGGGAGGGAGCAGAAATGTGAAGCTGCTGGAAACCATCCCATTCCTCCCAGCTGCAAACAAGTCAAGTGGTTGGGAGAGGCACTTCAGGAGACAAAAGTGACAGTCCCCAATGCTGTAAGGTAACAGCAAACAGATGAAGAAGAGCAGAGGATGAGAGGACCCTCCTGCTTCAGAGGAAGGTGCTGGATGTCATGTGTCTTGTATGAACTCACACAGTTCCCAAGACACCTGCAACAAAGCCAAATCAGAGGGACTGGGCCATATCTTGTGCATCTTACTGAGAGGATTTACCTTAGGCTGCCAGTAACATCTGCCTTTGCAGTGAACTTTGATCATTGCTAAACATGAGAGAGCACCTGAATGACTTGAGTCAGACCTTAGCCACAAGCCAAGAGCTATTAGTAGGAACAGCATCAAGCTCTGAAGTTTCCACAGTGTAAAGCTGTGCTTCTCTTACCTTAAACTGATCTCCCACCTCCCCCTTGATGACAGGCCCCAGAATTCCCTTGTCCTGTGGGCTGGACACCTTGCGTTTCTTGAAGGTTGCATCCTCATACTCCACGAACACAACTTTCTTGTACTTTGAACCGATCCGCTGGGGGCCAGGCTCCAGGTACAGGCTCGCCGTGTTTCTGCAGGCAAAGGCAGAGAGAGAGCCAGTGGCCACATGCAGGACACTGTCACAAACAGAGCAAGACCTGCCATCATCCAAGGACCTGGCAGATGGCTGAGAAAGTCGTGAGGAGTTGTTGTCTGCTCAGAAGGGATTGATTCCAGAGGCCTTGGTGACAGAGACAAAATTGGTAAAATGGAGCAACCAGGCCTGCCTTCCCATGGCCTCCCCAAGACCATTCTTGTCCTGCATCCATACTGTTAGTGTTAATAAAGAAGAACAAAATTGTCCAGGTTGGGCAGAATGAAAAGTAATTTCTGTGGAAAAGGGGAAGAGCTGGCAGGGCTGCCTTGCGGAGCAGCCTGATGAGCACACATGCCCACTCTCACCTGTCCAGAGACACTGGCTTCACAGGGGCATAGTCCCAATCCATTTCCTCTGCTGCAATGTAGTAAGTCCAGGTCATGGGCTTGTCTTTGGCAAAAGAGCGCACTTGGATCACATGATAAATTTCCTCATCTTCCTCAGGGTAATCCAGCTCCTCTGGCTCGTTCAACAGCTTCCCCATCTTCAGCAGGCGTTCCTCAGGACACTCCTCCACCTTCACAAAGGCCTCCATGCCAGCTGGGTTCAGACAAGCCAGGCAGAAAGGGTCACACTGATGTGCCAGTACAGGCAGGCACTCACCCAGGCCCTGCCTGGGAGAAATCTTCTCTACTACTGTTCTTATCAAATGGGCCAACATGGATCATCCATACCATCTGGTACGGGCCAGACTGCAGGAGGATGTAACACCAGGGAGCAGGAGGAGCCTTGGAGCTGCAGCACCACACAGAACCCTGAGCCCAGGCCATCCCCTGAACTGCTTTTCCCCCCAGCTCTTGGAAAATAAGGTTACCTTGCTGATGGGACAGTATCTGGCAGAACATCCGAAACCAGCCAGCTGTTCCTGGCGTGGTCTGGGCTGTGAGATATGTGGCAGGGGAGATTTCTAGGCTGCTGAGACGGTGGCTTCTCACCAGGAATGTGTGGCCTTCAAAGAAGATGGAGTGCACTTCTGGCCCAGAGCCCAAGCCGATCACATGCCAGTGGACCTGCTTCTTGAGGCACAGTGTGAGACCTGCCAGGACACAAGGAAAGCACTCAGGAGTCAGCACTGTGTCCAGCCCTTGCCCCCATTCTTGGTGCCATAGACTCAGTGTTTACACATGCTGATAGACTCCCCTGCTCCTGTGCTGGCTTCAAGCTGAGGAAATCACACATGGATGTGGACTGTCTGAGCAAAACAGAGGCACAGGTCACATCATCCCTCTGAGATAGGACTAGATTTACAGACTGGGGGACATTGGGAGGGTTGCTGGTAGGAGCTCACAGTGGGATGCAGTGGCAAAAGAGAGAGAAGTGCTCCTTGACTCTATAAACAGGAAAATTTGGCACCGACAGGAGAGTCATTTGTCTGATCACAACCCTGGCAAGCCTGATACTAAAGCACTGCATCTGGAGCAGGGCTCCACCACATCCTCAGCAGTAGCTGAAATACCACAAACGGCAGAGGGGGGTCACCAGGATTATTTGAGTGCTGGAGAAAATTCCTTCCTCAGAGACACTCAAAGAGCTCAGTGTGCTTAGGAAATGGGAAAGAACTTGACTGAATTGTAAAAATACTTTCCTGGGGAGAAATTGATTTATGAAGGGCTCTGTAATCTAGCAGGGAAGTGAATAACAGGTTCCTGGAAACTGAAGCAAAACAGAGTCAAGAGCTTGGTTTTGGCAGAGTGCAAAGGTGACTGGAACAGATCCCAAGGGTCTGGGAGGAAACTGGGTGGAGGTTCCATCCTGAGGCCCTCAGCTCTCCATTTCCAGCTCTCCATCAGACACCTCTCAGGCCAGGTCCTGCATCCAGGGAAGGGGATGCTGAGAGGAGGTGGATAATTTCTCCAGGAAAAACCCACTGTGCAGAGATAGTAGTTGACCATGAGGCTTCCTTAGCTCGTAACCTCTATGAACCCATCAGGACAGGGAATTTAGGGGAGTTTTGCTTTTGCCTTTTACTGGAGAATGGCCAGACCCAAGTGGGAGGTTTTAGGATGTGGTTAACCAAAGCTGTTGGTGGTAATGACTCTCCTGACAATGTTTCCCAGTTTGCCCTTGAGATTCCTCTGTCTCAGGCAGCTCTGGATCTTTTCCTGGGAGAACACCAGAAAACAGCAACTTTTGTGTTCACTGAGCTCAAACCCAGCTTTTTCTTTTGATCTTCTGAAGGAATCTGAGAGAAGACCTTAACACTCTAGCTGCACTAGAGAAGTTTATGTCAGATATTGGGAAAAATTTCTTCACAGAAAGGGTTGTCAAACACTGGAACAGGCTGCCCAGGTATTTAAAGTATTTGTATATGTGACACCCAGGGACATGGTTTAGTGATAGATTTGGCAGTGTTAAGTTTACATTTGGACCTGATGATCTTAAGGGTCCTTTCCAACCTAAATGATTCCATGGTTCTATTCCCAAAATCCTATGAAGGTGTTTTAGTGAGACATCCAGCCTTGTTCTCAGGGATAGAAAAGACAAAATTCTGCTACCAGCATTATTCTTGGAGACCTCCAAGGAAGTCAGCTGTACTTGGCAACACAGACAGCTGGAAACAGCTCCTGCCCTGCTGTAAATGGGAAAGCCAGATCAAGGAGCTGCAATATAAGACTCCCTCTGAGGTGAACACAGCCTAACAGATCCATCGCCTGGAAACTCTTCTTGATCTCTTTTCTTACATCCTTTCCCAAGCTATCTCAAGTTTACAGACATGGCTCCACCCCTGCTCCTAGCAGCTTCCCACCCCTGTCCCTGTCCCACCAGGACCCACCAGGCAGTGAGCCATTGATGTAGCCATTGATGGTGTGCAGCTCTGTCCCGTTGAGAGCCTGGGGCTGAGCAGCTGCTGGGGAACCCTGCTCAGAGTACCAGCTTTTCCCTGTGGAGAGAGGAGGGTGCAGTCAGCTTTCACTTGAGAGCATTTCAAAGTAAAAGTGAACCTTCTCAGGGAGGTCAGATGTGTGGTGCCTGTGGAAATCCACAAGCACACCTGGCCATGGCTCTGCATGGGTGTGGGGGTGGCCAATACAAGTGACACGGAATGTCTCCTCTCTTAACCTGTGTGATGGGTACAAGGCCAGGGCATGGGATGGCAGAGCTGGGGGGGCTGCAAGCTCCCTGCACCTGGGGAAGAGAAGGAGGGGCAGTACTGCACCAGGAGCACACTGGCTAGGGGGACTGCACGGGCTTAAATCCTTGGGAGGGGGTGTGGTTGCTGAGAAGCTGTGCTTACACGTGGCAAAGCAAATGCCCCAGACCTGTCTGAATGCAGGGTCTGGCACCACTCAGCCAGCAATTACCTTCATCAAACACTGCAAAGAGCAGCACAAAATCTTTCTGCAGGCCTTCATTCCTATCGCTCGCCAGGGTCCCTGCAAGATTCAATGAGATGGATTTCTTTAAAGGTCAGCAAGCACCACCCAGAGAATTCCCTTTATGCTCTTCAAGAACTGGTAAACCAAGGCCAGGCTGTGGTTTGCTTTTGTCATGTCTCACAATTGCAACAGCTGTGTTTCCAGTCTTGTGGTCCCCAAAAGTCCATGGTTGAGAGGCAGCTGCCCCCAGAAGGCATCAAAAGGTCAATTTGTACTGCCTCCTCTTAGACCTCTGCTCAGTGGAGAAGCTTCTCCTGGTGAGTCACTGGAGCCTGCAGATGGTGCCCAGTCATTTCCAGTGACTATAGAGGGGTCTGGAGAACTACCTCCAGGATATGTCTCAGCCAGGGCAACAAATCTTACTCCAGTCACATCTTCTTGTATCTTGTGCCATCAGGATTTCAAGACTGAACCCCAGGAGTGCTTTCATTGAGCACAGCTCACTGACTCCACTGCCATGCCCAGCCTCAGGAAGGCATCATAATCACATCTGTGATTATTCTGCTTTTCAATTAATGGTTGCATGTGGCCTGTCCCCACCCTGTGCTGTCCTTACCAGGTCGGCACACGAGCAGGGCTCCAATCAAACCAGAGTTGATGTCCTTCACGCTGTTGGTGTTGGAGGAGTAGGAGTGGGTCAGGCACGTTGAGTCGTCCTCAGTTGGGCCCTGGTTTTCCTGGATTTCCCAGACATATGTGTATGTCTTCCCAGGATCCACCCTGTCCCCCTCCTTCTCTGGCTGGCTGGTCTCATCCTCATACCCTGCTCCTAAAACCAAAAAAATGGCCAGATGTCATTGAGGGCTCACCCCCAGTGCACTGTGGCTACAGAAATGCCCCTTCCTCCAACCCAGCCCCTCTCTGTCCCAGGGCAGTGAGTCCCACAGGCAGTGACAGGTCTCAGGACAGTAGCAGAGCTGTGCCAGACTCACATGTTGGGCTGTGCACCCACCACCTGCCCTGAGGCTGGACAGCACAGTCTTCCTTGCCCTAAATATCCAACCTTAGGTTTAATCTGTGTATTATCTCTATGATTGATACAGATTTGCTCTGCACTGTTTGCTCAGCTCATTTGTGGGCTGGGCATATTGCTCCCCCAGGTGAGGCCATCTCTGTGACCATCTGTCCTCACAAAGGGACATGAATAGCAGGGTGAGGGAGGGATGCACACCTGGCAGGCAGGTGGCAGAGCACGAGGTGCTATACAAGGACTTGCAGCACCTGATGTTGCCCAGCTCACCTTCTGACGCCTTCCAGTAGGACACCCCGACAGCATGGAGGTTGTATGGGCGGGAGGCCAGGTTTTTAAACGTGATGACCACTGTGTCATAGACTTCTGCTCGGATGGTGGGGCCTAGAAGACCTGAAGGAGATAAGACAATATAGCTGGGCAGCTGGGGTCAGGCAGCTCACACCCTGCCAGAAGCCCCGAAGGGTCCTGACTTTCCACAAGTCCAGTTAGTGGTTGTCCCTCATACAGCACAGCAGCATCAACTGCATCAGCTCCAGCAAGGCTTTCTGCATCCCCAGGAGCTCTGCATCCCCAGGATCCACCCAGGTGCTTTCCTGCTCCTGGCTGAAGAGCACCCAGCACCCAACCCAGGATGAGTTTGGAGGCTGTCAAGTATTCCTGGAGTCCCCCCACTGCAGGTGCTTCTTACCCATCCACGCTGGCTTGAGTTTGGGCTGTGTGAATGAGCCATCAGGGTACTCCACAAAAACAGCTTTCCTGTACCGGAGAGGGACACCAACTGGGGGGGGACGTTGGCCTGCGTGCCCCAAAATGCTGCAGGAGAAAGGAAAAGCCAAGGCTGATTGCAGAGACCCATGCATACATGGGCAACAGCCATCCTCTTCCCCCCCTTCCCACCAGCTTGCTTGCTGGAGCCCCAGGGTTTGCTCACCCTGCTGTGTCTTTTGGATTTCCTGACAGCTCCCAGGTATGACTGGAAATGTTTTGCTCAGTGTGCAGATGACAACAGGGCAGTGATTAGTGTTGTGGTGTTAGTCATGATGGAAGAAGACACAAGGCCATACCCAGATGCAGCTGGGACAGGGCACAGCACCAGGCATTGCTGCCTGTCTCCTGCCTCATGCCTTGTCCAGCTTCATGCTCCCCTGGCAGCAGAGACACAGAGCACTGGCAGTGCCATGGTGACCTCTGCCCTGCAGCCACCCCAACCCCAACCCCAACCCCAGCACCTTCAGGTGTGGCAGACAGACCACATCATGTGTAACTCACATCCTCCGCAGCTGTCACCCCAGGAAAGACTGTCAGCTGCTGGCAGGTAGGGGCTTTGTGTCTTGCTTTGTGTCTGAGCAATGTCCCCACATTTGATTCTTTTCTGCCCAAAATGGGATTTACACTTCACAGCAGGAAGATAAAGGAGCCTTGAGTGTATTTCACACCCCACTTATCTCTGCTGGCCACTTTCTATCTAAATTCGTTTTCCAGAAGGAATCCAGCACATAACAAAGACATGAATTTCTTCAAGGATTTTAGAGGCTGACTTATCAGCCCCAGGACTAAGATCATTTCCAGTAATCAGACAGACCTTCCCAGCCTTGTTTCGTTTGGAGCAAAAGCCAGGTGTATTTTCTTCCCACTGAAGAAGCAGGGAAGGTTGCTGTCCTGCTCTGATTAAGCTGTGATTCGAGCAGCATTTCCCTTTGCAACTCTTCCTCAAGCGGAAGAGGAAGGAGACAGAGTGACTCAAACTTAGGAGAGGCAATACACACTCACCCCCACAACACTGGCTGGAAGCCACCTACAGCTGGAGGGTGCTGTGGGGAGAGCAGGGTCCACTGCTCCTCAGGGGCAGAGCAGGATGGGAACCCATGAAAACCCCACAATTCCTTTAACCCCGTGTCCAGGCTGGCAGGCTGCCCTCAGCAGGCATGGCCCCAGTGAGCAGTGTCACTGCATTCAGCTGGTTTTGCCCATGAACCATTATGATTCCTGGCTTGTTGCTCTCCAATGTGTCCCTACACTGGGAGGTAGCTGAACTACGGGGTTGCTGGCACTCAGCTGTCTACTCTCAGGAAGCTGTGCCTTAATCTCTAGCTCACAGAAAACCCAAATTTGAGAATGCAGCCCTGAGATATGATGGTCTGGTCCTGCTAATTCTGCAGTAAACAAGGCAGAAATCCTCTGGAGCCAGAGGGATTTTGCTAGCATGCAGGGGCATGGCTGGGAGAGCACTTAGTGACAGCAGGGCTTAGTGCTGGGTCCCAGTCCCGGCAGAGCAGAGCCCACAGGAGACAAGCGGGCAGAGTTCAGCCCAGGGATGTCTGATCAAAGTTCTTCTGGCCAGTCCTCTGTAATTGGGGTTCCCGCGAACTTCCTTCCCCAATGGCAGCTGAAGCTGAGACAGGCCGATAAGTTTCTGGCATCTGGGATCAGCATTGTTAGCCACACTATCAGTTCATCTCTTGGAGCTGGGAGACATCCTGCACTGCCAAAACACTCAGACATGGGCTGCTGCTACGTGTCCACCAGCTCCATGTCCGAGCTGAAATCCCTGGAGCCATTGCAGGATGTGCTGGTCCTGGCTCTGACCCTGCCCTGGGGTTGTGTTTGGGAGGAAGAGAAACTGAAATCACGGGGAAGGTGGGAGCAGCTCTGGCCTGGTGTGTTGTAGCCCATTAATTTGACAGAGCTTTCTACAAACATGTCAGAGGAACCCCTGGATACATAGAAGGGGTTTAGAGGTCCTGCCTGGAGATGGTGGTACACTGAGGGAGAACATGTGGAACAGAAGGCACCATACACACAGCTCAGAGACAGCCCACCTCCAGGGCAAGCTCTGCCTGCCATGCCTTTCTGGCTCACTCCTGCGTGCCCCTTATATCCAGTCTGGCTATTTTCCTGTGCCCTCCTCTGTTGCAGGGAACTGGGCTGAGGTTGCAGGGCCAGAGAAAAGGCACCATCATTCAGCTGGGAACAGCCACAACAAGCAAGCCCTGGTTCCCATCACAGCTTCCCCAGGAGCTGCACTGCCTGGGAGTTCTCTGTCTTTCCAGGCTGGAGCACTTCACCAAATCCCTCTGAGACAGCCAGTTATCTTCCCCCATTTTAGAGAAGGACAAGTGACCTCACACTGCCTGCCAATGCCCCACTCATCCCCAGGCAGGGTCAGGTCCCTGAGTCACTCCAGGGTCAGAAATAGTGCCCGAGTGCATCATAAAGCCACTGCTGAAATGGAAAGCCACAGGGCTGAATTAACAGCATGAGTGAAGTCATTATCTCTACCATAGCCTAAGGGATCTGAGGGCAGCATCAGTGAAAGCAGGGCAGAGGGGATTAATAAAATGGAGGGTGCTGGATGCAATTTTCCTACTGAAGCAATCAGAAGGGGGAAAAGCAACATAACTGGGATACAGTGACTACAGCAGCTGGTCGGGCTGACCTGGGTCATCGGTAGAGCCTGGCTTCCAGTACCTGACCACACCTCCTCGCTGCTCAGGCCACTGGGTCTGAGATGGGATCATGGGCTGATACCACCTCAACAGAGAGTCTGGGGAAGGGGATATGGAAACAGGGCAGAGGGAAAGGGCACATCTTGATCCACAGGGGGTGCAGCCATCCAGCTCCATTCTTCATGCTGACCTCAGAACATTCCCAGTCATGCATGTCCAAGCCAGCTATGTCTTCAGACAACACCATCCTGATGCCCAAGCAATGCAACTCCCATTTTTCCTTCCTACTTCAAAGTACACAGGCAAAACCACCATGCTTTCCTCCTTCTTGCCACTGTGTATGAATATCATTCTTTACCCAAACACTAGAAATTATTTTAATTTCCTTAAGGAAAAATTCCAGCCCCAGCAACGTAATGTACACAAAGATATAAATAACTAAAGCTGGATTTTACCATGGGGCAGACACAGTGGGAAGCCTTTGCTGCTCTGAGTTATGTCAGGGGGACACAGCCAACCTTCCTCTGCAGTGCCCACAGAGTCTCAGGTGCCTGTCTCCCCTCACACTTCCTCAAAGCCCCCACGATGCAGAGCAGAAAAGAAAGCACAGGTGGAAAATCAGCTCATGGCTCTTTAGCACAGACTTTAAAGGGTCCTAAGCAAATGGCATTAAGATAAAGCAGTGCAGAACAGTGATGCAGAGCAGGTATGGATCTTTCTCTCTCAATCCACCTGTCCCTCATCAGGGTTGCACTTTGTGACTCCCCATCACATCTCCCCTTCCCAGCTGTGCCAGCAGCTCATTGCACCCACCTTGCCAGGTTGCCCCCATGTACCTGCCTGCCTGGAGCCAAGCTCACAGTGACACATGCCAGGGTGGGAGAGCACCCAGGGCAGGGTTCTAGAATTGCAAAAGGAAGAGCTTTACCCTGCAGGCGCTTGCAGCACGGACAGCAGGTCACTGTGTGTGTAGTCCCAGGCAGTTTCCACTGCAGCAATGTAGTATCTTCTCACTTTGCTGATGCCCTCCTCAACCAGGCAGAGGAGCAGGAGGCTGCACAGGGCTCCCACCAGCACCATGCCTCCTGGCAGGGAACTGCTCTGACTTCAGGAGGAAAAGTGAAAAGGAAGAAATAAGAAAGGAAAGAGGAGGGAAAAGCCTTTATCTTCTCATCCAGCTGTTGTAATCCACCGGAGATGATGATTTAAAGCCAGCACCCACAGACTCACTCGGAGCACTGAAGATTTCTCAAAGATGTCAAGAGGGGAATTGCTTGAGCAGGTCTGTGCAGAGAGCAGTGTGTGAATGATGGGCTCTCCTGCTCTTCCTCTGGCAGTGGCAGGAGGAGAGGAAAAAACAAAAGGAAAGGGAGGGCAAGCTCAGCAGTAAGTTCCGCTGCAGGACCCAGCTGGCTCAGTGTCCTGGCTCCTGTCTGGGAGCAAGATGAGGAAAGGGAGGGTTTCAGAGGCAGCAGAATTTAGGTGTGGTCATTGCCTGGTCTCACCTTCTCTATCACCTCTGAAGAGAAGGAGAGCAGGTTGCCAGGGATGCAGATGTACACACATGACTTATCCCTGTCTCTGGGATGCCTGCACCCCAAACAGTGATGATTTGGCCACACAACCTTGCCTCAAGCCACATGGGAGGGAGTGGGTTGGTGTGATCCCTGGAGACCCCTTCCCACCAGCTGCTCCTCTTCTCCCAGGGTCCTGCAGTAGAGCTCAGAAAAGATGCACTGAAATGTTTTTGCAAATTTCTTTCATTTTACTCATAAATAGTCAACCTCTCTTTTTGAAAGCCCATGAAATCCCCTCCCCTCATCAATGCACACACGTGTGCTCAGGCACACACACTACCACGTGGTTGTCCCTTGGCTCACGAAGGCAGGAAGATGAGGAGGAACGCCCTGCATGGTCCCAGCATCCCCTGGATGAGTGAGGTGGGGAAATGTCCCATAAATCATGTCACAGGGCAGCAGGGGTGCAACAGGGGCAGTGACCCCTTTGGTGACAGTCCCAGTGTGTGCAGAAGCATCCACGTGACAAATTTTGGTGACTGGGAAACAGAGGGACACAGTGGAGATGGTGGAGGGTTGGGCTTTTGGGGGTCTCTCACATGAATCCTCAGCACAGGGAAGAAACTAATTCCTTCACACCACCCACCTCGCTCCTGGGGAGGCAAAGAGTGAGTAAGAAATATTTTCTCCAGCTTGTACACCCACAGTTGGCTCCTTGACTAGCCTGGGGCTCCTTTGCTTTGTGAGCAACAACTCACCTCACTTTTTCCAGCAAATATTTTGGGGCAAAGCAAGTGATGTGTCATATTTGGGGATGCACCAGGGTTCTTTGCCCTACTGCAGTGAAGCAGAAGAGCACTCAATACTGGAAGGAGGAGTTTTTTGGGAAAGATACAGGAGTTCTGGGCTGTGCTTCAGACACCAGTGTTCCCTGCTATGGATGTGACTCTTAGTCATCCCATCTGGGAATCTCCTGGTGCTGTGAGACTCACCTGGAAAGGCTTCCAGAAACAAGGGGAAACCATTGCCAAACAGACAACACAACCACAAAGGGGGCAGCATGGGATGGACACGTGGGAGGGTTGGGATAGGCTGCTAGGAGGGATGCTCCAACTCTGGTGCTGGAGTTCTGCATGGGGCAACACAGAAGCTTCTTCACTCTAACCCTGGCAGAGATGCTCTGGGCATGCCATGGGATGACAACATCTAGAGATCACAGAGGACAGTCAGGAAAAGCATCCCTTGGGGGCTGCAGTGGCAGGAGCTAGGACACAGTCAGTACTTAAAGGTTGTGACACTGGTAAGTACTGAATTAACCACTTTCAGCTACTGGGAGGCAGCTCCAGGTTCCTGGAGAAATAAGAGTAAACCAGAGAGACAAGGTCTAACACAGGGTGTCAGAAAGAAAATATTATCATTATATTCAAGACTGTGGGAAAGGGAATCCAGATGTGAAAATTGGAAGTAACCTGGGGAGGGGGCCCAGATCCTGGCCTTAGCTGCACACAGTGACAGCTTTGTACAGACACATGAGAGCCAGTGTGGAGCAAATCAGGCCAAGGACAACTGGACATCAAGAGGGAGCCCAGCTCCTCCTTGGCCCAGCATGCCAAGCTGGACCCCACATGCCCCAGCAAGAGCAAGCATGGTCCAGCCAGTGGGTGCCATTAACAGCTGTGGGGCTTCCAATGGCTCTGCAAACCCTTGTGGGAGCCTCTGCAAACTGTCAGTGTCACCCATGGCTGGGCCAGGCAGCAGCTGTGCCTTTGAGAAAGTTGCAGAGAGGCATTGGTATTCCATTCCTGCCTGGAGCTCATCTGCCCATCCCCAAGGGCACTGTCCTCTGCAAATGTGATGGAAAAGCCACAACAGGCTCCTGCCATGGAGACTCCAAGAGAAACATATTTTGCCAGAGCCAAGGACCCACACGCACAGAAAGTGCTGGTTTTTTCCCTGAAATGTGCAGTTCTCAGAACAATAACAGATTGGAACAGATAAAAATTACCCAGAATAATTTGAACCGTATCTAATCTCTTCTGGAATTTTTTTTTTGTGTGTGTGACAGAACAAGTGATGCGTGACAGCTTCTCAGGAACACGGAGTATCTCAGAAGCAGCAGCCATGCACAGGACATTCACCCTTCCCAGCAGCAGGAAATCGGCTGTGACACATGGCACAGATCTGTCTGGAGGACCAGGCAGGCCCCTTATATCAGCACTTCGAAGCTACTGCACCCCAGAAGTGATGGGGCAAAGAGGGGCTGCAGCTCAGTGCAGTTCTTGGATAGGCAAACTCACAGACACAGTAACCCAGGGAACAGCAGTGCAGCAGGGCTGATGCCATCACTCACCCCTGATGGATGATTTTCCATCAGGAAATCCATCCCTGATGGACCTACCCTAGCATCAGAGTAGAAATACTGACATGGAGGAGGTCCCAAAACTAAGCCTGCTTTCCTCTGCTGGATTTCCCTACAGTAAGTGGGTCAGTGGAGCATTTCTGCTTTCTCTCTTGTTCCTCACATCAGAGGCATCTCTGAACGAGTCAGGCAGCAGAAGCACTCGCTGGAAGCTCCCATGAGCTGGTGAGCTCAGCCTGGCCATGGAGGCTGGAAAGTTTTGGTGGTGCCAGGGGGAAGAGAAAGCCTTTGAGATGGGGAATGGTGTTTCATGCCTGTGCCTCCAATGCTGAACACCAGGAAGGCACCTGGGAGGGAGCTGCAGTGGCTGTGGGCTATTGAGGTACTACTGCTGGGTTTGCTCCTTGCCACCACCCCTGTGTCACCCACTGCACCAGGCTGTGCCTAACCCCACTGCACAGGAGCCCCCAACCCTGAAGCACCTCCACCTTGTCAGCCCAGCTCCTTCTCTCCTGCTGGAGGAAGCTAAGTGCCTACACCAGATGAAGATGCACATGTACTAGGAAAGATGAGGCCATGCTGCAGGTGCCCAGGCCATCATGTGTGCAGGAGACCCCACAGATGGAGGTACCAAAGGCTGCATGGTACCTGGCCCCAGGGCATGAGGGCATCCCTTTGTCAGGGCAGGGGAGACAAAACCAGGGGCATATGCTGCACAGGAATGGAAGCCTGTCATGTACCAGACATGCAGGACACCCCAGTGCCACCTGACACTGCTGTTCAGATTGGATTTCTAGGGGCCAACTTGCCTCCAGCCATCCCTTCCCCAGCCACATCTTTTCCTTTTGTGCCTGAGGAAGTGCTGTCCTATCACTTGGGTCTGCGTACACGCTGCTCCAGCCAGTTCCCCTAATGGGGACAGTGCAGGAAATACGTGGGATATTGCTGCACTTCCCAATGCGTCCCAACCTACGTGCAAGGGGCAACGAGGTGCTGGGATGTCCTCACCAGTGCAGATGAGTGCTGCTGTTAGTTCCTAGAAGAGTGTTTAGTTCCTAGAAGATTGTTTGCTCCCCTACCTCTCCCACGCTGCCTACACTCCTGCTCCCACTCACACACTGCTTTCCATTAAGTGCAAATAAGGGTCAAGTCTCCTCTGTCACAATCTCTCCATGAGACTTTCTTTTTTTGCTTGTTGTGTCTGAGAATTTCCATATTTGCTACACCCTGGGCAGCTGCATCCCCAGCTGGGAAGTAGGTGGCATTTGTTCTACAGAAGCTCAAGTGAGTAATGGCCCAGAAATCAGAGGCGTCATTACTTCAGGGGAAACAGTAAAACGTGTTCCTACCAGGCAGCGTGCCCAGGCTGCCCAACTCGACTCCGGGGCAGAGGGACAAGTCACAGCTGGGTGTGCTGGCTGAAATCGCAGCAGCATCCAGGACCCCCAGGCTGCTTCCAATACACCTGAGCTCCAGGTGTGCCAGGGTGCTCAGCTGCCCAGAATGCTGCTGGGTTTGGGGTGCTTTTAGCAAATGGCAAAAAGCACTGCTTCTGTGCGGTGACAGCTCGCAGCCAAGCAAGAGCTCCCATGTCAGAGGAAGAAACCACCACGGGCTTTAGGGACCCCTTTGTCCCTCCCTGAGTGCCGCTGCTGCTGCACACCCGGCAGGGTGACCCGAGGAGCCCCGAGGGGCCGCTCCGGGCGGGCGATGCTGCGGCAGCACTGGAGCCCTTCCAGAGGGAGCATCGGGGGCAGCCCTGAGGCACGGCCGAGGCCCGGCCGCGCTGCGCCCCCGCGCCCTCCCTTGCGCCCCTTTCCCTTCGGGCCCGTCTCCCCTCAGGCCCCTCTTCCTTCTCGCCCCTCTCCGTGTCTGCCAGTCTCTCCGCCTCTGTACCCGCTCTCTCCCCTCATCCCTCTCCCCCTTCATCCCTCTCTCCCCATCCCTCTCTCCCCGTCCTTCTCTCCCCGTCCCTCTCCCCGTCCCGCTCTCCCCTCATCCCTCTCTCTCCCCGTCCCTCTCTCCTCTCATTCCTCTCCCCTCGCCGCCTCCCGGTGACGCGCGCTGCCTGCGCCTGCGCGGAGCGCAGCGGCGTCATGGCGGTGCCGGGCGGAGGTGGGCTGGGCTGGGCTGGGCCGGGCCGGGCCGGGCTGGCCGAGGATAGCTCGGGGCGCGGGTCCCCCCACCCCTCTCCCCTGGCAGCGGGTGCCTGGCTCCTCCAGCTCGGGCTCCCCCAGCTCGGCCTCCCCGCTGCAGAGCGCGGTGTCGTTCCCTCCGCGCCGCGCGGCGGCGGCTGCCGGGGCCTGGCCCCGCCTGAGGGCCCGAGGGGGCGGCTCCAGGCACGGGCCCCCAGCCCCGGCCGCTCTGCGAGGGGCGTCCCCGAGGGGGTCAGCGGTCCCGGGCACGGGGTCCCGGAGGCCCGGGGAGGGGACTGAGGGCCCTGGGAATTGCCAGAGAGCGGGGAAGTGTCAGTCCCCGTGAGCTGTGTGTGTGGGCAGGGTGCTGTGCCCCTGGGGAGGCACCGGGCAGCTGCAGGGGCTGTGGTACGGGAGTCCCAGCACTGAGCCTCTGCAGGTGCCTGCAGGTGCGAAGGACGACACGTTCAACGTGCTGGACCTGGCAGAGTACACCAAGAACCGGCCCTGGTGGCGCAAGATCTTCGCCCCCAACTCGGGGTCGAGCGCTGAGAAATACAATGTGGCCACGCAGCTGGTGATCGGAGGGGTCACGGGATGGTAAGATGTGCCGGGGTTGCCCTTGCTGCTCATGGCAGGCGCTGGCTGGGTCTTTGGGGACACGCTGACAGGTGCTGGGTCATGTGGCAGTCATTCAGAGAAGGCAGGTGCTAAGCCTGCTGTCCCCTGGCACGATCTGCTGAGGTCTGGGAGGTCTTAAGTGCTGTCTATAACTCGAAGAACTGAGACTGTCTTGAAGGGAAGAAAATTGCACCGGTCTGTAATTATTTTTAACTTCTGGCAAAAAGTAGTGCTGTTGAATTAGGACAGGCAAATGTGAACCCCTTGAAACAAGGATGCCTTCCCCACTGGAGGTGGATCAGGCATCTGCATTAAAAACCTCCTGGGATCGCAGTTCTTGGGATTTCCTGTCACTTGTAGCTGGGACTGTGAGTGGCTCTATTTGCAATTTCATTCCCACAAGATTGTTTAAGATTTTGTGTAATCATTGCTTTGCCTCTTCCCATGCCCCTCATCTTCACCTGGACCAGGGTAATTATTTAACAGTGTATGACAGAGCTTTGTCTCCTCACAGAAGTGTGACCTGGCCACCTCTCTCATGAGTCTTCACTAAGTGTATTCAGAAATGGGTAAAGGCAGGTTGCTGTGTTGTTTGCAATGCTCATAAGGAAACCATGTTCCAAGGAAAGTGTGGTTTGGGTGGCACAACACACCAGCCCATGGCTGCATGACTGAGCAATGGGGTGGTGCTGGCAGGAATGTTTATCATGTCAAAAGCAGGTAACCCATTTTGGAGACCAGAATAGCCTTAGATCACTGCTGTGCCTGTTCCACCATTTTTCTCTTCTGAGAAATGAAAAGATAAAGTAGGTAGTTGTTTACTGCTTACTTTACAAATAAGTAAGAAAGAGGCTTGTGATTTGCTCGCCATGCTCCATCATGGAGCAGCACATGTGCTCCCTGATTTCCCCTTAGAGATTATACCAGTTATAAAAAAAAATCAAAACATAAAATCACTTGTTGATTTTGGTGAAATCACAGGTTTCTGGTTCCACTTTTGGGAGAAGGATGAGGTTGAAGAGATAAGAATCAAACTGAAGAATGCTGGAATGTGACAGCACAAACTGAAAAGCCATAAAGCTGGGTGTAAATCCTTCTCTCTGGTTTGACATGGGTTTCTTCTGCTGTTTGTCAGGCTGTCTCCAGTCTTGGGTAATTCCTGCCAAAGGCAGCCTTGCCTGTGGGAAGCATAATGAGTAGAGTGTGTGTGGTGTTTCATTTTCCTGACTGAATCCTGGTTGATTTGTAGGTGTACTGGATTCATCTTCCAGAAAGTTGGAAAGCTGGCAGCGACAGCAGTGGGAGGAGGCTTTTTCCTACTTCAGGTGTGTATGAAGAGCAGCCCAGGCTTTCTGAGAACTGTGCTGCTGGGGACAAAGGTCTCTCTGTGAAGCACTGCTTGTTGGGACATGTGGGGTCGGTCTGCCCCTCTGCTGGGGGCTTTGTGTTGCTGTGAATGTCAGAGGTGTGTGTTCTCCGGGGCACGTGGATGTAACAGCAGAGCAGGGTCAGTGTGCATAAACTCCAGGGTTGCCAGTGCACATCCACTGAGGATCCTCTACCAAAGGCCAGGCCAAAGGCACAGGAGAGCTGTTACTGCAGGGGCACCTGAGTGGAGCGTGAGACAGCCTTCAGCTGCAGTGAGCCATGCTGCTGCTGCAGGACAGGCTGACATACTGAGTCCTGTGGCTGTGGGCATAGTGTCCCTGGAGGAACAGCCCTGGATGTCAAGAAGGATTTATCTGTATCTGTGATATGCTTCCTGCCCACCTGGCTTCCTGAGGAGTCCAGCCAGCACAGATGGGTCTCGCTGTAAAGCACTGGGGAAGAGGAGAAAAAGGAGATCTCTCTCTTTCCTTTACCACTTCAGCTGGTTTCCAAGAGCTCTGGCATTGAGGGAAGCTGCTTGGACATGTTCATGTATCTGGTGCATCCTGCAGGTAGAGCAGCTCTCAGGCCTTGTTCAGCTCTCACCTGTTCGCTCCTCAGGCAGACAGGTCTTGTGTATGACTCATTCTCCCTCGCTCTCCTGGTTCTGCTTGTTCAAAGTCAAAAGCTTGCTCTGGAGTTCAGAGGGAGTTCCATAGCTGAATCACCCTGAGCAGATAAAATAGTTTGAGAGGAATGGACTATTAATAGCTGTGCCTACCCACAGCAGCAGGAGAACTGCAGGGAGTCCCAACAATATCCATGACAGTTGTGTGGGGGAGGTGATTTATGCTGGGGAAGAGAGGCTGAAGCAGGCTAAGCTGCAGTGTGTGCCCAGCTGTTGGGGGATTACTGTGGGAGACAGATGTTCCAGGGGTGGTGTTCTGTCCAATTTTTAAGCCATCTGGGCCAGTGCGTTGGTGGTGGCTGTGGTCAGGGAAGGTGGGTGATCAAGGGTCTGTTTAGCCATGGTCATGCAGGATTTCAGGAACTTTTTTCTAATCCTCAAAACTCTAGATTGCAAACCACACGGGATACATCAAGGTGGACTGGAATCTAGTACAACGGGACATGAACAAAGCCAAGCAGCAGCTGAAATTTCACAGCAGTGGTAATAAAATGCCTCCAGAAGTGAAAAGCAGAGTGGATGAGGTGAGACAGCTTTCTCAGGGCGTGTGCTGGAGGGACAGCAGAAAACAGGATTGACCCCCTGAGCTGTTATGGATGTTCAGTTGTGTAAATACAAGGAGGGAATTCTTGCTTGACAGCAAAATTGGAAAGATGGCAAAAGCTGTGGATGCTGTCTACCTAGAGTTTAGGAATACATTTCCCATAGCTTTCTCCTGGAGGAGCTGACTGCTCATGGCTGAGCAGGGTGAAGATCTGGCTGTGTGCTGGTGCAGTTGGGGAGGGGAGGTCGTTAGGTAGGAAGCCTTCCCAAATGTGAGCAGTGGCATCTCTGTGAGCATCACCCACCTCGAAGAACAGCCTGAGGGATTTCTTCTTTGCAGGAGGGTCAGTGGGTGGCCTGATGTTGAATAGTGTTTTCTCTTGTCACTCTTGCTTAGGTGGTCATATTTCTGAAGAAGAATGTTGTCCTGACTGGAGGGTTTGCCGGAGGATTCCTGCTTGGAATGGCATCCTAGAAACTGCACTCTCCTCTCATGCCTGACCTCCCCTCCCCTACTGCTGTCTCTCACTTAGAAGTCAAAGGATGTTGCCAACAAAGTCAGTTCCATCTGCTCACAGGTTCCAGACCATATTTCTTACAAGAGTGCTTCTGACTTCCACCTTTTTCTTCTGTCTGGGCTGTTAGTGTGCTGGCATTGGTCTGGAAGCTTAAAACTCCCAGTGTGTCGTGATTTCCCACCAAATACGCCCAGTCTCAAATTTTCTGATGAGTTTCAACTTCATAAAAATGTAGTGGCAGAGGAACCTCTTAAATGTGCTTCTTCCAGGTGCTCAGGACTGTTTGTGTACCTTTGTCTGCCAGTATATGTGTCAAACAGCTGTCAGCTCTTCAACACAATTTAGCTTTCAGTATTCCTGCCCTGGTACCTGGAAAACTTCTCTTCACCTCTCAGAGGTGATCTGTGCAATCCAAAATGTGGTTGACTGTCCTGGAGTGGATGCAGAAGTGTCAGAGGATAGCCTGAGGTGTGTCCAGGACAGGAGAATATGGATTTTCCTGCCCTTCTCCTGCTGTTGCACTGCACATAGATGGCCATTTGGCTTTGTCTCTGCTGGTATCCTTCCCCATACCGGAATTGCAGCACTGGCACTGCTGATGGAAACCACACTGAGGCTGACTCTCATCATATGTTCTGAAAGTCACCAAGTTCTGTGCTGTACAGCCACCTGACTGCTCAGCCTTGAGGCTCTCCTGCTTCCAGCAGGCCCAACCTGGCTGCATCAGATGGGGGCACTGGAAATCACCCTGGGCCTCTGACTGGGATTTCCACATCTACCATGACCTTCTCTGGTCGCTTTGGCATTGCTGGTGCTCTTTGAGCTATAACCATGTGGGACAGGATTGTAGACAGGAAATGCATCCCTGCTTAGGGTATATTGTACTGGTCCAGATCCCTGTTGCCAGCTGTACTGGAGAAAGGGGGATCGTGCAATCTGGAGTGCAGTCCTTTACTTGCCTCTGAAGAGCACAAATTCCTTCTCCATGGTCTTGGCAAGCAGCTGAAATGACAAAACTTGTAAAAACCAGACTGTGCTCTTGTGAGAGTGGTTCATTTGCATACTTCTGCCTCAGTTATGTTTCTTCCTGCTGTGTGTTTGCCATTTCCACAAGAAAAGCTGTTTGCTTAATTCCATCAGCTGCAGCCTTCTACTGCAGGAGGTGAGACAGCCCAGGTGCAGAGCTCAGCTGTTTTTTGGACAATCAGTGTAGTTGTGTGCAGTAAAAACAGACATCCCCCAGAACTATTCTTCAAGCATAGGGAGTTGCCAATGTGGTGATGTCCTCCAGCAGGTATAGATAGGAGCTCTTGCTCAGAATGTGGTGTTTTATGTGGAAGTTAGCTGATCCTTCAATGGCAAACATGGTAGGGAGCAATGACACTCATAGGTGGGTGATTTGCAGCACCTGGCTCAGCAACTGCACCCCGTTTCCAGTACTGTGCAATAGCTTTGTGATCTGCTGCTCTCAGTATGGCTGGAAAGGGGATCTTCCCCTGAGAGCTGCTGGCAGAGCTGAAATGATGGGTTCTTCCACCAGAGGGTTTGGAATGAGCACTTGCAGTTGGTAATTTTGTTTCATCTGTGTTGATTAAGTGTCCGTGTTAGCACCACATTGATTAAGCTGAGGTTTTCTCACCTTCAGGATCTGGAAAGATGGTGCAGGTGATCAGGAGATAGAAGTTGCTGTCTTTGCTCCTGTCCTGCCATACAAGGCCAAGGAGAACGAAGGAGCAGGTGGGCTCACATCCTTTTAACAATGGCCTTCCTAAAGGCCATCCTGGACTGCAGGAGTGATGGGATGCAGCAAATAGGTCTTCAGTAAATTGGCGTTTAGCAGTGGGGTGACAGATGGTGGTGGTGGCTTTTTGGGATTTGGTTTGTTTTTCTGTAGGATCTGCAGACATGAACATGCCTAAATTGATACATTGGTCTTGCACAGTATCTCTTGTTCCTGTAGGACAACAGCACTGTTACTCTTTGGCTGGGTGGGCTGCAAAACACAACTTCTGAGATGCACTGATCTCCACAAAGCTGTCTCAAACGACAAAGCTCAAAGCAAATCATTAACAGACCTTAGGGATTTCTTTTAGGCTCGAGTAAGTCACTATTTCTGCCCAGCCCTAGGTGGGATGAATTCTGCTCAAGTCCCAGCTTGCTGCTACGGGGAGAAATGGCCCAGAGAGGGAGCTAAAATGCTTGTATTGCTGCTGAAAGAGGAAACAATTAGCAGAGTTTTGCTGAGTTTTATGTGAATGTAGGCAGGGAATGGACAAGGACATCAGGATGTGGCAAATCTTTCTGCTGTGCTGATGTAGGGCTTGTGGCTGGCACTGTTTGATGCTGTGGGTCAACATTGGAAGCTTTGATGTTAATCAGTTTCTGTGGGAATGCATTTTCATTGTTGCAGGTGCCAAGATGAGGTGTCCCTTTCCCTCCCCTCTCCTGCTCCTTTTAGTCTTGTTTCAACAACTCTGACATCCGTTACAGTATGTAACTATCTGTTACACAAGATTTCAGACACATTAGGCTTTTAAAGTGGTTTTATATATTGTATGTAAATGCTTGTTGAGGTGATATTTTATTAAACAGTTTTGCTCTAAATGTGTCTCTGTGTGAGGTCTGTTGGCTTCCTGCGAACCAGCACATTCCAGTCTCACTGAGACTGAGGGGAGCACCTACAGCCAGACCAGCAGCAGGAGTGCAGCAGGTAGCACTTGGGGACGTGGGTTAGTGGCCAACTTGGCAGTGCTGGGGGAATGGTTGGGCTCAATCTTAAAGGTCTTTTCCAACATGAAGGTTTCTATGAGGGCACCAGCCTCCTCTCACCCATAAGGTAACCTGGGCTACCCTAATGAATCCCTCTCCCTGATCATCCTGGCACCAATCACCCGTATTCCCAAGGAGCAGGAGGTGGGTCTGTAGCCAGCCTAGGTTGCCTCTGCTCAGTAAATTTTTTCCACCCAACTTCAAATAGACATGGAGACAAGGCTATTTCTTTTTCATAAGTGCAACAGAAGCCTAAATATATATATTTTATCATCTATTAGTGACTTTCTCGCCACTGTTCCTGCTCAGATAGGGCAAAAGAGAAAGATGAGCTACATGTCAGTGTTTGAGGTGTTTCACAACATTGTCATCACTTTTCAGGGACATTAAACCCCCTGTTTTATCTTAAGGGTTTTTTCTTGGGGGGGAGGGCATTGGGAGGGGAAGACAAGCCCTAAATTATTCTGCTCTTCAGCCCCAGTTATAAAAATATCAAGCAGCTTCTATTTAAATATGACCACACATGGCCCTGGGCTGTGAATGGCAGCCAAGCTGCCTGGCTTGCAGCTCAATAAACAACCAGAGACCGCAGTTTGTTCCAGTCGTTTATTTTGTACCATGGTATTTCAGAGCAGTGAATACAGATGGTTTGCTCTTCTAGGCTTCAATACACACAACTATTGTGCCTAGACCTCAGTGGTTTATAGAAGCTCTATTTCATAAGTAAGTTGTACTTGATCACAGCACAAAAGTCCTTTACGGCTAGATCTAATACAGAGTTAGGGCTAGTGGGTTGGGAGCCTGATACTTGGGTGCCTGGACTCCTGCTACAGGGGATAGCGAGACAGGCAGCTCTGAAGGGTGGTGCAGGAACCTGTCTATGAGCTCTTCCTACAGGTCACAGGAAATTCTGCTGCATGGCCGAGAGCTTCTGGAAAGCCATCTCACCTGGGGTCCAGACATAGCCTGCTTGGGAGTGAGTCTGGAATGCTGTGTGGAAAATAACTGCCTACAACTGCTTGTTCAGTAAGCAGCACCTAAGTCAGTTCTTGGATCTAGCCCAGGGCTCTGTGACAGGCCTTTGGGTATCAGCAGTTTTAACTGGACTTAGATTGAAAGCATATTGCTTAAAGGTGTTCAATTAGACATAAATTTATAAATTTTGTATCAACAGTCAAATCTTTCAAATGAATATTGCTTTTTTTAAAAAAATATCCTATCCCTGTAGCAATCCCTGAAATAATACTCCTGTAACATCTTTATCATGCAAATAGCAGCGTGTAGGCAATTCAAATATAAAAGAAACAACTCTGTCCAGTGGAAAAGTGAGGCACTTAGGCAAAGTGACTTGTGAGTCACTCATGATCTATACAAGACTTACGAACAATCACCAGACCTGATTCCCATTCTTGAGCTTGAACCACTGGACAGGCAAATGTTGTCTTGAACTACTGCATGGTGGCAGCAATACCTTTGTTGTGTCAAGATGGGTTTGTTTCATGTTTAAACTCACTCTTCTGAGCTCATTTCCTGTACCTCTCGCTCTAGAAGCCAGAATAACTCGGTTCCAATTCTCCATTTTTAGAGCAAGGATGGATTAGAGTAAGGTAAGCATCCTAAAAACATCAAGTTGACATTTCACAGGTGTGATGCAGAGGCAACATAGATTATGTTTTCGTACAGAAAATAAAGTTTGTTAACCAGGCCATATGTTGGTACTGTGTAATGCTTTTTGGTGTGCTGAACGGTGTGTTCCAGGAGCAATCTGGCTTTTCTGAAAGTCTAAAGAAGGCTTGAAAAAACACACACGAGCTCTTCAAGTGAGTCCGTGCTCCAGCACCTGCTGGAGCTGCATTGTGTTACTGAGGTGGTGGGGAAATTCCTTCTGCAGCCAACTTAACCTTTTCTCTCTCCCTTTCTTCTCTCTCAAACCCTGAACAACAGACGGATCTGCCCTTGGGGTACCGAGCGCAGCATTTCCGCATCTCCTGAAGCACAGCTTCACACTTGGACTCCAGGTAGTTGTTCTCTGGAAAATAAGGAGACACCAGGTCTGCAGAGAGGAACAGGCTTTGTTCCCTAAGGGAGCACACCCAGCCCAGCTCTGCAGCTGCTTACAAGCATTCCATCATTTTCTTGCTCACAAGAACCTCTCTTTAGTTCCAGCTATCTAAAGCTGCGGCCAGAGCTCTTGGAGAGGAGCCCTGCAGGAAGAAACTGAGTCTGGTTTGAGTTAAGAACCACCTGCCTGTCTGCCCAGAAACACAGGGCATGCAGAGCCACCTGCTCTGCCTTGGATGAGCTCTGCAACCACTACACAATTGTACTCACATCCACACTGACTTTTAAAAGACTAAAAGAAGCAAGAGCAGCATAATGTGAGACACAGAACACCCGTGGACAGCCCAGAAAGCAGCAGCAGCAAACACCTGGTTAATGAGCAAACCACACTGCTGTGATCACTGGGCCATGAATTTCCTGACTGGGTTGGTGAGTGAGCTGCAATACAAACACAGAGATCACCCCGAGAAAAAGGTTGTGGTGATGTCTGCAAGCTGGCAGCCCGGGAGGCACGGCAGGCCCTTGGAGAGGAGAGCTGATCTCTCACTGCCATAACCTGCAGTTGATGAGTGCTCCAAGGCTCTCCTAACTGTCCCTCTGCCTTTGCAGCTTTGTTTCTAAAACTGTAGCTATGTACAGGCACACCATTATCTGCCAAGAATGCATTCCTGAAAGTCACACACAGATAGGAAAACACAAAAGAGCATTCAGTCTCATAGAGGTAGTAGCAAGATCTTTTGGAACAATGACTTTTCAGAAGTCAGCAGCTCCCAAAGGTCCAGTTCCTACCCTCCCATTTCACACGCTGGGTGCAGTGACTGTGCATTCCTCAGTTAAGGCTCTGTACTTTAATTTTTACAGGGGAAAATTGCTTTGCTTTCTGTCAACTCAGCTGTTTCATCTACGCACATCAGACAACTCCACAGCACCATACATGAAAAGCAGCACTCCAAAATGACAGCTCGAGCAGCAGTGAATGAAGTGTACATGCAAAGAGCTTCTCTGCAATACTTAACCATTCAGATCAACACTGTACACAAACCTACACAGGCAGAACACTTGGAATAACTTCCACAAATGTTATAAAATGTTATTAATGTTATAAAAAGAACATTGTCACACCATCAGCTTAAAGTGCAGTAGTAGAGGGAGAGAAAGTAGTCCTATGTGGGAGAATGCTCCAAACCATGAGGACAGTAAAAGGTAGTCTCTAGACAAATGCTGGAGACATGAAGACCATCTCATACCTTGAGGACAGATCACCTAACCTGTTCCTGACAGACTTCTGTCTCACCTGCTCTTGAAACACCTCTGGAGCAGCTCTGCAGTCTTCTCTTACATTCCACCTACTCCCTCGCTAACCACACTGTAACAGAGCTTATTATAATGTCTAGCTCTCCCTACCCACAGCTGAGTCCCAAAAATACACCTGGGATCTTACTGCCAGCATGGAGAAGACTACAAGCACATTACTGTTACTAATGCTCTGCTTTATACTAATGATGTCTCATTATTTACAATTAAGCACAAAGCTATTCTATTAAAATCAGAGACTATAGTTTTGTTCATTTTGCAACCTGGCAATGCTAATGGGCTTCATTCCTTCTCAAGGTGAATAGACAACAAGGTTAAGTCAAAAGAATTAAGTTCCACCAAAAATCAAGACATCAAAGACAAAATGACACTTGGTACCTTGCAAGCATTTCTGTATTTCACAGGCTTGTTTCTGGCAGGGATCCTTCCGGGACATGTTGAGGAACTAAAATGACAAGAAAATGTTACTGTAGGTCAAGGTTCTTTTTGGGGGTGGGGGAATGTCCTACAGCCACATCTGTCAGGAGCTCCCAGTTTTCCTCACTGTCATCATTCAGGAAACATCTACTGCTGCTTGCAGGTGCCTGCCAACATACACAAGAACTCTCTGTCTCTGACTAAAAGATGATGATGGGGACAATGAATAGGCAAGTTTTATGTCACTAAGTTTAAAAGCGTTTTTCTTTTCTCTAGTTAAAATGCATCCTTTTCCACTTGGATGTACAAAGATTCCAGAAAATATTCAAATTAACATGGCTGACTAAATTTTAAGAGTTTTCTATCTCTAGACCTTATACTGAGACACATATTTATGTGAAATCCACCTCTGTGAGCTTACACAATCAAGGATTTGGTGGCAAGTCATGGAACTGCAGCTGGAGAAGGCATTTAAAAAAACAGTCAACCAGACAACTCAGTTGTGTACATGCCATAAAGCCAACAAGAAGGGCTTTTTTCATTGTGTTTCAGAAGAAACTCTCTTGGAAATAATCTCCCTCTGTCCAAAACACCCCTCGACAAGATTGGAGGACAGCTCCATCTTGTTCAAATCCAACGGAAAAGGAATTCAGACACTCAAGTTGATCTTTCTGCAGCTGTGACACCTGTAACTGTATCAGTGTAAGATCAAAAGCCAAGCAAAAGCTGGTAGTACCAGTAGTTGAATGGGAGACCTCTAAGGAAAGCACCAATGTCATTGAAAGAGGTGGTGAGACTAAACCCTCTGAGCCACAGTTCAGTCTCTGCTCAGAGCTGGGAGCTGCTGCCTTTCCAGTGTCTGACAAGTCACCAGCTCACTGCAGTTTCTAGAATCACTAGGGCATTATTTGCAGGATCCTGGCCAAATTCCACTTGGGGCAATTACATTCTGCCTACCTAGAACTCCCCCTGATGTTTCACTTGGTCACAATACTCCTCTTCACTGCCTGTCCTAAACTCCTGTGTGATGTTGCTGTGTGTTGTTTAACTGCTTCCACCTGAAAAGGTGGCTGCATTTCAGTGGAGAGAGAACCTTTTATTGTACAAAACAATGGCATCTTCCAAGAGCCACTGCTCCTGAAAGACAAAAATTCATATTAAAGACTGGGAGTAAACCGTGCACAGTACAAAGCAGGGGTAATGTCTGCACATACCAGATTAATCCCCAGGCACGAGTTTAAGCAGCAGTTCTTCAACACCACCAAGCTGTAAGTGACAAGGAAAAGTTCAATACGTCTACAGTTACCGTGGTTGAGCTAATGGACTTCAACAAAATAACAGTCCTTTGCCGTCCCTCAAGGATCTCAAATGACTTCACAAACAGGCATGACTATGGTCTATTGTTGCCACCATCCTTACCATGAGATGGTGCTCTATCTCCCAAACGCGAGAGTTACTATCCCTGTACTGCTCACCCTGGGACAGCTGCCACATGTGAGGCAGCCGGGATGGGGGCAGCTGGCTGGGTCGCAGCGCCTCACCCAGGGGAACCTGAACTCTTTGGATCCGAGCCCTCAGCATACCTTCCTCCTGGGGGAAAGTAACAAACAGAGCACGCAGTTACTGGCAGAGGCACCTGAAACAGCAATGCTACAACCACGGGGAAGCTCAAAGCATACACTTGCCTCTTCTGCAGCCACGAGCCAGGTTTTGCGGTGCTCATCGCAGTAAACCCCCACGCGCCGCACCCAGAGCCGCACGGGAGGAGCGCCAGCCTCCCCTCCCTGCGCCATCCCTCGGGCGCCTCCGCAGCTCAGCTGGACGGCATCGGCCCGCGGGCTGCACACGTGCTGTCTTTAGCTCCGAGCACATTCACGGAGAGCTCCCGCAGCCGGCAGACAGGTGGTGTCTGACTCCTCGGATGAGATGCTACGTGTGGAGACGTCCCTAAAAGTCAGCTCGGGAGGCTGAGGTGGTGCCTAAGCCAGAGGAAACGTCAGGCCACGTCGTACACTGGGACACGCGTGCTAGGTGGCATTGGTAAGGCATTCTGGGGCAAAAGGTGCTATTGGTACAAAGTTAAACCCTGTAAGTACTGGCTTTGCTCATTCCACTAACAGTCCTATTAACAGTCTTTGTGTAAAACGGGGGGTAAAAGTGAGGTGGTCTAAATCCCAAAAGCAAAACTCATGACCAGCAGTGAGGTGAGCTTAACAGGAACGAAGATCACTCTGGAGACAAAGCACGGAACTCGGTGTGCAGGACTCTCATCTTTGGAGCTCGCAGAGCTGTCGGGGTGCGGGGTCCTGTTTCATCTCAGGGCTGGCAGCACTGTCCATTCACACCCAAACTCCTCGGGAGCAGCATTCAGGACTGCGTTGCTCGGCTTTTGGCTGGTCACAGAGAGCCACCAACGCGGGCTGAGGAGCTTGGGGCATTGAGGTGGTTTCTGCTACTGTAACTTTTGTTTAACAGCACGTTTATCTGGGTGCCAGTTAGATCAAGCTGAGCCATTAGCAAATGGAGGTCAGGGGAAATGATTTTCTTTGAACCCTAGAAGAGGTAATCAAAATGGTATAGACAGTCTTCATCCTTTATCTAGGTGTAAAGTAGAACAAAGTTAAGCTGTAACACATACAACATCCTCCTGCTATGAAGCAGATGCAATATTCCTTATCCCAGTGAAACACAGTGGTCTTCTGAAAACTTGCAAGGTTATAAGGCATATTTCAAACAGGAGCAAGAAAATCTGGGTGCAAAATAAAGGAGGGAAAGTCAGGGAGAGAAAAAAAAACAAACTGTTATACATTGGGATGCATATATAACAGAAAATTCTCTTCCATGATGCCTTCCATATCTTACATCAGTGTTTCTCTACCTTTTTGAGCAAAGGAGCACTCAGCTTTTTTGAGAACAAAACACCAACCACGGATCAGCCTGAACATCATGGTCACAAAGAAAACTTTGAGTGTTCTTTTATTACTTCTTTTCACCCATTCTGTTTGTTTCCCTGCTTGATGTGCGGGGACGTGTATGTGCCCTACACAAAGCACCACTGTTGTGACAGGCATTCCAAGGAATGCCCCACCAGCTGGATCACTGGCATTTAGAGGAATGTGACAGCAGCCTGACAAGCCTCACAAGGCCTTCAGGAACTAGGGTTAAAGGGACATTTCTGCCATTCTTTTCCTTTCTGCTTTACCCTAAGCTTCACTACAAATTCAAACCCCTGTGTGGAACTCTGCCCGACAGGGAAATGCAATTGCCACTGATCATTTGCAGTCAGCTGAACATAATCACCCCAGGTGGAATTTGGCCAGGATGCTCTCCTACTCTGCAGTAAACTGCAAAAAGTTCCATCATGATCAGAAATGCCCAAGAATTTGCTTTTACTCCGTTCAAAGCTGGAATTTCTATGGGTCATCAGCCCCAGAACCAGAAGGCTCAAGACTGGCTCCAGTAATAGAAAAATACATCTCAGTAAGTGAGCTGTGTTTCCTACTGTAAGTAAACTCTCATGGCAGGTCTCCTATCCAAATACTGACCTGGTTCAGCCTGGCTGAACTACAGGTAGGCGGACTAAAGCACAAAATGCACATTTGTGTTCATGGTGAGTGGAGATGGCAGCGATGAAGATCCAGGACAACAGAACAAGGTCTTGTGCAGAGGACACTGTGCAGAATGGGCAGAGGTTAATGTGTGTTTTCACTCTTTGCCCCACTGATTTGCCCCAAGCTTCCTGAACTGCAAAGCTGAAAGGCTCAGTCTGGCCTGTGGACATGCCCAGGCAGTGCCACATGGAAAATCCTGAGGGCAGGCAAAACTGTCGACTGGGTTTGGGGTGGGACAGGAGAGGGGTTTGAGGTGGGACAGGAATGGGGTTTGGAGTGGGACTGGAAAGGGGTTTGAGGTGGGACAGGAATGGGGCTTGGGGTGGGACAGGAATGGGGTGTCTGCAGCACCCTAACACACCAAAGAAACTGGAGATTCCACAAGCACACACTCAGTGCACCTGAGAACATACAGTGTCTATTTCTGCAGGTTTGATCAGAAAGCAAAAACAAAGCCTGAAGGAAGACATGAGTGGAAGGAGAAAAGAGCTTACTAATATTTTAAACAAGTTTTAAACCCGAATTCTTACACTGCTTGCTTCATGACTTATCAAAAACCCCACCACAACCAACAAAAACCCCAACAGCTCAAATTTGCAGGACTGCAGCATCATCCTTTGAGACTTTAACATTCCCATCAACATAGCTGTAGAAGGCTGAGGTGTTCAAAGTGCTGTTTTGGGGAGATTCAAATACAAATCCCACAGACAGGAATAATACTGGAAGATGTTCTGTCCATCTTAGCATCAATCTTAGAAGTTTAACACTGTTCTGGGACCTGGATGGATTTCTCAGCCATAATATATGGATAAATATCAAAATGGCCAGGAGGAGGAATGCAGCTTGTAGTGACGACAATTTATTTGGTTTTAAGTTGGGTACATTAAAATATTTTATGGAAACAGTGACAGAAATTGCTCCAGATGCTGCTTGGACCAGCCCAGAGCTGGAGGCCAGTGTACTGAACAAACTCCACCCTTTATCACCTTCTGTTCTAAAAAGCAACTGGTAGTTCAGCTGCCATTTAGGCACCTAGGAAAAGCTCAGCAGTGCTGTGCTGACACAGTTACAGCCCCCGGAGCTAGGCTGGCCAGCCTGGCCTGTTGGGGCATGGCTACGATGGTGCTGAGCCTTCCTGAAAAACCCAGCCCGGCTCAGGCAACAACTCGGGGATCTGATGATCTGCTGACTTAAGGGCATGCGGAGACACTCTAAAGATTCTTCTTGGGGGTTTAGACTCTACTCTGCCTGGAGCAAGCCCCTCTGACTCCACGCTCCGCTCTGCCCGACCTACTGAGGGGTAGCAGATGCTCACCGACCAGCCGGGCAGTCCAGCAGCGTGGGGAGGGCAGGCCGAGCTTTGGTGGGATCTAAAAGAACAGGAAGACAAAAAGATGGACATAATGCGGCGGGAGGCACGCAGAGGGGCGGGAGGGCGAGGGAAGGAGTGCAAGAGCCGGGCCGAGGAGCGGGAGCGGGAAGCAGCGTGGCCGAGGCGGGCAGCAAGGGCCGGAGGGGAGGGGGCGTGGTGCGGGCGGGGGCCCGGATCGGCCATGGGGGGCGGGCGGGAAGAGGGCACAGGCCCCGAGTGTGTCCCGGGCCGGGGCCGCGGGGCTGGCGGGCAGCCCTGAGCGTGAGGCGGCCGCGGGCGGGCGGGCCCACGGGCCGGGCCCGCCATGACCTACCTGCACCCGCGCCGTGACCGCCGCGCCGCGTGCGCCGCGCAAAGCCGTCCCCCGCCCCCCGGACCCGCCGCCTCCCCGCGCCTGCCCGCGGGCCCCGGTGGCCGGGCCCCGGGCCGAGCCGAGCCGGGTTAAGCCGCGTCGGGCCGGGCCGTTCCGTTCAGGCCCGGCCCTGCCGCCCCCCGCCGCTCCGCCGCGGGCATCGGCCGCCCCGCGGAACGCGGGCGGAACCCCGGCGCTGCCGCTCCCGTGGGCGGCACGGCCCTTCCGCCGCGCCGCACCGCTCTCCCCGACGGAGGCTGCGGCGATTGGCTGGCAGGGCTGGCGAACGTCGCTGCTATTGGTCCGTCCCCCGGGGGGCGGGGCGGGGGCAGGCGGCCGGGAACGGCAAGATGGCGGTGCAGGCGGTGCACCTGGAGGCGGACGCGTTCCTGGTGTGCCTGAACCACGCGCTGAGCACCGAGAAGGAGGAGGTCATGGGGCTCTGCATCGGAGAGGTACCGCCCGCGGAGGGGCGGCCCTGGGGAGGGGCGGGTGGCGGCGCTGCCTGCTCGGGTTGCGGCACCGCTCTCGTGTGCCGCCCTGGCAGCTCAGGGTCGGCTCCGGGGAGTCGTAGCTCAGAGTCAGGAAAGCTTCCCCTCCCCGTACCGCGGTGTGTTCCGGTGCGCACCTTGTGATGCTCAGAGCAGCCGGCCGTGCCCTGCGGGGTGTTTCTCTAGCAGAGGAATCACTGATTTCCCCTCTGTCCTTAGGTTGACACCAGCCGGATCGTCCACATCCATTCTGTGATAATCCTGCGCCGCTCTGACAAGAGGAAAGACCGTGTGGAGATCTCGCCAGAGCAGCTTTCAGCTGCTTCCACTGAAGCAGAGATATCCTTTAGCAGAGAGCAGGCTCGCCAGCGAAGTGCTTTACCTCAGAGCTCTTTTCACGGGCTGTATTTTAGGCCTGTTGTTGGCTTGAAGCCATCAGCTGCTCCCTTCTGCAGCTGCTCAGCTGGGAGGGCTGGGCTGGCAGTCGCCTTTCCCTGGAGTCTTTGGTTCCAGCGCTTGCAGAGGAATTGTGTTATAAAGTTTTTATCATTGTTTTGTATTTGGTCACAGGTAAAACTGCAGTGTGTTTGTGGAGGGGAGTGGCACTTCAGCAGGGAGGCTGAGTGGAAGGTGAAAGGTCAGCAAGGCTCCAGGTGCTGCACTGGGGAGCCTCTTCTCTACACACACTCAGGGATGCTGGTTTGGACAGCTGCTGAAAAGTTGTTTGTTTCCACAAATGTTGTTTGTTGTGACTCCTGATGGTGCTGGAGAAGAGGCTCCCATCAGCTCCCTGCGCTGTTTCTTATCACTTCTCCAAAGGGATCTGGAATTCTGTTGACTCACAGAAAACCCTTTCAAAACTCTGCTGTTTTCCCTTGTACATACAGCTCCTTCCTTTGTCTGTTGGTTCCAAAAGCTCCTTGACCCCCACACAGGTTGGCTGAGATGACAGGACGTCCCATGAGGGTGGTGGGCTGGTACCACTCCCACCCCCACATCACTGTGTGGCCGTCACACGTCGGTAAGAGCAGCCCTGGGCTGGGCTCTGGAAAAACTCCCAGCTGCTGATCCTGGGACTCAGTCACTGGAGCTCCAGAGCTGCACATTCTAGCAGTTCTGAGTCTGAAACATTCCCTGATAGGACCAGATTGTCTGGGTGGGCTTCAGGGGCCCCTGCCAGTGTAGCCCCATTCCTGTGTGTGCTCTCCAAGGGCTCAAACGTGACCCAGGGAATCACAGATCAGCTCCTGCTGCTACTGCTGTTCTTACAGATAGAAAAAGCAGACCTTGCGTGTGGGGAATAGCAAAAAAGGCTTTGTGGATTCTAGGCTGCTGTGATGATTTCTGACATCTGTGAGTGTTAATGCAGAGCTGAAAACTTTCAAAAAAGTACATGAGTACCTTGTATGTGTTGGACTTCATGGTGACCTGTGGCACCAGGCTGGCTGTGAGATAATTTCTTGGTTTTGTGAGCTCATCTTTATTTTTAAGATTTGCTCTATAAGTACATTATAAATTGGATCAAGTTCTTTATTTAAACTCAAGTCACACAGAGTAAGGATGTAAACATAAAGTTTGTGACATTTGTCACCAAACTCCAGATTACCCTTCAGAAGGTGGCAGATAATTTCCCAGTTCTGCAGGTGAGCAGAGAAGCTCACTCTCATTTCTGTCCCTGCAGATGTCCGCACACAGGCCATGTATCAGATGATGGACCAAGGGTTTGTAGGGCTGATTTTTTCCTGCTTCATTGAGGACAAGAACACCAAGGTAGGCAATTTAAAAATGGCAACAGACTTTCCAGGGGCTCATGAGAATAAGGGCAGAGCTGAAGCCCTTGGTGCAGCCTGCAGGGAGGGCAGAGCTGTGCTGGGAGCACATGGAAAGCACAGTGGGAATGGTTTGGATTGTGATCCCAAGGGCAGGAGAGCAAGTGATGATGGTTGCTCTTGCCCCACAGCCTGACTGCCCAGCGGGGCTACAGTAGCTGCAGAGTGTGCTCTGAAATGGGCCAGGGCTCTTCCCTCAGGTGTCCAGCCCAGCACACACAGCTCTGCCCCTCTTCTTGCCTCTCCAGGAGATGTGGCTGTCATGTGAGATAAGCTGACACTCAGGTCTAGGCTGTCCAGGCAGCTGCTGCTTAAGAGTTTTTTCATCATTAAATGTGTGCTTTAAGCACCTCCAGCAAGCAAAAGTTTCCTAAAGGAATGTGTGGTTTTAGATGTCTTTTGCCTTTGGAACCTGACTTTCTGCTGTCTCTCTTAGACAGGCAGAATTCTCTATACCTGTTTCCAGTCTGTTCAGGCCCAGAAGAGCTCAGAGTGAGTACAGCAGAAGAATATTATGTCCAATTGTATTTTGTCTTGTCTCTCCTTTCTCTGGGCTGTCTCTAATAAGAGGAGCAAATGTACAGAGATTCCTGCACAGGGTCTCCTGGCTTCTGCTCATGCAGGCTGCTGGAAGAGAATTTAAAGATTAGGAGTGATTAGTTTAGCCTAGATAATTTATTCTTTTAAGATTTGCTGAGGTCAGGGTGGGGATTTGTCCTGCAATTCGTTGTGTAGCAGCACCACCTTTTTGCTTCCAGCTCTAGAGGTCAAGCCCTCAGATTTGCACCTTACAATTAAAATTCAAGACAAGCATGTGGATGTAAAATGCTTCTCTTTGCCTGTCAGCTCAGGCACGTGTTCCCAAAAGTGGATGTGCAGCACTGCCAGGCCTTGGACAGACAGTTGCAAGATTGTAGAAGTAATTTTTTTGTTCACTGCTTTTAATTGTATCTCCTACCCTTCTAGATATGAAAGGATTGAAATTCCCATTCATGTAGTCCCCCATGAAACCATTGGGAAAGTGTGTCTGGAATCAGCTGTGGAGCTGCCCAAGATCCTTTGCCAAGAAGAGCAGGATGCCTACAGGAGAATTCACAGGTAACAGCCCTGGGGCTCTGCCCCTCTCCAAGGCTGTCTTTGCTGACATGTTCTACTGTTATTGTACTTAGACTACCAAAGCCTTAGCAAAGCTGTAGAAATTAAGAAGGATTAGCAGCTTCTGTGCCTCTCTAGAACTTACTGAAGTTTGTAGAACTGAACCTGGGGTTAGCAGCAGAATGTTCAGGTTTTGTGATCACAGGTTGTTATCCTTGTGAATGTGCAGGGCTTCAGCAGGTGAAGAGGTTTAGGTGTACTGGTCTGGTCAGTGATTCATGGGCAGGTGGTTTTACAGCTTGGGTTTAATACACAGTTCCCTGCTGTCTTGGCTCTAACCTGCTTTCTTGTCCTTCCCTTAGCCTCACCCATCTCGACTCTGTAACCAAGATCCATAATGGCTCAGGTAAGGATTCCTTTCTTGCATGTGACAATCAAGGGTGCTGCTCCCAGAATCAAAACAGTGGAATCTTGTTACATAGGAACCAAATTATAACTAGGAGCTTAAAATAAAAACTTCAAAGGCTGTAGAACACCCTAATCCTGGGGTTCCTGAATGTTAGGCTTTGTAGAATTGGTTTAAATTACAAAAGATTTTGGGATTGCTTGGGGTTTTGGGGCTTGGTTTGTTTCAGTTATTTTTCCTGTTGGAACAGGAAAGGGGATTTGGGATTTGTTGAGTGTTAGTGTCTGGCTGAACTGTATGCACATTTCTATCTCCCAGCACTTCATAGGTGTGACATGGGTGACATATTTCCTTTTGCCACTGTGATGGGGTGAATCCTAATTCCACTTCTGTTCCAAGTTTCCTTGGCTGGCTGTTGGCTTTGGGGGTGGTGTAGCACACTGAGTCTTTTGTGTGTTGCCCTGGCCTGATGTAGTGTTGCTTTTTGCAGTGTTCACAAAGAACCTCTGCAGCCAAATGTCTGCCATCAGTGGGCCCCTGCTGCAGTGGCTCGAGGACAGACTGGAGCAGAACAAACAGCGTGTGCAGGAGCTGCAGCAGGAGAAGGAGCAGCTGCTGGAGGAACTTGCTGCTTTAGAGTGAGGAGGAAGTGCAGACCCTTCAGGAAGGTGACATGAAAAAATCTTCAAGAACTACTCCAGGCTGAAGGGTGCCCTGTGTTGCCTCAGTGAAGGTACTGGCTGTGCCTCTTCTCTTGCGAGCACAGCTCCAGGATCAGGACTTTACCTGCCCCAGCTTGGTGCAAAGCAGTGCTGTATCTGCAGTTGCTGCACTTCTGTCTCAGTGGTGGGGCTGGGCAGCACCTGGACTCCTGTTCTGGAAAACACACACTGAAGATACCTGTTGTTTCTCCCTTTATATTTTGACAGAAGTCCTACTGCTTTACATATATTCCAGGAGCCTGGAACACAAGGGTTAGAGTGGAAAAGTGTGTCCCTGCTGTCATACGTAATGCTGCCAACCTCTGCCTTCTCTTAGTAGCTATATTTGACCATGATCTTATATCTGGTAATGTTCTGGATCACTGGTCATTCACCCAGGCAGGTAAGAGGTGGGAGGGAAGCCTGGGAACAGACCTGGAAGATCTTTGACATAGGATCTGTGTTCAGCATATGTCAAACCAAATAAAAAATTCCAAAGCTAGAGTCGTTGGGAATAGAAATGAAATGAATGCTACAAAGTGCCAGTGCCTGCATTTTCTGGTCAGTCTCCATGCAGTGCTGGTGTGTGTCCAGCACTGAGGTTCTCTAGAAAATGACCTGTTTCTGCTGGCTCAGTGAGAGGACTGTGGTTCCTTCCCAGAGGGAACAAGGTTAAGATGCTGGGCAGAGAACTCATAGATACACAAGTGTGACATTCTTCCATGCTGAACTTAACTGCAGAAATTTCTTAAGACTGGAACAAAATGGCTGTTGTCAAATTAATGCCGTTAAATGTTCTTGCTGTTGCATTTTACAGCATCCCCCATTGTGTACATCCTCATCTGTGTGAATCTGTCTCATGTGAGCAAAGGATGGAACAGTGACAGTGCTGAGGAAGAGGCACTCCCTGCAAGTGCCAGCCAGTATTGATTAGCAGCTGTAAAGTGCTGTCAGATGTGGAAGCTCCATAACCCCATTGTTTTGTCAGACTTGACTTTTCAATCTTTCTACATTTCTACTGACAAATCCCCTAAGTGTAGAACTTCCTTGAAGTAGATTGCTCACTACTGTCTTCTTTTTCCTTAGAAGTACTGTGAACAGTAATCAATCAGTTTTTGAATGATCAGTGGTTTTCTGCTGTTGTTTTTGCTATTGGTTTCTAGTTCCAGTCCTCCTTACCTTCATCGTTTCTGGGGAAGGGAGGGTGGTGCCTTAGTGCCTCCAGGCTTGATGAGGGCTCCTGGGAGATGACCCTTGGATTGTAATCCCTGTGACCAAAGGATGTTAATGATGTGCTGATCCACAGCCAGGAGAGCTGGGCTGGCACCAGGGTTCTGTATTCGTACACAGCCATGATTAAATTGAAGCAAAGCAGCCTGGTTCATTGCAAGAGTTTGTATCAAACTGGCATTTATTGATTATCAAATTTATTAAGCCCCTGAGCAATTTGCTTTCAGAAGACACAAATACTGTAACACATATTCAGTTGCATTTTACATGAAAGACTTAAGCCACGACAAGACCTTCTCATTCTGTGGGGGAAAGTGAATCTGCTTTCCCCAGCCTGACCATCTGCATCTATTTTAGTTTCTATTAAATCTCAATGATAGAGGTACACTACATTCAAATTCAATCAAAGAGCTTCAGTCTTACTGAGGACTAAAGGGCTTTCTGTTAAAAGATTTGAGGCATCATCAAACTACCACTTAATTTTAATAAAAACAGCCAAGGATCACTCAGGCATGCCCCTTCTCCTGCCTTGGAGTTATTCAGAGCCAGGGGACTTGGGCTGGTGGGCCTGGACTTTCTTGCCTCTGGCAATCCCAGCCAGATGCACACGAAGCAGTTCTTCAGCACACACACAGAGTCTACAGCATATCAGCTGCCCAGATGAAACAGTAAATCCCTTACTTATTGGAGTCACTGAAGACATGCTATGTGTAAGTGCTGCTCAGAACTTTTACTGCTCTCTATACAAAATTTAAGTGGCACCAAGAAAGGAGGTGTATTGAGATATTAAAAGGAATCTTCCAGCTTGGTTTTCAAAGCAAAATCAGCACTGAGTTTCCTCATAACCTCTGCATGACTCAGCCCGTGCTCTCTCTTAGCAAGTCCATAGTTTTCCTTCACATACTTAGCAAAGGGAGTGAGCTGTGTCCTGGCAGGGGTGCCCACCTTGCCCAGGGGCTGCCTGAGGACCAGCTGCCCCCCACAGAAGGCGCACACGAACCGCGCCGTGTCCAGGGACCGCGAGTGCCGCCCAATCCTGGAAGGCAAAAACAAAGACTTGGATTCCACAGGACTCAAAGGGCCCCTTTCTCTGCTGCTCAGGTCAGGTTTCTCAGGCAGTAATTAGAACAGGGAACAAACAGTACATCACACAGTGGTACAATCAAATCTGTGTTAGACTTCTCTACCCTGAACTTTTTTCACTGCTTTTTCAGCTTGGTTCCTTCCTCTGTGTCTTCTACTCTCAGCCTACCAGTATGAAGTGCTACATTTCCAAATACCCCACAAGACATGTATCATCTGCCTCTTGTCTCCTCAAAGACATCAACTAAAAAAAAAAAAAATCTTCTGAATGCTCTGTTGCATCTAAGCAACTACTGCATTGCACAGTTCTAATAAACACTGCAGGATATGTGAAGTGTTTCCTTCCAGTATTTCTAGGAGTCACACATACAATCCTGAGGTTAAAAAAAGCCATAAATTCTGGCATTATTACAGGTTGTGTCCTAGTGTCAATCCTTCTCATCAGAGTACTGCTCACATCTATGAGGTTGCAGTTATAATTTAAAGTCATCAGGAATTAAAGCTGGAAGCTTCCTCTAGTAGTTTTATCTAGTATCTAATCACTGTCAAATATCCTGTGCCCAGTTTTTATGGGGATTTGTTCCTTCAAAGCTTAGGTATGCATCTTACTGCTTCTCAAAGACCTTCCCTCATCACCAGTGGTCCTCAGATGACATTTTTGCCTGTCCTGACCTCTGAACTAAAATGAAGCTACTGGAAATAAATGTGGAATCACATACTGAGGTTCCGTGGGCTCTGAAAACATCAGAGTATCCAAACTGCTTTAGAATTTCAGAGAACCCTGATTTCCAGGCACGGGACACTGACAAGCTAGAAAGTTCATACACAGTTACATGCAAGATGAAAACATTACTCACGTAGTTTTGCACCGAACACACTCATAGGTGAATTTGTAATTAATTTCATAGCTGTGGCAGCGTGTCACCACTGGCAGCTCTGGATGAATTACAGCTGATTTGTTGGCATAGAACCTCCAGAAGCGCCCGTGTCCGTCCCGAACACCGATGATGAGCCAGGTGGCTGCATGGCAAACCTCATGGATCAGCGTGTCCCGAAGGCGATCTTGAGGAAAAGCAAACAAAGACAAAGAGCAGTCAGGTGTGGGGAAAAACAAACTCACCTTTGGTCACTGCTTTAGGCCTCTCACACTCATTCTGTGTTATTTGGAAGGTTAGAACTACCAATGTCTTGATAAGATAAAAGGCTCCAAAACAAGGTTTTACTTGCTGCATTTCCAGTTTTGTGATCAGCCCCAATTCTGCATCCTAGTTACTCTCCCACACACCTCATCTGTTCAGGTTCTTTTGGTCGGTTGGTTGGTAAAGCTGCCCCATCCCTGGAAGTGTTTAAGGCCAGGTTGGGCAGGGCTTGGAGAAACTGGTTCTAGTAGAAGGTGTCCCTGCCCACTTCAGGGAGTTGGTACAAAATGGTTTTTAAGATCCTTTTCAATCCAAACCATTTCATGATTCATTTTCCCATATTGGGAGGGGATGAGGGAGAAGTAACAGTCATAGTACCACATAATGGAACTGAATTTGGCACTGACCTGTCTTTATTCCAGCTTTAAATACTATCAACAATGTGTCTTGCTGTGAGGGAAGAAGTCAGATTTTAGACTGTCATTATAACACAGAATTAGAGTAACACCATGCCTATAGGTTTTCAAATCAAAAAATAAAAAAAATACTGCAGTTAGTGTGACTACATCTCTATTCTCACATTTTTTATATTTGCCCAGCCTCTTATAAGGGCTTCAGAATGTGGATAAATCCATTCATGTATTTATTTATTTATTTTTACAAGACAATATAAAGTTTCAAAGCTGGCTTCAATTCCAGATCTCTTAATCATCAGATTTACGTTTTTATCTCTAAAGCTTGCTTCCTCAAAGAAGAATCAACACATCCTCAAAAACAACCCACACACCCTTTCTTTGACCTACCTGCAGAGTCACAGACTTTCTCAGAGAGTTCAATGCGAGCGTAACGCTTCCGTTCAGGGCCTTCCCTCTGCCCTGTTACACAATACCCCGCTGTTTTTCTCATTTTCTTATTCCAGATTATTTCCATCTCCTCTGGTAACTGAAAAACAAAACAGTGCATGTATTCTCCCCTCTCCTACTTCTCCTCTTACCTTCTGGCCCTCTGGCTTCCCCTTGTATCTACTGCAAAGCCAGTGAAGGATGTCTCTCTTGGTGCCCTTAACACTTAAGATGCCAACTCCCCTCCTTGGCTTCTTATTCCCACCATCAATTTTTCTGTAACCAAAAATGGGAGTTTCACAATGCAGGGTGAGACAAAAGTTCTTGATTCCTCTACTCTACCTCCAAGTACCTCAAGGTACAGGGTTGAAGCACTGGGCAGGAAGACTTTCTGCTTCAGCAATACTGAGTCTGTTCAGTTCAGTTTCATGTGAAATCATGACCTCAGCCTGTCAGCTCGTGTTTTCTCTTCTGCATAAAAAACCACTTTCCTTCCTGGAAAAAATCCCATTGGAATTACTGAGGGCAGTACCCTTCCTTTCAAGGATACTTCTCACCACAGGAGGGTCCCCAATATCCCAGATGATGATCCCACGTCAAGACATCAGTTCTCTGAAATTGAACCTTAAATTTGAAACGCAAGTTGCAGCTTTATGTTCACCCTAAACTGTGATTTGAAGGATGACCTTTTTAATCTCTTCCAGAAAGGCAGACATGAACATCCAACAGGAAGGAACAAAGATTACATGCAGCATTTCCACTACAGCTGGGAAAGCAAAGCCAAGCTGAAAAGTGCTGCATCATGCATCATGCTGCATCAAGAAATTGCTTGGAACAAATTCAAACATAACCCATTGCTATAAAGCTTAATTTCTACAATCTGAAGAGGATAAAGAGCAATCACATCAAAAAGTGACAACATATTAACCAACATTTTAGAATGCTGGTTTTTGTTTTGAAACCAACCTTTTGCTCAAAGATGGTAGTATTAAACAGCCTGTAGAGCTTCCGGGCCAGCTCCTCTTTATTTTTCTTGAAATGCTTCACATAGTGGGAAGCTGGATTTGAAAGATCTTGCAAGAAACAATCAGGCACTGAGCATACCCTGACCCTGCAAGAAAAGTCATTAAGGAGTTTTCTGAAGTACAGAGATATGGAAAAATACAGGGAAAAAATAATGGCCACTTGAAAGCTAACAAAGATCTCAGGGATGCTTCAAGTGGCATAAACCTCTTCTGACTCTTTCCACCAGCTTGCCCTCACAAGGCCCATGACTGTCCTCTTACCCCTCTGAGGGCACAAAGGGGCAGAGCTTTGCAACAGGTCTGCAGTTACTTCATTAATTCACAAAATTATGAGGACTTGAATAGCTGGAAACTATACTAGAGTTTTCAGTCTCTAGTATGACTGATCTCTGCCAAGGGGAATTGATGACAAATAAATCTGACAAATACCAATCTTCTGTGTAAATGTTATCTCTGTCACTATTCCTTGTTTTGTACAGCATGTACTGGTTCTACAGATTGTATATAACCAGCTGCTTACCTCTGAAAAGGTATCAAAACTGATTCTATTAGTAATTCTATTAGTAATTAATGCCTTTTAAACAAGAGTTTAAACAAAGACCATTAACAAATGCTGAATTGCCAGAAGTTTCTAGGTAGCAGAGGAATCACATGATCCTATGCAAAATGTTTAGTATCTCTGTCCATCTGTAATTGTCCTATGGGAGAAACACTCACCTTTTTTCTGTCTTTTCTGACTGTGAGCAACTGACTGATTCATTCCCAGGAATTCTTGCAGGAGTCCTCATCATGGAAGGTGTTTCTTGAAGTGAAATGGATTTGGGCTTTAGTGTCTTGCCTCCCTCCCCTTTCACAGGCTGTGCATCTTTGCAGGGTGGCTTGATGTTTTCTAGTTCAACAGGAAGAGTCATAGGATTACACAGCATACACTAACAAAAGAAATCACAGAATCATTAGAAACCACCAGAAGGATCCACCAGATTTGCTTTCAGAATAATTTTAAAAACAAAAAGTGCCTACAACGATAAAAACAAGCAACAGTGAAAAACTTACAGCTTGATAGCACAAGATTACTTTCCTGAATGCCCAAAGGAGTAATTTTTGACTCCTTTGCAAGGTGCTGGGCTGCACCTCAGAGGTTCATGCCACACAAATGGAAAGAACCAGGCAACTACCTCTGCAAGCTAGCTCAGGACTGCTCACCTGTTGTGCTTGGCTCAAAGACACTTTTACTGGTGCTTAGGACTGGTTTCTGACCAGTTCGCTTCTTTATGCGTTCCATTAAAGATCCAAAACTGTCATCTGAGCTATCTGATTCCACCCCTGTACCATGTGCCAGTGCCACAGTTGGCAATTTATTTTCTGTATTTTCACAGCTTCTTTCTTTCCTTCTAACAAGGAAATCTGGACTGCCTTTGAAAAGTGACTCTTTCCGATTTTGTGGAGGTGAAAGATTTACACACTTCTGACTCCCTTTTAAGTCTTTCACTCCCTCCTTTTGGTGATTATTGCATGGAGATTCTACAAAGACAGAATCTTCAGTGTCACTTGAAGTATCTGGATATTGCAATTCTTGGCAGCAAGTGTTCCTCTTTCCAGGTGTCATCAGTTTTTTTGGGGTCTGAAGATCTTTCTGTGCTGCAATTCAAAAGAAAGAGCTTAAAGTTTTGGGAGTTGCATTTAGGAGACTTGCCTTTGTCTTAACACAAAAGAAATCCCTTAAAAGAAAGGAAAGCACAAAGAACAGTAACTTATGTTTTCATTTTTTTTATTATGGATGATTGCTTACCACTCTTGGTTGTCCTCTTTTTTACTTTCAAGTCCAAGAAGAAATCATCCGAGTCATCAATGAAGTCTTTCAAACTGTAAAAGACAAAAGGTAAATTGAATGGAATAAAGGTAGGAGTAAGCAGAAAAATAAACAGTAAATTTATCTTACAAAAACAGCAGTCCAAAAAATGCCTCCCAATATAACATTATCAGCAGCTCGCAGCAAATGTCACCAACTGCATCCATGAATAGGAATGGCAAGAGCATGTGCAGCTCCAAATATCCTATTTTACATTTGCCCTGAACATGACTGAAGATACAACAGTTCTGTCTGCACTCTCTGCTAGCCTGGCCTAGGAATCAATACAACTTTAGATTATTTTCCTGTATTCTAATTAGTCAATATGATACAGAAAACTAAAATACGAACACAGAAAATTCATTAATGACAGCACTCACCTTGTATCTGCCTTTTTAGAAACAGATTTGGGAGTTTTCAGTCTAGCTAAAACTGAAATAAAAGAAGATTAATTAAGAACAAGGTTTTGTGTCTCTTGTTACGCATTTTTAGAAGTTTGCAGCTAGTAAAAATTTGGTCTAAAGTATTTTCAAAAAATAAACACATATAATTCCAACTCTCAATTCCTCATAGCTGGCAGCAGCTTTCTGTTCTCTGGAGACTAAGAAGGAAGCAAGTGAGTGACAGGGAACAGAAAAAATGAGGCAGTAAGAAAACTACAATGCAAGGCAAAAAGAGTCAAACTTGAGGCAATTCAAGAACACCCCCTGTGGCACAGACACCAAGACTGCACTGCAAGGAGAGAATTACTCTGCAGCACAAGCAATGAAAGAAAGTAAAGTGTAAAAATGCTTCACTATAATTAGACAGAAATGTGTCCTTCTCATACTCCTTCATAACACAAACCAACGTGTCATTACTTACAGTTTTCAAATTCATCATCACTGCTGGAAGAGAAGTACAGGGAACTGCTGCAAAAATGAAATGCAGAACTTTAGGTCACAGCAGGATCTGCATCTCTGCTGGTCTGAAACACCCATGAACACTGAGAACCAAATACACATTGGGAAAAACACTGGAAGTCCCAAATATGCTGAACTATTTTAACTCTTTATAAAAGCTTGTTTCTTGTTTTACACGTGGTCTGTGATCTGTCAGAGAAGTGTGTTATAGTAAGCCTGAAACCTCAGCTCATGCACCGATGAGTAAGAAGCTGCTTTTGCATAAAATGCGCTTTAATAGAGCTGCCATGAATATTTAGCAAAACGCAGCAGCTGTCATGAAGCTATTTCAAGAGGCAGAATGGAGGCATTACCACCTGGACTGCTATGCCCATGCAAATGTAGAGGCAGCCCACAATATCCATACCAAGTTATTTATTTCGTTTTATAGGAGCATGAACCAATCATTACCAACTTCAAAAATACGTTATGCAGCTGCTTAAAAAACCAGGAAGTCAGCTTTTTTTAAATGGACGTCATTTAAACCTCAAAGATTGCAATTCTGCAAAGCCTACTTGCTAATACGTAACAACCACCACAAAACAAACGAGGCCGTAATCTAGAATTACGAATATATATATATATAAAATGTACTACGTGCCACGTAGTAAGACGTATTTATATATACACGCGCGCGTTATATGTATATATGCACATATATATGTATAGAGATGTATGTGTATCTACACAGATTAAGTAGCTATAGATTTAAAAACTCTCTAAACTAATAATTTAATAAAAATAAATCAGGACACGCGGCCTGGGGCGATGTTTCCCTCCCCCGGCGCCCCCTCACCTGCCGCCCCGCCAGCCCCGGTTCCCCGCGGAGCCTTTCGCGGGGCTCCTCCCGCCCGAGGCCGGTTCCCCGCTCGCTGCCCGCCGTGCCCCGGCCCCGCTGCCCGCGCGGTGCCGCCATTGCCGGTGGCGGGGCCCCGGGCCCGGGTCGGGGCCTGCTCCGAGCGCAGGGCCCGAGCGCGGGGCCGCTCCCGCCATGGCCTCGAACGGCGCGCGGACTGCCGGGACACCGCGCATGCGCACACGGGAGGAGCGGCAGAGCGGAAACTCCGCTTATTCCAACCGGAAGCAGCCATTCTGCCCAAATGGCCACTCGAAACATTACACAAACAGTAAAGGCCAGCAAGGTTTTCTTTCTGACAGCAGCACAAAACGCGAAACACCGGTCAAATCAGTCAAACTGGCAAACCAAAGCTTTATTTTTTTTTTTTTAAAGTCTTTGCTACAGTACCTAGGACTGCATCCCTATACATAATTATTCCTGATCAATCATTCCTGAAAGATCTGTATTTGGCACCAGTTTGTGTTCACCTCAAACACTTGTGGGGAGGATTAATTTCAAATCAAATTTGGTTTTTTAACAGAATAGGAGCTGCCATCATGAAGCCAATTAGCTGAGTTATTGGAGAAGCTTAAAAAACAAAACAAAACAAAACAAACAAAAGTCCTTATCTTAACCAACACATTACAGAGAGCTCCAAAACAGAGGTCAAACATTAAAAGGCTGATATAGGCTCAAGTGGTTTATAAAACCTATAAAAAAAGACTACACCAGCACATACGCCCTTTCAGTCTGCACAGTTTAAAATTAACACAGGGAGCAACTCGCTAGCTGGAAATCTTGTCATGGGAGAACCACATATATACCAACAGGAGTACCCAAAATCAATTGTTAAAACGCTCCAATTCCCAATCCACATAAAAGGAGAGAGGTTTGTAGGAAGATTAAATCAATCCATGATATCATATAAACCGGTTGGGCAGCTCAAACTGCCCCCAGCAACCACTTTGCCACTCATACACACAGGCTCACATGTACACGGCTCAATCCCATCCAAATTCCTCATGGAATAAAAGGATCCCAGGCTCTACTGAGTCTTCCCCTATCATGCAAGAAGTCTGGCTGTGCTTTAATCACCATCATGTATTACTTCAGCCACAGAGTACCAGGCATATTAAGTAGAAATGCACAGTTTTTAGCTCATCATCTCTGCACAAGTGTTGGAGAGGCTCAGTTCCTGGAGAGTTCCTGGTGGGCACACCCAGTCTCTCTTCATGCAGACTCGCTGGCCTCCACTGGTTTGATCATGTGGTCCGGTTTGTTGCCCGCAGCGTAGTGATCCCACATCTGGAGGTACAGCCGCTCCAGGTCCATCGTGTACTGCTTCGTGTTGAACAAAGGGCTGGATATTCTCTGCTTCCACACTTTGCCACGGATTTTTTTCAGGCTACAAAAGAGAGTTAAAGTAGTCACGAGACATTCCATAGTCACGAGACATTCCAAACACTAAGTAATACTGTTTACCTTTGAAACCTGCTGTTTTCAGCTAATCCAGAACTGTCTGTACAACTGTTTCAAAAACAACTGCTACCCCAACACCACCAAATTCCTGCTCTATCTCCTCTCACTTCTGATACAGACCAGCACCACCACTTCAAATCAGAAGAGCTGCAACACTAACTTATATTATCTGTAGTACAGTTTTACAGCATCATTTTAATTTGAAGTGACAAACTGCTTAATCTTCAATTTAAAAAGAACAAAATGTGGACTGTATTGCACTTTTCCACATAAGCAGTTTCTTCAGAATTGTTACTCAATTGGAGCGCTGTTAAGTTATCATAAAAGCAGAAAGTGAATTAACTGCAACACAAGACACCTCTAGAAGAGGACTGACTGCCCAGCTGTTTTACATATAAAATATCTGCAGGATTAAAACTACTGGTGTCTCAGCACTGTGCCCAAGATGTTCCCACATTACAGAGTTTACTTACTATTCCAGGTCAGTTCCCAGTTTCACAGCAATATCCTCATACTCCTGCCTGCTTTTTGCAATGAGCTCAAGACAACCCAGGCAAGTGAGCTGTGAGGCAGCAACTCTTGAGGCAAGAGTCTCGCCTGAAGAAAAGAAAACAAAAGGCAAATCAAAACCAACAAAAACAACCAGGAATGAGTTCATCAAGTACCTTAACATACACTATTAGTTACTTTCCTTCTGCCTCTACAAAAGGCAAAGTCTGATGTGTTTGCTGTTACTCAAAAATTACTAATATTTCAACCCATGCACTCAATGTAGGGTCACTGCTGCATTACCTGGCATAGTGACCATTGGAGTCCCAGCCCAGAGCACATCCATGCCAGTTGTGTGCCCATTGCAAAGGGGAGTGTCCAGACAAACATCAGCCAACTGCCCTCTCCTCACATGTTCTTCTTTGGGGGCAACAGGTGAAAAGATGATTCGGTTTTGGGCAAGACCCAAGTTTTGTGCGTACTGCTGGATATTGGGCTCTCCTACAGCTGGGAAACGTAGCAGCCACAGCACACTGTTGGGAACTCTTTTTAGGATCTGTAACAGAAGTAAGAAAATACAGAAAGTTCAGAGAGGAACACTTACTTTTCAGAACAGTAATTGCTATGTACTAAAATGAAGTGGAAGGCATCATCACTCAGTATTTTGAGGCACAGAGCAGAAATAAAACACCATCATCATGAATGAGATCACTGGGATTGCATTTCTGATCCCACTGAAAGAGACAGCAACTTTGAGCAACAGTTTACAGAGCAGTTCCTTAAGAGAGTAAGTCTTGAACTTCATGATCTCATTTACTTATAGGCCCGTACTATGGAATATAAAAAAATTATCCCCAAGTAGCTCTCAGCAATACACTGCAAGCTGGAACCTGATGTATGTGCTCTCCACTCACATATATCAATGTATCAGCTGCCAAGGCCAGTTATAACTCAATTGCAGAGACGAAGGAATTCCAAAATTATTTCACAATGGAGAACCAGCATATTTAAGCTGTCCCAAACATAAATTTTCACTGGCTAGATACACAGATATCATCTGAAATACATCTAAAACCCTCTGTATTCTACTAACACTAAGCCCTGCAACATGAGCACTATAAGGATTCAAATGGCTCAAAGTCAATGTTTTCCACAGAGAAGTTACAACTTAACTTGCATGAAGAGCCTTGCCAGAAGTCTGACCTTAGATTTCCTACTGGATACTGATACTCACATTAGCCCACATCTGCAAAGTGGAAGGATCAATCTTATAGAGCTGATTGAAGTTACAGTACACAACAGCATCCTCTGGTAAGCCATACTGAGAACGTGTGGTAACAATTATAGTCCGTGGAACTTCTTCACCAGTTGCTGCTTTGTTGTTTATCTAAAAGGGAAAAAAAAAAACTACTGAAACTCTGAAACTGCAAGAACAAGACTATGCCCTGTGGAATTGTCCTAAGACACATGTGTTAGCATAACAAATTACTGTAAGCATATCTTTGGTTTTATGATACAGAACAAAATTGTCTACTTACCCACTGCAAGAATTTAACTGGTATGTGTACACGCTTGTGGATGCCACAATGTTGCAACCACCAAGGCAAAAAACACTGGGCATTTTCATGCCCTTCCTATATCTCCCCGAAATTCCAAGTAACTGGAATAATTGGAAAGAAGAATCATATAAAGAGGCATTACACATGGAATCCTATCCTCTTTAAGGTCACGCAATTTCCTTGAGACCAAAAATGAAATTAAAACTGAAAGACAGAATAAAAAGGTATTTAGAAAGCAAAGGTGGGGTTTGGTTCGTTTGGATTTTTGCAGGTTATTTTTGGGTGGTTTTTTTGTGTCTGTTTTCTTTAAGATTGAACACAGTAAGCATAGAACAGATAATCAGGAGATGCACACTCGTATGTAACTGGTAAGACTCTAAGAAATCAGTTGACAAGGAAAATGATGAAAATGCTGAAAATCAGAAGAGTTAATGACAAACTTGGAAAAAAATTGATCTTACAGCCCTCACAAAGAACAGGAATATCCTAATAAAAAGCAGCAGAGGATGAAGTTGGAATAATCAAGTTACCATGCAAGAGTCTTGAGGATTAGTAAAATGGAAGAAGGATATTAATATTTTTTAAATAATGACATGCTATGATGGGATCAAAACCACATAAACAGAGAGGACAACACAGCTACTTAGAGCCTTTTTCCTTATAGATATGTATTTTTACATACGTAAGTATTTAAAATTTAGACAGTGGCACTGCAGCCAACCACTGATGACACACTTGATGTGAATTACAATGAGTCACTGTCACTGTTAGAAGATGCACAACAGCTCAGAGAAGTTGATAAATATACTACTCATCCAGGTCATTGAGACCTCAAAAAACAGAATGCTCAGTTCTTGTTGACCTATGCCCAAAAGTAGCTGATCTCAGCACAAAGAACTGCTATATTAGTGTCATTGAAAGACAGAAATTCTATTTTAGAAATGCACAGACAGAGCTGAGAGTGTTTCACCTCAGTTGGTAGAGTGTTAAGACAAGAATTCTCTATTATTCTCAGGTGACAACTTCAGAAAGAATTGCTAACAGCTTTAGTGACCAAAGACAAAGTATTACCAACTCAAAGAAAAGTCTCAATTGTGAAGAACTCAAAAAATAAACTAAGGTATGAGATTATGAACAGAGCAGTGGCAAAAAGATGTTTCAAAATGATGTAAAAGAGGTTCCTGAGGGACTGCAAACTGAGTAAAATTCACAAGATAATGAGTTATGCCAGTGTCAGAATATGGCATTTCTAAAAGGGAAAAATGTTCTGTAGTGGAAGAGTTAAATAACATCAGTAACTGTCACTAAAAGCCCATGAACTGTTAAGCACTGAGGTGGTAATACAGTGCAAAATTCTGAAATATGTAAGGATATGAATAAATATTGCTGAAATACAGTGGAATAACTTTGCCTCTATTCTATTACTCAGCAATTCTTTTCTAATACAAAAAACCACAACTGACACTGAGTAACAGGTCACAAATCTTTGAAGGCTTCAGGTAATAAGGAAATCTTGGCTCCAAATTCAGAACAAGTATCTTCTTTATGCAACAAGAATTAATTTCTTTGGACTTTAGATACCTCTAGATACAATTCCTCTATCTTTGGTGGGGGGGTGGGGGGGAGATCATCTTCCAGTACATCTGTGGCTTATAATGAGCTTCCTTCAGTATGACAACTAAACGAAGCAACATGACAGAAAACACATTTTCTTGGAGGGTTTTTCTTCATTGTTATGTTAAAACATACATAAATAACATAAACACCAAGACAACAGTGTCCTGAAGTGCCTCACCTGAGTAGTTGCTAATCCATTACTGATGTTGAAGCCATTGATAGTAATCTGAATTTGCCCACGGTTTATCATCTCAATCACAGCCTCTGCAATGGTGTTCATAGGGATCACTGGCATGCTGAGGGCAGCATTGCCATCAGCGTTGTCACAACTGTCAGGACACTTCATCTGAGATAAATCACACAGGGATCAGAGGGAGTACTACCTTCAGTCCCCAGGACAGTACACAGACAAGAGTAGCTCTCACCTTAACAATCTTGACATCAGGAAGGCTGTCAAGGAATGCCTTCAAGTCAATGCCATTCAAAACAATCCTGTTATCATAAATATGACCATTGGACTTGAAATCAATGACTGCTTTTTTCTGTCAAAAAAAAAAAAAAAAAAGTCAAGAAGTTACAAGATCCCTTACCAATACTATACTAGGTGCCATTTCATAAAGACACTTATGGAAAACACCTACTTTTCTTGCCCTATCTTCCAACTTACCTTCAGATGGGGGAACATGTTGGCGTGGTCTCCAATAAAGAAAGTGTTTGGCATGTAAGCTAATTTTTCTGAATACTGCTCAGCCACCTCAACTGGTGAAGTTTCTTTATCTGTGATTATATAATCCATGAATAATGCCCCACTGGTTCCAGGATACCCTAGCCACATTGCCTAAAAAAAAAAAAAAAACCAAACCAAGGCTTCATTTCCATTGCAAAAATAAAGGCAGTTAAAAACCAACAAATTTTAAGCTACATTTACCACATACAGGTTCAAGTTCATTCTTCTGCTTTACCAACTAAAGATCAATCTCTAACTCCAAACTTTCAATACCAAGATAGTGAACAGCTCAAAGATGTTCTAAAATTGATCTCTCAAGTGAATTTTCCCCACAATGTGCAGCTTGAAGCCAGAACACCAATCATCAGTGATTACACGTTCTCTCACCTGAGACAACTTCTGTAGTCTAGACTCTGATTAAGGTTTCTCTCACTCTCTTTCCATAGGCATTTTAGAAAACCAAGCCCCCCCCCCCCCAACAAAAAAAAAACCCCTCTGACATTGATTCTGGCTTACTAAGAGCCCTGTAACTTAGCTACCTGAATAGGTGCTGGTCTCAGGGCAAACAATTCATTTCGGGCTCCTTTGGTGTAGCCATTCATATTAATGAGAATGTGAATCCCATCCTGATGGATGCGGTCTGCTGCTTTTCCATTACATGGTATCTAAGAATAAATAATAAATAAATACATAAATATATCTTCTTTTTGTTTTCAGTCTTCCAGTAATAAATGTGGTTAGTCATCAGTGTAACAATGGATAGATGCCAACTGCATAATTTAATTTAAGTGAGACTTAAATCTTGTTATTGCTGGTTTTATAGAAGCATAAATCATCAGCACAGCAGTAAAGCTCAGTAGCAGTAAAGCTAAAGGCTAGAAACAGAGGTAATACAAACCAGAACACCCTCCCCCACATCCACTTTTCTAAGGCTAATTAGAAATTAAAGCTCACATAAGGCAAGTGGCACATTCAGAAAAATAAGGCAGTACAGAAGATCAAAATGAAGATCAAGAATAAGCCAGTTAACTACTCTACAGGATACTGTGCATACTGAAATCCTGGTCAGTTTTCACACTGAACCAAAGGCAAGCTTAAACCTTTGCAGCTGTGATATCTTGACTTCTCCACAACATTTAAACATGACTTATCTTGAGATCTAATGTGAGAGCTATAAAATATTGGTAATGTTACTTTTTAATAATCAGAGGTCACAAGATAACCACCACGTCCTATCTACTAGATATCTACAAACTTCAAAATTCACAATACTAACATCAAGAAATAATTGCAACTCACAATCTCAAACTACAGACTCATGTCTTTCTTCATTTAGAAAAAGATTAGGTTTGCTAGAAGGTCAATGCATAAACCAAGCTCACCTGAGATAAGTCAATGAAATTATTTGCTTCAGCCATCACTTTTACACGGAAGTTTGTCCCATCATCAGGACTCAGGGCATAACAGAATACCTAGAAAATAAGGCAACAGAAACTGAGTATCTGTGATAGCTTGTCCATAAAATAATTGCACTATACTGTGATTTTAAATTACATCTAGTTTCACACAAAACATCTTTATTTACATGCTATTTATCAGCTGAGAAAGAAGTAAAAAAAAAAGAGGCACTGAACCATTTTTTGACACCTTTGAACCAGGCCTAGTTCTGGTGCCAGAGTACGGCACTGCACCCTGCACATATATCCAATGTTCTCATCAGTGTAAGACAAGGTAACTTTAACAGACAGATCTGCCTAAGAATTAAATCTCTAAGAATGCCTTCAAGTCACCTCTGACTTCATAATTAGTGAGAATCATAACTATGAATCAAGTTGAATAGACAAGCTAAGCCTCAGGGAAGCTTTCCCACAATGACTAGTTCTCCCAAGAAGGAAACTGCCAGTGTATCTGGAAACAGTACTTCATATTGTAAAGGAGGATGACTTGTGCTGAAGAACTCTTCAGCCCATAAAAAAAAAAAACAACATACCCAAGAAGCAAAAATTTGCTCTTTTCTTGTTAAATTGCCTGCAATTTATAAAAAGTACCCCTTATAGGCATATTTAAAGCTTTAAACATGCCATTTTTATCTTTACCTCGAATTTGTCTGGGTTATGCATGCCTGGAATTGACTGCATTAGGTGTGAGGTTGGATGGTTTCCAAAATCAGAGCTCACGTAGCCAATACGAAGTCGACCTTCACTGGCCTTCAAATCCTTGGGATGCTCATATGGTGGCTTGTGAAGAACATTAATCTGCCAAGAAAACACAAAAGTGTTTACAAACTCAGGAACTAAAATCTAAACAAAGGGACAAAAGGGAGTTTGCAGAATTAACCTCATCCCACATTCAAGCAAGCAGTCAGGGACATCTGCTGTTCCAAACCTGCATTCTACATATTTCACTGGAGCCAAATGCAGTGCCCACACACTGTGTCACAAGATGATGTCTCTGCTCTCAGATAAATACAGACATCACTACTGCATTTCTGCTTTTTTAATAGCTTCAGTATTCCACCCGTGATTATTAAATACATGGATACCACACCACGATCCTCAGGAAGTTCTCAAACCACAGGGCATTTGTGACCAGAACAGGACTGCTGTGAGGCACCATAGCATTTGTTCTGTTCTTTGCTCTCCATCTTGCCCAGGCATCAGCTTGTAACCACTACCTCTGACAGGATTATCAGGCTACTCAGACAAGTCACTTTGATGAGGTGTTATCTTCCATTAGTTAACCAGACCCTCCCACCAGCTGACAGCACATTTTCAATTATAAATGGCAACCTGCACAAGTAGTCTGTCTCAAAACTCACAAGCACTAACAGCTATGAACATTACATCCCATCTCTTCACGTCAGTGACTCAGAAAGCTTACAAAGGCTAATACTGACAAACTTGAGTATTAGATTTTGAGTAGGAACAGGCAAAACCCCAAAGAGCTTCAATCAACAAGCAACAACTGTACAGAACTGCCTACCTTGTCCAAACAGAGATTTCCATGTCTCTCAGCAATTGCCTTCCTAAAACTGTGAGAAAGGGGATACAACATGCTATGATGTGGGTGTACAGAGGGCAGTCTGTTTTTCTCCAGCTGATCAGCTACAATGCTAACCAGCTTCTTCATTCTTTCATCATAGTCTGTCCAGTCACAGACAATCTATAAAAAAATAAAAAACAAAGATTAGGAGAAAGGATAGCTTCTTTTGGCCTGTATCAGTTATTTCACAGGTTGAGATTAATGTTTCTTCCAAAAATGGAAGTGAGATCTTCTGTAATTACTGTTGATGATTGTATAATCTATCTCCTAATTTAAGACTTAAGTCTAACTCTTTACATTTAAGTAAGTAATCTCTTGCAGAGGAATCTTAAGAATTACAATCAAAGCCTCATCTTCCTCACCTGCAAACAGTGGGCCAAGTTGCAATAGGCATCTGGGAAATCAGGTTTAAGTTTCAGAGCAGTGCGGTAAGAGGCAATGGCTTCTGGTATATTCCCTGAATCCTGTGAAGATACAGAAATGAGTCAGCAGGTAAAAATATCCTCAGGGTAACTACTCACAGTGCCCCACCACGCTCTTCTAAGAGTGAATCATTCGCATGTGCTACCTTGTGAATCGAGGCCAGGTTGCTGTGGGCATCAGCAAAAGCTGGGTTTATCTGAATGGCACGGGTGTAGCACTGCAGAGCTCCCTGAACATCCTGCATCTCCTTCAAAGTGTTTCCCATATTAGAATAAGCATCTGCAAACGTGGGGCTGATTCTGAAAAATAAAAAAGAACATGTCACGAACAAGAAAAGCTTCTCCTCCAACGAGAAAATACACTCATACCCAGACTTTTCAATTTGAAGAGCAACTATAGAAATTACAACACACGACTAAGTCACCTTCTGTACAAATCTAGGCACTTTCCTGTTAGGAAAGGCTGGAACTCTTGCACGGAGTATCCATTTACCTAATAGCCTCTTTGTAATGCATCAGAGCTTCCTGTAACTTTCCTTGCTGTTGCAGAACACTTGCTAAATTTGAATGCGCTGCAGCAAACTCTGGAAATACCTGGAAGAAAAAGAAGTTGACTCTGTCTCAAACATCTCAAGTATACCATGGCAAAAATATCTGTGCATTTATTATTGTATTTTCTTACTTTTTTTTTAGAGAGAGGGAAAAAAAGTCTTATTACATATTCCCAACCTGAACCACCCACCTCTCCCTCACACTCAACTGTACCTCAAGAGCCTTCCGATACAGACGGACAGCTTCCTCAATATTGCCCTGCTCCCGCTTGATGTTTGCCAGATTGTTGAGAGAATCTGCATGAGTGGGACAAAGTCGAAGGGCTGTGTTGTAGCATTCTTCTGCTTCTACCACCTTCAAAAAAAGGGGCACTGTTATTATAGTAACATTTATGGTAAAAGCATCGTTTATGAGAAGTCATTATACAATCCCTTTTAAAAGGTTCAAGATGGAGATTTCCTGAATTATTCTTCCTTTTAAGTGAGGTTAACATTAATCTTAACAACTTGCCCAACAATTATCAAATTGGTGACAAGTGGTGTCTATTAAAAAAGCATTCACTGTAATTTTAAGACGAAACAAGTGCTCCTTACACTGCCTTTCTCCTTCAAGGCATTGGCCAAGTTGCAGTAGGCATCAGGGAAGTGGGGCTGGAGCTCAATGGCCCTCCTGTAGGTGTCTATGGCCAGGTCTATCAGGCCCTGCTCATAGTACACACAGGCAAGGTTGCCGTGAACAACTGCGTGATTTGGGCTCAAACTCAAGGCTCGCAGATAAGCTGCCACAGCTCTGTAAGAAAATAAAGGAAAAAAAAAAAGTGAAGGTCAACTATCATCCAGAGAGCAGGAATTATTTACCTTGGTACAGTGTACAGTGATCAACGTTAAGTCTTCTGGAAATTAAGCAAAGCTTTTGGCTACTTTTTGTAAATACTTTTCATTACTAGGAAAAACACCTTTTTTCCTTACCTCATTTTTTGCCAATTTATTATTGAATTTTAACAAGATAAACAGTATCACATTATTCTGTCCATTAACCTACCATTATTTACTTAAGAGTTAAATCATCACTTTGTTCAAAAGTGAAGTATTTCATTATATGCTCCTATAACACTATATAGATGGCTGATGTATTCAAATCCAATTTCTAGGAAAACCATAACAACATACATAAGTAAATGTTTAAAAGGTAATTTAAAATCTGAAATTATGGAAAGACATGACTCAGTTTGTTTCGTCCACTAACTGATGGTTAAATCAGACATCACTGAATCATTTACACTGTGTGCAGTGCAGATAATTAACCTGTTCCCTGCAAGCTTTTATTAAATTTGGGGCCACAAACCACAGCTATCAGAAATTAAAAACCAATTACCAGATGCAATATGGTACATTGCATATAAAAAACACAGCCTGGATCTTTTCCCAGAAACAAAACATTCATGTATCAGATTAGAGATCTCAGAACAGGTTAGTTCAACAACACAGCAACACTACTGCAACCCAAGGAAATAACACAAGGCAGACATGTCACAAATACAGAATATTCAATCAGATGTTTAGCTGAATTCCAGCCCAGTTTGTCTGACATAAAAGGGAAATTTTAGAAGAGACACACTTGCAAATTATGCTCTGAATCACATAATGAAAACAGAAAATTCAAGCATTCGGGTAGTTTTTGCGCATCTGATTTTCACCCTCCTCAGCTTTAATTTCAAATCTATTTTCATCAGAAACTCTCAGTTTTGACAATGCATTAAGTACAAGTAAACAACATGAAAGAACACATTTCACTGGAACTTTTGATTTTTATTTAAATAGACCAGAAACCTGGTCTGTCTGCACTTCAAAGCCATTTGCCAAGCTTACAGCTGAAGTTTTTGCTACCCCTGTCCACAGACACTTTACAGAAGGAACATAATCTGTATGTTGATACATCTGATAAGCCACAGAGAGCAACAGTATTGATCTGCTTACCTGTCAAATATCCTTGCCTCCTTCAGAACATTTCCCAGATTGATATAAGCATCCAAAAAATTTGGGTCAAGTGTTACAGCCTGAAAATATTTTTGAAGTAGAAGTTTTGAGCATTAAACACAAACACATTTTTTATGAAACTGAGTTGTTTGCTGCTTTTAAAAAATTTGATCAACACAATAAATAAGCTTTTAAGATTTTATTAATAACCCAGTAAGGAAGGAAAACATACAAGCCAATCACAGAGCAAAGTTACTGATCTGTAGAAATGACAGCATGTACTACCTTCAAATTTATTTGCCTGCTTACCTACTGAGTTGCAACTTCTGCAGAATAAAATTAGGCTGATCATACTTACCACTCCTGTCTACTGATGCTATGTTGTCTCTAGCTTGTTTTTAGAGAAGAAACCCTAAAAAACTTTATCTGTACCGTTAATCTACTGCAAAGTAAGACAGAATTTTAAAGCTTTACCAGTGCAGGAAAACAGGCTGTTCACAAGAACAAGGATGTGCAAATGCATCATGTGCACAGGGAAAATTCAATAGCCATGTAATTAAACATCTTTGCTCCCATCAAAACTAATAAAATGCAAAAAACTACTTAAATCGAAGTTATAAAAGCTGCAGTACAAAGCTACATAAGCCCCATTCTTACAATCTCATGGGAACTATTAATTCCAAATTAAAATACTTCACCTATCACTAACTAGACACATATCCCAAAAAAAAAAAAAAAAAAAAAATCCTTGTGCAGCTAGACTTTTTTCTGTAGATTTAAAGCCATGAATTTCAGGAAAAAAACTGCTGCCACATCTTAAATTCAGCTTTAGGGAACTCTAGAAACTTTAGCAATGAGGACAAAACTAATTATGATGCCAATTAGACACTAACTGGAAGGTACCACACAACTACTTAATGACACTAATCTAGAGAAGTCTGAACAGTAGTGAAAAATAACCCTGGAGAAGAGGAATTAAAACTGTTCTTCTCAGTTACTCAAAGGACAGTAATACCTGAAACAAAAATCACAATGCAAAATAATTTTAAGCACCAAGTTGATTTTTTTCTCTCACATGCAAAACATTATCATCAAATTTTTAAAAAATTTAGTCTGGCAAAAAGCTGAAAAATAATTTAATTAATTTTTTCGTATTTGATGTGTGTAAAGTCCTAGGGGAATTCTAAGTGTCTGTCTCTAGTAGCACATAGGCAGTTTGAAACACCAGCAAGTTTAGAAACTTAACAACATGAGCTGTTAACTAACAGTATCATATAAAGTTCTCCACTATCAAACTATATATCACCTGCAAGCATCCAAATCCAGCAGTGAAGCTGACCCCCTTAGGTAGTTACCTTTTCAAAGTGATGAATTGCAAGCCAAATTTCTCCTTGGGCATTGAAAACACAGCCAAGATTACTCCATGCCACTGCAAAGTTTGGTTGAGTCTCAATTGCTTTTAAGTAACACGCCTTGGAATAGTTAAAGAAGAGAGATACAAGGGAAGGGGAATATTTGTAAAAAGAAAAAAATGAGAAAAAATAATTGTTAGTATGCCTTCTCTAACCAGCCAAAAGTGACCCTGCAGTATAGGCTAGCTTGCGCCAAAACTAATGCGCTGCAAACTGTTGTTGATCCTGCGCCAGCGCAAACCAAAACCCAGGTGCAAGCCCACCATTTTTCAGTTATGCTGGTAACAGATTAACATTCCTTCCAAAATAATCTTAGAAATAATTCAAGTAGTTCAACAGAAACATCTGCTGCTCTTAAGTGCGTAAAAATAAAAAAATTACTGTGTGAAAACAACTTCACTCTGAAAGATTTTCAAATATTCTAAATCAGATAGAAATTACTTTAAAAAAAAAAAAAGAAAAAGAAAAAAACTATTGAAAAATATAAAGCCATTCCTCAGCTTCAAGTGTGCTTGTCAAATGAGACACACCCCATCCATATTTTGTTTCCCAGTTTCTTCAAATACAATTCAACCTCTCCTGCAGCTTCAAAACCTCAAATGACAGGATTGCATGAAGGTTTAGGTCCCTGTAATGCAAGCGCAAGAAATCGCTGCGCATCCTACCCAGCACGGCGCCACGCTATCGCTGCGAACTGCTTGGCTCTAGTGATTGCCCCAAGGTGCAGTGAACAGCCAACCAGAATCATTAATCTACCAGACAGGCCCACATAAAACTCGCATGTTAAATTTGATGTCTGGACTCTGTAAAATGCGTTACAAGCCAATTTTATCCAAAAGGCTGCAGCCTGGAGCTCGGGCAGTCGCCCGATCAGAGATTAATCATCGAGTCAACCGTTCACGGGGGCTTTAATCGCACGCAATGCGCGTTACCGCTGCGCAGCCTTTGCGCTACTGCAGGATCACAGCGCATCATCAGAAGAGCAGAACGCTGCAATCCAAACAAAGAAGAAAAAAGGAAAAAAATGAACAACCGGAAGAGTTAGAAGCTTTTACTATTAACTATCTCCAATTATTTCTTTAAAAAATATTTTAATTTACTTTTACTTTATTTCTTTGAAAGAATTTGTGGCTAATAGTATAAAATATTCTTACATTACTTGCTTGTAATTAAATATTTTAAGCTGTTTCTGAAGCCACAAGACAGAAGATTCAGGCATGGAGGCAAATGGTTTTGCTGTGGCAGTTACAAACCCGTTACCATATTTCTCATCATGTGACTTTTCGGTGCGTTCCTTGCTGGAAGAGGAGGAGGAGGTGTGTGTCTGCCCTAGATCCAGGCCTCGAGCTCCCTTCAGCGAGGCACCTTACGCATGGAATAGGAGGTTTCACCCACCTGAAACCTTCTAAATACAATATCAGTGGTGAAAAACCAAAAACAAGAGAGAAAATAAAACAAGATCATTAGTAAGAGTTCAACAAAGCAATTGCATTTTTTTGGATATGTCTTAACACATGGGAATGAGGATAATCTGTCTGTAACAAGGGAGACATGCAGAAGGGAGAGGGTTAATCGGGCAATTGCATACAGCAGGGACTTTTTTTTTTTGGAAGAAAGGCTCTGAAACATCTACAAAGAAATTAAATTTTAGTTCAAACTGTAAGGAATCTGCTGGCTTGATCTTTCAAATGGACTGATAACCAAAGAAACACATTGCAATTTACTCAAGATGTTTTTCCTCGTTTATTAAGTTCTCACAAAACGGAATAACACTTTCAAACTAGGTGTCTCCAGAGCTCTGAAACAAAGAAGTCAGCAACCTAAGGCAGGCGCAGTGTCTTGGCCTATACCAGTCACACTAAAGCTGCAGTGAAGTGCAATTCATGTTAGCTGTCCGCTTGGTGGGCTGAGAACCAAGTGTCTCAAAGACTGTTCAACTCTGAATGCTGCTACACAATGTTTTCAACCTGGATCCGGCCAAATCAATCAGGCTGCCCTAGGGTGGTACTCGCATCCAAGTTGTTATGAGAAACAAAGCAATATTGAAATTTGAACCTGCAGTCCCCATTACCCCACAAAGATCCCACCCTCCCCAAATGGTGCTGCAGCCAAACAGACAGCTACGCTGTTCATACACTCCACTTGTGAGCATGCGCGTGGGGCTTGGAGCGACAGCCGTGGAGCCCAGAGTGGTTCTGGTTTCTCCACACTCCTCACCCCTGCAGCGCGGACGCGTAAGGTGGCTTGTAACAAGACAATTTCTTTCTGCAATCCAAATTTTAACGTGCCAAGAATTGTAAACTCATCTTGGTGTTCGAATTCTCAGTTTAGGAAATGCACGACTGCTAGAAGCCACCTTTCCACTACAGCAAGTTTTCTTTTGATCAGTTCATTTACCAAACAAACCAGCTTTGTCCTTCCGATTTCTTTATTTTGGGGGAGGGGAGAGGGAAGACATGAAGAAAAGATATTGGGGGATGGGGGTGGGGGGGTGGTGTGTGTCGCATACTGCAGCTATTATTTACTAGCCTTTCTTCCACTATCAAGGGAAGGGAAAAGTTAAAAGAATAAAAATCTTTAAAAGCCAATATTACAAGGTAACATTTGGATAAGTTTCTTCTCCACTTACAAGCCACAAAGGACTTTAGAAGAGCAGCCTTTTCAATAGCACCTGCATCGTACAGGGATCTGGAGCTAACCACAGGCTCTCTGCTTGGCACCAGCAGGCAAGCCTCAGATCTGAAGGATTGTTACTTATTTCCAGATGGAAGCATGATGGAGCCCCTGCCCAATACTTCAGAATGGTATCAGATAGTCTAGTTCAGCAGCAAGGCTTGGTAACTTTCCACTTCTTGACTTAAAACAACTTTTTAAACATGGACATGCCATATCTTGCCCTGCAACTACTCTGGGGTGTTTCAGTGCCTTCAGTTTTCAGAAGTTTCTCGGACTGTCTGTAGATCAACGCAGATTTGGAGACTTGGTGCAAAGTTCAAGTTTTCAAAACACTGACGTTTACATGTATTCTACCCAACACCTACCTTGGCTTCTTCCAAGCGACCCAGGGCTTTGAGCAGGTTCCCCAGGTCACTACGAACACAGTACAAGTCCTGAAAAATCAAAATCACACCATCAGCTTCAGGACTTCAGATTCCCCACGGGTTTTCACAGGGAATTTGCAAGGAACAACCCAGTTTAATTCTTAATAGATACATCACAAATGCAAATTATTTTTCTTGACCTAACATTACAAACACCACATAATCTGAGCAAACTTAGAACTGTATAAGTACAATTGCAGAGAATTAAAAAGAAGTATTTAATACAATTCCTATTATACAGAAATTTAAAAAAACTGAAAACAAATGCCCCCCCTTCAGCAGGTTAAGTCACATGTAAGCATTTCAAACCCCATTTACTTTTGGTTTTTTTTAAACCACAACTCTGAACCTGTAACTCGTAACCTGTACACCACTGACATTATGGCTTTTAAATAGATATATAAAGTGATTTTGCTGCCTGTATCCCTAAAGAAGTTTTCCTCCCTGTTTTGCCCACTAGTCCATCAATTTCCAACAGCTTTAACACATGTTCATATTCTTTTATTTGTTTGAAATGAAAGCACAGTCTGCAACACCATTATCCAGCAGTAAAGACCAGAGACAATGTAGAGATTTTGTCAACACTAATGAAAAGATTTACTAACCTAAACAAAACTCAACTAGTGAAAAAAACCCCACCATCTCACATTATTCTAACCAGTGCATCCACTAGTCCCACCACCTGGCATATTAAGTTAGGCAAGTTCACACTGTATTGTGAACACAGAGAAATAAGGTTCTGGGCTCTTACTGGACTGGGTTTGCTTCTGCTTTTCCTACAGAAAAAGGATTTATGCATATGGGACCAATGCTGCACTTGAAGTACTTCTGATCAAAACGTGTGACCAAAGAGCAAGCAAATACCTTTATCATGCTGAGCAATACTATATAAACTTAATGAGCATGATGCAAAATAAACAGACGACAGCAGTCTGTTTACAAAAAATGTCAATTTGAAAGTTACAACTGAAAATCCAAACACCAGATCAATCAACCTTATAGAAGTCACTTACAGTCAGTCCATTTCAGCCTATAAAACCTCAACTGACACTCCTGTAAACCAGCCCACAATGGAAATCTAACTCAGTCTACAGCAGAAATCTTACCGAGGCAACACTTATCACCATGAAACTTCTGACTTCATGACAAAGTAATACCTGGTTATCTCCCAAGGCCTCTCATTCAAGTCTAAGCATCTGTTCTCTCACCGTAGTAGTACCTTAAAGCACACAAAGCTAAACATGGGGCCACCCGCTGAAGCTTCTGCCTTCAGAAAAAAAACCAAACCCAAACCTTGCCTTCTTTTATCTAAAAAGGTTAAGTATGTTACATACACAGAAAAGCAAACAGCAGTAGCCCTTACTGCAATATACAACTTTTTGTGACAAAAGCCTCTCAAAGATCCTTAAAAACAGCATTGACTGCTTCATTAAGTTTATGGTATACAGGTTGGAAGGGTTGTCTCATGTTCATTCTTTGAAAGCTGCTACTTTTGTGTCCTAAGGCAATAATAAAGAATGACTTTTATAAAACAAGGCATTACTTACAGGATTGTACTGAAGGGCAGACACATATGCCTGTACTGCTCCTTCCATATCACCTGCAGCTACGAGTGCAGCAGCCAAATTAATATATCCATCAATGAAATCTGGTTTGAGGCGCAGTGCGTGTCTGTAATGTTCAATTGCTTCCTGCAGCTGTCCACGCTCCTTGTACACATTGCCCAGATTTGAGTAGGCTTCGGCCAACAGTGGATTCTGTTTGATTGCCAAAGTGCTGAAATGAGCAGACCTGAAGAAAACATAGACAAGTTAGCAAATAAGAAACCACAACCCAAAACAAAAAAAACCCAACCCAAATAAACCCACCCTTCACATTCAGTGTTTGTCCGTTTATCTAGTTACTCTAGTGAACACTCATGCTTAGGTGAGCCAAACATACAGCCAACAAATCTGGACTTACAGAGCTGTCCTGTATCTTTATGCCTCCACTTCAAACTCTGATTGTCCTAGTTCCCATTTTATGCTGTACTGAACAAAGACAGCTCTCACTTACAGCCAGAAGGGTTCAAGTTGCCTCACCAAACGTGAGCTCAACACACTTGGAAAAAACACTGCAGAAGTCCCTCTTCCGTCATCTGTATGCTTTAAGCAATGTTCCACTTTGATAGTCTTTTCAAGAGGCAGGACATGACTTACATCTAAAATTCTGTTTATCCTCACTTCTTTTATTTTCTCATATCTGAACTACTACAACTTCAATCAGAACACTGTATCAAACATATCTAAGTCAAAAGTTCTTCCTTCCTTCACCAGCAAACATGAATTTACAGCTAGAACAAGTGAAGCTCAAAATGCTAGAGGCACAGAGAGCAAGATCAGGAACAAGCAAGCAGAAAGAACATAGAAACAACTTTCAGATCACAAAATTCCTTTAACTAAACATGTCGTTGGGCAGGAAACAGTCTTACAACTTAAAGAAAAAAATCCCAAAACCACAAATCCTTAGACTGTAGGTGGAATGAACATTACACAAGTAACACCTGCCAGTACACACCAACGTGGCTGATGTTCCAACGTTAATACGCACAATATTAAAATAACACAACAATAAAGGCAATGCCTCCTGTTTGCTGTAAAGCTGATGAGTCCAATTAGTATTTCTCTTACCCCAGCAAAATTCCAGAGGGAAGAAAGCCTACCTGTCCAGTCGGCGACACTGGAAGTGAATGGATGACAGTAACAAAAGCACACCAGTGTTATCAGGCTCCTGTCTCCAGAGCTGCATGCAGTGTCTCTCTGCTGCTTCAAAGTCTCCTGCCTGATACTCACGATGAGCCAACTCCGCTAACCCTTGGAAGGAAAGCATACGTTTCGTTGGTTCTGGAGAATCACCAAAACATTTAAAGGGGGAAAACAAAAAGTTAGATGATGGGAACAAACAAAACCAAAACAAAACAAAGAAAAATGTACACAACTAATGGATGAAAATGTTTGAAATGATATGAAACACTACAGCAGGTGACAGTTGGGACTCTAAGATCTCTACCAGTCCTTGACTCCATCAGCTAATAATGGCAAAAATGCAGACTGTAACGACTGCAAATATTTGTAAGTCAATCACTTTCCATTATCTTGAAAGAGATTCCTGTAATGATATGATATTTTGGTTCCTAACAGTGGAAGTGCTGCTAACAGAACAATGACTCTCCTCACTCTCCCACACAACTGAAAATCCTATGCTTTGCTACATTACAAAAAAAGTTCTAACCATTTAATAGGGAAATGAAGGACAGGAGACAAAGACTTTAATAAAGAACGAACAAAAGGAAGTTTTGATGTGCAAGTAGTGAAAGCCCTTAAAAAAAATCACAATGGGTAAAATTCCTTGAATCCTGCATACTCCTATTATTTTCTCTGAGGAGTCAAAATCCCTTCACAGAAAAAAACAAAAGGTCTTGGAACAACAATATCTGAGGAGAGACAAACACACACTTCAATGATTATGCAACTGGCCTACAGGAGGAACCATTAAACAGACAGGGTAGAGGAAAGGAGTTACTGCTCCTGGAGGCTTAGCTGGAACAGGAGTGACAAAACAGTTTTAGTATTTAATACCCAACTGTGGAGAATAAAATACTTAAATGAAAACACCACCTGTTTTAGACAAAACAACCGGAAGTAGGAGAAGTAAGTAAAATTTCTTACAAAATAATAAGCAAGCTTGGAAAAAACCCACAAGTATTCATCCTACAAAGAAGTGCTGGCCTTCAAATTCTGCCTTTATATCAACAATTTTTACTATTAAAAGGTTTGATTACCGCAAATATCTCTCATTTTAACTCCTGTACTCTGCAGTCCCTTAATTCCATTCACTAAACACTTCCCACTCCATCCTACGCTTTTAAAATTTGGAATCTAAATGAAACAGATAAACCTTTCCTAATACAAGAAAACATGTCAGTAGCTGAGCTTATGTTTTTGTAGTGAGGTAGTACAAAAGTCCAGAGTCTCTCATACTTTTCTGAGAACTTAAAAGACATCCAAAATAATCACAAAGAGATTAGGTACAGATTCACTACCTAGTGTTTATTTTATGAAACTGGGATTGATGCAATTTATTTAAGTTACTTTCAAATTTGGGGTTTTAGCACCAGTAGGTTTTAATATAAGACTGCGAGTCCTCTATAAGTACAGCAGTTTTTCCAGATATTGTATTGTCTCTGTCAGTGCCATAAACTGTTTCACAGTAAATTGGAACTACTATTGCCACTCATTTTCAGATAATGGACAAATTAGTAACCAAGTATGTTCATCCAGATTAGATTCCTGTTTTTCAAACCCTAAGGGCAAAGTGGACTTCAGGATCTGGTTAAACCTACTGGCAAAGATAAAAAGGTACAACCTTCATTCAACATAAGAATGTTGAACTGTGGCTGAAAACCACACCATTAGTAAATGGTGCTGACAGTAATACTGGAGCACCGGCAGACTGCTCCCCACTTGGCCCCTGTGCTGTTAACACAGCCCTTCTGGCAGTCAGCGTATTTGCAAGTTCCACTGATGGCCCAGAGAAACCAGATAGAGGAAGAGCATGTCTCATGAACTCAATTTCCTCTTCAAATGCATTCCAATTGTTTCAATAAATTTCAAAGCAAGAAAAAACAAAAAGTACCCCAAAATAAAACGACTTGCAAGTTTACACTTCAACACTCATGACTGCAGGGAAACAAGCTTTCAGTCATGATCTAAATACTACATTTTGACTACTTAAAGCAAGAAGTCAAACTGAAGTTGCAAATTCCAGGGCAAGAGAACAGGCCGTGCAGATCTAATACCTGGGAATGAGAACTACTAACAAAAGAAGAAACGTTGACATTTTCTTTCATTTATGAAGTGTCTCTGTTTACAAAACAACCCATCCTTTGTCTCTAGAGAAAAGACAAACTCAATGTAAAATTGCCAGTCATCTACCTCCAAGAATTTATGTTATAAACGATTGTGAAGAAGTTCACTGAAAAGCAGGAAGTGGACAGCCACATCATAAAGCCCAGAACGAGCGAAACTTTTAATACGAAGTTGGCTGGAAGTTATGCAGTGCAAAATATCCCAAATACAGCCCACTAATAGATGCTCACTGAATCAATTCGTAAAGAAAATAACTGCAGTGAGGAGTCACAGCCAGGAAAATCCCTTATCAAGTCTTGCATAAATGAATTTCTGTACCTAAGCTAACTTGTGCTGCATGCTTCGACTATGACCTTGGAAAAGTCTAGTACAGTACTGTGACAATGACCTTCCCTGAGGCTTCTAGACAATATAAGCAAAACAAAAAGCTGCATAGAACCACCAGAAACGCGCCCAAGGCCATTTTCCTCCGAAAAATACCATCCTAAAAACCTGCAATACACTCATGCTCAACCTTGCATTCAGACACAACCTGGTTCCAGACAGAAGCAGTGGTTACCTCCAGCTGGGAGGTGCTGGATAGCACAGGACTTTCTCCCAGCGTGCACGTGGCTCTTTTTAGCCCCAGGGATCCAGGCTACAAGAGGATGCTGCAGCCTCGCTGACCACACACAGCTCTAGCTGAGAATGTCTGAAATACCGTACTGCAGCACTTTTTTCTATCATTACCGTTTGTCTTTACATCCCTATCTCTGCACTGCTATCCCGTTTCTTTCTCCAAAAATCCTCCTTTTCCTAGGCATCATTTTCAGCTCTTCCTGACCCTCTGGTTAAAGAAACCCCCAAAATCTGGGGGTATACAGCTGTGTTTTCCTTTAATCCTTACAGTAAGCATAACACTTGTTTCCCTTACTCTACAGAGAAAGTCAGATTTCTCTTCCACTCCTCAAGTTCTGGATCTCCGAACTAAATTTAGGGCAGGAGCTTCCCTCCATACAACACGCTATCTTAATGTTCAGAAAACCGCTTTAGTGCTCGGCCATGCCACGGAATCACAGAATGGTTTGGGTCGAAAGACCTTAAAGATTATCTAGCTCCAATTGCACCGCCATGGGCAGGTACACCTTCCATTCGACCACGCTGCTGAAAAAAAAAAAAAGTCGTCCCCAAGTGCAGCGAGCGATTCTGGGCAAACCAACACACATTTTGGGTCAGGCTTCTACCCTACTTCGCCCTCTAACGCAGTCACCTGATAGTCTGATAAATATAGCAGCGATCCCGCCGCACTCGCACCTCCCCGGCAGCGGCCCGGGGGCTGCCCACGGGCAGCGCCCACCGGAGCGCACCGGGACCGCGCTCGGGCCAGACCCCACAAAGGCGGCGGGGGCAGCCCCGCTCTGCCGCGTCTGGAAACTTCCGCCGAGCGCGGGCCCAGCGAGCGGGGAGCGACGCCGGGAGCGAGGGCACGGCCCGGCCCCCGCTGTCCCCGGCCAGCCCATCCCCGGGGACCCCGCAGCGCACGGTACCTGTGCTGTCCGCCACGTTCCCCACGGAGGTCGCCATCGGGACAGGGGTCGGGGAGGCTGTGGCGGCGACGGCAGAAGGTGCGCTCGGGCCGGGCCGTACCGAGCTGCCCGCGGTCGCGGCGCGCTGAGGCGGCGCTCCCGAAATGGCGGCAGCGGCGGCGGTACCGAATGGCCGCGGCCGGAACTATCTCCGCGGAAAAGAGTCCGGGCGGCGCCGGGCAGCGCTGCCACACGGCAGGCGGAGGGACCTGCTGGAAGCGCTTGCTGCCTGCTGAAGGTTATCCTTCCGCGCGCAGCGCTGCGCCAAAGGCGGCGGGACTGCGCATGCGCCGCCACCTCCCGGTACCCCTGCACGTGGCCCCGCGGAACCGGCGCTCAAACAGCGGGACGGGGGAGCCCGAACAGCGGGACAGGGAACCTCAAACAGCGGAGCTCAAACAGCGGGACAGGGGACCTCAAACAGCGGGACGGGGGCTCAAACAGCGGGACGGGGGAGCCCGAACAGCGGGACAGGGAACCTCAAACAACGGAGCTCAAACAGCGGGACAGGGGGCTCAAACAGCGGAGCTCAAACAGCGGGACGGGGGAGCCCGAATAGCGGGACAGGGGACCTCAAACAGCGGAGCCCGAACAGCGGGACAGGGGACCTCAAACAGCGGGACGGTAGCTCAAACAGCGGGACGGGGGCTCAAACAGCGGGACAGCGGAGCTCACTGGGGCATCAGAGCCCAAACACCGGGACAGCGGAGGTCACCGAGACAGTGCAGCTCAGTCACAGGGCCAGCAGAGCTCAATAACCGGGACACCGGAGCTCACCGTGTGCCTGCTCTCATTCTCCCCACCGGCCCACAGAGAAAGAGCAGCAAAGGCGCCCGTGTCCCCGTTCCTGCTGTGTTTCCATGAGTTCCGGCAGCCAGGACTCAACCCCGGGGTCTGCGCGGAGCTTCCCCGGGACACTGGAAATTAGCAGTGTCCAGTGAATCGTCAGATGAAGTAATTGCAACTTATAGAAAAAGTAGGGCAGCTGTTTCTGAAGTATTGGTAGTAGTCAGGCAGTTCCCAAAGCCACTCAGGGGTCAGACATCACTGTATTTGTGGTCCCAGAGAAAAAGCTCCCCTTTATGAAATGAAAATTGCCTTACAGTTGTTCAACAACAGCAAATATTTTGTTCTGAGCAAGCATTTTTTCCTCACAGACATGCACGTATCCAACAGGCCAGTATTTCTGAGGAATTACTTTACATCTATAAAGACTGAACAACAAACCATTCAAATCTGTATCTGGATTCTGGAGCCAGTATAGGCTACAACAACCCAAAGCTTCAGCAGGACACGCTTGTTTAAATCTTATTTTTCACCGTTTACTCATTCATATAACATGTTTTATAATCAATTAAAATATTATATCTAAAAATAATAAAAAAAAAAAACTTGTTAACAAGAGAAATTCAGGAACCAAGAGTGGCGCAGGATGACCATCATCTCAGGGAAGGGATTTCATTCATCTGAGTCCAGGTCACTGTCTCCTGCAATGGAGTGAAAGTCCTCACTGTCCTCCTCATCCTCAGACAGATGGACTTGACTTAACACACTTGGCCCAGAGCGCTGCTGTTCTTCCTCCTCCTCCTCTTCTGAGATCTCATACCCTCCAATGCTGCTGAAACTCGTGTCTCTTGTGTTGGACTTTGGGTCTGGTTCTTCGTAGCTGCCATAACTAGAAGAAAGAAGAAGATAAGTTCAAGTTACCTGCTGATACCAGCAATTTAACTGCTGTAAGAGTTGAAGTCCTGTGAACACTAGGAACCACTGTGCATTTCAATTCTGTCTGGCCAGCTTTTTAAAACAGAAACTAAAGAAAAAACAGTTCTCCAATGAAACAATTCCAGTATCTTCACTCTACTCTGATACACTCCAGACAGGAAAAACTGATTGCTCCAACAGCTTCTGTCACCTTCACTGCAGACAGAAAGTGCAGGACTTTTTTCAGCCCATTCTCACCTTCTCTAGCAGTTCCTGCTGACTCTTATTAAGGTCCTGGGCTGGACTGACCATTGCCTGCCAGCCCAGCTACCTATCAGTTCTGATGCCTGTGATTTATTAGGCAAATATCAATAATGGCACTAAGGAACTGAATTCCACAAGTAGAAGAAGAACAGAGAATCAAATACTTATACTCTACAGAATGCCCAGAGAAGGGAGAGTAGGAAGATGTTCTCTTGCATGCAAAAAACCATAAAGTTGATAGTGTTGTACTTTTAATTTTCTAATAATTTAACACCTTCCAAAATACAAAATATGCATATTCCTATACTTCTGGACTCCAACTAAGCAATTGCATTTCAAGTCAGGAAATTCTTGTTCTTAGCAGGAAATAAAAAAGTTAATCTGTTAAATCACTTTTTAAATTCAAAGGCATCTTGTAGTTTGAGATAGCTTGTAAAAACTATTACTTGTCCTGCCATAAAAACCCACTATGTACAAGAAATCATCCAACTTAAAAGAAAGAACTGGGTGGGGTTTTTTTAAATTTAACTGATATTTTTATTAGTGAAAATCTCACAGCAACCCCAAATTTCTTTCAGTAAGAATCACTGGTAATTATGGTTGCAACAGTAAGAGCAGTCACAAGATAACTTTAAGAAAAATGTGAAATTTTCTTCAGGTTTATACAATGAACACTTAAAAAATCTTTAAGAGAAGGGATTTTAATGGATCTAATTACCTGATATTGCTGTCCTCCATAACATGAGATGTCTCCCCACCATCTCCTTCATAGGACATCATGCTTTCTTCATTGTCCATGCCCATCCGTGTGTTCTCTTGAAGAACATGAGGTTGTTTGGGTCTCACTGCATTGGGCTCCACATCTGAGTCACTGCCACTCTCACTCAGCTGGATAGCTGTGAAATGAACCAGTGTTTGGTCACGAACTGCCAGGTTTGTCCTGTCACTCACATACCCACTGTCTGTGTTTAAAGGCTGCAGTATTGACTGTAAGGAATGTTTACAAAGTCGTGTCTCCACAAGGCAGCAGAAAAGGTATCTGGGAGGTGACACCACCTACTGAATGCCCAATTCTGATGTTATTCCAAAGCAATCTCATTACCAACATTACTCAAAAAGGCCTTATGTCTTGTCTACTCTGAAAAATTCCCCCTCAATAATTTTCAGAAGTCATTGCTAAATACCACTATATGCATGTTTGTATTAAAGCACAGAAACAGTCTGAATAACCTCTGTACACCTCTTCTTGTTCGTGATAACATTGCTTTAACATTAGATTTTACATTTAACATTGACAACCCTATTTCATATCAAAATAATTGTACTTTTACTAAACTACCCATTCCTGGCTCTGCATACCAAATCACACTTAGAATGTTTTCAGAACCATTGCAGTTTCACTTTATGAAATACAATCAACAAGATCTGTCATAACTCTGTTTACATGTGTGTCTGTACTTACAGCATTCCTATTCCACTTTTGTTTTCAATCCCATTTGTGTTCACCCAGTTTCCTCATCTTGTCCCTTTGGTCTCTGCTCTCTACTGCATGTTTTTGTGATGGAAGCATGAGAGCAGCTGGGTTAATGGACAATCAGATAAGGACACTTACATGAGAAAGGATTATCTCCCTCTTCATCACTCCCATCATCATCATCCTCTCCATCAGACATAAGCAAGTCTTCATAGAGGACACTGGCCTGGGGCTGCTGGGTTGATCCTTCTTCTTCATCAGCAAGGTCACCATCTGCATCTTCAACTTCCTGGGCCACACAAACAGGGATGGTGAAGATCCAGCAGCATGCTGCCATTTCTATCATAGATTTCCCACTCTGTTCACTCTGAAGCATTCCCTCATTTCACAGTGCTGACTTTTCCAAACTGCATTTCAGAGCTTGTCTCAGGGCAGCAGACACAACAGACAACCCTGTAAGTCAGCACACACACTGTGGGCTGGGATTTCTGTAGATATACTCACTGGGGCTGGAGTCTTAGGCTTGCCATCATCATCCTCATCAAATCCTTCAATATCCACGTCAGAGTCTTCCTCGCCCAGCCTGCCCCGCCCCTGGCGCATCTGCACAGAACACAAACAGCAATGGCACTGAGGAGGGCACTGGGCATCACCCAGGGGTGAGAGGGACACCTGGGCCACACAGGTGGGTGTGGGAGTACAGGAAGGGAAAGACAGAAAGGAAAATATCCATGTATCACTCTCAGAGCAAGGATCCTTTTTCTCTCTATTGCAAGATCAGAGAGCACAGTCTCCACACATGTACCTGATGTGCTCATCCTTGAATTGGGAATCTCCAGCCCTATAGCACCAGAGTTCCTTGTTTAACTAGTTATTTCTGGAAAATAGCACAAGGTTGTAAAAAAAGTGCTTATTTTCATAATGTATTTTAAAAGCATACAGCATTTTCCTCAAATCTTTTCCTATCCTTCTCTTCCTGTTCTTCACACAGTCCCCAAGAGTCCAAGATAAAGAGGACATGCAGATTTTGTCCCAAAGACTATAAATTTCTACAGAAATCTTGAAGACTTCCAAATCTAGAAGGCATTCACAAAGCTACAGTATGGTGGCTACAATACCACACAGAACTATTCATAACCAATCTCTGTTTGCCTGCATTGTTCAGAATAGCTCTCATCAGTCTTTCTTGTACCACCTTCAGTCTTGTGGCTCCTCACCTTCTTCATTCTCCTGGTAATTTATTTTCATGGTCCTGTTACTGCATATCCTTCTGCTATTCCCTCCCCTTCAACTTTTTATTTTGGGGTTTTTTTTGGTTTTTTTTGTTTGTTTGTTTGTTTGTTTGTTTGTTGTTTTTTGTTTTTGTTTTAATACAGAATAAAGACTAAGGAAAAATATTCTGTGGTTACTGTAACAAGTTCATTTATAATGATTTAATCCGTTTAACCTGTCTGCTTTTTTTTCCCTTTTTTAACTGCAAGGTATCTACAGTGGCAACCATTGCTTTCAAGCTCCTAATTGTCACTGAATGCAACCATAATAATCTAATTATGATCTTCTGAATCTGCAGAATATCCTTCATCATTTCCCAATTCAGAATTAGCAAGGGATTGCATATTAACCCTCAGAAGCATGAGTCACCAGGTTTCTACTTCCAGAAGTAGTGAAGCAAACAAATACCTGGCCTTAGGCAGATTCTTTGGCAGTTTTTGATTCTGTATTCTTTGTTTTGCAGTGCCTCAATTCCCAGCTCACCTTAATTTTTTTTTACTTTTGCCTCAGAGAAGTCAAAAGGAAGAAAATATCATAACTTTTGGAAGATACTCCCTTCTCTGCTTAAAAACCTGATCTTTGTCACCTGTTTCCTACAAAGTCATTGCCTCCTTTTAGTAATTTGCTCATATAAGACAACTCCCCAACCAGATGAGAAAATGGAGGATTCTGACCTGAGTTTCTCGCTTCCCTGTGGTAGTGATGGGAGTGTCCATAGCAGACAAATTGCTTTCATCTTGATAGAATGAAGCACCATGGGACACACTGAGGGAAGTGCTGGTATCATACAAATCTGGTGGCTAAAGTATAGGTGGAAACAGGAGACAGAACATTCTCAGGCACTGAACTGAGACTGGAACAGTATCTTGAGAGGCAAGACTGGGATTTCAGACTAAATGCATCTTTTTGGCATGGTCTTCATATTATTACACACTGTTTAATCAAAATCAGATAATTATTTTTAAAGAACTAATGGGGTAAATGCAATGCCTCACAACCTCAGCTTTGAAGTTTGCCAAACAGCATATTTTAAAACAGAAATCAGTACTTCTATACAGTGCTATTCTACAGGGGCCAAAATTACAAATGGGCTCCAAAAGAATTAAATAAATTTATAGAGAGTAGACCTCTCTGCAGCTCATGAATACAATGTTCCAGGTGCAACACCAGTTTAAGGTGCCTGAACAACCAATTCCCAGAAGCAGAGGATTTTGCTGTAAAAATTATAACTGCATGTTTGCATCCACCTACTTCTGTTCCCTGCCAGAGACAGGAGACTTGATTACATCAACCTTTGGTCTGACTCAGCATGGCCCTTTTCATTTACTGTGTTGCAGCCCCAAATGCTCCAACCAGAACTGGGAAAATTCTAGCACATATGAAACAGCAAAGCTTCAGCTCCCAATCAGTCCTATGTAAATCACTGTCTCCACCCCTAAAGCTGACACAAGCAAGAAAAAGGGAACTTGGATGAAGTGTTCCAACAGCCAACCTGCAGTGTGCATGCAGATTGACTGCTGAAGAGTTAATGAGGAGCTACATAGTAGGATTTTGATAAAATTCACTTATAATACACAGTTCATAGATCATGACAATACTGAAAGTCTTAAGAACAACAGCAATAATTCTTAAGTTAGGCAAAACAGGCTTCCTAAGAATTTAAACAGGTGTGTAAAGCAGATAGCTCTCAGCTGTATTTGCTTTTTGTATCCTGGAGGCCAAAGTCTGAAGACACATATAGGGAGATAAATGTTGGCTGTCACAACTGCATTTAAATAAAGGAGACTAAAGCCAAGCAATCTCCAGCAGACCTGCTGTCTGTGACAAGTTTGGGAGTGTGGGAAGTGGGACTGTGCCTCCAGCCAAGGAGCAGAGGGAAAGGGTGCCCTTCAGATGACAAGTTCAAGGGAGAAGCTCAGAGAGCTCTTTCCTTTTACCAAGGACAGTTCCCTGCTCAGGCCTCCTTCCCCCTCTTCTCATCACCAGCATGGAGTAAAATCAGCCCAAGTAACATTGCTCTTGGGAAGGAAACCATCAGGTAAGAGAATGGCATTTTTGTCCCTTGCTCTGATGCATTGGGATCACCACTGATGCCCTTTAATTCTGTAAATATGTCAACAAATAGTTTCAGGAACTCATCTCCAAAGACTCTTGCAGCCCAATACTTCCTATTGGCAGGAAGGCCTTTTTCCATGATACTCAATTTCAGTATTCCCAGTCTGCTGAATTTAATAATTCCTAGAAATCACTTTCTACCTTCCTAAAATGCTACCAAATTTTGGGTATTTTTGTGGGGAGAAATGGATGGGAGGGTGTTATATATTGCCCCAAACCCAACTGTGTCCTGCTATCCTGGCTCAGCCATACAGTCTTTGTATACTTCTTGCCTAAACAAATTTTAAACTCATTTTTCTCTAAAAAATAATCTTCATAAGTTGTTCCTGAACTTCAAACTCTTCTTTTCTGCTCTGATTTGGCTAAAATTAAATGCAACTTTCCAGATGTAATTACATCATACTTGCACAGAATTGAAAAATTATTGGTCTACAACTGGGATGAACAACTGCAAAGAAAGGTTTGATTAGTCTTCCTATACTACAAAATTTGCATTTTATCATTCAATTATCAACACAGAGATCTTTACCAGGGCCTATGAACTTTCCCAAATAAACAAAAGGCACATCTCAGACACTAGGATGACATTCCCTGCTTTCCTAGGCAATTCCAAAGTTAATTTTCGTTTTCATTAATTCATTTGTCATTTCTGGTGAAAGTTTCTCACTGATGTTTTCAAAAACAACCAACCATCCAAGATAAGAATTACTATTTTTTAAAAAGTCTAAGTAGCTTACAAGTCTTTGCCAAACAGTAAACAATGAAAAGAAGCCTGGCATGAACTTGCTCTGTAACACATAAAAAATACCTGACACACACAACTGTCTGCTATAAAATAATGATAAAGGTTAAAAACCATTATTTTCCACTAGAACAGAGATGTAAAGAATCCCAGCAATGACAGCACAGTCTGACTTTGCTGACCATATTAGGCAGTTTCTTTACCCACAGCAATGAGCCTTTCCAACAATATCACTACCAAACAGTTTCCTGGATTCCTCTCAGCACTACATCCATGTTTTGTCCTCATGTTCTCCTTACCTGTCCACTGCTTGACTTCTGAGGGTTTCTAAATGTTACACTTGCACAGTCCTCAGCCTTCCAACCAACACTCAGCTGTACCTGACTGTACACAGCTCATCTTTAGACCAGTTTTACTACTTGCTTGGGAAATGTCTCTGTCTTAGGTATCTCACTCTCTGAAGCAGCAGAACTGCTTCTTACATTTATTCTTAAAAAGTAAGGATTAGCACACCATCCAACAAGATACTAAAAGACAGATGGAGAACACAAAATAAAGAGGAAAATTGGGATCAAACACTCAGGAGATAGAAACTAAAAGAAAGTGAAAGCCTTGCTTGGTCACTTGCCTGTGGAGTGTAGGGACCAGGGGTCATAGGATCAAGACTTTCCAGATCTGCCTCCTCCAGTGCTGCTTCCTTTGCAGTAGAGATGTCTCTCTCGAGTTGAGTCAGGTGCTCATCATACTAAGAACAAAAATGCTTGCTAAGGTTGCAGAACAGAAAATTCAAACTGTAAATATTCCAGTAAAGTTGTCCACATACCTCAGCTAAAGTCTGGTAACAGATGTTTACAATCTCCTGGGCTGTTTTTGTGTACTGGCTGTCTGACCCTACAGTAAGAAACAAATCTCTTTAGACATTCTGGTGTTTTTTCAATTCCAGATGCCGAGACAACAAGACAGGTTTTGGTTACACAGGCCCCTAAATCCCAACTCCTGATGTGAGGAGAAATACAAAGCAGGGCTCACATTTGGCTAAAATAGTTTGTTCCAGCATTAAAAGTATGATATAGGACCGTCTCAAGGAAATTCCCAGAAACAAATCATTGGATCTGAAATGTGTACTGAGCAAGCAGAACATCCTCCTCAAATGTAACTGCCCCATTCTGCACCAGATGGTAATAAAGCTTAATGTGACAGTGAAAACAGCACTGTTTAAGCATCTCTTTCCTCAGGAAAGGAGAACAATCATCAATTCCATGATTCACAGCCTCGAGCCTCAACACACTTTGGCAGTACAGGTGCCCAGATGAATTAATTTAAGTACAAAAGGCAGCTGAAGCCTTATTTCCACCACCTACCATTGTACTTAATGCTGTTGGCAAGGATGAGGTTAACATCATCCAGGAAAGTCTCCCTGTTCTGGTATTTGTGTTTGGAGATATTCTGGAAGAGAATTGTCACCCTGTAAGTGATCAAGACTAAACACCAAGTCTACACAAGAGACTGCTCAGCTCAAGCCACACACCTTGCGGATGGTCTCCAGATCCATCGGATTAGCAATCACCTTGTAATAATCAGGAACAAACTTTTTGTTAACTGGATGGTGAAAGGGCCAAGACTGAAAGAAAAAAATAAGAAAACACAAAGTTTAGAAAGTGTCTGTGTAGAATTTTCTACAGTTTGAGCTACAAATGTCATAAAACAAGTCTCCAGAACTGATTAACTCTCCAAATGTATTTAAGGTATTTATAACAAAACCTCTTGAATCCAATCATTTAAATTCAGGAGGGGCACTGAGAAAAGATCTACCAGCTGGATTTTTAACTAGGCCTGTTGATATCTATTCAGCAGTAGGAACATATAATACAAAATAATAATTTTACAGAGGACTTTTCTATTTAGTATCACTGTTTTCTTCTCAACAAGATCAGCACATTTTGCACATCATGCACTCAAGCTACGTACATCTGGAACTGCCATCATCTTTTGAGTCACAATGTTATCCAAAATGAAGGAAAAGGCCACTTGATCATCATCATCCAGGAGAGGATTAATTGCTTTTTCTAATCGAGCCAGTTTATCTTCCTTCTGCAAAAGAAGTAGGGAACATCAGGGGCTGACCCTAAACTAAGAACTGAACTATCACGATACTCTGTCCCAGAGAGACTCCCATGCACCTTTTTATAAAAACACTTTTAACTAACAAGGGGCAATAGCCAATATATAAACCTATAGATAAGATAAAGTAACTAGAATAAGGAATAAGCATCTGTTGTTTTCAGAAAAGCTCCCATGGGAACTGTTTAAAATGGTAAAAATCCAGATATCTTCTAGGGTAGGAGGAAGAACTCCCTTAATTTTCTACTGCTTTCCCTAAACCCCTGTGTTTTGCCTATGCACATTCTCTATTCTCACAGTCTTCAACCACCCCTGACTATCCCTCCCCCTCCATTCTGACCACAACTCAATCACAGAACTTGCCTCTTTTAGCTTTTCATCACACAGGTCGAGCATGGACTGGGATATCTGTGTCAGTGAGTGCTTTGGCCCTGCAAACACACACAACAAGTGCAGCTTGATTAAAAAGGCCCATGTCACAATATGATTTAACTTTACTCCTAAAGCATCACTGATTATATTTCTGGCAGAGGTAGGAGTATAAACTCAAGTATATTCTCAATACATACAATTATTCAAGTTCAACATGCATTTTATATGAGAAAAAATTTCTTTGCAGTAAATAACATTCCTGGCACACATTCTGGTAAAGTTTGGAAACCCTTTGGAAAGCAGCTGTGCCTGTGGCAGGCTGGCCTCCAAGCCCTCCCCCTTTGCCAAATATTCACAGTATAAATCATGAAATTTCTGTTTCCTTCACTAAGTCCAGTCAGTGAAGCAGAACTGCTAAGGAAGGCAATATGGATATTTAATGAATATTCAAAAACCCACAGCTTTAAATAATTTCAGGATTCCTCAGACATGGAAATAAACATTTGCAAGAGAACTATGAAAAAAAAGGATCTTATTCATTAGGATAAATCAGGAATTTAACTTTCAAAATAATAAAGGAAACAGCAAACACACAAACCCAGTGCTGTTGGTGTCACCCTCAATACTGCACAGCCTAGACAGACTCAGTGCAGCTGGGAGGTTCTTCTGTCAAATTGGTATATTTTGGACAAAGACCTTTCTATCAACAGTCAGACTAAAGCTCACCCCCAATGAATCAGCAGTTTTCCCCAGCAGATACATGCTCTACCACAGAATCTATGCTTTTATTTTAAAGTAGCTTTCTTTCATTTTTTTTTTAAATGAGTTTCCTGACCCTCCCAAATGGGAAAAAAAGTTTATTACAACTAAGAATCAAATTATGCAAAATCATGACAGCAAATTCTTCTCAAGGCACTGGCTTCAATGGTTGTTAACTATTCCTATTTGCATTGAAAGATTCATTCAATAAAGCACAACAATGTAATCTACTGAAACAATGTTTTGCTTAGCTATGAAGGAGGCAGGCAGGACTTGAAACACACAGAGATCTTCAATTATTGAGTTACCCCAAGACACAGACCCATAACTGAATTTCAATTACCACATTACAGTCATCATTTAGTTGTTGCTACATGCTGGAATTAATTTCTTTCTTATTTATTAATTAGTTCATTAACATTAATATAATCTTTCAGGTATACCTGGAAAAATATACGTTCACTACTGTCATCTAGCAGTGAATTTGCTCTGCTTTTGTTGACTCTAAATGTTCCACAACTATCCATGCACAATGTATTAGCAGAAACAAGATTTCCCTGTGTTTTTACCATTGTATGTGGCACTGTTCTTCACAATGAGCTCCAGGTGCTCCCTGAACTCCTCCCGGGATGGGTACTGCCTCTTACGGACGTTTTCACGCAGGGTCTGCAAATCCATGGGCCGGGTAATGATCTTATAATAATCTTTCACAACTTTTGGATTTACAGGCGTGTGAAAGGGGTATGTCTGAGGAGGAAAAAAACCAGATGTTTTTTAGCACAGTACTGGCACAGCTAATCTCAGTTTAACCTCCCCAGTTAAACAGGCACTAATGTATAAAACTTTTACACAAACAGTTCCTTAACTGCACCATGGAAAACTAAATAAGTCAACCCCACGACAGCAAACACTTTGTTCTACACAATATTCTCCTATATCATTATAAGAAAGGAAATCTCACAGAGAATTCTCAGATTATATTTTCAACTGCAGCACAAAAGTCAAGAAACTGAACTTTAAAATTCTCATTTCAACTCAATTCTTCCATTTAATCTTTTGATTTTGCAAGTTTCTGGAAAAGTCTGATCAGAAAAGAGTGAAGTACAGATCTTCTCCAGTGCCATATATATAAAAGCATTACACACTGCTACATTTCATGCATCTTGTGCTGGCTTTGTTGAAAAAAATAATTAAAAATCACCTATGAGCTTTGAACATGTATCCACAAAAAACTAGCCAAACTCTGGTGTCTACAACAGATACCCTACTTCAACCATATTGCTTGAGATGCAGGATTTGGATGTCATAGCCTAAACTTACATTGGGAAGATCCCTGATGTCGTTGATGATGCCCTCCAAGATGGATGAGAGTGTCACCATGGGATCTGTTCGCCGCCGATGGATGGATTTATGGGGACGCTGGAGAAATGAGAGGCAGAAAAATGAAGGCAGTTCCAAGATGCAAAACATTTACTCACAGACCCTAGATAATTTAGCTTATTAATTTTCTGGGCAGGCACGAGGAGGTTGCACAGGAGCAGTTAAGGGCCTGACCAGTTGGTACAAACACAAAGGGAGGTGCTGCAATCAGCTCACTCACATTGAGATAATCACAGTGCACCGTTGTCCCTACGCGACGCTTCTTCTTGGGAGGAAGCTGCTGCTTAGGAAACTTCAGAACCAGGGATTTCCTGCGAACCTCATCAGCACTAGGCACAAACAAAAAAAGCACAATACTTCCTCCAGCCCTCATGTGAATCAATTTGTCCCCCAGTACTGGCTGTGGTTCCACGTGTCCTGATACCAAACGCACAACTGAAATATTGTAATAACAGGTTTATAAAGCCCTGTCACTTTATTCCTGTGACTAATATACATATGAGTATTCTGTATTAAAGTCTACATTGTTTATTCTTACTATCCCCACCTGTTTCTCTGTTTTTCCCTTACCTCTCAATCAGTTGTTTGCCCAGGACAATTTTAGTTCCTTCAACTTTGATGAGCTCTTCATTGTCATTGTGAATGACTGTTTTTTCCAGCTCTTCCTCCTGCTCCTCTGTCATTGCAACAGGATTAGAAGGTGGGGCATTTGTTTGGTAGTAAAGAGGACAGAACTTATTAGTCCTCATGTGCCCAATTGCACCACATGCTCCACATTTCAGCTGCAAAAATAGAAGGTGACACATCAGAATTCATATATGGGCTCCTAGTTTTGAGGCAAAGCATCATTAAAATCCCCCAGTGAGATCTTTAGTACATCACTAGAACAAAAAACTTCTCCAGTAGCCAAAACCTATATGGATATGCTTACTTTCAAGTCTGGACGCTCCTTCATTTTCTTGGGCTTCTTTTCTGGAGGGCCCTTGAGTTTCTCTTTCTCTTGGTTCCGCTTTAGCCGCCGTAGCTGTTCCTGGATCCTGCGCCGCTCCTTCCGCATCTCCTCACGGTGCTGCTCATCAAACAGAGCAAACTTCCGTCTGGGTGGGGGAAAAACAATGCAGTTTTCCAGCCTAGTTCATGATTTGCCAGATACTCTTCTGATAGTCAATCACAGCACAAAGTTTGTGCCACTCTCCAAATGAACAGCCATTAAACCTCTATTCCTCCACAATTACAGTGCCAGGCTTCTACGCTCCATTCCACATTCTGTCACTCTACCAACGGAATGGAGTAAGCCTGTAGCAGAGAGAGCAGGAGGAGCTGAGAAGGCCTTACATGAACTCCTCGTCCTTGGTGGTGCGGATGCGGCAGTAGGCGTCGATGACGGCGGGTTTCCGCACCGTCTCGCACCGCACGTATTCCTTCCCGTCCTCGTCCCTGAACGTGCGGTAGATCTTGAGGCGGCGGCCGGTGGCAGAGGAATTCAGGCTGGTCACAGAGGCGGTGTCATCATCCTTGTGAGAGTTTGCTGAGGCTGCTGAAGCTGTCGCCACAAAAAAAAAAATTCTTTACTTGCTTCTAATTTTTTTCCAAACTGTAGAAATATAATTGTTTAAATACAGCAGATAGTTTTGGCTTAAAAACTTCCAAGACACACACACACATTCAAGAAAAACTAATAGAAGTCTTTCCCTTGCTTGCTCATGTTCTCTGATCATGGCATGAAATCAAGCTGAAACAAAGATACCTAATTAACCACACAGATCATAAAGCCAGAGGGAACAGTCACAGTCAACATGGAGCTACAGGTGCAGCCTGCAATGCAATTGCATTCTGGCCCTGCAGATGGATTAGTTACAGTGCTTTTCATCATAGCTGTGGTTATCTGGCAGAAACTGAGGGTCAAGAATTATCCAGTTTTCCAAGGACTGCTCCAACCAGTGACCACAGAATGTTTTCATCACCATTCATAACGCAGGTTGAGAGGTTTTGTACAAAGTAACACTGGCTATCTTTTCATGAGGTAATAATAACCAAAAATCTTCCACATATCCCTTATAAATTATTCCAGTAACTATTTATTGGTGATTTATTCCCAATTTGAGAATAGATGACAACAACAACAACATTGACTCAGACACAGAGCTCAGCTTTGGTCACACATATTCAACAACTAACAGTGGTCATGGGCACCCTCATGAAGTTCATTCACAGATCAAACATTTTATCAGCCAGTCCAGGACATGTCAAACTCTCTGCTGGATTGCACTTAAAATAAGCACATCTCCAGGAGATCCAAATTTGGCAGCTGCCCAATTTACCTCCAAACACGCTGCCACAGCACACAGTGTAACACACTGCTCTCAGCCTGCAGACTGTGCCTGCTTCACACACAGAACTGTGTGTTTGCAAAAGGTCCAACTACACAACCATAAGAAGGTTGAAGGAACTGTGTGTGAAAACATCTTGAGAAAAATACTGAAAAAACAGTTCCCCTTAACCCACCCTCACTCAAAATAAAAATAAATTTAAAAAAACTTTAGCAGGAAGCAGGAAAGCAGCAGTGACTATCTAAAGAAATACCAGAGTAAGTTTATAGATCAAAATAAACAAAAGATATGAGACAAAGAATACACTTCACATGCACTTTCAGCCACTAAGTGCTCAAGAGAAGGAAGAACCCCTAGAGAGGTAAAAGCCCCAGATAAGCATGTTTATACATTCTCCCTGTAAGGAATCCACACTCTCTTGAAAGGCAGACCAGTGCACTTTGCAGCCTGACATAAATCCCTGCATCCCTTCCCAGGCATAATTCTGGTGGTTACAGTTACTTACACAGCCCCTTTTTGTCTCTTCTGTCCTTTTTGCCCCTGTCTTTGTCATTGCCATTGTCTTCTCCCAGCAGCATCCTTTGCAATTCCTTCCGTTCCTGCTCTTCTCTTTCCCGAGAGAGCTGAGAACTAGTTTTCTTGTTCTGTAACATATTCTCAATGTTCTTTCCCATCTCTTCAAAGTCACTGTCTTCAGCTGAACTGCTATCTGTGTCTGTTGACAGGATCTCAGTGGATTCCAGAACCCTAAAATAGGAGGCATCCTGAAAGTCAGTGAGTGTTGCCCTCCCAATTTAAAAAATATAATCAGTTTGTCACCTTCCCAGAAATACAAAGATAAAAACAATGCAAAAGTTTGAGAATTAATGATACAAATCACTACTACAACAGGTATAATATATTCCCTTCCCAGCCCTTTTTAACCCCCATATCTAAAAGATCAACTGTTTCAAGACAATCTTCTCCAAAGAGTTGATCTCTTCCTCATTAATAACACTTTATTTCCTCATCACTCTCAAGTCTCAGACCAGAACAAGGAATAAAGCATGAATTCTTCTGGCAGTTCTGAAGAATAGGACATAGAATTGGTACCTGCTACCCAAGAGAGAGATGGCATATTGCTCATAACAGAACAAAACAAAACAAAAAAATGAAAGGAAATAAGGTGGTGAACTACTGATGTGTGGAACTGCAGACCATTTCATGTTGTGACTCTGCAACACATTCTACCTTTCCCAAAGGTCTGTGACAGCAAGACACTAAACCTGAAGGTTTCTATTAACAGCCAAAGGCCTCTTTCTTAGTGCTGTATTTCATGGGCCCAACAAGTTGAACCAACATCTGCATCATCACATATCAGCAACCCCAGGCATGCACAGTGCTGGACTCTTGAGGTGGGGACAGGGTGGGGCTCTAGGCTGTGAACATCGGATAAGAACGTACTTATTTTGTAAGTCAAAGATGCGCTGGCACTCTTCTTTGTATCTCTCCTGATGTTCTGCCACAGAGAACCGAGAGCCACGGGCAAATTTGCTCATGGGCCCTTCCCCTGAGCGTGCCTGCTCCGTGGACATGGTACGGACCACATCAATCACTTCCCACCGCGACAGCTTCTTGATCTGGAAAGAGGAAGACAAGGAGTGGCTTTAGAGACACACAGCTGAGGGAGCTGGCTGTGGATCTCAGCTCCTCTCCACACGAGGTCAAAGTGGAAATGTATGTGGCCCTTCCACCATCAGCTGCTAAAGCCATTAGTGAGGTCTGCAGCCTGCTCTGGGCTCACACTCACCTCCTCCTCAGGCACCCCAAATTTCCGCAGAAGCTGTTTGGCATTTTTCAGGGAAAGTCGGCGCAAATCTGCATCTGTGCCAGTCACTGTCTTCTTCACTGGCTGAGGTTCTTTATCATCCTGTTCAGAGGAAGATTCAGCCTTTTAATGTCATAATAGTCTTTCCTAGACCCATTGATATTTCCTCTTCCTTATATCCCTTATTTAGTCCACTTCTCCCACGTGACTTCCCAGCTATTGCTCCTTGGGAACCATACCTTCTGCTGGGTTGGTTTGTTTGGAATCTTGACATAAGAAAATCCTTCCCCACAACCAGTGGGATCTGCAACACCAGTCACTTCTAGGAGGCACTTGCCCTTCATAGCAGCAATGAAGGCTCGTGTGGTGTTCCAGGGAGCCGTGCGCACCTGCCAGTGAGAAAATAAACAATCATAACCCTGTTACAGTCCAAGCTTTTATTTTGGAATTCTTCCAGTCATACTGAGAACTTTTCAACTGACACAATGAGGGTGAATTCCTCTTCTTGATCTTTCAGCTGCCCTGATAACACTTCAATGAATAATCAAAGTGCTAAAGAAGTCACAAAAAGGCAAAAAAGGTAAAAAAAAACTAGTCCTGAAAGGACCTGCAAGAACCATCACCAAAGATAGGTATGAGCTACCAGCAGAAGTTCCCAGGAAAGTTGTGTGAACATTTCAACCACTGAATCTTACTTTCAATATGTCCTTTAAATATAAAACCTCATTTTTCTCCTGCCATTCAAATTTATATACCCGTGTACACACTCATACATCACTCTGATGATACCTCATCGTCAATCTTCATTTGGAAATCCTCTTCATTCTCCTCTTCTGGAGCAAAGAAGGATTTCTCCCCATAACCTGCATCCTGCAGAGAAATATTAGGGAAAAAATGAGAAGCTGAAGTCTTAAAAAGGTTACTGGAGAGAGAACTAGAAGTGTCTCTGTGGAGATTTGCCATGCTGAACAAGCAAACTTCCACAGACAGCTGTTTGCAAGATTCACAGACGTCAAACTGCCCAATATTTTGACAAACTCCATAACTAAACAGTGCACTCAACTTCAAAAAAATAATCAGAGTCTCTTACAGCCACCTGCTGGTTACTTTCTGCTGTAGACTCCAGGTATAAACAGAAGCCCTTTCTTGTACCTTCCCCTTGGTACTTTTGAGCACAGCTCATTCAATATTCAGATAATTAAGAATACAGTGTTTCTCTCTTTAAAACCTAACTCCCCTTTATGCAGCAGCAAAATTAGCAACTGACACAATAGTTAACTTGCCTACTTTATAGCAGAATTAGCTTTTGCAGGAGGTGTTACCTCTCCCAGGGTGTCAGTAATTTGCCTTGGAGCCACACAGGATTTACCTTGAGCCTCTGCTCAGCTGCAATCATGCTGTAATAGGCACAGCACTGCTCTGGGGACACCATGGCTCTGATCTCCTCCTCTGTTGGCAACCTGAAATCCGGCTTCAAAACCCACCAGTTTGAGTCCATCCCTGAAAAATGCACAGATCAAACACTGAGTAGTTTCCCACATGTGCTGGATGACACTGCAGTCCCAGCTTTCATCTGCATGTATTTGCTTGCAAAACACAACACAGCCACACACAGAGGGAAGGGAACGTGTTTGTGTTGTGTCTTTAATGAGCAAATCACTACCCAAAGGGTTATTAAAAATGTCTAAACTGTAGGCACTTCTCACCATCAAGCACACTTATGCCAAAACAAAGTATACATTCTTAAAAATTGGAACAAACAAAAACACCTGTTGGATTACTCTTCAGTTCTACAAGTTTTCAAGAATGGTTTATCAGGGACTGTTGCCTCCTTCTGCTGTGTCTGGAGCCCCAAGAGCAGCAAGGGATGGTGAGCACCAAGACCAAGAGTCTTTCAGTACCTGTGCGTTTGAAGTCAGCGCAGAGCTTCAGCCGCTTGCGGATGCTGCTCTCGGAGTGGGAGGGAAAAGCCTTCTTGATGTCCTCCATGCGGATCCTCCGCGGACGGTCCCGGCTCTTCCAGAAGAGCCGATAGATAAAAACCTACAAAACAAACCCCGTTTGTCCAAAGAAACAATAAACCAACCTGAACACACAGTACAGATGAGTTTCTGGTGACTGCTTCAGATTCACTACTTGAAAAACATTGTTTCTCATAAATTTACTCAGTGAAGTTTTCCAAGCCACGTCTTTTTTGAGAATGTGGTGTGGAAAAAATATTTGTTTGAAAGTTGTTTTATCCCATTAGAAATGTTTGTGCTTTGGCACAGAAATTCTGTGAACAGCAGGGATGTTCCTGCTCTGCAAATACCTCTGGAGTTATAATTTTGAGTTAAATTGATAGCAAACTGCTAGAAATTTTCTCCAAAATCTGAATTTGGGGATAATTCCTGAATGCTCATGGACTGTCCCAAAGCTTAACCACCAGAAGATCTAGAAAATTAAGGAAGACCTATGGAGCAATTCCAATCCTGTTCAATAGCACTGTGATAAAATTCCTTAACTGTTCTTTAGTAAAACCCATCTAAGTGTCATTTTACACAGCACACATTACTTCAAAACTCACTCTATCTTCTTCAGTTTTGCACACTTATATATAATCTTGTGACCTTTTATTCTAATAATAAATATAAATATAAATATAAATATAAATATAAATATAAATATAAATATAAATATAAATATAAATATAAATATAAATAATAATAATAATAATAATAATAATAATAATAATAATAAATAATAATAATAATAATAATAATAATAATAATAATAATAGTAGTAGTATGCCTTTATCATTTACTTATCAGATAGAATCCCATTAAAACAGAAGAGACATGCTATAAATCTTTGGTTAAATGAAAACCAAAATGGTCCGTCTGGTTAACATCCAACTCTTGCAGTGCTCTCACCTCACAAGAAAACAAACAAAAAGGAGTCAGAGCAGGACAATGAGATTCTCAAATCAACACTGTTCACCCAAGGCCCAGGCCTATGGGTCCAAAGACCCTCCAGATCCCCAAATAATCTCTTATCACACACCTGCAGGAAGTCCCTGATATGTGTGTTAGCTCGCTTAGAGTTGGGACCAGGTACTTCATAGAGTGGGCACTCCTGCCCCACCACAAAAATATCCACCAACTCTCGAATGTAGTAGCCTTGTCGTGTCCTGATGATCAGGAAATCTGTTTCAGGCATCTTGTGTAAATAGATGGGAGCCCGGAAAAGATTGTTCTCAAATGCCTGTTAAGAGAAACAAATCAAAGTTCAAAAGTCAGGTTTTGATCACATTTTCTGTGATACAATCTACAAAGATGATCTTAAAAAAACCCCAACACCCCAAGGTTCACTGCAATGGTACACCACCAGTTATATCACAGTATATGTAGATATGTAGGGAATAGTCAAGGATGAAGAACAAAACCTTAAGAAACACTAGAACAAATGCAGGGATTGAAAGGCTCTTTGGACATTTGGAAGTACTTCAGGACCATTAAGGGGGTACTTTCAAAAAAAGACAGAAAGAACATATCAGCAAAAGAGCACAGCCCAACACACAATTAGCATTGTTAGTTCTGTGATGAATCTCTAGGATGAACCTTCACATTACCTTTTTCCTGTAGTACAAAATGGAAGAATTATTGCTGCAGCAAGAGCAGCTAGCATTAACTGAAATCCATTTATATTTACATTTATGGATTATTAGCCAGGTGGTCCTTGTAACATTCTTAATTCCTCTTCCCATCTCAAATGAATATATTTTAACAATAGATAGAGGCTCATAAAAGCAGAAGCCTGTACACCTGACTAGTAACTGGTCTCCAAACACCAGAAGTACAATTCTCAAAAGGTACATATAAAATACTGGACTGTGAGAAATCCATGTTTTCTATCCCCTCCAACACTATGCATTCAAGCAGCTTTGGTTTTCCCCTCAATCCTCTCTAACAATATTTCTATTTGCAAAACAGCAAAAATTCACTTCCTGCAACTCTTGTAACTCCTACAACAATTTTAAAAAGCATACAATAGCGATTAAAAAAAAAAAAAAGCAAGGAACTGAATTACTATCATCATTTAATTACTAATAGTAATTACTATTCCTAGTAAGCAAAGAAACATAAACTGGAACTGAAAAGAAAGCTAGGTTTGTTTTTTTTTGGAAGCTGAGCATTATTTGTGATTGAATAAATAGGGCTTGTAAAAAGTACTCTGCCTATTATGCCACATCCAACTTATCTGTCTTTTAAATGTAAAAACCTCGTTTCTCACCTGCAGTAACTGGCCTGGATGCAGAGAACCCAGGAAGGGAGAAGTGTGACAATAAACAGTCTCTCCATATTTACAGTCTGGAGCTCCTGGATCTTTGCCAGGTTTCTGGAAGGTGCAATGGAGGTGCTGTTAGCTCTCAGCGAGAGGCAGAGGGAAAACACCGTCCAACAGCAGATTCTGCATACTCACCCTTTTGTAGTAATTTTTAATCTTTGTTGCCATGCCAACCTGCATCATCAGAGGGGCGTTCTCCTCACTGTACTCAGCGAGGATGAGATCTCCATCCTTGCCAGTGAGGTCCTGTGGCGTGCGCATGAAGAACATCTCCCCCCCTCCGGAGGCCTGGCGCTCCTGCTCCCTCATCTGCGCCGGGGACAAGGGACAGAGTCAGGAGAACAGCCCATCCCACAGCCAGCAGCCATGGCACACCCAGGAATAACTGCACCTTGGCTTTCTTCTTGATGTGCTTCAGCAGGGGCTGCACAGCGTGGGGCCCGGGCTGGGACAAGGCACCAAAGGAATATTTCTTCAGGGGAGGCCGGTGGAACTGCCGGAGCTTCATGGGACCCATGTGGGTGGGAAAGAAGGGCTGGCGGAGCTCCACGGCGGGGATGGAGTGCTGATACAGAACAACATCTGGGTTAAGAGGGACATGCACCACCTCAAAAGTAAGACCATCCTCCTATCCTGTGAAACCTTAAATAAGAGAGCCCAGGGGTATTTTTAGGTCTCCTAGCAGTAATTGCATTGAAATTCACTTGTCATTATAAATGTTGCCTTTTGACAGAAAAGTGCTTACTTCTATACAAAGATCTTTCCTTTCTGTACAGAGATTACTTCAATTTTACTATTTCAAATGGTACCTAATGATAGGATCTTTTTACTAACTAGGAATTACATCTAAAGCCATTATCCTTATCAGTGGGAGAGAAATTCATTTGGAATTACATAGTTTTCCCATTGCAGAAGATGCTGGAGTCAGATGAGATTTTAGAAGTCACTGAATTCCACAAAGAAGGAAGAAAAAACCACCACCTCCTCACCTAGGACTAGTGAAGCAGTAATTCAAATTCATCAGTAACTAAATTAATCCTATAATACTCAGACTGAGACACACAGTAGCAACAGAAGTACAAACTGCACCTCTTTCTCCCCTCCCACTATTGGTTTACAAAGAACACTATATAATAAGACACCAAACAAAGCATGGCAAGTAGGACACAACAGGATCAAGCAACTAAACCTCAGTTTGGTGGGACAATCAATAAAAAGTTCAAATTCATAATTTTAATTAAACATTAAAAATATCTCTCATGAACACTCAACTGGCCTGCTGTAATCTAAATTCTGTTTTCCTACAAATCCTTAGTCCTACCCTCAGCTAGAAACCTCATACCAAGATACTCAAGCTCTCTCACTCACAGTGAAAACAATTGTGTCTACCTGGATGATGTTGCCTCCAAACGTTCCTCGAAGTCCCTGCTGTTTGGGGTAGTAAAATTCATCATTGGAGAGGTTCCAGGGATCCTTCACCTCTGGCTGAGACATGTTCTAATTCAATTTTAAACACAAGGAGAGAGGTGTCACAAAAAAAAAAAAAAAAAAAGAAAAACCTCACTCCTTCCTCATCATTCCTAACCCTGGAGATGATGCTAAAGCTTATGCTGACCTGCTGTGGTTCTTCCTTGATGACACCTGTTTTTCCCAACAGGATTCTACTCTTCTTCAGAGAAGATTCCTTCTTGTTCTCCTTGGATGGAGAGTTCAAAGTCATCTCTTCCTTTTCATCAGGAATTTCTAAAAGCACAAGTTTACATCCCTACCTTCCCTCTTCAAACCAACATGCATGCAATTCAAATCAAGACAGTCACTCCTAAAACACATCAAGAGTCAGATTAATCACGTTATATTTCACTTTCAAGGCATTAATTTTTGCTTTCCTGCCAGTGCATTTAACTTGCAAGTTGAATATGCACACCACACCAATAAAGGTTATTAGCATTGCCACCTCCTGCCTTAGGCCTTTGACTAGCAAATTAACTTCAACAGCCAGAACAAAGGAAGGCTGCAAGTATTGCCCCAGTCCATTTATTTCCATGACAGTGTGATTATAAACCCCTGCTTTCATTTCCCCTTGTCTTTTCCCACTCAAGTCCAATTCCTGGGTGCCATAAACATACCTAGAATTATGTTTTCATCGTTTGGATCAAGTGTTAAGACAGGGGGATCCAAGTAGGTTTCCATTGCCTGATCATCCCAGATGATATTGTCTTCCCAACGGCCATACACTAACTCTTCATTATCAATTGGGAAAATGGAGTACCAGGGCTTGTCTTCATCCAGGGAAACTGCAACAATCATAAACCTTGAGAATTTTATACACAGCCTTGGCAGAAAACTATTTCAGATTTCATACCCACATCTTACTCCCTCTACCTTCCCCATCTTTCAGGCTTCCTGAGGCAGGGCCTCTAAAAGGCAAAAGAAAACTGATCTTGGAAGCAAAGAAGAAGTAAAGCTCCAAGTTTGAGCTTTACCAAAGCTGAGAAAATTTGCTCTGTTGAAACACAGCCTCCAGAAAGTTTTAGAGCAAACAAGTAGACCTTCTTCCATAGAAATGTGTGTCACATCCTATCATGGGCCATTACCTTGCTGTTCAGGAGCCTTTTCCTTGCACTTTGCTATGCCCAGGACTCCTGCTACGTTGGGTTTCTGTGCTAGAGGAATTGGTGAATTGAGCAAAGAGCCACTGCGGTTCAAACCTAGAGAAAAGGAAAACAAAAGCAAGGTCAGCTTGAGTGGGAGGGTCAGGGGGCACTGCAGTGCCTTAAACCAGGACTGGGGGGTTGCATGGAGAGTGAATTTCAGCCTGATGGACCTACTGCTCATATCCCAAAGAGTGACATGTGTCATTAGAAATGGGAAAGCTTAAAAAAACACACTTCACACAGAGCTGACTGCTGGAGTCTGCAGCCTCCTCAAAAAATCTCCAGTTCACCCACCCAACACCTCAGTGTCTTGTACTCAGAGCTGAACACTAAAGGATTGACACTGGTACCCCATAAAGATCTGACATTCTCATTAATCTTTCCTTGTAGAAGCAGGATAAGATATATCAAACAGAAGACAAACATTCATTCTACGTGAATTTTCAATTTAAAATGCATCCATGTCTAAAAGAAGTCTGAGGCTTGTAAGAATTGTTACTTCCTATCTAGAAAAAACAGAACACCATTTTTAGTTGAGGAGAAACTTCTGAAGACTTTTACATTATTCTTCCAATTAAAAACAAAAGTAAACAAAATTCCACTAGCCTATAAAAAGAGGATATCCTAAGGGTAGCTTTGCTTGATATTAATGTAGATGGATCCAGCATCTGGTATTCCACAGGGAAAGAAGAAAGAGCCAGGATCAGGGTTTTTCTAACAGAAGTGACCTACTCTGTTTTTGGAAAGAAACCAAGTCTCAGAATTCTCAGTGGAGCTGTGATTTTGCCAAAAAGCATTCCCTGACAGGGGGAATTATGTTCTTCATTTGAGACATGCAACTGTACATGTATAATGTTACGAAGTGCTGCAGTTGAGCATGTAATGAGTCAGCTCAACTACAGAGAGTAAAGTCAGTGTCAGACCCCTGGTCACCTTGCTGGGCATTGTAGGCAGTGGCATTTCTGGTCATGCTGGATGGCAGCCAGCCTGCCAAGCTCGCACGCTGTGTCTTAGTCCCTTTGTGCTTGACATCCTCCCCATTCCAGATGACATCATCCTCCCACTGGAGCTGTGTCACCATGAGGAAGTGCTCATCAGCTAGCAGATCATCCTTCTCCTTTGTCGACTCTGCTTCCTGGAAGGGAGTAATAATTGTTGGAAGACCTGACTTGAAAAACATCCTTTTTTAGTAACAGAGGAAAATTCAAAGTCTAGTTTTGCACAACAACCCACCAGCCCATCCCCAGACCCTCACTGTGCAGCAATGCCCACATCCATCTCCCCACTTTGCCCCACGGTTCCCCTCTCACCCCCTCCTCTGTGTGTCCTTTAGGCTCCTGCTCGTTCTTCTCCTTCAGCTTGAAGCCGTAGTCGAAGCCGCTGCCGTCCTCGGGGATGCCCAGCATGTCGTACCAGAGCTGGGCGGGGCCGTAGCGCCACTCGGCCACCTTGGGCTTCGTGTCTGTCACCTTGTCTGTGTCACCAGCCGACTGGGAGAACTTCGACTCCACAGGTGCCATCATGGTAATCTGAAGCACAGCAATGGAGGGAATGGTTTCACTGGTGGGGTTATCTAAGTGTCACTAAGAGGTATCTTCCTTCAGAGTTTCCCAGCTTATTCTCATAGAAGAAAAGCATTTCTAAGAAGTTCTTTTCCATACTTAGTAGCTGCCTCAAGATTGTTCTGCAATTAGACTTCCAAGAACAGAGATTTCTTCTTGATACAAAGAGGGTAAGCTCTCCTATTGATCCTGTACCACAGATGCAGCCTTCTCAGTAAGTAGCAACCACCTGAAGTCACTGACTAGTATTTGGAGAAGAGCTGCTGCCCAGCTGGAATACAAGCCAACTCTGTTCTCCACTTTTCTTTTGAGGGAAAAGCTCCTTCCTCTAAAAGTCACTGTCCAATCCACTACTACCCCCAGCACCAGCTGGTGACCCTCTCTAAGTCTCAGATATCCCACCTCATCATCTGAAAGGCACTGCTCAGGAGGGGGAGGAGCAGCAAACTCATACTCCCAAGGAGATTTTCCTTCCACTCCACTGTCAACCACAACTTCACCCTCCTGTATCTGCACTTCCTGGGCCAACTCCCGATGCTTCTTCTTGCGTTTCCTCCGGGCGCTTCGCCAGACCGACGGAACGTTCTTCCCAGGGCCAAAGAGACGCAGGAAACGCAGCACCTGCAGCAGGAAAAAACAAGAGGATCAGGTGAAAACAGACACTGTGGAATGCTTGTCCTCACCTGAAGTAATGCAAGAAAGCACTCTGAAATTCAGAAGCTTGGCCTGTGGTACAATCTCAGTTCCCAATGCAATCAACAATCCCTTGGTTATACTTGAAAAAAAGTTTCTGATCCTTCTATTTGATGGATCCCTCCCTTTCAAAAGGACATATTCTTAATTTCACACACAAAGAAAGCTAGAGGGAAGAAAGACTGCCTTTACATATCAGACATGTGGTAGACAACACCTGGAAATAACTGATTTTCATTCAGAATGATCCACAGTCTTCAGAAAGACAGATGGAAATTGAAGAAGAGTTAATAAAATCACCAGCAAGAGATAAGCTAAAACAGAGTTATATAGAGATTTCTTAAGCAAACAGATAAATAATATCGTCCAGAACTAATACAATTATTTTTATTTCCATTATAATGTAGTTCCCCTACACTGCATACCTCCAAAACCTGCACTAACGGTAATGATAGATTTTCTCCCGTTCCTTCTATGGGTATGATTGCTGGTTTTTAAGCACTTAAATTTCTTTTCTTCTAAGAACTCTTTTAAAGAGGTAAATCATTATTTCTAAATTAACTGACATATTTAGGAAACAGGAACTAGAACCATAGATTTGTAGATACACTCTATTAATGTTCTCTATTAATCTGTTTCACTGATCCCCAAAGGAAATGTTTACATCACCACTCTGTCTACCTCTGTCTATACCCATGCAAACCTTCTTTCCAAAACTCCCACAGATTATTTGTGAACCCTTTATCCAGTTTCAATGACCTGTCATGAAGAGCAAAGGTCTCAGACATAGTCAAGCTGCTAACAGGTTAAATGGACACAAAAGTCTGTTTCTGCACATGCTATTTTAGGAGGTTTCATCCAAAAATACAATGCTATATTAACATGCACACCAACCCATCCTCATAGCAAAATCTACAGGGCTTTAGGCTTTGTCAGCTCTATTGCTCATTAATTAATCATGGAAAGTGCTCAGCATTAATTGCTTGCACTGATTTCTGCACCCACTGGGCACACCCAACACGGAGCGAGGCTCTGACATGATGTGTTGAGCATCACTGATACACAGGAAACATCAAGTTTACAAAAGCCTAGAAAACATTGAGAAGGGAAACTTCTGTGCTAGAATCTCACTACCAATAGACAGTAGTTGGCTATATCATTAAAACATGACATTTAATTATCTAAATTATTCAGTTCCTTACACAAATTCTCTGAGGCACACATAAAACCAAGCTATCTCTGTCCATAACTATCTATTTGGCACCTATAAGCCCATCTTCATTGTCTTTCTCCTCCTACCTTTCCTCTCTTCTCAACAGCTTTAAAACTTCCAAAATAATTACTGAAATCCATAAACTGCATTTTCTATTTGGGAGCATTTAGGAAAGAATTGTAATGAGTTCTCTTTGTGCAAAACCCAACCATTCTTTGAACCAACTTGCTCTGAGGTGATTTCTAATTTATGTTCAGAGCAGCTTCAAGAGAGAAGTGAAGATAGAGACCACAAATTGTTACAGGAAAAGCATGCCAAATTCAGGACAGCATAAAAGGAGGAGCAAATATTTACCAGAAAAGCCAGAAAGCAGACAGATTAGCACTGGATTTTAATCATCTGACAAAAGAATCAAATCAACAGGCCTTTGCTATGGTCAGCAAAACATTCGCACCCTGATTTATAGGACACTTTTTAAAAGATTCCTGCAAATGGCAGGAAAATTATTAGATAAAAAGCAATCTGAAAACAGCAGCACACAGAAACTAAAGAGAGTATTGACTGAGCAAGAACATCTATGTGATTACATACCCTTAAACACTGTACAATGAATATTTAGAGGGCTCACATGACACGAATCTCTTCCACGTATCTCTTACAATACCTTGCCTGGTCGAAATTCTGGGAAGAGCTCTGTAACACTTGGCAACTGTTTGGTAGCATCTCGCTGCATGATTCCTGCAAGAGGAAGTGTGAGATTGCCTTCCTTGGATTCTGCCTGCCTGGCTTCTTGAGGTCCCATCTCTGACTCAGAATCAGAGCTGCTGCTGAAATCCACCTTGTCGGAGGCAGCAGAGGAAGGAGCAATGATGGAGGGCAAAATGATACCGTCTCCATCTTCAGATACTACAATAGAACAAGCACCTCATAAACAAACAGGCCTCCTCCCTCTCCCCTAGTGACACATTTACTGTTTATACCGAGTTATGCAAGAATTAAGCCTGTGCAGATGTTCTAAGTACCATTCCGGTTTAACCTTTCATTTTATCCTAAGCGCTCCAGGTGAGTTCCCCAGCCACAACTGAGAGGATGAGATAAAAAAGCAGTTTCATTGTCAATACAGGTATTTCAACAGTCACTGGAAATATAAAACTACACCCTAGATTTCAGGCAATCCTGCAAAATCACACTCACCTTCAGATGCAGCCTGCAGACCGAGCTTTGGCGACGCGTGGTGAGCAGAACTGCTACACAGCAGTGTTTGCTTCCTTCAGACATTCACATTGCCAGAGAGAAGAAGAAAGCCCTCACTCACCAGTGGCAGCTGCATCCTTTTCATCTTCTTTTTTCCCAGGTACTGGAGGTGGTGGTGGTGGCGGCATCAGCTTGGAATCAATGTCTTCACAGTCAGCATCGTAATCATCCTCATCTTCATCTAACCAGGCAGGAGACAAAAACACGTGTAAACCAGACAATAAAACCAGGCACCCTTCCCATTTATTCTGTCTCAAACTTGATGGCATAGACACCATTCTCATCTTGTAACTAAATGAAAACATTACCAGTTCAACTTCCTGCACAAACTTATTTTTAAGATGTAAATTTTAAAAATAGTGGGAAGGAAGGACAAAAAGAAACTGACAGAAAGATGACTGAAGCACTTAAAATCTATGTGTGTGTATATATTCTGCTATCACATCCTTTTATTCACACTTTGTAGAACAAATAAAGAAAATTTGGGTTAAAAAGTCCAAATCACCTTTATATCTCACTAACTACAGAAAGTCATCAGAAAGGTCAAATGTAAGACACCTTTACAGAATATGCCAAGATGTAACATTTACACCAGCAGCTACTGAAATGGAAAAGCTGCTTATTTTTGAAAGCATATTCTAGGCCAGACAGAGATGTCTGGGATGAACAAAGAACCAAGGTGCAGAAAGTCTTTAAAAAAAAAAAAAATCAAGAGTAAAACAGGAGGGATACTAAGACTGAAGTGACTCCAATGAGGAACTGATTCCTTAAAACAGGAAAACAGCAAGCAGTGGCTTCACCCAGTGAATACAGTTTCAGAAAAGCTGATACTGGGCTCTGGAAGCAAGGAGTGAAAAAGCACAATGCCCAAGAACCCCTCCTACATTGCAGCTCTCTGCAATGCTGATCCCCTTTACCTGGCCTTCGAGCTGGCTGCAGGCTGCCCATCGCCTGCTTGTACCGACGGCTCTCATCTTCTGCCACTTCAGTGATGTCTGAATAATCAACAGCATCCTCTGTGCTCTTAACCCAGCCTAGGAAGGAAACAAAACTTTAATTTATATTAGTTACATCAGACTTCACTATGTACTTATGAAGCCTTTGCTATGCTTCCTTTATTTAAAAGAACAAAACTACCTTATTAACACCTCCCACCAGAGTACTTTTCCCCTCATTCTCATCAAAATCTCTCATAGCTCTAAATTTCTCCTAAAAGATTGATAAGCAACCAACTTAAGCTCAAAGAATCCCTCTCACTCATTAAACTGTTCAACAAGTTCCGAAAGAGGTATTGTAACACTGTGTGCTAAGTAGGCTTCTTTAATAAAATAGACTAAACTTATTCATGAAGGAGAGACGAGTAAAAAAAAAAATACTTTAAAAAAATTAAAGGGGACGAATGCAAAATTGGTCAGGAGCTACTGTGGGATTCTGTTTGGCAAGGTGAAGGCATTTGACAGAGGGCTTCTGACCAGGGAACACTGCGGTATTTATTGCCTGCAGCCCCTGCCGATCCCTGTGCAGTTTGTTCTCTCGGGCAGAGCTGTGTCCCTGCAGCCCCTGCCGATCCCTGTGCAGTTTGCTCTGGGACAGAACAGTGTCCCTGCAGCCCCTGCCGATCCCTGTGCAGTTTGCTCTGGGACAGAACAGTGTCCCTGCAGCCCCTGCCGATCCCTGTGCAGTTTGCTCTGGGACAGAACAGTGTCCCTGCAGCCCCTGCCGATCCCTGTGCAGTTTGTTCTCTCGGGCAGAGCAGTGTCCCTGCAGCCCCTGATGATCCCTGTGCAGTTTGCTCTCTCGGGCAGAGCAGTGTCCCTGCAGCCCCTGCCGATCCCTGTGCAGTTTGTTCTCTCGGGCAGAGCAGTGTCCCTGCAGCCCCTGCCGATCCCTGTGCAGTTTGTTCTCTCGGGCAGAGCTGTGCCCCTGCAGCCCCTCCGCTACCCGAACCCGGCTACGGCAGCGCCGAACCTTCCTCGTCCAGGTGCGCTCCCTCGCTGTCGGCGCTCTCCTCCTCGCTGGCGGTGATCTCGGTGATGAGGTTGCCCAGCCCCAGCACGCCCAGCCCGGCCAGGTGCTTCTTGGATTCCTGGGGAGAGCAGAGCTGGGAGGCTGCGAGCGCCGGGCCGGGCCCCTGCTGGGTGCTGCCCCAGAGCCCGCGCCGAGCGTCCCCGGGACAGCCCGGCTCACTCCAGCAGAGCCCAGGATATCCCGGTAGAACCCGGGTCATCCTGCCTTCACCCCGCATCACTCCCGTCCCTCCTCCCGCAGTGCCTTCCCGGAGCGACACGGCCCTACCTTGTCGAGGACGCTGTCCCCTTCCAGCTGCCCCGCCTCATTGATGTTGCCGAAGAGGAAGCCGGCCAGGGAGAACGGCTCGGCGCGGCCGCCATCCGCCTCCTCCTCGCTCTCCGAGTCCGACATCGCCGCCGCGACGCCGAGCCCGAGCCGGAAGCGGCGGCGGGAGCGGCCCCGGGAGCGGCGGCGCCCACAGCGCCCCCGCGCGGCCCCGCCCCGCGGCGCAGCAAGGAAGCGCAGACGCTCCGCCCTTCCCAAAAATTCCTTTATTGCCTCGAGGAACTGGGTCTGGCTTTCCACAGGAAAGAGCTGCCTTCAGCACAGGTGCGGTACAAACAGCAGGGCGAGTTAATGCGACAGCCAGAGAGGTGAGGAAAGGTTTATTACAATGTAATTATGCATAATTTACTTTAAAAAAATGGAAAAAATTCTTAAAAACTGTTAGATGCAATACAAATTATAGCATAAAATCAAGTTGCCAGTGTATGTATCAGTACCACACTTCACAGTCTTGGGCTCCCACTGCTGATGGGTGTCCTTGCTGCCCACTCTGGACCCGCTGAGATCCATCCACTCCTCGGGGTCAGCCCAAGCAGCACCAAGGTTTCCACAGCGAGGTTTCAGCACCCGGAGACAAAGCCCAGGGAGGTTCTTCTAGTTTAAATTTCATAGAAATAGCTACAGCTGTAAACTGAAGAAAGCACTTCCACATCTAAGCACACCTCACGGATATCCTTTGGACATACAATTCCTGAACTGCTCAGCTTCAGCTGTATTTAAAAAATAACCCAAATAGGTCAGAAATCATTCACAAAGCAAAGGTTAAAATCTGTGTCTTCACAGTGAGTCTCTTCTGTGAATTAAGACATACACATTGCATCTCTATTCAGTCACAAACCAAAGGATCTTGAACCGTTCAGGAAACCCACACTGAGTTTTCTGACCTCCCAAAACAAGACAAAATCCAGCCATGGGATTATGTGAAGTCTGTATTTGTCAATTGCCCACAGAAGAAAAATAAAGCATGGGAGAAACAGAACTGATTGTAAACTGAAGCACTGGACTAATTACAAGAAAAGGCACCAAGAATTCCAGGGGGGGGAAAAAAGGAAGGAGGATCACTAAAGAAGAATGCCCACTGAATGGAAAAGCTCACTGGATTTTCCTGAAGCTCACCCTCATGAAAAGCAGAGGCTGAAGGAAACCAGCTACCAGCCAGGACTTTTACTCCTGTCAGAGAACGACAGAAATACAAAGCATTTAAATAACCAGGTTCTCCAAAGTGAGTAAAAAGTCTTTGATGGTTCAAAGTTCCCTCTGCTCATTTTCAGCTCTATCATGTTATTCTCCTCAGCACTGTTGTGCAATCCATTTACTAAGTAATCTAAGAGGGGATAAGGTGTTCTGGCATAATGTAATCAACAGTGTAACCAAATCAAATAAATTGATTAAGCAGTTGAATTTTATCTCGCTATACTCTTCCAGTTCACTCCAGGATGGCTGCTTGAGCCTACAGAAATGGAGGGGCTGTGCAATAATACTTGCTCACAAGATTTCTTCTCCACAAAATGCTTGTAATTCAGTTAGGAATAACCACAAAAAGACGCAGGATTAAAAGATTTCAGTATGTAAAAAAGTAAAAACTTTCAAAAACAGTAGTAGCTTCAGTACAAAACTGCAAATACATGTAGCCAAAAAAAAAAAAAAAAAAAAGGTAGACTTTCAATTTCAGGCACCTTTTAAGACTAGTTCAAGCATATCACAGACTTTTAAAAGTACATTTCTGAATAAAGCAAAGGTTATGGGCTTGCACCGGGGTCACTAGACAGTTGATTTAGGTCTGACCAGCATTAAAACAAACCATGTGCACTGGCTTAAATAAATACATTTTAAACATGATAAAGTCTATTTACTCAGTTACTGAAATTTACCTACAGAAAATAATCTTGAATTACAAGGCACAGAGTTAATTGTTGCCTGCAAATCCAGCCAACACTAAAGGCCTACAGCTAAAGCAAAGGCAGAACGTGGTAAGTAGAGGTTATCTCAGTGAATTCTCAACACCCTCACAGCCTTCAGGGCAGGAACCACATCTGGAACAGCACTTCCTCTGCAAGTGCAAGAGACACAAAGACACTCCAGGCAATGGCACTTGGTGAAAAAAAACGTGCAGAGTCTGTAGGCTTCTGCAAACATCCTGCAGAATGGGTGTTTTGGTACTGCCTGTGCTCAGCATTTGGAACTCTGTTGGTTCCCTAACCACAGGTACCAGTATTTGGATTAATTGCAGTTTATAATCTGTGGGTTGCAATTGGCTAAAGCAGCACCAAAATGAGCATGCCTCAGATTAAAAAAAACTGCAGTTAGCATCAGCATCAGTTACACCAGCTGAAGAAAGGCACATCCTCTTCAAACAGTAGAACTAGGGCACAAATACCAACATTTCTATCCAAATAGTGGAATTAGGGCACAAATGCAAACGTTTTTATCCACTTGGTACTTTTGCCAGCATCAGATAAAGCAAGGTCAAATTAACACAAGATCCCTAATAGCCTTGTTGATGTATTTTCTGTTATGTTGCTAAAATGAGGCACTTTTTTCTCTGACCAGGGTATACACCAGTGCAGTTTTGCATGTGTGGGAATCACAAGAAAAAGCAAGTTCTGAATGACCAATTGAGACTGCAGCTAGACAAAGACAGCACTGTCAACTTCAGACAACAAAGCCCAGTCCAGCACCAGTGGTTTCACACAAAGTATCTTTGAAGCATGCTGCTTTCATACCACGGAGCTGGAAGGTTGAGTCTAAGGAAGGGCTCATGTGCTCATTCCTCAGCTGGTCCCGGAACCACACATAAAGAACAGTGCACATCCTGAAAATAAAAGCCAGCTGCCACTTACTAGAGCTGCTAAAGAAGGTTAAAAAGTATGTAAATAGAACTGCAGTTAAAAAGAGTTTATAACTGAACATCCAGGAGAGAAAAAAAAACACCCAGGTAATCCTATCCAGTGACTGGCTAACCATTACAGACTGAACTGAAAACAGGAAGGAGCATGGGTTCCTGTAAACAGAACCTCCAAATTTTCTGTCAGTCTTCTCACAGAAAAACAACGAAGGAATTTGTCCTGAAAATTTCAGATGGTGGCCCCGAGAATGTTAGGAATTGAAGCAATTCCTCAAGAGCAAACAGGCTGCTGTCAAGTCTCTGGAATTTATCAAAGGGATTACATGAAAATCTCATTTTGAGAAGTGTCATCCCAAATACCTCAGTCAGCCTGAGAAGGTAACTGTTAAAACTTTATTCTCAGGGTGCAAAGTCTCTTTGGACAGTGAAATAAAATCTCAGTTTAAAGATTATGGAAGACTTGAATCTAAACTACTCTTTCACTTCTCTGCCTCAAAACTATGAAAATCACTCATTTGAGTGAGTCATCATTATTCTAAGTTCCTTATATAAGGAGAAATCAGCTCCTGCTTCTATTAATAAATCATTGCAGGTATTCCCTTGGTCTTGCTCATTGCATTAACCATGCCTAATGCTAATTCTTCATACAATCAACCACAGTTCACTAAAAGGTGAATCTCAATAGTTCAGGCATTTTTGCAAGTAAACAAATTGTTTTCAAGCTTTAAATGGACAAAACAACTGGACAGCCAGACTTCTGTTTGAAAAACAATTCAATCAGTAAATAAAGGATGGGAAAAGCAGCAGCTACACTTAAAGCAAAGTTATCAGAATTTGTGCTTTTCAGCAAATCTAGTAATTGGTGACTATCTAGTAAAGAAGTGTCTTCAAAGAGGTCTCCTCTTTTATTTTCCTCCACTAAAATAATCAAGTGATCCCTGGAGAAGCTGGAGACTGGAACTTTAGAAATAAAGTAGGTATCTGACCTCTCAGTTGGAAAAAAAAAAAACCTGTCCTGTTTCAGTTTCCCTGAAGCAGTAAGACTGCAAGAATATTCATTGTATAAACCATTTCTGCTTAGAGCTGTTAGTGCAAGATGCAAATCTTCAATTTAACTCGTTAAAAAGCCCTCCAAGATTCTAGTCAACTTCCAACATCCACCACCCAAGGCAACTACAACAAGACACATTTTCTTGTGTTCTTCTTTGTCACAGGATACAGAACTGCACGGACAGCTTCAGCAAACACCTCCCGAACACCCTCCTGATTCAATGCCGAGCACTCCAAATATTTGACTGCTCCAATTTGTTTAGCCAGTGAAGTCCCCTGCTGCGGGGTAGTGGGAGCCAAGCTCTGCTCTTTCAACTTTTTAACCGTTTCCAGGTCACTCCTCAAGTCTCTCTTCGTGCCCACTAGAAGGATGGGGACATTTGGACAGTGGTGAGAAACTTCAGGGTGCCATTTGTGCCTCACGTTGGCGTAGGAGGAGGGGCTGCCAATGGAGAAGCAGATGATGAAGACGTTGGTTTGGGGGTAGGAGAGCGTGCGCAGGCGGTCGTACTCCTCCTGGCCCGCAGTGTCCCAGAGATTCAGGCTGACTGTCCGCCCATCCACGGTCATCTGGGCACTGTAGTTGTCAAACACAGTTGGGATGTACTCTTCTGGGAAGGCATTGGTGGTGTAGCTGATGAGGAGACAAGTTTTTCCCACCGCGCCATCTCCGACGACCACACACTTTATGGTCTGCATCCTTCACCCAGAAACAAAGTCCTGCACAAAGCAAGAAGAGAGGGGTTAGGCAAAGCACACCCAGTGGTGGGCACTGTAAAGTTAAGCTCTAGCAAGTGTTTTTAATATAGCTGAGGATTGCTTATCACATTCAGTGTCTCAAGCCACTCTGAAGGGCTCGGGCTAGAAAGACAATAGTGAAATGGAGATGCAATGAGTGGAGAGCTAAGTGACAATTGGCTGCATTCCAACCATGTAAGTACAAATTAGCCAAATTCCCACAGTCTTGCCTTACTGCCGGACTGTTTCCCACAGGCAAAAGGACAAGGCCTTAGAGGCACCTGCAAGTGGAAAGGGATTGTGACCCAGTAACAAGATACTCTGTCGTTTGTAGGTTCACACATCCACCTCTGTAAATACACTCACACTTGCCTACACAGACTGCTACCTAAACAGTTTACCACAAAGAAAGGCTCAAAAGTTACAAATAAAATCAAGATATTAATTTCTGGGCTGCACTGCTACTGTTTACAATAATTCACTACACTCAGATCAATCAGTCCTGAATAAACTACATTATAACAGGACACCAGATAAAAGGTTCAGAAAGTAGCACGTTCAAGAAAAGCTGTTCTTTGGAATCTAACTAGCCATAGAAACCCAGATTAGAATCTATAAAGAATTTTTCTAAAGAAGCCAAGAACAGATTACTCTCACTAATCACTGACAGAACAAATAGGACTTAATAGGCTTGAGTTACTTGGTGTCCTCTAAATAATGAGCATGAGAAAAATACATATCCTAAAAGACCAGCAGTCAAACAGCTTTCCTGGGGAGTTGTTATTCTGGAGATACTTGACATTTAGAGGTTTTCCATATCCTTTTCCTGCTATGTGAAGAGTAGATTTGACAATCAAACAGATACAGTCAAAAACAATCAATTTTAAACTTTCATCATATGAACAGCAAGAAGTTTGAAAATAGGATGGAACTAACTACAAGCAGTCATTTGTTGTACATTTCTTGTGTGCTGGAGCTTCCAATGCTAGCCTGAACAAGAAGGAACTTGCATCTGCCTTCTCAGCCAAATGCCTTTGAGGTACTATCAGTAATCCTCAACTTGCAACCAGCAGGAAAAACCCTGCTTCAAACAGAAGAAAATAGTGGGAAGAACTTTTTAGCAGGGCCTGTTATGATAGGGCATGGGGTAATGGCTTTAAACTAGGAAGAGATTGATTTAGATTAGATATAATGTAGAAGTTATTTGCAGTGAGGGTGGTGAAACACTGGCACAGGTTGCCCAGAGAAACTGTGGCTGCCCCATCCCTGGAAACATGGAAGGCCGGGCTGGATGGGGCCCTGAGCAACCTGATCTCGTTGAAGATGTCCCCACTCACTGCAGGGTGGTTGAACCAGATTACATTCAAAGGTTCCTTCTAACCTAAACTACTTCAATTGCATATTCCAGAAAGATCTCAGCTCCATCACCATCAAAGTACCAAAGGGAATACAGAACTTCAAGACCATCCAAACAAATCAACAATTCATTCCCATTTAAGCCTCAGCTTTGTCTTTTTAGATGAAGTCTTTATCTGCATCCACACTCTCACTGGGAGCACACGTTTCTTCTGAACTAAGTGAAAATAGGTTACCTGAAGCTTTGGCACAAAGCTGCAACAGGCAACTGGAGTGACACTGACTGGTCACTACACCACACAGTGCTTAAGGGAGTATCAGTGTACCTACACAGACACTACAGAAACCCCAAATGGTGAAATGGTAACCCAGAAATTAGTATCTTGATTTTATTCATGGTGGGAAGGAATCACCTTATGCTGCTACTGCTGCCAAAGCCTGGCTGGACTGCAGCACACAGAGCAGGTTTTAAAGCCCACTCTTGCATTTATATCAAATCCCTCATGTACCACAACATGCTGTGCCAGAAACCTTAGTGGAGACCAACACCACTGCTTCCAGAGCAAAGGTTTTTCCCAAACAAACTATCTGTGCAACAGACAACTCATTTTGACCAGTCAGTAACAAGTGACATCACAAGGCTGGCAGAGCTAAGTCAGCAACAAGAGTCTCATGAAGAATGAGATGATACACAAAGCCTTTTCTATGCCCAACCCCAGTTTCTAAAATAAACAAATTGCAAACAAATCTCTCTTTAAAACCCAAGGACCTACGTCTCTTAAATCTCTGTGCACTTCTGTCCAGAGCTCTGCACAGAATGACAGGGTATCCCCAAAGTGCACAAGACTGGCACTGCCTGCAGGGTTCATCACACCAGCACCATCAGGCAACACAGCTTCCAAAATGGATAAACTCCAAACCACCTTTATCCCCGACCATCAGCAGCTCACACAGTCCGATTAAAAACGTCTAATGAAACTGTGTTACTCAAAGATTACTTTGTTGGTGTTTTATCTCAGAGGTTATTAGAGATTTCAATTAGGAAATCGGTCATAAAGTAACAAAAAAAGCCTGAAACATGAATGCTCTTTTCAAGGCACTAATACCTTGAATTACCTCGGATTTTAGAAGAGCAACATTTGCAAGGGGAAACAGCTCCATGCAAATCTGCCAAGGCACTGGGGCAGAGTATTAACTACACAAACACAGCTAAAGAGCTTGCAAGCTTTTAAGTATGATTCTCGGAAGGGCCCCTTTAAAGGAGGTTGCCTGAGCTGAAAGGAATTGTGTGTGGCATATGCAATACAGATAAACAAACACACACCAGGAGACACATTCTTTGTATTGGAACACAAAATTCAGATCAATTAATCAAAAAAAATAAAGAGTAGAAAGAAGGTACTTGACTCCAGAAAACTATGTTGTGAGCAACGGTAGTTTGGTTAAAGATTTATATATGGAAGACAATGAGTTTTTAAATTTAAATCACAGCCAAGCAAACTAATATTACCTCCATCAGGTCTTTTTTATTAAATCCATGTACTTAATAATTCATAATGTATGAAATCTCTAATTATTTTTTAGTAAACAATTTGCCTGCAATAAAATTCTCATAAGATAGTAAAAAGCAGGGGTTCAAATTTGCATGGAAAATTCCTAATTTTTAAGCACCCTTGAAGCTGGCACTACATGCTATCTAAATATAAATATACATTGAAAAAAGAAAAAAAAACCCCATACTCCAAAAACAAAATTACCAACGAATATTACTTAGAGTGGGAAAATTGGTTTAGGGTTGGTTTGAGAATTTTCTTGTGACCACCAAGAATTTTTGGGGAAACTTTAGAAAAACTCCATATACAACAAGTAACAAGAACTGAAAGAGAGAAAAATACAGATTAACACGTCAACACATTAAAAAAACCAGTTTAGAAACAGAAAGCTGGGCACAAGCTTCAAAGCCAAGTTGAAAGGTTACGGAGCAAGAGAAACAAGTGAACAGAAAATCCAAAGTACTGAGAGGTAATCCAGGTTCCTTAGTCCTTGCAGAGAAAGGACTTTTATTATAGTTGAGGTTCTACCAGTTACAGCAGAATGGAAATAATTTTCAAATTAAATAATATTATTTTTAAAAGCAACAAAAAAAACCCAAACCACAAAACAAAACAAAAAAGAAAAGAAAAAAACCCCAAATCACCCCACGCAGAAATGTTGTGCAAGAAATACTTAGATAAGAGTTATTTCTATCTTGTCCATCAATGACTTTGAATTTGAAAACTGGCATTCCCTGTTTGGGTTAGTTTCCTTCTCAGAAGATGCTGCTAAGTCTGACTTCACTGCCTGCACACCTGGCACTTTCTTCTGGAATGTGCAAGATTTCAATCAACATGTCAGGACATCATCTGAAGAGCTGCTCCTGTTCTGACCTAATTAAGCATTTTCTGGTATCATTAACACGGACAGTTTGCTCTCCAGACGAACATTTGCTGGGGAAATTCACTACTTGGAACACACACACAGAGTAACTTCACGTTGCATCAAAATTTTTTTTGTGGTAGAGTTCTTCCCTTCAGTACTCCTGACGGGAAGTCCCTGTCTGCTGAGAGAAGGGAGAATATAGTAACAGAAAACAGAGAAAACAGGAACCCAGATCCTTTTGTAGTTTTCTAGATGTATGCTTTTTATACTTCCTACACTTCTAAAACCTCTTTGCAGAGCTACTACTTAACAGGACACACCTCTGCTTTTCTCTGTTAACATCACATGCTTCTTTGTTAGGTGGATTTTAGCTTTGATATTGCTCTTTGATAAACTCACTCTGAGTTTGTCAGCCCTTCCTCCTCTTTGCAATTTAGCTAGGGCCCCATTTTGGCCAAAACTGAGCAGAAAACTCTCTAGGAGTTCAGCTGAAATCAGCTGTACTTAGCTGGGTCATTCTGCTCAGCCATCAGATTTCATCAAGTCCTTACTGTTTTGGAGAACCAGATACTGCTTTACCAGGGGCAGACAGGAGTTTAGAAATCTAAACAATTTAATTGCTCATCTTTCAGTAGCAAAAACTAGATCAGAGACGATTAAACACGAAGTCAGGCAGGAACTTTCAACAAAGAACTGGGTGGATAGGGCCTTTCTAAATATATCACACCATTCTCACCCATGCAAAGGAGTTAATTCACATGTGCAGCTTACCCACCAGGCATAGCAGGGAAAAGAAAGGGGCTCTCAGCAATGTAATCAAGACTCTGCTACTATCCCACAACAGCTCAGTTTACTCGCCATTGTTTTAGGCAAGTGCCAAAGGGATGGAGAAGTGCCAGGCTTTCAGAATGTGTGCCAAGAAAGAGCAGAAAAAGTTAAATAGGAGACTTCATCCCTCATATCCTTCAGCAATGAATGACCTACTTGGACTTCTCAGTGCCTCTCAAAGTTTTCACACCACTTTCTGCCCTGCCATTTACCTGCGAGAGAAACAAAACTGCAACAGTCTGAGTGGCTGCAGAGAGGGAAAAAAATCCACAAGGGAAGGCAGATTTCAGCAGCACAGCAGGAACTGTGCAGTCCATCAACCACATGAACAACAGAGCTGAGGAAGCTTGCTCTCTCCCAAGCTCTTTGACTACAAATTCAGCTCCCAAGCACATAACAGGAGTGCAATTCTCAATGATTGTTCCTTCAAGCCAATGCTAGAAAGCCTTTCATGCCTTTTGATGCAATAAGTTGTTTTCTAGGAAATAAAAGAAACCTCTCAAAACCTTCCAAATAGTATTTTTAAAACCTCTACCTCTGTCAAATTAGGCTGAAATTGGTTTATTGATTTAAAGTTTGTTTTTTTCCCCAGGGATGAAACACACATAAGCAATATTTCTTAGGAAACTACAGTGAAAATGAAGACTTCTGCATGAGGTATTTGGGCAACTCAGCTACACAGACCTCTTACTAGAGGCACTCATACTCCTAATTTTATAGCAGAGCAATGATATTAGTGACCAAACATCAAACACCTTAAATACTACAAATCCAAGATATAGAATGGATAATTAATATTTCCAAAGAACATTAGCTCATGAAAGAGCTGCACAGCTGATGAAATAACCCTGTGACAAGGTGCAGCTGCACAGCTCCCAGGAACTAAAACCCAAACTTCAGCAGATATCCGGATCCCCAGCATGCAAACGTGACACACATCCTGCCATAATCAAAAGCTGCAGAGTATTAAACTTGGATTTTCCTCCTGTAACCACGTGCAAGGGCATGGGTTAATCAAGACAGGGACCCTTCACAGTTTATTTAAACACAAGTGACCCTTTGATGGCGAGCACAGCAAAGGTGAAGGAACAGGAGCCAGGGCTGCAGGGTGCTGTGCCCACACCAACTCCTGGGTGATACAAACAACTTGCACAGGTCCTGGGGGTCACAGTCAGCTCATAGAAATTTAATAACCATGTCCTTCCCACCTTCCATAGATTCTGACAAGGCCTTAGTCACTACTGTTGGCTAAAAGAAACAAACAGTACCTCAGACATAAGGTTTTGTGGAGAGGCGTTTTAAGCACGTTGCAGGATGAATAACAAATCCAGTTTAAGCATTCTTGATTCCTATTTGAGGTAAAAAAAAAAAAAAAAAAACTGTTAGTATGTTTTCCTATCATCTTTTGTCACCTGGCATTTGCTGGCACTCTCAGTTACAACAAAGCCACTGTTGTACATGAAGGGCAATGTTACACCAGGAAAATCTAAGCTTCTTTCCATGAGAAAAAAACTTTTCATTGGATTGCATTTCTCTGATTCCTCCTCTTCCACCCCCAAATTTCACTGGGGGGCAGGGGGAGGGAGATTTAATAAAAAAAATAAAAACATAAACAAGAATAAACAAAGAAAAAACCAAACAAAACTCAACCAAAAACAAAACCAAAACAATTTCAAACAAAAACTCTCAAATGAAAACAGAAAAACCCAAAACACAGAAACCAAAACAAGCAAACAAACAAACCCCCAAACAAAAACAAACAAAAATGCACTTGCTCAATCAATACCAGTTTTTTCAGAGTTTTGGTATGACTAAGACAGGAGTTAATGCATGCACTCGGTGTGTATTTTATCACGGCTTGTGCACTACAATACTGCAACAATTGCCAATTCTCATTTGCATCAAGTATTGCAATCTAAAATGTGAGCAAAAGTTACCAGAGTCAAGGAGTGTCTCAGCAGTTCATCAAATTTACCCATACAAGCATGCAAAGTAAAAAAATATTTCCTGTAAAGGTACAAATCTTTACGTGACACCAGATTGTGTGAAAATACTTTGGACCCTAAAAGAATCACAGCCTCACCACATAAGCAAATCAAACCACACGCTCAGTTTCCTCCTGCTAATTGCAAACCACATATTTAATTGTTTTCCCAGGATCTCTGTAAAGTTCCTTCTATGAATAATATTTAAAAGCTTTTTAAAATGGAAATACTAATCTAAAATATGTCTCATAATCTTAAGTTCCATGCAGAAAAACCGCTGTGCTGGTGAACAGTGGTTAACTGGCTCCAAAGTATGCCTTCAAGTGATGTATTTTACATCTAACAAGGAAGAGAACGTGAGCTTTTTAAAAATCAAAAAAGGAGCTTGGGGCAAAGAGCTAAAGATGCTGCCACAAGAAGCACTGCACCCCAGCCCAGGACACACGTTGCAAGCATAAGGTAGGCATAAAGAACATTTAAAATTAAAGCATTTAAAGCTTTTTTATAACACAGAGTAATTATGGTGGGAATCACATGTGTTTATAAAGAATAAACAGATACTGATTACTCACTGGTTCCTGAAAAAAAAAACAACAAAAGCAAGACCAGAAAACAACTTGGGGAAAAAACAGAAAGAGAGAAGTCAGAACAAATAAAAAGCAGCACTGTTTCTCGGGGTTTGAGGTTAAGCAGGAGCTCAGTGCAGGTTGTTACAAAACTGAAAGTTCACAGCGCTGCAGAAGAGAACCGCTGAGCTGATGAAGGGGAGCTCCGTGGCAGCTGCTGAGACAATACCTGGCGCACCTCGGAGTGTTTTAGGTCACCACCCCGCACTACTCTTCCCGAGACAGCACTTTGCCAGTTTCTGGAGAATAAATCCAACATCCCTGTCCTCACGTATCCCTCACTCTCAGCAGCGAAGCAACAGAACTTTCCAAAGGTTATCTTATCCTGTGCCAACTTTTTATGGCACTCGCTGGGAGCAGAGGTCGCCTTAAATCTGTGGCGGTGCTCCGGGTAGGGATCGGCACCGCGCTGGCGCCGCAACAGCGCGGCCCAACCTCGGCACCGTGCGGGAGGGAGAGCGCGACCCGCCCTGCCCTGCCCCGCACATCCCCGAGCGGCGACCGGCCCGCTCCCAACCCGTCCCCGGGCCCCGGCCCGCACTCACCGCCCCGCCGCTGCGCAAACCCGGCGGGCACGGAGCAGCCAGCTCGCCACGCGGCTGAGGAGCCCCCGGTTCTGCCGGTTCTGCTCCGCCCGGAGCCGGCCGCGTCCCGGAGGGACAGGTGCCGCCACAGCCTCCCCCGGGCCGGCGGAGGCCGCGGGCCGCGCCCCGCTGTCAGCGCGGGTGGCGGGGCCGGGCCGGAGGATGTTCCGGCACGGCCGGGCGGGAACACACGCGGCCACGCGCGGGGCCCGCCGGGGCCGCTCCCTCGCCGCCCGCCGGGCCCGCCGCACCCCCGCCCGCCCCGCGGGCTCTCCGCGCCCCGCCGCTCCGCTCCGCCCGCCGCCGCCGCCCCCCGCGCTCACCTCCGGCGCGGCCCCGCGGCCGCCGCTGCTCCCCGCGCTCCCGCGACCCGGCCGCGCCCCGCGCCCGCCGCCGCCCGCCGCGCGCACGCGCGCTCCGCGCCGCCGCTCCCCGAGGGGCCGCCAGGGGGCGCCGCGGCGGGCGGAGCGCGGGGAGCGGCCCCGGCCCCGGCCCCGGGCGGGAGGAGCGGAGCATCATCATCCCTTCGGGCCCGGGGCCGCAGTGCTCCGATGGTCCGATACAGCCCCGCCATCCGCCCCCTAAGATCCTGCTGGTGCTAAATTCCTTACTTTGTAATTAGGCGTTGTCCGAATATAGCTTGAGCGAGGGGGTTTTGGTCTGATTTTGAATGATTTTTCAGTTGATTCACTTCAATACCCATAAGCAGAAACACGCACGCGTATCCTTTAACAAGGACAATATATCCTTAATAAAGATAATGCTAGCAGAAAGAAAGAATGGCAAAACCCAACGATTGCTTTTGCTTTCTCTACACAAGACCGTCCGATTAAGTGGCTCTGCGGCAGAAGATTGTTGGGTTTTTCACACGGGTGAACGCTCCGGTGCCCGGCGTGCGCCGCCGCCGCCCCCGCCCCCGTTGCCGGCGCTGAGCCGCGTTACCCGCGGAGATCCCCCGCCCCCGCGGCCCCGCCCGGCCCGGGCGGCACCGGCAGCGCCCGCTGCTCCCCGGGCGGCCTCACGCCTCTGCGGGGCTCTGCAGCAAACGCCGCGGCTCCGCTGGAGCTGCCGGCGGCGGTGACACCCCGTGTCCGCGGTGACACCCCGTGTCCGCAGTCACCGTCTCCGACAGAGCCGCAGGGCGAGGGCAGGAGCTCACATTCAGCTCAGCCCGGGGCTCAGCACCCTCAGAAGCGGCAGGGAAGGCTGTGCGCACCCCCAGAAATGGCAGGGTCACGGAGGGTGCTGGCTCTGAACATCCAGTCCCCAGGGACACCGAGGGGCAGGCACGGGGACTCCTCCTGCTGTACTGCCCCAGGCACACAAGAGGAAGTGACAGAAGGCAGGGTTTGGCCCGCTGATGTTTCTCAAGCGCCCCTCGCGGGTTTCAGAGATCAACCTTTGCTCTGGGCGTTTATTAATTGTCCCTTCCGACCCGGGGAGAGGCCGTGCTGCAGTCTGCACACGGTTCTGGACTGGGTCTGCTCTTGTGGAGCTGGTGCCAAGGTGCCCAGCAGCTCAGGAACCAGCAGCACTCAGCTGATGAAGCACTTGACCATCAGTTACTCGGCGTTACCATATCCGGTGCTCCCATCTCCAGCTCTTCGTATTCCTCCTCCGACCAGCTCAAGCTGTCATCAGAGTCCTCCTCCTGCACAGCCCCAGGCTCCTCTGTGTTTGCAGCTTCCTTCTCTTGCTCACCACAGGACTGTGACTTGCTTTGGGGGAGCTCCAGCCTGGCCCAGGAGCCAGGGCTGGCTTTGCAAAGCGTGATCTCCACCTTGGCTGGGACCATGCTGACAAAGCTCTTCTCTACGTCAATGGTCTAGGGAGAGGGAAAGGTGCAGTGAGCCGGGCAGGGGAGGGCAGGCAGCACACAGCCTTCCCCTTACCAGCAAAACCCTCCCAGAGGAGAAACCTCCTCCTGTGCCAGGAGAAGCCTGGGCTGCAGCTGAGCTGAGCTTCACATTGTTGTGTCTCAGCAGCACCACGGCTCTCGTACCGAGCTCAGGAGAGCTCAGCTCGCCTCAGCCACACTTGCAGCTGCAGCACAGCCTCTCCCCAGCAGCGAGCTGTGCTGAGACACAGCCATACCCACACCTGCCAGCCCTCTGCTGCCTGCAGGCACAGGCAGCACTCACCAGAAATACAGACAAGAAATGCACATGCAGACTCAGCCTCACTGCTGTTCCCCAGCCAGCAGGCAGCTGAGAAATCAGTCCCATTGCTCAGACCACAGCCTGCCTGCAGCTCACAGCAGGGCTGTGCAGGAGACAGGGACCTGCCAGGCCAAAGAACATTTGGGGCAGCCTGGGACCAAACCCAGAACACCCATAGGGCTGGCAGTGACCTCCAGCTCTGACCTTAGCCCTGGATCAGTCAGTGCAGGCACCTCAGCCTCCTCACAACCCCCAAGGCATTTCCCAGCAGAGATGGCCATAAATGCCTGTATCTGGGCAACCCAGCCCAGGATGAAAAGCTCAGACTACCTCACTGAACTGCAGCCCAGCCCCATGCAGACTGCTGGAACAGGGAAATCAAAGCAAACAGGATCTTACCCCCCAGAGCTCCAGTTCCGCCTGGAAAATCTTATTCCCTTCAAAGATGATATGAGCCTCAAGCTGAAAGATAACAGAAAATTATCTGAGAAGATAACACAGCACTGCCAGAGCTCTTTCCCCAGACATGGCAGCTGCCCTTCAGCACCACACTGCATCCCACATCCTGGCTCCAATGTGAGGGTCTGGTGCTCCCCTCAGCAACATTTCACCCCTTTCAGAGCATGACAGGTTCACCTCTGTCACAAGTCAAGGGACTCAAGGCCAGCAAATGCAGCCCTTGAAGCTGAAAGCCAGAGCTGCTGGGCAGAGGCAGCAGTGAAGCCACAGGGCTCTCAGCTCAGGGATGGCAGGTTGGCAGTGTGTAGTAATACTGAACAAGTCTGGGCCATGCTCTGTATTGTATACACAGCCAAACTATATTTAGCTGGTTTTCTCCATATTTTGCTGCTTAGTTGTTTTGCTGCATATTTTGCTGTTTCTTCACACGCTTAACTGTTTTTCTGTATATTTCTTAGTTTGAACCAATGTTTATAACAAGGGATGAGCCATTTTTAAGTGTTTTTCTGCAACTTGTTGAGACCCTTCAAGGCCACTGAAACATAAATTGTGCTAAACTGGGAGAGAAGGAGCTGAAAAACAGAATACCAAAATTAGAAAACCCAAAATTAAGATGGGTAGAAAAGTTCTAAACAACCACCAATCATCATACCTAAAGAGCTCGTGCAAGGCACCAGTCAAGAAATGCGTAATCGCATGGACAGTATTCTTAAAATGTATAACTAGAGCTAAAAAGTAAACAATAAATCAGCTTCTGCATAATCATATCAATTTGCTGTCCAGAAGTCCTGTTTCTCCCACAGCAGTGCTTGTAGCAGCAGGGCAAACAGGCCACCAAGGAGCACCAGGCAGGCAGCTGGCTCCGGGGTGGGCAAGCTCAGGTGGGCACGGCAGTGCCCATCCCCACCCCACTCACCACGGTGTGATTTGCCTTCACGCTGCTGAGGGCAGGCAGGGGGTTCTTGGCATAGACTGTCACCACCACCTGGCTGCTGGTCTGGTGCCAGTCCTGCCGGCACAGCACTGCCTTCTTGTCCTGCGGGGAGAGGAACCCATCAGGCACCACCCAAACGGAGGGGATGTCTGAGCCAGGGGATGCTCCCTTGCAATGCTGCTTTGGGCTGCTTAGTTCAGGTTGGCAGCAGCTCAGCAAGAACAAACTCTGCCTTTTGTGCAGGTTTTTGAGGGGAGATGGTTTGTGCAAAAGTGGGCAGCCTCTGCCACGCTGTCTGTCCCATGCAACATGGGGCATCTGTGTTGTGCTTGGGGTGGCTTCAGGAACTCTAAGGTCAGAGACATCTCCTTCTAGTTCCAAGTTTCATAGTTCTTGACTTGTTATGGCCAAGCTCCTAAGTGCTGTGCACAGTCAGGAAACTCAGCCTGGAGGGCAATGCAGGGGCAGTTTCTGCACATGGATCATGCCACCATGCTGCATTTGGGAGTCAGATAAGCCACAAGTGGCCACATTTCACCTTTGTCCACCTTGCCAGCACCACAGGCACTGACAGGCCTGTGTCCCCACCAGGCTCATTTCTGACCATCACAAGGAGACAGAGCCCCTGCAGCTCTCCACACTGCCAGCCAAATATATTCTCCAGGAGGAGCTCTGGCCCCAGACTCAGGTGACAATTAGCACAAAACATCTGCATCACAACATCACAACTCCTACACTGCAGCCTCCTTTACATTCAGGATATGTTTTCTGCTCCAGAACCAAGAAGAGATTGAGCTCAGAGAGGGTTGCTGGGAGCAGTGCTGACTCAGAAGAACACAATGCACTTTCAGGGTTATCCTGGGCTGCTTTGGTTCAACTTCCCCAGCTCAAGCTTGTTTCCAGTCAAGAACTTTCCTGTTGAAACTTACAGAATTGGGATCTTGTCCCCCACTTCCCTGCCACAACACCATGCTGGTATGTGGATGAAAGCCCTCCTGAGAAGCAGCTGCAGAGGGAAAGCTTCATTAAAGCCACATTCATCTGTCAAAGCCATTGGGTTTTGTGTGGGACTTTTCCTGTGCTAAGACACCTGTCTCTGTGTGGCAGCCTGCAATGCTGGCTATGTTGTGTCCAGGACCAGGTCCTGCCTCACTCAGCTTTCTATTGCACATCTGCCTATTGGGTGTGAGAGCTGACACATCTTGTGAATGCAGAGCAGCATCTTAAAGGCCAGATGGGTGAAGATTAGGTAGTCAAACCCTGTGCAGTCATCTGTCAGCAATTATTAAGACAATTAAATGCAGAAACCTGTGTGAATGCAGAGCAAGGGAAGGAGCACTCATAAATGCCAATAATGCCAATTGCCCTCATGAGTTGCCTCTGCTAAGAGCTCCCTTACCTTCTTTTCTGTCCAGCAGTGACACCCACGGCTGCAGCCTGGTTGCTCCATGAAGGCACTGAAGTCCGTGGTTTTGATTCCACAGCAGCTCCAGTACTTCATCCTGAGGAGAGAAGGGTGACCTGAGTGGGGTCAGGAGCAGGGACCACAGCAGGGTGGGGATGGAGGGGGGATCATAACCCAGAGCTCGCCCTGCCACCTGTCCCCTTGTGGGGTGTCACCCATGACTGCAGTGGCCACTCTGCTGGGACCACATGGCCTTGCCATGCAGCATTTTCAGCCCACGGCAGGGTCAGTTTGCTCTCTGTAAAGGGTTGTTTCTTACCCCTCATGGAAGACAGGAACACCAGGATGAAACGTACAAACTTCTGTGTTACTCTCTGGGCCCTGGTAGATCTGTGGAGAAAGAAGCAGAGGAAAGTTCTGTCTGTGTCTCTGGCACAGGTGTCCATTCCTCAATGCCCATCCATGTAGAGGGCACAGCACAATGCCCAACATCACCCTTTTGGCAGGTCCAGCATCAGTGAAGGCTTACCCTGGGACCATGCCCAGCCAGCAGCCCAGCACTCATCCCTGCTCCCTGCTGGCAGGGCAGCCACCCTGACCCTGCCAGGACCACAGTGTCACCCCTGAGACCCTGTCAGCAGCCCTTCTGTACCCTTCTCCCAAACACAGCCTGCTCCCAGCCCAGGGCTTGGCAACACAGGGACAGTGGGCAAGTTCAGACACCGCAGAAACTCACCCTGAGGTGCCAGAGGTCATCTGTCATTCCTGTCCTTTCCCCTCCTTCCCAGAGCATGTCAGTCTCATGTCCTCACTCACCTCTGGCTTTTTGCTCCCCACTTCCTCACTGCTGCTTTCCAAGCATTTATCCCTGGCACAGCTCAATCCCTCCCACTCATCCTGGAGGCAGGCAGTGCTCCACAAGGCAGCCTCAGGCAAGAGAGAAATTGGGCTGTGCTGCACCACTTCAGTGCAGGTGGGAATTGGTCCACATGCATTTTGCCTACATGTCCAGCCCTGAATATGTGCTATGTTTCACTGCAACCAATCAGCAGCAGTGAAAGACAAATGTACAAACACAAACTGGAAGCCTCTTGCAGGAAGGTAGTTGGGAGGTGACAGAGGTGGCTGCTCCCAGGGTGGGATGAGAATATGGAGCAGGTGGGCACTCCCACCTTCCACCTGCCTGGTACCTGCCCTGAACCTGTGATGCTCCTGGCTGTAGAAGATTCTACTTCCCCTAAAAAAGGCCCCTGGGATTTTATCCCTTAAAACAAAGAAATTCCTAAAGACAGGGGCCTCTTTCCCTTATCAAAACTCCTGTTATCTCTTAAGATTTCTATTGGGTCTTAAAGTGTTACAATAATTGGTCCTTTTCTTACTTAGAATTTTAAGATAATTGGTTACTTTGTAATGTGTAGTTTTTATTGGTTAGAAGTTCAATCCTCTAGAAACCTATAAATACCTTTTGTTGTCTGATGTAATTAGACCGTTGTTGGCAATTCCCCTTCGGAGAAATAAAGTTATCTTCGGAACTGTTGCAACGCGACCTCAAGCCTTTATCCTTTGCTAGCAAGTAGCTGAATGGTTCTGCTACCCAAGTTCTGAGCTATCTGGACTTTGAGTAGCGACCCCGAGGGTTGGAAGGCATCCAGCCCCCCAAAAACAGCTACACCTGGCCACAAGGCACAGGCTGGTAAAGATGCCAGGTACTCACCGCCTTGCAGGCTGCGTTCTTGCACGTGGTGCCAGCTCTCACCTGGGCAGCCTCCTCTCCTGCAAGAGCAGCACAACTTCACCCAGGACACACACCGCCCATGCCTGCCCCCAAATCCTCCCCCAGCCCTCTGCCAGCTCCCCAGCTGAGCACAGACCATCCCAAAGTGCCTCCAAGACACAGTTTTGCAGGTAGCTGGGCACACAGCACTCACTGACTGCACTGAGCCTGCCATGCAAAACTCCATGCTGAACTTGCCATGTGCAACCCCAGTGCCATCCATCAGCTTGTCCTACCTGTACAACTGCTCTCCAGTGTCTTGTCCTCAGAGGACACATTCAGTTTCTCCAGTGCCTGCTCCAGAGACCTGGATACCTTAATTGGCAGCAGCTGTCTTGGCTCATCAGAGCTGGGAAACAGCAGCAAAGGCCAAGTGGGTTTTTCTGTGATTTAAGTGCCATTGCTTCTCCTGAGAGAGCAGCAGGGCAAGTCTTAGCTGAGCCTATCTCACCTTGGTCTTTCCCGCAGCATCTTCTCAGCTGATTTTGGTCCTTGGACAATGAGCTCCTTCACTGGTTTGGCCTTTGGTTCATCTGAGGTCCTCTCTTGGCTGGAAGGCTCAGGGGGCTTCTCCTTGCTGTGAAACCCCTTTGTGCATCCCTGAGCAGAAGAGACAAGTCTGATGACTGCTTTGTCCTCCTCTACCTGGTGGCTGTTCCCAAACCCTGTGAGTGTCCTGAAGAGATGGGCTCTGACCTTGCACTTTGGGAGCAGCACCCTTGCCTGGAGGGTTTGTGCAAGCAGATAGCAAATCCCTGGCTGGCAGGGCAAAAGAGACATCCCCGACACAGGACAGGGGTGGGACAGGACTGGGCAAGGGCCGGAAGGAAAGGATGGAGGAACAGTGGGTGCATTTGGGCTGGCAGGTCACTCACCTTTATGGAGAGGAACTCAGAGAAGTCTGTTGTGCGTTTCTTACAGCAAGACCAGCCCTAGACACCAGGACATGAGAGGCTGGTCAGGTGCGAGCAGTCCTGTGGGCACAAGGTCACTCCCCACAGCTGCAGCCCCAGCTCCTGCCCCACTCACCTTCAGGGCATCGTGGAAAATGGGGACACCTGGGTGATACAGGCAGGAATCTGAAAAGGGAAAACCAGGCAAACACTTTCAGGAGAAGCAATCCTGCCCATGAGCCACCGGCGACAGCAGCAGCTCCAGAGCCAGCTCTGCCATATGGGCTGCCTGTGCTGGGCTGGCATTCCTGTGCTGGGCTTAGCAGCTTGGCTGCAGTGTGGCAGCCGAGGCCACGCTCTGGGAAAGCAGCACACCATCCCCATTCCCATTCCCTCTGGTGCAAGGCACACGAATTCACTCACCCTCGGCGTTGTGCTCGGGATCAAACCTCTGCCCGCAGCCCTTGTTGTAGCACAGCAGTGCCATAGCTCAGGGGTACTGCAGTGTCCTTCCCTCCTTCCACAGAAATCTCATCAGCCTTGTTCCTGTCTGGATCTGTCCTCTGCTTCCCCACTGCCTGCAGCCCAGGCACGGGAGGGAGGTGGCTTTGCCTGTCTTTGGAGGCAGCTGTGGAGGCGGCCGGTAACCCGAGACCAGGCTAAAGATGGACAGGGCAGCTGATGGGGCTTGGCGCCTGTGATATCTCCCCAGGCATTCCTGTGCTGGCCCTGAGCCCAGCAGAGGGAATGGCCACTGCAGGGTGGCCCCACGCCCGGGGTGTGCAGGGCACTGTCCCCGTGCTGCCACCCTGCCAGCCAGCACCGGTCACAGAGGCATCAGCATCACCCCAGCGCTCACACAGGCTTTGAGCAGCCCTGCTCAGAGATCCCTGAACCTGCAGGGAATTCCCAGAGTCACAGGGCAAAAGTGCTGATCTCCCCCAGCCCCAGAAGGCACAGCCACCTGCTAGACATAGGCACCAGCAGACAAAGGCTGTGCATGTGGCCAAGACATCTTTTGATGCTGGTTTTTGTGCAGCCCAGGAGTAACAGAGTGGTCAATGAAAGGTTCTTGGCCAGACGTGAGAAGTAGGACACAGTGATTACATGGGTGGTTATGATTAGATTTATAGCTAATACGGTTTTTAAATATTGCCAGTGCAGTATCTAAACCAAAACTCTACCATTATTAAAAACCATGGTATGTAGAGGAATGGTCCCTCCCATTGAGTCACAAGCTGAAGTGAGACCCTCTCACTTTCTAAACTTCTCAGAGAAATCTCACTGTGGCTCAGTCCACTTAGTCTCAGATTTGGTTAGAGTCTTGCTCTAAAGGAATATAATATTCACAGGTTTGGCTAAAAACATAGAGACTTACAGTCTTTGACCTTGCAGAATTCACAATTCCAAAGTAATAAGGCAACTTTTAGAATTGTACCTCTGTATTTGACCAGATCTTCTAGTCCTTCACTACTCCTCCAATGTGAGTATTCTGTGTGTTCCTTGCATTCTGTCTGGATGGACCCTGCAGGTGTCTCCAAGAGGGACAGGGAGGACAAACACCACCCAGAAGCTCCTGTGTCCTTGGGAGGGCAGTTTGCATGGTTGGCCCAGACTCCAGCAGCATTTCACACACTTTGGCAGGTCGATGTGCACCACAGTCAACCACAAACAGCTCAGCTCTCCCATCTCTGGAATACATTAATCATGCAAGCATTCTGTGAGTTCCTCCTGCAAAACCTGCCTGATGTTTTATCTTAGGACACACCACATTGCCCAACAGAGTGTAGAAAGAGAAGGGAGCACACACAGACTCAGACCTGACTATCTTCCCTTGTTGTCACATCACAGATAAAAATTGTTCCCTGGAAGATCATTGTAATCACAGAAGAACACAAAATGCTACTCGGGTCCCCTGTATGCAGAAGGGGTTTTTTCAGACCCTTGCTCCTCTTCTGGGACTTAAGAGTTTTCATCTATGAACAGGAAACCCTCCTGAGATCAAAGGTTTTACTTAGTTCCTTCTAAGTGTCTTAATCAAATATTTTCTTTGTGCTGTTCCTGTTTGCAGGGACAGCTGTTTCCTGGGTGCTTCCCTGACCTCCTGGAGCACTCAGCATCTGGGGACCATTTCTGTTCAGGAACTGTGGTCGGTATAAGTCCTTGGCACTATCAGACAGTACAAAGAACAAGTCCTGCAGGCAGAAGGGAGTCTGCTCAGGAGGTGAGCCCACAGGGTCTGCCATGGCTGGTGCAACCCTAACTCTGTCCTACAATGTTTGTTTAACTTATTTAATCCCTCTACAAAGCCTGAAGAATTTTCTGTCATCCCAAGGGGATCTCCAGAGTTCAGAGTTAGGGTGAACTATTGCCAGAATTCTGGAGGTTATCAGGGAGAAGACTCCAGATTATTTCACACTGTCCTGCTACTTCACCTCCAGCTCAGTTCTGCCACCCCCACCGTGAGATGGCCCAGCCAGCAGCAACATCAGGCTTTTCCTTATCAGCTCCTCAGCAAGGAGCCAGCCCTGCTGCAGGGGAGGACAGGTATCACTGTCACACCTCCTTATAGCTGGGTCACCTCTGTACAAACCTACACCCACCCAAAAGCTGGGAGGGAAACAGGAGAGCAGTGGGGCACTTGTCACATCAGCATGAGCCACATGGCTCCAAAGCACTGCCTCAGGTCACAACTGACCCAACAGCCCCAAAGGTGGGTAAAAAAATGCTGCTGGCATCCAGAGCCTCTGCTTTGGGGGCACAGGAGCTGGGCAGAGGCCTGTGACAGGGGAATTTGCCATCCTGGGGGCTGAGCAGAGCTATAGTGTTTCAGATCTGCCTGTTCTTTCCACGAGCTGTCAGCAAGGCTGCAGCTGTCACCAACCCCGTGCCAGTGAGAATATGGAGCTCAGGTTACCCTGCACACCTCAGAGGAAATGCCAGCAGGCTGATGTGGCTGACACACATGGCAGAGATAAACAGCAGGTACCCAGGGGACTGAGGCTGTGGCAACTCTGTACTCTGCACCTGAGACAGGAATTGAGCTCCCAGCTGCCAATTAAAAATAGAGCCTGTTTGCTTTGTGTACACTTAATTTCATAAACAACAGATCAAAAAAGGAAGTAGAAAAAACCAGAATAAATTATTCTCAAACCCAGCTTAATGTGTTTGCCCTTGAACAATCAGGGTCAGTGTAAAACAGTCCTGCAAGGTCCTGGGGAGAACATACTGGATACCTCCAGGGAAACAAACCCAGCCCACCCCTGACCCTTCAGTCATTCAGGAGGCTCTGTGGAACTGGAGCAGCATGGAGACACTGCATTTCTAAAGTACAGAGTAATTCCCCCATACAGAAGTCTTGTAAGGTGAAGGAATATCCCTGATAAACATATTACCAATATGTAAGCAGCAGGCAGGATTCATGTTTTATTTATTTGGGCAACAAAGTCTTTCTCAAAAGAACATGTGCTGAGCAATTCTGCAGCAATTCTGCCTGGCCACTCTTCAGATAGCGCTGCTGAGGAATTATGTACCACCTGTCCAAGGGGTCTGCACTGCTTGTGCTCAACCGTTCAGAGAACAGGTTTGAAAAAGACCAGAAAATTACCAGAAATGGGGGTATGGGAAACCTCTCCATTCAAGACCACTGCTTTTCTGCAGCTTGGGTTATTACAGAACCATTGCTGCAACACTTCAGTCTCGTTGGACAATTACAACCTCAAACTGGAACCAGCTACCCAGCTGATAAGGATTTTCTCCCTGTAGTTCAGACATTGTCTTTCTCCAGAGACAGCTCAGTTTCTGTATAGCTGAGTTGCTCTTTTAGGAGTTGATTATTCATTCTGGTGCTCACTCTGAAGGCACTTGCAATATTCCTCATCAAAAAGTGCACTTTAGTCCTCAGCTGGAACCAGTCCAAAAGAAGAGTTCAGACTCCTAAGACTCAATCATGTGTCATTAGCTGGCATCCTGAATCAAAACTTGCTGGCTGAAATACCCTGAACTAGCACTGAGTGTGGGCTTTTAGCAGTTTTCCTTCTGAGGGTCCTGTTGCCTTTATAGCAAGGTCACTGTAAGCTTAGTTAAGGCAGAGTGGCCAAACTGTAGTGAGGGAAAGTGCCCCAAAACCAGTGCTGTGCCTGGCTGAGCTCTTTGCTTTCTTACTCTTTTTACTTACATCTGACCCCAGGTAGCCAAGTCACGACCAAGAGAAAAGAGAACGACGGTTCCTTTTAGCAAGGCCATAGAAAATCACATCTTCCTTCTTCCAGCCCCTAAAGGTAGCTCACTGGAAAAGTAGTTTAGCACATACTATCACTTGCAGCTTTCTATGATATATTACAGCTGCTAGTAAGAGGCACTGTGCCAGGAGAAAAAAAAAGAAATGTTTGTCTACTGTTTTGATATGACAAAATTATCCACATACCAGCTGCATTTTTCAGATTTATCTTTAATTCTTGCAAATGCACTCACTACTGCTGAAGAGGAAGCTGCATAAAGCACAAGTTGTAACTTCTGAAGTCCACAAATGATGGGGGTTTAAAGTTAAGAAATAAATTGCTCATCAGTCCTTGGTGTGATACAAACTGATACTGGAGAACTGCATTTTAAACCAGCTGATCAAATATGACAGCAAAAGGCAACGGTTTCTCCTCATAAGAGTCAAAATATTTCATCAGTCTGCAATTACATAATAGCCAGCACTCTGGAAAGGCATGCAGAGGGAAGCATTCCCTTCTGCACAGTGGCTGAACCTCAGCACAGCAGTGCTGTGAACAGCCCAGCCTCAGGAGCTGCACTTGTTACCTGAAACAGGCAGTGCAAGCACCAACACCAAACCCAAAGTGCTTCCCAGAGCAAGGAATTGCTCTGGAGTGAGGCAGCCTTGCTTGCTCCCAGCTGTAAATTTTGAGCAGTGCTAAATTCCTCCTTCCCTATGATTTTACACAGCCTTTTCTCCCAGGGAAAGACAGTAACCAGACCCATCCTTATCTTACACTTGGTCAGGACTGAGGCAGCAGCAGAGTAAAGCTGTAATTTCACATTTCTCCTCTGACTGCTCAGTAACACACAAGCCAGCTGAGCAGTGGACAGATGAAGGAGATAATACAGACACCTGGATGCAACTTCATGGTTTCCTCCCCTCATATTTCACACTTCAGAATAAAACACTGTACTTACCCAAGAGCTGTGGCACTAGTGAATGCCTGCCAGCCTCATTCCAGACACAAGCTACAAGAACAGATTCATCTTCTACACAGCAACAGAAAAGCTAATTAGCAGTCTCACTTGAGATTTTGCAACAGTGAGCTGTCCTAGCAAATGAGCCAGATTAAAAACATCACCAAACTCTTCATACTTCACAATCAAGCTGATAACCACCACTAGATACCATATCATCTCAGCAAACCAGCTGCTGATGCTTTCAAATGTGGAAAGCAAATTAAGAAAAAGAAACAAAGAGCATTGGCTGCAGCCTCTCTCCCATACATCTTATCATCCCATTCCAGGTTAATTAAAAGCCATCGAAAGATGGGTAAACCAATCAAGGCTCCAGAGAATTATTTTACCTTTCCCTATTTAAAGAGTACCTACAGGACCAAACCTTAATATAAGGTTCTTGCTTAGAATGTTTTCGTCTTTCCTATGATTTCACAATTCTTCAAGGCACCTTCTTATGCTTTCAGGGTGTAACACTTTCTCCCTTCTCCCTTTCCCACCTAAATTTATTTCTAAGCTTTTCCCTTTGCAGTCAACTCTGAGAGTCAGTATGAGACCACAACTCACAGAAGGCTCCTGTCCCTACAGATTCCCTCGTGTATTACACCAGATAAAGCATTACTGCTGCCATCAGTGAGTCCCCTCCTTCCTATCCCAGCACAGGAGTTCTGGAACGTCCCAGCCAAAGGCAACTGCAGCACAGAGCAGAGACAGACAACTCTGTACTCTGCACCTGAGAAAAGAATTGAGCTCCAGGCTCCCAGCGACACATGGACAAGTCTAGCACCTCACCTCTGCAACGACAACAGACACATCCAAGGTGTGTCAGCAGCCCCTTTCTGCATTCTAACCTGCTGACGTTAAAGGTCACATTCCAACACTGTTGGGGGTTAGGTTTCTTTTCTTTTGTTCTTTCTTACCTGTAGAATTTTTCCCATGAGTTGCTGGGAAACACTGACTGCTGGTACTTATAGGTACTTGAGGAAACAAAGGGCTGGCTGGGCTCAGGTAAAAGGAAGGCAGGAAGCAGCTACTGAGAAAGGACACCAGCTCTTGTTGCTTGGGAAAAGAAATTTGCAGTAACCCTGCTCAGAACTTCTGTGGGGTGAGCCTCTGCTCATGAGAGCAGCCACTGACCTGGGACCTTATTAACACCTACCTCACTAAAACAGAGACCTCTCCCCATCTGCTCGTGCTCCCGGGAATCCTGAGCCCCTGTCCGTGCCCTGCCGGGAGCCAGGCTGTCGCTGCCCCAGCCCCGCCGCTGCCCTGCCGGGACATCCCTCAGCTCCAGCTACTGCCGCGGGCTTCTCTGATAAATCCCCTCCACCAGCCCGGGATTTCTGCTCCTTCTGCCGTTCCAGCTCAGTGCTCCTCAGTCCTGCAGGGGCACCGGGATCAACAGCCCCAGGGCTTCATGAAGCAAAAGCAGACTCTCCTTCCATCCCCTTCTCAGGCAAGAAGGCTGTCACAGAGTCCCTGCTTCTGTTTGTTATTAATTCCATAGTTGTTGTTTTGTTTGCCTTGTTATAAAAACTAGTAAAGAACTGTCATTCCTATCCTCATATCCCCTTAATTTCAAAATTACAGTAATTGGGAGGGAGGGGGTTTAAATTCTCCAATCCAAGGGAGGGTCCTGCCTTCCCTAGCAGACAGCTTTCTTTCAAACCGAGACAAACACACAAATAAAACTCGTTCTGTGAGAAGGAAAACTGTTAGAAAATTCTCAGGGGTTGAATACCCTCTGCACAGAGCTATGCAAGAACGATTTTCATAATCTGAAGCTTCATTAAATTCAATCCACATGTAGACATTTGTACTAAAAAAACAGAAGAGACAAGACACCAGATAAAAAAGGCTTAAAATCCACTTTAATAATGCATTCCTGTAACATTCCTCAGACAAACTCAAACTTTTTAGTGGGACAATTACAGTTTGTGTTCAAACAGTTTACACTAAATGAAAAATCTTGTAGTACTCCTACACAAAAGACAGGCAAGGTTAGGATTATACAAACATTTGTTTCAGTTAAGTCTTCAGCATGAGATACAGTATCTTTATCCAATAGATTGTACTTTACTACCAGTAAAAATAAAGAGATACAACACGTTATCAAAAAAATCCATCCAAACAAGAACCTCCCAGCCATTCAGGCTGCACGACTGTTAACTACTTCAAAGAAACAAATGGTCCAGGTAAAAAGAGTAACTAACAAGTTAGGAGGAAAAAAAAAATAGAAATAAGAAACAAACAAAATCTCCCCCAAGTCACTACATGACGGATCACTTGGAGCTATATAAATTTACAAAATCATGGGAGCTGCAAAGTACCCAAATGCTGCCCCAGTTCTCCAGAGACCCCCCTGTGCTCTTAAGCAAGGTACACTACACCAAAAGAATGCCAAGACATACTGAAGTTTTATTTAATTTAGTCTCATGATTTCAGCTGCAAATAGGAAAACGGTCAAGGCATTAGGGTCCTTGCAAGATTTTACCATTACTGAACCACGGCAGCCTCCCAGGATCCATTTTTCACTTTGAAATTAGGAATGCACCACATGAAATTTTCTAAAACCTTTACCAGTCAGACTGCACTCCCCTTGCCCTAGAGTGGCTTTACCAAAACAGGCCCTAATTAACTATCTTTAAAATGTCCCCCCTCCCCCCCCAAGTTGAACCCTGTGTGGCCTGCCAAGATTTCCTTCTTTGGGGCGTGTACAGGGGATAGCTTAATCCTGTTAGTATCTGCGACGCTTGTTAGGGCCAAAATCTCCCCCTGGATTTCCTCTGTTGAAGGCAGGCGGGTTCCCTCCCATGGCTCCAAGGCCCTCCATGGCTCCACCCTGGCCAAAGCGGTCTGGAGGTGGTGGTGGAGTCTTGGAACGAGGATAAGCGCAGAAGACACCAGAAGAAAAACAAGGAAGAACAAAGGGCAGTTAAAACCCATTTGAGTTGACTCGAATTCTACCAGGATTCCAAAATTCCAGCTGACCTTGCAGCAAACCTTCACCCCACCACCAACATCCCCATAGTCCCAAAGCTGGACTGACAGCACCACTGCAGAACAAAGCCCCTTTCCCTACAGAACCTGCAGTCAGGCATACTGGGACTCTGTGCACCACCTCACAGACCAGGGCCCTGCTGTGGAGCAGGTGACCCATCAGAACTCACCTTCTCTGGCTTCATCTTCCCCCTTAATTTCCCTGTGTAGTGCACATGCCCTTAGCCTCAGCTGCTTTGCTCTCCCTACCACTTAGGTACAAAAGCTTTTAGACAAATAAAACTGCTCTTCATGATAAAAAAATACCTGTGTCATAGCAGTCATGACAGAGCAAGAAGCCTGAGTAGGAATGTTTGCAGGAAAACTGCTTATTAGACCAATTAATAAAAACCACTGAAGGAAGATGAATTTTCAGGACAAACTCTACTATGACTGCTGCTGTTTCTGCTGGTGACTGGAAGTGCTGACACTGTGGGAGGACCAATCCTTTATGTGACAGAGAGGAATGACAGATGCCACAAAAGCCAGAGTCTATTGCAAAGCCCTGAAGTAAAGTTTAAAACTAAATCAAATACAAAAATTTCAAGAAGTCAAACAAACAAGCATGAAACTCCACTGATTCCTCACTCTTGATCTCCTAAGCAAATTAGCTGAACTCATTCTGGTCTATAAGAAGAGGAGATAACTGTTTTCAGAACTGGGGATGAACAGAACACTCCTGAAAGCTTGGCTTTTTGCCTGCAATAATCTACTCTCAAAAAACTCTTAATTTAACAAAGTGCTTCCCATTAGGTCATTTAAAAACCACCATATATTACTGCTAAGATCTTTCTAACAAGCATTTTTGCACTAGCTCTCTTGGAAGTAAATCAAGCAGTAATTAGACTTGGCTCAATCTCCTGAAAATTATCAGCTAGTATCAAGGCAAGACTAAATTCTAAAGACTTCAGCAGAAGTGAAGCAACAGGTCTGAATAGACAAAGAAGCTTCAACTTCAGCAGTTAGTGCTTAATACTGGAAACAACATAATATGCATTTTAAAGGTGTGCATAAAAAGCAGATGGAGATACACTACCATTCCCATGGCTCCATCAGGGATCATAGCTCCAGGGCCAGCAGCAGGAGGTGCAGGAGCTGGGACATTGGTACCACCCATAGCTCCTCTATTGTTCATGCCAATGGTACCTGGAAAAGAAAACTGACAAATAGTCCTGGCACATACACACAGTGATTGGGGTCTGCTCATCACCCCAGAGCCACAAAACACCATTCCATGCAGGTATTAACCAGCTTTGCACTATCAGGACAAGACAAACTGATCTTCCTTTACAAGATGTTGTGTTTCCTGTAACATGAATACTTCCTCTTTCTAGCCTAAGAGATTAATTTGATTGAGTTTCTAAATAAGAAGGCAATAAAAAAAAAGTGCAGATTTTGTAAGAACGGAAATGAACATGCACAGGAACAAAGAATACTCTTACCTCCCATACCCATCTGTCCCATTCGCATGTCTGGTGGCTCCCTCTGGAAAGACAGACACTCATTTCAACTGATAATCAGGCTTTAAAAAATGTAATTATACAAATTCAATGAGCTCTGAGAATTTACTGCTGAACAATGTGTAGAAAAGTAATTCGCAGGGCAAATTTCAAAGGAAGGCTGGAGCAACCTTCACATGATAGCTGCTGAATAAACAGGTCTTATTTTAAATATCTTATTATAAAAGGCTGTTTTGCAGAATTATAATAAAACATCCAGCAGCAAAGCTGCACATGCAGACTTTAGCAAAGATATCTTGATGGAAAGATGTGCTGAGCAGTAATAACACATTAGATAGAATTAGTTTTGCTACTCTTTCAGCATAGCTAAGAAGCTTTTCCTGTTGAAAGGAATGCAAGCTTACATAAAGACACAATACTGGGTCACTTGCATTATAATACCATTTAGTGAGCTCAATTTCTCTTTTATTAACCAAGCATCAGAAACACCTATCACAGATTTCTCTCACTGCAAAACCTCCTCACCTCAGTGAGGGCACTGCTTTTTTCACAATGGTAAGTGAAGACAACTTTCATGTCATCTGTAGTCTCAGTGCCATTATTTATCACATGAAGGCAGTATTTAGGAATCAGGGTATCTACTGCACAAGGAGAATATTCCCACATTTGGCTCTGTCATGCTCTTGGCCCTTTGGTTTCATACATATTTAGCTATTTTGCCCAGGGGCCAAGCTTCACTAGTAAATATTAAACACTTACCTCCAGCTGCATTAATTCCTTTATACCACCTGAACAGCCCTACAGCTGCCTCCACAATAGAAAGTGTCTGGGACTGGAAATATATTGTAAGGCATTTCTCTATAGAGCTAGAGATACTACTATTGAAATGCAGGTTACCACCAGGTTACATTACAAAAAAAATATCTGACCAACTGACTTTTAAGTACAAGCATATACCACGCCTGCAGCAATGCCTCCAGTTGGGACCATTTTATCATGACTAAGACAGAATGCAAGCTAGGGATATTGCCAGTCATATAATCATAACAAGGTTCTGCTGCAGTGCTTCAGGACAGTGAGTGTGCTGCTGTAAGAACAGAATTAGTCAGCATACATTTTTCTATACAGCAAGACAGCTACAGAGAGTCCTACATAAAGAACTGGAACAGAACTAAGGGATTTAGTTTCTAGGCTAAAATGTATTAAGATTGGAGGGAGTCCATAATTCAGGGTAGAATGCACTACTGATGTACAGTCCTCCAACTGAGTTGAAAACTCACAAAGCCGTGCTGTGGAAGGGAAAAATCTACTGTGAGTGTACAGATGTAATGGAAATGTAGAAGCCCTCATACCGCATCAGCAAAGTTCCCTTTAAAGCCTTCCTGCTGGCGTCTCATCATCTCTTCCTGCTGCCTTCTCATCTCCTCCTCACGGCGCCTGCGCTCCTCCTCTTGCCTGTAAGGAAAGTCCAGGGATGCTCAGCACAACAAACACCACCATCTGCATCACTGTGTTGCAGTGCTGCATCATGGATCTTCATTGGAAACTTTACACTTCAAACTTTGTTTTGAGGAGCTCATTTAAAAAAAACCCACTTGTGTGTGTGTGTGTCTCATGAGGAGCAGCTGAAGGAGCTGGAGTGGCTCAGTCTGGAGAAAAGTAGACTCAAGAGGAATATTATCACTCTCTACAACTGCCTGACAAGAGGGTGGACCCAGGTGGGAGTCAGTCTCTTCTCCCAGATAACAAGTGACAGGACAAGAGGGAATGGCCTACAAGCTGCACCAGGGAAAATTTAGATTTGATATTAGGGAAAATTTCTTGACCAAAAGGGTTACGAAGCATTGGCACAAGCTCCCCAGAAAGTGGTGAAGTCACTATCCCCAGAAGGATTTAAAGGATGTGTAGATGTGGTGCTTCGGGACATGGTGGGCTTGGCAGTGTTAGATTTGCAGCTGAACTCACTGATCTTAACAGTATTTTCCAAGCCTATGTACACAGCAGGTCCCAAATGCATGCTGACTACATGCAGCATCATGCATCAAGCCTGATTGCTCTCAAGCCCCTCCTATTACAAATACTCTCGTAGTCTTCCTGGAGTTTCTCAAAACGACACCAAGACAAGGAAGTGTTACAATGGAGAGAGAGATATCTGAGAACAAGTTACCTCTCAAATGGTAACAGAGATGCTGGAATGGGATTTACTGATCTGCAGCACTGAAGCCATTAAATCACAGCAGAGATTCTGATTTTTCTATCTGCCTCATAAAGAAGCTTAACTAAGACACAGAAATGTGGAGAAGCAAATACTAATCAGTGGAAGAAACTCCTAACTCTTCCATCTTAAACCAAGTGTACTCTCTCCCCTATGAACAAAAAAAGCCCAAAGTAACAGCCACACTTCAGGCAGTAATTAAATTGTCACAATGAATAATTAGGTGCAGTTAAAAGGTGTTTTATTCTTCTATGGATTCACAGCATTTCACAACCTGCCCCTTTACCTGAGTTCCAACTGTTTACGTTTTTGTACTTCTTGGTTATGCAATTCCTCCATTCTCCTCAGCTCCTCCTGGCGTCTCATTAAATCTGAGTAAGACAACAATAAAACACAAAATCAGACTCATCTCCCATGCCACCTCTTATGAATTCCTGAACTAGAACTGTAACACAGAAGAGAAAAAGGTAACAGAGCCTTCATCAATACAGTAGTATTTCTCTACATTAGGTTCAACAAGATTCACCGTCAGGTCCTGCCCTGGGGTCACAACAACCCCTGCAGCTCCAGGCTGGGGCAGAGGGGCTGGAAAGTGCCTGGAGGGAAAGGCCCTGGGGGTGCTGGTCAACAGCAGCTGAACATGAGCCAGGTGTGCCCAGGTAGGCAAGAGGACACTGGCACCTGGCCTGTCCCACCCGTAGTGCGGCAGCAAGACCAGGACAGTGACATCCCCCTGACTGGGCACTGGTGAGGCCACTCCTCAAATCCTGTGTCCAGCTCTGGGCCCCTCACAACAAGAAAGAGGCTGAGGGGCTGGAGCATGTCCAGAGAACGGAACAGAGCTGGGAAGCGTCTGGAGCACCAGGCAGATGGGGAGCAGCTGAGGGAGCTGGGGGAGCTCAGCCTGGAGAAAAGAAGGCTCAAGGAGACTCTTGTTCTACAAGTACCTGAAAGGAGGTTAATGTTTGGACTTGCTGATTTCTTCTACCTACACAATTATAGGATTCCATTTATTTGCTGCTACCATGCTTTGTTAAAAGACAAGCCACCACCATGGCTCCCCTTCAGTGGTCTCTAGCCAGTCTGTTGAGCCACCCACTCCTGGATGGTGCAGGGCCCTGACCCATCCTGTATTTATCTGGTACCTTGCCGCATGAGCATCACTTGGTGCTCATGGCGAGCTGCTTCCATTTCCATTTCCAGCTTCTCTCGAGCTTCCTTGATGTTGCGATCTACTTGTTCCTGCTGCTGCTTCTCCATCTCTATCAAAGCCTTCCAACGCATGGCATATTCATATTCAAAGCTGCCAGGCTGTGCAAACCGAGGAGGCTGCTCACGCTCCCTGTCAAACAATGAAGGGCTAGTGAATGCTTCAAGAGAGCAAGGAGGAACCCAGAAAACTCCATTTGTGTGTCAAATGCAATAGCAGGCCCTTTCAACAGTTGACTGTGCCTGAGACACCAGTTTGTCTACTCCTCAGGCATCATCTTATTCCTGCATGGAAGCTGTCCCCTTCCCTAACAATGACACTGCTTTCATAAGACACCAAAAGATTCTGGGTAAAGAGATTTAGAAATACCCTTGAAAGTAACAGCCTTTACTCCTGCTGCACATCTTATGGACAGATGCACTCCAGAAACAAACACTGCCCAAATGTTCACATTTATCACTCTTCACCTGCAGAACAGGACTATTTCTAATTCCACCTCCTAAAGCTCTCATCTTCCTTACTTGAAAAATTCATGAGCTCACATGGCTTGCTAACGCCAACTGCTCAGATCACAGGATTTCTATCTACATTGTGAAGCCTTCTAAGACTCTGGTTTTATACCTGGATAGCTCTAGAATGTCCTAATGCTAGTCACATAATTCCTTAAATTTCTATTGTGGGCTCAAGTGTTTCCTACATAGACTTTCTGTAATACTTCCCAGGGAATCTCATGTCTGTGTTATCTCAAATTGACCAAAATTTTTATTTCAACAACTGAAATGAACTTATACAAAATATGTGAAGGCTGCCAGTCTTATCCAACAGTGTGGATTCAAAATCACTGATTTCTTTTAGCCAGTCACGGCAAGAGAACAGTGAATGCAACTCTCCTTCCAAAGTCAGGTCACATTTATGGAAAAAGAAAAGGAGGACCTGATGAGCCACCCTTCTAAGACTGAGACACTAGCCCACAGGCACTCTCCTCTCCTGCTACATGCCAGGCACATACTTGTGATATTGCTGGTTTTTGATGACTAGTTTCTCTGGTAGACCCTCCTCGTCATCATACTGGTCCATGGGCTCCACAGTGACAGGGCGAGGGAATCTGTAAAGAAATAGTGAGGTGCTTTCAAGAAAATTCAAGAACAAGCTTGCAGTTTTGGAAAGCACAAATTACGTTGCTTTTAGCATTGCTCAAAGAAACTCAGAGCAGGGGATCTCAACCAAAGTGAAAACAGAAATCACTATGAACACTCTTTCTTCTTTTTTTCTAGAACAGGACTGTAACTGTTAATCAAAATCCTAGTTTAATCCAAACCAAAATTGTACTGAAAGAACAATATTTGTAGTTACTTGGCTCAAATTAACAGCTTAACTGGAATCCTGATATGCTCCAGCAGGATCTACTCAGCATGAAGTCTTGTCTCTAGAGTGTCACAAGTCCATCTGTGCCTTTTTATGGCTGTCTAAAGCAAAGAGTCACTACACACTCCTCACTGGAGGCTGCAGGCTGTACCATCCAGTCATACCCTCCTGCTGAGGCCACCATATGCTACTGTTGCTTGGCAACAGTGCTCTAGGAAGGTGCACTGGGCTCTCCTCTGAATTTCCACCCCCAGGGAATCCACTGGTGCACTTCACAACAGACACTGCAGATGTGTGCTTCTGGCTTCTGCATGCAGAAGGAAGTATTGACCTGCTCTCTGAACCAGCTCTCCCCCACAGCATGGACATTGCTCATCCTCAGCATAAAGCAGCACCCCATCTTCCCAAGAGCTCCTCAGTCCCATGTCAGGGCTGGGGAAATGGAGAGATGATCCTGTTGTGCCAAGTGGCAATGGGTACCCAGGCTCCAGCAGGACATGGAAGACTAAAATCCCTTTCCTCAGCTGAAGATCCATAATACAGCTTTTCACTTTGATGCGACGTATCCCATTATTAATAATCTTATTTTCTAACATGAACCAATTTCAAACAGTTTATCTAGCTTTCCTGGCTTGAACTAGGACAAACCAGAACAAGTTTAATCAAAACCAAACCATAACTAGAAAGAAATAACAGACTTGTTTTGTGGTCTTACATATCAGAACCTAATGTACTGATAGCTATAAAGAGACTGAATGCTAATCTTAGTTATGAATTGAAAGTGATTAGTTTTGCATGATCACTTTTAAAAATCTGTTTTCATGGTTCTTTCAGGTACAGACTTCTGAATCAGCAAAAGCTTCCTAACAGTAATCCTCCTGTAGAGCACTACTCACTACTCTGGTTATCCTCAAAGTGTCAGGGAGAAAAACTGGTATTTAAAAAAGAAATAAGCAAAACCTGCTTTTTGAAACTGAATGTGCTTGTACAATCAAGCTGTGCCACTGTACAGCTTGTGCCACTGTAGATCTGCAGGTGAGAAGTAGGTAGCTTAAAAAAAATTACTTCACAAATGAGCAATATAGCCCCATTTCAGGAAGTGTTCTGATCACAAGTTCTAGGAGCATAATACAAAATAGAGTAATTTTTTCCAAGAGGTCAGAAATTGCTTCCTCTTAGAGCAACAAACCGCTTTGTGGAATGCAACTGGAATTGGGCATTTGCTTGAACAAGTTCACATGATTATGGAAGAACATGCTTCTCTGCTTTATTACATTCAAGCACAGGGAAAACAGTTTATAATGGTGAAAACTCCAAACAATCCAATCTATCTGAGCAGCCTCTCCAACAGATCCAATGCTCAAAGTGGCATTCCACCCCAGCAGTGCAAGCTACAAGTGGAATCCCATGCCAAGACTCTCCCCTGTAGTGACCCAGAGTGTCCAATTAAAACACTTGCACTTGGTTTCCAAACAAGTTATGTGGATGGTCTCTGAAATAGGTCCTGTTCCTAAAGGTTGCTTTAATTGCCCTAAGGTTGTTTTATGGAGAAAGTTTACTTGGAAGTTCTATGCACTTACCCCACTAGCAGCTTCCCAGAAGAAAGTTTTCAGACACAGAATGTCTCGTGTTGGAACAAATAAAATACTCCCCAGGCCAATCCCCCTAGCACCTCGTGTCCCATCTGTCCCCTGTGGTGCTAAGAACCAGCGTTCACCAGCCAATGCCACCCAACCTGCACATGCCAGCAGAGCACCTCTCTCTTTCCACACTTACGTAGTCAGCAGGAAAGACCCATCACTACATCTATCCAGCGCTTTCCTAGCGGCAGGCTTCCCTGAGAACTCCACAATGCCTTTCCCAGAGGATCGTCCTCTGTCATCCACAATAACCACAGCCCTTTCCACCTGGCCAAACACTGAGAAGGCTTCCTCCAGGAGCTCATTGGACACAAACTGAGGCAGGTTCCTGACTGTCAGCGAGGCGCTGTGGCAGGCAAAGCGCACTCGGAGCTGCTTCCCACGGAGAGGCATGTTGTCCAGTTCCACCTTGGCAATCTCTGCCAGAGTGCGAGTTTCCTGCAGATAAAAACAGCCATCAGCAAGCTCTCAGTAAAGCACGGGATTAAACATGAGCTTATTCCTCTGTAACAACTGCTTCTGAGAGAAATAAATGATTCTCCCCAGCTTGGTAAGAAGAGTGCCAAAAAAATCACAGCTATTCCTTATCATGAATGACTGAACAGCCGAAGTTTGGGGACAGGGAGGGTGAGAAATATATAACAAATACCTAAGTTTAGTCCAATGGCTAATATGACCTAAGCAAACACAGAAATTTTCATTATCACAAATAATTATATTAAGGCTAAAGCACCTTTTTTTTTAAAAAACAAACACATTTTAAAAAAATAACCAAGACTCATCTACTAACCAAGTCTGACAAGGAAATGCTGATAGTATGACAATCCATGAAAGACCACCTATGCCACTTTCACACCTTTCCACTACTTAAGTCACTACAAAGCAGTTGCACTACATGAAAGCAGCCCAGATGTGGGTGTGGGGACCTCATTCACTCACCTCAGGGCTCTCAGAAATGTGGTGCATGAGCCGCAAAAATCTATGGTGGTAGCTACTTTCCATCCAGACACACTTCAATGTGATCATCTAGAGATCCCCTACCCCAAGAGCATTAATCACACCAGAAACACTGCATGACAAACTATGCCCAAAGGAATTCCATATTCCAGAAATAGAGAAGTTCTCTTTGTCTATAATAGCATCACATTCATGTGGGGCTTTTCTGCTTTCTACCAGCTGATTTCAGAATAAATTTATCAGATCTCTCATAACTGCTGCCACAAGCTGCCTAAATTCACATTTCTTTTCATAACAAGCTCTAGACAAACCACTTGGAAGCTAATCCCATATTCCAGGTTACTAAAACCATCAGGAGGTGTAATCAGCAAGACATCTGAACATCTACTACTTTCAATTAGCAATACTGCTCCACTGTGAGCCATCACCACAAAAACTCCCCCAAAGGTGCCAAGTCACTCACCAGCCTGATAAAACCAAAGCCTTTGTCCTTGTGTATGAAGACTTCCCCTGCCTTGCCATACTTCTCAAACAACTTTCTCATCTCTTCCTCTGTAATATCTGGGGGCAGATTCCCCACAAAGAGGCGGCTTCTTTGGGTGAAGGTCTTTTCACCGGGTTTCCGGAAATTCTTCAGGTCAATAGTCAGGCCTTCATCTGAGGGGAATAAGGTACACAGCTGCTCTACAGTTGGGGGGATAAATTTTATTAGGTTTCATCACAGTGACCACAGAGACACAGGATAATACAGGTAACACCACCCATTAATTTTGGTATTAAATCTCTCCAGCCATCTCTCCAGCAATATGGGGATTTAATTTCAGAATGGCCCCATAGGTTTTTTTAAAGAAAACTGAACCTCAATGCTCATTAACACTAGTGAATGACAGTCTAGAACTGGAGAAAACAACACACTGCAGCTTGAAATGACATGAGATATTTCACTCAAACTTTTTGAGATCTGGTCAAGATAACTGGCCCACAAAAAACGTCAATTGTAGTCACAACACAGGATTTTGTTATTACAACATAAATAATTACAGAAATGCCACAGTTTAGCCAGAAAACATTTTTACTGAAAAACATACCAAAACAACTCCAAATATCTAGAAAAATAGGAAAATCAGAGGAAATTTTGTTCAGACAGATATAATTTCAGATAGCTATCATTCTATGAGATGGGTTCCAGAGTATGAGTTTCCAAGCTGAAGAGAAGGCTGGAATAGTGAAAATAGTGGGGAAAAATATCAACCCAAAAATTTTTTAAAAAAACAACCCATCCCAAAAACCAGCCATATAGGCGATCCCTCAGAAAAATTACAAGATTAATTACAAAGAAAAAAAATCCCTATTCAGTAAGTCACCCTAGAAGGGATTTTTAAATTTGGAAGAAACCTCAGAGATCAAACCCAAGGTTAAAATATTTTCTAAGCTATCCAACAGAAATAAACCCAAACAGTAACATTCTCAAATCCCCACAGGCATATACAATCTTTAACTCTTAATTCAGCAAGAGTCCAGCATGATCCTGAAAGCTCTGTTATGTGCCGGACACAGGGATGGATTTAGCATGACTTTATCTTATCATCCTGAGCCCCATTTCCTTAAACACACATGGAACTACACCACCCAGGACTACAGGGCACAGAAAGCAACAGAGGACACAAGTCATGGTCAAGCACATGAAATAAACTGTGAACATCAATGGTTTGGCTCCAGCTACAAAGCAGGACACTAAATGAGAAAGACTCTGCATGCAAAGACAATACACTGCAAGGACAACCCTTTGATAGGAGTAAGCACACCTCTATGGCAAACACTAAATAGCCAGACTGAGTGTGGCCAGAGAAGAGCAGTGAGAGTAAGATATCTACTTGATACAGCAAAAGTGTAGGAGTGAAATGTTTTGCCTTGTTCACAGCATTACTAGGAGTATTTGGGAATAATTGCAAGGCCTGTGGATACAACAGGAGGTACTTGGAACAGTTACACTCGGGGTACACACAGTACCACTGTTCTGCCTCAGAGATCCACGCAAAGGAGTGAGACACAGTCACTCACTACAAGCTGATCCCTGTGGGAACTCCCCAGTACAGCTGTACTGTTATTGTTTTCAACCTGATTGGAAACGTCTGCTCTGCCACCCTTGTCTGTTATTGTCTGGGAACTGATAAAGAGCCTGTTCAACTCGACCACCTAACAAAAACATGCCAGATTTTTACCAACCCAGTATCCTTGACACAAAAAACCCCACTCGGAGGTGGGTGACTTCTACACATTTTTGTTTTAAACAGCCAAAGTGTCCAAACTTAAAAAAAAAATAAAAATAAAATCCACATCTAATAATAAAGCACTTTCTCCCTCCATCCACCCAAAAAAAAAAAAAAAATGCTAACGGGGATGTCTTGCCACCATTTTTCTAAACGATCAGGCTGGATCAGTTCAGGACCCCGAAGCCATGAACGCGTCCTGTCACAGCTCACAAGCACCCGCTCTAGAGCGCCAGTCCACACCGAGCAGGAAAACCCAGAAACCCGCTGCAGCAGAACGGCTTTCATCAATGTCCACTGGCATTAAGCACTAAGTAAAGCCTGGTTCCTCATTATTAAAAAAAAAAAATTAAAAAAAAAAAAAAAGCCAGTCTTAAGGGGTGCCTCCAGATTGCTGTAACAACGTTCTCACTACAACATAATCTTCACGGAGAACAAACTTACTTCTGTATAACCTAGCAATTGCTCTAGCAATCAAGCTTCTTATGTTTCCAGCTTCCTAAGAAAACCTGTATTGAGAAGCCGTCTGTTATGCCCGGGGTAAAAACAGGAACCAGACAATGAGAGACAACGCTTACAGACACATTGTCAAGAACGCAATGACTTCCAAACTGTAAGTGGCCTTTTCCTGAGATTTTTGAAGCAAAGACAGAACCTCTATATCGTTGCCCTGGTTTTGGGAACGCATAAAAGTTACGAACACAAGAAACTTAGGATAAAACGCTACAGGAGTCACGTGTACCTTGGAGCGGACTGAGCAAAACCAACAGAAATTCCACAAACACAACCCACGCGCAATTAAAACCGTGATTTCCAACAACGGGGAAAAACTGATATAGCAGGAGATGCTGCAGCCTGCCTGGGGATCTAAGGATTTATTATTTTAACTTAGAAAGCCAGGTTCCTTTTGTTCCTGCCGAGACCTGTTGCACCCCGAGGGCCGCAGCTAACGCGAGGTTTCCCGCGGCACCGAAGCGGTCGCTCAGCGCCTACCCAGAGCGGGGCCGGGCGGGCCCCCGCGGCGGGCCCGGGACTCACTCTGGCTGTTGGCCTGCTGCCCGTTCGCGGGGATGGACGGCGGCGGGTGCTGCTGGTGCTGCTTGCGCGGAGCGTGGTTCTGCTTCTCCATGTTGAACCCCTTGTTGCCCTGCATCTTCCCCACCTAAAAGCAACACACGCACGGTCGAGAAGCGACTCGGAGCTCGGACCCGGGTGGCTCCCGCCGGCCCCTCGTGCAGGGGCGGGGCGGGCCGCGCAGGCCGCGCCGGGCCCCGGCACAGCCTCGGCGGCGACGGAGCGGGGCCGAGCCGCGACCCTACCGCCCCCGCGACCTCACCTGGCGGCAACACCGGACAGGGACACGGACACCGGGACAGGCACCGGCCCCGGACACAGACACGGGCACCGGGACCGCGGCGGCCCTGAGCGGAGAGCGCGCGGCCGGAACTCGCGCAGCCTAACACGGCGCCCCTCTCCCTGAGCTCCTATTGGCCACCCGGCGCCCGCCGCCGCGCCGCTAATTGGCCAATGCCGCCATCACTCACAGCGGCCGCCGTAGTAGGGCGGAACCAAGTGGCCGTGCGGGGATTCCATTGGTCAGCGGAGCAGCCGCGCGCGCTGCCAATCACGGCCGTGGGCACCAAGCTTGGGTGAGAGGCGAGCGGGGGACAAAGGGAGCGCCGCGAGCCGCCCCGCGCGCGGCGCGCAGGCGCGGTGCGGGCGCGCGGGGGCCGCGCGCTTTTAAAGGGCCAGCAGCGGCGCCGAGCGCGTGCCGCCCCGCCGCGCCCCCCGACGTGCGCCCGGCATGGCAACGGGGCGGTTCCGGGGTTGGCTTCTCCACCCCGGCGGGTGAGCACCGGAGACCGGGCAGCGCCGGGGGGCCAGCGTGTGCCGATCCGGTCTCCTCCAGGTGTCCTCCAGCCCCGTGCCCGCTCCTTGCCGCGTCCAGCCGCGGGCGACCCCTCGTCGTCCGGACCTCGTTCCCGTCGCTGCCCCGCTGCGGGGGGGAAGGCGGCTCGGTGCGGCTCGGCAGAAGGGTCTCACCGTGCCCCGCCCCTGGGAACGCACCGGGCGCTGTGGGAGCGCGGTCGGATGCTGCCTCGGGCGGGTTTCGTTTCACCGCGTTGCAATAAACGCTCCCGCTTCCCGCCGCCTCAGCGGTGCAGGTGCCCGCGGCCAGCCCGCTCCCCGGCCGCGGGACCCCCGGGAGGCTCGCTGCCCTCGCGGAGTGCCCGCTTTCCCCCAGCTCCGCCGCCCGCTCCCCGCCCTGCCCCCGGGCTCCAGCCCACGCTCAGCGCTGGCACCCCTGTGTGCCCGCAGGCTTGGGAACCGCAGGTTCCCGGGGGCGGGAGCGGTGGGAGAGCCCCACAGCGCAGTGGCGCGGCCAAGACCAGGATGCTGCCTCGCTGAGACGGAGGGGGCCCGGCTCCTGCCGGCAGGGGAGCCCCCAGAGAGGACGGGGCCAAGCCCGATGGGGGGAGCAGCCGGGGGGCACGGGTGGAGGCGGGAAGGGGTAGAGGTGCCGCGGGCGGCGAGGCCAGGTGGGCGCTGCCGTGGCTGGGGAAGGGCACCCCGGGCTACGCGCGCTGTGGCGGGGGCGCAGCCCGGGCACGGGAGGGGGATTCCGAGTGAAGGCGGTGCCGGGAATGGGGGGCGCCGGCCCAGGCGGTCCCTCCCGGGGGCGGTGCCGCGTCCTGGGCCCCCGCGGAAGCCCCGCCCGGCCGCGCTGTCACTCACCGCCCCGGGGAGACGCTCCAGCTTCGGGGAGGCGGTGGCGGCACCCGGGCTCGGCCGGGTGGGTCTCCCCGCGTGCAGGTAGAGGTCGTGGTGGCGAGGCTGGACCGGACCCCCCGGGACGGCAGCGGGGCTGGGGCCGGGAGAGGCGGCAGCGAGAGGGTTAAAGGGGGGGCGGGGAGCGGGGTGACGAGCCCATTCCGTGCGATCCGCTCCGCGCTTTGCGGGCGGCCGCGCGGGCACCGGCGGGAAGCGGGGCGCCCCGTTCCGGCCCGCGCCTCCCGCCGTGCTCCCCCCCAGCACCTCGCCGTGCCCCGCCAGACCGCGGCCGCCGCCCGCGCCCGGCTCCGTGCTGCTCGCCCTCTTGGATCCGCTCCGCCAGGCGGATCCGCCCCAGGTTTTCCAGCCGCCCGCCGCGGTCCGGGCTGTCGCGCCGATCCCGCGCTCGGGGCTCTGCTCCGCGTTTCCGCGGCAGCCGCTCGTGAGCGAGTCTCGCGAGCCCAGGCCCCACCGCGGCCAATGAAAGCGCGTCCCTCGCTCCGCGCAGCCAATAGGGCGCCGCCGCCGCCCCCCCGTCGGGTTGCAGCGCGTTGAGGGCTCCGAGCGGCGCCTCCATTTAAAGGGGCCGCGACCCGAATCCGGGTTCTGGGTAGAGCGGGCGGCGCAGCACCGGGAGAGCCAGGTACGAGCGGTGGCGGCCGCGGGCGTGCCCCGGCGGCGTCCAGCGAGGTGCAGATGGGGCCATGGGCCGGTCTTAGGGCTCCGCGAGGAGGGGGCGGGGCGGGCGCGTGCGGCGCGGGTACCGGGGGTGGGGGGGTGGGTGATCCCGGGGGGGCGAGGAGGCGAGGGGTGCCTTGCGGAGGGGCGTGGCCGACGCCCCACGAGGGGGCGTGGCCAGTGCCGCTCGCCCCGTCCCGTGGCGGCCGCTTGGGGGCGCCCTGCGGCGGGTCCCGGGGGGCTGAGGGGGGAGCCTTACGCGATCCTCGCCCCTTATGGGGGATCTGGGCTATAGGGACCCCGGGATGGATGGGGAGCCCCAGTCTGACCCTGGTGCAGCTCCAGTCCAGGGGAGATCCCAATGCGACTTGCGCTGCGGTGCGGGGGAGGCGGTGGTCTTTGCACCCCTCCCTATATGGCTGGGGAGTGCGCTTGTCTGGACCCATCCCCGCCTCGGTTCCATGGAGATCCCCGTGCGGCCCTCGCTGGGGAGGGGGCTGGTCTCTGGAGTCACCTGGCATGGATGAGGACCCTCATGTGATCCCCATCCCCGACCCGGTGCAGAGCGCATCCCTGTGCCCCTTGCCGTGGGAGGGATCGTGCGACCCTTATGCCTTTCGAGTGGGTTCTGGCCTCTGGGTTCCCCTGCTATGGTCTGACCCTCATTCCCACCCTGCTTCCATGGAGACCCCAGTGAGATCCTTGTCCCTGTTGCGGAAGGTGGTCTCTGGGCCCCTTGCGATGGAGGGGGAGCCCCAGCCTGGCCCCCATCCCTGTTGTGGGGGGCAGCCCTCGTGGGGGCGGTGGCCAGCTGTGCCCCCCAGCCGTGTCAGTGCCCAGGCACAGGCTGGGCCCTGGCTCCATGGCTCCTGGGAGGCCCTGGAGTGCTCAGCACAGCGGGGCCTGTCGTTGCTGAGGAGCTGTGCTGAGCAGTGGCATCAAACAGCCCTGGCACCCTCTGCCCCAAAGCTCTGCCCTGGCACCCACCCTGGCTCAGCTCTCCCTGTGTCCCCAGGGGGATCAGCCTTTATGGTGGTGTCACCACACACAGGAGCAAAGTCTGTGGGGTTCAGCAGCTGCTGCTCTGTGAACTGGACAACCTTTCTCAGCCTTCCTCCTGTGTGTAGGGGAGTCTGGAGCCTTCTCAAGGCCTGGTGGGTATGTGCATCCCTGGACACCATGTGCTGCTCTCGAGGATCTGGCCCCATGAGAGAAAGGTGCAGCCCCACAGGGCTGAAGCTGTCTTGGGCTGCTGCAGGAGGCCCCTGTTGAATCTGTTGAATCCTCCCCATGTGGGCAGCCTAGCTGTGGCCAGCAAGGTGCCCTGGGGAGCCTCAGGTACTTCCTGTGTGGTTTGTAGAGGTGGAGGCAGGCCTGGCGAGGCAGGGAGCTGGCTGTGGTATGTGCCTGGCCTTTTCCGGCCCTGGCAGTCAGATACACTTGTGTGGGCAGAGGCAGGACTGGACGTGGTCTGTGTCAGGTGATGGTGGGGGTAGGATTTTCATCTGAGTGCTGAGGTATGGTTTCTGGAGTCTCTTTTGATGAGGATGAGAGCTGTTTCATTTGTGCTCTCCTCTTCTGCTGTGCTTCCAGGTATGGCTTTTGTTCTAGGCTGTAACTTCTTTCCCTTTCATTGCAGCTGCAATCCCCAAGAAAACTTTTAATCTGCATTTGCTCACCTAACCCTGCCTAGCCTGGGATCAAAGCTGGTGATAAGAGCATAGCCCTGTTGTTATTGTGAGCTCAGCCTTATGAAAGGAACATCCACAGCCTACAGAGCTGTAATGACTAACCTGAGCCTCATAGCTCCATAGTGCATATTTGCACAACCTCTTTTTCTCTCTGCACCTGCTCACGTCCTTCTCACTATGAGTGCCCTTGCTTTGGAAGATGACAGTAACATCAGATTCTTCCACATCTCTGGCAGCCAGAGAGCAATGGCCCAGGCTGAGCCCATGGCCTCACTTCAGGGGCAAAGCCCCTTGTATGATATCTTTATGGATGTCTTGCTTTCAGTGATGCTGGGATGTACAAATCTGATGGACACAGATGTGCTGGCAGAAGCCTTGTTGCAGAAGGGTTGTGGTCAAAGCAATCCAATGGAAATATGGAGTAGGCTACAGCTATGACAATGCATTTGTTAGCTTAGCGAAGGCAGTGCTAAGGATTTGACTGGATTTGTGTTTTAGTCTCAGTTTTATTAACTTCTTCCTCTGCTGATGGTACACATCAGGAAATGGCAGTGTTTGAGACCATCCTCACCAGTTCTGCTGGCCATGGGCTCTGGGGCTGTGTCCTGGCCACAGGCCTGATCTGCTTACCCAGCCCTGGGCAGCCCAAGGGGAGGAGGTGGTCTCTAGACAATGTGAGATATTGCTCTGTTCAGCACAGCCTTACCCAGGGTCAGTTTGAACAGCTGCATGTGAGGTGAGGCCTCCCAGCACTGAGATCCCTTTTCAAGTCCCTGGGGGCAGGCACTTTGCAGAGAGGTCTGGGACTGTCAGTGGGGCAGAGGAGTCAGCTCACACTGCGTTTCTAGTATTTTGGCTCTGTAAGGCCTCTTAAGGAAGATTACATGTTTTGCTCTCGAAGATACATCCTCTCAGAGACTCTGCCCTTTTGTCTTCTCTCTCTTCCCTGTGCAGTAAGGTCACAGAACCACAGGCAGGTTTGGATTGTAAATGACCTCAAGAAGTATCTGGTCCAACTGACCTCCTCCTCACAGCAAAGCTAACTTGAGGCCTTGTTGTTCAGGGCTTTGTCCAGTTGGATTTTGAGGACCTTTAGGCATTCTGTGGCCTGTTCCCAGGCTGGAGCACTCTTCTGAAGAGTCACCTGCTGTCCCTGCAGCTGTCCTCTCCAGCTGTCTGTGGCTGCTTGTGGAACGTGCCAGAACACTTTGTCAGGTGTTCTGATGCCTTCCTGCAGCATTTGGGCAACAGGTAGAGAGACCTGATAACCATCTGTTTTTTACTACTTCCAGGTCTTCTATTTTATTTAAATAATTGTCTTGATATCATTAGGGCAGCTTGGACACACACTGCTCAAGCATGCTGTACCTCCAAGCCTTCTTTTGTTGTGCTTCTGAGAGTACTTCCAAAGCTCTTTTACCCACTCACCCCTTTCCCCTGCGTTTAACACTATTTTGGCTGTACAAACACCAGGAGAATTTTCTCTTGGACTTGATCACTGAGTGGAGTTGGTTCTTGAAGCTGAATTGCTCTCCAGATAGCATTGCTGCTAAGGGTGTACTTAGACTTGTTATTCCTTTCTCTGTTGCAAAGGCTTGACCCTCAGTGCTTTGGGAGATCTTGGTCTTACAAGATGTGGGGGCATCCAAACCGTTTCAAACTGCTGCCAGGATGGCATTCTGGATGGATGAGGATGCTCCTGTTACCTGTCTTAGCATTTACTGCTATGGTTAGCAGCAGATAATGCTGAGATTGAGAAATGTTGTCAATTATATTTGAAGTGTTGCAGAGAGTCTCCTGGTAAACCTAATTCCAGGCAATTCTGTAAGATTTCTGAAATTTGTCTTTCTTCCACTTTCTTGAAACAGGTGAAGTTTCTGGAATGTAAGCTCCAAGTCCAGTTTGGTCATTCCTTTGATGAATTTACAGGAGACTCATGGTTGTGTTTTGCACAGCAGCACCAGCTGCTCAGTGCTAGAGGATTTAGGCTTTCCGAGTCCAGGGTGACTGTGATACTACATTTGAGGCCTGCAGCCCTGAGCTGGGGCTCCCACTCTAGGAACATCTAGTGGTGATCTTTTGCTGGGTTTGGGACTATCAAAAAACAATTGGTGGACTCTCGATGCTGCTGGTGAAATTCTGGAAAGGCCCTTTTTTCCCCTGTGTACCAGTTACTGTTGTGTAGACAGTCCCAGTCACATGTGAAGACTGCCCTGAAGGGGATGTGATAAAAGCTTCTGCAGTTTGCACTGATTGAGAATGAATTTGGAGGTGAGAAATGTTCACCAAACCCTGCCTGCAAAGCACAAGGTTTGACCAGTGGCATCTGCAGGAGCTGTAACTGACTTGGAGTGAGTCACTGCATGTAAAACCTCCAAGTCACAGCGGGCTTACAGATCCTATGGTCAGTTGTTTAATCATGTGTTTATGAGATTTTCCAGCTTTGATTTCCAGCTTTTTGCATCCTTGTGTGCCTCTGTCTGTATCTCTAAGGAGTTGTCTGCCATAGATCTTTGTGATTTTTTTTGAGATGGGTCATGTCTCCCTGTTTCTTTTCAGTGATCAAAACAGGTTTAGCACTGGAAGGTGTTTTCTAAACCACAGCTTTAAAGCAGTGGGATTCTTGTGACAGATTTTTTTTTTATTTGAAATATCTCAACTCTTCCAGTAACTGTAAGCAGTTGTAGACAGTAGCCAAGAACGTGACAGCGATGGTCTAACATGGCACTGTGTGCAAGTAGCACTGTACTGAATGTCACCAAGTGGGCTTTGTGCTCTTTGAAGACTGAGACTGCAGCTCAAAGAGCTGCCTTTCCAAAAACACTAACAAAATCCTTTCTGCTCCTTTCTGGAGAATTTTGACTGGACTGCAGCATGGTCCACAGTAGTGTGCTTAGTTTACTGGTGATTCTTTGTAAATTAATTTCTGTTGAAGTGAGTTAGCCAATACATAATAAAGGTTTGCAGTGCTTGAATGTAGAATGCTATCAGCTGTCCGGATAAACTCAGATAAGTCACAGCAGAGAAGTTGGCTTCTGCTCAAAGTATGATATTGTTAATGTAGGATATGTTGACTAAAACCATGCTGGTAGGACATGATACTATTTTCTTAATGTTTTATTGATCAGACTATATATTGACACTGTTTTTGTTGAGAAATACTAGGTGAAGTGTTACTGTTTGTTTAAAAATTTGGCACAAAAAATTAGAAGCTTCCTCCAGAGCTCTGCTTATGTCTTACAGACCTTGTAGATGAGAGGTGGCTGAAATGTTGATTTAAGTGTCTTTTGTAGTTACTACTTAATTATTTTCATATTTCAAATGATCTCTAATAGTGAAAAAGATAATCCTTCAGCCTTCAAAAGTATTGGAAATCTGAATACCCATCCATGAACAAAATCCAGGACAGATACCCAAGCAGCTGCTGTTCCTTTGCTAGAGGAAAGCAGTAACTGCATGGCTGTGGGACTTTTTGTGGGCTGTAAGACTTCTGAGATGTTCCCTTCATCGGAAGGGAGTAACAACAGCATTTTTCTTGCTGTCTGTTTTTAATTAAATGTTTGATGGTAGATCCTCATTTCTGTAGGTAGGCCACATATTCCCCTGCTAATGGTTACCTGAGTTACAGCACCACTGATATCTTTAATAAGCTGGATAATGTCCCAGGTAGTTACTTGGATGTGCTTAAGTGGCCTGGCAGAGATGTTGCAGTTTGAGCTTCCAGATCTGAGAGAAGATCCCACGTGCCCCTCTTTGGCAGAAAGAGCTGGGCAGGTCTGGTAGTCACAGGTACTGGGTTTGGCAATCAGTGTTTTGTTCTGTGCCAGTCCTGCATACCTGCGGAGGGGACCCTCAACTGTCGCATCACTTCTTTGGAAGTGCTTACTTGCTATCTGAGGAGCATTCTGCTGCAGACCAACGTGCAAGAGACTTGGCTCCTTCAACTTGTTCTTCCCAAGAATATATATCTCTTACTGAATACTCCAGGGAGTACTTACTCCTAAGTAAGGAGTAAGTTCCCAAATAGAGCAGTTACGTATGCTGCTAACTGCAGGATTTCAGCACACTGCCTCCTCTTGGTTTGGCCAAGTCATGTTGCACTGTACTCTACTTGCTGCCATGGAAAAGAGGAAGATTTTGAGCAGACCAGTGACCAAAACTGTGGTGACTGAGCTGTGCGTTAGCTGGTCCTGAGATAAGAGAGGTGATGACTTGAGGTAGATCATTTCAGCACCTGCCAGAAACAATAAGCTATTCCGTTTCTGTTGTAGAAAGTGAGAAAAGACTTTACCAGAGACAAAGTGCATGTTCTGTTTGCAGCTTGACTAACTCTGGAGCTCAACAGAAGGCCCAGACAAATCTGACTGCCTAGGGCAGACAGCTTCTTACCTTGCTGCAGCAGAGCAGCTCTAATTTCTTCAGGTTGCGTTTGTTTTCAGAGCAACCCACAGAACTGGAAAATACCATTCTTTCCTGTTTTGAGAGCCGCCTTCCTCATCCTTATCAGCTGGTATTTGAAAGCCAGTATAAAGAATTCATTGTCAGGGACATTCCGTGCTTTCCCACTCAGACTGTTTGTCAGCATCACCTTGGGTCCAGCCTCAACTCTTAACTCCATCAGCTTCTGCAGATTCTTTTAAATATATTAAGAGTTGGCATTCTTCTGCCTTGTATCACCTTGGAGTTCTGCTGCAGCAGGTTGAAAATAAATAAAAGGAAAATACTTCTAAAAACTAAATGTTAAGCTGCAGGACTTAAAACCACTGGAATTTTAGGAGGTCCAAAGTATAAATTGGTTCAAAGTCGGATTAGGCAGATTCACAAAGGATTTGCATGGTACAGACTCTTAACAGGGACACTGGCAGTGCAGTTCAAGCCAAGTGGTTCTTCAGCAGCTGAGCCCTTGATTGGAGGATGTGCTGAAGAGGAACATCCTGTTAGTTGTGTTTCTTATTCACTCTCCCCAGGTATCCATTCTTGGTGTAAATAGGAGCAGGATATTCGAGAACATGGTCCTTTCATTGGACTGCAGCAGTCCTTAGCTTTGCGCAATCTAAGAAGAAGTTTTGTTTCCTTTTCCAGAACGTGAGAGCTGTTCTGCTGGGAGGATTCAGACAGAGCTGATGAGAGGGGACAGGACCTCGAGCACAGGGGGCTGTGCTTCCAAACAGAGTGAGCGAGTGAGTGCTCTTACTGCAGCCTTGCCTCTGCAGAAAGGTCTGTTCCAGCCATGTCTCAGTAGTTTGGAGTTGCCTTATTCTGGGGAAATTTTGTTCTTTCAGACTTTTCTGTTGGTCCAGGATGTTGCCATTTAGTCAGAGTTTTGTCTTGCATTGCGTCACCCAAAGTTTGAAAGCCATGTAAACCAGATGCCTGTGGTCCACTTGTCAGGCACATGAGTTCCATGGATTGTTGCTTGCATTATGCTCTGGGAGGGAATGCCCAAATGGATTTCTTATGCTCCAAATGTTTCCTATTTCTACCAAGCAAAGACTAGGCCAGCTGAAAGTGGGAAATCCTTTAGAAGCATCACCTTAGTGGTTCATTGCAAACTTGTGCAAAGTCTGAAGTGATTCTGAATGGTATGTTAGATCTGTTAAGTATACCTATAAATAAATTTTCCTTCTTCATCTGGATGTCTTGAGGTGTTTTTGTTTATTATTGTAGGGTCTCTTGTCTGTCTGTGGAACTGGGTGGGGGATCTTTGAGAAGGAGATACTGTTCCTATTCCGAGCAGCAGAAAAAAAACATGTTTATCATCTTGAGAGGATTCTCACCTGCTTCAAATCCTTAGGACCTTTCTTTCAGAAGTCTTTGTTTCTATTTCACTTTGTTCTTATTTCTGTCAGCCAACCCAAAACATCTATTAGATCCTGTGTTTCTCTGGAATTGGCTTATTCTAAAAATTTTGCCTCATCTTGTAACTAAAAGTGAACTAAAATCTTTATGGGTGAAACTTGCTAAGCATTTCTAAAGATTACATTTGCTTTAGTTTCTGTTTGTGATTGTGAGAACAGTGCTTTATCTGCCACCAGGAAACATAAAACATTATTTTGTATTTAGATAAAATAGGGAGGCAGTGGCTTTGAAATCCAGTTGTTTGGTATGATTTCCTTAAATTCCTGCTCGTATAAGTTTCAGAAGTTGGGTACCTTCTCTGACCAGGTATGTTCTGTTTAGTTCTGAGCAAACCGTTTGTGAGTGAGAACTTGGTTGTCCTTTCAGAAGGAAGGATGCAAATAAAGAGTTAAAACAGCCATCATCAGTGAAATTATATCAGGCTCATATATCATTCCTCCTTCATTGATATAGATGAGTTATGCCCACTGTAAGCCTAAATAAACAAGAGTACTGTCTTCTCATTCAGACCTTAGAACAGTGCTAAATTTAGAATTTGAATTAGCCTGATGGGGAGGGATAGATTGTTGCCACATCATTTGATTCTAGTGCCTTTTTTGTAGTGTCCACTTAAAGCCTGTTTGGGAATATGATGTTATTTCAGGTAGGTCTTACACTGTCTTACCACTTGCAGACTCCAGCTCCTTCTCCCTTCCCCTCTTTGGGTTTGTCAACCATTATCTCCTTGCAGGGGTATAATTCAGTTTTAGACTATATTCCTTGCCTCATCTCAAAGTCTTGACCTTTCTGTCTTACGGTAATGTCAACCATGAGGATCTGGGCTGTTAACTTTCCCTCTGAGGCTGGCAGTCTGCATCACACCTTCCTCTTCAGGTGCACTGTTTGTGCCCTGCAAAGTCACACTGGTCTTTTCTCCTCACTCTGCATTGCATGCTCATGTCTATCTTGCTACTTTTTCTTCTTATGACTGCTTTTAACATCAGAGCTTTACCACCTTTCTTCTTGCCACTCTCCAGAACTCCTCCTAGTTCTAACTTAAGGTTTTCCAATTATTCCGTGCCTGAATATTAGCCTACATGGTTTTGGGGCTATGCAGTAGGCGTAGTTATACTGTAATATTGTTTATATCTGTTGTCTGGCAAGATTAAGGCTTGTTGTCATCCTGTATCTTGTTAAGACTCACACTTCAGGGCTTGAAAGGAGTTATTTCTACCTCTGTGTTTAAGAGGAAAAAAGGTATTTTAAAAATTAAAAGTGTGTTAGCTCCATAAGAACAGATCAGGAGAAAGGACAGACCAGATTATTTGGATAGAGAAGAAGGCAGGGCTGGGGATATTGCTGCAGAACAATGGTGTGGAGCCTCCTGAATTGGTGTTTCTGATACCCCTAATGTGTCATTTAGCATAAGCAAGTTTCTTTGCTGTGCTGTGGTGAGGTGTGTGAGGGCTGTAGAGTTTCCAAAGGTCTATTATACCAAATTACTGCATCCTGCTGCTGACCTTTGTACCCTCACAAGTAGAGGTGATTCACTTGCTGATGTCTGGTATCCTGGTATAGCCTGGCAGCATTCCTGGGCCGTGTTTTAATCCAGCAGTGTTCAGAAGAGTGGACAGTTCATGTCCTATGTTAGACTGCTTTTCATTAACTTGCAAGTCTCTCTCTTATTTCCAGTTGCCATCTTCTAAATGGATTCCAGTGAATTTGCAGGATCTTTGGACCCCCTGTCCTTGCCTGACAAACCACTCATTGGTGATCTCCCCGCTGACATGGAGTTTGGTGAAGATCTCCTGGGCTCCCAGACAGCTTCTACCCAGGAAGTTTCAGTTCTTCAGCCCCCTGGCTGGGATCAATCCAAGCAGATGACTGCAGATGAGGACTTGGGCCTTGTAGTGAAAGCAGACAGCGTGTCTGAGCTAAATAAATCAAATGACTGTGTTCTAGATAAACCTGGTATCTTGAATATGCCGGAGAAACCTGGTGTCTTAGATGATTTGGGTAAAACTTCTGACTTGGTGGAACTGGATAAACCAGAGGATCTGGATGGGCTGTGTAAGGCACAGCCTTCCCAGGATGTGGAGGGTAGACCTGCAGACTCCTCTGCCCTGTCTAGAGAAGCTGTTGATCCAGAAACAGAGAAAGAAGGAGAGGATGCACCAAAAAATCGTTCTGGGGATGTAAAGGAAGATGATGCTGTTGCTATTCCCACAATGTCTGTTGACAATCCCCCTGAATCACCCCAACAAACTATCCCTGACTCCAGGGACCTCAGCAGTGCCCCAGCCAGGGAAGAAACCACAGCACAGTCCTCGAGTCCCACAGTGCCCCCACCCCAACTCAGTCTTAAACAAACAAAGAAGATGAAGTTGAAAGCACCAAGGAAGAGCTCACCTGTGCAGAGGGAAGGGCTGGCACGGGAGGCAGAGGGGCAACTGAGCCCAGATAACAGAACTTCAGCTTTGCCCTCTGAGCCTGTGGAGGAAAAGCAGACAGAGGAAGGGGATGATAATAGGAAGAACTCACTTAAAGAAAACAATGTGCTCAAAGCACAGGAAGCCCTACCATCAACAGGTAAGTTGTTGTCTCAGCAGAACCTGGCTTCCTTTTGCTCAGGAGGTCATCCAGCTACACACTGCTGAAATTGGAATCTACTCTGCATTCCAGCTCATCCCCTGCTATGGAAATAGCCAGCTCTTCTGATGGTCTAGATTTGGGCAAAGCCTCTTGTGTAAAGGGAATGATGTTCTGGTGTGCACAAGCTCTTGCTCTGGCTTTCTTGGCTTTAGCTGATTTTTGATGCTTGTGGAAGCAAGGACCTTCCCCAGTAAAGCTGTGGCTGCACATCAGCTTAGCTCATGCTCTTCATTGCTGGAGTCTTTGCTGGAACTGAGGGTCACCAGCCGGTGTTTCCAATAGGCAAAGTTCCTCTGCCCAGGCTGGCCATCCCCAGGAGATGCTCAGTCTTGGTCAGAAGCAGTTGGAGGCAGCTGCCCAACCAGCCTGCCTCCCCCATATAGGGAGGTCTCCCCATTACAGGGCTCCTCCCAAGCTGTGTGTTTGGATCTGCAACTGCAGGTGGTGGGTTTAGGAGCCTTCCACCACCAGAACTGTATTTGATAGCCAGGACAGGCTGAGGCTTCATGTGCTGACTGACCCAAAGGGTGGCTGGGTTTGGAGAACACCTGTGCTCTTCTGATGGAGAAAAGCAAGATGTTAGATGCAAGCTTCTTCTATGCTTCTGTTCCAGGAGAAAGCCTGTCTGGGAAAAGAAGCGAGCTGCCGGCTGAGAAGGTAAGGAGCATGCAGTCAAGTATGTATGGTACAGGAGCATAGAGCGAGGCTGGCTGTTGTCAGACTCTGTGAGAGACACTGGCTGTCTTGTCAGCCCTCTGGAAAGGAGTTTGCGTGACTCCTGTGCACTGCCACTATGCTGTAATGTGGCTTCCGTGTATCCCTGCTACCCTCAGCTGTTAACTCTCATAAACCTGCTTCCCCCTCTCCTCTGTCTTGCTAGCTCTGATCAGGTATCCATGGAGTTTTATCCATTTTCAGCCTAGGTTTTGGGAAGCCAAATCCCAGAAGTTGGAACTTCACCATAATCTGGTATATTTATTTATGGTTGTCCTAGCTGATTGTTAGCCTAACTATTTTTGGAATGTCTTCTAGGAGCAGAAAAGAAGCGAACGACCCAGAAGATCAGAAACTGCCAGGCCTGAAACTGTGAACTCCTCTGAGAGCAGTGAGTAACCAGGGTTGGCCAATCCCTGTTTTCAGCCAGGGAGAGTGGCCCAGATCCATTGTGGGCAGGTAGTTCATGGTGTGAGTACAGTGGGAACTCTGGAACTTCTGTGCGGTCTTCATCCTGGGGTACTTGCCTTGCTTGCTCAGGGCATTCAGGTCAAAACAGGGAGTGTTGTAGTATTTTTACAGTGGTGTATGGGCACCAAGCACTAAGTAACAGGATGAAATTTGGGGGTGTTCCCAGGAAATCCATCTTCGATCTACTCACCCAGGAACTTCTTCCTTTCTCTCTGTGAGAGCAGGCTGTCTGAAGGAAGGTTGTATCTTGGAGATTTTTCTGGAGAAGTACATGAAGTGGCTGTTCTTTGATATATTGAATGTCACCCTGCCATTACCTAGTATTTGTGTGTTGCTTCTTTATTGCCTGCCTGTGCTAGAATCTGGTAATCAGCACGTTCCCTTTCAGGTTGAAGGTAGAAGTTCACTCTTTGGGCTTCTGTTCAACCTTGGCATATCATGACTTCCTAGACAGGAATTGTATTTAAGCCTGGTTTGTTTAAACACCTCTTGATTCATTTTTAGTTACAACAGAATTTCTTTTAAGGGTCCCTTTATCATTCCACCCAGACAGGAATAAAGTATGTAGAGGGACTCTAGAAAGGTGACTCAGAAAATCCCAGCATGTGTCTCACGGCAGAGTTTCTCACTTCCTAACGAGGGGTTTCTGATCTTCCTCTGCTGCTTTGCAGTTCCAGTCTCTGACGAAGACTCTGATGCGATGGTGGATGATCCCAATGACGAGGATTTCGTTCCTTTCCGTACGCGGCGCTCCACGCGGATGTCACTGCGCGCGCAGATGGCGCAGCGAGCCGCCCGCTCCAGCTTCACCAAGATGACGTGTGCCAACTGCCGGACCCCGCTGCAGAAGGGCCAGACTGCCTACCAGCGAAAAGGGCTTCCTCAGCTCTTCTGCTCCAGCTCCTGCCTCACCACCTTCTCAAAAAAACCGCCTGGCAAGAAGATATGCACCTTCTGCAAAAAGTGTGTGTTCATTCCCCTTTCCTCAGTGCTCCCATGCTTGTGACCCCGCTCACCTGCTCCACAGCTCTCCTGCCAGTCCCCTTCCTATGGCCCTTGTTCACCCATGTCAGTCCTGCCCACTGCCAGCTGTTGCCCCATGTCTTCTTTTACACACTGCCTATCCCATGTTCCCTACACCCCCTTCACATTCTTGCTTTCCTTGCCTGTCCCCAGCCTTAGTGCCCCATATTCCAGTCTCCACTCAAAACAACCTCCTGCATGCTCTGTCTTCAGACACCACTCCCCTGGGCCAGGACAGAAGCTGCTGTGAGACAATTCTTGCCAACTTTTTGGGACACCAGAAAGTCCTGTGCATTGCAGTGAGCCATCCTATCCCTTTGTGACAGGACACACATGTCCCTGCACTAACACATCCCCTCCTGATCCCCAGGGAGATCTGGAACACCAAGGACTCTGTGGTTGCCCAGATTGGTTCAGGTGGCTCTTTCCATGAGTTCTGCACCTCTGTCTGCCTTTCCCTCTACGAGGCCCAGCAGCACAGACCAGCACCTCAGTCTGCAGATGCCTCGGACACCAGCCGCTGCAGTGTTTGCCACAAACCTGGCGAGGTAAACAAATCCCTTGTCCTTCCCATGTCCTGGATGAAGTGCTTAGGATCTGCAGCACTTAGTCTTGGTCAAGACCATATATTTGCCAGGTGTGAGGCCTGAGTTAGCCAGCCCCTGAGCTGGCTTGAGCTCACTCCTAAGCTTTTCCTTGCCCTGAGGCTCACTGCTTCCTGCCACTCTGCTCTCCCAGCTGCTCCTCTGACTTTTGGCAAGGGAAGCCACTCCGAGTCCACACCAGCTTCCAGTATGGCACTTCCCAAAGTTTCAGTGCCTGTTATCCCCAGGGCTGTGCTTGTAGTGGTGCAGCTGCATTGGAAGGAGGCACATGGTGGTTTGGGGAGTGACAGCAGTGATGTCTCTGCAGATCCAGCACGAGGTCAGCAATGGGAACGTGGTTCACCGCATCTGCAGTGATGCCTGCTTCACCAAGTTCCGCGCCACCAAGGGGCTGAAAACGAACTGCTGTGACAACTGTGGACTTTATATCTACAACAAGGGCTTGCCCCTGGAATACCTCTTCCATGAAGGCCAGCAAAAACGGTTTTGCAACTCTGCGTGTCTCAACAGTTACAAGAAGGTGTGTGGGGGCAGCTGCCTGGGATGGGGAGGTTCTCTGTGAGCACAAAGCAACTTTGCTTGGTGTGGCACAGGGCATTTTATTAAATAGCAGGTGACTCGAATCTCCTTGCTCTTTTATTGCTGACAAAGCAGTTTAAAGATTTCTGTGAGGAAGTCTGAAGCAGGCAAACAGAATTGATTTAATCTGCATGGGGCCCACCATGGACCTAAGCATGGGTCAGAAAGTCAGTGAGCTGATGGCAGAGTGACACTGGTATATGCAGTTAGCATGGACTGGCTTCTGGATGTCTCCCTAAAGCTGGGCTGGACATCTTCCTCTGTCACCTGAGCAGTCTTCATTTAATTGTCTTGGAAGGGATTGCCAGACTCTATTCCTGCCAGGCTACCCTTGAAATAAGGAGTTGAAGTGCCAAAGGCACCTTTTTTTGCTACCACCACCTGAATCTGCAGACTGTAAGCTGTACCTGGCATCAGGTGGTCAGTGCAAGAGAGCCGTCCTGTAGTGGATGCAGCAGTGGGGTGGGATGTGGTAGCTGGACATTGCCAGCTGTGATGGTCTCCTGGAAGCTCTCTTCTGCTCTGTGTTTGCAGAAGAACACTCGGGTCTACCCCTGCATGTGGTGCAAGACACTGTGCAAGAACTTTGACATGCTGCCCAACGTGGATCGCAGTGGCAAGATGGGCCTGTTCTGCTCCATTTGCTGCACTACCTCCCACAAAGTGAAGCAGTCAGGCTTAGTTGGTAAGCACCTGTGTAGAGGGAATCATCACCTCTCCACTCTTAATTCCTTCCTTAGTATTGTTTATTGCTTGTGGATGGGACTGAAAAGAAGGTAAAAGCCTGGGGGGAAGAATCCAGTGAGACAAGTGGAATTACAGAGGGAGGAGCCCTTGCAGTATGTAGACATCTTAATACAGAGGGTAGTGTACATTGCTGTTCTTGAGAATGCAGGGAGCAGTTGTAGTGCTGGATTGTGCTGGCATTGCCCTTTCTATTACATGGGGTACTGGGATGTCCAGAAATGGGACAAGTATTGCAGCCTGTTTTGTCCAAATTCCTATAGAGCCAGGGTCACTTCCTTGAACCTCTCTGCTCTCCATCTGTTTAACATTTCTGTCCTAGCAGAATCTGGTGCTCTTAGTGTTCTGGTGTTCTTGTCCCTTGCTTTTAGATAATAGCTTGACAGACTGAGGATGAATGAGTAGTTTGTATGCCATTCTCAGAATCCAGTCCCACATCCTGTGCTGCTGCTCTCACCAATTCCTATCTGTTTCATCAGGTCCCCCTAGACCCTGCAGCTTCTGCAGAAAGAGTTTATCTGAACCCTGCTATTACAACAAGACAGACCGGGTTGTGTACCAGTTCTGCAGCCCCAGCTGCTGGACCAAATTCCAGGTACTGAAATATCTTTTATGCTGGGCTGGGCTGTGAAGCTCATGCCTCCTTTCACACTAAGCAGGGGCTCCTCAGGGAGCATTCCTAAGAAAGTCTCTTCTGTAGCACAGGAGTTGCAGTGACTGTAATTGCTCAAATCCCAGTCTTGGCCCTATCTCCCCCATCCTCCACTGGGATAAGGTGGACTGTAATTCACTCCTGTCTGTGGTTATGCCCAGCAGGAGGGCTGTGCAGAGCTGTGCTGCATGAGTGGTTTGAGATAGAGTGGCCATACGAGAGCACAAGCAAATGCACAAGTAAGCCAGCAAAGCACAAGTGCACACCTGATAGCTGAGTGGAAAGGGGCAGAGCTGCCCTCTCAGCCAGGTGTCACTGAGATAAATAAGTCTTCCAGGATGTGTTGTCTAAAAATTTACAACTAGCAGGCCTTGGATACATCTTGTTTAATAATCCTCAAAGGCTTGACTGGTGATTTTTAAATCTTCTGATGTTAAGTTTGAGCATATATGAGATGTCTGTGGTATTCATAGGCAACTTCAAGAATATTAGTTTTGTGCAGTTGTCAAAGAACAAACTAACAGCCAGGAAGACATGAGAAACTAATGCCAGGACCAGTCTTTGGCAACTGAAAAAACATAGAGAATCTGGAGGTAAGAGTTAGTTACTGGCAGTTGCAGCATTTAATTCTGAGATTTAGTTTGTTTCAGGTTTGTTAGGTTTTTTTGGGGGGAGGGAGGCATTTGGTTGGTTGGGGTTTTTGGTGGGTTTATTTTTGTTTCTGTTTGTTTATTTGGGTTTTTTTAATGAATCCTTGATGTAATCCTTCACTGGGGTCACAAATAGTATGAATAGTGTAGCTATAGAGCTTTTAGCATTGTAGACTTCATAAGACTGGAATCATAGAACAGTTTGGTTTGAAAGGGACCTTTAGAAGTCATCTAGGCCAATCTCCTCTGCAGTGAGCAGGGATATTTTCAACTAGATCAGGTTGCTCAGAGCTCTGTCCAATCTGACCTTGAATATTTCCAGGGTTAGGGTACCTACCTATGCCAGTGTTTCACCATCCTCATTGTAAAAAAAACTTCTTTATAGTTAATCTCAATATGCTCTCTTTTAGATTAAAACAATTACCCCTTGTCCTATTGCAGCAGGCTCTGCTAAAAATGTGTGTCCCCATCTTGCTTATAAGCCCCTTTTAAGTATTGAAAGGCCACAATAAGGTCTCCCCAGAGCCTTCTCCAAGCTGAATAATCCCCTCTGTCAGCCCTTCTTGACAGGAGAACTGTTCCAACCTTCTGGTCGTTTTCATGGCCTCCTCTGGACTTGCTCCAACAGGTCCATGTCCTTCCTGTGCTGGGGACCCCAGAGCTGGAGGCAGCACTGCAGCTGGGTCTGACCAGAGTGGAGCAGAGGGGCAGAATCCCCTCCCTCCTCTGCTGCCCACAGGGCTTTTGCTGCAGCCCAGGACACACTTGGCTCTCTGGGCTGTGAGTGCACATGGCTGGGTCATGTTCAGCCTCTCTTCCCCCACATCCCCAAGTCATTCTCTGCAGGGCTGCTCTCCATTTGTTCATCCCTGATCCTGGATCAATAGTGGGATTGCCCTGCCCCAGGTGCAGCACCTTGTACTTGGCCTTGTTGAACCTCATGGGATTCTCATGGACAACTGCTCAAGCTTGTCCAGGTCCCTGTGGATGTCACTCTGTCCCTCAGGCATTTCAACTGAACAACTCAGCTGGTGTCCTCTGCAAACTTGCTGAGGGTGCTCTCAATCTACTGTGTCCTTGATGAAGACATGGAACTCCTGCTCCTAGTAAAGGCCCTGAGATTCACCACTTGTCACTGATCTTCATCTGGACATTGAACCTTTGGCCACTACCTTCTGGATGCAACCATCCAACCAAATTCCTCATCCACCAAACACCAGCCATCAAATCATCCTTCTCCAATTTAGAGAGAAGGGTGTTGTAGGGAACTGTGCCTTTACAGAATCTCTGGAGAGATAACACCCACAGCTCTTTGCTTCTTCACTGATGTAGTCTCTCCATTGAGGAAGACAAGTAGGTTGGTCAGGCAGGACTTGCCCTTGGTGCAACTCTGCTGGCTGTGATGGTACTTCCTGTCCTCCATGTGCCTCAGGACAGCTTCTGGAAGGATCTGTTCCATGATTTTTGCAGGCACTCCACAGTACAGTTGTTTCCACAGTCTTCCTTTCTACCCATTTTAGAAATGGTTGGAACTTTTTTCCTTTTCCCAACTGGGACTTCATTAATTCACCTAACTTGAATTATTACCATATAAAATCAGCATTGTAAATATATGAGTAAACCCATGCATCTCCTGGATTAGGAACTGTCTTGCTGGCACATCTCAGAACACACTTGACAAAGAAAAAACACTGAAGAAAATGTTTCAAGATGGCTTCTTGAGGATCAGTGTTAAACCTAAGGACTTCAACAACTTCATCAGTCATTTGGCAATAAAGTCAAAATAAACATGATGAAATTTAGCAGATGAAACAAAAACTGATGAAGTGTTAGCCAATGCTGCATTCAGGGTAGTCACAGAAAACAAAGCAATTGGATTAATTGACAAGGCTGGTTCCTCCTAATGTGTGCTTAAACACAGTTTCAGTCCAAGATCCTGGGAAAGTAAGGGTTTTGAAAAGGCCATGGAATTACAGTAGATAAACTATTCAATATGAGCATCTCAGTTTACAGCCACACAGAGAAGGATTAATTTATTGCAAGTACAAGCAGATGAACATAGAGTTAACATTTGAGGGCCAGGGAGCAGAAGGGCTGCCTAGAATGATGCACATATAACAAGGATGTTCTCCAATGTCCACTTCATTTTCAATGCTGAAGAAAAGTTAGAAGTATTCTGAGAAAAAACAAAAAATTAAATTTGGGCTTGGAAAACACTTGTACTGAGGCACTTGCAGAGTGTCTTATCTGAGGTTATCAGAAAGAAAACCAGGAATGATTTTGTTAATAAATACAGCCTTGTGGATAAGACACCAAATGCTAAATGCATTGTGGACAGGACACCAAATGCTGTTTAATCTAGCAGAAAATGGGATGAGAGACTTCTTGAATTTTTAAGTTGCATTATCTTGAAAATAGAAATCAGGCATCTGTGCATCAAGAACTTTTAGAGAAATCTTCCGAAGAGGTAGCAGAGCCCTCATCATTTAAGTTTTCAAATCCAGCAGCGTGGCAGCTTGAAAGCTTTCCTTCCTGGGAAGAGCTGAGCCCAGCACTGTGGAAGCAATGTGAAATTGCTCTCAAGAATTAGCAGTGGTGGCAGTGTGAGGCAGGTGCCTGCTGCCCTCCAGGTGCTCTCCCCCCATGAGCTGTCTCTGTCTCCTGCAGCGCACCAGCCCAGAAGGAGGGATCCACCTCAACTGCCATTACTGTCACAATCTGTTCAGTGGGAAGCCGGAGATCCTGGACTGGCAGGTGAGGACTTCCCCCGGGGGGATGTTGAGGTGGAGGCCAACACTGCTGAGAACCTCTGGGGTACATCCTCTCCCTGCTCTAAGTAGAGCTCCTCCTGTGCTGGTCCTCTGAATGCCTTAGCTGCAGAGATGTGCCTGGAGACTGTGCTGAGTGCAGCACTCCTGATGTTCAGCAGGATGTCAGAAGGGCAGGAGACTATCCCTGCCAAATCCTGTGCCAGGAGAGCTGGGGATTTGATTCAGCCCCATAGTCTTTCTCTTGCTTCCTTGAGAAGTGTGGGAACCTCCTGCCAGCCTGGCTGATCTGGCTGTGGTCTCTTTGGCAGGACAAGGTGTATCAGTTCTGCTGCAAGGACTGCTGCGAGGACTTCAAGAGGCTGCGTGGGGTGGTGTCTCAGTGTGAGCACTGCAAGCAGGAGAAGCTGCTGCATGAGAAGATCCGTTTCTCTGGAGTGGAGAAGAACTTCTGCAGTGAAGGTACTTGGGGAAGACATGGGAGAGGTAGACCCCCCCCATGCCAGCCCACGCTGGGGGAGGAGAAGAGAGCATGGAGAGGAACAGAGGGGAGAGTGTCTTAGCCAGGCCCTGGGGCAAGAGCCTTGCCATGCAGTGAAGGGAGGACTGTTGTGGGGATGGCTTGCTGTCCAGCCAGGCCCTAGGGCAAGATCTTTACCATTCATTGTGTCCTTGGGGAGGGCTTTCTCACAGCTTTTCTCTCTCTGGGGGCTGGGGAGACAGCAGGTGGCAGCTCCGCTCCTCCTGTCATCATGCACTTCTACGCTCTTGCGTCTGGGCTGGCCTGACCTGGCCTTGCCCGCCTGCTGGGTTCCTGCACACAGGAGGTTGGAGTCAGACTCTTCCTAGAAGCATGGAGGTGAGAGATGGCAAGTCCCCGTGAGGTCCCATCTTATCCCAGCCCCAGGGGCCAGTGCTGGATTGTTCCCTACAGTGTGTTGCGTGTGCTCTGTTGTCTCCACAGACCTGGATTCTGGTCATGTTTGGGTCAGGGAGGCCCCCAGTTCATCCTGGGAAGGTTTCACTCCTATTGTTTCTCCGCAGGGTGTGTGCTTCTTTACAAACAGGATTTCACCAAGAACCTGGGCCTGTGCTGCATCACCTGCACCTACTGTTCTCAGACCTGCCAGCGGGCGGTCACCGAGCAGCTGGAGGGCAGCACCTGGGACTTCTGTAGTGAAGACTGCAAAAGCAAATACTTGCTCTGGTACTTCAAGGTCAGTATTGGTACTGGCAGCTTGTGCTAAGTGCTGTGGTGGGCACAGCACCCAGATAAGTGGGCATTGCACTGAGGAAGTTCGCACTGTTGGAGTCTGGCTGGCACTGCTGCGGAGAACCTGGCACTGCTGGAGTCCTGCCTGGCAATGACGGGACACTGCTACGGGGAAGCTCATGTAGCTGGAGTCCCCAGCTGATCCTGCCAGACAGAGCACTGCACTGAGGAAGCTCACAGTGCTGGATCCGTGGCCAGTGCTGCTGTGAGAAGTTCGCACCGCTGGAGTCCCTGGCTGGCATTGGCAGGGCACTGCTGTGGGGAAGCTCACTGCACCTTGCGATGTGCACCTTTCACTGGAGAGTTGTGTTGCACTCGGAGGGGGTGTGGTTAGTTACTCGTTGTTTCTCTCCTGCTGATGCGGGCTTTAGGCAGCTCGGTGCCATGCCTGCAAGCGTCAGGGGAAGCTGCTGGAAACCATCCACTGGCGGGGGCAAATCAAACACTTCTGCAACCAGCAGTGTCTGCTGCGATTTTACAATCAACAGAACCAGCCCAACCTGGACACGCAGAAGGGGCCCGAGAGCCTGCTGAACAGTGAGTAGGAGGGAGGGAGGTGACCTGCATAGCTCAGTCTGAGAGACTCAGGGAAAACTCAACAGCAGGGGGTGGAAGCTGCCTGCCTGGGACTGGAGGAGACGCTAGGGAACAATCCTGCACTGGCCCCTGGGGGGGAAAGGACGGAGTGGGACCTAATGGGCTTCTCCATCTCTAACATCTATGGTTCTATGACACACAGGGCCCAGACGGGAGGAGCCGGTGCCAGCGTGCTGCCTGTAGCTCACACTCTTAGCGAGGATACTCAGGGATTTAACATCCTCAAGTTGCCAGCGGAGAGCTCGATTTACAGGGTTAGGGGACAGCGTGGTTTGGCATGACAATCCACCTGCAGCCTCACACCACCTCCGAGCTGTGACCTTCTCAGATCTCATAAACTAATCTGGATTGGGCCAGGTCAGTGCTTGGATGGGAAACATTCAAGGACAAAGAAGGGTGCTGCAGGAAGTGGTGCTGATGATGCTGTAGGTGGGCTCTCCTTCAGCCAGAGCTGAACCTAGAACGGTCTTGAGGGAGCACTGAGCTGCTGGAGGCACTGTGTCTTGCGCTGTTAGATTGGAGTCCTACCACTTACCCAGAGTTCACCGCAGCTTGGGGGAGTTGCCAGCCCAGATAACCCCATTCTGCATCCATGAAGTTCCAGCTGGAGAGGAGATTTTCGCTGCCTGTTGCCCCATTTCCCATCATTAACTCGAGCCAGTTCCTTATGGAAGATTGCAAAGTGCTTTGGGATCCCTCAGGATGGAAGGTGCTCCTAGTGACAGTGACAAGACACCGCTTGGCCCTTGGACACCTGCAGTCTCATTATGCTTGGTCTTTCATAGGCCATGATCTCCTGGTGAACTGGGGGATATAGTTAAAGTGCTTACAGCTTGTGGTGGGACTTGCTGCAGTGCATCAAACTTCAACACATACCTGCATCAGAGGTTCAGGGCTTTGCTAGCCTCCCTGTGATTTCATGATGTGTAAAACCCTGGCTAGGGTGTGCCAAGGAGGGGAGACCAAGACAAGGACCTTCACATGAGAGGCCTCATCCTGCATCTCCAGACTCTTGAGGTTCCTCCCCTGACTGTCGTGTGCTGATCATAGGACAGGGGAAGCTCTGGATGTTGTTGCTGCTTAGGCAGCAAAGCACAACAAAGCACAACTGCTCTGCCAGGAGCAGCAGGTTCCCCCAGCTATGGGAAGCCCAACCTGCCTTCCAAGAGCCACGCTCTGTAACAGGCTGTGTGAGGTGACAGCTCAAGTGGCAGCACAATGGAGTGACATGGATAAGGAACTGTTGGTTTCTGCTGCCACAGGGGTGCCCATGGGAATTCTGCTTGGTTCACAGTGCTCTGCTGCCCAAGGGAGGAAGAGGTGTGTGACGTGCTGGTTCCTGTAGCTCACTAAGTGATTCCACAGCCCTAGCCATGCTGTTCCATTTGTCCTCTGCTGTTAAAGCATGTCTCTTTTGAGACATCTGTGACATGGCTTTTGGGACAAGATCTGCCTGCAGAGGGAAGCATGTTCCACACTATTTAGCCGTTGTCTCCTTGAAGCCATGGACCACAAGACTGAGAAGAACCTTCACCACCACCAACAACCATGGGAGTCTCAGGCCTCCTCCACCACATCTCTGGAGGCCCCCCAGAACTCTGCTGCTTGGCATGTGGGGCATCACTCTTCACCGTGCCACAGCTGCTTCTCTGTGCAACCCGTAAGGACTAAAAGGAGCCAAGGAAAAGCTCATCATCAGTTGTCAGTGCTCAGCTGAGCACGAGTTCCAGACTGCCCCAGCAGTTGCTGTGCTTAGTGGATGCTGCTGGTGCAGTATGCTACCCCCAAATGTGGGGTAGCTGTGGACATCCTTGCCCCAGGACTGTAGCATACTGCTGAGTATATAAAGGAAGGATGCTGAAGCCAGGATTCACTTACACAGAGAGCTTTCCAGCCCAGCTGTGCTGTGCAGGGTGTTTTGAGAGGACCAGCTTCTGCATGGTGTCCTGTGGACTTGACAGCTGCATTGCCAGCTTACAAGGGACTACCTGGATTTCAGGCTCATCTTGGACAGAGCTGCTTATTCTTGCTTACTCTTTTGCAGCCAGTGATTGCCTGAAACCATAAATTCCTGTGATCCAGTGGCTGCTACCAGTCTGGTGATCCTGAGAGTTCTTGTAGCTGATCATACAAGCAGTTCCCTTACTTGGAACAGTTCATGTAGTGTGGGATTGAGGAGCTTCTGCTTCAAAATTGTGCCCAAAGGCTTCCAAGAGGAGCTGGCTCTGGACTGGGCTGTCCAGCTGGAGAGGGTAGAAATCACAGTTGTGGCAGGCAGTACCTTGACAGCTCCTTGTTGGTGTTGGAATGAGAATAAAAACAAACTGCAGCTCTCCTGGAAGCCTGGACAGATAGCACATGACAGGAGAATCTTGTTTTCTTTACTCTTTAATCTTTGGCCAGTGGGGCGATCATGTTTGCATTAGATTCTGCTGCAGTAGAAATTCTGCTTATATGCCATAGCTTGTCTTTTCTCATTCAGGCCATTGGTGTTTCCTACCTGGACCTGCTGCCCATCCACTTTGGGTTGTCAGGGTGAGTTCTTGACCCCTGAGACTGCTACAGTTCCTATGGCTGAATGCTTAGCTGCAGACTAGGGAGCTTCCTCCAGCTGGGATTTATCTGTTGTCCCCTGTGGAGGTCAGCAAGTGGAGCCTGATGGGCCTCAAATTGTACAAGAATTATCCTGCATTTCCTCGGGTCAGAGGAAGTCTTCACAGTGTGAATGTCCCTGTGTTGGACCTTTAGGAATCTGGGTCTTTCCTGAAGGACTTGTCTGTGTGTAGGAGTTGTGAATGGACCCGCCACTGCCTTTGGGTGCTGGGATCTGCTGCGGTCCTTGCAGGGGTCACCTTCATGCATGGCCCACTGGTGGAAGGCAATTCTTTTTGCCAGCCACATGGGTAACTAGGGATCACTGGAGGCTGGGATGAAGGTGCTCTGTTAGCTCACCAGCCTTTGAGGTGGGTGCAGGTTTTCTGCAGAGCACATGATCTGGAATTGCCATCCAAGGCAGGGTGATCCTGTCCCCATCTGAGACCAGCGTCTGCCACATGCGCCTCTTACCTGCAGGTGATCCTTTCTTTCCTCAGGGGAATGGACTGCATCCCTAGGGCTGGGGCAAAGCTGTCTCTCTGCTTTCTGGGATTTCTCATAATGCTGCTACTAGCTCTGTCACCTTCTTCCTAGGGATCTCGAAGCACTTTGCCAAGATATTTGTTGCAGGGATATGGAGGCACAGGGAGGGGCCATGGCTCGGTACAGCAAGCCAATAGGCAGAGCTGGGATTAGAGCCCTGGATTCCTCTCTCTACAAGGGGCTGGGATTTCTCCTGACCTGCTGTGATGGGGAAGGGGTGGACTGTAAGGAAGCACAAAATGACATGGGAATAAGTTGATTTTGGAGTTTTAGTGTCTTCTGAGGTGTTAGGGCTAGAGATTGTGGAAACATTACCTGTTCCTGGAGTGGCCAGGAGCAGTTTCTGGCGAGCCTGTCCCTGCTCTCTGGCTGCTTGCACCTCCAGTCCCAGCAGTGGGACATGTTGGCCCAGGAGCTCTTGAACTTAAGAGTTGTTGCTTTCTCTTACAGGTCAGACTTCAGAGCCAAAACCAGCTGTCCCTTCCCCGCAGAAGGCAGAAACTAACATGGTAAGACCCATGGGAGGTAGGAGTTTGCAAGACAAAGGGGCTGTCCCCGAAGAGAGGACAGTTCTGCCATTGCTCAGGGAGATTTCATTCTTCTACAAGCAATTCATTTTGAGATGTCTGGGTAGTGGGACATGAAAAGAATTCTTAGGAAGGTAGCATCAACATATCTCCTGCAAGTGGGAAGAATATCTTGACACTGTTGACACTAGCTCCTTTTTGCACAGTGCTTTCCTGTGCCTGGGTATAGTTGCTGTCCCACTGTTCCCCTCTACCCCATGGGACAGGAGCCACCATTGCCAGACTCCTGGCACAGCAGAGGCAGCACACAGGCTTGCTGCCTGCCAGGAACAGCTTGGCAGTCCTTCATCACAGCCTGATCATGGGAGTGTCCATGTGCTGGGGATTGTCAAGCTCCAGGAGGTGCTTTGGAGTCATTCCATCTGCACCTGTAGTAGGGAAGAGATTGTGCTGGCCTTAGGTGGATGCCAACCTCCTGCTTTCTGCATTTCCCCAGCTGTCAGCAAAGGCCTCCTCAGCCCAAACATCTCCAGCTGTGCCGCCTCCCGCCCCACCTCTGGTTCCAGCCACACCGCGGAAAAACAAAGCTGCCATGTGTAAACCACTGATGCAGAACCGGGGTGTGTCCTGCAAGTTTGAGATGAAGTCCAAAGGATGTCAGACAGGTAGGAAAACAAGACTTAACTATTGGATTACAAGGGCATTTTGGAAAGGCAAGTGGTACATCCCTGCTCCAGACTAACTGCGAATCCAGCCTGAAATAGCAGGCTGGGTGTTTGGCACCATGCTGAGGAGTCTCTTTGCAGGTGTAGGGCACACATGGCAGGGCTGGGGGTGGGGAGCCCATTTCCATCACCAGCAAAAGGAGAGATGTAGAGAGCTCTGTAGCATGATCTACCTCTTGTGGGACAGCTCCTGTTCCTCTGGAGATCATTAGCTTGTCTGAGGGCTGTCTGCTAAATAGGTTCCACTCTAGTCCCTGTTGGGTGTGTGTATGGTCTGCAGCATATGCAAGGCAACTAGATTTCTTAGCAGGGGTGTGTAAGAGCAGGATTTGTACTTCTGGCTAAGACAAGCCTCTCTTGTTTCTGGCCTTGACTTGCTGCTATTCCAGCTCTGCCCCTGAGTACTAGAAGCTGGTGGCTGGAAGGGCTGTGGTGCTGGATGGCTGGGGGCATGGCAGCATGCAGCAGAACTGGGTGGACGAACTTGTGGGATTAAGGTCACTGATGTATTTTTGCTCTTGTCAGAGGCTGACTGGAAGCCCCAGCTGGTTGTGTTGCCAATCCCTGTCCCGATCTTCGTGCCTGTGCCTATGCATATGTACTGCCAGAAAGTACCTGTGCCTTTCTCCATGCCTGTCCCAGTAAGTAACACGCTTCACCTGCTTGTGTTCCCCTGCTGTTGTGATCCTGCCTTGCTGAAGTCTCCCTGCTTCTCCGTTCATGCTCTTCTCCTGCCTCTGCTTTTATGTCAGTCTACTGAATGTCAGTTTTCTGCCTGGTGTGCTGCTGTCCACAGGTGCCTGTGCCAATGTTCTTGCCCACCACACTGGAGAGCACAGAGAAGATTGTGGAGACCATTGAGGAACTAAAAGTGAAGATCCCTTCCAATCCCCTAGAGGCTGACATCCTGGCCATGGCTGAGATGATTGCAGAGGCTGAGGAACTGGACAAAGCCTCCTCAGACCTGTGTGGTAGGTTCTGCCATGTCTTGGTCTGGTCCAACAGCTGGGATCAAGGGCAGTTTGCCAGCTCTTGGAGCTAAAACACCTGCCAGGATTGTGGCTCTCCCAAAACCTTTGGAAAGGAAGCAGGGAAAAGTAAGTCCTCAGCTTCTGCTGAGGAGGTACCAGAAGGGAAGGGCTGCAGCAGGGAGCAGTGTCTGCTACTCTCCCTTTTGGGGGTGCCAGTCATGTGGCACATGTGCAGCTCTTAGTTTATTCGGGTGGCTGTTCAGATTCGTCCCTGAAGCATCCTCCATGATACAAAAGGTAGCTTCATGCAGCCCTGGTCTTGCAGGTTTTTTCACTTGGGGGCTGCATTCCTACTAATTGCAGTGATGGGGGTTGTGGCTGGGGAGACAACAACCTTCCAATGTCTTGCTGTCCAAGGAAAGCTGGAAAGCTCAGATGTTGTGGGGCTGCTCTGAGTACAGGGACCCTGACTTCATTTTTCTAGCTATCACAGGGAAAATAGACAAAAGACTTTCAAGAAAGTTTGGTTTATGATGAACTTTCCCATTTCAGACCTGGTGAGTAACCAGAGTGCAGAGGGTCTCCTGGAGGACTGTGATCTGTTTGGACCAGCACGGGACGATGTGTTGGCTATGGCTGTCAAGATGGCAAATGTCCTCGATGAACCCGGCCAGGACCTGGAGGCTGACTTCCCTAAGAGTAAGAGCTGGGTGACACAGCGGTGCAGGGCTGCTGAGGGTCCTCCCACTGCCCTCAGCTGTGTGCACTTAACCTCCTCATGCCCTCTGACTAACCTGGTGTGAGAGCCCTGCAGGGACTGCTTGCAGCAGGGGTGGGGAGACCTCCACTTCTGAAGGAGTGTGTGTTTGTCCAGACTAAACTTTCCTGTTGTGAACATAAGACCTTGAGAAGGGGATGTGAAAAGCTGATCTTAACAACATAGAGCAGGGCAGCAGCACTGGTGTGTTTGTGAATGGTGATTCCAGAGGATCCAGCAAGATGAGAAACCTGGACAAGGCATGGCATCCTGAGAAATGGCAGAATTGCTGAGTGTCTGTTAACAGAAGGTGGAAGAAGACACAGGGACTTGCAGGAGCACAGCAATGCTGAGGCAGGATGCTAGCAGCAAACAACAGAATTGAGGTGCCTGTGCCAGGCTGTCCAAGGCTGTACTGGCCTGGCACCAGGGACTGAGGAATGTTCCTCATTCCTCAGGTTTAAAAAATAAACAAACAAAAAATTGTCAGAGAGGAAAGTGTGGGGTTCTGGTTATTCTGAGAAGTTTTAGCATTGTGTGCCAGAGCCATATTTCCTTTGTTGGGCTGTGGCTAAAAGTTTGTGCCAGGCAGTGGTAGAGGAAGTGAAAAGTTCCCTCTTCATTTTGCTGTAAAAATCAGGCCAGCCTAGGGGGCAGGATGAGAAGTCTCAGCTGAGCCCTTCTTTCTGTGTTTCCTTTCAGACCCTCTAGACATCAACCCCAGTGTGGATTTCCTCTTTGACTGTGGGCTAGTGGGACCAGATGATGTGTCCACAGAGCAAGATCTGCCTCGAGCTGTCCGGAAGGTGAGTTCTCTGTGGGCTCTGCCTGCTTAAAGCCCTTCAGGTTTGGCGTGGGAGCTGCCACCTGGGATGTACGAGATGAAGTGTGCCAGAGTCTTTGGTGTGCTGGGAAGGTTGTGCCCTCTCCCTTCAGGGCACAGTTGGCCTTCGGGCCACTCCTTGAATGAAAATACTTGCTTGTCACTTTGGAGGAGCTTTGAATGCTACAAGTCATGGGACAGCTGGTCTCTTTCTCATTTGTGACCCTCGTAACTAATGAGCTTTGTTGGCTTGGCTGCCAGCAGAATGGTGCCTGCTGCTATGGCATACTGTAGGGAGCTGACAGTTAGCAGGTGTGAGGGGTGGACAGGACTCCTGCACCTGTCCAGGTAGGTGCCCAGTCTCACAGAACACCTCTCTGCAGGGGCAGAAGCGCCTGGTGCTCTCTGAAAGCTGTTCCCGGGACTCGATGAGCAGCCAGCCCAGCTGTACAGTGCTCAACTACTCGTACGGTGTGAATGCCTGGAAGTCCTGGGTACAAGCCAAGTATGCAGGGGGAGAAAGCAGCAAGGGAGAGGAGCTGCGCTTTGGCCGTAAGTGCCTTGTCTGGATGCACTGGAGTGGCAGAAACCGCCCAGAAGGTGGACCTTGGGGTGTTGAGGTGTTCCTGACCTTGTAGACTGTTGTCTGAGGCTGCTGTGCTTGTCTCTGCAGCCAAGCCCATGAGGATCAAGGAAGACATCTTAGCCTGCTCAGCAGCTGAGCTCAACTATGGCCTGGCCCAGTTTGTTAAGGAGATAACCCGGCCCAATGGGGAGCGCTATGAACCAGACAGCATCTATTACCTCTGCCTTGGCATCCAGCAGGTGAGGGAGGTCTTGCTGCCCTCAGGTCTTCTACAGCCAGACTTGGGGGTCAGATCTGGTGAGGGGAGTTCATATCCTTCATTCTGCCTTCTGTGCAGAGAGGCTGTCTGGACTCTCCTTTAGTGCCTCATCCCAGGACAGCATCCCACGTGGTTTGGTCTTTGTTCCCAAGCTCAGAGGGTAGGGTGGCAACTGTTCCCCAGCTTTGCACCCTTCTTGCTCATCTCTGAGGAGGGCTGGGGGATCTCCCCAAACTCAGGCCTTTCTTTAGCACCAAGTCTGCTTTGTCATGCCCCAGGGGTTTCCTTGCAGCTCTCAGAAGTGTCTGCCCAGCAGCTCTGGTGCTGCAAGAAGGGGTGCTCTGCATGTGTGCCCTGGGCTCTGGGGAGGATCTGCATTTCAGGTGCTGCTGTGTTTCTTTTGACTGTGTGTTCTGTCCTTTCTAGTACCTGCTCGAGAACAATCGTATGGTGAATATATTTACAGACCTTTACTACCTGACCTTCGTGCAGGAGCTGAACAAGTCCCTGAGCGGCTGGCAACCCACAATCTTACCAAATAGTACGTGTCTTCAGAGTACCTTCAGTCCCTACATGTATCCAGTTTGTGCTTGTAGCTTTGGATCCTCTGGCCTGATTATGCTTCCCCAGCTTCAGCCTTGGCATAGGCAGCACAGCCCTGCTGTGTGTTGAGGTCATACTGACCCAAAACAACTGCAGAGCCAGTGCAATTTACACTTCAGTAGCTTCTCTTGTCCACAGTCAGGGTAGCTGGGAGCAGAGTGCATGTGCTTCGTATCCTGGGACAGTTGGAATCTACAACACTTCACAGTGATGTCTCCTCCCTTTGGCAAGGAGGATGCCAAGCCAGGAGGCACACTGGTGCATATGTTTGTGTTCCCAGCACATGGATAAGACCTGCATACGGTGCTAGGCCTTGGCCAAGGTTGCTGTGCTGCTGCCTTGTGAATGGACTAACCTAGAGCTCTGCAGAGGCTTTTCATGATGCTGTGATCTGGGCTGCCTTCCCTGCTGTCTTGTCAGTAGTTAGTTCATAGATCCTGCCTCATCTCTGCAGATTGACTATCCCAGGCAGAGCCATTTGATTCCAGACCTGTGTATCTATGCAGGAGCTGGCCAGATCTCTCCTGCCTGCTGCTTTTCCTTAATCTCTCACTGAATGTGGTGGATCACTGACCTGGAGTTTGCTTTTTGGCCATCTGTAGTGATGAGCAGTTAGGATTGATTTGAGTTCTCACCTGTGGTTTGGCTGTGATCTGGGGAGGCTTATGGATGGGCAGAGCTCTAGCTCTGCTGATGGCTCTGGAGAAATAACCTTGTGAAAAAAAGAGATGCTGTGAAGCATCAGTCTTTTGCAGTGAGCTTTCCTGGGTAGGGTGAAGGATTGTCACAAAGCCACTGCTGATGTGACCTGCTTCTCCCTCTCTGTATTGCAGACACAGTTTTCTCCCGTGTCGAGGAGGAGCATCTCTGGGAGTGCAAACAGCTGGGTGTTTACTCACCCTTTGTGCTTCTCAACACCCTCATGTTCTTCAACACTAAGTTCTTTGGGCTGCAGACAGCGGAGGAGCACATGCAGCTCTCCTTCACCAACGTGGTGCGCCAGTCCCGCAAGTGCACCACAGCCCGTGGCATGACAAAGGTGGTCAGCATCCGCTACTACGCTCCTGCCAAGCAGAAGAAAAGCCGAGGTGGGTCTGGGGGAACATCTCTGTTCCTCCCCTGCATCCCCCATCAGGATCCAGCCATGATCCAGCTCTCTCCCTCTCCGCAGATAGCGGCTCTGGAAAACGAAAGCGTGAGGAGGAGGTACCGGTGCTGGAGCAGCGGGAGAACAGGATGAATCCCCTCCGATGCCCAGTCAAGTTTTATGAGTTTTATCTCTCCAAATGGTGAGGTTTTCTCTGGAGAAGAGGCATGTGCCATTTTGGGGCAACTTTTTAGTTTTGATGGAGACCGCTGCTCTCCAGACATTTGTACATGAGCATGCAGTCTTGCCCAGGCTCTGTGCTGCTTGACTAAACCAAGTTTGAGAGAATGATTCTCTCTGACCTCTTCCACTTCTTGCCCTTCTCCAGCATGGTAGGAATGTGCAGTAGGAGTCCAGTGCTTGGGTAGTTAGGGGTTTTGGCCTTGAACAAGGAGCCGTAGGCTGAGTTTGTGTCCGTATCCTACTGATTGCTGAGAGGCCGTGATGCGCTGTGAATGCCCCTTGCTAAACACATCATCAGGCTAGGCTGTCTGAGCCCCTGCAGCTGATGTCCCAGGTCTCACCCTCCTCTCTCTCCACAGCCCTGAGAGCCTGCGGAACCGCAGCGATGTGTTCTACCTGCAGCCCGAGCGCTCGTGCATCGCCGAGTCCCCGCTGTGGTACTCGGTGATCCCCATGGACCGCAGCATGCTGGAGAGCATGCTGAACCGCATCCTGGCCGTCAGGGAGATCTACGAGGAGCACAGTCGGCTCAGCAGCCTGGAGGATGACATGGACTAACGGCAAGGTGCTGCTGGACTGGCTGCACTCCAGCCCTGGACACCTCATCATGCTGCTTCCCATTGCAGGGCAGGGGCCATGCAGCATAGGAAGGGATGGTGCTGCAGCAGTGCTCTCCCTGCATCATTACCAGACTTGGACTTCCCATCCTGCTCGTTACAGGCATCCCCTACATACGTGGCCCCCACACTCAGCTCTGTCTCCAGTTTTGGCTGCTGGGTGAGCCATCTTCCCCAGAGCCCGTTCCCATTGCACAGGAGTGGCAGAGTCCCTGGGGCACCTCCCCTTGCCCAGCCCTGTCCCTCCCCTACCCTCAGCCCTGCTGCTACCCTTCTGTCCCTGTGCCCAGGGCAGGAATTGCACAAGACGCAGTGCACCATTGGACCAGTGGCCCCCAAAGCTTTTACTTCCCTCTTCCTTTAGCATTCCCTCAGATGGTTGGAGTTATAAAGGCAGGAACAGTAGCTCTGCTGCTGGGGCAGGATTGTGTTTTCAAGCCAGTGGGCATAGGCCCCAGGTAACCTGAGAGCTGTTGGGTCAGGGGGAGAACTTTTGTCTTGGGCTGGGAGAGATTGGGGTTGGTTGCAGGGAGTGGATGGAGCTCGCGCTGTAATTTGTGGGCAGATCTGGCCTTGCCACAGGAACACCTCCCTTGTGTGCAGCCAGGATGCCTCCCTCTCTTTGGTCAATGTTTTCTGAGTCTACTGAAAACTGATGGGGATGGGCCTATGCTAGTGCTGCCCCTCTCTCCCCCATTCCTTGTTGTGGTGTGGTGTAAGGATCCTCCCCTGTGCAAGATGCCATCAGTGGCTCTGGTCCAGCCAGGGTCCCAGGTATTTGCTGGCAGAAGCAGGGAGCCCTGCCTGGCCTCCCCCTCCCTCCCACAGCCACAGGCTGCCAGCGCCCTGCCCAGGGCAAGTCTGGCTCCAGCTGTGCCACTCCATGCTGCCTCCTGCCCCTTCTCGTGTTCTGGTTGGTTTTCTTGAGCTGTACATGGGTCTCCTGTTGAGCCTGTATATATTGTTCTGGGCCCTGGCCTGGGGCCATCTGTTCTGTGTCCATGTGGAGAGTGAGCCGCTCACTAGTCTTGTTGTAGTGATGCCAGGGCAGTAGGACTAACCCTGTGTCTCTGGAAACCATTCATTTCAAATAAAGATGTGGAAAACTTTGGCAGCCCCTGGTTTTTCACCCTGGGCAGGATGAGTACTGTAGGAGAACAGGACCAGTGTCCCTGTGCTGCTGTGCACCTTGCTGCTGTCCATCCCAGCCTGTGCTCCCTGCACTTCCTACCTTGCCTGGGCCCTGCTGTCCTGCCAGCTCTGGCAAGTGGTGATGGCCCTGTCCCAGTGCCACTGGTGCCAGCATGGCATGCCCTGCCTGTCCCTGCCCTGCAGCCCCACCCAACCCAGCAGTGGCCTTGCCCTGGCCATGCAGGATGTCCATAGGATGGAGCAGTTGGAGAGCAATGCCACAGTGCCTGTGACAGAGCAGGAGTCAAGTGAGGCGCAGTAAGTGTTTTATTTTCTCCCCCTTCCAAGGTCTACTCTCAGCCCTGCTGCTCCCAGGAGTGCCAGGAGCAGCTGAGCAGTGTCCCCAGGGCTCTTCCCAGCTCTCATGCTGGCTGTGAGCTCCATGCCTTGGGCCTGGCACAAACTGAAGACACAACCACCTATGCATTGCCCATCCCTGACCATCCCAGCAGGGCACATTTACACTGCCAGGTCTGCTGTTCGCATGTCCCTATGGGACCCAGCAGCCACCCCTAGCCATGCACCTGCCTTCTTCAGTGGTGCCAGGCCATGGGGGACTCTGCCACCAGCCAGGGGGCTGCCACCCCTGGGCAGAGTGACATAGGTGCTGCCAGGCCCAGCAGGCCCACCAGGAGTGGTTAGGATACGGGACTTGGAGCCTGGCCCCCGACGGCACTTGGTGAGACCCAGGTGGTAGATCTCCACCAGGTTGAGCAGCAGGGACACACAGGCCACCCCCAGCATGAAGAGGATGAAGATGGTCTTCTCAGTGGGCCGGGAGATGTAGCAGTTGACGGTGTTGGGGCAGGGCCAGCGGCTGCAGGTGTAGAGGGGCTTCAGCTGGAACCCATACAAGGCGTACTGGCCCACAATGAAGCCCACTTCCAGGAGAGCCTTGAAGACGATGTTGCAGATGTATGTCCTCAGGATGGCCCCCCGCATGCACACCCGAGCCCTTGTGTTCCCTGCAGGGAGCTGGGGCTGCCTGGGGCGCTGCCGCCTGGCCCCGCTGCCAGCCCGTGCTGCTGCTTGCTGCTGTGCCTTCTCATCCAAATGCACCAGGTGCAGGATGTGGCCCAAATACACAAGGCTGGGGGTGGAGACAAAGATGATCTGCAGGACCCAGAAGCGGAGGTGGGAGATGGGGAAGGTGCTGTCATAGCAGGCATTTTGGCAGCCGGGCTGCTGCGTGTCACAGGAGAAGCCAGACAGCTCATCGCCCCAGACCCGCTCCGCGGCTGCCCCCAGCACCAGGATGCGGAAGACGAAGAGGACGGTGAGCCAGACCTTCCCCACCACTGTGGAGTGCTCCTGGGCATTCTCCAGCAGCCGGCCCAGCAGGCTCCAGTCCCCCATGGCACGTGCTGTGGTGCTCTGCAAGACAGCCACCCTCCAGATACAGCCACCCCACAACTTGCCAAAATGCCACCCCGCTTCCCGGTCAAGCAGTCACAGACCCGACCCAAGGCTGTCCCTGGAATGTCCCCATCCTGCATCCTAGGGGACCCCCTAACCTGTCACAAGGAGGGCAGGGGGAGCAAAGGCCTCCAGCAGAGCTGGGAGCAGCACAGGGAACAACCGCGGTGGCAATCCGGCATGGGGACCTCTCACCGTATACAGTGTGTGGGGCAGAGCCCAGGGCTCCCACGCTGTCTGCTCCTCAGTGGGGTGACGGGGGATGCTGCAAGGCCCCTTCCCAGCTGGTCCCCAGCTCCTCCGTGGGGTGCGGACAGGTCTGCTGCTCCGTCTGTCCAGTCACCCAACAGAGGGCGTGGGGTTATTGGGGCATGAGGCAGCTGCGTGCCCCATTGGTTTTCATTGTGACTGGCACATGAAACAGCCACTGGGAAAACTTTTTCTAATTATATTCGGGGCTGCAGGGGCTGGTGCTGGGTGAGTGCAAGCCCTTGGACACTGATCAATGCCACCCAGGGGTCACTGGTCGCTGCAGGCTGCCAGGGCAACACAGACTCAGCCCTGGCACTGCAGCCCCCACAGCCCCTCGTGGGGGGCCAGGGATGGACACCCCACACTGGCACCCCAGCTCCCGGCATATCCCAGCCAGAGGAGAAAGGAGGGAGGCAGCACCTGAGAATGGAGATTTAATGGCCCATGATGCCCTCCTGGCCATCAAGGAAAGCCAGACTCGCACCTGAGGGATGCCACCCTTGGGACAGGGACAGTAACATGGCCACGGGACAACTGTGGGGCTGGAGCCCCTGCAGCAGTTGCCCTAGCAGGCAGAGCAGCGGTCACCCTTCTCCTGCAGCCCAGAGTTGCGGCGCAGCATGTCCTTGAGAGAACCGTCCTGCTCTGTCAGCAGCTGGTTGATCTCGTTCTGCTTGTACTCAGAGGAATGCTTGTGCCCATAGAAGGAGCCCTTCCCCGACGAGGGGTTGGAGTGGTGCTGGCCTCGGCGGGCACAGGCCCGCACCACCAGGTAGACCAGCTCTGCCATGTTGAGGATGATGCAGACACTGGAGGTGACCAGCATGAAGACAGTGAAGATGGTCTTCTCGGTGGGCCGGGAGATGAAGCAGTCGACAGTGTTGGGGCAGGGGTAAGCCTCACACTTGACCAGCCGCATCATCTGGTAGCCTGGGTAAAGCAGGTAGAAGATGTACATGAACACAGCCTCGAAGAGCAGCCTGAAGACCACGCTGCAGACATATGTCCACCACAGCGACCCCGCTATGCGCATCTTGTGCTTCTTGACTTCTTCCATGTGCTTGGCATCACCGTGCCCTGTCAGCACCAGCAGCTTCTTCTCCTGGTGCTGCTGGTAAGCCACGTGCATGGCCACGAGAAGGGCTGGTGTGGTGACGAGGATGAGCTGCAGGGCCCACAGACGGATGTGGGAGATGGGGAAGAAGTGGTCATAGCAGACGCTGTTGCAGCCAGGCTGCTGGGTGTTGCAGGTGAAGGCAGATTTCTCGTCCCCCCAGACGCTCTCGGCTGCCACCACCAACACCATGATCCGGAAGATGAAGATGACGGAGAGCCAGATGCGCCCGATGGCAGTGGAGTGGCGGTTCACCCCGCTCAGCACCGTGTACAGGCCGGCCCAATTCATCGTTTCTCACGTCTGCAGGAGAGAGCGGTGAGAGATGGTGTTAGGAGCAAGAAGGGCCCCTGGCTGAGAGCCAGCAGGTCCTGGCTCCAGTGGCAGCAGCCCCAGAAGAGACCTGGGAGCAATTGAGTGGCAGCCCTGGCTGCTTGGGTGGACAGGAGGACTGACAGACAGGAGGTTGGCAGCATGGCTCCTGCTCCTGACACGGCTCAAGGCAGCATTTTGGCCAGAGCAGGCAGGAGACTAGCTGCCCCAGCAGTGCCAGATGCTCCAGTCCTGCCACCCCACACTGGCACAGGGATCCTACAGCTGCCACAGAGAATGGGGGTGAAGCTTCCACAGCTCCGCAGAGACCCCCAGTACCCACTGCTCAGCTCTTTGGCTAGGAACAGTCCCAAGGAGCTTCATGAGCTCCACTGCACCCATGCCTCCCTTTGTCCTCCCGTTTTCTGCAGGAGCAGGGCCAGGGAGCCCTGACCTGCGGGGGCTCCCCCCCGTGCAGTCCTGCACTGCCACCGTCCTGGAGCCATCCTCGTCCAGGGAATACAGGGCGAGCCCACCCCCCAGCACAGACCCCTGCCCCACCAGAGGCACCCACCGACACTGCACAGCCCCGGGAGCCGCTTCCCACCCCTGCGTGAGTCTGGGGGGCCGGGACCAGCCACCCCCCAGTGCGGAGGAGCCTGGGGACGCGTACCTGCCAGTGAGGAAGGGTCCTCGCAAGCTGCCCCCAGTGGCCCCTCTAAGGTCTCATGCCTCCCGCAGGAGAGCTCTGCTCCGCCTGCCCTCGTCTCTCTCTGCCACTGCCCTGCACTGGAAGTCATATGCTGCTTTATAAACTATTTACATACAATGGGGCCTTTATCGGTCCATGAACAACACACTTTAGCATTCAGATCTAACGCCCTGACTTCCGCCCACCCTGGCCAAACAAAGTGCCTGTGTGCTGCATTCCCGCTGCTCGGCCCTGCACCCACCCCCCCTCCGCACCACGCCCCGCACGACCACGGCCACAGCCCCGCACCCGCCGGGCCCGCGGCGCGCAGCGCTGCGCCCGACAGGCCGCCCGCCGTGTCTGGAGCTCTTTCCCCAGGGAGCCGAGCCCAGCCCGCACGGACGGCACAGGAGCAGGGCACTGAGCACTCGGTGGGGCCGCTGGGTACCGCTGCTGTGAGTCCTGCCATCTCCTCAAGGCTCTGGTGCCAGCAGAGCAACATCTGTGAGGGCATCGGAGCTGCCCCGCGTGTGGCGTTGGAGACACGGGAGAAAGTCCGGAGCAGTGACGCTGGTGTGCACTGGGGCACAGCTCCTCCCCGAGAAGGACTCACTGTCGCTGCCCTACTGCTCGGACACGCTGGTGGGACAACAATCCCTGTGCTCGCACAGCCCCGCGCCCCTCAGGGCTGGTGTCCTAGCCACACCGTCACATTGTGCCCCATCCCTCTAGGGATGGCGCCATGTGCCTTGGGATTTGTCCCCGGCCTCAGGTGGGGAGCAGCATATCCACTAAACCCTACCAGCTGGGTGCCTGTAGGTTGGCTGGGCAATTAATGCCACCCCAATTGCCACCTCCTCTCCTTAGCCCAAGGTGCGAGCACCCGGAGGCCAAAAACCGTCCAGCAAAACTGTGAGGCCGCCACCTCTGCCCCCATTCCCACCATGAGGGCAGCACTGCCGCCTCTCCTCCCCCAGGCCCAGAGCGCTGCTGTGGCCCCACTCCGGCCCCCCTGGTGCTCCCCGGCTGGGGGACATGCGGCCACCCCCGTAAGGGTGCTGCGCCCCCCAGGCTCTCACCTCAACACCAGGACAATCAGTGCTCTTTGGGATTGCAGCAGACAGCCTCCGACGCAACACCCCGGACTTTATACTGCCCTGCGGCACGTCCCCCGCCCCCTCCCAAAGCCTCGCTCCTTACACGGCTCGCCAAGTAAACACCGCAGGTGTGTCCAGCCTGGCTCCCACCCACTGGCATTCACCCCCCGGCTGAGCATCCCCCGGGGCCACTGCAGCACCAGGGCAGGGCCAGCCCCTCAGGAAGGGCCCGGGGAGATTTCTGGTCCCCTTGGCCCCACTCCCCTGCTGTGAGCATCCTCCCCGCCGCATTCCTTGCAAGCCAGGCACATGCACCGTGGTGGAGCCCTGCTCTCCACCCGCAGGATGACCCCAGCTCCTGGGCACCTTGATCTGCTGCTGCAGGCTGCCGGCTGGTCCCTGGGGAGCCACCAGCTTCCAGATTTAATGTGTAAAAGTGCAGCCGGGACAAGGCAAACAGCCTGTCAACGATTAACTCGGCTGGCCCGCTTCAAGGTCCCGCCGCCCAGCACCCCGTGTGGGACATGGCGACCCTGCCGCTCATCCTGGGCCCCTGGGCCGGGATGCGGGAGCCCGAGCGATGAGGTGGGCACCCAGTGGTGCCGGAGTCTCCCGCATGGGGACGGCAGGGTAGCACTGGGGAGCGACTGGGGGTCGCTAGGGATGCCCCCGCAGCGGGACGGGGGCGGTGGGCAGTGAGATACCGGCGGTGGCCGGTGGCGCAGGGCGGGTTGGGGCCATCGGGGCCATAATCTCGGTCTGTGAGATAAGCCACCGCCACCTGAGTCAGCAGCGCTCGGCGAGGAGCGGGAGCGGCGGCACCGCCCAGGTCCCTTCCCCCGGGCGGGTTCTGGTGGTTAGCGGAGGGCATCCTGGGGGCTACTATGGGCCAGGGGCTAGTGCGGCCAGGCTGGCGGGATGAGGCTGGGGGGATCAAGAGGAGGGCAGACTGGGCTGGGCTGAGCTAAGTGGGACGAAGCACAATGGGAGGTTGGCGCGGGGAGAGGGGTCCCTGGGAGCCTCTTACTGGAGGGCGCTGGGAGCCAGGCGGGCGGTCACTGGGGGTTACTGGGAGCCAGGCTGGAGGTCACTGGAGATTACTGGGAGTCAGGATAGGGGTGACTGGGGAGCGCTGGGAGCCAGGTGAGGGTCGCCAGGGGCTCGGGCCGGGTTGGGGGAGGGTGGTCGCCATCCGTGGCACCAGGTGGCGCTGCGGGGCCGGGCCGGGCCGCACCTGCCCGCGGCAGCGCCCGGCGGGGCTCGGCGTGGGAATAACCTGAAATACGGCAAAAATGGATAAAAAAAAACAACAGGAAAGAGGAGGAGGAAGCCGGGGCGTTGCTACCCAGCACGGTGCCCGCCCGCTGTCCTGGCAGGGAGGTGGCTGGGAGGAGCAGAGGCCCCGGGGGTGGCCGGAGCGCGGGCTGCCCCTCGCCTGTTGGCAATAGGTTAAACTGCAAAAGCCATCGGTGAAGGACGGGCTGGACCAAAGAGCCGCTGCCTCCAGTGCTCAGAAACTGCCCCGCCCGCCACCACGTGGGCCAGTAGCGGGCTCTTTGTTAATGACGCTAATTGTTGAGTTAATTGATGTCTGAAGTAGCAGCGAAGAGGTCAAAGGCGTGGGCACGCCTAACGCAGACAAGCTGATGGGATGGGCAGGACTGAGCCAGCGTGCGGATGGTGGGACTGGGGTGACGCAGTTGCTGGCACCCGGCTAGGGTCAGAGAAGTTGCAGCCTGTGTACGATGGATGAAATCAAGTTTGAACCATCACTCAAACATCTCCACTGTCAGGAGGACTGCGGAGGAAGCTTCTAGAGTCCCCTTTCCCAGGCCATTCTGCTCCCCTGTGAATGGCTCAACCTCGTCACTGGATGGCCACTGCAGTGCAGGGGCTGCTGGGCTTCCAGGCTCGGACTGGCAGCAGCACAGGCATCCCTGGATCCGGGCTGCTGTTCTCAGAGAGACGAAACCCTCTGCTCTGAGTCAACTGCCAGGAAGGTCACTGGCAGTGGGTGAGCACAGAAATCCTTTGTGTTGCTGCAGCACAGGCCAGAGGGGGTTGTAGCGTAAGGCTTAACAGCTTGTCCTGCCTGCCAGCCTGTGAGTCTGCTCTCCTGTGTCCTGCGTGCATCAGAGGTGTGGGTAGCAAGGCCACGGCACTATCCCAGCGATACTTCTGTGAAGAGCAGCATCCCTCCCCTCTTGCTGGCTGTGTATCCTCGAGCAGCCAGAGGCCGCCAGCCACAGGTCACTCAGTGCCTCCCATGCCAGGGACACCTTTTTAGTTGAGTTCCCTTATGGTTCTCCTTGCCAACAGCCCTAAACATGTCCCCTGAAGCAGAGGATGTCCCACAGTTAACTGTCACACAGATGTTAACTGTTCATACCCTCTGGGATACAGTGTCCCTTGAGCTTTGCCATGTCTCCAAAGAAAAGCTGTTGATGGTCAAGGACACCCTGGACAGATGGCAGCCTTTGCAAAGGCAGTAGCATAATAGCAGTGGTTATCTGTCACCAGCTTGCCTTGGGGTCCTAGCTGGGTTGGCCACGCTGGCCCATGTGGCAGCATGCAGCTGGGGCTGTGCAAGGATGAGGAGAGGGGACAGAAGGGCAGGGCAAACCCCTAATCTGGGGCAGAAAGGGATCACCCCTTTGAGAGGGCACTTGGCACCCTGTGGGATCCCACAATGGGCAGCACCAGGGCTTTTAGAGGGGGGTCCAGCCCAGGGTCTGGAGCACGGTGCTGAACAGGGTGACATGTGCCCATGGCACTGGAGCTATAAAGGTCCCCCGGGGGAGAAGAGCAGAGCCCCACACTCAGCTTCCTGCACAGCCTGTGCCCCTGCCTGCCCCAGCTCCCCTGGCTCGGGGCCTCGGCCCTGGCTCCAGTGTTTGCACGCTGCCTGGAGGCAATTCAGCCCCCCCACTCCGTTCCTGGTTTCCATGGCAACTCCAGTTGAAATTACATTAAAAAGAAATGAAACCAGCAGCTTTTCTGTTTGGCAAGTAGGGGGAGGGGAGCTCAGCTGGGAAAGGCTGGGGAAGGGGTTCGAAGAAGTTTGGAGGGAGGGGACTGTGGGACAGATGCATTCCCACATGGGGTCCCAGTGCTGGGGGCAGCAGGGCTGGGGGGATGTGGGGACACCCCCTCACTGTGGCACTTGGTGTTGGCAGTCCTGGATGGTATGGTGCCAGCTTGCTGCACTGGGGGTCCAGCACTCTGACACGGTGGGATGGTTCCAGGGTGCTCCTGCTGCCTCTGTGGGGTGGGTGCCAGGGACATGAGGACCAGCACAGGGCACCCCACCCAGCCCTGCATGCTCCAAGAAGAGGCGAGACACACCGCTATTAAAAATATCACTTCTGTTTTATTTGGAATTTGTTACTCTGCGCGGGTGACAGGGTATAAATACATTCTCCAACGAGCATCCTCACCCTCAGCCCTGCGCGGGGTGGGGGCTGGGGCAGGGTGCAGGGCCATCGATGTGCTGGCCCCAGGCAGTAGGGCCAGCAGGGCCGTTGTTGCACTGGCCCCGGGCAGTAGGGCCAGCAGGGCCATCGATGTGCTGGCCCCGGGCAGCAGGGCCAGCCGGCACGGGTGCGTCACGGCCGCCAGCACGGGCAGCGTCTGCCAGCCGGACCGTCTTGCACAGGGACAAGATACGGTGTCCCCACAAGGACCTGTCCCTTTCTTCTGCCTCCCCAGGCCCCAGGTGCTAGTGCTCACCTTGGGGGGCTGAGATTGGGGTACCCCACGTGGGATGCCCTGTAGCTCCTTCTCCATGCCCGACCACACCAAAGCCACTTGCCTAGGGCCACATACGGCTCCGTGGCCACCGCAGCCCAACAGATGCCCCAGCACAGGTGCTCCCAGCCCCACACAGGCTGCATTACCCCCAGAGTCCCTACCCAGGTGTCTGTTCCAGCTGCACGTCCCAGATGCCAGAGCTGGGGTCACCCCACGATGGGGTAAAGGCCCCAGTGGAAGCAACCTAGGAGGCAGAGTGGATGTTGGTGAGTAGCTCACCCTGTTCCTGTCACCCCACTCCTGCCAAAGGCTGCAAACCACTGGCTCTGCTTTTGGGCGACAACATGGGCAGGGAGGGCACAGCATGGCCCTGGGGCAGTGGTGAAGGGGTGTGGGATGCTCCTGGGGGAGCAGGGCAGGGTGGGGAGCATGAAGGGCTGTCCTGGGTTCATGGGAGTGAACAGACAGTGCTCGGAGCAGGTGATGCCCACACGGGGCGGTGGGTGGCACTGGCCGGTGGTGGCAGTGAGGGACCGGGGCGGGGGTGCTCGCAGGCAGGCCGTTGGATAGGCTTTTTGGCTGAGATACGTGGGCACGGGTGACAGAGGAGGGAGAATATCAAAAAATACAAAAGAGCGCAGCCCCACAGTGCAAGAGGCACTGCCCTGCCTGGTGCCCACCCACGGCAGGCGGGCGCCATGGGGGGCCGGCACCGTGTGCACACGCTGGCTTCTAACTGGCTTTTTATTTTATATCAAGAACACTTGGTTTTAAAATCTTTACAAAGGACAAAACGCGGCGACTCCGTTAGTGTGTAAAGAACTAAAGATCTGCTTAAAAAACGTCTCTGCAAAGAGAAATGACTGACACAAAAGAGATTCTCTGCAGCGCAAAGAGGGGCAGAGGTGCCGAGTGTCCGGCCCAGGGTCCCACTCCAGGGTCCCTGAGCCCCGGCACCAGCCCCAGCGCCCGCATCCAGCACAAGGCCAGGTCCCTGGACCCTGCCCATTCCCTCTGCCTATAGCACCATGGCCTGGGGCCACTTCTCAGCACAGTGAAGGAGCCTTTTCCAGGGCTGCCAAGATGCCTGGGGATGTCTGGGCACTGGCCGAGAGGGATGCCTGGTCCCGCTCCTTGTCAGTCCCAGGGTGCTTGGTGGGCTCAGCACTGGGGGTGTGATCGCCCCACTAGGAGGCACAGCCATGGCACTGGGAGCCCCGTGGCCATTGACAGTGGGGAGTCCCTGCCCACCTGCACGGGTGGGCTGTGCAGGGTTACACCGTGTCCCTCCTGCACCCCACCGGCGTCCCGGGGCAACCCACGGGGCCCTGAGGCCAGGAGAGTCAAAGCACTTCTCAAAAGTTAGATAGGAACAAAAGAAAGCGCTGGGGCCGCTCTGGGACCCCTCAGGTCTCTGAGCTGGGAGCTGCACCGTCCGTGGGCGCTGCCCCTCCGTCCGGGGGCTCCGCGGGCCCCGCCGGTCCCTCTGCCAGTGTCTGCTGCGTGTGTGTGCGTGCGTGCATGCGTGTGCGCCGGCGGCGGGCGGCTATACCCTGGTGGTGGAGTGTGAGTGCGGAAGCCCCGTGCTGTTGAAACCGGCGGTGAAGGTGTTGTAGGGGTGCAGGGTCTGCAGCCCCACCAGCGAGTTGGGGATCATGGTGATGGTGTTGGGGGTCATAAGCGGGATGTCGTCCGGAGAGCGGCGCAAGGTGAGGGTGTAGTCGGGCAGAGCGGCCAGGCGCAGGGTGTCGTGGGATGGCACAGCTTCGCACTCGTGGTGCCCCTGGCTCACCTGCAAGGAGGGCATCTCCTCATCAGGCGCGTGGGCGATGTCATTGGAGGCGCCGCGCTGGGGGCTGGGCTGCCGGTGCGTGTCCTGCCGGCGCTTGTCCTTGCGGTAGTAGAGGGCGGCGAAGGCCAGCACGTTGAGGAAGAGGAGGGAGGCGCCCACGGCGATGGTGACGCTCAGTTCAGTGGAGTAGTCGCGAGGGCTCTCGAGCAGCGTGCCCGCCTCTTGCTCTGGGCTCCACTTCTCCTTCCCGTTCTCGCTGTTGTAGGCGGGCGAGATGGCGGGGCGCTTGGTGGTCCAGATCTTGCTGTTGGGCCGGCGGGTGATGTGGGAGTTCTGCGTGGTGTCGGGTGGTGGCACTTTGGTGGTGGTGGAGGTGTAGTGGAACATATCGTGCAGGTTGTACAGGTGGGGAACCAGGTGCTTCCAGAAAGCCACCTTTGTGGCCCGGTAGTGGTCGCGTACCCGTGGCTTCAGCCCGATGTGCAGGTACAGCTGGTCACGGGGGTTGTACTTGGACCAGGCCACCTCCTCAAACCGGTTGGCCTTGGTGTGGATGAACTTGGTGTCCTGGGGAACAGGCTTGTTGGGGTCCCTGTGAAACACAGGCAGAACAGAACTAGCACTGGGAAAAGCCAAAGAAACAAAGAGGAAGAGCTGGATGCAGAGACAGAAACTGAGGGGACCTTTGCCAGTGGTGGCACAGGGTGGGCTGGCAAAAGGTCTTGAATGACTGGGCAGCACCCAACTCTGGTTCAAGTCTCACCCATGATAACCAGAGCCATCAAGGCTCCCCACCCCAGGCTTGGCTGGGTCCTGTCCCAGGGGCTGGCCATGACCTAAGCTTCTTGCTTTGTGGTTGATGCCATGGCTCCAGTGAAGGTGCAGCACATGGGGACCTCTGGGCACAGGGGGCTCAGTGTCCCACACCAGGCATGATAACCACCCCCAACCACAGCACAGCCCCAAGGAGCACAGCTGCAGTGAGTGCAGACCCCCAAGGCACAGCACCCATCCCCACTCACCCTGTCTTGGCAAAATTGGTCCAGTAGGTCATCACCACAGCGCTGAGCATGACATCGTTCTTGGAGAAGTTGCAGGGAAAGAGGTCTGTGGGGCCAATCATGGGGATCCCAAACACATAAGGCACCTCATCCCCGTGGGCTGCATCGGACCATGCAGGCTTCATCAGGCTCTGGCAGTGGTGGTAGAAGGCATAGAAGTAGGTGGGGGAGCCGTAGCGGGCGTGCAGGTCAGCTGTCACCACCGACGGCTCTACCCACTGGTGGTCAGTGAAGAGGGCCACCAGCGTCTTGCGGCGTGTCTCGGGGTTGTCCCGGTCGGCCCAGTCCGTGTACATGAACTTGATGGTCTCCCTCAAGGTGTCCTTGCCCTCAGGGTAGCCGTACAGGTTGTCTACAAAGTTGGAAACTGAGTAGTCAAAGTCACTGCCTGAGACGCCGTCCTCAGGGTCCACCACACCCTCCACAAACTTCAGCCCTTCACCCTGGTTGACCCCCAGCATGATGTCGTAGTTGAGGAACTCGCCCTGCTCCATCAGGATCTCTGGGTCATCCGGGATCACATCCCCGTCAATGACTGGCCCAAAGGCCACATGGTAGCGAGCTGGCTGGATGTCCTGCTCTACCAGCTCCTTGGCACTCTTCTGCCTCAGGCAGTCCACCATGTCCACGGTGTCCAGCACGTTGCAGCCCACCTTGTCAGCCAGCATGCTGGTGTACTTCACAGGCTGGTAGTTCACTGCCCAGCTGGACAGCGCCGAGCCGCTCTGGATGATGGCTCTCTGGAAGAGACCTGCAATACAGACAAGGAGTGGAGGAAGCTCTCAGCAGGGTTCCAGCATCCCAGTGCTGCAGTGCAGGATGCAGCATGCAGAAGGGATTGATGCTCTTGTATCCCTGCAAGGACCCAGCTCAGCTCAGAGCTGCTCTGGGGATGGCAGGATGGCAGCTGGGAATGCAAGTGGGTGCCCCTGGAAGCAACCAAGGGCTGCTGTGCTCCCTGAGCATGATGACCCAGAATCTCTGTCCTGGTGTGTGGAGAAGAGGGGCCATGGTTGCATCACAGCCTGGCCTTGCTGAGCAGCCCGTGCTACCCCAGCCACCCCAAGGACGTGTCACCTGAGCCCCTGAGGGGCACATCTGCCCCTGGCTCAGCACCATCCTCCAGCCCAGGCTGGCACCTGCTTCACTGAGGAGCCAGGCTGTGGGCTGGCAGCAGTGGGAGGGTTAATGCCTGCTTGGGGACACTTAACCCTGCCGTGTCCCACCCCAGTGCTTTGTCAGAGTCCCCCTCGACCCCCTCCCTGCTGCTTCCTGCCCAGCTGGGGCTGCTCAGTGCCAATCCGGCCCCGCAGAAGCACGCTGCCAGATGCACAAAGAGGGCCTTTCTGCCACCAGGAACACAGAGGGAGTGGACTTTCGCCCTGGAAAACGAGGCCACAAAGGCCCTGGCCCAGGCAGAGAAATGCATGGCTTCGCTCCAGTCCCATGTCAATGGTGCTTGTGCTCAGAATACAAAGGGTGATGAGGAAGCAGAGCCTCTGGGCCGTGAAAGGCAGCCAGTCCAGGGTGCACCCAGGGGTCCCTGCTCTCTGACCAGCCCTCTTTGCACCCCAAGTGCTGCCTGCACCCCTGCCAGACCCCAGCACTTGCTCGCCGTGAGGGGCTGTTCCCTCATGGTGATTCAGGTGACCCCTGAACGGGGCTGGCACAGCAGTGGGGTGGCCATGGGCCTGCCCCTGGCACCCTGAAACAGAGAACCCCTGTGCAACCAAGGCTGTGCCACTCTGCAGGGAAGCAGAGCAGCACCTTCCCGCAACACAAGTGTTCAGAGGCTCCTGGCTCCCAGCCACCCTGTCCAGAGCTCTTGTCTGCACGCACAGTACTCACTCTGCCAAGTACCTGACGTACAGTCCCATGCACTGGGACAAACAGAAGTCACAAGCTCTGTTTGTCACCTCCTGGTGCCCTAGAAAGCCATACCCAGCCTACAGGCTGGAGACTGGCCACGAGCTTGCTTGCTCTGCACCATCATCCACGTGCCAAGGAGCCAGGATGGGGTTTCCTGGCTCTCTGGAGATGCTATCCCAGCAGCAGCTATTGCACCCTGCCAGCAGCATCACTTCCCAGACAGACCCACCAGGCTGGGCTCTGGCCCTGCCCACCACTGCCTGGGGAAGTACAGGCCAGCTGATGTCACCAATAGCTGGTCATGTCCCTGATGGAGCCCCTTTGCCATGTCTCTGCACAGCCATATCCTGATCCAGGAGGACCCAGGACTCAGTGAGAGCCCAGATTCATCACCATGCCAGCACCTGACTGAATCCTGACAAGCACCCCAGGGAGGCTTCAGCACACCTCTCCAGCCTCCTGAGGCCTGGGCAAGAAGGTGAAGTTCTGCCTTTCCTTCCTGTTCCCCTCCAAGGTGAGGGTCCCAACACGCCCTGCCTCCTTCAGGACTGGCTGCCATGGCACAGTGGAATCAAGTGGTGGGGCCAGGGCTCTGCCAGAGGGTGGCTGGAGCTGCAGACTGCCACCAGCTGCTGCCAGGTCCTATTTCCTCTTTGCTTTGCCCAATAGTTGAGACTGGAAACACTTCTGGGGGTGTCTGGGAAAAGCCATGGTCAAAGCAGGGTGATGGGTGCCTTGTCCAACTGAGATCTGGAGAGCTGGCAGCAAAGGACAGAAGCTTCTATGGAGAAAGAAATGGGGCAAAGGAAGCACAAAAAGTGGCAAGAGACTATTCCTGCCCTGGTATGGCTGTCTGAGGAGAAAAACAGCACTTTGGTCACTGATGAGGAATCAGAGTGACCCTACAAGGCCTGAAGCTGGCAGGGAGCTGTGGATTTCCCAGCAGCCAGACCCAACATGTCATGTCATCCTCCAGTGTCTGCCTCTTGCAGCACATGGCAGAGCAGGCACAAATCAGCAGCTTCATTAATAGCATGTGATCACTAGAAATTTTATTTTGATGCAGTAAAAACAAACCCACCTGTTCTGCCAGGCTGCAGCTTAGCACTGTTCCCACGCCGTGTTCCAGAGCCAGCTACCCATCCCTGGGGACATGGGTGCTCTGGCACAGGGAATTTTTGGAGGTAATTTTAGGGCCATTTGGCTTTCTGAGACACTGGCTGCAGCACTGAGCACTTCCCTCCTGCCTCACAGCATTCACAGGCAGCAGCAGCTCCCCTGCCCCAGCAGTGAGGGCACCCAGCACCTCTGAGATGCAGGGGCCACACCAGAGGCACTGGGCTGGATGGGGCAGCAAAGGATTCATCATGGGCTTAGTGGCATTATAAGTGTATCATCACCTGAGAAGTACATATACTGGCAGGACTATTTTTCAAGGCTGTAAAGTCACATGGAGCAGCCCCTCCAATCCACCCTCAACCTCTCTCCATGCTGCTCCATTCTGCAAGAGGCTGGGGCCACCTGAGCAGCCAAGCACACTCTCCTGCACTCCTATGATAGAAAGGAGCACCCTTAGAAGCATTGAGAATGCATTACACATAATGTTCCCTCCCCAGCCTTTCACACTCAATATGGGCAGAGAAAACACTTTTTCTTTCTGCAGGAGCTTTCAGCCTGTAAAAGACTCCCCATCATCAGCCATCAGCCCTGCTGAGGTTCTGGAGGTCTCCATTCCTGTGTGATTCCCAGGCTGTCCAGCAGGGCAGCAGCTCTTCACATCAGCTTCGAGTGCCATTTGCTGTGTGTCTCTGAAGGGCAGACTCATGCCCGTGTCTACTGCTCACACATGTCCTTTTCTCCTCAGCATCACACCTGGGGGCGCAGCACTGGGAGATGGCTGCACCCTCATGTAAAGCTCATGAGCAGGTCCCTGGCAGGCTGCTCCCCTGTGGACCATATCCACTTTAGGCTTTGTTCCTATAATTTCCTTTAGGAAGTTTATCAAAAACACCTCTAGTCTCACAGTTAATTTTTTTCCCCCCTCAGTGCTTGATGTAAATGTCTTTGCAGGTGGTTTACATGCATTTGCTCTTATTCCAACACAATCTTTTAGCATAAATAATTCCCTTCTTTATTTAGAGTAAACACTCTGCTATATTTACAGATATTAATCACATCACTTCCACCTGTGTTTTGCTAAGCTCAGCACTTCCAGCTCTACCAGTCTCACAACACAGAGCCCCCCATGCCTCCCCAGGCTCAGGAGGGATGTCTGGGGTGCTCTGTCTTCCCCTCTATTCCAGTATGACTACCTTTCCTAGCACTGAGATCCTTGTTCCCAGTGCCCTGCCCTACACCCCCTCCACATCTGCCTTGGGAAACCTGAGCACCAGGGCAGGGCACTGCAGGAGGGGTCCCCATGCCGAGGTGCTGGTCCTGGGCTGCACCTTGTGCACGGGGAGCACTCACTCCATCCCTGGCTCTCACATGCTCTGCCACTGGCCTCCTTCTGCCCATGATGAGAAGGTTTTGTTTCCCAGTCCTGGTCTAGGCTCTCACCAGTGACTGATTAGACAGCAGCCCTGGCTTTGTTGGGCTGGGCAGCAGGACCCGGGTGGGCTCCCCTGCTGGGTTAGCCCAGCACGGTGTCTGCTGGCACTGCAGCACCCTCAGGCCTGGCGGGCACCTACCTTCAGAGTGGTGGGAGAGGGTGAGCAGGCTGACACAGGAGGCGCCGATGCCGGAGCCGAAGACAGTGATCCGCAGGGGATCCCCCCCAAAGAAGGCGATGTTCTCGCTGACCCAGCGCAGCGCCTGGATCTGGTCCAGCAGCCCGTAATTGCCCTTGGCAGCCTGGTCCCCCGTGCTCAGGAACCCTGGGGGCCAAGGGGAGCCCGGTTAGGGACGAGGAGACAGGGCAAGTCCTGATTTCCCGCCCCCCTTCCCCAGACCTAGGGCAGCCTCTGTGACACTCTATCCCACCATGAGACCACGCTACTGAGGGAGTTTTGTGAGTTCTAAGCAGGGACACCACTGAGATCCAGCCACCCTCTGAACAGCACAGAGGGGTGAAAGGCTGAGAGAGCAGCTGCAAACCTCGGGTAGCCTCTTTGGCCAACAACAAGCAGTGCCAGGGTAAAGAGCACAAAGGTTTGTCCTGCCCATACCACCACCTGTGCTAGAACAGCTCAAGACATCTCACACAAGCGCCAAGGAAAGCTCAGAAAGCATCAGTGGCTGCAGGCAGGGCGAGTGTGTGCACAGCCAATGCTTCCCATGGACTAGTGTGGACTGGGGGAGGCTCTATAAATGTAAAAAGGTGGGCTGGGCAGAGAGGAACCGACTGCAGCTTAAAACACAAAGGCTCTCACTGAGGAAGAAGGTGAGAAATGCTTTCAATAGCACAGGAAACACCCAAGATAAGTTATCACTCTTTCGTTTGCTTTGACTTTAAGCAGGAAGCCAAAACCATGGGCCTGAGCTAAAATCCAGGCAGGTAACCCCAGCACACAGGGAGCGGCCCCAGGGCTGTGCTGGCACCTGGAGGTGGTCTGGCTGGGTGTGGTGCACCACCTCAATGGAAATGATGAACGCACCACTTAAGTCTAATGTCCTATTGTGACTCATGTGTCTTAACTTCGCACCTAGCCATCTTAAAGGCCCGACTGCTAGCATTGAGAGGTTTTGAATAGGATAACTATCATCTTCCCCCAAGAAACCATGGGCTCTGGAGCCCACTAGAGGGATGTGCTGCCCCAGGTACCAGGGTGGAGCACAGCTGCTAAGGGACAAGCACAATGCTAGGCTGGATGGCGAGGAAGAGAGCCAAGGCTTGGCTGGAAAGCTTTCCCCAAACCTCTACATCCCTTGTTCTCATGCTGCTAAGGGAAGCAGCAGTGGTGCTCCACACAAACCTCCTGTGTCTCAGCCCCTGGGGGTTTCTGCTGCTTCAGCCTTTTGCACTGCCTTTTGACCCTCTGTCCTCATTTTGCCTAAGTCACCGGTGCTTTTGGAAACAGGACTGCCACCCTCCTCTGCATGGCACCTGACACCCTTCTGTGGTCCCCACTGCAGCCAGCCACGTCGCAGTGGGTTGTTGAGGGGTCCCAGCAGTGCAACTGCCTTGGAGGCTGTGTGTGCCCAGGGAGGGAGAGCTGCCAGGTCCCCAGGACAGCCAGGCAGCACCCGCTGGCACCTCACCACTCTGAGCCCTCTCAGGAGGAGATGCTGGGTAAACACATTTATTATTCATTTAACCACAAACCAATATTTGCTTTCAGTTGAGCCAGTCTGTGTAAATGAGCCGGGGGGGCTGGTGCCAGGACCCAGACTGGGCTGCGACCGTGCGCTGGGGGCTCTGCCACGTGGCACCCGCTGGGCTGCCAGGGCAGAAGGCAGGGGCAGTGCCCACAGCGCGTCCCGCCGGGCCCCACGCCCCCCTCCCACCCCTCTGGCTGGTCCAAGTCCGGTCAGACACAAGGGCTGTCCCAGCCCAGCCCAGCCCAGCCAGCCCATACCGAGCACTCCAACGCGGTAGTTCAGGGTGATGACAATCACGTTCCCATAGCTGGCCAGGATGCTGCCGTCTATCATGTTCCCCGTGCCCTCCATGTAGGAGCCACCGTGGATATACACCATCACCGGCTTGGCCCCGCTGTCCCGGATGTCTGCAAGGAGAGGTGGTTAAACACAGCACCGCACTGCTGGCCGCAGCACCCTGCCCGACAGGCAGACCAAGTACAAGGGCAATGCCAGCTGCCAGGACCGGGGAGGGGGCTCAGGAGCCAAAGCCAGAGCTCTCCTGGGGGCCACAGCATGGACCCCCAAAGCCAAACACTACTGAACCAGCCTTGCCAGTCCCTCTCCGGGAGGTGGCTATTGCTGCACTGTCCCCACACTGCTGCCCCCTCAGGGGTCTGAGCACGTGAGGGAGGGATGTGGCTGGACCCCGCTGCTCTTCCCCAGAGCTGGGCTCTGGCATTGTGTGGGAGCCAGATCAGGTCTGCTGTGGGTGGGAGTTACAGAGTCCAGCCCCAGGATGCAGCCCCATGTCCTGCCTTTGGCTGGACCCAAGCACTCCGTGAGTCCTGGGAGCTGGCATTGCGGAGGGGGGCAGGGATGGGGGTGTGCAGGACCTAGGAGGGGGTGGGGGGGCACTGATGTGTGCTCCAATGTCTTACTCTCCCACTCCCCCTTCCCATTCCCCTGGGAAGGCAGAGAGCTGCCTGTCTGGATGTAATCCCACGGCACCCCAGTGCCCAGACACAGACATGGTGATGAGGCAGACAGTGTATGCACGTGTGCAGGTCAGGAAGGTGAGCACAGTGTCTGGACGAGGACAGGGCATGAGGCATGGAGTGAGGATGGGGAATGGGACCCTGAGGGCCACGGAGAAAACACTGTGGGAGCCTAGTAGACAGGGAGCAGCCACGCTCCCTGTATCGCCTTCTCCTGTCCAGGGAACATCCTGCCCCTTCTGCCCCACTGGCTGGTGATCCCTCATGGACCATGGCCTCCCACAAGGGAATAACACCTGTGCTTGGGCTCCTGGTGCCCCTTGCCCACGTCACACGGAGGAGGCAGTCGCACCCGCCCTGGGGACATCGCCAGGTCCCACATGCCTGCGCTGCCCAGCCCTGTCCTGGGCTGGCGATCAGCACCGCTGGACTTTGTCCTGCCCTGTGCTCACTCACACCCAGCACCTTGCTGAGGTGGGCTGGCAGTGCCTGCTTGGCCTCAGTGCCCCAGGCAGCTGCTGCTCCCTGCCTGCCTGGCTCAGCAGTGCACACAGCGTCCCACCAGGAGCAGGGCTCCTGGGGCACAGCCGCACCAACGCCAGCCTGGCCGGGCTGCTCTGCTCCTGCTCCCTCACACCCACCTTACCCTGCCCCTGTTCACTCCTTCCTGTGCCTAGCCCACTGCAGGGGGCTGCAGGCCAGGCTGATGGGGACCTGAGGCCATTCTCCCCTCCAGCAGTGGCCCACAGCACGGCTAGAGGTGGCCTCCCGTACAAAAAACCTTTTCCCTCCAGGAGAATGAGGCTATGCCAAACCTGACACCTGTGCTGGCTCTTTTCCTATGTAGCCAGACAAATGCACAGACCAGGGGAGCAAAAAGTGCTTGCAGCTCCTCCAGAACAGACATTGCCTGTGTGGCAGAGCTACATCAGGACAATTTTTTCCAGGGCCACCTGCTTGAAATGTGAGGGGCAGGAACCTGTGCCTATGTCTTCTCCTCCACCCTGCACCCACTCCCTCACATCCGAAGGGCCTTCCTCACAGCAGAATGGCAACAGTGTACGGAGATGTACCAGGAAATAAACAGCTCTGAACTGCTGCAGCACATTTTGGTGTGTGTGGATTTAGCACAGTCCAGTCACTCAGGCTGAATGCCAGTTTACGCCCCTGTACAAGAGATCATGGGGCACAGGTTAGATGGAGTAAACAACAGGGTTTTAGTACTGCCAAGGAAGAAGTTTTTCATCTATTTCCCAGATCCTAAATGCCATCTGCCAGGCCTTGTTTGAGCTGCCCTAGGCCTTCTGCACACGAGGCTTTACTGTCCTCAGCACATTAGGGCTGCACCCTGGCCAACCCTTCCTCCTACCTCCCCATCACATCTCTGCAGCCAAACACGCCGACTCCATAACCTGCAGACAAACCACCCGGGTTTACTAAAAATAGCCTATTCTGCAGCTTGCTTTGTCCTGGCATACATCTAAAATCACATCTGCTTGAAAGGCCGCTTGCTCTGTCTTGGCTGGTGCTAGCAAGCAAGACCTCACTTCCACTGGGTGAGGAAGGAGAAGTTAACAGAAACCAAGACCCTGGGTCTCCTGTGCATGGCCAGATGCCCTTTGGGTGCCAGGTGTTCAGGCTGGCAGGGCACCAGGCAAGGGTGGATGGGCAGGTTGCTGGCTCCCAGATGCATGTCACTGACTCTGGAGGGATGAGGCTGGAGGTGGGATGTGACCAGGCTCAGGGTGAAATGGGCCCAGGTGCCCGAGGGCTTCTCTCCTCCCAAGCTGCCATGCTTCCTCCCTTGCCCCTCGCTCCAACTGAGCGGGAGCAAACTTGTCCTAAAGCGGAACAACCCCATGAGCTTTCCCCGCCGTCAGGAGGAGGGGAAGGTGCTGGGTGCCCTGCACAGCCGGCCAGCCTGCCCCCCACCCCACACAGTGCCTGGCACGGCAGGCAGACACACACAGGGCTCCCTGGGGTGGCAGCGGGTGGCAAACGGAGCTGCTTGGCGTGTCATGCAGTGGCAGCCTCGAGCACACAAATACCTTCGTCTTCATCACCGTCATTATCCGCTAAGTCCTCGCCCTGTTTCTTAGCGCTGGCTCCTAGGGACCAAACACGAGGAGACAGAACAAAAAAGGAAAAAAAAAACCAAAAGGAAATAAAAACAAAACAACAACAAAAAAAAAAAAAGAAGAAAGAAAAAAAAGAACACAACAAAAAAAAAAAAAAGAGAATTCAAAAATAGCATGATAGCAGAGACAGTGGGGCCACACCTGTGCCCCACAGCACTGCTGGCTACTCACACTGCACCTCTCCCAGAGCCAGGGCAGTGTAGGGCATGGGCAGGACTGCCCCAGGAGTGTGCCAGGACGCTGCTTCACCTGGGCCCCTTCCCAGATCCTCCCTGAAGAGGGCTGGGGTGGCAGGGAAAATGCAAGTGGGGCTGTGGCAGCATCAGCACTGGCGGTGGATGAGTCTCTCAAAGCACTTGCTGATCCTCCTGCAACCCAGCCTGGCCCCCACCTGGTCATGCACCCCCAGCTCCAGGCATCCAGGTGTGAACAGGAGCCCTGCTCCCAGCTCTGCTGCCCCTGGGGACAACTGTCCTCTGCAGAGCTCACACCAGGGGTTGCCTTGCACGGCCACTGACAGGTCCTGCCCATCAGCCCCACATGGTGTGTGGCTTCTTGTTGTGCCTGGCCACAAACCACTGGTTCCACTGCATGAGACCACCACATGTCATGAGGGATCCCTCATGACAGGTGTTCCCCTGAGCTGCCTGGCCTCATCCTGCACCAACTCCCTCCTTACGAGTTCCATGTTTCACTGAGGATTTCAAAGGCACCAATCAGCTTGACCTGACCAAGCCAGAATCCTAAACATATCAGTTTCTGTAACATCCTGAACGCCTTACAGTTATTCTGTGTTCCTTCATCAACCTGCAGTGCTGGGGCATGGGTCATCCCAGCAGCTCCAGCTGGGCACTGTGGAATGCTGCTGTGGATGGCTTGCAGTGAGCCTGGCACTCCCCAAACTGCAGCCAGCAGGAGCCAGGAGGAGTGTCCCGTGGGCTGGCAGGGAACAGGGGTGCTGAAAAACCTGTGCCAAAACCCCATTCCTGCAAAGGACTGCATGCCAGTGTGGACACAAAGGCAAGTGGTGCCATCCCTGCTCTGGAGCTTTGAATTTCAGGATGAGGCTGGGTGTTCTCATCCCCTTAGAGCTGCAGAGCCCTCTGCTCCCTAATGCCTGCAACAAAAGGTTCCCCAGGTGATGGTGATCTCTGGGGAAACAGCAGGACTTACCCACCCTGCCTGCACTGCCCAGTGATTTTCCCCTGAGACAAGGGGCTCTGACACCCCGCGAGGCACCCGGCTGATCCCAGGGTCCTGCTGCCACCAACGGGCCCCATTGCCCCAGCAAGGGCTTTCACAGCCGCCAGCAAAGCTCCCACGAGCAAGGGGCAAGCCTGTGGCTGCATGGAACTGCAGGACTAAATGCCCAAAACTGGTCAGAAAGACAACACTGGGGAGTCGTGCTTATGTCAGTTTGGGAGTGGCATTTTGCAGGTGACACGGGAGGTGGATAACAGAGATAGCAGCATGGAGTAGGACAGGATTTGAATTTAAAAGGAATCTGTGATGGGGAAGGAAGAGATCTGAAATCAGCTCCATCAGGGTGAGAGGCTTGTAGAATGCCTTTAGCTGCCATGATCTACTGGAGAAAGTCTGGAGGAGCAGCAACCAGAAATCTCAAAAAATCCAACAGGCATGGAAAGCCTGCAGAAGGCTGGGTCACATCAATCCTGGGAGCAGAGGCCCGATGGGAACTACAGCAGCATCCCAACACACGAAAGATTCCTGTGAGGTGTGAGGTGGAAGAGCAAGTCCCTCTCACAGGCAGCCCTGGGGGTATGGAAGGCAGGATGAGAAGAAAACCTTTCTGGCAGAAAGGGCAGTAAGCACTCAAAGAGGCACTGGGGAAGTGTTTAATACCAGGTGGGACACACTGCCAGAAGGAGGTGAGGTAGAGCTGCTCCTGCCAAGGGCAGGGATGGATCAGCTGTCTCCTGTGCTGTCCTGATTTTCTCCAACACAGTCTACCCCTCGACCTACCTCCACCTTGCTCCAGCCCCACCCAGCCATCCTCTGAACATCTCACATCCTTCTCCTGTTTTCACCCACCACCACCCCAATCCCTGTCACCTCTTGCCCCAGCATCTCCCCTTCCTGCTGCATCCTCCCCACACTACCTGCCCAGCCCACCCCCAGCCACACGCTTGGCCTGGCATGTGCAGCCACTCAGCCTCTTTGCAGGAGGCTGCAAGCTTGACCTACTGTGTCTTCATTAGGAAGAGCTGCAAGCCCAGAAAGCACTTAAATGACGAAGCACTCATGCAGTATTTGCTAACCAGTGCGATGCACCAACCTCTTGGTACTTCTAAGGGATAGGGATTTTTCTCTAATGAAGACCACAGCCAGCAAGCCTTGATCCACATCGTGCTGCAGAGTTGAGAAGCTAACCACAGGCAGCTGGAGATCATTTTCCACTGCCAAAGGCCCTGGTGCTGTTAAAGCCCTGGGACTGGCCAGGCTGCAGCCCTCCAACCTGGTCTCCTTCAGGGGACAAAAGTCTGTGCAGATGAGAATGGAAGAATCAGCTATGAGGGCTGTCAGGTTATAAAAGAGGGCAGTGGACCTCTCTGTGACCTGAGCAACTGTCCTAGCTGAGCAGGGTGGGATCCAGCTGGAGACTGTTGCTGCAGAGCTTAGGGATGGCTGGGACAAGCCTCCAGCACCCTGAGTTTCAGGCACCGCAGAAGAGATGGCAGAAAGCAGCACTTGGGGAGCTAAGCAAAGCAGGAGTGCAGTGATACAGGCCAAGGGAAGGGGAACAGCAGTGGCATGTGTGTGTGGCAGATGCAGAGCACAAGCCTCACCCATCAGCAGGAAGGTGCCAGGGTGGTTATGGCCAACACAGACTGTTGTGACCAAGTGGGCTTTTTGCCTCTTGCTGCAATGTTCACCTCCAGCACAACCCACCAATGCCCCACAGCTCATGAGAGCAATCACAGCTTCATTTCCCTCACCCAGTAACATTTTCCACTGGCTACTGCCATGGTCAGAGACACCCAGCCCAGGAGATCTTCCTCTGCTCTAACAAAGACCACCACACAGAGCCCTGCAGCACCCACTCTCACGGGGATGGGTTTAAGCCTGCAGATTCACAGCTAGAAAAACTAAAAGGGCTCATGGCTCTTATTCTCCTTACCCATCAAAAACACTCTCCACTAACACAGGAGGTGAATGTCTGCTGTGCCACTTCACTTTAAGCTGACTGCAAAGTGACATTGTTCAGGCCAATAGGAAGGATGCATATGCTCTTATCTGAAGGCTCTAGGAAGATTTAAGTTCAAGTTTAGTAAAAAAAAAAAAATAAAATCACTTTGCCTGAAACAGGGGCATCCATGCTGGATTTATGCTATCTTAAGTAAACCATACCAACAGCACTGACACCAGTGCAAACAGAGATAAAGCAGGGTAAGGAGCCTCAGTCCTTGGAGCCTTCTTTCTCAGCATGGTGTGGATAAGACAAGAGCAGGAGCCTGAGCCAACACCTTTCCAGATCCAAATGTCTGTTCAGGGCACCCATAGGCAGGCCCAGCACCCTCTCCTCAGTGCAAGCTCCATTCCTGCAAAGCAGCCACGATGCTGCAGGGAGCAGGAGCCTCTGATGACTACATGCACCCAAAGTACACCTGCTGCTGGCCACAGCATCTCAGCTGCTTCTCTGGGAGTGACAAGGAACAGGACCAGGAATGGTGCAGCTGTTAAACCTGCTGCTGCACAGCCCCACCAGCAGGGACAGCTCAGCTGGGCCCTTCCAGCCATCAGCCCTTGCTCCAGGACTGCAGCACACCTTGGTGCTGCCCTGCCTCTCCCTGTCCCAGAATGATGCAGAGGAGTTCTCTCCATCCCTGAGAGGACTCTAAAAGCACTGCATCTTCTCACGCTCTGCTGCTCTGGCAGCACAAACACCAACCCTCACCTTTGCAAATCGCTCCCCGGAGTGCAAGTGGAGCACCAGGGCGGTGGTCTGCCCAGAGCCAGCTCTGCAGGCTTCAAGGGGGCTGGGAAGAAGCTTCCAGCAAGGCAGCACTGCAGAATTTGTGCAGCTGCAGGGAAGCCTCAGCTGGTACTTGGACAAGTCAGCTTCTTGGAGAGCAGCAGAGAAGCCACAATGCTTTTCCCACAGAGCTGCCAAAGTACTTCCTGAGCCCAGGAGCTACTGGGAGCTCCAGCCACCCTCACACAGCAGAGGATAATGCTGGACCTGCACATTTGTCTCTGCAATATCCCAGACTCTTCACAGGCCCAGCCAGAGAGATTTGGGCATTCACTAATGAAAACCAGGAAGAGCCGCTAAGTGCAGAGCAACCACATTTTTCCCCTCCAAAAATGACATCCACCTCCTCATGCCCTGCAGCAAGGCTTGCCCAGGCTGGTGATGAGGGGAAGGAAAAATCATCTTGGCATCTACCCCAGCCAAAAACAGGCTGGAAGTGTTGGCAGCACGAAGCATAGGGCAGAGCTGCATTTTGCACATAGGTACTGTACTCTCAGGGTGGGTGTGCGTGTGTGTACACGGTCTTTGGGTGGGCAGCACTATTTTTGCAGCAAAGTCTGAGCCTCAGTGCTGTCAGCTCCCTTGGCACCATGCATGGCTAGCTGCTCTCAAAGCACTGCTGCCCTGTATTGCCACCAGAGAAAGGACCAATGTGTATGGAGGAGACTGGCATTTAGAAAATTTCCATATAGGAAATTACTGTGGGCAACTGGGCAGGGAAACACGGATGTTTTTCTGTCCCAGAGATAAACAAGCATGACTAATAAATTCTCAGTCCTTTGTCTGCTCTGAAATACACTGAGCTTAGGGGTGGCTGAAGTCATGAAAACTCCAGTAAAGGTAAGAGCTGAGGCATTTTCAACCACCAAAATACTGTTCTGTGAGAGGAGAGCTTATCACTGCTCATCTGTGGCCTTAGAAATAGTAATCATGATTGTTCCAGAATGAGTCAATGTTCAAATGTTCAACCTGAGGAAATCAGCGCTGCAGGTACATTACCCTCTCCTCAAGCATTACTAACCTAGGATAGATACATGATGAGGAGGGTGGGAGCTTCTGTGTTTCATCACAAGTGACTCAATTAATTCAAGCCAACAGCTACCAGAGCCTGGCCAGAGATGGAGGGAAGTGCCAGTGGCTGGGTGCTTTAATTCTTGGCACGCCACACCTGGATATCCAAATGACTGGCACTGGGGATCTGCTGGCCCATGAGTCAACAGAGCTCAGTGGGGGCAAAAGGAATGTCCCCCACCAGCTCCTGGGAGGTGACCAGAGGCAACTGCAACTGGGCTGCAAAGAAAGCCTGCCCGTGAGCAGAGCCAGGGGGGAGGGAAACCCAGGAGATGAGCACACCCAAGGTGTTTTGTCATGCCTTATATCACCCCCTTCTCTGACAGTAACCTGGAGCCTGCTTCCCTGGCCTGGCTGCAGGGCTGGGGGTGGCGTGGCGGGGGTCTGCCAGCCCTGGCAGCCGGTGGGAGGGCCGGGAGAGGAAGCGCTTTGAAGTGGCTGGTGATCACTGGCACAGCCGGCTCCGGAGGCAGCGTGCAGAGACTCCCTAATGCAGCAGCCCTTTCAGGGGCAGCCTTGGCACTCAGAGAGATGGCGTGTGAATAGCCAGGACAGCAACAGGAAAAGCAAAGCAAAGAAACCAAACAACAGAACTGGGGGAAATGGCTGCAGGGAAAGCACTCCCCAAACCTCCAAGCCCAGCTGCACTGGCCCCGCCAAACCCAGGGGTGCAGGGAGACAGAGGCTGGGATGCAGGGATGTGCTGCTGCAGAACGCCCAGGACAGCAGCCTGTGCCGGCCAGACACCTTGTACTGAGCCTTTCAGAAGAGCTTGGCTGCCTGACCATCCACACGTTCATCTCTGGGATGCACAGAGCAGCCAGCTCTCCCTGCCTGCAAGGGGGCTGTGTGGAGGGATGGGTGAGGCATTATGTCTGACACAGGGCTCAGCCAGCTACCATTTGTACATCTCTACTCCCCTGCGCATGTCACTGGTTGGGAATAGGAACATTTAGGGGCAATGGGGGAAGGTCAGTGGAGGTAAGGCAAAGCAGAGATGTGTCTAAACTGGAGGTGCTCAGCTGCCCATGGGGCAGCTAGGGCTCAGCGAGGCTGCTGTGCTGTGGGCTGGAGACCAAATCCTTACTGGCAGGACTGGCACTGGCATGAGGGTCTAAGTAGTGGGGAGCAGCCTTGGCAGGCACAAAGCTCAGGGCATAATCTGCAGCACTCACACAGTCAGGAGAGGCTTTATGCTTTTAACCAAGGAGCTCTGGATGCAAAATGATCAGGGATGCAATGGGGGAAAAGCTCAGCCCAGGATGGACTGCAGTCCCCCATCACACAGGTCCTTCCCTGAGCATGTCTGTACACCCCAAACAGGGTAACCCAACAGTAGGGATGGATGCATTTAAGTGCTACCTGCCATCAGAGGCTACCCCTCACACCCAGGGACGAGGAGGCTGACAGTGCCAGTGGGATGAAGGTGGCTCAGCCCAGGAGAAGCTGTTCTGCAGCAACATGAGCATCCTCATGATCTGACCCAGAGCTGTGCTCCCAGCTGGCCGGAGCATCCTGGGGCTCCTCCCAGTGGGAAGCAGGGGGTGGCAGGGTGGGCTGCTTGGAGGGTCCACAGTCCGGGTGGCAGCACAGAGAGGTGCTGGAGGAGTGCTGCAGGCCAGGGGCCAGCCAGGCACCCTCTCACTCTCTCACTCTCTCTCTCTTTCCTCTCTGTGCCTCTCTGCCGGTCGGCTTGCTACATACCTCCTTTCCTACATATTTTCTTGTTGGGCTTTCGGGTGCATTCCTTGGAAATCCGTTTTACTGTAAAATGAATAAAAGACTACAAAATAACAGGAGGCTCCACTGATGGGAGTGGGCATGCAATCACAACCACGCTGCTACCCTCCCACCGCCCCCGGGACCGCGGGAGGTGGGGAGGGAGCGTCGCCATGGGAGGAAAACTCTGGGCCGGCCGTGCTGGGCGAGAAGGAAGGCATGATGCATTCCGTGGGCCCCAGAGACAGAGGAGTGGAGCCAGCCAGCCTGGGAGAAGCCACTGACCCGCCAGGCTGCTCTGCTGTGTGCAGCAGACCCGCTGCGGGTCCTTTCCAGCCCGCTGAAAATCCCTGGGGGCTCCTGTTGCGGTGAGGCTGGGGCGGGCGTGTGGGCAGGCGCTGCCTCCTCTGCCCTCTACTTACATTTCAGGTGGGATCCCCTACAAAGGAAAAGGTTAGACAAGGAGGCACCCAGCGCCGCTCAGCCTCACCCCAACAGGACCGTGCCCCTGCACCCCAGGCTCATCGCTCTGCCGCCGGCCCGCCAGCGGGCGGAGGAGCAGCCAAGCGATGTGTCTGCCAGTGCACCCCAACCTCCCATCCGTACCAGGGCCCAGAAAAGGGCTCTGTGGTCCCTTTCTTGCCGGAGCATCTTCCCAGGGAGAGGCAGAGAGTGTTCCTCCCAGCCGCAGCCCACGCCCACAACTAGCGCATGGACCTGGGGAGGGTGGGAAGCAGGGAGGAAGGACGAACTCGAACCAACTCAAGACAGAACCTGGCACTCGGCGCCTGTGGGGAGCACAAATCAGCTTGTCACTCTGTGGATCTGCGGTCAGAGAGTTGGATTCAGATTTAGCAATACAAGAGAGGAACCCGTGACGATGCCATGGAGGTGGAGGGGTGGGACCAGGAGGCGTGGAGGAGCAGAGCACGCGAGACAGAGATGGCAGCTGAGGGCAAGAGGGCAAGCTGCGTGGCCAGAGAAAGCTTTCCACAAACAGACAGCATGCTGCAGGGTCCACAACCACATGCTTCAAACACAACACCCAGGTGAGACCAACCACTGCTGGGGAGGGGTGGAGTGACCCCCCCACCTCGCTCTCCTGCGGTCACCCCAGTGGGGACTCACCATCCTCCGTGGGGATGTAGATGTTGAGGTACAGACAGTCCTCGTTGGGGTCCTGGATGTACGTGGCCACGATATCCAAATTGGAGGTAAACCAGATGGGCAGCATGATCTCGGGAACAGCGTTGTGGATGTTCTGGGGGCAGACTGGTGAGAAGTGGGTAGCGTTCCTGATGCCTGACCAGGATGGTGGTGGCTCGGGGGGCATGAATCTCTTCTCCCCGACGGGGGGAGCGGCATAAGGAACCCCCAGGTACTGGTCCACGGGCCCCAGGATCTCACTGGGCAATGGCACGCGCACCCCTCGTAACTTCCCATAGTGCGTGTTGACAGTGGGCGAGTAGACCTGGCCCTCCATGTGCACAACCATCGAGGCAAAGCTCAGCACCCAGAGGGTGAGACGCAGGTCCCAGCTGGCCACCAGCTCAGGCACTTGGAGAACAGGGGGGAAGAGAGGGCTTCTCCAGAGTATCAGCCACATTGTCTGGGAGAAACAGCACCAACATCCAGGCCTGAAGCTCCTGGGGCGAGGTCTCAGAGCAGCCCCATCACACCAAGCCTCTGATTTGCCAACCAGGAAGAGATGGAGCAGAAGAGACAGGAGTCAGGAGTGCGCAGCCCAGCCACCCCTTCTGCTGGGTGAGTCGGGAGCACGGACGCAGGGGGATGTGGCACCAGCTCCTCACAGCCTCCCAGCTGCCTGCTGCTGCCTGCCTGCCAGCGGCCCAGCCCGGAGGTGACTGCTGATACTGTGGAGAGATGGAGGGAATTAACAGCAGACTTGCTCTGGAAAAGTTGAAGACCTGCAGTGCAGAAGGAGCCAGGATGTCTGGCTGAGCCTCCCACCCATGGGTGCTCACTGGCCCTGCCACCACCCGGGAAGGGAAAAGGGGCAGAACAAGCAGAGCATGAGCAGACACACACACACTGCCCATGCCTGCAGAGCTTGTCCCCAGTGCTCAGGGGCTGCCCAGAGTGTGGGTGCCAAGATAAGCAGACAGTGCTATGTCCCTCCCCATGAGGAGCCTGTTGGACACCACTGGTACCAAGCACAATCCCTGTACAAGACCCCACTGGCACGCCTCCTCTCCTGGTTGAGCTACATCCTGTGCTCCTTGCCTGGGCTTCACCACAGCACTGTTCCCCTGTTTGGGGGCCACCACCCCTCATACACCAGCAAACTCGACCCACATGTCCTAGCCACCAACACAGCCCCCATCAGCTGGCCAAAGCTGAGACCAGGGTGCTGGGCGGGCACAGAGAGGAGAGGAACAGGCAGAGTCTGTCAGAGTCCCTGCCCGGCCAGCCCGGGAGGCAGAGCTGCAGCACCAGGAGCAGCAGCTGAGGCAAACCCCGCGGGGAAGGAGGGCGATGCAGATGGGGACCCGCGGATGTGTGTCAGCGAGCGCAGCTCCTGTGCCAGGGAGCCCTCGCCGGAGGCTGCGAGCATTCTCAGCGCTCTGCCCTTCACCTTCCCGCACCGCCTGTCGCATCCAGGGCTTATGTAAGTGCCCCCGCCTCGGCTCCCCCCGCCAGCACCGCCGCTCCCGGGGGAGCCGGGCACGGGCAGCCGGGGGCTGCACCCCTCACCCGGCGGCAGGGCAGCATCAGCCCCGCATCTTCAGCCGGGGCCCCGCCAAAAGGCGGCGGGGCTCAGGGGATGCTCACTCGTCCTGTCTCAGCCACACGGCCTCACCCCGAGAGAGATGGCAGCGCTGGTGAGGCACCTCCGTTTTGCCCCAGGGCATCCTTACGTGCCCACCCGGTGGATCTCTCCCAGGCTCAGAGGGGAGCAGAGTTGCATTGGAATTATTGGAGCACAAAATAAAGGCTGTATGCAGATGGGAGTTTGCAGCTCTGGTGGAGGTTCAGCTGGGCAGGGATTCCACAAATAGAGAACACCTCATCCAATGAGGAAAATCCGCAGGAAAAAAAAACCCACCACCACAAAAAAAAAACCACCCCAAACCTCCCAGACAGACAAACAGAAACCCACAAAAAACCCCACCCAAACAAAACACAACCAAAACCCTCCACAGAAGGTGTCTCAAATCTGTACTGCACGTGTGCAGGCAACTCACTGCTGGTCATTAAGGAAATGGGCCCATGATATACCTGCTCTGCTGATATGCCCAAAGAACTTGGCAGCCTCAGAAATCAGGATAACACAGTAAATAGAAACACTCATCTCAGAAAATCATGTTACTACCCTCGCAGGGCTGGGCATGCAGGGACCTCTCCAGAGCCTGCCAAGGGAATGCAGGTAATGCCAGGCAAGGAGGGCAGTACATCTGTGCACATCACTCCCCTTCACCTCCTTCTGCCCCACCAGGCAGTGACAGACACACCAGCAGGAGCATGACACTGCTGAGTTATCCCCCAAACAGATGCCAGTCTAAGAAATAAAAGCTGAGTCAAGGGCCAGAAAAACAGCTGAGGCACCCAAGCTCAGCTCTGCCCACCACTGCTGGAGCTGCCTCTGCAGCACGGTGCCTTGGCTGCCCTGTTCTGCCTGCAGCTCTGGAAGAAAACCATCATTCATCTCATATTGCTTGCCACAACGCTCCTCCTTCAGAAGATCTGACCTTTGCCTAACAGTGACATCCCAGGGATGCAGTGCTGGCCTGGGACCCCCAAAGCTGTATTCCCAAAGGTGCTTCAGACCCACCACTCTGACACTGCTGGAAGGCAAACTGCCCAGTGTAAATCTTCTGCTCAGGTTCCTTCAGGTACCGCAGGTTAGGATAAAGCTAATTATTAATGACTGTCATATCTAATTTGTATGACTGGAAGCTACAGGCAGCCTCCAGTCTTTATGATAGTGCATACAGTGCTCCCTGCAGAGCCATTTCAAGGGATCCATCATCATTTTCTGTCTGCAGGAACACCACAGCCCTGCCAGCAGTGGTTCACCAGCTGATTTCCCAGCTCCAGAGCTTCCTCATGGCTGCAGCCACATGCTGCCATGGGCACTGCTGCTCCACCAACTCCTCCAGGCAAGCAATTCCACGGCACCAGGCAGTGCCACTGCACAGCTGCCCAGCTGTGCTGCACACACTAGTCACAGGGCTGAATTCACAACCCACTTTGCATCCGAGGAGCTTCCGCACGCCCACTGTAACCATCCTGTCCTGACACAATGAGGGATCTCTTTTCACAAAGCACAGCCAAAAAACAGCTTCTTGCTACAGCTCCTCAGATTTATGCTATGATGTTATTCCTCTGGGTTTTTGTTTAATCTTCATCCAGCTCTGAAAAAACATGGGAATCTGAAGACAAAAAAAAATAAGCTAAGATAGAATTAAGTACACATTCTTAACTCAAACAAAACGATGCTACAGGACTTAAAATTGTCTCCAATTACGAGTTTTACAAAGCATGAGGCACAGAGGTGAGCTGCACTAGTGATAGCCAAATATGTCCAGATATGGAGATGCACAGTCAAGGCCCAGCAGCCCTAATGTTACCCTGGAGAGCCACAATGCCTTAACACTCAAACACAGCTCACGGTATTTTAACATTTGTAATTCCACATTTGGTTTCATCATTTTTTAAAGACCCTTTGCCTCCATCTGCCCATGTCCCCACAGCACAGAATAAAGGCACCCAAACAATCTCAGTGACTTGCTTCTAAACCTTCCTATGCTTGGATTTTTTTCAATTACAAACCTGAAAAATGATGCAAACCCTATATCTGGAATTCCCTGGGTTTCAAGTGCCTGATTTGGGATAATTACAATACCCCTGCAACACATCTGATAGCCTCATATTGCTGTTCTGTGCTCTGTGCTTTCTGATGTAACTTCATGTTAACATAACATTTAGGATGGGAATTTAGCCTTAATTTAACACTGACAAACTGCCATAAAACCCAAGCTTAATCCCTTTCACTGTGGGCTGTTGCATGTGCCTTGCATTGCTGCCTGCTGCCTCAACAGCTCTTAAGCTTCTTGGTCTTTCAAAGCATCTTTCAAAGCATGAGAAAGAACTGAGAGACCCAAGAAAAGTCATTTCGTTCAGGGAAGCAATTCCCTTCACATCCCATGGGAGGTGGGAGCAAAACTTTCCCAGTTTTGCCGCCTACAGAGCTCTCACTCTTCCCTCCAGCAGGAAGCCAAACGTGTCCCCCAGTGAAGATGGGCTGCTGCCTGCCTGAGCCCCCGCCAGGAGCTGTGCCTGCCAGCCAGAAGTGAAACCAGCCTGGGCTGGGCAGGCACAGCCAAACTGGGAATGCTCAGACGAGCACGCAGTGAGAAACTGGGAGCATAAAGACACCGCAGGCGTCGCAGGTCGCTCTGCCAGGCCGCTGGTGGGTGAGCAGAGGAAGTGAGGCTGCTAGCTGTTGGGGATGTTATTCATGTGCTTTGGAAAACAAATGCTCCATAGGTATTTCCATGGTCACACTGTCTGCCAGACAGCTTCCTCCTCAACAAAGAGACGCTCTCCATGGAAACCTGGGCGGGTGGGATCCTCTGGAAGCCTCTCTCGCAGATGCACATTCAGGCATCTCAACACCAGCCAGACGAGCGGGATCCACACCTCCTCTGGCAGATGGCTGAGGAGATGCCAGCACACAGCCTGCTAGTATTGGACCCTCCACTGGGGCCCAGCCTCCTGCCCTGCAGCACCAACCCCACGTTCACCACACTCATGTTGTGGCTCTGTGTCCCATGAGGTTCAGAGCCAGGACACATAAGGACCTCAAAGCACCCAGCTGGCATGGAGGGATGATCTCCTTCCAACAGCAAGCACGCAGGATGTCCCATTGCACCCTCCAGCCACTGTGCCTCATGCAGCTCTGCTCACCCTTTGACCCTGTTGTACTTTAGTGAGGGCCAGCCCGTGCACCCCAGAACAAACAAGCACCCAGCAGGCAGCATGAGAAACTTCTGCCTTCTCCAGGTGAGCTCCAAACCTTTCCACCAGGAGCTCAGCTGGTGCTCAGCTCTCAGGCAGCAGCACTTGCCAGACCCACTCCCCACCTGGCATCTTCTCTGCTGGGCAGTAATCCCAGCTCCCACCCCGCCTACAACACTGCAGAAACCCCACAGGCTCCCCTGGGGAGCAGAGAAGCTGCAGCAACAACTGATGTGCTTGTGTCTCTGTGTCCCAGCAGCTCCTCAAGAGCATCCCTGCACCTGCAGGTCTCATCCCAGGTTACCCATCCGTGCCACAGGCAGATGTTTCCTGGTCCCACAACACTGTGGGGGCATTTCCCAGGTCCATCACAGAGCTGGTGAACAGTGATAGATAGCTCACAGTTACACTGAAAAGGACATGTAGGGTTTCAGAAAGGTGTGCCCTGCTGCTGCTGTTGCTCTGCTTTTCCATGAATGACCTAAATGACAGAACATAGCACGTTTCAAAATCTGCACGTGACACCCCAGCACTTTAGAGGCCAGGATGGGAATGTGACATGCTCTTGACAGACTGGGAAAAGGGCTGAGAGATGATGGGCAGGACTGTAAGGCATTGGGAGGTAAAAAATCACACAATCAGGCCACAGAAGAAAAGACAGCAGCAGTTCTGCCACAAGGGTCATGAGGGCTACAGGTGAGTACAAACTGAACGTGAGCCAGCATATCATTGCCACAAAAAAAGGCAACTACAGGAGGATATGTGAAAGGCCAGCTTACACACAAAGTAATTACTCTCCTTTCAGCTCATAAAGATACATCAAGTAATTTTACTGGTGTCCAGAGAACCAGTTCATTCCCCAAAAGATTTGGACTAACTGAGAAAGGCCATGGGAGACTGGCAAGATCATCAAAAAGCTCAGGAAAAACGTCTGGAAGATTGAGATTAGTCTAGACAAGGAAAGTCACAGGGCATAGTTTTATAACATGCAAAGGCCACTGCAAAAAAGTTCAGAACACTCTGCCCTTTTATGCTGGGTAGGAAACACATCCATATTAAGAAAGAAAAGTTGAAGCACTCCATGGCTATCTGCAAAGGGTGCTACATGGCAGATGGATGCACCAAGTGATTCCCAGCAGCCCCTCCAGCTCAGTCTCCTACACTTCTCATTACCCTGGCTGGCAGCTCTGCCCCACCCTCATTCATACAGCATTTGTCACCATCTGGGTATACACAGCCACTTGGCCACAAACCCTTCAGCATTTAGGGTGCACAGCAGAGCACTTAGGAGGCTTCCCTGCAGCATGGAACCCAAAAAATCCATTCTCCACTCTGCAGAGGCCTCTCCCAGAGTCCAGTGTTCCCCACCTCACTCTGCTCCTGAGGCACATCTGGAGAATGGAGGCACAACAGTCACTCCAAGGGGACAGAAGGAAAACAGTTACAAGCCTTATCCTTGTTTGCGTCAAGACACGTCCCTGTGCCTTGCCTTCCCCAGCTCCTACCCACAGTACCACCAATATTTAAAGCAAGCTGAACATCAGAAGCCTGTGAGACACTCCACTGCACATCCCTTGCCCTGGGGAGAGGATGAGGGACCACGTGAGAAGTGTCACTTAAGTTCCTCGGTGCTGCAAGAACATATGTGGGACAGAAGCTCTTTGACAACTCCCAGACACATGCCAAGATCCTCGAGAGCTTCCATTCATAACAGAAGAATGTTACTCAAATTCCCTAGAAACAGACAATTTCAAGAGCCACTTCTGCTGTGGTGCCAAAGGCCTCCTGCAATATGGCCTGTCACCATTTGTGCCATGGCCTTTAACGAGTTCTTCATGAAGGAGCCAAGCCTGCCTGGGGAAGGACACCAGGGGCAAAGCAAACCTTTCTTTCCCATGCCCACATTTCAGCCTTTCCAGACATTTTTTGGTGTTGAATGTCAGCACCCTGCTCGATGCCTGGCTCTGGAAGACACGGTACCCAGCAGGTGAGATAACCTGGATCATTTCCAACTCTTGTTTAGCATCAAGAGCTCCAAAAATGCAGGAGGTTTCTCAGTGTCACTGAGCTGTGACTGGTGATGCTGCTGAAGGACAGCCTGTGAGCACTGCAGCAGGGACAGTGTTGGGGTCAGCACCCAATACTGCTGATGCAAGAAGAAGGTGACCACTATAGAGGATCCAAGGACAACCGTGCTTGAAAGCCTGGAGTCTTTTGGAGTGGGCTACATGCTCACCTTGAGTTAGTCTAGATTCTGACTGACCTTCCCACTCCTGCTTCCCAGGAGCCTGGTGGAAAGCTGAGACAGGGCCACGTGGCACAGCCCGCAGCTGCTGTGTGAGCAGGAGGCTCTGCCAGGACAGGCAGAGGGCAGTGGCAGCAGCCTCTCGGTGGACTGGCGGGTTCCCACACGGCTCAGGGGTAGCTGCTGGAAGCAGGCTATTTATTGCCACGTTCTGGATAGAAATAATCTGGATTAGCTCACGTTATGGCTCTCCCGACCCCAGCATGAAGACACTGTGGCAGTCTCTCTGTCCCTCACCTTGCTGTTTGCAGTTTCACAAACACCCGCCTGCAGGGCCGGAGGTTAAGGAGAAGCACGGTCCGAGCAGAATGAAGCCGCAGTCGCTCCCCAGCCCGAACCGCGGGCAGCGATGGAAGCGCCCGAGGATCTCCGAGCGCCGGGAGTCCCCAGGCCGGCGACACCGGCATGTGGCACGGCTCAGTGACATGGCTCTGTGGCACGGCTCACTGGCACGGCTCTGTGGCACGGCTCAGTGGCACGGCTCACTGGCACGGCTCAGTGACACGGCTCAGTGGCACGGCTCTGTGGCACGGCTCTGTGGCACGGCTCTGTGGCACGGCTCACTGGCACGGCTCAGTGACACGGCTCAGTGACACGGCTCACTGGCACGGCTCACTGGCACGGCTCAGTGGCACGGCTCTGTGGCACGGCTCTGTGGCACGGCTCACTGGCACGGCTCTGTGGCACGGCTCAGTGACATGGCTCTGTGGCACGGCTCAGTGGCACGGCTCTGTGGTACGGCTCAGTGGCACACCTCAGTGGCACGGCTCTGTGCCGGTCAGCAGGGACAGAGCGGCGCTGGGGGAGGCTCCCGGAGCCCCGTGAGACGCCGAGACTGGCCCGCAGCCCCGGGAGCTGTCCCGTCAGCACCGCCGGCACCGGGACCGGGACAGGGAACGGGACCGGCCCCGCGACCCGCGACCCGCAGCGCCGGGACCAGCGCAGGGGCCACCTCGAGCCTCCCGACAGCTTCTGAGCAGAGAACGGAGGTGCTGAGCTCTTCTCCCTGGTCTCCAGCGACAGCACATTAGGGAACGCTTCAGAGCTGTGCCGGGGAAGGTTAACACCGGGCGTTAGGAAGCATTTGTTGAGCCAGAGGGTGGTCAAACACTGGAACAGGCTTCCTAGAGAGGTGCCTGTCAGTGCTTAAGAGGCATTTGGACAACGCCCTTAACCACATTTAATTTTAGGTCATCCCTGAACGGGCCAGGCAGTTGGACTAGATGATCATTGTAGGTCCCTTCCAACTGAAATTATTCTATTCTATTCTATTCTATTCTATTCTATTCTATTCTATTCTATTCTATTCTATTCTATTCTATTCTATTCTATTCTATTCTATTCTATTCTATTCTATTCTATTCTATTCTATTCTTATTCCTATTCTATTCTATTCTATTCTTATTCCTATTCTATTCTATTCTTATTCCTATTCTAAGCTGTACTTCACAAATAAATGTTAGAATTACCCCACCTCTGGCTTCGTGCAGGCAGGTGACTGACAATGCAAAAGTGCATCCACAGAATGCTGGAATTTCCAGACGAGTACTCAGGAGTGAGCTGACAGACAATCTGCTTTCAGCAAGCCCTTGGCACCAGCACAGAGTTCATGCCAAGACAACTTGCTCATTCTCCCACACATCACAAACAAGCACCAGGCACTTACTCTAAGGCAATATAATCTCCCTCAAATCTGTGATCAACACTCCACAGCTACCAGCCCAAGTGCAAATCTCACCCAGCGAAGAGAGAGCTGGCTCCACCAGCAGCATTCCCCTCACTTCCTTCTCCAGCTTCAGGAAGCTGCACATTGACATTATCCCACCTGCTCAGCACCATCCCCCTCACATCTGCCAGAGTGATGCCTCCTCTCCTAAATAATTGCCCTGGAAACTACCATGGCTAACAGGGACCAGTTTTAAAGTTAACATGGATAATTATGACTGAACCGTGTTAGGAAACAATTACACAAGCACAAGGCTCTTATCACTAAGCTTCTGAAAGTCCAAGCCCAAAAACATTCATATTTCTTACCCTCAAAACCTTCAAAAGCAGGTTTGAAATCTAATAAAGAAAGGAGATTTTGGCAACCAAAAGAGGCTGGCTCAATGACACCCCCATTCTGAAATGCCTGAAACTAAGAGGCAAACATGAAACCAACTTGCTGATGCAAACCTTCCCCAAAACTCTCTCATATCCCAGCCTCTCAAGCTCTTTTCTGGGCACCCAGCCATGCAAAGGACATGAAGCTCCCACAACGAATGAGCCATGGGCAATTTGCACAAAGGTTTGTCCTGCCCATACCACCACCTGTGCTAGAACAGCTCAAGACATCTCACACAAGCGCCAAGGAAAGCTCAGAAAGCATCAGTGGCTGCAGGCAGGGCGAGTGTGTGCACAGCCAATGCTTCCCATGGACTAGTGTGGACTGGGGGAGGCTCTATAAATGTAAGAAGGTGGGCTGGGCAGAGAGGAACCGAATGCAGCTTAAAATACTTGGACTTCCTGCAAATGTGATTAGGGAGGGTGGGCAAAATTCAAGAGTGTTCTGAATGGGAACAGCTACATCCAAAATAAGTTGTCAATGTTTCGTTTTTACTGACTCAAAGCAGAAAGCCAAATCCACTTAATCAAGGGTTGAAATCTAGACGGTGGCTTTGGAGTCTATGGTTTCAGCAGCAGAACCAGGAAAGGACTGTTTCTTTTACCAACAGTTGCCCCAACCACCCATTTCTGCCTAACATCACTCCACTCTTTATCAGCTCAGAAAGGTTTTGCACGGCAGAATTGCAAAACAGGTCATGGAAGTAATCTGGGCTAAAGGTAATAAAACCCAGACAAAGAACAAAGATGAAGGAAATAGCTGGAGACAAGTAGCAACTAACTTTCACACGGAACTGAAATATGACACAGTAAGTTTTCTTGCAAAAAGATAAAACTACAAGTTATCTGGCACCTTCCTTGTGCACCACGTGTTGCCACCACCTTGTCTTGTACCATGAGACACCAAGCCTGTGGGGCAAGATGGCTTTATGGGGAGAGCACATCCCTGTGCAAGGGTGGTGTGGGCCATTCCAACAGAGCCACCCCAGCAGAGCCACGTGTGCACCCTCAGGATGCAAGAAACCCCAATCATTGCAGTCCAGCACCAAATTGTTTCCTCACTGCAGGGTCTTTGCTCAGGAAGGCCATTCCAGGAGATGTCTGACTGTCCACACCACCTCCACCCTGTTACAATAGTCCCTGCTGCCAGGTGAAACAGCAGACGGGCTCTGCACAGACACAGTGCCCAGGGCTGGGATGCAGGGCTGTGCCACCCCATGCTCCCCAGTTTCCCACAGCTGGGACAGCTGCAGGTCCTGTCCTGTGCCAGAGAGATGCCCCAGCTGAACTGCAGTCCATCATCCTACTGTGTGCCCCAGCACATCCCACTGGACACAGGATGCTGAGTTTTATGTTAGTGTGAGTGGCCCTGACCAAAGACCAGACATGATTTTCTGACCATATTGCAAGTGTCCCTTTGAGCCTACTGGAATCAGCAGTGACCCACTGCTCCATGACACTGCAGCTTGCCTGGGGGCACAATTAGTCCCAGCTCTGCTGTGGCTGGCCTGGGAGACCACACTGCCCTCCTCACAGCACTGGACTCTTCATCTACAGCAGAGCCACTCCCTGGGAAGCAGGGAATGGGATACCCAGACCTGGATTGGGGCAGGAGAAGGGGAGCAGTGACCACAGGTAGAACAGAACATGGGTCAGTGCAAGCTGCATTTGAAACACTGTAATGCACATTCCCTCTGCTACCACCAGCACACGGGTTTCACTGGAAACATCGGAAAGAGCCACATGTGGGGGCGGGAAAATGCCATCGTTGGTGGAAGCACCATGGGCCCCTCCATCCACAGCACCACCCTGCTGGCTGTGCTGGTGGCACAGGGCACCAGGAACTCTCCATCCACAGCACCACCCTGCTGGCTGCTGGTGGCACAGGGCACCAGGAACCCTCTATCCACAGCACCACCCTGCTGGCTGCTGGTGGCACAGGACACCAGGAACTCTCCATCCACAGCACCACCCTGCTGGCTGCTGGTGGCACAGGACACCAGGAACTCTCCATCCACAGCACCACCCTGCTGGCTGCTGGTGGCACAGGGCACCAGGAACTCTCCATCCACAGCACCACCCTGCTGGCTGCTGGTGGCACAGGGCACCAGGAACCCTCTATCCACAGCACCACCCTGCTGGCTGTGCTGGTGGCACAGGGCACCAGGAACTCTCCATCCACAGCACCACCCTGCTGGCTGTGCTGGTGGCACAGGGCACCAGGAACTCTCCATCCACAGCACCACCCTGCTGGCTGCTGGTGGCACAGGGCACCAGGTCCCCTCCATCCCAGCCCCCGGAGGGCAGGGGACACCATCCCAGGGCAGCACCTCTTGGCAGAGCTCCTGCGGGAGCTGGGGCTGCTCACCCAGAGCCAAGATGACACAGCGGCAAGCAGCCACATCCTGCAGCAGCCACCGCTCCTCCAGGCTGACGTCAGCCTCCGCAAGAGCTGGCAGGCAGGACATGCTGTGCATGTCTGCTCCCAGACACCGCCTGGCTCCGGCACACACTGTGGCCTGTGTTCCTCACCAGCTACGACTTAGCTACAAATTGAATTTCACACTCGCACGCTCCAGAATAAGGCACAGGTGCTAGAGAAGCCGCCCTCCCCCTCGCCACATCTGCCTTCCCGCTCGCCCCACCCCGCTGCCGAACGCCGGGATCACGGCTGGAGCTCGGGAGGAGCTCCTGGGCAAAGCCCCGACGGGCACAGGCGACATCGGCGACATCGGCTCCCGGCGGAGCTGCCACGCTCGGGGCAGCATCAGGGCGAGGGGATGGAGCCCCTGGCACAAGGGCCACCCCCGTGTGCTGCTGGCACAGCGTCCAAAACCGCCCATCTGCAGCTGAAGGAGATAAAAGCCCATCCCAGAGTTACTGGTTTCCTCAGAAACCCTACAGGCTTTCCCAGGAATTCTGGAACGGCACAGATTTGGTATGTGCTCCAGTAAGCAACCTAAAGAGTTTGTACAGTTGTCACAGACACCACCAGCACAGGTTGTGTGCACAGCCCAGACAGATGTGGTGTCTGTCACTTTGGAAGGACCTCAGACAACCCAAGTGAGCCGTGCAGCCCAAGCCCACGACAGCCTCTACCCAACCAAGAGGAGCAGCTCAGGGGAGCTGCCCCCAACAACGCCATCAGCTGCTCACGTTTCCAAACCAAAACCAAAGCTGGTGTGACTAAGCAGAGGGCCATGGAAGCACCCTGGCCTGGCCTGGCCTGGCCTGCAGCCACAGCAGCTCCACAAAGTCTTGCTCATGCAGCCAGGGCTCACTAGAGACTGTAGGTCAGGCAAGCCAGCAGCTAGAAAGGAAACCCATTCAAATTTAATCCAAAATGTATTTTCTATTTTCCCTTGTAAATTTGTCCTCCCATATTTTCTATCTTCAAGCACAAAAAAAGCAGAAAGTCTAAAACCTCTGGCAAAAAATCCTTTAATGTGTTTTACTGCAAATACCACCTCGTATTAAGAAATAAGCTGGACCGGAGCAAATCAGGCAGCCTGGGGATGCCCTGCCTCTCCAGAGGGAGCAGACCAGAATGAAGCAGGACAGACAGGCATGCTGCAAGGACCAACAATGCCAAGGAAAGTCAAGTTCAAGTGCCAAGACAGCACTCATGCTCCCTGCTGCTCCTCAGAGGTCCCTGAGCACAGCTCTGCCTCAGCAGATGCCCACTTGGAAGCACAGCTCCCAGCGGACACAGGAGGAGTTTTTTGTTACAAAGTCTGCATCCAGTTGGCTTCTCTTAAAGTCATGAGCACCAAAGTACAGCAGCTCCCTGCCCAAATCTCAGTCTCAGATTCTCATCCAGACACCCCAGTGGCAACAGAGACTGAAAAGGCAGGACAGGAACAGAGATTGTTTCTTTCTTGAGGCACAGGACAGCTGCTATCCAAGGGAAATTTTGGTTTTGGTTGCAAGGGCACCCTTGTGCTGCTGGCTGGACACCTCCCTCAGTCCTCCTGGAATTCATAAGGACGAGAAACAGCATCCTCTTCATAAACAACAACCTCACTTGACCTCATACTGCTGCCTGCCAGCCAAAACCCACTGGGGGACTGCTGGATCCCAGCTCATCCCTGCATCCTCCTCTCCAAGTCCACTTCTCCCATAAGAAGCCAACTGCTTCCAAGCCAAGGCTCGCATCTCCCTGTTGTCCTTGCCTGCCTCTGGACTGCTCAGGAGCTGGGGAACAGCCTTTTGGCATCCCATAATCACCAAGGTAAGGCTGAACTGAACCCTCACAGGTAGCAGGACATGAGTCTTTTCTCGTTTGAGGATAAAACTAGGAACAAAACTGACACTGATTTCCTGATGTGTATGAGAACAGGCTGAGACAGGGGATTGGAGGAGGGGGAGATGAAGATCAGAACCCAGGTGATCCCACAGTGCCTATCATGTGCACAAAGTACCAGGGAATTGGGACAGCTCTAAAATGAGACTCTAGCTCTGCTGCCAGCGTGTCCCCGTGCCCAGGGAACCAGAGGAAGCAGAGCTGTCAGGGAACACAGCAGGAAGGGATATTGCCATTCATTTTCAAACCAACTGAAATAATACCTGATCAGTAGACAAAAGCCTGTCAGAGGTCTCCAGCAAAGGGTGCTGTGAAGCCAAGGCTTGGTGCTCAGCACAGGTCCTGTATCTCCCAGCAGGTGCACTTCCACCATGTGGGGAAAGCATCCCACGCTCTCAGGAAGCAGGACTGAGCATGCATCTGTCACCCTGTGCCAAGCAACAGAACTGGATGGGGATAAACCCATCCTTCTTTACCAAAACCCAGTGCTCCCTCCTGGCTCCACACTCTCTGGTGGGCAGAATGTTATGAAAATAACAGAGCAGACCAAAAGTCCACCGTGCTCTGTGTACTTGCAAGCAGTCAGAAGTACAAGTGATTCACAGCTCAGCAGCTGCCCAAGCCAGAGGTGGATCTCAGTGTATTTATTGTTCTGGGGGAACCTCCTGTCCTTCTCAAAATCATCCTATTTCTCCTGAAACTAATGCAAGGTTTTACTGTTCATGACACCTTGTCCTGAGGCCTTCTGTGATTTGATAGCACATCTGCAAGAAGCAATGCCCCTCCCCCTGTTTGGCACCTCCTGAGAGCTTAATTTGATGTGACCTTGTACTTGTATGAAAATAAACAATGAACAGTTAGCCTCTATCGCTTCTCTCCTGGCCTCCTGTAGACACATCTTATCCATCTTCTGTTGTTTCTTTTCCAGTCTGAAGAACCCTGCCTTATTTAGCCTTTTTTTTTTTTTTTGCAGAGAGGCCACCAGACCTCTGACCAGCTCTGCTGCAACTTCCAGGCATTTGACTCCACAATGATCTCAACACCCACACATCTCTCCTGAGCTCCCTGTGGGCAGCTCTGCAGACAGAGACACAGAGCAACCCCTGTCCCCTTCTCCTCCATCATTGTCCCATGAGTCCTCAAGTTGCTCAGTGGTGCCTGGAGTTATGTGAGGGCAGAAGAAAGACACGAAGACAGCTGGACTCTCACAATCACCTTCACAACTCCTTTAGCACTGGATGCCAGCACCAGAACATGGACAGGAGCACCTCCCTGGGAGTACCACGCAGACATTTTGACCATGTTACAGACTTGGGCACCTTCTCCTGCTCCTTTAGAGCAGCACCAACTGCTTGATGTCCCTGCAACCAAGTCCCTGCAGCCTCAATCGTCACAAAATGGAATTCTCTGCAGTCCCCTCCCCAAGCCCATTTCAGAAGCCTCCTGACCAAACCTTCCTCAGCCATCCTTGCCCTCAGCAGCCCAGGCCCAGACCCAAAAAAGGCTCATGCACCATACATGCCCTGTAACACACTCCCTGCAACCTTTCCCAAACTTTACCACCTGCTCTGCTGGCACGGCCAGAGCATCTGGCCACCAGGCAAAGTTTCAGCTCTGCTTGCCAAGCACCTTACAGGATATGCTCGCACTGAGATGCAGTTTGGAAATAACAGATGTTACTCCACTGTTCTGCATTTTGCAGTGTCAGGAACAAGGCTTCTTCACCAACAATCCTCTGAGATCCTTGCCAAGGCGGTCTCATCCCAAACAGCTCCCCAGCACAAAATCTTGCTCACAGACAGCCCCTGCCACGTGCTGGCCCTGCTGCCAGGCAGACAACATGGAAAAGGAATATATTGCAAGAGCAGAGTTTCCACACACAACTTCAAGACGTAGCAGGATCACAGGTTTCATCAGGGACTGCAATACCACATGACTACTGAGCCCAGACAAGCCTCCAAATTGCACATAACCTCCCATCAGGGAAAACTTCCAGGGGCTACACAAACCAGACAGGACCCAGCAGCTGCAGCCAGAAGCACCCATGTCTTTCCACTGCTCCCTCTTCATCCCCATTTCCTCTCAGTCAGACTTGCTCCAGGGTCTGAATGATGTGGGTTCAAACTGGCAGCTCTGGAATTGCAGGATCATTTATTCATTCCCCTCACACCCACAGCAGAATCCTGCTGAGGCCAGCAGCACACAGTGCTGGTCACAGCCTGCTCCCTGCCCCCAGCTCTAGGGAGTATCATGGTAGGAGACCACCAGAGCATTCAGCCCCCCATACAGCACCACCCAGCTCAGCTCAGTCCTCAGACCCAGCTCTCCTCGAGTGCCCTGGTACCAGGATCCAACCTCCCTCCTCCTGCTGATGTGCTCTGTGCTGCCTGCGACCACCTCCCCTCTGTGCCACAATGCCCTTGGCTGCCTTTCAAAGCACTGCCAGTGGCAGCCAATAACCACAGACCACCAGCAGAGGAATCTCCATCTGGGATCCCACAGGGAGTTCCCTCCCAGTGGCACTGGGAGTTCTAAGGACAGAGCCAAGCTGTCCCTGCCCCATCCCTCTGCCCTCTGTCCCTGCCACAGCCCCTCTGTGCTCTGCCCTGAGATTCCACAGGTTCCTCTGCAGCTCCACAACTTGTTGCACAGACACATGCTCCACGTCCCCATACCCACCACTTCCCACCCCTCCACTGTTACTGGGTCCCACCCTCTGCCACCAGTGCAGCAAGGACACTTTCACACGGCTCTGTCTGAGGCCACAGTAGCTCCTGGACAGCCAAGAGAGCTCTCTTTCTCCCCCACCTGCTGCAAAGAAATAGCTTCTAGAAGGAAGGATACAGGAAGATGGCAGCAAATTGCTTGAGAGGCAACAGACTTGCTGTGGCTGGGGAGGTTTAGGAGCTGGCTGAGCTGATGCTGTTTGGGAATTGTTTAGATAGAGCTTAGAGACTTGATGACCTGAAGGTCCCTTTCTTATCAGCTGATTAGGAGGTCCCAAAACACCTCCTCCCTTGACACCAAGGCCAACATGGACCTGCCAGAGGATTTTGGCAGTCACCATCCCCTTGTTCTTGCTGGCGGACGTGATTCTGATCAAAAGACACCTGGAACAATTCCCTGTCTGTGTTGGACGTGAGCACCCAGAGCAGCCCCCACAGAGAGCCAGGAGAGACACAGCCACCACAGCTGGAGCCTCAGCACAGTGCTCTGCCAATTCTCACGCTGCCTTCTGAAGCTTTGGCAGGCCCCTGCCCCTGGGCAGCCTGCTCAGAAGCTCCACTCATGACTCCTAGGTTCTGGCTGCCCTCACCACCCTGCTCTTGAGCACCTTCCCTGCAGCCTTTGGGACAAAAGCCTCTACACAGGGTCTGGAAAAGAGACAGACCCAGATGAAAAGTGCAGGGCAACCCCCTTGGCATGGGCTCAATCTTCCTCTCGAACAAGGCTGCCCTAGATGCTCGCTGCTGTTGAGTGTGGGCAATTGGAGGCTGTGCAAGGCAGCACCAGGCAGACCCTGCCAAGACGGGCACTGCAGCTCCCATTTCCTCAGCACAGTGCTGTGCAGGCCCCTCACACCCATGTCCAAGGGCTGCCCTGCACCTTGGCAGCTTCTGCTTGTGCTCTGGAGGTTGAGAGCTGCGTGTTTGCAGGTGTCCAACCAAACTCCACATCCCGACTGCACATGTAACCATGGCAACTGCACATGCGAGTGGCAAAGCCTCGAGCCCGGCTAACTGCAAATGCAAATGAAGCAAACACATGCACAGTGCTAAAAGTGTGACCTCTAAATGTCAGCCTTTAACCATTTTGCAGACACCAGCTCTGGTGGTGGCCAGTGGCAGCCTGCAGAGCAGGAACAAGTCTGGTTCCAGTGGGGACCTCTGGGTGCCCAGCCCTGCACCAGGTGTTGGCATGGGTGCTTGGGTGCCTGCCTGGCACAGGCATTTCACAGAGTTAAGGGTGACTCCTGCCTTGGCAACCAGCAACTCCCTCTCTAAGGACACATCCACTCCTTACCCAGCTGGCAGATGCTCCCAGCTCCACAGAGAACCCTGGTTTGCAGAGGAAGGAAGGTCCCACCAGGCTCGTGGGGACACAAAGCATCCCCAGGGCTCGTGGGGAGCTGGCTCTGCCATCACCTGGGGCCGAGCCAGCAGCAGCATCAGATGAGGCACTCTCAAAGGATGGAAGGAAATCCCAGCCTTTCAGGGATGTCATGTCACAGCCACCTCCCTAAGGGAGGTCTGTGGCCTTGGGAAAGGCTGACGGTAGAGGCATAAGCAGGTGTCACCATGTGGGAGAGAGTGGTCCAGAAACTGACTGGCCTCAGACCCCTCATCATTCCTCTCCCTTGCTGTTGAGAGCAGCAGACAGACCCCAGCACTGACCACCACCCACCACGCCTGTCCTGCTCCATGGCTTCGAGCACGACGGAGTCAAGCTCAGGTGAACGGTGCCAACTCCAGCCACAGCCACATCGCTGGGGCCACCAGCCACCCCCGCAGCCTCCACCCCACTCAAGGACGGATGGGTAGATGGATGAATGGGTGTCTGGCCTACTGCCCCATTCAGGGATGAGTATGGTCAGCTGCTTGACAGCAAGCCTGCCTCCATTTGCTCCCTGGCCCCAGAGAGAAAGGGAGTGTCCTTTCACTCCAGGAGCCCAACAGCTAATGTCATTCCTAATGCTATGCCAAATAAACTGAGCCAAGGGGATCTCCTGCCTGCCCTTGACCCAGGGATGCTCACGCCAGCAGCCTCATGCCTGTCAGCACCAGGAGCATCCCAAATCACCCACTTCCCAGGACCTACAGCAGTACCGACACCGCACCACAGACACCGCACAGCCCCGGGGAGCATCCCAATCCCTGGAGTGAGAGCACTCCAGCCCGGAGAGCCCCGCTGCCCGCTCTGCGCTGGGTCTGACGGGCCGGGCCGTGCGGGACCGGCGGGACCGGCGGGTGCGGGGCGGGGGCCGGGCTGAGGCCGCGCAGCTGAGGCGGGCGCACAATCCCCCTTTCAGCACGTCGCCATGGCAACCCGCCGGCTCGCCGCGGCCGCTCATCCGGCCCCGTTAACCCTCGCCGTTACCCGCCGCGCTCGGCCCCACCCGTTAACCCCCGCCCCGCCGCGCCCCGCTCCGCCGCCCGACTCCGGGACCGCCACCCGAACCGGGACCGCCCCCCGCCCCGAGAGCCCCACGGCCGGAGCGGCGGCCAGCCCCAGCCCCGCGCCGTGGGGCCGGTGCGGTGCCGTCCGGCCGCCGTCTCCGTGGCGAGCCGCGCCGGGCCGGGCCGTGCCGGTGCGGGCGGGGCGGGGCGGGGCGGGCGCACTCACCGTCGGGGGCGGCGGCGCGGCTGGGCCATGCCGGTGGCGGCGGCGGCTGCCCCGCGCTCCGCTCAGTCCGGCCCGACCCCGCACCGGGAGCGCGCGGCGCGTGCACGGCGGAGGCGGGCTGGGGAGGGGCCGTTCCGCAGCACCCCTTCGCTGCCGCCGCGCTGCCCGGCACCGGCACCGGCACTGGCATCGGCACCGGCACCGGCACCGCCCCGATCGGACATCCCCCGGCCCCGCCGCCGCGCCGGCCGGGCCCGGTACCGCACGCCCCGGCACCCGCACCGCCCTGCTCGCTGCGCCGAGGGGATGCCGCACCCGGCGAGCGCCGCGCAGTCCGGTACCGCGCCCCCGGGTACCGGCACCAGCCCGGAATCCCCCAGGCACCCCAAAGCTGCCCTGCTATCGGCCCTGGGCGGAGGGGTCACCCCCACCTTCCCGACCGGGACACCTGCACAGCCTGGGGCACCCCGCACCACCCCAGTAAACGACCCCATCTGCGGGGGCATCCCGGCACGGCCCCGGGCATCCCGCGCTGTCCTGCGCACACAGAATCCTGCCCACCGCAGGCTATGCCTGCCCCAGTCACTCTGCGAGGGTCTCTTTCCCCTCGCATAGCCCTGGGCCGTGCAGCCCCGGCACACCCCACAGCAGCTGAACACCCTTCAGCCCCGGCGTATTTCCCCACAGCCAGGGGAGCGGTCCCCGCCTCTCTATTGCTCTGCAGTGCCCAGCGGGCCTAGGGAGGATTCAGCAGGTAGTCAGTATGGGGTGCCCCATCCCAGCCTCAGCCTTGGGGCCCGGCCCAGCCCTGCCACGCACCGGGCTTCAGTGTCAGCAGCCACAGCCCCATAGGCTCCCAGCAGCACCGCGCAGCGAGACCCAGCACCTCTGTCATTCCCCTTCCCAGCACGGGGATATTTTCCCCTCCCACTCATGGCCTCCTGGCAGGAGCCGCCTCTCCTACAGCCTGCCGCTGCCCATAGCAGTGTTTCAGTCTTGCCTGATGGGATTACAGAAATCATTTGAAACAGGGCATGGATTTGGGTCTTGATGGATGTTATCTGATTGCTGCCTCTCTCTGCCATTGCCAAGGTAGCATCAGCTGCCATGCCTCCACAGAGCAGGCAGCCTTTCCTGTTTAAGATGTTTGCATGGCAGCGTCTGAAGGGCAGCAATTAATTTCGAGTCTCCCACACATCCCTGGCACCTGCACTGAATCTGTGAATGTGCAGTGGCAGGGAGATCCTTGTACTCCAGTGCAGGGTGGGCTTCAGCTGCCCCAGTGCCTTCCAGCTGCTGCTGCAGAGAGGGCAGACTTTTTCTGCTTCTCCTGCCCTGCTGCCTCTCCCAGGGACTACTTATGGGTGGTCAGCAGCTTGACTGATTTTGTTACTAGCCTGTTATACACAAGATGTATATAGAGTATACCAATACAGGTCACATTATACACACACACACACACACAAGTATATGTGTATATATATATATATATGAAGCTGCCACCCACTATGCCGTTGAGTAGGCAACATGGTCCAGCACTGCCTGGGATGGATGCACAACCCTGCCCTGTGCTTACCAGGGTTCATTGGCTCTGAGAAGCATCTTGAAGGGGGCCTTGGATCAATGCTGAGCTGCCTGCAGCAGGCAGGGCAACAGGCATAGCTCCCTGGGTCTCACTGCCCAACAAAACGAGTCCAGGATGGGGTCATGAAGCATGGCTGCAGCAATGCCTTGTGGCCCAGTCCCCAGCACAAGCACTGCAGGAGAGCTGGGTACTCACACCGCTGCTCCACACCCAGCTTCAGTTGCTTGACTGAGCAGAGATCGATTTTCTTGCACAACACCAGTTCTGACAGTGCCTGACAAGCCACCTTTGCCCAGGGTATGGTCCATGGGAACCCTCTGTGCCAGGCTGCTGGGTGGGCTGGGTATGTAGGGCAGAGCCTGCTTCAGCCCATCCATCCACCCCAATGCATCAAGATTTGTTGCAATCTCGGGCTTCTCCTCAGATGCTGGGCACAGCCCGTGTGGCATCGCCTTCAGGGAGCCCAGCATCAGACAGGCACATCCCCGCACCACCCCTCCCCGGACTGGTGGCCGCAGCAGGGCAGCTGTGTGCATTACTCAATGGGCAGTGTGTATTAAAATGCCCCCGGTTGCCTCTGGCTCAGTCACAAGCAGCGTTTAGCCACGACTCGGAGAAGGAGCAGAAGGGCTGGAAGCTGTCAGACCTGCTTAAAACGGCCGCGGCTCAGCGCTAATGTGCAGCACAGCAGCTGCAAGGCACGCAGCCAGGCCAGGCAGAGCACAGCTCCCCACGCAGCCCTGTGCTGTGACCAGGTCTTGCACTGCTCCCCACGTCCCCCTGCAACCTCCTGCACCCACTGGAAATCTCTGCGCAGCCACCGAGAGTTGTGTGGGATCTTGGACACTGTGGCAGCCCGGCGTCTGTCACCACAAGAGAGCTCTGGAGTGCTGCTCATCCCACACAGACCTGGTCTGCCAAGCAGCTGACACAGCTGGGGGAAGCCTTTTGCCAGAGGAAGAGCAGCAAGGAGCTGGGCCATGCAATAAAGGGTCCCGTGGCAGCAGGCACTTGGCTACAGGAAGGGACAAGTCATCCCCTTTCTCCCAGGAATGCAGGGTGTCTCCTGGGGTACTTTCACCAATCCCCCAGGATCCCCCAGCAGCAGGTAAGCACCCGGCTCGGTGTTCTTGCACGGCAGCATTCCTGTCTCACCACAGCTGCCGTGCAAGGGCCACCCCAGCGCAGCCCTGTGCAGCCGCCAGGGCCGTGCTGCCTCCAGCCCGCGCCGGCTGCTGCAGAGCCGCCCCCTCCCACCGCCGGCGCGGCAGCGATGCAGAAGGAGCATCCAAGATGCCGCTTGGCGCAGGCTCAGCTGCCTCCCAGGGCCGGCAGAGGAGGGGGCTGTCGGCCATGACCGTATGCACAAGGTAAGGGGCAGGCTGTAGGCACAGACAGTGGCCAGTGTCCCCAGGCAGTGGCCCCTCCATGTCCGGCAGGGTGAGGGGAACAGAATCCTCCTGCCGCAGCCACGGGTCCCTCCGAGCAGGGGCTGCCTGCACAGCCATGGCCAGGAGCAGGGCTTCCATCTCCGGGTCATTGAGCTCGGGCTGCCGGCAGGCACGGAGATTCCCTGGCAAGAGCACCCGGGTGGCAAGGGGAAGACGGGGAATGTAAGAGCTAGCTCAGAGCTGAGCCACAGGGAAGGGGACAAGCAGGGATGAACAGAGCGAGCAAGCCCCTGTCCTCATTAACAACTGAGTCCCCTCCAACAGGCCTGGCCAGCAACACCTTCACACGGTCCTGCAGCCACATGGTAAGAGCCTGACACAGGTGCAGGTGTTTGGGGACAAGCAGGGCAGAGAGGGTGTAGTGCCAAGCAAGCCCAAGAGAGCAGCTTCACTTGTGCTCCCAACAAGGAATGGGCTCAAGCTCCAGATCTTGAACAGCAGACACAGGTCCATAAACAAGGACAAGGGGCACGGCCCTGGGGCACTGCTGTCCTTCACAGTTCCCTCAGCTTGCCTCCATGCAGTGGCCCATCCCCCAGAACTATCTGCCCTCAGATGAAGATCAGGTGCAGCTCCTGGCTGAGTCCTTGTGGCCTCACCTCATCCCACAGAAACGGAACAGAGGGAAGATGCTGATCAAGAAAAGCTACCACGGGAACCACAGGTCCAACTCCTCAGGAACAATGCAAGAGAGAAGAAAGGTGCTGGTGGCTTCCAGGCTCAACAGAGAGCAGGAATAGCAAACACCAAGATCAAACTTCATGCCAGCAGGCTGCATGAGGCAGGGCAGAAGTTCAGAATGCACATCTCCCATGGAGAGAAAACACCCTGGTTGTCAGGAAGGAGCTAACAGAGGAGCCTTGGTTCTTATCAGCCAGCCTGGCTGTGATGAGAAGCAAGAAGCAGCACTGTGAGTGCACTCAGTCTGTAGCTCCTCCTAGACTGCAGAGGTAAAGAGCTTGAGCATCTCTGTAACTGCTGTGGTGGGGGAAGCTGGGCTGGAATTACCCTGCAATAGAAGTTCCTCTTTGCTTTATACCAGTGTCCTGGCAGAACATGCAACAGTAAAGTCCTTAACATATAAATCCTACAGAGCTTGCACAAACCTTTGCAAGTATGTGAACACCAGCTTATGAAATAAACAGGGAAGAGCTTTCCTTCCCAAACACATTTGTTTAGTCTTCACAAAAGCTAAAAACACAGACATTAGTTCTATTGAGGAAGAGGTGAAGACCATGTGTGAAGGGTGCTGCTGGGCTGTACTGGGAGGAGTGCTGAGGAAGAAAGGCAGGCTCTGAATACACACTCAGTTTGCAAAGTAAGCTCTCTGTATTCATCCGAGAATGTCTGCAGTATGGAGTTCATCTGGTATAAATAAAGTACAAAATTTTACAATGTCTTAATCATTATTTTAACAAAAATACTAAAAACTGAGTAAAAACTGAAACCAAAGTGGGAAGGGAGACTATCAGCCACAAGGGATCTCCATAAACATTTGTAGAAATTGGATAGTAAAAACACTTTCTCTGTACAATAAAATGCTCCTCCTGGCATCTCCCTTTGAGACAGACAGCAGCAGCACTGGGGGCACAAGGACAGAGGCTGGGGGCTGCCCCAGAGTGTGGGTCAGGCTGAAGAGGCTGTATCCATCCACAGTGATGTCTCCCTCCTGAATCAGGCTGAAGTGCCAGAGGTCAGTAGCGTCCAAATGGGTTGTTGTTCTGCTGTGTCTGTGTATCTGTTGAGGTCAACACAGAGTTAAACAGTCACAAGGTCTAGTTCAGAAAAGAGATTCCCCTCCCCACATCATCAGTGCAGTATGTGGAGTGTCACAGGCCATGAGAAGGAAAATATAACCACTGTGGTACTCCTTGTGCTACAGATGTGCCTGAGCCAGGATCCTACATTCTTTCAGGGAGAGAGAGATGTTCTAGTCCTGATCCTGAAGTTTCTAGGGAAAATCTCTCCATCCCTCATGGTGGAATTGGAGGACCATAACAAAGCTCTGAAAGGTGACAAGTAGCTGGGAGGATGAATTTGTAGATTATTGATTTCTGAATTTGAAACAAAGTCAACTTACAAAATTATACAACTTCTCCAGCCATACAAGCTGCTGAGCTAGCAAGTGTCACTGATCTTAAAACACTCCCAGAAACCAAAGGTTTCAGAGAAAATTTCCCTGGCTTCCTTTCAGTATCTCCATACAGGCCCTAAGGACTTCCAGATGGCACGAAGGCAGGAAACATGGCAAAGTTACATTCAAGAACCTCATGAACTTCCAAACTGCTGGGAGTACCATTTTATGATTTACATGATTTTTATGCTCACAGTATATATGAATACTGTCCAATACATAAAATTCTGTAGTTCTTTTTTTCTGCAGCAACATCAGCATGTATGACCCTAAGCCGCTAAGCAAAAGGAGATGAGTGTAACCTGGCTGGCCTACTGCCTTCTCAGCCCTTCTGGACATTCAGGGATACCCTGCAGCCTCCTAAGGCAACCTATCCTGGACCCAAAACACCCTTGTCCCCCTCCTGCAGCCTGGTCTTGGTTTACTTCCTGCTTTCCACTCCATCCCTGACACTACAAATAAGAACTCCAGATGCTTTTTGGGGAGGTGACGCAAAACCAAGGAGGCAGCATGGAAGCTGAATGCTGACACAAGGCTGCATGGGACCCACACATCCATTCCAGATACAACAGTTCCATTTGATGTACAGAAAGGCTACAAACATATGGCTGTTCTGCTATATTCAGATTCTTATACAAGGTCTTCCTATACTTGAATGTCCTGGCTGAGATCCTTTGGCACAGACTTATTGTTTGTGAATCAGGCTAGTGGGAAGCTTAGCACATTAAAACCTGGTTTGGGGAGGTTTTTGGCCACAAGGACTAAGAATTTTTCATCAGGGAACAAGTATAAGCACAGCTTCCAAGTCCCCCACACCACACATTACCAGATCTGGCACAGCCTCACTCTCAGTGCAAAATAAAACAAAACAAAACAAAAAACCTACCAACTGTACTGTCCATTTCTGAGCATTTTCACAGCATTTCTGCCATTTTTATAGCAGAAAAGCCAGTAAGGTGTCAGAAGACAATGACAGCAGGCAATTCAGAAGGGAACACCATAGACCCTGAATTCTGTATTGTGATCCTCCAGCCAGTAATTCAATACAGACTATAGGAATACAGTGCCAGACTGAACAACATCTATGCCATTACCCTGTTGTGACCATCACAAACACAGCAAGTGTGCAGCTACACTTGTAAGAGTACCCCTCCTGCATCCAGGAAGTCTTGTCTGGCTCACAACACAACCACAGTGTCTCTGGGTCATTCACCAAGTGATTGCCCCAGGATTACAGCCTCCCTGTGCCCCTCAGAGGTCACCTGCAGCAGAGAAAATTCCCCCAGATGGTTTTAAAGCTGCCCACTGTATCCTTTCAGGAAAGCTATGTGGCTGTCCCTACAAAGGCTCAGCTCCCTTGTCCCTCTGCAGGCAGCAGGAGGAAGGTCTGGAAGGTTGCTCACAAGCTGGCAAGCACTGCCCTCCCTGCTGCTGGTGCCCCCTTGGGCTGGTAGCTCTAAGTCCTGATGGCACCTCCCTGCCAGCATAATTTATGTCCTCAGACAGACAGCCTGGCTCAGCCTTGCTTCTCTACAACAGAGTACCTGCAACAAAAAACAGCAGGGAGGAGACTAGCAACAGGATCAAGAACACTCAGGCTTACTGGAAAGCTGCTGCTGAAGCTGTCGAACCAGAGCAGCTGTTTGCTGCTGCTGCTGTGTCTGCTGAAGGCCCTGGCGCTGGAACTGTAAAGAGAGAAACACAGTTATAGCCACACCACCTGGCTGGCAGCCTCAGCTTCACACAGCCCCGGGAAGCTCAGGGAGGGAGAAAGGGGGGATGCAGGTGGAGCACTGCTGGATCTGTGCTGGACTGTCACGTCCCTGTGCCTCTGCAGGAACACTCACAATGGGCTGCTGGGGGGCCAGAGCCTGCATCCCCAGCCCCGGGGGCTGGCCCTGCGCCTGTGGCTGAGGCACTGTGGACACCTGGGGCTGCTGCTGGGGCTGGGGCTGCGGTGGCTGGGGCTGCTGCTGCTGCTGTTGCTGCTGCTGTTGTTGTTGCTGCTGCTGTTGCTGCTGCTGCTGTGAAGACAAAAGAGAAGGGACCATCAGGGAACTGTCAGGGCAATGCACACAGCACCAGGGCACAGCAAGGGCTTAAGGAGGAATGATGCTCCATGCAGTGAAACACCCTTATGCACCATTTTCTTTACAGGTACCTAAATTACTCAAATTTCACCAGACTCCACCCCAGGCTGAGAAATGGCAAGAAATAAAGGGACAGCAACAAAGTTTTCTGCAAGATGAGGTATTGAGAGATGACAGGAAGAAAACTCCGAGCCTACTGGTCATTACAAAGAGCAAACAAGGTGCAAGAATAGAAAACGAAGAACTCAAGAGGCTGGCTGGTTCATCTCTTGCCTTCTGGTTAAAATCAGCAATAATGAATAATGAGTATTTGCCTGACTCATTCTCAGATTCTTTTCAGAGGTAGCAACAGAGCTCCTATAATCTCCTTATACAATCCACTCCAGGTCAGCTACTCCTACTACTGGAGTTTTCCCTAATCTCTACCCTGAATTTCACATGTTGTGTTTTAAGGCCATTCCTGGTCCTACAGCCTAGGGATACGAAGGGATAACGGATTATCTTCTTTCTTTTTAAGATAAAAAAATTTGGAGACTTGTCTCTTCTGTTGTCTTTGTCTCTCTAATGCAACACATTCAGCTATTTCAAACTTTCCTTCTCAGTCATGTCCCCCAACTCTTCAATCTATCTTGCTGTCCCTTCCCTGCCACTCATGACAGCTGGTGTTACACTTCAATAAAAGGATGTGGATAAACTGAATTCAGTGCTCAAAACCAAATGTTTACAGACTTAGTTATGCTGAAAAGAATATTCAGTGTGTTGGAGTCAGAATATACCCAGAAATCTCAAGGTTTTTCATTTCTCCTAATTTTCAGACAATTCTCCCATCTGTCAATGCAGTTTTTAAGTCTCTAGATAAAAAAAAATTCTAGCAGAAATAAAAAAATACTAACACTATCATAAACCCAATACAGTGATTGTAGGTACAGTTTCAATCACTAGCTCAAAAGGACAAGGTTCATACCTTGAATAGACTCAGAAAACAAACAAAACAGTCAGGAGAAGGAACAGTGTCTTATGAAAGAAGGTTAGAAAAACCTGACCTTTGGAAGCTGCAAGTGCTTCCTAGGAATGTACATTGGGAAAATAACACTGAGAAAGAACAGCCAGTAAACAGGACATGGTGGACAATTAATAACTCATACAAGAACCAGTCATGAACACACTGGATCAAGGATTCAAGCCAAAGGGAATGAGTTTCTAGAACAACCTTTCAACTTATACCAGTCTGGTTACAGGTTCCTGACATGGATGCTGCGACCTGGGTACACAAGAAAGCAGATGACTGACTAAATGAGCCAGGACACCAGTTTCATGTCCTACCTTCTTGCAGCAGCTGTCTACTAACCCACATAAGACAAATCAAAAGGCCATCCATCCCTTCCACAAGCCACTGCATCATGAAAGCCAGCTCTAGCATCAGGCACACCTCAGGTAACAGCAGAAGTCACAATAATGGCACAGCTTGGGCATTCCACCTTTGTGGGTTTTTTAAGCAACCAAGCAAAGTCAGCTAAAAGCTGAAGGTATACATGAAACTACTGAGGTAGTAGAAGTGTTAGCAATTTGTCTGAGGCATGTTCTTCTGAATATGACTGATGGAAAATGCTAAAAGAAACTCAAGAGTGAATAGTCAGGGGGTGCTACTTATCAAAAGGACTAAAAGCTGCTGACCATGCCAGAAGCAGTTCTCTTGTCCAGTGCAAGGCAGCAATTCTCAGATACTGCTGACTGCAGCTCTCTGCAGGAACCACTGTCTCACCCAGGCCGCTCTCTGAACAAAAAAACTCAGCACTCTGTGCTATGTAAAGTCTCCCTACACTCCTTGTTATAAGGCATGGGATTCACCAATTAAACTATTTATGTTTCTCTGTCAATTAAATACATTTCTATAATTCCTAGAAATGTATCTTAATTTCATGTAAGAATTTAATATTCATAAGATCATAATGCAAATTCATGAAATACTCATGTCTGTTGACTCATGCCTTGTGATCTTCTTTGAACCTAGAGAGCTGGGTCTAACAGTTGGCTTTGGACCAATTTTTCACCATCTGCTGTAAGAAATGGAGTATGTGGACTGATTCATGCCAGATTTTTTGCCAATGGAAACTGTGACCAATACTTATTTTGATCTTGAGAAATGCAGATATGACCCTAAAGATGATCTTGAACAAATTTCTTGCTCTTTTGTGGACAGGTGGCTTTTCACATTGTTTCTAGCTCCTGCCACACTTGTACAATCAACTAACTTTCTGCACTATCTACTGGCTCAGCTGGAGCAGGAAGAGCTCCAGGCCAGAGGACTGAACAGACTTTTAGCTCATGCTGGGTGGCTGGCACAAGGCAGTGCAGCAGGAATCTCCATCAGGAGTGGCCAGCTCTAAGGAAAGGAGAACTGCCTAGCAAATTACAACAGACAGCCCCCAACGGAGTGACATTCTTCCTGACACAGAGGGGCAGAGGTAAACAGCATTGGGCAAGCCTCCTCCAGCTCCAGCAGCCTTCCTCCTGTCAGCAAACACTCACCCTCAGCATCTGTTGCTGCTGCTGCTGCCTCAGGTACTGCTGCTGCTGTTGGTCAGGAAGGATCTGGCTGGGTCGAATTCCTGAGGGCACTCCCTGTGGACCCAAATGATTCATCCCACTCATCATGGGGGTCTGCTGTATTGACTGATGAGGAAACCTGCAAGAGAGAAGGACAAGCTCATGAAGGAAAGGATTCACAGGCGGCCAGTTTTCTTTAATCCAAACACAACTTCTAACAGCAGTGAGACAGCCCAAACAGCCCCCTGCAATCCATGCTGTCTCTGCAGAAAGGTGAGCGACACAAGGGCCTCTCAAGGGTTTAACACAACCTGTTTTTCTAGAAGCCCTAAGTAACAGTCATCATCCCACTGTTTTGCATGGCTTTCCTGCTGGATTTATGCCTGCTCAGGAAAAATGGAAATCTCAGATTTAGATCTGCTGGTTAGATTTAAAACCAAAACTATGATTTTCCCACGTAATTTTTTCTCATGCTTTTCTATGCCATCTTTCTCTGGCTAGTAACAACACAGTTTCCTGCCTACAACTAGCATTTCCAAATTTCATCCTATCTCTTTGTTTCTTCCCTGGACAGAAAGATGTTCCTCTGAGGAAGCAAAGTACAGCATGGAGAATGAGGTTTTCAGAGTTTGCTGTTAAGAGCTGTGTGAGCAAAGCAGGGAAATCCTTAATGAAACAGAGTTTACTATAAACATCCAATAGGACAGGAGGTACCTACCTCTGTGTGTTACCCAAGGTGTGCCCATAGCCAGGGGCCTGCTGGTGCACATAGCCACTTGGTCTCTGCTGCATCTGTCTAACAGGATCCACTAGAGCAGGATTAGAGCTGGGGTGGGAATTCTGATAGGGCTGACCAGAATAGGTAGGAGGCACCATTGTGCCTGACTGGGAGGGGTGCTGCTGAAGGCCTATGTGGGAGACATAAGGAGTGTAACCCTGAAATGAAACAAAAAGGCCTTTTTTAGTCACAGGGTGAAAAGGAATACAGAACATAGGACATCAGTCTCCTGTAAATACTGCCACAGGGGAGCCCATTAGGAAGAAGAGCCGAGAGCTTTAAGGGTTTAGCAGAACAAAGCTGATGGCCTGTCCTGGAGCCAGATTCCAGTCCTACCTGCAGTCACTGCCACTTACCTGGGAGGGCTGCAGTGCTCCATAAGACGGGGTTGGAGCCATTTGGCGAACAGGCTGCTGGCCCATTATGCCCTGGCCCTGCTGAAAGGCGAGAGAGAAGCACTTTTATCTCCAAAGGGCAGGAACACTGCTGCTCTCTTCTCAGCAGCTCCCATTAAACCAGACAAGTGGCTTCACTGCCTAACCTATGAGGTTGCTGCACAGCAGGCACATGCTCATGACTTTTGTCTCACCCTGACCTGGGACAAACAGGCCACTAAAAAACCTGCCACCCCCAGCCAGGACATGCCCCTCTCATTCCCCAGTGGCCACCCCATGACAACCTCTTCCAACTGCTACCGACATGGGCCCTCTAAGACACAATAAACATCTTTCCAGAGCAGATACAGAGTTGGGCAGTTCTGGCTAAAAGGGACATCACTGAACAGCCTGGCCATGCTATAGTGTGGAGTCAGCAACAGCTCTGACTTACCAACTTTGCTTGCAGCTGCTGCCTCAGTATCTGTCCTTGGGACACTGGAGGCTGCTGCCTGTACACTGCTGGCTTGTAGGAGGGGTCAATGCCCATCATGCTCCCCATCCCTGGAGGCAGCACACCACTGTAGGGAGGGCGACTCTGAACCAGTTTTCCCAGTGGCATGCGCACTGGTCTGTAGGATGTATCCAGGCGAGGGCCACCTGCCAAAGGAAGAGAAACAGGCAGAGCAGTCACAGCTACTGCTGCACACCTCATAGCTCCAGAATGACTGTTCATCACTGTACCTAGACATGACAGGCAAAAAAAGAAAGTGCAGGGATCTGCATAGGACCTTCTCACAGAAAAGGTTCCCGAAGAGGTAAAATATTTTTGGCTCTCCTGTGCACCTACCTGCTGGAAGAGGCTGATTCTGGGCATAGAGACTCACTGGTGACTGCCCATATGCCAGCCTTGACATGGTGCTTCCTGACTGGTGATGCAAGAGATCTGTAGGCATACCAACTCCATATGAAACCCCTCGGCTAGGGCCCAACACAAAGTCCTGCAAAGACAAAGCAGTAAGAAATGTGCACTGGGAATTCATGAATGGAGGGAGAGTATAAAAGGGTTGAAAAGTCCACAGGAGGAAGCCAAGGGTGTTATCTGGGCTGGGCAGACTCCTTTCCTCCCATCAGGGACCAAGAAAGTGTTTGCCTTGCTCCAAGCTAGAGAGAGCAGGATAAAGCTCAGATGAGTACTCTCAGATGAGAGGAAACACCACATCTTCACCCCACCACCACTCTCAGGCTCCTCAGGAAGACTCTAAGGAGTGTTCTGTGACTAGGAGTGGTGGACAAGGGACATTCACAGCTGCTGGACACTCCATTACCTCAGTTTTGCTGGCAGATTGGTTGCGTTTCTTGGTTTTGCTCTGTTTCTTCTTGCGTTCTTCAGTGGAGGAGGCAGGATTGGAGCTTGTTTTATCAGCCTTGGCTGGTTCTGCAGTTTTCTTCTCTGGCTCTAAAGCCACAGGTGTAGGAGGCTCTTCCTCTTCAGGGGGCAGTGGCAATGGCTCCAGGTAGTAACTGCGGGGCTTGGGTTTCAGGTGTGTGTGATACAGAAGAAGCCTCTGCTGCTCCTCAAACCTGGACACCTTGCGATCCACCCGGACTGTCCCAAACCATCCCCAGGAGAGCGGGGCTGAGTGCTTCAAACCCTCAAAAAGATCCCAAGGAGAAATCTTCTGCTTTGTAGAGACTTGCAAACCCTTTAAAGCAAAAGAGATAAGAACCTTCAAGTCCCTGCTGATTGCACCTACGAGCGTTCAAGTAACTCTGTGCTTTCTCCAGGCTCTAATCCAGATCTCTCAGTAAACAGTCTGAGCCCTTGCTAATGGCCATTGCTCCTCCAGGTGGCAAAGCAGTCATTTCTAAAGGCCTTCATCAACAACTGTCTAGTCTCCCTCAATCCATCTCTGCCACTCTCCTGCACACTGGCTCTGCCCATTAGCTTACATGACAGAGATTATGCGTTTCTCTTTACGCTTCATAAAACCATAAATACAACCCCCAAATTTAGTTCACATTTCAGGTCATAGCAGCATGCTATCACCAAGCATTAACACCCCAGCTTTGCCCTTTTTGGACATGGTTATGTGCCAGCTTGTCTGCATGCATACAGATGCCTCCCAAGCTGTGCAGACTTGAGGCATCAGAGGACAAGGTGACACCTGCACTCAGGAACTGTGATACATCCAAAAATGCTTCACTTACCTCCTTCTTGAAGATGGAATCAAAGCCAGCTATTTTATTGCCTTTAGTGTCAATGAGGGATCCCTGAGGTTCACAGGTAATGACATCTCGGGTCTGCTTAGGAAGTGGCAGTAGCTGTCGCACCTTCTCTAGGCTGTCAGACTGACGGTCCCCCAGCTCTTTCTGCACAAGTGCAACAGAGAGGACTTGAAGAATTTTTCAGGAAAAAACATCCAAAGCCCACATATGCCTCTTCTGGTATTGGCCTCTATCCCTGCATTACCTCTCACCTTTGCACCCTTCAGGCCTAGAGTCATAGGGGCCACCCTCACTACTTCATCCAAACAGCAGAAACAGGACAGGTACTTTTCATGACACACAGGTAAATCTGCAAGTCTGCATAGCTGAACAACCACAAGACAGCACACTCTGGTCCCCATACACGGCCTGGTGCCCCTCACCCTGAGTTTCTTCACAAGATTCATGTATGCCCGCTTGTTCTCCTCCATGCTGCCCTGAGAGATGCTGGACATATCAGCAGCCAGGGTGCCGTTGATGAGAACACTCAGCATGTCCAGCACAGTGGTGAAGAGCTCACTGTTGGTCAGAGCAGAAACGTCAGTCACCTGAAAAGCTCATAAGAAGACTCTGCCATCATTGCAACTCCCAGCACTATTAGATTGTCAAGACTTCCACCCACATTTAGAAGTGTCAGTCTTCAGAATACCCTCCCACACTAATTCTCCTTTTCCTTACACACCACACTTGAGCTTTACTCCCACTTGAGTTAGGTGCAGTATCACAGATTAAAACTGGACTCCTCTGTATCCATCCAGCACCTCTAAAAACCAGACTCACCTCTCCCCTGCATATCTCTCTGCATCTGGAAAGCCAAGTTTGTTCTGAATATGGCAGAGTGCACTTGGCTATCAGGACCTAAGTTGTAATCTGCTATTACTCTGAAGTCTCTTTCAGCTTTCACTTCTGACAGATCATCTACAGGAACAGCCAGCCCACATGAGAAACATGGCCATGCTAACAACTACCTCCCTTAGTAGGTGTATAGACCAGAAGTCAGACTGAAAGTTACTTGTTTGACTGCATGTCCACAGTGCCACTGCTGATGATGTCCAGGAGAAGCACGGCCCATTCAGTTGTCTGTTGTGTGCTGCGCTGGACTGTGTCAAACATTCCTCCCACCTGGCAGAGAAAGGGAGTTTAGTCACAAGAACACCAAGAAACACTGAGATTTTGAAGTCACAAAGGAGCTTAAACCAGAGCTTAAAGGAGCTTAACTCCTACTGAGAGCAGAGGGCAGCCAAACCCCAGATTCAAGTAGTAGTGCTGTGGGCTGCAAAGGCATTCAAAGGGGAAGGCACATCTACAAAAGAGACCAAGTCTTTGGATTTCATCCTGATGAAACAGAGCAAGGCAGTTTATTCATGCATCCTGTCCCACTCAAGGCTCAAGACCTAGAAGCAGCACAAGTGTCTCTCCTCCTTCTTTGCCTCAGGACATATATAGACCCTCCGTGTGTGCTTGTTCCAAAGGAAAAAAAGGCAGACAACTCTTCACCCCAGATGGTTAAGATCTTTTTCTGCAACTGCTCACCAAATTCAGCCGCAGTTTCAAGGCCTCGTGCATCAGCTGCTTGGCTTTGCAGTCATCTTGGTACTGATCTTCTCGCCAATTTGTAACAATCTGAGAAATACAGAAGAGAGGACAGACCTCACCAGCTGAAGCTTAGAGAGAGCAGCTTGTACCACTCACTGTCCGGTGACTCAGAAATGGTCAGTCCAAGCTCCCTATTCCAAACAGGGCAAGACAAGCAACATCCTGAGGCCATGCTCTACAGCCTGTCTGCTGGAGGGGCGAGCTCCTGAGGAAAGTGAGGGGAGAAATAAGATCCCTACCTGCTGGACCTGACTGTACAGAGAGGTGAGGAGGCCTTCCCGCTGCTCATCCTGACCTTTCAAGCATGTCAGCACCAGTGACAGAAATGGCTGCTGGCTCAGGAGGGACATACTGTGAGAGAACAGAGAAGGAGCTATATTGCCAGGCTGGGGGACCAGCACAGCAAACACTGCCAGCCCTTTCCCCTGGACTCACCTCTTCTGCTTCTGGCGGTCCCGTTCTTTGCGGGATGATGACCCTAAATGTTGTCCCTTCTCCAATTCTTCTCCAGCAGCTTTCAGCACATGGCCCTGCACTGATGTTGGAAGCTTGGCAATCAGAGGGGCCACCAGCCACACTCCTGATCTCTCCAAGGAGCTGTGACAACACGGGAGAGAAAAACTGTTTACAACACAATTTAAGGTTCAGACTTGTCTACAAGAGAAATGCATGCTGGCTCTACACCCACCTGAGGATGGGTTTGGATTTGTTGCTGGCAGGTGTAGCACTTGTCGAGCTACTGATATTGTTGACTCCATTACCAGTACAGCTAGCAGAGCTGGTCTCTGCTGACTGCTGAAATACCTCAATGGTGGCCTTGGCTATGTTTTCTAACAAGGAGTTCATCTCCTGGAGGTAGGGAAGAAAAAGACAGTCAAGTCCTTTTCTGAGAGCATCTACTGCTTCCACATTTCCATACAAACTCAGTCTGTCAACTTCCCCACGGCTGCTGCTCCTGGGGTCTCAGATTCATTGTTTCCTTCTCATGCTTGGCTTTCACAGGTCTGACTCCCTCATTGTTTACTTCCTCCCTATCCCCATTTCTGCCAAACCACCTCCCCACCAACTCACAAGCAGCCACTTCATCCTCCCCTGTATGATCCCCTCTGAGCAGGAACTCACGTTGCTTGCTGTCTGTTTTATCATGAGCTGCAGCTCCAGCGAGGACTGCCTCATAGTCCACTGGTCCAAATTCTGTAATGCACACACATACTTCATGTAATTCCTTATCTCACTTCAGTCTACACCAACTCACACCCTCAGGTTCCACCATAATGAGTGTCAGACCCCTCAGAGGGCTGCATTTACATGAGACAATTACTAGGACACTCAGATTCTGCCAGCAGCCTGCACCTGTAAGATGCGTTTAATCCTCTGCCGCTGAGGATTTTCTCCCTCCTCATTGTCCAGGAGTCGGTGTGGGTAACAAATCAGCTGCATCAGCCTCTGGGCCTGTGTGCTGCTCAGGACAGGATCCTGCAAATCATTGCTGTCTTCACAGAGGGACTTCAGACATCGTTCTCCTACCCACTCCTACAAGACGAAGGCAGAGTCAGCACAGTCAAACTGATGTCTGATTCCAAACCAACGCCCCTGCTTTCAGTCTCAGAGAGATGCATGGAACACATCAAAATCATAAAAGCCTTATTAGTATGCAGTTATGCCTGATAATCATTTCTCTTCATGAACTGTACTATCCTGATTCAGCAGGCGTCAGGCACAGCACAGCAATCAGAACAGAGGAAACAAACTTTGACAAGTCAGCAGTAATGAAACACAGTAGTTGCTCTTTCTTTTGAGAAAATATTGGAGTGATTTAACAGTACACAGTCACTACCATGTCCAGGCTCCCTCAACATTGTCACTTGGACTCAGAAGATCAGAAGGGATCACTTAAAATTGTTTAGTCTATTTCCAGCACAACAAAGCTCTGGAGCTGTCCTAAGTTAGGTAATTCAAGGTTGTACTAAACCAGAACATGTCTTGGGGAAAAGCACACACCTTAATTCTCAAATAGTGACGGAAAGCACACTGCCATACTTAGTAAAAATCAACCACGTTATTTCTCAGACTCTGGAAAGGAAAATGACTGACTGGATGCAAGCCACTTATAAAGTCACACATTATGAGAAGGTAGACAGAAAACTATTATTGCCAGCCTCTTGATTTCAGCTGATGCTCCCTAAATGTATGATAATAATAAGGACAGCAATTTCCAAACATGATGGAGGTACTTCACTCAATTTACGGTTGACTTGCAGCATTTGTTAGTGCAGAAATTTTTCATATTTAAAATTAGGCAAATTCATTAAATTAAAATCAACAGAGGACTGCTATATAAGCACTTCTGCATCTGCAGAGCAAGCCTGATCAGAGAATTGTTCCACTGAGAAGTGACAATAAAAGAAGAGATAAGGATCCAGTTTATTATGCACAGGTGTTGATGCTATGCCTAGAAAGCTGGAAAGGCCCTTCAGCAGTGGGCAGCACTCTATGCACTGAAGCACAAAGATTGAAAAGGTCAAAACTCTGGTTCGAAATCCTTGTGAAACCACAGCCTAGATCATTATCTTCATTCCAGACAAAGTGTGCACATGAGATGTGGTGACCTCTCCACTGCCTATTGCATTTCCTCCCTTCAGTGTTGCTACATCACAATCTCTTGATAATCATCTTCTCTTTCTTGCCTAGGTAATACACATATCCTTGGGAAGACTCTTCTTATCATTTGCTCAGCTTCTTACAAGAACTCAGACTTCATTTCCAATCCACTTTATTGGTATGAAGAAAGAAAGACATGCTAGAGGGAAGAGATGCCATCCAGAGGGACTTGGACAGGTTTGAGAGGTAGGCACTGGAACAGATTGCCCAGAGAACCTGTGGATGCCCCATCCCTGGGAGTGTTTAAGGCCAAGCTGGATAGAGCCCTGAGCAACTTGGAATAGTGAAGGTGATCACTAAAAGATCTTAAAGGTCCATTCAACCCAAACTGTTCTATGAATCTATGAAGAAATCTTTAAATTAATTATAATCTACTCCTTTTCTTCATCCCCTCACAGTGAATTCTATTATAAAATATATACCTGAACCTGAGACTGAGAAATCACAACCTACAATTTAAGGCATTGATAGTGCAAGTTCACTGTTCACAGAAGAGGTGCTAACATTAAACACAGAATTTTACCCTTTACAGCTGCACAAAGCCTGCAGGAGCTCTGGCACAATGTGGTGATAACTCATGGGTGTCTACTGAAACACTCACTTCTACATAGCCAATGCTGCCAACAACTGGTATAAGCAGTGATACCTGACACTGCTACTCCCTGCTGTGCTCTTCTACTTACTTTGAGTCTATATAGACTTTGAGTCTATACAGACTTTGATCAGCAAGGGAATATCTACTTCTGTAAATGCTACAGTCAGCTTTCAGTAATATCAAGAATATTGAATTTATATTTAAAAATAAGTGGTTCTAATCCCTTTTTGGTAAGCTGGTAACATAGCTATGCAGTCAGCCCATTAATAAACAATAGCATGAGGACAATACACAGTACTAATGGTGGGTTTACACACTACTAATATAAAATACAGGTTTCAGATTGTAACACCACGTCTTTTCTGCTGAGAGAATAAACTTATAACCAAGGTTAAGGATACCTTTCAACATCTATTTTCATACAGCATGGCCACTCTACTCTGCAACCTTATTAGCTAGGTTTCAGCTCCTCAAGTGTCGATTTTCCACAAAGGAGTAGAACACTGGTGCTGTCAGATTAGCAAAAGCAAAAGGCTTTTGTTGCTGTTGTTTTAATTAATTTAACAGGGCAATGCAAAGCCCAGGGATACATTAACAGCCTAGCTGCAAGCAACACTTCGGCTGCATCCTGAAAGACACCATTTATCATTTTAATAAACCATCTGTCTGTCGTTCTTGTGCTGATCTTCTTTGCCTTTAGCACACATCTCAGCATACCACTCCCAGCACTCCCGTCCTTGGACAGAAGCCTGTGCTGTTGCCAAAGCAAAGGGGATGCAGTCCCTGCATACTGCAACACCTAATTCTTGAGCACTGCTTGTCTCTATTTTTTGCTAACACTGAGCAGTCCTCAGTACTGTCACATGACAGAAACACTGCAGGTTATTCACTGATCTTTCAAAGACATACCTGCCAAACCTAACCTGAAGGCATATGGGATATATCTGTCTGCTGAAGGAATAAGGACACATCTAGAAATGGGGAAGACTCACCTGTTGACATATACTCCTTAGTACATACTTGGCATAAATATCCAAGCTGGCTGTTTCTACAGTTACTACCCGACCACCAGCCTTCCTGGTGCCCAGCTCATCATCCATGAGATCATCAACACCTCCGGGGTGGGAAAAGCCAGAGCCTTTCAGTTCTGCATCTCCTAAAAGGAAAGCACAAATGCTACATAATCAACAACACTAACCACAAAGCCTGACTCAAAAAACATCTTGAGATTTTTTTAAACACTCCCTGCGATCAGTGACCTCCCTGCAGCCAACAGACTCAAAGCATGTTTACAGCTACAAACAAGCCACATATAAAGAAGAAAAGATCTCCTGTGGCCTTCTGCACAGTCAGCATGAACAATGAAATGTGTTTTTCTCTCATTCCCCTGAAAAACAATGTTATAGGTTCAGGCTAAGACAGGTACACACCCAGAACAAAGACAGCCTTCAGCACTGCAAAGACTGCTCCATCCACAATACGATTCTGGGACGCTGCCAGTAAGTGACGGTCACAGGAAGAGCGGATTCCCACAGTGGGTTTGTCTGCAAAGAGGACAAAGGGGAAAGGCAATACTCAGCAAGAGAGAAAGGCACGAGCTCCAGAGCTGCCTGAATTATGTGCCAGCAAGTACCATAAAATCCAGCTCAGAGAATCCCGAGGCCAATTCCTTTCCTAACTGTAACATGGGGTCCATTTAATTAAGTTTCAAGAAGCATAGTGCCAATCACATTGTGACAACTGAACCACGAAATCCAAATGGGGTGCAGAGCCTGTGTCATGAACTCCAAGCTCCAACAGTACCCTAGACCTAAAATAGAGGCTGGATTTAGAAATCTGAGCTATCAGGATACTGGTGAGAAGCCAAGAACAGAGCTTCCTGGAATGTTTCCATCATCACACAAAAAAGGAGTGCTGTAAAACAGCAGCTTCTGGCACCAAGTTAAGAGGCTATACAAAGCTCAAGACACAAAAGAAGAAGTGATCATTACTCTAATGGCTTAGTGACAGCAAGGCCACCTCTACTGGCTGGTTTCCTGCCTCCAAGAACCTTCTCCCCAGTGCCTGGCTACCATGGAGTGACATAAATGGAAGGATACTGTTTTTTTGTCCTATGAAGAAAGTGCATCAGGCTTTGCCTGCTTTATTCAAAGCAAGCAGGTTATGATCTCTAACCATAAGGTCTTGTATCTCCTTTCGTGGGGTGCAAGAGTCTGAGTACTTTCACAATAAAGAAAGGCTCTAGGTTCATTCACTTACTGCCGTCTTGCTGGCATGGGTTCAGCTGTGGAGTCTTAAACAGATGGAGTAAAATCCGGCAGGTCAGACGTGCTCCTGGTTCTGAGTCCTGTTCACTGCAGGCTATGTAAAGAAAAGAGACAACTGAGATTTCTTAACCACCAGGACAGCTGACTCTCAATCCAAAAGCTATTCGCAGAGCACTGCTCTGGAGCAGCCAGCCGAGAAGCTGCAGCAGCCTTACTGTATTTACAAATATGGAGCATGTGCAGCAATTAACATGCAAGCAAGCAAATCCTTCAGTGTTATCCCCAGTGACATGCACTGACTGCATTCTGCTTGCTCCATCTTTCCAACTTCACCCTGTCAAGAGTCTGGATGCTGCAATCCCCAGAGAAGAGATAGGAAAGCTGGTGGCAGAGTAAGGCAGTGGCACAGGTGCTGTAAGCCCAGCTGGCTGCTCTAGCCAAAATGCTAAGCTGAACATTATTATCAGTGGGAGGCATACTGCTGGAGTTCAGAGCAGAGTACAATGGTCACACAGTGAGGCTGGTAACAGCTCCCCATGCTCATTTCAGCTCATGCACAAACTCAAGAGAGCAGGCCATGTAAAATCTTAGCACGACCAGTTTTTGGTAGAAATCAAAAGGCACAAATTTCTCTAAAGCATCACATTCATTTATTAAATATAAAAGAAGTATTGGAGGTATGTTTGACAACTATAGAGTTCACCAAGTATGCATTAAGCACAGGCCTTTGGGCCAGAACTGAGTCAGACAGGTTTGTGAAGGGATGCACTTACCAGCATTGAGGAGTGAGGGGATGGCAGCACAGCGAATCAGGTCCTCCAGCAGCAAGCACTGCCGGGCAATGAGAATGGCAACAAAGGTGGCCAAGGAATCATGGAAAGATAAGTCACTGACCTGAAAGAGAGGAGATCAGCCAGTGAACCAAACAGCCTCTACCTCATTCCCTCTGTCAGCAATTCCTAGGAGCTGGGGGGCAGAAGGACCCATAAACCCTGGTCAATCTCCACGGTCTGCCCAGGCTGCAACAAACACCAATGGCAGCTCCCAGTATTTAAAGCCTTTTCCCTGCCCTCAGAAGACAAAGCCTCCATCCCTTGTTCACTTTTGCCTTCTCCCAAGGGATCCCTCCACTCCTGCTTCAATTCCTTTTTCCCCTTTTGAATGTTTGCACTTGCATCAACATTGCAGAGGAGATCATTGAAGCCACAGGTCCCATTATTGGAGGAACAGCACAAAGCTTTGAGCACACCCAGCCACTCGGCACTTAGAGACTTGCAGTAGCCAGTTAGCTCAGCACACAGGATAGCAATGTCGTTCACCCTGTTAAATAAATAATGAAAAAGCAGAGGGTCAGCTTTGCTACTCATGCATGCCATCAGGTCAGCGATTTTCTAAGCAACCCCAGCCTTGGCTCCTCCTTCTTCACATCCCAAGATATGGCCACTGGCTTCCTTACCCTCAACTAAAGAATTCACTTTCTCAGTAGAACCATGAAAGCTCTGCCTCTCACCTGTCTGGATCGTGGTGTCCCACACACACGTGCATTAGTGCATTACAGACGAAACTGTAGCGATTGGCTGGGTTTTCATTGAGGCTCTTGCCCAGGTTGGTGTACGTAAAGTTATGTGCAGATGGATTTTCAATAGTGTCAATCATGAATTCTGGTTCCCATAGCATGTTGGAGTCAGATGGCTCAACATTGCAATAGATTGTGTTCTTCACTTTGGAGCAGAAGTCACTAAACAGGACAGAAAAGTGATTAGGAACACAAAAAACTAAGTGGCCACTGAACTCTGATGAGCAAAGATAAGCCCTTTCTGGGCAAGAACATGTTGAAACTCAAGATCACTGTTTACCAACAAAGACCAATAAATTTGTTATTTTCTATTAATTCCTTTCTGTGCTTACATTCTAAGACACATTGAACATTCAATTTGTTTTCCACATCAACCAGAACTTCACAAAATTTCTATCAATATTCCTCTTCTGTGGGGAGGAGACTCAGTTCTTCAGAAGACATTTGAAACCTCTGGTATTTATCCACTCATCCTCCTTTGGGCCTAAATCCACGACATGCTTTTTGGAGTTTGCTGCCCCGACTCACAAGGCACATAACATAAACAGGGGCCTAATGATGCTCTTTGTTCTGCTCTCTATTCCTTTCCAAACAATACTTAACGTTTAATTTGCTTTCTGACTGCTACTGTACACTATAATGACATTTTCAATTCTGTATCTGTAACAGCTCAAAGATAATTTATTCAACCAGTAGAACACATCCACCACCACACAGGAATTTAGAAAGAAACAGAGATAATTCTATGTGCATTATTCTGTGTTTAACAACACTGAATTTCAGCTGTTAGTTCATCACCTGGTCACCATCAGTGCACCCTACTATAATAACCTGCAGCCAACTTCTATTATATGCCAAGTAACAGTTAAGTTTTGGTATCACCACTCACACTTCTGAGGCATAAAACAGCACATGCATTAGCAGAGTCCTTTGGAACTCCTCAGTCACTCCTTGTTCTCGTCCGTAACTTATTGTTTGCCTGCTAAAGGATATTCCCTTTTATCTGTGGCCATTTACTTTAAAGTTTTGGTGAACAGCTTTTGGGAATTCAGTTAGATTAGTATAAGGTTTCTCATTTCTGTATGTATGACAACTACTTCGAAGAACTCCAGTATGACAAACTATGATAACAGCAATCCCTCCTGCTCTCAACTCAGTCCAGAGGCAGACTTCCAACACTCTCTGTAGCCAGCAGTTTGGCCAGCTGATATCAAGGCAACAGCCACTTTCACAGCCCCTCACTGGGGGTAACACCAAGGGTCAGATATCCCCACAACACAACTGCACTGGAAACACTAATAGGGAGCAGGGACTGCAAAAGAAGACAAAGTGAAGTACTGTACTGGGAAACAGGGCTGTCAGGAGAATTACCCCTTCATTGACCAGGTAAACAAATAGCCTGTGAGATCTGTGAACTCTGTTTCTGGGTGGCTAAGGGAGGTAGTGGAGGGTCAGTTCCCAAAATAAGAGCTACAAAGGATAGAAGGCCACAGCATAAAGTAAGGCCATGGAACAGAACCTGGGGGCAACATCAGCAGAGCAGAACCCAAACAGCTAACAGGACCAAAAAAAGGAATGCGAAGTAGCACAGGAACAAAACTCAGAACCAAGCAGAGGGGGTTCAGAAACAGCCCAAGGAGTATTAGAAAGCAGAAAACCACTTTTAAGATAAATTGCTCAGTCACCAGTTTAGCAAGAACTAAACTCTCTACCTCTATCCTCCAGGAGAGGGGTAGGTACAGACCTGTGGAGATGCAGAGGACTACTGAGGTAATTTACTAAAATATGATGATTTAAGAGTCAAGATTATCCACTGAATCATTGAGAGGATCTCAGGAGCAATCTCATGAAACAAGATCAAAAGCAAAGTTTAAGTTGAGATGCAACAGTGGGCAGCACCCACTGCATCTCAACTGCATCAGACTTACCTAAAGAGCTCCCCAAATTTACTTTTGAGGTGACTGCAGGAGGTATACAGGTCATAGAGATAAGCCAGGATACAGCGCTCTGCTGAGGAGCCATCCGAGCGGTTCATGCCATGTTTCACCACCCCACACAGACTGCAGAGAGACAAAAAAAAGTGAGCTGAACCCTCAGGCACCAAGTAATTGCCTTTTAGGAAGGCCATAGATGTCTGTGCCCCTTATGAATCCCCAGCATATATACTGCTTCCTTATACACAAAGGGGGAGATGCTCTTACCCTTCAAAGACCTGAGCCATCTGGTCCTGGTTCAGGATAAGGCAGGAGTGGTAGTGCCGCAGCACAGCAACGATGCACAGGCACAAGCTGGTGGTATAGCTGCCAACAAGGTCGGAGGATTTCAACAGCAGTTCTGCCTCCACCACGCTCAGTTCATTCAGCAACTGCACCCAATGACAGAAAAACCCTTCAACAGCCACAGGGGTAAGGTATGGTCAGAAAGGGAGGAGGCACACCAAACCCACAGCCTACAGGACCTGCCAGGAAAGGCACTGCCAGGCACTTTCTGCTTAGGGACGCGACCCAGAACAGTTGGCAAAATGTCTCAGGCAGTACAAGGGGCTGTCAGGGCTTGGGTATCAGAGGGTAATTGTGATATGGCCACAGGCAGTTTTAAGCAGCTTGTTTGGTAGTTCTATTCTGCATAAGTCTCACTCTGATATCCTTTCCAAGCTAACAGCCGCAATTCCATCAGCTAGGCTTCAAGAGACACCTGGTACAGGCTGCAGAAACAGCAACAGGATTTTAGCAGGATCCAGAAGGCAGCTTGAGCTGCCATGTGCCAAGGATCTTTCCAGGGGAGCAAGGTAGGCAAGGTGCCAGGAACAGACAATCTCCTCCTCACTCAGAACAAGGCCCTGCTGCAACCAGTGACAGAGATGCAATGCAAGTCCTTTGGAAACAAGCCCAAAACTTTTGGAAGAATAATCCTCAGAACAGAACATGCAAAACTATCTCCCACAGACAATCTATTCCTAACAGCTGCAGCCCAGAAGCATCACAATGACCACATAATGTGACCACTTCCATGACACGGGTCAGAGGGTCACCAAAGATGACCAGAGCAGGCCAACTACCACAGCACAGATCTGCTGCCTCTCAGGTGAACGAATCCCTGCCTAGGGAGCACCTGAGCACACTGCCCTTACCTGGATGGCAAAGTCGATAAGACCACTGATATTGAGTGAATACTCCATCAAGTCAAATATGAACTGCACATGCTGTACCAGAGGCAGGTGATACGACATTCCCAAAGCAAAGCTGGTGATCTGTTCCAAGACATTACGAGATACCTGCAAGTGCAAGACAATACACAGTCTATCTCTCCTTCCAGTTCCTCAGCAGGCTCATCTTCCAGGAATCTACTCTCAGTAATACAAAGAGACACAGCCAGGGCCCAAGAAGGACAGCAGTCTTCAAATTTTCGTACCTGAGATGTGACTTGGTGCTGATCGAAGTGAGAAAGGTGCTGGAACTTTGCAAAGATATCTTCAGCTGTGGGGAATGCCTCTGGCTTGCTCTTTTTCCTCTTCTGGCCTTCCTCTCCACCTACCAAAGTTGAAAACACCAGAAAACAGTTTTAGGCTGCTTTCCTCACCAGAGGATCAAACATCAGCCACTAGCTTCTGACAGTTTCCCAGCAAGATCAGCCCCTGTCATGAAGCACAGGCAAAAGGCCTGAGTCCTAGGCCTTAAGTTGATAAGGACTATCTTTAATTTAAACAAAGAAAAAATATTAAGAAATCCCTAAGAATGACAGTAGGGCAAACATCAAGTTTATCCCAAATGAAAGTACTCCTTGGAGTATCCTTCTGTCTTGATTTGCAGATATACCTATTCTCTGATGAGAACAGGCATTCTGGACTGGAGATGCTCAGCCACCAAAGTTTCTTTGTCAAAGCACTCCACATTTTAAAGCATCATCTTTTTATCACATTTTAAGCTGCCTTTCATGCATCAGACTAAGAAAGAAAAATTGTAGCCAGATTCTCAGCTGCTAGACATCAGATGCTTTCTGTTGATTTTGACCCAGCTATCCAATTTTCCTATCCCATGCATTTAGCACGTGCCTGGAGTGTAACAGCATGATACATTTAGCAAAGTCTTTGCCAAATATGCATTGGCCAAGTATTTTCTGTTTCTTGTACAAGGATCTAAGTACAAAAATAAATAAAATAAAATATGAAAAGCCAAAGTTTTGGCCAGGGGCTCACTCTGAACCTTGTATGACTCAATTCTCTTCTGAAGACAAGTTAATTAAACAGACATTGCCAGCAGGAAAACAATTGTCTTACTTGCTAGTTAGTATGGCTGAAAACAGAGCACCATGCCAGACTCATTCACTAGTATTTCTTACCAGACACTGTAGATTGTATAAAATCCTGTCACTCTGAGACTCCAGACAAGGGAATCAGCCAACTAGAAAGATGCTTTTACTTCAGAAATGGGTGTCTCAAGCTCTACCAACCTGTCTCTGCAGTGCTCTTTCTGTTTAAGACTTTTAGAATGTCTTTGGTTATTTTCTTGATTGTATGCCGAGCATCATCCCGTTGCTTTCCAACCCCAAAAAGAACTACCAGCCTTTGGTTGCACTCATGACTGCATGACTCCTCCTAGGGAACCAAAAGAGACAACTGCATTAGCAACAACAAGGCTGAATGTTTTAATCTTGTGTAACATCTGGATCTCTGAAAGAAAAAGAAAACCTTCATTTCAGAAGCTTCTCAGGGAATAAGCAAGGAGCCATCCAGAAAAGCAGGACTGCTCCTTACCCAGCCACAGCAGGGAGAGACAGCAGCCTCATGACAAGGGAAGCAACAGGGGAACAGTTAGGAGCAGGTCTTGTACCTGAGGAATAGGGAAGTGTGTTGCATACTGGATGTGACGAGGCTGGTCATACAGGGATGCCAGCATTCCTTCCACAGACTTATCCTTCAGCAGGGTCTTTGCTTCCTTTTCAGGATCTGGCTTTTCAGGGGAAGGGCTGGCTTTAGATTCACAATGCATTGGTGGAGAAAACATCTGGGGAGCCATAAGAAGAGGAAAAGGTAGTTAGGAACATGGTTGTGCAACGGTAAAGATTGCTGAAGGAACGTATTTCTGCTCAGGCCTAAAAAGGAGTAGGAAAAGGAAGGGTTGGGAAAACAGCCAGTTCTTAAGGCAAAAAACCAAGGTAATGTGCTAAAAGACTATTCCTATTTCTTCTTCTGATCCATATTATATATTAGGTTAAACATGACTGGAAATAACACAATAGGAGTAACAAATTCACGGCTTAGAATTTTGGAAACAGCCCCTTCCACAGAAGTGAGGATCCTGGGAAAGAATACAGCTTTATATCACACTTGCTGACATGTACCTTGAAAGGTCAGAAATGGCTGGATACATGTAGGCACTCGGGCATTTTTCAAACACCGTAAGTTAATTTTACTACTAAGTGCTTCAAAATGCTCTGCATCCATGAACTATGCCCACAGATATGAAGAACTGTAAATCTGAAGAAGTAATGAAGACCACACAGTAGGATGGAAACAGACTAGTGTCTTCTCCCAGGATCAAGAAAACCTCTGCAACTGGTCACTCCCAATCTGATGCCATCATGGTCATTCATTTCCCATGCAGCCCACTTCCTACCCTGCCCAAACACTGGGCTGGAAGTAGCCAGAGCATAAGAGGTCCCAGGAACAACTGGGATTCACTCTGCTCTGATGAACACCAACCTACATACACAGGTTATATGGGCCTTTTACAATGTGAACTGCCTTCCAACCCAGCCACTTCCAGCAGATACACAAAAGCAAGGCACATGCTGTTCCTGGGCTCACTACAATACACTGACCCTACTTACTGAGTAACAGGTAGGAAGTGCTGGGACATACCGAAAAGTCTGTCTTTTCCATGTCATCAAAGAGCATGCTGGGGTTGTGGTCAATGTCCATGGGCTCTGAAAGACCTGTGTCCTGGGAACAGACAGAGCAGCTTTACACCTCAGTGATGCATCAGGGAACAAGAGAATATTTGTTGACTATAGCATTGATGTCCACGTTGGGCAGTGACAACAATATGCCACCACACCCATGGTGCCTGGCAAGTTGGAGCCTGATACATCTCAAATATTATGGAGAGGCCTCACATAGCACCTCATGATATACTGCTCTGTATCAAGCCATACAAGATTTTTCTATCTACCCTTCTGCAATTGGCAGGTCCTTTCCAGTCACTTAGAACATAACCTTAAATTGAAATGCTAAGGAAATAGACTGGGGGAAGGAAGAGCAGGGGTCAGTGGTACATCCTCCAGCAGGCAATAGCAAGGAGGCTGCAAAGCAGTTAAAAACAGGCAAGCACAACACAGAGATGTACAGGAGGGCCACGGTGCTTGTGCTCTCACCTCCAGCTTGATGCCACTGCTTCCTTCTGTCTCCTTCCTGTCATGCTCCTCAGCAGGATCGTCAAAGGGTGAGGGAGGGCGAGGCCCATGAGAATCCATAGCGAGATCACCCCGGGAGATGAGCGTGCACATGTAGATGTTGTGGGAGAAGACATCATGTCGGATTAGCTCACAGAACAGCAGCACCAGATTAAAGAACTCCACCTTCTCATTTTCCTTCCCAGGATCAGCTGAAACAACAGACAGCCATGACTATCAGAGTAGTTCTGCACCACTATAAGCAACACCAGCTACCTAACCTAGGTCAAGGGAAAGCATTTCCTTATAAGTCAGGACAGTGACTGATACGCAGTTCTGAGATTACAGCAGGGACTAAAAGCAGAAAGTCCAGTTTCAAAAATTAGCAATTAATTATGTCAAAAGCTCTCCAGTGTCACAGCCCAGATGCACTGGACTTCAGCCTACAAGTGCTATTCCTGGGTGTATAAACAGCTGCCTGCATCATTCAGACCTGTTATCCTATCCTCCTTAACCTGTCTGCAGAACTTCCCATGAGAGCCAGAGCTCTGTCACCATTTAAAAACGTCCCTTCAGTTCTCAGCCTGAAGTAATTCCCTATTAAACTCATTTATCCTTGGCCAATGCTCTGTTAACACAAGTGCCTCTGTATCATCTTTCTGTCATCTGGCCCTGCAAGTTGCTGCTTTTCCTCCCTCTCCACGATAAGCTCTGAATTGCAAGAAAGCCAGACAGATAATTTAGATACACTCCATACCTACACACAAGAGAACTGCACACAAATTCAAAGTTTGCAAGGGAGGGAAAGCTAGAAACTGGGAGACCACAAGCTCTTATTTACATACTTAGCATAGGAGCTTGAGTGTCAAGGAACTGCATAAGGACATCCTGAAAGACAGGAGCGCTGGCTGCTGACAGAGAGCCTGAGGAGATGGAGCCCTTCTCATCCACGACTTCAGAGTCCCCACATCTCTGCAGAAACAGAAAAAAGTACCAATTGCTGACACAGAAGAGAAACTTCCTATCCATATATCTCAAAAAAGAAGTCTTCAAGAGAATTTTTCTATCTTGCTCTTATAAGCAAGCCACCACACAGGTTTCTCTAAGCTACTGCATAGTCTTCAAGTATGTCAGTGCTTCTGCACTGTAATCAGCTGTCCTCAAATGTAGGCAAGAAATGGGATATGCACCATCCCACAGGCTCATTTATGACCTACATTGGGTCAGATGGAGCAACTGCCATAATTAGCAGCATCAGTAACAAGAGGCACTGTGCTGATCAGCCTTTGCCTGTCGGTGTAATCCGAGTTAGGTAACCTCTGCTCTCCTTTACTGTTCCTATCCTTCCAGGAATAAGGACCTACCTCAGCCTCGATCTCTGCTTGACGCTTCTCCAGGAGTTTGGCCACAACCATGGCCCTGTGGCGCCCAGCGCGTTTGTAGCTGACAGCCCACTCGCATAGCAAGGCCACCACTGCATCATCATCTGGGGAGATCTGGGGGATAGAAGAACTGCAGTGAGAACCTGAGCCAAGCAGAAGAGGGGAGCAGATATAACATTGGATCTACTCCCCATAGAACAGAGCCTGAAGACTGCTACATTTCCCTCCTCCCAACAGGGAGGACAGATGTCAAGCTAGAGCCCTCCTGCTTTGATTCCATTTTGCAACATGAGGTCCACAGTACCTGACAATTCTCTAGACTGACCACTTCAGAAAATCATCTTTCTCCCAGCAGCACATCTATAGAGTACTTATCACAGCACTTAGTAAAATACTTCTTGACACCCTCATATAAAAGAATACAGCCAGTCCTGCAGCTCTTTTATGAATCAAAGCAGCAGTGGATGAACTATGGTCCCAAACATCATAAATACGTTATATCCCAGGCTAAGAGGAACCTGAATGGTGAGCTCCCAGGAATCAACAGCCAGCCCAAAATGTGACCAGGCTAGTACTGACATAACAAGTCCTTAGAACCAATCTGGTATGCAAACAGATGTCTTATCAGTGAATTCCCTCAAGCTTACATGTATTTGTTGGACTTTGAGGAGCACAGAACTCCCCATTTCTCATTTTAGTACCTCCCTAACAAGGCTGCATGGAATCCTTTTCAATGGAGATCATGTCTCTTGGCCAAGGGCCACTACCTAGTCAGCTCTCTGCAGACACAGGACAGTAACAGTGGGATACAAACAAGAACACAGCCACATCCAAGACAAGGGCCCAGCAGCAAAGTCCCAGAGCACCTCATGACTGTCTTTGGTCGGACCCAGCCCAAATATCCTGTTATACAAGGAATCCAAAGAGTTGCTGAAGTCACTTCTTTCAAAGCTGTGACTGTCCAGAACTTCTAATGTATGCAAGACACGGCCAATAGTGAAACCTAGAAGAGAACAGAAAAGAGGAATGTGTATTTGGCACCTGGTACAACAGTCTCTAGAGCAACACCAGATGTGCTGCCAAAGCCAGAACAGCCTACACCTCCAGTTCCACAAGGAAGAAAAGATAGGTTGTAGCTGTAGGTGATTCTCTTCTAAGTGGAACAGAGGGTTTGGACCCTTTATCCAAATTCCAGATGGACCCTTCTCTAAGGGAAGTCTGATGCATTCCTGGGGCCCAGTTTAAGTACATGAAATCATGAAACTTCCTAGCTTGGTACAGCCCTCAGAATATTACCGATTACTGGTTTCCCACACTGAAGGAGATTAAGTTGCAAGTTTAGTTCAAATAAAATCGAAAAGGGTTTCAGGAGCTTCAAACCGACCATTAGCAAGGGATTCTGGAAGACAGGTTATATTCTCTTGCATCCTTCCAGTTACAGGCAATGACAGTGGAAGAAACAGATGGGGTCAGTCTATTAATACATGGCTCCATGGCTGGTGTTGCCACCGAAGTACTGGTTTTTGCTGAGAATGGAAGAGCTTTACACAACACCAGGTATGCTGGACTGCTCAGTGTATGAAACTGGTTGGACAGTCTCATCCAGATGGTAGTGGTCAAAGGCTCAGAGTCCCAATGCACATCAGTGACAAGTGGTGACAGACAAAGATCAAATACACCCTTAGCAAGTCTGTAGATGACACCAAGGTGAGTGGTTTGGCTAACATTCTTGAAGGATGGATGACATCCACAGGGACCTGGACAAGCTTGAGCAGTAACCCATGGGAATCCCATGAGGTTCAACAAGGCCAAGTACAAGGTGCTGCACCTGGGGCAAGGCAACCCCAGTATTGATCCAGGATGGGGGATGAATAGATGGAGAGCAGCCCTGCAGAGAAGGACTTGGGGATATGGGAGAGGAGACGCTGGATATGACCCAGCCATGTGCACTCACAGCCCAGAGAGCCAAGTGTGTCCTGGGCTGCAGCAAAAGCCCTGTGGGCAGCAGGGGAGGGAGGGGATTCTGTCCCTCTGCTCCACTCTGGTCAGACTCAGCTGCAGTGCTGCCTCCAGCTCTGGGGTCCCCAGCACAGGAAGGACATGGACCTCTTTGGAGTGAGTCCAGAGCCACCAAGTTGATCAGAGGGATAGAACACACCTCCTAGGAAGAAAGGCTGGAAGAGTTGGGATTGTTCAGCCTGAAGAAAAGGCTCTAGGGTGACCTAACTGTCACCTATCACACTAAGGAGGGCTTACAAGAAATCCTGAGAGAAACCTTTTACAAGGGCAGGATAAAAGGGAATGGTTTTAAACTGAAACAGGATAGACTCAGACTAGATGTTAAGAAGAGATTCTTCCCTGTGAGGGTGGTGAAGCAGTGGGACTGGTTGCCCAGAGACGTTGTGGATGCTCCATTCCTAGAAGTGTTCAAGATCAGGCTGGATTGGTCCTGAGCAACCAGATCTAGGGGAAGGTGTCCCTGCCTATGGTAGGAGAATTGAGACCACTTGATTTTTATGGTCCCTTCCAACCCAGACCATTGTATGATTCTATGAGAAGTTTCTGTGAGTTCATTGCTCAAGGAAAGCTGTACAAGTCAGGCAGGCATCCATCCAGCTTAGTATCCTGACTCTCACTGTGGCCAACAGCAGATTTTAGAGGAAAGCATCAGAGCACAGCACACAGACAAGAGTATTGTTCCCTGGTAAATATTTCCAACTTCCAGCAATAGAAACTCCCCCTATACATGGAGAAATGGACTGTTACAAGATTTTTGCTCTGGAAAGAAAAAAAGCCATTTACTGCTGACAGTAAATACAAACAGTAGTAAATAGGAAAAAAATCAAAAAGAATAGCCAGACAGCAGTTTTGTCAGAGTAGCACATGGATCAGGGGGAGAGAAGCTTTAACCTACAGCAAGTTACCTGCTGTGGTTTCTTGGCACTTGTCAAATGACCAGCGAACCTCCACAGCCTGGCCACGTTCCTTTATCTGCTGCTCAATTTCACGCAGCTTTGCCCGAACCTAGAAACAATGGACTTGTGTAAGCATACAAAAGAATGCCTTAGAAATCTGTGAACAAAATTATTAGAAAACAAAGAGATTGATAGCAATTCTGTTTAAGGTTAGATTTTTGCCCATCTTCCAAGGACATCACTGTCTAGCTTACAGCAGAATGAGAGCACTTAATTCCTAGGCACTGAGACAGCACCTCCAGATCTGATTATCACACAACATGAAAAGAAAATTCTGAAGGAGGTAAGATACAAACCACAAGAGCTCCATTTTCTGAAGGCTGCTCACCTGCTGTGTAAAGGCTGAATTCCCCCCTGGCATGGGCAAGTTGGATGGGGCTATAGGCAGGTGATCCAGTGGAGAGCCAGTTTTTATCCTGCTATCAGTCAAGGAATAATGCCACACAAGGGCACTTGGGCAACACAAAATTATACTCTGCAACAGATAGAAAAGTCAGTATTGCTGAGCAAATTAAGGTCAAAACAATTAAGTTACATTTCTAAAAAAATGACCACTACTTTATCCTATTGCCCAGGCACTCATTATCCTCTATACAGCATATTTACTATCTGGGTGGGTTTTTAACTTGGTTTTTTGGTTTTTTTTGGTTTTTGGTTTTTTGTTTTTGTTTTTTTTTTTTTTTTTTTTTTTTTTGTTTGTTTGTTTGTTTGTTTGTTTGTTTTGTCTTGAGCTCTAAAGGACCCTTTGGTTCATACAAACTGTCATCTCCAATGCACAATCCAACCCTTATGGTCGAGAAGCAACATTTATATTAGTGACTTATAACTCTCATATAGTGTAAAGTCTGGGAAGAAATATGAGGTAACAGACCTAAATTAATTAAACCATTATGTTTGATAATCACAAGTCTGATTATTATAGTAACAATGCCATGCTATATACATTCTCATTCTTTTATGATCTTGTACACCCACAGAGACAAACTTCACTAAACAATTCCTATGATATTCCCCTACGGTTTCTGCCTCACAAAGCTGCTTTAGGCACTCAAACCTAAGAATCTACTTATCTTGAGAACATTTCAGCAAAGGTATGGGAATTCCTAGAAATGCACCTGTTTCCACTGAGATATCCTAAAGATCAGACCCTCATTAACCAACGTCAACTTTTTAAGCAGGTTGTGTCCAAACTCCAAGTCAACCAAACCTTTGAGGTTTCATCTATTTCCCCTAAAGTAAGCCCCCACAAGTACAAGATTTTTATATTAAAGACATGTTTTATTACATAGAAAATAAAACCCCTCCAAACGTCTTCAACAGAAAGCAAACAAGACTTAAGAATGCAAAGGTTTATTCATAACCCTGCATTGCTCTCTAATCCTTGCTTCTAGAAAGATCCTTACTTCTAGCCAACTGTACTACAGGAATTTTCTCTTTCTCTTTTTCTCTCTCTGAGTGCTGGCTGGCTGCTTCTTGATCCTGACAGGGCTCCTTCATCTCAAGTGTCTCTTTTGAGCAGCAGGTTCCCAAATTTTGTGCTCTCTTCTTCTCCAACTCCTGCTCCATCCTGTACTCTCTGGAACCTTCTCTGCTTTAAAAAAATCTCTTCTCCCCTGGAAGAAACAAATCCCCACTCCTTCTGCATGGACCCACCTCACCTAAGTCACTCTCCTCTTGGAGGAGAAAAACACAATCAATCATGAGTGAATGCATACATTGAACAGAACTCGCCTCTCTCTGACACAAGGACAGTAAGGACTGAATCTCACAGTGTCACAACAGCACCTGTTCTTCAAACATTTATCAGAAAGGCTTTGGCAAACTTTCTCTTTTATTGCAACGCAATGTTTAATCAATCCCACTTATAAAGATTATGAGTTTAGAGTAGCTCCTTTTCACAGCCTGCTACCACTCCTAAACCAGTACATTCTTCCATAAAGAAGGAGAGGCTGTTTCTTGTGTGTGCTGTTTGGTTGTGGGTTTTTTTTGTTTTTTTTTTTGTTTTGTTTTGTTTTGGGGTTTTTTTTGTTCCATGGAATTTTTTTTTCTGATAAGGGGATGTTTGTTTTTAAGAGTTGACAAAATTACAAATCACTTTCATTGCTGGCATAATTTCCTTTCCTGGATGACAACCCGCTATATACAACATATACAATGGGAAATAACCCTTTCTTTCTTTCTCATCCTTTCTTTTGTAAAGCCTTCCCAACCATGCGAGGCACCTGTGAGTAGAGCAAAAGGCTCTATTCCAACCCTGTATTTTTCTTACACAAGTCAGTCAAGGGCACTGCTACACCACTAACACCTGACAAAATCTCTGTAACACATCAGCAAAGATAATAACGGTTTGATATTTCTGTACTTAAGAAGCTGCTGACTCAGACTGTAGTGATTTTTCTGTGATGGCACACAAATTGTCCCAGTTGACCCCAGAATGACCATCACTTAAACCTACCTGAAGGATGCAGCTGAGCCCATACACCACTGGCCGGTGCTGGGGGCACAGTAATAAGTCGCTGAAAGGGCTGGGAGGAGGATTCCCTGCAGCTGGCTGAGGGGTGGGAGTTGAAGGAAGAGCATTCCCTGTCTGGGCAGACAGGATGTGTGGTGGGTGCCCACCAGCACCATCTAGCTGCATAGCAAGCCTGCGGGTGCAGAAGTAGGCCAGACGTCTGGACAGGTACGCAGACTGCACAAACTCTCCAGAGTACTGCAGGGAAGATGGAAGGAGGAGGAAACATCCTTGTCACAAGGAACACAAGAAAAACCACGACCTGCCCAAAGTACTACACTATGTGACACTGCCTTGAAGAGCTAGTTCCTTTTAACAGAGAGCTCCTTAGCATCATGGATCACCCACTGGCTACTAAGGCTCAGAAAAAACCTTTGAAATGCTCTCTGGCAATGACTTAATGTATAAAAATGTACCCACACCCAGCCTTCCCAGACCCTCAAAGGTTTGCCCAGAATCTGCTGCAAGAGAAAGAAAGAAAAAAGCAGTTTCCATATACTGGTGAACAATCACAGCTGTGGCACGGGCAGGGATTACCAAGTCCAGTACAGGGGAAAAGGCTAAAGGAAAATTAAAACCTGAAAAGAGCAGGACTAAAAAGACATCCTTGCATGAGCTAAGAAGGATGCTCATAGGGACACTCCCTGCAGTTCTTGGTGCAAAAGAACTCATTATCCCCTTAGGCAATAGGAAGGGGATGGCCAAAGCAGAAGTCAGCACTCTACTAAAGCAAGCTGAGAGGGCATTTCTCACCCGCAGCAGCAAAGGAAGGAGCATTTTCAGAAATTCATCTTCTCCTGACCGTATCTTCTCAAAGCACTCGAGGACCCATGTCAGGAATTCATGCCGGTCCAACATGCCATCCTGCACACAGATAAAAGCAGAGCAAATGGATGAAAGTTGAAATAACCTCCACTAAGGTAAGGCAGAGCAGCAGCAGCTTGCATTCCAACAGTGGAAATAACTCTGGAAGTCTTCACAGTTCTATGCTATCCCTGTCCTATTACTGAGCTCAAAACTGCATCTAGTCCTAGTGGTCTATTCACAGAAAGAGCATTTTGCAGAAATAAATCACTTGGCATCCACTCCCCTTGCCCTCCTCTGCTCACACTAACCCAGCAGCCGTCATCAGTCCCTCACCTGGAACATGAACATAGCCAGTTTCTCATTGTAGTCCCACTGCTTCAAAGCCTGTTCCACCTCTTGGGGCATTGGTCCTGATGGTGAACCACAGCCTTGCCCTGGGAGCTGTCTGTAGAACTCTGCAATTTTCTGCAGCTGCTCTGACAGGTACTTGGTGATGATCTGTGTCCATTCTGGAGAAAACAGGTTAGCAGTGAGCACTGTGGCAAGGAGGAGCAGGAAAGAACCAGGATGGTGCACAGGGTGGGAAGCAAAAAAAGCCCAGAACACAGTCAGGGGAATTCTTCTAGACCACAGCAATCTGGAGCAGGCCAGGATGCAAAGGATGTTGGATCCAGTAATGCTTAATGAAATTGGAAACACAGACAGGGAGTAATATACCAAAATTCTCTGGGTGATGTACAAACACACTTGGGAAGTAGCTAATCAGCCATTGCTAAATTGCAACTGTACAGTCTTTGTATGGTAAGAAAACACAGGTTAGGCAGCTAAGGAGCTCAGTAGAACTTAACAGGGAGAAAGAAAAGTAAGGCTCCCAGGAAGCATTTGTGGCTGTTATTTTCCAGTGTACTTTCACAGGTGGGCCTGTTGTTCAGAAACTTACATCAGAACCCAAGGACTTATCAGCAGGAAAACACTTTATATGGATCCAGGCTCTCTCTCACTAATCAAGAGCAGGCTTAGAAGGAAACAGCTGTGATGGACAAACCCAGTGCTGCACACAGAGCGCTTACCAATGAAGGGATCAATGACATGACGCTTCTTCACCTTTGTTTCTGTGATGGCAGCATAATAGGCACAAGTCATTTTAATGAGCCACGCTGCTCTCATTACTGGAACAGTGTATTTTGCCAAATAACCAAAGACCTCTTCCTTCTTGCTAAAGATGGGCACCTGTAATGAAATGGAGAGGGAAAACTGAACCAAGCACTTAGAATAAGAACTGAAGCAGCTTAAGCAGCTATACCTGCTACAGGTGTGAGAAACATAAGGGAACAGAGCAACACAGTACCTCTCTATCAAAAAAACCTGCTGCCAAAATTCACCCATGGTCAGAAAGCAACAGCAACAGAGCTGCATTTCAGTATAAACAGAAACAAAACAAATTGAAAGAAGACAGAAAATGTAATTATATCACTGTAAATCCATATGCCCTGAGTACTGCAAACATCTTGGGCTCCAGAGAGCAGGTAAAGAGCTATGAAAGATACAGACTAAGGACTGAGTCAGTAACAGAGTATCTGCCATACTCCTGTGAAGACAGGATTCTTCACTTTGTATACAAAACCGAGTGGTTACAGAAGTCTCACAATGTTCTGTTGAATACTCAACAGAAGACCGTGAGAAGCAGGGAGCTGAGTACATTGTAGGAAGAAATGCATTTATGCAAGATTCAAAATTCAAGATACAACATAAGAGGATACCAATGAAATCATCAGACTGCAGGACTATAAACCAGGAAGCAATAACATATCACAGGGAAAAATACAGCTGTGGGACTCATTTCCACACAATACTCTGTAGAGCAAAAGTATGTGTGTTTTCACAGAGGAATGAAAATAAAATCACAAAAACCAGGCATCTTCAAGTCTCTGAACTACTGATGCTCATTTACGTGCTATGTTTCCCACATTCTTCCCAATTACTCTCTGATGTCTCAAAGTCAGACTATATGGCTACTGACAGTGGCTCTTTCACACCTAAGTTCATGAAAATGGATGGAACTCATTGCAGGAAAACAGGGGAAAATCTCAAATGGTTCAAGCTTTCACCATCACCTCAGGAAACTGACAGCCAAAATGCAAAGAAGGACTAAGTTTATAAAGAGTCAGATTCTGGGAACATCTGATTATTTTCCCCCAGGAATGACTCAGACCATTTTGCAACTGGGAGTTATGTTTTTTTCCACAGTGCATACCAGATTCACAAGTACCTTGTTGGTAGGCCTCCCCTGAGAGAGAGCTCTCTCCCTTGCTATCAGGCCTGATAAAATGCCAGAGTGAGACCCTTCTTTCATACTCTGCAGAATTCACAGCTATAAAGGAAATATCTACCCCAGACTCCAGGGCATAGAAATACTGAAGCCTGGCCAAGACCAAGTGATAGCACACATACTCTCCTCTGCTGAAAAGCAGAAACGCCTCACTGCACCAGAAATCTGGGAAGTCATTTAGATGATTATTTTCAGTAATTCTCACTCTGACTTTTGAGAACTTGAGAAACCTTTCACAACAGAAATCTCCTAATCTAAGCAATAGACCAAAAGCAAAAGTGGCAGCTCTTCTGAAAAACAACAGAACCTTAAAATAAATCAGTTGTGTCCTACAAGCCAAAAGGCAAAGCTGAACACACATGTAAATAACAGACAAGAGACCAGTTCTCAATGTGTTGATGACTACAGTCAGGGCAAATCCTACAAATCCTACATCCACTCCTCAAGCTGAAAGCCTTACAAGATGCATAAATAAGAAACTTCTCCCAACAGTAAAGACCTTCAGAAAACCTACAGAAACAAGCACAGATTCAATTATCTGCCCTGTCAGGCTGCCTCTACTGTAACATACCTTCTTAGCAAGATGAGTGAGGGGCTTAGTTCCAGCCAGATCTGTGAACCAGTTGTTTATGGCACTCTGAGAACGTGCTGTCACCAGCCAGAAATTATCCTTCTGATTGACCTGGGGTTTCCGTCTCCCCGTGTCAGGCAGGGTGTTGCACCGCAGCTTTTCTGCAATAATACTGCTAAAATTTGAGCTGATCTGGAGGGGGAAAAATAAAAAAAAATCAATTACATTTCAGAGGTCAAAGGCCTGATCAGTGAGCTTAAAATATCATTTACCATTCCTATCAGAAGTCTCACCAGTATCAACTTTTAAAACATAAAATAACTCCTTTGTTATTACTTGCAGAGATGGATGTGTCTAGACAACTCATACAATAGTCATGCAGGGACTCAAGCTGAGATGGACACAACTCTTTAAAAATACTTGTCAAACCAGACAGAAGGCTTCTCAGAAGAAGTCAGCCAAGACAAACAAATATCCTGTGCTTATTGATTGCCTTCCAACCCAGGTCATTACTAGTTGTTTTGTCAGGAAGTCAACATCTTGATTTCAGAGACTGGAAAAATGGAGCTGAAGCCTATTATATAACTCCCATTTTTAAACTTCCAGATGCTTCAAGAAATTATACTTTCCTTTTACCATGGCCATAATGTAACCAAACCAATAAGGAGTTTCCCATTCCTACTATAATAGCCTTGTGCTTTTATTGCAGAATTTTAGGAGTCCTAGATATTGGCTTAACGAAAACTGCAGACACAGACCTGCCCCTAAGATGCACTGAGACAGACAAGAACCCTTGCTCTCTCAGAGGTGGGACACAGTTCTAAACGACAGGAGAACTTGGATTCTACTGAAACAGAAGGTCAAGTCTTAAAAACACCCATACAAAAGTGAAAGATCTCTTCGTTCTAGACACAGAGAAAGAACGAGACCCAGGACTGTCAAGGATCCAAGGTTTGGCTGCCCTGCCAAACCAGCCCCTCGACCGTCGGGACGTCTCTCACCTTCGCCGGGTTGAAATTGACATTTTTGGCACTGCCGTGCTCGTCCCCAGAGACCGCCGGCTGGTTATTGAAGCCTTGCTTGACATTCAGCGCAGTCAGCTCATCCTGCGGGGGAAGGACGGTCAGCAGGGCCCGGCACGGCCCCTCCGCGCCCACCGCCGCCGCCTCTGTCCCCACGGTGGGGGCTGAACAAGAGGAGGCCCGGCTGCTCCCCCGACCTCCCCCAGCCCTCGCCACCAGGCACCGCCCAGGGCAGTGCTGGGACACGGGGACCGCGGCTCCCCCGGCCCGGCCAGCGCCGCCCAACCCCGGGGGAGCCGCCGGGACGGCGCCCCTCGCCCAGCTCCCGGCCCTCGCGCCGCTAACCCGGCTCTTCCTCAGGTCCGGCCCTGACACAGCGGTGCTGCACCCCGGGTCCCCCCAATACCCTCCATACCTCCTTCTGCTTGGGGTCCTGCGGGTACACGTCGGGCGGGCCGAGGCGCGGGCGCTTAAGCGGGCGGTGCTCGTAGCTGAGGACGCCGAAGGCCGCCATGGCGGGCCGGCCGGGCTGGGGCGGCCGGGCCACAACAAGGGCCGCCGGGGCCGCCCGCGCCTGCGCGCTGCGCCGGGGCAGGTGGGCGCCGCCGAAGCCGGGCCGAAGGAGCACGGAGAGTCCCGAGCGTAGCCGGAGAGGCCCGAGTGCTGCCGAAGAGTGCCGAAAATTGACGGAGAGGCTCGAGTACTGCTGTGACTGCACTGAGGAGAGACGAAGAGCACCGAGCGCAGCCGGAGAGATCCGAGAGTAGCCGGAGAGAGCCGAGCGTCCCCGAAGCAGGGACGAGCGAGGACAAAAAGAGCTGAGTGCCTGGAGGGCCCGAGCCTGCGTTGAGCGAAGCCGAAAAGTGCCGAAGGGGGACGGGGCAGCCCGAGGGGCGCGAGCGCGCCCCCCGGCGGAGGCACCGCGCCGGTGGCGTGTCCGGACAGGATCACGTGGCACGCCCGCCACCCCACTCGCCCCCGGCCCCGGTACCGGGTCATCCCCAGGACCGAGGCCACCAACACCCCGGTGTGGCCGTCACCGCACCGGCAACAGCGCCCGCGGGCGCCGGCCGTACTGTCACAAAGCCCCGCTGTGACTTTCTCCCTGCAGCGGCTCCCTTCCTCAGTGCCCCCAGTGATGCTCCCTGTGATCCAGGCGGGCTGGGCTTTGGGATCCCCATTCCAACCCTGTTCCGGGGGCAGCGCAGTGGCGGTGATCCCTACAGCATGAGCCATGGGAACCCGGCAGGATTAATTGGGGTGTCCAAGAGGTGTGAGGCTGGGAACTGACAAGAAGAGTAATGCAGCCCCCGTGGGACGAGCCGTGAGGCGCCAGTGGAATGCGCTGTGGGGTCCCAGTGGGTTAGCTGTGGTGTCCTAGTGGGGTGAGCCATGGAGTTCCACTGGTATGAGCCGTGGGGCCCCACTGGAGTGAGCCAGGGTCCCCACAGGGTGGCCCGCGGGGCAGCACGGAGGGAGGGCCCGGTGCAGGCGGTGCCGTGGGGCAGGAAGCAGTGTGCTGCGGAAGCCGGCAGCCCTGGCTGAGGCTGTTCGCACGCGTTCCCGGTCAGCAGCCCCCATGGCAGCTCCTGGCACCTTCCTTGTGCCCGTCCTCCTCTTCCTCTGTGGGCCAGGTCCCCACCCTGCTGCTGCCCACAGCCACCCAGGTAAGGGGGCACACGGGAAGGCCACGGGCCCCTTTTGTGGTTGGGCTGGGGAATGGAGCTCCCAGTGATGGCGGGTGAGGACAGGATGTGGCGCTGTGTGGGCTGGCGCGCTGTCGTGGCACACACCGGGGACCCTGCAACCCCAGGACCTGTGGCACCTTTATGGCCCCTTGCAGTGGGGCTGCCAGGAGGGTCAGGCTATTCAGGGAGCCCTTTTGGGGGGTGTCCTTGGGCGCACTGCAGTGCTGGAGCATTTGTGACCCCAGCAGCCCCCGGCTACCAGCCCTGCGGCACGCCTGCCCCACCACTCTACTAGGCAGATCCTATTGGTCTGTGCTATGTGTGGGTGCTGGCCAGGATGGTCAGTGGATCTGCACCACCTGCCCTTTCCTTCCTGGTCACCTCAGTAGTGCTGTGTACAGGAAGGGGACAGGAAACAGAGGCTTTTCTTTCCACCTGGCACTCTCATCCCAGCCACTGTTTTCTGAGAAAAAATCCACTCCTTGTATGGCTGTCAGTAAAACAACAGCTTTCCGTGGAAAAAGCCCCTCTGTATCCCTGGACCTCCTGGGCTGGTGGGAAGGTGCCCTCCATTTCCACATGTAGGAACAGCCTGTTTGCTCCGTTGTGTTACATTACAACCCAAGAAGCTGGACTCTGGCTTTCTCCTGCCCCTGCAGTGCTGGCTGATGAGTTTGTTTGGTTCACACGGAGAGAGGCTCATAGATCCATGCACATGTGTAGGGATCTGGCATGTGCCATGTGTCTCCTGTGCAGCCCTGGGCCCTGGCACAGCCGCCCACCGCTGCCATGCCCAGCAGTGTCTGTTGCTTGCAGGGGTGGAGTGTGTTCTCTTCAACGAGGAGTACATGACCTGTGTGTGGGGGAGCAAAGAGATGCCCACAGTCAACTACTCCCTCTTCTACTGGTAGGTGCCCCTGCCCCATGGCCAGTCCTATGGCAGAGTGTTCAGCAGTGGGTCCCTGTGCAGGGGGGCTCCTGCCTGCATTGCTGGTCCTGGCATCAGGCTGCTCCTCCTCCCCAAGCCCAGGGTGGGGCAGGCTCTGTCTCTAGGGCAAGCAGCATAGGATGTGTCATTGGATGTTGCTGGGAACCAGGGAAAAAGCAGCCTTGAGGCCTTGCCTTTCTCAGGCCTTTACAAAGTCAAGGAATTATAACAATGATTATGGACTTGCAGGGTACGTGAGAGACGTGACATTTTGCAAAAGTATGTTTTTGAGGAGGTGTTGCCTTCTTGGACCAATGAGTCTTTTCTATTCTTTTTTGCACGAACTACCCTTTATATATAATGGATTTTGTTGAAATCAATGGGCAAATTTTGGATTTTAGTTCTGAGGAATTGTATTACGTTTTCTTAAGTTTTTAGCCAGAATTTTATAATGTATTAGACTGGTGATGAATTTTAAACTCCATGAGAATTTTTTGCCAAAATTTTGGATTTTTTTTGTGATGGATTTTACTTCTGGGGAACTATTGCAGATTTTATTATCATATTAGAAATAGTGCTTCAGTGATGGATTTTTTGAAAAGAAGGTCAACAAATTTGGAACCTTCCCTGGCTAGTATCCTTATGTCTCCTGTATGTGTTTGTCCTCCCTAGCAAAGGGCCCTGCTGGGAAGCACAGATACATATTTTTTTTGATTTTTTAAAAAATATTTTTCGGAAAGGGGGACATGTCGTTGGATGCTGCTGGGAACCAGGGAAAAAGCAGCCTTGAGGCCTTGCCTTTCTCAGGCCTTTACAAGGTCAAGAAATTACAACAATGATTATGCACCTGCAGGATGCATGAGAGACGTGGTGTTTTGCAAAAGTATGTTTTTGAGGAGGTGTTGCCTTCTTGGACCAATGAGTCTTTTCTATTCTGTTTTGCACAAACTACCCTTTATATATGTGAGGTGTTTCTTTGAATAAAGCTCTCTTTTCTTCCTTGTTTCTCCATTACATGAGGAACTATGTTGCATTATCCTTTTCGCCGCTCTTATAGCCTTAAAATGCAGCAGGGATGTGCTGGGGAGAGGGGTCCTGGTGAGGGCTGGGTTGTGTGAGGCCTTGGAGAGTCCTGGTAACCCCTGTGGCACAGGTACAAGAATGCGTCTGACAAGGTGGTGGAGTGCAAGCGCTACCTGCGGGACCAGGGCGTCAGGATCGGCTGCTACTTTGAGCAGAACGAGCTCATCCAGTTCCAGCCTTTCCATGTTCTCATCAATGCCAGCGTTGGCGGCAAGACCCTGGAGATCCCCAGCGAGCGCATGGAGCTGCAGGACCTGGGTACAGAGTGGTGGGGGGACCCCTCTCTCCTCTGCAGGGCTGTGGGTTCTCAGAGCTCTCCTGTGAGCTGCCAGCTGGCAGCAGGGCCACTGGGGCATGCATAGGGCCAGCCCTCACTGGGCATTACCTGTCCCTTGCAGTGAAACCAGCGGCACCTGTCAACCTGACCATCCGCAACACCAGCAACAATCAGCTGCAGCTGACCTGGGCCTCCCCATACCCCAGAGGCACGTGCCTGGAGCATGCTGTCAAGTACAAGAGCAACAAGGACACCGGCTGGACGGTGAGAGCCCCGGGCACACCACCCTTGTGGCTGTGCTTGGGGGTGAGCTGTGCTCCAGCCTCCAAGGTGGTCCCAGCCAGCAGCACAGGGCTCATGTCCATGTCTCTCCAGGAGCTCTCAGTGAATAGAGATGTCTTCTCCTTACCAAGTGTGGACTATGAGAAGTCCTACACCTTCTACGTGCGCAGCAAGATCAACAAATTCTGTGGCACAACCCAGTTCTGGAGCGAGTGGAGCCTTCCTGTCATCTGGGGCAGCAACTCCACCAGCAAAGGTTTGTTCTGAGGGCTGCAGTGGGATAGGATGGACTGGAGCACGGCAGGGCGCAGCAGACGAGGGATGGCCGAGAAAGTACAGAATGGCCTGAGGCAGCAGCTGTAGGGTCAAGACCCATCTGGGCATGTGGGGTGCAGGCAGCAGCATCCTTTGTACTTCTGGAAGAAAAAACCACACCACCAGTGGGACCTGCTGACTTTTGCCAGGGGCTTCTTAACACTGGAGAGCATTGCTGGGCCAGGATAGGGTCACCAGCTAATTATGGTGATAGGATGGTAGGGCTTGGGGACAGGCCCCTTCTCCATCCTCTGTTCCCAGCTGAGCCCTGCCATGAGCAATGCCACGGCCACCCACGAAGGGCCACCTGCACTGCCATGGTGGTGTGCTGTCTGGGGATCAGTGTCACCCCTGCTCTTTCCAGGCACGGTGAAGGAACAGCTATACTGGTTTGGGATCCACACGATCGTGGTCCCCATTGTCTCCTGCCTGCTCCTGCTGGTCCTTATCATCCTGCTGGTGCGCATGGAAAGGTGAGTGTGGGGAGCTGATTGGGGAGAGCAGCACTGGGGCTCTTCCCCTGTAACACACTGTCCAAGTTTAGGACAAAACTGGGGAAAAGCCTCCAAAGGAGCCCCCCAGACTAAACCCCCCTCACAATTCCTCCCCCCCCACTGGGCTCGGAGAGAATTTTACTCGGGGGGAAAAGTGGAAAAAACTTGTTTATTAACAAACACAAGAAAAAAACACTTCCCAGCAACAGGAAAGTACAATCCCAGATGACAAAAGAACTGTTTTCACCGAAGTGAGAGACGGTCGCTGCTGGGAAGGGCGAGAAGCTTCTTGGGCAGGCTCCGGAGGCAGTCTCTGGTGTCCAGGTCCCGTCCGGAGCCGGTACAGATCTTGGAGCTGAAGGAGAGAAGGGGGAGGGGAAGGCAGCAGCAGCCAGGGCAGAGCCGGGGCAGCAGCAGCAGCAGCGGGGCAGAAGCAATAGGGCAAAAGCAGCTGGGCTGGGGTAGCAGCAAGCAGCAGCAAGCAGCAGCAGCAGGGCAAGCCAAGCAAGCACAGCCCGGGGCACCACCCCCCCAGGGGGGAGAAAGGGCACCGGCGGCAGCTCCATGCAGACAGCGAGGTGTGGGAGCGGGAGAGGAGCAGACAAAACACCAACCCAGGACACACACCTCTCCTGCACAGAGTATGGGTCATCCTGATGCCCCGAATTCCCAACCCCAGCAAGAATTTTGATGAGCTGTTCATCACTCACAACGGCAATTTCCAGGTAAGGCGGTGCAGGCGGCCCTGCCCTGGGCTCACTCCCGCTGTGTGGGGTTGGGGCTGGGCTGGGTGGCGCTCCTCTCACCCTGCTCTGCTCCCTGGAGGAATGGGCTGGAGTCCCCAAGGATGTCGTGGAGAGCTTCAAGCCCAACTACAGCGAGAACATCTGCTATGTGACTGAGCTGCCACCCAAGGACAGCCACGAACCTCTCTGGGACAACAGTAACCATGCACCACCTCCAATGCCTGGGCCCCCAGCCACCCCCAGTGAGCACAGCCCCTACCAGAACAGCTATGGGAGACTGTGACACATTCCTGTACCCCTGCATCCCTCATTCTCCACAGCTTTGCTGCCCAAACCTTATTGCTCCCTGCTTCTCCCATTCCTCTGCCAAATGTTCTGGATCCTGGTTTTGCTTCCTTCCAGCCCCTCCCTGCTCAGAGGTGCCCACAAGCACACCCATGGATGTGTCTTGATGAGTGGGCAGCTGCAGCTGAGCAGGCCAACTGATGGGGACACACAGAATGATGAGTCCCAGGGGGGCCAAGTGTAGAAAAATAAGGAAAGATAGGCAAGAAAGATTGTAAACATGCTCAAGTCCCTTGCAGCTGATGTAGAAAAACACATATACCATACCCATTGTTGTTTAGTTTTGTGTGTTCAGTAAGTAGAATTCTGTGTTTAGATAACACAGGCCTGTGATAGACTTAGTGGCACCTTATTTAACATGCTTTAGATTCCTGGCCTGCTGTGGGAAAGATCAAATCACAGTGGTAAACCACAACTGCAGAAATCCTTGATAAACAGGCAAAAACAGCAGGTTTAGTGATCCTCTAGGGTGGACCAAGGTCCACAGTGCCTGCATCCCTGTTTTATATGCCTCTGCCTGGGTGCTGCTTGGGGGATCCTCCAGTCGGTGAGGTAACGAAAATAAATTTCCTCTTTGGCTTTCATCCATGGTTGTGTGGTTGTTCCTGTGTCCTGTCCGTGCTGGCTCAGAGAGCAAGCCACTGTATCATCCTGGCAGTTCCCCCAAGGCCTCACTGCTCCTTCGCCTGTGTCCTGTTTCCAGTGGCAGTAAAGATCTGCCCACCAGGGTTTGCCCAGGCTCATCCTGCAGGGTCTGGGGAAAGCACCAGTGGAGCCCCAACTCCTGAACATCTCTGACCTCTCACACATAGTGAGGCAGGAGCCATCCTACTCTCCCAGCCCTGCTCAGGGCAGGGACAGTAGGACTGTCCTAGACAGGCTCACAGTGGCAGCATGTTCATCAATCAATGTCAAACACAAGGATGAGTCTTCTGGCAGGCTCACAGGGCTGCCTGCGCACTCGGGCGATGTGCTATGACCTCACTGGGCTGTGGGCTCCGCTCTGGGCTCTCCAACCACTTCTGGGGCTACCCGAAGCCCCCAGCCACTGCTGCTGTCCCTGAAGATGACCAGACCTTTCTGGCCAACACTGACTGCAGCCCTCTGCAGCTGCTCTTATAGAATTCCAGATTCTATTATGTTGGAGAAGACATAGGAGATCATAGAGTCCAACCAACCTCTGTCCAAACACCACCATGGCACTGAGTACCAGCTCCAGTCCTTCCTTAGAGACCTCCAGGGACTCCACTACCTACCTGGGCAGTCTAATCCAATGTCTGATCACCCTTTCGGTGATCCTCCTGATGTCCAACCTCAACCTCCCTGGCAGAAGGACATAGGACCACACCCCCTATCCTATCACTGTTTGCTTGGGAGAAGAATTGGACCTTCAGCTGGGCCCTTGCACAGTGGGACCCTCAGACAGCCAGACCTTGGTACAGCAGGACCCTGGGACAGCCGGACCCTGGCACACCTGGGCACTGGCACAGCCGGGCCTTGGCACAGCCGGACCCTGGCACAGCCGGACCCTGGCACACCTGGGCACTGGCACAGCCGGACCCTGGCACACCTGGGCACTGGCACAGCCGGGCCTTGGCACAGCCGGACCCTGGCACAGCCGGACCCTGGCACAGGTGGGCATGGGCACAGCCGGAGACCCTGGCACACCTGGGCACTGGCACAGCCGGATCCTGGGACACGCAGGCATGGGCACAGCCGGACCCTGGCACACCTGGGCACTGGCACAGCTGGTCAATGGCACACCTGGGCACTGGCACAGCCAGGCCCTGGCACAGCCGGACCCTGGCACACCTGGACCCTGGCACACCTGGGCACTGGCACAGCTGGACCCTGGCACACCTGGGCACTGGCACAGCCGGGCCTTGGCACAGCCGGGCCCTGACACAGCCGGACCCTGGCACACCTGGGCACTGGCACAGCCGGTCAATGGCACACCTGGGCCCAGCACAGCGCTCCCGGGCCTCGTTCCTTGTTCCCCTCCGCGTCCCGCGGTGCCCAGGAGAGGCGGCAGCGCCCCCTAGCGGCGGGGCAGCCCTGGCTCCGCCCACCCCGGCGGGGGCGGGGCCTGCGCGCCCGGCACCGGTAACTTTCCAGCCCTGCCCACGTGGTGCGGCGGCGGCCGCCCCCTGGCGGCGGCGATTGGCGCAGGCGGGCCCGCCCCCCGTGCCTGCCGCGGTGCCGGCTCTGCGCTGCCGGCGGCCGCACCGGGCGGGGGCACCGGCGCCGGGCACCGGGACTGCGCTCGGCTCGGCACGGCACGGCACGGCACGGGCTCACCATGATCGTGTGTCCCCAGAGCGTGGAGCACCCCCGAGGAAGCCGATGCCAGCGGCTGCCGGGGCAGGTAGGACCCGCCCCGCCGCCACCACCGGAGCCCGTACAGGAGCACCGGGCTTCGCCCTGCTCGCCGCCACCGGGCCGGCACGGCTGCGGCACCAGCAGGCCGAGGCATTCCCGGGGCATTCCCCGTGGTGCGCGGGGCCGGCGAGGCTGCGCTGTCACCGTGCCGCGCCCGGCGGCTTGGGCTTGGGCTTGGTCCTGGTGCTGCTCCCGGTGCCGGTGCCGGTGCGGCGATGCCGTCCCCGTCCCCTTTGTGCGGGATGCGGGAGGCGCCGTGGCTCCATCACTGCCAATCAAACTTGTTTTTCTCTCTCCGCCTGCACTGCCCGCGCCGTTCACCGGGGGCGCTGCCGCCGCCGCCGCCCGCACAATGGGGTCCCGGGTACCGGCCCGGGTACCGGCCGTCCGCACCGCCGTAGGGGCCCCTGCCGCGGGCGCTCGTACTTCCCCATCCTCTCAAATACCCGGGCACAAGGGCCGGGCCAGAGGTGCTGCCGTGGCACCGTCTCTAGCGAACGTTACCGGAGGAGCCGCCGGTACCGACGGAGCCGCGGTCTCACCGGGCGAAGGGATGAGCCCTGGCCGGGCGGGGAGCGCGGCGGGATCGGCTGGCCCCTCTGCCGCACATCCCGGCGCTGTCCGGGCTCATTCACCCTCCTGCCTTCTTTATGTGTTCACGGCTGCCGGCCGGGAGCGCTGGAGCACCGCTGCCCCGGCGGCTCCGCCGGGCGGAGAGGGGCGAGGTTGGTGGTGGGCACGCAGTTGGGGTGCCTGTTAGAGTTCAGGGGGCTCGGACACAAAAAAGATTCCCCTCGGAAGGGAAGCGATGCTCCCGCAGCCCAGGAGTGCGAGTGGGTGCAGGGGAGGAGGAGGAGGGCAGTGGCCGAGGAGGATGAGGAAGGTGGCACTGGGGCCAATGAGAGAGGCTGGGGAGGCAGAACCGAGGGAATGTGGCAGGTGGTGCCAGTAGGAGACACCCTGGGCTGAGCTGGTGCCTTTGGGAGTGGGCAGTCCAGCCTGGCTGAGAGCCAAGGAGGTGGCTCTTCTTCACCTTCGTCCCCCCTGCTTCCTTCATCATCTCCAACCAAGACATATCTGCCTGGTTGCATGCTCCATCATCACCTGGACAAGCAGAGTGAGGAGAGCTGGCAGCACCAGAGGCTGAGCCATGGGCTGGTTGCTCAGCTCCTTACTGGGGACGACCTTTCCCCTGGGGGAGTGGAAGGGCTCCTAGCTCCTCCATCTCAGCCCTCCAGGAGAATACCAGTGGCTGTAGCCCCTTGGATGTCCTCATGGTATCTCATTTCCCCAGGGAGAGGGACATTGTAGGGGGCTTTTGCAGGTCACTTCTGGTTTTCATCTTCTCCTGTCGATCAGAGAAGCTGGTGCTTTTCATCTCTTTCCATTTGAATTTGAGTTTTGGGGCTTTGTGGACCCCTTTTACCAGAGGAAGTGAAGAGGACACTCCAAATGTCATCAAGTAAATCTCTTGACACTTGAGCGATGCTCTTTTCACCAGAAGTGCAGCATGGTGGAAAATAGCCTGGGCTGCTTCCTGCACTGCCTGTGTGGGTGCAACTGCTTTGTGCTGCCACGCAGCTCACCCCTGCTCTGTCTGCCCCTCACCCCTGGGTGCTCTGCCAAGCACCCTGCAGCTTTGGTGGTTTGCAGAAGTGCTCCTGGTTTTTTCCTATGCCACCATTGTTGCCATGCTCCAGTCACCAGCCTTTGGGTGACTGCACTGGAGAGACACTTGGAAGGAACAAGGCAGTGGTGTCAACAGGGCCAGAATTTCCCAGGAGAGATTTCAGTTCAAGTCTGGAAGAAGAGATGCATCCTTTGCATCCAAGGGTGCTGCCTTGGGCTCTCACATGCAAGCAGGAGCTGTGACTTTTTGTGTCACAAGGGTTAGCACCTGCTGTACCCGTACCTCAGGGTGGGCAGGCTGCAGGTGCAGACCATGCTGCCAGGTGGGAATTGTGGCAACACGGTCATTGGAGCACGGCAGCTGCCTGGGCATCTTTCCAACACCCCTGCCCTCTGTTCCCTTTACCCTCTCAGGAGGGCATGGGCATTGCTGGGGGTATCTGGGTCACCCTTGCTGAGTTGTTCATCTGTGTTTTCTCTGGTGGGCACATCCAGTAACAGCTGTGCTCTGTGCTGCAGGACCCACTCCCATGCTGTCTGCTTGGGCAACATGTGGGGAGCTCCTCTGTGTGCTATCACATGGAAGGTACCAGGACATGGTTTGCCTCTTGGCCTGCCAGGACAGGAGCCTGGGAGCCCCTCTGCTGTTTCCACAGCTCTCTCTCATCTTGGTACTGGGCAGGAGGGCTCTGTGCTGATGGTAAGGCAGATGGGCTGCTCCATTCTGAAATGTATTTTGTGTCATGTTTCTCCTGATCTGGCCTTGCACCACTACAGGAAACATAATTCCTGGTTTGCCCTCTGCTTCCACTCACCATGCAGAGCCTTCTCCCAGAGAGAGACCAGCTTGTGTGTCTTGTAGCCCGTCCTCCATGTGGCACTGAGCAGTGCTCTGCCTGATAGCCATGAATGTCCCTCTGGCAGCACAAGCTGGGAGAAGGCTCTCTGCCCCTTGCAGAGCCTGAGCTTGGCTGAGGTGTGCTGCTGCAGCAGGGGCTGCTCTGAGAAGAGCTAAGCAAAGCTTGTTTCCTGCAGGTAGTGAAGATGTCCAGCAGTGACCCTGAGTGCCCGCAGTTCCTCTTTGTGAAGGTGCTGGCAAGCCGAGGGCGGCTGGAGGCGGTGACCCAGCAGATGGGCTACCACCCACAGTACCTTGACAGCTTCCTCAAGACGCAGCACTACCTGATGCACATGGATGGCCCCCTGCCCTTTGACTGCCGGCACTACATCGCCATCATGGTGAGCCCTGCTGGGAGGTGCCAGAGGGAACACAGGGCTCTGCTCAGCCCTGTGAGACTCTCCTTAACCTCCAGCAGATAGCCTGCACCGTGGGCTTCTCATCAGGGGCCAAAATCATGGCCTCCTGGAGGCTGAGCGAGAGATGGGGGTGGGATGCCTGTCCTGCTGGGGCAGGCCTGGAGGCTGATGTGCTGCTCTTGCAGGCAGCAGCCCGGCACCAGTGCCGGTACCTGGTGAACCTGCACGTGCTGCAGTTCCTGCGGGCAGGAGGTGACCCCCAGTGGCTGCGCGGCCTCGAATTCATCCCCCCCAAACTCCGCAACCTCAACGAGATCAACAAGATCTTGGCACACCGGCCATGGCTCATCACCAAGGAGCACATTGAGGTACTGGAAAGGGCGATCAGCCAGGGACCAGGATGGCAGTGGGGACAGCAGTGTCCCCCGGGCTGCCAGCACCCTGCCTTCCTGCCTGTGTCACATCGCTGTGTGTCCATGTTCTGCAGAAGCTGCTGAAGATCAGCGAGTGGAGCTGGTCACTGGCGGAGCTGGTGCATGCCGTCGTCCTGCTGGCACACTGCCATGCACTTGCCAGCTTTGTCTTCGGCTGTGGCTGTGAGCAGGATGAGGGGCTGGGGGGCCGAGGCTCACTGAAGCCACTGTCACTTGGGAACCAGTGCTTCTGCGAGGCCACTGCTGGCAACAGCTACAGCCAGGAGCTGCTGCGCATCAACCGCAAGCGGGTGAGCCCCGGAGGGTGGGTCTGCAGGGGATGGGGGGATGCTGTTGAGACACTGCCCTCACCCCCAGGCCTGTGTCTGTGCAGTCCCTGGACTCCTGCATGGAGCTGGATTCCCTCCGGGAGCGCATCCAGAGGATCCATGTGGAGACTGAGGGCAGGGACGAGATGAGGCTGCTGCAGCAGGACCGAGAGGAAGGTGAGGGGCAGGGAGCAGAGGTGGGTGTACAGGGTGGGAGTTCATATGGCACACCTGGGTGTTGCTCCTCTATGCCTTACATTTTCCATGGTGTGTGGTTCGGAGGGGCTCATGGGATGCATGTGGGGCAGAGCAAGAGCTGGTTTTCAGTGCCTGATGTGGCTGGGAACAGGGCAGCTGAGCACTGCTCTGACCTGTTTGCAGGGCTCTCCCCTCTTGCAGATACTGATGGGGAAGTCACTGGTGCCACCAACCTTGCATGCTACATGCAGGACCCTGACTTTGGATACCAAGACTTTGCCCGGCGCGATGAGGATCAGACGCAGGTATTCAGAGTCCAGGTAAGATCCCTGCTCCCTTCCCCTTCCCCTTCCCCTTCCCCTTCCCCTTCCCCTTCCCTTCCCCATTCCTCATGGAGCAGCAAACAGTGGCAGAGTTGTCCATGCAGACTGACCTTATACCCCACTAGGGTTGGGAAGAGGGAGGTGACTTCTGTCCCCAAGGGTTGATGGTTTTTTTCACGTGGCCCTCATGGAGGTATGGGTCAAAATCATTCAAAAGCTGCTTGATAAGTGATATGGTTTGGGCAGAGCCACCTCCAGAGCATATTCACTGAATTCTTCTGCTTCCCAAGGTCTCCAGCCCTTTTTTTCCTGGGAACATGCTCCAAGCTCCTTTTTGCAATTGCAAAATTCTCTTGCTATGCTCAACAGGATTACTCCTGGGAAGACCATGGCTTTTCACTGGTCAACCGGCTCTACTCTGACATTGGGCATCTCCTGGATGAGAAGTTTAGGATGGTGGATGGTCTGCAAAGCAGTGCCATGGCCAAGCGGCAGGGCTGTGAACCCTCTGTTTTCAAGCGGGGCATCTGGAACTACATCCACTGCATGTTTGGCATTAGGTAGGGAAACAACCTCACAGTCCAGGGGAGAGAACTCAGCTGACCCAGGTGGGAGGAGGGTAGGGCACTCAGTCTGTCATGCACATGAGCATGGAGAAGGGAGAGAGGTGAATCACCTGCCTGGATGTTGAGACAGGCAGGGAAGAGATACTGAACTGCTCTGGCCAGGGCAGGGGGCTTTGGGGACAAGGTTTCAGTACCTGGTGGCTGATGCTATGTGCCCCCCTGCCCTGTGGCTGTGCCATGCCCCAGGCAGACCACAGGCAAGGTGCTGGCCGTGACTCGCCCCTGTGCTCCCCACAGGTACGATGATTATGACTATGCAGAAGTGAATCAGCTCCTGGAGCGAATACTTAAAGTTTACATTAAAACTGTAACCTGCTACCCAGAGAAGACAAACTCAGAAATGTTTGACAGGTTCTGGAAGCAGTTCAAGCACAGTGAAAAGGTGGGATAGCTGGCCCCTGGCTCTGGCTGTGGTGGTGCTGGGAGTGGGCAGGGGCTGCACGCTGGGATGCTTTGGGGGGTGCATGGGAGATGTTTGAGCCACCAAACCAGTCTGAGACAGGTGGGGAGAAAAGAAAACTGTCTGTTTGCGAGGAGTTTGGCTTAGTGTGGCATGGGGCTGCCCACTGTGATGAGACCAGGGGCATCAGCAGCACAGGCAGCTCCAGCAAGGTCATTACCCCAGTGGTGAGCGTTTCCTGGTGAGCCCTCCGTCAAGCTGTAACTCAGGAGCGGCTGCTGTGGGTGTCAGGGACTGTGCTGCTGCCAGCCTGGAATGCTGCTGCCAAGTATGCAGGGGACTCCCTGGCACGAAGCTCTGGGAAGCAGCCACAGCCTACAGGACTGGGAGGAGGGGAAAAGGGGAGCTGCCTGAGCTGGAAAAATTGATGGCATTTTGATGACAAAAGACTTGCCCAGGTGGGCAGTTGCTTGCACTGCTGAGCACTTGCACACTGAGCACAGCCTGTCTTGCTGTTCCCCCAGGTCCACGTGAACCTGCTGATCCTGGAAGCCCGGATGCAGGCAGAGCTGCTGTACGCGCTGCAGGCCATCACCCAGTACATGATCTCCTAGAGGGTGGGAGCTGCGCTGCAGCAGGGCGGGGCAGCCTCCTGTCTCCCTGAACTCATGTGGGACCCGTCACGCTGGGACCGACGGCGAGGGATTTCTTCATTTAGTTTACTTGACTGTATTGTTCCTTTTTGTTGGTTCCCCCCGCCTTGTGGGGGTCACTGAGTGGCCCTGTTACGTGCAATTACCAAACTGTGAGGCAAATCCGTGCTGCTGAGATGCTGGAGACTTGAACGTGTCCAAGGAGGACTGCCAAAAACATGGGGGAGAGGGAAGTGGGAGGGGATTAGAGGGATGCTCCTTGCCTGGGTGCTGTGGGAGCCTCAGTGGCACAGGGAGGGCAGAAAGGAGAACTGGCCTCCTTCCCTGTGCTGCAGGGGCTGCTCTGCTTGCAAAGCCACCTTTGGGCACCTGTCATCGGGGTGGTGTCTCTCACTTGGGAACAGTGCGGGCAGTGTGTGGGAGTGTTGCAATGTTCTGAGTTGCAGGGTTAGGTAGCAAGAAGCGCTGGCTCATAGCAGGGGCCCTTCCCCAGGACAGCAAGGGGATGCACTTGTTGCCTGTGTGTTATGTCCTTTAGGTCTGTGTGCCAAACCCTTCTGGGATGGACAAGAGATGACCCAGCAAACTCCAAACTGTGAAGCTCTTGCTGGCAGAGCATCCTTGTGCTTTGCTTTCTCCGACAGTTGGAGGAGAAGGTCTTTGACAGTGTTCAGGCACTTGAGGTTTCTGCTGGGGACTGGCAGTCCTAAGCCCCTCCTCTGCTTGCCATAAGCAGAGAGGCAGGAGAAACAAGGGAGGCTTATTAATGTGTTTGAGTTAATGTGATTTGTATCTTCTTACCACCATGAAAGGCCTGAGGTCCTGTGCCCTGTCACTTGCTTAACAGCATGGTGGAGGAGCCTGTGGTCAGCACAGGTAAGCTACAGGAAGCTTCTTCTTGAATGTGGGTTGGGGGGCACTCCTGGGACTGCCCATTTGAACAGAGGCAGCCTGTCCACCAGCCTTGCCCTCTGCCTGGGGGCATACACCACCATTCCCCCATCTCCCTGGGCTGCTCCCTGCCTGTGCCACAACCCCTGGCTGGAGAGGTACAAGGGCACCAGTGCAGGCTCCAGAGAGCAGCCACAAAAGGGGAATGAAGCCACCTGTTGTAAGTGGGAGCCTGAAGCAAGGGCAGCTGTCGAGTCAGCCAGTGCACGCTGCTTCAGTCGACCTGTTTACTGCGTAAATATACGGGGAGAAAACCTTGTGTATGGAAGCTACAGAAAAAGCCTATTTTTGCTATAAATATATTATGTTTGACATGGATGTGTGCTTTATTTCTGACAGATGTTGGGAAGTAGATCCAAACTTGCATGGTTGCTGTGAAGGCAGGACAGCAATGCCTGGCTCACCACAGCCCTGAGATGGCCCAAGTGCCAGGAAACCAAACATCATGTACTGACAGCTCTGGTTCATGGCCAGCAGCTGGTCACTGAGGCTACACCTATCCTGTTCAGCTCAGCTATGTCCTCTTGCCATGCTCAGATAAGCAACTGCTGCAGCATTGTGTGTTTGATAGGAAAAGAGGGAAGTTTTTCAAGGGGCTGTGGTGTTCCAGCAAGGAGGAATGGCATATGTCAAAGGAAGGAGCAGGCTCATACCTTGTCACAGGTGGCCAAGGTGTGGGTGCTGCTTCTGCAGCTGAAGAAGTATGTTGCTCACACTCCAAGCAGTTGCTTAGTGAGCAAGGCCAGGAACCAAGACCAGCTTTTTCCTGATCCACACTGCTGGTGCTTTCCGTCTGCTGGGACTAGGCCAGCCTGTACTGGGCCAAGCTGGTGCCTGGGCAGTAAAATCCCAGGACAGCTGGTGCTGGGTAGTACCAGTTGAGTCAGTACTGGTGCTGGAACAGTGACACCAGTGCAAGGATGACTGGTGCTGGGACAGCTGCCACCAGGCTTGGCTAGACAGTGCTGGGACTGACTGCTGTACTATCACTTAGCCCCAGTGAGGGCTGGGCAGGGATGAGGGTGTATTGCTCGCTGTCAGGGGTAGCATTGGTTAACCATAACAGCCTAGCTGCCTGCCAGCCAGTTTGCCAGTCTCCCTGCTGTCCCTGAACAGCAGCTCTATCCCCTGCAGGGCTGGGATGAACCACAGCAGCCAGTTCCCCACAGGGCTCACTCCTCCTGAAGCTGGCAGTGCACATGCAGTGCTGGGCAGCCTGGGCTGGCTCCCAGCCTGCTGCCAGAGGCAGCATCCTCACCTCCCACCACCACCCAGTGCTGGCCAGGAAAGGGACAAGGCAGTGACAGCATGACTCTGGCTGGGTGTGAGGGGCTGCCTGTCCCAGGTGATGTGAGGCTGGCTCCCTTTTACATCATCTCTACACCTGCACTAAGGGCTGGGGCAGCTGCCACACACTCCAGCTCACAGCCAAATACCAGCCACAGCAGTAAGATGAAGGGCTCCATGCTCTCTCAACTCTAACCAGAAACAAGCAGAGCTGCAGGAGAGACTGCAGGCAGTCACACACAGCATGCCACAAGTCTGGCAATTTCAGCACTGGCGTCCCTGTCCTGGTGGCCCCTGCATCCTTCATGTGCTTGGGCCAGGATATTCCTCCCTATTGCTCTGTGGCTGGAAGAACTGCCAGTCCAGACTGCCTCACCTCTTCAGGAACCTTCCAGGATATCCTGCACATGGGAGCTGGGATGCTGTGACTGTACTGGAGATTACCGAGGGGAGGATGTAGGCACATGCCCAAAGCAGTAACTGAGTTTCCTGCAAAGCCTGTAGAAGTGCTGGCAGCTGCAGCCAGGATTGGTTTTGTAACAGCTGAGCCATTCCCAAGCTGCATGGTGGGAGGAATGGTGTGTCCTAGCCCACAGACAACACCAAGTCACACTGCAGCAATGGTACTGCCACAGCTCCTACAACCCATCCCAAGTCAGGCCTCCGGCTGCTGCTCTAACCCCAGCCATGAAGGGGAAATAACACTACACGAGCTGAGGACAGCTCAGGAGAAGGCACCATCTCCGTGCCTCAGCCCCTCTTCCTCACACACCAGCTCCACCACAAAGAACACATGCCATAGGGCAGCAGCCTCCCTGCTGTGCTTCCACACGTGGGCCCCATCACTGGTGGCACACAGGTATTCATCAACCAGCAGGGGCTGGAGGCAAAGCAGGACTCTGGCCAGAAACCCAGCTGAGCAGTAAAGCTGTTTTTGCACTGGCTTCATGTACTGCTGTTCTGCAGGCAACTATCCATAGGCCAAAATACTTACAGTGACAAGCTGGGAGAGCTAGGAGGTCTCCAAGACTGCAAGAAAGGTGCAAGCACAATGCATTGAACCCACAGGACACAGCAGGACTCTTGGTGACTACTGAAGATAGTGCCACACTCATCAAAAACAAACCCTGAGCCAAGGCATGCAGGTCCCATTTTGTTCTCCTTGGCAATGGTTAAATGGCACAAACCAATGCTCAGAGGTATAAGAAGTGCTAATGGCTACTGGGCAAATGCATGGTCCCCTGCTGTATGGCTAGTTTTGAACACATCCACTTTGATCCAATCAGCTGCAAAATCTTCAACATTTTGTGTCTCAAACAGCACCCATCATTATATACCTGCAAGAAGCACCCAAAGAACAGACGAGGGGCAGACTGTCCCCCTAAGGATCTCCTCCTAATTCCCCGTTTTTGTAAACTGGGTTAAATCTTGAAGCAGGACCCCTAAGAGCCCCTTAGAGTTATTTAGTTACTTGCATTTACTATAGTGAAGAATAGAATTCAAAAATAATATACTGAGTATCCAAGGCTTTGAACAAAAATTTTCTGGCTGTACACATATTGTACACTATTTCACAAATGAATCTTTACCCTCAGCAGTGTTAGAGCATCCCCAACTTCTCCTCTATGTGTTTAACTTGGCCAGTAGAATCCATGATCTGCACTCCTCCCTTGTTTCTCTCTCATCTCCTTATCTGCCACCACTGCTGCTGACAAATAAAGATAGTAGAATGTAGCTATACAAAACAAGAGTCACCTTAAAACAACTCTAGACTAGTCCTACAGGACTTAAAACTCCCCAGGGTCAGTTTTAGGGCTGGCACCCCATGGATCCTCCTGCACTGCCAGCAAGCTGTAACAAGGGGCTCTACAGACTGCAGAGCACACCAGAGACTTTGTGGGTGGCCTCACCACAACCCTTCTGCCTCTGGCCAACTAAGGGGCATTCCACTGACGGAGGGGGGTCCTAACAGGTGAGAATGGCAGAGGAAAGAAGACAAGGGCAAGGAAAAATAGATGACCCTTGCCATGAGAACAGAACAAACTGGATGAGACACAGAGCAGAGGATTACAGGTTTTTATTTTTCAAACATTCCCCCCTAGTCTAGTACATTCTACAGTCTTGCTAGCACAGATGGTAACAAAGCCTGTAATAGTTCAGAAGTTACACTGCTACAGAGAGCAAACAAAAGCAGAGGTTTATTTTCTAGAAAAAAAATTGTGAGAAATGGGTGGAAGAGTGCATAGGGGATGTGGCAGAAACTATGTCAGGTAGTGGTGCCTGCCCTGCGTGCAGCAGACATCTGTGCTAGCAATGCAGAAACCTTTCCTAGGATTGCACCAGGTGAAGACTCCACTGTGCTGGAAGCACCATTTCTCAGAACCCCCACTGTGATATGAAGGCAGCTCCTTTCAGGAGAAGTAACTTATCTTCTAGGTAGCCAAACCTCCCAAGACACCCTGGGGAACCCCACACCACTGCCCTTCTGAAAAGCAAAGAGGGCTCTGATTTTGTGTACCAGAACATCCCCTTCTACCACACACCATAACACTGCCTCAGCAAAGAACCATAAATGGAACACTGTCAGCTCTTACACCTTCAGCTTCTGCTGCCTCTTCTCCCTGCTTTACATCACAGTATTAGCAGTGATTTTGATTCCTCAGCTACTGCTTTCCATCAGCTACAGACACGTCAAGGTGCAGGGAAAGACATGCAGGTTAGTGAAGAGAGGAGATCCCTTTCCTGAAGGTCAGGCAGGTGTGGTGATGGGTTAGCACATGCTCCAAGCTTTCACACAGACAGATCTTTCAGGCTTCAGAAGTCACCTCTTGCTTGCTTTCCCCCACATTAATTAGAGCATGTTTTTCATTAGACATGCAACTGAGGCAATCCCTAAGCTATTCCCTGTTCATGCTCATGTCCCAAAGTTGATTGATCTGCTTTTTTTTATTTTTAAATAATGGATCCAAACTTTCACATTTTGGTGACAGTCCAGGACACAAGTCCCAAGGCACTCCTACCCATGGCACCAGACACAGGTTACTCAATCCTGGAGCAAGGCTAGCCCTGAAGCATTTTAATGTGGCTATAAATAAGCAACTAAGTAAGAAAATTAACAAATTATCATCTACATAAAAACTTTCTAGGCATTTCCTTTGGAAAAGCTGATTAGTGCTACTTGCTTCTATTATGACTCTTGTTTATTAATACACCCAGGCTCTGGAATGCTTCATTCTTCTCATCAGGATGATCTGACTGCTGTTTTTAAAGCAGAACAGGATAGGGATGACATGTTTTTAGACACACTAGCAAGGAAAATTAAGGGCTCCCAGAAGCTTCCAATTTTCCAAGCTCTCACATAAAGCTGGAAGTACATGCTTGGAAGTAAAATATGCTATAAAGAAAGTTCAAGCAATTTGCTAAACCCAAGTGTAAATAAAAGCAACAAGTCTGCCTCCTACTAAGCTCCATGGGCCTTGTTACCTGAATCTTTTGTGGCCATGAGCTGCACAGTGTCTTCAATGCTGTGTAAGATGGCATTTGATCCTTTGAAGATGGAGAAACTTGTTGCCTGAGCTCAGTGAGAACAAGGAATACAACATAAAGTATTGCTTCATGCCAAGAGTCCCCTGCCCACTCCCCCCAGGCACTTATCCAGGAGCATCACTCCCCATGTCACTGGCCCCTTCCCTTCTTACTCCACTCACAGCTGCTCTCAAACTCCAAGTCCAAACCTTCATTAGAGCAAAAATTAGCCCAAAGTATGGGGCCTGTGGTGCTAATGCAGCATGAAGAGCCACCAAGGCATGATCTGGGCTCCAGCAGCAGCAAGTAGCAAATGCTTTGGGCAAGACTATGGGACAAGTATTGAGCAGCACCCTGCAAGGTACAGCCTTTCTGCAAACAGCAGTTTAGGAACTTTAGAGTCTCCTGTGTCCTATGAGGAAGTATCCCAGGCTAAAAAAGCTCAAGGTTTATGAAAATGAAGTGTCTGTAGAACTCCCAGCTTCTCTGCATCCCTGCCCTCTGTGACCACAATACAAGTTATCCTGCTAAACATACAAAGAAGACTATAAGTTGCTTGCTTGAGCCTGCAACATTACATTCATGGTTTATTGAGTACTCTACAAGTCTTCTGAACACCATTCTCAGCACTTGTGCACTCTCAAGCTTCTTCAGCCACTGACAGCACCTGCTGTGTTTAGGAGACACAAAGCACCTGTACAGACTGCTGCAAAGCAGAAATGTCACTGCCAGGAACCTGGTACAGCAGGACTCCAGACACAGGTGCACCTATCTCCAATGCTGTCTCTAGAAGTATGGCCCAGAAACATGGGAAAAAAACAGGTATGCACTCTATTCCCTACTCAAAGGACAGAGTCTTTTCTGAACTCACACTGTAGAGCACTAACCATGATGAGCCTTGGTGTTGCACCTCCTTCAGCAAGATCAGGTCAAGGACATAAACCAGCTGAGATTATGTCAGATCTCCCTGGGGTGCTACCTGAGTGTTCAGGGCCAGGCTCTCTGCAGACAGAGATCAGGCCAGCTCCAGCGTGCTGTCACAGTTAAGGGACACTTTGTAATAGCCTGAAGACAGCGCCTCTTTCCCACAGACCAACCCAGCCAGAAACAGCTCACCATGGATTTCTGGTCTGAAGCACTGTTTACTGTCTTTTCTATTGCTTTGGGTTCTGTTTTCATGGGAAGTAAGCCAGAGACTCACATTTAACAAGACCACACATACTGGTGTCCTATCCTTTGATACATGGCTGTGAAGCACTGGCAGCCATTCAACTTGCTCTGTACATCATTGGATCAAGTTCCCTTCAGGACCCAAGCTAAGAAGGTAGCATATTATGTGCCAAATAACATAAATCTCTCCAGGCTGCTCACTGCAGCTCAGAATTGCTGATTCTTATGTGTGGCACATGCCATCAGGCGCTGTGAAAGTTTATCTATCCACTTGTGTAATGAAATAACTCCAGTGAGAATGTTCATCCATGAAAAGTGTGCAAACCCTGGGATCCCAGCTTAGGAGCTGCCTTTTTGTTTATTTGTTACAATGAGGTGTGGCCAGACATGCAGATTGTGGGTAAATTTGAAACATCACTGGGAGGTCTGCCATGAAGGCAGCCTTCAAAACAAAGGTTATCAAACTATTCAAAGGCTTTGATGGCATAGCATGCTGTAGATAAGACTTTTGAAGACTCCTTGTTGGAGGCAACCAGGCAATCACTCCTGTTCCAATCTCCACTCAAATGAAAATGAAAACAGAGCAGACAAGCTGGTAAAACAGTGTGGCTCATTGCACTGCATGATACAAACTTTCCGAACTGAAGCCACCTTCAAAAAGGACTGGAGAGTCTTTCTGCCAGACCAAGCCTACCAGAACACCATGAAAGCACCATGTCTCCCACAGATCCTGCCTCTGCAAACACCAAAACAGCGTCAGCAACATGCCACTAATGCTCTGAATTTATCTTTTAACCCCTAATTTCTGTCCTGCAAGAATACAGAGACCGAGCAGGATCCCAGGTGGACCCCTGAAGGTGAGATTACAGGCTTCAAGTTCCCCAGCAGTAGCAGAAGCTTCAGCAAGAAAACAAAAACCCTCAGAAACCAAAGTGAGCTACCAAATACAACTGATCATGCCCTCCATAAGGGCTACACAGAGTGTCAGCAGACCTAATATGATCCAGTCCACACCATCTCCTTAGCAGACTAGGGAATCTGTCCTGTGGATCAGCTGCAGGCCAGCTACTTAGGGGATTAGCTGAGAACGAGCACTGTTAATGATTAGCATTCCCTCCATTGTGCTCTTGGCTTGGCAGGAATGCCCAGCCTGAGCAGCTGTGGCTGAATGCCCTGCCAGGCAGCTTCCCTCCTCCTCTTCTGGGGAGAGCAGCCATTCCCCAGTTATGCTGTGGTGCCCTTCCCACTCTTCCAACAGCATTTTCAGCTTCTTGGCCCAAAATCCCTTAGGCCTGCCCCCTCCCATACTGTAGTGTTATCTGGTATGAAGGGGACAGATGCAGCAATTGTGTTTTGTTTCTTTTTATCCAATAATCTCGTTTTTCAATTAAAATATATAATATATATTTAAAAAGGTTTAGAAAAGCTTCTATGTAATTTGCACCTACTTTTACATATAGATTACAATAATGTACAACTCTTCCCCACAATGGTTTGAAACCACGGGGACCTGCCAATTCCTTCCCCTCAATCATATACATCATCAAACATCAAATGTGTTTGTTCCTAATACAGCTCTGCAAAAGAGTCTGTCACTGTTGCCTTCTCAGACGGAGAGATGCGTAATAGGGATACACATTACATTGGCTTTATATTCACTGTAGAAAGTTCCCAGATTAGTAAAAAAATATTTCATCTATAGAAAATGCCCTTCTGAAAAGCAACCAGGGCTCTGTTAAGGCCACACCCAGGCTTTCCATTTTGCTGCTGTAGCAAGACAGATCAAAAACAAACCCAGAACAATGTTTTTATGTCCCAGAAAGCAGCTACTAGCACCTGTGCTTATTTTACAGCAGCCTGGTGTATCAGGAAAGTGCTGAGAACAGCATAGGGACTTCTCAAAACATGCTTCTGATTCAATGGGGCTCAGTTGGCACAGTGAAAAACTCAGTGTCCTCCTGTTCCATGCAGGGGTACAACCGGAAGCCTTCTATACCACGACAACCACCCTTCCCTGCAGAATGATGATGGATGCTCCAGTGATGGGCACACTGAAACCAATCCCTGAAACAGCACACCCTTCTCCCACAGGGCTTCTACCAACAAGCTCTCACCAATTCCTCTGTGAGTCTGTGGGATACCAAGTGCACATCTGGTGGCTTAATCAGAAAGTCCAACTACTTTGCCCCATGAGGCAAGCCAAGCGAGAGCACAGCCAGCCCTCCTCCAGTCCGAGGCACTGGGAGACTTTCTGCCATAGCAGAGAGAGGACAGCCAGTGAGAGATTCCTCCAGCAAACCCAACTCATCACACAGGAAAACACTATTGCCTGGCACAGAGTCTTCTGGCCGAGGTTTTTACCGGGGCTCATCTTTGGACATGGGTTTCTCCAGATGGTCCAAGGCAGGGTCAGGTTTGTAGGAAGAGCCATGGCACATAACAGGATCACTATTTTTAAACTCTTCCTGTTGCAGCCAGATGCAGGTTGCCCCTTCTTCCCAGATGGGCAGCCCCTTCTGCCCAAGGCATGATGTGCAGGGAAACTGAATCCAACATGCTCCATTCTCTTCTCTGCTGGGGTGGGAAGTGAAGTCAGAACCCAATGTTCAAAACCTGAAGGACACTAGAAGAAAAACAAAGAAAAGTAAGAGTGACTGGTTAGAGCTCCACTTTAGTGGGAATCCTGGATGCATAGATAAAGAGTTAATTACTACCAATCTGCTAGAACAAACAGACCACAAAAGACCTTGATCAACAGAGAGTCAAGTGGAGGATGCAATTGCTCAGCTCCAAGCTTCAAAGTATGACTGAGACAGAAAAGTCAACAGTAAGTATTCCTCCTGTAGCTGACAGCACCAACAAGGCTCTGCAAGATAAGAAAGTTTAAAGGAGGACTTGGATAACACCAGAGGCATTGCAGGAAAGCAGCAAGGAAGACAAAAATTATTCTTCACCTTAAACAACCACAAGTATCTATTGGTAGGGAAAAGACTGAAAAATATAACTTTAAAGATCACACACAAACTGTTTATGCTCACCACTTAAAGAAATCCTGTCACTATCTTCCAAATAATTAAACATTTTTAGATATCTCAATCCCCCAAAAGTCTGAAGATCTCTTCTCAGGTCTTCTGCCTCACCTCAATAAAGCTGTAACAACTCATTCAAACAAACCTTGGAATAAGTCTAAGCAGACTTAGAGCACTGACATAAAACCACCACTGTAGATTTATGATCCACTTTGGAAGGCAAAGCAGCGAGATAAATGTAGGGCATCCCATCAGCTGCATTCAGTAACAATGAACATGAAATAAACCTGTGAAAAGGAAAAAAAAAACCTACAAGAGGGAATCAGCCCCGAACAAGAAAAGTCAGTAAGATAGAAGCCAGAGCAATGGGCTGCTTTGGGAAATTGCAAGTTTATGAGGGTTTTATTAATTTATGTTCTTGTCAGACAAAAATCCAGGGTTTGGAGCAAAGGGAATATGATAGAGCACGAAAAGCATGAATCCAGACCAAACTGGGCAAGGGATAAGGAGTTATCCAGACTCTGAAGCTATAGGGAGTCTAAGTGAAGAACTAACAATAATTAATTAATATCCACCAAAAGAGTAGATGGATTTTACAGTCATCAAGGAGACCAAAACTATAGCACTTTACAAAAAAGGCAGTTCTAGTTCTATGCTGACTGTCTTCCTCTGTGGCTAATAGCTCAGTTTGTGGGTGTTGCATCACTGCTGGGCAGAGACAAAGTTTCAATGTTTGATCTCTAATCTCCATGCAAAGAAACACAGGCAGGGTTCAAACAGACTCCTGGTGAAGCTGTGGACAAGCTCTTTGGCATTTAACTTGCAAGAAGAGGATAAAATCATGGGAGCTTTGAGCACCAAGGGTAACACCAACTAGCTCATATCTTCCTAAGTGCTGCAGATTAGACTAAGTAGTCTTTCCTTAAGATATCCTCTTGTCTACAAAGAGAAATATTTCCCCAGTTTACTTTCATTCTGGCTGCTCAAATCAGAATGTGATCACTGTGTTTAACTGATAAAGAGTTTCTGCTCAGCATTATACCCATAACTGACCCAGAAAGCCATGAGTTAAGCTCACAGGAACTACTCAGAACAACTTTATGTTAGTGATCACTTAACAATAGTTTTTGCCAATGTGAATTCAATACAGAGAAAAACATAGTAATAGAAAGGATATGAAAGGAAAAATGCCTGCCACACCAGTGCAATATACAGCTTTCCCTGAACAGCTATTTCCAAACAGAGATCCTAGGAACTCACTGCAGTAAGGGAGAACTGACAGTCTTGACCTCCTCACAGACACTCATGTCTGCAGCTCACTTGGTTTTGTAACTTGTTAATTTGAGAAAACATTCTGCCTTCTTTTCCCAGAAACACTCCTATTTCTCTCTACATGTGCCCTGCTCCCCCCTTTGCTAGAAACCCAATCCACCTCTCTGTCTGGGCAGCCTTTTTGCACAATACTTGTTCTCCTTTGGGGAAAAAGCTCTCCCTCATCCCACTCCATGGACTCCAGCATACAGGAAAAACAGAAAAGCTTTGCAAAACTCGGTAAAGGTAAACATGATCTAAGGGCACAATAAAAGGCTTGAAGCAAAGCACACCGACAGGGTGTGGCCTCTCCTCCTGGGGCAGAACTGCTGTGACCAGAACACGGAGAGACACGTGGGAGCTACGCTTTCTGCTCAAATACAATAGTGGTTCAGAACTTGTTCCAGATCTCACTCCTTCATGTCCAGCACATTTCCCAGAAAATACCTCAACTTCAGATGTGGAACAAAGAAAATCCAATACCTCCTCTGTTTTATTTAAGCAAGTCACACAGAATATAATATAGAACAAGAACATAACCATGCTTTTAAGAGCTCCTGTTCTCCCTCTTAAGCACTTGATTATATCCACATCTACAACAGTACTAGACCCTACCCTTTGATAAATAAGTCCTCAGCTTCTCTGCTTTACATGCTTAAAAAATAACCTATACCTGGTATGCTGTAAAAAGAGGTCTTGTCTAACTGGCCCAGGAGAGCAGGACAGGTCACATATGGTTTTGAAAATACTTCTGTGAAAAATATTTCATCCCTGAAAAGTCCACAAATATAATGGCCTGCCCTAGCATGGCAAAAAACAAAAAAAGCAAACCCTAACAAACAAACAAAAAACCCACAACACAAAAGCTCAGAACAATATCCAGTGGAAACACTGCTCAAAAAGCCACAGCCTCTGTCACTAACTTGCAAACACTCCTAAAGCAGAAGGATACCATGGTTTTGTCAACCAGATTTGTCCTTGAAATCAAAATTGAGTTTCTGTATTTCACCTGGAGATATTCAATTTAAGACAGTAATTCAGCAAATGCACAGTTAACACATCACTATAAAAAGCCTCATAAGGAAACAGAAAAGTTTGACTGATCCTCCTTTCCCTACAATAAAGAGACCTGTTGGGTACAAACAGAAGAATGCTACCAAGAAATGACATCCTAAGCAGTGGGATGTGACTCGGAATAAGAGGGAGTTGAACTGTGTTTAAAACCTAAATATATAGTGATGCATCAATATGTTCACACAGTTTAAGTAACACCAGCATTTTGCTCTGTCTAGACCCAAGACACTTGTAGAGAATAGCTGCAATGACAGAGGTCACCTGGTCCAAACCACCTCCAAGTTACTCAGATGCCTAGGAAAGAGTATTAAGGTCAAGTAGATGATAACTTCTGTCCCCATGGTTTTGAAGGTCAAGGGGTTCCCACTATTGAAGCAGTATTTGCAGTTTGCCATTACTTCTGCCTGCTCAGCTGGACAGTATTAGCAGCTGATTTTGCAACACTAACAAAATACCATATCTGCCTCCTAAAAAGGAAATATTCTTGGCAAGGCTTCCACTTTCCAACCAATAATCAGCCTCTGCTCCTGTCTGTCCACTTTCCATCAGCTAACTGAGTTCCAAGCGTGAAGCAGGCCTTCAGCCACAGTTCTCTAATTCTTCTACTGCTCTGGTTTAAGTGTTTCAAATAAGGGTGTCAGAGCCTCAAAAAAATAAGATATTTTAAAGTCTTGCTCTCATATACACTATTTGCCAAACTGAATCTATTTGTAAAAATATGATGAATTGCTGAAGAGGTAGCTTTGCTGTGCTTGGGATAACACTAACACATCCTTCTTCCTTCCACCTCCATCCACACTGCAGACTCCTGCTTCCTATTCTAATAATGGGAAGCAATTCAGCAGTTAATGCTGGTGAGCCAGCTTATGTGACTTTACAGACACTATCCCAGGTAAAGGCAAGGGCCAAGGGTGTGATTAGAGTGACTGTGACCTGGTACACACACCAAAGCAGACAGTCATGATATGGACATGCTTTGCTACTACACATAGAGAATTCTGCAGGGATAATAATAACTTGGATAGAAACAGAGTATGTGCTTGGCTCAGTTCAACCATTCTGTACATATTGGTGGATGTCTTTATATATGGAATCAACACATGCTCTCATGTCAACTGTAGAGCTGTAGGCACTCCCTGATGTCCTTTAATGGAGTCATCTTGGGTGACAGGAGACAACAGGAGTTTCATACAGGATGCTGTTCTATTTCATAAAGGAGCTGACTACTTGGTAAGATTGATTTATCTACCTTTAAACAGCTTTTTCTCCTCTGAAAAAGGACCATGACTCTTCCAAAAGCTTTTTACTAAGCTTTCAAAGAGGTTCCTTTAACTGCTGCAGTGCTGGGCACAGGAACCATCCTAGACAGGGCTGTTTCCACAATTGAGCTGCAGCATTTATACAACTACACCTACCTTTTTGTGCTCCTGAAGTTAACTTGGTACCCAGGTATGGTTGGAGGCCTGTGAGGTGCTGGGATAGCTGGGAGTAGGCAGAATAGGTTCAAAATTAAAGTCCAGTCCTCCATCCATGAGTTCACTGTTGATTATGTAATCCATATCACATTCAAGGTTCTCCATGTACATGTCAATATCCAGGTCAGTGGGCAGCCTGTCCTGGTTCAATCCCAAGGGTGCAGGGCTGGCAGATGAAAGGAGCACTGGACTACCCAGCTGGACTGACTGGGCAGTTGTTGCAGAAACTGGAGCCTTCAAACTGGTGCTGCTGGCAGTGTTTTGAGGAGATGTCACTATGGGAAGCGCTGATGGCAAAACACTGGCACCGACTGGTTCTGCCTGCTGCTCTGCAGGCTTTCCTCGTGGATTGCCTGAGCTCATCTTACTCTGGGCAGCTTGTCCACCCAGAAGCAGAAGAGTTCGGCTGCTCATCCTGTTACCAGTCTGTGGGAGAACTGGATCCACCTGAGTCATCATGACATCCCTTGGAGGCGGAGAGCTGGGTGTCAGAAGAGCTTCCAAGGTCTGAGGGGCAGAAAAATGGCTGACAGAACTTTGCAGTGAAATATCAACAGGGTTAAACAGCGAGTTGCCAAAAGTCTGACCAGCTGCATTTGAGCTCTGCAAGGAAAAGCTGGAATCTCTCTGGATCTGACCACTCGAGGCAGATTGCTGGGTAGATAGCACTGATGAGCTGGGAGACATCAAATTTAACCCATCGAGGAGCTCAAGCTCCTCAGTCACAGTTGGTGGAACATTGCTGGATGCACTGGAGTACACAAGAGAAGGAAGCAGCTCATCCTCGTGGAGGTCATCCTGCTCTGTCAGGATAGGAGAAAGCCTGGCACTAATGGTGCTTGCATTGGAGCTGGTTCGAGGCCGGAAGGTGTTCCACACATCAGAGTCCTCATTGCTTCTTGAGGATGGGCTCCCAGGCCACTTAGGAAATTGGGAGCCAGGACTGTCAGCAGAGGATTCTGGTGCAGACTGGAGAGGAGGCTTCTTCCTGGATGCTTTACCTCTGACTTTTGCAAGTTTACTGCTGTTGTCCATGGAGGCAGCTCTTCTCCTTGGTGCTTTTCCACTTTTGCCACCCTCAGGATTGAGCATCCACCAAGAGCTCTTCCCTGTGGCTTCATTATGGACTTTAATAAACTTGCTGTGCAGGGACAGGTTATGTCGAATAGAGTTCTGAAAAAAAAAAGAAACAAAACCCACAAAATGTAAAGACCTGACAGATGACACACCTCCCACCTAGAAACCTCACAAGCTTAAACACATTCAGACAGTATCCAGAGAAGAAAGTTATAACAAAAAGCTATCCATAAAAACCTGCTATTTCTGTCTGAACATGCTTTGCAGCACTAGCAAGCAGTGCCATGTTTCACTGCAATATCAAGGCTGAAGCTACCATGACAACTAGCAGCTTTCAGCTAGCAAAATACTAACACGAAAAGAACTTTAAAGAGCATACAGAATTTGCAAAAAATTAGGCATAACACAGAGCAAGGAAACAACTTCTCAAATACAACCTGCAATTTCAACATGAGCCTACCTGAATTTGAGCTATTGCTGTTCCTACCCTTTTGCCAATCTCTCTACCCACCATAAGCCTGGCTAATTTTTTAAATGTTTATATGGCCAGTTTTCAGTCAGGTTCAACCAGAGCATAACAGTGAATCCAACAGACTGGGTGAAGAGAAATGGCAAAACACTTCTATTCAGTGCACCCATTAACATCTCCACCCCAAAACTGGAGAAATGGGAGAGAAACCTTAAGGAACAAACAGTCCTAAAATCCTGGAGACTGCCAGGCTCCCTCTGCAAGGAGTGTGCTTTCCTTGGTGCATGTTCCTGACAGAATAAGATGTTCAGTGGATACTGCACTCCCACACAGTACGTGCCAGTTTTAGCCTCTCCCATCTTTCTGCTGGGTAAGACACATTCCTTGCCTCTCCAAGCTCCCTCCTTTTAGTTTAGCTTTGCTGAAAACTGGAAGCTAACATGTCTGTACACCATCATCAAACTTAATTTCCATCCTGCAACTGATAAACTCCCCAGTATTTTAGAATCAGGAAGCAACAATCTCATTGTTTGAACAGATTCCCCATATACTCCCCTTGAGGCCTATGTATGTATTTGATATCTGCACTTAATTTGTTCAGATGGCCAAATTACAGATCATTAAAAGGTGCTGCATTGGGAACACAACAGGGGTCCAAGCACAACACCTTTTTCATATAAACTAAAAGTTATATAACAACCTTCAGCTTTCATGCATACACTCTTAATTCTGAACAAATTAACTGTGCTTTTATCATTTTTTCCACCAACTCTCAACACAGTTCTTTCCTGTCTGCTGCTTTCCCTCTCCCCACCCTTTTCCTCTCGGAAAAGTCCTCCCCATGCTAATTTTGGCCATCTCACCAAAAGTACTATCCTAGAAAAAAGTAGACACAGATAGATTAAACAATACAGGCAAAGTGGAAAGTTTTAATGGAGATTGAAGGAGATCTGAGAATCATCCTGGCTTAGCTTTCATTTTAACCTTTGGCTGTTGAGGATTTGAGAACACTGGCTGCTTGCTGCAACTGGTATCAAAGAATATACATGTTCTTAATTGGAGAGTGACTGCAGAACCAGAGTCTGATGGAACATGTGTCAGTCAATGCTCTTGTACAGTTTTATTATTTGAGCTGTTCACAGTAACAGCTGTATAATACTCCTGCCTGCCATCTTCTCTAAACAAAGCTTTCCTTTCCTTCAAGTGTTGAAACAAGTAATTCAGACGGGTGCACAGTCTCCTTCAAGGCTGCTGCTTTCATTTCCAAAGAATCCCAACCCTCTTCCCAGGTAAATGTGCCTAACTTTGAATGTACACTGCTGCAGCAGCAAAAACCACTAAGTTGACACTTTCTTCATTTATTCTTCTGAAAGTAACCTGTGAACTCATGATGGCATCTTGGGTATCATAAGAGACAATTTGCATAACTCATTTTTGGCTGAAAAGCAGCTTGAAATAAGACATTTTGGAATAAGTATAGGATTCACATGAACACAATGAAGCCTGGTACCTTTTATGAAACAGTCTCAAAATGATTTTACATGTTACTGCTGAACTGACAAAATAGCTAAGCTATAGAAATAGATAATTGCTGTACCACTCCTTCCTTCCTCATCTTCAAACTCATCCTTCCATAAACACAAGCATCTGTGAACCCTATAAGCCCATTCAGAAAGCAAACCAAACTGAAAAGCAACCTTATCCTTCCTTGGAAACTACATTTCCTGCCTCTTTTATCTCTGTTTTTTGAACTACCTCACTGTGAGGGTCAAGCACCGAAAACTAAAGAAGAAAACAGACTGTGTAGTTGGAGGCAGAGGAAAAAAATATTTCTTTCAACAGGATTAACTGTTATCTAAACTGCAATGCCTACATTATCACTTTTGCACCTCTCCTGCTGACTGTGGGAGGCAGCTCAGCACTGCACCGCAGCCCTAGCTCACCTGCAGGACCCAGCTTGCCTGAAAAGCTGCAGGCTCAAGTGCCCCAAACTCCAACTGAATCCACACACCCATCAGCCTGGGTGCTGGGGGACAGCACCAGAATGCAGCTACTACAGAGATTCAATACACCTAATACACCTAAATCTCACTGACAAGGCCAGGGACAGATCAATTATGCTAAAATAATCACAGAACTGCAAGTCAGACCTGACAGAAAAGGAAATGACAGAGTTCAGTCACCCGGGCAACCCTGACATGTTTCCTTTCTGATGTTAAGCAACCCACACCAGAAACATACAGATGACATTAACTTTTTAGATGTTCAACTTCAGCAGTGTGGGAGGCTCCCAGCTGCCCTAAGCACCTGCAAAACAAAAGGTGTTGACTTTGCAACTCTTTGATCATAAAGCATGACCTGAAGGAAGAGGTGCAGGCACGAATCCTTCAAATCCTTAGGAACATCTTCAGCCACTAGATGGGGGAGGTTATTGTTATTTATTTAGGTATCTTATAGTGTACTTATGACTGCATGTTAAGCATTGCCATTAAAAAAATGCTAGCCCGTGTCTCTAAATCCATCACAGATCAAAGATGTTTCCTGCAAACCACATTCAGACAAAACCAGTCTGAAATTAAGGACAGATAGTACGCAAAAAAATCAAGTTTGGCTAGAGACATTTATTGTACACCAAAGGGTGGACCATTCCCCTGGTCATGTGTCTTCAAACTAGGATATATGGACTAGCCACAGAAGTGTGGATAGCTTATGCAAACTATTCCCTAAATCTTAGTTACCAGAACATTAATTCTTCTTTGATAAAATCTCCTAGCCACAGTTAAAGGACAGCAACACTTCTCACCATCAAACCAGGCCTGTCCCTATACCATCATTAATGCTGCTGTGGATCCTGCCCAGCAACAAACAGTGCTTTGGTCTCACATCAGGGAATTAGCCACAGGAGCTGGTAGCACAACCAAGCCATTCTCCTGCCCAGTCAGCCTCATGGGCAACTGCCACAGACACCATGGAAAATGATCAGGTGAAGTGAATACAGAAGACTGAAGGCCACTGAGAAACTTTCCAGGGGACTGTACAGCTTTGTAGGTACAGCTGAGGCTCCCTACCATAAAACTGAAGTTTACAGGAACAGAAGGAGGCTTTTGTGGCCTGCTCAGCAGAGCCCATCCATGCAGCAGTGGTGCATGGGCTGTGCTAGCAGAGCACTCAGGGCCAAGCATAAGCTATGCTCAGAAAGACAAGACACAGCAGCTACCCTTCCAGCAGACACAGTGGCTCCCTTCCTCTTCTGGCCATTCTCCCAGGAAACATCAAGTTTAAACTACAAACCACAGAGGATCAGATTTCTTAACAAAAAGTCTCTCTAAAGGATGAGTGACAGAAGAAAAAAAAAAAAAAAAAAAAAAAAAAAATCTATGCAATCACTGCAGCTGCCTGTAATACACTCTCACTGCCTTGGAGGCATACAAAGAACTTCTGGTCTCATCCCAGTGCAGGGCCATGTTCCACGTGTTCCACTGCCAGGCCTATAATTGTGCTGAATTATCATTTGCCATGGCATTCTTGGGAGGCTGCAAGGGGAGAACACTCTGCCTGCTGTATTTGTCAGTGCCTGTCTCAGTCACTTGGCTCCAAAAGCTTCAGGAAAGTGTCTTCCTTGTAGAGATTTTGCACCAGCAAAAGTAAACAACTGCTCCAGAGTTGGAACACGGTTCCTCAGCAATCCCCTTCCAGAAGGCACACACAAGCACAGACGTCAAGCTCAGCAGACAAGGATCTCTATCTCAGGAAGAACATTTTCCTTTCTGTAATCTTTCAGTGGGAGGCCAGAAGAAGATCATAGCTCTCTAAAAAGCAAAGACTGAGGTGATTTACAAGACAGGCAGGCACACACAACAAAAGCTGTTCAGGCTTAGATAGAGCAGAAGAAACTTGTTGGAACAAGTAAAACCAGCAGCCCAGGAACAGCCTTCTCTGAGGACTGCCTGGAAAACTGAGCTGTGCTGCAAGGAATAACCACTCAGCAAAGCAGCTTTCCAGAAAAAAACGGCAAGGAACAGGGAAGAGTAGCAGCAAAATCTTCAAGTAATTTGACTGGCATTGTATGAAGTAGATGAATTTTCACTGAGCTTTTCAAACTTTTGAAGGGAACAATCATGGTCAACAAGGCTTAAAAAAAATATATATATATATATAAATTCTCATATTTCATACTTCTTCAGGGCTTATTAGTGTCACTTTAAGGAGGGCTAAGTGTACGTTGCTACATTGTGATGGCTGGCCCTCTTCACAGCTGAGTACTACTCAGTTTTCTTCCACCTAGAATACAGGACACCTGGTGACCCCACATTTGCACGACTATCCTACTTCTATGCACTGCCACCAGCCTCATTTTCCACACCCAGCACTCCACCATTCTCCCATCCACAACATCCTGCTGTACCCAGCTGCCGTCCTCCCACCTCACCTACACCAGACTACACGCTGTGGCCAGACCATTTAAAGACTAATGGGATTAAGAGGTAAAATACTCTGTTAAGAGAAAGATGATGGACAACATCCACCTGTGTACACCAGATTTCCATGCTAGACTCCTCAGTATGGCATCTGAACAATCCTCATTTAGCTTCTGTTCTTTATTTCCCCCCTGCTTTAAGGAAACCCAGTTAGGCTGTTAGCAGCCAGGACTAAGCACATCACTAATATCACATGAATGCATTTGGGCCACATGAGGTAATAGCAAGAGTCCAGCAGTTTCTACCCACCTTCAGCTACACTGGATTCAAACAGCCAGACCCTCCCTCCCCTTTGCAAGGCAGAAACTTCCAAGAAAACAAAATAAACCAAAACTAACAGAGAATAGCACCTGCAACACCATTAAAGAGTAGATAGACAGTGATGACAGCAACCACATTGCTATTCCAACTCACATACTGCTTCATTTTTCAGGTGTCGGAAGATTTAATGGGGAATTGTATCCTGTCAGGCTTGTGAATTTAGAAATAAACACTACAGGCTTTCTCAACACAGTCACAAAAAGCAGCCTTTCTTCACAGACTGAGGTCAGTGGCTCTGTGTAACAGAGACACCCCCAGACTCCACGCTGTGCCTCACCTACGCACAAACCTGCACCAGCCTGAAGGTCGGGCAGAATTACACTTTGATCAGAGCCAAGACGCTGAGCTGAAGTTTTATCTTTCCTTTTGGTATATGGCATCCATGCAGTTTTGGCTCAGTGAGGAAACACAGGGAAATATTCTGAATGTCTTCTCAAAGCATTGCAGCCTTCCAGTACCTAAAGGGGGCCTACAATCAGGAGAGGAACTGTTTACAAGGGCGTAGAGTGACAGGACAACGGGGAATGGTTTCAAACTGAGAGCAGGTTTAGATTGGATATTAAGAAATTCTTCCCTGTGAGGGTGGTGAGGCCCTGGCACAGGCTCTCCAGAGAAGCCATGGCTGCCTCATCCCTGGAAGTGTTCAAGGCCAGGCTGGATGTGGCTTGAAGCAAAGCTGGTATATCAGAAGGCATCCCTGCCCACAGCAGGGATGTAGAATGAGATGATCTTTAAGGTCTCTTCCAAACCATTTTGTAATCCTATATATTGAAATTATCATTACCAAAAGTCAAAGTAAACCCAGCATTGCCACCAGATGTTCACATCCAGGTAAGGTGTTTCTAAATGAAATTAAAGAAAGCTCTCTTGATAATGATCTGGCTCCTTACTGGTTCAAATTAAGAACCTAAGGTTTTGACAAATCTGAGAAAAAAAAAATCTTAAAGGGATACAGGGACACACCAACAGCTATAAAGAAACAGTGAATGCGCATATTTTAGGAACTTATCATTGCTTATTTGCAGATCTGACTATAGAAAAAAACCAAAATGTTGTCTGACTGATAGTCAGTATGCCAATAAACAATAAACTTTTCAACTTTACCAAAACTAGTGTTCACATGATTTTGTACCTACTGAACTGGAATTTATTTGCAAGGCATAAAGATAGCCTGGTAGAATCTACCAGCCGCAGCACAGCAAAAATAGCCCAGAAGATTGACAAGCTTGCTTTTGTCTGCTGGCCTCTTCTCTTTCATGGAGGAGCTTCAGAGGGCCACAGGATGAGCAGCTGCTCCAACCTGAGAGAGCTCTGCACATGCTCTGCCAGGAGATCAGATACCCACAGCTCTGGGAGAGGCTGGGGACCATCAGAGCCAGCACTGAGGCACAGAAAGCCAGTGAAGTGACTATGACTGAGCCCTCAGCCAGGTCTCCTGATCCATCTGGTCAACATCTAATATCAGTTACATGCATTATGCACATAACACAAGGAATGGAAGGCTTTTCAGGAAAATGCTGCCCATCCTAACAAAGATTAAGAGCTAGACACCTGTTTTAGATAAACAGAACACTTGGTAATTTTAAATCCGTAATACAGCTCCTTGCATATATACAATACAGCTGTTGCATATATATATATATATCTATATCTATATACAGACATGTATATGTGCATGAGCATATATATGTTGCGTATACCCATATACACATTTGAAATAAATAGGGAGTACCAGCATGCAGAGAGTGTGACATCAGTTTCCCATAATTAGTGTAATAGTGCAGAATCATTTGTTCTTTATGTTGCATACACAGGAGACATCTGATTTTTGTTTCAGTGACATACCTTCGGAGAGTGAAAAGGATGGATTTAAAGTTTATTCTGTTCCTAAAATGAAAAGACAAGAGCTTGGAGAGAATACAGTTTGTTTCACTAAGAAAAATGAGTCCTTCATATTGTTCCTTACTGTCCCAAATTCGCTCAAACTCATGAATGTAACAACTAGTGCAAGCTGCTTCTCTGCAGGGTTTATGCACTTTACTCAAAAGCCTCAATACCTTCCTCTTGCAAATAATCTCAAAACCAAAACGAATTATCCTCTTATCCATAGATATCCAGACTATCCTGCAGAGCACCCAGGAAAGGATTATGAAGAATCCCCACAACACACCCTGCAAGGACACTTCTGCCTTGCAGGCTGGTTAATTCTTAACTTCAGTCAAATTGCTGCAGGGAAAGGACAGACTGCACACACAGCAAATATGCTCTTTACAAGGTGTTTGAAGCACTTCAAGAACAGCAAACAGCATCTTCCTCGAAAACACAGATTCTTCCGGAATTCATGGAGGTTACACCCTGGCAGTCTGTAACAGCTGCACTTCCCCCAATTGTACAGTGCAGTAGGACAGCTCTAAATTAATTACGAAACAACAATGAGTTTATAGGGTTTATATTAACTAAAGTAGATTAAGAGTTTTTAAAGACATATTGCTTTTAATTGCTTATTCAAAATTCTCTATTAACTGCACTGCATACAAATTAAACGTATTATCAGTTTGGCTCTGTCCAAAAAGGACAGAAATGCCAGAACTCTAGAGTTGGACCACCATCTTAAATAGACCTCAAAATGCTACAGCTACCTTTAACAGCAGCTTCACATTTATTTCCCTTATGCAAAATCATTCACCTCAAAATTGAGAAATCCCTAAAGTTAAGACAACTCAAGAAGTTTTTGTTTACTTTACAGATTAAAAAAAAAATCAAAACATGCAAGCAGAGCTTCACAGCTCTAAAAATAACAAGGAAGAATAAAACCAAAAAAAGACAGGTCCATTCCTCAAGTGAAGACATGTCTTTTGTTTGTCTAGTTTGTCTTAAATATGCACCTATTCATTCACTCTAAGTCTACAAAAGCCAAATTGAACTGACTTGACTGACTCCCTGTCTGTAAAACTGTAAATGTCTGACCTCCCTTCACTTAAGGCATCTGAATGCAAACAGACGAAGGTCAGTAAAACAAACAAAACCTCTTGCAAACCCATATAACTGTGAGTTAACAGAAAGACAGACTAGAAGTAAATTCCATGGTCACACATCCTGCCAAGCTCTGCCAACAGGATTTTGTGAGTGAGCAGGAAAGAAAATGTATTGTATTTCTATCATAGTTTTCTGTTTGCTGGTTAAAGTCGAGAGCTTTAAACTGCCCTAATCATAAGACAGGCTGATTCCCACCACAGTTGTTGTTCTGCCAGCCCTCATCTTTCTTGGCAAAAAGTTTCTTTTTCTTCTCCTTCTAAAGCCAGAATTAGTCTGTTGCCAGGCTGAAAAAAACACACTAAAAAGTCAATCACAGAAAAACTACGACAGCATCTAAGCAGGAATCTCACTCCCGTGTATACACAAATTCTCACAGTGAACTTCTGGAACTTAAATCTACCTGTACATGTCCCAAAAGTGGCATATTATTAAAACACAGAGTAAAATAAAAAACTGATGGTCCCATTACATAATAATGAATGTAACAAAAGAACAGTCATACTGAGACAAGACAAAAGTGTACTTATTCCAGCATCCAGTCCAGCAGGACATCTCACTACATTTCACCTTCACCACAGTATCTAGGGAGCATTTCAGAAGCCACACTGAGCTTTTATCTCAGGCACTACTGCCAAACAGATTTTCAGACATACTCCTCACAGGAAAATTCTTGACAAAACCAGTCATGTTGAACTAACATGACAGCATGAAGGAGCAACACGACCAGGAGAGTAGCCCTAGCCTGAGGAAACAAGAACTATCTTCCAGTAAGAACATCAAAACAGAAGCACTGCCCCACATCAGAACTTAGTATGCAGCATTCAACCTACATATAGGAGTAACAGAAAATAATCCATATTAGTTAAACTAGATGCACTCTCTAGAAACTGTCAATGAGTGATAACTGGGAAAGATGAAAAGTTTTGTACTGAGATGTGCCAGCCCAAGCTGTGACAGCTGCATCCCTCTCACCATGTTTCTACCCTCTGGAGCAAATGTTTGCACTCACACCACCACGTGGTGTGCCACTTCAGATAGCTGAGCCAGCTGAAAGCAAATCTACCAGAAATAGACATTTATTTATTAATTTATTGTCTGAAATTAACTCTCTGTCCTCACCTACTGTCAAGAGAAGCAGAGGAACATGTGGCTGGAATTATGGAAGCCCAAAGCCCAAACCATGCTGGCTGAACCTCCTGCAGAACTGCAGCATGGATGAACTGCTAATAAATACTGCAAACAAGAGTGTAATTCCAGTCTGTAGTGAGAGCAATAGATCACACTCTTTAGTGTCCAGTCTCCATAGCATCCACCCTGATAGATCAGGACAGGTTGAGGGGCTATTTTGCAAGCCAGCTCTCATATTTCCATTTCTCTTTGCTGGAGTTCTATAGACTAAAGATAAGGGAACACGAGGGCGCCAGGCAGAGGACTGAAACAGTCTGGAGCTCTTCTAACACAGCTCTACAAATGCCTATTTCCAGAATGAGAGAAGACACTGTTGAGCCTTTAGACCAGAATATAGTTTTCCCTTTTCCAAACTCCAGTAGAGGTCTCCATCACGGTCCTGGAAACAGGACCCATTTTCAAGGGACCTTCTTGAAAGCCAAGCACGCCCGCTATGACAGCTATTTATACTGAGCTCCAGCACAGTCACGTGACAAAGAACTGCGGCCTTGTGATTAAAAACCCCTCAGCTGAGGCTTTACCCTGCACAGAAATTTGCACACAGCCTGTTAAATGACTCTCCTTTTTCTCCTGGAAAAGTTTCTAAATGCAAAGAGCAGCCTCGCAGGGCCATGCAATAACCACCCCCAGCAGCTGCTCCAGCTGCACACAAGCCGAAGCCTGGGCTGGGTCTGAGAAGAGCCCGGAGCTTTCGGCAGAGCTAAAGCCCAGGCTCCGTAGCGTGGGCACCACACACTGGCACCGATGCCCGGACCGCAGACGAGCAGCAGCAACAGGTGAGCACGGAGCGGGGCGGGCCGGGGCACCGGGGAGGCGCCTCCGCAGCCGCTCCGCGCCCGGCCTGTCCCTCCCGCCCCGGCCCGTCACGCACCTTCCAGCCAGCGGAGCTGTTGCTGTCACCCTTGTCCTTGAAGTAGGGGACGGAGCGCACCATCCACTCGTAGATCTGCGCCAGCGTGAGCCGCTTCTCGGGGGCGCTCTCGATAGCCTGGCTGATGAGCTCGGCGTAGGACTGGTTGCCCCAGGCATTGCGCCGGGAGCCGCCCTTCCGCGCCGCCGCGCCGCCAGCCCGCGCCCCCTCGGCCCGGCCGGGCCCCGCCGCCGCGCCGCCTGCGCCCTCCTCCGCCGCGCCAGCCGCGCCGCCCGTCTCCGCCTCGGGCCGCGGCAATGGCCAGGTGCAGGAGCGGGGGCGGCTCTGCGGCTCAAAGTCAGGGTCAATATCCGGCGACGCCGCGGCCCCAGCCGGCTCCGCCATGGGCGCCGCCTCAGCCCCGCAGGGAGTGCCGGGCCCGCCACCCCTTTGTGCGCCCCGGGCCCGCCGCCGCCGCGCCGCTCTGTTTACCAGGGAGCAGCGCCGCTCCCCGCGCCTGCGCGCGCGAGGCACGCCGGGACCGGTAGTCCCGCCAGGGCGCTACCGGGCAGCTAGGCACGGGCGGCGGGCTACAGTACCCAGCGTTCCCTGCAGTGGAAGGCGGGGCGTACCCCCCGACGGGTGAGCGTGGCAGGCGGCGCCTTGATGTGACTACAGCTCCCAGCGGGCACAGCGGTGGCTGCGCTTACATAACCCGCCAGGCCCAGTGCGGCCCTAGTCCTCCCTCGATAGCTGAACGGTGATAGCGGCGTGGTGGCAGCAGCCCCGAGGTGGTCTTAGCTCCTCTGCCCACCTCAGAGCTCGCCGCGGCACTCCGGGTCGGGCCGGGAGCGCCGCTCCCTCTGTCATCCCGTCACGGATGGGAGCCTATTTCCGGGACACGCCCTGGCGTAAGGCGTGATGGGTCTGCGTCCTGATCTGCCCGTCAGAGCCGCAGCAACCATGTTCCGGGGCCTCGTGCACTCCCAGCGCTGTACAGCGTCTGGGGCTGGCTATGCTCCAGGCGCTGTATGACGCAGTCCCTATGTACGTTCCTTGGCCCCGCGCCCCGGTTTCTAGCCGGTCGTTTAGCGCGGCTGCCTCAGCTTCGGGCTCTGCCCTGTCCCACGGGGGTCCGGCCGGGACAACTCAGGCAACGCCGGGAGCAAGCCTGCCATGCAGGTTCCGGGGTGCGGCGAGGGAGCCCCGCGGGCTGAATACTCTCTACGCTTATTCAGGAGGCGGCCTCTTGGCGGCGCTGTCAGGGCCGTGTCTGAGCGGCCCTGAACCCTGTATAACTACCATTTTATGCAGGCACTCTGCGGGCACCGTGCTATAATGCTCGGGTGGGGTGGCGGCTGAGGGGCCCCAAACCCTGAATAGCTTTCGATTTATGTAGGCGGCGGGCGGGCCCCGTGCGGCTATGCGCGGGTGGGGAGGGCTGCGGTAGCGGGCGGGGCGGACCGGGCGGGGCGGCGGCGGCACCACCATGTCGGAGGCGGCGGTGGCGGACACCCGGCGCCTCAACGCGAAGCCGCAGGATCTCACGGACGCGTACGGGCCGCCCAGCAACTTCCTCGAGATCGACATCTTCAACCCACAGACCGTGGGCATGGGCCGCGCCAGATACACCAGCTACGAGCTCCGCATGCGGGTGCGGCCCCCGTCGGGCCTGCGGGGCTGGGCTGCCCGGTGTGCGGGTGTGCGGCCCGGGGAGGGGCGGCAGCGCTCGGGACGCGGTGGCCGAGGGACGGCGGCCGCGTAGGGCCGGGGTGGTGCCGCTGTTGAGCGGCGGGGGAACGGAGGAGACGAATCCCTGGGCTGGGGCGAGCAGCGCGCCTGTGGGGCTCAAGGTCAGAGCTGATGGGTTGGCCCGGGCCGCTCGGCATCCAGCGGGGGCTGGTGCGCACAGGGACAGGAGGTGCTGCCTCAGCAGGCTCCTGCGCCCGTCCCCTCTGCAGAGTCCCGCTGGGTGGTTGCTGAGCAGGGAGGGCATGGCTGCACGTAGCTGCTTATCTCAAACAGGGACGGAGCTGGGTAGCAGTGTCTTGGGTTGATACTGCCAGTGCTGCTGGGTGAGCACTTCTCACACTGTAGGCTGGCTGCCTTACCAAGAGCCCATGACCCAGGAGTGTGCATAGCAGGCTGAACAGGGTTCTCTTCATTGGGCCTTAAACGAGCTGAACTGGGGACCACATCTCTGTGTCTGATAGATGGGGAAAGTAAAACTGAGCTTCCCTTAAACAAGCTCTCTTTATCATATGTTGTGGTGCTGGTTTGACGTTTGGTTATAGCATAGTTTAGCTGCTCATTCTCCACTGCCTTTCAGAAGAATTGGTGTTTGCTTTTTGCTGCTCTGGTGCTTGGCTCTCATCAGCCTGCAGGTGGCAACGGGAACCTCTTAGTCCTACTGAAACCAGCAGAGATGCTCTGAAAGCAGCTGGGTTCATTTCACAGACCTCATAAGAACATAGTTAATTGTGTTGCAGTAATATCTGAGTGCTGCCCATCAGAAGGTTTTACTATGTCAGTTCCTGGAATGATTCAGGCTGTGTTGATGGGGTAAAGTTAATGCAATTGTCATTTGTTGGACTCTAGTGGCAGGGGAGAAAGGTGAGGAATTGCTGCACAGTGACACAAGATGAGCATGAAAAGCGTGTTAGGGAAGGTGCTCTGTTTTGGGAGAAGACTGTAGATGAGGTCTGGCCTTGAACAGTTGCTGAGGCAAGATTTTCTCAGTTAGTTCTTCCATGGAGATGCCAGTGTCATGTCAGATGTTCTTTTGCTCTGCAGGCTATGAAGATCTCTTCTAGATCACTTCAAAATGGAGTAAACTTGGGGGGGTGAGGGGAAATCACTCTCCTGACAATCCTGTTGTTAGCACTGGTTCCAATGTGTGCCCCTGGGAAGGAGGTGTGTTCCAGAAATAGTCACTCAAGGGAGAGGGAATGGCTGGTGCTGAGCAGACTGGCTTGCTTGGATCTGAAGAATTTTGCTGTTTGTGCTGTCCCGAATAAGGAAGTTGAGCGTTCCCATCCTGTGTCCCTCTCAGGAGGTTTGATTTTCTCATTGCATCTTCAGGTTTCAGTTACATGTTGAAATACTCTGTGGCTTCCAGAGCAACCTGGAAATTAATTGCTTTGCTTCATTACAGACAAACCTCCCCATCTTTAAATTGAAGGAGTCATGTGTGAGGAGACGATACAGTGACTTTGAGTGGCTGAAGAATGAGCTGGAACGAGACAGTAAGGTGAGGCCTGGCTCTGACCTCCCTATTGCTTAAGCCAGGATGTGGGAACAGTTGCAGTAATAATCTTGAGATTCCCAAAAGTGAGGCTGTGGTGGTGGATGTTGCACCCCAGACACTTAAATCCAGGGGATAAACTGAGGTTCCTTTACTCTGAATTGGTTCAAGGAGAAATCCCAACCAGATATTCTCCAGAGGTCACAAATGCACAAAAGTTTACTGGCAAAAATACAGAAAATTAAGGAATTTTTGCAAAGGAGTAAATACACTTATAAAACACTTATTATAACATTACCTAGCATTAATTTACTATTAACTTAGCATAAACTTATCCCACTTAACTTAGAAACCTTTAAAACCTTAAGTTGCTATGTTACCCAAAACATTCCATGGAAAGAGGAGAAGGAAGGAGAAGAGAGAAAGACAGAAAAGGTACAGAAAAATTCACATAGCTACCAACTCCTAGGGCTCCAGTGTGAGTGAGGTGGAAACTCCAGGACAAGGCAGGGGCCAGACAAGTAGGTCCCTTATGGGGGCTTTTAAGCCCGGGGCCTTTGTGGCCCCGTCCCAAGGTGGAGCTTCTGGTCACTCTGCCAGTCAGGTGCTGGGTTAGCACCACCCACAGTGTGTGATTGATGAGCAGCTCTGCCGGGGCTGGGATGCTTGCTCTGGGCTAGAAGGTGGAGCATTCCACTGTCTTGCCTTCCCAAGACCTGATCTGCCCCTCCCACCAAAAACACAGGTGTTTTCCAAGCATCCCAGAATATTTCGAGACATGAAACTTACCCAGTCTCTAACAGTGAGCACCTTCTGGGGCTCTATCCATGTGATGGCACTAGAGATGAGCATCAAACAGCAAAGGATATCTGCAGGTGGCTGTTCTGCTCATGGGGTGATTCTGTGCTTTCAGATTGTAGTGCCACCGCTGCCTGGAAAAGCTTTGAAACGACAGCTTCCCTTCCGAGGAGATGAAGGCATCTTTGAGGAGTCTTTCATCGAGGAGCGGAGACAGGGCCTAGAACAGTTTATTAACAAGTAAGCTTGATGTCCTGGCTTTGCTGTGTTCTGCCTCTTTCGCTGTTGCTGGGCCGTGGGTTGACTGTAAGAGAGTCTTTAGTCTTGACCTGCTGCTGGCAGGAGGGTGGTGCCTTCAGCCATATAATGGAACTGGAGCAAGACCTAAGTGGGGGTTGTGCTTTGTGCTCTCTCCTGAAAGTAGTGAGTATTAGCAGAACAGCTGTGCTACAGGAACCCACCGACAATGGTACTGTTGGTTCAGGGCACAGCGTGGAAGGGAACAGCCTGTGTTTAAGCACCTCTTACTGGCCCTGTTGCAGAGCGACTTGTGACCTTGGGCTGAGCGTGGTGCAGGTGTGCTGAGCTGGCTGCCTGACTCCCTCCTACAGACATCAGAGGCGTGGGGGTCTTGGAGGCAGCTGTGCTAACCTCCACATCTGATTTTCTTCCAGAATTGCTGGACACCCACTGGCACAGAACGAGCGCTGCTTACATATGTTCCTGCAAGAGGAGACTATTGATAGGAATTACGTCCCAGGGAAAGTGCGCCAGTAGGAGCACCTGGCACTGTCTTCCTCCATTCCACCCTCCCTCCTGCAAAAATGACATTTATTTTTACACTAAATCTGTCTTCTCTGAACCAGCTTTTCCTCTCTTGAACCTCCCAGTTTGTTCAGTATTTTCCTCTTTTGTAACTGGCAGCAGTTTGTTCTACTGGGCTGTGGTCATGGCCTAAAGATGTGAAGATTTATGCAAGTGAGTGCATTGTCCCACATCTAGCGGCAGATGTGGATAGGTGTGGAGCAGGAACTTGCTAATGGCGTTCTGGTGTAGGAGCTGCCTCTCTCCCTGTACAGGAAGGTATGAGATGACCTTCACTCCCTTATCTGTGCAGCCCCAAGCATCTCTGCAGGAGACTTTGAAGAATAGCAGTTGTCATGTTGGTCAGTGATTATATCAGGTATTAGAGTTTTAGTAAGGTTTATCCAAACCAGTGAGTAGGTGCCTGGGTGTGTCAGTCTGTCATCCACCCCATTCACCCTGCATGAAACCCCCATTCTTCACTGTCTGGAAGTGCTGAGACCCAACACCTACTCAAACCCCGCTATCAGCCTCCTGCATTACAGACCTGTTTGGTGTATTTGTGCCCCCTCCTTTCTAAGGTGCTGCTGGCAGCTCGAGGGGTTTCCATCCCGTGTGCTCTCATGATGCTCTGTGTGGGCCATTTGGCACGTGGAAGATGGGATAGTCTGGGCTGTAGCCACATGTGCTGTGATGCACTGGCCCAGGGTTTAAGAAACACCACAGCCTGCCATAGCATGGGCTGCTGGGCTGGTGTTGCCTGCAGCACCCTGCTCGGCTGAGCCGAGTGACCTTATCCTGGGCCCCAGCTGCTGGGAGGAGCAGACGGTCTGGCTGAGGAGGAGCAAAAGAAAGCTGGTGGGAGCAGTTGTAGGATGCATTCGTAATGCCACAGGAGGAGCCCAGCAGTGGGGCCCAGAATGAGGCCACCTCTCCAAAAAAGGACAGCAGAAAATGGTCAGTCAGTCCTAGGTTAGACATTTGCTTACAAAGCAGAAGTAGCAATGGCTCTTTGTGTGTTCTCCCCTGTTCTGCAGTGAGCTAGACAGTTACTTGTGTGGAAATGAGAACATACGACTGGTCAGGGAAGTGTTCAGAGCTTGAGGGGACAATGAGGCTATGACTTGCTGCAGCAGAAGTGTCCCTTGGAGGCTCCCCCAGCTGCCACAGCTGTGATGAGTGAGGTTGAGCTTCAGCTCGGGGGCTCCTCAGGTCAAGGTTGGGTGGTTTTATAAGTGCTTGGTCACTTTGTTGTGGCACAGTTGAGCCTTTCTTGGAGCACAGGCCTACAGTGGATGCCCTCCTGTTCATGCCAGGCATATTCCTCGAGGCCTTCCCAACGTCTCCTCTGTTTTCTGGTGAGGAACTGGCACTGCTGGGTGAGAGGTGGCTCTTGGGGAGAAGTCGCTGAAAGCGCTCGGGAGCTGCTTCGGGGGCTGGCTCGGCCCGGAAGGGGCCGTGGGGCAGCGCGGAGCCTGATGCCGGTGGAGGTGGCCTCGGAGGGGCTCGGTCCCTGCCTCCTGCTGCCGCCGATCGCGCTCGGGGCGGCTCCTTCCCCTGCCCTGCGCGGGGCTGCCATCCATCCAGCTGTCTGCACCCTGTCCAGTGTAACGTCCCGGTGCCGTTCGCATTAAACCACTGTGAAGCCAATTGTCTGCTTGGTCCTGGGGGCTGCCGAGACGGGGGAACAGAGAAGGGGCACCGGCAAGGCTCGGGAGAGCTGCCGAGACAGAGCGGGCACGGGCGGGGCGGGGCGGGGCGGGGGAATAGCCGGGAGAGGATGGACACGGGCGGGGCGGGAGAACGGCCGGAACAGAGCGGGCACGGGCGGGGCGGGCCAGGCGCGGACACGGGCGGTTCTCCCCGGCTCTCCCGAGGCGCGATGTGGCGGCCGGAGCCGGCCGAGCCGGACTGCCCTGACCTGCTGCAGCACGTCCAGGCGCTGTGCTCGCCGCCCACCCCGCTTTACCTCAGCTTCTTCGAGGAGGAGTGTCGCGCCATCGCCGCCCGCCTGCAGCTCGGGGAGGGCGCGGAGCCCTCGCCGGGCCCGGGGGAGCTCAGCGCGCTGCAGCCCGAGCCCGCCGGACCCGCCACCTCCACGCCGCTGCCCTTCCCGAGCCACGGGCGGGTCCCGGACTTGAGCGCGGGCGATTGCGAGGCCGCTGCTGCCCCTGCCCCTGGCCTGAGCCCGGCCCCAAGGGAGCCCGAGTGCCTCCCACAGCCCGCGGCCGGCGGTGGTCCTGGCGTTCGCCCTCCCGCCCAGTCCCGGCGGGCGCGGCGCGGTCCCTCCGGCGGCGGCCCCGGCACCCCTGCGCGCTCCCCAGGCCGCGGCCGCGGCCGGCTCGCTGTCCCCCGCGCACGGGCCTCGCTGGGGCTGCAGCTCCCCGCGGCCGGCACGGGGCGCGGCGCCTGGGAAACGCGGCTCCTCCGGCCCGCAGGTAAGCGGGACCGCGGCGGGGAGCCCCGGCACGGCCCCCGCCCGCCCGGCGCTGCAAAACCCTCTCTTCTCCCCCCAGGGACCAGGCTGAAATTGACGTCGCCTGCCAGGTCCAGGGTTCAACATGCCAGCGGGGCTTCGCAGCAGTCACAGCCTTCCAGGCTTCCCAAACCCGCCCCCCGGGACGGAGTGAAGAAAAGTGATTCTGCACCTGCCAGCAGCCTCACGCGAAGCCGGGAAGCACGTGGGTTAGGGTGCTGCATGGAGAAGGGGCAGGGCTTGGGCTGCAGCTGGCTGGGACAGGGCGTGGGGAGTGGGGAGTCCACGGGAGCGGCAAAGGAAGGAGCCTAGGAAACATTCTCATACCCCAAGGGATGTGTTAAGACTGTCTGGCCTCCCACCAGTGTGGGCTGGCAGCCTGTTGGCTTTGGAGCCTTCATCCCGTGGTGGTGTGAGGTCACGGATACTGAGGCCTGTGCACCTGTGGCAGGCTGAGCTGCGTGAAGAGGGTGAGATGGAGCTGCTTGGGAATAGCGGTCTCTGTGCTTACTGTCCACTGCAGCTGCTGCCAAGGCTGGGAGCCGTAAACAGCCCTCCTCAAGGCTCTCTACAGCAATTCCTTCTGTGGCTTCCCGCTCCTCACTGCGGCCTCCGGGAAAAGGGGTTCCGTCCAAGCGTTTTTGCCTCGATAAAGGTGAGTCTTGGCAGAAGCCTTAGAGGCTGCAGAGCTGTGGGAGAGGGGTGCTGCTGCTGTGGGAAGAACGTTCAGGTCTTGGCTGCAGGGTCAAAGCTGATCCTGGGGGAAGACTCAGTGTGCTTGGGCTCAGAGGAGGGAAGGTGAAGTCCAGAGCAAGCAAGGCCAAGTGAAGTCCTTTCCCTCTTTTGCTGGAGAGGCATCCAGGAGAGCCTGGACAAATCTGGGTTTCCAGGCTCATTCATAGGAGAGGAAGTGGCTGTGGTCAGTCAGGGCACTCTCTTAGCAGCGGTTGATGCTCTTTATTTTCCTTTCCTGGATCTCACTTCAGGATCAACTACACAGGATCTGGTGTGCAATAGGACCCAAGAGCTGCAAGAAAACAGCAAGAGCAAAGAAAGCCTGGTTGCACCAAGGATTGTCTTGGGAGCAGGTGAGCAGTATGGAGGTGTAGATTCTTGTCTTGTGTTGGGGGGAGTGTGGAGAAACATGGGCAGCTGCCCCCAGATGGGCCCTGGCTGTCCAGCTGTGCTGAGGGTGCTGCAGCCTCTGCTGCAGGCAGGGGGTGCTGCCTTCACAGAAATTGCAGCTGGGCAGCCTGCAGTCCTGAGCCCTGCAGAGGGAGGGGAGGTGAGGAGGCTCTCCCCACTCTGCTGGGACAGTCCTGTCCCACCCTGCCCAGGTAGTTGCCTACCCTCACTGTGAGAGCAGACTCACCTAGCAGGAGCCCAGAGCTTCTGGGAGCAAGGCCACACAGGAGCACTTTCTCCCAGTAGCACCCATACAGGCCAAGCCAGCAGCAGCTGTTGGGCTGGAAGTGCTGGGAGACTTATGACTCTCTTGGACAGGTTCTGTCCTTCCCTGATCTGTGCAGCTCTGTGGCCAGGTTGAAGAGTGGCTGAGGATGAAAGGTTTCTAGTGCTGACACCTCTCTTCACAGGTAAAAGTGACCAGACATGGGTGTATGAGGAGTCCTCTTTGTCCAGTCGCTTGGCCCCTGGCCTGACTTCAGGGTGTGAAGATGCAGTCCCTGGTGAGCAGGTAAGAGCCAGCTGCGTCTTGTCACCGTGGAGCACTGTTCAGTCTCTGGCTTGGCCAGCTATGCCAAAGGTGGGAGATGATGAGACCTGGACCTGCCAATTTCTGGCTGGCACTTGAGTGTTTTAGCCTTTCCCTGGGGTTTACACAAGACCATGGGCATTTTTTGCATTGCTTTACCACCTTTCCGTGCTCAGGAGACTGCAGGCTTCTGTCCAGTTAGATTTTCTAAGTTCCTTTTGAATCATGCAAACTTTCTGTGGCTTGTGTTGTCACTTTTATATGTCCTGACATGGCCCCAGGATGGGGTGTGCAGAGCCTGCAAGATGAATCTCCAAGTTAGGAAATCTTCTACCTGAAAAATAAGTTTGTGCATTTTCCAGCAGTTTTAGGGTTCTTCACTCTTGTTTCCCATGGGTGCTGGCTGATTCTCGCTACAGCGGCTCCTTTGCCAGGCACAGCTCCTGTGATGGATGTGCCCTGGCAGTGGTCCCCGGGGTGCTGGGCCTGGAGTATTGGATGCAGTGCTCCTCCAGAGGATGGGCTGTGCTGTGGCTGTTTTGCAGTGGGGATGATACCTCCCTGCATCACATTTGCACCCTGCTCTTGCCAGTCTGCAGGTGATCAGCTGTCCCAGGAACTGCAGCGTGTGAAGAAAGAGCTGGAGCAAGTGAAGGGTGAGCTTGGTACGTGGAGCTGGCTGTTCTGAGAACTGCAGGACACCTGCAATCCAGGTGACATCCCCTGTGCTTGTACCTGTAGCCCAGGGCCTGCAGCTCCATGGGAGTGGGGCTGGCTTCATGTTTAGGGGGTAGAGGAGGTTCTCAGCTGCTGCCGTAGAGAATCTGGGCATGAGGTATTTAGGGTGGGCTGAGCACACACCTTCTTGCCTCCTCTGCAGCTGACAAGACTGCCCAGTGTGAAGCCTATGAGCAGACAATCTCCTCCTTGCAGGCTCAGCTCAGAGCAGCAGGTATGTTCCCTCACCATGGTGAGCCCTCGCTTCTGGGCAGGCTGCAGGGATGCTGCAGTGATCCCTAGCTGGTATAACTGAGGGCGGTGAGGTGGGAGGGATACAGCTCATGGCTTTTCCCAGGGGTCAGGTGCTGAATGCCAGAAGCATTGATGCTTTGATGTTGCTCTTGTTTCCCAGGAATCTGTCTGAAAGATGCAGCAGTGTTCAACAGTGGTGATCTGGGGAGAGACTGACAGCTGGAACATGGGGACAGACAGGAGCCATTGTCTGGCTGTGTGAGTCTCTGGGCCAGTGATATATGTGGAGCTCTTGAATGAATTAATTTTATAACTCCATGTATGTAAGTAAAATAAAGGTGTCTTTTGCAGTGGTGCTTGCTGTCTGCTTGGGTAGAGGCAGTGCCCAGTGCCAGTGATCCCCAAAGCACTGGGCAAACAGGGCAGGTCTGTGCTTGGCTGCAGCTGGTTTTGCTCAGCCAGAGATTTGAGGTCTGTTACAAGGAGGAGCTGGATGCTGGTGGGTGGAGGTACAGTGTGGCTCTGGGGAAGCATTTCTGGACAAAACTGATGCTTCCAGGTGGGATGCTTGGATGTGTGGGGGTGGTGGGCAGCTGTATGGGCAGGTTTCTTCCTTAGACCGCCTTCACATTGGATGTGGGAAAAGTCAATGCTGGCTGATGGCACATTAGACTTCTCTGGCTATTTATTACTCTTTTGTTATCACTAACTGGGGTCAGGTGGTGGGAAGCAGCGCTTGGGACTCAGCCCAGTTCCTCACTGTTCCTGCATGCTGACCCTGCTCTGCTGCTTTCTCTCGGTGGTCAGTTGATGCAGGCACCTTGTTGCACTGCCTTGTGTCTGGGTGAGGCACTGGAGAGTCCTGCTGTCTGGTGCTGGCAGTGCCCTGAGGCTGGGCTGGGAAGGCCAGTCTGCTCCTGCTCCTCCTCCTCTGTTTTTTCTGACTGCTGTTCCTGGCTGCCTTGGAATGTGCATTTGCAGGCAGCCCACATCCCTTCCTGGGACAGCTGCACAGGGAAGCTGTGTCAGCTGTCTCCCACCCCTGCTTAGCACTTGGTTGCTGGGGCAGTTCCAGTGCTGGCACAATCTGCAGGAGAGAGCCCTAACATGCTGTGTGTTTACAGACATGTACATGCATGGTGAAGATAACTTCTTGGTGCAGGTACTAAGGGAGTTAGTGAAAAAGTGCCTTTCTAGACTTATTATTTGTAAACAGAGAGGCACTCATGGGTGAAGCTGGACTTGATGGTCCTTATGGGTCCCTTCCAATCTGAAATACTCTAATGCTTCGGTTGTGGAAGGTGGTGGGGGCATCCAGGGACTGATGTGGATCTGTTTCTGCAGAGCTTCTCGCCCCCTTTATGGGCTGAAGCCATCTCCTAACCTCCTTTGATGCTGGCTACATGTGCCTTGCTAGTGCTTGTCTTCCTGCTGCTCCTGTTGAGACACGCACTTGGCTTGTTCCATGCCTCTTCCTGCTCCCAGCCCTTGGCCTGTGCTGCTGGATCAGGGCCCTGAATGATGGGAGTGCAGAGCAGTATGACTGGGAGGTGAGGATGGGACACTGGGAAGACAAATGTGGAGCTGCACGTGAGGTCTGGGAGCTGTTCTGGTGTCCTGATGCTGCTCCCTTCTGGAAACTGCCTCCCAGCGCCTGATGTTGCAAGATGGGTTCTGGCAATAGCCAAATCATGTAATCTGCCCCCTCACTGTTCTAGGTACCCAGTATCTTCTTGTCTGGGACAGGGTGACCCTGCTTGGAGTCCTGCTGTGCCCGTGCTGCTGCAGAGTGAGTGCTGTGTGAGAACATTTTCGGCGATGGTGCTGCCCAGCTGGGTCCTTGCCTGCAGCTGGCAGCCCCGGAAGGAGTGGGCAGTGTCTGAGTAGTATGCTGCTTGAACTTCGTCATGGGGTAAGGGAGGAAATGAGCGTTTCTGACCTGTAGTTCCTCGATTCAGAGAAGCGGGGGCGAGCTGGCGTCACTGCCAGTTAGAAGCATGAGTTGGTGTTTCCATCTCTTCATCTCTCCGGAGGTTTCAATCCCCCCGGCGTTTGCCCCCCCCCGGAGGTCCTTGCCTAGCGATCGTGTCCCCTCCTCTTGGCAAGCGACTGAAAAGCCTTTGCCTTTAGCGGCGCCGGAGCAGGGCATTGCCAGTGCTGCCGGCGAGGGGCTGGCTTACCTCTCTGTGCGCTGCCACTTTGAATGGGCGCTCACGACACGAGAGCGCTGGATTGCATCAGGCGCGGCCTGCTGAGGGCGGGTCCCAGCCTGAGTAAAGGATGATGCTGGCCCCGGCTTCTCTCCTGGCTGCCGAGCAGCTCTCCCAAGACTCGCGTTTCCCATCACTTGGGGCTGCAGCGGAGCATTCGGAGGCCGGGGCAGAGTCGACCCCCGAGCCGCAGGCTGAGCTCCGCTCGCACCCCTTCACTGCCAGCGGCAAGGCCGGGCAGGCTCTGTTCTCATGGCACATCTGGACTCGGGGGACCCTCGTCCGCCCCCTCCGTAGCCTTTCCCGAGGGAGTAAGATCCCTTGCCCATTGGCCGAGCCATGCCTCACCCCTGCGCCCCTTATTACTGGAATTTTTATTTACTACAACGCGCGCGGGAACCCGTGCGCGGGTGGGGCTGGGAGGCGGGGTTCCCGCGCACTGCTCCTGCTCTGTCCGCGCTTTTTTTTGGGGGCAGGCTTCCTGAGCGCTTCTTTCTGCCTCCCATATATTTTTACTAGTCCATCCCGGGCCTCTCTATGCTCTCGACAGAACTGAGTTCGCCTATCGGGGATCGCACCGGGGCGAACCGAGCCGAACCGAACCCCTGGTGAGTGCTGGCGAACCGGGAGGGGCTTGGCGGAGCCGGTGCTGCTATATTGCATCAGCTGTTGAATCGCACGTGGCGGATCCTGCCCGCTCGGGTTGTGCCGGATCCGGGGCTCCGCGGCCGGACGGAGCCCGGCTGGCGCTCCTCGGGCCCGAGATGCCCCCGCGGGGGCTGAGGCGGCGGTCCCGGGCTAGCAGCTTCCCAGCGGGCAGCCGGAGGCTCCTGCTGCCGCCCGACACGTTGCTTCTCCTCTACCTACGAGATGCGGATCTCGAATCGGGTACTGGAAATACTCCGAACAATTGAGCAGCGCTGGGAACGGCAGCTAGAGTTCTTCAGGTAGTGGTTGAGGAGGGTGCTAGTGCTGGGGCACTTGTTGCACGTGAGGTCAAGGCTGAATGTGACATGTGCCAGCTCAGGAGAAGGTTTATCAAGAAGGTTGGATGGTTTGCTGGTTATGGGGAAAGCCGAGCTGGTGACTGCCGCTGTGGTCCTGATAATCCTCTATGGAAAAGGGTCACAAAGTTATCCTTGTGTACTTCGGTCCTGTGGCATGCAGTCCTGGGTGCCTGGATGGAGTGTGCTCGCTTTCCCAATGAAGGGAGAAGCCAGCAGGGAGAAGACACTGGTGGATGTATGGTTGAGTGCTGAGCAGAGGTGCCAGCCTTGGCCATGGCCTTTGGGAACTTTCATTGCAGCTCCTCTGTGCTGGATGCCTGCTTTGCAGGTTGCTCATCTTCAGAGATTCTTGGAGATAGGTAGCTGCTGTGAGCGAGAGGAGTGGGGATGTCACACATTTGGGGTGATTACAGCCTGCAGAGCTTGCAGACAGCTCAGCAAGCACACTGTTAGCAGGCAAGAGGTTTGCACCAGGGACCTGAGCCATGTTCTCTCTGGTTATGCATCCCTACAGAGAATGTGGTGCAGATACTGAAAGTGAAAAAGGAATGGCTGCAACCAGTGAGTCAGCCCAGCCTGCCAAATCCTATGCTTGTGGAATTACTTGTCTCCACATCATTGCTGCTGTGCACACCCATGTGCTAGGCTGGAGGAATGCGGCAGCAGTCAAGTTTGGGCTGAAAGATCTCCAGACTTCCAAGCCTGGGAAACAGTGGGCAGGCTCTGAGACATGCCTATGAGCTCTATGGTTGAGACCACACAGGGCTTGAGCGATGAGCATTTCCCACCATGGACTGAGACTGGGTTCATCCCAGACTCACTGTTCTGGTTGCAAGGACTGTGTAGCGCTACCTACCTGCAGTGCCACTCCTGCTGACTGAAGGACGCTGAGCTTTGCATTTCCTTTCTCTTGCAGGACTTTTGATCAGCTGAGCTTCACTGAGGAGAAAACAAGATGTTGGGGGGAAAAATGACCAGTTTTGGGAAGAAGCTGGTCCGCCGGCGCATGGTGGACCTGAGCTCTGACACACATTTTGCTCGCTGCCTCTCCACACTGGACCTTATATCCCTGGGTGTGGGTAGCACACTAGGGGCTGGTGTGTATGTGATGGCGGGTGAAGTAGCCAAGGAAATGGCTGGTCCCTCAATTGTCCTCTCCTTTCTGGTGGCTGCTTTGTCATCTGTACTGGCTGGACTCTGCTATGCAGAGTTTGGGGCTCGAGTTCCCAAAGCTGGCTCTGCGTATCTCTACAGTTACGTTACCGTTGGCGAGATCTGGGCTTTCATTGCCGGGTGGAACCTCATTCTCTCCTACGTGATAGGTACAAAGCCAGGCAGCATGCATGGGGCTCCTTCCAGCACTGTGCTGGCAGCACGGGGGGCTTCAGGGGGCAGCATGTGGTGCTGTGGGGGCAGGGTGTGGGGTGGGATCAGCAGGACGTGGGTGCTCAGGTGCAGGGGGCTGGTGCCAGTCTGTCCTGGGCTCAGACTGATGCACAGATTTGCCATCAACCAGGTACGGCCAGCGTGGCACGAGCCTGGAGTGCAGCATTTGACAACATCATCGGCAACCACATCTCCACCTTCTTTGCCAGCAAGGTCCCAATGCAACTGCCAGGAGTGCTGGCCAAGCACCCAGACTTCTTCGCTTTAATCCTGATTTTGCTGCTTACTGGTGGGTGTGCAGGAGAGTGGCTCTGTAGTACCCTGGGTGATGGCATGGGAGCCTGATGGGTCCCCACTCACCTCTTCTGTCCCCACAGTACTGCTGGCTTTTGGTGTCAGCGAATCTGCCCTCGTGAACAAAATCTTCACAGCAGTGAACCTGTTGGTGCTGAGCTTTGTCATCATTGCTGGCTTCATCAAGGGAGACATCAAGAACTGGCAGCTTTCAGAGAAGGACTATGTCAACTTCTCACAGTCAGACTCACTGAATGACATGTAAGTAGAGCAAATGTGCCAGGCCAGGATCTGGCACAGGGCAGGCATGGGCCCTGCTGTCCCTGCACCTCACGACAGCTGCTCTACTGCATTTTTTCCAGGAAAAAAACTTTTGGTTCTGGTGGGTTTTTTCCCTTTGGACTGGAAGGGATGCTGACCGGTGCTGCCACCTGTTTCTATGCCTTCGTGGGCTTTGACTGCATTGCCACCACAGGTACTGCCTTGGGTGAGGGTGGCATGGGCATTTCCCTTGCACAGCCAGCAGCTGGCCAGGAGCTGATGGGGGAGGATGCTACATGGTGTGGGAAAACAGCTGGTCTCACCACTCCTGGGAGGTTTCCCTGTGGAGTCTGTATCTTCAGCTGGGCTGGACAAGAGGGTTCAGAGTCTGCCCTGCCCCAGGAAAAGTGGCTCATTACACCACATGGTGGGAGCAGGGCTGCACCTTGCCTGTGCAGGCAGCTCCCAGAGCAGCAGGGAGCCTTTTGACTGCTGAGCCGCGCCTGCGACAGTGCTGGGAATTGCTGGTGCCTCCTGGTTATTTCCCAGCCTTAAGCAGCCTATTTCCAAGTGACTGGGTTCATGCAAAACTGCTGCTTCCTGGAGCACAGGCAGCTCTCTTAATTTCCTCTCATTACCCCAGAAATCTACTTAGTGGGTGGCTGGTACAGGCTGTTCTGCCTGACCTTCCTGTCTCCAGGGGCTGCCCAGCAGCCTCCTCCTTTCCTGCTGCTGAGCCCCTTGCTGAGAGCATGGTGCAGCACACCTTTGCAAAGCTGAGGCACACATTCAAGGAGGACCTCTATTCAACAGGCTCTCTAGGGAGAGGGAGCTGCTGGTGGGGGGGAAGGGCTGGCATGGCCAGGGGGGCTGCAAGCCCAGGCTGCCAGCCAGCTCCATCCCTTCTCCCAGTGCAGTAGCATGGCCAGGGACCCCCTCCTTTCCAACAACCCCTGCTTGCTGCTCCTCAGTCCTGTGCTGCCATGGAAAGTCCCTACTCTGGCTCATCCCCTGGGGGTACTTGCCTCATGCTGTACACTAGAGTGGGGCACATGTGGCCTCTTGTGTCTGGACAGGGGAGGAAGCCAGGAACCCACAACGCTCGATTCCCATTGGCATCATTGTGTCCCTCCTCATCTGCTTTGTGGCTTATTTCGGGGTCTCTGCATCCCTGACTCTCATGGTGCCCTACTACCTCCTGGACAAGAGCAGCCCTCTGCCTGAGGCTTTCAAGGCAGTTGGCTGGGAACCAGCCCGCTACGCTGTTGCTGTTGGCTCACTCTGTGCCCTCTCCACCAGGTAGGACTCTATACCTGGCACTGCTTGGCACAGCATTCATCCCAGCTGGGCTGGGGATTTGCTCTGTTCAGCTGCTGTCCTGCTCCTGGCACAGAGCCAGTCCCTTCCCCTTCTGGGTGGTAGATGTGGGCAGCTTGCCTCATCTCTCTCCATGACAGCTTGCTGGGCTCCATGTTTCCCATGCCCCGAGTGATCCATGCCATGGCAGAGGACGGGCTGCTCTTCAAGTTCCTCTCCCGGATCCACAGTGGCAGAAAGACCCCTCTGATTGCCACCTTTGTCTCGGGGTTCTTCGCAGGTAAGGCTCCTGGCCACTTCCCTGTACCCAGCCTTGCAGTGATCTGGAGCTGTGCTCATGCTGCATGTCCTCATTGCAGCCGTGTTTGCCCTCCTGCTTGAGCTGAAGGACCTGGTGGATCTCATGTCGATCGGCACGCTGCTGGCCTACACCCTGGTGGCGGTGTGTGTGCTCATCCTCCGGTGCGTGACTCCTCATGTTTGGCAGTGCCCAGGGTGGATGTTCCTTGAATCGTCCTGGGGGCTTGTAGCCACAGTGTTTTTCCAGGGGCACGCAGCCCGGGGAAGTGTCAAGCCCCCAAGATGGGGGCTGCTGACCAGAGCCTGGGCATATCCTTGGAGTGGCTGTTTTGGGGCCACTGCCAGAGCAGCAGGGATATGAAGGTGCTGCCCACTGTTCCCTTGGGCTAGGAAGTTCCTTGGGCTCCACTGCAAGCTTGTCTTACCTGCTCAGGTACCAGCCCAGACAGCTGAACTCCCCAAGGGCCATGGAAATGCTGGAGCTGAATGGGAACGAGGAGGACAGAGTGATCATGGACCCGACCATCACTGCGGCCAGTGCCCAGCACAAAGAGACGTTGTCGCTGGCGATGCTCTTCAACCCACCTGGGGACGCCCCCACTGCGCTCTCAGGGCGCATTGTCTATGTCTGTGCCGCAGTCATTGGTGAGTGAGTGGGAACTGGCAGCTGGTGTCCCCTCCTGCCAGGGGCTGGATGTTTTGGTGTGTTTCTGCAGAGCTGGGAAGGGATGGAGACCATGCCAGGCAGAGGAGAGGGGCCCGGTTGCCAGTTGCTGTTGGCAATGCCAGCAGGTGCTAAACCCTAAGCAGGGTGCCAAGTGCAGGGTACAGCTGTGGTTTGGGGCACACAGGCATTGTTGGAGGACATGGATGCTAAGCTGGGGATGTGCAGGTGTCATGGGAGATCCCTGTGATGAGCCTCAGCCACGCTGGCCACTAGCAAGGACAGTCCCCAACCCCTTCAGAGTGCTTGGGTTCGGCCAGCAAGGTTTGATCTGTCCCCAGAATGGGGTGGCTCAGCCAGGTCTGGGTAAGCACCAGAGCTGAGTCCAAGCGCAGGTTCCCTGCAGCTTACTGCTCTGGGAAGTGCCTCCAGCAAAGGACTTTCCTAAAGCTTTGGGGGGTGGGTGTTAGGGACAGTGAGTGCTGGACCTGACCAAGAGGAGTGAGTGCTTCAGCCCAGCTGTTGGTGAGGCTCAGGGCTCCAGGAAGGCCATGTGCCATTCAGCCCACTGACTACCCCCTCTCTTGCAGCTGCACTGATCACAGTCACCTGCATGGTCCTGACCGTCAACATGGCTGCGCTGAAGGATGCCAGTGTGGGCCGTATTGTGGCTCTGGTGCTGCTCTTCGTGGCTCTGCTCATTCTCACCATCATCATTTGGAGGCAGCCTCAGAGCAATGCACGGTTAAACTTCAAAGTGAGTGCAGCCCCCTGCATCTTGCTGTCTGCACCCCCCTGTGTTCCGTCAGGATCTGGGCATTGCAGGGTCTGCCAGGGCTTGCTGCCAGGCAGTCACCAGGAAAGCCCAGCACCCGGCATTGTGTCTCTGAGGTGCAATCCCCCATGTGGAAGTTCTGTGGCAGGGAGGGGGTCTTTCTATTGGCCAGTAGCATCCTCGAGCCCAGCCTGGTCCCTCAAGGCATAGCTGATACAGCACTTCTTGTCCCTTGCAGGTACCTTTCCTCCCACTCCTGCCAATCTTCAGCACCTTCGTTAACATCCTGCTGATGGTCAAGCTGGATTCAGGCACTTGGGCACGCTTTGCCGTCTGCATGGTTGTGGGTAGGTGTCCTGTGGTGGGGAGTGCAGTGCCCACAGGTCTCTCCTGGGGGTCTGTTAGTGCTGACAGCCCACTGTTTCACATTTCATTATGGAAACTGTCCTGCAGGTTTTATTATTTACTTCGCCTATGGAATTTGGAACAGCGCAGAAGCAAAAAATGCAGAAAGAGCCTGTGCCACAGTAGAAAAGCCTCTGCACCATCCTGGACAGGACCTCAGCCCTGGGGCTGCTGCAGTCTGAGGGCCTGGGGACCAATGCTCCATGGACCTCTTTGCCACTTTGGGACAAGATCATGATCCAGAGAGTACATCCATCCCCTCTCCTGCAGAGAGTGAGTTCCAGAGAAGTACTGAGGCTCTGAGCCAAAGCTGACCTAGAATGAATGTTCCAACCAAATGCTGTATGTTTCCGCTCATTAACGAAGTATTGTTATACGTGTTTATATATCGGCAAAACATGTTCACCTTCCTAGCTCTAGAAACAGGATAAGGCCACATTGGGCCTAATTAGGGGATGCAGGATCAAAGACAACATCCTCCTTGAGCCCTGGCCAGGCTTTGAGAGAAAGCTGGCAGGAAAATGAAATTAGAAATTAAGTCAACTTGCTTGTTTAGTCATGTAAAAGCTGGACCACTGTCACAGCAAATTGGAGGAGCCTTGTGGCCTGCAAAAGTGGAGGCACTGCAGGAGTTCCCAGTTACTGGTGTGGTTCTCCAGCCCTTGGCTGTGACATCTTCCCCCCACAGCTGATGTCTCTTGGACTTGGATGATGTACCTTCATTGGGGTAACTGGTGGTGTGTCTTTCCTAATCACTGCAGGCATTCTTTCATAGCAATGATTAGCCTTGCTTAGCTTATCCCTTTGTAGTTCTTTGTTCATGGTTAGGTGCATTGCTTAGCTTATCCTTTTGTGATTCTTTGCAGTTTCCCATCATGGCAGATGCCACTGTTCCTTAAGTTGGTGTCTATGTCTCTGACCTTACCCACCAGCAAAAGAAAACCAGCATAGTCAGCAGGGTCAGAACAAACTGTTGGTTTTAAAATCTAAATGAAAGGAATCCGTCCTGTCTGAAATTCCCAGATGGGAAGACCTTCTGTATTGTTCACTGGTCCTCAGGTGGGTTAAGGTTGGATGACCATGTGAGAAAGCATATAATAAAAAAAGAAAGGAACTTGTGGGTTTGGGAAGGCAAGGATGGACTTTGTTAACAGTATATCAAACAAAACACCAACAAAAGGAACAGTTGTTGAAATGGAGCAACAGATATGATTTGCAGAATCAAATTGTAATGCTGAAGGGCCAAAATAAGCTGCTTGCTGGTAAGTTGGATTTCCCAGACTTGCTGAGAAGGCTGCAGTTAGAGTAGCTCGGTATAAGAAAAGTGAATCACAAGAAAATGCATGCAGTAATTGCAGAGGAAGGTGTGCATTGGGATCTTGATAAATTGAATGGAAATATTTGGGATTCTGTGGATTTTGATGAGGTTGCTTCCCCAGTGAATTTGCAGATGTGAGACCAGCATGGAAAGGTGTAATTAGATGCTAATGGTCAGCAGGTCTGGAGGGATACTCATAGGGGATTATACTCAACATAAAGTAGATGAAATATCTGAACAGTTTAAGCAAAGACCAGGGGAACCTCTTTTCTCTTAGATGGTGTGCTTGCATGACCTGGGAGCACCAGGGATAACCCTAGACACAGGGGACTCTAAGAAGTTTATAGTTTTGTGCTTGGATTCTTTTGTGCAGGATGCATTTTGGAATAACATTCATAGTACTAATTTGTTAGTTTTGGCTGCTTTGGATGTAATATTAAATACCCTACAGAAAATTAGGGGCTAGGATCTGAAAGTCAGAGATATACTTTGTGAAAATGCATACCAGATGCATGAGCACCTCTTGTGATTTTGTATTTGTAGATAATGTTACTGAAGATACAAGTAGTCATTCCAATATTTGTGCCTGTAACTTTGTTGCAATTACAGGATTTTACTTATTTATTTTTTTATATATTTAAAAAGAAGTCTTTTAGTTTTTTACCTCCTGTTAGTTTTTGGAATCTAGCTACACCCTGATTCAAGACTTGCAGCCTACTCCCACTGGCATTGACTAGTAAAGGAACTATTACAACACACAGACCTGAGGTTTACTGAAACAAGCCCAAGAGAATGGACAAAAGACTTTGATTGCTGTCCATCATGACATGGCAGAAATTCATCATGTGATGGAGTGGGTAAAGAAAGAGAACATGAATAGTGGAAGGCTCTTTTTTATGGGTCCTACAGCTACCAGAATTCTCAACTGAGTGCTTCACCTTATTGCCATTTTATTGATGCTAATCCTTATGCTTTTTGTTCTGATAATTGCATTGTATGTTAAGGTTTGGATGATTATGAAACAATTAGCTTACCAACTACCTCCACTGACAGTAGACAATCCATACGGTACCAAAGCATGGAATGTTCTCAAGCTCTGTTTGGATATTGTGAAGCTTGAGTGACTATAGTCACAGAGTGTATTATGTGGGAAAATGACTGGGAACTCTGTGGACAGGTATCTGGGGGTACAATTAGAGAAAACTGAGGACTTATAACAGTATAGAAATTATAGGGTGGGTGTTACACTATTCCTTACTATGGTGTCTGTGTCTCTGACCCTACCCACTGGCAAAACACAGAGTCAGAGCTGCAGAGCTGGGTCATGTGCTGCCTCTTCCCCTCACAGGGAGGTGCCCTGGCTGGATGGGAGTGCTGGGGCCAGGGGTGGTCTCTGCCCTCCTGCAGTCCCACAGAGGGGCAGTGACGCCAGCACAGCCCTCTGGCCATGAAAGTTCCTTTCCCTGTGCACATGATGGTGCAGTTGCAGTCATCCCATCTGTCATGTGGCTGTGTTCACCACCTCCTTCCTGCTTTCCAAGTGCCAGACTGGTATGTGGCAGCCATGGCTGGAGCTCTGCAGGAAGGCTTAGTGCAATTTGTTCTGGTATTCGTGGCAAATTGGTACTGCCCTGACCATGCTGTTTGGTATAAATATATTGCTCAAGTGTCTGTGAGATGTCTTCAGTGTAGGTATACTTGTGTCCAACCTCATCTGCCTTTCTATAATTTTGAAGCAATTTTTAAAAAGAATCTATTAAATTGAATGTTTTTAAGTCCTTTTTTATGTTGGTCTTGCTGCATCTGTTAATGGCTTGTGGTCGTGGACCCCTCAGCAGGACCCTACATGCCTCTGGGCTGGGTGCCAGTGCAGAACAGTGCTTGGTCCCAGCCAGCTGTGCTGGGTGACATCCCTGCCCAAAACCTGCCAGTTGGAGCCACCAGTCCCCACTGTCCTCCCCTGGGACTGTGAGCCAGGAGCTGTGAAGCAGTGCTTCAGACCAGCTCCAGCCAGTTCTGCTGGTTCCTGGGGAGGCAGGACAGCAGCCTGTCATGGTCCTGCCTTTTAGGCCCTATGCAGGGAGCAGTTGTGTCACCAAGTTCCTGAGCAGTGAATACAGTAAAGGCCTTGGAAATGAAACCTCCTAGAGGTGTCAGCAATGGCCTGCAGAGGAAGCCTGACCAGAAGCTGGGCTGCATCCATGAGAGATGATTTTCCAGATTTTGGTCTGGTCTAAATTAGACCTGACATAAGTATCCCAAAAAAAACTAATTTAAGGCAGATGGACTGTGCTTGGTTTTGGCATCTCTCACTGCTTGTTGGCAGTGGTGCAGGGTCACTGCATGGTCAGCAGCAAGGTACCCACACCATCAGCTCTGCTTGGCCCCTGGGATGGAGCTATGAGCCCTGCCCAGAGCTGTCCCTGCAGTAAAAGGGGCTGTGGCTCCTGCTCTGGCCCCAGGACAGGCACTCACTGCCCCAGTGTCCCAGGCTGGGGTGTCCTGCCAGAGCCTCAGGCCCCAGCACCCAGGCACAGGTGACTCTTTGGGTGCTCACAGCCCTCCTAGTTAGGCTGGTGCCTCAGTGTGCCATGCTGGTTTCACCACCCCACCTGGTGAGTATCTTCTGGCCAGGGCAGGGCAGGACAGGGTCCCTGCTGAGCCCTGAGCCGGCCGTGTCCTTGTGCACCCAGTTTTGGGTGCTGTTACCCATGGCTAGAGGGCAATGTGCCTGTGATACAGCTGTCACCCCTGGCTTGGCACTGCTACAGCCCCCTGTGCCTTTGTTTGTGTCTGTGACCCCATACACGTGTGCACAACTGTGCCCATGTCCGTTTGTGGGTTTGTTTGTGCCCGTGGGAAATCCCTGCCTGGTTGCAGACCATCCCACCGAGCTCTGCCATCCCATGCCAGGCTTCCATTGGGACTGGCAGAGTTTGGGGCATGGAGCAGGACTCTGGAAGCTCTGCCCAGCTCCCACCATGGCAGCTCAGCAGGGAAAGCATCTGTCTGGCAGCCATCAGCCTGTGGTGGTGTGGTGGGTGGGGGAGTCAGTGCCACTCAGCCATGGGAACAGCAGCACTGTCGCCCCCAGGCTCTGGGCCAGGCATCCTGTCCTTGGCTACAGCCTGTGGAGGCTGCCCCAGCTCTGCACACCCACTCTGGGGGGTCCCTGCCTCTCTCTCCATGCAGGGTAGCAGGGCTGGCACCACATCCTCTGCTGGGCAGCACCTCTGCCCTTCCCAGGCTCCACAGGTGTTACTGCACATTTCAGCACATCAGTTGGTGGGTGAACAACACCCAACCAGAGCCTCAGTGTGTGTTGTCTACACAAAACATCTGTTCCCACTGCTGTACCCAGTGTCCCAGCACCCTGCTCTGACAGCAGCCCAGGCTCCATCCTGCAGAGGTGCTGGGAGGGAAGTGTGTTGTTCCTGGTGAAGCCTGGTAGGTGCTAGGATGGGTTTCCTCTCCTGTACCAGTCTGGAAGGGGTCATTTTGTGGTTTGAGAAAATCAGCAAAAAGCAGAGTCTGGCCTTGCTGTTGAGGGGCCTCTGATAATCCACCTTTATGGGGAAGGAAGCAACCAGCCCCAACACAGCTGCATGCAGTTTGCCCTGACAGTTGAAGTATTTCCTCCCCAGGTTTGATTTGTGATTTCCTTGTTGCCATTCCCCCCTGGATTGAAAGGGGAGCTGGAGGGCTGTTGAGCCCCCCTGTGTCTGGCCCAAGCCATGCTGAGCAGGCAGGTGTTTGGGGTGGCATTGCAGTGGGGGCCTGGCTGTGGCCACTGGGGTCATGCCAGGGATGCAGTGCTGGTGGATTGGGGTGTTGGGGGTGCAGAGAATGGGGGGCTCAGCCTCCCTCCCCATCTGGCTCTACCACACATCCCATGGCATTGATAACTTCATATCCAGCTGGTTTTGGACATGGGACATGGGGCTTTCCTGGTGGATCCTTTGGAGCAGCTCTCTGGACACCAGATGCTTGCCACCTCCAGGGGAGCTGCCAAGAGGCCATGAGTGTGGCCATGCAAGCTGGGGGCAGGATGGGCTGGGGAGCTGTGCTGCTGAGCCTCTGGAGGGAGAGCTGCAGCTGCAGAGCCTGCCCCTGCACTGCTCCCTGGCCAGAACATGCCCTGGCAGGAAGAGATGTAGCAGCAGATTAAATTTTGAACCACTGGGGAATTAAAACAGGCTGGCAAGTCTGCTCTGCCCTGTGACACTAAATGCTTCAAAGTGAGGAGCTAATGTGCCATCTTCTTCCCTATAAATCTGAGCACTGTCAGAGCCCCTTCCCTGCTGAGTGGCTGTTGAGTGAGACAAATCCATCAGCAGGGCCTGAGTCCTGAAATCCAGGGAATTGACTGCAGGCAGATGGGGTCACTGGTGTAACAGAGCAAACTGATATCAGCTCCTGATATTTCTGCAGCAGCACTGGGTTGTGCTGCAAGCCTTCACAGTCCAGAAGGGCTCCAGGACATCAAAGCCAGTGATGGGTGAGATTCTTATCACTCCTTACTTACCTGGCTCCAGGCACACCTCAACCCTTCTGTTGTCTGTGGTGAGCTTAAGCACACATGACCCAGTAGCTGTGAGGAGCCTGTGTGCATCCAGTAATCCTCTTTGCCCTGAGCTGTGGCAGGTGGCCAGCTCTAATCCCACAGGCTTAATGCTGGCCTTGCTTTGCCTTTGCAGGTCTAGCATGATGACTTGCTGCCAGGTGCTTGCTCTTCTCTTGCTCTCCTTTCTTCCCAGTGCTGCAGCTGGTGCTCTGGTTCCTGCTCTTGTCCCCCAGTCCACACTGTTACTAGCCAAAGGGTGGCTGCTCACAGCCTGTCCTGGAGGTGACAACATGCTGGGATGATGCCTGCACCCAGCAGGGTGCCACCCTGGTGCCTCAGAGGAGTATCTCTCTTATGAGACAGTTGTATGCCAATGGCACCCACACCTCACTATGCTGGAAGCAAGCCTGAGTGGTGTGGAGAGGAGATGGCAGAGGCAGCATGGGCAGTGCAAGTGGCACATTTCTGGTGCAGATGGGTAGTTTTCCATCACTGTGGCCACCTCCTGATGAACTATCTCTTCTCTGCCACCATCAGAATCTCCAAAGGCTGCACAGATGTGCTGCTTTCCTGACCTCATAAACAAGAGATTTCTTTGCTAATCATAGAGTTTTAAGGGTGTTACAGCCCCCATTCTCCTTAATATTTTCCATTTTCCTGCTGTGTTTATCCAAGCAATTATTCCATCTCTAATTCATATTCTCTACACAGGACCTCACACTGATGGTGCTTTTCAAGACTGGACAGATGACTGCTTGCATTTTTCCAGTTTTAAGTGTCCTGTTCCATTTCACTGCATCTCAGGGGCAGCCTGCATCACAGGCTAGTCAATGGTGTCATTGTTTAAACCCACTGAAGAATAAACATGCAGTTCCTTCAAGACCTGTGACACCTGTGCAGGCACAGCAACCTGACTTGCAAAACAAACAGGTAGGAGACATTTTGACAAACAATGTAACACCTCTCCTAGGCTCAGTTATCAAGGCTTTGGGGTAATGTGAGTGTTAAACTAATTTAATTGCCTGGTCTGCGTATAAATGTGCAACAATTTCTATCATCCTGGGCAAGATAATGCACGAAAAATCATGACACATTACTGGGCAGGGAGCAGCTGCTATTGTTTACATAATACAAACCAAATTTACAGACAGAATTTAACTTGTTCAATGGAATTTCTTGCCCTAGCTGAGAGGTTCTTAGGGACAGATCAAAAAGATTTTCCATGTCTTCTCGTCCCTTGTTTGGACCTAGGAACTGGCTAGAGAGTGCTGGCCACGCTCTTCTTAAAATAGGAGGAAACACAGGGAAGGGAGTTCTTGGTTCCCTCCTCTCTGAAGTGGCCACTGAGCATTTGTTATGTTTTATAGGCTACTGCAGTTGTGGGACAGGTGACAGGACAGGGAAAATTCTCCTAGAACTGCTGATGTGAAACATAAGGACTGGTCTGATTTGGAGCATAAGCAACTTGTTTCTTGTTTCATCAGGCATGAGCTACTCCACAGCAGGAGAGGAAAAGCCAGCAAGACAGAAGTACAGAGAACCATGGTGAGACACATGCACCCTCCTAGCATCCAACTCCATGTTTGTAAATGACAGAAGCTTTAAGACACCAACAGGAAATGTGTGCCCCCCACCCAGTTTATGTAATAAAGTGGTTCTGACACACAAACTGCAGCTGGTGTGGGACTCACTGTTGGAGTGGGTTCACCTTCGCTGGATACCAGGTGCCCACCAAGCCACTCGTGTCACTTTCCTCCTCAGGGTGTCCCTACCCATGGCAAGGTGCTTGGAACTAGCTGGTCTTTAAGGTAGGTCCCTTCCAACCCAACCCACTCTGTGATTCTTTCAGATTACTCGATGGAGAGGGTTCTCAAACTAACATTAACCTGGAACATGCACTTTCCCCAAAGTCTAAGAAAGCTAGTGTCTCCTTCTTGTTAGCTGATGGAGACACAGTTGGTATCTTGATTACACCACAGGCACATGGTGACATCCCTTACTTTGTTCCCAAGAATAGCTGTTGGGCTTCCCTATCTTCCTGCTGACTTTGGGCCCCATTATGCCAGCATAGGAGCAGCCAGTTCTGTTCCACACACCTGGTGGCTGTAATCTTTCCACGTCTCAAAGTTTTGATGAGGTCAGACTGGGTGGTTTCTGCTTCTTGTCTGAATTTCCTTACTCCTTCCTTCATTTTCTTTTCTCAAGGACCAGCTTCTTGATGGAACCCTTCTCTCTCCTCCCCTAATAACTGATGATGTAGACCCACTGACTTCCATGTCCACTGCGTTTTTCCCACTACTGGGGCAACTGTAGTTGTTCTTGTTTGAGCCTCTATCTCTATCACCTCAGATGGAGCTTGTCCCCTTGTAACTTGAACTCAAACAAGTTACCCACAGAGGTGGCTTGGGTCCCTGAGTTAACCACAGCCCTGAACTGCGGCTTTGCAGGCACATGCCAAGCCCCAGAACAGTGCCAGAAGCTGCTGGTTTTCACTGGGATAGGCACCTTGTCAGCTGGCATGTCAGTTTGCCAGAGTTACTTGCCTGTTCAGGTGTAGTCCCAGGCTATGGGATGTGATAACCAGCCCAGGCACTTGCCCAAATCCTTATACACACTCTGCCACCCACAGACCAGCTACCTCAGGGCACATTTCAGTATTGACTCACCCAAAAATTGTCTTCTTTTACACCAGGAAGACACCAGATTACACAGACCTCATGATATGCCAGCTGTGTTAATTAGTATTAAACATCTCACGTAAGGGTGAGCAGGAACAATAAAGCCACCCACACCAGGTGGGAGGGAGAAATGGCATCTCCACAAGGCAGCTCCCCCAGCAGAGCAAGGCCATCAGTGCCAGGGCAAAGCACAGAGCCATGGTTTGTACTAACATGTTCCCAAAGCCCAGAAAAGTAAAGAGATAAGAAATGCAGCTAACAGGAGCTGCCTGCTTAGTACCTACTATGGCTAAAGAACACTTAGCACAGAACTGCCATGGCCTCAGGCCACACGCTGGGCACCAAACTGTGGTGGGCTGACCCTGCCTGGACACCCACCAAGCTTCTCTCACTCCCCTCCTCACTGGGAGGGGGCAGGGAGAAAGGAAGATGGGAACGGAATCTGTGGGCCAAGATAAAGGCAGTTTAATAAAGCAAAAGCAAGGCTGCATGTGGGAGCAAAGGAAAACTAAATATTTATCCTCTACTTTCAACCAGCAGGAGATATCTGGCCACTTCCTGGGAAGCACAGCTTCAGAGCAGCTGCTCCAGAAGACAGATGTTTCAATAAGGAATGCCCCCCATCTCCTTTCTCTTAGCTATTATGCTGAGCAGATGCCATATGGTCTGGAACATCCCAAGATCTTGCCCCCACCCCAGCCTGCTGGTGAGGTGGGAATGTTAGAGACAGCCTTGATGCTGTGGGAACATTGTTCAACAATAGCCAAAACAGTGGTGTGTTATCAACACCTTCCTAGCTCCAATACAAAACACAGCTCTAGGAGGGCTGCTAGGAGTAAAATTACCTTCATCTCAGTCAGACCCAATACAACTGTTTATTTAAAAAAATTAACAGAAACTTTTAACAAAACCACACCCAACAGTGAGGATCTGAAAAGCCAGGCAGCACTGGGGGCATTATAACAGAAGTGCTCTGCAGGTCCTAACCAACCCAAAGGCTAGATGTGCAGACAAGCACCTCCAAATGGTTGATCAGACCTTGTCCACTTCTCTCATTCAAAGTGATACTTTTTATTAAGCAGGTGAGGTTGTAAATCAGAAGCCTGGATCTCTTGTGCATCCTCATTAGGTGCCCAGGCACCTGAGGGCTCCAGTGAGCTTTTAAAAAAATCGTTCCATTTGAAAGCAACCACGGCTGCAGTTGCAGCTTGGAGGAAGCCACCTGCTTAAGTGCAACATGAAGAGAATGTCATAGCATATGGTGTGTGTCACATGCTGCATTTCTTCTTGCCCAGAATCCTACAGAGTTGTCCATTTTTTTCCCCTTGTTGCCCTGTATCAGCACAGAACATCCTCTCTAGCTCAGAAAGAAGGGAGAATGAACACATGTATATCCACAGTCTAAGGAGAGTCACCTTTTGCTGGAACTTGGATCTCACTCCATACCCTGATCCCAAATGAGAGAACAGGGCTAGCTCTGGAAGGACAGAGCCCTCTATGAGCTAGGAATCATGAGGCAATTAATAGATTGCAGGCTGGTGATTTGCCTTCTGCATCTGAATGATCTTGCCAAAGCCACCTCTTCCCACATCGTAGTCTGTCCGGTATTCATCTCGCACCTGGGGCACAGCAACAACACACATATTAACAGCCAGCACTGCCTGTCTCCTGATGGTTGAGATTTCTTCAGGTAAGAAGCAAAGAAATATTTTCATACAGCTTTTCAGTACACTTTTCTGAATTGTGAAGCTTGGCCTTCAGAACACTTTATCTCATCTAAATCTCATCTTTGCCCTTGAGGAAACTGCTGTGTTATGTGATTGGCCTGGCAGCCACTCTCTTTCCCTCTACTCAAATTCTGGAGCATTTCAAGGGTACTACCTTGGTTAGGGAACATTCCGCTTACACTGCAGGAAGTTTGGAGTCCTAGACAGAAATGGCCTTAAGTTCTATTTCCAGCCTTTAACACCAGGTATCAATTACTGAAACAACCTGGGAGTGAGTAAACCTCAATATCTTAACAATCTGCACATTGTCCTCCACGAGACAAAACCAGCAAATAAGTACAGAGTCTTGCAGGATCAAATTCAGGGATGAGTGGCATTGCCTTTACCTGTCCTCCAGTCTTTCCTCTCCCGTACTGCCGGCCCTCCTTAAACCCTGCATCCCAGTCCGTGCGGATGATGCGGTCGTCCAGCCGCGTGCCGTTGATAAACCGCATGGCGTGCTCGGCATCTGCTCTCGTGTAGTACCTGAGGCACTCTGTAAGGACAACTGTGTTGCATTGTTGGTACAGGGGAAAAAAGCAGGGAAGTATTGTATTTGAGAAGCAGAACTCCCCCCACTGCCTTCCAGCCTTTTCTACTCTTCCCTATGGGATCAAAAACTGCACTCATGTAAATCCAAGCTAAGACTGGCTAATGCTCAGAAAGAATTCTGTACTTTATTGTTAATACCTGCACAGACAAGACAATGGAACAAAGGCATTAAATCCTTGCTAAGGGCAAGAAATCACTAATATGCCTTTTTATACTATGTAAAACTTGAGTGAAATACAACAAAAGGAGCAGGCTTCACATGAGAGCTTTGTACAGACAGCTCCTGGGACAACCTGTATAGGCGTGTACCCTCTGCTTGAAAATGCCCCCATGGCTTATCCTGCTACTTCCTTCAGGTGTGCAGTTGAGATGAGAAAGTAAACGTGCTCTGGACATGGAAGACATCAGGCTGATGACTGTAACAGTTCTCACTTTGGCCCTAAAATCATTAAAGAAATTAATGAATTAAAGGAGTGCACTGCCACCTCCAGAAAGTACAGCTCTGGTGGCACTTGTCACCTATGGAACCACTATACAATCAGTCTCAGGGTGCAGAGAGGAAGGTGCAAGGATGGACGGGATGTGCCTGGTAGGAAGCACTTGGTTATCACCTTTCCAGCAGCAGTACAGATATACTTGCTGTGCACAGGAACTACAGGTGCCAACCATACACGTGCTGACAGAAGGGAACCAGAAAGGATACTCTACAAAGCAGAAGCCACAGGGAGTTTTCTTGATCTTGTCCAGACCCATGACAATCCTCTTGACATCTCCGCACTTGGAGAACAGCTCCTGGATTTGCTCCTCGGTGGTGTAGAAGGACAGGTTGCCGACATACAGCGTGGAGGAAATCTTCAGGGATTTCTCCTGCAGCTGCCTGCTACCCTGCGGGCACAGAGGCGCACGCCGCGGGTTCAGCGCGTCCCGCTCCCACCGCCCCGCGCCCTCCCGCTGCCCGGCTCCGCGCACGGCCTGTCCCGGCCTCAGCCCTCCCCGCCCCGGCCGGGCCTCGCCACCCGCCGCACCCGGAAGTGCTGGTCCCGGTACTGGCTGATCTCGCAGTACGAGTCGCTGTTGAGCCCGCTGAGCGTGGTGTGCAGCAGCCCCGACATGGCTCCCTCGCGCCCGCCCGGGCTGCGCTGCCGGGCCCCGCTGCCGGGATTCTTCCAGAAGCGCCGCGCACCGGACGCGGCGAGCGGCGCGCGAGGGACGCCACTGTGCCGCGCCGCGCGATTGGCCGCGCCGGCTGTCACTCGGGGCGGGAGGCGGGGCGGGAACCGCCGGCGGCCAATCGGCGGCGCGGGAGCCGCCGGGAGCGCTGGGTCGGGGCGCGCGCAGGGTGCGTGGCGCGCACGCGCAGTGCGGGGGCGCTGTTCCCGCGGTTCCGCGCCCCTCACGGAGCTGCCCTCCCCCTGCGGGGCCATGGCGGGGCCGCGGGTGGCGGCCCTGGAAGGTGCTGCGGGCCGCGGGCTCTGCCTTCCCCATCAGCGCCGCCACTGGTGGCTGGTGTTGGGTTGTGTGTCACGCCCCGCTGTCCTCCTGTCTTACAGCGCTGGTGCGGGAGCTGCTGAGGGAAGAGACGCCGTCTCGCATTGCCGCCCTCACCGAGGAGCTGTTCCAGGCGGCGGAGAGCATCTCTGAGGAGGATGGGAAGGTGGCGGAGGGAGAGCCCCCCGCTGCCAGCCCGTCTGGAGAAACGGGGGGTGCTTTACACCCCACAGCCCTGGCCCAGGTTGGTGCTGCAGCTTCCCACCCTTTGCGGTGAAGCTAAACCTGTAGCACTACTGAAATGTAAAGAAAAGAATTAATTTCTTCATCGTACACCCCAATAGCGTGAAAGTCCAAAATAAAGTGGGAAATGTTATTTTTAAAGGTGTATGCGAAATGATGCTCCTGAATGTAAAAGTGTGTGTGTCATTGACCCTGCACTCATTAAGCCCCACCTGGATACTGTGTCTAGGTCTGGGGCCACCAACATCAGAAGGATGTGCTGGAGGAACCCATGAAGGTTGAAAGGTTGAAAGGCTGGAGCACCTCTCCTGGGAAAGACAAACTGAGTCCAGCCAGAAAAGAAGGCTCTGGGGACACCTTACAGCACCTTCAGTGCTTAAAGGAATTCCAAGAGAGCTGGAGAAGGACTTCAGACAAGGGCTTGAAGTGACAGGAAAAGGGGAAATGGCTTTACATTGAAAGAATATTGATTAAGATTAGATATTAGTAAGATACTGTAAGGGTGGGGAGGCCTTGACACAGGTTTTCCAGAGAAGCTGTGGCTGCCCCATCCATGGAGGTGTCCAAGGCCAGGCTGGACAGGGCTTGGGGCACCCTGGGCTAGTGAAAGGTGTCCCTGCCCATGGCAGGGGGTTGGAACTGGGTGTTCTTCAAGGTCGCTTCCAACCCAAGCCATTCTATGATAATAATGGGAAAGTTACTGGTTACTGATGATGTTAAGGTATTTATTATTTCAGATTACTAGTAGTATCTAGTTGTAATGTCTAGTAAAAATGCAAGCAGAGAGCACTGATGCATTAAGATTTTGGTACTGGATCAGAGGAGAGGCCCTTCTCACCCTGTCTGTGAATTTCCATAATGACAACAGATTACCCCACGGAGAAGAAAACAAGCAAGCCTGTACTTTTCACTGTTTGGTAAACGATATTCCAGTACACAATAATATATTGGAGATACTCATTTTCAGTCCTTGTTTATCAGATGGTTGTTTATAAAGTTTGTTTTTTCCTTCTGTTTATTTCTCCTAGAGGAGTACTTAGAAAGTAATAAACATCTACTTTAAAAGTCCTTTTTTCAAAGGGAAATCTGAAATTAGGAAAAAAGACCAGCTAAGATACTGTCCAACTTCTTCCTCCAAATTTATGTTTTCAAGAGACATTTAATAAGTAGCAATTATCAGCTAAGGAACACTGATTTTGGAAGTCCTAAATTTGCAACAAGGAACAAGATAGTGTTGTAACAGAAAGCATCATTAGTATAGCATGTAAAGAAATACAAGAGCATAAAAGTGGTATCCTTCAGTTCTTCCTGAATCAGTTGGGCTAAATTATTTTTGAAGAAAGGAGGAATCATTAATTTGTAGTCTGCCACTTCAATGAGAGGTACTATGAACTCCCTCCTAGATAGGTGAGAGTGTATTTGTAGGCAAGATCTGTCATGAAAAGTAGAATGAAGTGATGGAAAATGCAGCCCCTCAGGGTAAGTTGCTAAAGCAGCTTATTGCCTTTATGTAGTGCTGTATCTTTTTAACAAGAGTACATAGTCAGTAGCCTTTGTTCTTTGTTTGCTAATATCAGAAGTTTTCTAGTATAAGTATTTAAAGTAATTAAGCTAGAGCTCTTTTTGATGTGCAAAAGAGGTGAAGCCTTACTGCAGATGGTTCTCAAATGTGATAAGATTCTTAGAGTTCTTTTCCAACCCCTTCAGATTTTAGGTGAAGAAATGCTCCATGGTCCATTCATGCCTGTTTTCAGGTCACTGTCCAACATGTCCCTGTGGGATCCTGTGACAGTTTTATGGAAAACTCACACCTTTGACTCCAGGGTAAAAGGGAGTTGTATAAACATGTGGAGAGGCCATTCCTGTGAAACACATTAAAGAGGCTTCTTTTTATCGTAGTAAATTTCAGTGAGATCCACATCCAGGACAAAATTTAATGGAGTGGAATTCTCCTCTTCAGGTTGAAGAGAGTGCAGTCAGCTTGTGGAACTGGACTGTGACCAAACACATGGGTGCTGTTATCAATGATGAGCAAAGAGCCAAACGTATGTATGTTCTGTACCTTCCTAAACGTGTTCTGTACCTTCCTAAATGTGTTTTGTGTGCTGTAGCATGGAAATTAAGCTCTGCCTCTCTGCTGACAGGCACATAAGTAATGCTATAGATTTGTTTGAGTCTTTGCAGACATGGGCTAGAAAGAGAAAAATGTACCATTGGGCTTGTATAAACAGTTTAAGAAGAAGCATCCTGATGTAATACTTTTCTTCTTGTAAAACAGAATCAATGTAGACATTCTTATCACTCCCCTTTCCATGCCAGGGCACCAGTAAAAGGTGATGTGACCAAAGGAAGCTATAATCTGCCTTCTGATACTGTGGTTCAAATCTAAAAATGTATAGAAATAACATAGATGTAAATTTTAGACTGTTGGTCACTTAATTTATATCAAGTAAGATTGTTTTCTTTAATGTAACTATCTCATCCATGTTTACATACAAAAGCATTCTAAGTCCTCTTTTCACTGATCTGCTTTAGCCAGGTGCACAGCTGGTTGTTTCTCTCAGGCCAGGAGCAGCCCTGGGGGAAAGCAGAAGTGAGCTTTTGGTATTTTCTTTCAGCATCTTCTTTCTGCGGTTCTGTGGGATTGCAGTGTCAGGCTTGCATTCTTGTCTCGAGGGATTATAGTCAAAATTCTGTATAATCTGCATCATATAAATTATACCAGGTAAAGGGAAAAGGGTAAGTTGACACAAAGTAGAGTATGATGTTCTCAGATCACAGCTGAAGGGCCAGGGAGAGGCTGTTTTACGTACATTAAGTAGCGTCTTTTCCATCCCTGATGTCTAAGGAAGGCCTGAAATTATTTTTGCTTTTTACTTTGAAACTGTAAAGATTATTAAACTTCATTTCCTTGTTTTGCTGAAGGCTATTTTGAGGCTTTCAAGACGTGTTACTGTAAGCACCTGCAATGTAATTAAGTCTGTGAATACCATGTATTTAACTTGAACTTTCTCTAAATTGTTTAATAGGTATTTTAATGAGAATATTTTTTTTTCTTACTGCCTGAAAAGCAATTTTAAACATCTTGGCTAAAATTTGGATTGCTTTGACTCCTGAAGCTTTCAGATTTTTCTGTCTTGTGATTTGAAATGCCAAATAGTCTTCCAGTTATGGCAGGGCTTGACTTTCTGTTAAAAAAAAAAAAAAAAAAAAAAAAAAAAAAAAGAGAAGTAGAGAAAAGGAAACTTTTGAATGTGTGCCCTTTTTTCCTGCAGTGCGGTTTGTTGCTTGCAGACTGATTTGCCTTTGTGAAGGCAGCGATCTTCCGGAGGGAACTATTCGAAGACAGATTCTGGTAAGGCTAATTGTTGGTGAGTAATGAAATACGGTTGATCCCCCAGGGAAGTCTTCAAATCTTACTATATTTGCTTTGGAAAGGGAGTGAAGTATATGTCTAGTTCTGGAAGGATAGCTGGTGTTTTGGCAGGCGTATTGCTGACTCTGTCTTCTCATCACTTAAGGAAAGATAAGATTGATGATCCCATTTTTTCCCTTTTACTAAAACAAAGTACATGCTGAAGTGAGACCTATATCTTATAGGGATACCTTGCTGAGCCATTGGAGTTAGGAATGTCTGGATAGTGTGGTTGGCATCACGTCTTCTCATAGGGTAAAATATGTTATGAGCAGGACATTAATTTATTTCAGTGTCTTATAATGTTGTCTAGTAGGCCACCATGAGTCTTATGCTGCATCTGAGTGTTCAGGGCTTCATTCAGAAGTGAGAGTTGCAGGTCAGAAATTGCAGAGCTGAAATACCCTTGTCCTGTGTTAGATATGTGTGACAATGAAATGAGATCTTACGATGCCTTTCTTGAAAGTGACTACATGTTCACAAATGACTTGCCATTTCCTCCTTCAGATGTCTATGAAAACTGGGAAAGGATGGATAGATATTGGTAAAGCTGGTCTTGCAGATGGATTTCTAGAGAATGCCGTGAATGTAAGTTCTTTCTCCGTTTTGATTTCCTACATACACACCTATTTGTAAGTTCCATGGGTGATGCCTGCACTTTGTTTTCCAGAGTATAGAAAAGTTGTATGCAAAGTTACGGAGTGGGAGCGAGGGTGAAGCAGATATTCAAGTGCACAGAGCTGATGTGGAGAAGAGCCTTTTCAAAGTACTGTCTTACCAAGCTGAATCAGTATGTGTTCTCAGTTTTCCTTATAAGTCACGAGAGGCAAAGAGGGAAACTCTGACCCAGTTATTAGATACCCAAATGCTTGGCACTGAGGACTTGCTGAGGGATAGATTTCCCTCACTTAGATGTAAGATAGCAGATCTCATGTTTGCATTCAGTGTTGCAATCATTTAATGATTTTTAATTTCCCTCATTTATCGAAGTCATTCTTGCAATGGTGCTGATATCTTCTAGTTCAGATTTGTTGCTTTATGATTTGGCTATCATGGCTGTTTATAACATAAACGGCTGCCTGTATGAATCATAAATGGGTCAGTTCCAACAGTGTCCTGTGCTTGCCTGGACAAGGCAAAACAACTGTAATTTAAAGTATGTAATTTAGAAATTCTAAATTTTGAGAGGAATTTTTTTTCTTGACTGAAGTGTCTGAGAACTCTATCAGTTGTCCAGAATATAGCAAACACAAGAACAAATACAAAGAAAATAGTTTCCTGCATTTGTTGATCACACACTGATCTCAGTATCTAGAAGGAAAATGCTATCTCCAGGATTCTCAGAAGCTACCCTAAACAGGACAAAGCAATGGCCTGTATTTTTAACTTGATCATGGAGGTAAAAGGAGAGGTGGTATAAATTTTGCTGAGCTGTTGTATCATCTTAACATCTGAATGATCTTGTTCCATTTTTCTGCACACTACATAAGCACTGCAGTGATTTTCTGGATCTCTTGATTGTCGGGTAATATGGAGAAATAGACAGAATTATTACAGCACTGTAGGGACAGATACCTAATCCCAAACCTAGCTTTACTGCATGTGAAAAACCCAAGTCCTATTTTAAAGAATGAGGTTTTTCATTGAATTTTAAAGACCAGTTGCACACTAACAGTTGGTTGGCATGCTCTGCTGCTTTCTCAGGCAGTTGCTCAAGGGGATTTTCAGAAAGCGGTGATGTGCGTGCAGCGCTGCAAAGATATGTTGATGAAATTGCCAAAAGAAGTAAGTGAAATATTCCCTTCTTTATCATTCCAAACTTTGAGAACCTATTTTCCTCTCCATATGTAAAGGGATGACATATACCATATACAATTTTGAAAAGTGCTCCAAACTGAAGATCTCTTCTGTGGTTGGTTGCCTCTTTGTGATTTTGTAGCTAAAATTTTTGCATGGAAACAGCAGAGTTTTTTTCAAAATGCATTTTTTATTGCTTCTCTTTGATTAAAATTTGAAATAGAATGATAAACTCTTCCTAAATAATGAGAAGGCAAATCAGCAAGCAAGGCAAAACGATTTCTAAATTGAATATAACACCTACTCTCTACAGAACCAGCTACATTTTACATCTTGATCTTATATATTGCATCTTGTACCCATGTGAACATTTGCTGGGCACAGATGGGACAAGGGAAGAGCTGAGTTACAAAGTTTTTGATCTGCAAGTCTATCACTACCATCAGTACTAATCTTCATCTTCATGAAATTGTGGAGCTATGGAGGCTTCCCATTGCACTAAACTGTAGTTCTTGTCTCACAGAGAAAACAAACTCTCATATGCAGAATAGTTTTTTTTTTGCAAAGATAAAAGTCTATTATTGTTATATCAGAATAAACTTCCTGACATTTATTTTCATTTGCTTACATGTTCCAAATATTTAGGAAACATTTTGTTCCTGTCTCTCTGGTAGAGATAATAAAATTCAAAGGGGCAGATGCAAATTTTAAAGAAAAATATGGGAATTATGTTTGGAGTTTGTGTTTTTAGCTAATTAAACTCAAACTGATTTTACATTGCTTTTTGTCATCTGCAGCTTTGTTGAAGTGCATCCAAGTGACTAAGTTGCAGGGATCTAGCTTTGATTTGAATAATAAAAGTAGAACTTCCTACTGTTGAAAATGTTCACTGGGATCTTTGCATTCCTCTTCCTCATTTAATTCTAAATTAATTTCATTCTTTCCACTTGAACTTCTTCATTAAGCAATAATAAACTTCTTGAGATGAAAGCGCTTCAGAAACCAGAGCACTGATGCAGACAAGGAAAAGGTTTCTGATTTACTTCTGATTTAAAGAGTGGTATTTAAAAATTAGGAAAATGGAAAGAGCTAGTGATTGCTGAGTGAATCCAGAACTTTTGGACAGCTGGGTAGCTCCTAAACTTTTCCAGGCTCCCATTGTACTGGAGAGTCCCTGGAGAGTATCAGACAGAGATTATTGTGTTGTGTGATACCAAATATCAGCTGGAGAGGATTGTGGTTGATAGTCTATGAACCAATGCTCAGTACAGGAAGGTTTCCTGTAAAGAAAACATTCACAAGTGAACCAGTGAAAAATAAGGTTTCACATCTGAGAGTGATCTCTTTTGGGTTTGTGCATATATGTAGTCTGTGCTTTTTCCTCTGGATTGCAAAAAAAAAAAAAAAAAAAAAAAAGCAAGATGTTGTGCTACCCTTCTCATATTTGCCTGAGAATTTGAAATCTACGGTCTCTTGCAAAAAGCATCATTTATATTTGTGAAAAAAAAAGATACTGCAGAGGCAAAATGGATGTAAATATTGGCAGCCTGCTAGCATATAAAATGACTTTTTTGTCTCTTCTTTGGATGACATATGACAGCTGCAAATCATTTCAAAGGAAAGGCAAGTTGTTATGAACAGATGTTGTCAGAGCTGACTGATAAAGCCCTGAATAACCAAGTATTCAAAAGCAGTTTTCTTCTAAAGCTTGTAATCCTTTTTTGACCCCAAAAAGAAACACTGGGAAGAAACCTACCATGAAACGCGGAGAGTCCTCTTCACTTAATTATGTACAACTTTTTTGTTATTAAAAAAAAAAAAGTTATAATATTACAGTTTTTCCTCTCAAATATTACTTTTTATTGTTTAATTTACATAGTTCTAATGCTTTCAAGGTGGTTTATTGAGGAAGTCTGTGTCCCTCATGTGTTTCAAAAATCCTGCTGTTTTGTGTGCTGGACTGGTTAATGATATTTCACTTTCCCACGCAATTAATGATTCCATTTTAGTCATCTTCAGTATCCCCTTGCAAAAGGCCAGAAGAGATAACAGTGATATATCTTGAAAGTAAATTGTATTTTAAAGAACCTGAGGCTGGAGTGCTCTAGATCTAATGATGTTTTACAAGAACATTATAGAAGCAGAAGTCTTTTATTGCAGACTTGTTACCTATCAATCCTCTGTTACAATTTTGGAGTGGAAACCTATGAATGGAAGAGGTATGAACAGAGCTCCTTCTGGCTCAGGTAATGTGCAAAAATCAAATAAACAAACCCCTGCTTTTAAGATGTAAAAATGTGTGTGAAGGAGAGGGGGGAACAAGGAAAATTAGAGGCCTCATTAAAAATATGAGAATAAAAGATTTTAGCTGAACCAAATTATCTGAGCAGATACTTTGTTATGGTTGTACACTATTGCATAAAATCTATGTCTGTTTTCCCAAATGGATTTTCATGCTATTAGAATGAAAGTCATCTTCCAATGATTCTTGCCAATTTTCTCCCTAGTACTTTCTCCAAACAGATTAGCTTTCTGAGAGTCCTTGACTGATAAAAGGCACAAACATCAAGGTGAAAAAGGAATGGGTAGAGATGGTCTGGGTAGGATCCAAGTAACTATTGTGGTATTACTAAGGGTGAGGAAATATAGGCTATCAGGAAGAATATCCTCATGCTATGGTCACAGCCTCAGTGCAGAAAATTTGTGGTTATATCTTCTTGTTCTTTTAAATAGTTAGAAGAAAATGAAGGGCTACAGATCAAATTCAAAATCATTATGGTCATAAACGTTATCAAAGGGAATTTGTAGGAATGCTCAGAATTAGTTACAGCTGATGCTTTGGAGACTATTTTATATTTTATTCTTGTGGAAAATTAAATACCGACTCCTGATGACAAAATTTGAGGAGGAAATAAAGCTTTGCAAAGTGCAAATAATAATCTGGAGAAAGAGTGTGGCTCCATCTAGTGGGTTAAGATTTCCCTGGTCTGAGAATAGATTAGATTAGAAAACAAGAGCCCAGTTACTGTTTTTCTTTCTAACAGTTCTTCATTCACAGCATTTGTAATCAAATCTGGTTTTGTGGAATTATCACTGTGTTTTCTCCTGGCTGGTCCTTTGTTCTGCCATTTACCTTTTAGAAGAGGAATGGAGAATCATGAGTTACAGGTTCTATCTTTGCTATTGATGTGCTGTGGTCTGGAGACCTGTCATGTACAGGTTCTGTGTATTACCATATTATATGTCAGGTGAGAATGAAAACACTTGCTTCTTCAAAATCACTGGTTAAAATTGATAAAACCTACAGAAATGTTCAAATAGAAGATGTTACAGAATGTGCTGCAGCAGGTTGAAGAAAGTGATTGAGTACAATTTTTAATTTAAGAGTAGAAAAAACCCAATTTTTTCTGTTCTCTAGTAAAAGTTACTTCTGAGATTAGTTTGTGTGATTTGTGTGGTTTTTAACTTCTTAGGAAGTGGGAAAGGATAGGAATTTTGCACATATCAGAAAACTGGCTGAATTTATTCTGTTATCCTGTTTAATTTTAACTTTCATTTATCATTGATAGCCAGAGTTATGACATTGGGAAGATGGACATGAAATATTCTGTTGGCAAAGAAATGCAGGTAAGAAATTGAGACATTTCTATTTACAGCTAGGAGGATTTTAACTGACTCCAGTGAATTATCTGTGCAAACCTGCCCAGTGATGTTTTGGTATCCTTTTTAGTAGTTTGCTATGAAGTTTGGCAGAGTTTCAAGTTCGGTTGTTACGAGCATCAGCCACTGATGAGTGCCCTTAAATCACGCTTGATTCTACTATTTCACAGGAATCAAAATGTAGAAAGTAAGGGCCTGAAAGGTTCTCTCTTCCATTCCTCTTCTCTTTCAATGCATCAGTTGACACAGTTGAGCTGTGTCATTTGTGATAGATGTTTCCCTGTCTCATTCAGAAGTCAATTAATTCTTTTACTTCTGACTGCGGATATGAAGATTTTAATCTCTTCCTCTTTATTTAAATAGTTTATGTATTTGAAGTCCATCATCATTTAGGTCTTTGTCCTGCTGTTTTGTTTGTTTGTTTTCCTCCGTGAAGTGGGTACCTCCTGTTATTTCAATGCTTTCTTTAATTCTTTTTTTTTTCAAGTTATCTGATTTGCCTTGCAACGCTTTTGTTTTTCTCTGAATTCTAGTTGATTTGTGTCTTGTGTGTACTGCATTGCTTCAAGACTGGATATGTTTCAGAAATGAAAAATCATTTTATATGTCTGATAGAAGGCAGGAATTCTTTGACTCAAAGAGCTTTTATTTTTCATGACCTTAGAATTTAATTCTTTTGTGTTTGTATTTATATTTTTATTTTTGTATTTATTTTTTTGTTTCCAGGCTAAAGTGCTGCGACTGTTAGCCACGACCTATTTTGAGTGGGATTGCAGTCTGTACCTGGACAAGGCATTGAAAGCCATCAGTTTGGCAAATCAGGTAGTAATTTTTGCTCTATTTTAAGATTGCAATCGATTAAACTCAAGCATTTATTGATATGATAATATAGACCACATTAATCACTGGTATATTATCCTTGACAACAGATTGAGGTGTGTTTGCTTTATGTTTCCATGCTCCTATGGATGTTTTGATGTTCCCACCTTTTTTTTTTTTATTTTGTAGAGAGATATTTACTTGCATGGAAATAGAAGTAGAACTGTTCTCCTGCCTCCTATGTGTTAATAGTAAGGTCCTTTGATGATGGTGTGCCTAAAATTTCTCAGACGTGTGAGTTGATACAGGCAGGCAGCTGGGACAACCACAAACCCACAGCTAAAGCACAAAGAGTAAAATTATTTCCGTTACCTCATTATCTGGGGGATCCCCAAAGCCACACCCAGGCAGAGGCACGCAAACAGACCTGAAAAATGAGGTGTATGAACATACCAGCCACCCTGGAGGAAGTTCATATATCTCAGCCATTACACTGAGGTCTCTTCATCCTTTATGAATTCTGTTTCCCATAGGGACTTGAATTAATTTTGTGCTTCTATCTATTCAGGTCAGTGTGGAATAAATGAAATCTGAAAAATTCCTGTTTGTCTTTGGTTGATCATTTAAAAATTATAAATTTTCGTTTTGTACAAAACAACTTTTAAGTATGAGATTTTGTTTTAAATGGAAGCTGAAATTTAGTTTCTGCATGCTGCCTGAATTTACAGACAGATCATAATGCAAATGCTCATGAGATCAGGATAAAAGGCAGTGTATTTTAGTCATGCAAATAATGTGCTACTACAGTATCTAAGCCTTTTGTCCTCTTCTATTGTTCACTTTTGCAAAGCTTTTTGAGGCAGAAAGAGTTCTTATCATAATTTTTGATAATGTACATTTTGATGCTTTGTGAGGGTATGGAAAACCAGAAGAAAATGTTGATTCTAGAATTTGAGATATGTACTGTTTTAGTGAGATATTTAGTATACAGTCCTCATTATTTCCAGTTGCTCCCACTGTTGTTGCCCCCTGAATTTCTTCTTTTTAAAAACTTCTTTGAACCTGTTCATATTAATTCTAGATTAATCCAGCCAATTCACACATAGAAAAGCAGGAAATGTTTCTATCATTCAGTAATGTTCAGCTTCTGTTTAAAAGTGTCAAAAATGGGCCACAGCAAAATAAGAATTTTACCTCTATTACTTTTGTTATCCTTGTGGTCTTTTGGCAGTGTAGGAAAAATTATAAAGATGCACATTGCATTTAGGGAGAAATTATTGCCTAAGTTGCCTACCACTTGCTTCAATCATTAAAATGGAACTGAAGATTACAGTGGGGAGTATGTGATTCCTTAATACTTGTCTGTATTATGAATGTGCTGTACTCTCACAGGATCTCTGTTCTACAAAGAGCTGTCCAAGTAATGTATTGTTTTTCATTGTGCAGGAAAATTTGCACCCAGCAGGGTTTTTTTTGAAAGTTAAAATTCTTCTAAAAAGTGGAGCATCAGATGAAGATATCAACTCAGGTATCACAGCTCTCCCTAGGTTTCATAGTGAGATCATATTAACCCATATCCAAGGAGACTGCCTGTGTCATGCATAGAAAAAGAATCCTTTGTTTTTGGCAGAATCTGCATTCGCCAAATGTCCTTCTGGTTTTGAAGTGTGAGAGACAGTACTCAGTGTTCACAGAGGAGGTATCCAGATGCTAATTTCAATAGCCTTGCTGCAAATAGGGAAGGGGAAGATTCTGAAGGCTGTTAGAATGAAGAGAGTGAAAAGATAGCAACTTAAAGCTATATTCACCTTATATACAGTTTATTTTGACATATGCATAAGGTTATGCAGAAGGGTAAAGGTGCATCAACTTAATTAGTCAGCACACAAGAAAGACTATTCTCTAGGTGGGATTTTGCACATTTTGACCAAGAGACATGATGTGCTGATCAGTGTGCTGTTATAAACCTGTATAACAAGAGTTTATTTAAGTCGAATAAACTCTTTTCTCCTTATTCCTCACATTTATCATTTGAACAGAACTGATTCTGCAATGAAATGAGAGGGTAAGGAAGTTTTTGGAGAGGTTTTAATATAGAAAAGATAATTAATGTGCCAGAGAAATTTACTTTCATAAATAATGAGATTATAAGGAAGAGAGGCTTTGTATTCCTCATGGTTGGAAGGCATCGAAAGTGTAATGAATAATCTCAGAAATGTAGGATGTGATGAGGAATTTCTTTCAGAGAGCTGAGGGGTTTGAATGCTGTCAGACTAGCAGAAATGGTAACTCCAAATTGCTCCTGGGAAAATTCAGCCAGATTTCAAGCAGCCAGTTATTTAAAACTTACAGTTTCAAATAAACATACAGTAGCTGACTTGTGTTCTTTGGTTTGAATTGTGAAATCATAGAGTTGCCTATCAAAACACACTTGGCTGTTATTTAGTAACACCTAGCCTCCAGTCAGTTTTTCAAGCAAGTTTGTTAATGAGTGGATGTCTCTTTTCTTGTATGGCTGGCAGAAAAGTGTTGTGTCCATGTACTGCAACTTTTCTGTCTTTTGAGTGAAGATTCTTGTTAAATTTTAGGCATTTCACTAAAATCTTGTGTTGTGTACTTTCAACAGCTGCCTTCAAATGCTTCTTTTGACAACTGTTACAGTCATGTCCTTACATATTCCTTCTCTGATCTCACCCAAGCTACAAATGTATCTATTTTGTTGTTAAGCATTCAGCACAGAGTAACAATTTTAAAACTTTATCTGAGTGGTGTAAAACTGATACCTGGTTATCAGCACCAGTGAGTCCAACAGCTCATGCTAAGGACATTATGAAGTAGTTCCCATTGCAATATGATACCACACACAGCCTGAGCACTAACCTCAGTGCTGGGTTGTTCTTGCTGGATAAAGATGAGACATTTTGATAGAAGGCAGATTGAGGCAAAAAAAAAAAAAAGTTCTACTAAAGTTTGTGCTGTTCCTATTTAAGGAGACAGAGGACTAGAATTCCAGGGCTATCAATCTGTCACCTTTCTGTAGTAATGCAGTGAAAGGAAAGTCAAAACAAAATAGACATTATTCTTCCATTTGTTGTAGATCTGTTACAGGGTTGCTGGGGTGGTTTTTTTTTCAGTTTTGTTTCTGTCTTTCAAAGGAGCTGTAAGAGGTAAGTGGTAAATTGAGCAATTAAATGTCTAAGTTGATTATATAATCTCAAGTGCTTTGTGTTCTGTCTAGCTCTTGCAGAATTCACGCACTTTGAGATGTCTTTAGACTTCTGTTTGAATACTGCCAAGCTGCTGCTGGAGCATGGAAGGTATGAAAGCATCTCTAAGTGGGGTAAACACCATGTGTGGAGTTTTTGGGTGTTTCTTTATAAGCAAAGAACATCTATTATATTTATTTCAGATAAAAGCTCATGGAGGTAAGGTAAAAGGTTTTGAGAGGGAGCCTGTCTTCTATAGCAAGGAGATACTGATTATGGCAGCAACAGAACACAGTGTGAAATAAGTGTAGTGGCAATTTGCAGTGCTGTAGACCTACTTTGGAATGATTAAGATTCTTTATGTAGGTTTTATATGTGTCTGGAATCATCAGACTGACATCTGTCTTCTAACCAACCATCAGAATGACTTCAAAGCCCTAGAATCATTCTTGGGAAAAACAGCAGAAGGCTAGCAAGTTACTGCAAAATAAATTGAGGCATAAAATTTTACCTTGTTATGTGCTCCATCATGATTATATATGTATATGCTTGTATCTTGATGCAAATGTGAAGAACTAACTCTTATGAATACAGTGGAAGAGTGGTAAGAGGAAGCTGCCGTTGAATAGATGAACTGTAACAAATTCATACCTTGATTCATTCTGTCAATGTGATTGAATGACAAACATGCTGCATGGTGTGAATATGTTAATCTCTAGTATGGAAAATTAACAGCTCTTCTGGTGCAGCCTCTTAAAAATGCGTCTCTGTGAATAGGGAATCAGTTGGTTTTGATTTTCTGAAATCTGTTCCTGAACGATTTGAATCTTCACCTGACCTTGGAAAAATTACCCTGCTCCACATTGAGTTCCTGTTGCAGAATAAGAGGGAGCTGCTCGCTAAGCAAAAGATTGAAGAAGTTATTATAGGTCTGTATCCATCTTTTACTGCTGTTTACTGAAAGCTGGATGTAGTTGGCTAAGGTTTTGCATTCTAATTTTCACTTTTTTTGCTTGTTCTCGTTTTTCTTTCTCTCTGTCTGTTCTCCATTATGTTTCTTTTACTTGACAGCTCTCAACTTCCATATTGAAAGAGTCAAGATCAAGCTCAGGGTTAGATTCACTTGCTGGAGCAATTCCTCCTCCTTAGTGTAGACTGTGAGACTGATACATGTGGAATCAGAAACATTAACTGGGAGTTCTGTGTAATGTTAGTACTTTGTCCATCCAGCCCAATTTATTTTTGTTTGTCAGTATAAGACAGGTTGCATATCCTTGTTTGGGCAGCTGGATAACAGTTTATTTTTCAGGTCTGGTGCACCTGTAGCAATGTAGTAGTTTTTGGCTGTCAGATCTACTGTAAAACAAATCCTAATTTGTGTTGCATCTAGCCAGGAGCAAGAGCTACATTTACATTGTTCAAGCATGAAAATATTTTTCTCTTACCCACTGGGGTTTTTTGGGGTTTTGCTTAGTTGGTTGGTTGCTTTGGGTTTTTTTTTTCATAAACAGGATATGAAACACTGGCTCCTAGCTGAAACTATTACTGTGTCCTTGTGTTTTGTTGCAAGCTGTAGAATAGTTCTTAGATTCTTCTCAGTGTGCTTCGTGAAGTTCTTGCAAAGTGATGATTTGCAGTATCTTTTCAGGTCATTATACTGGGAAACAGCTGTTGCCTGAAGCCTTGAATCAGCTGCACATCATCTTGTGGGACAGAGCTGCCAAACATTATGAGGTTTGGGACCAAATAGTAGTGTTCTTTATATCAGTGAAAATGATAATCTTTTTCTGACCTCTTTGTTATGTCTATTTTTGGCTAAAGTGCAAACTGTTACTGAGCCTTGTTCCAGCTGGCACTGGTTTTATTTTCATCCATCTGGGTGCTGTTTTCAATTACAAAATCAAGTTTCAGGTAGCCTCATCTTAAGGTTTGTACACAGGAACAGTTAATGCAAGAATTTCTTCTCCAGCTGGTTCCTATATGGCTATAGGGCATGAAGGGATTTGTCCAAGAGTAGTCAAAGAATTGTGAGGCTTCTCAATGATTTTTGAATGGTCTGGGGAATCTGGAGAGGTCCCAGTTGGCTGCAAGCTGGCCAAAGTTATCCAAATTTTCAAGAAGGGCAAGAAGGACAACCCTGGAAACTACAGGCCTGTCAGTCTCACTTCAGTGCCTATAAAATTATGGAGATTGTTCTGGGAGTTATTGAAAACCATCTGAAGGACAATGCAGTCATTGGTCACAGCCAGCACTAGTCCATGAGAGGGAAGTCCTGCTTGTCAAACTTTAGGACAAGCAAACTTTTTAGGACAAGGTCATCTGCCTTGTTGGTCAGCTGAAGCCAGTTGGTGTCATCTCTTTGGATTTCAGTAAAGCTTTGCATACTGTCTCTCACAGTGTCTAGACAAATTAGAGGGCTGGACACTCACCAGCTGTGTGAAATCTAACAAAGGAAAGTGCTGGATTCTGCACCTGGGGCAACCTGGGAGTTGCACTAGAATATACTTGACTTTCTAAATCTTTCATTTGCTATGATCTTTTTTAAGAAAATATTGGGAAGACATAGGCAGTTTAGTCACCCAAATATGGCTGTGTTTGTTTGCGTTGTATTTTGTTTTTATATGTTCTAGGAGAAAAACTATTCTGAAGCCCTTCACTGGTACAATTATTCTGTCAGCTTCTATACACCTGGGCAGATAGATCAGAACTTGGCCAAGCTTCAGAGGAACATGGCTTCTTGTTATTTTCATCTGAAACAAGTTGACAAGGTATATTTAATACATATATAGGCATACTTATGTCTTTATTTGCATTGCTTTTATTTTTGAGGAATCGGCTCATCCTTTTCTGGTCAGCATTTGGTGCTGTCTTCTGGTCTCATCACTTTTGTTTCAATGGCAGGTGTTGCCCTGTCAAACATCTTGACTTAGTCTATAAATATCAACAATGTAACCATTAACTTTTTGTGTATCTTTTTATTTCTTTCCTAGTGCTAATTATGTGCTAATTTCAAGCTGATGTACTGATTTCCTTTAATCTCTTCTGTGAATAGGCTAAGGAGGCAGTTAAACAAGCAGAGAGGTGTGATCCAAACAGCATCTTTACTAAATTCAGTGTCTATAAGATTGCAGTGATGGAGAATGATACTGATAAAGGTACAGCTTGAAAGTTACATGGTCCACTACAAGGAGAAGTGCAAAGTATATTGAAAAATACTCAGCAGCTTTGGACTGTTCATCTTAAGAAAGACACAATAGAGGATAGCTAGAAGAAGGGTCCCTAAAGTAATTGAAAATGCCAGGCTGTAGATTTAACTTTTTACTCAACAATATGTAAGAGGCAGAGTCCATTGCTATGTTTGATTTTGTTTGGAGGGAGCCTCTGGCTAGGGAGGATAATCTTCCCATGGGCAGTTGCATCCCAGGGTAAAAATAATTCTATACTTTTGAGTAAGCATATACAATATGAACCATAAGGGAACCATTATTGCTGCTCTTAACTTCTCTGGACAGATGGAGCCTGAAGTTACCAAAAAATACATGAATTATTGAGATGACTTACAGAATGTTGTATCTCTGTAGCCTCTTCTTTCTTTATAATGAGTTCTGCTGTTTCATATTTTAATGAGGATCTTAGCTCAAGTAATGAAAATTGAGACATACAGTCTATAGTTACTTAGAATGCAGAGTAATGTGCAGAGCTTATTTTCCAATGAGTTCTTTGCCATTTAATTATTCTCTATACAACTTTTATTGACAGCATAATTTGTTCACATAATATAGAGTGGGAAACACAGCACAATGTGAACATAAAAGCAGTGGCACCCTTAGTATAAGCCAAGATGTGGGAGCTTGGAATGATGCCCAGACAATGTATTAGAGAAAGTCTTCTGTCTTTGGTAACAAACAGTTACTTAGCAGAACAAAATTAAGGGTGTGGGATGAGTATCATTTGTTTCCTTAGATTAGTAGCTTGGAAAGCTTTTTGGCACCTCCCTAGGAAGAAAAACATATTTGTGGAGAAGTGCTGGTATGGTCAGGTTTTCTTGTCTTGGCTTTTCATTAAAAAAAAAAATAATTATAGCCTTTCATAAATCATTAAAACAGTAGAACTTTCTACCTTCCAATTGCTTCTGTAAAAATGTTGGTTTTCCCCTCTGTCTCTTTCAGCTATGGAAGCAGTTATTGAAATAGGGAAGCTAGCAGAAAAGCCATCAGAACATGAAGACAAGCTGAGAGTGGATAAAAATACAGGCAGCAACCTCTTGAGTTTAGCTGCCCAAATTGCTTTAGAGGTAGAGCAGATAATGTTGTCTTTGCTTTATTGATATAAGTAGGACAACCTCTTTAACCTGGCCTAGTTTTAATACTTTTCTGTATTTAATGGATTTCTTAGTATTTCATGCTTCCACAACAAAGGTGTTTCTCAAATGTGTTGTGTAATGCAAAGTAGAAATTATTTCCATATAGAAAGAAGTGGTATCTTTTAAAATTTTGACACAAAAATAAAGAATTCTGAGTTATAAATGTTGGCATCTGGGTATTACATTGTGTATTTCTGTAAAATTCTCTTTAGCAAAATATTATGTCTTCTTCTGCCTCTGGGATTTGATCTTTGATGTGAGAGGGAGAGGCTGTGTATAAAATACACATAAATCCATGATGAAAGTCCTTTGTCCCTCCTGTTTGCCTCTTGGTCGGTGACCTGAGCACTGTCTGAGCTGGCTGATTGCATTTCAGGCTATCAGGGCTTTGTTCCCAGCCCTGTGAGGCATGAAAGCTTTACCAACCTGTACTAGTCCTGCTCTTGCCACAGGCTCTTTGTGCAGGGAATCATATGATCTCTCCTTAGAGCTTTCTCTGCACTCTCAGGCAATTTTGTGCATAGTCCATTGTTCATTTTCCTGCTACTGGACTGCACAGACTTGGAATATGTAGTTGCTTTGGGGTTTGTTTTTGTTTGGGTTTTTGTTGTTGTTTTGGTTTGGGCTTTTTTGTGGTAACTGAGGCAGTGCAGTATATACAAAACATGTTTCAATTCTTTTCAGAATGACCAACAAATTGTGGCTATCAAAGCTTTGGAGTATTTGTCTGAACATTTACAAGACTGCCGACAATTATTTACAGCCTTAAAGTAAGAATTCAATATATTTACAAGAAGAAGTATAAGGAAGAAAAGTGGGATCTTTTCAGGAAAATTAGGGCAAACTATACCATTGAAAAAAAAATGTTGTTTCTTCATTGATTGTTTTTCTCATATTTAGATGTTTGGTCCGTCTGATGTTGTCAAAAGTCATGGCAGAAAATACAGAAAAAAGGTGGGTCTGTTTGAAAAACCATTTTCTTATGGTGGATAAATTGTGTAATACTTTCTTTCTGGGCTTTTTTTCTTGCAGAATAATCAAGAGATTATTTTTGAGGCTAGTAAAAGTCCACCCAGATGACTTCTAGCTTAACCTAATGACATCATACAGGAATGTACTTTCAACTTGTATAAACTTTTCTTTAAATATTTGCTCTTTGCCTTCTTTTATTAATGCATATGCCTGTCAGGTATTTTTAATGGAGGTTGTGAGCTAAGCTCTGTAACTTTGACACTAGTGGAATATTTTTCCCAAGTTCTGAGTGGATCTATCCATAACTGGGAAAATATATTCCAACATAAATACTATGTTCTGTTGAAAAAAAATTAACCAATTTTCTAGAACTAGATTTTTTCTCCATTCTAGAGATGAAGATATCAACTCAATACTGACGTACTTGAACTTGGGTATGGTTTTGTTTTATTCACATTTTCTGGAGTTCTTCCATATGTGGACATTTTATGATATGATTGATCCATACCAATGAAATATTTAGACTCCTTGTTTCAATCCAGGCTTTCAACTTTCCAGTGAAATCAATGAAAACTAAAACTGGAGATTCAATAGTATTATGAAGTTGGATCTCAGTGCCCCAGGTTTTTGCTATCAAAAACTTGCAGTACTGCTGCAAATAGAAGACATTTAGGAGCAGAATTAAATCAATAAAAAGTTCCTAGAAGAAAGGCCTCAAACTTGTAATTAAATTTAAACCTCCTCCTTGTGGAATTAAGTAAAACTACTCTGTATTAGACTTCAGTGCCAGTAAACTTAGAAGAGCAGTACTTGGCATCTTCTCTAAAATGCTGTTTGAGGCACCTTTTGCTGTTTTTTCTAGGGCTTTCTGAAGAATATTAGATTTAAGTTGTGAGAGTAAGTCTTCATCAGGAATTACATGGGCGTTTTGGAAACCTGTTTTGTAGTGCAGGGATTAGACTTGGAAATGTTTTTATTCTGTTCCAAAAGTGGCGCTTCTGTATTGAATTATATGTTTTCTGCAGCTCACAAGAAACTTGCTGAGTCTTTCACAGAAGAAAAATTTACAGGGGATATGAGGATCCTTGAAGCTCACTGGTTTAGAAAAGTTGGTAGGTTGCTCTCTCAAAATCTAAACTAAATCTCCTCTGTCTTTATTGGTCCTTTAAAACAGCAGTTTTAAAGTGAACTACAGACTGTGAAATCCAAACAGCAAGTATTATCACAGATAAAGTGGTTTCTAGTGGGAAATGCAGCTCCCATGGGGCTGCCCTAAGCTTTTATGCATAGTGTTGTCTCTGGATCCTTATTTTGTAGTCTTTGTTACACTGTTTTGGTAAAATTTGCTATCTACAAATAAAAATATAAGCTTAGGTTAACGAGTTGAACCAATTTTTCAGGTTCTTGCTTCAGAGTATACAGTTGCAATCAGTTTCAGAAGAGCTGGTTTGCACACATCCTCACAACATAACCTGCCACAATAAAGGGATGCAAGGGAGGGGGTGCAGCAGCTGAGGTTGAATACAGTGACATGAGCATGAGTGGAATCATGACCTCTCAAAGGCAGCATTCTCACTCACAGGATAAACAATTCAGAGACTACAAAAACATGTCCTATGGAATAAATTAATGTGAAAGTTGCTGTAGAATATAAACATTTAATTGGGTCAAGCTCTCATACATAAATAATTTGATTGCCTTTAGATGCTCATCCATTTATTACTCAGAATTGTGTGTTTAATTGACATATACTTGACCTTGCTGGGGTAAAATGAGGAATGGTTCAAGATGTGGGTTTTTTTTTCCTATTTCTTTTTTATTTGACTTGAGAATACTGTTCAACACTTCCACTCATGTGCTAGCTGTGTTAACTAATATAGAAAAATGCTTTTCCTAGTTCATGCTTTTGTTAGCAGGGTGTGTGCTAGAATGTGCTCTTGGTTGTGGTGAAATTATCAAGGCAAAATTCAAAAGTATGAATTATCTATTCTAACAAATCACTAGTAACAGTATTTCTTGCTGTTGATGACATATTGGTTCAGAAATAGAAATTGTAGGACATGAATTGCATATTGCTAGAGATTAAATGGGCATACATATAACAGTGCAGATTTTTTTATTCTGCTCTCTATTTTAATGTCTTTGTTAGCTTGGAACTTAGCTGTGCAGTTCAAGGACAGCCCTGAAAAGATGAGGGATTTTTTTGTACTGTCTTTCAAGGTATTTACTCTTTCTAATAGTGTTTCTAATTGAGGAATATTTTCATCTGTCTAGTTCTTCTAGAAGTCACATCCATTGTTTGGGTATCTCTATGGAGACATTTTTATGCTCTGAAGATGGAGCATTTTTGTCACAAGGAGATTGACTTGTAATATAAAATATGTGCACTATTGTCATACTTTACATTCTGTTTCTTAAGAATGTAATGAACTTAGGACTTCAATGAGAAGTTTCTAAAATAAATGGATTCTGATATTTGTAAACTGTGTCATTATTACAAACATGTTAAGTACTTGAGTCTTAATCTCTATGCAGGACTTCTACCAATACTGTCAGTTTTGTATGTGCTTGAGAGAGGGGACTCCAACTCTGCTTTACACTTTATATTTAAATAATCCTCTTGTGTAATTGTACAAGTAAAATTACAATATGAATGTATACTACTTATGACTGATTCCTGCAACTCATAGAGGAGGGTCAGCAATCATCTGTTCACAAGAAAATTGCTTTATATGGGTAAAATTCTCATTACCTTTTCCTATTTTTGGTGTCAGTTGTCCCAGTTTTGTCCCTCAGACAAAGCTGTTCTAATTGCTCAGAAGACATGCCTGTTAATGGCAGCTGCAATTGATCTGGAAATGGGGAGACAAGTTACACCTTCAGAACAGGTAGGGCAAAGCCTGTTAACTATTTCTGAATATACCAGTGTAGCATTTTTTTCTTTCGATTTTGAAGTCCTAATTTTTTCATTCAGAATGGGATATTGAGAGTGCAAGCAAGGGAATATTTCATAGTCACTTAGAATTGATGCACCTTTCCAGACAATTGTAAATGTTGGATTTCTGTAAATTAGCTCAGTGTGTTTGAATGGGTTTGTATCAATAAAGGGTCATGGTAGTATCTTCTGAGAGGAATTTCAATCTACAAGATACATATTGTAAGGAGTCTGCTGCTAACTGTGGGTTAGTTAGAAAGACAGTTACTGCTGTTGCTAAAAGTATCACTGTGGTTGTGATAAAACTCACTTTTTTTTTTGTTTGTTTTTATGCATATATCTATTTATGGGAGGCTGGAAGAGGGCATTGTGCTTACTGTGGTAAGAAGATTAAGAAAAACACAGAGGTTGTGAAGGAAGTCTGCTATAGAGTGATTGTAGAAAATTCTGTGGAGGGCCCAGCAATTTGTGTTGTGGCATTTAGTGGTTTGTCAGTCTCAATAGCACTATTTAGTGCTTGGGAGCTAAAACAATTACGTGCCTTAGGAACATGGATGGTTCTTTCTGTGCCAGTGAAACATTCAGTGTGAAGTAGCTTTGTCTGAGATGTGGAGGTCTTTGAAAAAGTGAAAAAAACTCCAAGAACCCAGTAACTTGTGTAGGTAATTTACTAACTAGGCTGGTTATTAATTTATTTTGTAGTTAATTCTGACATAATTATTCATTTTGCTTTTAAAACTATGACAAAAATAACTTATTTAATTTTGTAAAATAGACGGAGCTATTTAGTCAGGCCCTTCAACATCTTCAGACATGCAAGGAGATATGGAAGGTGCTGAAATTAACAGGTAAGCTACAAAGTGTGTGTTTTCAGCACATGTAACTCTTAGTCATAATATTAATGAAAAATACAGAGCATGTGGAATTGCTGTCTCAGATGGAGGTTATTGAAGTAGATAACATTATGATAAAAGCTGAAGTATTAAGTTGCTGTTAGCCTAGCAGATGCAGGGTTCACTTTTTTGGTAGGATATTGGTTTAAAATTTCCATTAGATGTTCCTTGAATGGCAAATTCCACTTGCTCCACTGATAAGGCTGAGTACCTTGATGGGTGCCTGCTGGAAGCAAAAATTATCTTATAGTACAGTCTGTAGCTTTGAGAAAATTCATCATTCTGTACAGGCAATCCTGTCTCTTTTGTAGGAGATTTTGCTAAAGACCCAACAGACACATTGTTGTTGCTTTATGAATTTGAAGCAAGATCCAAACTGAATGATCCAACGCTTCAGAATTTTATGGAGTCAGTTTGGGAGCAACCACAAATAGAGATCAAGACACTTGAAATCATTGCAGGTAAGGACTTTTACAGATCTTTAAGTTACAAAAAAAAAAAAAAAAAAAAAAAAAAAGGCTTTCTTTCTCTTTCCTGTTCTTTTGAGGTGATCATGTATTGTATAACATATGGGTCTAACCCATATGTATTTTGTCCTGAAGCAAAGATGCTTAGGATCTCAGCAACATTAGGAGAGCTGTGTTTTGTAATGACAGATGACATTGATGATGAACCAGAAAGTTGTGATATCTTTCCATTTCTAGACCCTGAGACACTCATATAGATTTAGAACCTGGAAAGTGTTTTTCAGACTTTTACATGCTCCAAACTAGAAAAGGCCAGAGAATGACCCTCACTGATTCATGCCCCAGTACAGAAGTTTTGGGTTGTGGACTTTAGATAGATACTTTAAATATATTTAAGCTACCAAAATAACATTAAGTTTCAACTTAAAGTTTTTATAGTCAATTTGTAAATAGCACTTCTCTACACTCTGCCATACTTTCATCACAAAGTCCTAGCAATGAAAACATGCTTGAGAATTTGGAGCAGGATCCAAGAAAGATGAGGAGCATTTAGAACTACCATGGCAAGTCTTTGGAAGATGTCCTGTAGGATTGCATCAACACCTTCTGTTCTCCTAGCCCTGGGGGAGTACACTCCAATGCCTGGAGACACAATTCTGAAATCCTATTCCTATAAGGTTTCCATCTGGATTTTTGTGTTCTAGGAGACAAACAAAACTCTTCAGATAGTGCCTCCCACCAGAACTTTTTTGTATTACTGCACTGGAGATAAACAGCAGTGAGTTATGAAACTTTCTGTGCTTCTCCCTCATTGTCCTCCTTGATGATGTTCTTAGTAAGAAAGAGGGAGAGAAGCACCAGCTTGTGACCCGCCCATTCAGCAGATCTCTTTTCAGTTGTTTTTCTCAAGGGATCTGGCAACATACTGTAGTTTATTTTAGTGACCTATGAGATTGAAGTCTGATTTCAGTAATTCATCTTTTATTCTTCTTTATTTTCTTTTACTTTGAAGCATTAGCAATGGAATCTCCAGCTCGGTATCCTGTACTGTGTAAGAAAGCTCTCAAGAGTGCACTAAACCTTCACAGAAAGCAGGCTGTCATTGATGCTGAGAAATTTAGGTTAGTGTTATCACATAGCTTTGCCATGAGCCTGTGACTGGAAATGCTGACAGAGAATAAAGCCTGCAATTTGAAAAAACGTGGATTTTATTCTATATCCAATAGATAAATCCAATATATTTGATTATCCAATATAATGTCCAATTTATATCCAAGGTTTCACTTCTTTCTGGCCAACCAATGTACCTCTAAAGGATGACTGCCTAATAGATGTTTTAACTGCATTTTGTTTATATGGCATTTTTCCTGGCACAGTCCTGTTTCCAATAAATTAATCTACTGAGGAAGTAAAATGAAAATTGGATCCAGAAGAGGTCTCTGGTTGTTTCTTGTGAGGAAGCTGTTCATTTCAAATGTTACTCTGCAGTAGTGAGCTGGGTATTTCAGACAAAGAAGAGAAATTGAGAGTTGGAAAGAAAGCTATGAGTTGTAAGGTAGTGATGCCACATAGTACATATGTGATTTATTTAGCATATTTATGTGTTACTTATCCTTTCCAAGTTCCTTACAGTAAGCACTTGGCGAAGGCAACTGTTGATATTGCCTTTCTCACTTCACACTGAAAAAGACAGAGCTGTTTTCAGAACCCTGTATTTGTTACTGGTTTTCTGAGGATGCTGCCTACATAGCTTTGTTGGTGAGGTTAGAAAAGGTACTTTTTTCTTGCTGTCATGTGTAGCACCCTAGGAAGTACTGTGATTTTCCTTCTGTGTTACTGTAGAGACCAGCAATGAAAATAAGTAAGTACTAATTGCTCTGGACTCTGTTTTTTCATAGTTTGTGTGAATAAGATCTGATAGTATGAAAATGCATGTTTCTGCTACAAGAATATAAGTGTAGTAAGCACCAAGGTAGAACATGTCTGACAATCATCATAGAGAAACAACTCAGTGTGCTCCTGATACTAAAAACTGTTTGTGCACATGGTATTAAATGTTTCTTCTTTTGCTCTCTTTCAATCCTCAGCAAATGTTTACACAGTTTGATTAACATTTCTCTGCCGACTGGATTGACAGACTTGGATACCTGTGTGCTGCAGGAGGTGTGGGACTACTTTGAAGATGCTCTGAGTGTAATCAGCAGCACAGTAAGTTGAACAGGAAAAAAGAGATTGGGAGATGATCCTGAGCAGGTTTAAAAAAAGTTCGCATTAGACTGAGAATCATTAGGAAAATGAACATTACATAGTGTTATATCTAGAGCTGCTAAGATTTCTTCAGTAAAAGATACACTGAAATTACCTAAAGAAAAAAAAGTCTTTTGGATATTTAGGACTGCATTAAAAATTTCCTTGCATTTTGTAAGGGATTTTTCTCCCTTTGCTTGGGAGGGAAAAACCCAACTGTTTTCTTATTCTAAAATTAAACTCTTGTCAGTTTTGAAGTGAAGATTCTATTTTCTGATGAGGTGCTGCTGCTTGTTTGCTCCCTCAGGATGCTTACCCAGAGATGGAGATCCTTTGGTTGATGACAAGAGCCTGGAATACAGGAATATTTCAGTATACTGTTGGTAAATACAAGGAAGCTGAGCAGTGGTGTGGATTGGGAATGCGTTTCCTCAATCACTTAGGATCTCTGAAGAAAAGCTATGAAGGCCATGTAAGTGTACACAGGGGGATTTGAGGATATGGGATTGGATGTTTGGCCTGGATTTGAGATGTGGATTTGGGTGAAGAAACCACTGCTGATGATCTTTAGAGTTTCAGGAGAATCATGGTACCTAAATATTTTGGGGGAGTCTGGTGCTAAAAGATTTTTCCAAAGTGAGGCCAAAAAAGTTTTGATAGACAATAGGGAGAATAACATAGCATTCCTTTACAGGAAGGATGATGTAAATGGGTGACTGGAAACAAACTTCTGACTGCTTGTGCCATGGGAGAACCTTGTACCTTTGCCTGCCATAACTAAAGTCAAGTTGTTGTACCAGTTTACTTAAATCAGCTGTTACACTAATACTTTCAAGCTTGGTTTCTACTATAATCTAATGTCTTATAAACAGGGTATAAGACAGTATGAAGAAAATCTCTAGAGCTCATCTTCTCAGGTGCAGCTTAGTCACTTCCTATGGAGGAGAAATTTCCAGTCTTGCACCTTTGTAGGTGACATTTTGCAATGACACTTTTTCTTACTCTGTCACAAGTAAGCTTTCTACAGCTTTTGGCTGCTGCTCCTGTCTAGATTGCAACTGGCTAGTGTCACCATTCATTCTCTTGTGTACAAGCTGAGCAATCAAGGGATTGGCTGTAACTCTTACACCATTTTAAATGCATCAGTTTAGACAATAAGAGCTGACAATAAGAAGTCTTTCCCACCCTCAACATCAACTCCCCATGTCTGTGATTTGGTGAAAAGGTTTTTGTACTGATACAAGACTCAGATATAAGCTATGCTTTATGACACTAAATAAAGCCACTTTTGTTAGGTTGCATTGATCTTTGTTTTTTTGAAAACCATTGTATTTAAACCTGTGCCAAAAATCTTTACATCAGTTTGAAATTTTAGGTTTAGAAGCTGGTGGTAGTTCTCACCTATTCCCTTGGTTCTGTTCTTGTCACTTAGTTGAATGATAAATTTTTATCCATCCTTGTTGACAACTGTGGTGCTCATGTTCTCCAGATGGTTGGCCTTTATAGTGAGGTTCTGGACAAGCTGGACAGAGCAAAAGGATTTATTCCAAATGAAGAATAATGACAGCCACAACTACAAAAAAGGGAAGGCAGTGTCTCTTGGAAGTGTTCTGCTGAATGAGAGGCTGTTGGTTCTGTGAAGGCACAGGGCCATGGGAACAGTGGAAAAGAAACCAGGATCTCCTTGTTGGCAAAGAAGTTATGTACTTTTTAGGAAGTGTTTATTCAATAAATGTAATTGTTTTCCTCTAGGGAATAATTTTCATTCTCTGGAGCTATTTAACAGTTAGAAATAAATATTTAACTTTTACATGAGATGCCTCTGCTGTTGTGTAACAGGTTGGTTTAAATATCTGGGTTTAGTAGCAAATGGCAGTGAGCATTATAAAAGTCTTTAAAAAGTATTCCATCTCCTCTGGTTGTCATAGCTGCCTTGCTGCATAAATATTTATCAGATTGTTTAGTTTCCAGTCCATTTCAGTGGAGACAAGAATTCAGAGCTGTTTGCTGGTTTCACAGTCCCTTGGAATAGAAAAACCAGCATGCTGAGCTCAGGGAAGAAGCTGCAGCTGTCACTGGCAGTGCTGTGAAGGCTGCACTCCTCCCTTCCAGCTCACTGAATCCTGGCCAGGCAGGTGCTCAGCAAGTCTGAGCACCTCTGGGACTTGGCTGTGGGAAACCTGGGATTGAGCCAGTGAGGAATCCGGTGTGAGTGAGTGTGGGGTGTGCAGGGAGCCAGACGAGGACCCACTGGGTCACTGGAGCTGCCACTGTGAAGGAACTTTGGTCCTAGCAGGGACAGTCTGGGGTGGTGCCACTGTGACCCCAGGAGGGACATCTGAAGGGATTCTCCTTAACTGGAGGATGGATCCATTTAGTGTAAATTCTCTGCTTAATAGTGAGCTTAAATCAGTTCACCAGACCTAATTTGGGTCTCCGAGACACTGCTTTCAGCTCTCCAATGCACAGTGTGCTGCCTGTTTAACTAAGAAATACCTTTAAATCCAGGTCTCAAATGCCACAGAAAATTCTTCTGGAGTTTTGGAGATCCATGCTGCATCACAGCAGTGGGGGACTCTAAACTATGCCACAAACCCAAAGGGATCCATCCTGCCTGCAGCATCTCCTTGGAGCCTGCCGGGCTGGCTTTAATTACTGCTCAGTTCTGACTTGCACACACACATAAACATGCAAAGGTGTCACACTGTACCTGGTGAGAGCAGCCAGCTTCTACAGCCATAGAAGGCAGCAAGCACTAAATGTGGGTTTGCCAACAGCCAGAATTTTGAATTTTTTCCTTGGAGATACTCAGTTTGATTTCTTTTATGCTACAGACAGCACTGAAGAGCCAGGATCAGAGAAGTTTCAGACTCTGCTGATAGTATTCATCTCTTCCTGCACATTTTTACACAGTACATTTTATTCCAGGCTTAGTATTTACCAAAGGGTTTAAGTAGGGCAAGAATTCCTCTCCTAGCTGAATCAGACTGTAATTAGCTGCATTTCCAGTGACTGTTCCCAGTAGTAATTTGTGTGCAATCACACCTTTGCAGGTGTTTGCTGGTGCAGATGCAGATGGTCCAGGTTGTTTTACCTGGCTAAATGATCCTTTACAGTTCAGTAGCCCTTCGAGGGTGACTGTGGCTTATAAATCTTTTTAAACCAGCAAAAGTTGACATGAAAAAAAATAAATAGAGCTGCTCATTCCTCCCCCATTCTTATCTTTTCATTGATCCCTGTTTTTTTTTCAGCTCAGAGAGCCTGTGCTCATCCCTGGATGTGCACAGATGGCTCCAGAGGGTGGCATTGCAGCAGCAGATTCCCATTTAAACATCACTGTGGAAGCTCCAGGGTGTGCTGGACACTGGTTCTGTACTGCAGAGTCCTCCCTGCTTCAGAGAGCACGAATGGATTGTCCAGGGCAGGAGGTCACAAACTTCCCCCCCTTTTCCCCAGCCGGTGTTTTATGTCCTTTTCCCCCCTAATCTGGTAACTCCTTAACCATTTGGGGAGATGCAGCTGTGCAGGGCACAAGGGAATTGCAGTGTGAAATGGAGAATGGGTCCAGGGAGAGGGTGATTCTAAACCAACCACCTGGCATTGATGGGACTGTGGCTGCAGGGAGCCTGCCCTGGGAAAAGCATCCTTGCTGAGAAGAGTCTGGGAATAGGGCAGGGCACAGAAGGTCTCAGCTGAGCCCCAGAGCCCCGGAGCCCCTTCTGCCACCTCTCACCCAGAGGCACCTGCAGCAGGAGCAGGGATTCTCCAGCAGCTCTCCACTGAGGGTGCACCTCCCAACAGACAGTGGGAAGAGCTTTGCTCCCACTGTTGTGGCTGCACTGAGTATTTGGGACAGGCAGGAAAGGAAGAGGGGCTGACCTGGCCACTAACACTTAGAAGTAGTCACAGTAATCATAAATCAAGGTAATTGGAAGAGGGCTGAAGCTCATTAGAGGATTGGGCAGAAGCTTTTGTCAAGCAGTGCACTGGAACTAGGGGAGGAAATTCCACAGTCGTCCCTGAGCTGAGTCAAGTGTGGCCCCAACGAGGTATTGCAAGTCCCATAAATGCTCCCACGTGCTTGTACCATTCAGAGATGCTGCACTGATTGACTAACAATGTGTAATGTTTACCCTAAAGGTAAACAAATGACCTGCATTTTGGAGGCAAGGGATATAAATAAACACTGAAGGTCAAGGTGTACCCAAGGATTCTTGAAGGAAACAGACACCTTTGACATGATGATAACTTTACCTGCTTCACTGCAGATGCTTCAGTGCCTTGAATCCTGCTGTGACAGCCTGAGGAAAGCAGAGAACAGCAATTCTTGAAGATTGTGCTGCCAAGCATCATTAGCAACAACAGGTTGCTAAGACAGCTCCATAAATGGGGAAAAAAAATTTTAGAAAATTATAATTACATTCCTTTAAAGCCCTTCTTCCAGTAGCCTCACAGCACAACCTGTGCTCTTCTGCTTAGCTTAGACAGCTAATTACCCAGAGCTGCAGACAGAAGACATGTTTCTCTAGAGCACAAGCAGCTTACAGCCTAATTTTCTAGAAGTGTCTTAGAGCAGATTAGTTTCATGGCTGTTACAGGCAGCTGCAGCAGGACATCTTGTGACAGAAAAGAATCAGCTCCTGCATTTCACAGCTAGACATCAGGACCATTATCACAACAATGCTCTGCTATTTTCTGGGCCAGGACTTTGCAAAACTGGTCCTGGTTGGCAGAACAACTTGTCCTTAGCCAGGAAAGTGGTGGTTACACCTTTAACAGTGCAAGTTCCTTCTCCAAGCCACTCTCTTCACATGCTGGTTTCTATTCCAGAGGTTGTTCTGCCTTACAGGAGTAACAGGGTTCATTTGAGAGCATAACCCCATGTTCTTCCCTCCCCTGGAACCTGAAAGTTTCTGTGTCACAGCAGATGGAGGTGACACATGAGCCCTGGACTCGTCATGGTTTACCACAGGAGGTGTTTGCAGCCCCACACTGGAACTAACCCTGGGCTGGGCAGAGCAGCCTGGGGCAGCCAGCAGCAGACAATGCTTCTGTGCTGCTTCATCCATGGCTCCAAATCTGTCATTATGCAAGCAAACAGTTTGATTTTTGAGTGGTAATTCATCAGATCTGCCCAGCAACTGCTTAATCTTCAGGTGTTTTGTGGACAACCACCACCACCAGGCTGTTGATCTGATCAGTTAAAGGAGTTTCTAAATGGTTTTTAATTTGTCCAGTGAGCTTCACAAACTGAACAGTCAGCAAACTGTATGCCCATAATCAGTTGGTACAACATCCTTGTTCCCCTGAAACCTCAATTTGCTTTCTTCTGTGCAGTTTGAAAGTAAAAATGAAATTTAGTATTTAAAAACCTAACCCTTTCACCCTTCTTTCAGCTCAGCTAAATGACAAAGCAGATTCAGGCACAAAAGTACTGTGACACTCCTCTTCCTTGCATTTGAAGGTACTAAAAATTACACTAGTTGTCTTTATAACCTCTCTCTGATATTTAAACAGCATGTTGAAACTGTAAAAAGAAGCTCTATATTAGCTGGACTATGTATTTACTTTGTTGTCTTTATATCCAATACAAGAACAATTATGTAGCAGCACATAAACCCTATTATTTGTAAAGCAACTTCCCCACAATTCAAGCCATGATCCAAAATACATTTATGGTGTTGTGTCATCAGGCTAGACTTAACCTGGGTTAAAACAACCCAAACAAAAGCATTTTTCAGTGGCTGAGTTACATCTCTGAATAAACCCACTTACTTTCTTTTATTCTCTTTTTTGTTAAATTTTCTTTTTCCACTAGACAAGTTCTCAGGCACCACCTTTTATACTAAAAAAGGCATTTTTTTTTCCGAAAACACTGTCAACACTTCAGTTTGCCATAGAGACACCATATCAAGAGTTGCTAACATCAGCACCAAAAAAAACCAGATCTGGTACACAATGAAGGACTCTACAAGAAGGTCTCAAAGACAAGAGTTCTTTGCAACTCTCTGTTTATTAAAAATATATGTCTCCTTGGAAGAAACACTGTTAACCAACTACTGTTGTCATGATTGATTCGATACTGTCAGCTATGCCATGGAGTACATCATCTTTTTCTCCACCTGACTTGACAGAGGGAGACAGGCTATTAGGAAAAAACAGAAAAAAGAAAAAAAAAAAAAGAGACAAAAAAAGATAGGAATGTGTGACTAGCACCTTAAGGACTTTTGTTTCACTTACTCCACTTCTTCAGGGACCGACATTGATAGCAGCTGGAGCAGGACCAGCGGGGCAGGGGGCTGGATGCCCGACAGGAATCCATTGCCAGAGTTCTGTGTGCTCCTTTAGGGTCGGTCCCACCGACAGCAGAATCCTCTGCCCTCCACTGTGCTCACAGCTGCATCTCTCCTGCAGCTGTGTCCTGGCCCCAGAAGCTGCTCAGTCCCTGCAGGGTTCTTGGGATGCAGGATGGGCAAAGGGAAGCTCCTGCCCAGGCAGCACATGGACAGTCCTAGAGCAGCTCTGGCTCACAGCTGTGATCTGTGTGCCAGGCACTGACTGGCACCTGAGAACCATCACCTCGGGGAGAGGGGACCACAGCCTGTCCCTGCCAAACAGGGGGAGGAGGAGACTTACCTGGTGGTGCTTGGACAGTGACCTCCTGTGCTGGGGGTATGCACTGTGTGAGGAACAGCTCTCTGTAAGGGGGGAGCCCTCAGACCTGAACTCTGAGTACTCAGCACACACTCCTCAAAGGCCACATGAGTGTCCCCAGCTCCACACAAGGGTCTGCTCCCACACTGGAGCCCCACTCAGGCACAGAAGCCAAACTGTCCTCAAAGACAAACATGTCTCAGCTTAGGGCCAAGTGTCTCGGTGCCAACAGTCGCCTCTCTTGAAAAATGCCAGTGCCCAGTGGATGGGGCAGCTCTGCACCCCCTGCCCCTCTGCCAGCCAGCTGGGGCACCACTTCAGGGCTGTGGGTGGCTTGGGGGAGGCAGCAGAACCCAGCTTCAGCCACAGAGATGCCAGAGACAGAGCCAGGCAAGGTGGCCACACAGTCACTTTTGCTGGCAGGACAGCCCCTCCCCTGGGAGAGCCACCCCTGGCACTGCACACAGCAGGGCTGGGAACTCGGCATGGAGCAGGGAAGAGAGGAAGTTTTACAATTCTGATACTGATCTGGAAAATGTGAGTGTCCATCCAAGGCACAGCTGGGGTATTTTCCTGCCAGTGGCTAATGCAGAAGGGAATGCCAGTGTGCTGCCACAAGCCAGAATTGGTCATTCCACCTGCACCCACAGGTACAGGGCCAGTCCAACATCCCAGGTTTTTCACAGCAACACAGGACAGTGAGTACATTTGTTCCATGTGGCCAGTAAAGTATTCCTTAACTAAACACCACAGATCTAGATTCTATTTACAATGGAGCCAGCTTAAAAAATAAGTTAAAAAACAGGATTTTATACCCATTCAGTTCATCATTAACAAGAGAAAAATGGAATAATAATAATAATAATAATAATAATAATAATAATAATAATAATAATTAAAAAAGCCAACACAACAACACAATATGGTTTTGGTTTAAAATCAGCTTAAAAAAATAGAACCAAAAGGAAACCTCTCATGCAAACACATAAGGTGGTGTGTAAAACAATGTGCAATTTAATATGTAGTATCATCCATTCTCTTGCTCCGCAGCCTCCTGCTCAGTCTCTGTCTCCCAGCCTCTCTCAGGCCAGCTGCTGCTCCTTGCTCTGGTCCCTCCTGCACAGGCAGTACCAGTCTCTGTCCTGTCTCAGACCCAGGGTGGCTGCAGGGAACTGGCCTGGATGGGAGAAGTTTCCAAAGCCCCTGGTACCGTTTTGAGCTCTTCCTGCCCAAGTGGACTCCCTATGCCAAGTGGTTGGGACAGAGGAACTGGAAGAACCTTGCAATAACACAATACCTTTTCAGAGAGGTCCCCCAGATTTCCTAGTCCACATACATATATATATATATATAATATATATATAATATCTCTCCTCTATATTATATATAAATTACATATACAGATAAATAAAATGCTTTCTGCTGCCCATCTGTCGCACTGTTCAGAGCTGCTAGACGGTCACACTTGGAAAAATGCCCCTGGAGCTCTGATACCAGCTCATGTGTTCAGAGTCCATTGTTTCACTGGTTTTCTTACATTAGTCCTTAGCCGCCTCCTCCCATCTTGATTCTTTGTTTAGTTAATAATAATGATAATAATAATAATAATAATAATAATAATATAATAATAATAAAAAACGACCTTGAATGGGTTCTCAACTGTCTCTAATGGAGCAGTGGGAAGGTCCATGCAGGAATGGTGGGAACAGTCACGCGATGAATGATATGAGTTCATCCCAACAAAAGAAACAGGACTAGAAAACTCAATTTTGCGACGATCTAAAAAAGGGAGCAGGAATAGTTTTCATATCCCTCCCCCTCGGGGCAGAGGGCTTGGTTGGGTGGGACTTCAGAGATCTTCTGCTCACAGGGAAGCAGGTGGGAGACATTTTCAGAGCTTCTCTGGGGACGGGACCCAGATGTAGTGCCCGGATTGGTCCTCAATGATCTGTTTGATTTTGCTGTAAATTTCTTCAAGAGAGTCTCCTTGTACGATGGCTGGAAGAGGAGAGAAGAGAACAAGCAAGACCCTGAGCACCAGGCAGCACTGCCATGAGTTATGGGAGAGCACATGGGGCCGAGGGCTCAGCCAGCAGGGACTGAACCAGGCGGTGCCAGAGGAGCTGCCATGGCCCAGTGACACAGAGGGTTAAAGCAGCACCTCGGCTGGGATTAGCCAGCTCTGATCCTGGCTGGCAGAGCCCCTGGCTGTGTGCAGGGCTGGCTGGGCTCTCCACACCAGGCTGCTAATCAGCTTTGCAAACTGTGTCAGGCACCGCGCTGGGGCTGGCACCGCCACGGCTGCACTGAGAGAGAGGGGCAAGGCAGGGCTGGGGCAGCTCAGTGGGTGCACCAAGCACCTGCCCCGAGGTGCAGATGTGTCCCTTCCCTCTGGGTTTCCTTCTGGCCAGCTGCTGAGGGCTCCTCCTGTTTGCAGCTTCCTCTGCTGCGGGGTGGGAGCGCAGAGCTCTCGGGCTGGGAAGGGGCAGCTGCACCCCTGCCCAGTGCTGCTGCTTAGCACAGACACAACACAAGGCACTTCATCATGCTGCTTGCATCACAGCAAGATGCATGTGAAGGGCCAAGGCTTTCTGGTAATCCAGCCTGCCTCTGTAACCCAGCCAGGACCATCCTCCAGCATCTCTGCTCCCTCATTCTAAGCTGCTGGCACAGAACCTGTGACAGTGACCATCTCTCTGCCCATCACCCAGTTCTTTCAACACATTTCAGCCAACAGCATTCCTTTTCCACAGGTCAACATCAAACTTGCCCTCCAAGTGCACAGTGGCATGTTGAGGGCCTGCAAAACTGTGGCATGGAGGAACTCTGGAGCTGCTGCCCAGGACAGGAGTTCTGGGGAAAGCTCGCAGTGTTTGTACCCAAATATTTGCCCAGCTGAAATCAATTTTTGGAAAACATCCTGCTTGGGGTTTTTCCCAGTAGCTATTAGGTGGGTAATACACAGTTTTATAATACACATTATCATTCCTTAGCTTAAGAAGAAACAGCTATTGCACTGGAGAAAAGATGGAAGACCAGTTTCTCTGCCTCTTCACCTGCCTGTGGTTCTCCAGAATTAATCATGTTACAAACATTAGTTCCTTAATGCACAAGGATGCCTGTGTCATGAGCAGCTCCTCTCAGCAGGCACAAAGTGTCAGCAACCCCTGACTGGCTCTTGAGCAAAGACTACTTAGGAAGCAAGCCAAACTTCCAGTCTTTTTCAGTAGATATTTTGTAATAACTCAGGACTGTCTCCACCATTTAGGTCACTAATATTTTATATTTCCTCTTTAGAAACTTCTCTTTTCTCTCTTTAAAAATTCTCCCCTTTTCTCCCATGCAAGGAGTTTACTTCCTGTAGACTTGTAGCACCCTGAAATCCTGTGCTTCCCCTGCTTGGGGATTTTTAGATTTTTTTATTATTGTTGCAGTTGGCGATAAGCTTTCACAAACTCAGAAAATCCTGCCTGACAACTTGTCTCCTCCTCTATGACTGGTTTACTCCTATCCACTGATCTTGGAGCAGTCCCCTTGCAGAGCCCTCCTGGCAAAGTGCCATTTCTTTTTTACTTTGATGAAGCTGGATGTTTTCCCATGACCCTGTAGCAGGACAGTGCTGGTAGAGAGGTCACAGCTGCAGGATGGAAAAATGAAGTAAATCAGATACAAGCCTGCTCAGGACACTCACCTGTAAAATATTCTCCAAACTCTTGCTCAAGTTTCATGGCTTTGTCAAAGACCTTGTTGGCCTGTTCATATGTCTGTCTCCGGTTCATCTCCCTGCCACCCACAAAAAACAGAAACTTTTTAGCTCTTTTTCTTAGCAATGAACAGTAGCAAAAATAGCCCACAGAGCCAGGGTGCCTGGGAACCCTCTGCTCACAGCAATAGAAGCTGTGCAGCTCCCAAAGGCAGGGCCCTTCCCCACAGACTCCAGGCTGCCTTGGCACTTCATCTCAACTTCCACCAGTTCTTCCCATTGCCACCTACCCCACCCCCCTTCACCACAGCATGGAGAATTCAAATTCAGACAATCCCATAAATTTGTGAGACTGCTGCAGAAGTCTCTCTGCTTGCCTAGTTTTCTAATCTTCATACAACATAGAAATAAGCAATTTGACCCTTCTGACTTGAGAAGCAATTTGACCCTTCTGACTCCCAGGCCCCTTGGTGTCAGCAGAATTTCTTCTGATCTCAGGGTCAGTCTCAAGCTGTTGAATCTCCTCACAGATAATATTCTCTACTGCTGCTGCTCAGAAGAGCTGCAAGCTCAGCTCACTCATGCTTTCCAGCCTGCACTACCCAGGGCCAGGAGCAGCAGGACAAGCAGCTGGAGGGGCACAGAACACGGTGCTGCACTTACATGAGGGCTTCAATGGATTTTGGTTTGATGAAAATGGCAATGGGATAAAGTTGTGCTTGTCGCAACCTCTTGATAGCATTGCCAGACACATCCAGGATGCAGTGCTTCCCCTGGAAAGGAGACAGTCAGCATCAGACCTACCCACACAGTCTACTCTGTGTGGGAACAGCTTGCTCATACAGATGTGCTTGAAAAGGGAGGAGCCACAGAAATGAAACCCCACTCCTGAGACACAAGTCAGCTCCCAATGGCCTCACATTCCTGCCTGCTCGGGGCAGGACAGCAACAGTGCAAAGGGACTGAACCTTTGTCTGGACATGCAAAACTATTTACAAGCCCTGGGTAACTCCAGGAGTCCTCCAGAGGAACACTGCTGCTTTGAGGGCACCCAGGTATTTCCATCCTGTGAGCTCCTGAGCACAAGGCTGGGCCACCAGTGCCAGGCTTTTGGGGGGAGTTTGGATGACAGAGGTACCATGTGAGAGGTAACACAGCTGAGAAAAGCAGCCACATGGCTTGGCAGGACTCTGGAGGGAGGAGAGGATCGTGCCATGCTCGCTTCATGCGGTCACAGCCCTTCATTAACACCGTGGGGGAAGGAGGGGAACTGCTGAACTCGTGTGGGTTTGGGCTGGGTGCCATCCCAGGAATGCACCTGGCACTCACCCTCTCTGCCACCGCTCGCACTGACTGGATGCTGGTCCCGTAGAGATTGTCATTGAACTGCCCAGCCTCTATGAACTTGTTGTCCTGGATGTCCTTCTCCATCTGTTCCCGGGACACGACAAAGTGGTAGTCCTGGCCGTCCACCTCGTTCTCGCGCCGAGGCCTGGTGGTGTCTGCAGGAGAGCGGGCACAAGAGTGACCCCAGAGTGACACACGACAGACTGGGGGACAAAACCCACCTGTGCTCCCAGCCCCTCCCCACGCCACAGGCAAGGCCCTGCAGAGCCACCACTCCCCCCTCCCTCCAGCAAGGGCACTGAGCACGGGCTGGGACTTACGGGGCACGCAGGAACCAAACTTGTGTGGGAATTCAGAGATGAGGTCATCGTTAATTCGGTCCTTTGTTGGCCCCAGGATGATCACTGGCCTCGCATAGTGAACTGCAAACGAGAGCCACAACCTGAGACCCACCTGTGCTGCAGGCAGCTGACCCTACTGCCACTCTTGGCATCGACCTGCCCTCTCCCTGCTGGCAGTGGGTGCTCCTGCTCACAGGGCCACCCAAAGGTGCCTCCTCCATGCAAGTTTATCTCCTCGTCACAGTCAACATGTCCTTCCCATCTGACTCAAACCATCTGCGTGGCCCCAGGAAAGGTTCTGCAGGGCTCCAGGGTTGTGATCAGCAAAGCTGCTCCCTTGCTTGGGGCATGAGCCAGGCAGCCAGGACAGCTGGGCGAGGATGCCACAGAGCTGGGGGAGTGATGGGAGCCTAAGAGCCAGATCCAGCTTCTGGCAAGGACAGACCACCAGGGCTGGGACTATTCAGCCTGCAAAAGGGTCTGCAGGGTTTGAGCATCAAGCAGGGTTAAAGGCTGCGGGCTGGGGGAGTATTGCTCTGCAGCAGGGACCTGGTCTGAGGCAGAATGGATTATCTTGTCCCCAGCTGAGGACTAAAGCCCAGCTCAGTTTTAGCTCTGGATCTCCCCCCTGGTCTTGCAGACCACGGCACAAATCTTTTCTATTGACTGGAACTGGGCAACCAAGGCCAGCTGTGCACACCTGACTGCCCTGCTGCAACAACACACCAGACTCCACTTGCATCCACCCAGAGCTGTGCTGGTATGGCAGAAGGGGACACAGGCACCCTGGCTGTGCTGGGGACACAGGTGATCATGCTGGAGTGGGCACGGGGCAGTTCAGCTCAGAACTTACTTTCTTGCCGCGTCACTGGCTCGTACGACAGGATGGTGTCCTCTTGTCCTTCTGCAACAGAGCCAGGGGGATGCAGGTGAGCACTGGAAGCAGCTCTCCAGCCCCTCTGCAGCTGTGAGGAGCTGGATTCTGCCCCTTCAGCCTCCCACAGCTCGGGGGCCACTCCAGGCTGTCCCCATCACTCCACCCACGGATGCGAAGCATGACGGGCATGCAGTTACGAGCCCTTGAGCCACTTGAATTATTCATATCCCAGCTCTGGGTCAAGCTGCCTCTTTCCCTCCCCCACCACTGCAGGCTCCCAGCCCATTGGGATGCACTATGCTCCCTGCAGGTATTTAGAGGATTTTCTGTGGACAAGAGAGCATCTACTGCAGCTGGATCCCATGCTCTTGTACAGGCTGGGGCTCCAGGAGCCATCTATGCTAAAGGCCTGGCCTCTGGCCATTGCTTCCTGTAGCAGGCACTGAGGATGGGGGATGGGATGGGAACCCACCACCCTGGCTTGGAGCAGAGCCCTGCAGCCAGGAGAGAGCAGTGGGGCAGGCAGGTTCACCCCTGGTCCCCAGCCCCTGCTCTCCCTGGCTCCGAGGAGGGAGCTGGCCGCAGCATCTCCGTGTCACCAGCAGGAAGGACCAGCCTCCGAACAGAACCACCACTGGGACAAGACAAGATGGAAGTGCCCAAACATGCACACTCGTACAGGGACACACGTACACGGGGCAGGAGAGCAGGTGACACACTTACTGGAACTGCTCTCGCTGTCACTGGTGTTTGATGTCACGCCCTCTGCAAAGCAACCAGAGAGATCCCCTTCAGAAGGAGCATGGGCAGGAGGCACGGGGGCTGTCACCCAGCACTGCTGACCGAGGGCAGGACAGTGCTGGGCTCCTGAAAAACCTGCAGCCCAGCACCCAGTGGGACGAGTCTGTGCCACATGGGCAAGGGCGGCACCTTTCACCTCTTTGGGAGCCCGGGGACATGCAGGGGGATGCTTCCAGGAGAAGACAGGGAGGCCAGGAGGGCCTGCCTGGCAGATGTGCAGGCACTGGGCTTCCCAGGTGAGGGAAGGTGGAGTGCACAGGGAGGAGAAGGCTGGCAGGGGAGCAGGTGCAGCATGCACACAGCGGGCAGGGGAGGGCAGGGCTGTGCTGGCACAGGGAGGGGGGAGCCTACCTCGGGATGAGGCTGGGACGCACAGAGACAAGACAGTGACAGAATGGGACAGAGTTTGGGGCTTTGCTTGCTCAGGCTGATCCTAGTGCTGCGACCACCCCACAGAGGCTTGCTGGCCGCTGCCTGCCCCAGTCAGGCTCTGCACTGGTTGGGGACTGCAGAACTGGCAGGGAACTCAGCCCCAGCTGGGAAGACCATGGACTCCTGTCATTATTCTGCAGTTCTGCATATGTGGTAACCCAGAGAAAGGTGGGAACACCTCAAAATGTTGTCACCCACCCCATTCCGAGCAGGCCCATCATGGCCACTTCTCACCCACACTGGCAGTGGCTCCGAGTGCTAAAGCAACAACCAACCCAGACAGGAGCAAGAAGAAGAGGATGAGGAGGTGCAGCAGGCACTTAGGGCATGGCCAACACCCCCAGGCAGTCTCCCCACCCCGTCCCACGTGCAGCAGTGGCACCTCAAGCCCCGCAGGCTGCGCTGGCACACGCAGGGTCCCCGGCAGGGGAGCAGCACCCAGGGCTCTCCTGCCCCGCACCCAGGGAAGCACAGCTGCCCCAGCCACTCCCCCGGCACCACCAGCCACAGAAACGGAACAATGTGCATCAGAATTCAACTTACTCAGGTTCTTTGCTCCATAATAATCGTCACTTAACCCAGGGAAGTCCTGATTTCACAGACAGCGAGAAGGGGGAGAGGGGGAGAGAAGACAGCGCAGGAAAGGGGAGTCAGAGGGATGGGGGAGACAGAGCCAGACCAGCATTAGTGACAGGAGTGCAGAACGGCCCAGAGCTGCAACTGCAAGTGAGGTTAAATATTTTCAGAGCTGACACCATCAGCCCGTTGCCAACACCTTGCCTTGTGTGGCTGGACCACCTCCACCCCCCAAGCTCACCCTCGCTGCCAAAGAGCCCCCAGGGGCCAGCCTGGGTCTGGGGAGGGCAGGGCAGCCACAGCAGCATCAGCTGGCACCAAGCAGTTGCAGCCCTGAGCTGCTGGCACAGGGGATGAAGTGTTTCCCCTCGTGGAGTGTACTGGCAGGGCACAGTGGCTCTGTGCTTCCCCAGCACAGCCTGGTCACTCTGGGGCCAGGCACAGCACACAGTCCTGTAACGTGGCAGGAGGACACAATTTTCCCCACCTGTGTGTGTCAGCTGCCCCACGCCACAGTGCTTGCACAGGCTGTGGAAATGTGAGGCAGAGACCCCCCACTGCAAGCTGGGATGGACAGTGGCAGAGCACAGGGAGGGAGCTGGCTGTGTCTGTGATGCAGGCACGTAAACAGAGTGGCCTGCCCCATCCCCAGGCTGTGTCATCCCACTGCAGGGCAGCCAAAAGCGAGCTCCCAGCTTCAGCACGGATCTCACTGGAGCCCAGCCACGTCCAGGCACTACTGGAGACAGGCAGACACACAGACAACCTTCATCAAGGGCCAGAGGCTTGTGCTGTCATCTGCTAAAATCACCAAAAGCTGGCACCAGCTCGTCATGAGCAGCAGAGGGATGCAGGCAGCCCTTGGAGCAGCCCAGCAGCAACCTCCTGCCTCTGTATGACCCCTAGGACAGCCCCAGAGGGGAGGGGATGTTTGCTATGCTGGCACTGGGGCACAGACACAGCTCTGCTTTGTCCACAGCCCCTTCCCAGAGGTGTGGGCACTGCCAGCCTGGATGCCTGCCCAAGGAGTGGATGCAGCTCACCACTCAGAGGGGTTGGGTTTGGTGAGCAGCTCCAGTGCTGCCCACATCAGGTTTCAGGGCCACAAGATAAAAACCCTGCATTTACTGGGAGTCCCGGGGTGGCGAGAGCTGTGGACCCCCAACATCTGCAGCCAACTACCAAAGATGTGCCTCAGCATGGGTGGGCAGCAGGGGTATGGCTTCCCCATGCCCACAGGGCTTAACCTGCTGGAAGGGCTCTCCAGTGGGAATGTGGAGCTGTAAGTCATTCTAGGGAAGATGGAGCTGGGACCTCCCCAGGCCCTGAGAGGGACAGGAGAAGTTCTGCAGGAGGCAGCCAGCCCCTCACTTGGAGGGAAGCAGGCAGAGGGAGGGAGCAGAGCCTGCAGCAAAGAGGGGAGAGCAGGGGGAGACAGAGCAGGGAGTTGGGTGGGTTTAAAGTTGGATGAAAAGATGAAGACGTTGAACATGAGAAAAAGGAAGAGTGTGCCAGACTGCAGCTGCTGCTTTCATTCCAAGCTCCAGTTTCGCCCTAGCTGCTGGCACGACTGTGGAGCACAGACCTGAACACAGGCAGCTGCCAGGACCCCTGGCTATGGGAACGTGCTGAACCTCTTCCCTCAGGGCAGGGAACCTGAGGGCTGCAGGCTTGCCCTCCCTGGCCTGCTGCTACTTACGTTCCTGTCCGCTGCTCTCCTGGGCCAGGTTCTCTTTGCTCTTGTAAAATGGAAACTTTCGAGAGAGGCGAAAACTCTTTTTACGTTTCGTTTTGATCGACTGAAGAACATGGAGATGGAAGGGAGGACAGAAAAAACAATGGTGTTTAATGCATGTGGGGAAAATTAAAATGGAGAGACAATGAGGAGCTGTGTCAGGGCAGTCACCCTCAAATGAAATCATGGAGATTACATGAGAACTGTAATGCAGGAAAAAAATTAAGCATGGAGAAAAACACGTGGTAGGGATGCTGGGAAGATGATGGGGCAATCAGCAGCTCTGCAGGGGTAGCCAGCCTGTTCTTCCTTGCTTGTGAGGTGAGAGGGCAGCTACCTTCACCAGCTGCTTGCAGGCAGCTCCAAGCCACGAGCTCTGCCACCCCATCACTCCAAACACGGGTCCTTCCCCAGTACTTTCACACCATCCTGTGCTCCTCTGCTCAATCATATTCATGGAGGGTTTGTGCCAAGCAGATGTGGGCCTGGGGCAGGTCCAGCCATATAGCTCTTTGCCTTGGGATTGTTTGAGCTGCTGAGGAGCTTTTGCTGCTGGGACTCATCCTGCCCTCCCTAGTTACCAGTTCCAGGTGCCCCACCGAGACCCAGATCAGCACTTACCCTGTTGGACTCAATCATGCCAGTCCTGGCGTGGAACTTCACTGTTTTCAACCGTGCTCTCTCCTTCTTTTCCACCCTGATCAGGAGAGAAAGTCGCTAGTCCCATCCATGTGGCCTCCACGCTGCCCACATGGCTCCTCAGGCAGCAAATTGAATTGCCCACTGGCAAATGGAAGCTCCTTCCCAGGAAGGGTCAGGTGTGGAGCTGCCTGCACAGGGTCTGCCCAGGGTCTCTCCTGCAGGAGCAGGAGAGGAGCCAAGCCAGCATTCCCAGCTGAGATAGAGGACAGACTCAAGGCTGGTTTTGCAGACCTAAAGGCAGCAGCAGCCAGCTCCCCTGCTCTCTGTGACTTCCCACCTCACAGCAGGACCTGGCTACAGAGCTAGGACTGACAGAGCACACAGGGAGCAGCTCTCGCTGCTGTGACTCTGCTCTCACATGGAGACCCAGACTGGCTCACACCAACTCCCCATCCCCACAGGGACCTGCACGGGGCAGGTGGACTGCGACCACAAGGAGATCCCAGCCTGAGCAGAGCCTGCAGGGCTGCAGGGCTTGCAGAGTCTGGGGAAATCCTGGGGTCACCAATGTGTGACAGCTCCTGTGTGACACTCACCTCTTCTTGCTGGGGATGACCCCGATCTGCTCGCTCTCTCCATGGGGTGTGACGAGCCTGGCTTGCCACCACTCGTCATCAGAGGCGTTGATGACGTGCAGGATGTCCCCGTAGGAGAAACTGAGTCCCTGGCTGGGCAAGCAACTGTCCCGGGTCCGGTCATAGTCAAACAGGGCTCTGAGGAGGAGCAGAGAGGAGTGATGCCTTCCCTGAGCATGGCCAGGCAGCCAGGGCAGCAGCACTGCTGACCTCCTGGGGCACTGAAACCTCCACACCTTAAAAAGTTCAAACCCAAACCCTGCCAAGCTGAGCAGTGCTCCCAGCACATCCCTTAGCTGGCAGGCTCAGCACAAGCCCTGGAGAGTGCAATGCAGGAACAGTGCTGGACTGAGAGAACTCACTGCTGACCTCAGCTGCAGGATGCACATGAGCCATAGGTGCACTGAAAGTGTCTGTGATTAGTGAGCAGGCCAGGCCCACAGCAGCAGCCTGCAGGAGGGATGCTCCCCACATCCCTCCGTGGCTGTGGGGCCAAGGAATGGGATGGGGAACATCAGACCCCACTGCTGGAGACCACCAGACCACCAAGGCATTGAGCACAGCCTTTATTCATGTACAGAGCCCATGAATGAGGAATGCATCTCAGAGCATATATATCTGCTTCCACAGCTGATCATTTTCCTAGACACCTCCCCTGAGAACAGCTTATTTAGTTTAAAATTGTCTTCAAAATTAAACTAACCAGCTACAGAAAAGACTTTCTTTTTTACTGAGGAGCACTAATACTTTTCCCACACACGTACATCACACACAGCACTGCAGCCTGTACCCATAAGCTGCTTTTGGTGGCTTCACCTACAGCTCTACTAATGTCAGATCACACAAACTGTGTCTGCTTTGATGCATTAACTTGCAAAAAGGCAAAGAAAGGGAAGAGTCACTAAACATAGTGGCAGCACAACCTCTGTATTTGCTCCTGGGACACTGCTCAGCATGAGCCCAGGCACTGCAAGCACTGGCTTGCTGGTTTAATGCTGGCCCTAATAAACCTCCTTCAAGCAGGAGAGACATCCTCTGTTCTGCTCATTACCTCCTTCCACTGTGGGGACTCCAAAGAGGGTCTAAAAGCACACTGTAAGTGGAAGGGCTGAAGGATCATGTGGCACATCCCTGTAGAGCAGCAGAGCTTTGAGAGCATTTCTGCCAGGGGAGTGCTGAGCTATGAAACCTTTCAGGGCACTTGGGGCTGGATCTTGAATGGGAAGAAGAAGGGCTGCTCCATGGGGAAGGCTCTTTGGGACAAGACCAATCTGCCCTATGCATCCAGACACATTCAGCCACCAGATCACTTCTCCTTGCCCAGCTTGCTCAGGGCTGGGGCAGCTCTTGTGCTAGTTCCCTCTGAAGGGCAGTGTGGCTGGAGCCAGCAGCAGAGTACCAACCACCAAAGGGTGCTTTGGCCAGGGGTAATCAAGCCTGGCAGGCAGCTCCAGGCCAATAGATAAGGCTGCCTGTGGCTGACAAGGCACTGTGAGGTCAGTGCTGCTGGCCAGGGCCCTGGGGAACTGGTCAGGCCGGTTCCCAAAGCCAGGCAGGCTGTGAGGAGCCCTGCCCACTGCATGCACCCTGCCCTGCAGAGCAGCACAGGGCCCTTGCTCCTCCTGCAGCAGCCACCAGCATCCCAGGACAGGCACAGCAAGATCTCTGCACGGGCAGGATACCTGCAAAGCCAGCACGAGAAGCACTGGCTGCCCTGAGGCACGATGCTCCAGAAGACTGGCCCAGGCTGTGCTGCCTGCAGGAGCCATGAGCCCCTGGCTGTGCTGCCTGCAGGAGCCATGAGCCCCTGGCTGTGCTGCCTGCAGGAGCCATGAGCTCCTGGCTGTGCTGCCTGCAGGAGCCACGAGCCCCTGGCTGTACCTGCCTGCAGGAACCACGAGCCCCTGGCTGTGCTGCCTGCAGGAGCCATGAGCCCCTGGCTGTGCTGCCTGCAGGAGCCATGAGCTCCTGGCTGTACCTGCCTGCAGGAGCCACGAGCCCCTGGCTGTGCTGCCTGCAGGAGCCACCCCTGGCTGTGCTGCCTGCAGGAGCCACCCCTGGCTGTACCTGCCTGCAGGAGCCATGAGCCCCTGGCTGTGCTACCTGCAGGAACCACGAGCCCCTGGCTGTGCTACCTGCAGGAGCCATGAGCCCCTGGCTGTGCCTGCCTGCAGGAGCCACGAGCCCCTGGCTGTACCTGCCTGCAGGAGCCATGAGCTCCTGGCTGTGCTGCCTGCAGGAGCCATGAGCCCAGGCTGTGCTGCCTGCAGGAGCCATGAGCTCCTGGCTGTACCTGTCTGCAGGAGCCATGAGCCCCTGGCTGTGCTGCCTGCAGGAGCCATGAGCCCCTGGCTGTACCTGCCTGCAGGAGCCATGAGCCCCTGGCTGTGCCTGCCTGCAGGAGCCATGAGCTCCTGGCTGTGCTGCATGCAGGAGCCACCCCTGGCTGTGCTGCCTGCAGGAGCCATGAGCCCCTGGCTGTGCCTGCCTGCAGGAGGCATGAGCCCCTGGCTGTGCTGCCTGCAGGAGCCATGAGCTCCTGGCTGTGCTGCCTGCAGCAGCCACCCCTGGCTGTGCTGCATGCAGGAGCCATGGGCCCCTGGCTGTGCTGCATGCAGGAGCCATGAGCCCCTGGCTGTGCTGCCTGCAGGAGCCACCCCTGGCTGTGCTGCCTGCAGGAGCCACCCCTGGCTGTGCTACCTGCAGGAGCCATGAGCTCCTGGCTGTGCTGCCTGCAGGAGCCATGAGCCCCTGGCTGTACCTGCATGCAGGAGCCATGAGCCCCTGGCTGTACCTGCATGCAGGAGCCATGAGCCCCTGGCTGTACCTGCCTGCAGGAGCCACCATGGCTCAGCTCCCTGTGTGCACAGGGGCCAGGCGACTGCTCCGCTCTGTCCCCAGGCCAGCTCACAGCACTCACAGCCAGGAGAGCAGATGGTTTGGCTGGAGGGCAGGGAAGCAGTGCCAAGGACTCCCATGGCTTCCTTCTGGTGCCCAGGCACAATGCCTGCCTGACCTCCATCCCCACCCAGCACGGCCCCAGTGCTGGCAGACTTTGCCCTGCAGCATGCAGGGAGGTGACAGGCAGGACATGAACCTGCCTTGCCCCTGCCTTTGCTGCACAAAACTCCAGCACCCCCAACTCAGCTCCAGCCCTTCAAAAGCACACAGGATGCAATGCAGACATTCAGGGCTGACTCAAGCAGTTGGGTAGCATGTCCTGTAATTGATGTCCTGTCCAGAGTGCAGCAGCTCATCTGGTTTCGGGTAAACTGTGCTTGAAACTGCCCCGCCCAGAAGGGCTGGGGCAGCCTGGGCACCCGGCAGTTCTTCCAAGCACGTTTGCAGGGCGTGTGTCAAGCAGTGCTCTGAAGGGCCACACTGGGGGAAAGCTCTCCCCTGGGATCACCCTCTCAGCAAGGCACAGCCCAGCTCCACCTGGGTGTGAGGGGACACAGTGCTGTGGACGCCTCCAAAGTCCCATGGGGGGATGCACCAAGAATTAAGAAATGCTATGAGTAGCATGGAGGCAACTCTGGTTCACAGCAATACTTTGATGCATGAGCACCTTTCCAGGCAGAGAACAGGTTCAATTCAAGCTGGACCCAGCCCAAACCCTCCTCTACAAATGAGGGTGTCCACAGGACAGCACGGGAGTGAGGGCAGGACTAACAAGATGATGTTTATTCAACACTGCACCCAGCTTGTCACACACCCCCAGGGAGCCCTGAGATGCTAAATCAAGCCAAGATGCCTGCAGAGACTTGTGGGAAGGTGTGAACTGCAGGAACCCAGAGCTGCAGCTCTCCCCTCCTGGCAGGCCAGGCTTGCAACATACCCACCATGCCTGAAGTCCCTCTGCATGGAGCAGCCATACAGTGGGAGATGCAGGCTGAGGCTCATGCAGCCTCATCCTTCTCACAGGGAAGGAGAAGCAGCATCCGTTGCTCCAGCCAGCTTCACCTGCAACAGGCTGTGCAGGGTGAGGATTTACAGGATTATTTTAATTACCAAGTTAAAATTACTCATTAGCTCTCATCCCACTGGCGCTGTGGCAGGCAGGAGGTGGCAGAGGTTGTCCTGTCCACACAGGACTTGCAGCAGTTTGAGCTGCATGGCTGTTTAACCCATGCCTGCCTGTCCTGCACCTGGCTCCAAACCAAAAGTGCTTTGTGAGCTCAGAGCAATAATCCTCCTAAGAGCTCATCTCCCATCCAGCCAGATCCTGCCACAGGAATGGCAGAAGGAGACAAGGAGAAGCCTGTTAGCTGGTTCGAGGAGAGTGCCCTGAAAGCTGCCACGAGCTGCCTGGGGCAGAAGAAGGGCTGGATGCTCACCATTTCCCTGTTTTCCAGTGATCCTCAGTGTGTTTGGCTGCCCAGCAGCCACCCAGGCTCTGTAGAGAGCACTGCTTTCAAACTGGAGCAGTCCCTGGGAGAGGCATTCGAGCACCCAGCCCTGACAAGGCAGCGCAAAAGCCCCGCTGTCCCTGCTGCACCCTCCAGGCTGGGTGACGCATCACAGCACTCACTTCCCTGGCAGTGCAAGGCCAGGCTGAGCAGTGAGCACCCCTGAGCCCAGCGTGGGATGTGTGGGAGGTGCCCTGCGGGGCCTTACCGGACATAGAGCGATCTCTTCTCGCTCGTGCGGAGCGAGCCCGAGCCCGAGCTCATGCTGCTGTTCATCATCTGCTCCCGCAGGTCGTGGATCTTGGACTCGAAGCGGCTGTACTCTGTGGGGACAGGGCAGGTCAGTGCAGGCACGGCTCACCCCACGCCCAGCCAGGCCTGTCCACCAGGCATCTTGCCCACCAGCCTCTGTCCCCGCACACGAGGGAGGGCAAAGCCAAAGAGGTTACAGAGCTCTGCAGGAGCCCAGGCAGGGCATCTGGAGCAGGCAGGGCTCCAGCTGCTCCCAACCCCACCACAACTTCCCACACTGCAGCTCAAGCAAGGGCTGCTGTGACCTCCACTGCTGCCGAGCTGCAGCTCCGTGAGGGAATGGCTGGGCGTGACTTGGCCAGCTGCTCACCTACAGAGCAGTTCAAAACACAGAGAGAGAGTGAGAGCCCCTCCAGGAGACCACTGCCCACCAGTTGGAGCAACCACACGACCACAGCCACTGGGGGAGTCCCCAGCCACTGCTCTGCTGGCAGCAAAGACCTTCCCCTCAGCAGGAACAGGGAAAGGGAGGCAAAGTCCTTGCCCTTGGAAGAGGAGCAGAGAGGAGGAATTCACCTTTTGCTTCTACATCCCAGCAGCAGAGACGGGCAGGAAGAGCTGGGGAAGCCTCCAGAAGACACCAGCAGCTTCCTGCCAGGCAGCTGGGCAGGAGCAGCCGCCAGCCCGGCACCCGCGCCCGCCAGCCCGACCTTCAGCCGGTGTAAAGGTCGGGCTGACACACAGAGGGTGGAGGCACCAGGCCTCCCTACCCGGGGCTGAGTGAGGAAAGTGCAGCTGGGGCTCCAGGAGAGCTGCTGGCACTGCCACAGCTGCCAGATCTCGCCTCACACCCTTGATTTTGTCACTTGGGCACATCCTGCAGTTACAGGTGAGAGAGGACCAGGCTCATCTGTCCTGTAAGGCTTGCCTAGAAAGTCTTGTCCACAACCCAGTGGTTTAGATGTGGCCTGGGATTTAATTCTGTGGAGGGGAGCACAGTAGCTCAGCTGTGATGGGCCTGTGGAGCCACACCACATGGGGACAGCAGCAACACTACTCAGAAATGCTCTGTGGGCTTTGTTCAGGAGCCATGGACTCTCCCATGGACTGTCAGTGCAGACAAAAGCTGGGTTGGGGTTATGGGATGATGCAGCTGCAGCTCGGCATTTCCTGACTCTCCAGCCCTACAGCCTGGGTATCCCCCTGCTACACCCAGTTGCCAAAGATACATTTTTACTCAAGGACGGAAAAAGAAAAAAAGGCAATATACACAAGAACTGCCAAGAGCCAAACAGAAACTCCATGCGGAGCCCTTCTTCCTACCATGCAACATCCAGAGTTGCTGCAACACCTGGCAGGGTCAGCTGCTTAATGTGGAGACCACGAGAACCCCCAGCTGCCCCATGCCAAGGGCACCCACTGCCTCACCTGCCTTCCTGCTGGCAGAGGGAAACACAGAAGCAGCAAGGCATTGACAACACTTATTTCACAAAAAAACTGAATTCTGCCACCAAAGCAGCACCAGGATTTTATGAAGGTCTCGGCACAGGGAAGTGAGCTTTATCCCACCCCACATCTCTTGCCCCACACAGCTCATTCTGCCCTGGAATACCCATAAGCTCTTGAATCCCAGAGAAGCTTCTGTCAGAAGCAGGTACAGCTTCTTCTTAAACCCTCTTTGGTACAGAAGGGTAGTTTCTTTCTCCCAGAAAGCACCACTACAACCCTTGTCCCCTGCCAGGTCACCACAAACCCTGCTGGGGGCACAGATTCCTGCACATCCCATGCTGATGGGACCACTGCTCCTGCTACACAGACTCACATTCCTCCCACAACACTTCTCCACAAGAAGTGTGGAGGATGCACTGCCTGGGACTGGAGAGGAAACACAGGAAAAAAGGAGATTTCCCCACCTCTAGCATCAGGGTGGGGTGCTGGAAGGGCAACTTGTGAGTGCCACAGCCCTGCCAGAAATGGCATATACATCCCCCTGCATGCAGCCCAAGGGCAAAGTTCTCAAATGCCTCCATTTCAGCTGAGACACTCCACGGAAAGGGACTTTCTTAGTTTTGCTGGAGTGGCCATCCTGCTTGGAAGGTTGGGAAAAGCCCACTGACATGACAAGAAGCAGAGACCAGGCTGGATGCAGCAAACTGAAGGACACAGGGGCTGCTCTGGCTCTAACCCCAGAGAACAAACACAGTCCTGCCCTTGGAAGGGTCTTTCACATCTGCTCCAGCTGTGGGAGGGCAGAGTGGAGGAGCAGCCAGCCCCAAAGCAAACCTGCTGCCTCCCTCCCAGAGCAGGGGAGGCAAAGCTACCCCAGGACTGAGCAGAGGGTACTCCCAGGTGCCACGGGCACCCTTTTAACTGCACATTTGAACAGCCTGAGACAATCCCCAGCAGGTGACCCTCAGAAAGGAGTGCTCCTGCCTTTGCTCCTGAGCTTATGGCCACCTCAGCTCTGCACCTTGACTCTCGTAAGGTCTCCTGTGCAGCTCAAACCCTCCCAGGAAGCTTGGCCAGGGTGGAGAGGGGAGGTGAGCCAAGGCTGATCCCCACAGTGTTCAACACGTTCGGGACATGCTTATCAAGACTGAAAAGTATGTAACAACGAGCCGGCACCTCTTGCCGTGAGTGCCATCGAGGCGCTGCCCTGTGCCAGGATGTTTGCTCTTCTCACTCAGCAGCTCGATAAAAACACCACTGTACCCTCCCACTGCTTTTCCCTTTCCAGGGTGTGGGTGCTCCTAGAGCTGGGCCTGACTCTGTCCCCTGGGGTGAGCTCCATGCTGGGAGTGGAATCCCTGAATGTGCACATGCTATCGACCACTATCAACAGGCAGGGATGGCCTGCCTGCCCCGAGGATCCCAGAACCAGCACGTGTGTGACACACCTGCAAACACGCCCAGCAGAGCCAACAACGCCGTGGGTCTGCATCTGGGCACCAGGAGACAGCACAAAGGAGAAGGCGTTGGCAGAGAGGAGAGCTGCAGTGGAAAGCAGCTCCTGAGTACACATAAAGCCCTTTATCCAAACACTTCTGCCCAGAGCCCAGAAATGCTCAGTCACAGGTTTCAGCCCAGCCACTTGCAAAGACTACCAATAGTTTCAGCCCGACATTTTAGCAGCCTGACCCCAGACACCTTCCCTCTGCACAGACACCTCCCTCCACAGGCCTAGGAAAGCAGAAGGAAGAACAGCCATAGGGAAAGCTCAGAAGCTTTTGAACTCATTGTACAGCCCTGGAACTTCCCTTTGAATAGACTGACTCAGAAAAAGGCCATAATGTGACTTTTTGTTATTTTCAGGTGAGGAATGCCTAAGCTTTGTTGCACGGGGTGTGAGGAGGGGGAATTGCCAAATCCAAGCGCTGGTGATAGCAGCAGGCAAAGGTCAGGGGGAGAAGTGCTCAGAGGGAATAGACCTCACAAAAACATCGAAGAAGCATCACTCCCCCCCCTGCAGGCAGCAGAGGTCAAAGGTGCTGGTGCTCAGAAGAAAGGCAGGACAGCAGCTTCCCTTTCTAACCTTTCTTGGTTTGGTTTTTGCTTCTTTTCCCTCCTGCTGTCTGGCAAGACAAAACAGGGAGGGCCCCTCATCCCCTGAGACCTGCACAAGCAGCCTCTCTTCCCCCTGGAGCCCCAGCAGGGTCAGACAGAGAGCACACTGCACTCATCCAGCACCCCAAGGCAAGCCCTGCCCACGCTCAGGTATGAGAGACAGGTGCCATCCTCACCTCTGCTAGAGGGGAAGAACTTCTCAAATCCCCTTTCCACCAGCATCTCCTCCTTTGGCCACCCTACAATCCAGCTCTCCTGCTTTTTCCATGTGACAAACATGGAAAAGGCAAACATTTGAGAGCATGAAGCCCATTGAGGGGGCCCAGTCTCACCCACACCATGACTCCCAGCCCTTCAAGCCTCTGGAGAACTGATGGCAACTTCCAAGATACTACAGCCTGTACTCCACAGCCACAGCGCTGCCTCCCAGGATGGCTGCAGCCCCTGTGCTGGGTGCTGCTGCCCACACGTGCCAGGAACCATCACAGACGTGGAAAGTCACCAGTGACAACACAGTGACATTTCCACCTCGGTTTAAGGGGGTTTTGAAACATCTTGTCCAGTTTGACATTTAAGAACCACTCTTGGTTGGTATCTTTGCCAAATCTCAAGTGGCAAAGAGAGCCAGAAATACGAGAACATTAATCGCTTCCTGGAAAGAAAGAGAAAAAAAAAAAAAGCCAAAACAAACAAATCCCACACCCACAGCACAACCCAGAGCAGCACCAATGACTCCGCACCCAAATGGCCTCTGCCATGGGATGGAGGAACAGGAGACAGGGAGCAGCAGGACACAGCCCAGCGATGCCACAGGAGGCACAAGACGAAGGGCATGCCTAGGGTGGACACCGGCCTCCTTGGAGAGAGCTAGAACAGCTGGTGGGGAACGCCAGTGGGGCCCAGCAGAGACACGTTTTCCAGACGGAACGGCTGCATCCCAGCACGTGCACGGCGCCGTTCAGGGCACGGCCGCAGCCCCGGGACCGGCCCCGGCCCCTCAGTGGCTGGCGGGGCACACAACAGCGCTCGCCCTCCGAGCCCACGGGCCACGCTCCAGCGCACCCGCCCAGGGAAGCTCTGTGCGGGCAGCTGCCCGCTCCCCTCCGCTACCCCGGCTGCTCCCCCCGGGACCACCAGCCCCCGCCCTGCCGCGGGAATCGGAACCCAGCCATAACGAAAGGCTCGGGGCGGCGCCGCAGGTGGGATGCTCAGAGGTGGGGACGAGCCCCAGCCCAGCAGCGACGCCCCGGTTCCAGCCCCGCCCGCACCGCGGTCGCCCTCCAGGACCCCTGAGCTCTCCCGAACACGGGGTCCCTGCAGCAAAGCCCGCGGGACCCCTCGGAGCCGGGCCCCGCGGCGACGCCCTCCGGCAAGCAGAGCTCATTCCCCTCCCCCGAAGACGGCCCCGTCCCGTCGAGCCCCGCTGCCGGTGGGGTCCCGGCGGGGCTGCCCGTGCGGCGGAGGGCGCTCACCTGCAGGCGGGGCGGCCGCGGCCCCGCACCCGCCGGGCCCGCACACAAAGCGGCGCAGCCACGGCCGGCGGGACGGCGCGGCCCCGCCCCCCCCGCGCCGGCCAATCCGCGCCCGCCCCGCCCCGGGCCCCGCCCCCCGGCGGCGCCTCGCCCGCAGCCCCCCGCCCCGGCCTCCGGCCCGCGCGCCGGCCGCCGCCCCGCCCTCATCGGCAGAACCACGCCCCTCATCTGCATAACCGAGCCCTTTATCTACATACCAACACCCCTCATCTGCATAACAACACCCCTCATCTGCATAGCCACGCCCCTCATCTACATAGCCACACGCATCATCTGTATAAACACACCCCTCATCTGCATAACAACACCCCACATCTACATACCAACACCCCTCATCTGCACAACCACATCCCTCATGTACATAACGACACTCCTCATCTGCATAGCCACACCCTCCACCGCACAACCACACATTCATCCGCATAATCACTCCCTCATCCGCATAACCACACCCTCCACCCGCATAACCACACCCATCTACATAACCACACCCCTCATCTGCATGCCCGCCAGCCTCGGTCTCGATCTCGGTCCCGGTCCCGGTCCCGGTCCCGGTCTCGGTCTCGATCTCAATCCCGGTCCCGGTCTCAATCCCGGTCCCGGTCCCGGTCTCGATCTCGATCTCAATCCCGGTCCCGGTCTCGGTCCCGGTCCCGGTCGCGGTGGCCCGTGGCCGTACCTTCGGGCCGGTACTGCGCGATGATGGTCACCGTCTGCCCCGCCCGCTTCAGCGCCGCCGCCGCCTGCTCGTGGGTGGCGTTGCGAAGGTTCACGCCGTTCACCTGCGGGACAGAGCGGCTCCGCTGAACCCGGCCCGTGCGGGCACGGATCGAGGGGGGCTGCCCCGCCTCTACCGGCACCCACGGTACCCACACTCCCCGAGCCTCATCACTCTGCCGCTGCATCCCCAGCACCGCGCCTGGTACTGGCACTTCCAATACCGGTAGTAGCCAGTACCTGCCCCCGGGTAGTCCAGGCATCAGGGCTGCTCCCACGGCCGTGTCAACACACCGGCACCCGGGATGACTCCCACGGAACCGTGCTTGGGGTGGCAGGGGACAGTGCCCACCCGGGGCTGTGGGAGGCCCAGAAGGGGCAGTGGGTGCCCCCCCGACTCACCGAAAGGATGCGGTCTCCCCTCCGCAGCTCCCCGCTGAGGTCGGCAGGGCCTCCAGCCAGGATGAAGGACACAAAGATCCCCTCGCCATCTTCCCCTCCAACAATGTTGAAGCCCAGGCCGGTGGAGCCTTTGTGCAGGATGATTTTCCGGGGCTCCCTGGAAGGACACACGAGGGACAGGGAGACATCAGGGTGAGGAGCAGCAAAGCTGGTGACAGGCTTTTCTGTGCCCAGGGTTCGTGGCACATTGGTGGGGCTGGAGTCACCTGAGTGCAGCCTGGTGTGACTCAGCCCTCAGCACTGTGGAGACTGATAAATCAGAAGAGGTGCAGTGGGTGTGACATGAGACACAGCACGGACAGACACAGAGCATCCACCATGAAATGACACACAGAAACACTGAACTGCCTGGTGGTATCAGATGCCATGAGCCAGAAGAGTGGGATCAAGCCCCTCCACAGCATGGCAAGTGTGCCTACACCCCCCATGCACCCCTCCAATGCCACAGACCCTGCACAGCTCAACAAAAGTCCTAAACTTTTTGATGATTACTTAATTATATCACAGCTCAAACAATAGGCAGACAAAAGCAGGAAGATGGCCTGGCATCGCAAACTGCGTCCATTTTTGTCTGGGAGAACAACAGCAGCTCCCAGCTCAAGCTCTGGATTGAAATAAGGAATAAATGATGCCAATTAGCACAGGCTGGTGGTGATTGCCAGGCAACATGATACTGGTGATCATCAGTGCATCTGCTGTGGCTGGATCCTGGGCACTTCCTCGGGTACCACAAGGACCAAAGGCCTGACATTGGGCTCAGCAGCCTTATCAACCACTCACCTGCCAGGTATCAGAGGGAAATTTCTGAGTTGTATTAGAAGAGATGCACTGAGTGAGGGCACCCTAAAATCTTGGCAGACCTGTGCTAAGAGGACCTTGGAGCACTGGGGTGGGATGGAACACACCAGAACTGGGCAATGCAGGAAAACTGTGGAAATGCTCAGTCAAAAGATGCCCAACCCCAAGTCCTCAAGATGTTACCAGTGCTTGGCTTAGGGGAGGTTGTGAGGGGGCAGGGAGGGCTGCAGCCATCAGTCCCTCTGCAGCAAAGCTGTGCCTAGGGCTAGAGCTCTCTCAGGGGAAGAAATAGGTCAGGTTTCTGGGTCTGCAAACCCTGCCTCCAACCAGGAGATGAACTTGCTCTGCCCCTTGGGTTTTGCTGCTGCCCAAGCAGTGTGCAGGAAGCACAACCTCAACTCAGTGTAGGGGGAAGCATCCCCAGCACCTGTGAGGACCAGACAGTTTTGTGGAAGGTAAAGAGACCCTACAAGAATAAGGAGAGGAAATGAAGCCCCAGACAGGTACAACTCAGGTCTCAGTCATGACATGCACTCTTGGCTTCCATCCTCCTCGCAGGAGGCACAACACGGCTCCTCCAGGCAGATCCCATGCTGAATGTCACAGTGTTAACACTGGGACCTTGGCACAGAGCAGCTGAGGGGATCCTCAGGGGCTGTGCTGGGTCTGGGTTGCAGTGATGAAGCTCACTGGAAAACAGATTCTTTGGTTCCCAGTCCTAGGTGTTGCAGGACATGAGGGTCACTGGAGCCACATACACATCTAAGCAGCACTTGTGCCCGTGGGAGGGGGAGAGTCTGGATACTGGACCTCTGCCTTCCCTAAGGAATGGCTGGCAAGAGCCTCATGGGAGACAGCTTCTTTTTCAGGGCAGCTGCTGCCTTTCCCCACACCATTAAGTTGCATTTAGATCACACTGGTCCCAGTGCATGATCTTGGTGCCAATAGACCTGCAGCAATGATGCTGTCCTGGAGGGTCAGGGATGCACATGAGACTTTCAGCACTGTCCTGGGAAGCATGAGGGAAGTGCTGAGCCCACTGCAAGCTGTAGATCTGTTGGGTAGCAAGGGGCTATGTCTGCAAACATGGACCTAGTGGTGCCAGCTTGTCTGTAGTGGGGCCCTCCACAAGGCAGCACCATCCTCTAGTGGCCACCAGCACATGCTGCACCAGGGCCACTGCTGAGCCATGACTGTGCCACTGCCACTGCCAAACCACCACTGAGCCACTGCAGTGCCATCACTGTGCCATTGCCATTGCCACTGCTAAACCATCACTGAGCCACTGCAGTGCCATCACTGTGGCACTGCCACTGCCAAACCATCACTGAGCCATTGCAGTGCCATCACTGTGGCATTGCCACTGCCAAACCACCACTGAGCCACTGCAGTGCCATCACTGGGCACTGCCACTGCCAAACCATCACTGAGCCATTGCAGTGCCATCACTGTGGCATTGCCACTGCCAAACCACACCGAGCCACTGCTGAGCCATCACTGTGCCACTGCCACTGCCAAACCACACTGAGCCACTGCTGAGCCATCACTGTGCCACTGCCACTGCCAAACCACCACTGAGCCACTGACAAGCCATCACTGTGGCACTGCCACTGCCAAACCACCACTGAGCCACTGCAGTGCCATCACTGTGCCATTGCCACTGCCAAACCACCACTGAGCCACTGCAGTGCCATTACTCTGCCACTGCCACTGCCAAACCACACTGAGCCACTGCAGTGCCATCATTCTATCACTGCCACTGCCAAGCAACTGTTGAACCCTCACTGTGCCATTGCCACTGGCTGTGGCCAGCCTAAGGTGGGTTGCAGTTTCTGCTTTCTAGCCCACAAATGGGAATATTGGCATGTGCAAGAAGGGACACCCTGCTGGGACCAGGGTCTCTGGTGTGTTTTCCAAATACTGGGACTCAGCCCCTTCTGTGCTGGACTGTAATGGCAGACAGCACTGTTCTTGCCTGTGGCATCATCCCCCAGTGCCCTGACAGCACAGAAGTTGCTACACCTGGTGAGGATGCAGTGCCAGAAACAGGCTCTAGAACCGGCATCAGTGGTGCCAAGACCAGTGGGAGAGGGGGGTGCAGGTGGAAGGCAGTGCTGCACAGGTCATGGTGTGCAGTGACACCCAGCTGTGCCTGAGAACCAAGAAGTGAGAAAGCCCCATGACAAAGTGAGTGCAGAGACCCTCCACAAGGAGGATGGCAGACCTGACAGCAGATGGCAAGTCAGGGTCTCCCACTCCAGCATCCACCACTGACCTGCAGAATGGGAGAATCCTGGACAAAGCTACTACATTTTCCACTGTAGACACACTTCCAAAACCAGCCTGCAAACTTGTTCCCAACAGCAGAGCTAGCTCTAAGCCTAAGTTGAATGTTGGTCCCTAGAAATCAGCCTAAGCCCCACAGTCCTGGCCCTGGAGATAGCACATTCAAAGAACTGGCCCCAGGGCTGTGACAAGAAGAGGATAAGCTGCAAGAATCAGCTAGCAGAGCAGGACTTTCCAGGTCTCACTCTCCTACTCTCAGCTTGAGGCTTTGGAGAAGTTTTATGTCACACTTAGGCTCAGAGCAATGTTTTCTTTGTGCACCTCTTTTATTTCCTGACTTCAGGAAACAAACCTGTTCAGGTAGCATAAAGGATTCTACTGGGGCAAAGGGGGCTGTGCCAGGGCTGGACAGGAGGCTGTGAGGCCAGGGACTGGCAGTCATTGAAATTGTACCTGAGTGCAAGTGTTTTGGGATGCCAGTCTCAGGGACTCTGGGAAGGGCCCCACTTGTTTGCAAGGCTGTGCTCCCCCTGGCCTTCACCCCTGGCACAGCTCCACCTGGGGACATCCTGGGAGCCTGTGGCACTGCTGGATGGCACCATAACAGCAGGGAACACCTTGCATTCCAGGTATTGTAAAATAAGAACAAAGCTGAAATGCAATTGTGTAAGGCTTGTGAAAGAGTGAGAGGGAATGGAGAGGGAGTGAATGCAGCAAGCCAGAGACTGACACAGCAGGGCTGGTCTCAGGGGAGCGAGCACAGAGCTCATTATGGGCACCTCAAGCGTTGCACCATGCACCTACAAATGACCTTTTGAGGCTCTGCACTGGCAGTGGGGATGGTGTCAAACCACCACCGATGAGAAGTGAGGGAGTGAGGAGGAGCATGACCGGGATGCTCATGCCGGGTACTCACCTGGTGAAGTCATCGTCTCCGATCATGTGCCGAGGGACAGGCGAGTACCGGGACGGAGTCACCTGGGGAGGGATGGGATAGGCAGGCTTGCTCTCAACGCTGCCCAGGTAGCCCAGACTGGAGTTATGGCTTATGTGGTTGTCAGCCAAGGCTGAGAAGGCTGCAGGGGAGGAGAAGGTCATCAGCAGCAGAAAGCCATTTACAAAGAGGACATGGAGACAGCCCAGCCCCGCTCCCCACCCCAAGACACTCAGGTGCCCCATAGCCCCAGGCAGTGGCCAGTGGCCAGCGGCGTACGTACTGCTGGCGTAGTCGGGGGGCGCGTACATGTCGTTGAGGTGGATGTTGCCAGGCTTGGCCACTTTCAGGTACACCATGTCAGAGGTGTTCTTCAGGGCAGCCACTGCCTCCTCGTGCCGCACGTCCTGCAGGTTTGTGTTATTCACCTGCCAGAGGGAAAGGGCTGCGTGACACGGCTGAGCGGGAGGGCAGGGACCAGTGCAGCCCTGCAGGAGTGGTTTTCCATAGGGGAGGTGCCACAGTAGCTCCAGAGGCATGGTGCCATTGCCTTGGGTTTGGGCCTCTTGCCTGCAGCCATTACTGTGCCTGCCCTCCCACAGCAGGAGCCCCAGGGAAGAGGGGTGAAGCTGCTGACAGGATGGGTGCTGGGGGTCAGGATCAGCACTGCATCACAATGGAATGTGTTCAGCTTCACCTCCCAGCTGGCTGTGGCCATGGGGCTTACCGCAAGCAGCCGGTCCCCGATCTGCAGGCGCCCGTCCTTTTGGGCAGCACCTCCCTCGATGATCTTGGTGATGTAGATGCTGTTGTCCCCAGGGATGTGCTGGTTCCCAATGCCCCCTGCAATGCTGAACCCCAGGCCTGAGGGAGAGTGAGAATGCAGGTGAGGGACAGACAGACAGACAGACAGAGTCCTGGGCTGGCACCACAGCCCCTGTACCTCACTGGGCATCGCACCCTGCCCAAACTCAGCAGGCAATGGGCCACCCCGCTGCTGCCTGGGGCCAGCCTGGCCACCGTGCACTGCACTGTGGGTCTGCCCCATACCCTGTGTCCCACAGCACTCCATGCTGCAGGGCCACCCTGCCCTGTGGAGCAGTGAGGCACCCAGGCCAAGCGAGCAGAGTGAGGGGTTCACCTTTGGGGCCTTTCATCAGGTTAACCTCCATGATGGTCTCTGGCGGGGGCTGCCGGCGGCGCACCACGAGCCGCACCACGGGGCCTGCTTCCTTCAGGGCCTCCACAGCTTTGCTGTGCACAACCTCAGAGACGTCCACGTCGTTCACCCGCAGCACGCAGTCGTTCACCCTGTGGGCACAGGATGACCCTGAGCATGCCTGGGGAACTACCAGCCCATGCCACGCTCCTCTCGTCACCCCTGCCACTCTCCTCCAGCCACACAAGTGAGGATTGCTCAAGCTGGCCAGATCACACCTTGCTGGGGTGAGAAAGGGGTCCCTCCCAAAGCAGGGCAGAGCAGAGCTGGTCCCTCTAGTGCAACCCTGATGGAGATGGGAGATGAGAAGGAAGGCTGGATCCCTGCCCTGGGCTGTAGCAGGATGGATGGGAGCAGGAGCCTGAGACAGGGAGGTGGCTACAGGCAGGAGGCTGGTGGTCAGGGATGGTGGACATCTGAGGACTGAGGGGATCTTGCTGTGGGGAAGAGACATATGGAGGCCAGGGACCATGTTGGGAAAAGGGGTAAGGCCTATAGGGTCCATGCAGAGATCCTGGGTGACACCCTGGCTGCTCCCCCAGCCCCGTACTCTACTCACCCTAGACGGCCATCCATGGCTGCTGCTCCCCCAGGGATGATCTTGGTGATGAAGATACCTGGGTCATCTGGAACATGGGGGTTGTCGATGCCTCCCGCTATGCTGAAGCCGAGGCCAGAGTTACCCTGCGGGAAATCAAACGTCGTGTCTTTTCCCCATGGCAAACCGCTTGCTGCAAGCCCTCCTTCAATGGCTCCCCCAGCCGTGGGACCGCCTGGGGCGCAGAAGCCCTTACAGCATCTGTCACACCCCGGGGTGCCTGGCTCAGGGGGCAGAGGGATGCTGGCCGGAGGAGAGGCTGGCGTTCCTCAGCTGAGTGCTCGGCGCAGCAGCGTGGAGCACTGAACAGATGGAGTGGGAGAGTGGGAGCCGCCAGGACCTCCCTCACCACCGCGTCTCCACGGAGAGACTGAGGCAGGCGGGAGCTGGGGGAAGAGGAGGTGGTCCTTGGCGGAGAAATCCTCCCCTTGCTGGCTGCTCCCCAGGAGGAGACACCGATGCTGCAGCCTGAACAGACCAGCGGGGATTGTGCCAGTCACCAGCATCCCACTCCTGCCCCTCTGCACCCTGGGATGTAGCCCTGGCACAGAGCCAAGCTGGGGACCAGCATCACTGATGCCAGAATTTACAGGTTTGGGTGGAGGTGGCTATCAGGATGGAGTGGGCTCTCCATTTCTGTCTCTTCCTCACAGACATGCTTGGAGCATCACTCGAGCTTCTCCTGCCGAATTACGCCTGGGGGGAATGCAGGGACCACAGCTCATCTCCAGGCCATTTCCCCAGCATCTCAGGATTGAGTGGCTCTGGCCCTGTGCCGCCTCTCCCACTTGCAGGATCCTCATTAGTGACACACTCACAGGCGCTCCTTCCTGATCCATGCTTGATGCAAGAGGACAATTCCTGCCTTTTTTGCTCTGCCTTGAAAATCAGATGGCTTCTCGCCTTGTTCCCTCATGTGGAAGAGCTGACACGTAGTTACACACTATTGGGCCTGCCTCTCTCAAGCAGGAATGGGCTCAGGCCAAGCTCTCCTGGCTGCCCATGGCCCCCATGCTCAGTGGGAGATGAGGGGGTGCTCTGCTCTTCCATGGGACCTGTGGCTAAGGGGGCCACGCTGGAACTCCATCTCCCCAGGATAATTTAGCACCTACAGCCAGCTGGGGTTTGCACTTCTCCCCAGCAATTTTGCCCCAGCATCAGCTCCTGCAGCGATGCAGAGCTGGTTTTATGACGCTCATGACACAGCACCAGGAGCCACCAATGTCTGTCACTGTGCAGAGCTCCCGGGTGCTCTCTGGCCAGCTGGGATTTGGCTGGCATGTGACACGAAGGCATTCAACAGTAAAGGGTCTGAGGCTGCTCTCTTTCCTCTATGCTGGGTTCTCATTACCCTGTGCTTAGCTCAAAAAAGCTCCTCACTGTCACAGAGACCAAGCTAGCAGCAGCAAGGCAGGTGAGATTGCAGAATGATCTCCAGCCGTTCTTCGTGCCTGTCTGTGGAAGGTCCTTGGTTAGCTACTAAACCTGGAAATTATCTGGGAGGTGTTAATTTTTATTCTGATAAATCTCAAAAAGGAGTTAAAGGGATTTCTTAGCTGACATCAGGGTTGATGCCAGGGCAGCTCCTGCTGTGGACATGTGTGGACACAAAGCCACATCCCCTTGCAGATTGTGTTTCTGCTATTATTGTCCCCAAAATGCTGCTGCGTTTACGCTTGTCTTTACAACAAAGACAAGGATTAATAACAGTGACTGATTTTGGGGTACACTGAGGTCAATTCTGGAAGCCAAACACCCCAGCAAGGGGACAGTCTCACCTGCAGGCACCTGAGTGTTTCTCCTGCATTAAGACAGGATTGTTGGATCCCACCAGGGACCAGGTAAAGGGTAAGGACCTGGGTAAGGTCCATGCTAGCCCAGGCTGCTAAGCAGTGAGATTCCTTCATGGCTTCTTGCTGTTGGAGAATGAATTGCTGCTTGGGGCGTTGAAATGGGAGCATCAATGAGTGTTGCCTCTCTGTGTGGTCCTGCCCTGATCCCACTGAGGGCTGAGGACAGAGGATGCTCTGAATCCCTGAAGCAAGGCTTTTGCCTGTGACTTGGGCCTGGAGCAAGAAGCACTTAGCCCAAAAAGGAAGGAACCTCTGGGCTGGTTTCGTCAGGCACGCCGGGGAAGCGGTGGGTGAGGCGGCAGCCCCAGATAACCTTCCGTCCACCCACCTCCGTGATGCAGAGCCAAGGGAAGGAGGGAGATGACTAAAGGCAGAGAGGAACAGAATAATGAGCGATGCGTCTTCCCCTGCAATGCCGGCCACGCGGCGAGGCTGAGCCGCCCGGCACGGCGGCGAGGGGGAGGCAAGGTGTGCTGTGCAGAGCCACGGGCAGCCTCCCACCACAGCCTTTCCCAGCCAGCAGGGCTGTGCCTGTCTCTCAGAGTAAACCCCAGGCCAGCTTTTCCCACTCCCTCTCCATCCCTCCTCCCCTGCTGCTTCCTGGGCAACAAGAAAACCCTTTGTGCCCTTTGTGCTGCTGGCTTGCCCCTGGATAAACCCCACACATGGGGGGAGGTAATTCTAGCCACACCATCACCTCTGTGTTACTGACAAGGAAAAGGCTTGAGCAGGAACTTCCTCTATTTTGGTTTGTTTTACTAAATGACCTGTCCTTGCAGCTTAGCATCCCAAGGCTGTATGCCCTAGAGTGATAGGGAGCCTGGTGGTCCCTGTGCCCAGTTGTGGGGTGCACCCACCTGTGTCTGCACAAGCAGAGCTCCCCACACCTGTTTTCTGACAAAGGCAATGACAAAGAGCCTCCCCCCATGTTCTGTACTGATGGGTTTGTGGGGGAGAGGGTGTGAAAGAGGGAGGCAAGGGAGAAGCCCCCTCCCTCCCTTCTGGAGGGGTGTGCAGGGGGATAGGGGAGCAGCAAGCCCACCCTGGTGGGAGCCAGGCTGGCAAAGCAGGTGCAACACCCGTGAAAGCTCCAGAGAGAGTGGGGAGCAGAGACCACCCTCTCTCTCCCCATCAGCTGTGCAGGGGTGCGTGGGGACCCAGCTGTGCCGGGGGGTGGGCGAGTGGGAGGAGGCTGCTGGTGGGTGGGTGAGGAGGACTTACCCTTTCCAAGACGATCTCTTCATATTTGAACATCCCATCACTGCCATTCATCTGGAGAGAGGAAGACAGCGTGTTACGACTCTCTGCTGGTCCTGGGGGAATTTGTTTTTCCTCTCTGATAGCTGAACATGAAGAATCCAACCTAAAAGCTGCACCATCACCACTGAAAAAACCTTACAGGCAACTGCTTGGGCCTGCCCTGGAATTAAACCATGTGCTGCTTTTCTCTCTGGGCATGAGCCAAAGCCCACTGACTTTAATGCACTTCTGTGCAAAGCCTTTATTCTCCCAGCTCATTTCTCCAGCCATGAAAAGGAACACAACCGAAGGCACAAAAAGAAATAACACCTTTGTTACGCAGCATATAATTAACCTCAGGAATTCACTGCTTGAGGAAAGGAAGAGAGGGGGTCGGTCCATTTAAAGGGAAAAAAATGTCTGTACATAATAACATAATAAACACCTTTAGCAGCTTATATTTTTTAAATCTTTTCGTAGCATGACTGTATTAACAGGAAATTCAGAATAATTTATTCTACAAAATTAGTTGGGTGCAAAGGAAATTAGTTGGTGTGAGAGAGTGGGGCACAGTAAGAGGTGAAAACATTGTGATGCCCTTATGTACAAAAATGGTGTAGCTTGTCTCAGTGCTGTACACCACACTGATCCCCACGCTTAAAGTCTCCCATGCTCAAAGTATCAAAGCAGAGCTCTTGGAAACATAATGAACAGAAAAAAGAAGGTATGCAATTGTAGGCTTCAAAATGGTAAATGTAGACCTAAAAAAAAATAAATCCATTTTCCTCATAATCAACAATGCACAGGAAAAATGCAGCAGTTTCACTCAAGATTATCGGGATCAGGTCAGAAACAGCTGCCACGGTCTAAAATTTAGCAAGATTTACAATGCAATTGGCTACTGAAACATCCAAGACTTAGCAGCAACAGTTTCAAATAAAACTGAGGAGGAAGAGAACCCAAAGAGCCATGGAATCCAACTCCTGACCCTGCACAATCCCCCAACAGTCCCACCATGTGTTGTCCAAATGCTCCTTGAGTTCTGGCAGCCTTGGGGCCATGACCAATCCCTGGGGACCTGTTAAGTGCCCCACCAGTCTCTGAGTGAAAAACCTTCTTCTAATGTCCCTCAGGGCCTGTCACTGAGCACCACAGAGAAGAGATCAGTGCCTGCTCCTCTGATTCCCCTCCTGAGGAAGCTGCAGACTGTGGTGAGGTCTGTCCTCAGTCTCCTCCAGGCTGAATAAGCCAAGTCACCTTTGCTCACATGGTCTCTTCTAGATCCCTCACTACCTTTGTAACCTCCTTTGGATGCTCTCTAACAACTTTATATCATTTTATTGTGGCCCCAGGACTCGAGGTGAGGCTGCCCAGTGGGAGCAGAGCTGGACAATCCCTCCCTTGCCCGTCCCCACTGCACCCCAGGCCAAGGTTGGCCTTTTTGGCTACCAAGGCACACTGTTGACTCAGATGTATTTCGGAGGGAACTGAACTCAACTTCATAATTTGAGTCATTCTGGGAAACAAGGGATGTGACATGGGTAGTTCTGTATGACAAAGGCAGAGGCAGTGGAACCCTGGACTCAGCAGGAAAACACCTCTGACTGTGCAGTCCTGCCTCTGCCTGTGGCCTCTGGACAACGTGCAGGGTTCCTCATCTGGATTTTACATCCACTATTAACTGATGGCTCAGAGATCATATGGAGCCACTTTCTGTATATGCTCTGTATCCCAAACTGGAGCTGACATGCCTTTGTTTGGACACAGTTCTAACAAACACTTCATGTGGGGCATGAGCACACTGGCTGTGTCCTGCTTTCCCAGCTCCTTGCTCTCTGCCTCTGAAAGGCACAGCCCTGCCATCCTCCACACCCCACAGTGCAGGGTCATCCCATGGAGGAGACAGGAACCATCACTTATGCTAAAGCCACCATCTGACACCACAGAAGAAAACCCAGCGAGGCAAGGGTGAGGCTCTATTGATAGGTAGGAAGAGAAAACAGGAGTTTTTCTAGGTGGCAACCACTGAGGGCCCAGGCAGAGGAGCCGTACTGCAGGACAGGATCTGGGATAGGCTGTGCCACCTGTGACACACACACCCTCATTCCCTGCCCTGGAAAAGCAATCCCACACCCTATACTGCGTTCAAGGATGGGCAAAGAGATGGGAATGACGCTCCAGGGAACACAAGCTAAGCGTTTTGTCCCTTCTTGGATGTGCTCTGTGCCTGCTACCTCTCAGCCACAGGAAGATTTCAGGGGACAGTTCAGGGTTGGGACATCCACACACTCCAACAGTAGGATGCTCAGATCCTCCCAGCACAATGGGAGAGGCTTTGTCCAGCTCTTACAGGAGCATCTCGCAGCAGAAAAGCACTGGTGTGGTGGGATTAACCCCCAGCAGGGTCCGTGACAGCCTCCGAGGCTCAGGGACACAAGGGCAGTGCCACCCTCTGCCACAGCACCGCCCTGTGCTGTGCTCCTGCAGGCAGAGGGGCACTCCTCCCCTTGCCACAGCTTCTCCCTCTGGCATGGGCTGCCTTTCCCTCCTCTCATCTTCCCGCACTGAGTCAATCCTAAATGCAGCCGGCTCACTGGCCCCTGTCAGCACAGCCCAGCTCAGCAGAGCCCCGCTCAGCACAGCCCAGCTCAGCAGAGCCCCACTCAGCACAGCCCAGCTTAGCACAGCCCAGCTCAGCACAGCCCAGCTCAGCACGGCCCAGCTCAGCACAGCCCAGTTCAGCACAGCCCAGTTCAGTACAGCCCAGCTCAGCACAGTCCAGCTCAGCACAGCCCAGCTCAGCATGGCCTCCGGCCCAGCTCAGCACAGCCCAGCTCAGCATGGCCTCCGGCCCAGCACAGCACAGCCCAGCTCAGCATGGCCTCCGGCCCAGCACAGCACAGCCCAGCTCAGCACAGCCCAGCTCAGCACAGCCCAGCTCAGCACCGCCCAGCTCAGCACAGCCCAGCTCAGCACGGCCCAGCCCAGCCCAGCAGAGCCCGGCTCAGCACAGCCTGCAGCCCATCCCCTCTCTGCAGTTGGTATCCCGGTGCGTGGGGCGCAGCGTCGCCTCTCCCCGGCTTTCCAGCAACTCAGATTCCTGGCACCCTTTGCTACTACACACATTGTCCTCTCTGCTTTGGCATTCAACACAGTTGCCACACAGCCAGCCATATGCACACCCACGGCCGCAGAGGAACAGCGTACACATCCCTGCAGGATGGGATCTGCAGAAGCTCTGACAATCTGTGAGCCGTGGTGAGAGCCAGCCGAGGCCCCGCCGAGGAGCGGCCGCTGCCAGGGGTGCGCTGACACCCGAGCACACAGAGCCCGTCAGACACGCCGGGTGAGCCGGGACAGCCCCGCTCCCCAAATCCCCGGGTTCAGTGCTGAGCAGTGTTCTGCACTGCTCCCAGAAAACCAGCGGTGTTGGTGCTTGATGCTTGGTGCACAGCCTGCACCGCCCAGCCAGGCTGGGGTCAGCCAGGCCTGACCATGAAGTTTTAGCTCTGATTATGTTTTTGAAATTCATGCAATGGAACGCCAGTTAATTGTATAAGGAAGCCAAATGAAGAACTTAATATACACCACGTAACCAAGGGAACAAGCCAACAAAACGAACGTTCCAGTGCTGGAAAATCAAATACCAGTCACTCACTGATGGCAAAAACCTCCCCATGATACCCGCCAGAGCTGCCAGGACCTGGCTCTGCTGCAGGCTGCTCTTCCTGTCCTTTGCCAGTGCCCTGTGCTCCTCCTCAGATCCTGTTTGGGGCCATGTCTGATGAAAGATGCCTGGCTCCATCACCTCCAGGATGGGTGAGCACACCACACCCTGCTCTCCTCTCCTCGTGTAACACCTGCAGAGCTGACAGGAGTCTCCGGGGCTAATTAGCTGTTCCCAGCATATCCTGATTCTAAGCATTACCTGGTTTCTCATGGAAAAGAGTATGGGTATTTTTTCCAGGCCCTTCCCATGCAAAAAGCCCACCTGTGGGCTCAGGAAGAGGTGCATCTCCTCTTTAGAGCAGGAGGGAAATAGTTACTGATGACAGCATTTAGCTCATCAACAGAAGGCTGCAGAGTTAACACTCAATAGATAAACAGAAGAGCACACACCTTCCAGAGCTACTGCAAGCTGTCTGCAGGACCTGCTGTCCAACACTGCAACAGCCCACGTGGAACACCCCTTGGAATTTGCTATAGTAAGGATTTGAGGTGGGTTTTTCTTGGTGGGAGGTGGGTTGGCTGTTTTTTCTGCGTTTGCTTGTTTTATAAATTAAAAAAAAAGGGCCAGATTTAGTAGATAAAGATCGAATTCCTCAAATGCAACCCAGATATCCAACCAGGCTGCAAGAGGAAATAACCTGCAGGAAGGATAACACTGCTCACAGTCCCTTTTGGAGCAGGATCCTGCCCATATCCTGTGCTTAGGATGTGATGAGGATGAGCACTGAGACCTGCTGGTGGAACAGCCATTTATCAAGGTAATGGAGAGGGTCTGAAGACTGGAGAGCCAGCCCTTGGTTGTGCCAGCCAGCCCTGGGTGTGGAGGGCACCCGGCAACGCCCCACACCTGCCCCAGCACAGGGAAAGAGGAGCAGCCCCGAGCCAGGGCAGAGGGTGCAATGGGCACCTCCCTGCTGGCACGGGCACCGCCAGTGCTGGCACAGCAGAGCTCTCCCTGCCTGCACATGGCAGGGGCCCAGGGAAAATAGGTCAAGAGTTCCCTCCCTTCACCTCCGTGTGTCCTGCTGCAGCACTGAGACTACTGACTCGCTTCCAGCTTCCCCTGGCCTCAACCCCTGGTGTGCAGTGCCCACGGTGCTGGCCTTGAGCACAGAATGAACAAATGCCCTGTTTCTGGTCAGCCTTCTGCTAGAGGGCTGTGGGGACCAACCTGCTGAGCTTGGGCAGAGTGAAGGGGTTTGCAGCCTGACTGCCCAGCAACAGCTGGGAGGACACCACAGCCATGCTGCCTGCAGGAACTGGCACTGGGATGTGCCCCAGCCAGTTGGCAAAGTATGAGGGACTCAGTGGCTGAGATCAGGCCTGGAAAGCACTTACCTTCCTCACACCTGGCTTTTAAGCAACTGAAGAGGTGATTGCACCTCACTGCTGGGCAATGAGGCACCAAATCAGGCTCCAAGGACCCAAACTCTGAAACCTTCAACTCCTCAAGGGCTTTGGAGTGACTTTCCCTGATAATTTTGGGATTGCCTGGCAGCAAGGAGCTGTTTCATCTTCAGAGAGGCAGCTCTGAAATGCAGAGACCTCATCTGCCATGGAAACTGTTTCTAATTCTTCACCTCTCCATTATGGACATGCTGGGCAGAATACACCAAGATGTAAAACTGAGAGCAAGGACCTGGAGCTGGCATGAGTGATGCCTTCCAGCACTCTCCTTACTGTTCAAGGGATGATTTTAATACTACAGGCATTTTATCATGGGTTATTTGGGTTTTTATACCCTGGGGATGCTGGGCTCTGCTCAAACCACACACTGAGCCCCAAACATCCCAGTTCTGCAGCTCCCACCTTAGAGTGCTGCTGGTGCTACAAGCTCCTGGGGATGGAAGTGGGTGGATGGGGACATTGAAATGCAGAACAGACTTCTTGATAAACAGTCGGGCCAAATCCAGCCCAGCAGCCAGTCCAATGCAATCAATGGAGCTAGAACAGGAAGGAACTAGACTACATCCATCTGTTTATCATTAAGGAAAGCACTGAATAGTTAAGTAATTAAAGACTGGAAGATGTGACTTTAACCCTTCCACATACATGCTGTACCAACAAGCTTCAGATTTCGGGTTTGTAAAAAAAATCCCATGTGTCCAGATTTGGCATTTTGGTGTTTGCAGCAAGCTCCTGGTGTGGCTCCTTTGGGACCTGGGAAACTGCTGAGGTTTTGGGGAATTGTTTTCTCTGAAGCCTGAGGAATCCAGCACCCCAGAGAAGGAAAAGATGGAGCAAGGCCTGTTTCCTGGTGAAATGTGAAGTAGAAGGCTAGAGGGTTTCCAGGCTGGATGCTGAGAGGAATCAAACTGAGGTGTCTCCCCTGCTCTGGGCATGGGCTGCTCCAGGCACCCCAATGGTGACACACACAGAGCAGATCACAGCTACAACCTTCTGACCCCTGCAGGACAGCTGCTCCCAGCACGTTCTGCTGAGTGTGGATGGATGGGATCAGTGACTGTCACTCCCAGCATGATGCTGGCATATGTCTGGGGTGCAGAGCACCCCTGAAACCCAGCCAAAGTGCAGGGAGAAGGGGTGGGCAGAGATACAGAGGTGGAGGGAGAGGGAGGGATGTGAAGTTAATGAGCTGGAGTAGAGGGAGGCAGCTGGGAGGGCAGGAAAGCAGAGTGCCCTGCAGTGGAAGGAGTGGTTGCTGCCTTGCATGAGGAACCTGTCCAGGGTGACAGAGGCTGTCCTTGGCCCCTGGACTCACCCCTCATTGCCTTTGGGCACACAGGCAGGGAGGAGGGACGGGCATGGATGGAGTGTGGCAAAGGATGCAATGCTGGTGCCTGCAAGGATGAGCGGGCAACGTTCCTCCAAAGATGTGACATTTTGTACTGAGGGAGCGTACAAAATGGATGAGAGCAGACTTTCCATCCTACAATACCTCCCTGCCCTGCTTACAGCACACTTCTCCCTTGCTCTGGCCCAGCATGACGGTGGTCCCTTCCCTCCAGGAGACATTGCCCTTTTCCCAGTTCCCTGTAGAACAGCCAGGACAGTGCAGACAGGAAGCTACAACGTGGCACTGCCCTGCAGCCAGGGTGCCCAGCACAGTGAGAGAAACTCCAACCTACAACCCCCCTTCCATGCCATGTGTTTGGGGAAGCTAACCTTTGGGGACAGCAGCCCTCCTCTGTCACATTCATACAAGGCTGCTGGACTCAGGACCACCACGCTGAGAGATAAACCATTGCCTTCCTCCCCAGTGTCAGGTGGCTTTAATTCAGGCTTAATTAAACCATACAGCCAGGGTTGGAAAGGTCTCAGCCTTCTCAGTCCTTCTTTTCTGTAGCACTTCTCAACTGGCCCAGTACAGCTCTGATGTGGACTGACCCCACCACAGGCTGTGGGCTGAGATCTGCAGTTTTCTACAGGGGAAATGCAACCCCCAGAAGTCACCTGCAGCTCACTACCCTAACTCCAAAGATGAACCCACCCCAGCTCTGAGTCCTGGTGCTGCTTCACTGCTGTGGAAGGCAGCTGAAGTTTGATGCATCAGAAGCAAACCTGATGCAAACCACCCAGCCCTGGCAAGCTGCTAACTGGGCTCCTTTGGGCAAAAAACAGAAGCACCCAACAAGCATGGAGCCAGTGCTGCTGACCAGAAACCCATGCTGGCCACCCTCCTCCTTTCATCTCCCCAGCAGGAATTAGTTACAAATGTTCTGGGGACAGATGCAGCAGGATGCAAACCCTGTCTGTAACAAACTGAGGATTATCTTATACTAAGCCAGGAGTGCCAAAAGCACTGTGGCTGCAAACACACAAGTACTGCTCAACTGCTGGCAGCCTTCAGTGGGAGAGGAGCAGCATCTGATGGGCCCTGCTGCCTTGAGGACTGGTGAGTGAGATGCCAGCAAGCACCCAGAGAGCTCAGTCCCCCTCCTGAGGGGCCAGGGCTGCCTAAAGAGGCTGAGGCAGTGCAGGAAGGCAAAGGATGTCTCAGCAGAGCCTCTCAACCCCCCTGCATGGGAGGCAGAGGAAATGGCTGTATGATTAACCCTGAACACTTCCAGCCTGGATCCCCAGCTCCTCTGCTGAGGTCTTTTGCCTTGTTCCTCCCTGGGCTGGAGACTCCAGCATTGCCTGCTGCTGACCTCGGTTCTGTGCAGTGTCACCCAGCCCCAGAAAGGCTGAGGGGTGGGATGAGCTGGGGGGACATGGCGTGGGTATCAGGATCTTCTGCTGCCTTACCAGGGCCTCCTTGAGCTGGAAAAGTCTTTCCTGCACTGCTGAGCAGGGAAAATGCAGCACTTGATCAAAGGAAGCAAAACGAAACCGGGAGACTTACAGAGAGCCCTTGTTCCAGCGAGTCTGTATTCACGATAATGGGAGCGGGGTTGGCCTGTGAGGAGACAAAAGTGGGATGTCACCAAGCTGAGCGATGAACCCAGCCCTTCACGGTGCACTGCCTCTGCCCTGGCTGTGCCACCACAGACCCTCCAGGCCAGGCAGCAGAGAGGTTCAGGAAGGGCTCTGTTTGTCCCTCCTCCAGGGCTATGCTTGTCCCTCCTCCAGGGCTATGTTTGTCCCTCCTGTCCAACAGCCCTGGGACAGGAGCAGGGACACAGCATGGCTTTGGGCATGAGTCCCATCCTCAGACCTGGTGTGTCCCAAACACCCCATGGCCTTGGCTGCTGGGAAGGAGAAAAGGAAGATTGGAAATTCTCTCAGGCTTGCGTCAGACTCCCACCAGCACCAAAAGTTATGTGAAATTCACACTAGTGAGGGGTTAGGAGATATGAGGAATGGGGAAAGAAACCTTTCTGAGAGAGGAATTTACTGCCACCACACCAGGCCTTCAAGGACCCTCCAACAGCTGCTGTTCCTTCTAAGCACAGGGCCACCATATCCTGGGAGAGCTGACAGCATTTGGTCCTTTATCTTCATGACTCCTGGGGTAAACCCTCTGCTCGGCAGCCCCGGCTCATCCTCCACAGCAGCACATCCTCCTGTCCTGAAGGGCTCCCCTGAACCTGTCCCCGGGTCCCTGCTCCAGGGCTACCCTCTGTCCCTCGGCTCGCTGCACAGCGCAGGGCAGACACACGTGCGGAGGGCAGCCCGCGGGCAGGGACGGCGGAAGGAGGGCGGGTCAACCAGGAGAAGAGGATGGGCGAGGATGCAGCGCCAGAGGGGCGGGAGAGGCCAGGGGAGGGTCGGGACGAGATGGGATGGGACAAGACGGCTGGAGATTGGGGGCGGCCAAGGAGGGACGGGACAGGACGGCCGGAGGAGGGAAGGGAAGGGAAGGGAAGGGAAGGGAAGGGAAGGGAAGGGAAGGGAAGGGAAGGGAAGGGAAGGGAAGGGAAGGGAAGGGAAGGGAAGGGAAGGGAAGGGAAGGGAAGGGAAGGGAAGGGAAGGGAAGGGAAGGGAAGGGAAGGGAAGGGAAGGGAAGGGAAGGGAAGGGAAGGGAAGGGAAGGGAAGGGAAGGGAAGGGAAGGGAAGGGAAGGGAAGGGAAGGGAAGGGAAGGGAAGGGAAGGGAAGGGAAGGGAAGGGAAGGGAAGGGAAGGGAAGGGAAGGGAAGGGAAGGGAAGGGAAGGGAAGGGAAGGGAAGGGAAGGGAAGGGAAGGGAAGGGAAGGGAAGGGAAGGGAAGGGAAGGTCGGAGGAACCTGGGTGAGACGGCCGGCGGGACGGGATGGGACGGGAGGCCGGAGGAGGGCCGTGGGTCGGGGGTGCGGTGGAGGAGCCGGATGGGAGGGGAGCCCAGAGGAGGAGTAGCCGGGCCGTGGGTCGGGGGTGGGGGGCGATGAAGGGACAGGATGGGGGGTGGGTCGGGGGCGGGGGCGATGCAGCGGCGGTCGGGCCGTGGGTCGGGGGCGATGAAGGGACGGGATGGGGGGCGGGTCGGGGGCGGGGGCGATGCAGCGGCGGTCGGGCCGTGGGTCGGGGGCGATGAAGGGCCGGGATGGGGGGTGGGTCGGGGGCGGGGGCGATGCAGCGGCCCGAGCCGCTCCCCGCGGGGTCCCGCCCCCGGAGCTGTCCAGCGCCGCCGATGCTGAAGCGCGGGGCTCCGCCGAGGGGGCGTGAGGGAGGGGCGGCCAACAGCGAGAGGCACAATCTCAAGGCTGTCATTCCTCGCCGGCACACAGCGGAGTAGTGCAAAGCCTGGAATGTCAGCGGTGAGCTGGAACTCGCTTCATCATCCCCAGGCTCGTGAGGAGAGCAGCAGCCAGAGTGAGACACGAGGAGATGAGAACTGCCGGGGGGAGGTGAAAGGAAGCGTCTGCCTTAGGGCAGCATGAACGCCAGAGTCGGCAACCAGCGAGTCAAGGTGTGGGCTAGTGAAGCAATCACCAGGGACTTCTGCCTGTGCATTAACAGGGGTGTTGGACCACACGGCCCAACAGCCCCTGAGTCCGTGACATTTTCACAGGAGCCACTCTCCTCCTTATCGCCCTTGCCTGGGTTTACTCGACCCTGACTGAGACCAGCCTCCCCCCAGAACCCAGCACGGCAGTCCCCACCATGTCCTGTTTCAGTTGACCCTATTTCTAGACTATTCACTCTCCTCAATTAGTGGAAGGGCCAACCAGACTGCGGTTTAAATCCTGCCCTGGAAGTTTCTGCTCTCATATGGATGGAGCAGGAGGTAGTTAATTTGATTTATCCAGATGCTTTCTGATCTTTCCTGCAGCTGTAACTATTGGTTACAAAACCATAGTTTTTATGGCAATTAATTCTCTAACTCAGGCAAATATGACCACTTCCAAGCACTCCTGCCAAACCCCTCCCCCACACAAAAGAGAATCACAATTTTCAGGTCCAGTGTCTTGGGACCTCCAAGGCCCAGAAGCAATGTTAAACAGGGAATATCCCCTCTCTGGCAGTACACAGTCCTTGTATTTAATCCAGATAATTTGAGAGATAGAATATATTAAACCTGGCAGTGGCTTTTATTAGTCCCCAGTGCAATTCTAGGAAGGGATTCCACATTTCAAGGCAAAAAAGAAGCACTTCTACTGCCAGCAATTAACAACCGGTAACACATCAAGGTTTGAACATCCAGAGGCCAGCTCTTATTAGATGAGTTTCCAGGAAGGATGCAGAAGAGGCAGCCTAAGTGAATGTAGCCCATCACGTGCCCCATGATTTATAAAAAGAATTCAACTCCACAAATGATGCTTTGGATCCCTCCCAGGGAGAAGTGCTCTATATAATAATGTTATAGAGGCTTTTGCAGGTCCAGCCTGAGTCCTCACCGAGCCCCATTGCACTCTTTGTTGAATTAATAATAGCCCAAAAATCACACATCACATTGCCTCACTCACACAGTGGTGAGCCCTAAGGACATATTTTGTTTAGCCTGCTCCCTGTGCACTGAGCATCCTTCGCAGCCATTCCACACTAGTGATTTTTTACATCTCAAAATACTGCTAGGAGCACAATTTCCCACTCAGGCTCCAGATGGGACCCAGGAGATACTGAATGTGAGTCGCTGCTCTAAAACAAAGTCACACATGGTCAGGAGGAACTCAGACCAGGAAATCCCCACTTGCTTCTTGTGGCCAGCTATTCCATCTACTGCAAGAAAGGTGTTTGGGCATTAGTTCTGACTTCCACTTGCAAATATTTTAATATTTGCACTTTGCCTGTCCTACTGAAGAGACAGACAAGGTCTAAGACTCAGAAATAAGCAGAGGACCTGAAAATAAAAAGATTTTGCCTCCTTCCACCAGTAAGGCAGAGGTACCAAGCAGCTCTGCTAGCCAAGGGAGGAAAGAGAGTGTCATAATTTTTTGCTGGGCAGCAGGAACGTGCTGGTGAATTAACCATGCCCTCAATTCTATAGGGAATGGTAAGTAATTTATGCCCTAAGGAGCAGGAGTTTGCTGCATGCAGGGAGGAGAGGGAACAGGGCTTTGCATTCAGATCACATTCAATGGGGGCTGTCAGATCTCTTCCATCTAAACCCCTTCATCACAATATTGTTTACCCAGCCCTGTTTGTGCTTGAGGGTGTTCACAAATGGAAAGAGTAGAGGTCCAAGTCCTACAGTGCTCACTCCATGCTGCAGTATCACCAAAGTCCAGTGGAGCTGGAGGTGCCCTGAACTCCCTCCATCAGGCAGAGGCACTTGGTCTCAGGGGATGGAGGCTGCAGGGACTCAAGGAGGACCTTGGGGAGTGAGGAGGGCACTGCACAGATGCAGAGAGATTGATCTGGGCACAAAGCCAGAGAGGCAGAGGACAGCTGCTGAGAAAATCTGAGCAGCAACAGGAGTCAAAGGGAGCCATGGTGAAGGCAGATGAAATTTGAAGGTCATGATTCAAGAGCTCTCTGGTCTCACAGGGGCTGAGAGAAGCAGAGCTTTGCATCCATTGAGTTCTGCACGACATTCCTAGGTGCTGATGGAGGGAGCAGCAATGTGCCCCAGGCAGCACCCAGAGAGGGACTGGCTCCTGTGGAGACCTTGGTAGAGCATCATGCCTGTTTGGGGCAGCTGCTTCTGGTTCAAACCAGACATCTCTCCTCCTCTACAGGCTGGAGCAATACCACTGCAGCACGTGCAGGGAGCAGACCAGCAGTGCTAGGAAAAAATCTCAGGCACAGGATGAGGCCTTTCTGAAACACCTTTAGATATCCCTCTGGGTAGTGGTCTGAGAGGGACTGCTGCTATTTGGGCTCCACTTCCATGGCAGCCCAGTGACACTAACACAGTCACTTAGGATTACCAAAGCCCCAAATGTCAGCAGGTATCACTCCTCACCTCAGTTTCTACTGCTGTCGTCTGCTGGCACAAAGGTAGGCATTGCAAAACACGATGATTTTCCAAAACTTCCAAGCAAAAGAAAAGCTGCAACTACATGCAAATGGAGGAGGTTCACTAGCCTGCTGCTGAGGATTGGGTCCTGCCCTGTGGCATTTCTCCAAGGACTGCTCTCAGGAGCTGGGCAGGGAGACTCTGAACTGAAAGTTCAAGATAATGTCTCCAGAATTAATATCCCAAAGCTTTGCCATAGCTTCACATCCTCCACAGAACCTGCATGGGGGTCAGCCCACGGAGGTCAGGAGATACCTCCTGGAGGCAAAATATACATGCTACAGATGTCCCAGGACAAGGGCAACTGGATTGTGGTCACATATAAACACATTTCCATCTTAACCAGCAACAGGAATAACAGCAGCCTCCAGAGATGGCAAATACCAGATAACACACAGAGCTGCTCTCTGCAGGAGGGTGGTGTGTCCTATGTGCCATGCAAGAATGTGCAGTACACAGTGACTACTTGAGACACTGGGATAATGCACGAGAAGCAAAGTACCAATTTAACTCCTTTATTTCCCCAGACTGGATCAGAGTGAAAATTCAATTTGTCTTTTAATATCCTTTGTTTCATATCATCTGAGGTATAATTGTAGCACTCAGAAGGAAACGGCTCTGGAGATAAGTGAAATTCAGTCTTTACATCTCTTTAAAAGCTCTCAGGGGCAGAGGTCACAAGTGGGGAAATGCCCAACAGAATTATCTAATCAGGGTTGACACTGAGCTGCTTGTAGCCTAGCTCCATCTGCTTTGATTTTTTTTTTTAAAGGGTGTTAAAGCACGGAGAAAGCTGTGCATTTGCAGCTATGAAGGCAGCTGCCCTGCTGCAGGATCCCACCATGTCGAATTCTGGCTGTGAACGAGCAGGTACTGGCTCAGGGATGCTGAGGGTGCTGCAATGCTGCCACAGCAGTGGGGTCAGCTGCAGGATGCTCAGACATCAACAGGCTCCTGCTGCTGTGGGGAGTGGGTTTGCACCAAGCTGATGAATTAATTTCACAGGAACAAGCTCAGGTCCCGCCTGCACAGCACACATGGGGAGCCCGTGCTCGCCGCCACTCACCCTGATGAGCACTGACACTCTCCTCTGCTTTGTGCCAGGCTCACCTGCCCTGTGCCCAGATGCTGGTTTTACCAATGTTGGGCCACTTTCTGCACAAGCCCAACACGTAGCTGCCACTGCACCTGAGAGGATACAGCTCCTCCACAGCAACCTGTGGGGACTTCTGAGGTCAAAACCAGACAGAAACCCACTCCCTGAGACAAGGAGTCTTGGCTCTGCCCCTGAAAGAGCAGGAGAGCAGGTATGTAGAGCAGAGAGGTGCTGGCATCTTCCCTCCAGGTTGCTCCTGGTCCCTCATAGACTCCCTTAGTTTTGACCTGGCTGTGCCAAGGGAAGCCACCTCACAGCTCTTGTGTTAGGAAGCAATGCCCGGCATATCCCTTCCCAGGCTGAACTCATGAGATGTAGGGCTTTTTTGATACCTCATGATGAAATCTATGCTTTGATCTAACGCTTTCATGCTCAAGGAAAGAGGTACCACACTGCTGCCAGGGCTAGTCCCATCCTCACAGATCCCTGTGGTCATCTCTCTTTGCTTTCCTGGGCTTTACACTGTGGCCAGAGCTGAAATTGCTTGGGAGCATCAACAGAGCTGGAGACCTCTGAAGGAGAATTGATCCTTCTGGGTTCCCACAGGCTGGGAGAGGGAAAGGGAGACAATGAAAACAGAGGACAGACACTTTTGGAGGCTGAAATTCTTGGCCAGAGACGAACCATCCTTCCTTTTAACTGGGCTGGGTAAAGTAACTCTCCACTTTTTCTCTCCTCCTGCAAGAGCAACCTGTTGGCTGACATGGTTTGGGCAGGGGAAGGACATGACCCAACAGCATGCCTGCATGAAGGGGAGTGACAGGCCAGCCTGTCAGGGAGAGCCTGGCCCCTGCCCCCCTGCACAGCTCAAAATGTGGCATCAGTGATGTAGGCAGTGGTGCTGGGGCTGGCTATGGAGCTTGCAGGTGCCCGCACCCGCTGCGCCAGTCCATCCAGCCAGGTGCCAGCTGCTGCCTGTGGCCCTGTGCTCGGCTCCCAGCCAGCCTGGGGGCCTGCAAGCAAGAACAGCCCTTCTCTGCAGGCTGCCTCTGGGACCTGTCTGAGCTGGGCTGTTCTGGGGGCATGAGCAGAGCCCCTGCCCCACAGCTGCACCTCGGCACTGGCTCAAAGCACCGGGGCCATCCGGAAACAGGGAACACGGGACTTGAAAGGTCCCTGGTCACAAGGATCTTTGGCAAAGCCACTGAAGTATCCAAAGTATAATGTGAACACAAGCAGCTACTGAAGGTTTAATCTTTGTTTTGGTGCTTTTTATTTTTTTTAAAGAGGACTGGAAAAAGCCTTTACTCAGTAGCGAAGGAAGAAAGCTTCCCAAACAGAAGCTCTGTCAAATCTAAGTTTCCATTTAGAAACCATTAAGGCCAGGGTGTTCAAACTTGAAAGTTAGACATCCTGTTCCAGGCTCAGCCCACTAAAATAAGTGACCCAATTTGCAGAGCTACTGGGCTTCAGTAGCTTCTCTTTGACCTGGCAGTACCAAATAAAATGACTTGATTCTTTTTTACACAGGAAGAGTTGTTATTATTTGAAAGAGCCACATGCTTTTATCTTCCTCTCAGGCAAATACATATGTATAGGTGAAAAAAAGGGAATAAGGAACAGTGTTAAAATAAAGATTTCTTTGGTTCCTGAGATTCAAATATCCTAATTTCTTCTTCTCACTAAGTTCCAGTGCACACCCAGTTAACAAATGTTAAGAAAACCTGTTTCTCTGGGGAAAAAAGCAAACCAAGATCCATCAATAGAGATTCAAGAGAAATTCTAGCTAGTACAAAGGTGACAAGAAGGTATCTAGGGCCTGGTCTGGGGCGCTCTGAGGCACTACATGTTCCCAAAAATAATTACACTCTCGGAGCAGTTCTTCTGCAAGCCCCATCAAATGAGCTCTGCAAGCTAAACTGTGAAGTTCATTCCAAATTCAGGTATTCTGAACTTGTTAAATGCTGTATTAAAAGTTTTCATCTCTAAGTCCCTGACACATGCTCACAGCATATTGCTGGATTTGCAACAAGGGCCCTTGAGGACTCCCTACATTATCCCATCTTTGCATGTGTTAAAACCAGCTGTGAGCATTAACACAGCCCACTGCACCCACAGTGCTGGCACAACCTCACAGCAAGGGTTACACCCATCCCTGAATCACAGCTGCCAGGCTGAGCCCCAGGCTCACTGTCCCTCCAGCCAGCACGTGGGGTTTGGGGTGGCAGGCAGAGCCCCTTGATCCCCCAGGATCCCCTGAGCTGAGCTCCTCATGCCCAGCCCAGAGCAGGACCTGTGTCCCCTGGCACCCAGGGACCACGGTCCCCTTGGAGAGCATCCTGCCCCGGGCTGTGCACAGCGGGCGCCGGCACATCACCCGGCCCTGATTGCGTCCTGATTAGTCTTAATGACTTCCCCTCTCTAAATGAGCATTCACAGCTCTGGAAGGAACGGAAGCTTCTCTCCTCCCATAATAGCACACGACGTGCCGAGGGGCTTACCCGAACAAGGCAACTCTCCAGGAACAGTGACAGCTTCTGCTTCCTTCCTCCTCCCACCCTCCTCTGCACCCAGGGTACCCAGATCGGGCCTCTGGGGCAGCTGTCCCCCGGGTTTCCCTCTCATGCAACCCCCCATGGGACTGTACGCCCTGAGGATGGCCAGCAGATCCCTGCTGAGCCCCTGGCATTGCTCAGGACTGGGCTCAGGCAGGTTCCAGTCATGGTGGGAGGGCTGGTGGAAAGTGCAGTCATGGGGCACATCCCTCCAACAGGAATGACAGCAGGTGCTTCACAGTGGAGGCTGATGGGCTTCTGGCTGCCCCCCTCGTTCTTCACGAGGAGCAACTTCCTCCACATTGCACACACCCCTGCTGAAACATGCCCATGCTCAGCCCTGCATGCCTCACCAATGTGCTCTCCACCTCCTCCTCCTCCTCCAGCTGTGTGGCAGGGCCACATCTTTCCTTTTCTGGCAGGTACTTTGCTCTTCTTCCACATGTTGCATTGATGGGGTCTCTCCCACCTATGTGGCTTCAGATGCTGCCTTTAGAGCAGCAGCTACACCTCTAGCACAGCCAGTTCAGGCACCAGCTCCAGCACCTCTCCCTGTGCTGCTCCAGGGGTCCCTCCAGCAGCTCACGACCCCAAACCCAGCAGCCAGGCACAGCTCTAGGGCTGCTGTCTGCACATCTGGGCTGGCTGGCAGGCAGAAGCTGATGATCCAGCTGAAGAGGAGCTAAGCTCAGTCCTTCAACTCACTTCTCTGATTCCAGCATTATCCCTTACTGTATTAAAGGGATGAGTCAGAAAAGCCAACAAGCACAAATGTACTGCCCCTGTCCAAGGAATTCACATGCCCAGAGAAAGGGGGAAAGTCTTACAGGTGAATAAATAAACTAAGGAGACAAATGTCCTCAGCTGTCACCTCCTAAATGAATTCAACAAGTTTTGTGAAGGAGCACTGAGAACGTCTGACACTCCTCAGTCCAGGGGATGGGTGACAGCAGGACACAGGACACTTCAGGGCAGGTGAGGAGAACCAGCTCACTCAGTGTCAGTGTGTTCAGGTTTTCCCAAGAGAGGCACAGGGAAGGGGGATGAGTTTAAAAAGAATTATTGAGGTCTTTATTTTATTTGAGGGGCAGGAAAGGAACATCAAAACCATCAGAAAAATCAGCTTCTTCCCATGGGGCAAGGAGGTGAGGGTGGGTGCGAGGCTGGGTGCGAGGCTGGGCTTGGGGGAAGGAGAGCAGCTCAGTACCTGGTTATAGCAACTCAACTGGGTGATGACGGCAGGATCACCAGATGGAGATGCCCAAGAAACAAGCTGAGAGGTGAGATCAGATGGAGGGGGATATATTAGGAACAGACACGCAGATTTACACATCGTGAGTGAGGAGGTGACAAACAGGTCTGTGGCAGGGGAATCAAACTCTCACGAGGGAGTGGAGTGTGATGAGGACTGAGGGAGAGGGAAGACTCTGGGACTCCGGCTGGCAGGGGACATGCTGGAAGAGACGCTGGAGGTGGAAGGAGGACAGGGGACCACCAGTGACCACAGAGCAGGGGCTGAGCAGAGGGATGGGGCCAGGAGCAGACAAGCACTGTGCTCAGCAATGGAGCCAGACGCAAAGGACAAGTTTCACTACAGTTGCATCTACATTTAGGTTGCCAAAAATACCTTTCACAGATTGGCTGTCTTTAATTAAAAGGATGTCTCCTGTGCTCCTGGCACGATACAGAGCTCATCCTGCCATGTGGGGCTCTGTGTGGAAGCTCTGCAGGGGGGGCTTTCCCATGGGACAGCTCCTCTTTGCCTGCATCCTTCCACATCCTGCCAGTGCTCGGCAGCTCAGGCAGTGGTGCTCCCCTGAAATGCCCCTCCACAGTGCAGGCACACAGAAAAGAAGGTAAACTTCACCCCCTTCCTGTTTTGGCTTCTCTCCTTCCCTCCAAACACGGAGAACGCCTTCCTCCTCTCTCCTCCTCCACGTTTCAGTGCAAAGATTTAGCTAATTTCTTCTATGAATAGCACGGGAGTAGCCATAGCAACATCACCCTGCCAACCTCACCACCTCCACTGCCTCCATGTCCCCGGCACCCTGTTCCTCTCACCCTCCCTCGCACCTCCCCAGGGAACATCTGGGGCTTCAGCCATTCCCCACAAAGCAACCTGTCTTGGGCTTCCTGCCTGCCCCCTTGGGGCTCTCCCTCCTTCCTTCCAGCCACACCTGCTCATCACTCAGAAACCTGGTCTGAACCCCCATGGTTTCTCCAAGGCTCTTTCCTCCCCCTGCCACCCACCCCAGGGACAGGAGCCCCATCCCCAACATCTGAAGGCCCAGCAAAGGCTGGTGCTTCGGCCAAGATGTGCTGTCCTGTGCCTACCTACAGCAGTCAATTGCCCAGGGCATGGGAGGAACTCAACAAGCAACATTTGCACATTGAAAACCACCCCTGAAAATCAGTGAAACACTCACTGCTGAGGGTGGGCAGGGAAGATCTGTCCCACTCCTCCACCTGCCTGGCCATGAAACACTTTTGCCAGGAGTGGAGGCTACACAAGCCTGGCATGCTCTGGGCATTTGCAGGTGGTCAAGGTCTCATTGCAATGCTGCTCCAACTCCCCTCTGCATCCTCGTGACCACCCCAAGAGGGAGAAAGGGACCACAGAAAGGGGGGCAGCAGGACTTTGCATTCCTGACCAAGCAGGGCCTGGCCTGGGGCAGCCCTGGGAGCAGAGGGCACTTCCTCACCACATGCCAGGGAACTGCATTGCCCTGTGCCCCTTCCCCAGCCCATGCCCCAGACACCCAAAATGCACATGAAAAGGAGGCTGGTGACACCCTTGGGACCCTCATGTCTTGCTCAGGTCATTGTGCAGGGCACCAGGGTCTTTATAGTGAACTAAGACTCAGGGCTGGACATTGCCTGTGGGAAGGAAAGGTGCTGTTTCTGGACCCTCAGCTCTTACAGCAGTGCTGGAGAAGGGGCTTGGGCATGGCCAGGCAGCTGAGCACCCCTCTCCTGAGAGGCCGTGGGCGTCACTGTGCAGGGGAGAGGAGGGGTTTGAGCAGTCTTCTCCTCTAGTGCTGCACATCAGGGATGCTTCCCTGGATCACACTGCTGTTCCTCCCCCAAGCCAGGAGTCCTCCTGTCACCTCAGTCTGGCAGGAGAAGAACTGAGTCCCCCATCAGCAAGAAAAGGGGGACAAGGAGGGCACAGGGCCAGCAGGAGGGACAGAGATGGAAACAATGGAGGATAGCAATGAAATCAAGTGCAGGGAGTGGGAGCTAATGAGCAGAGAACATGGATAGATAAGGGAAAATAAATGGAAGAGGTCTCAGAGGGGAGAAGAAAAGTAAAGCAAAAAAGATATGAGACACCTAGACCTCAGAGATTTCCTCCCTCCCTCTGGTGAGGATTTGGGCTTCTCAGTTACTGGCACTGCCTGAGCAAGCTAAAATGTGTCCTAGAGAAGGGGAGAGGCAGGAGGAGAGAACAGACGGGGGCTGGAAGTGGGAGGAGGTGCAGGTTGACGTTGGGACTGTGCTGTGTGTTGGGCAGCACGTGTGGGCACGTCTCACATGCTGTGGAGCTGCACACAGGGTATGTGAGTATGCCATGATGTCAGAGAACATACACCACCGTATGCAACTGTGAGCACGTTTCTGCTGTCAGAGCACTAGCACACGCTTCTCTGCTTGCATGAAGAAGCAAGGGGAGAAAAAGCACTTAAATGAGAGGTGGTGAAGCTCCCAGGAGGTTAACAGATCCCTGCTTACCTGGGAAAACCTCCTGGCCTCTGTACCCCTTCCCACCTCAGCTGCTGGAAATGCTTTCAGGGACAGTGAGCTCATTTAAAGGGGCAGCCCTGAAAAATGGCAGCCCTGCCTCCAGCCAAGGCTCTCCTGGACACAGAGGCAGCCTGTGAAGGAGATTGCTTTGCATCTGCAACCTCCAGCCAAATCCACCCAGAGCCCAACACCTCCCAGCCTCCCAGAGCCAATTGGACCTGCTTGCCTGGGCACAAGCCATGCCTAGATGCTTCCACGTTACCACCCTTTGTCCCCCTGCCCACCAGTGGACTGGGAAGAACATGGATTCCTCAGGGCTCAGGCACTGTGCACCCTTGGATCAGGAGCAGAGCGTGGCCGAGGCATTTGCTGCGAAGCTTTACTCACATTTGCTCCACACCAGGGAGCTGCTGCCTGCTCTGATACAGGCAGTGCACATACCACACACGTCATATTCTACATGCAGACCCTGATATGCTCACATAGCCTCAAACACTGGCATCCTCTGCTGCTTGCAATGCTGTGAGGAGCTTTTGATTTTCCTTTTTTTTTCCCCCCATGTACAGAAAGGCAAAGGCAGAGCAGAGATTCCCAACACGGACTTTCCGAGCAGCCCAAGCTCCATGGCAGCACCACAAAGAGACAATGATTTCTCTTCCACCATTGCAAAAACATGAAAGGCTCCCCTGCCCAGCCTGCCACGGCAGCAATGCAGCTGGCATCACTTCCTTCTCACACTGCTTGCAATCGTCTTACCAGGAATACTGGGCCGGACCTTTCATGCAACCAGGATTAGAAAGGAGAGAGCATACATGCTTCAATTTTCTGCTCCCCGAGCTTGCTGCTTTGGATGGAGGGAAGGAAAGAGGTAGTGGAGGAAAGATGGAAGAATGCTTGCCAGGAATCAGCAGGCGAGAGAGAGCTGAGGCTGATTTTGATGCAAAGAGTGGCAGTGAAAGAAAGAGAAAGCAGGACCAGGCTCATAGGAAGGTGGCTGGGGTTTTTGGTGCCTTCTGTAAATATCATCTGAGCTATCAGCTATGAATCTAATTATTTCAACCAGAGCTACAGACTGAGACAGTAATGAAGAAAAAATAGAGGAAGGGAAGAAGAGGGTTGTGTTTGCCGAGAGCAGAGGAGGAGAGAATTCCCATTGATTCCCGTGTGTCTGCCTGCTACAGCATCTTGAAATAATAATTAGAAGGATCAATAAGAAATCATGTGAGATTTGAAGATAATGAATGAAAGAAGCAGAAGAAGCAAACTGAAATGCCTTTCTCTCAAGCAGGGTAAATTGTTTTTCAGGCAGGGTCTATCCTCCATTTTAATGCTTTGCAAAAAGATCCAACCATTTTCTAAGCTGGCTTGTGGGTTCAAAACAAGACTGGTCTCTCCATTTGGAGGAGTGAGACACAGCCCGAGAATGGGTCCTGGAGAACGCTAATAAAATGAATGTGTGTGGGAAGAAATGGAGGCAGTAAAATGGGGCAGAATGCACAGAGCACGCCAGCGACCAGAGCAGGGTTACGTAATAATCTCGGAGAGCAGGGACGTAGCAGCAGAGCGAGGAAACCACAACTCAATGGAGAGTGGGTGACAGTTTGGGAGCGCTGGCAAGCAACACCGCGAACCCACGAGGCTGCCCAGCGGGCACGCACCATGCCTGCGAAACACACGATGATGGGATGCCCGTGATGCTGCCAGGGCTTCAGGCATCGCAAGCAGCGAGCACCTCGGGTGGGGTGTCCAAAACACATCACGCCCGACGACCACCTTGCGCCACGCAAGATCCATTTGGCCCCGTTCGGCCTTGGGAAGGCTGCTCCACCGCTGGGCTCCTACGCGGGCAGGACCGCAGCGTCCAGCCCGAACAACGGCAACGCCAACTCGACCCTCTCCGACGGCCAACCCGAGCGACAGCGACGGCCACCCGCAACGCCGCCGGCATCCAGCGCGGGCAGCGGCAGCATCCCCGCCGGCTGCTCGCGACGCCCCCGGGGTGATGCTGCAGCGTGCCACAAACCCGCCGCGAACCCCGGGCTACCCCGACAGCCGCCCGCCCCGTCGCGTCCCGCACCGGGGAGCCGCTGCCCGGGGCTGGCCCGTACCTGCTCGTACCAGTCGCGGCTCGAACACGTGCACTCGGGCCACCAGCCCGGGCCGCTCCCGTTCACCTTGGCCGCGCTCTTCCCCGGCGCCGGCGGCGGCGGCTTCAGCGCGGCGGGGTCGCGGGCGGGGGGCCCCAGCTTGGCCTTGCCGCGGGCGGCGGGCGCGGCCCCCCCGGGTGCGGGCAGGGTCTGCGAGCCGTAGCCGCCGTAGCCGTACTGCTCGTGCTGCCACTCGCCGTAGGAGGGGGGGTCCATGCGCCGCAGGGCCGCCATCCGCGTTACCTCGTAGCACTCGGGGCACTTGCAGCAGTGGTGGTGCTTGTGCATCGCTGCCCTCACACCATCGAGCCGGCAGGGAGGGAGGGAGGGAGGCGGCGCGGAGGGGCGGAGGGAGGTAGGGAGGAGGGATGGAGGGATGCTCAGGGGGCGGCAGCGGCCCCCGCCCCGCGCAAGGCGCGCCTGACGCCTCTTCGCCCGCTCGGCGCCCCCGGCCCCGCGGGAGGAGGAGGAGGAGGAGGAGGACGAAGAGGAAGGGAGGGGGATGGTGTTACAGCGCGGTGATCTCCGCGGGGGCGCGCCGCGGCATCGTCCGCAACGCCACTCAGTCCCGGGGCCGCTCCCGGCGCGGGGCGCGGGGCAGCAGCTCCGAGCCGCTCCGCTACATGGGGCGGCTCAGCCCGGTCCGGCTCAGCCCGGTCCGGCTCGGCTCGGTGCGGGACCGCGGCACCTGCGGCGGCGCCGAGCATCCCTCGCCCCCCCCTCCCCCGCAGTGGCCAATCCGCGCCGGCGGAACCTCCGCGCCCCGCCCCGGCGGCGGGGGCACCGCTCCTCCATCCGTGCTCATCCATCCCCGCACTCAGCCATCCCCACGCTCCTCCATCCCCGCACTCAGCCATCCCCTCGCTCCTCCATCCCCGCTCATCCATCCCCGCGCTCCTCCATCCCCGCACTCAGCCATCCCCTCGCTCCTCCATCCCCGCCGCCCCGGGCAGACCCAGCCGCGCCGCCTCCGCTGCCCCCCGCACGGGCAGCATCCACAAGGAGCAGAATCCTTCGCTGCGCTGCCTCACGCATCACCTTGCGGCTGCCCTCATCACCGGGCAGCCCTCGGGCAGCGCCGCTCCTCCAGCCCCGCGCGGCCGTGGTAGCCCTGCCAGCTTTGTGACTGACACCAAGAGGGGGTCACTTTGCTTTAGCTGTGGTCTTGCACTGGAGTATGAAGTAATTTTTCCAGTTCTGAACTGGTCGTTAGGCTGGCAGCAGCACCTCTGTTGCATCTCTGTATCAGTTCTCACCTCGCTTTTTTGGAAATGTTACACGTGCTCCATCAAAAACGGCACCCTGGGGATGCTGCCGCTGCCCTATGAGCCACAGGTGGTGCACTGGGGGTGTAGAAACCTCAAGGGCCTTTGCTACTACTCCCATCAGGGGGATGATAAAAGCAGACCAAAAATGCCTGTTCGTGCAACAGGGCAATGGTGGTGCTCTCAGTGCAGCTCAGGCAGTCCTTTACCTCTTGCACAGAAGAGCAGGACTGAAAGAACTTCAGAAGAAGTCATCCAGACAAACTGATGGGGGGGGAGAGAGAAAAACCATTAAAAACCCCCAGAACATGGCCTTCTAATGCTTAAAGGTTGTAAAAAACACTAGGGTGGGCGAAAAATTATTTAAAGAAATGCTACATAAATATGTAGAAGAACAAGGAAATGTTCACAGGATATGAACAGGATATGGCTAAGAGATAGAAATAAGAGGGGGCCACAAGCTGAGCCACAAGGTAAGGTGGTGCAACACCTCAATTCAGGTTCCAAGGTCTGCAAAGCTCCTCCTGGCCTCCTGCAGCTGGTGTAAGGTGGCCTTGGGCACGAGCAGGGCTGTGGGAGGAGGAAGTGCACGATGGCTGGTCAGATAAATGTCCCTGCCCACTTGTTCCTTTAGCTCTTTAAACTGCAGTACAAAATTACTTTTGCACTTCACCTCTGCACACAGAGGTGCTCCTGACAGGGTTTGCTCCCAAGCAGGCAAGTGAAATGGTTGCTTCTGGGTGAAGGGGAGGGGGCAGAAAGCACCCCATAATCAGGATTGGCGTTGCCTCCAAGTACCATGTTCTCCACTGCACAGTGCAGCACTTGTCCCCTCCAGCACTGCCTGCACTTTGCTGTCTCTAGGCTGCTCAGGTCACCTCAATCACAAGGTGGCTTAATGCCACAGAATGGTGAAGTGGCTCAGACACTGAGATTTCCCTGCTGCAGGCTTAGGACAGTCATAATGTTCCTGGACAAGCAAGTCTAGAGCACCTGTCCTCACCATGGTGACCGAGCACAGCAGTGCTGCTGAGCCCTCAGGAAAGCTCCACAGGTGAGGGTCACCCTGTGGCTTCCCTGGGCTCTCTATGGACAATTATTAGTCCCAGGGGCACTGTGGCACTAACCCCAAGAGATGCACCAAGATGAAGCCAATGGCTGCACACAAAGTGTTTCCCTGCAGAGCTCAGTGTCACAGGACACTGTAGACCCCAGAAGTTCACTAGGGCAGGGCAGGATGGGATGCCTGCATGCAAAGCAAGCTTGTTCAGAATTAATCAATGAAAAACTGTGTTTGTGTGCATGGCAGGAAAACCTGCAGTGTTGGCTTTAAGAGACAACTTTACACTTCAGGTTTTAAGAAATTAGGATCATCTCCACATCTTCTACTACTCCTTGTGCCATCACATGGGAATGACAGGAGGGACTGGGGCCAGACTAAAGCTGAGATAGAGGATTGCTGCACCAAAGTAGAGCAAAAAGCCTTGTAAAAAAATGGCAGGTGGCCAGAGCCTCCCCCATGACAGCAAAAGGAAATGAATTCCTTGTTGGCTACCCACCCATGGGCACCTCTGAGATAACTTCATCAATGAGATGTGCTCAGTACCTGGGCATAACTAATTACTGCTCCACTCCAGCTTCAAACCTCCTTCCCACTGCAGTTCCCACCCTGGGATGGCATGGGTAGGTTGCAGGCCTCTCCACTGCCATGGGCCTTCTCCAAAGCCATCTTTGGGCCAAGGTCAGTCAGAAGCCCTGTGTCTGGAAGAGGCTGACTTGGGTGGGAGGAAAGCACCAGGAAACTGCACAAGCAGAGCTGTCACCCCAACTGCTCACACCTGCTCTGCTCCAGACACATCTTCTGTCACTCTGTTCTGGGGTGAGGGCAGGCAAGGACATGGGAATTCAGTCAGGGAGGACGTGCAGAAGCAAAGGACAAGAGCTGTTAGGGAAAAATGCTTTAATAAGGAGCTGAGTGAACAACAAAGAGAAGCATTTAATTTGATTTTTTTTTCTTTTTTTGGTGCATCCTCCACAAGGAAGGAGTCTGGTCCTCTCTATGCTTGGTCTCTGGCAGCCTTCACAGCCATTCATGCAATGATCAGCCCCAAAGGGGAAACACCCTCACTGCCAGCCCTAGACTGTCAGTATTACAGCCTCCACCCCATGCCACTTCCCCCAGCTCTCTTATCTGTTAGTGCCTCATTGCCAGTTGCAAACAGAGGGGTCTTGAGCCTCACCTGGTGCAGCTTTTCAGAGTCCTTCCTTACCTGCTTTCATCTCCCCTCCCCAAACCCCACATTTCCCATTTTAGCTGCCACAAGAGCTGTTTAATTACTGTGCATTTGTAATGAACTGCATGTGCCACCTGCTAGCCCCAGTTAAAAGGAAAAAAAGTAATCCATGGGTGCTGCTGCCTGCCTGCAACGTTCCCTAATGCCACACAGGACTAGGGATACCTAATCAAGCCTAAGAGGAAGCCAGGGCTGGTTGGTCAGGGGCATCCACATTCTGTACTTCTCCAGCTTGTTTTAGTGAGTAGTGGCATTTTGGCAACTGGGGGTGACTTTGCTGGGAGACCAAGTGATGTGGACACCTGCACTGGGGTGCCCAGGCCTGTGTCTGGCAGGGTAGACACAGTGCCCAGCAGCTGTGGGCATCTTGCTGCAGTAATGGGATCTTCGAGCAGAGCTGAAGGAGATGGAGCTCATTTCCAGGCAGGTGCCTTCCTGGAGGGAAGTGATTTAAGAGCTCTCTCATTCTCTACCCTCTTCCTACCGGTATTCAGCCTGTCTTATTGAAATTCAGCTTAGGCAGCTGCTCTTTTTACAGGTGCTAATTTCAGCAAAGTGTCAAGAAATCCCCGGAGATGATGCTATTTACAAGGCACGAAGATGGCACAGAGCTAGGTTTTATCTGGTGTCACCAGCATTTCAGCCCCTGCTGCCGCTTCCTTCCTCTCGCATGAAGTCCTGCGGGAAGAGGAAGGCAAGTGTGAGGCACCAGGCACTGCGGGTTCGTTGTACCTACAGCTCTTCCAGGAGCAGGGGCAGAAGACAGGGCAGGCTAAAGGCAGCCAGTTCCTGGCAGACACAGCAGCCATGTGAGTGCTTGACTATCCCCCAAGAGGAGCTGGACCCTGCCAGGGGAACCAAAGCCACGGTTTGCTCTAAGCCTGGGTGCAGGCAGGGAATCTTTATAACGCTCAGGAGGAAGGGGAGCAGTTTTGCATGGGAGAGGTACCTTTTTCCATCACAATCACCTGCAAAAAGACACCCCAGGGAGGCAGTAGGGAAAATACATCTGGGCAGGCAAGCTAGAAGGAGATGAGCAGCAGAGAGGGACCAACTGAACTTGCCTCAGCCTGTCAGTCTGTTCCTTAACACAGGCTCCACCCAGCAAGAATTTGCTATTAGCTGGGTCTGGGACTTCTCAACTGGAACCTGAAGAGGTGCTCTGCAGAGCTGGCTGCACATAGGGCTGGAGGCTCCTGTGAGCATTGGAGGTTTTGTGCAGTCACAGCTGAGTGGGAAGGGGCAGGGTAAGAAACATCTCATTCCATGGCTGTTCCTTCCTGCCACCAGCAGCAATTCATGCTGGGAAATGTGCAGCTGGGATAATAATAACCAGGCATACCAAGGGACCAATAGCTCTCAGCACTCTCAGGGCGGATGCCCAACAAATTATTCTCCTCCAGGGCAAAACCAGCTTTATTCTATTAATGATCCCTGATACATTGCCCAGTTGCTGCATCCTCGCTTGTGGCAGCAATGGCACGAGAGTCTTTAATAGACATCATTGTCAGGTTTCTGCAACTCCCATCATGGACAACTAAATGTCTTCCGTGGCTGTGCTGGGGAAAGGGAGGGGACTGATGGAGACCTGAAGCAGGTCCTTACAGCAGGGCTCAGGCTCCCTCCCTGTGAAGGAGAGCCTGGAGGCATAATTTAGTAACAATCAAATGCAGCAGGCTTTATAGAATTCCTGACAGCCTCACAATGCCCACAGCTGCTCTCCCCATCACCTGGCAGGGATGTTCCTGCCTTTTGTTGGAGCACTTGAAGCATGGGCTGGCTGTGGGCTGCCTTTAATGCATTTCCCTCTGCAGTAGGGGGGAGCCTTGCTGCTGCAAGGGCATGGCAATTACAGCACTGACGTGTCCCATGGTCTGTGGTGCCCACTCCCTGTGTGTGCCTCATTTCCTTTAGAAAATGACAGAGCAGAGGAAAAATTCTGACAGTGTGACCAGGACACAACTTCACCACTCCACACCAGGGTCACAGCAAGATGTTTTGAAATCTCGCTATCTTTCAGAGAACCAGTTGCTATTTTTTGGTCCTGTACCTTGACATCTGGCTTGTGCCTAGTGACACCACCAGAAATCCTGTTTCCCTGGATCCTTCACTAGCCCAAGCCGCCCCTGGGTATGCTCACACCCTTCAGCCTTGGTGGAGCCAAACACACCTGCCTGGGCTGTACAGGCCTGTGGAGATCTCCTGGCTGGCTCTGCCTAAGCTGAAATGACCTTGGGGCCACCAAGCCCCACAGGCTGCTCTCAGGGGCTCCTCCCCGGGAGCCATCCCTGCAGGAACAGGTACTCTCCTCAGAGTGGGTCAGTGTGCCTGGAAGGGAGGCGAGGGCTCAGCACCACCCTGCCAGACCTAGGGCTGCCCGGGCAGCACAGACCTGCCCACAGGGACCTTTCCCCACATCCAGGGCCCGGAGATGTCCCTTCCTCCACTACTCCCACCCTGCTCGGGGAACAAGAAGGGGAACTCTGTGGGGAACACGCATTTTCCCTTTCCCCTGGCCGGCCGTGCTCTCATCCGCCCTTTCCAGATGGAGCGAACCCCATTCTACAACTCCCACCGCCCACAGCCAGTGACTCACAGGGATGCTGGTGCCTCACCCGGGCAGTGCTGCCCCAGAACACACCTCCCGGCCGGGAAACCTGCCCAGCCGCGGGGAGAAAAACCAATCCTGGTGTCCCTCGGAGCTACGGGCACCCGCGGTGGATGGGAGCTGTGCGCCTGGCTGGCCCGGCCCGGCCCCTTTAAGGGAGGGAGCGCTGCTCGGAAATTTGTGAATGGCTGTCCCCGCCCCCGCCGCGCGCGCCGCCCGCCCGGCCAATCAGCGCGCGTGCCGCAGGCCCGCAGGCGGCGCACCGGGCCCTCTTAAAGGCGCACTGCCGGCACCCGCCCGTCCCCTCATGGCCGCTTCGGAAGCCCCAGGTGACCTTCAAAGCGGGTCCCAGCCCGGAGGAGGAGCGGCTCCTGAGGCACAGGCACACCCATGCCTTCCTCAAGGGTGACAGGCTAGCAACACAAGCCCTGGAGGGCGGATGGTGCTGAGGGGTGATGTGCCAGTTTCCCTCACTCTGACTTCAGGCCTTGGACATGGGCTGGTCAGGTCACAGGGACTGGACATCCACACTGGCCAGAGCACACAGCTAGGCTGAGATTCCCCCAAAGCCCATGAGCTGCCAAGCCATGGTGTGAGGGAGAGCAGGCAGCTGGGAGAGCTGTTCCATCACCCTACTCTTGTTCTAGGCCAGATCAGGAACTCTGAGCGCTCCCACAGTGGCGGAGCACTAAAGTTATGAAATCTTCCTGCAGAAACACCCCATGAGCCTCAGCTGTGCAAAATCTACCCCTGCACAGAGGGGAAATAGCTGTGCAGCACGTGCCAAGGGGAGGCAAGGAAGGAATGAGCAATGGGATTGCAATAAACTCAGCTCCAGGTCCAGCCCGGCCTTCCCCTGCACTGCAGTGCAGTGCCCCCTCCTTGCTCTGCCACAGCTCCTCCCTCAGCCTGCTGCAGCCCAGGCTGTGGAATGATCTGGTCTAAAAATACCCCTCAAAACGGGGGGGACAGCCTGGCAGGACATTGCTGTGTTTCCTGGACACATGCAGGTGGGAAGCTGGTTGTGAGGCTGGGGAAGCGATGTTGGCCAGGCAGAATGGTCTCCATGCCAGTGCTTTGGGCACAGGCATTGATGTACCTGAGCAGTGCCAGCCCCTACAGCTATCCAGGTCACAGACTGCAGGAGGCCTTTGCCTGAGCCTCAATACTTGGAATAATTTTTAGGTGCAATGGCAACAAGACTCTTACAAGGTGCTTTGTACCTTCAGGCTGCAAGGCTCTGGCAGGTGCTGCCCTGGGGCAAATCCTTGCTTCCTGCAACAGGGCAGAGACTGGCTTGAAATGCTGCCACTGCTGCAGCCACACACAGTTTAACCCTCCCAGAGCAAGCAGAGCAAGGAAAGAGGAGCCAGCACACAGCAGAGAACACCTTTCCACAGGCTCATGCTTGGATTCACAAGAGGGATGAATTCCAAACCCACGCTCATTTACTGTCCTCCCCCTCTACTTCCCCTAGCTCCTACCAATGCAGAGGATAATACATCTCTCAGTATAGCTTGATACTGATCCTCCAAATCCTAAAGACCATAAACCTTCATGAGCAGTTATCATGGCTGCTCTATTTATAACAGTGCCAGTACTGCCTCTGCCACCAGAATCCTGATCTCTGTCCAGCCTGATGCCATTAAGATGCAGTGACATTCTCCCAGCTCCAGCACTCCAGATAGAAAGCAGCTGGCCTGCCAGGCTCTGCCTTCAAGCTTGGTTTGTTTCTTTAAAAATGGTGAGGAAAGCTCGTTTGTTCTGCAGAAATGCACCTGAGGGATTTGTCCTCACCCTCCTGAGATGCTGGGGTGGCTGTGAGGGAGAGGGGAATGCAGATGGGTGGAGGAGAAGGTGGCACATCCCATGCTCTGGCTCCACATTCCTGAGCCCCTGGTGGGTCTGTGCTACAGGAGACAGGCTCCAGCGCTTCGCTCTGGTTGCAGCAGGAATATGGTCAACCACCTGACAAGGCGAAGCAGGAAAGGAGGAACCTGGGTGCTGCTGTGTGGACCCTGCATCAGCACATTTGGGAACTGTGATGAGCAGAGCAGAGACCCAGCAGAGGCAATGCAGTGGCTCACTGAGCTCCTGGCTGAAGCACTGATGATCGAGGCCACTGATCAGCCCCCATCCTGCTGGAGATGCCTGTGTCTTGGTTCTTGATTTCAGAGCTACACATGAACCCCATCAGTGTGAATCTCAGTGTGCAAGTTGCTCCAGCAGCTGTGTTCCCTTGGGCAAAGGCAGACACAGACACTACATGGAGGCAAAGCTGAAGCACTGATCTGGAGGGAGGATGGATGGACTCCAAGACTGTCTGAATGGCTTTGGAGCACGGCTCTCTGTTGGACACTCCCCAGAGCCTCCCCCTCACTGTTCCCTTTCTGCCATTGCACGGGGAGAGCTGCATGCACTTACACCATCAAAATACCTTCGAAACAGTGACAGTAACTTGGGTGAATGGAGACACTGCATCCATCAAGATTTTCCTTATGCTGCACAGCCAGAAACACCTTGTGTCTGCAAGGCTCTTTCTTTTGCTGTTGGTTTTACACAAAAAAAGTCCCCAAGTAGAGTAGAAATAGGTGACCATGCATGAGATTTTGGTTTGACAGCCTGGTGGCTCTACTGACTTCTTCATTCTTTGCTGAAGCTGGATATTGAACTGGGAGAAATCAAAGCATGCTAATCTCTTCTGCAGGAATAGTAAGAGCCTCTAGTAAAGCTGAGGCCATTCAACCCCAAAATGTCCACTGAAGTGACAGCTCTTAGTGACACAGCCCTTGCTGACACCCTCTTTGAGCAGCAGCATCCCTGGGACACAGGCAGCCGGCCCAGCTGGGTGTCCCTGCTGTGCAGGGCTGATGTGTGGTTCAATCTCTGTGTGTTACTACAGGCAGACATCCTCTTGAGTTCAGCATTTTGGCTTTTGAGCCTGTGTTTGCAATGTCAAAACACAAAATTGCTGGAGAGCATCTGAATGCCCTGAAGTGACCTTCAGGCACAAAGTGGCTCAAGTAACACTGGGCAGCAGCCTCTGGGCTGGGGGTTGATGCTTTTCTTCTCTGCTTCTCCTAAAATGCTCTCTCTTTTGAATGGGGATGCAATGGGAAGGGGGGAGCTGCCCCAGGAGCCGGTTGCTTCTGTGGTCCCATTGCTTGAGCATCAGCCATTTCCTGGGATTTTGGGGTTTCAGGGCTGATGCTGATGTGCTCAGGTAGAGATAAAGCAGTGGCCTGGTACAGTCTGGCCTGCAGCAATGACTTCAGCTGCCTGCCCAGTCAGCCCACGGAGAGGGCATGGCGTGGTGGGGACAGCAGGGCACAGCAACCAAGCAACCTGACAGGGGCTCCTTGCTGGGGCTGCATTCATTGTCTGACATTCACCCGCATCTGAGATCTGCTTCATTTCCCTGACGCTCCACGCAACAGCAAACAGCTCCTCGGTGCTTCCCCTCGCCTGCATCTCACAGAGAAAATGGAGAGCGGTGAGGCTGCAGCCAAGCCAGGGGAGCAGGGAGCTCAGTCGGCGTCTGTGCAGATGCGGCATCTGCCACACGCCCACCCCAGGCTGACCCGCTGCTCCTGGCAGGCAAAGGGGCACAGCAGGGGAACGCCCTTCGGCCCGGCCAAAGGCACACTGGGAAAGAGGAAAAAACACTCGAGAGAAGGACGGGAGCAGCAGACAGCCGGTCGCCACGCTGGCGGCACAGCTTGCCTTTCTCTGTCGGATGCCCCAGGGAGCTCCATGGACATGTTTGGCACTTGAGATGTGGATTGTGGGGCAGAGGGATGCATCTTCTTCCGCAGCAGGTGCAGCAGAGAGGGCTCCTAACACCCTGCCAGGGCGTTTCTGCCGGAGCTGTGTCCTCGCTGGGACACAGGGAGGGGGACTGGGACATTTCTGGCCTCAGGGCTGAGGCACAGACTGTACCTCTCACGCTATGGGCACGCTCTGAGGCATCGCACACACCTGGAGCCTGCCGGAGCAGCAGTGACCCCTGCCAGCGAGGTTTCTTATTCAGCAGCGATTTCAGAGCATGCATGGAATGCCTGTCCTCTGAAGCAGCCTTGCCTGCGCTCTCCATTGTATCAGGACCTGCTGCTGCTCCGTGTCAGCTGTCAGGCTGAGCAAGGGCAGAGCTGTGGCGCTGGCGTCGGGCAGCACAGCCTTGGCAGACGGGAGGGATGCACGGGCAGCAGGAGGCGGAGGGCGGCGGTGACAGCGACGGAATCGGAGCGGCTGCAGAGCCGCGCTGGGAACCAGGAGAGGGTGGCAGGGGAAGCGCAGCGCTTCCTCGCAGGCGCAAAGCTCTGCTCATCAGCGGCATTGTTCCTCTTTCATTTATCTTTACAGCTGGCTGCTCCCTGCACAGAGGATGAGAACGGCGTTTACTGAGAGCAGCAGCCTCCTTGGCAGCCTGGGAGCACAGGCGAGCGACACCGGCCACAGGAGCATCCTCGTGAGTCTTCCTGCAGCACATGCACACAGCCCCGAGCAGCCCTGCTGAGGCAACCACAGGGCTAGGGAGAAGGTTGAAATGGAGAAATCAGCAAATAAAACCCCACAAGCCCCAGAACTCAGGCAGGATTGTGCCTCTGTTCGCCTAAACAGGGTGTTTTATCCGGCAAAGTCCCTTTGCTCTTGCCCCGTTGAGGACTGAACGTCCATTTTCCCACGGAGGGATGGTTTCAGCCCACTAAGCCTCAACAGCACATGTTGTTGCTGTATTTACCAGCACCTCTTCCTTTGTAGCAGCCATTTGCACACTGCAGGGCTCCTCAGAGCACACCCATAACCTCGCCAGCAGGCAGAAATTTCCTGTTCCTGGAAGCATTTGTGTGGAGAGGCCATCTATTTGACATGCATCTTCCTGGCTGAAGCAGGTCATGGAAGCTTTTGCTCTGTTAACAATGCCGTGGAGAGCTGTGGGCAGGGGAGAGGACAGAGCCAGGGCAACAGGAAACTTATTAACACTGATGGATGCAATAAGAGAATTGCACTTACTTCAGGTGGGAAAAAGCCAGTTCATCATGTTGCCTGTTATCAGTGGCAGGGTGTCCACTGGAACTCTTGTTCCTGGGCTGATGGCACCAGGGTGGCAGCTGGTGCTCCCCTGCCCTAGCATTAACTATCACCTATTATAAAAGCTTCCCTGTTTCTTCCAAACCCAATTTGCCATCTCAGGTATTTTTTCTGAAATCTGCTTTGGAAATGCCTGTGGCAAAAAAAGCACACACTGAAGGCTGGAAAGCAAGAAGTTCCCATGGAGCAGGGCAGGAGCTGGGTGTGTAAGTGTTGTCCAGCCCTGGTGCTGTCCTGCATGCTGTGGCTGTTGAGAACTGACACGGGATGTGATGCTGGCAGGAGCTGAGGTGTCCTCAGTGCCTTCATGCAGGAGTGAAGGATGAGAAACAGGGCCTGTGCTGCGGTGCAGCAGCACAGCCTGCCCCAGGCATCCGATCCTGTCTCATGGGGGACTGCTGGAAATGCTTCCCTCTGTCAGGGCAAGGCCTGTATTCAGCAGTGACATCCTGGGGAAAGGCTCACTACTGTGACAAAGGATTTTGCATCCCAGCACAAGGGCTGCTGCAGAGGAGCTCTGCTCAAGCCTGCAGCTCTCCAGCACTGCTTGGCTCCAGTTTTCAGGAAAGCTGCTGGGTTTCTGCAGAAAGCCAAGTTTCAGGCAGGACTACAGGCATGGCAGTACCTGGCACTGAACACTACCATCCTCACAGCTTTTCACCTCCAGTTCCCTGCTCTGCCTGCAGCCATGCTGTGAAATGACCATCCTCTGGGATGAAGGAGGTTGCAGATGAGAGCCCTGCCAGGACACAGCCCTTCCAGAATCCCAGTCTGCCCATCCAGGTCCCCACTATTCCTCCCTCTCAGGGCAGTGACCCCCTGCTTGGGGCTGGCAGCTGCAGCTCCTGTAGATGGGTGACCCCTAAAGCTCCAGCACCTGGCACCAAGGACTGGCCCCATGCTGACACAGGCTAGGAAAGAAGGAGGCTGAAAAGAATGACAGGAATTATTTCAGGTCTGGAACAACCTGCCTCTACAGTGAGCGAGTGAAGAAGCCAATCTGTTTAGTTTATCTAAGGGAAAGTTAAGAGGGAACTTAGATGCATCTATAAATACCTACATGTTGGGAACATTTCTGATTGCCAAGGTCCTTCATCCTAGCAAACAAAGGCAGCAAAATTTCCTGGTGCTGGGAGCTAAACCAAGAGAAATACAGGCTAACAGTAAAATACAGATTTTTAATGTGAAGGATAAATAATCATCAGGCAGGCCAGGCCAGGGACAGAGCAGATTCTCCACTGCATGAAGCCTTAAAATCAAAACTAGATGTCTGCTGCTAAAGGAGACATTGCAACTGAGCCAGGCATTTGGGGCTGGATGCAAGAGCTGCTGTACTTCACAGCCTGGGACAGTTAGAAAGAAAATCCCTTAAAATCACAACAGAATCTGTTCCCAATTGCTCAGGCTCTCACCCCCTCATGGGTTTTGCCCTGTGACTCCCCTGTGGTGGTGGTTCCCACCCACTGGCAAATGGAAATCAGCAGCCAAGCTCATCTTCTTGTCATATTCTGAAAACCACTGTCTCGCCCTTCAAAAACTGCTAAAGATATGGTGAATGATTGAAAATGTAGAGAGAAACAAGAGAAGAAGAGAAATTAAACAGTAAGAGAAAAAAAATGGGGTGTTACCCATTTTATTGCAGTCCAGAAAAAGAAGGGAAACATTTAAAAAAGGACAGAAAAGAGGCAGTGCAATTTTTGTATTTAAAATACTTTGGAAGAAGACTTAGACTTAGCAAACAAGCATTATTTCAAACTTTGCCAAGAAAAACAACATTTCCATATAATTTTAAATCTGTGGTGAGCTCCATTCTTCCTGGCCACTTCATCCTTCCCAAAAGTGCATTTTGCCCTTCACTCATCCCTGAAACTCCCCTCAAATGCGTAGCCCAAACGATTTTCTTGTACCAGGTGGAGGCTGAGCTTTACGATGCACATCCAAATAAATGGTGTTTCCAAGCAAATAAGACAGCAGAGAAAAGCTCCTGGGAAGCTGAGGAACGGACCTGCCATTTAAGAGCTCGGAGAAAAAAATATGGAAATCTGCAACGTGGGAGCGTGCCAGCGCTGGGGGCGAGAGGGACGGGCCTGGGAGGATTTCCAGCTCCACGCAGCCTCTTTGTTCCTGCGCCACATCCAGCTGCCCTCCGAGCCCGGAGGGCTGACACGGGGCCACGGCAAGTGCTAACGCCAGGGGATGGCTGCAGTGCCATCCAGCCCCTGGCACAGGTGAGCTCGGCTTTCTGCTGTCAGCAGAACAGCCAGGAGGACGCACCAGGGGAGGGAGGTGCCGTCCCCGCAGCGCTGAGAGCGCACGGCCGGCGCTGTCCCCTCAGTGCCAGGCGCCGGCAGGGCTGGCGGGGCGGGAGGAGGCGTGGGGCGCACGGAGGCTCACCTGGGGCAGGGTGCTGTGAGAGCCGAGCACCAGGCTGCAGACACTGGCCGGCGCCTCCGTCCGCCGTGCTGTCACCCTCACCAGCCGTGGCGGTGTCCCTGGAGCACTGTCCCCAGCCGCCGTGCCGAGCCTCTGCTCACGGTCCCAGGAGCAGTCCTGAAACCAGACAAGTGGGGGGACATGTGGGTAGGGCAGGCCAGATGCTTCCACTGCTTCTGGAAGGGCCAAAATGAGCTTTTCCTCATGCAATGGGAATAGTGCCTTTGACAGGTGTCCCTCCTCTCCTGTCAGCCTCCCTGGCACTGGCCCCAGGGCCAGCAGGGTCACTGCAAGCAATGGTGGAGGTTTGCTGGCCTGAGACTCTGGGACTGTGCCATTGCTGGGTTGCATTTCATGTTTCAGCTTGAACACATTTTTTTTTGAGAAAGGAGGAGGGATTTGATGGTGTCAGTGGCTTGGGCCGTGTTCAAGTGCAGTTCAGTTCTGCTTTTTTCTGCCCCCTTACAGACAGGGCACAATGGAGGGAGCAGGGGGAGCACTCACACCAGCTGTGTAAGGTCCACAGTTGCTTCCCTGCTTATTTCCACATCGATTTTTCAATGTCCTTATCCAATGTCACATCTCCTTGGAGATTCATAGACTGGCCTGGCCACAGAGACTGGTGGCTATTGCCAGCAGAGTTCACTGTTGGCTGGATCAAGGCTACAGGACACCCAAAAAAACTAAAGCAGGATCCCACTGCCTATGGCATAACAGCACCAAAAATTTGTTCTTAACCACATACTAAAGTTGCAGGTTTGACTTTAGAGGGACTGGCAATGTGAAGAGGGTCAAGAAAAAATGGGACTAAAGCAGTTCCTGAGTCAGAGGAACACAAATATCTCCTGCAGTGATTGTGGGCTGTTTTGTCCTCCTTGTTCTTGATCCCCAAACTCCTTTAAAGTGTTCTTCCTTAGATGATATCATTCAGCTCCATCTTTCCTGTGTGACACTTAAATTTGGAGTTCCCCCAGGTATATGATGGGAAGCCAGTTCAATCTGTGAGGCAAAAAATGGTGTTTATCTGATAGGGTTATTTCATTGAAAGGAGGAATCCCTGATATTTTTCATTTCTGCACAAGTGTATCCCTAGATTAGGAGGATCTGACAGCATCCCATGGCAGGGCAGTGAGTGGGGGATGGAAGGAAGGCCTGCAAAGACACGAGGCAATTTTATTTACCTAGGTGCTTTTGAGATAACTGAGACCCTACTGCTCAATTCCTGCCTCTCCACCTGGTGCTGTATCTTTTAGAAGGCTGTTGAAAATTTAAGAGAATGCAAATAAGAGAGACACAAGTTATCTGAGAGCTGGGAAAAAATCCTGAAAAGGGAAACTTGAAAGACTGAACCTACTTCACTTATCAAAAGTGGCTGGATCAGAGAGCTGAAATGCCTCCATGGGAGACAGTGTCAGACGGGAGCAACTAATCCAGCTGCAACTGCAGAGCAGGAGCCAGAGCTGGAGCTGGAGCTGTTGGCATTACCAGTAATTCAATTAACACTTGTGAACCAGAGAGGTTGCCTCATTAATGAGACAAGCTATCACAGAGAATGTGTGGGAAAAGCCTGGCTGTGAGCTGGGCTGGCTGTGGTGGACATCAGCCTGCTGTGCCCCTTGAATCTCTCTCAGCACAGCAGTGTGCAGGGTCTGGCCCTGCAGCAGAGGGTGGCTCTTACCTCAGATAAGTTTTGGGGCTCTCTGGGAGTGACTGTGGAGCTGGATTCACTGGCCCCAAGCTGCTGCCTGGCTGTGCCATGACGTGCATCCAGGCCTGGAGACTGCACGGGTGCAGAGCGCAGCGTGAAATCATAGAATTCATGGATATCTGCAAAACAGCAGGAGAAACATCCTCAGGATTGGGAGGCAGCCTCTGTGGGGTGCAGCACCTTCCACTCTGCCCCCAGGGTCTGAGCCCTCTGTGAGGGGCTGGCACCCTGGGAGAGGGCTCTGCTGGCTCCCCGTGCTTGTTGTGTTGCCCACCACACCCCCTCTGCAAGGCAAGAGGTGCAGTGGGGTGCCTGGCTCACTGTGCAGTGCCCATGGCTCTGGAAAGCATAGGAATGTCCATGGAACAATGATTACACAGTCTACAGGGACTAAGAGCAAACTCTGCTCACCAGCATCAATCCAAAACACATCCTGCTCTCCTCCAGGCTGTGCCAGCCCCAGGCATGGTGGCCTGTCCCTTCTGCTCTGAAAAGCCTCCTGCACCAGGCAGCCCCTGCATGCCTGCCCTGATGCTGATGTGCTATTCCCTCCCCATCCCTGACACTCAGCACCCCTGGCCTGTGAAGGGGCTCCCTTCCCAGGGGTACAGGCAGAGAAGCCACAGGGCACTCAGTGTACAAGCTCTAAAGCTGATGACTACAGCACTGCTAACCCAGGTCCCTCCCTGGTATTTCCCCTCTTCCCACCTAGCACGATGCAACCTGCACACTGCCACAACAGATACCCTCATTCTGGGCTCCAAGAACCTGAGTTTGCTGCTGTAAACCACAGCTGGTCTAGAGAGAGGTATGAAAATGGGGTATCCCAGTCCTCACTACTCCACAGACAGTTATGGGGTGAGAGTGGGAACTGAGAGCAGCTGCCCAGGTATAGTTTCAGAGGGGCTCTCTGGAACTCCCAGACCCTCTCCTAGCCCAGCCAAGAGGATTTTACCCTCTCCAGGTCACACACAGAGGATTCCAGGGAGCAGAAAGGCTGCAGTGGGCTCTGCTTCTCCCTAAGGAAGCTCCCACTGCTGCACACTCAGGCAGCTACTGGCCCCTGGCAGCCCCAAGTTATCTCCAGAGCCAGCACCTCCAGAATGGTCGTGGCCAACATATCCACTGCAGAAGTGTTTGATTTCAAAAAGGAAACTACATCAGAAGTGAGAACTTGTTTTTATGAAGAAACTGAAAGGGGTAACAAAAACTTGTGGGAAGCTTTGAGCCTACTTAGAGAGACCCACTGGGACATCAGAATAGACATGAAGTGCCTGGCTGGAGGATTCTGTAAAGGCAAAAGGGAGGAAAGCAAGGCTTGACTGCAGAGGAAGAGAGGCTTTTGAAAATGAGAAGACATTAATCTAAACTGCTGAAGCTGCATCTAAATGAGAAAACCAGAATGCATGGTAAATGCTGATAGGTTAAAGGTAAAGTTCCAAGAGGTCGGCCAAAAAAGTTTGGTAAACGCCTTCCAAAAGCCATAAAAAGAGCAATAAATCCCTTCAAGCACCTGGGAAACAGGAAGCCTGGCAGATCCGGCAGGGCCAAGAAGTCAAGGCAGCATAAATGAGCACTTGAAGCAGGAAAAGACACAGCAGGAACCTGAGTTCATTTTCTGTACCTGCATCTGCAGTGGAAAAAGCTGAAGAGCTCCTCTTCCGTGAGAGACTCGAGGGGCAAGCTGCGGGTCATCTTGAGGGGGATGTGGCCATTCCCATGGCACTCCCTGGGAGCTCATGGATGAAGCACTTCCACTTGCCTTTCAGTCTGTTATTTCTCACCTAAAACTATGCCACACCATGGCACCAGGAGGTGTTAAATGTCCATGTCACAGAGATTTCAACAGGAAATCTGGTGAGCATTGGCAGTATAAGCAGGGACACACTGACCACTGTGCCTGAGGCTGTTCCCCAAGTATAGCAGGATGCTCTGCCTAAGCAGAGATACAGCAGCTGGAAATTTGTCTTGCAAGCTCATCAGTGAGGGCCTGAGAGAGGAGGGTCTGCTGAGCAGTGATAAGGCCAAGTGAGGAGGGTCTGCTGTTCTTAGTGCTGAAGAACACAGAGACCATCTTGACCAAACTCTCAGACTCCACCACAAGGATGTGCAAGATATGCTCCCTGACTGAGCTGGGAGCAGCAAGAATCATATGGACTCTATGATATGGAAGTGAGAGTTAGAGTGGTGAGAAGAAGAAACTAAAGAGCTGCTCACGCCTTTTTTAGCACAAAGTATATTTTGCTGATTTAGTCTGATAACACATAATCTAAAAAATGTGTATGACTGATAGTCAATCACTTTATACCATAAAATGCCAGTCACACTTTTGCACAGTGAGGACTTCTATTATACCTCTCTAAGGTGTGTGAAGTCCCTCCTCTTAAGTGGGGACACCCTTCAAGGTCGCTCCTCAAGGCTGAATCAAAGAGATCTGCCTTTGGTTATTGGTATGGGTGAGTAACATCAATCTCTACTTAATAATTGTTTAGCTGGCTTCAAAATAATTGCTTTAATATTGCTTCAAAAACAGTGCACTACACTAGTAGTTATAGCTATCCACACTGTTTAGTAAATAATTCTTATTAAGCTCTTTTTCTTCTCTAATCCTTATCTTTATTGTAATAAATTTAAACAAATCCTTTAATACATTTATATAAATACATTAGGTTTATCATCCTTAATCCTGTGGGACAAAATTGTATAAAGATTCGATTACACCTGTATAATCCTTTAGACATATACCATTGACAAAGTCTGGGCCTAAATTGGATCTAGCTGCACCCAGGATGAGTTTCGAAAGGAAGGGTGTCCTTTCTTCACCTTTTGACTCAACAAGAGGGCTTTTATAATAAACTTTGTCTGAAGCTCCCACTCTGCCCATGACACCAGGGATACTTTCAGAGAGCAGGGTTGCATGCCCAGGCACAATTCCCCATCCTCTCCCCCAGTGCTTAACCACGTGTCCATGCACTACAGCAGCACATCCCTGGTGCAGATGGGATGAGAGCAGCTTCAACCCCCATCTTCCAGCTCCCAGGGGCTGCCTGGTCTGCTGACCTCCCAGCTGTAGGGGCAAAGCTGATATAAATCTCAGCTGCTGGCAGCCCAGCTGGGTGCCCAAGGGCAGCCCAGCCAGGTTCTGTGGCTGCCTGAGTGCAGGGAGCACTGTGTCACTGCCTGGCATCAGTGGCACTTTTGGAGCTGCTGTTTTGTGCTGCCAGGCTCTGTCCTGTGCCCTGGAGACACGTGGCAACTGGCAATGACAGGAAGAGTGGGAGCCCCCAGATGTACCCACTGCACCTGGGGCACCCCTTCTACAGCCCCCTGGCTGCCAAACAGGCTGCTGGCAGCTCCTGACACCCTCCCAAATCAGACCGAGGTCACAGCCAGCACTCACTTCACAGCCAGAGAAACTGGACTTTGTTTTCGTGCTAAAACATCTCTCCCTCTGGTTATAAAAATAATAATTGCGTAACAGGATAGCAGCAGCTTCTGGCTGCATGGATTATGTTGGGAACACACAAAACTTTGCAAGAATGAAAACATGATTTGAACAGCCCCATTGTGGGGGTGTGCTGCTGCTGGCATCCCCGTTTGTCACCCATCTGCTGCAGAACACAGCCTTGGGCAGCCAAGCTGGCAAGGCACCTGAAGGGCAGGAAACTTGTCCCCTGAAGCAGCCACTCTCCACCTCCAAAACCCTCAGCCCAGTTTAGGTGCTTGCCAAAAGAGAGAATTGTTGCTGGCACAAGGGATTAGAGGAGTTTCAGGATTGGTGGACAGGGTTCAGGCAGCAAAGGACAGAAGTACATTTTAGGACACATGCACGTGGCATTAAGATAATTTAAATATATGCTGTTTTCCCTAATTTCTTATGAGCATCACAAATTTCACAAATGTCTGCCTCACCTGTGCACTTTAAGAGCAGCACTACCTGAAAAGCCTCCATAAGAGGACCCTGTGGTAGCAAAAGATGAAGCTGCAAGTTCTGTCTTACAGCCCAGTTTCTGTGTGATCACATGTAAATCTGTTCTGGATCTAATAAGGAAAAGTAACTCAAGATTTACAGAGATTAGGATTTTTTAAACATTTTTTTCCTGGTAATAACATGTCAAATAAATGTCATTAAATATTTCTATAGCACCAGCATCTTTGCATTAACGCAGTGCCCTTGTGCCAGCCAGCACATGCACTTCCAGAAAATGACTTTTTCCCCAATGCATGCACTGTCACCAGCTGCAGCACCACAGATTTACCCCAAGCACAAATCCCAGCCTCACACCAGACCCCCAGCCATGGCCCCACTGCCATTCACACCCATGGCTGCCATAGCAGATCTTTTTCAAGCAGGCTGCAAGTTTCCATTCTTGCTATGGGTAAATCTGCAAGAGGATGAGTCCTCAGGGTTGGGAAGTCTCCAGATTCCTCTAGTTTTCCATGCTGGCTCCTGCAGCCACCTGGTGAAGCCATTAGCACCATCCCCAGCTGTGCTGTTAGCAAGCAGGTCTTGGTGGGGTTTTGCACCCAGGGAAGCACTACCTGCCCCTCCTTCTGCCTTCACCACTTCACTGCTCATGAGTAATCTTTTAAAGGCTAAAAGGAGCTGCAGGGGAGGACTGGGGCCCCTAGCAGCTGGCAGGACCCGAGAGGTCTGCACTGGCCACTGCTCAGGCACAGGAGAGAAGCTGAATCCCAGAGGATTTTTGAGAGGAGCTCAGCCCCTTGGGCTGCTGACAGCTGGGACAGCTGGACATACACAAACCCTGCCTGTCCACCAGCTTCTCCTGCTGCAAAGGGCACAACAGCCCCTTTCAGCCCCGGCTCTGGGAAGGAAAGGTCAGGGAGCTGCTTTTGTGTGCAAGCCCCATCCTCCCCAGCAGCACAAGAGACTAAGCATCTCCCTGAGGGGCTCCACCAAGCAAAGGGAAAGCAGGGCCACCATCACCCCAACCCAGGCTCCTGGAGCACCCCTTTGCTGAGCTGCTTCCTTGCAAGTCACGCACTTGGCTCCACAGCCTCAGACACAGGGAGAGAGGGGCCAGGAGAAGGGAGCCAGCACAGCCTGTTTTGCCTCTGCACAGCCAAGGAATTTCTTTTGTGCGGAGCAGGGTTTGGCACATTCCAGCGCAGAGCGGCTCCGCACCGCTGTGCCGTGCCCAGCCAGCCGCAGAGCCACCGGGACAGGAGCTGTCCTGGCACAGGCAGCGTGCCCCAGCACAGGCAGCTCCAGGGACAGGGGGTGGTCACAACAAGGGCTGGGCAGGGCTCAGAGGAGTCTGGCAGAACACGGTGCATATGCAGAGCAACACTGGCCACGATCACAGTGACTGATACATTCAGCACAACACCAGCGCATCCTGGACACAACACAGACTGGGGCTTCTGGAGACCTCAAAACAGCTTATTCTTAAAAAAAAAAAAAAGGAAGTCATACCCCTAGCATTTTTCATGTGGACTGACTTGGCAGACTCCATGGTGTTTGGCACTGTTGGTAGCTCTGCTATGGCCTGATGCATTTTGCTGTTCAAACTCCAATCAGCCCATGTGTGTTCTTGGACAGCATTTCCTGCAGGAGCAGGCAGACTGAGGACAGAGATGCACCATACTCACAAATTCATCTTCCCCAGGGGCTGGAAAAAAGCAGTGCTGTGTTGCTTAAAGGTTGCAAGAGGAGGGACCTCTGCAGGCTAAGGCCTCTCCAGAGCCAGAAGTATCTGGCATGGTGTGGGGCAGTGAGACAGCTTTTGCACTAAGCAGTGTCTGTGATCTCCTGCAAATCCTTCTCCCACACTGAGCCAGCCCTGTGACTCGGAGCAGACTTCAGACAGAGACATACTGCCCTCCTGGGAAAAGGAGGGGTGAAAATAAAAATGAAAATAGAAATGTTCTGTCACCCTTGCAGTGTTGTTACTGTGCTCCAGTGGGTATAGGCCGTGGACACAAGGCAACCCAGTGTGTGCCAGCAGTGTGTGGCCACAGTGAGCACACAATGTCCATGCTGGGACAGAGGAATTCACAAACCTACACTCCAAGGAGAAGGGGGGAGGGAGCTGAGAGAGGGGGCGGAAGTAATTAATGCAAATTCCTAGTTTAGGTAAACACATTGAGAGAAAGGCTCGCTCTGCGCGGGAATTAATATCCTGTTAAACCAGCTGAAAAGGTCACCAGTAAACAAGCGACACTCCCAACACTCCCTCGTGCCAGGGCTGATAGGACAGCAAGACACACGGCTGAGAGCAGGGAGCTGGGACTCTGCAGCATCCTCCTGCCAGCGTGCAGCTGCAGCCAGCCCGGCGCGCGTGCAGACGTGCTCTCGGCAGCAGCACTTCTGCACTAATAGCAACAGCCCTGGGCCCTGGGAAAGCTGCTTTGCTGCTCTCACACAGCCCCAGGGAGGACTGGCCAGCACACAAAAGCAAACAGGGGTGTTGGGCTAATGTCAGGTTGGTCAAGGTCACAGCCCTGCTTGGGATTCCTGCCTCCAGGCTGGGGATCATTTAGAGAGCGGGTTGTAAAAATTACGAGATAAGAAAGAAAATGTACACTGGCTTCTTCAGTGTGGGGGCCCACCTACCCTGGGGAGTGCACCCTTGGCACATGTCTCTGCTGCTGCTGACACAGACATTCCAGCACAAGACCTTTAAAAGGACATGCTGGGACTGAAAGTCTCCAGGTGATGCTCCAACAGCAAGAGAGAAAAAAGGATAGAATAAAATTGCTCAGGACACAGCTCTCAACTTAATTTTCAATGGAAAACCTGAAGCACAGAGGAACTGCTGGCAACTCATGTCTGCAGGCACAGAAGTGGAACTCTGGCTGCAGAGGTGTGAAGAAAAGGTGAGAACTGCCAAGAGAACAGCAAGGGGGAGCACCAAGCCTGAGACAGCCTTGGATCAAAATGCACTGATATGAGCCACAGATGTGGAGCTCTGCACCCTGCAGTCTGGGTCTTCCTCTAAAAGTGCAGAGCCTCTGGGGTGCTTTCCCTTCCTTCCCACCAGGGAAAATGAGCTCTTCTCCCAGGAGGTCCAGGAACAGAAACCAGAGCTGCATGGGCTTCCTGAGGCCCACAGTGAACAGAATGTAAAGGAGAATAGCAGGACAGTTGTGTGTCTTGCACAGAGAAGCTGCATAGTCCAGAAAGACTTCAGCTGCATTTGTCTCAGTTCACATGGAGAACTTCACATAGTGCTCAAAAATGCCATTTTCTTTTGTCCAGCCTCAAGATAAGCCTTGCTGTTAACTCTTGTGTGAAATGGAGCTGCTGGAACAGTGTGTTTCTTACAAGTGCTGGTGGGTCTAAGAACAAGAAAGACCAGAATACCCCAAAGGAGCTTGGGTACATGTTGACTCTTTCTTAAAGACAGAAAAAATTAGTTTTCCTTCCTGGACACCAGGCCTGCACTGCACAGAGAGTACTCTCAGCAGGGCAGGATCCCTTAGCAGGTGCTGGATAGATCAGGCACGGCCTGATCAAGGTTTTACCCCTTGTCCTCAATCAGACTGAGGAATGCTGTTCACTACACACACCCAGTGATTGCAGCCCTGGTATCTCCTGCCTTAGCCCTGGAGGGGAAAGACAGCCCAGCTCCCTGGCATTACATGCCATGTGTTTCCACAGAATGCACTGGTCAGTGCCAGGCTCTGGTGTGGGATCAGGCTCCCAGGAGACCCCACTCAACACAAGGCTGCAAGGACTGCAAAGGATTGCAAGGCAGGGGCTTACCCAGCAGAGCCTGGAAGAGTTCACTTTGGAAGATGTGCGAGACTTTTCCAATGGAAGCTTTTAACTCCTGCTCCTCCGGGGACCGCAGGGTGCTTTGGTATCTGGTCAGAATTTCCACTGCCCGTTCAGTGTCTGCAGAGATGACACAGGAGTAACAAGGAATTAACATTGCAGGATGTTAAGGGAAGGCTCGAGTGCAGCCTAGGATAATGCCTCAAGCTGCCTTCCAGTCTGAATTTTTAAAAGTCAGACAGCCATAAAGCAGCCTCCCTACACACACCTGGGAAAGCAAACTCAGCTGAGAGGCACTGAGAGCCCACGGCAGAGACCGGGGCAGGGACTGGAGGAGAGAGAGTTCTGCCACCAGCCCTGAAAATCAGGGGCTAGAATCCGATTGACTCAACTCTGAACCCTGTGGCACTGGGCAGCCTGAACACCTCTGCCACCTCCCAGGCACAGAAGCTGTTCAGGAGCTGGACACATTCTGATTGCACAGGGCTATGAATACTACTGCAGGAACTGCAGCCTCCCACATAGGGCCAGATGGCTGCAGCAAAGCTGAGCGTAGGCCCATTCACGTAGTGCAAACAGCTCAGCTACAGGAGTGGCAAAACTTGGTTTCTACAGGGTGAAGCATAAGAATTGCTCAAAACAGCAAGCAGCCATGGTCAGCAGGAGACAAGTGGGAAATGAACATGATGCCTTGGGGCCAGAGGAGATGCTGGTGAGGAGGGGAGCTGGAGGCTGCCATGAAGCACATTTTGGTTAATGACTGGGCTAGACATAGCTAGAGAAATCCCTGGACCTAAAATAGTGGAGCTGTGATCTCTCTGTCTGAACACCTCCACACTTCTCTGGGCAGCCAGCCAGAGCTACCAGTGCAGCCCCAACCTGAGATGTGACCCATGCCTCAGGCAGGTGGTGAGCTCCTGTGGACCTTGAGACCATCCCTGCCCCATCAGTGGATATTTCCCTTTGTCACCCAGGCAGACTGCAGACAAAGACTGTTTGTGTGAGAAGGAAGGGAAGCTGTCCCGCCACTGCTGGAGACTCATCTTTTAAGCCAGGAACTCATGCAGAAAGGATGACCCTGCTCATCACAGGGCTCTTGAGAATTCAGGTCATCAAACAAGGGCGCCTGTGTCTGCTCGGGTACGTGCCACCTGGCGTCCCAGCTCCCCAGCCTCCCAGCTTCTGTTTGGCCAAAAGGGAAAGGGGGTCCTCCTGCCTGTGTCACCAGCCCACACTGACTCACCGTGGGAGCAGAACAGGGAAAGGAGTCTGGGGAAGCGTGAACAGCTCTGACTTGGAGCTGGGCTTCCCACTTGCTCCAGATAAGGCAGGGACTTCCTGGAGCTTTACGGCAATCCTAGCCCTGCGCTATTACTAAGAGCTTGCTTTTCTGCAAGATAGAACAGCGGCTCCAGACACTGCCCAGCATACCATAAGCAGGGCTGAGATGTCATTGCTTGGTCATTCCTGACCTTATCAGTAGAACTAAAGAAGCAGATGGAGAGCTAGGGCTCCACTGGACACAAAGGCTGCAAACCTGGTGTAAAGTTCCCACCGCCCCCCAGGCTGTGCATCAAAAACAGCATGCACTGTGCTGACCCCTGCACTGCTGGCCACTCGTACCTGTGACAGCCAGCTGGAGCAGGGCATTGCTGCCTCCAGATCTGGGGAAACGCTGCGCACCCAGAGCGGCAGAGAGACCAAGAACCTTTCCTACAGCCCGCAGGAAATAGCACATGGAGCGCAAGGCCCATCTCCACGTGCCTCAAGGTGCATGCAAGTCTCACCTACAGGAAATCCCTCCTCGCAGAGCCCAAACCCCCATGCCCGCTCTCCTCCCCGCAGCACGCAGGGGGGCTGCGAGCAGAGCATCCCACGGCCACCCACTCTGAGCCTCGGCAGCACAACGTGTCCACGGCCCGAGGAGGGCGTGGAGCGAGGGCTCCCAGCCCTCGGCTCCTAACGCCGGGGTCGCACGGCCGCCCGCGGCGGGGAGCGAGGGCGGGAGCACCGGGCAGGAGCGCGCAGCACGGGGCGCGGTCCCGGCGGGGCGGACACTTGTTGAGCGCGGGGCCGCGGTGCCGGGCACGGCCGCGCAGTGCGCTCCTTACCTTCCCGGCGGATCATCGCTCCGCCGTGGCCGCCGGCCGCTCCGCTCCGTGCCAGCCCGCGAGCGGCCGAGCCGCCGCCCGCCCCACCCCGGCCCGCCCCGCCCGAGCCGGCCGGAGCCGCCCCCCGCCGCCGGCACCGCCTCCGGGAGCGCCCCGCCACCGCCGCCGTGCCCCGCGGCAGGCTCGGCCTGCGCCCGCCCGGGAGCCGCCGCCAGCCTCGGCTCGGCCTCCCGTCCCTGCCCGCTGCGGAGGGCCCGGCTCCCGGCCCGGCTCCCCGCGCCGTCGGTAGGCGGCTCGGAGGCGCCGCGGAGCCAGCCCGGCCCGGGCCGGTGCCGTCCGGGCTGCGCCGGCTCCTTCTCCGGGCCGGCAGCGCCGCCGGCAGGGAAAGGTGCGGACGGGAGGACGCCGCACCCCTGCGGGCTCTGTCTGCTGCTCCTCTGCTTTATTGACATAAATAGACAGCAACAAGTCAAACGGACACGGTACCCCTCTCCCTCTCCAAGGCCCTGCTGCAACGCGACCGATGCCGAGTCCCACCGCTCCCTCTGCTGCCCTGGAGCAGCAGCAGGAGCGTGAGTCCTGCCAGCCCCTGACACCCACCACCCCCAGCCCTGCTCCTTTCTTCCCCCACAACAGGCATTAACTGCTGCACGGAGTGACGGACCCTGTCCCGTCAACACGAAGCCAGCAGCAGTAGGGACAGGATTTCTGTCCAGGATGGGAGGGTGAAGAGCTCGGCTTCCCCTTTGTCTTGTGAAAAGCCACTCCACGTCTCTCTTCCCGTTCCTCAAACCATGGGACAGGGCAGCCCCCAGGAGAGCAGCCCTTAATCCAGGTGCCCCATCCCTAGCTGCGGAGCTGCTGACAACAGGCAGAGACAGCCCTTCCCCTGCACCAAACAGCGACCCAAATCCCAGTCCTGTCCAAACCCCAAGGGAGAGTCAGCTCCAGCACTGCTGGATAAATATTCTGCCCGAGGCCACCCCTGCAAAGCTTTAGCTCCTTGCTGCCAGTGGGAAGTGAAAACCCAGTTCCAAGTCTTTTCAGCTGAGGGCAGCTGTGCACCATGAAAGGAGCCAGGAAGGCCACGGTGGAAGGGAAGCTCGGAGGAAAGGAGCCTCGAAGCCGGCCTGAGGAATGCTCCCGCCTGAGCTGTGCAGGGCTCTGGCTGCCCGTCCCCACAGCTGACGCAGGCGTCACTCTTGCATCAAGCTGTTGATCTTTGTGAGCAGCACATCCGTCTCAGACTCTGAGGAGACAGAGAAAAAACCAGTCATTGTGGGCAGCCACCGTCCCGCAGAGACAGGCGGAGTAGCCTGAAAAGCAGGTTTGAGGATATTTGGGTAATGTGGGATTCCCTAGTGCTGTCCCACAGGGCTGCTTGGTAAGAGCAGGACAGGAGGAACTCCCTGGGCTGGGATTCCCTTCCCTCCCCCAGCCATCCCAAACCACTCATCACATTTGCTGGAGAAAGCTGCCTGCCTGTGAGGGAGAGTCCCACAGGCAGAGCCTGGCTCCAAGGGAGGGGAGCTCCCATTCTGTGCACACTCACCCGCTGGCCGTCTTCTGTGGGAACATTTCCTAGGAGATGGAACAGGATCGATGTTAGCATGCAAGTCTGCTCTCACCATTCCCTCCCCTGAGCTGCCAGCTGGAGGCTGTGGGGCCCCGCAGTCCCAAAGGGAATGGCTCTCAGTGCTTGTAGCACTGGTAAAAAGGAGCAGGATCAGGATCCCCCAGCCTCAGACCACCAAGCCCTAGAGCACAGAGTGGGTTAAGAAATGTGAACTAAGGCATCCAGCAGCTTGAGGCAGGGTCATGGCAGACTTTTAGCTGCAGCTTGGAGATAAAAGATGCCTCCACACACTTCTGTCTTTCTTAGCCAGACAGGAGAGAATCCCCCCAGGATCTGAGTCCAGAGAGGGGTGGCAGCAGGTTTGGGTCTGCACCACCCACACAGGGCACACTGCAACCCACCCCAACATACCTGCCTTGGGAGGGGGAAAGGATCAAACCTACTTCATCAAGACAAAGGCCCAGATGATGATAAGGAAGGAAAAGCAGTCTACAACGATCCAGATCATGAAGTATGTGCTGCTGGGCTGCAAGGCAATGAGACAAGCCACTGAACACCAGCTAGGAGTGGTGTGCTGTGGCACAGCCCTGCCTGCTGTGCTACCAGTCCCTTCTGCAGGGTCACATATACATGTCAGCCTCCAGACAGCTGCACAGGGCTGCTGCAGAAAGGGACCCACAAATGCCTGGGATACAGGGCTGTGGGGCAGGAAGGATGGAGGGGTCACTTACAAGCAGCCAGATGGGGTGTTTCATCTCCTTAAGCACCTGGCAGGCGTTGGTGGTGACAGAGCTCACCCCTGAGCACCACAGCACAGAGAAGAGCCAGGGCTGGTTCACCACATACAAGTTGACAGAGATGTTGTCCTGGCGGTACTGCCTGCGTGGGGACAGCTGTGGTCAGAGTAGCAGACAGCAGGGTGCCACCACACTCTGCACAGCCAGAAGGGGCTGTACACATGGGATATGATCCAGCATTTGCAGCCACATGGAGCGACTGTCTGCACTTCCAGGCCAAGGGCAGGTTTGCTGGCAGGGGAGAGGATGCAGCCAGCTCCATCCTCTGCACCAGCCCTGCCTGATAGGAACACTTGTTCACAAGGCACACACCCAGCTCTTCCCAGAAGCACACCAGTGCTCAGCCCCCTCACCTCTGCTGGGACCCCCACAGCTCCCAGGCACTTGGACAAAGCGTTCTCACCTGATCTCCTCAGAGCTCATGTCCTGGTAGGGCAGATTGACGTGCAGTACTGGCTCCTTCTCATTCTCCAGTCTCTTCCGGCCGTAGACGTGCTGGACACCTGGGGCCTGCTGTTTGACATCTTCCCTGAACCCATCTGGAAGCCAGAGGACCTAGGCAAGAGCCAGAGAGCACGTGCAGAGGAGAGGTGCTCCAGAGAGTTTGCTCTCTTCCAATATTCCCTTGCATGTCCAGGCCCCACAAGGCTGTCTTAAACAGCTGCTTCCTGCCCCCCATCTCCACTTTCAGCTCCTCCATGAGGATCTCAGCCAGGACAGTCTCCTGAGAGCTTGCCCCAGCCAAGAAATAAATACAGGTCCCATTGAAGGGAGGAAACAGTTCCAGCCTAGGAAACTGCAACAGTTAAGTCCTTTCTGGGTCCTTGAATGGCTCAAGAAGTGAGTCCATTTATCCCCAACTCTGCAGCACTATAGCAAAGTCTTTTCTATGTCCCCTCCTGCTCTGCATTCCCAGAAGGCCAAGAAAGGTGATTTGAGTGCTGATTTGTCCCCTGAGGGCAGCACATATCCTGTGCTGCAGGGATTGGATGAAGCATAAAGGCAACACAGGAGAGTGCAAGAGGAGTCCAAGAGCTGCAGGGAGAGGTGTGGTGGAGTGTGGGGAGGTAGAAACCTCAGCATTGTATTCCTGCTCATGCTGGCAGTGTTGGTTTCCTCCCTAGACTGAGTCATTGTTTACACACCAGGGTGGCCAGTCCTGGGAAACCAAAGTATTTGGGGGGGACTGAAGTATTTGGAGAGATAGTCTGAAACTAGGGATTAAACTCTAATTATTGGCAACTTCTCCCAGCTAGAGAACCCCACACCTGGGCAGGGCTGCCCAGCAGAGATCACGTATGGGGATGTGGTGTATAGGGTGCCAGGGCACCTCCCACCATGGCAGGGGTGTGACAGAAGGGCCTGGCAGGGCTGGGGTGGTGACCAGCTCACCTGCTGCAGCGGGATGCCTGACTTCAAAATCACTTCCAGTGTGACATTGACAAAGTTCTGGTAGTCACTGTGGTTCTCAGGCCGAAGGTCAAACATGATGGAGATGTTGCTCTCCTTGGCTGCCTCTAGAGCCTGTCCCAGGGACGGGATCCTCTGTTTAGCCGCCTCCCTGCGATCCCCAGGGGAAAGGCTCTGCACAGTGCGGAACGGCCTCCGCTGCAAGGGTGAGAGAGGGGCAGTCATCACAGGCAGACCACTGCCAGCTTCCACAGCCCAAACTGCCTCAGGCTCTCAGTTTCAACACAGGCCTCTCCATGTGCTCTGCAGTGCAGACAGGCACAGGGAACCTCCCTATGCACATCCATGGGCACCTCTACCCTTCTCCCCACTAACAACATAATTCAAGCAGCCCCAACACCTGTGGGCATTCAAAGCTGCTCAGCAGTAGTTAGTCACCTTTTGGGAAGAGCCTGGCCACAGCTGCCTTCAGGCCCAGGCAGGCTGTGCAGCTCAGAGCAAACATTCCCTCTCAGAGCCTCCTCTATGACTCAGCTGAGGAGTCAGAACAAACCCCAGCTTGGGGCATAACCGCACCCAAGGGATTTGTGCAGGCTTCTGCACCCTGTCCAGGTGTCTGCTAGGACCAGTGCTCCAGAGGAAAGGCTCCGGAGCCCCAGGGCAGGGCTAATGCTTCACCCCAAAATGCACCCATTTCTCACCAGCCACCCTAAGGACATTTCTGACCTCCAGAAACCAGCTGCCAGCATTCAGCTGCTGGAGGTCTGTCCAGTTGAAGGCAGTGCTGTTCAGGGCAGCCCTCTCAGGGAACACAGCCTGCACGTTGGTAGTCCTGGTGAGTTCCTCGTCATGCATGAGGAATGGGACCCCATCAGCACTAGCAAAGGAGCAGAGAGGAAAACCATACGTTGTAAGCTGTTAGTTTCCTATCCCCACCCTGGCATTTCTACCCCCTCCCAGACACCTGCTAGAGTAACCCCCACCCTTATCTACTTGTGGCCCTTTACACAAAAATGTGCACCTAGAGACCAAACCAGCAACCAAGTAGTTCCTTGCTCTCTGAAACAGCTGTCCCAATAACAGGATTACATGAGATGAACTACAGCCAGGTAGTACCAAGCAGTACCCCTCCCCTGATGGAGCCTCCCTGTCCAGAAGGCAATCTGCATGGGGAGGACAGAAACCCAGCACCTCTCCCAAATCATTGGGACACCAAGCTGGAGCCAGTACCATACTGGGAAGGTGGGAGTGGCAGAACCCTTTGAACAGGGCTGCTTCCAAATGCAGTCTCTATCAGTCCTCCAGGTATCTTCCAGAATGCCCCCTGTGGGAGGTGACATCCCAGGATACATAGACCCCTTCCTCCCTCTGAGCCCCTTACCTCACCATGACGTCTGTCTCAAAGACTTCCACATCACAGTCCACTGCCTTGTGCAGTGACATGAGGGTGTTCTCAGGGGCCAGCTGGAAAAGGAATGGTGTTACTGCAGACAGCATGGGCAAAATGAGGAAGGAGGCAGGAAAAAATCCTGCCTGGATGCACCCAGCAGCTTGGCTGGGCTCTAGGGCAACCACAATGAGACTGGGGTGACCTGGGCATGGTGGGGATGGAAAAGGATTGGGGATAGACAGCCAGAGACTCGTACCTGCTCCCCAGCCCACACTTCACAGCCAAGCTTTCTGCCTGCTCCTGGTCCAGTAGTGCTCAGGAATCAGCTCTGTCCTGCAGCTGCTGCAACCCCCTCCTCAACCTGTGCTCACCCATACTCCAAGCCTGAGCTGCCCTGGCTGCTGTGGGGATACCTCTGCTCTGGGCTGGCCAGAGCTTGTCCAGGCCTGTGGCCACAAGGATCTGTGCCCCACAGCCAGGCACAGCCTGGCTGTTCCTGCCCCAGCAGCCTGCCCCATCCACCCTGACCACTGCCAGGGTACTGGTCACTCACCATGGGTGCTCCTCGATGGCCAACTAGGGCTGGCTTGGGGGGCAGCTGTTCCTGCTCCATGATGCAAGGGGACGTGATTCCCAAGGGAGCTAGGTACAGTGCAATCATTGCTGCACAGTACAAAACCAGCAGAAACACCTTGAGACCTGCAGGCACAGACAGAAGTGAGAGGGGATGAGGTACAGAGGAAGTATTTTGCAGGTCACTAGGAATAAGCTAAGGCTGCTTCACCTGGCATCAATCTGTCATTGGCCTAGGTCAAACATTGCATCCCCAGCCTCGGGAACACTGTGGATTTATTCTTGGCCCACTATGTGCCCTTGCCCAACTCAGCACTTCTGCAGCACTCTGCCACCTGCAGCCCTCTTTCAGCTGCAAAGCAGGGAGGGCTGAAGCTGCAACAAGGGCTGGTCATGAGGAGCATCCAAGAGCAGGCATTACTACCACACTGGGGACCTGCTCCCACTGCACTGATGCTCCCTGAGTACCCCTCTGGCAGCAGGAAGCAGGGCAGCAGCCGAGCTGACCAAGGGAGACCCTGGAGGGGGATTACCTGTACTGCGGGTGCGGTAGATGAAGCTGGCCAGGGGCCAGGCAAGGAGCGTCATTCCCCCCACAGCTCCCATGTGCAGGAAGGGACCTGTTGCCTGGGGAGGCACAAAAAACCAGGGTGTCAGTCAGCACAAGTCCCTATCCCCAAAATACACATGCTCCAATGCCAGGGATCTGCCCCTGCAGCCAGTACTGCTGGAAGATCCACAGTGCCAGGGAGGGAGGGACAGAACAGACTCCCTGCTCTTCATCAATCAGTCTGCTCCAGGCAGGACTGCAGTGGCAGAAGGAGCACCTTGCCTGGACAGGCAGCAGAAATCAAGGGCAGAGAACTAACCCCCAGTGCACAGAGCCATGCTGGGGGCTTCAGTCATCTCCCTTCAGCTCAGTCCCACAGGCTGGGGCACTGGGCACAGCTGGGAAGTCCCTGCTACTGGAGTGACTCACCTGCAGGGAGATACGTGCACTTTTCCACTCCTCTGCCCACTTTATTCCTAGCCCTGTGAAGGCTGCAGCTACCACAAGGGCAGTCAGGATCAGCAGGATCTGTGGGGCACACACAGGGCAGTTAGAGGAGCACACAGCATCTTGCAGGCCAGGCAGAGTCCTCCTCATCCCTCATGAACCCCTGCAAGCCCTGATACCCCACTTTCCCTATCTGGGTTTGCAGCTGAGCTCTGTGCTCCATGCTTTGAGCACTGGGAATATTCCCATCCCACAGACATGTGGCTGCAGCACAGCTCAAAGGGGACACACAGCCAATTAGTGGGGTCACAGCAGCCATACACAGCCTCACCAGGCTGGTCCCAGCCTCTGAAGGTGCAAGGGCAGCCAGGGCAGGCACCATGTCCCTGCACCCCCAGTCTCTCACCTTGTGCACCCAGTGTAGCTTCAAGGGATGGCCGCAGAGCTGCAAGCACAAAGCGAGGACCTGCAAGGGCAAGGAGCTGTCAGAGCTGGGCTGTGCCCAACCTCACCCCTCGCAGGGCAGGGACTCAGCCACAGAAGCTCGGGCCCCCTGGCACAGGCAGGGGCTCTGGCTGTGCTCAGGCTGACCCTGCTCCAGATGCTGCAGGCTCCTCCCAGCTCTCAGCACAGATCCATCCCCCAGCCCAGCAGATCGGGGGGCTCACCAGCAGCACAGACGAGTAGCTGATCAGCACAGCCGTAGCTATGAGCAGCACCAGGGACCAGTCTAGCCACAGCTTCCTCTGCCTGAAGATGAATCTGCCAGCAAAGGGGAGGGTCAGAGGAGCAGGGGTGATGTGGGGAACAAGGCTGGATGTGGGATCCTACTCACTCGTTGAAGTTGTGGAAATCATTGAGGATGATGATAGCGAAGTAGAGCCACACCAGTGTGAAGAGGAAGACGCAGAAGAGGAAAAAGAACCAGCTGCAGTCATACTGAAAGCCAGAGATGAGAGTTACACACATGGACTCAGGGCACCTAGCCCCAACCAGGTTTCTGAGACCCCTGGGTGTCACCCAGCCAGCAGCAGTGGGGAGCACAGGGGGTCACAGCAGAAACTGGCCCAGGGTCCAGGCACTGAGCTGCCCCATGGAGAGGGACCAGAGGGACCTGGTTGGACCCATGCTACAAAAAGATGGATCAGCATGTCTTACAACAAACTAAAAATCTGCCTATGCCAGGCTGGGGAAGACAGCCCCTGCGTAAGACTGCCTCTTTTCCCATGCAGCACTCCTGGGAACAGGCAGGGACTTTGGACAGAAGAAGGGGCAGGGAGTCAGCTCCCATTCCCTTCTAGCTGGATGATCCGTGGGATGGGCAGAGAGGGGTGCAGGCCTCAGAACTGCCCTTGTAGTGGTGAGTCTTCAGACTGGGTCCAGCTACACTGTCCACAGCCACTAGTGCCACGTGTGTGGGGGAGGGGAGGGATGCCACAGGTGCCAGAGGGACACCTAGCAACCCAGACTTATTTGTACATTCCAGGCAAGACAGGACAAGCAGCAGCAGAGCCACTCCCATGGGAGTCGGAGACCTCAGAGAATCCCAGGGCCTCACCACTCCCAGGTTACAAATTGCTGGGGACACCCTCCTGGTGGGGCCACACCCAGCCCAGGAACTGTGTCTCCCACGTGCCTGGCCAGGTGCCCCGGGACCTGCTGCCAGCTCAGCCCCAGGGCCCTGCTCTGCTCCCGGCACGTGTAAGCCCCACTGCAGTGCACACTAATGCTGCTCTACCCTTCTTGTCACCCGCAGGAGCACAGCTCACCCTCTCACTGCCCCTGGCTAGGGCAGTTCCTGGACAGTGAGGGTGCCAGGTAGCTCTCCAGCTTTCCTGGGGCTCAGCCCTGGGAAGCAGGAGCAGCAGCAAGAGGTCAGCAGCTCAGTGTCTGGGCTGAGCATCCCAGCCAGAGCCCTTCCTCACCCCAGCCACCACTCTGAGGCTCCCACAAAGAGCTGGCAAGTCCCAGCTCGGCAGGACTCAAGTATCACCTTGGTGGTTCTCAAGCCCTTCCTCTTCTCCTTCTTGGCAGTGATCCACTGGCAGCTGTAGGGGCAGAGCAGGCAGGTGGCACAGGCAGAGCAGCAACCAGGGGGGTCTGCCATAGCAGCACTGTCCCAGAGCAGAGGTCAGGTGTCCTGTGGGGCATATACACAGTGTGTGGGCACAGACCTCCCAACACACTGCCCCCACCCCGTGGGGATGGAGCACAGAGGCATTTTGTGTCCAGGTACGCTGGCAGGCGGCCCAGAGTGCTGGGACATAGTGGTGGGGCTGCTGGCCTGTGTCCCCAGGCAAGGCATGGTGCCAGGGGAAGAAGCAGCACAGGGTGCAGCCCAACCTGTTCAGCAGGCTGTGCTGGGACCCTTCACCAACAAGCTGGAGCAAGTCTGGAGCTGGCAGGGAGCAGGGCCTGCTCCCCAGCCCAAGGTTTAGCACCCTGCCTGGGAGCCAGGACCACTGTGCAGGCTCCAGGGGCAAGCAGCCTAGCCAGACAGCAACACTGCACCCAGGCTTTCCACCTACAAGGACTGCCCAGTGCCATGCCACAGCCTGGGGGGTACATGCAACAGCCTGGGAAGTTCCCGTTCTGACCCCTAAGTCCAGGACCTTGCTGATGCAGCACCATCCTGGCAGCCCCTCAGCTCAATCTGCACACCAAGGAATCCCAACGTGGCTGGAGGAGCTGCAGCTGAGCAGGCACTGGATGGCTTTGGTCAAACTCCTTGGGGAGGGATGTGGATGCGAGGCAGTTATGGGGGGGAACCCATTTCTACAGTCAGAGAGACCCAGGCTGGGGGCACTGAGTACCCCAAACACTGGCAAGGGGAGAGAGCCAGGATGCTTTGCTGGGATGCCCAGATTCCTGGTGTTTGGCTGGAAGAAGCAGGGAGCCCAAAACAAGGTCTTCCTCAATCCATCCAGAGAAATCCCATCTTTACTATTGCTTGTCCTGCTGTGGAGCTGCTCCTCCTCCTCACCCCAACCTCCCCAACAGGCCAGGCACTCTATGCAACACTATCACCCTGCAGATTAAGCCTGGCTCTCATTCCACTGTGACCACTGAGCCAGGCAAGAGAGCCAGCTGACCACATCCTCCCCAATGGCGTGCCTCATAGAGCTGTGTCCCATTCCAATCTGAGCTGTGGAGAGAGGGAGCAGAGCTAGCCAAGGTCATCCCTAGCTCTGCCATGCCCCAGCCAAGGTCAGCTTAGTCTCCTTGTAAGAGGGCAGCACCCTAGCCTGTCACCCTGCTCCTAAACACCACTATGGGGGTCTCCAGGGCCGAGGTGCAGAGCCTGCCCCAGCACCCACACAGAGCACAGGGTCACATACAGCAGGTACCACCCCAAGTGCAGCACCCCATCCCTGGCCAGGCAGCTTCTGCAGGCTGGGGGATGTCTGGGGACTGCCATCAGCAGGTCCAGCCAGCCAAGGCACAGAGGATGATAAGGAGCAAAACAAAGCCCCATATCTGCTGCCCCCTCCACCTTCTAGGCACCAGACCAGCAGCTGTGAGCTGCTCAGTGATGGCACTGAAGGAATCAGCCTTCACACAAGTACAGGAACCCAAGGGTCCAGATATTTCCCTTCCTGATGCCCAGGGGCTTTGGCTGTAGGCCCATACCCTGCTGTCACCAGAAGCAGAGTCACCACTTCCACCAGGGACCAGTGGGCTCAGCCAGCCTTCACTTAGAGTCACACTGTCCCCTGTCACTGCTCACACGGGCAGAGCACTGGTGTCAGCAGCTCTGGGTGTCAGGCTCCCACGCAGGGTACACAGTACAGGAGGAGTGGCTGTGGGCACCAGCTGCAATTCAGACTCAGCTGCTCCAAGGGACTGCTGCTGCCAAGACTGGAGCTTGGCAGAGAGTGGCACAGGACTGGTCACAAATCTGCCCCAGCAGTGCTGTCTGGAGGGTTTGGAGGGGAAATGCCACCCTGTTCTCCAGCTCAGAGTGCAACTGCAGCAGTAGCATCAGTGCTTATGGCACAACATAACCAGACAGAGCAGGGTTAGACACACACCAGACCCTGCTCAGCTCCTGCTCCAGCTCCAGCTCCAGCGGGAGAGCAGCAGAGTGGGAGCTGGGGGTCCATCAGGGCTGGAAGGACCCTTCCTTCAGCTCCCCCCAAACAACCCCCACAGCACATACGTGCAAGGCACAGGGAATCTGAAGGGGTGACAAACCCACTGCCACAGTCACCCACACGGCAGTGTGTGCTGGTAGCCTCACAAAGACCTCTGTGCTCCAGAGGTGCTCACACAGGACAACCAAGTGGCCAAATGCAGATCAAGATCCCCTCGTCCTGGAGGAGCTGAGCCAGCCCAGGCTCTGTCACCCGCGCAGGTCAGCAGGAGCTGCTGCCTAACCCCGCTGCTCCCTTTCCTCCTAGGACGGAGGACAGAACATGGGCTGAGCACAGGGTGACTCCAGAACAGCACAGCCTGGCCCAGATCCCCCACTCTCAGTCTCACGCCCGAGCAGCCAGTCCTGGGCTGCCCGTTCCTGCTCTCCAGAGCGTGGAACAACACGGGCAACCCCCTTCCTTCCCCGCTCAGCTTCCCGCAGAGCCGGGACGATCACCCCCTCCCCGTGCCGCCCTGGCAGCATCGCCCCGGCACAAATACCTGCTCGCCGCGGATGCCGGGCTCCCGCACTGGGCCAGGTGAGCGCGGGGCTGGGCTGCGGCCGGGCCCATGCGTGCCAGCGCTCGGCTCCGCTGCGCTCACACCCCGTGGGTGTGCCCGCCCGCCCGGCAGGTCCGCACAGGCCGGCAGAGGCGGGCAGACTGCGAGCGGAGCGGAGCGGGGCGGGGGCCGGGCTGGGGTCAGGGCGGGCCCGCCGGAGCCGCCGCCACCAGAGGGGGAAGGGGCCCCGGGGCCGTCACGCGTCGCGGCGCTCGGGAGTTTGCAGGCAGCCCACGTCCCGGCAGACGGAGACTCCAGGGAGAGCTCCCGGGAGATGGAGGCAGAGCTTCGTGCATCGCCGCGCCTTTGAGCGAGGGGCTGCGGGAGCCCCCCGGACAAAAGGGGACTTTACCCTTCCCGGCAGAGGAAGCCTGAGCAGACACAGCGTCTGGTACAGACACAGCCCAGGTCACCGCGGCTGGCCCGGCGCACACACCGGGGCATGCTCTCAAGGCAGAAGCACAGAAGTAAAAGTGCTTTTCTTGCCTTGAGCTGAGAGAAATCTTTCCGAACCAGTGCATCTGAACTTTGCTAAAGCAGCAGATGAAAGGAGGCTCGGGACAGGCCTGATGCCACCTGAAGATGGATGGGCCGGTGCCTTCCATCTTCCCCCTCCCTTCCTCCCTGTGGCACAGCACAGCTGTGTCCCCCACCCTCTGCTGCTGGCGAGTCAGGGTGCACGATGGGCACTCAGACTTCTCTGCGTCACTGAATTGATCCGTCATTGCCTGTGATCTCAGGGGACCCGTCTGATCTTCTGCCACTTTTTTCAAGTGAGAAAGCTGATTTACACGGAGGTGATGGCATTCTGCAGTGACATAGCACCTGCCAATTTAGGCAGAAGCCTCAGAACTTAGCTGATCTTGTTCCACACTACTATTAACATCTTTGGCATAACTCATTGAACAGCTCCATGAAATATGCTGATTAAGGCCTTATCAGTGGAGGGTCTGGAGTGCTGCAGGAGGGTTTGTGCAGGAACATCTGCACCCAAAGGAATAAGCTGAAAGCATTGCAATGGCCAGGAATATCCTTCAGCCAAGCAAACGTCCCTGCACCCCAGATTTTGTCAGATGTGAGCAGTTTGTCAGTGAGGTTCACCTCCCCCATCCGTGTGTCCTGCCGACTGACACAGATCAGCCGCGCTGCTACACGGAAGAGCAAAGCTGTGGGCAGGAGCCTTCCCAGCGACCTGCGCCCCAGGAAAGTCCCTGGGATGCACAGAGCCCATTTTTTTGGGGTAGAAGATTCACTGTCAGGGATTGGATTGCAGGTTTTAAGGAGATGAAGTGAGCACTGAAGTGAGGTGAAGGATCACTTAAGCAAAGAAACACCTTAAGCAGTGTGTAGGGGAAAACCAAGCATGAATTAAGAGACCAAGGAGATATTGGAGGAGGGGAGGTTGCAGCAGATCTCCGGGAGATCCAAAACCTGTGGAATTTAAAGGTGCGAGGCAAACCTAATGGAATAGGCACCGCGGGCAGACAGAGCAGCGGGACAGGCGGCTGCCCGGGGGACTGGCCCCCGTGTGACCGCGCCGGGACGGAGCCCGTTTGCTCTGAGCCCGTTTGTGCGGCCCAGCCGCTCCCGCCCGGCGCTGCGCGGGAGCCCCACGAGCCGCATCCCGGGACCGCCCGGCGGCCACAGCGCCGCCTCTGCCCGCGCGAGGGCGCCAGCGCGGCGGGCAGCGCTCCCGCCCGGCACGGGGCTGAGGGGCCGGGCGGAGCCATTTCCCAATCCCCGCCACGGGAGGCAGCCCTGCCGCCAGGGAATCCCTGCCGAGCCGGGGCAGCGGCGGCCGCGAGGGGCGGGAGCCGTGCTGGGTCCGGGGGGCGAGAGCCGCGCGGGCGCTGCCGCTGCGTGGCCACCAGGCGGCGACCTCGGCCCGCGCGGCTGCTGCTGCGGGAGTGCCTGAGGTGCGGGCCTGTCCCAGAGGAGCGGGACGAGGCCGCGGTGCGACCCAGAGGAGCGGGCCGAGTTTATGGGCACGACCCAAAGGACAGGGCCGAGCCCGAGGTGTGACCCAAAGGACAGGGCTGAGTTTATGGGTACGACCCACACGACTGGGCTGAACCTGAGGTGTGACCCAAAAGACAGGGCTGAGTTTATGGGCACGACCCAAAGGACAGGGCCGAGTTTATGGGTGCGACCCAAACGACAGGGCCGAGCCTGAGGTGTGACCCCAAGGACAGGGCCGAGCCTGAGGTGTGACCCCAAGGACAGGGCTGAGTTTATGGGTGTGACCCAAAGGACAAGGCTGAGCCTGATTATGGGTGCGACCCAAAGGACAAGGCTGAGATTATGGGTGCGATCCAAAGGACAAAACTGAGATTATGGGTGCGACCCAAAGGACAGGGCCGAGCCTGAGGTGTGACCCAAAGGACAAGGCTGAGATTATGGGTGCGACCCAAAGGACAGGGCTGAGCCTGGGGTGTGACCCAAAGGACAAGAGCTGAGCCCGGGCTGTGAGCCTGTGAACAGAACTGAGTTTATGGGTGCGACCCAAAGGAGAGGGCTGAGTTTATGAATGCTGCCCAAAGGACAAGAGCTGAGCCCAGATATGCTACCCAAAAGACAGGGCTGAGCCCAGGGATGCCACCCAAGGCACAGAGCCGAGCTCAGATTTGATAGCCAGAGGACAGAGCACAGGTCGGGGTGTGACACCACGCCCAGCAGACTGACAGCAACACGAGCATCGTGGACATCCACTTCCCTGCCAGCTAAGACTGATCTCCAGGAGCCAAGTTGCAGATTAACAGTTAAAGCTAACAACCAGAGTGTATAATCAAGCTGGCTTTCCTCTACCTGTCTCACCATGAGGTCAGAGGCACCAGAATAAGTTAGGAAAAAGAAAACATTCCTGTCAACACAGTTGAATGAGCTCACATACAACATCAAGTGTGGCATTGATGTAAATAGAGTTTGTGTCTTGCCTTCACTTGTGAAGGTTCATCTGCAAGTGTTCTTTCAGATTATGGCAAAGTGATAAAAACACAGAGAGAAATGGTCTAAGTAAGAAGAGAAAGTTATGTCAGTGTATTACACTGCAGATGATGTTATCTCCCTAGACTCTGAACTTGGTGAGTATAGCAGGTATTTTCAGAACATGTAAGTGACTTAATAGCTTCCTATTAGGTTCCTGTTTGTCCACTGAACTGGTCACAAACTGGTTTTTTCAGGGAAAAGGCAAGCCATTCAGTTTCAGCTACTTCTGTTTTTCACTATACTGCCCAGAGTCTACAAGAAATACTGCTTTTAAAGATGGACTGGCTTAGGGAATGTTTTCCCTTCACAATCTCTTATGGGACCAGGAATAAAAGAAGACAGTACAGATTTGTGTAACATTATTTCACACTCTTTCACCTTGTAATAGACAAAAACTCAAGAGTTTCACTATTTCTCTGCTGTTAACACTTTAAAATCCAGTGGTTAAAGTCACAGTGTGACTGTGCTTCCACCTCAGCTAGTAGCAGACCTACATGAACTGATAGACCAAAGCAATGATCTCCATCATGAATCTAAAGTTATTGCTTCCCAGTAAGCTGCAGTAATATAGATTTTGCTACATTTTGAAGCTGTCCTGCATAGGCACATCCAGAAAATAAGTTGTTGGGAAGAACTAATCAGGCAATAAACTGCCTAGGGGGAAGGAGGATGATCATGGCACTAGTCTCAATTTTTTTTCCCTAAAGGCCAGAAGCTTATAAAGAATTAAAGTCTGCAGTGAAGAAGCTTTGAATAAGATTTTTTTTTTTCCAATCAGAAGTGAGCTTAGTTAAGGAGATCAGGAATGCAGATTGTGAGAAGATTACTCATCTTGAGAAGAAACCTGTGGATGACTGTACGTATTTCAGCTCTTACTGAGTTTATATGGTACAAACACTTGACCCAAACTTTTCATGGGTGGTCCTTAAGGGTTTAATTTCCTGTGTACTTGAAAACAGCATGGAGCAGATTTTCAGGAGTGCTAATCATTAACTGAGGTGTAATTGAGATGAGTGATAGGAGCCCTGAGGATCAAATGCTAAGGAGTGTTAAGAGTTCAAGCTGTGCAGTAACAGCAGATCTCAGCTTGGGCACTGTACCAGTGCAGTGTTTAGCCTCACTGTTTTTGTAGGAATCCAACACCCCTCAAGGGTTTATGGAGATTTATTAAGGTACAGAGAACACAAGACCATAGCAGATCATAGAATGGCCTGAGTTAGAAGGGACCTTAAAGACCATCCAGTTCCAATCCTCCTGCCAGGGGCAGGGACACCTTCCACTAGACCAGGTTGCTCAGAGCCCCATTCAACCTGACAAGTTCTTCCAGGGATGGAACAGCTGCAGCTTCTCTGGGCAACTTGCCAGTGCCTCACCACCCTCACAGTGAAGAAATTCTTCCTGACATCTAATCTAAACCTGCTGTCTTTCAGTCTGAAGCCATTCACTCTGGTCCAGTCACTCCAGGACCTTGTGACAAGTCCCTCACCATGTTTCTTGTGGGCTCCCTTCAGGTACTGGAAAGCCACAATAAAGTAACCCAGATGGCTTATTTTCTCTAGAAAAGGCTGGACAATCCCAATTCTCTCAGCCTTTCCTCCTAGGAGATGTGTTCCATCCCTCTGATCACCTTGGTGTTCTCCTCTGGACTCACTCCAACAGGTCCATGTCCTTCCTGTGCTGGGGACCCCAGAGCTGGAGGCAGCACTGCAGCTGGGTCTGACCAGAGTGGAGCAGAGGGGCAGAATCCCCTCCCTCCCCTGCTGCCCACAGGGCTTTTGCTGCAGCCCAGGACACACTTGGCTCTCTGGGCTGTGAGTGCACATGGCTGGTCATGTCCAGCCTCCTCCCCCACATCATTCTTGTCAGGATAAGCAACAATGTTCAGTAAGTTTTATACTACAAAATACAGTTCAGAAATAATTTTTGGCACAGTGTCATGTCATATCTAAAGACAAAAACAAAAATAATTCAAACAGGCAACTCCTGCTTTCATTAAAAGAAAAAAAATTAGTTTTCAGATTCTGATAGTTATGTCTGAGATCTTCATTCAAGGACCAAAGTATTTAGTTTTGTTCACATGCAGTTCTTTCTTTTTGGAACTCAAACTAGTTTAGAATTTGAAGATGTTTATCATTTGTCATTTCCTAATTGCCTTATTGCATACTTAACTGCAGTCACACAGTAACAAACTGAAGGCAAATCTTAAGTATTAAATTTAGGATGCAGCAGAAGGTATGCTCACAGGCTATACTTGCATGCAATTTTGCATCCCAACTGCGTATCTTTGTGTTTTGTGTCATTTATACAAAGGAAGCCAACTAATTTAATTATAGCACAACTGTTTTTTCTAGTAAGTCCATTTCCTTTATAGGGATAATTAACTTTGCTGGAAGTTAAATTATAGGCATAAATTACTGAATGTGGCAACACTGATATTCTGTAGATCTGGTTTCACCTGCTCGGCATGGAAAAGCACTTGACTAGTGCTCTATTTTCTGATCAATATTTGTGGGTTTTTCCCAGGAAAAAAAATATAAGATTTATTTTGTCAATAAAACATCTTATGTGCCACTTACCTCCACTGGTCTACTACAAAAACATTTGTGTTTATGGTTTTTAATGCTTACTAACTTTTACAGCATACCATTATTCTTGCACTGGGATAAGCCTTTACTATGGAGTATTTTCTCCTACTACATGTCTAATTCCTGCTCAGAGTTATAGTTACTATAGAACAGCATTCCCCCCTCCCTTTCAGCATGTAAAAGCAGCTGCAAGATCATTGTGTTAAGTCATGCTGTGGAACACAAAATTGATTTGTTGCTTGAGCTGCCTCTCTCTCCTCACTGTTTCAGAAGCCTCCCATGAAGTCATTACCACTCACTGATGTTACTGGGAAGCCACAAACTTTGTTACAGCATTAGTGGGGAGCTAGCAGCTGTCAAAAATGAGCTGAAATGCTTGACAAAGAGAAGTTCAACCCTCAAACTCTAACAAGGACCTGTTGGGTTACAGCCCAGGCTGCAGAGCACCTTAATCACTTGCTTTGTATTAAAGTATTGACACAGACCCTGCTAGAGGTCAGTCCTTGCTCAAGGAGTGTCCCCTCAGATCCTCTATGAGCCTTTCCACTCATGGGATTCCATCCTCTCTGTAAATCCAGGCAGAGAGAACAAAGCCCTCTTACACACCTATTTTACTGTCACTTTCTTCTTCTCAGCAAGCTCATCTGAGGGTAAGTAACAGTTCTGTGAGTCACAATGTGCTGCAGTCATTAACACTCCCACTGTACTTGCAGTACTACTGTACTTTCTCTCAATATCTACAAGCTGTTGTTATTAGACAGCTTTGCAGAGCTATTAGAGCCTGTCCTGTAGCCTTTAGAGAAGCAATTCCTTATATTAGATACTTCTATGAAAGCCCTTCTCCCCTGCATGCAAATACATTCTGTGCTTTACAGTAATTGTAAACTACTAAACTAAATACTAAAAAAAAAAAGAAAAAAACAAAAACCCAGCAACAACCATAACAAAGATGCCCCTGAGGCCAAGAAAAGGCCCAAAACAACCCCACTTACCAGGCAGAAGCAACTCCTCCTTTCACACTCGCTCCTGTATAGAAGCAACAGCTGTTTGCCATTGCCAAATTTATAGGAGCAGCCTCCAGAACTGTGCTAAGGGTGGGTTTATATAAGGGCCCTGGCTAGGGAGTGGTCAGTGGTGGAATTGTGGGGTTTGCATGTCCTTAGGGGGTTGGTGGTATAGCTGTGTTGTAGTGAAGTCAGTATGTAGTGCTGCTAAAAGGGAGGTAGTTTTTATTTATAAAGATAGTATTTTGGGTCTAAAATAGTTTATCTACTTTAAGTATAATTTCCTTGCTTTTTTTGTTTATGATTTGTTATCTTGTACCTACTTAGGGTCTTTTCTAGCTGTAAGTATCTTTGTGTACAGCCTCTTCTGATTTATTAGATATAGGTAAATTATTGCAGTTCTTGAAGAAGACAAGTTTTAGTACTATCTAGCATCAATCTTCTTAACTGTTCCAGATGCCTATTATAATTTTCTGTAATGGTTCTCTTTTAGTTACTACTGTGTGAATTTTCTTCTGACCCTTTAACTAGTGCAAAGGGTAGTGGGGGATTTCTAGCTAGTGGTCTGCATTTGTCTTATTTTCCTTTGTATTTTCTCAGAGCTACTGTGTAATCAGTGTCTCTGGGGCTCAGCTTTTGGCTGCCTGTGGTTTCCAATATTCAGTATTTATGGTCAAAATACTTACTTTGGGTGTCTGTCTCAGGTAGCTGAAGTTGTTTGTGCAGTTTTGAGCATAACACTTCCAAGTTTTTGAGCTTAACCTTTTATGGTTTGTATCCTGTAAAAACTGCACTGCAAGATATCCTTGCTGCTTTTTTGAGATGGAGTTGTTGGCAGCATGGAGAGGCTTGATGTTGTGTCTGAGCTGTTCTGATGAAGAGTTACCACTAGAATATGCAGTAGAAAGGTTTGTTTTTTTTGTAGTTGGTTTTCTACAAGCTCACTAGCTTGTTCCTACTAAGTTTTAATTAATGATTTGAAATAATGGTAGAATAATAAAATCATGCTTCTAGGTAGTTTTGTTTTTGAGTCAGTAAAAGCTTCACAGATTCAGATGTTTTTGAGACCAGTTAAATAGTAACTCCGGAGGTAGAGTACTTAAAACAGCATGTGTGTGTCTTTAGTCTTTTTCTTCCCTGCTTCATTATATTTCAAATTCAAGTTCATGCAGTTACAGCTTGTGCACTTAAAAATGTGCCAATTGCTTTTCCCCACAACGTAGCTTGTGACAAAATCTCCTTTTATGCTTTTTTCCAAGTTGTTTTTGGGCTTTCCTCTTATGTATTTGATCCTGTGTCCAGAACAGAATGCATTTTGCATTGGGAAATAAAACCAGGCTTGTAGTTCTTGTCTCCTGTGTTGCAGCACACATGCACTAATACTCACTGAGAACCTGTAGATACCCCTGTGTAGTGCTTTCTGGATAAGATACTTACACAGAGATCTAATGGCTGTTTCTAGAGCTTACCTTATCTGAAGAAGGTGCTTGAGTGCCCAGAAGAAGTTCTGTTCTTTGTTGGCAGAACTGGGCTGGTCTGTGGCTTACATGAGCACAGTGGGTGCAGCTGATGCAGAAGGTGATCTCTCTTCTTGATCACTGCAGGATGATGCTGAAATAGGAGGGTTTGTTGCCTGAAATCCTGAACTCCAGCACTGTGAGGAAAAGAAGCACACTTGGGGAAAAAAGGTCTCACACAGCAAGCCCTTCAATGGCTGAAATGGCTGTTGAGATGAAAAATGCCACTGATAAGCTTGCAGCTGTCATTGAAGCTACCACCACAACTTGTACCTCATTGCATTAGAGCTTTAGGACAGGTACAGCTATGGGAGGAAAGTGATTGTTGCCTCAGGTGCTTCACTTGTCAGGTGCAGTTACTGACAGATGGCTGCGAGGAGCTGAGAATATGCCTGGCTCAGCATGGAGGGCTTGTCTTGGCACTTGGGCTGTTTTGTCACTGTCAGGCTTTGTTTCTAGGTTCTGCAGGATTATACAGAAGTAGAGCAAGTACTGCATGTATTTGAGACAGCCCTTACATGTAAAGTCTGGTGGAAGAAAGCAACATGCTGGTTGGCAAAACAAATAAAAAAATGATAGGGGGATGCATTCAGGATGCATCTGAAATGAATGAACCCCAACAGGAATGCAGGGGAGGTTTGCTAGGAGGTTTAGTTGTGTGATAAGATACCAGGAATAAAACTGCAGAACTTAGATGGGTGTTGCTGGGGCCCTGTGTCCAGGGGGAATTGCTTGGCACTGGTGTGTTGGGAGTGTTTGCCAAAGATGTTTTAACTTTTCAGATCAAGGCTCTTGGCTAATGAACACATAGTCAGCAGTTTAGGAGGATTTACTTAAGCAATAATGTATGTTTTACTACTTTGTGTACATTATGTAGGTGTTTTATATTATGTCAAATTCAGAATGAGCCTCCCTGGGTGTTAGTCACTTGGTTAACAGAGCTAGGTAATGTGACCATTAATATTTCTGTGAAATATTCTAATTATTTTTTTCTGAAGATTTTTTCTGTTATGTGAAGCTTATGTTTTCTGTTTCTTTAAAACACATGTAAACACATGACAGAACAAACACCCCTATCAACAACAAAACACAAACACACAAAACCCAAACTTGTTCTAAATCTGTTGTGACTTAAGCAGAGGTGACTGCAAATGCTAAATTAGGTGCTTTTGTCACTTCAAGAGTGTGGTTGCATTCAGTCACAGAGGGATGCAGTGTTTGGGGTAGCTCTCTAAATGGCAGGGATTTGGTAACCCAGATGGCTCTTTCTGGCTTTTTTAAATTTCCTACCCCAGTGTCTTGTGTTAATGAAGTTCCTGGGCTGTCCTTTCCTTTTTGTTTTAGATAAGTGCCTGCTTATCCCTTTTATAGACCATGGGGAATCCTTGAGGAGTGCAGGTGGGATTATTGAGAGCAAAGCTTTTTTTTTTTTTTTTTTTTGGTACACGAGCACAGACCATTCCTGTTGGTGTTCCAAGTCAAGGGACTGTTTTTGCCAACCTGTGGTGCCAGTGGATGCAATGAAGTTCCCTTGCTGCCTCTTGAAGTGTGTGGTGTGGATCCTGCCTGTGCAGCAGGCACCTCACATCTGTCAGGTAGTTGGTTTTCACTTCTGTAAGAGAACTAAAAATCCCTGACTTCTGCCTCCTGAATTGTATTCTGAGAATATAGGAAGAAACTTGTCTGAGATTAAATGGAATGTGAAATGATGTTTAGCTGGGAAGGATATGGATTTACTGCTGGTGATCAGAAGGAAAGCAATTTCTGATAATAAAAATAAAGCATTGTGTTGAGGAAACTTAAACAGATACTTAATGGTGCTTCTGTATTCAATGTGAAACATGCAAATGAAGTTGCCAGATGGCACAAGAGAAACTCTCATCGATTCTAGCAAAATAAATAACACTTCTTGCAGTGAAAGTCAACAATGAGCAGAAATACTTATAATGCATTTTTACAGTAGTAGGATATTAATAAACAAATAATAGATTCCAGGCTAATCTATCACTACTGGAGGAAGGTGCCAACATCTCAAGTATTGACAACTTTTTTTCTTGGGTTATTTAATTTTTCAGTTCATCATTAAGCAATAAAATTACTGACTCAAGCCCCTCTTTGAAGGAAGTTGTAACCTGAGACCACTCTACTTGAATAGAAGCCCTCAAAAAAACATGAGTAGAAAATTTCAAACATATGTAACTAGAAAGAAGTATAAGTAATCTTGGAAAGCTGCCAGGGTGTTAAAAAACTGAGATACATATTCTGCATCAAAAGGCAGATCATACTGATGACTTTGAGAAAGCATTTGCTCTTAATGATGAAATGAAATTTTTTTTCTTATCCAGAACTTCTATACTTCAAGGAGCAGCAGGCATTATTGCTTGTATTGTTTCTTGATTGCACTTGCTTGGAAATTACCAGGATGAAGCCATTTAACTTCCTACTCACTAAGCAGTATATTTACTCAGCTCAATTTTTAATCTGTTAAGAAATGCAGTATTTAAAATTAAAACCAGTCTTATATATAGTTAATTTTCCCCCCACACAATCTGTGATAGGCTGGTGTAGCTTTTTTTGAAAGAAATATATCTGAGTAATCGCAGAGGTATTTGGTAGCTTTCTCAGACAAGTTTAAAAGTGTTCATTTATGTTCCTGTGCCATCCCTGTGTGTGGATGTGTTGTGCCACTGGAGGCAGCAGGCTGGGCCTGGGGGAAGGCACTGTTAAACACTGATATCTGTGTGTCCCAGCTGATGCTGCTGGAGAAACAAAAGACTGAAACTGTTCTCCAAAAACTGCTGGAGTGGCCTTCATGCAGGAAAGAGCAGGCTCCTGGGGAAAGGTGCAAGAATGAGATTGTCTGACTGGCACCCCAGGGCTGGGGAGGCAGGAGAAGGAGCTCTGAGCCAAGCTCAGAACACAGGACAGAACTTGCTGCAGGCTCAGATGGATTCTTGTGCAGCCCAGCTCGAGCTGATCTTGTGCTCCTGTGTACTCTGAGCATTTTTTAGCAATTTTGAGACAGGCAATCTCTTTTGATTCATGGAGCATCATTACTCTGGGATCTAACTCTCATAATTCTTGAAAATAATCACAATGCCTTAAGATTGAAGAGTTTCAATGAAAGGATCCCTGAAATTGAAATAGGTTTTGTGGTAGGGAGCTGCTGTGTGAAGACCTTATCAGGCAATTTTTTTTTTTGAGTCTAGTTGTCAGTGTGTGGTTCTTTCTGAGAGTTGAAGCAAGAGGATCTTTAAGGTCTCCTACAACCCCAACCATTCTATGATAAATATCTCACCATTCAGGTGAGATGAGCCTCAGCAACCTGTATTTAAACAAGAATGCAGGCAGTCTCTGGGGACTGCAGGGACCTTTCTGGGAGAACAAGCTACTGCTGGTGGTGTGTCCATATGGGAGCTGCAGTGCCAGGGGGTGGCTTTCTGGGAAGAATGACACTGGCAGGTGCAGCCAAGGGCCCTGCTGCAGTGGGCAGATGGTCGTGATTCACTTCAGCACTTGAAGTAACTGTTCAGGATGCAGGCATTATCTGGGATTTATGTGCCAGCAAATGACCAACCATCTGATCTTTAAATCTGCTTGAACACCTAAAGATTAGAGAAAATGTGCTTAAGAACAGTATGAATTTCTTAGTCACTGAAACCAATGAGATCAGTTGCTTTTGGAATCTTAGTCTAATCACTGCTTGTCACACAGTTCTGTGTTCCTTTCCCAGGATCACTCTTTTATCATGGTTCTTCTTGATACAGTTCTCCTTGTCAAGTGCTGTCATTCTTTTTTTTTTTTTCCTCACAACACTGATAAGAGCATGAAAATCCAGATGAGCCAGAAGCAGCTGAATGTTGCAGAGTGCCAGTCTAGCCAAGCACTCTGCAAAGCAGTGTTGCAGCACTCTGAAAGTGCTGTGCTCTTAGCAGTGTGCACCCTCCTCTTCTGCATGTGCTGTGACAGGCACCTGTGGTACTGGCTGGGTGACTGGACTCAGACACATCAGGAGCTGGTGGTTCAACAGGAGGACCCCAGAACACCTGGGCACAAAGACTGTGAGAGTATAAAAGCCAAGGGATTCCTTTGTTCAGGCTTCCTCCCTGGAAGCACCTGCTCGAGCTGGATTTGTGTTACTGTGCCATGAGCCAGGGAGGAATCCTGAGTGAGTGTGGGGTGTGCAGGGAGCCAGGTGGGGACCCACTGGGTCACTGGAGCTGCCACTGTAAAGGGGCTTCAGTCTGGGGTGGTGCCACTGTGACCCCAGGGATGGCACCTGAAGGGTCAGACAGGAAAGTTTCCTTAACATCTGGGAAATGTGAGGACACAGGGCCAGAAATTAAAGCTGACAGGTACACTTTCTTGAGGGTGAGTTTTCCTGTTTTGCTCCATTTCTCTCCTTAGCTGTCTCTCCCATTTTCCTGGTTCCTGTAAGGTAGCACGTCCCTAGGATCAGGGCTTTGTACCTGGGCTGTTTGTCTTTGGCTGAGGAGAGGTCCTTAAGATCATTATTATTGTGCCCTAAAGTGCAGATAGTTGCTAGCACTGCTTTCATACTAAAAATTTACCTTATGCATGTGTTATGCAACAGGTATCACTGTTTTCTCTACAAATATGGCTGTGTTGAGGATAATACCTCTCATGTCCTTAAGTTCCCTGTGTATCCCTATTTATTGAGCCTACATAGTAGACTCATGCAGAATTTTTCCTGCAACATTCCTGGAGTGTAAACATTCCTGGTTTACCTGCTGCTCACACAAAGATGTAAAGTGAATTATTAATGATATAAATTGCTTTGAAAGTAGCTGAGTCATGAGCCCAGGGCAACAGTTTCTGTGTTACTCCAGGGTCAGGACATAAGGGTGAAATACACTGTGTGTTAATGTGGTGATAGTGTAAAGATCAAAAGTACCTGCAATATCCTGGAGTTCGTAAAGAGGCAGCAGCAGAAATGAAATAAAAAGTAAAAGGAGTGGACCCTACTTGTTTCTCTCCTTGGATTTGCTGTCAGGTTTGTGATGAAGCACCAGGGCTGGAACTGTTTTGTCAGAGATATCAGGCCTGTCTGAGATACCCACTGTTTTATTTTACTTTTTTCTTGGTCTTTTACTTGATTTGCCTCTTAACCTTACACATTACACCTGCCATTATGCACAGTTGCTAACTGCTGTTCAATTTACCCCAAGTGCAAGATGTTTTATGCTGAAATTTTTCAGCTAAACTCCTGTATTGTTTCTTAGCTTTCATCAGGGCAAGTTGCTCTCTGGTTTGCAGTGGGGAGCCAGTTTCAGAGCATTATTGATGTGTTTTCCCTGCTTGCAAGGCAGGGGAGACACAGGCAGGCATTTTAACCTCTCTTCTGTGAAGACATTGTAAAATATAAATAGACAATCTTCAAACACCACTGGTGAGTGTATCTTGAGAGTTTCTGAATATATTATTCTTTCAGGAGTCTCTTGAGTAAATTGTTGAATAAATTGCATTCTTACACTGTGGTATTGGACTGTTGAATAAAACAACATAACTACATGCTGCTTTGATATTTTTATTAGTATTAGCAGGAGATTTGGAAGCATTTACTTATTTGTACTTTATTGTATGTTTGTGTTGCACCATGCTGTGCTAATTCAAAAATCCCAAAGTGAGTAAAAACATAATATACTACTTTTTGCCAGAAGTGTCATTGCATTAGGCACTGGACTAATCCCACCTAAGATGCTGAGTGGCTCTGAATCATGAAATTAAAATGGAAATTTGATGAAAGGTGCTGAATTTACAGAATTCGTTACAGTGTTTCCAACCCATCATTTATAAGCCAGCCTTTTTTTCCTCTTGAAACATATGGATGACAAATGGAGAGGTTTTCTTCAGCTCTTCCAACAACCAGTGATTAAATTTACAGAACTGCTTTTACATTTCTCAGCTCTAGCTGATATAATAAAACATTTTATCCCTGACTGGGTGGTCCCCATGGTACTGAGCTGTATGACAGTTTTCAGCATCAGGCCAGCTGTTGTTTTTATTTCTGATTAAATCTTCTAAAAATGAGTAGCATGTAAAATTAACAGTTTCTTGCCAGGGAAGTTTGGAAAGTTGTGTAGATTTTTGTTTTAGTCCTAGGGCAAGTCTATAACTTGGAGTAGCTAGCCTGAGTGATTGATTATCATGCTTCATCATAGCTCTGCATTAAGAAGCCTGACATGATAGGGAATGTGCCTTCCCTGAGAGATGCTGCATTGGATGGGGAGGGATTTCAAGTGTGCATTTTATTTGTATTTGAAATGTTGCTCTTCAGAGTTTGTTGTTACTAGGAGGCATCTTCCAGTGGTTCAAGATACATCTCAGGATAAACAAATTCTGCCCTATTTATATTTTTCTTTTTTTTTTCTCTAAATAAATTCTTGCTAATGAAAACCTTCCCCACCTCATAGTCACGTGCAAAGATGGAGCTTCTGAAGTGAGTGTCTAGAGGCTGGGAACAGTGGAGTGTGGCATGGCATAGCGTGCAGCATGATGTTCTCATGCCACAAACACAGAGATTCTTCAGGGAATGGCTGAGTCAGAAGCTGCTCACACGGCACAGCAGGGAAATGGCACTTCCTGAACAGTGCAGGGGACATAGACATTCTTACCCTTGTTTATTCTAGTCTTTCTACTTGTATAAATTCTACTTAATGAAAAAACTGGAGTGGAGAGTGGCTGTATAAGGAGGTCAGAGCAAGGGCAGCTGTGGCCTGTGTAGCATCTTCTGGAAGCAGTTGGCCTGTGCTCTGCTGCTTCCAGTCAGGCTCCTGGGCTGCAGCAGCACACCTGAGACCTGGTGTGCCATGGCATCCTGGATAGTCACACTGGGGGACAGTCATGCTGCAGGCTAGAGCTGCTCCTTCTTGAAGCCTTGCAGGCACTGCTGAACAGGCTCTGCTTCTTACATGGTATAATACCTACAACTGACTGTTAAGCAATTCTCTGCCTCGGGCTTAGAGCTCCATCTGGATGTGAACTTGTCAGAAACTTTGTGTCTCGGAGGATCTGGTCTCCTGAGAAGTAGCAGCTCCTTGCTGTATCTGCTTCTTTCCTTGTCTAGAGAAGCTGACAAGGACAGGACTCTTGACTCTTTATGCAAGGACAGAGTTGATGTCAATTTTTCAGTTTTTAATTAAAGCATGCTTGCTCAGTTCTTAAGTTAATAGCAGCAACCATGGGACCTCACAATGACACATTCACAGTCAGATCTTTTTCTTATTGAAACCTGTTGTAAAACTGGGGATGTTGATTATTCCTCAAATCAAGGAATTCCTCAAATTGAGCCTGTGCTTTGGGCTGGCCATGTGCATAACTCCATTTTTATTTAGCATATGTGCCTGAGGGAGGCATTTCAAAAGCTAAGAGCACAGGATCCTTAACAGCTCCTTCCATCTATGGAAATTCCTTAAGTGATATCCTGAACAGGATAGTGAGGTCTGGGTGCATTTATCAATAACAAGGTTTCTTTATTTAAGGTGAAGTGGCTGCAGCTGCAGTCCTTCAAGTGAGGTATTTCCTCTACACTGTACACAAGGGTAATGAACTCTAAACTTGAACAGGTACAGAGAAAGGTGCCCAAGAGAGTGAATTGCCTTTTGCATGAGTGACTGGAAAAGCCTGGCCTGTAAAATTTGCCAAAAAAGGTGAGGAGTATAGTGTGAGGAGTATAGTTGCTTTCCTTGGTGCAGCAAGGAGTTAAGTACCTAAGAGAAAGGAAAAAGTCACATTGGAAGATGGCATTTCCACAAGTACAGGTGGGTACAAATAAATCAGGCATAATTAAATCAGTTAATAATCAGTCTAAAAATAGATTGCCCCAAGAAGATCTGTAAAAGTCTTCTAGTAAAGGCAAAGGGGACACAAGTGTTAACTGCCTTTGAGATGGTGTTTGGACAGTTCATGACAAGGAGGGTATGATATGCTGCCTGCAGTGGTGGGGGTTCATTCTCAAGGGCTGGGAAATTCTGCAGCTCTTTACTGTGACAGCCAGTATTTGGTGGAGATATTTAAGCTAAAATATTCTCTCTTGATCTTTGAATCAGAACTGAATTAAACTCCTCAGTGGGGGCTGGGAGAAAAATGTGAAAGTATAAGTGCCTTGCAAATGCTTCAGCTACTATTAAAACAGGCAGCAAAAGATTGTCAGCCACATCTGGCAACAGCAACTGTGGGGGATGCTAATATCTGTCCCATTCTCAGTAATTTTTTTGAAATACCAACATAGAATAACACCATTTAATAAAACTACATAGTTCCTTTCCCTTTAAGCACAGCTGAAACCAGCTGAAGAATTGCTTTGGGAACAGTAAGTCTAGTTGTGTGGTGTCCCTTTCTAAAGTTTTGGCATGAGACACACAGTCCTGGGGTGCTCCCCAGGCTCACACCAGCACCTTGGGGGCTGTGAATGAAGGGATTGCAGTGACCTGGCCAAGTGTGTTTATTGCAGCCTGGGGACCACCATGTGCCATTGATGGATTGTGGGCTCTGATAGTGGAGCTGGCCTCTGAGTGAGATGGTGTCCCCCAGATTTAATAGTTGGGTGTTGAGATGATGGCATAAAAGCATTGGCTCTGGTGCATGCAGGAAAGGAAAGTCTGGAGCCTTCGTGGATGCTGAATAGAAATCAGCTCAACATGCATGGAGGCAAAGGGAAATGGCCCAGGTGTCAAAAGCCCTGGGTTGAAATGGCTGATTCTGGACTGGCTGATAATGTTTTCTTGGGCAGTGTGTTGAGGGTGAAAGCTCCAGTGGCTCCTGACCAGTGTGGTTGTGCTTTCCAATAACATGGCTTTCTGGAGGGAGAGATGAAATGTTGGAAATTTTAGCTTGCATCAGCCAGGTTGAGGAAACTGCACTTCCTTAAGAATGGTTTTTGAGTGCTCCCTACCCATTCATCTGTGTGTGGCATTTAGACAAACAAGTGTTAGAGGGAGCATCCTTCATTGGGGATTTCCAGGTTGGTTCTACAGGAGTCCCCTGTTAGCCATGTTTGCTGCTAACTTATTCTTCAGAAGACTAAGACTCAGTCCTAGTCCAGATCTCTGAATTTCTTTATACAGCAAAAATCAAGCAGGGACAGAGGTGCTTGAAGATGTCAACCAGGAAGTAATTTAGAAGGGAAAGCATCACTCTACGAGCTAGCAAAGCTTATACAGGATTCTACTTGATGACAAAAATCATTTGGCCTGATCCCATGGTCTCAAGTGGAGAAGCAGCTTTGTCCTGAGGTGACTTGCTGTGCTTAAGTTCAGTTTAGTCTGTGGGTGTGCTGGCAGCAATGCAGGAGCATTGGAAGATTGCTGTGGGGTGCAGCACAGGACCTTGATTACCCAGCAGAAGTTGGCTAGGACATGGTTCTTAAGATGCCTCCTAGTTACTCAGTGATAACAGACAGCCACAAAGACCTTGGCTGGCTTAGGTCCCTAATTAAAAAATGGGGGTTTTGCAGTGGGGAGAAATATAATCAATATAAAAAGTTAAAAGGCATTCACATAGTCCAAGCAGTGACTTCTACAGAGTGTGGACACCAGGAATGTGCCTACACAGAATGTGCTGCATATTCTTAGAGGAGAACATCTTTTGGTCATGCTGCTTTTGGGAGATGAGTTAATTATATTTTACTGAAAGACTTAGTAATGTTTTAAATCTACTTATGGACGTATTTTTGATTCAATGAATTAATTATATAAAACTAGTAATCAAGGGCATGTGTGTAAGGACATTTCTGGGTTTTATAGCTCAAGTGCATCTCAGCCATTAGTTGCTTTTAAAACTGCAGGTCCTACTTTATTAATGAACTGTTTTTGATGTCTGCAAACATGCAGGTTCTCTGATCTCATCTTCAAGACTGCTGTTTTTAAAAAGTTAAATGAATTCACCTCATCCATTTCACAGCCAAAGCACCATCATGGAATCTGTTCAAACAAACACAGAGTGAATAGGGATAATGTCTTGATAAATAAAATTTTGCTACCAGAGAACAGTGGGAAGACCCCAGTCTAAATATCACCTTGGAACAGGCACACAGACTGTGGGAGTCTGATGGTGTAACTCTCTAGATGTTGTGCAAAACAACTTTACATATTTGGTAGAAAAAAATAGTGAAATAACAAGGAACAAAAATTATGCACCAGAGTTGCAGGATTTATGAACAGAACTGTAGGTAGAAATGGATGGATTCTTTTGGTTTGTTGCCACCCATCTAAATGAAAATCTGAAAAACCTGTTGAAGAAAGATATGTGATTTTTTTGGCCTGAAAGTTGTGACAGACTAATGTAATAGCTTAAATGTGAGTGAAAAGAATATTTTCATGGGGTTTGTGTGAGACAGGTTGTTTGAGAAGATTTGAGCTGCTGTACAAAGGGCTGGATTCATTTGATTAAATGGATTGTAATGCTTTGAGCTGCCAGGTGTGAGCTGTAGAAGGTCCTGCTGTTACATGGTGCTCTGTCATAGCTCCCAGTAATGATGCACCCCATGGGCAGTGGATGGGGGGTTTTCCCAACTGTTATTGGATATCTTCTGATTTAATAAAACAGCTTCAGTAGCAGCATAATATGATGGTTTTTTGATCAGTGTACTGGAGGGTTTTTATTGCTTAAACAGACTAATATACTGTACTACAGGGCTACTAAAAGCAGCAGTTCTGCCTTAAATCTAAGCTTGCATAAATTCCAGATTTCTGGTCCTATCTTCATGGGAGCACCATTTTTACATGGCTGGTAGTTAAAACCATTGCAGTTGTCAAAGGAAACAGGATCAACAAATGAAGGGAGAAACATGTCTTTCCTTCTAGCTCATTTGGATTGTGCCATGTGGGACCATATGTCACTTGACCTTTATTTCCTTCAGCTAAATAGGATCAGTTCTAATGAAAACAATTTCAGAAAATAGATGAGATTGCAACACAGCTTTGGTTAAAAGAAAAAAAAAATCAACAAACTTCTTGTTTCATGTCTGAAACATTTCTGTAATTGTATCTGTGCATTTTGGAATAACTTCATTTCTGTGGCTACAGTTTTCTGCTTCATATATGTGAAGATTTGAAGGTATAGGTGCATTAAGAAATATTCTCTTAAGTAACTTGAATTTTATGTGGGCAAAGTGGTTGAGCAGCACCCCATGGTTAAAATCCATGTATTTAGATTATTAAATATATTTCTGTTATTGATTCTGTTGTTCAAACATAAGTTCTAAAGCTTCCAACAGTTCCATAATTAAGTATACAAATTGCTGACTGCCCAAAGCTGCAAGTGTGAAATGTGGAGGAGCTGTGGCTTGTCTCCTGAACTGTAAGAATAGCAGAAAAATAGGCAGACTTTCCTGGGTCTAGAAGTTGCATGCTTTTTTGAAATGAAAATGCTTCTTTTCTGTTTTTAGCTTACTTCATTCCACTTTTCTGTGAAAGCAATCCTTGTCATTAAAAAAACCCAAACAAACCCTGATGCTGTATTAATGGTTTAAGACTCCAAAAGGGACTGCATAGCTCTGAACTCCTGGATAAGTTCTGCCAACAAGTTTGGCCTAGTTGGAGAGATCTTGTGGTTTTCAGTCAGGAGAAGGATGGTATAAGACATTGCCTCTGGATATGCTCTTTCCTGTCCATAAAAGCTTCTGTGGAATTCTTCACCTGTTCTTTGGAGTGCTGTTGAGTCCAGAAGAATCATACTGTTTCTGAGATGCAAAATCCAGCTTTTAAATGCTGTGTATGAGTGTCATTATCTGTCTGTAATACCCTGCTGAACTGCTGCTGTAGGTAATTATGTTCATGGGATGGAAGCTGTCACCAGTCGTAAATACCTGCTGTTTTGGTGAAATGGATAATTCAAGTTTTTATGCGAAACAAAGATCTCAAAGATGTCTGTGATGCTTATGGGCTGCTCCTAAACTGATGGGAAGCAATCAAAATGTCAACAGCACTGTAATTAGTGGCATTGCCTTGACTCAGCAGTTGTCAGGTTAGAGTACAAAAAGGTGAAACTCACTTGTCATCTGGCTTGCTGAAAATGTAGTGCCTTTCAAAAAGCAGAATGACTCACAGCACAGTCTGACCTGGTCTGGAGGAGTCGTGATGTACAGCAGGAAGTCCAGCTGGAGGCCAGTTACTTGTGTCCCCAGGGGTCAGTGATGGGGCCAGTGCTGTTCTTCATTCCTGACCTGGATGACATGACAAAGTGACCCCTCTGCAATTCTGCAAAGGATACAAAGTAAAGAGGAGGGACCAGGTGGTTTCCCTGCCATTCAGAGGGACTGGGACGGGCTGAGAAACGGGCTGACAGGAATCTCATAAAATTCAACAAGGGAAAATGCAAAGTCCTGCACCTAGGCAGGAGTAATCCATGTACCAGCACCAGCTGGAAAGCAGCTTTGCAGATAAAAGACACATTCTGGTGGATGCCAAGCTGACAGTGAGCAAGCAATTGTGGGAAATAAGGCCAGCAGGCTCCTGGGCTGCTTTGGGAAGAGCACTGACAGCAGAGAAGGGAGGTGACCCTTCCTCTTTGCTCTGCCCTGGTGAGTTTGCATCTGGAGCACTGTCCAGGACTGGGCTGCCAAGTGTGAGAGACACACACTGTGTGAGTCCAGTGAAGAGCCATGGATGTGAGGGGATTGAAGCATCTTATGCACAAGGAGAGGCTGGGAGACCTGGGACTATTCAGCTTGCTAAAGAGGAGGCTTGGAAGGCTTCTTACCCATGTAATGCCTGATGGTGGGAGAAGTAAAGATGATGGAGACAGACTCTTCTCATTGGTGTTCATTGAGGCAATAAACACAAGGCAACGAAAGAAGAAGCAGTAAACACAAATTGAAATATAGGAAATTAAGCATTAGGGTTTTTTTTCTCTCTGAGAAAATGATTGAACACTTGAGGTGGTGACTCAAAGAGGCAGTCGAGTGACCATTCTTGGAGCTATTCAAAATTCACCTGAACAAAGTGATCCATCAACTCTGACACTGCTCTGTGCAGAGGATCCAGAGGTACCTCAGCCATTCTGTGATTCTGCCTGGGTACAGCCATGTGCCTAAACCCTCCTGTGAAAGGTAGCAGTTGAGTAGGTGCACTAACAACCTGAATAATCCTCTCTTACTGTGAGTAATCATCTCTGCTTAGATTTACAAACAGCCCTTTATATAGTCTATTATCCTATTTCTAATCACTCCATTTGTTAGGAAGAGATAAAACTTACTTCACTGGTTACCAGTTAACAAGCATTGCAATTAGAATCCTTCTAGCAGAAGGGAACATAGCTTTGTTGTACACAATGCACAAGTGCAGTGACCATGTGAAATAAGAATTGCATGACATGGAGGGAACTGAAACCAGACACCTTAGAGCTGTGATGTGAATGACTGCTACAATTACATTTATTTTCTGCGTTCTGCAGCGTTTTCTCCTTGGTGCCTGCAGTCTGCTGAAGAGCCTGAAGAGAAGCAAGCACTTGTGCACTAATAGGTTATTTCTTATTAAATTAAGCTCAAGTGTTGCAGGAGCACTAGACTAGATGAGATCTCTTAATTTTAGACCTGCAGTGGTTCACAACTCTTCTGCAAAACTGCTTTGTAGAAAGTTCTCTTGCTTTGTTGGAACTCTTTGGTACTTGGCACTTCCCCCTTACCTGTCTGGGAAAGTCTGCAGCTGTTAGGCTAAATCTGGCTAGTTTGTATTCACACAGTTGTCTCCTATGCTGTACATTATCAGAACACTTCTTAACTACTACAGTTCCTTTCCTTGTGGTTGTTCCCTAATTAATTTAGAGGGGGAAGTGTATTGGATTTACATGGCAAGATTTACTAAAATGAACAGTTTAATATTTGCAGCTCCAGAAAAGCTCTTATGGGAGAGCTGTACAAAGGTCCCCTTTAATCCTGTTTCATGGTCTTAATATCTTCTGAATTTTAGTATTTTGCTGTGACTGGACTAGTGCCCCTGTCATTTCTCTATTCAGATAAGGCCAGGTTGGGTGGGGCTTTGAACAACCTGGTCTAGTGAAGGTGTTCTGCCCATGGCAGGGGGCTTGGAACTGAATGATTTTTCAGGTCCCTTCCAACCCAGGCTGTTCTATGATTCTATGATTTACTCAGCATGTGAAGTAAATTAAAATTCAGGTCTCACTGTTCATTTGTTAACTTCTTATTTTAAAAGAGTCAAGAGCACAAACCCCAAAAATCTTCTTGGTCTTAAATGTCAGGTTTGAATACAGTAATTCAGAGTTAGTATTTAAATGTGTTAGAGGCTTAGTTATTTGTTCTCTGCATTATCTAGGAGAGACATGGAAGTAAAACATCTGAATCTCTATTCACTGCTCAGGCATTCATAGTCATCTGTGAGTTATTAATTTCATCTAGAAATTGCCTTCTCAATAGAACTTTTTAAAATAATGCTAATGAGATTGGTTTTACTGTGTGCTAACATAATTACAGATTTGAAAATTGGGCCTGAACTTTCTTTTTATTTTCCCCCCATTAAAAAGGACCCTTTCATTTCTCTCAAATGCGTTGCATTGCCACTATCTAAATTACACTGGCTTTTAATAATTATTTTTTAATATAATGGCTAGATTAAAAGTGCCTTCTATTGCAAGAAAGAAATAGTGAGGAAATGCATCAGAACTACATTTTTAATGTGCTCAGAAGTTTTTAGAGAGTCTGTAAGGTTACCTAGTTTGTATATTGTTAGCAAATACATATACTCTTTTTGGCAGAATAGATTTTAACTGAACTTAGCAAAGAAAAGGCTCAACTAAAAAAAAGTCAGTGAATTTTAGTAGCTTTAGCTGAGTTGTTCTGGGAGTTAAGTCTCTTCCCTGTGCTTTTTTTACAGCTGGGTGGCAGCATTTCTGCAGCAATTCATTTGTATCTAAATTAACTGCTCAAAGATTTTTTTTTTTTTGATGGATCAGATGTTACGTGCTTTTTTCCTCTCAGCTGTGGTTATGCTTTTTAGAGCAATATAAAACTCACCAAATATTAGTTACTTGTCTGTGATAGTGAGTCCTAATTATGCTGCTCTGAATATGGGTAGGGGCAAGATTTTACAAAATGAGCAGGACTTTATAAAGCAGCACAGCAGAGACTCATCTGCTGACCATTCAGTCTCCTGCTGCTTGGTGTCCTCCCTTACATTCACAGTCTGTGCTCAGAATTCCAGCTCAAACACTGGTTTGCTTCATTTATTCACAACTCTGAAGATGAATTCAAACAGACTGCCTCAAAGGTCTAAACTGATATAGTTTCCCCAATGCATCTTCTACTTTTATGTGCCACTGTTCACCTCCATTGGTAAATTAAATTTTAATGTTCATGCTGAATTTTGCAAGTTGAAACTTTAAGATTTTATTATTATTTGTGTCAGAAGAAAAAATTTCCCACCACCATGTTTACTTCATTATGAAATTACCATGGGGCAATCACATATCTTTTTTTATATGCTTTAAGCCTTTATAGTAAAGTTTGCTTTTCCAGGTTTTTTTTTTATATCTGTCCTTTGAATTCATTCCTGTGTTATTCTGCCCTTTGTTCAACTCCTTTTCTGAAAGGATGTGGTTTTCCAGCAACATTTTACTAGGGTTATATATATAATTACTGCCGTTACCTAGATTTTAACAGTTATTCTGCATTTTATGAAGGGTGCTCCAGACATGCCCTTAGGTCAGCCTAAGCAAGTTACTGTGTCTGTGTGCTGTAATCCTGCCACCAATACCTGGAGCTTGGCTGTGTTAAAACAGGTTTAGATGGATTCTGACTAGTTGGCAATTCACATTGTTTTGTATCTTTTATTGCCTGTCTTCATTTTTATAGTACTGAATGTCATGTTAGCTGCAAACTTTATTAACAAAAATTTCATACTGCTCATAAAAATATTCAGCAGCACTTGATCAAGCCTGTTCCAGTGCCCACCCATCCTCTGGGTGAAGAAGCAGCCCTGGCTCTGGCATATGTCCTGTAACTATTTTTTGATTTGGCAGATTGGACTGCCCTTTCCCTTCCCTTTGACTGGAAGGAGTGATGAAAAGGCTGCACTCCAGAGTCATTTTCTGCTGCTCCCAGAGCTCTGTAATCCTTCCTGATACTGCTCCGACTGTATCTGGTACCAACATTATATGGAATTAAATCTAACAGTTTGGAGAAATTCAAATATATGTCAAGATAGCTTGATCTACCAGATGAGTAATCTTGTCAGCTTTACAGGTTTGTTTGAGAAGATTTAGAAAGGTGTGGAAAGATTATGAAACCATGTTGACTTTCATTAATTACATTTTAGCTTCTAATTCTTTTTGTTATGAGATTCACAGTAACTGTTCTGTATAATATATTATACAGACTTTAACTCCATGGGTGTCCTTACCATTTTTACATCTTAAAACTACTCAGGGAGTCCTTCAAGCCTTGTGAAATTCAATGGTTTATTGGATTTATTAAACACTGAAATTTCACAGAATCACAGAATGTGCTGGGTTGGAAGGGACTCACAAAGATCATTGAGGGCAGCCCCAGAGTCACACCATGGCCCGAGAGCATTGTCCAAAGGCTCTGTCAGGCTGGTGAGTGACCACTGCCCTGGGGAGCCTGTTCCAGTGTCCCACCACCCTCTGGGTGAAGAGCTGTTCCTCACATCCAACCTAAACCTCTCCTGACACAGCTTCAGGCCGTTCCCTCCGCTCCTGGCGTGGGTCACCACAGAGAAGGGATCAGTGTCTGCCCCTGCTCATGAGCAGGTTGTGGCTGCAGTGAGGTCTGTGCTCAGTCTCTTCTCCATGCTGGACAGACCAAGTGACCTCAGCTGCTCCTCACAAGGCTTCCTCTGAAGGCTCTTCACCATCCTTGTGGCCTCCTATGGATGCTCTCTGACAGCTAAATGTCATTTTTTTTTATATTGTGGCATCCCAAACTGCCCCAGAACTCGAGGTGAGGCCACCCTGATGAGAGCAGAGCAGGACAATTCCCCCCCTTGGCCATGCTGTACCTGGTGTACCCCAGGACACAGATGTCCCTCCTGGCTGCCAGGGCACTGCTGACTCATATTCAACTTAGAAGCTTTCTCTGTTTATCTGAGTGGTGCTTTACAGATTCGTAGATGCAAATCTTTTGCATGTGTCAGTTGGAAAATACAGAGTCTAAAAGGGTTCGTCCTTCTGTCACAGATGGTAATCTTTGTATTGTGTGATAGGCAGGACACACATGTGTCTGTTTAAAAAAAATAGTCCACAATTATTTACTGTACTTTTCCTTAGTCTATATCCTTGGTTTGGATTTTATCAATTGCATTTAACAATAATCCATCTTACTTTAATTTTGTTCTCACTATCTTTTAAAATGCTTCATTTCCCTTAAATACACCAGTTTTATTTTCTCTAACCATATTGGCTATTGATATCTTATTGGTTTGCTTTTATTTCCTTCCTTTTAAATGCTTCTATTGATCACTCATTTGAACTCTTAATTCTTATTTGGCACTGCTAGTTTTTCTGTCCCACCATGCTTGCTTTTATGTTTGCTTTGCTTTTTAACATCCTCTGGCAGAAAGATGAAGTTGCCAGTTTCTCTCTTTACATTGGTGTGTTCATGGCTTTCTAACCAATTTGCTATTTTTGTTGTGTCTTTTTATGGCAAATAAATGACTATTAATGCACTGCAGAAAAATACTGAATATCCACAACAAAATTGCTCAGCTGTCCTAAAAAATGTATTTCTCTTGCACAAAGACATGATTTATTTTTTCTTTTACTAATCCAGCAGGCTGGGATTGTGCTTTCAATTAAAATGGCTTAGCTGAAGTAATTAGGATTTGTTGCTGTCAGCATGGATAAACTTGATAAAGAAAGAGACTAAATTATCTCATAGGGTTTTGTCTTGACTGTTTTTGTTCACGAGTCTAGATAAATAGCTTGGAGCTGTTATTGCTGAAAAGTCAGTTAGTAGCTTCAAGTTACAGCTGAATGCTGGCACCATTTGTACAATATTTGATATGCTACAAGACACTCTTTTCTCTATGATACACTGGTCATCCCACAGCCTGTGGCTCAAGACAGAATATTTTGAAAAACTGCTGACTTAAATGTCTTAGAGTGAACCTTTTCCTCTGTTCCCACACTGTGAATATGATTCTTTCTGTTTTGACAAGCTGAAATTTCTGTTGCCTTTTCCTCTGTCAGGCTGGCTGCTCAGGGATGCCCTCTGCTCCAGCTGCTTGCCAGTCATTCCACTGCAGAGCAGCTTTTCCTCTGTGAGATGGGCAACTCCTCTAATCCTCCTAACTGCACAAGGTGCTGGGCTTGCTGTGCCCAGAAATGCATCACCTGGTTCTGTGAGCGTGGTGGGACCCCACAGCACAGCAGCTGTGGGTTTCCCTGGCTGGGCTGTGTGTGGTGTCGTGGATCAGTGTGTAAATTCATGGCATGGCATCAGGAAGATGCCTGGCACAGAAAGGTGAGGGACTCATGAGTAGAAGGCACTTGGTGTGGAATGGGCAGGAGAGTCCCATGGGAGCGCTGGGCATCGTGGCCAGACTGTGTTTGCAGGCCAGTGGGAACAGAGTGTGGAATAGCTGCTCAGAGCTTAATGTCCATGCCATGTGCATTGCAGATTGTGTGGGGTTTTTTGGTTTTATTTCTTTTTGAACTTCAGATTAGCTGTAGCCTGGGTTTGTGATGCAGCTGGAGAGAATTTCTAGGCCATGTGCAGCTGATTCAGTTCCCATGCTCTGAGATGTTACAGTGTGCATCAGAGCACTCTGGAGGGGGGTTTTTGTGAGGCTCAGTTCAGAGTTGCACTCCTGTGTCCAATGAACTACGAAGGTGTTCCCAGTAAAGTTCCTTGGCAGTGCTGCAGTGTGCATGATTACCAGGACTAATTTCTCAGGCTGCAATAGATATCTCTAGTACCTCTGTGTGGCAATTACTGTCAAGTACTGAGACTGCTCTGAAGCTTTTTCTGTCATGTCCAAGTTAAATTGGAGTTTGTATTTAGTTTTTTATTTTTCTATTGTTATTTGACTTCATGAAACCAAATTGCAGGAACATAACATATCTGGTTTTTGGATGAAAGTTCCCCCTGTTTATATTCTAAACCCATTTCAATTAATCTGCTTAAAACCATATATACTTCATAAATATCTTGTATATATGTTGTCCTCAGGCCTACTACTACACAGCATCACATCCACCATTCTTTTATAATGCACCTTAGCTCCCAGACATTACACCAAGTAATGCATTATTCACAGCAGAGTAATTGTATGAGTGTATAACTGAGGATGCAATGGATCCTTTACACAAATGTTATTTCTTGTTTCCTTTTCCATAGCAAATTCTTGCCTTCAGGAGTATGTGAGAACTGCAAGGGGTAGGCAGTGGTAATAGTGCAATAAATTGGCCTTAGAGTTCTCAATCCAAGACTGGCTCATACTTATAATTCACCCTCAGAACTGCCATCCTGCTGTAAACATGAGATCTGAGCATGTGCTTGGATTAACCTTAACTGGCTGCCAGACACTCCCAGTCCCTTTCTCACTCACCTGCCTCAACAGGGCAGGGGTTAGAAAGAAAATGAAGCAGCTCTTGCTTTACAGGTTTATTTGAGAAGACTTAGAAAGGCGTGGAAAGATTATGTCAGGGTAAAGACAGGGAAGCACTCACCAGTTACTGTAGTACCAGTTGCTATTTCTGCTTCTTCATTGAGGGAAGTGATGACATAGATTTAGAATATTTTGCTAAAGGATTGGGTGCAGAAACTATCAATATTCTCAATAGTCTGCAAATGTTTTAAATTGACTACATCATGTAATCCTAACCCAAATATGAAAAATCCAAAATCCTTTATTGAATAAAGGACTTCTTATTCATAAATTAAAGGACTTAATTAAAGTCCAAAAAAAGCACTGTTTATCCATAAATAACAGGGCAGATGGCTAGTGCTTCCTGCACCCTTTATGCAAGGGAGAATCTTCCTGAGGACAGGGCTCTGAATCAATGATGCTGCTTTGCCTTTCAGAGTTGCTCAGTCATGGACTTGTGAAAAGTTTTTACTGATAAATATATTTATTGTTTAAACTTTTTGTCCTGTTTTTGTGGATACAGCTATCACAGTTGTCACAGGATCTTTATGCACTAACTTCTATTATGAGATGTCTCAGTGAAGTGTTGGAGATACCAGTGGACAATCCCAGTTCTCAAACTGACCAGTTTAGTGGGAGATGCACTCTATCTCATCAACTTTCTAAATTTGTCTCAAGTTTCAGGCTGCTACCAGATGTCTTTGCATCTCAATATGAGTAATTTTAAAGTAAAAAGTAAGTAGGAGTTCCTCTTGCTGACAGTTTAAAAATCAGGGCGGTAAATTTTATTTTAGTGGTTACAAAACTAGAATAAATTTACAGGGGAAAAAAAGGCATCAAACAAAAGCAGCTGTTCTGCAGAGAATATGCTTGTCATTAATCTGTTACCTTGCATTGTGTTTCTCTGCAGTGCCTTTTGGTAGCATCTCAGTCCTCTGCTTTTGGGGCTCTGTCTTTTAAAAAGCATTCTGCTCTGGTACCCCTCTCTAATTGCACTTGAACGTTATCAGGATGCTGTTGAGCACTAATGAGTCTTCAAAGAAGTATGTAGGGACTTTCACTTCCCTTTTGTTCATGCTAATTAAGTTAGGGAAAATTTATATTGTGCCTTGATTAATTCTGGGAATTTGTAAGAATGCAAATGAACATTGTTTATCTGGGGCTGAGTTATCTTTTGATATGCAAACACATTTTGATATGCTGATTTTCATTAACACCATTACCTTCCTCTTTGGGAAGGACTTTGAATTACAATTACACTTCCATCCAACTCTTCTCTGCACAGAAGTTGTGACTTCTGCTGCTCATGTCTTATAATTGGATACAAATTCTTTAGTGTAGAAGTTATCTGAACAAATTTCTTAGTCTAGCAATACTAGGAATTTAATCTTGTTTTCTCTAAGTCAAACTGTGACTAATTAATTATGCTAATTAAACAGATGACAACATGGTTCTGGATTCTTCCACATCTATCATGGTCCCAGGATATACAGAGATGACCTGCATTCTGCAGGCCTTGATCTTGGCTGTTTTTACTTAATTTTGCCTAAATCTAAACCCTTTTTAGCAGTATCCTTGACTAAAATAGTTTATATACCTATATAATTGAATAAACAGTTTTATAAATGCTATATTTAGCATAGATTTATTTTTTTCATGAATTGTCGGGAGTTCCTAAGGGATCTGTTAATTGTTTTTTTCTGAACAGATAAGCCATGAAAAATCTGCAGTCAGTTTCTTTGCAGCTTCTTTGCATTTGCATGGTGCTTCTCACTGAAAACACATATGGAGGGCTGTTCATGATGCTACTTTTATTCTTGGTTTGTCTCTTATTATATGTTGAGTGTTCTATTATAGAGCACAGAGCTAGATAATGTATTCAAGTATTGTGGATATAATAAAGAAGGATCCCTTAAAGCTTTTGCTTTCTAATTATACTCTGGTTTAGCCCACAATGTGTCCAGACATCTCTTCCTTACTCTGAAAGACACCCTAAACACTAGAAAGTGCCAAGCAAATTAAAGCACCCCATCTAAGTAAACAACCACATGGCAGAGTCCATATATTCTAAAATTAAGTGTATCTATGTTTAAAACAATATATTAATTCTGCTGCTAGAAAGGGAAATCAAACTATTTCCCTTGGGTGGAAAGAGTCATGTTGCATTTTGAATGACTGTTAGCATAATAATCACTTCTTGTGATATTGTTCAATTTGGTCTTTTGAAGCAAACCCTGGAAGAGTATTTGCTCTAAAATAATTGTATCACAGACTTTAAATGCAAGCTGCTTTTAGTGATGTACCTTTTAAGCTGCCTCAAGTTAATGTACTGCCCCTAAATGAACTCTGCATTTTGTATGAGAAGGTGAAATCCAAGCTTTATGTGCTTTATGGAGGTGACCTGCTGTGGATTATGCTCCAGGACATGCATGATTCCCCAGACATTCCTCTCTGCTGCCCTTTAGTCCTGCTGTTCTATGTCCTTGCTGGTCCCAGGCAGGGTTTCCTGCATTTATAGGGAGCAAAACTGCTGACCCAGGGACCCAAGGCAGAGGCTGAGTGTCCTGTGTTTCTGAGGCTTTGTGACAAGGCTCATGAAATTGTGTCACTCACTGTGTGTTCCAAGGAAAGTGCTGCATCTTTTAAGAATTAGGCTTAGTTACATGTGAGACATTGAGATTTTCTAGAGAATTAATCTGTGCCAAATCTCAAGGACTGTAACTCAAGGCAGTGAGAATTACTAATTTGCATGATTATTTTGGCTAATTTTGGGGTTAGGAAAGATGTTACATTTGGATTTAGTTTATTCTTATTCTTTAGGAAAGCAATTTTTTGGCTGTAGGACAGATGAATCCAGTGAAGAGCAAGGCAAGTTTGGTCAGAACATCTGATGCCAGAGAACAAGATGTGTGTTCTAGGTTTGGTAAAAACCTGTCCAGTACTTGTAAAAAACCTAAACATTCACCTGTATGTAAGCCTTAGCAGAATGTATGGACAAATATTTTGTGAGAGTTGTTTTATTTTTTTATTTTTTTTGACAAGTTCTATTGCTGTGACTTAAATGAACAGAATCTACCTTTCACAAGCAGGTGTTTTAGTGCCCTCCCTACCCCTTGTCCTGTCTTGTGTTAATATTCAACTTTTAGGTAGGAAAAGCCTTGAAAAGCTTCAGTTTTTCAAAACACATATACCCTTGAAATAAAGTAGTCTGTATATCTACTTGGCTGACTCAGTGCAAAGTGTTCTCATCCTGAGCTGAGCCTCTGTTGTCACACTGCTGGCCAAGGTCAGGCAGCACTGACTGTGATGCCAAGGTCCTTCCTCTGGCCTCTTTTAGCTTCAGTAGGAAATCTGACATTCTGCAGCTGCTGGGCAGACACCTAAGTAGCAGAGCAGTGGTTTATGCTGGGATAGCATAGGTAGGATTCAGAGAAGTGGATAACTAAAATCTCACGGAAATGGGGAAATTATGGTGTTGTGGTTTGTCCTCTGGTGGCACTCAACATTCCAAACTGAGGGCTCTGCTCCTTGTCCTGAGTTGCTGATACATTTGTGTATTGTATTTGTGTGGCAAGGATTTTTGGAAGTGGGGGAGTGGATACAGGGGTGGCTTCTGTAAGAAGCTGCTGGAAGCTTCCCTGTCCCATTCTCCCATTTGTTCTGTACTCTGCTCTGTGTATCAATTCAGGGCAAGTGAGGAATAACCCACTGGTGGGTTACTGAGTCTTACTTTTGTGAGTAACTCCTGCCTTCCCAAGACTTTGGAAAGGAGTTGAGGGTTCTGTGCTTGGCAGGGAGCAAACAGGGAAACATCAGCTCTGCTCTCTCAAATTGATGATGCTATAATGAAAAATGCCATTATAGCAATATTGGTCATACAATGACACATCTCCATTCAGAACTAAGTTTCTAAGATAATGACTCACAAAGAGTGTTACATTGCTACACGTTTGTACTTCAAGTATACCTTCTAAAATGAAATTGTTCCTGCAAAGTCCTTCTTAACATGTTAAAGCATCATCTGTAAACTGACAGGTTCACTGAGATGGCAAAGCACTCACAGGGAGCAGCACAGAGGCACCCCAGTGTTCATTGTGCACCCAGTCACTTCAATCATGCTGGTGTAAACCACAAGAATTGCTTGAAATAATGTAGAGCTGTTATTCAAAAAGCAATTCATCCTACAACCAAATACCTCTCAAAATATTCTGAAGCAATATTATTATATTATGAAGCAAGAAATACTCATTGGAAGCAATGAACTTTTGATGTCAGTTTATTTTGAGCAAGCATTTCAGCTTCTGCCTAAGTATGTATAAAATGACAGATTGTTTACTTCTATTTGACATACTGTATTTTTCATTTTAAGTTTGCTTTGTAGCACAATGTTATAAATGCAATGAATGACTCAGTCAACCTATACTTGCTAAAAGCTTTTTAGCATATTTAATCATTGTCTGTTTGGAGGTAGCACAATTTATGTGCTAAAATGCTTTATCGTGATATAAATTATGCTAAGAGGAAGAGTACAGTGGTTGAAGCAATCAGACTAAAAGTTGATCTGTGTAGTGAGTGCTCTGCAGAAAGTAAAAAACCATTTGTTTGTTGAATATTTATGTGATCATGTCAAAATGATCCTTTCCCTTCTTGCTGAGAGCAGCCAGCAGTGTATTTGACTTCATTAGTCATGAGGTGGTTCTCCAAGTGTCCAGTAGATGATTGACACTGAAGTCCAGCTCTGTTTTCATTACCTCTTTCTTCCTGTGTATTTCATTTCTTTCTTAGAAAAAAGGCACATTCAAATGCTAGCAATAAGAGTTGGGATTAGCACTTAAAGCCAGCCAGGCAGAGCTGAGTTAGAGCTTGAGCAGGAGGTGAGTAAAGCATGCAGAGGTGCTCCTGGTTCTGCCACTGCTCTGGTGAAAGGGAGTGACTGACCACTCTTTTTCTTCCCTATGTTTTAAGGTGCTGCAGCAAAGTGAGCATACAGCTATTGTGTGAGAAAAATCCTCTGAGGACTGGGTTCCTTTGCCTTGTGTCCCTGTTATCTTCTATAAAATGTGCCAGGAATCAGAATTTAATCTAAGATATCTCATCTATTTATTCCTTAATTGGTCTAGCCTGCCAACTGGATGCTCAGCCACACTGGCAGCTTTTTTGACAAGCATGATTATCCACCAAGGACTAGATAGAAATCGCCAAATAATTTAATAGAATTTGCTGATTAGCCACCTGCTTATCATGGCTTTCCTCACAATTGAAATTACTGTCGTGCTGATGGTAATATGCAAACTTCTGTGGAATAGTGAAGATCACTGCCAGAACTGCTTAGATTTGATCTGCTGTGCTGTAGACAGCAATGAACTAAAAAGTATTTGCTTGATGAATAGCACATATATGGTATTTTTGCCTCGTAGTGTTTACTACTTGTTTACCTTCACCTGAACTATGTCAATAAAATTTGAACTGAGGAGAAAGAAGTTTTTGAATTCAACTCCAATTCTTAAGCCAATGTAGGTGCTTCTGGGTTTGAATGAGTAATCCCTCTTGGTCATTGTAGTGGTTTTGGTTTGCCAATGTGACATTTCCAGGCCAATGCACCAAATTATGTGGTGGGTCTAGTGCTGGCCAAATCACCAGTGCACTAGAATTATTTACTCATTTCCTGCTATGAAATAGGATTAGAAGGAAGGCAAAGAAGGCTCAAATTTTAAAGTGTATAAAGAGGAACTTTGTTAACAAGACTAAAAGAAAAAAAAATCAGAATAAAACCTTTCGAACACTTCTCTCCCCTACACCCTCTTTTTCTTTCACACTGGCAACATATAGAAACAAATCAGTCAGTTTACCATCTCTAAAACAGTCTTTCTGCAGTTCACTTAGGGTCATGTCATACTATGGAGACTTCTCCACAACAGTTCTCTCATGGCTTTTAATTTTCATGAATAGCAGCCGCCCAGAAATCTGCTTAGGGAAGTCCCTCCCATTTTTACAGCCTTCCCACAGCTGAGGTTATGGGGTACTATTTTAAGGATGAGCTGTTCAAAAGCAAAGGGTCTCTTCATCTGTCTCTGAGATCATCTTCATCTCTAGGAACAGAGGCCTTCTTCTTCCTCCCTGGGGGCAAAGGGTCTTCATCACTCCTCTCTCTCTGTTCAAACTTTTAATGGGCTCACAGCTACTTCAGCATCTGCTTGCTTTAGAACTGATGCCTTTGCTTACGTCTACAATGTGAACACTTCAACCACCCCATGCTTTTCAATGAGTTACAGGGAAAAGTGTCTATGTATCAAGCATATCTTCACCACAGCCTTACAAGAGAATTTCAGTCCAAGCTAGCACATCTTCTCATCCTCCCATCTGGGATTTTACTCTTCCTTCTTTACTGTCCTCAATGTCTCCATGTTATTTCTCTGCAAGTCTTCACTCTGTCCTTTTCCTTCACTCAAGAAAGAGAATCTGCTAAGGTCCTTACAGGGAACTATTTCCATAACTGGCTCCTTTCCTTCCTTACCAAAAAATAAATTAATACAAAACCAGCACAGTCGTCAAGAACTTATGTACTTATGGAGGAGAAAAAAACCTCTGTGGTCAAACACAGTGTTATAGTAAGCAGTGTTCCTTCCAGCCTCACTTTCTTCTAGTTTGTCCCAAAACAATCCTTAAGCATAATCATCCAAAAGTGTTTGTACACTTGTAAAAGTGTTTTGTATACTTTACAGTGAGTAAAGAAACAGATTTTCTTTTCTATTGTGCAAGAAGGTTAAGTATTTAAGGAAATATGGTAAGGTTATGATAGTGAGTATACCAAATGGGGTTATTTTAAAAATGTGGTGATGATTGAGGAGCAGATAAGTGACACCACTTACACATTTATATCGGGGAATTCAGGTGAGATGAAGATTTGTTAAACTGGTAGGCTGTAATGGGTGCAAGGAAAAATCACATTTAATTGCAGCACATCCTACATTTATTGAGTAAAGTGCTGGAGAGAAGTGTTGTTCATTCCTTCTCTAATGGAAGTCGGCTGAGGGGGGTGCACTGATGTTTGGCTGGTTTGGATTGGGTTTTTTTGTTCAGTTCTAAAACACTTCCTAGAGCTTTTCTGTAGATTTGTCAGAGCAATCAATGGCTTTAAAAATCTGTGTGACGTCTCCCTGTGCCTTAGGGAGCCAAAGTGAGTTTTTTGTTAAGACCTTCTGTCTGCATTCAGGAACTGATGCTGTTATCTTCAAAATCAAAGCAAGAGATTGAATTTACTTTCAAGGAAGCAGAATATGGTTCTGCTTTGTTTGGTTTTTAGTAATACACAATGTCTGAAGCTAAATGCATATGAAGTATCTTCACACAGGCAAATGAGATTCAAATATAGATTGCCCTGCAAACTGGCCAGCTTTGATTAGGAGATGAAATACAGGTAAATATCTTTTCGCTTCCCCTGAAAACTGAAATTACCATTCCCTACTTAAAAGGCATCAGCTCAAGAGCACTGGAACAAAAGAATTTTTATTCCTGTCTAAAATAGAGAGTTATTGTCAGGCTTTTCTTATCATCATGAGAATCTGTTTTATAGAACAGTACAGCTGTCTAGGTGGTACATAAAATTACTTCCTTTTTTCATTACCAGCTTTTTCTTTTTTACAGACAATATTCTTTTTGTTTTTGTTTTTTGTCTGTCTTGCAGATGTTAATTATTTAATTCTGACCTCACTTAATCCGTTTTTACATAATATTGAGTAGATTTGATCTCAGTTTACGGCTGAGATAGAAACTCATTGTTTCTTTGGGTAAGAACGAGTGTGTTGGGATCTGTGATGAGACTGAAAAATCTGAATGCAGAACCCTCCATTAAAGCAGCTGCAAAATTCATTCATCTTAATCTGTGAGAAGACCTGTCAGAGGCTTCAGTTGTCACTGAACTTGTTTGAATCACATCAGGAAGTCAGAAGCCTTTCTGAGTGCTGTGACAGACTCTGACAGAACTGCTGCTGCTGTAACTTGGAAACAAAGCAGAAACATAAACAGTCCACAATTGCAGTTTGTTTACTAAGGAAAACTTATTTTTTTATATTTTAAGTGAACATCTTGCTGCTGAGATTTGGCTTGATTTAGTGAGTTGTAATTGGGCTCCTCAGGGGAATCTGATGTTCTACATGTTGAGTGATAAAAATGTTTTCAGAGAGCTTTTATGCCAGCACTGAAACTTTAATAGTTTATTCAGTCCTGGAAACAGGAGGGAACTACTGACACATGCAGTCATGTTCTCTGGAGCAGTATTTCACAGGAAAGCAAGAGCTTCTACTGACTTTTAGATGTGAAGTAGTTTAAAAGCTGAAGAACTACAACAGTGCCTGCAAAACCTGCTTTTAACTTTATCCAGTTTCACAAAAGGGAGCATTGCCAACTGTCCCCACTTTGTGAAGTTTGGTTGAAAAGAAAATATTCTGTTAGTTTCCATAAGAGCCCAAAACAGTTTCTGAAAACCTGCCTGTCTTCCCTGTTCAGAGAGAGGATTCATCACTATTGACTCTGTTCCCGATGTGGCTAAAAATCAGTTCTCAAAGCCTTTGTGAGTTGCCTTCTGACTCTGGAGCTGCTGTTTGAGGCCCAGTGTTGCAGACAAAACTACATTTTCCTCTACTTTTCCCTCTGTCTCAGTGTTTGGTCTCCAGGCTTAGTCCTTGTGCCTTTTCCCCTACAGATAAAATTTAAAAATTTTGGCATCAGTATGAGTCAAGGACATTGATAGTCCTTGTTGTAGGTTAGCCAAATCTTGCCTCCTCTGCTTATAAATTTTGAAAAGATTTTGACTAGTAGAGAATATCTGATCCTCTCAAAAACCATAAATGCAGGATATTGTGGATTTTTCATTACCTTTTAAGAATTATGAGCAGCACATGATGATTTTGGTTCTGAAACCTTGCCTGATGATCACTTGCAAACTGAGGTTCTTAGATACTCACACTGCAATTCTGAGCCAGTTTCATCTTTTCTCACACTACTGCCAATTTTTTCTTGATCATAAAAAGTCCTTTAAAATTTGGCAACAAATCTTCTTTGTTCCTATTTCTGAGCATAAATCAAACTCAGAAAGGTATTTTTTTTTTTTTTTTTTTTTGTTTTTAATTATGGCCCTGGCATTAGTCTGAAAAAATTAATTGTTAAGGACCGATTGAACTTGATTTTTTCCTCCTTGCTTCTTCACATGAAGCTCTGTTAAGGCAAACTCTTGTAACAAACATCCCATGGTGGAGAATAAGAGAGCATATCCAGGAATCACCCAAACCTGTCAGATATCTTAGTCATGCTATAGTGCAGTTTTTTGAAGAAAAAACCCAACTGTCTAGAACCTTAAAATGAATGACTTGTGATTTTTTCTTTAAGTGCATCTGAGTTTGAAAGCTTCTCTGGTGTAATTTCAGGTCAGGTGTCAGCATAACACCATGAAATCCCCATAATACAACCTGAGTTAAAATGTCTAGATCAGACCTGTAGATCTCTACATTGAGCAGGTACAGAGAAATCTGAATGTCTGGGAAGGTTTCTCTGTATATTTTAGTGTAACTATTCTGGTTTTAGTTGAGGTGGTAAGTTCAAGTTTTTAAAATCAATTCTGGGAAATTCAAGTATGGAAAATAGATTTCCCCCAGGAATTTCATGGGAGTTAATGAATCATGCTATAAAAACAAAGTTTGAGTTCAAATCCTGTGTTAAAGCAATGTAATAAGAGGAATTTTGTTATAACTGTAAACTCTTGGTAGATGGCTTTACCTTAGGGCACTGAGACTACTGATCTTTGCTACAAAGTGACTTCAACAAAAATGCCCCAAACCAAAGGATAGCAAAGTTATTTTGTAAAATGAATGGTTTAATCCACTTACTCTAAAGCCTGTTTTAGGCCACCCTTGTGTGTTTTGTTTTTTTTATGCCATCTGAAATTTTACAAACCCATTTTCCCCCACTCACCAGTTTTACCCCATACTTTGGATTTGCTGGTGGACTCTGAGAGCAGAGCAGTGGCACCATGGGCCAGCAGAGTGGCTAAGGCTCCTGCAGAATTTTCTCTCTGGTTCACTTTCCAGTGGATTTACACATTTTTCTCTGCTGTGGATTTAATTTCCTCCCCATCATCATAACTTGCCTGTAGAGGATGACAATGTTCAACTGGACTTGAAAAGCAAAAGGAAACACATCCTTTTACTGCCTTGCTACCCTGATGTCACTTGAAGTGTTCACACCTCTGAATAAAATTTTGATGGATCTCTTTGTATCACCAGCTTAATGACTTCGTATTAGGGTATTAGTCTTCAGGTTTTGACAGGACTGTGAATATATTTTACAGTTCTCATTTGTGCTGAGGTCTCTGGGGTCCCATGTAATGTCCACAGAAATCAATAAAAAGACTTTTGTTAATTCTTCCTGTTGCATTTGGATTCCTACACTTGAGGATACAAAGATTTTGTAGGCCTCAGGGTTCCTTGTCTTTAGGATTTTGTAATACAGGAGTTGTCACATGAGATAAAAGCAAGGTTCCTCTATCTCTGCACTCTGTCTCTAGTAATAGTCAGGACCAGTTTTTGAAGGGGGAACATGAGAAACATTGCTGGAGCAATAAAAGAAGAGCTTCCCCCAAAGGATTTTGTTTCCTCCTTCCATCTGTGAGAAGCTGAATAAAGACTTGAAGCAGGAGAATTTACACTCCTCAAAGTTTTAAATCTTATGACTAAAAATAATTTTTTCTCATCAAACTGGGGATATTTTGCCCTCCACTCTCCCCCTGCTGTTAATTAAATCCTCTTCATCTGTCAATAGAATGTGAGGTTTTTCTTAGTATCCCATATAAATGGCTATATCTATTTATTTTATACAATGTCCTAAATTCTGCATCATTTGCATTTATATCTCACTTGTTTTGTTATGTGTATTTTTCTTCCTCTTTTTTTTGGCTATGTATTTTTCATAAGCAGATTTTTTTATACCTTTTTAGTTTATATTTACAGAGCTTAGCAAATCACAACATGTTTCATGCAATCTGTCTCTGCTTTTGCTGAAGAACAGTTACTGATTTGATGAGAAGCCAGCACTTTTAAGGTGGGTGATAAAGTTGTGCTCTTAAATCTATATATAAATGGGATTTATATGTACTTTTTATAGGTTGTCTAGTTTCTAAGATACTTGCACTATTCTGTGGGCTTAGTGGTAGCTCTTGATATATGGAAGTTGAAGTTCTTCCTGTATCTTGTGGAGCTCAATCTAGAACATCAGAACAAAATTCTGCCCTTGATTTCCACATGGCTGTGCTTGAGAACACAACATGGGGCATTCTCACAAGCAAAGGACAACTTGCAGCTCAGTCTGTGCCAGTGCAATAGATCTTCTTCATGGGCATAATTGATGAATTAGTGTCCTGCAAGGAAAAGGTAATTATGTGCTGCTTTGTATTTCCAGTAACTGATCTGTAAGAGTGAACTGAATCCCCTGTGTGTGCAATGGCTCAGTTTCACTGATAAACCCAGGGAAAGCTGACCAAGGCATGATTCTGATGGGAACCCAGTGGTGGAAGTGAGAAGAAGTAAACAGTGCATAACTCACTGTTCTGGCCACTGTGGTGTTCAGCAGGAGTTCCCTGCTCTCTGTCTGCCAGGATGCTGCTCCTTTTTGCACAGACCATCTCCTGTGAGGTGCTTGAGCCATGGGAATGTGCTGATTTTCTCTGTCCCTCCCTCCTGCTGTCTGTAGACCCCTCCTGTGTGGCACTTGCTGCCTGTGCTGCCAGCTAGCAAGCAGCTGTCTGGGGCTGGGCCAGTTTTTGCATTACTGCAGGCTTTTAAATATTCTGTGTGGATCCACTCTGTGCCTGCAGTGTCACAGAATCATGAAATAGTTTGGGTTGAAAGGGATCTTCAAATGTCTCTAATGCACATCAAAGAGGTGGCTTTTTAGTTTCATGTAAATTAAATAGTGTATGAATTAAGACTTAAAAAAATGGGACTTTTTTTATTCACATGAGAATTGGCCACACGAAATTGAACTGAAAGTTGGTCTAGCCCAGTATCCCTCGTTTTTTTTTTTTTGATGGCAGACAAAAAAAGGTGCTTGGGAAAGAGTCTAAAAACAGGGCAATGGTGTAGTGGGACTTCCTCAAGGATGTCCCTGTCCCTAGAGATTTGTGGCACCTTCATGGGTGGCCTCTTTCTATTTAATTGGTGGGGAATTTGGTGAGGTGCCACCCACAGAAGTTCAGGGACTGTGCTTAACAGGGGACCTCATCATTGAGACTGATTGTGTGTGCATCAATATTCTGGCACTGGTATTTCTTACTGTCTGATAGAACAAGGCGTGATTGCTTGATATACAGAAAATTGATTTCTGTCTCAGAGGAACACTGACTCATGTTTTTCAGCTTGTTCAGAACACATACATACTTACTTTCTTTTATCTTACATGCCATGCAATTAAAAAAAAACATGGACTTTTCTGAAGGAGGAAAACATTGATCAGAAGAGCTGAGAGTGCTGCTACAAGACAGAAAACGATGCTCTGATCATGTTTTGACTTTTTTCACATTTGGACACTGAATTTAACAACCTCTTGACTTTTTCTTCTTAATCAGGTCTACATATTTTTTTTGTTTCCTAATCAGGACTATATTTTTTTTGTTAAATTAAAATAATGTCTTGGAGCTACATGGCTTCAGAAAGGTCATGTTGTAGAGCCTTATGCAAAACAACTGTCAGTTGATTCTCCATTTATGAACTCTGCAGAAGGAGGTTTTTCTTTTAAGATGAGAAAGAAATCAGTGGCACAAAGTTGTTTCTCTTCTGATTCCAATTTTTTTTGCCCATAGTATGCAGCTTGTAGTATTTTCTACATGCAATCTCTGTGACATGTTCTTTTTTTTTTTCTGTTTTCTGCCAGAAAAACTTTTCAGGTGAGTCTTGAACCTCCATCACAAAGGTTTCTCCTTCAGTCCAAGCTCCTTCAGGAGTTCATGTGCACTTCTGGGTCAGCACTAGACAATGCATTCATGGTTTCAGGACCAGCAATGCCAGCCCACCTTCCTCCCCATGGCCAGATTTCCTGGAGGGGTTGGGTGATGCTGGATAATTTGTGCTCCTGCCTGAGGTGGAATTCTGGTGATGCAAGGGAGACTCAGGAATTTGTTGCCTTAGAGCTTCAGGAGCTGTTCTTTAACCAGCTGTCTGTGGTATTTTAAGTTAGAGCTCAGGCCCATTCAATCCCAGATATGAGATATTTCTAAGAAATACTTATCCTTCATTTGCTTTGAATGCCTTTGGATATGCTTTGAAAATTAGGATGTCTAATGTAAAGCTTCCATGGAAGCTTTTAGACTTGGCAGGGTGAACAAGGGACAAATATTTAGCCTACAGCCCTTCTACAAGCAGATTAAAAAAAGAAATTGATTTACTAGGTTTTCTACAGAAATGTGAAACATGGCTTTTCCTTTCACCTGTGTTGGTCACGATTTTTTCATTATTAGATTAATTCACTTTCGAATCTTATAACATGGCAAAATAATGTATGACTAGAACATTCAGTTATCAAATTTAACTCTCATAGGGAATTAATGAGCAAAGGCCTCAGTAGAACTAAGAATCTGTTTATTTTTGCAATGTGATAGGAAGAGCAGTCAATATTTTTGCTGTGCTTGTGCAATTTTGATTAGCAGCTTTCAGATGTGGAGTACCTGGATGTGGTAATAATACTGTCTCCTTTTTGCCAAGTTTCTGCCAAGGTTAATTTGGTTATTTGGCTCTAGTTCTGTAATCCAAAGCAAATGGAAATTTTCAAATACAAAACATGTCAGAGATCAAATCAATGGGAAAGATATAATTTTACGTGAAGGAAAACCTGTTGTGACAAAAATCATCAGTAAAATGATATAAAATGGATAAAATTGTGTCAATATGGAAAATAACAGTATTTACTAAAATGTAATGGGTATTCTTGATATTCTTGGCTTGACTGCAAACATTTTTCATAATATTTCCCTGGATTCATTGCAATGAGGGTACATTTGACTAGGCTGTACATGTTTTATCACATTTATTTACCACTTCTGGCAGCCAAAGGTATCAGTGAAATTTAACTGACATGGGTAAATCAACGACAAATGTATCCTCTTGCAAGCAAATGGACATTGTATTTAGCAGAGATAAAATCCTCTGAAGTATGAGTTCTTAATTTGCCCAGAGCTTTGATGCAGTTCCTGGTAAACTTACAGGTTTAACATGATGGACCATTGCAGAATAGCACTTTTAGTTTTCTGATTTATGTTCTCATTTATGTTTCTCATTTGTTGGTGTGGGATTGAGCAAGTGGCTGTGTGGGGCTGAGTTTCAGAATGGGGTTAAACCATGACACCAGTGCACAAAAATCTGGGAATTCTTGTCTTCCAGTACAAGGAGCAACTGGAGCCAGAGAACCTGCACTGCCTCCCGTGAGTCCTTCTTTGCACAGGGAGGAGAGGGGCAAGACCTCAGCTTTGGGAAGGATCTCACCCCTGTTCTAGACATGGCCCATAATGCTACAGAACAAATGGCCCTTTAAACATTTTGGTTTCATTGGATTGACATTTTCTTCCCAAACCCAGAACATTTCTGACTCGTAGTCCCTACTACAAGCTCAGTTTGCTAACTTCATGCAAAAGAAGTAGGAAACTTGATATCTACTGCAAATTACTTACCCTGGAATGTAATACAGTGTGTAGTGACATGAATTCATATCTTAATATGCTCTGTAGTCTGAAAAATGTTTCAGATGCCTGAATATAGCATTGCAGCAAGTTCTGATGGCAAAAAACATATTGCTCTTCTCATATTTAATCTAATACTTGCTCTGTGACAGAAGGTTGCTTTTTCAAACTGTGAATCTTCCTGGTCTGGAAGATACAAAAATAATACTTTTACTAGTCTCCAGGACCTGCCAATGAGTCAATAATAACTGGATTTTTTTTCCTGATACATTTGATCAATGAAGTGAAAAAATTCACATAGTTTCTGTTTAGAATAAATCATCTTTACAAAAGCCATACAATTCACTAAATTTCTGTTAAGAATAAACCATCTTTCCAAAAGCCTGACCTTTCTGATGAGAAGATATTTTATCCTATGAGATTTTTCTGTGTAAGTGCAGTCCAAGTGTTCTCAATCAATTGCAGTAGTTTTTTAATTTAATAGATGGTTGCTGGGTCAATGTCACATTTGTAACCATTGCCTGAAGATGTTTCTTCCTCTTGTCATCAGAGGAAGACGTTAACTTCATAATATTTACGTGGTTTAATATTTTAAATGCTGGATATTTTACTCCAGAAAAAACTGGGAACTTCTGAGTGTGGAGGTCAGGACTAGAGTAGATCAAGTGTTTGAAAATTCTGTGCCAATTGCTACAATATGCCTCGGGGGGTTTTTGTTTGTTCCAGCAGTCTCTTAATTTTAATAAATTGGATAAGATCTCTTGGAGCATGACTGGTAGAGTAGCCCCATCTGCAATGTGTCTTGAAATCCCATTGCCTTGGGGACCCTGTGTCTCCTAAACAGCTCCCTAGCAAGCACCCTGGGATGCAGCATTGCCAGCTGCTCTGTTGTGCTCTCCTGATTATAGGTTTGTTACACCACAGATGCTTAGGGATACTCCAGGAAGTGAGGAAATTTCTAGCACTGCCTAGTACAGATCACTTGTGGCTTACTAATACCAATGGATTTGTCCTTGGAAACAGAGACTTAACATTTATCTTTAATGCATGCTTGCATTACTCTTCCAAATATCCCCTCCCCCCCACCCCCCGCCATAATTTATTGATCTTATTTTTATTAAAAAAAAAAACCAAACCCAAACCCAGAATGTGTTTAACAATCCTTGTTATTGTTTTGTGCTGTTAATTCTCAGAAAAGCAATGGTTTTTCATAAGTCTCTGGAATGTTTGGTTGTATTCTGTGGTTTTGCTGAGAAGGGCCCAACAAAGCACGACCCCACATCCCCCGTGGGCTTTCCTTGTGCCACAAAGCTGTGTGAACGTGGTCTGAAAATACTGCTCCTGTCACCCGAGGTTAGCTCGGGTTAGTGGGACAAAACATCTCCTAGCTTGGGGCAGGCTCTTGTCCTGCTGACTCAGAGCATGGGTGTGGCCTCAAAGAACTTCAGTCTCTGCTGTCAAGAAATCTGATTGCAGATTTATTGTGGTCAGAAGATATGAATGAACTTAAAAGCAGGTAAAGATGTGAAACATGTTAGCAGATGGTGTGTGAAATATTTCTACCCCAGGCAGGGCAAAGTCATGTTTTAGGGTAAAAAAGAAAATCATGGCTATTCTTTGCTACAAAAGCAGACACTATTTGGAATTTAAACCATTTCTTCCTCTCTATTCACCAGCCATGCAAATGCCATTGTCAGACCAAGATGCCTCAGGGATGTAGAGGGACAAATAAATCCAAATGAAGAGGAGCAAATACTCATGGAGCTGGAGGATGTGGAAGGTCCTGATATATTGGAAGGAAGAGGTACAGTGTGAGATAAAGTGAGGTTTGATCAGTCCTTGCAGACAGAATCTGTTTAAGGCAGAGGAATCATGTGCAGCAAGCTGCCACCCCAGTAATTGTGTTGCTAAAAGTCTTCCAGTTAATACAAGGTGCCAGAGTCCTTTAAACTTTGGAAATTGAAAGTCCTGGTTATTTATATTTTCTGTTTTCTGTTTCTGAGGGCTGTGGGGTCAAAATACATTATTTTCACAGAAGAGAGGGGAAAAAGTAGTAAAATTAATATTCAACATTCATACTCACAGTATGTGAGAGCAGATGATAGATGCTATGCATATGTGTGAAAGCTGGTGTCAAGAACTCGTGAATTTAAACTTAAGAAGGACAAGGCTTCATTCCAGCACACAAGTTTGTTCAGCTTTTTCCTCTGTGCTGAAGTCGTTGGGAGCAGAAAACAATTAGAATTATTAAATCTCTCCTGTTTAAAATAAACAAAAAGGGATGAAAGCAGCTTTCAGTACCAACCTCTCAAGTTTGCACTGAAAATTTAAATAGTCTTGAAGCATTGTTGAGAAAGATCATAAAAGAAAAATGCTTTTCCCCATTGTTTTACTATTTGGCTTTACAACAGAAAATGTTCGATTTTGTTAGCAGTATGGATGGATTAGCTATTCATGCTAGAGTTTGATATTATTTATGATTAATTTATATATTTAATAGAAATATGAAAGTGTCAGCAGCTCTCTAAAAGAAGCAAATGGATTGCTAGGATTTATAAGGAGAGAGAAAATAAAGCAGAAAGCCCTGTGGTCTTGGTTAGCTGCATCCTGAATACTGTGCCTTGTACTCATCCCATCTCTGTGAAAAGGATATAAAAAAGAATCTGTCAACAGAACTTTTTCTCTAAAGAGGAAACTAGCTAATGCTTGTCAGTAATGTTATGGGCTTGGGAAATGACAAGGGAAGAGAGATCATAATTTTCCCAAGGGTTTTTCTTCTACATGGATCCATAATTTATATCACCATTGCAGGGACTTCTCTTAGTCCCCTTAGTAACTGTGGGTTTGTTTACCAATTACAGAATGCAAGGATAAACCTGTTTGATCACATTTTAAATCTTCCAGATTGTCTTCCCACAGCAATTTACTCTGCTTCTGTTGTCCAGCCTCAGGATTCCCCTTGAAAATCTATTTCCTCTTTAGAATTTGTAATCCATTAGTTCTATTGCTCTGAGCATAAACAAATCTCACCCAGGACCTTGCCTAGAATGAACTGAAAGGATGTACCAGTATTAAATTCAATGTCTCATGACTAGCTAATTAAGACTTCTCTTGAATTTGGTGTATTATTTTTACCAAATGTTAAACTCTGAAACAAGTGATTCCATGGAACAAACGTTACTTATCAGACACAGCATTTGTTATTTTACATCAAGTTTTTGAATTTAATGTGGTATGGGACTAATGTTCAAAAAGTGCTTTTATTTTATGGATTCCTTTCTTTAGATTGTTTTCCTGCATGTGAAAATGCTCTGTGTATCTTTTTACTACCAGGCACATATTAAGAGCCCTATTGCCTGTTTTACTGTTAGATCAATGTGACCCCAATATTGGTTTAAGGGCTTCTCTTACTATAAAAAAGGGAAATAAGGGTATGGAAATATATGCAAGATATGCAAATACAGAGGAAGTGAAGAATGTTGGAGAGCTGTGATAGCTCTGTGGTAGGCTATAGAATCTGGTGGAGTTGTCACTGCCAGGGAGCCCATCCTTGTTCCTGAGATCGTGTTGGCAGCTGCCTTATGGGCTGTGGCATTGGCACCTTGCAATAACCTGAGCCTGTTGGATAAATTTCTGTCTGCAAGAGTTCTGGGAAAAGTCTGGGAACTCTTTTGGGCCGCTGGTTTCTGAGCTGCAGGCTGGGCTTCAAAGAACTGGCCAGCACAACAAAGCAAGTGTGGGAGTTGTAGACCCCGAAATCTCTCAGCCTGGAGCTTGCAGATGTAAGATAAGCCATGCTCTGCTTTGTTACACTGCAGTAAGGAACTGAGTGCTGCTGCTTCTATAAAATGAAGCTGTGATGTGTGTGTGATGTGAAACTAGTCCCCAGCCACTGCAGAATGCAGCCTCTCACCTCTGCCAGGTCTGCAGAGCTCTCTCTGCTGTCGTGCTGCTTGCAGGGATCCTTTCACCCCTTCTCTAGGGGCTGTTTTTGTGCCTGCATCCTCTATTTCTGCCTTTGATGCAGTTCTGTTAGACCTACATTGTGTCATATTTGACAGCAGATCCAGCCACAAAGACTTCCTAGTAACGTGGAGTTGAGGAAAGTCCATTTTCAAAGTTGTATATATAGGGTTATAGAGTCGTTTATGTTGGAAAAAACCTCCCAGCTCATCAAGTCCAACCATTAACCTGGAACTGCCAAGATACCACATCTACATCTCTTTTAAAGCCCTCCAGGGATGGTGACTCAACCATTTCCCTGGACAGCCAGTGCCAGTGTTTGACAACTCTTCTGCTGAATATATGTCTTAGAGCAAACAAATTGCAATTTGTGATTCATTGGCAGCAGTGATAAGAAAGGAAGAAGCAGTAATAAATTGATAAAGCAGTAATAATCCTGGCTACCTCCAAAATAAGAAAAAGAAAAATGAGATTTTTTTCCGTTGTTTTATTTTGTTCCATTCTTGATGCTTTTGTGTCTGGCAGTAAATTGTCACTGCAGATCACACCTCTGACTGTATTTCAGTTGTAAGAAACCTGGACCTGAAAGAAGTGTGATTATCTGGAGTACTGGAGTGACCTGACTGCAGAATGTGATAGCATTCTCTGTTCTCACTTCTGCAGTCAGACTTACTGGATTTGTGTGATGCCTTCAGGTATTACATGGACATTAAAGCCTTTTCCCACCATTTGATAACTTTCCTGATGGGCAACATGAAGGACAAGCAGAAGTAGCTTTGCCCCCAGGACTGCTATAAAATATTTGAAACTTTGCTGTACTTCTGCTCTCTGTGCTTGAGAAATCTTGTTTGGAGGCCCCTTTGTAAAATAAAGTTGCAGTTGGGCTCTGAACTCTGAATTACTTATTGTTCAGTATCCCTGCACTCACTTTCTCCTGTTAAAGGCACATGATTCCTCTGTGTGAAAAAGATGTAGCCAAAATTATTTTCTTGACTTCATCAAACTATTACTTTTATTTTTTTTCTAATCTGCAAAGAGCAATTACTGTTTCAGTGGAAGGAATCTAGAGATGAATCTTGGATTGAATCAAAGAGGAAGAGGAGAAAGTATTTAAAATACTTTTTGCTACAGCAAAAGACAAAAATCCATACAAAATATTTGTACTGGGGGTAGGCCTGTCATATACAGATATTTTATATCTTCATAAATCCAAACAAATGTCTCTTGCCTCAGAAAGATTATTAGTTTCTTCAGTTAACAGTGAGGGAAAGCTGAGATGTGAGATAAGAGCTTTTAAATATAAGGCAGTTGAGCTAGGGAACACCTCATCTCAGGGACAAATAAAGAATATTTTCTGCTGTTCATAGGGGCATCCTGATAATGTGCCAGGGCTGCAAGAGGAACAACCTTATTGATTAAAGTGCAATTTTGTTGTAGTGAGTGCAAGCAAGAAGTGTCACTCTTTCAATAACAAGGTAAAGAACACAAACACAGCCCTGTTGAGGAACACACAGGGTAAATGGAGAGGTATTCAAGCATTGAAAGAAAGTGGAAATAGAAATGAGGAAAAAAACCACTGGGATATAGAAATGGGCTTAGTAACAGTAACAAGAAATATCTGACCACGCTTCTCTTCTGGGCAAGAAGGGGAAGAAAGTGGGAGAGTAACATTAACATTAAAAAGCATTTAATGTTAGATTCTATTATAGAGGGGATTGATGGACTAATCTTCCCAAATGGACACTGATAGATGAAAGTGTCTCTGGACAAAGCTTGGAGGTTTTTGTGCAGAAAGGCACTCTGACATTCCTTGTCAGGACTGCAGCAAATGGATTTCAGTGGTTTGTATTTGAAAAAAATTGGGATACATGCTTGATTGGTATCTTCCTTCAGGGCAGTTTTTCCTGCAGTATTTTAGAAAATCCGAGAACTGGAGTTGAGGAAAGTCCATTTTCAAAGTTGTTCATCAGATTTGAAAGCAAGTTTCAAATCTGAGTTCTTGTGAGCTTCTCAAGAAAATGCTTTAAAGCTTTGGGGTTTGTTTTTTTTTTTCACCCCCAAGTTTTTATTTTTATGTAAAGTTTATTCATCTCTAAAGGTCTTTTCCAGAAAAATTCTTTTGCTTGCAAAAGTTTCTCATGAAACCCTGGCAGACTTACTTCAGCTTGTCTGGTGGGGCTGTGGGTCACTGTTGACACCACTGTGGTCAAGGTCCAGATCCTGATCCAGTGAAATACAGTCAGGGCTCTGGACACAGCAGAACTGGGAGATGAGGGATGCATGTGTTCCTGGGAGAGCAAAGTGCTTTATTTACTTGAAAAAGCTCCTACAGTTTCCAGAAGATTATTACTCACAATTTTGCTCCTGCAGGAAATAAGGCATCCTTAAGGCTTTATTCTGATTCAGAAATCTTTTGAAATATCAGAATTGCTCTCAGAAAAAAGTCACCAGCTTTGTCTGGAAGCCAGTGATATTTGTCTGTATGCTTTATCTCTCTGCATTTGGCATAGCTTTGAGCTGGATATATTACTTGGTTTTTAATCTTACTATTATATAAAATATTACCTTAAAAATGGGATAACTTTCCAGTAGTTATTTCCAAACAGTACTTTGCTTAGGCTGGCTTTGTGCTTGTCACAGGATTACAGCCTTGTACAAACTTATGTTGCCATAAAAAGCACCTTCCTACTGTTTTGGCCTTGCAGAGGTTAGGGTATGGTTTGTGGGAGAATCAGTGGAATAAGGGAATGGTTTAATCTGATGTAAAATCCTTGAGAGAGGTTATAAGGGGTAATGGAAGCACAAGAGGGGCTCTGTCCTGAAAATTTTCTCTGATTTGCTTTTTAAAAGGAAAAGCTCTAAATGCAAAAAATGCAGTTCCTTGTTCTCATGAACCTTTCCTTGGTAACTGTTTCCAAGCCGAATTGTTGATTAAAACCAAATCAAAACTCACTCTAGTCTTTTGAAATCACTTGACAGTTTTCCCTCTCATGTTTTAAAGTCTGTATGGGTGGATTGATTGGTCTGGTTAATGCTTTTTCTGTAGTGACTCCAGTGGCAAGAGGTCTCTGCTGGGGTCAGTGGCCTGAATGTGGAGGGGCTTCAGAGCAGGGGTAAACCTCTGTGAGAGACCAGAGCCCAGGGAAATCAGGCTGTGCCCATTAATTCAAGTGTTTGCCTCCTGCTGCTCTGCTGTGCCAGTGTCAGCAGCACCAGAGGAGGTGTTGCACAAGCTCCCCAGCACTGGGACATTGTAGGGGTTTTATTTTTGCCTTGCCTGCTTCAGCTCCATCTGTGTTTCCTATTGGAGATCTGCAGCTGTATGGATGTTTGCAGAGAATTCCTTGGCAGCATGCAGTCAAACACCAGCCAGGGAAACACACTTGGGATGGAGGAATGATCCCATCTTTCTGAAATTACTTGTTTTCCTAATCTCATGGTACTGAGTCCAGAATGACACTCAGAAGGAGAAAAATTGGTGGCTAGTAATGTTTCTGCTTTGGTTTAAGTGAAGAGGTTACTAAAAAAAATTTGTTTGGTTCTGGAATTTTATTGCATTTAAGTATTTGTGTATATCTTTTATTTTTCCTATTTCCCAAGTGCATGGAGAGCATTTTAAATTTAGTACAAAAATGTATCTTTTTTGCTAATGGGCAGACATGCACCTGAAAGTGAGGTTTTTGATATTCTGGATGGTTAGGTGAGAGCATGTTAAACAAAGAGAAATTATATTTGACTGTGAGTGAGTGAGTGAATTTGTCTCAATGTTATTGTATTTTTTTTAAAAAACAAATTTATCTTTTCTTAAAACTGTCTAGATTTTAAAAGGAACCTTTACCTTCTTCTTAGTCTAGTGATCCCAGTTTGCATTCAGCTCAAAATTATTCCCAAAATTGACACTCATAAAACAGTCCACAGACCTTTGCAAATGGAAGTCAAGAACATTTCTGTCCAATTCAGGAATTTACTGTCCAATACTTGAATTTACTGTTATTAATGGCACAGATACTAAGTGCCAGAGTTATGCAGTAGCAGAAATTTCTGATAGTGCCATGCCACAGCAGAAGTCATGAGCATCTGCCTCAAAGATGACTGTACTTTTAACTTTTAACCAAGGATTTCTGGTGGACAGAGTGACTCTAAGTCTTGCATCTAGGGAAGTCTCCCATAAAAAAAAAAAAGGGAGAAACTAAGTTTACAGTGATGGAAAGCTATAAATAATCATAATAAAAAAAAAAATCTCAAACAGCAGAATTTGATTAAAAGTGAATGAGGCAAAAAAGTCTCAGTCTCTGTGTGCCCAGGGTCTCCTGGGAGCCAGGTTATGTGCATTTTATTGCTCACAGAGGGGAAGCTGTTGGTGTTTAAGTTGTGCCATGGCCTCAGCTTTCAAGGAATGTGGGAGCAGGGAAATCTGACTCTGCTCCACAAAAATTACCTGTTGCTACTCCTGACTGCAAATTCCAGGCACTCACAATTCAAAATGAACATAAAACCCTGCAGCATAGCTGGTACCCACTCTGCAGCCCAAATGTGTTGTCAGACTCACTGGGAAGTGTTTGATGTGATGTTTTACTATCCCTGATAAAATCAAATGTGGAGTTCTGTATTTGCTGACTGTCCAGCTTCCCTGAGCTTAAACACTCTGCAGAAAATCAGGCTTAAGTATTTGTCTGTAATTGTATTTCTCTGCTGCATAATTGTGGAGATTAATTGAGACTTATGTCCCTTTGAGGACAATTCATCTGCTGCCTCTGGATGGCAGGGATGGGTGATGGGTCTCACCACAATTGTTTCCTGTGATAAGAGTGCATGTGATGTCTGTTCTCTGTCTATGAAAATCCACAAGTCCTTGAAGTTGTAGAGAACAAAGTATTCTGGGATGTCAGCAGTGAATTCAGGACACCAGGGGCGTGGAAGAAATCCCAAGCAGACTGGAGTTTTGCTGAAAGCTCCCCAGTGCTCCAGACTTAAACTGACACCAACATTTTGTTGTGTTTATTCCATTTGTTTTCCTTGGGGTTGAAAATATATAAAACTGAGGATGCAAAGCACAGAGAGACAAGTATGATACTAAATATGTTAATATCTACTATAGAAGGAGCTTTCCTTCTTCAGGATTAATTTTGCTGAGAAATGAATGTGAAACACTTGTGAAATGAGTCATTCAATTTGTCAGTCCTAAATTAGTTGGTTTAACTTAGGAAAGTACATTTAATGTTTACTAATGTGACTGCAGCTATGGAGAACATGGCTAAAGAAGCCTCTGTGATGTTACTGGTGGCTAATTTGGAAAACATTTCTACATGTGACTTCCATACACATCTCTGCTGGGAGAGGAAATGAAAGCCTGATTGTGCAAGTCCTTCATTGTTTTGGGACACTTTTGAATGGACTGAGGAATATACTCAATTTTGAGAGGAAAAATTTCCCAACTGTGCTGAGTAACCCTAATATACTTTCAGTAGTCTTCCAAAGTAGTATTCATGGGGGTTATTTAGAGGTACATCACTCATTCTTGCTTCCCAGGCAGAAGTGGCCGCTTGCACAGAAGCCAAACATAATTGTTTATATATAGTTTTATCTCTTCTGAGGTAATCATCAGTATTCAAGAGGCCCTGGCAATAAACACTGACCATTGCTGCAGAAGGCCAAGGTCTTCTTGCTCTTTGCACTTTGGAACTGGAGAACTTGATAAAGAGGAAAGGGTGAAAAGGGCAATAATGCTGCTGTAGTTTTCTGTTTTTCCTGGTCTGGAAGAAAGGCATCCAAGGTGCTTTCCTTATGGCTTTGGAGTCACAGAGGAAAGGCAGTTTGAACTGATAATTGATTTTTCTAGAGAACAGAAGGCCAAGTAGTGACTCATGGGCTAAATCCTGTTTGCAAAGCAGTCTTCTGACCTGAGAAAATGACAAATGGATGGTGGCTGTGTGACTTACAAGCTCCTCAGCATAGAGAAGTAGCATTGCTGCCAGTGCAGAGTGGTTCACATTGCTGCTACTTCTGAAATAAAAAAGGTCCAGTCTTGGCTAAGCAACCAATCTCACTTTCTGGGATGATTGACAGCTACCATGGCTTGGAAATAAGCTGCCCTGGCATGACTTCAGGTTTTAGTGCAGGTCCTGTAAGGACCTTGTCATTCAGTGCCCTCAATTATGCAGTAAATAACAACATCAAATTAAAAAAATCTATCCAAGTATTAGTATTTAAAATGGTTGCTCATAAAAATCACTTAAGCATAGAAAGAGAAGCAACAAAGCAAAAATGCTTTGTTGTGGTTAAAATAACCCCCAAATCAAGGTGCTGATAGCTGCAGTGATGGACAGAGCAGGAAGGTGAAGACTAAAAGAGGCCCAGTATCAAAAGCTGCTTCAGATAAGTTGTCTGCATGTGTCTGATTTTACAAGCTCGAGCTGTAAGTAACAAAACCAACATAAGCTCTGTTTGTTATGAATCATTATTGACTAAATGATTTATAGTGTAAGAAGCTTGTACAAGTGACTGCAGATGCAGGTGGTTTTTATATTGCCTTTCTCACTGATTGGAATAAGGTCACTTTGTCTCCATGTGACATTGGTTTGGATTAATTACAAATTTTCTGTATAGTCCTCCATCCTTGAGGTGCAGCATGGTGAGACTTTTGGAGGTGGAATGATTGACACCAAAGAACAGCAGAGTTAAAGGCAGCTTTTTCATTTCCATCGACAAAATCACACCCTTCCTTGTTCTTCTGCTTGGCTAGTGCATGTGGGTGGCCCAGAGTTTGAGAAAACAATTTTAGAATTGAACAACATCTCAAATATTGATTCTAAACTGGTGTGTTGCTGCTGTGTAATGCTGTGGTTGTTGGGCAGGTGACAGTGGCACTGCAGAATGTAGCAGGAGATGAGGGGCCAGGGAGCTGGTGCACCAGGTTGTCAATTCCTTCATCCATCTAAATAACTCTTTTCTTCAGGCCATCTCACCTCCCTACTACAGCAGTATTTCAAGAGGAGTAGAACTTGTGTCCTTTTAATTTTTTTCTTTTCAAGAAGGAAAAAGGAGCAGGTCCTTATTTTTGTTCCTGACAACTATAAAAAATTGGAATTTTTGAGATTAATACATCTGGAAAAATAAAACAGTGTGCTGTAATAAAGCGCTTCTTAGCAATGCTTTTGTCAAGTATTGCAGAATCACAATATTTCATTATGTCATTTCCAAAATAAAATTGTTACTTTTCCAGGTTGGGTTCACTGTTATATGAAAATTGTTTAGCATTGATGCACCAAAAAATCCATGTAAGCCATTCAAGGTATCAGAACTTCTAGAAAGGAAAACTATTACTAATTGTGGACTTCTCCCAACCTACATAAAATCTATTTTTGAATATATTCAACATAATTGCTCATTATGTAAGTATGTTAAAATGTACAACACCCTTACCATGTCTTCCTTCATTGAATGTCATACTGTGAATTACAAATCTGTTAATGTAGAAGTGTAACTTGCACATTCCAAATGCAAAGATCTATTTTCTGTTCCAAGTCTGTTATGAGACCATCTGTGATTGCCAGTTTGTAAGAAGTGGATAGGAGCAATAAGAGCTTCCATGCAGGTTGTACATAAACTCTGCACTCTCTCTAACTACTGTAGCGTGCAGTTTGTCAGCTCCAGAGAACATCGACCAACTTTTTGTCTTAAGTTATGAAAATTTATGCAGTATTTATGTTCCAAAGCTTTTTCATAACTGCTTTCTGACTAAGAAACCATTAAGAGCCCAAATTACAAAAATCATAATTAACTGGGTATGTGGTATTGCTGTCTAGCAGTGATCTCTTTATGCAAGAGATGTGGTCTGCCTTACAAATGAGGATTTAGTCATCATCTGTGCTGGGTTAATATAGGGGAGAGGATCTGTCACTGCAGGTTGGTCAGGTGTGATGTGGGGTTCAGGCAGTCTCAGCAGGCAGTGCAGTGCTGTGGACCCAGCCAGCACAAACCTAGCTGTGAGGCAGAGGAGCCCTGGGTGATAAACTCTGTGTGCAGTCCCTTTTCTGGGTGTGCAAGGGGTTTATTGGCTGCACTGGCACTCCTGTTTTGTGTAAACTATTTGTGCTGCAAGTGTAGCCAGCCAGGCACTGACATCAAACTGATGAGCTACCAGAACTTGCAGAGAAACTCTGGCTTTTCTCCTCCTTTGCAAGACAGGATTATTTTTTTAGAGTGATAGTTGTGCAATGGTTGCTTCTTTCACCTGTTATTTGGTTTATACTTTTTCCCCTTGCACCAAGTGACAAAGCTGCAATGATCCTATGGGTTGGCTTGGATTTATGAAAGCCAAAGTGCATGGCATATTTTAAAGCAAAGGATGGTGTAGGCTTTGGCCAACACCCCAGCCTGTGTGTTTCTTGGGTTTGACCAATGAGTTAAATCTCCAGTGCAGCTACATGGAAATATTTGAGTTAAAGTATATTTTTGCAGAAAGATAAAGTCAGGTGATCACAGAACACTTGCCTGACCTGCCAGCTGGTAGAAGCACTGTGTTTCTCTCCAGCATCTCCATTCAGCTGCAAGAGGTCTCCTGTTGCCTATCAGAGTTCTAATTTTGCTGGGGAAAAAATGAAAAATGTGCGTCAATGGTGCCATAGTCTAAACTATTATGAACTGCAGGGTTTTTTTAGCATTTCTTAGTCAGTGTGGGTTACCAGGGATAATAATAGTATCCTCTGCACTGTGCAAGATTGCTCTCAAATTTTAATGGCTGTTTTGAGCTTATTGGGGGTTAGCAAAGAATCTCGGTGTGGGCTAAGTGAGGTAAAGATGAGTTTAGGATACATTTTATTTGAACATTTCATCAGACTTCCACTAAACTTTTTTAAGGTTAAGACATCTGATCTATCACCCCCTAACTTACCTGTCCATCCAGCAGTAGCCCTCCTCGTCTCTGGGAGCAGTATTTGCTCTTCCTGCACCTCAGAAATCCACAAATATTTGAAGCATTGATACATTTCCCCTGATGTGTTTCTGTTTTTTTTTTTTTTTTTTCAATAATCGAATTAACCCATGAGCTCTTCATTATTGCTTGACAGTGGCTCCATCTTCAGAAGCAACTATAAATTATGCATCTATTTTAGCCTTGTTTCCTGAGGCAATTCGATTTTTTTGGAGACATTGTCAGTCTGTCCTTCGATGTTCACCCAATAACTTTTTAACCTGTTGTCAGTTTACTGTAAAACCTGACAGAGAGATGGATATTCAACTTACAATATCTGGAGGAATTCCATGAAAACAGATGGCTAATTAAAGGAAAGCAACCCAATTAGTGTCCGTAAGGGAAATGTTTCATCATGTGCTTAGCACTTGAGTTCTTCATGGAATTTACACGAAATATCCCAAATATAACAAAGGTTTCATTAATGCCAGCAATGTGTTACACATTTTGGAGTCACAAACCTACCAGGACTGTTAGTTCTGCAACTCATTTTCTTGTTGCCATAACTATTTGAAGGAAAACAAACAAAACTAGTTTGGAAGTTGATTTAATATTTGTATTTCTAGACCAGCTACTTATTTTACACCATTGTTTTGGTGTTATTATAGTAAAATGTAGGATCTATGTGCCCTGGCAGCCAGGAGAGCCAATTGCGTCCAAGCCTATTTGTGATATTGATTATAGCTTGATTTTTGAAAAAAATAAATCTTAATTAGTCCTTCTAATTCCTCCCCTCTTGTTATATCTCATTCTTTTTCCTTTTTTCTCTCTCTCCTAATGATATAAATCAACTTGTGTTTTTATTCCACACTGCCCCAAACCAGCATCCTCTAGCACCCATGCTTTTCCAGAGCATTGCAGTGAAACTTGGGCAGCAAGGCCATTTTAAAGGTCTTTGAAGTGTCTGTACAATTACATTTCTGATACAGCAGCAAAGATCCTTTTTGTCTGGCAGATACTGGGTAGCAGAAAGGAGGAACCTGTATTTTTTGGTTTCAGTGCTGGTGTTTGAAGTGAGTCTTGTTATATTTCTGTGACTGCTCCCGTCCCCATCGAGCTGCCTTCAGCTGGGTCCCAGTAAGGAGACGTCAAAAATAAATTAGTTCCTGTAATTAGGATGCCTGACCTCGCTGGCAGAACAGCAGATAATGCCTGAGGATTGTAAAAGCATGTACCAGTCCTAGAAACAAGTTTCTTGATAAAACTGCAAATTGTTCACATGGCAGGGAGTGGAGCAGAGCCCAGGGAGGGTGTCAGGGTGCACGGTGTGCACAGCTCGCTGCTGGGCTGTGTCCTGGTTTGAAGGACAGGTGTCTGCTAAGAAAGGCAGGAGCTTCTCTTTGAAATGGAGAATGTAAACCCCCTCCCTCCTAATTATTATCATTTTGAAATTAAGAGGCTCTCAAGCAAATATATGGGGATTAGGAATAACAGTTCTTTACTAGGAAAATTAAAATAGAAATGCAGTATTACAAAGAACAATCCCAAACCCTGCCAGAGTCAGAATCCAAGCTGACACCCGTCAGTCAGTCAGGGTGTTGGCACAGTCCCATTCAATGGTGGCTGCATCCTCCTGCAGGGGCAGATGTGGTTCAGCTGGAGCAGTGCTCCTGGAGAAGGTGCAGTTTCCTCTGAAGGTGCAGGGATGATGTGGAAAGGTCTGGATTTCCTCTGGAATCCAGTGGAAAAAGGCTGCTTTGGTATTCAAAATGTCAGTTTTTATCTGGGTAGGAAAGGCTTGGCTCCTCCCCCTGGCTGGAGCATCTCCCAGTGGGATGATGGAATTTTATCAGTCATGCACTGGGACTCACTGGCCATGAACAGGAGATATCTCCTGGAGGGAGGATGGGTTATGGAAAAGATAAAGAACACTGCCCCACCTGGTTTTTAACAGCTGGCCCATTATCAGCAGATATCTCCTACAGAGATAAGAATCATTGTCCCACCTGGTTTCAGCAGATGGTGATAGAGTACATACTTTTGGTTACATCCTGTATTTCAACCTGCTGTATTTCAACACAACCTGTATTTCAAGCTGCTTTGACAAACCAACTGCTTGGAAAAAAGGGAGCTTTGAAGATGCTCTGTGGAGCTGGGATTGCTATTCTGCTGATCTGATTGGTGTTTCCTTGACAATAGGTATGAAATTATCAGAAGCCATAGTTTTCTTCAGTTGTGAAATATATAATGGTATAAGATCAAGATGATGCTCTTTGCTGTCAGAGAAACAAAATATATCCTTTTGTAGAATTGCACTTAGTGATTAAATCTCCTCAAAGAGGTTCCAGAAACATTCACGTGCATGCCATTAGTTTAGTTGTGGTTATTGTTGGGTAAAGGCAATCTTTGCTGTGCTGGAGAGAGCCACATCTTAATATTGTCTTTAATTTTGAGAAGGCAGAGTCCCAAAAGGTAAATTCTAGGTATGGTCAGAGCATATCTCCTGGAATTCACCTGATAAGAGTGTCTCATTCTAGAACAACTGTAAATAAAGAGGCCTTGAAGCCTAGGAGATGATATTTTCCTGAATTTATCAACATTTGTTTTAAATGTTGCTGTTTTAAATCTTGCTGTTCTGGTGATCCTTGCAGTGCCCTGTATCTCTATTTTTTTTGAAGCTTCTCATCTAAGCGCTATCTTGTGATAATGAGTTGCACAATTTAATTGCACTGTGTAAAGCCAGATTTTTGTTTATCAAGTTAATAATTCACTTTGAGTGAATGTCACATTTTTATTGAGCCTTGGGACCTGAGGAAAAGAAGATAGAAGTCCAAAAATGCTTTATATTGGTTAAGGTCATCTAAAAGTTGGGAGGGCAAATCCCCACAGGTGCAAGAATTAGTCACCTTCTAAGTGCTATTTAGGAAAATATACTTTATTTGAAATTATGCTTTAGCCAGCATCAGAATTCTTCTAATTATTTTGACTGGTGATAATACAGTGGTCCCTCTGTGATAAAATATGAAAACATCTTCCAGCATCCAGTATCTGTCCCTTGCTTCAATAGCATCAATTGATCTTGACTCTTCTGGAATCAGTGGAATTGCAGCTCCTGTGTAAAATCAGAGAGTGGGAAGTTGAAACGTTTTGTTTCTGCTTTGTTTTTTTTTTTTAAACTTGTCTTTTACCAGCCTGATCACTGAACGGAGCAGGGCCAGTTCTCTACTGTTTTCATGTCCCTGTGCCAAAAGGCAAAAAAAAAAAAAAAGTATGAAAGTGAAAGCTGTTCTCTTTCAATTTATAATCCCTTAATTTACACTCTGCACAGTTTTGAAGACAAAAGGCTTCAGTGCATGAAAGTATCTGGTTCTGGGTTTTTCTCCTTTTTTGGGGTTTTATTAAGTAATTATGTTAATCATAGGTCTCCTGACTTCTGGTTCTGATTGTTTCCCTTTTGCATCTAGGTAACAATTGTGAAAGAACAAAAAATAAGCATAGATGTGAATTTCTTGCTCTCTTGATCTTTTCTAATATGCCATAAACATGGGGAGATTTTTATGACAATTAGTTATGGGGTGGGTTTTTTTGGTGATTTTTTGTTTAGTTTTTTTTTTTAATGCCAAATAGCTATTAGCACCCTTGAGTTTGATTCTTTTCTAGATTTTACATTGCCTGTGAGGAGTTTTCTTTCCCTTCTCTCTGAAGTATGAATGTGGTATAGTATGGAAGAATGGGTTAAACTTAATCCAAGTTATTTTTGTAGTTTGAAGTGAACATGGTCTCATGGAGTAACTTATGATGGTGAGATTCTTTCTCTCAGGATGATTATTTTAACACAAGCCATGGTGGCAACATGGATATCAAGCAGGTGGGGGAAGAGAATTTCTCATGAAGTTTCCATTGTCATGTGTTTTGCTCCTAACCTGCCTGCATAAAGTGCTTGTTTTTATTTTTTGGGGGGGATTGATATCTGCAACGTGAGCCCCATCAGATCTGACACTTCCTTCAGAAAGCTTGACAGGCCATTTATTCCCACCTAATTAACAACTGTGTTACCTCAATCTATGCATTTTTTTTCTAAAAATTATGTAAGTCAAGAGAACACATATCCAGAAACCAGTTTATTGTCATTGCTGTGGTGTGTGACTGCCTGAAGATACAGAGAGCTGACACCTGCCTGGGCACAAGAGTTCACACAGCTTTAGAAGTGCAGCTTTAGAAATGCAGTTCTAAAGCTGTCACAGTCTGCAGTCACTGAGGGGACCCTAAAAGCAGCTTTACTGCAAACCCCCCTGCCCCCCCCCAAACTCTAATGTGGCTAGGAGCTCTACAGGATAAGACAGAAAATGAATTTTTGTTATGGGGATCTATGATGGATTCTCTCTTGTATGTACTTTAAAAGAACTTTTCTGAAACAGTCTGGCTCTTGAGGGAGTTTGTTCAGAAGACATGATGCTCTTTAGTTGCAGAAGCAGATGCCAGGAGCTGGAGGTGCTTTCTGTTGGGTGGGATGGATGGGAGGGATCCCTGAGCTGAGGCTCTCACCTGTGCTGCCATCAGGATGGGCTCAGTCAGTGCCACAGCAAATCCTGCTGTCCCCAGCACCAGGGCTGGGGCTCAGGGGACTTGGCACAGCTGCTGAGCCATGTCAACCCCTCATGTGCTGCACCCAAAGCACCACCGTGCAGGACGAGCCTTAAGGTTCCTAATTCTAGCACAGAAAGTTTGGCCAATGCCTCCCCCTTGTGCATGTGCATTAGGATACAGCTCGTGTTGTGTGGTCCCCTGCTGTGGCAGTGTCTCCCTCCTTGCTCAGGAGTGAGTAACTTCATCTGGGGCTGAACTGGGCTTTTGCAGCACCTGTGGCTGCTGATCCTGGCTCTCTGTTGTTGAACTGGGAAGGCATCAGTGACTGTGGAATTACAGAGGAAAAGGGAGGGTTTTGAATAGCTTTAATCTGAGCAGCAATTCCACCCAATACCCCGTGCCTGTGCTATTTAACCACACATTTTCAGTGTGCATGCACATGTGCCACAATGCTGTGGTATGTCCTAAATAAACCAGAAAAGTACTTTGTGGTGTTTCTTCCACAGTCCTCATAAAAGTTGCTTTTCATTGTCTGATCAAGTCTGTGCACACATATTTTTATTCCTTCCTCTTAGCCTGCCTCCATCAGTGATTACTGATGACCAGTGATTCAATAAAATGCTGAATTTCTACAGCAATTCAAAAATCCTGTTGTCAATAATAACTGGCTGCATTCATGTCTGGAAGACCTGTAGCTGTGCAGAATTGTGCATTGTCATTTCTGACTAGCATAAAATAAGCTTATGAAACTTTAATGCAGACCTATTGCTCAGAGGAAAATCCCCCTATTTGCATCAGGATGCTGAAATGACACAGCTGTTAGTTTATATAGTCACCTGCTCTCTCCTTTGCCTGATAGAATTGTTGAAATCATGGCTCTGCTCTTTATTCCCTATTTCTGCTAGTAAATCTTCTGTGACAGGAGAAAACCTAAATGTATTGTGTTGGTGTAGGGAATTAGAATATTGTTTTCTTTTTGTTATTGTTGTCTAGCTAGAGAAAAGTCTTTCCTGTCACAGCTGTTTCAAGTGAAAAACACATATCCATTATTTGGTTATAATTTCTATTACTATGATGTGAACTGTTTGCACCTCTAATGCTTAAAGGACAGCTGGAGATATTTGGTTCTCAGGGCTGAAATTTCTACATACCTGTCACACAAAATTTGAAACTCAGACCTGTTAATAGAAAAATCTAGTCTGAAATATAGACATCCATTTTGCAGCAAGGCTTTGATTCAGAGAGTATGCATTCAAGTGTTAAAGATACATAATTTAAAAAATGTATTTCATATACATCTGAAATTTTTCTTTTATCTGAAGCTGTCACCACATTCAAAATTAATACAATGTAAATTCCAGAGTACTTAATGTCATTACATAAGTAGAAAGTTCCAAACATGATTGTGTTTATATTGATTTTTTTTTTTTCTGAGGATTGGAGTCACTGCATTAAAACTTTACAGAAGAAATCAATCTTTTTTTCCCCACTTACAGACTCTTTTCTAATGACTTTGTTTGCAATGTGACATTAAGAAAAGATGTACTTTTTTAGCTGCTTTGTAAAAGCTGTTTTTTTCCTCACTCTGATCTTTCCACAGATATCACTTGGGAAGGGCAAGAGTTAAGCTGAAGTACTGGATTTTCAAAAATACAGGACAGACTGAAATGCATCCCTTTGAGCTGCCCTTGTGTGTACCAAACCTCTCATTTCATGGGTGCATAAATCCAGAAAAACACATTGCTGATCCCATACCAGAACACATGGGTGTTCTGCTGTCATTTCTAGTGATGTATCTCATAACTTAAACATGAATTTTAGCTTTATATCTAGCCCATTAAGGGAAAAAGTAGCATTTCATGTAGTTTCTCTAATGTGTGGTGACACTGTGGAATTTGCATGGCAAGATGATCAGAGGTATTTTGCAATGGATTTATCTATTCCTATCCCCTCCACTGAACTTTTTTTTATTTTTTTTTTTTTTTTAATTCTGTGGGGTATTTAGTCTGTTCAGAGCTAAAGAATTGCATAATTTAGGAAAAAGGAGCCTTAATGGGAAACTGCATTTCTGAGGCAAATATCAGATAAGATGTAGCTGTCAGATCTTGTAATTAGATAGGAGGAACTTCAGCAGAAAAATAAGTCTTTGTACCCCTTGACATCTATGTTAAGAACTATTTATGCAAGAATTAAGTTTCTGCTGCAGTGAATGGAGCTGATGTTTGTGTTTCCATTTATTCAGAAGTGGACTTCTGGTAGTGCTCACATCCTTAAGGAGGGCAGGTGGGACTCACCAGCAGCTACTGTGTCTTTAACATTGGATTATTGATATCCTGGGGAAAAAATGTAAATGTCATGTAAATAATTCCAGATGGAGTTCAGTCCAGTGGCAGTAAGAAGCCTCATTACTTTGTTCTGGCCTTTGGTAGTCTCAAATGTGTACATATTTCCAGTAAAATAAATGGATGCTGTACAGGCTTTTGGCTGTTTAATATATATTTTCTACTTCAATAGAATTGAAGCATTACAAGGACTCTACCCTATTTTTCAAATAAATAGAATTGTCCTTTTTTTTTTTTTTTTGTCCTCTAGGCTGAAAACTCATTAATAATAACCATCAGCACTGAGATTTCTTAACTCACCTTGACTGAGAACAAGACTCCACAGTCGTTAGAAGGTCTGTAGAAATGATGCAAATTTACCAGAAAATTATTTTTCTGAGTATTAAAAAATTAGATTACTGTTCCCTTTGGATTAAATTTTTCAAATATATAAAATAATATCTCAACACTTCATGATTGGTATCAAAATGGCAGAAATGAGTGAATGTCACTCTTTCTGCGAAGTACTTTTCCAGAACTCAGTAACTCACAGCTAGAAGTACAGACTTTACAGTTTCTTTTTAATCATGGAATACTGGCACCTTTAGCTTAGATGCTGAAAATATGTTTCTGCAACTAGTTCAGTGAATTTCTTAAACTGTTATCCTAAATTTTAATGTTGTCTCTCTCTTATTTTATTCTCATGTCTATAGCTTTATTTAGAATCACATTGTTTTCTGTTATTGTTAATGTGTTGTGTCTTCTGTCACTCATTTTGTCACTTCCAGTGTTCTGGTTCCAATATATGTAGTTTCCAGTGCTAAAATTATATGTCTTTCAGTGATTTGCATTCAACACTTGCCCACTTCTTAACTTTAATAATATCCCTGTCAGTGCTAGTTTTGCAGTTGGACTTCACGGCCTTAAGGTTTCTCCAAACCTAAATGATTTTGTGATTAATTCTTCAATGTGAGTAAAAGCTTGTTGCTACTATAGAAAAATGTATTCTACAGAGTTGAAATAATTTAATTGCAGGCAAATTCTCTGATTGTTTGACCTTTTGAGTTTGCAGATACTGTGCTTATTTAATGTTCATTGTGTAGTGCAGGACAATAAATTATCACATTTTCTTCCCTGGTAAATATATGTTATTTACCAAAGTCTACTGAAATTTATGAGACTGAAATCACATAAGGAATTCAGTAGCTACAGTTTCAGCTTTTTAAAGTGAATTTTTCTAATTAACTTCTCACCACATCCTTGAAGGACAGGAATGAAATAATCTTGTCGTAACTGCTAGCATGTGCATTTTACAAATGTTTCTGCCTTTCTGTGGACTCTCTTTGAAATAGATTCTCATTTTGGTTGCTCTGACAGCTTCCAGTGCTGCAATCATGTCTTGTAACATTAGAAGTTCTCAGTGATGTCTGTACCACAGCTGGGCTCTGATATCCAACTCCTATAAGCCTGTTTGCAAGAGGCACCAAAACCTTCAGGTGGGACCTATGGAAATTTCAGGAAATTTCAGTGGATATTTCAGGTGAGCACCAGCTTGTCCTTGTGGAAAGCTGCTGGTGTGGAGACCAGAAGCAGCTTGTCTGATTTCTTGTATTTAGCCCTGGTGCCCCAGAGATTAGGAGAGAAACCATTTCTAAGGCAAGAGGCACCAAAGCTTTCTCCTGTGCTGTAGCAGACTGTCCAACCTGGCATTGCTGGCAGCAGGGACAGCCTGCTTTATGTTCACTGGGTAAGTGCTAGCAGAGATTCCCTCTTTCAGACATGACATATGTTTTGGGGGATTCAGAGGCAACTACCTGCATCCTCAGCATTGAAATGTGAGTGGTAGTGTGGTAATACCTGCCTGCTGCCTGGGCATTATTAATATTTACCTTCCTTATGTGTGAGGATTTCATTTCCTGAGAAATATCCCAGTAGAGAGTGACTAAATGGGTCTGACTGCAGGAGGATGCTGCCATACCTCTCCCCAAAGCCTGACCCTTGGTAAAAACCCTTTGCTAGCATGGTCCAGTGTCTTGCTGAGTGGCAATCCCTGTTGGCAGATGCAAGGGATGTTTCAACCAAGGACATTTGATGGGACTTTCTCTTTCCTTGTCTGTTTTCACTGGCAGATACTACTGCTCCTGCATTCCCTGCCCATCCCTAGGGGCCTGGCCTGTCACAGGGCATGCTGAGGTGGCTCTCTGACAGCTGATTTCCAAAATGTGGGAGCGTGCAGCCTCCAGCCCCATGCCAGTAGAGGGTCTGCCCCTGCCCCAGCCTTCCTGCTGGATGAATCAGCCATGCAGATGAGCTTGGCCTCACTGAGTGCTCCAGCATCTTCAGCAGCTGAGGAGAACAAGTGATCAGCAGTTCTCATTAATGGTGCTATTAGCCCAGGCAGGTCTAGCCAGCATGGCCATTAAACAGCTCTGAGATTTTCTAGGGGTCATGAGAATTTCTCCTTGATTAATAGTGTAAGTTAGAACTTAAGGGGGGCTCCCCTAGAGAGCACAGTTTCTTTTCCTGAATTAAATGAAGGTCATTTGGTTCCTGAGGTCTGACCCAGATTTTCACAGGATGGTAGGTTTGCAAATCTTGCAGTGTTTAGGGACGAACAGAGTATTCTTCATCAGAACAGTACATCCGCTTTTAATGAAATTACTTTCGTTTATGTATGTGCATAAGTGTCTGCAAGAACTGAAGGTCTTGGAGACTGCATGTACTGCAGAATGCTTGCATCAGCATCTAGCATGTAGCCTCCATATAAAACTTGTGCTATAAAAACTGCCAAAAAATATCTATAGTGTTTGCTTTGGGTGAGTTCCAGTTTCTGCTCTACCCTGAGAACAAGATTGCAAGAGAGGGAGGGGATTGCGTAGCAAATTAGTCCTTGAAATGCAGCAAATTGTAGGTCACTTTACCACCAGGCCACTGTAATAAAAAACTTAGTCCTTTTAAACTATTTGTACCAAGGGATCCAAGCTGTGAGATGCATGGGATCTGCAGTACATCTAACAAAACTGTGTTCAGTGTACTTGGCCTTTTCCATTAAAGAGTTCTCCACAGAGCATTTTGTTTTAATAACCATCCAAGTCATGATAATAAGTAAGTAAACTTCATTTGCTTTCTCTGACATTTCATTGTGGCACAGAATAAGTGTTCAATGATAATTTATTTCTGGCTGTGGAAAGACAAAATATTTAATATGTCTTGGAGAAGTTTTAAAAAAAATCAGCTCAGACGGAAATTACAAATATGTTAAGTGGCTCTTTTGGGTTTTAGAGACATACCCACTGGGTATGATATTTTATTTAACTTACAAACCAGAGTAAATATTACAACTTGTTAATATTCTTACACTTCTACTGAAACCAGAAGACTATCAGTTGTGCTTGGGGACAGCAGTGAAAATAATTTTGAGCAGCACAGAAATGTTTTGTTCCATGTGCAAATAACCCTGTACTACTTTTTGAAAAGTCTGTAGGCAGCAAAGGCCCACATCCAGGAAAACCAGAGGCAGAACCTGTCTAAGGGGACCTGGCAGTGCTCAGTCATACCACTGCATGGGAATCCAACCTTTAATTTTTCAGCCTCTGCTGTGCTGGCTTGTTTTTATAACGTGCCATGAAAAGCTCTTGGCATGACTGCACTCTTTGGTGCCTGTGACCTGTGAGTCTTGGTTTTGTCTTTTCTCAGACTTCCACATATTGGATATTGGGTGTATGGGGTTCTAAGTAATCTGTGACTCTGAGATGCTCAGAATTCAGACTATTCACAGCCCACAAATAAGCTCAGACATCTTATGCCTGTGCTGAAAGCTAACCCATGGCTCTTTGCTTGCATCAGACACACAAATACAGATATTTGGGAGTGCTGCAGAACAGACAGAACTTCCCTGCCTGTGTCAGAACTGAAATGATGTGATTTCACCACTTACTGGTCCCAAAGGGAGGAGCATCCTAGTTTTCCTTCAGATAGGGGGTTTTCAAACTTGTTATGAGCTGTAGGTTATTTGAAAATCTACATGAATATCCCAGAAAGTTGCAGTTTTTTGCCAGCACATGAAACTTCATAGAGCCAGTGTGGCTGCTGCCAGTGCTACTTTTTTTTTTTTTTTTTTTTTTTTTTTTTTTTTTTTTTTTTTGCCAGCAAGGACACTCAAAGAAACTGAATTTGGAAATTAGTTCTGCAAGATGTCTCCTCTGGTCCATGCCATAGCATGCTATGCCTTTGACATTGTCTTCTGACAGTGGAAGTAAATTCTGACCTTATCTGTAAGTATTGCTCCTGCTGAGTGATTGAGATTGATAACAGGAGCCTGACATTTTTTCACGGTTAATTAGTTTAAAATGAGAACAGCTCTTGTATTCACTGCCGACTATCAGAGGCAATAATTACAAGAGTATTTTGTAGGAACAATCCATATCCTGTTACCTTGGGCTGCTGCTGCTACCCAGCTAAATGTTTCAGGAAAGACGATTTGCTTTTCATGATGATCAGTAAAAATAGATTAATGGGAGAATTCTGTTCAAAGGGTAGAAGGAGGGCAGGCTCCTGCATGCAGCACTCATCATGGAAGTGCACGTGCTGAGTGGAGAATGGTGCACACAGACCTGGGCTTGCTGCCTTTTTGGCTTTGTGATATGAAAGCTCCTTTCCCAGGAGTGTCTCAGCAATTCCTAGGTGAATCCCATGTCTCTAACTGATTAAACCTTTTTTGCTCTTAATAAGGTGAATGTTAGACTTGGGGCTGTCAGATTTCAGAGTAGACTTTATTAACTGGGCAAAATAGCAGACCTTTTACCTGCAAGAGAAAAGGAAATATATCACAAAATTTAAAACAGAAGGATGCAACTTTCTACCCAGTCATGTGTGCTTCCTGTTACCTAATTACTGAGCTATTAAGGCATGCAAATTAAGTGATCTTCATTATGTACAATGATATACTTGTGAAGGAATGCATGCCTTGGGAAGTTGCAATTAGGATCTGAATAGCAGTGTGCTTTGACCAGTTGCTAATAAGTGTCCCAGTACTGGCATGAAATTAATGTAGATTAGCTAATAATAATATATTTTCCATTCCTTGAAGTATTTCTCATTTGGTTCCTGTGAAGGGTGGGTTTATATAGGATGCTGTTAAAGGGCACTCTAAAATGAAGTGTTCTTGAAGAGTGTTTTGATGGCAAGAGTTCCTGGTCCTGGAAGTAACTTCTGATAGAAATGCCATTTTATACTGAAATAAGTCTCATATAAATAGCACCAGAGAGGGTCAGAAGTTTTAGTTGTCTATATAACTGAAACAAAACTGTCAGCTGCTTTTTATTTTTTTTCTCCTAAGTATGGTCAAAAGGCAAAGGAAATGGATGAAGTCTTTTTATTGTTGAGTCAGTTTCATACCTCTTCTGGAATTCATGGAAGAAATGTTCCTTAAACTGCACTGTATCCTTAAAAAACCTCTGCATTTTGATTTAATCTAGCTTTGAGGAGTCTCTGAAAAAAAAAGGAGGACCTCTTTGCATGAAATAAAGTGACTTAGCTTTGGAACCATTGACCTTTGAGAAACAAAGAAAAGGAAATATTTGCTTGTGGTAGCTGTCCATATAATGAGAAATCTGGGAAAGAGACAGTGATTTGTAGTCATCAGAGGTGTTTTTTCTCAGCACTTGTTGACTCTCTGAAATAGGTATCAATTTGATTATAGTAATTTTGAAAGGAGTTCAGGAGATATGAAATTGTTTTGCTCCAGTTGTGAATGATATCCACTGTATTCTCAACTTGGTCTCAGACCGAGCTGGGATACAAGTTTCATGTAGTTCTGCTCACTTCACAGTGATCCCATGGTTGGATTTGACCCATACTTTATTTAAAAAAAAAAAAAAGTTTTGACCCCCACCACTGTCATTTGGTAGAGGATGAACGAGCTTTTCAAATATTAATAACCTAATAAATAAATATAGGAAAAATCAAGGTTTTGGTTTTTTTTTTTTTTTTTTTTTTTTTTTTTCTTTCTCGGTCATACTCTTGAGACAGTTCTCAATTTATTAATATCAAGAGTTGGCAAAAAGAAAATTTTTCAGAGGCATTTTTTGGAAGAGATCTAAGAACACTTAAGTCATTTTGATATGTATAAAAATATACCTGTTCACAGCAGAGTATCGTTAAGAATGAAGGTTTATTGTACTCTTCATTTTCCAGAATTACATGTGCATTTTATGAAAAAAAGTGATTCAATGTGCTGTACCTGCTTTGGGAGGCTTAGATTTTGAACAGAACCTTGAAAAATTTGTTCTGAAAACCTGTCCTCTGGTGACCTTCCCACCTGCCAATCTTAGCTGTAAGAGAATCCTTTAAAAATATTTTATTTCCCAGACTGTGAACCATCCTGTGTAGATAACAAAAAGAAAAAAAAAATCCTTAAGAGCTGAACTGCACTTCCAGACTGTGTCTCTGCTGAGGAAGCTGGGATTTTTAAAATCATGACAGCATTTCATTGCATAAAGTAGCAATTTCTCCTTGTAGCCTTTCTATTGAGGTGTTTGATATCACTCCTGAAAGCCTGAATTAAAGAACACTGACTGGTGGAGATAGACAATCCTTTTTCTGCACCTTCAGTTCCTTTTACACTGGGAACAGCCCAAGAATTCCTTTAAATTTCAGTCTTGGTCGTTTATATTTAGGTCTCCACTACTAGAGCTAGAGAAATTCTGATTTTATGTACCTTAAATAATGCTGGATTCACAAAGCAAATACATTCAACTGGGACATCAGTGCTGATTCTTCTCTCCTGGAGAGGAGCCTCAGTGTGCCTAACTTGAATTGGAGTAAAAGGTTAACACAAATTGCTCTTCTCCTTATTGAATCCAAAATTATTATATGGCAAATCCTCTGGCCAGTGACACATCCTCTTTAAAGGCAGCTGGATGTTTGTCTTGAACACCAGTCTGCTTTCCTGGCTAGTTTCTGAAAATGAGATCTTCCAGAATTTCTTACTTGCTTTCATACTGAAAAACAGAGATGACTGTAGGGAATGGGGTTTTAAAAAGCTCTTACAGTATCATCTACAGCTGTATCAACAAAAACTCATAATGTACAAATCACGTGAGCTTCAGTGGAATCTATTTATCACTCTTGGCTGTTCTGCATCCCCTCAGCTAGCACCCTTCATAATGAGCTGCTGAGATTTCCATGGTGATTTGCATTCTGACTATCTGTAAGTAGTGAGGTCAAATATTTCTCTTAGCTTTATCTTTTAGCTGGATATATTATTGTTTCCTGACTGTGAATGCAAAACCACATGGGTGTGTCTCTGGAGGGCCAATTCAGAATTGAAGGACAGCTGTAGGGCAGTGTTTGTCTTTTGTAATCACTACTGGACATGGAAGATTTTCAAATGTGTTCTTTTTAATGCAATTTAAAAATCAGTAGAATGGAAAAGCTTATTTCTTAGCTGGTGTCTGAAGAGGTAAGAATTTGTAGACCATCTGACATAAGGCACTGAGGGGGGCAGAGATGGAAAGTTGTAGTGCATCTGCCTAATAGTTCATTTCCAGGCATGGAGAATCAACTCTGTGTGTGTCAAATTTGAGCAATGCACAGGGAGCTGCTGTCTGAGAAACCCCTTGGTGTTTGCTCACATCTTGTGCATTGCCTTTATTTTTGCAAGCCTGTTGTTGGAAACTCTCAAGAAGCATCACTGTGTTTAGATTGGCAAATTCATCTCATGACTTTCCTTCATGCTGACCTGCTGAGTAACTGATGGCAACAAGGTGAGTGCCCTTATTGCAGACAAACATGGAATGAGATCATACAGCAGCTCCTTGGGTTTTGGTCAGCCCCAGAGAGAGCAAGTGGGTCTGACACCTGCTGAGCTCATGCTTGGCAAGTGGGTCCAACCTCCATGGGGGTGATGTTTGCTTTTGTGGAGTTAAAACTTCCAAAATCAGAACTGCAGAGGGTTTACCCATAGTTATTTTCAAGCTGATGCTTGCAGGGAGGGTTGAAAATGAAACTTTCTGTGCATGACAAAGCATTGCTTTGTAGCCACAATGTGCTTTGTGGGAACCCAAGCAACTTGGGGGGTCTTTGGGAGATGAGATTTGAAATGGCTTTAGTGCAAAATTATTCAAAGTGCTTCGTGTTTCTAAAACTAACTAACTATTAATCACTAGTAAGCATTGTTTTCAGCTGCACTGAAAGACTGCTGGCTTACAGAAGGACTGAAAGCACTCTCTCCATTTCTTGCATGCCTCTAGGTAAGGGAGGTTTGGTGGTTCTGAGGAAGGCTGGCAGTGTTTCTGGCTGAGGATGCTGTACTTCCCTGGTTCTCTGTTGCTTTGACTTTCTCACAGCCTCTCCCTGAAGTGCTGCTCTCAGATCTCCCAGTGCCACTTTTCTCTGGGTGGAGTCTTCACCATCTCTCCATCCTGTGCTTTCAGCTGGGGACTTGTGGTGTTCATTGCAGCCCTCTCTGGGAGGGTGGCTGTGCTCCCCCTGTAGAGGCAAGGATGCAGTCAGGTGGGGAAAAACCTGTCCTGGGGAAGCACTTCTCTTTATTTCAGACACATCTGTTTAGGAGGAGCGTATCAGAACCAATAGGCAGTGCACAGCTGGATTTAGGTGCCAGACTGCCTTCCTTACCATTACTGAGAATGGTTAAATCTAATGTTTTTGCTATGGTTGCCCTTTGGAATTTTGTTTCTCATTTCTCAGCTCAGACACAAGAGAATCACCTTCCCAAGTCCTGTTATTATCTCAGCCCTCTTGAATCAAGTCAGACTCAAAGCTTCCCCCCTGAAGCAGAGAAGGGCATAAATGACAGTCTTGCTCCTTTGCTTTCTGTCAGTGTGTGGGATTAATAATATTAATTACCAGAGAGTAAGGAACACAGACAGCTGTTCTCCAACCATAACAGACAAGACCTTTCAAAAGTGAATATAGCAATTCTTGATTCTTCCATACCTAAGAATGTATGTGCCATGCTGGAAGTCCCTTGTCATTTTTAGCCAGCAGGTATATTAATGAGTGACAGGAACAAGTATTATTCCTTCCTTCCTTACTTGCTGAGAATTCTTCTAGGGTTTTTTTTTTTTTTTTAAGAAGTAATTCTGCAAAGTCCAACTGCCACTGCATCACAAATATGAGCCCAGTTTTGTACAGATTTGTAGTTTCTAGATTGCTGTGTTCTAAAGTTTAAGGAGTGCTCTATACTGCCCTCCCTGCAGTACTCATGCAAGACTTATGCCTGTATCTCCTGCCAATAAAAGTACCTCAGCAACCTCTCTTGGCAGCTGCAGATCTGTACTTCCTCCATCACTCCCCACAAAGGCAAAGTCAGTACTTGTCCCCTTGGCAATAAAGGGAGTTAAGTAATGAGGTGATAAAGAGCATGGCAAGGACTTGACCCCAGAGCATGTCCAGGCCAGGAGGGTTAATTGTGGACACTAATGCTTCAGGACATAACACCTGCTAAGCAGTTTTAAAAATATGTATAGCAAGTTTTGTTGGCAAAACACTTTTCTAAAAGTTGTGGTAGCTCTGAAGGAAGATGACCAGATGTTCAGCTCAGGACTCCTGTGGCTTTCATTCCTGGCATGTGTCCTGGCTTCCAGCTGCTCCTTGGGTGGCTGCAGGTCTTTGAGAGTTCTTGTTTCCTGCAAGCCCTATGCAGAGGTTTTTGAATAATACAGGAGGTGTTCTCCAGCACTGGGCAAGAGTTGATGTTTGAATGCTGCCCACAGTTTGATCCAAGCACATGGATCATGTTGCTGGAGCTGGTGGGCTCTCTGCCTTAGCTCTGGAAGCTGTTAGTGGCACAGATTAGCTGGTATCAACCTGCTAAAGGGGCCTGGATTAAGACTCTTCCTAATATACTTGGGTTAATCCTGTGTCTAGATGATACTGCCAGGGTCTGAAACCTGCTCCCAAGCTGCACATTCTGCCTCTCTCACAACAAATCTCCCTTCTGCTAATTTCCAGTTCTTATTTCGCTGCACTGTGTCTCTTAAGATTTAAGTGTGGGTATTTTAAAACAGAATAAGTAATCATTAAGTAGAAATATCTTTTTTATATTAGCTAGTACAGGACTAGCACTTTCCTGCCCAGAATCTTGCAGAGCACCTGACTGCAAGGGAGGCAGGGTCAGGGGGTATCAGTGCCACCTGCCCAGCAGCAAGTGGACAACCTTGGCTGTCTCCTCCATCACCCAGCTCTGTGGCCCCAAACAAGTTTACTGTTCACAGCATTCCTGGCAACATTTCAAGAAGAATGTAGGATTAAAAATCTGGGCAGATCAGGGTTGAAGATAATATGCTGTCCTCTGCAAAGGCAAAAATTTATGTGAACCACAATTATAAATAAATCTGGAAACTGATTACCATAGAAATAACTGAAAGGAAAATAGCAAGTTGGTTCATTTGTTCATTAAGCTTTGTCAGATCATTTTCAGTAAGAAAGTTAGGGAAGATCTCCAAGAAGCTTTGGAAATATAATTTCAAATTTTAGCAACTATCTAGAAAGTTAGAAATCAGGACTGTTATTTGAACTGCTTTTGCAGTGACTATATTTGTGATACTGAAAATCTTTCAGTCTTATACATGTGTCTGGAATCCCACTATCATTTTTCAAGATGAAAAATCCTTGAAATTCATGTGCCAGAAAGATTAGATTTTTAGTTCTGACTGCTTCCTCACATCGTTCTTTCTGTCGATATTTGTCTCTGAATTAGGTGTTGTAGCTCCTGTTGTCTTCAAATGTGAAGGATTATCGGATTGGATGTCCAGCCATTCTGTGCTGCACTTGAAAAGTTCATGTACAAAATCTTAACACAACATATTTCTGAGTAGGAAAGTTGCATATCCTTGTCATCTCATCCTTCAAACTAAATAGCTTCAGCTAAAACCTGTTCTTTAATACCAGGCAACAGGATGGTCTGAGCATAAATGAAATTAGAAAGTCGCCTACTGCATCAGTGTAAATTTGCCTACTATGCATCATGGATCAAGTGCTCTGAAATATCATCCCTGAGAATGAATGAGCTGAAGTCACTGAGCCAAATTCATTCTGGGTACAGTGTCACATTAGGCTATTCTCATTCCTAATGTAGCTGTGAATTTGGCCCAAACCAAAATCCCTATAAATCAGAAGGAACAGAAAGGACAGATGCTGTATCTTGAAAGATATACTCCTCTGGAAAGTGTAGCTCCCTCTCTTGCCTTTTCATCCCAAGGAAGCAGATGGTTTCTCACTCACCCAGCTATGATGAAAGCACAATGGGTAAAAATAAAAGCAGAGGGCTGGATTCCTTCCTTGGCTGAGCTGCCTGTGGTGCCATGAACCCTGGTGGGAATGCAGGAAATGGAAATGAGTGTGAAGCACAACTCAGAGATCTACAAGAGAATTTGTATAACTTTTACTCCTGGAAGATTGAGGGAACATGCATGTGCTCAAAAAGAGAGATGAATGCACCCCACTCTTATGTCTCCTGGCCCTGGGAGATTGCTGGCCATGATGAACAATCTTCAGGAAGCTGTAATTCTCCAAGTGCTGTTCTTACTCCTCCTCATGAGTAAGCAGGAAGATCACTAGCTCAGATTTTAATTAACAAGGGATTTAATTAACTTTTTGGCTCTTTGATTTAATATTCCAGTATCTGTGTACATCCAGTTTATAAAACAATAGGGGGGGAAAGTCTGCTTAGTCAAAAACCAAGCAGCAAAGATCTCTTCTTCCTCATATCCTTCATTTCTGAAAAGAAATATGAAAACCATGTGGTAACTGATGTTCAATGCCAACCAATGCTGAATTGATGCATTTAATTTTCGTAGAATTTAGAAATAAAGTTCTATGGAAGCTTTCCCAAATACTTATTATGAGGAAATAATTTTCTTTTTAACTTAGGCTTTTTTGCTACACTTTGGTGAGAGGGGAAGTAAACATAAACATCATCATAATAGTAGTAACAGTAATAATAATAATAATGATGATAATAATAATAATGCTACAATGATTCGAGTAAACTGCTACTCAGTACATTTGTGTTTTCCTGTTCTTCCCCAAAGCTAAACTAACAAATTTGTTCACATCAAAGGGGGATACATTATTCATGTCATCCTATGTCCTGTGTGTAATCAGATGTGACAACTCAAGGTAACTCATCCATTAGGCAGGAGCAGAGATATGTTGATGAAAGAGGGAACATACATCCAGCTTTGGGCATGGCTGTTTGGTGTCTGGGGATGACAGGAAGGCTATTTTGGAACTTCAGAGCTGAATTTGGAGATCATGTGCTGTAATTTAGATTGTCTTTCAAAACCTTCTGTTTGTAAGTATGCTAATTGACATAGCCTAGTACTCAGACACTCACGGATGTATGACTCAAAGCCTTTTAATTATGCCATCTGCCATTAGTCCTGTTCTGAGAGCACTTGGTCACATGCAGGTGATGGCAGTGGAATGGGGCTGAAAGCTGGCAAAGAGATGTGATTTGAGCTTGTGCTAGTCTTTATGCTTCTGTTGATCCAAAAAGGACCCAATTTGTTCTGAGCTGCTGGTGACGATTTATGATACAGTGCCTTGCTTTCATCCTTTTATTAGTTGGTAGTAGTGAGCAAAATGTTAAATCAATAGCTTATTGCTTCCAGCAGGCTAAAGGTTTTTGTATGGCTTTTGTAAGTTGTTAATATATGGAGCCTTGCATTAGGAGTGAAGCATGAGCCTTTGTTTGGAAGATAGGGTGTAAGTCTGGAGAGATTAGGGATCAAGATAAAACCCATCAATCTGCAGGAATGAGGGGTTTCTAGGAAGAGAAGCTTCTCTGGCTGAGACCTGGATGAAGAAGAGCAGGGTAAGGAGTGGGGAGCAAGTCCTCAGATGATGGGGAAGCACAAGGGCTCTGTATCTGCAGAGATGGTTGAGTGCTCCCTGGGAACAGCTGCCCCACTGCCCACTCTCCTGGGAGCTAATGTGCCTTTCAGAGGAAGCTGGGGGTCCTTTAGGGCATGGAAGCCAGGACTCTTGCTCATCCCCAGCTCCCTGAAGCTCTGTTGGTGCTTGGAGTGTTTGCTGCCACAGCTGGGTACAGCACCCTGTCACAGACACACCAGCAGGTGTGAGAGGAATGTGTGAATGGAACAAGATTCCTGGCTTTCACATCCCCCCAGGTAAGTCCAAAAGGCTCTCAGCCCCTGAGCAGGGTCACATGTGATTATATTCTTTCAGACAGAAGTTTTGCTAGCCTAAGAACCTCCCGAGGGGAGTTTCCACAGGGTGCCTAATGGAACTTCAATATTCCTTGTGACAAGGAAGATAGTTTGGATGCTAGGTGAAGCTAAGAAAAAGTAGTAAAGCATCAGAATTTATTGCCCAGGGAAATTTAGAGCCTTCACTGGTGAAGGTCAAGTTAAACACCTCTGGAAAGGCAAAGGATTACTGGGGAAGGAGCAGCCCTTGACCCTCTGAGCAGTGCCTTCCAGCCAGAATATTGTGTGCTCTCTGTATCAAGCAAGGCCATTTTAGCACCTCCTCTTCCCAGTTTTCTTCTCTCCCAATGCAGCAGCCCACGATTTTCATTCTTCCTAGTAAGATGAATATTTTATCTTTCTGACTGTTTCCTCTGAATTCTTTTCCATTGGTTCTGGTTCTTTCCTGACCAGAGCTGAATGAAAGGATTTCTCTACACACCTGGTGTCTCTGTACCCCTTGACATGCTTTTCTGGGGTTTTTTAAAGCAGTATTGTAACACTACTTTGTGATGATCTTGTGCATGGTGATCTTGTGGTCTACACATGCACAGTATAAAATACAAATGTCAGAAATAGTAAGCAGTGTACAAAAATAATCTGATTTGGCTTTTGTGTTTGTGGGGATTTTTCCTTTTTTTTTTTTTTTTTTTTTTTTTTCCTTAATGTGGCAGATGGTTTCTATGCAGGATTAAGTCTAGATAGCAAAGCAATTATACTGTATATGTCAAATTTCCTCCTGGGTGTATTTATAGAGGTATTTCTGAAGCAGAATGTCTCCAGTCAGATTATTTAAAACAAACCAAACATCTTCATTGAGAATGAGCAGTAGGATTTCTGGGCTCACATGTGTGCAAGGAAATACACACAGGGTATTTTGAGAATGGTTCATATCTCATTTGGGGCTGTATTAGCTTTCATGGAATATCCTCTTGTTTGGCAGTAGTCAGATAAACAAGAAATGAAATAAAACTGCAGTGTATGAAATATTCCAGTACTGATATTGAGGGGTTTATTAGATTCATAGTGCATTTAAAGATCAGTAGAAAACCTCAGGCACTTGCCAATCAAATGAACTTGTGAGAGTGCCACTGCTCTGCTTTTCTCCTTGGGAAATGATGGGGACAAGCAGAGGCAGGTGAGTTACCAGCTCTAAGGGAGACCTAAATTTATATTGTAATTCAGAGTTTGGTGCCTGAGGACAGAAAGTATAAAATTATTTTCTTCAGGCTGTTGGTGGAGGAAGACAGATACAGAAGAGCAATGAAAGATGTGTTCCCACTTTCAGGAGTTATGGTATTTGAGAGTACTGTGAACATATTGATTGGTAGACTTTAATACCAGATTCAGTAATTTTTACTGTATAATGCTGAGAGTTTTTTTCCCCTTTTATTTTTCTACTGAGTTACAGAAGCTTCCTGTATCAGTAATTAGGCACATGCATATTTTCCAAGACACTTGTTCATGCACTTCTACATGTCAGTGCTTGGTATTCATTTTCTCTAAGTTTTTCTTTGGGTGTCTTGCTGTGCAGAACAGTGTCTACCTCACAAATGCTTTTTGGCTGCTTCCATGTTGGTTGTTTTTTTTCTTTTTTTTTCCCTGTTCTATCTTTCTTTAAGCATTGTGAACTTCTGAGACGTGTTCAGCATTCCAAAAGTAGTTGCACCAGTGTGATGCAGGAGCTGAATGTGTTCATGGGCTTCCTTTGGAAGTTGTCTTTTTCCTTGGGAAAGGAACTTGAGGCAACCTATGAATTTGAAGCTGTAAGTGCTCTGCCAGCCTCTTCCCTGGTGTCCAGATACAGCCTCCAGCTGTCTGTCTTGGAGAGAGGCAATGTGCAGTGACAAGCAGATCTGCCTGGTGGGTGGTGCTAATGATTTCAGTGCAGTCTCATATTTGCTCATGATTTGGAAAGAAAGTAAGATGGCAAAGAGAAAACTTTCAGCATGGGTGACAGAAGTTATTGCTGGAAATTCTCTGGTAGTTGAGGTATGCTCAAGATTCTGCTACAGCTTTAGCAAAGGTGTGTGCCTCTTTCAAATATTGAAAAGGAAAAACCCTTTCAAAATACTGCAAGCTACTTGGTTGTTATTGCAAAAGGAAAGCACTTTTCCCCCAAATGCCATTGCAATTTTCAATTAATTTTGTGTGGCACTGTCTGAGTAATAAAGTTATTAAATATTGGCTGATTCCCTACTCTCCCACTGCTCTCAGTGTATCTATGAAGGTTTTCCCAGAGGAGCTTTTGACAAGCTTTAAACAATCAACCATGACAACGTGGAGGAAAAAGTATTGTTTAGCTTGCTAATCTCCTAACTCTTGTGTTTTCAAGGCGATTTTAGTGCTTTTATCAGTGTGTCCTAGTTCCTATTTCCCTTTCATAATCATTGTGCTAGCTTTGGATGTTGACAGGCTGTGGTACCTCCTGGCTGGATGGTCTGACTTAAAAGCCCTGAGACATCTTGTTCCCCAGATACTACTCCTGCAGAGAGGTCCCTGCCAGTTTCCCAGGGCCATCCATATGTATGTATGTTTTTGCTTTTTTCCATTATTTTGCTTGCCTAATATTTTTCATGTTCTCATTCTCCTCCTCTTAACAAAAATCTGCCCACATTTCCTTGGAGGTTTGTCTGCCTTCTGTGGGAGGATTTGAATATTAGTTCTTCATCTTTTTTGTGTCCTTCTATTTTTATTGCTCTCTCCTTTTGCTGATTTATGGCATATATGGAAGCCAAGATGCAGAAAAGGACATAAGTCATATAAAAAGAATGCACAAAGTTAATCAAGTTATTTTTACCTGTCCCCTGTCTAATATCTTGACATAAATGCAGATATTGCACTGGGTGATTGAAACTGCTAGTCTTATCTTTGCAAAAGGTTGCCACATCTTAGTGGAAATAATTATCTTTCACACAGCTGTGGTGATAATTATGGTGTTACAATGAGTGCAGTTTTCTTGAAGTTACCGTGCTTAGCAACAGACCTGTTTTCTCTGTTTTCCTAAATTCAGCTGATTCACATAGATCTATTTTTCTTACAGGGATTAACTTTGGGTGGGAAAAAAAAATCTAACTTGAGATGTTCCACAAATCATGCAGTCAACTTCCGTGTGTGTGGGAAAGCTGCAAGGTCAGAACAGCTAGAGTGTAAGGGTTTGTTCTCACCCTGGGAAAAACAACTTTCTGGGCATGATGTCTGCCCTGCCAGACTGCTGCTTGAGTCAAAAAAGCAGCCATGAAAAGATGTAATTCCAGCACTGCTTGTATGCAGTATGAATGCTTTATTTTCAGTGCCTTCACTTCTTTCTGTCTGGCTTTAACAGATAAAAGCCAAAGACAAGCAAATGGCACTTTTCTGTTCTTTGTTAGTTATGGCAAAATACAAGAACTTTTTCTGTAGTAAACTTTTGAAATAGAATGTATTTCACAGTTATTTGCTAGTAAAATGTGCTGTCATCTTTACAATAGCAAGCCTTAGAAGAAGGAGCAAGCCTGGGAAAAAAAAGAGTTCTGAAATATGAACTCTGAGGGTATTAAATAAATCACTGTATGAATGACTGAACAGTCGTGTGCTGTTCATGGTCAGCTGATCTCCTTTCCATCCTTGCTTTGATTAAATACCTTTTACTTTGTGCTTCATTTGACAGTAGATGTCTGTAGATGGGATGAGGTAATTGACTGGATGCTGTGTAAACCTGGGCAGTTTAAAGCAAATGCTGTAGAAAGTCTCCAAAGTCTATTCTACCGTTTCCATTAGCCTCTGTAAAGTGTTCTGATCAGATCAAGATGCATAAGAGATTATATGTTAAATTATGCAGCCAGCTGGCCAACTGTGCTGCTGGAGCCTGGGGGACTGACAAAAGCTATTGTTAGGGCCAGCCAGAGGTGCTCCTTCCAAAAACCTCTTTTCTGTTGTCGCTTTTTGAACTTTGCATATTAAAAGTTTTTCTTTTCAGCCTCTCCCCAAAGGCTGGAATTTAATTTTTTTTTTTTCCACAGGATGATTTCATTGATGGCACAAAACCAATTTAAAATAAAAGAAGCAGAGGGCTGCATTTCCAGAGATTTTTTTTTTTTTCCTTGGGATTTATGCTTTTGTGGCATCAAACAAGCTGAGTTTTGAAACTCAGTCACAAGACAATAATTAACTGGGGCACTATTTGATAGAATCTTGAAGGAAAAGAAAAAAGTGCTTATTTGAAATCTGGATGTTTTAGTAATTTAGGGATAATTGTGAATCTGTAATGAAAACACCCCTTATCACAGCAGTTCCAAGGGGGTATTTAAAAAGAAACTGGCAATGGAGGAAGAGTATATTAACATGATTGCAGCAAGAAGCAAGGAAATGAGGTGCACAGTGAGGGCACCCTAACACAAATTTGTTTCAAGCTTTATTTTGTCCAGTGCAAACTGGGTCCTGACTGCCCTGTTTGGTGCAAGGGTTCTCTGCAGCCACAGCCCAGGTCTGTAGCTTCTTTTTGGCACTGCCTCTGGAGAGGAAAGCTTTCTTGTCTGGAAGCCACAGTTCCCTTTCTACCTCAATACTTTATTCACTATCCCACTTGAATGAACAGTCTAGGAAAAATAAGATTCCTTTAATGTAATTTAGTAAAGAATGAGTTTCTAAAGCAGAGCAAGCAGAGGGTATATTCAAGAACGTGATGTGGAAAAGGAACAGCTAAAATTCTTTGAGTGAATCTTACTAGTCTGGTCTCTGTGCTAAACCAAGAAACTGTACTGGGTTTATGTTTTCTGCTCTGCTGCTGCTCTACAGGAAGCAATGAAGTCCATTCTCTGGGTCCTACAGCTTAGACTGGTGCTTCTTTTCCTTGAAGACTTGTGCTGTTGTTTGACACAAATCCCTTTGTGTCCTGCCAGGCTCTGTAGCCTTGCAGCACAGGTTGTCCTTTGTTTCCTGCCTGCTGGCACCTGGAAAGCAATTATCTGTTCCTGTCCCCCAGTGCCTACAAGGCCCATGCTTCCCTGCCTCCCATGGCTGGCTGCTTTTTAAAAGAGAGTGCTGTACCCATCAACAGGTGTTAGCAGCATCTGCCACCAGCGTGGCACGGCCCCATCAGCCCAGCAGCCTCTGCCAAGGAGCTGGCACTCATTTCATCACACACACTCCCCATCTGCAGGCACAGTCACTCCCCATCAGTGCCCTGGTGGCACTGGCACGGGTCTTGGTGTGAGCCCAAAGCCACCCAGGCAGATGGGCTCGGGCTGCTCTGTGTGTGCTGCAGGGATGGAGATTTGTAAAACAGGAGCAGGAGAGGTTGGATTCACCTTTTGAATCCCCGTGGGTGGAGTATGCTCTGATCTGTGTTTCCCTGACTCTTTTTGCTGTTGTTCAGTGCTGTGACTAAGGTCTATATCAGCTCTTTTTCTTATCTCTGCAGAAGGCCTAATCTTCAAAATGCTTTTTCTGTTTTGTTAGTTTTCTTTGAAAATGAAAGCATTAAAAGTCAGATTGCTAGTGTATATAAGAGGAGCCTGCTTCCTGTGGTTAATACACTATATTGAGGATGTGTGATGGCTTTTGTTGTGTTTCTGCCATGTCTTTGTTGCTGTGCTGTCTCCCTGTGGCTGTGTGTTTGCAAAAGGCAATCTGCTTTAGGTTCTTTTTTTCACAAATCCAAGTAACTTGTGCCCATCACTCTCCCTTTGTCTTTCTCAACAAATTTTGTGTTCCTAGAGCACCAGAATGGCCCTAACCAGAAGTGTTTGGACTCAGAACTGGCCGGGTTGGCAGTGTGGGTTTGGAGAGATTCGGTGTTCTGTGACTGTCCCTGCTCTGTCTCCTGTAAAGGCCATTCCAGTCCCATCTGAAGTGCCCCAGCTGTGAGTGTGTTTGTCATTCAATGCAGAGAAAGCACATGGACTTGAACTACAAATCACGTGAATGGGAGTCCTAACTCTATTCAAGGGGTGTGCAAACCTTAAATTTCATGTGACCCCCTCAAATCTTCCCAGCCTTTTCTGACTTCAGGGAGAAGCCAAATAAGAATATGTCCCAGACAGCACAGCCAGTCCAGGACCAGCCATTTGAACAGCAGTAAAATTTCTCTTTAAACTTGTGACCCAAACACTGGAAAATATCCCCTGAATGATTATTTTTCTGGTTAATCACATTGTTCAGAAGGATGGCCCAGTAATCCCTCCTGGATATCTTACTTCATGATTGCTCCTTCTCCAAAACCTTTATATTTTGTCTATTGTCAAAAATATTGTTTGTTGATTGCCAGTTTCTTTTTTAAATTTAGTGGAGAGCCAATCACAAAAAATTAGGGGGGATGAAGTAGTTCCATTATGTTTGATTGTCTTCCTTTGGAATTAATATTCCAGAAATCCTGTTTTACTGTTTGTACTGCTTAGTGACTGAGCAGAAACTTTTAATGAGATAACACTGCTCCAGTTGGGACCAGCAGGCCTTGGAAGGTATGAGTTGTTAGGCAGAATTTGCAAGGCGTGGCCTGAACACTTATATTGTCCAGACAATTTTGGATCAGTCATTTAGATTTCTGCATCAGCCTATCAAATTTTACTTGTATTAAATACCCATCTAAGTTCTGGTAGCATGATAAATCTGGAGGATTCTAATGGACTTTTAAAATATATGTGATGCATAGCAAAGTGCTACCTTCCCCCTCATTTATTTGTAAAATCTTTTGCATTCTTAGTAAATGTACCCTTGAGAGATTAGCTAAAGCCCATATTTTTCCTGTGGGAGATGGTGAAAGGAATTAAATGGAAGCATTAGTCTGAATTGTAAAAAATAACCAGTTGATCAAACTGAAAAAAAGTGGCCATACTTAATCCTGAATAATTCCCCAGTGCTCATACAAGCTTTCCATGTGCTAGGTGGAGCTAGCATGACATTTTTAAGGCAGCAATAGAGAAACCCAGTCCTGCTATAAAAGGACAATGTGTTTCTATATTTTAGATCATTCACTACTAAAATTAATGATAGGTTTCACCCTTCTGCCAAAGCTTCTTTGTAATTTTCTTTTTAGCCCTGGTTCAGATAAACCTTTTTAGTGCTCCTGGGTTAATGTGTCCAGGCTGAGCAATCACAATACACCAGTGAGTATCCTGCAAAGGGGCTGGGACACAGAGTGCTGCTCTGGCCAGCTGGGAGGTGCTGGACTGACCCCTCAGCCCACTCTGGAACAGCAGCCCAGGACAGGAGGTCAGTGCTGGGGCAGCAGAGAGCTCAGGACACCACATGTGCAGCAGTGCACTGACCACTGGGCTCCTCTGCAGTGTGTCCCCACCTCCACAATTTGTCATGGGTGCAGAAGAGGATGGTGTCATCTCCCTGTACTCCAGGAGGATCCCTGGGGGCACAGGAGCTCTTGGAATTCCTGGGGAAACTGAAGAGTGTGCAGAGCTGTCCCCAGCTGTCCAGGCCAGAATAAGGCTGAAGTGAAGCTTGCTGAGCCATTTCAGAACAAGGTTTTGACAGCTGCTGTATGAGAAACCTCCTCATCACCCCAGCATGAGCAGGTCTCCCTTCTCTGCTGTGGTGTGTCAGTTGTGATATCTCACTCTCACTTTCTCAGCTGGGGCTTTTGGATCTTGCAGGTTTAAATAACTGACTCTTTGTGCTCTGACTCCATCAGGTGCTGCCCAAAGCATGGATAAGCTCACTCTGCAGCTGAGAGACAGAGGGACACTCCCAGCATGCAGGATCCCAATGCAGTTTTGTGTGAAGAGAAGGCTCACTGCTTCCACAGTCTGCTAATTGCATTTTGGTGCTGATATTGGTTCCCATTTAATAAGGTCTTCAGTGCTAATATGTTATACCCTGCATATGGAGAGGTATTTTGGCCAGTGGAGTCCCAGGGAAGAGATGCTGCATCTGGAAGCAGCAGCACAGGCAACAGCAAGGCAAAGGAAAGGTGGGAAATTGTCCTTTGGCTGCATATCAGAGTTGTGGTCTCCAGAAGTGGAACAGGAAGTTGGAGGTGTGAATCTGCTGGTCCCAGCATGGGCTTGATAAGTTTGTTCTGTGTTGCTTCCTGTGGACTTTTGAATACAAGCAATATTTATCAAATTCTGGCAAATGTATGGGGTAGCATCCTTTTAGAATTCTTCCAAAACTGTATGAAAGTAAACCATATATAAATAGAAAATTGAACTTGGCTATAAAGTTTTGTTGAAATTTTGGATGAAAGGAAGAATTTAATTATAAAGAAAATCCCCAGAAGGAAGATGAGGTGAGGAGGGTACCAGAAGGTGTCCAGTGACTTTGGTGTGTCTCCCTCTGCCCCTGGGTGCTGGGGTGCTCCCCTGCCTTTCTGGATCCTGAGCTGTCAGCTCTGGTCTGAAGCTGATGGCACATGAGCTCCTCATCTGACTCTAACTAGTACAGAGGGCTTCAAGACCTCTTCTCACAGTATTTCCCTGGTATTTGTGTATCCCAGTTGAACACAGAGCTTGCTCATCATGGTAGCCTGGACAGATCTTCCTGTTTTTGGAGTCTTTGTTGTTGCAGGCAGAAGTTGATGGGGACTCAGCTGCATTGGTATTTTTCAAAGCACCTCCCAAATATGTATGGAATCTTGGGGTCATTTTAAAGACTGGGTTATGAGCTTGGTTAGCCCAAAATAGCTCATCAGCCAGCACCAGAGGAAGAGGGAGGAGCCATGTTTCCCAGGTTCCCAGTTGCAATAGGCATTAGCTCCCTGTTCGCTCAGCAGAGAGACGAGGACCCTGGCGCAGGAAAGTCAGGAGATTTAAAAGTAGCATGTTCTTCCTACGACTTATCAGCTGTTCACAGCACATATGGCCAGAAAGGAAGCTTAAATAATTCAGTCTCACTCCTTTTTATCCCAGCTCAATTTAACCTAGTTGTCCTACACTAAAGCTATTACCAGTGCTCACCTTCCTAAAATAATTCTAAACTTCACTTTGCCTGCACCAAGAAACAGTATCTACTTCCTGTAGTTTGGCTCTGTATCCATGTTTAATTCTTGCTGCATTTGAATCTCAGGAGAGTTTGTCTTCAAACACCCAGGTGGTCACTTTGCTACAACCTGTTTTCTGTTTGACACCTTTGAGTTTTTTTTTATTCATAGCTGCTCCCTTTCTTTTGTTACTGAATCAGAAAGAAGCACCATCAGTCAGAGCCATAGCCCCCCATTTCTGAATGATGATTTATCTTCTTTGAGAGCTTCATTTTGAATAGATTGATTCATATTTGTTGATACCAGAGTTGATTTTTGGCTATATATAGGGCTTGGCCCAGATGTCTCTGACTACAAAGGACATTCAGTAGATATAAGATTATTGTCTGATGAACTGCTCCTGTGCTCCTATTCTAATGTTTAATTTCTCAAATACATTTGAAAATTTTGGAGAAATCAGGGCTGAGTTCTCAAAAGTAGTTCAAGTAGGAAGCCTTGATAGAGGTAAAACCAGCTCGCTTGTAAAAGGCAGCTGAGGGGACCTTATAATCCTCAGGCTGTCCAAACATGCTCTTTTGACTCTTTGCCAACACATTCATTGAATACTGCAAACCTTACTCAGAGTGCAAATACTTCCATTTCTAAATCACAGATACAAGGAGGGCTGTGGGATTCTAATGTCTGAATACAACAGAATATTTTCAAGCACAACATAATTACTGATTTAAAATGAAAGAAAACCTCACTGAAAACCACAATGCAATGCAGATACCTTAAAGATTCTTTATCATTAATATCTGCTTCTAAATAGACCTAGTCAAAAGAGTTGGTTTTTGTCTTGCAGATAGGGTGTTTGAAAGGATATTTAGGTCTCTCATGTCCCTTGTTTTTCCCTGCAGTGAACTCCCATTCTAATTCTGTGCATCTCCTTGGGGGAAACGCTGCTGACTGGTCCTGGGATGTTTCCCAGTGAGGTGCTGCAGCCTCAGTGTGGCTTGCTTGGATGCTGATGCCTTTTTTGAACTTCTGAAGTTTTTCCAATATAAATAAACCTCGGGACTGTTGGCTCACCAGGCTAATGTGTGTGTGAGTGTTCAAAACTGTAAATGCTTTAGTTGCTCCTTTTGTTAGTTTGGCTGAGAGGTATTTTCTGAGCAAGCTGGATATTAAAGCTCAGTGCTGTTGCTTCCCAAACTCCATGCTCAGGAATTTGCTATTGCACCTCTCTTCCTGGCTGGAACCCCTCACTATTCAGAACCCAGTGGTTCTCAATGCAGACATCCATGGGGTCATGGCAGGTGCTCAGCAGCTGGATATTGGTAGGGGTTCATATGAAAAAATGAAGAGTGGTGATACAAAATGTTGGGAGCTGCTCTTTTAGGCAGCCTGGACAACAAGTTCAGGACAGCCCTGGGTGGAAGGCTTGGCATATGCCAGAGGCTCTGTAACTTATTTGCAGCCAAGAGCTTGTAGACAGTATAGAATTGGAGCTTCTAAGAGAAGCTTTCACCATTTGCCAGATTTTTTTTCTTGGTCAAAATTTTCAGTTCTTGGTCTGCAGAGGAGCTGTTCACAGGACTGAATATGGCTCTTGCTGCATGCAAGAAAAGTGGATGCAAGGATAGGGAGGGACAGTCTCCCTTCCTGTTGCTTACCCACAGTGTCCTGGCTTCTTCCAGTGCTGTGCTTGCCATTATTATCTGCAGGAGTTGAGGTGCTTGCCTGTGTGGATTGGCCAGTGCAGTGCTCCAGTGCATGAAGTGCACAAGTGAAACTCCAGCCACTCCCACCCCTCTCCAGAAGGCTGAAATGATTGTGCTGACATTGCTTTTCACAGTTTAGGAAGCCCTTTCCTCCCACTTGTAAGGGTTTCCAGATGTGACCTGAAGGATGAGCTGACAATAGATGTATGAATGGTTTATGTGATGGACGAATTGTTTACCTGCTACAAACCAACCGTGATCTTTTGCAACTCGGTAACAGCAGGAGACAAAGCATTTCTTGGAAGATGGATTAGTCTTCATGCACTACATGAATGCAGTAAAAGAATAATTATGAAGAGAGGTCAGATGTTGAATGTCAGGAGTAGAGCATGAGAATTTTGTAACATGAAGGCTGAGGTCAGTATTCTGGGATTTCTGAACAGAGATAGCAACAATATTTACAGGACCCATGCAAGTGGGTACAGTTTCATCCTGCCATGCCTTCATCTCTCTTGTTCCTGCTTGGGTTTATGTTTTTTTTTCCAAAGCAGTGATTTAAACTGTGCTGTTATTTTTTTAAGTCCCAGTAGGGTCAGCATGCTGGATGCTCCTGAATGTGCCTGCTGTCTCTTGGTACTTGCTTTGTGTACATGGACACGTCCACCACTTGAGAGTTCCGAGTTTTAAAAGGTTTTAGAGCTGCTATTCCTCAGGTATCACATAGCAATATGCTTGAAAACATGTTTCTGAATGTTGGGAATAGTTATAGTCAGGTTTCTGACTTCCAAAGTTATTTTTCTTTTTTTTTTTTCTTTTTTTTTTATAAACCCCCACTCTAATGATGTCTGTGTTTCTTATGGTTTACATTAATTTATTATGCATTTACAGTCTTTGAGAAAGGTTGTTTTGCAGTGTAGTCTAATTAGAATACATATATTTGGTGGAATATGGAATATGCAGTTTAGTACAATTGAGATGTGAATTTTGGGTCTTGCAGTTGTTTGCAGACATTTTGAATGATTCAGCTTTCTGTAGTATGGCATTTCACAATACAATGGCTTCCTTACACTCAAGTGTTTTTTAGAATGAAGTATCATATTACACTAAATCAAAAAATTCTACCCTTGCAAACATGTGCATAATTTTTAGTGACAGGTCTGGTATCTGACAGAAAGATATGACCCTGCTGACCTGAGTTTCTCATGCCAAAACACTCTGTTGTACAAGATGGAATAACTCAAATGAGCATTTGGTCTTATGAATTTAATAGGCAGTCATTTCCCCTGAATTTAAAGTTGGTTGGTCCATCAAATGTTCCAGTTTAAAAAAGTAACAGTGCCTGCTCACAGAATATTTCTATTGAGTGTGTTGCAGAGGACTGCCTTTTTTCAGGACAGATACTTGTAGTGATGTGCTGGCAGTCACTGTGCTGTGTTTGCATACTAATCAATGAGCTCAGGAAGCATTAAACTTGATAAATCCTCAGCTATCTTCTGGAGAACAAATTTGATCTTTGATACTCAGGGGAAAAACTTCAGGAGTATGAAGTCTGAAGTGTCTCTGCCTAGCATTTTGATAACTACTTATACATGTTTTGTTGGTCTGGTGTTAAAAAGACTTTCTTTAAGATATGCAATGCTTAATAAAGAGCATTTTGAACTAATTCACTGTGGTATTTTTGCACAAAGCTGCATGGCCTGGAAGCAGTGAAACATGCATTGCACTAGTTTCATCAGGGGATCATTTTTAATAGCCCCTCTGTACCAGCACTACAGGAAAGAAAGTATTTGTTTTGCTGTGATGCATTCCTCCATCAGTAGTAAGTATTTGCTGGTTTTGTGTTAATGGTACCTTCCCTTTCAGACCATTTTTCAGGAAAGCCTGAAGTTACAGGATGCTTAACTTACTTTTCACCATAGCAATTTGTTTTGGCTTTGTGTGCCCAGGCTGAAATTTCCACACCGCTAACAGCTTCCCTCACGGTGATGGAGGCAGGTATTGATCAGGTTAATTTTGGTGTCTCCATGGCCTTGGAGAATCAAAGGTGCTAACGGGTTGCTGTGTGACGCAAAGCGCTTAACAAGGTTCAGGGCTTCACACTAGTTCATCCTGCTCAAAAAAGCATATTATCTATGGCAACAACTGCTGCTGAGAAAAAGGTGAAGATTTTTAATAGGGTAAATCACCTGTTTTGCAGACTTCTGAGTTTCAGATGCCAGCTGTTAGTGGGGGCAAGTTAGGGAAAAGCGTGATGTGGTCTGGACTTACTGGCATTGTTATTGTTGTGTCTGTGCTGTGACATGATGGAGGGCAAACCAGAGTATCCCAGGGCACTCAGAAGAGGGGATGAGGAAAAGTCAAGAGAGAACAAGTGGCATTCGGCTGGTGCACAGCCTGCTGGCCCCAGCCCGGAGGGGGGGCGTGGGTATGGCCCCAGATGCTACAGCCAGTCTAAGACCTGCTGAACTCATCACAGCTTTAGGATGTGTGACACATTGGGTTTCCTTCTGGCTGTGAAGGAATATCCTTGCTGTGTAACACCAAGGTGCAAAACTGCACCTGCTGCTGCTGTGGTCCTGGCCAGTGTCCCCAGTGGGAACGGTGCCTCTAACCCGACCCTCCTGCCAAGACCAGAGAGGGACACTGTGCTCCTAGGGTGTACAGGCCCTCCTTGCCTGCTGGAGACAATGGCTGGTGCTGTGTGGGGTTTGGTGGGGCAGTGCCCAGTACGACCCGTGTCTGGCCGGGGTGCTGGTGGAGGTGCCAGGGACAGGGGTCAGCAGTCGGGCTGGGTGGCAGGGGCTTGGCTGGACTCCCAGGACAGTGGTGAAGGCGTGTCAGGCCTCACTCCCAGCCGCGGGTGTAGGTTCTCCTGCTAGCTGCCCCTTCCCTTCCTGCCTCCCGGGTGCTCTCTGTACCCGGACAGCGCTCCTGCCCGCGCTTCTCGGCTGCCTGCACATGGTGAGAGCTGACTGAAGCTGCGGGCGTTTGCATCCCCAACAAGCACATGCGAGCAATGTGCCTTTAAGACTAGCAGGAGAGCAATAGTATCTCCCTCCCTCCTGTTAATTGTAGCATGTTTTCAGCCATGCTTTCCAGTCACATTCGCAGGCTGTGAGAGGGAGCAGCGCTGCCGCTCGCCAGCCCGGAGAGGCTGTGCCCGCCCGGTGTGCCCGCAGGTGATGGGGCAGCGCCCGGCACCGCACAGCGCCGTGCCAGGAGCAGCAGCCCGGCCAGCCTGAGCTCGGGGGACACTGCTGGGCTCCCCGCATCACTTGTGCTGCTCTCGTGTCCCTCGCCCGCCCGGCCGTGGCCTCCAGCCGCAGGGTCAGACCTCTGCCCGCCGCGCCCTCGCCGGGGCTCCTGCGTGAGCTGCGAGCGGTGCCTCGCTGGATCTGGGGATCTGCAGCGGGTGATGCAGTGGGAGCCGTGTGCTGCCTGCCTGGGGATGCCGTGGGCTGCCGTGGGATTGCCTGGCTCCCTGAGCACTAAGTGACTGCAACTAGCACGAGGTTGGGACTACTTCTCGGAAGATGCCCTGCGTGTCTCCGGTCATTCCTCTCCGGCCTCACCGCAGAATATTTGGAGTTGCCAGCTTTCTTCTGCCGAGGGGGGACAAAGGCAGAGGCCTCCAGAGGGTTAAGAGCATCTGCTTTTACGCCAAGTGTTTGAGCAGGAAATAATCTGCAGAGATACATGTGCAGCAATTCAACTGCTGCTGCTCTCGCAGGCTGCCGCCGCTGCAGGTCGGGCTGTGAGAGGAGCCGCGCTGCTCACAGAAGATGCTTTCCTGGTGTGTCCGAAGCTCCAGGCATGGCAGCAGAGCCCCGGCTGTCTGAGCTGGGGTAAATGTCTCCATCCAAGAGGAATTATGTTGGTTTGCTGGCTCTGTCGGCTCACGGAGGTAGGTGCTGCTGCCTGTTCGATATGCCACGATCTTTGCCGAGGGGATACAGTCCTCTCCTCAGTCTGGGGTATAAAATCTCTTAATATTTTCTGTGGGAACAGGGCTTAATTTGCAATTTATAATATCAGACAGAAAATATGTGTGTGATTTCTTTGTATGCAGCAGGGAGGAGAGGGCAAAGATACCTGAGTGATATCTTTTCTGATTGGCAATAAAGTTGTTGCACCTAATTGAAACAAACTGCCCTCTGTCTCAGCGAAATGCACCTGAGAGCTTTTACCTGTTCGTGCTGTATGACCTTTCGACGGGGTTGGCTGCAGTGTGCTGGGTTGTGCTTCGGTTCAGAAACTGGGACACAGTGCACTCTACAGGTCCCTCCATTCTGCTCCCGTGTCGTGGGGAGGACAGAGAGCACCCACGCAGAGAGGGAAAATGCTGCTGGCAGGGAGCTGGTGTTTTCTTGAGGAATGAAATTATACTAAGAGGAAGAAAATAGGTGATTTTCTTCCCTGAGGAAGAAGGAAGGTTGAGGTCCTTAAGGGTTGATCTTGGTGTCTTGAAGTAGAGAAGGAAATTTGTTTTAGAAGCAGCAGTGTATGAGTCTGGGGTTTGTGTTTTGCTTTCCCAGCTCTGTGGAGAGTTCTGTTCAACTCAAACTACTTTACCACCCAGAATCTTTGCTTGAGGATTTTTTTGCACCAATATCTGGGAGGAAAAAAAATCTTTCAGTGCCATGAAATTTACTTAGGCTTGTTTTGAAAGTTGCATTCTTGAGAAATCCCTAACAAAATCAACAGCAGCTAATACTGTTACCTTCTCACCATCAGGGCATGTGTTTTTGGTTTGTCTTGAGACCTCCAGTGGGAGCTTTATTCTGTAAAGATTAAGCTGAAAGTTTCCAGTTTTCTGGAAAAGCAGAGTGTTGGGCATTGGATATCTCTTTGATTTTGTTGGCCTGGTTGACTCACATGGTTTGCCTGTTGGCTCCTGAGTGCAGACCCTGCCCAGGAAAGCTGGCTGTGCAGAAGAGGGAGGTGCTGCCTGGATTATGCACCTGCATCATATGGAGAGTGGTTTGTGTTTGTTTCTGGCATTGCAGAGCTATTGATACAGCACAGCCAACAGTGCCATTGCTGTGTAACAGTTTCGGAAGTGTTTCTGTGGCATCCTGGCAGAACAAATGTGTCATTCATGACTGCACTCTTCAGGAAAAAGAGCAGCACTGTCATCTGCACTGTAAATCTCTTTAGTCACTTTTATTTTCTTTGCTCAGGTAGCAACACATTCTTAACTGGAATGTGAGCATTTTTGTCAGAGCATTTGTAGTTGCCTCCTCAGTTTCCCCAGGGCTGTTGTGCCGTATTTGACTCAGCACTGACATGTCTCATAGAGAAGTCTGGAGTAGAATCTCCCTCCCTTTTTTTTTTTTGTTTTTTTTGTTGATTTATTTGTTTCTATAATTTAGGCCCAAATGCAGTCAAGAACATTTCCTTCTCTCTTTGCAAGAACAGGACACTTGTGTGTCCTCCTCTGGGATGCTGTGGAGAAGATCTCTCCTGCTTTGCAACACTTCTGTGTTGGAGCTGGAGAAGCAGAAGTGGTGTGGTGGCCTTGTTGTGCATGAATCAAGAAGCCACAATCCCTGCCAGGGATTGAGGCTGTGATGATACCTGGGAACCTCTCTGTCCTGAGAAAGAGGATCCCTTCTTACCCACACACGAGGTGATATCCAGTGCTCCATAGCAACACTTATTTCTCCCACAAAGAGGAGAAAATCTCCTGGCTTCACCTGAAATGGTGAAAACACAAATGTACGAACATTCAGTGGAGTCTCACCAGTGTAGAATTGATGAAAGGTTGTCTGAATGACTTCTTTCTAGAGCAGCACTTAGAAAAGGTGGTGAGCATTAAGTAACACCATTGCCTGTGCAGGAAATACTAGGAAAGAAGATATATTAGTCATCCCATTTACTGCTGTTTGCACACAGACAGAATGGTGATTAGAACTGGCTGAATCAAAGCAAAATGGTTCTTAAACAAGATTTCATAATTCAGAATTGATTAAGGCACTTCTTGGCCAGCAACTATTTTGGTCATCTTTGTGCCTCTATTCCAGCAAGTGCCTTTTTCAAAAGGTGCTTCTACAAGGATAGCAAAATGTTGGGGTGTATTTCCATGTGTTGTGTTCTGAAGAAGTATATGGGAATATCCTTCCTTACAGCCTTACTTGTATCTACTCAGGAAATCAAACCAGTGTATTTGAACCACTGATTATTTCTGAGCAGCCTTTCTGGTCAGCAATAAAGTTCTGCATTAAACTCTAACCATGTGGAAGTTGAGAGCTATTTGTTAGAGTTAATAATGGTAATTTTTAAAGTTGTAATTTATTAAATGGGGACTGGCCAGCATTTTGTGTCACACACACTGTACTGGTCACCTTCCTCTGCCTGGCAGTCACCTGGAGACTGAGGGCAGCGACTCCCCGCTCTGCCCCTCTGCAGCAAGGAGCTAAACTTGGCATTCTTATGGGCCCAGTGATGACCTGCAGCAGAGATGCTGGGATCTTTGCAGGTTTGCCCTTTTGGAGACAATGTCTGCCCATTTCCATTAGGTCCCGTGCCTGCCCAGCCATGCTGGAATAGCTGGTGAGTCATTTGCTGCTCCTCAGTCACAGGTGGTGCAGGAGATTGGTAACAAAGAGCAAAGAAAGAACTATTTGCTGGGGAGTGATTCCTCTGGTTTCTGTAGGGATTTAAGCAACAGCCTGTCTTTAGGTGCCTGCACTCTTTCAGCAACCATTGCATTTTTATGGTTTGTATCTGCTTGTAAACCAGCTACAGGTGAGTAAAGCCTGTGGTCCAGAAACTGTTGAGTTGGAGATAAAACTGTTCCTTTCTGAGAGTGCCTGGAGTGTGTTTAAGAGTCTGTGCTACTGCATTTGAAATCTATCTGGCTTTGTACCACTTATAAAATGCATTCACAGTAGGTGGTGGCATCAGTCTCCTCTTAGTGAATGCAGATATTTATATTATGCAAAAGGTTTTCTCACTTTGCTGGATTCAGATGATGACTGGAGATACCATTCTTGTTAGATAAAAAACGAATCTGACTTTAGAGGTGAATTCAAAGAGCAATTTCTATTTAATATATATAGCAACAAATAGGAGCAAAGCTGCTTAAGGAGTACTTTAATGATGAATCATTATATTGCTCTCACCAGTCTGGAAGGCAATAAAAGTAAAAATGGAGTGCTAGGATTTAGTTGCTTAGAAAATGTACAGAAAAGGACCTGCATTGTAGAGAGGGTTTTACACCACATCAAAGAAGTGTTTTGAGGTGCAAGATTATCAGGTGACTTTCCACCCCAAAGATGAGACAGCTGCTATCAAACTAAACAATAGTTTATTGTTCCAGAAGGTCATTTTCTTTGGTTGTGACTAACCAAATTTAATAATTTATTGTTTTTTTTTAAAACCCTGACTGATTCCCCCCACCCCCAGATCAGGACAGATGCTGTCATAATGCTTCTTCAATGCTATAATTTTTATTACCAATCCTAATTAAATGCTGTAACTTCTGAAAATCAGATTAATTTGAACCATCAGCCCAGTGTAAATGCTGCTATCATCAGAGATCATAAAATGTTCAAGGCACCATAATTCTACTACAGAGCTGCAGTGGCAAGTGTCCAAGGATCTGGCTACCTTTGTTCAGCTGACACAGACTGAAATGTGTGCACTTCTGAGCAGTGCAGCATGAATAGAAATGATACGTTCCTCAGCTGTTGAATTGCACACTCTAGCCATAAGTCAACAAACATTAGAGAAATGGCATCAACCCCCCCCATCACAGTAATACTCCTTCTGTGCTATAAATATTGTATGAATTCTGTGGTTTCTGCACAATCAGTAAAGGGGAAAATAGAAGTGGGAGGTTGTTCCACAGCAAAGCTGCACTTTATTGGTGAGCCAGGACATGGTAAAGGTTAGTCCCACTGCCAACCAAGATTCTTCCATCCTTGGGCCACGGCCCATGAATTCAAGTTGCACAGTAACTACTTCAGCTAATTTGCTCTACAGCCAGGACACACTCTGATCATCACTTTGGTCTTCTGGACAGCAGGACATGTTCTGGTAACTTGGTTCCTTTATGACCAATTTCTGTATTTTGAATTGTTTTTTCCTCCACAGATATTAGGTAACAAGAAATAAATTCTGATTCCAACTCAAGCAGTGGCAAAGTTGGTCTCCTTGCTCTGTCCCAGCTTTATTTGTTAGGTGTGACAGTATGGAAGATCTCACTGGTCATTACAGATGTAATTACCTGGCTCTGACAGACAGAAGGGCATTAATCTGACACTGCAAGCATTTGTGTTGGAGCTTCATGTTTAGATTTTCTTCGCAGCAGAGAAAAAAAAGCACTCTGAGGGAGCCATTATCCTTACAAGATGAGATGAATTGCAGGCTGGAAATGCCCAGTCCTCTCCAGTCCCATGGATGGAGCCTGTGTGACTGGCTCAGGGCTGGGTGTGGGGTGGTGGCAGCAGCACTGGCTGAGATGAACCCACCCCACAACAGCAGCTGGTCTCAGCCCACATTTGAAGGGCTTGGTGGAGGATCTGACCCTGCAGGTTTGACTCTGCCTTGCTGAATTGAGTGCTTTTGTCCGTCCCTGTGATGGAGTGGGACTGTGCAGTGTGTGCTGCTATTTGTTTCTGAGCATCCCAGGAGCAGTTGCCGTTGTGTTTCTGCTCACTGGGACCTGATATTGCTACTTGATTCTAGAAACCATCCCTTTGATTGGCACTGCTAGTCATGCTTCCCCACTCCTGTTCAACAGCAGTTTTATCTGCCAGACTTGTATGTTCCAGGGTTTATGGTGAAAAGAGGGAAAATCTGTGTCAGTTACAGACTGATGTGGATAATTCATGTTTGTGTCGGTGGGTGTTGTGGATCTTCTGCTCCTGCCCACTTCCCAACACCTTGCTTGGATGCAGGCAGTTGCTGCTGCAGAGAGAAGACCAGCAAAGCGAGATTTGTGCCATAAAGAATTTTATATTTGAGATTTACCCAGCTTGTTTTGGCCAAAATGTGGAAATTTGAGTGTGTTTTCGTGCCAAGAGTTGCCACGTTTGACCACAACTTTTCTTTTTCAGCATCTGCGACATTCAGGAAGTTCTGGGCAGGCATTTATGATTTTAGAACAGCTATTGCTTGCAAAGGTAAAAAATAATAAAATGCAGAAGCATGTTAATTATCCACACTTTAATATATATAATGGTTTGCACACAGTTATTGTGGACGTTGTTATCTGGAATGCTAATGTTTCTAATGGGGGCTATTGTATGTCTACTGAAACTCTTACAGTTATGGATTAAATTTAATATACACTCCCTTTGAAAAAGCCAGGTTTTTTTATATTTTATGGTACCCAGTGCTGTGTACTTGGCTTACAACAATAAAATAGCTGAATGCTGAAATAAATGTACCAAACAGCTCTCTTGTCTTGGTAACTCAGCTGCTTTTAAATGTTAATAATCTCATTCTCTCTTTTCTAAAACTGTGTGCAAATGTAAAACCTCATGTAAGCAAGTAGGTCTGAGCACTGTAGTGTGAATATGACAAATATTCTCTCCTCAGTTCTGCAATGCATTCATGATCCTTGGGATCATCCTGATGACAGAGGCTGTAGAAAATTTCACCCAACAATTTCTCCCTGCCTTTCAGTAGAATATTCAGGCTTATTTAAGAGTGTAGATAACTGGATCTCAAAGGCATCCTCAGGGTAGTTGTTTTGGTGAGTAATTATTTCTGGTGATTTATAAAATAATAAATCCAATCTGTTTATTTTCTTGTTCCATAAGTTGAATCATCTTCGTCCTTTGTCTGCTTAATTAAGGAGCCTGCTGGTAATGCAAATCATTTCCCATGATGTGGACAAATCATTATTCAGCCTTCTTTTTGCTGAAGATATAATATAATTTAAACCCTTTCCACACAATCTATTTTCAGGCACTTAAATTATGTGCATTTCTCTGTGGTTTTCAGCATCTTTTTGGGCTATGGACATTAGAGGCAGCTTCTCTGGGACAGCAGAATGCCAGATTTTACTAATATTCTCACTAGCACCATACACAGAAACAACATGACATTTCTAACCTTGCCTCTCTTCAAACATCTAAATGTGTCATTAGATCTTGTAGCTCCAACATGGCCCTGGGACCTTATGTTCCATTTATCTGCTCTGACTCCCATACATATTTTTTAATTCTCCAACTTTCAGTGTAACAGTTCCCCCTTCTGTGAGTGGAGTAGATTCTTCCCCACTGCATTCTTTGGTCCTAGACAAGTAGATTTGTGTTTTCCTCTGTAACAGAGTCTGATCTCTGATAGGGCTGGGCACATGGAGAAGACTGAGTTGTTTCACTGTGACAATGTTGTTTCTGTAGGCCCAGTTAAAAGCACTTCCATCCACTGATGGTTCCTCATTAAAATTACATCTTGTCAATTATCAGTGATTTTTAAAGCATGCTGTAGTAATTTCAGGTGATGATATTCTTACAGTCAGTGTGTGGTGTGTCACTGAGCTGTTTGCAAAAAACAAGTTTGCAGTGCTGGCACAGCTGCTATTCCCCCCTCCCCCCGCTTTATTAAGCAGATTAAAAAATTTTGGGATTATTCCAAAGGCTGATTGAGGTTTCCATCACATGCAGGTACAGGAGGCCAAATGATTTCTGTTGCTTGCAGGTTCAGCTTCCTGGTGGCCACTGGGTGATGTTTCTCAGGAGAGACTGAACAGGTTGCTCTTGAGGTATTCCTAAAATCCATGACAAAGATAAAGCAAATTACAAAATCAGTTTTTCAGCACTCTTCTTCCCCATACTTTTTGTTGGTTCTGAGTTTTCTGCTGGTGTTTAAATATCTGTGATGCTGCTTTGAGTCTCAGGTGACAACTTACAATTGCTGGACTAATATTTGTGGCCCATCCAAAATGCTCCTGTCCAGCCTCATCTATGCCTTTTCCTTAGCTTGATCATCTTTTCCCACTGTTCTGCCCTTGAGGTACTTCCCTTCTAGCAGGAATACAAAGTAAAATCTTTCTCCTTCCAATCAAGGAGGTGTTGTTTTCTATTTCTTATCCCCTCAGTGCTCACCCTGGTATTTATTATTTATTTAGCACCCCTTGACCTCATCTCTGAGACTCTATGATTGCACCTTGATTACTTCTTCCTCTCTCTTTTTGCCACCTTCATTTTTTTCCACAGTTTTTTCTTGTGCAGTCCATTTGTTTCCTTGACACTAACAATTACTGACAGCCTGGTATCCTGTCTCCAACAGTGGCAAATAGCAGATGCTTAGAGAATAATGTAAAAAGCAGGGTGAGAATATAATAATCCTAATATATCCTGGCAGCAGTGATCAACGTCATGTCTGCCTGACTGTTGTGAATGTGTTTAAGCACAGCCCAGTAGGGGCTGTGCCTAACACCATGTGGGTGAGGAAAGGACAGTTTTACAAGATGGCAAATTTTCTTGTGTAACTGCCTCTTTCTAAAAGTGCTGGACTTTCCTCATGCCACTGCTTTGCTCAGCTTAGCACAAACAGCCACTTGCTTGTTTCTGAGCCAGTCTTGAGGTTAATTCACAGGACTTCTTGTACCTGGTCGAGTAGGAGCTTGTGTTCTCTCTCTTCTGTCTCCTTGAGATGGTTGCAGTGTGGCAAGATGAAGGGAAAAGTCCTTGTGTTTGGTTAGGAGCCCTTATATGATTGTGCTGCTTGACAGATTTCTCTGGTCCTCAAGCTCTGACTGGTTGCAATACAATCTGATAAGTGTGATGCTGAAAATCTATGAAAATTGTGGCCACATAGGGAAGGGAGAGACCCAAAGCAGCAGGAGAAGTTATGTGGAGAGTTTGGGGGACTTTTCTCTCTGTATCTTCATGGTTGCTTTGGATTTCATTCTTTATTTACAGATTGTTTGCTTTCTCCAGTATGCCTTCAAATCTGAAACAAGGTCTGAACTGTGTGAAGGAGGTAGAAAAATGTACTTCAGTTTTATAAATGCTAGGTTTGAAATTGCATTTAAAAATACTTCTGTTAGTATGTAGAATATTTTATCCAGGGTACTGAGCAGCTAAATAAGATGAGTGATGCTGCAGGTATTAGACCTTTATCTCCTACTCCTTCATCTGATGCTTCCTCTGCTCCAGCATCCAACACCATAGTTCAATTTAACCTCACCTGATGGCCAGCTTGACTGATTTTTTGAGAAATTTTCTTTGCATATTTTCTTTTGGGGTTATTACTTTCATTACTATATTACATTATCCACAAAATTTTTGGAGTCCCTGGAAGTTCTTTAGGATAACACCTAATGGACCAAAGGGAAGACAGGAGCACTTTGTTCACATGACTGGTCATCAGCACCCAGCTCTTCCCTGTTTGACCTCACCAGTAAGGAAAAGGGTTTTTCTACAGCTCTCACTACCCCAGTGCTTGCCATGTGATTGCTGGAAAAGACTGGGCATGATTCTTCCAGTCTATTTTCTCCCCTCTCCTTGCAGAAGCAGAGGAGAGGCTCCAGTGAGCTGTGCCAAGTGATGCCTGCAGTGGCTGTAGAGGATGTTCAGAACAGGGTGAGGCACACAGTGTGCCTTTCCCAGATGGAGGTTTCCAACTTTGTGCAAAGTTGTGCACGCCAGAGCTCAGGAGTGTGTGCAATGCAAATTATCTCGTTAGAAATTCAGGGCAGAAAGGCACACGGCTCCTTTGCTGCCACAGGGAACTGTATCCAGAGACTCAGGGTGGAAATATGCCTCCTGATACATGTTTTAGTTCTGTATAAATCATCTGTAAGTATAGCTCACTCTATTCATTTAGCTGGTGACATTCTTATTTAGGAGTGATACGAAACAGTCACAAAGTAATAAGAAATGCCTGAGAAGAAAATATGTGCTAAAGCTCTTAGGTGTAATGCTAATTTAAATAAAACATGGGCTCTTTTGGGGCTGAAGAATATTTCTCCTAGAAATCCTAATAATATTTAAGCCATGGATGCTTAAAAATTGTGGGTTTTTTTACTTTTTTTTTTTTTTTTAAAGTGCCATGAAGATGTCATGATTATTTAAGAATGTTTTAGACTGCTTTTTAGGTTGAGTTTATTCATTCTGTTTTTAAAAGAATGTTTCATTAGCATCTTAGCAGGAGGGACACCTGTGCTCATCTAATGTATGCAAATGCAGCCCAGCAGCCTGTACCCCTAACCACGATGGAAAGCACAGAGAAGGACTGCTCATCACATGCTTCAAGTTAGGCTGATGAGCAAGGGCATGTTAAGCAGATATTCCTTTAATGATTTTTAATGCAGATTGGGTGCATAGAAAAAGAATGTGAGTTTTTCTAAAAGCAGAATAAAAAGAAATATTCAAAAAACCTCTCCATATTCTACATTAAGCCAAATTATAAATATGCTAAAGGTAATAGACATTTTACCTAGGAGGTGTTTATTCCTCCCACTCTTTATTTCTCTGGAGGTTATTCACAGTGGAGGCATTATTCTGTAAAATCCTTTGCAGAAGTGATAACCTTGTGCTACTTGCAAACAAAATTTTGTTAACTTTGAGTTATTGCTGCCATCTCACAGTGCAGATGCTTTCTAGTTGTGGTGTAAAAATTAGAACAAACAAGTCTTATTGTCTTGAAGTTCTCATTTATTAATATTAAAAGATAGGTGTCCATTTTTTAATGTTGGGTGATTGGAATTTGAGTTGAAGCATGGTCATGGTAGTTTGTTGTCCTGGTTTGAAGGTGTGCTAGGAAAGGCAGGAACTTCTCTTTGAAATGGAGAATGTAAACCCCCTCCCTCCAAATTATTATAATTTTGAAATTAAGGGGCTCTCAGGCAAAGATATGGGAAATAGGAAGAACAGTTCTTCACTAGGAAAATTCAAATAGAAATGCAGTATTACAAAGAACAATCCCAAACCCTGCCAGAGTCAGAATCCAAGCTGACACCCGTCAGTCAGTCAGGGTGTTGGCACAGTCCCATTCAATGGTGGCTGCATCCTCCTGCAGTGGCAGATGTGGTTCAGCTGGAGCAGTGCTCCTGGAGAAGGTGCAGTTTCCTCTGAAGATCCAGGGGTGATGTGGAAAGGTCTGGATTTCCTCTGGAATCCAGTGGAAAGAAGGTACCTTGGTGTCCAAAATCTGAGTTTTTATCTGGGTAGGAAAGGCTTGGCTCCTCCCCTGGCTGGAGCATCTCCCAGTGGGATGATGGAATTTTATCAGTCATGCCCTGGGATTAAATGGCCATGAACAGGAGATATCTCCTGGAGGGAGGATGGGCTGTGGGAAAGATAAAGATGATTGCCCAGCTGGTTTAAAGATGGCCCATGAGCAGATAATGTGTGCCAGGAGATCAGGGGCACTGCCCCACCCGGCTGCAGCAGATGGGGACAGAATCCACATTTCTGGCACATCCTGTATTGCAACCCAACACAGTTGTTATGTTGATGTTGAGGAGCACTCCCTGTGCAGCTGCAGTGAGAGCTCCAGGCTGTGCCCTGGTTGGGGGAAATGGCCAGAGCCCCAGGCAAGGGGCTGGGAACCAGCACTGACCCTTCACCTGACAAAGGACCCGGGGCTGGGGGTGGCTGGGGCTGGCCTGGCACTCTGAGGCTCTGCAGGAGCTGCTGAGCAGCAGCAAGACCCCAGACTAAACAGCACCTTGGAATGGGTGCAGAGTGTGAGGGCATCAAAGCCCAGGGATTCCTTTGCTGGGGTCCCTCCCTGGAGGCACCATTTGCAGCTGTTATCATGTCCTGCACCACGATTAAGTGATTTAAAAGAACCAGGTATTTGGGGGCTCTTATGGGACACCTGGGGTCGAGCCAGTGAGGGAAACCTGTCTGTGTGTTTGGGGTGTGCAGAGAAACCCGGTGGGTGACTGGAGCTGCCACTGCAAAGGGGCTTTCATGCCAGCAGGGACAGTCTGGGTGGTGCCAGCGTGACCTCAGGAGTGGCACAGAAGGGTCACACAGGACCTGATTTCATCAGGCCATGGGAGTGCTCAATGAAGTCCTCAGCCTGAGGAACAGTATTGTTTTTCAAAGTGAAATGAAATTCTTTAGTTTGTGGTGTGCCCTGAAAGGAATAGATGCTATTAACTGGAGATTTAAACTTTGTCCCTGTCTGCTGCTGGCTGCAGATTTTATGATAGTTCTCTTTTTATTTCTCCAATTCGTGTTGTATGGTTTGTGTTGCTTTAGTCTGTCAAAGTAGGCTGGAGAGACTTGGACTTCCAACTAATTTTCTGAAAAGCTGCAATGGATAAGGTATGGCTTTGCCCTGGCTCTTTCATCTGTGGCAGGGCAAATATTATGTCTGCCTGCAGCACTTGAGTGAAATCTCCTGTGGGTTGGGAAACAGAAGGTGTGAATACTTTGCTAATGATGCTAATTTGGGAGAAGAGATACCCAGGAGGACAGGTTTTCTCCCTCCTGCTGAAGCAGTAAGCACTGTGTGCTTACAGGGGTCTCTTCTGTTGTGGTTTGGGCTGCCTGGGCTCATGTGACTCCTTTTCTAGCTGTCCTCACAGTTCAGAAATCATGGTTTTAAAATTCACAGTTTTTAAAAATGTTTATCTTAGTAGGAGAAGATGACTTACAGTGATTGTTTTCTTGTTCTGTCACGTAAACTCTTCAGTTAATGCATATGATCACAGAACCACAGAATTATTTAGGAGTTTTTGGGCCTTTTTTCATGTGATTTTAGGGGTTTTTGGGCCATTTTAAGTCACATTACCTCCAGTTATTTTGCCTGCCCATTTTCCTAGTTTTTCCCTCAGAAATCCCTGGAATCTAGCTGGGCCATTTTTGGTTTTTTGGTGCAGATTTAAGACTATTTCTGGCCATTTTTCTGTGCAATTTCTGGGGGAATTTTTGCATTTCTTAGTGTGAATTTTTAGGCATTTTTCTGAGTCTTTAGACTGAATTTTTCCTGGGTTTTTCCTGATGTTTTTCCCTATAATCCCGGGAATTCTGGCCAATTTTGGGTTGTTTCAATGCAGATTTCAGGAGGTTTTGGGCCATTTTTTCGTGCAATTTTAGGGGGTATTGGGCTAGTTTAAGTCGGCATTTCCTCTGGATATTTTGCCTGCTCATTTTCCCAGATTTTCCTCATAAATCCCTGGATTTCAGCTGGGTTTGGAGACAATTTTGGGTGTTTTAGTGTGATTTTAGGACTTTTTGGAGCCATTTTTAGTGCGATTTTTCAGGGATTTTTGCATTTCTAAGTGCGAATTCTGGGGGATTTTTCTAGTTTGTTAGGCTAAATTTTTCCTGGATTTTTCCTGATGCTTTTTCCAGCAATCCTTGGAATTTTGGCAGAGTTTAGGTGTTTCAGTATGGATTTCGGGAGGTTTTGGGCCATTTTTCATGCGATTTTAGGGATTTTTCAGCCATTTAAAGTCCCAAATAATGAAGTCCAGTCTTGGACCGATCACCACCTTGTCAACTAAGTGCCAGGTCCAGTCATTTCCTAAACACCTCCAGGGATGGTGACTCCTCCACCTCCCTGGGCAGCTGCTTCCAGCAACCCCTTCCATGAAGAAATTGTTCAACCTGAACATCCCCTGACACAGCTTGTGGTCACTCCTTGTCCTGTTGCTGGTGGCCTGGGAGAAGAGGCTTCACCTGGCTGCAGCTTTCAGGGAGTGGTAGAGAGTGAGAAGGTTTCCCTGAGTCTCCTTCTGTCCAGGCCCCCCTCAGCTGCTCCCCATCTGCCTTGTGCTCCAGACCCTTCCCAGCTCTGTTCCCTTCTCTGGACATGCTCCAGCCTCTCAGCCTCTTTATTGCTGTGAGGGGCCCAGAGCTGGACACAGGATTTGAGGAGTGGCCTCACCAGTGCCCAGTCATGGGGATGTCACTGTTCTGGTCCTGCTGTCACTCCATGGGTGGGACAGGCCAGGTGCCAGTGTCCTCTTGCCTACCTGGGCACACCTGGCTCATGTTCAGCTGCTGTTCACCAGCACCCCCAGGGCCTTTCCCTCCAGGCACTTTCCAACCCCTCTGCCCCAGCCTGGAGCTGCAGGGGTTGTTGTGACCCCAGGGCAGGACCTGGCTGACCCTCACACAATGTCCAGATCCCTCTGCAGAGCCTTCCTGCCCTCCAGCAGATCAACACTCCCACCCAAACTGGTGTCACCTGGCTGAGGGTGCCCTCAGTGCCCTGGTTCAGATCATCACTGAAGTTGGTCCCAATGCTGAGCCCCACAAGTGTCTGGCTGCCCTCAATGATGTGTTAAGTGCAGAGGAGTAAGAGACAATTTTGCTGCTGTCCCAGGCAAGGAAAAGGTGCTGGGGCACAGATAAGCAGACTGAGGAAATCCCTATTTTTTCCATAAGTGGAATCATACATTTCTGATTTATTTTCTAACCAGATATTTTAAACCTATCCAAACTTTAGGGTGTTGTTTCTACAGTGGACTGCTTAACATTGCCACTCTTCCTGAGGGTACATAGTATTTAACTCCCTAGATTTTATTACATTTCCAAATAAAAATCTCTACAGGCATTTTCACTTTTTTTTTAATACACTATTTTTACAAAATATTTGGAAAGCTCTTATTTCACTAATCAATACTAAGCTCAACATTGACATCTGACTTGTGTAGTGACTTGCAGAGCAGTGTAAAATGATTGCATTAGCCTCACAGGATGTTTCCTGCTTCCAGTACTGACATTTTGTAGGGAAAAAGGAAGACCTGTGTCTCATGCTATGCAGCAAAACTCATTATTCTGCTGGCAGGTCTTGGGGATTCTCTGTATTTCCTTCAGGTCTGCTGCCTGTTGGATGGCACGTGGGCACATTTTTTGCTGAATGAACTTTCCTGACCTGTAAAACCAGTGAGATGCATCACAAGCTTCCCTTGGCTGTAGCATTGGCACATATAAAATGGCATTATGGAGAACTGAGCTGCTATCTGAGCCTGTTTCATGTTTCTGGATTTCACTTTCCTGAGCTCCCCCAACGAGGATGAAGCGAAAAGAAATGATGTCACTTTGTAAGACAAACAAATACTTAAATTTTTGTGGAATGCTTTCCAATGGATCTCTTTTTGAAACTTTACAAGCTTGCCTAGTCATATAGCTTTAATGCTCTCTTTGTCATTTGACTATTTGCTGTGGTTGAAGGAAGAACTAACTCCAGGCTCTAAATGAAAGACTCTCAGTATATCTGTCATAAACAAGCAAAGAAACAATCCCCAATCTCTCCTTAGTCTCTAAGAAGTGTTGCTCTACAGCTGCATCAGTGTTTTTTTGTATATTCTATGTCCTGGGCTATTCCAGAAGATTATTTTGATCAGGAAATGACTACCAGCCACATCACTGCCCCAAGCAATGATGAATTCACAACCCTTTATGGAGTTTACAAGTGAGTTTGCCATGTTGTCTGACATTGATGCAGAGCACTGCATCTCCCAGAGATGAGGGAAAAGCTTGCTGGAAACACTGTGAATAATAATTATAGAGCTATATTCACCTCTGATTTCTTTTGGAGATTTCTGTGAGAAAAATGGATACTGAGATAGAATTTTCTCTTTTGCTCTGTGTCTCTCAGGGACTTCTTTTTTGCTTCTGGCTGGTAGAGGAAAAATGAGAAAATGCTGAAATTGAACACTAGACTTCCTAATAGTATGAAAAGCATCCTAAGGGGCTTGGATGTATGTCATAATGGCAGTAGTTTCTTTGATGATGGGTAGCTAAGAGGTCAAGCTTGAAAATCTTGATACAATTTTCTAAGATAGTTCAGTTTTGTCAGGATGACAGATTTTTGATTGGAGACAAAATATAAGAAATGAGGGGTTTATTTTGTGAGGATGATAGGAACAGGTAGCTGTTTTTGTACAACAGACCCTGTTATCTTTTTCTTTTTTTGCACAAATGTGGATGCTGACTCCAGGAAAGATGAAGGTCCAAGGACAAAATATTGCCTGGGGCAGTGGATGCCATTGTTTATAAAAGCTGTGCTGCACTGCTATATAAAAATGTGTTGCAATGGCAGTGTTGGGGTGCATGTAGTTCTAGAAATGCATTCAGGTTTTAGTGTCTTCTAAGGGAAATTACCTATTTGTTAACAATTGCTTCACTATCAGGAAGCTTTTGAGAGGACTCTGTGTTTACAGATTCAGGGATCTGTTTTCTGGAGTTTGGGGCAGTTACTGCTCAGGATAGAGTTCTGCAGCAAAGGGTTGACTTTTGGGGTGATATGGTTCATGCCTGTGCGACCTCTGAGGCTTGACATAGAATATAACAACTCTAGATTAAACATTTTCCCAAGTTAGCCACTTTTATGTGGATGGTGATTGTAAGCAAACAGAAAAGGATATTAAAAAGAGAAGCTTTATGAGGATATTGCAAATAAAAACTACATGATATTTACATTGCAGCTACATCCTGTTAAATGCCTTTGAATATCATGTAACAACATCTCTCCAAATACCAATTACTGTTTCACTGTAACTGCAGTGGTTGAGGTGGACTTGAAGTCTCAAAAGGCTTGAAGGTTCCTTAAAATCAAGACATTGGGTCTTTCAGAATAAATATTTTACTGCTCAGGTTTACACCAAGTGATTATGATTATGAACAGCACTGAATAAATGTGTGAAATCCCAGAAGCTGTGTGCAGTATCATACCCAGGAAGGTCCCTGGCAGCTGTGAAAACTCTGCTGGCAATCAGCAAGGAGTTACATCCTCAGGAGCCACAGTCTCCTACGCATTATGTGAAGAGGAGGAAGGAAAGAGAGGTGCTGACCCTCAGTGCAGGAACTTCTCAAGCTTGCAGCTGAATATCTGCCAGAACTGAATGGAGGAAAATCTCCTTTGTCTCCTTTGAAAATTTACTGAAAATGTCCCTCACAACAGCTTTAGCCCACACTGCCCTTCATTCAAAAGAAAGATGATAACTTTGTTTTCAGTCTTCTCATTGCACTCAGTGAAACAAATGCTGCCAGAATGCGAGTGGGCATCATGTTCTGAATGTGCAGTATTCTTTTTCTGAGAGGCTTTATTTTATGATTTAATTATTGCATGACAAGGGTTTGTCTGAAGAAGAAGAAGGCAATTTAATTGGATTTTCTGTTTTACATGCAGGATCTAAAGAATTACTGGAAGGTGTTTCTCATAATGTTTACAACTCTCCTTTTATAACACATATTTACACGTATTTCATGGCTGACACAGATGTACGTAGAGAAATAGTACATATTTATAGACTAAGCCTATAGTTTAAGGCAAATAAGCAGGCCTTGCCTTTAGTAGAATATTTTCCTGCATAAGGACTCTGATTTTAAATAGTGTGGATAATGGTGTCTTTGCTATCTGAGGAGTGTATGGTTATGACTCATGGTGTCATAAATACTACGGCTATTACAGTGAGCATCCAAGTGAAATTACACAAAATTATATATTTGCCAGGGTTCTTTTCTCTAACGGCCAAACTTCAAAATAGAAAGCTTTATTATTCATTTTGATGCGTCTGAACTACTGAATGTTCTTGCTGGCCCACTAGACAGTTTAATAGGGCTCCTGAACATCATCAATAATTCATGCATCCCTTAAACAGGGATGTGGTACTTGTTGTTCAACTATAATCTGAGGGTATTAAATTGTGAGCTACTATAGGATGGTCAGGGACATGCTCAGTGCCGGGCCTAGACCTTACAGATGTGCAAAGCTCTTGGATTTTGTGCTCCCAAACAGGGAGTTTTCCTTTTTACCCTCCCCACTACTGTTGCTTTTCCTGAGAGGGAGGCAACTGTTAGCCAGGGATTAGTGAGTGCCCTTCAGTGCAGTTTGGATGATGTAAACAGTGTAAATCATCCCCAGCATATGACTCTCACTGCTGGCTGGACCAAAACTGGTGGTCCAGGTGGAGAGGTGGGGAGGAAACCGATGTATGAAGCTCAGTTGGCGTTAACAAAAGTGAAAGTTAAACTGGAATGGATTGTCCAGTTCAAGACAGAACTGAAAATCCAGTGATTATTGTAGGATGTATTAATTGATATTTATGAAGAAACCTAATGGGATGTGATTTTTTTTTTTGGAGGTATATCTTTGACTTCATTGTTTTTCTTTCTGACACACACTGTGACATCCCTTGTTGTGCTAAATACCATGTCCAAATAGAAGGTTTTACAATCAAAGAGGATGAGAAACGCTAAGGATGAGTACAAGCAAGGCTATCCCCAGGGGTCTGTCATCTTGCCATGCCTCAGGGAGGTCTGCTGGTAACATTGGCTGTCTTTGATCTCCTGTTGCCACTGCAGAACTGAGGCATGCACAGCACTGAGACACGTCATAGAGCTGAGAAATCACTGAGTTCCCTCTGTAGCAATTCAGGCTTTTTCTGCAAGGACTTTCCTCCTTCAGACTTGTGCCACTTGAGCCATGCTCATGTCTCAACAGGAGTTGAGTAAGAAGTTACAAAGAGCTCAAAAATTAAGGGTTTATTGTCTTGTGCAGATATTTCTTAGAAACTCTTGGCAGTGTTATTTTCGAGTAAGAATTTGTTGTACAAAGAGGAGTAACTTGTCAGACAAGTGCAAGAAAACAGTACATAAAACCATTCAAGTGAAAGTTTTCCTGTAGGTGGAATGAGTCTTAAGAATTTCTTCCTTTTGGAACTTTTTGTCCTTTATCAGGTTTCTAAGAAAAATCTCATGCTGACCTGTTGAGTTCTGCATTGCTGTCTGGATTAGGGTTGATGTGTCTGTTCAGGATGTAGAAGACTGTCAAGAACTCCATGGCCATGCAGCTTTCAGGAGTGAATCTGCAAACCCCAGGCAAACATGAGCTGTGCTGGTTTGAAAATAGCTTTTTTGCAGCTACCTTAGAGGCTGGTAGTGCACTAGAGAGTTGTACTCTGCCAGTGTGATGTCTGTGTTGAGCTGGGGGGCAGAAGGAGGCTGTTCAGCTCTGTCCCAGCCTGGCATTGCTTAAGGCTGGGGGAGATGCAATTTCCCTGCACGCTGGCTCACTGTGCCTGATGCCTTATGCATAGGGTTTCTAGCAAAAATGGGCTAGAGCTCCCATTTTTCTATCCAGACTGCAATGAGGTTAATCCTAACAACATGCAGCTCCTCCTGGAAATAGCTTTTAGGTGGAGGGGGTGTTTGAAAAGAAAGATGATGGTTCTTCACTTGCTTTTGGCCGTAATGGAGGCATTTGGATCTCAACATTTCTCTCTTAACTGCTGCCTTTCAGTGAACCTTTTCCTCTGTCTGGGTGAAGTGTTTGGGTCAAATGAAAGTTGTGGCTCTGAGGTGAAATAGCAGATGATGGCAGTGGTGACAGTGGTTATGTCATCTTGCACTTGTGCCTCGAAGTGATGGCTGGTGGAAAAGGGCTGGGTGTTCCACACCAAGGGTGGTTACTGTGGTTGCTCCTCTGGGACACTCAGCCCCAGCAAACCCAGCTTCTCAATAGGCTGCCAGCAGGGCATCTGAGATCACAGCTCCTGTACCACACAGAACAGGGGAAGTTGGAACTAGCAGCATTTGAACCTGTTTCCAAGATGTTTGTTTGTGACCTAGGAGGGCTGAGTCTCGCTGATCATGGCTGAGCTCTGAGCACTCTGCCTCCTTTGCCTACTGCATGCATGGAGCTCCTGCTTATGCAGTGGTACAGGTTGTCCTGCTTCTGTCCAAACTGCTCATCACCAGTAAAATAGCTCTGAAATGTGATGGGATGGAACCATTTCATGAGGAATTCTTTTATTCCTATTTTCCTCTCTCAATGCTGTGACAAGCACTGGAGTTCCTCCAGACTGTCAGTGGGCCTGGGACCCTCTTTCCAAATCTGTTTTCTGCTTTATTTCTTAGTGTCATGTTTTGTTTCCATGGAAACTCCTCAGCCTAACTGAAGTTATAATACTGTCAGGTGCATGAACAATGCTGTCATTGAAGAGCATCCTCAGCTCTGGATGTTTGCTCATCATGTGTCCTACTAGACAGTCAGTATGGTGTCAGGAGAGGCTACGTGGTCACCAAAACTTGATGGGAGCCTGAAGGCTTTGGAAGAGCTGCTGAAGCTTGCTGTTGCACCCCTGGAGAGGAGTTTCCTTTGGCTGGTGTTCCTCAAGGCTGTTGTGCCCACAGCAATTCTGTTTAGAGGAAAGGAGGAATATTTTGCCATTTTCAAAAGAATTAGCTTGGGCTGTGTGTAAAAGCCTGTCTGCACAATTCATATTGAAAAGAATAGACTTACAGCAGCATCAAAGGAAGTTAAATAGAAAATATGTTGCTTCCAGGAAAATCAGATTAACTACAAACTGTACCTTGGAGTGAAGAGCTGACTTCTATCACTGAGCATGGAAGTATGTGAAGCAATTTTTGTGTGCTGTGATGAATAAGCGTGGATGATTAGCATCAATATTTTAAATTCTGTTTGCACCCTGGAATCTGCTCATGGCAATATCTTCCTTCTTTCAGCCCCATCCCTACTGTTTTCATTGAAGAACATTGATATGAGAAAAAAAGCTTACTTTTGTGGAGGCAAAAGTACTGTACCTAAAATAACAGTTTCCCCTTTCCCCTGTGAAATTTTACAGATGCTGTTATATTGGGAGCTCCATTTTCAAAGTGCCACATTAGCAGGACAAAACACAGTGCACAAGAAAATTTGCAACCCTTTAAGGAAGAGCCATTAGACTGTGAGATAAAATGTGGCTCTGCATCTCTAAAAATAATATATTTGCATCTCTATAAGAACTTCAATTTTGGTAGCCAGGAATAGTCTAGGCATCTTCATTGTAATTATTAAGAATTACTAGCTTGCACAATTACTGCTTTGAGAGAGATGTGAATGTACATGGTATTTTAGAGGACAGGGAGAAGTGAAGAATTTATTGCTATTTAAAAAGCTGAAGTTTACTTGTTTGCTGGCAAACAGTATAGGAATTCAAGAACTGTCAGGGTGGAGAAGGCTGTGTGTTCATCTTGTTTGGTGTCTCTGATGGATGCTAAGATGTTCAGAGGAAGGGGGAAACCTTGTCTTAGCAGAGGTGAGAGAATTTCTCCATCCAGTGAAAACCAGAAGATGTAAGAAGGAAGAGAGGAAAGATGCAGAGCACTTTTTTTTTTCTTTTTTTTAACGGCTGTTACTTTACATTTGAAAAACCCTAAAAAGAAAATCATCAGTTTGGAAAGAGATCAGTGTCAGGAAGTTCTTTCATATAAATCTGCAGCTACTCTGGTTTAGGAACACAACATTTTGGTGCTCAGAAACTCCTTTTTACATTGTCAATCACACATCCGTAGCCTGAGGACTGCCACAAAGTCCCCTGAGCTCAAGGAAAGGGACTCATCATTCATTGTAACTTGTATCATGTTCAAACAGCAGAGCTGGCTCTCCACAGCCTGCAGCCTGGACAGTGGGAGCAGCAGGAGTTTCTGCAGTGAGGAGTGGGGTGATCAGGCCATGGATTTGATGAATTTCCACTTACATGATGCAAGAATAGTAATCTTTTCTGGAACTATTGAAAATGCCCACAGCTCTGCATCTTAGAATGGGTTTCACATACCAAGTAAAACCGTTTTCAATTTTCTATGCTGTAAAACAGTGTCTGTGCACTCTCGTTCCATAACAGGATGGAATTTTTCCATTCAGTGGTGTGGATCAGCTCTGCTGGCTTTTTGTTTCTCGTGAGCTTATTGCAATGATTTAAATAGATGAGATAGGATGTACTTTTTGCATGAGCACTGCCAGAACTGGCAGCCCTCCACAGGGCTGTACTAACAGGTGCAGATACTCCCTGTCAGCACCAAGGTGTCAGCTCACCGTTCCTGACTGCTTCTCTCATGGCTGGGTGTCAATGCTCCTGCTGCCTCCTGGTGAACACCAGCATTTGGATATCATTCTGACCTCCATAAGGATCTCCTGCTGCAGAATGCTGCTGGAATAAGCTCTGAACATGCCTGTCTTCTGGTCCTCGAAAAGCCCCATTTTTCACAGCACATTTTCTTTTGAAGTCTGATTCAAAGCCCATTGTAATTGGTGTAGTGTCCTATGCATTCTAATGCAGCCAAATCAATGGTCATGCATTTAGGAATGAAGAAAATTGCTTGCATCTGCAGGGTGGGAGGATTCAATCTTAGAGTGCCATGATGTTTGAAAGGGTCTTGGATGTCAGGCTGAAACCCAGCCACGTGTGAGCTCCAGCTTTGTGTGGCTGAACGTGGCCCTTGGCTGTACCTGTGGGGGAGGGATTTTTGCTCACATTCACCCTGCTGATGACACAACTGCTTAGACATCCAGCCCCTCTCTGATGTCAACACTTTTTAAACAAGGATTACAGAAATTCCTAAAGGGCTCAGGAAAGTCCTGCAAAAATGACTGGGTGTCTGTAAAACATTCATTTTTAACGAGAGGCTCAGTCTAGTTAAAATAAGGTTAAGAGGATACTTATCGGAACTGTATAAACACCAAGGCAGGAGATTTATGGTTGCAGGAGGCTTTTTAAACTAATAGGCAAAAGTGGAACTGTATAAATCAGTGGATGGAAACTAAAATTAAGCTAATACATGTTGGAAGAAGTGTAACCTCAAAAAAAAAAAAAAATCCTACCTAAGAGCAGAGCGGGTCTTTATCACTAAAAGTCCTTAGGAATATATCCATTTTGAAGGTCAGCATATTACTGACTTCCAGGGTAGCTGCAGGAGACTCTGATTAAAGATTTCTGGGTTATACTATGTGCAAGACCTCATTAAATATTTAGACTCCCTACTCTTGGCCTTAAAACCTAAGTACTTGGCAGTCACTGATGTGAGGGAGCTTTGGAGAAAATCCTTCCAGAGTTTTAGATTGAATATTAGGAAAAAATCTCTTCCCAGAAAGAGCTGTCAAGCACTTGAAAAGGCTGTCTGGGGAAGTGGTAGAGTCACTGGCAGTACTTAGATATGGCACCTGGGGCTGTGGTTCAGTGGTGGGCTTGGCAATGTTGGCTTTATGGTTGGACTTGATGATTGCAGAAGGCTCATCACACTGTTAGATGATAATTTCCATAAGGAACCAGACTCCACTGGCCAGGATTGCTCCAGGATCCAGTGATTAAAAAAAAATAAAAAATTAGCTGGTCTGATTTATTGTTTTTGAAAATAACTTTAAACTGATACTTCTTAGCATATATTTTTGCTGGAGAAGCTTTTAGGTGTAATGTTTTTAACTGTATATAAAATTATCTCACTGGTGCTTATGAATGTTTTATCCCGGGAGCAAAATCTGTAGCTAAATATTCTGGGCAAGTAATGAAACTGTCTCTAAAGAAACCCTTTGAAATGTACATATTAAGTAAGTGAAGAAAGGAAGAATCAATGAATTTTTTCATTTGCAAGTCTCAGTTGTAGCTATCTTAGATGTTGCTTACAGATTTAATAGGTATAAAATAACAAAGAGGGTTTCTTTTTCCCAGAATTTACTCACCTTTAAACAGCTGTCATCAGATTTACAGTACACTGAGTGTGTGGCAATTAGGATTTTATACTAAGATCACAATTTGAGATTACAGCTTCTTTGGGGTTTGCTTACACAGCATTTATTAAGGTGAAAATAAATAAATGTCCTGTGCATCAATGTCCTTTGAGAAGCACTCTCCATTTCTGAGTTCTGTCAATACCATCCTTAGCTGAAAGCACCACCCATGTGGGATCTCATCCCAGCTCCTCACAGACAGATTTCTACCCATGACCATGTGGCATCAGTTTGTATCCTGCATCTTCCTTAATTGCTTGTAAATTATATGCTTTGGAAAGCAGAGAGTGATTTTGATTTTTGAAATACCATACTCACAAGGCAGACTTGCCTTGAGAAGGGGTAGGCTGAATTCTTGCCTTGGAGATTTTTAAATTCACTAAAATACTTAAGCTTCAGCAGAAGCAAAGGGTCTGGGTCAGTTCAGCAGTGTAACAAAATCCAAATGGATGACATTTTAATGCCAAACAGAATTGTACTTCTGTAAAATAATAATAACAGTATTCTACCCTGCTTGATCTGCTTTAAAATGTTTCATTTGCCTTAATAAAGCCTTGTGATGCCATTGTGTGGCTGATGCTATTAATGCTGAAGACCAGTGCTTTTAACAATGTCTCTTGAAGTGCAGCATATGGATACTATAGGAGTAAGAATAATATAAATTTAACTAAACTGCCTCAATGTGCCCCCTCCTCTGGGGAAAAAGAACCAAACAAGCCAGAAATGAGAAGTAATGAAGAGGCAAAGCAGCTCATCAGATAACAAAAGCACAATGTGCAATCAACTGCACCAGTCCTTGCAGAGAAACTGCCCCAGAGATGCTTCCAGAGAATGAAGCAGATGCCAGAAATAAAGGTAGGTGGGAATAAAGGAGCCTGTGCATTTGAAAGAATACGAGAAGCAGAATTAAATGTGAACAGGTGATGGTGCTGATGAAGCTGCACACCATACAGTGTGAATCTGAAATGGAGCCTTGGGTTATGTGGGGTGTCCCTGCAGCAGAGTGGTCCCTGGGAGCACCCAAGCTGTGGGACTGAATGAACCAGAGAGCAGAACTTGCTGCACTTCTGTTCAGGGTGTTTGGCTATTTCCCTTTCCAGTTTCCACCCCTAAACATTTTTGCTGTGTTTGCTGCTCTTTCCTTGACCAAGGTTTGTTCCTTATGTCTATCTCGTATGGTTATCACCCATGTTGTTCTTTTTCAAGTATTTGTTGCAGCTGCACTTCAGGGGTTGTGGTGTTTGGGAATTCTTCTGATACCAAATAGCTCTTTCTAATGCTTGCCTGTGCTAAAATCTTGGGAGCTGTTTTTTCCCTGAGATTTCAGGAGGTAATGGTAGCTTTTGCAAATACCAACTGCCATTTATCAGGCTGTTTGAAATCTGACTTTCTCAAGGTTTTTATAACTTAACATTTGAAGCATCTAAAATACAGATTTTGGTGGCTTTTTCCTTCACAAAATTCTGTCTTTTTCTACTTTGCAAAGCTGGCATAGCCTTCTGGGAAGGTAATGTTTGTGTGCCTAGAATTGATAATATGTGATTCCTAGCAAATTTCAGCTCCACTTCAAACAGAAATCCTTTTGATATGGGGTGCCTCTGTAGGGTGCTTAATCTCTAGGGTTATCTGTATTGCAGACACTATGCAAACATTTATTTAGTTTAGTGCTAATGTGTATATTGTTCTTTTGCTGAAATTTTTGTGTATGTCTTGTAACCGAAGCATCTGTGTGAAGTCTTTGCTGCAGGAGAGAGAAGTGTGAGGATTTGTGCAATATTTTCCATTATTCTGTATATTCTGTTCTTACTGAGTCCACAGCTTTAATTTGTCCTTCATGTTTTGTTTTTCCAAAGAATGGGGCATTTCTTAGCCTGCAGACTTTGTGCAGCTGCTGTTCTTCGCCTGCTGTTCTGTCCAAGGGACTGTAAGACAAAGTGAATTTCTATTGTTAAAAAATAAGGTCTTCCTGCCCTCAGTCACTGATATAGTTTGCCTTGTTCCTGGAAGTAAAGAATACAGAATATTGGAGTTGTAACTGTGGGGTGAAATTTGCTGTGCTGAATGTGCTTTGACTTCAGGCAGTGTATTTGCAATTGAGGAAGGAAAAGATTCTTGATTATGAATGTTAATAATTAAAGATACAGGGCACCACTAATTTGAAAGCCTTTTCCTTAGAAAGAGAAGTTTTTCAGGTGATAAATCTATTGTGTGTGGCATTGTTATCATCATACTGGGTACCATACTGTTGACTTGTGGGTTTCTATTTTTTTGGAAGTATGAGAGTCAATGTTCAAATGGCCATTTCCTTTAATAAAATACATCTGAAGGGGGCTGTCCTATGCAGTACACTCTGGGCCTTAACCTCAAGTCTTTGCAAAGTGAAGAAAAATGTGATTTCCCAAACCATTACTGTCTTGCTGGCACTCAGTTTTATTCTTATTGAGATGTACTTTAACCGATAATATCTCAAATGATTCCTGCTATTGATTTGAGCAAATCTCTGCTATTGTGGGACTTAATTGCTGGATAATCAATGTGTAATACTGCTACTTGTTTTTTGTTTTGCCTTTAAACAACATAAACCCCACCTCCTTGTGAGCAGCTGAATTTCTGGCTGTCCCCTGGCAGCATGGCTGGGGCACAGGGGGTGTGGTGGCCACCCTGGAGCTGGACACTCACTGGGCCCAGGCTCTGGCAACAACTTGCAAGGACATGGAGTAATGGAAATGATTTCTGAGGTTTTGAGTCTATTTATAACTAGGGGGAAAAAAAAAAAAAAAGTTCTCTTTAAAGGCAAAAATTGCATGAAATGTGTCCTGTCAAAATCTCACTCATCAATGTCAAATTCTCATGACATTGACAAAATAGCTATTTCTGCATGGAAAATGTGACAAAACTGAGTTTTGAATTCGCTGCTGACTTTTGTGTTTGCTGCTTTCCTTGGAATTAGCTGGTTTCTTTGGGAAGGTGTTAATTTTAAGCTAGTAACTCTAAAAATGGGTGAATTTTCTGCTCAAAGTAGTCTCGATGTTGGGTTTTTATTAAAACTGCAGTTTAGTCTTTATGAAATACATGTCTGGGGAGCTGGGAGAACTGTGCATAGCAAATTGTGAGACAGATATCAAGCACTGCATTTATGGCTGGCCTGTGAGTCTGAGCTGGAGCCCCTAAAGGTGTTCTCACCCCACAATGCAGCAGAAGGGCAAAGCTATTGCCAAATAGTCTTTTGAGGGGTAAGGCTGTCAGCTTGTCCTCATAATGTTGCCAAACATATGACATGCCTGCACTTAATTCACTCATTCATTATTAGACTTATTTGACTTACTATGTACTTAAAAGTCTTATGAAAATTTTAATTTGTCATGCTGGTAAGTAAGAATAAGTGTGAAGGACAGTGAAAACCAAGTACGTGTGAATGTTCTGTGGATGTGGCCTCACTCTGAGCTTTTATTGACAAAAGAATGAAAAGGTAGCTGATAATCCTGACAGACAGTAAATTACAGGCAGGCATTTGTTTCTGAGCCCAACTGCTTTTGCATTTCTTTTTGTATCCTAAGGGAACATCTCTAGAGCAGATAAAAAACGTTTAGGAGTTAATGGTCCCTCATCTGTAAGATCATTTCCCTTTTAACCACACACTGAAAGCTGCCCCTTTAGAATGTGACTTCCTCAATTCTGTTTTAGAAGTCACGAAGTTGAGGGATCCGGGTCCAGTTTCCTGGGAAAAAAAGAAATATCTCACGAACCCACAGTTTTCTTCTCTGCTTTCCTCCCAGGTTTGTTGGAATCAGCTGCTCCTGGCCAGCATTCCTCCCAGGAGAGGCAGGACCTGCCAGGACCTGCCAGGAAGCTGTTTGGAGGCTTTCCTGCTCTCCCTGAGGCTGACTTTTATCCTTCCTTTGCAGATGCCTGTCCTGCTTGCTCGTCTCTCAGGTCCTATTCAGAAGCCTCATTTATTTGGGTATATCTTTGGTTTTTGTTCAATGCAGTCATTGCAGCCTGTATTAGTGGTATTCTGGGTTTCTGCTTTGTATTCTCCATCTCTTGGCAGGAATCCCCTCCTTTTGGTGGAAAGAGTGCTTCATCAATATTTGTCATGTAGATTGAGCAGGCTGGGAGGTGACCAAGGTCCTCTCCCCGGGAAATGTGCTGGTGCAGGCTCTGCAGACTCAGTGCTGTGGGCTGAGGTACAGCTCAGCTGGGGCTGTAGAGATGGCCCTGGACCACCAAAACCCACCAGGGTTTGGTATAGGCATCATAATTTTACGAACTGTGACCCTGAACATATTGTCAGGGTGTGGTGAAAGCCAAGGGAATTAAGTTTTGGTGCCAGCGTTGCTAAGGTGGCTTGTCTTGTCCTCCAGTCTGTGAGCAGAGTAGGATGGAGTGGGAAGGAGGTGGAGGATCATTGAAAAGACTGCTGCTAGCTTGGCATTAGCTGGTTCCAGAAGGAGATACATGGAAATTAATTCCTGGAGAGTAGGTTTGATAAGCATCTTGAATTCTCCTGGGCTTGACTGGGAGCGAGTGATATTTAAGTATACGACTGAGAGGTTCAAATAAAGGTTTGTCCCCTACACAGCCTTGCTGTTACTCAGAGATCTGTGGTTTTTGGCTGTCAGTGGGAAGAAGCAAAGCAGGCAGATGATGCTGAATTATACAGGCAGTAATGCATTATCATATTTTTCATTCATGGCGGAGGTGTATGAAATGTCTGTAGAGATATATTTGAAGTCCTCCTTAAATTTTTTTAATAAAATCATGATTTGCTGGTTTCAAAGCAATCAGCTCCTCAATCTGTTTGGTTACTTTTGGAAACCAGGACATATTCAACATAAAAGACTCCGTACAAGTTTTGCATCTCCAAGGTTTATTGTAAATGGCATAAAACCCCCAGGCATCTTACTATGGGAATTAAGATACAATCCTTCTCTGTGAGTATTATCCACTACTTTTTAATTTCATTTAGATAAGGAAATGCAATCTGCTGCAGAGCACTGAATCCTGGTAGTAATAATTCTGGTACACATCTGTACATCCAGCATCAGCCACAGAGCAACCTATAGATATTTTGGTTCTGTAATAAAAGCAACTTAAAAAAAAAAAAAAAAAAAGAGGAAAAGCCAAATTCTGTAATCCTTTGTTCATCTTGAAGTAAAATTCTTCTGTGCTTTGTATGTTCAGGAGAGACAGCTGCTGCACAACACACTAAAGCTTCGTGTGCTTCAAAGGAAGGAGCACAGAGTAAATATTTGTAGCTGTCAGTGGAGTCCTGTTGTTGGTGTGCAAACATTTGATCCTGGGTCTTCCCTGCTCATTTTGAAACTTTTGGGCTGTGTGGATCCCATGTGTGTGGCTTAACTATCCCCTGAGAACAATACAACCTAACCTTTAATTTTTGAGGTCCATGGTATCTGTTAAAAATGAAATACATTGTAAGTGTTTTAAATGTATTGTCATTTCCAAGATAACTGTTCTTTTTGAGCTTTCATTTTTGATAGCTTTGTAAGGTAAAGTTGTCCCCTAATTATGGGTAATGCAGCTTCCACAAAAAAAGTTATACTGATTTTTGAAATATGCTTCACCCTCAGTCCCCAAACTAATTTGGTACAACCAGGGCTCCAAAACAACTTCTTTTATGCTGTGGACATAAGCCTGTATAAGCCAATCTTTTATAACTGTTAGAGCAATAAAAAACACAGCTAAAAACCCATAATAGAAGCCATCTTCATGACAGAGTGGTAAAACTTGCTAGGACTTCTCCCACTGATGACTATATTTATCTGGAGTGGCAGTGCTGGGCACTGCAGTGCTGCCTGGCCCAGGGCTGGGTAGGGAGGAGTTGAGCTCTAAGCATGAAGTTTTATCCACTCCAGTATTCATTTATCCATTAAAAATGAGATTATAATCAATCTACATTGAAACTGATTTTTAGTTGGAGTTATGTTTTTAAGAGGGGAAATAATCACATCCAATATGTATCAGTGCAGTTCATCTGTTGCTGTTTCCATTTAAGCCCTAATCCTTTCAGCACAAAAATGTTTATATGCCTAAGAATATGCCCATGCCTCCGGCACTGAAATCCTTTATTTTCCCATACTTACAGAAGATAAACATTTACAGATCCTCCTGCAAGATATTTCTGTGTAGAATGCTTTGATAATGTCTGTGAAAATGTGTGTTGGGATTCTTTGTGATGACCATGTTTGAAAATGAAATTACACATCTCTTTAGGGAAGAAGCCTTGATAAATTATTTAAGCCTTTTAAAAAATTAGTGTGTAATAAATACTGGCATGTTCTTGTATGAAGTTCATTCTCTTATCTAAGGTTAAACTATGAAAGGATATAAGCCTGATATAACTGATGCATTCATAATATCCACTTCAAATGCTAGCTCAAATTTGTTCAAGCTATTCTGCAAAATACATTCATTTCCCATGAAAGCTGCTCTGAATTGGTAGCAGCAGCATAACAAAAGCTTGCAGACCCATAGGATTAACACTACCAGGGTAAAATGAACCTTTAGCTATCAGCCTATGAGGCTAATAAAGGTGCACTTTCTACTTGTATGGTTTCTTAGGGTATTGGAGGTGTTCTGTCTTTGAGGCAGGAATCCTTGTATTTGGAAATGTCAGCATTAAGAGAATTTGGTGCCTGTTTGGGAATTGGTTTCAGTGACAGGTTATCAGATTTGTGTGGGAGGGAATTCCACCAGGCTGGAGGTGCATGTTTAAATCCATGTACTTGTCAATGCTTGAGCCAGGCTCGGACTCCCCAACAGCAATGAAATGGGCCAAAAAATAGACATGAGGAAATGAACACAGGCACATGGAAAAACAGGACAGGGTTCTTCCTTCTACAGCATGTGTGGAAAACCAGGTCTGTGTCAAATCTACATTTCCAGTTATGGATAGCCAACAAATCTGCACAGCTGCAGGACCAGCTGGGCGTGAGAAAGATGAGCCTGGGAGCACTCAGGAGTCAGGGAATGGAGCCTTTGTCCCACTGTGATTGCAACCAGCAGATTTCAGACTGAACATCAGACTCCAAACATGGTAAACTGAAGACTGAGGAGAAAAGACTGCTGATTCCAGTTCATTTTTGTAACTCAAAGGTTTCATTCTCAGCATATCATGTTAAATGTTTTCCCTCCTTAAATATCTGTGATATAACTGTGTGCCATTCTTTGCATATACTTCTACCAGGATTTATTTTGTTCTGATAGTCCTTGTGCTTTTGCTCCATAATTAAAATCTGAGTGTGGAAAATTGAAAGAAAGAGATTCCAGTAAGCAGGATGTATAAGAGAAAGTCTTTGCAATGGTTATGGGACCTGAAGTTTATTGGCATCCCCTTTCCATCATTCCCTTTTCTTTGTTCAGATACTGTAAGTGGTCTGCCAGTCTTTGGGGAATATTTGCTCCCCATTCACAGCAGAAGGAACTGCCAATATGGTTTAGAGTATGAGCAGGTAGCTCCAGGTTTCCTGCAGCTACAGGCAGTGTTCTGCCTTCATCACACTGGGGACACCTTTTGCCTTTGCTTTAGGAGCTGCACTGTGCTACACTGCTGATTCTTTCTGCTGCATGTGGATGTTCTGGCAGTCGTGGCTCACCTGTGATTGATCTGAGTGGAATAATGAAAATCCCTGATAATTCAAAATGCTGCAGCATTTTGAATGGTTTTTGCTCCATGACTAGTGGCACTCCAACCATCAGAAAGTACAGTACAGAATCTGTATGTATTTCGTTTTATTATTTTTCAGATCATTACCTTCTTATTAAATTCCTTGGTGAGGAGTTTCCTCTTTTTGATATTAATGTAAATTAGTACAGTAATAAAGAAAAAAAACCACCTTAAAATGTCTATTATCTATATTAAATTGTATTTTACTCCTCCTTTCTTTCCCAAGGTTCTTCTTCTCTCTCAACATTGTAATACATTGAAAAATCCAATGAATATAAGCAGCTGCATACAGCACTACACCCAATGCATCCTGATAATAGGAATGCTATTTTTTAGCTGAAAAATAAAACAGTAAGCCACCTTTAGTGAGGTCATAAATTCTTGAAATGCTTTATCTTTTCTCTGTTTAAAATATGTCCCTTTCTGTGGTATGCTGAGGAATCTCTTTCCATCTCATTCTGCAAAAAGAACTTGGGGAAGAAAGTTAACAGCTTATCAAATACTGATTTTTAGTTGCTTCTGTCTTTCTTTCTAGTCTGCTACAAAAGTGCTTGGCTTTGCTTGTACAAAATCTACATTTTGGGGAAATTCTGTCAAGTTAAAGTGATGCAGAGCTGTATGGCTATGAACAGCAAAAATGTTAGCTGAGGAGCTGATGAGATCCTTGAAGTGGCACAATAACTCTTAAATAATTATTAAGTTTGAGGGGTTTTTTCATTGCTAATGAGGGATATATTGGCATGACCTATAACTTATTAGCATTTTGTTTTGTTGTTGTGCATCTTGTTTACTAGAAAAATTATATTCATTTCAGATTGCTCAGCAGTAACTCTTTTCTATTTAATTAAACTGATTTTTTTCTTGTCTTTGCTTATTGTGTTCAACTGGAAAATAGAACAGCTGAAATGTGCTAATCAGATATTCTTTGAGAGCTGAAAATGTCTTTATTTGGGCTGAAAACAAGTTTTATAAAATCACTTAGGACTTCCTCAGAGAAACACAGAAAGTGTTCACTTTCAATTTGTCCTCTTTACTCCATTTTTGAGGGATAATGTTAGCACAGAAGGATTTGTATTTTGTATTTTTTGTTTTTCCCTAAATCTTCTGGTGTTTCTACTTCCATCTAGACCTCAAAGCTCTGAGGTTAGGGCTCATTAGATATCCTCAATATCTTTGGTTCCTTTATTTGCTGCTAAGTTTCCTTCTGATGTTTCTGATGTGTTTAGGTGTTGACTGTGCAAAATTCAGCTTCAGACCCCAAGTAAGAGCAGCCTGTCTGGTGGTGCCAGTGGACATGGGATCTCCACTCTGCAGGGAGCAATGTGGGACACAATAATTCTTCATAGGAGGCTTTCCTCACTGCAACTTGAGATTATTGAAATAGATGCTATGCATAGGTATGGTAGCATCAGTAACTTCATCTTATCAAGTTGTAGCAACCAAGTCTGTCTGTAGCATCCCCATGTAAAATCAACTTGCTCATCTTCACACAGTAGCTCTAGAGCAGCCTTAGAGCTCTGTTGAGAAAGAAACAAGGTAATGTGTCAGTGTCTGGAGAAGTGTGAGTGTTCCTGTGGTTTATTTGAAGCTGGATCCTTAGGAATCAGTTTATCTAGTGGAATAAATAGCCCCAGTGCTTCCTGGAATATACCCAAGACTCCTCTCCACAGGTTATTAAAAATAAAATGAAAGGTGGGAAAATCTATTAATGCAGCATCTTGTTTGTGAAGGCAAAGAAATTCTTTAGAGGGACCTAAATTCTGTATTGATGTGGAAGACCTGGTTAAATGCAAATAAAAGGGACAATTGCTAAAAGAGTAAACAAGTATTGAGAGACTGATGTTATGAGTTTGGGCATGTACTGATTTGTGTTGATATATATATATATATATGTATTATATTTATATATAGTTGATATATTTCCATAAAACCTTTTTTCCTATTTTCTCACCAGCAAAGATCTGATACCATTATGGTTTTTGTATTGGGGAGTGATTTGGCTCTGGCTGGAGCCAGGTGCCCACCAAAGCTGCTCTGTCACTTCTCAGATTCACAGGGGAGAGAAAATATAACAAAAGGCTTGTGGGTCGAGGTAAGGACAGGGAAATCACTTAGCAGTTGCTGCCATGGGCAAAACACTCAACTTGGAGACATTAGTTTAGTTTATTACCAACCAAATCTGACCAGGATAAGGAGAAATAAAACCAAATGTTACAACAGCTGCCCCCACAACTCCTCCCATCCTCACAGACTCTGCTTCATTCCCATTTTCCATCCCTCCTCTCCAGTGCTGTTGATGGGCTCAGCCTTGGTCTCTTGGAGTGGGCTGGTGTTGGCTCTGTTGGACATGGGGGAAGCTGCTGGCAGCTCTCCAGAGAAGGCAAATCTGTGGTCTCCTCCTGCTCCCCACCAAAACCTGACCACACAAACCCAATGCATTCCACCCCTCCTAGTTTAGTGTTAGTTTATATGAATAATGCACATTTTCTGACACACGGCTCTTCCTTATTCTTTGAATAATATCCCCTACAGATACCTGGACTAAGTTTTACAGCAGTTCTTGAATATGCTCATGCCTTGAGTGCTGGAGAAGTATTCCCCTAGCATTGCTTTTATTTGGTAGAATCACCTCTGAATGCTTTGTCAACAGGCAATTGCCTTTCCTTAGTTTAGGGAGGTGACTGGGCTGTGCCTGATCCTGGGGTTTATGTTGGAGCAAAGGAGTGGTGCAGATGTGTTCATTTGCACTCTGTGCATGTACAAATGAGAATGCACAGCCATCATTCCCAGGGGCAGGCAAATAATCCAACTCTGATTCATCATCTGCAACCAGGAGAATTCCCAGTTTGGTTTATTCTAAGGAAGATACATGAAAATAGTCCAGATATCTCCCCAGATGTGTTGTTACTGCCTCATCATAAGATCATTGTCTGTTTATGGAACTTCTGGAGAAAATATTAGCACAAAATAGAAATTTCCAATATGAGCTTCTGTGTACCTGCAAAAATACGTAACTTTAATATACTGTATCCCTTGTTTCTGTTCTTTAGGAGAAGTAACATGTAGAATAGATGAATTCCTATGCAGTATAAATTTGCTTTCCTTTTCACTGAGCCTATTATTTATTTAGCAATTTACCAGTTTTTCACAACAATTAACACGTCCTATAGTATGGATAATTTTACTGTCATTGTATTAAGTTTTAATAATACTTTAAAATGAACAATTTTTATGACTTATGTAATTTCAGTGTCCCATAGAAACAGTCAGGAGAATAGAACAAATTAATGGTGCTTACCAATAATGGATCTTGTCAAAATTAATTTTAAAATAACAATGATCATAGTAATTAGTTACAATGCATTTCTTGAGTCAACCACTCTCTGTGCAATTTACATTTGATAAGAATGATGATTGTTCATCAGAACCTGTCTTGTGATCCTGACTAAATTTCAGATAACAGATAAACATGAATGCAAGACTACAAAACTGATGGATAAAGCTTGCAAAGTGCAATAGCTGCAATGCTTGTATAACAATTAAACCCACCTATTAACAAGAATATTAAAAAAATCAAGTAAACATCATCTGAGGAACAAAAGGCTGAGATTTACACTTTATTGATTACTGAGCTCAGCTGAGATTTTTACACTGATTCTCAGACTTGCTTGCTTTGCCAAAAGTCTGAGATATGGATGCAGAGGATACCTGCACTTACTGTGACTGCTGCAGACACCGTGGGGGTCTGTGAGCAGAGTGCAGGGAATGCAGGACACAGATGTGCAGGGAATGCAGAACATGTCCAGGGAATGAAGGACATGGATGTGCAGGGAATGCAGAATATGCATGTGCAGGGAATGCAGGACATGGATGTGCAGGGAATGCAGGACATGGATTTGCAGGGAATGCAGGACATGGAATTGCAAGGAATGCAGGACATGTGCAGGAAATGCAGGACATGTGCAGGAAATACAGGACATGGACGTGCAGGGAATGCAGGACCTGTGCAGGGAATGCAGGACACGGATGTGCAAGGAATGCAGGACATGGATGTGCAGAGAATGCAGGACATGGGTGTGCAGGGAATGCAGGACATGGATGTGCAGGGAATGCAGGACATGGATGTGCAGGGAATGCAGGACGTGCAGGGAATGCAGGACATGGATGTGCAGAGAATGCAGGACATGCAGGGAATGCAGGACATGGATGTGCAGAGAATGCAGGACATGGATGTGCAGGGAATGCAGAATATGGATGTGCAGGGAATGCAGGACAGGGATGTGCAGGGAATGCAGGACATGGATGTGCAGGGAATGCAGGACGTGCAGGGAATGCAGGACATGGATGTGCAGGGAATGCAGGACATGGATGTGCAGGGAATGCAGAATATGGATGTGCAGGGAATGCAGGACATGGATGTGCAGGGAATGCAGGACATGGATGTGCAGGGAATGCAGAATATGGATGTGCAGGGAATGCAGGGCGTGCAGGGAATGCAGGACATGGATGTGCAGGGAATGCAGGACATGGGTGTGCAGGGAATGCAGGACATGTGCAGGGAATGCAGCCTCTGGACGTGCAGGGAATGCAGGACATGGATGTGCAGGGAATGCAGGACATGGATGTGCAGGGAATGCAGAATATGGATGTGCAGGGAATGCAGGACAGGGATGTGCAGGGAATGCAGGACATGTGCAGGGAATGTAGGACATGGATGTGCAGGGAATGCAGGACCTGTGCAGGGAATGCAGGACACGGATGTGCAGAGAATGCAGGACCTGTGCAGGGAATGCAGGACATGGGTGTGCAGGGAATGCAGGACCTGTGCAGGGAATGCAGGACAGGGATGTGCAGGGTGATGCTGCCCCTGGTAGCTCCTCAATGCTGACTCTCAGTGCCAGGACTCAGCTGCAATGAGCAGCTAACGTGGTGTAAATCTGCAGCTTGCTTTATGTTGCACTGATTTACCACGGGCTTGTTGATTTATGCTCCAGGTACAGAAGTAATGTGGATTGTTCTGACCCAGCCCACAAGGCAAGCTCTGAATGTTATGTCCTCCCCATTGCTGGTCTCTTGTTCATTGTGTGTTACTGGGCAGGTTGCTTCCCAGTTTGAAAACAGGGATTTGTACATCGGCCTTCTGGATGTCTTCTCAAAGTTCTGTAGCATCTTTTTTTCTTTTTTAATTAGTTGCCTCAAATTAGTGCCAGAATCAAAGTTGCATTCCCTGAATCATACAATCTCAGGATGCTTTGTATTAAGACACTTCACTTTTTAGGGAAGAAGAGTGGTTAATATCCAGTCCACCCCAGGGGCAAACTGGAGATTTGATGCTGTCATTTAAGGATCCTGCCTTACTCGGGGGCTTGCTCACATTTCTTCCTCCTGAGTAGAGCACTGGAAGCTCAAGGGAAATTCCTCCTTCCCAGGAAACTTCTTTTATGCCAATCAAGCAATGCTTTGTTCTTTGTGCTTCACTTGAAGAAAATGGTGTTTAAATCTCATACTTCATACAGCAGCTGGTTAGTAGCAAATAAACTTGCAGCATTTTGCATATGGCATGTATTTTACTGTAAATAGTAAGGAGACTTCTCTTCTGTTTGTCCTGGAAGACAAAAATCTCTTGAATTAGGAAATACAGAGTAGTTCTGAGGGGAAGAAACTTGAGTGCTGCTCCACAGCATCTGGCATCTCACAGGATTGCTGGTTGTGTCTCCAGAGCTTGAATAGGAAACTCAGGGAGTATCAAGCATGAGTTGGATATTTTTCATAACAGAATTACCTGGATGGCAATTTGGACATTTTTGATAGTTGAGCAGGTGCTGTGGCCACCCAGCAAGCAGTGACTGGGCCCAGAGCTCTGCTCCTCCTGGGCACTGGTGTGCAGGGAAAAGGACATGGTGGGAAGCTGGAGGCAGGCACTGAGTAAGGTTTGCACCTGCTGAGACTTTCATCCTTGCTATTTAGTTGCTGCAATTATTTTTTGCTGCATTAATTAAAATTTACAATTTAATTTTAATTAAAATAAAAAATTACAATCTTGAGTAATAGTAAACTAAATTCTTAGTGTTTTTAAGCCAGTGAGAACAAGCCTGAACTGTATCACCTTCCAGGAAGGCAGATATTTGTCCACATGTCACACTTTAAGACATTTTAAACTGAATGCATTATGTATTATAACTTCTGGAGAACTAATCTAAACACATAATCTATTTCATAAGGCTGGTGTTTAAACTTTAAATCACTGTTTTCAGGAGTTGTTTGTTTGGCCTTATAAATTCAAATACATCTGAAACTTGTCATGCAAAACTCAAGTCAGAAAGCAATTCTCTGCATTGAAGGCTTAAGAAAAAAAAAGAGGTAATTTTCTTGTGAGATGTTTACTATGAAAGGAACAGCTTGTTGCTATAGAATCAAAAAGTTTTTCAGATTTGATTTTTGGATGTCTTAAGCTGTTGCACTTAAAACTGTGGAACGAATTATATTTGAGATTGGAATATGCTGCAGGAGCAATGAATCTAAGCTACCTCTTTTAGAAGTGAACAGGTACTGCATTAATGCACATATTAGGTCAATCTCTTGTTGTCTGTCACAGCAATTGATGCCCATTACCTGTCCCTGAATGACACAGTTGTTTCAGTGTGCTGTGTGACACCCAGCAGGAAAATGAGTCTCCTTGCAGAGACTGGCCCATCCTGGCTGCAGGCTTGGGCTGAAAAACGAGGTTTGGGGAAGGCTGGAGGGGGATGGAGCTGGTGCCCTGGCTGATCCCATGGTCTGGGGGAAGCAGCAAACACCCCCCTGGCACAGTGATGTCCCACTGGGGGCAGGGCTGTTTGTTCTGGAAGGCACCAAAACCTGAGACCCCAGCACTGGGTAGTTACCACAGCTTTTGTGATATTCTCTGATGGTGTTAATCAAGCTATGAGTTAAACCCTGCTAGGAATGTGCTAATATGAGTTCTTTTGCTAAATTCAGCCCTGTTTAATTATATTCCTCTTACCTTCCCATTGATGTAGTTTTATTCTACATTTTTTACCCTATTTTATTCTGTTGCATGAGATCTGGTAGCAGACTCTCAGTATTCCACCTCTCTTGAGGAATATAATTTGACTGGCATGTGAGATGAATAGGGATTCTTCTCCTTTAAGGAGATGTTGGACAGAAACATAAGGTTGTGCTGTAAGAAAATTCATGGAAATTTATGACAAAGCAACACTTTACCTCCTCTGATGGTCTGAAAATTCATTGCAGCAGATGGCCTCGTGCTCAGTGATTTCTACTGTTAGCTTTGGTGCTGTTTACATATATAATTACACCATGCTCAGTGACTTCTACTCCTAGCTTTGTTGTTGTTTACATATATAATCATTCATACCTAAAGAAAACAAAAGTCCATAGCTTTCTGTGCTAAGATGCAGAAGAATGAGTGAAGTATACTTATAAATGAGTTATTGGTGTGCCTGCTGACCCTGAAAGCATCATCACCTACATTTTCAAAATAAAAATCACAGTATGAAAAGAGGTGAATACTTGAGAAAATACTGAAAAAGAGCTTAGTGATCAATGAATGCTTCCAGAGCTCTTCAGAATCTTAATAATTTATCAAAAACATCATAAGGGAAATACTTTTCTAGGGAAGACTCTTTTATATCTACTTCATAATAAATGAACAAGTGTTTCATGAAACAAATAAGTCCACAACAGACTAGTTTGTCTAACCCTGTATTTTTTGAAAAGGTGTGAATTGTCTGATGTAGGGCTTAGACATAAAGAGCTCTTTTAGCCCTGTTTTTGGATATGCAAGTGCTTTCCCCACTGGCTTTGCTAGGTGAGCATGGAGTTTATAATATTTGTATGGTTCTTCAAGGCTAATATTGTGTTTTTCCACCAGTTCTCCACATCAGCAGTCCTCACAGCAGCGAGCCCCTGCTGCAGTTCCCTTTCTGTGAGAGGTGGGGCAGGTGCCAAGGGCTCTGCACGGTGCCTTGGCCAGCACTGATGGCCTCAGGTTGCCACCCAGTCTGGCACTGATGGGAGGAATCCTGTGCCCAGAGATGATGGGAACAGTCTGGGTCACCACTGTGCTGGGAAAGTCTCAGAGAGGAAGGTCCCATGCTGTCTGCACTGGAATTTTCTTGCAGAAGTGCTTAATAGAGGAGAAATGAAATATAATAGCACTCTCTAGGTGGATTTTGATATTATAGATTCTGTTCCTGTTAGTGTTTCCAACCATAAGTGTTGTTTTCCTACAAGTGTAATTATCTCATACTGGTAAAGCTGCAAAGAAGGCAAGTCACCCAGTGTAATTAAAGCACTGATGGGACCTGAATTTTTGGCTCTGTTTGTGGGATCATGTTCTTTTTAGATTGAAACTTTTAGACAGGAGGAGTTCAGCATTCCTGTGCAAGATGTCAGGGACACAGTGATCCTTCTAAGGGCAGAAGCTGCTGAGGAGTGTCACAGCTGGGCAGCTGCAGCTCTGGCTGGAGCCTGACCCCTCTGAGCAGATTCCTGTTGGAGTGAGTCCAGAGCAGCCCACGAAGCTGTTCAAGAGGGCTGGAGCCCCTCTCCTGTGAGGACATGCTTAGAGAGTTGGGATTGTTCAGCCTGGAGAAGGGAAAGCACCAGGGAGACCTTAGAGCCCCTTCCAGTGCCCATCAGGGCTCTGAGAGAACTGGAGAGGGTCTCTTGACAGGACAAGGGGGAATGGCTTTAAACTGAAAGAGAGCAGGTTTAGATCAGGTATTAGGAAAAAACCTCCTCACTGGGAGGGTGGTGAGCACAGGAACAGGCTGACAAAAGAAAATGTGCATGTCCCACCTCTGGAAGTGTTCAGGGCCAGGTTGGATGGGCTTGGAGCAACCTGGTCTACTAGAAGGCATCCCTGGGAACAAGATGATTTTTAAGGTCCCTGCCAACCCAAACCATGCTGTGACTCTGTGGTTCTGAGGGTTTCTACTTTTAGGTATTTATTTATTTTAACAGCAGGCAAGAACTTGAATTATGAAGTTGCAAGCTGGATTTTGATAGGCATGGGAAGACATTTGGTGGGGACTTTGGTACACTTTGGGCCTTTGTGGGTTCTGGACCCACTGAATTTTTCATATAGCACATTCCTCAGCTCCATGATGTCTCTGCAGGGAGCAGGTTTTGTTGTTTAAAGGAGTGGATATGAAGCACTGTTAAGAAGTTGGGGTGTCCCCTAGGCTAATTTGGAGGTGATATCTGCCTGCACAGGCAGAGACTGCACTGAAGTCCTGCTGCTGGCTCAGGAATTCACAGATTCCAAAAATTCTTAAGGCTGGAAAAGACCTCTAAGATCATCAAGTCCCACTGTTGGTGTAGCACACCCATGTCCACCACTAAACTCTGTCTTCATACACACATTTTGTCACTTCCAGAGATGGTGATTGCACCCCTTGAGAGTGGTGCCAAGGAGATTGCCTTGAAAATGGAAGTCCTGAATTCACAGAGGAGGTAGCACTGACAGGTATTTCTTTCCCTTCCTGTTTAGTTCCTGTGTTTTGGCCCTGCCTAGTGTGTAGAGGTGAGCAGGTATTTAATTTCTTTCCCTGCCTCTGGCCTCCTTGTCTGACTGGTGTGGGGAGAGTTTGGAATGTGCCTTTACCTTGAGTTGTGAGCCTAAAGTGATCTCTGCTCTCTCTTGCCTGGAGTGGTCTGGAAACAATGGAAGGTAATGGATGAGCCACCACTTCCACCTCTGGTTTGGTGAAACCTGGAGTAAAATGCTGTCTGATCATCACTGCCCTACAGAAATGAGATCACGTGGTACTGACACTCTGGGATGGGCTTTTTAAATGGAATGATGACTGGTAACTCTGGGTTATGCAGGTTCCTATTGAATTTATTAAATTTCTTAAGGTATGAATCCTCTAGGCAAGATTATGCATTACCACAGCAAATTATCTAAATGTACAAGAGTTATTGGGGAGTTAAATGCATCTGAGTTATGAAGTGCCAAACATCCTGGGAACAGACAATTCTGATTATGTCCTTTATTGTGTTAGAGCCATTTTATGGGTAATATGTCTGAATAAATCTGGAAATGTCAAACCTATACATTAGCGAGAGATTTGTCATGGTGGTCCACACCACTGAACAGTGCACAGCACAAAAACTGGATTTGGCAGTGTGAAAGGTTGGGAATGAAAATGAGAGCTCATTTGAAGGGACAGAACTTCCCTCCATCTATTATATTACATATAATATTCTGCCAAAATATAATGTCAGGTGTATTTTCTGTTAAAAACTGCTTCAAACCACATCTATGTGGCTGGGGGTGACTGCTGTGATCCTACTGTTTCCTAGGGGATGTTCTAGAAATGTTCCTGTTAGTCTGAGGGACTGGCAAAATGACTAATGTGGTCAGTTGAAATTCCCCTCTGCATTGCCCTTTAAATTCCAGCTACACCTTTCATGGGCTCCTGTCTTATTTCTGGTGATTGGAACATGAGAATGCCACGGAAAACAAAGCAAATGCTTCTACCTCAGTACAGATACCTTGGTAATGAATGTAACAGGTGGTTGTTACTCATCTCTTATTTGAATAGAAGTGGTCACTCCAAATACTGGCACAAATGAAAAAAAAAAAATCTAATTAAAACAAGCGACCATTTTTTATTTTGGTGTGTGTTCAGTATTTTGGAGTTCTTTGGTGCTCTTTTTTTTCCCTTAATTTTTGGCTCTTTGCTGTTTTTTCTTGCTTTAGTTTAATTTCAATACAACTATACCTGAAGGAAAAATTGACCATCTGGACTGCCAACAACTACCTGCACTAGCAGTAAGATGGCATTGTGAGGGGCAAGCTGCTCATCGACTTCCTGCTTTCTGGGAGTGCTCTACCAAAAAATTACCCTTCTGCAAGGACTGTTGTGTGTGTGCATGTCTGTGAATGAATGGTGGCAGCAGAAATACTGAACAAACACCTGTGGCAATAACACAACTATTCAGTGTCCCTGCTGGTTGGGAACAGGCAGCCAAGAGAAAAGCTGGATGGCCTTTGCCAGAGATGCAGGACAGCTGAGGTTCATGGAGAGTGAAGCTGTGGTGGGAAGGGGTGTGAGGTGAGGTCTGTCCTGTGTGCAGATGGGACACTCTGGACTGGGGTGTTCAGAGACCTTGCAGCACAGAGCTTCTGTGATATTGTAAATTAATCTGACCTTAGTAATTATGTGAATAGCTTCTTACAAGCAAGAGCCTGCCCCCCAAATCATACAACAGCTCCCCTCACAGGTATGGGTGTGCAGAAATTCTAGTGACAAGAAGGAGGTACAGGAAATACATCTCAGCAGAGCTGAGACAAGCTGTGTTGTGGATTTGCTGTCTCCTCCATTATGGTGGAGAACTTTTTAGAAGGAGGAGTTATGTCTTAGGCCATTACATAAATGGCACTGCAAATCTTGCCATGCCATGCTATGCTCTAGTATCAAAGACTTATTGAAGTTATTTGCCATATGGGGCCCTTATTTTTTCATCATTCTAATTAGTGTAAACTAAGAAAATAAGTGTAAATACTTTATTGTGCGAGATTAATAGATAGCAACAGCTACTTTTGCTGTAAAAGAAGGGCAGACCAAATAATCAAATTCAGCTGAGCTTGATTTGTTCTGTCTACCATCATATATTTCCTTTATTTCTCACCTGCATAATGCAGCCAAATGCTAAAATGTGCACCATACACAATCTAAATAAGAAAATAGCACTTGAGAAATTATTTAGAGAGTGGTTGGCCATCAATGGCTTTACAGACTTACTTTTTATGGCTTGAGTAATTTAACATCTTCTGATAACATAACTCTAGTTTCTGGCTATGGGAAAACCCAAGAGGCCAGAAATTCAATTGTGGGTTTCATCTGAGTTTCTGAGGCTTTGCTGGTTCCAGTAGCAGGGAAAAGATACAAATTGCAGAATATTTGTATTTCAAGTGCTGCTTTCAGTGCTGTTAAAATATTTAATTTCCTGCATGTGAAAACTTGCCTCCAGATAATTTTTTGTTTGTTTAAATACTTGTGTTAAAAATGGGTGCCATCTTGAAATGTATCTCCCATAGAAATAAATGCAGGAGTTATGACAAGTAGTTCTGTGAAGGAAGATTGTGCTAGCAGTGCCCTCAAACACAGCTATAACTGCAGAGCAGTCCTTTTGCAGTGAAAATGGTAAGCTATGTGTTGCATTTTATGCTATAGGAGAGAGGCAAAAAGGATAATGCAACACAGTTCCTCATGTAATGGAGAAGCAAAACAGAGCTTTACTCAAATAAACACTACACTTACATATAGGGTAGTTCATGGAAAACTGATTAGAAAAGACTCATTGGTCCAAGAAGGCAACACCTCTTTGAAAACATGCCTTCTGCAAAATGTCATGAGACAACAGCTCTCAGGCACCCTACAGGTGTATAATCATTGTTATAATTTCTTGCCCTTGAGCAGGCTGAGAAAGGCAAGGCTTCAAGGCTGATTTTTCCCTGGTTCCCAGTAGTATCCAACGACAATGAATTGCCCAATGAATTTTCAAGTAACTTCCTGCCACAGGTTGCAGAGTCCCCTCTTACCCCAAGGAGAGGTGGATGGGGAGGATGAGAGTCTGAATAAGTGATGGCACCTTACTCTGGGGTCAGAGTCAGAAATGCCTGGCTTGAGGAGCTGTGCCAAAGGGACAAAGCTTGCAAGAGAAGGAGCTTGTGAACTGTGAAGGGAACGAGGACAGTCACTGTGGTTTGTGTTTATGCAGTGCTTAGAGCTGCAGCCCCAGTACGTGCTGGTGACTGAGTGCTGTGGTAGTATAGAAACATACTGAGAAACATGATGAATGTGGGAGTTCATGATTATGACTAATTATGGCAATATAACAGCATTTCCTATGACACTTTAAATGTTCTTGGATGAGTGTTTGGTTATGTCTTTTAGTTACTCCTTGGTTAAAGGGAGTCCTTGAATAAGTAGTAGATATTTAAAGCATAATTTACAAGAAGGAAAAACACCACCATCACTCTAGGGAATTTTACCCATTTAACCTATTTACTGATTCAATTGTGCAGCAAAATAAGTGCCCTAAGCTTAAAGATGCTGAAATGTGTGAGGAAGCTTTGCCACTCCACCTTGTGGAGTCACAAAATGCAGAGCTGTGGTCTCACCCACAGGGCACCTGGGGCATACAAAATTCCATTGGAGTGTGAGGAACTTTTCCTCTTCTGAGTGAAGCTGTTGCTAGTATTGCAATCCTTGGTGTTTCTGTTTTTCAGACCAACCCAACTCAGGTGTTATTTGTGTTTTGGTGGGATAGAAAAATTATCTTCAGTTGGAAGCCTGTTTCTGATTGAGCATCAGTCAGGACTGTTGGAGAATTTAGAAAATGGTGGAGTATATAGATTTTTTTCCACTTGTTTTGTTCCTTTTCTAAGCCTTTCTTTCCTGCTTGTGTCCTTCCATTTAAACAGGCTGATGGCATGGGTGGCAGCCAGTCTTCTCTGAGTGACTGAGGGGCTCTGTTGAGCTCCTCTCATGGAACCTCTCATAGCTCCAGCTGCTACTGTGTCCAAAGTTTCTGGAGAGATACTGCATTTTTCTGAATACTGACAAAATTCTTTTTTATCCCCTAATAATTAATTTTTATCCCCAATGGAAAAACATTAAATATCTCAGTGAGGCTTCATTGTTTTTCATTTTAAAAACTTTTTTCGGTATGTTTCCTATATGGGAATAAACAAAAAAGAAAAAAAAAAGCATGGAAATACCTCAGCAATTGCTCATGATGTGCAAATGTATTTGCATGCTCTTTTTTTAACCTTGTTTTTAAGCCTATTCTTAAAACATCTAATTTCCAACAGGAATGAAAGAAAAGTTTAAAAATATTGAAAGAGGAGGTAGAAATGCAGTTGCTTTTCTTTTTTGCCAAGGCAAGATTTCATTTCTCTGAAGACAGAGAGTAGGCGATGGTGAGGACAGCTGTGAATCATTCATCGTGTAGACCTTCAGTAGCTTGAGGAGATGCACATCTCAGCTCAGGGCTGATCTTGTGCCCCAAATCTTCACACTCTGGAGCAGTCTGTACCTTGGGAATATGAAAAAGGAGTAGGTTCTTGAGGGAGAAAAACAGAAAAAAAAAATGCATCTACTTCAGGTTATCTCTGTCTGACCTATGCCACGAAGCTCTCTGAAAGAAAGACAGCATCTAGTAGATTTCTTGTCTTAAGAAATGGAAAAATTAGGCCAAGAAATTTTTTTAAAAATTTTTTTAAAGAGTAATTATATGAGTTGGCAGGAACCTGGAGTGTCTGCCAGTTTGCACATAGCACAGAGAGTTCGGCATTTGCCAAGGGGTTTTTTTTGGCACTTTCCTGACACTGGATGATTTGTATCTGAGTCTGATCTCCCTTAGTGTCTGAAATGGCAAAAATGCATCTGACTAATCAATGACATTGGGATGACCTTCTTGTGCTTGTAAGTACACCAAGGGACTTCTTCTTCCTGGCCTTCAGATCTGCCTGTTCTCCCTGTGCTGGGAGCCTCATTGTTTCACCACATTGTGGAGTTATTTCAGTGCCCACAGGAAGCGTCAGAACTGAAAATTCTTCAGCTTGAAAGGTATCTTAGAAAATGCCACAAACCAACCAACCCACCAACCAACCAACCCACCCACTAGCAAGTGTAACGATGTGGTTTTTTTAATCAGGACAGAAAAAATCAAAACTCTTCTCAGACCCTGAATCAGACCCTCTAACCCATTTCTTTTGCTGTTTGTGTTCTCCTCTACCACTGTAATTATCTGAACAGCTGATTTATCCCATCCTACACTGCTTATTTTATTTTATTTGGCAGGAGTGGTGAGTCCTTTGCATCTTCCCAGATAGAGGTATGGGAGCTGTGAATCATGTGCTGCTCAGAAAGAATTTCCTGGATCTGCCCATGTGCATCCTGCAGCTCGTCCTGCAGCCAGTTCTGGGTACCCACACTCTCCTCTGCCTCTCCCTGTGCTCTCCAAAGAGAGCTCCATGAGCAGCTGCAGAGGTTTTGTGCTGCCTCTTCACTCACTGGGCTGTCACAACGTTTTGGATGATGCTGTGCAGGTCAGGGCATCCATATGGATCACCCCAGGCATGATGGAGTGTTATTTCTGAAAGTGTGATGGTAGCATCTGTGCCTGGCAGGCCCCGCTCCTGCAGCTGTTGGTGCTGCTGAGGTTGTGGGCACTCCTTAGTGCAAACTCTCAGCATCTCCAGAGCCCATAACCACACTTTAAAATCCTGCCCACCTTTGTGGGAAACCCCCACCAAGGGCAGTAATCAGTCAGTGGAGTGAGGCTGACACTGGTGGGTATCAATCCAGCCCAGTGCTCCCATTGCTCGCCCTATCTCTGTAATGGCAGCAAGCTGCCAGCCCTGCTCTGAGAAATTCCCAGGAAATATTTCCTCTTTGAGGCAAGAGGAGCCATGCAGGCTCACATGACCTGCAGCATATTTTGGGCAAACAGATAAAAATTCCTAAGGGACTCATTCAGCCAATGTTAACATTTTTCCTGAGGTTGGACTAACTTAAGTTATTGTGACCATAAAGCAGCAAAACATTTCAGTGCCCTAGAAATGTGACCCTGGACATGTATAAGATTGCTGTGTGTTTGGTTTTTTACATTTGAAAAGTCCTTTCTGTGCCAAACATGGGTGCTGCAGTGTTGAAATGAAGCTCAAATCTGTCCTGGTGACAACTGTAGTTAGCTTTAAAGTTTAAACCATCTGTATTTTACATATTTAAAAGAAAATTATTGCAGTTGTGTTTCTGTGTATGTGGTCAAAGGCAGATTCTGCTCACGTGGTGATGTGATTCCACTGACAAGTACAGAGTTACTGCTGCTGTAACTTCAAATGTAACGAGAGCAGGGCTGTAAGTGTTCAAGTGAGTGCACAAAAGCAGACAAGTTGTGCGTGCCAGAAGTGGCAGGGAGTGATCTTCTCTAATTAATTGAATGACTGTCTCTTGTAGGCTGTGTCACCTACTACTGTAACGTGGGATAAAGCACAGCTGCAAAGGCGTGAAGAAACATAAATCCAAATTTGTACCTGTGTGGTTACACGCCATAGCAGACAGGTTAAAATATTGGATATTACTGAGTGGAATATCTGCAAGTCTGTGAACGGATTGCAGTCTCCACCAGGCACCAGTGTTATTATATGGAGGAGGATGTGCAGACAGGGAGATAAATATAATGTTAAAAGACACATACCATGAACCAAAATCACAATTTGAATTTTTGTGCATGGTTACCATATGCATTAAATGCTCGTTCAAATAATTGTATGATAGATACTTGATAAAAGAAATCATGAAAAGGAGTGCATGGTATCATGTACAAACAGAACATTTAAATGTTATAGAGAGAAAGGCTTCCTTGGGTAACAATCCCAGTGGTTTTGGCTTTTTGTTAATGGCAGCCCAGTTTGATATTGTCCTAACAGGGAAAGCTGAAGGCAGCTATATATGGTGATTCTGGAATCAGGATTTTATAGAATTTAGATGAGCCACTTAAAATGAAATAACAGCAGCCACTCTGCTTCCCATCACGTGAAGGCATTGCACTCTGCTATACATCACCTTTCCAGAGAGCTGGGTGGGAGAGGGAAGTGCCAGCAGCCTGCTGGGGCAGAAAATCCTGGGAGTGCTGGCTGGCAGAAATCAGGGCTGCACTGGTGATACCCCACGGTTTTGTTGGTGTATGTCATCTCAAATTAATCAATTAGTATTTGCTCTTTCCCCCTCCCTCCCTCCCCTTTTAAGGTCAGACTTAATAAACAATTTAAGTACTTAGGGATGACTGGAGTGTGCTCTGTAAAGTATTTGTATATCTGAATTACTTCAGCATTCAGGTCTAGTTTCTTTTATCCTGGATAGATCTCCAACACTTCCTTGCTGGATGTTGTTGGTAGGTTTTTCTCTTGAGCTGACACTAGAGAGAAAAAGCAGCTCTGGATCTCCCTTGTAGCCCAACAGTTTCTTGTCTGCTGTAACCACAAATGCAAATCAGATGGTTTGTCAGTAGCTCACTTGCCATTCTTAATGTCACTGTACAGATGGCTTCAGGAAAAGGGGGTTTGTATACAAGTGATGCCTACATCTTGATTAATTCTAGATGAGCTCAAACAAAAGCTGCTCACCCTTTAATAATGCCATGTCGTTGAGCTCACTCAGCAGCACATGCCTGGCTGGGGACTGTGTGTGTGCCAGATCTGTCTGCAGCAAGGGAAGGAAATTCTTCCCTTCGTGGTGGGAGCATTTCTGTGCCCTGTAGGATTGTGTTCAAGTGCTGGGAGACAGTGCTGCACAATGAGATAGGTGGAGAGGGTGGCACAACTTCTGTGGTGGGGCAGAGGTCTCTGGGATATTTCCTCAGTAAAGTGCATGCAGCAGGGTCCAGCAAGGAGTGGAAAAGGGCAAGAGAAACCCTGGTCCTGACCTTCACCTTGTATCTCCCAACCACCCACGGCCTGACCTCATCCCCTTACCTCAGAGGTGATGGGATTGAAGAAGGAAGAGATAAAAACATCCACAGTTATTTGAAGAAAAAATGAAGTTAGATTATGGCCAAGGCAATGTCATGCACTGAATCTGTTGCAAACCAGAGGAGGGGTTTGAATGCCAGCAGCACCCTCCAGTTATGCTTGAGACATTTCTGCAAAACCATGAGGAAAATATAAAGAGGTGAACTCAAAACAATGTCAACTGTGTTTGTGGAAACAGGCTTAAAAGAGTGAAAACATTCAAAGGAAAACAAAAACAAGTCAAAGCACTAACCAGTCTGGTATGTAGTGATTGACAAGAGCAGGACAGAAAACCCTATAAACAGTTTTTATTTGGGATTATGCTTCCTGTGTCCTAGCTATTGCAAAGAAGAATTATTACTGTTGTTTGACAGACTTGCCATCTAGCAAAATATTTCCCAGCATATGAATAATAGCTTAGCAATATGTTTGTGAATGAATAAATCAAGGTTGATGTGGTGGTAGTTTTCCAGTGAAAGTAAAGGGAATGTTTCTGGAAAACCTATTGAGTCTAAAAAAACATCTTTCTATGTTTTAATCTTCAAAGAAAGCTACCTTAGCAACATGGTTCCCTCTTCCTAAACAGGAAAAATGAAAATAAAAACTGGATGGCTTTAAAGGAGGAGGCAGGTTTGCTCTCAAGCAGAGGATATACAAGGGAGGGCCATGGCTTTGTGTACAGGGACACCAGGCCAGTTCCACTTGATTCTCCCACAGGATTTCAATTTATCTGTTGGGATTGTGCTCCTGCTTCTTATAGCACAAATGTTCAGGTGCTAAATAATTTATGTAATTTGTATTTGTCATTAAAACTGGAGATGAGAAAAGGCCTTTTGGTCTTTCTCCTGCTGCATAAAAGGCATATCTGTATGTCAGTGGGTTTTTTCTTTTTCTGATTAGGGAGATGATTTAATCATTTCCATTGAGTGGCTTTTCCAGGAATGGGAAGAGATAAACCCCTGTAGCTTGCCTGACATTCATCTCTCTATTCTTCTTTGATTAATTTTCTCCATTTTTTTCATCTCTTCTATATTCTAATTCCTTTCTACAATCCCCTTAAAACACTTAGCATCCACTGCATGACTGCTGTGTCCACACGTGTGTGTTCTGCTCTCTTTGCACAGTAATCTCTACAGCCCTGTAATCTCTATGGATGCCCAAACTAAACAACTAATTGTGTTTATCTACAAACTGCTCTGATGACTTGGTCCACTGAAAAAGAGCATTAAGAGCAGGTGGTGAGCTGTGATTGCTGTTTCTGATTGGAGAAGAATTATGCATGTCTTTATTTTTATTATCTCTTTCCTCTGTCTTCCCACCTGCTGTTGGCTCTGCTTTTAGCCCTGCAGCAGGGCCTGCCTTTTTTCCTTTCCCTGCACTCAGACATGGAGTTAATGCTACAGAAGGGCCCTGGTTCCCAGCTGCTGTACTAATAGCACAATTGACATTGAGGTACCAGGGCAAAACGTTTATTGAGAACCAGGGCAAGACATAATTGAATGAATTAATGATGGAGGGAGGGATTAAGATTATGCTCCTAGCTTCCAGACATGCCAGATATTTTTAAAGCAGTGTTTTAACAAGGAGAATGAGAAAAATGCTAAACAACTGATATGCCTGAAGGGCTTGGTGGTTCTCTCAAGACTGGGTTTGCTCCTTCCTTACAGGGAAACTCAGCTCTTTTTGGCTGGATTCCTAATACCATGTGCTCCAGGACTTGAGCAGACAGAGCTCACTGGTTCAGAGATCCCTTGGTGGGATGCTCTAAATCCACAGCAGAGTGAAAGGCCAGTGTTCTCAGGGCTGCTGAGGTCTGGCTCAGAGGAATGTGCTGCACAGGGCTTTGACCTGGCTGTGCCTGCAGCTCGAGGAAATCACAGCTGTCTGTGCACCACCTGCAAAGAGCAAGTGGGAATCCTCCAGACACAGAGCTGTTAAAAGCCAGAAATTCCTGATGTGAATAATAGCTAATTGTTATTACATTTCCTTTCTTATGGAAGTACTGCCTTGTGATCTGGCTCAGCTGGTGGGAGGAAGAGGTCAGGGCTCAATTTCTGTTGGAATCCTTACATGCAGAATGCCCAAAATGTAAAACCTGTGAAGGGCTTTGTAACATCTCACTGCCTTTAGATCTTGGTAATGCTCATGTCACTTTTCTAAAGGATCTCACCTTGCTAGAGCAGCTCCTCTGAGCATGTTATCCTGTGTAACTACTTGCTGTCTCTTGCTAAATCCCTGGTAAGCTATGAGCCATGGAAAAAATGAAACTTAAGGGTTGAAATCGATCTGATTTTCCTTAGGGTTGAATGGACAACCTCATGCTACAGTTTTAGCTAGACTTGGGTCACCAAAATTCAGGAGTGCCCAGACAGGCTGCCCTGATTCAATGCTCAGTGTGCACTGTGTATCTAAGTAAGCTCATGACGGCTGTCTGGTGTTGTTATCTTCAAGGTTTTTATTTGCAAACAATCCAGCTCTGCCTCTGTTCACAGTCTGAATGCCAAGGACCTAATTCTGGGTTACTTTCAAATTTTCTCTCTTGTCTGATTTGGATGTAAGTGGAGCAGTTTGGTTTTGGGCAGCGAAGCCAAAAATACAGGTGACTTGACTTCATTTTCTCTGCATTCTTTTTCTGAAGTACATTTTTATCTCCAGAAAGAGGGACACATTGCTTTAACAGCAATGCAGGATGTGGAATCATAGAATAGTTTAGGTTGAAAGGGACCTTTAAAGACCATCCTGTCCAAGTGCCCTGCAAGGAGCTGGGCCATCACTCCTGTCTAGTTACAGAACACACAGCAAGCACTTCAGAGCTCTTTCTTGACTTTTTTTTTTTCATAATAAAAAGGGGGTAGTGAGAAGGATAATACTTTCTTAAAGTATAAAAAAAAAGCATTCCTCTACTGTTTTAAGCTGAGTATTTAATCTATTCAGTGAGCCCTGGGGAGAGGAAGAGCTTTCAATTCACAACCTCCTGCAGCCACCTTTGAGCTTTTTTCATGAATTCAGTCAGCTGACAAAAATGCTTCTGTCCTTTCAAAGGGTTAGCCAGAATCCACTACATTTTGTTGCAGTCTCAGCTTATTTTAGGCTTTCTTTTATTTATTTTTTTTTAATAAAGACAAATGCATTCTAAACTAATGTGCACTGTAGTAACTACGTTCTTTTGATGAAGGAACAATCAGAAAATTGCAGTTTAAGATAATAAAAGAAAATAAAGTGTCCCTTACATACCTTGCAAATCTAATGAAGTTAATTTTACTGGTTTCAGTTTTAAAAGGCAGTGAAAGAATAGCTGCAGCAAGGCTATACTGTGCATCAGTAGGAGAAGTGGGGATAAATCTGAGCTTCAGGAGAGATCTGCATGTAGAAAAGCATTGGCTTGAACGGACCAGATTTTTTTTAAAAGCTGTTTGTGCCTTGTACAGGCACAATGGGTAGTGATGCCTGGGGGCTGTGCACTGCTGTGGGCCAAGAAATGTCAGCTGGGAGTCTTTTGGGAACAACCCAAAAAGTAAAGTAAAGTTGAGCAGTGGCAGAAGCAGAGACTGACACACTGTGGCCAAGGGACTGGCATGTAGCTTGGGCACAGACTGGGAGATGAGATGCAGGATAGCTTCTCCAGGAGCTGGGAGAAGACAAAATTCCCTGGGGTCCCACTGGAGAAAATGACCAAGTAAAAAGTTCCTGAACACATGCAGCTTTTGCTGCTGTTGCTGCTGCTATGGTTTGGTTTGGTTTGGTTTGGTTTGGTTTGGTTTGGTTTGGTTTGGTTTGGTTTGGTTTGGTTAGCACAGTTATTTCAGAGAGATGGGAATCAGAGAAATGGAGGGTCTCTTGCCTGAGTTGATTGTTTCAGTCTTTTTTTTCCCACTTGCTGCCTTTGTTTCCCTCCTGTTTCCAGCTGGAGTGTGCAGAGGATGGGAGGTGGATGCAGAGCAGTGGATCTGTGAGCAGGGGACACCCTGGGGACACCAACAGCCCCTGCAGCCTGGGAACAGCCCACAGCCCCCAAGGAGATGCCTGCAAGTACTCGGGAGGAGGAACTCACAGAATCCAGGAATAGCAGCAGTGAAGGGGTGTTCTGCATCAGGGATTATGTGTAATCCTAGTTTGGGACCAAGGGTTGACATGAGAGCTCTGGGACAGAGAGGTGCCACCTCTGGGGCATGGGAGCTGCTGAGCTGGTTCAGGTCTCTGCTCAGAATGAGCCTGGTCCTGCTTGGTCTCAGGGACCTTTGCTTCAAGGGGAGCAGCAAGAATCTTGCTAAAGGGAAGGATGAAACAGGCCTGAGGCTGAGCTAATGGTCCCCTGCAAGGAAATCAGGGGTTTGCAGGAGAGTCTCGTTCATTGTACTGAAACCTAAATGTTCTTGTCAGGTGATATCCGTGCTCCATCCTCTTTTAACTCCTGCTTCAGCCTCAACCTCTTGTGTTTGGCACAAAGTTTGGCAGTGGATTAGCTGACATTTTATGTCCCATTTTAAACTGCTGGCTCTTCATCCCTGTGTCTGTTCTCTCATTTCACAGCACAAGAAGGACAAGCCTAGACTTATGACTTAGTAGGTTCCTTGCCACTTTTGTGTTTTTATTGCTAAAATTTATGACATAAAAGTGTCAAAAATGAGATGGACAGCCTGTGCAGATAGGAATAAGCTGAGCATGAAACTGGGCTGAGGAGCAGAATGGAAACCTGGCACCTGAGCTGCCCCAGGAAACCTTCCCAAACCACTGCATTGGTGTGAGCCTGGTCCAGCCTCTGATGTTTGGAATTTTTTCTGTCTAGAACTGATGTGAGCAGGGAAGATCAGGATTCAAATGCTTGTGGTACCACCTCTGTTTCCAGGATGATTTTTGAGAAAAGGCCAGTGATGCTGGCTGTACCATAAGCTTTTTATTAGTGACTCATTCAACACTGGGAATAAACAGGGAATTGAATCAAGCTGGGCCTGTCTTTTCCCCTGAATCCTATTTTTATCTACAGAAATGCAAATCAGAAATACTTTGCTGAAACTAGGGAGGTACTTTATAATTTATTTGTCAAATTGGTGGGAAATTTCTGTAACACATGGTTCCAAAAGTATCTGTTGTTGCTAAATATCCCCTCCCTCTGGACACAGAGGGCTATTCAGATGTGCCTGAGGATGTGATGAGCTGCTGGGAAGGGAATGTCAATCAGTGAAGCAGTCATGAATGGTCTGGGCTTTCCATGAAATGTGAAGGCAGCAAATATTTAGTATCATTAAAAGAACAAAGTTGACATATTAAATAATCAGCTTAGTAAAATCCATTTTGCAAAGGATCTGTTTCTGGAAATTAGGTGTTAGCATATGGTAAAAAAAAAGGCTAAATCATAAAACACTGCTATGAATATTATGAAAGTAAATCAAGGAGTGTCTGTAAAGTCAGCTCCAGGCTTTGAGTCTGCTCTGATGCTGAAATAAAATCTTGTTATTCCTAAGTTTTCACTTGCACCCGTGTTCTCCTCCATCCTGCGTGCTCACACAAGCAGCAAACTGAATTGACAAGCTGTTTGGAATCAAAAGTAACTTTTTTTTCCCATGGGGGGCTTGGTTGGTTTTAGCTTACTCCTAAGGCTCAGAATGAACCTCACACACTTGGTGCACAATGCTGAGTGTTTTCAGGTTGCTGTTGGTGTTGTGCTTTCCTGTACAGGTGTGCACCATTTTTCTCAGGTGTTTGGCAGATGCCTGGCACTTGCCAGCAGTGTTTGTACCCAGTGCCCTGTGCTGTGCCTGCCTCCCCAGCTGTGATTCAGAAGCTTTCTCTGAATCTCTGATAGCTTCTCCTCTGGTGGTGAAACACAGCTTGCTCTGGAAAGCAAATTGTGCCATGAAATAATACTTCATAGCAGTCATCAGTACTAAGCCTTTTACGAGCTGTCAATATTTAGGATTTGTCTCTATGTAGTGGCTTAGTTTTATCTGCGAGTGAGGCCAGATAAGAAGAGAATTTGTGAGCAGAAGAGGATGAGTGGGCTGGCTCCTGTGCTCAGAAAGCTGCGCTGTCTGTCCCTGCTCCCGCTCCCAGCACGTCACCAGGTAAGGGATGAGCTTTTGCCTCTGTCCAAGGTGGCTGGAAAGATGTTTTGAGGTGGGAGTTGGCTGAAAGAGGAGGCAAAGCACAGCTTAGTGTAGTGCAGAGTGTAGCAATCACCTGCCCAGGGTGTAAATCAGTCGGGGTGTTGGCTCTCTGCCTGTGCCTGCACTGTTTTGACATGGGCAATAATTGCTCTTTGGCTACTGACTCCTCTGGGACTTTTGTGGTACAAGGTTTGGATTAGGAATGAAGAAAAGAAGACTAGATTGACACAGCTCTTTTTGTAATGTCTTCTCTGCAACGGGTTTTATGTCTGTCACTCTGGTCTGTGAGGTTTTCCATTTTGATGTGTAACCCAGCACAAGGATTACCCAGGTTGAAGAGACGTGTGTAGTAATGACACCATCCTGAATTCTGCTCCCTGCAGAAACTCAGTTTCTGTGTCTTCATCCCCTGCTCCTGCAGGCTGTGGTTTTACAGCCTTACAGTGCTGTGAGAGCCCTGAGTGTCACTGGGCTCATGGGGTGGCACATTGCAGAGTCTGTAGCAGCAGCATCAGCTCTGCTTCCTTCTAAACTAGAATAAACCTGTGAAGCAAATTCACTGAGCAAGACTGTGCTCTTAATGTAACTGTTTGAGGGCTAACCCCTCTCCTTCAAAAGATCTATTTCCTTACAGTGTGTTGAGTTTTTGTTCTCTTTAAGGTCAGTCACTGCTTACTGAAATGTATTTTCACTTCATAATCTTCTATCAGTTGTTCTGTATAATTTCATTCAGGTGCATTTCTGATGGTTGTTGTGCTCAGCTGATGCCCTTGAAGTTATTAATTTGACTCTGTATCTTCCAACATTTCCCTGTTTGCTGAAATGCTGATAATTCCCACAGCCTGTCCTGTCCTCTCCTTGCTGCATACTCAACATTATTCTTTCTACCTTTTATAATATGTATGCCAGTGGCCTTTTGCCAGGCATGGTACTGTTGCCTGGTGAAACAGGAGAATATAATTACAGTTCTTTGAAATAATAATAATAATAATAATAATAATAATAATAATAATAATAATAATAATAATAATAATAATAATAATAATAATAATGCTGCCTCTTTTACAGTTCTGAATGTAAAATACACTTATAGGCAAACATATTAGCACTTTGCCTGCTTATTATTGATAGCTATACCAATTTTGTCTGGTTTTGTATGACAGGTAGAGATTAATTTCCTGTTTAGTTCTGGAGACAGAGGGAGTTACTGGGCTTTAGGGCAAAGCCCAAACAGAATTAAGTCATTCAGGGTGAAAAGTTTCCTGAGGATGTATCAAGGGGAGTAAATGTGAAGGTGGGAGGGGTGGGGCACATATCCTGCCTCCCTTTTTGGTTTGTCATGAGGTGTGGGCTAAAGAAAGGAGGTGTTGTGGCAAAGAGCTGTGGGGCTGCATCTGTAAAACTCAGGGAGAGAGAAATCCACTCAGAAGTGTAAAGGTTGTGCACTGCACCTTGGGGAAAGGCTGTCAGTTTTGAGGTAAAGTATCTGTCAGAAGAAAAGCTGAAGCAAAACTAGAAAACTGTCCAAGGTGTCTGGATGCAGCCCTACAGCAGAAAACAAAATAAATGTGTGCTGTTGTTAACAAACCCTTTTGTGACAGGAAGGGAGGGTTGATTAACAGCAGAACATCTAGACAAAGACCACAGACAGCAGTGCTGCTTCCCTTGGTTTGCAGAGGACAACCAAGACCTGCAAATGCTTACAGAGGTCTAGAGATAGGCAACAAGCTTGGCATAGTGGAAATATAAAATAGATTAATTAATTTTCATAGTAACAAGTCCTGCTTTATTAAAAAAGTCTGAAATTTTGTTAATTGTAAAGTGATGTGTTATGAGACATGCCAGTGCTGTACCAGGGGTGCAGCTCTGCATTGACAGCTCTGGCAGGTGACAAGGGCTGCCTGCACTCATCTCCTGCTGAGCAGTTTGTGTTGGAATAGGTAAAGAAGCACTGTGTGAGCTCAGTTAATAAAAAGGAAATGATCAGAGCTGAGCAGGCTCATTTTTGGTGGGACAGTTTAAGGGCTATTCATATAAACACCTCAAATACATGAGAGGAATATAAACTCTGGTGGGAGATATGCTGACATGCTCTTGAGGCAGTGCTGGGCTGCAGCTCCAGGTGGGAAAGAACAGCCCAATACCATCAGAGAAACTGGATTATTGGCTGTCCTTTCTGTCTCCACCCTGCTACCAGCAGTCCTGCTGCTGTTGGGATCACTGTTTATCACAGTGGTGGCACTCAGTCCTGAGTGCAATTCTGGAGCTCCTTCAGGGATTTGAGTCTTTTTCTTGTATTGCACTTTTAAACAGAAGCCCCTTGTTAGCCATATACCCTCATGACATTAATTTCATTGCTTTTGTTAATGCTCCTTGAGAGTAGTCACTTAAATTTTGCATGATATGTTGTAGTTGCAATATAAATATCTACATCAGTCTATGCAGTAAAAATCAAGCTGTAGTACCTCTGGGGGAATACAACTCCATGGGGACTCAGAATAAATATTTCTTGAAGCCCATTGAAGTTATTTCACTGATTTTATGCTGGCTTGTGGAAGGAGCTAAGAGTCTGCTCATGCTGCTGGGTGATGGTTATTCCTTCTGTACAAGGGAACCTGCTTTTATTTCTGTGTTGAATGAGAAGATGCTGCTGAATGTGCACAGCTGAGGGTGAATACAGTAAAGCAATTTTAGTTAAACCTGCAGGTTTATACCTGGGGCAGGCAATGGGTACAGCCACACTTTTCAGAGCTACCACTGAAATAGTTTTCCTTCTTGGATTTCAGCTGGGTTTGTATGGCTGCCTGCAAGTGTGTCAGAACTGTGTGGGCTATGACCAAAATACTTCATAATGCAGCTCTGTATGGCTGGCTGAACTTTGCATGGCTAGGATTGGCTTAACTTTATGTGAGAGTGTTTCAGCAGTATCCTTGAGGTTACTACAGGGCACAGTCTGCTGTGGAAGCCATCTCCAGGGTGAAGTGTTTGTCTGAGGTTTCTGTGATGATGTTTTGGAATAGAAAGACTCATGCTTTGGCTTATAGTACTGCATAAGCCACAAGGGGAAAGAAATAGAACAGCATGTAGGGAGCTGCAGTAGAAAGTGAGAGAATCACATACTTGAGTAATTCATTAGGTGATTCATCCTGTGATAGTTCTTTGGATCTGTTAGAAGAATTAGTACTTCTCCTTATGCAGTGGAGGAAGAAATTAATTCAAACTTTCTAGAACAGCATAAGAAGTGACTTTGAAGCCCTGTCAAATGTTGCTGTGATTTAGGAATCTAGTACATGGGGGCTGTTTATCAGTCCAGGCCAGCTGAGGGACTGCTTTGAATGAAATCATCATGATCACCACTGAAATCTGCTGATGAAAAGTTGTGAGCAAAGCCAAATATTTGCCTGCCTTTAGTTTCCTCTTTTATACCAGCTTCAGAAAGAATGCTCAAAAAAGTACAAAATACATTGGTCTTGTTTGAATTAAAGCAGTCCAAGAATGCAGGTCGACTTCAGACAATGACCTCCTTATCTGCTGGCAAAAGATGTTGCATTTCTTTCATAGAACAGGCAGCAAGGTAGTTCAATTGGAAAAGGACTCTCTACTGCTCCTAAAAAAGCCAGAACTGTTTTGTGCATGAGAGAAAATCTTTGCAGTTCATGAGCAAAGGAGTGGAGCTCTTGGTGAGACTGTTGGATCACTCCAGCTAATATTGACTCTCTCTGTGGTGCAGATTTGGCTATGGTGTGCTTTCCTCCCTCTAACATCAGAGCTGTACCTTCCTCTTCCATCTGGAACCATAGTTAGAATTTCTTGCCCTTTCAGGAGGTCTCAGAATAATCCTCACCATCACTGCAGATACTTTTCTGACTCTACCTCTTAAACTGTCCCTCTCTGTATACACAGGGCCTTACTTGTGAGAGTATCAGTGTTCTTTGTCTTAATTTCACAGTTTGGGACTAAAAGGTTTGTAGTTTTTGGAAAACTGCAAAGTGAAATCATTGAAGTGATTGTGTGCTCAAACAGTCATTTGAAAATATAAGCTGTCCTCAGTCACTAACTGTGTGCAACTTTCTGTAATGTATTGCAAACCAACTTTAAATAATGTAACTTCAACAGTCTCAGAATTTTGAGTACAATGATCCCCAGTGAGTTTTGCAATGGCTCTATAATTTTATAGACTAATTTTCAGCCTTTTCATTTAGTTGGGTTTTTTTGGGTTTGTGTGGTTTTTTTTTTTTTTTTTTTTTTTTTTGGGTTCATTTTGTTCCTTTGCATTTTTTTTCCTCGTTTGTTTGTTTTTTGAGAGGCTGTCCATTTTGGTGCTTCACCTTGCACTTTTATTCCTAGAGAGCTTCATTCCCACCTGCAGCTTCTGGAAATGTTTCTGTTCTGTGTCTCTTCTCCAGGTGCCCAGGAGCCCAGCAGCCCTCCTGCCTCCTGCCCACACCTCTGCCAGGCTGCTGCCTCCAGCAGCTCCTGAACCAGTCCTCAGAAAAGAGGATTCCTTGAATCCTCCTGCTTCTTCAGGCAAACCAAGACCTCTGCTTGTCCTGTGGCAGGATTTGTGCTCCCTGTAATCTGATTTACTGGCAGTTGTCCTGCCCTTCAACCCGTCTGTCTCTGTCATTGTTCCTCGATGCCCTTTCTGCCTCTCTGCTCACCTCTCATGCTGAATTCCTTCATCCCTTATGAATCTTGCTCAAGGACAGCAGTGAGTTGGGCTCCTCAAATATGAGCACTGTGATTTTTAATTTATTTTGGCCAAATTTTCTCTCCTCATCCTTTTTTACTTTTCACCTTCAGCATTTTGGCTCCTCTGTCCACTCCTGGCCAGGCTCAGAGAGTGTGTCAGATCCCAATCCTCTCTCAGTCTCCTTGCCTGGATCCCAGCATGTCTGTTGCATTTATTCTCTCTCCTCAAAGCTCTGCTTGCTCAGACAGAGGGCTGAGGTGCTGTCCTGTGATTTCTCTCCTTGTGCCTTTGCACTCACATCTTGGGAGAGGTGCTGTCTCTCTGTTGGATGATGGTTTACAGTGCATTATGTGCACCATTATGGCTTTATAATGAAGATTTTGAGATATTAAACACATTAACACTTGAAATGTGTTGTACCTGTTTAGTTTTCAACCTCAGGGAAATTTTCTGAAGATGTTAGCTGTTTGCATAATAAACTTATGATGATAACAGTATTTTACCAAGGAAGGAACAGATCTAATATTCCCTGTCTGAGGTTGTAACTCTGAGTGTGACTTGCATTAGAGTTTTGTGCAATTTGACAAGTTTTATGCTGATTCACTTTGCATATGGGAGAGCTGAAAGCAATTCATGTCAACCTGAGTGTTCAGGATGTGAGTCATTGCCTGATGGTCAATGCCTGGTCTGGCTAAGAAGAATATTTCCTATGAAATGAGTCTGTGAATCTTTGAAAATTACCTTTTTACATATTCATGAAAATTTACCTAAATTCATAGCAGCTTTGCCCAGAAAGTGAATTGTGTTCTAGGAAGTTCCATATGGTCTGTGCTTTTATATTTGAACAATTACTGCATCAGAAATGTAGAGCCCCAAAACATGCTCTCAGACCATGGGAAGAAAAATCATTTGACTGCCATGGTGGCCATATAGGAATTGTGTGTGGTCCCCTGCAGGCTTCTTGGCATCTTTGTTCAGGAGCACATCAACATGTAGCCCCAAGCTGCTGTATTTTTATGGCTTTGTAACCCACCTCTGGTGACCCTCCTTGAACACTGCTCTGGGTGTAAGGAGCAGAGTGGGCCAGCTTGATTCCTGTGAGAGCCAAAAGTGGGGTGTGTGTGATATTTAATAATGGACCAATTCTTGGGATGACCCACTCTGGGCCAGTTACTGCCCTGGAAACAGCATCTGAATCTGTCCCCTCTGCTTGCTCCACACAGGTCTGCTCTGCTTCAGGCAAAGATCAATTTTAGCATGCCCAGGCCATGGGCAAGAGCCTCCCAAAGCTCTCCTGGCTGCTTGGAGTAGTCTGTGTACAGAGATTTTTGGAGGCACAGCTGTATTAGCCCTCAGAGAATATTCTGCCTCAGGGATGGAGTTGGTCTCCTCCTGATAGGCAAGCAGCAATATTTTATGGCAGTGTGACTGTAAAACATATCAGTGCTTGGCTGAAAAATCCCTGTGATAGATGCTGCCGTATATTCAAATGTGCTTGAATTTAATCTAGGCCTTGTGGGGAAATAAGCATCATCATCCCTAATGAGACAATAGGCTAGGAAACCAGTTTCTCTGAATTTCTCTGATTTCTCGTGGAATGTCTGTTCCTTTGGGTGCCTGGCTGTGGTTAGCCATGGTGCCCTGGTTTCCAGGGAATACTGTCTTGATAGGAAGTGTGGAGCTGGAGCAGATCTGCAGCATCAGGTTCTAAAGCAGCATTCCTGTTCTCTGGTAAAGAAGTGAATGCTTTGTAATTGCAGATCAGCAAGAGATGGTGCACTTCTTGGGTTTTTTTAACATTAAGGAAAAAAAAAAATCTCATGCCTCTGTGTAGAGGGTTAATTAGTCACTGGATGCAAGCCATTTGTGTAAAATCCTAAATATTGTTCTTCTAGAGAGTGTATCAGCTAGAACTGGCCAAGTATTGAAGTTTATGTTTGCTTTTTCTGCCATGGACTAATTCATTAGAGTAATTATGATTTGAAATCTCCTACAGAGCTGTACATGGAGGAGGAGAAGAGGGCTTTGGCTAAAAATTAGCTTTGTGGAAATCTTTTTTCCAGCTGGCTCTATTTTCAATTCTTCCTTCCACTCAGACTTGCTTCTTCCCTTCCACTACTGATACTGGTAAATTGTTCAGTAAAAGCACTAATGTTCTGTCACAGTGCAGACAGAAGGTGAGAAAAAGGATGTTTCTATCTCTCCCTGCTTATTTCTGCAGTTTTGAGCTAAATAGTTACAGCCTTGCAGGGAGCTGAGCAGAAGCAGGAAGGGGAACCCAGCATTCCCACTGTGCCCACTCAGCACAGGGTAGGTGGTTTACAGCTCCAAGAAGGGTATCTTGATAATTTCTGTTTTCTCCTGCTCTGGCTGGGATGACTCTCAGTCCCCTCTTGCATGACTCTCCCAGCCTCATGGGAAGCTCTTTCCTCACCATGGTAGCTTTTTCTCCACTTGAATTTTGGCAGCCAGCTCTCTTCTTTCCTGTCCCTGCTCAGCTGTTGGAGATGTCTCCCCAGCAGCCCCCTAGGCTGGGCTGGAATCTTTCCATCTGCTTTGAATTGCAGCTTAAAAAATGGAATGACCTTACCACATCCTTTAAAAAAGATACAGGGAAACTTTGAATCATTTTTGGATTCTAAAAACTTGCCACAAAATGAGCCTGGATGTGAGCCAGCTGTAGCTCTCCAGAGGATGGACAGGATGAAGTGTTGTGACACTGTGATCTCTGCCACAGGAGAGCTGCTGCTGTTTCCTCCCAGGAGTGGCTCTTCCTGTGTGCCACTCTAAGTGGTGCAGGGGCCATACCTGTGGCACAGGCTGTGCTTATATATATTTAATAAGATCTCAGGCACCAGTTTTTGATCTGTGCTGCTTCGTAGGCTCAGCTTTTTCACCATTTCTTTTCACTCTACTCCTCCCACCACCCTCCCCTTGCCTTCAGGCCAAGGCAGAGCAGGATCTCTGGTCCCCTTTTCCATGTCCTGATTTCAAATCATGGTGTATTTGTGTCTGAACAGCTTTGTGCCTCTCACTTGTCTGCCTCCCTCATCATGCAGGCACATAGGAGGCCCTCTGCAGGAAGAATGCTAAAAGATTATTTCAACTTAAAACCCCCCAAAAATTATTTTCTTCCTGCTTTTACCAGACTGCATCTCCTATGGGTTGCTTAAGCTGCTGCTGGTGTCTGGCTGTCCTGTTAACAGGTCAGTCTTGTTACTGAGGATGCTCAGGTGTAAATGCCTTGGGAGGTGTTTGGGCAGGTAACTTGTATTGGCTGTGGGTTTTGATCCACTCAAACCAGCTGCAGTCGTGCTGGAAATGCCACCAGTGTGTGGGAGAGGGGTAGGAGCCTAAGGCTGGAAAACTAACAAGGACAGCCTCTGGTTCAGAGTGCTTTGGGAATAAGGAATTGTCAGCAACAGGCAATTTAGGAAAAAGAGGCTTGCAGTGACATACCTAGCAGCCAAAATAATGGACCACTAAAAAGGTATTTATTTTATTGTGTGTGTGCATCCTTTAATATCTCTTAGAGTTTAATGTTGAGGGCTGGGAGGGGGGGGAAATTTTGGGTGTGTAACATGGGTTAGTAATGTTAACTGCAATTTCTGCTGCTGCTGCTCCAGCATTGGGCAGACACCCTATGAGCAGGTCTGAAAATCATCAATTCTGGATGAGTCCAGCTCTGCACTGGGCTCCTGTGTAAATGGTTTTCTGCTGCAAAACCATCTTTTGTTTGTTTGGGGTTTTTTTGTCTGTGTCACTATTACTTTTTGAGACCATGCATCCTAAATGAGCAAACTCTATGTCCCACAGTGAATTCAGGAAGTTTAAGGCTTAAGGAATTGGAATAGTGCTAAGATTAGAAAAGCATTTTATTGGAGAGGCTTGACAGGAATACTTGTTAAAAGTTTTGGTCCCTTCTCAGGTGAGGAATTTACATGAGTATTAATGTGGCAGCACAGCAGGGGAGCAGCAAAATACATGAAAGTAAATTGGTATCTTTGCAGCAAGCCCTGGGCAAGAAGTTTTGGTGTGAGGTGCTGCTCCTGCAGGCACAACAGGGAGCAGCTCCACCAGGAGCATCCCTGCTGCAGAAATGGGGCATCCCCTGACCTGTCATGTTCAGTGATGGACCTTCCTTGCCCCAGGCTTCTGTGCTTGTAGATCCCACAGTGTTAAAAAGCTTTAATCATGCAGCTATTTTGCACCCTAATCAACTTTTCCTTGCTGCTTGGAGAACAGCAGCTGTGGGGGTTACTCACTGAATGAATCATAGGAAAAATTAGTAGTTGTCTTTATGAATTATCCCTTCACCCTCTTACCAGATTTCTGATTGGGGTTTTGTGTTTGGTGTTTTTTTCTTTCTTTTTTAATTGTGTTTAACATTAGATTTTAGCTTAATGTGAATGTCTGGGGAAGTCCTGGTGATTTAGATACTTGTATAAATTTGCCCTCCTCTGTGGAACTTCAGCATTTTGTTGAGCTCTTGCACAGAGTTTAAATGAAATGTGTTTGGTTTTATATGTACAGTAGTTTGTTTTGTTGGAAGAAACAAGAGCACTGCAAACCATTTTTCATTACAACAACTCTAAATTTTTGCCGATCTGTGGCTGCATTTCTCCTTCAGCCTCACCTTTTCCTACCTGGCAGGAGCAAGGGGCAGACACCTCAGGGAAGCATCTCCAGGTGCTTCTGGCTCTGGCTGCAGAAGATGAAGGGTCAGGAATGGAGTGCCCAGCACTTGGTGTGACCATTCCAAGGGAGCACTGCTCTCAGCAGAGGGCTCACGTGCTGACAGAACTCAAATCAATCTGGGACAACATGCCAGCTGAAAAATTTCAGTGGTTTGCTGTTGGCCAGCTGAATTTTCCAAGAGCCACCAGCCTGTAGCTGATGTTTCCAGACCTGAGGTTTAGTGCTTGAAAAAAGTAGATATAAAAAGAAAATCAAACACAGTCATGAGCTTGCATATGCTGTATAAATGTTAAAAGCAAAAAACCCCAAACACTGTTATTTAATTACAAAGAACTTTGAATTGCTACTGGGTTATTTTTGTTCTTTTTCTTGCTTTGCATTTTTTATAAAATGATTCTTTTTTCATTTATTTAATTTTTAAAGTACATTTCAAAGTCTTGCCCTTGCATTTTTGCTTCCTGAGGGTTGCTGCCCTCCCTCCCTGGATCCATCAGAGCAGTGGCATTTCTGGGTTGAGTTGAGCTGCTGCCATCCCTTCCCCTCTCTGCCTCTCCATCCCCTGGGATGGCTCAGGCAGGGCTGGGAGCCTGGATGCTGCTCTGTGCTCACTGCAAGGAGCTGACCTGAGGAGACAGCACACACCAGTGGGATTTCCTCTTCACTACCTGCACTTGCCCTGGGTCTTGCTGGTAGTGGTCTTATCTGTTTTCATTTTCCAATTGGTGTGAGATTCAGCAGGAGGAAAGATTCCTCCTGGAAGAAGGTGGAGTGTGTGATGCCAAGTACTGTCCCAGCTGTTTTCAAGGATCAGTTTTGGATGACCACAATCTCTCTCTGAGCAAAAGAGATTAACAAAAACTAATTTGTTTTTTTTTCACCCAGGATTTGAGCCACATAAATAAACAGTTAATGTTGCTTTTCTGAGAAGTGTGAAGGGATGTATTTACATTCCCTTGCAATTTTTTAAATGTCTGGGTTGTGGGGCATCTCCTTTCACTGAACCCTGAAGCAACACAAGTGCTCCAGGAAGGTTAAAACACAGCAGTTGTGGTGAGCTTTATGTTGCAATTATCCACTCTAGGGCTTTAAAAAAGTGACTGTCAGAAGTGCTTGTCTTTATTGCCAGCTGGAAAGATAAATGCAACCTCTTAAATGTTTCTTGGTTTCTTTTGGGTTGATGGATTTTATTTTTTTTTCATTTGCTTGTTCCACCATTATTTATTTATTTTTAGCAAGAGAAAAATGATGGTGCTAAACTAACTGGTGGTAAATGAATTAGCTTTTCAAGAAGAAACTCCACTGCTTTGAATCTCATAATCTTGCAGCAGGACATGGTAGTTTTGTAGATTCTGTTGTACATTGCACAGTATGAGACAACTGGAAGAAAGAAATATCCAACTGGGACCTAATACAACACAATAACAAAGAGGGCTCCTGCAAACCTCAGTGACAGCAATTCAGATTTCCTTTCCATTCTTACACATGGGTCTGCAAACTAGAGGAGCAGAACTGTAGCCTGGGAAACTTTCCAGAGTAATTTGCAAGCAAATGAGGGATGCAGCCCTGTCTCCTCTGGAGAGGGTCCTTGCCTGCCCTTATCCTGCTCCAGCCTCGTGTCTCCCCCAGAGGATGGGCTGGGGGAGAGTCTCTGAGGGGTTTCTCAGCTGTCAGTAAAGCACCAGGTCCCTTGGCAGACAGATATTGAATGCATTCTTATTGACAATGCTTCTATATTAGGGCTTTTTTTTTCTTTCTTTTTTTTTTTTTTTTTTTTTAATTTAGACAAAACAGTGAAAGGTGATTTGTTGCTTCTCAGTGTCCCAGCAGATGGGTGCCACAAAATGTTTTCCTGGTCTCAGAAATTGTCCTGCCACTGCTGTCAATGCCAGTGTGATGCACAAAGCACACAATTTATCTTAATATTTATCTTTCCACCTCTTGTTCTGGGCTTTAGTTGAACTAAGTATTTGTGAGAATGCACTGGAAAGGGATAGCCATTGAATCTTAATTTTTCAGGTTAAATTTCCAGGCTATTAAGGTGAACAGCTATGATTTTCTGGTTACACTATTTTTATTTTTTTTCAGTGCCTGCAGGCAGAAAGGAAGTGTTCACTGCCCTACAAAATCCTTCTTAAGTGTGAATCACAGTTATGATTTATTTTTAAATACACTGATATGCAGGTTAAGACAGAAAGGGCCTGCTTCTTTTGCCTTTGATACAATTACTTCTATACTTTCTATAATTCACAATGAATTCTAGAGTAACTTCAAATCTTTGAATATGGAATGAAATCCCATTGAGGCTTTAACAGAAAAAAAATGGTTTGATGACTAAAATTCAGATTTCTAAAAGTTTACATATTTTTTAAAAAGGCAGAATTGCAGAGTTTTTTAACACTGGCTTTTCACATTTGGTCCCACTTGAATTGCTGAATTCAGAAAAAGCACAGGACACATTTGCAAAGCCTCCTGTCTCAGTATATCAGAGGATATACTGATGCAGTGATCTGGGAATTGGCTCTTCCCTTGGAGGGACCAGATGCAGAGAGGTTTGGATGCCTGGGCAGGCTCCCTTTTTTTGTGAAAACCTGTGTCCATGACCTTGAACAAGAGGCTGAGTCACCTGGTAGCTCATTTCCCATCTGGACAAGGGGGATGATGAAAGCTCTGGCCACTAAACTGGGACAGATTGTAGAAGGATGAAAGCTGCTGCACAAGGCAGGAGATCAGTATGTTCCATCAGTTGGTGTCTTTGGGAAAATGTTACCAAACATTTTTAAAATCCAGTTGAACAGAGCTGTTGCTTGGGGAGAAACAAGCAGAAAGGCAGAGAGCAGCAGGGGGGAGTGGGGGTGTGAGCTGCCCTGGGAGCTTCAGCTGGAGGAGCAAACCTGGACACCTGGGCCTCCTTCCCAGAGCTCTGGGGATGGATTTGGCCTGGCAAACTCGTGGGGAGGGCAGGGCTGTGCCCAAAGTGCTCTTGTCCATGGACACAGGACTGCTGCTGCACATCCTGAGCCAATTTTGGGTTTCTTCGACTTCTGTTGTGCTTTTTACCCACCCTCTGTTTTTGTAATGTGGTACAAGTGTAACCACTCAAAATCCATACAGACAGATTTTGCAGCAATATTGGTATTTTCTAGTGAAAAGACTGGAAATCATTATTCTTTTTGACAGCCAAACTTCTCCAGAGAGTGAATAGGAAGCATTATTCTTAAGTAATGAGGGGATTAAATGAAATTTCTCAAAGCAGTAATATATTCAGCTTCAGATTTGAAATGTTCAAAACATTACTCTGTGACTGCAAAAAAATTACTTTGGCCAATGTAAAATGCCAGGGAAATTCTACCCTGGGTGGTAGATCTGGGGAAAGAACATTTTATCTGATATCAATGGTGCTCTCTCATATTTCTATATTTTTATTTTTTATTTTATGAAAGTCAAATGCAACTGCTTTCAGTAACTGGGAGTGAACTGCCTTATGATCACTTTTTTTTTTTGCAAGTAGCAGAAAAAGCAAGCACTAGAGCTTGGTGTTAAAATTACCTTGCACTTCTCTTTAAGGATATCAGCCTTTTCTGCTATTCAAAAGGGAAGCAGAACAAAAACATTGTGGGCAATATTTTATAATAGAACAACGAGCTTGAATAACTAGATTTAAAATGCCCTGTTTCATAAATATTTCAAAGACTCTTCACAGATTTAAACTTTGGTTTTTTATCATTGCTTTCCTTATTAGGCATCAGCTTTTAAGTTCCACTGTGAGAGAAAACTTCAGAGTGAAGGATGTTATTATCAGTATGCAGAGGAACTTTTATATACTGATTATAATGAAGCCTCTCCACATCACTCTCCTTCATGACTTTCATTTTCACACCTAAAATTAAAAGGATTAAACACACCTTTTGCTCAGCAAATATTTTTGTAAGGTCAGCAATTGATTACTGAGTGTCAGAGTGCTTCAGGGTTTTTCCAGACATGCCCAGTGATGTGTGGTGACCAGTGCAGAGCCACATCCCTCTGGTTTTTAGCATTTTTGTTCTCATAAGGACACCTGTAAGGGGCTGTTTGTGATCAGAGGCACTTGCTGCAATGCATAGTTTTCCATGTCACAATATTTCTCATCCTTTCCCATTTGTCTTGTTGCACCAGCATTTGTGTCAATGCAGCTACAAACTCTGCTGATGGTCTGAGGCTGCAGTGATCCTGGGAGTTCTTGAGTCACAACAACCTCTGGTGTTTATTCATATGAGGTTGTTTAGATAATATTTAAAAACAGCATGAGAAAAATATACTGATGTATATTATAAATATAAAATTATAAATACTGTTGAATGTCTTCAAAACAGCACACAGTGATCTGCCACTGAATCTTTTATGCACATCTTCACAGAGGCAATGCAGAAATCTGAGTGATAGGGGAAGACTCTGCTGTGGAAACCTTTCCCAGGTACCCCAGGGTGTGAATAATCCCCTTTGGGGACATGCTGTTAATAAATGGTCTAATGTGGTCTGCCTGCACTTGCAATCTGGTTATTTCCTGTTATTTATGATGGGTTGTTAATTGAATTTTCTTATTAGCAATAAATAATAGCCATATGCTGGTTTTCACAGCTTTATTGTACAATAAGTATTAATGCAGTGTAGCTGGTCAGAGCTTTCATACCCCATGACACACAGTGTGAAGCTGGGAGGGTTAAAACAGTGATAGCTCAGCTCCTTGTGCAGTCTTCTATGTTGTAGAAAGATCTCTTTAAAATTAAAGTGGGACATTTCTGCAGTTTTAAAACACACCAGGTATTTTCAGGCATCCATTTTTGGTCTATTGCTAAGAAACAAACTTAATAAATATAAATGAAATTGAGCTTCATGCTTTTAGCAGATCCAAAGTGCTCCCTCTATGACTATAAAGCTGGTCCTACCATCCCATATACCCTCATTAGATGGACTAGAAAGACTGCAGAGTCATCTAGCTTTCAGATTATGGCATATCAGGCTTCCCTTTGGCAGGCTGGAAATGATAGTAAGATTGTTATTTACAGGTCTGTTTTGTTTTTTTTTTCCTTGGAGGAGAGCAGTCCACTTGCCATCAGAAGAACCATGAGCAGTATGTGTACACTGATTTATCTTACTTTTTTCTCCCTGTATAGTATTTTAATACTAGGATCCTTGGGCTGGTGTGTGATATTTATTTACCTATTTTTAATTTTCCTGGTCTGTTTCCTGAGTGGAAAGGGCAGTCTGTCAGGCTGGCATGGAGCATGCTCACAGCACCAGGCCTTGCACTAAAACACCCCATCTTTGTGGAGGAGGGGGGGAGCAGGGTTATCACCTCAATCCACCTTAGGTATGCTGCTTTCTTACAGCCACTATAAATACTGCTTTGATTGGCATGGTTGTATTTTTGGTACTGCAGGTACACACAGGGCTGCAGTTTAACACACTCACATGCTGCTGATTTCTGAGTGAGTGATTCTCACCTTGATATCCCAGTGCAGCTGCAGGGGCTGGGGATGCTGGGCAGGTGACACTGGCACTGTCCCTGCCTGGCCATGGGCAGCACTGAAGGGGGGGTGCTGCAGTTAATATCTCAGGACAGACACAGCTGGTATCACCACCAGCCCTTTACTTGGCATTCCCACCATCATTTATTAGCAAACCCTACATGCCTTCTTTCCACAGACCTCTCTCTCATGCAGCTCTGACTCCTTCTTTTATAGGCAGCTTCACACAGTACTGATTCCTTCTCTCATAGCAGCTCCACACAGCTCTGACTTCTTTTATCTCTGCACGACAGGCTAAACCCAAGCTGTCCCTTTCCCAGTTGTTCCTCACACAACATCTTCTCACCTTATCTGTCCCTTGCATGGCCACATGTCCCTTCCTCCTCTCAGCACAGCCAGCAGACTCTGGGTCTCAAGCTCCAACTGCAAGTGCCTGTAGCTGTTCCTAGCTGACCCACTCTTTTATATCCCCCACATATTGGGCAGACACAGATGTTTCCACTCCTTGGTAATCAGTACAGCTGTAATTTGTAGAGATTGCTTTCTATACTATCCTTTCAACCTGTTGTTGGATGCTGCTGGGAACCAGGGAAAAGCAGCCTTGAAGCCTTGCCTTTCTCAGCCTTCACAGGGATAAGAAATTATAACAATGATTATGGACCTGCAGGATGTGTGAGAGACATGTCAGTGCCTTGTGATATTTTGCAGAAAGCATGTTTTCAAAGAGGTGTTGCCTTCTTGGACCAATGAGTCTTTTCTATTCTGTTTTGCACATACTACCCTATATAAGTGCAGTGTTTCTTTAAATAAAGCTCTCTCTCTCTTTTGCTTCTCCACTGCACGAGGAATTATGTTGCATTATCCTTTTTGCCATTCTCCTATAGCCTAAAATACAACATCAGCCTACCTCCCCACAGGTGGGCAGGCTCCAGAGGAGACTTGAACATGAGAGAGGATGAAAACCTGGCTGTGTGTGAGGTGTGTGCTGGTCCTGCTGACATCTTTCCCAGCAGATGAGCTCTGGGAACAGATTCAGAAATGCTGTTTGCTCAGCTCCATCTCTGTCCCACTCTGTGCCTCCATCTCCTCTCCTGTTTGGTTTGCTAATCTGATTTATCAGCCATCTCCCTGTAAAGTGCAGGATTAACTTTTGTGTGGTATTTCGAGCACTATGCACATTGAGGGTACTTTGTAAGGTAAATAAGCATACTCCACTTACCAGGGATACATTATTAGCCCCTGGTGCTTTCACCTGACAACTTCTGTAAAAAATGCTTGCCACTGCAGTTTCAAAAAGACCCTTTATTTTGGACAGCTTTTTAGTGTGGTGACTTTTAAGAACATCTCATGTAGTTCTGGGTTTTATTAGTGGTCAGTAAGCAAGTAAGTCTTTGATAAGTTTCTTTTGCTTACAATGGGAATGTGTTTCTCCACAGACTGAGTTGACTGAAACTGTTTAATGTTTCCAGTAGTGTAGACATGTAGCAGCCTGCAGATTGTTTGATAATTCTCTGGTGGGTAAAATCAGAAAAGAAAAAAAATGGTGAAAATAAAACATCATTTAAATTATAGCCCTTTGTTCTACCTTGTTAGTTAACATTCCAGACAACAATGTACAAACTGCATAATTTGTTGTGTGAAAATGTACCCAGTGTGGAGCCATCTGTGTACCAGTTGACACTATTTATATCAAAAGGGACATTGCATGGCTGGAAGAGCCCGTATTCCCAGCTAACCATTTCCAGTGTGACTCTGAATTATTGATTTACATTCATTCTCTATTAACCTATTATGAGTTCATCTGCTGCTTTCAGCTCTCATATCATGTTGATGTACTTCTAATTTTCCAAACTGAATGGTGATTTACTTCAAAGATGTTGGGATGAATTGCTCTTCAGTGAATATCTGAAAGCTTCTTATGCCCCAGATAACCTCTGTGATTTGATATCTGCATTGAGAGTTCTGGTACATAACAAGCCCAGCAACAATTCCTTGGTAATCCTGGAAATGTCCCTTTCCTTTCTGTCCTTCCCAATCCACTGAGCAAATGCTTGTATTTCCAAAAAGAGCATTTATGAGATAATGTGCTTGGTGTCTTTGGATGGAATGACCATCCCTGTTCAGTAGGGATATCTCATCTGCAAAGCACTTTGAATTTACTGGGTACTGTACGTGATGTAATTGCACTTGGTGGCTCTTTTAGTCTTACTCTGCTTGAGTGCATTTTGTTTTGTCATAAAATACATGTTTGCATATTGTGCAACCACTGGGGAAATCACAGAACCATACAGGAATGAAGTTATTTCTAAAAGTGCATTTTTCCAGTTAACCTACATGGTAAAATAAATTTGGAGAATGTTCAAATTGGAAGCTGTGACTTAGAAATAATTTTTGAGAAAATTATAATGCAGTAGTAGAGTGAAAGTCAAAAAGTTCTCTGAATACTATAATGGAGAGAAATTCTATGTTCTTAGATTTGACTGATTTTGAAGACATCTAGTTTGATCAGTAGTGAGTGATACAGAATTTCACCATTTCTCTGGAATTATAGAGTATCACTCTGATACTTTGTGTTGTTTACTCAGTAAAGATGGTTTTACCATACCCATGAAGAATGCAATTAGTAGCTCACAGTTATCTTGTTTTTTTGGACAACTCTGTGTTTCTTTTTCCTGTGGCAGTATAAGCCAGTGTGCCAATAATTCCTTCCTGATGTGGATGATACCCACAGGGCTCCTGGAGAGATGCAGTGGGTGATGTGGGAGGTTCTGGTGACATTGCTGGTGACAGCTGCCTCTCAGTGCACCCACAGAGGTGGCAGCTGTGACTGGGGACAGTTTGCAGTGGGCAGAGCAGGCAGAGCCTGCACTGGGAACTCTGGTGGGTCTGGGATTGACTGGTCCTGGTGAGCCCCTCCAAGTGTGACAACAGGTTGCCAAAGCTGCTGGCTGTTGGGCTGGAGCCTCCCTCTGCAGGGAGAGCTCAGCAGGAGCAGGGACCCTGCAGTCACCACGACAATCTCTCCATATGCCTGGGGAGGCTCTCGGTGTTCAGCCAAGAGCTGCTGGGCCCACTGGGGTGTCTGCCCATGGGGCAGGGCTGCTGCTGAGCCCAGCCTTGTAATTCCATGTCCCTCCTCATTTCTAGCCTCGGGGTCACATCTTCCCTCTTGTGTGCAGTCACCAAGAGTTCCTCAGTGCTGCTGCCCCTGCAGTGGCAGAGCCACTCTGCATGAAATCCCTCCTGGATGCTGCCACAGCTCAGCTGGACTCGAGGCTGGCTTAACTTGCTGGTGTGAAGAGACTGATTCAGTTTCTACTGTGCAACTGAAGCAGAACAGAAAGTGTTCAAAATAAAATGTGCTCATCCTTTCCTTCCCTACTGCCCAGTCTTCACCCTGATCTCCAGAAGCACCAAGTGACATCCAGATGGTTTGTGAGTAGTTAAATTGTGAGGAAATGATCTCTTCCAAGTACTGTAATACCATGTAACCTAATTGAAATATGTATTGTAGCTCAGAGGCAGCATCTCTGTTTATTCTATTAAAGTATAATTAATTGTTATTTTAATGGGCTACTAGGTGTATGTATTCACCCAGTGCATTGAAAAATAATAACAAAGCTTCTTATTATCCAGTGGATGATATACATTGTGGATGCAACCTATTAATATGGAAATACTGGCACATTCATCCAGGATAATTTATATGATGTGTTTCCTGACCTAACAATGAAAAAAGTAGGTTAGGCTTCCAGGTTTTCTGAGATGGGAATTAAAGCTTCATAGCAAGAAAATCTTTGATAGTTTTACACAAATGGCTGAAACTTGCAAACCTTGCATATTTAAAATGGTTTATTCCACAGTGATGACTTGGAGATATTTCTAATTAATTGGAGTAGTACATCACCACTGAATTTCCTTGGCTTTCCCATTATCTCACTGTTGTTTGCAATTTAATGGAATTAAAAAGCATTGAAAGATACAGCTTACCAAACATGGTGTAATCGGAGGAAATATGGGCTTATAAGGAGATTTTATAAAATGTAGTTTACAGAAGATTATGCAAAGCAGTTTTCTTCTTCAGGAAGCATTAAATCAAGCAAGAAAGCATTTCAGGTGCTTTATTGTTGCTAGAGAGTGTATAGTGTGGGGTGCCTATAAATACTGAGCTGCTAGGTCTGAGCCTGGCTAGCATTTTGCCAAAGGTGTATTTGTGAAGCAGCTGTTGTATTTATGACCATCTCTGAGATGGTTTCAGTGTTTAATCAATATCTGCTCTGCCATCAAAATGATGACCTTCCTTTTGGAGCATTGCTTCTTTGCCAACATAAATGTGAGATGCTAAGCTGTGTTTCAGGAGTACAAAGATTGACATGTTGCATTCAAGCCTTCATCCCTGGTTGGTGCTTTGCACCCTGAAGAGGTTAATTTTTAATGGACTTCTCTGTGCATTGCTTACTGTCTTTTTGTATTGTTCAGTGAAAACACACGCTTGAGCTCTCCTGCTGTGCAGGAATAAATTATTTTAAAGACTGTGCACTTCTCCAGTGCTTTCAGTATCTCTTCAGCAAAGTCTTGCAGCCATGGTGTCTCACCCTGCAGATATCCTGCCCCTAGATGCTCAGGTAGTAACTTTTAAAATACAGCACACCTTGGCAGTAGCTGGTTGTCAGAACAGTCATATTCTCTAAAGTGTTTTCTGAAAGAATGGTAATTGTGCATATGAACCTTTCTTTTAGGTTTTCTGCTGTTTTGCTTTGCCCATTTAATATTTGACTGTCTTCCACCTGATGGCACCTAGGTGTTCTTGAAAAGGATAGACTTTTCTTTTTCTGCTTCTGATCTGTTAAAACTTTGTCTCCTGTGCTAAAAATGGAGAGTGTTAAATATGCTGGATCTTTTTATTTCCCTCATGAACACCTGTGGTCCACAAGCTGTGCTGAAACCATCCCATTTATATTTCTTTGAGAGGGGTAATGTCTGGCAGAGTCACAAGACAAATTCAGAGAGGGTTAAGCATGTCCTTGTGCATGGTTGTGAAGATGGGAGAAACATTTTATTGTGGGCACGTTTGTAGTCACTTTTTGCAAGAAGTTCTTGGTGTTATTTTAGAATCAGAAATGTGGTTGAAGAAAATGAAATCAGGGTGTGAAGAAGGTGCTGTTATTGGAAGGAGTGGCAGCTTGTATTTGCTTGGTGATTTTGTGAGGCTTTATAATGGTAATGGAATTGCTGAGGACTGGATAGACTTGGTATTTGAGTGTTTTAAATACTTATTTATTTTTAAAAGTGAACTCAAAGGGATGCTTTGTAGTATGATAAATTATTTATCCAAAGGTTACTTTGGTTTTGGTCTGATGAAATCCCAGTAAGAAGACAAAAACTATTAGCAACTTAGCTTTGGTAGAATTTCTAACAAGACTTGATAACACAGGCGTTTACGGGGAAAAAAAATTATCTGAAATCCTGTTTACTCATAGTAGTCTGTTCAAATTCCACTTCAGAAATGAGAATTGTTTTAGCATTCCCAGTCGTTGTTTTTTTAATGTTTGTTTGCAGAAATGAAATTAGATTGATCTCAGAATAATCAGTTTTCTTTCTTTTTAATATGACATTATTTTTCGTGTGAAATGACATGCTTTCATAAATGTTGGACTACTCTGAGCCATCCCATCTCCAGGAGAACAGGGAAACCTGGTAGGAGTATGGGAGGTAAGAGAGCTGCAGAAGGTGGAAGGAGAAGAGAGTGCAGGTATGTTCTCATCCCCACTGCCAGGTGAGGGATGGAGCACTGTGGGGTGGAAGGCCACAGTGCAGCTCCAGGATGTGCTGGGACCCTCTCTTAGGAGGGCAGCTGGCTTGCACTCTGTCCCAAAGCAGATGCCATCCAAGGATACCCTCCAAGTAAGTCTTGCACTGTTTCAAAGAGGAAAAAGATGCTCCCCCAAGCTTTGGAGATGAAGCATGCCCATTGGAGTGAGTGACAGGCTAGGCATGGCCTCTTCCTCAAAGCTTTGGATTTGGGGATTTCTGTTGCCAACATCCTTTAAAGGGTAAGGAGCATTGCTGTTCATTAATTAGTAAAATTTGAGCTGACTTCAAGTGGTGCTTGGAAACACTAACTATCAGAGTTTGGATTCATGCCCTTGAAAAAAAATTAGTTTTATGTTAGTTTTCCAACTTTCATTAATAATTCTCCTTCTCCTAAAATAATGCTTCAGCTCAGGAGGTATGAATAGCTTTGGGTAGATGGGCCACTCTGGAGACCAGTGCTATAAGCCAGGAGTCCTTGGGGACACATGACCAGCCCTGGTGGAGGGGCTGGGTCTGCATGGACAGCAGCCAGGGAGGGTTTGGAAACCCCTGGGGAGCCCATGTCACTGTCATCACTGCACCAGGCAGAGGTTCAAAGTGACCAGCTCTTGATGGGTTTCTAAACACTGCACTCCAGCATCCACCTCACAGTGGCCATCACCAGCTGTGATGTTAGCACTCTTTATCATCTTTCTCCCTGTCCTGGTTTGAAGGACAGGTGTCTGCCAAGAAAGGCAGGAGCTTCTCTTTGAAATGGAGAATGTAAACCCCCTCCCTCCAAATTATTATCATTTTGAAATTAAGGGGCTCTCAGGCAAAGATATGGGGATTAGGAAGAACAGTTATTTACTAGAAAAATTAAAATAGAAATACAATATTACAAAGAACAATCCCAAACCCTGCCAGAGTCAGAATCCAAGCTGACACTCGTCAGTCAGTCAGGGTGTTGGCACAGTCCCATTCAATGGTGGCTGCATCCTCCTGCAGGGGCAGATGTGGTTCAGCTGGAGCAGTGCTCTTGGAGAAGGTGCAGTTTCCTCTGAAGGTGCAGGGATGATGTGGAAAGGTCTGGCTTTCCTCTGGAATCCAGTGGAAAGAAGGTGCCTTGGTGTCCAAAATGTCAGTTTTTATCTGGGTAGGAAAGGCTTGGCTCCTCCCCTGGCTGGAGCATCTCCCAGTGGGATGATGGAATTTTATCAGTCATGCCCTGGGACTCACTGGCCATGAACAGGAGATATCTCCTGGAGGGAGGATGGGCTGTGGGAAAGATAAAGATGATTGCCCAGCTGGTTTAAAGATGGCCCATGAGCAGATAATATGTGCCAGGAGATCAGGGTCACTGCCCCACCCGGCTGCAGCAGGTGGTGATAAAATCCACATTTCTGGCCACATCCTGTATTGCAACCCAAGATATCCCTGCATCTCCTCTTTCATCTCAGTGTAAGCTCAGCCTTTTCCTGGCTTTTTGAACCCTGACACTGCCACCATTTTAGGGCTGCTGGAGCTTTGACTTTCAGCTCAATATTGAGGTGTGGAACTGAGGTGGCACTTTGGACCTGTCTGCAGCCCGAGGAGCCCTCCCCAGTGCCCTGGGTACAATCACTCCCTGCCATTTGGATTCTGAACACAGGACCCTGACAACGTGCCCCACCTCCAGTTTTGGGCTGGGAAGTCTCTGGTCACATAACAGGTATGTATGGGCATGTGTTGACAGGCAGAGGGCTGGAAAGCTTCCAGGATTTCCCTTATTCTATTGGAAAACTGATCAGTGTCCTTGTGCCATTACTGAAGCTGTCCAGAGAAGGAAATTGTGTCAGTGCCAAATGCTGTTGTCAGTCTGATCAGTGTCTGTCAGTCTGTGATTGCTGAACAGGTCTGAGAGTAACCAAATGGTTAATCTGCCCTGTAGATAGATGCTTTTTAGATATAATAAGACCTGCCTCTTTTATAAAATTAGAACATGAATGTGCACAGGCATTATATAACTGAGGAGTGAATACTGTATATGGCAACATGGTGGATTAATATATATTGAAGACTTTGATTGTTCTCCTTTCTGTCCTTCTGGTAGTTTATGGAAACATATGAAAAGTTTTCAAATGACCTTTGAAATTAGCTTGTAACCTAGTTGATCATAGTTTTCTGTTCCCTGAGCCAGCAGTATATAAGGATTCATAATTCAGTATTTCAAAAATTGTCAGTGGCTTCACTATATGAAATTTTAAATATTCTGAATGTACTTCTGGCATTCAGTAGTTGTACTTGTTCATTCAAATGTAACAGATATTCAATAGCACCTATTATCAACTTGATACAGAAAATATACTTGGGTAATTACATATGCCTACACTTGATATCAGTTTAAATATTTTTCTGCCAAGAGGTCTGGTAAAAAACAAGACCATTTTTTCACATTTTATGAAGATTCAATTCAGAATTTTTGAATTCATGAAAGAGAGGTTTGTGGGCGAAAGAAGGATCCACCTCCCTGGTGCACAAAGCAGGATGTCAGTTTTCTACTTCTAGCAAACCTTTCTGTGCTCTTCTGTATTTTATTGACTTGCAGAGATTGCAACCACAGTTCATCATAAGCATCTGAGGGTTTTTCTGAAATGGACACAGAAATGGATGATGTTGATAGTAACATATTCTTTATAGTTTTTTGAATTTTAAGAGTATATATTTCACCTGCTTAACTGATCCAATATGAAAATGGGATGCTGTTTCCTACAGGCTGGCATGTCTGTGTGGGACTTTGGCACTGTGAAGGACAGGTGCTCCCTGGTGTAAAAGCTGAGCAGAGCTGAGTGTTGTCTCTGCAGAGAGCTGGGTCTCTCTCAGTGCTGACCAGGCACTGTAAGGATCAGGAGCTGCTGAAAGGAGGCTCTGTTTGGGTTTTCTATTTTCTGCACCCCCAGCCTCTGAGACAGGAGCAAGCACGGTTCACTGAGCTGGTGAAGGATATCAGGGAAGGGAGCAGTTTTGCTGAACTCACAGGATGTTTGAGATTGGTTGAAACTCCTGTAAACTTTATTTTGACAATGGCCAAGCAGTTTCTTTAGGTCAAGAATAGGAAACTGTGTTTAGTGTGAAAAGAAGAATATCAGACTTTATTTATCATTCTATGCATTGACACTGGAAAGAAGAATTGCAATTTGGAAACTGACTGCATTCATAGGAACTGCTATAATATATCTTATGCTCCCATAGCAACATAGGAGGGCAATGAGTTAGAAATCTCCAGTTATTAGAAAACCTGAATTAAGCCAAATATTGAACAAATTGTGTTTGCCTAACACAAAGATTCTACTTTCTCTCATGAGTTTTGACCTCATTTCAGGTAAAGGGGTATTCTTGATTCTTGAGAATCAGACTTGACTGAGAGAAACAGTTTATTTTATGCTGAAGAGTATGAGAATAGCTGTGCTGTGGCACTGTATGGCAAGTCAGATTTGTGAACATATATTTAGGCTGCTGACTGTGCTCAAAGCTGTCTTGAAGAATATTTTTAAAGGTTGTGAGGAATGGTAAGAAAATCTAAATTCTCTACCTTACATTCCCCTTTTGTGAAACAAAGATGCTTATGTTTATTTATTTCTATATAATGACAGATGAAACAAAAAATTCAGTGAAAAAGGAGTTCTCTGAAAGGTGAGAAAATAGCAAAAATGTAATATTGGCAAAGACTCTAATGAATGATTTGGTTTCCACCTAATAATGGAGAGTACGGAGGATGATTTTGAAAATATTGTGAGGTCAAGAATTCTATATTGCTTTCTGTATGAAATAATTCTCCCTTAGGACAAAAAAGAAGAAGACTTCCTATGGCATGTTAATGGGAAGAAATTTCTGGAAAATATTTATTGGGACCATTTCCTTTGGAAAACACACTGCCTTTACCCTAATACCAGGAAGAATAATTCTGTGAGCTCTCAGGTCATGTGGAAAAATCTCATCTTTCTTGTGTTGTCAGTGACAAAGTGAGAGATGGGAGAAGGAAATGTGTTGTGGTATTGCTTTATTTTTAATCTTATTTTTGCTGATCTTTCTTATTTTAAACTTTATTAATGTATCTATTGTAGTTTGATCTTTTGTCAGAGATTGCTAACATGCCTCCAGACCATCTTTTTCTGCTGTGACTTTATAAATACCTAGTTGCAATATCCATAAAAAATATCTGTGGGCTTTAATAAAGTTTTATTTGCTATGAACTTATTTGCCTGAAGCACAGAGTTCTGAAAGTATACTTTTGGAAAGCTTTTGAAAAGCAGCACTAAATACTTGTGGTTGAGGGGATGAGGAATTTTTTTTTCTATTTTGCAACGCTCCTAGCAGTTGTCAATAATGTGTTTTTTAAAGATCCAGGTAATAGTACAAGTGCTGAAAAAAGAAGTGCAAGTGCAGCTTTTTCTGAAACTTCTGCTAAAGCACTGATAAATCTGTTGGCTTCCAGTAACACTGCAGTGCCATTAGACTGAAATATTGATAATTGCAATTAAACTTAGATTATTTCCCGTACGCTTTCTTCTTACAGTGCCTTTTGATGTACTCCCTTTTCTTAAACTCACGAGCTCTGAAGTAGTTTCCTCCTTTCTACAAATCACTCTTGGGCATTCCAGTTGGCTGCATCACCTCTTTTTTCCAGTAGAGAACTTTTCCCAGTGCTGCTGCAGGGCTTGGGCCACCAGGGGCTGATTTTTCCTCTCTGAAGCAACTTGTGACCTCTCCACTGTGGCTTTATGGTGTCCTCATTGTACATGCTGTGTGTATTTGTCACATACACAGCGCATGCAATGTGGACATAATGGAGCTCAAGGGCCGCCTGGAAACGGGGAAAATACCTGCAAGAAATGTTGTGGGCCTGGTTATGTTTGGGATTTGTTGTTGTTGTTCTTGTCAGAGGATTTTTCAGCTTCCTTGGTGTTGCATCTGTGCTGTTCTTGTGTATGAGGTGGGGTCCGAAGATTGTGTTGCAGATACTGTAAAATAAAGCATTAGACCTCACAGGGTCATTGCAGCTTTCCAGATCTCCACAAAAGAAATCTTTTTGCAGGACTCAATAATAGCAGGGATCTAATTTTGGCTCCTAGTAGCAAGGTGATTCACTTTGGGTACATGTATTCTATTAGTTTTTCTGTTGTTTTTTTTTTTTTTTTTTTCATACTGTGCTTTATATTATCACTGAGAATTTGGAGGAAAAAAAGCATTTCTCATGTAACAAGAAAATGTTGTGCAAATCTTGTACCAACATTTAAGTTTGAGGGTTTTTGTTGTTCTTTTTTTTGTTTTGTTTTTATTTTTGTTTGTTTGTTTGTTTTTAAAAACAAAAGAGCAAAGCAAGAAAAAATCTGGTTTGTCTTAAAAAAAGCCCAAACCCTCTCATTTGTATCCTAGCTTTTTACAATGTTATTCCAGGAGAAGATTTTAATGTTGTTTTTTTTTTCAGGCAGTTCTACTCACTCATCTACATTAGCAAACACAGAGCCCCTTTCCATGTTTTCTCTGCCATGATTTAACACTTTTAAATGGTGGGTTTTTTCACTAGGTGATTTTGACAAACTGAACATTTGTGTGAATAGCAGTTACCCCCAGTAAGTGCTAAAATACAAGGAATTAGATATGTAAAAGTGGAAATTTTTGCAGGGGCAAAATATTTCACCTAAAGTGACTTGTGGAAGCTGCAAAACTGAAAGTCCATTCTCAACTGGTATAGCTTGAATGTCTAGTGGGCCAAAATCTGCTTTAGGGAGCTGAAGTCCTGTTGAAGAGCAGGAATTGCTGTGCTCTTTTCACTGTGCTGAGATAAATTTAGAAAGGAGGGGTGTGTGGTGGCATGGGACACATTTTCAGACACTGAGGATGTGCCAACAAACAGCCCTCTTGGGGAACTGCATTGTGGGAGTATCATCTCAGCATCCTCATGCCATTGCCTGTCCTGAGCCTACATGAATGCAAATGAAGACCTGATATGAGATGATGAAAATTAGTTTCTGATGTTTTTTAAAAAGTGTACCCAGTGCAGAGAGTAGCACAAAAGCAGTGCTTTGCTTCCAGGTATTTTGCAAGAGGAGCTGGGATGTAACCCCTCCAGGCTCAGTCCTGCAGGTGTTGGCTGTGGCTGGTGGGAGCTGATGGAGCTGCTCTGACCTTGCTCTGTGTCCCACTGTAGTGAAGGGCTCCTTGAGGGCTGAGACTCTCCTCTGCCAGGGTAGTTTTGCTCTCACTGGATTATTTTTTATTCCTCCCTATAAATCACTATTTTCATTAATCCAATTGCTGGAAAAGGATTATAGCCTCAGAATAAAATCCTGTCGTAATTAAAAATGTAAAAGCCGCTTATGTTTTTAGGCCAAAGTTATTAGAGGAAGGTATCAACCTACCAATATTAATACCCCAATCTCAGCTGGGAGGCTGTTATCATGATGAAAGTGCCTGATAATGGCCTGGTTACTGAATATTTTATTGCAGATGACTTCTGCTTGTGTTTGCCTCTCATCTGTGTGCACCATAAGCTGTCCACAGCAGCCTGCCTCTCACATGCTTTGTGGGCATCCTGGTTTTTTCCACATTTCAGGAAAACTCTTTTTTTTGAGCTAGTCTAGCAATATTGTGAAAGCAAGAAGTTTGTGACAGACTGTGCAGGGCACAAGGGCTGTGGGAATCACCTCTGTAAGAGGATTGAGGCATATTGCAGTCTTCAACATCTGCATCTTAATCCATCTTTTCATAATGAATACTCCCTTATCAAATATCCTCTCTGCGTTTGTAGTTTCCATCAAACCCCTGTCTGGATAAGGGAAAATGGCAAACTGGAACAGCTCTCAGCCATCCCATTATTCATGCCATGTGCCCAACTTTCAGACATGCAACTGTCTTGGTATTCAGTTTGCAAGCCTGCTTTGTCACATTTGTTTGAATAGAACACTTTTTAATTACCTCTTTATAATTAAATCAATTGAGGGGCTAGAGTTACCTATTATTATTTTTAATGCAAAGATTGAAACTTTCTTTGACCTTTGTTTTCTTCAAATGGGAGGTGTTTCATTTTGTCTCCACTGTTTGGAATTAAATGAGTTTTCTGTGAAGGAAATGATGCTGGAAGACTTATTCTCTGATGGAAGATTTAGATGAAAAATTATGGAGCCGAGTGATTCTCAAACTGCATTATTCAGAATCTCCTCCACCTAGACTGTGCTCAGCTCCACACTCAAGACTCAAACATCCTTCACCTGCCAGTCCGTGGCGTTTGGCCCTCTGATGGTAAATGAGCTTTGCATCTGAAGCCGTGAAAGGAATCATTTAGAGCATCAATGCTAAACTGCAAAAGGGATGGAAACAAATTACCTCCCAAATGTCCATTTATCAGCTTCTGAGCTTACAGAGGGTTTTCAACGAAGAAAGCTCTTTCTGATGTTCCTTTCTGGTTTAGGTATGTTTTTTGATGGTTTTTCTTTTTTTTCCTTCCTTGATTTGCTTTCCCAGTTCCTTTTCACGGAGATGTTTTGATCTTTCCTTTCAGTAATGGCATATTTGTGATCTTTGTTCTCCTCCAAGTGGCCCCGTGTGGCTCAGGCTTCATTTTTTTGGGGTGTCAGAAGCAATGCTGACTTTCTTCTCAGTCTGATCTAGGGAAGCTCTGTGTTCTCTCTGCAGTGGTGCTGGTGTCCCAGGCAGGTGCTGACTCCCTTGGCTCCTCTTTCTCTTGCTCTGTGCTCTGGGCTTTGGCTGCTCGTGTTCAGCCTGGCAGTGGTGGTTATATTCTGGGGTGCCTGATGGCAGCACCAGCTGCTAGTCCAAGTTATTTCAAAGTGTTTATTTACATAAAATAAATTTAGTCTCTAGGTTGTGCTGAGGAATTCTCTGTATCTCTAGTCTGTTCTAGCAAGAAAGATGCTGTGCCAGAAAAAGAGATTTCATAAGAGGCAGCATTAAAGGACTACATGTTTTTACTGCTGTGCACAGCTGAGGAATTCCAAATTTAGTATTGTCTGCATGTGGTGGAAAAATACAAACTCGGGGAAAAAAAGGCTAAAAAAAGAGAAATGCAAAGATTCAGCAGAGTGTTCCTTCATGTGTTTCCACTGTAGAAGTCTTGAACCTCAGTGAAGTGCTGATTTTTCTGCTGCTAACACACTTGCAGCTCTTCTGGGTACAGTGTGAAATTTGTTTCTTGCTGTCAGCAGCCTTGTTTTTGGGAGCAGGAGCCTTTCACACGTGCAGGGCTGGTGGAGGGGAATGAGTGATGGGGTCTGAAGCCTGTAATTCAGAGAGAACTTGAACCTTTGCCTGTTGCCCTAAATAACCAGTAAAGAACAGCACTGCAAATCTCTACCTTCCACATGTTCTGGCTCCCTTCCCTAAAACTGGATGTGGAGCAGGAATCTGAATGACCAAGTGCCTTTATCTGCATAAGGCACTTCTTGCAGGGAGTGAGATGTGCTGGGGAACAGCAGCAGGGTCTCCCTTTGTGCCTGTGCCCTGGCTGCAGTGCTGCTCCCAACAAACCCTCTGCAGAGAGGGAACTGCTGAGAGCTGCCCAGGTTTGCTGTGCTGAGTGGTTTGTGAGTGTGCACTGGTGTTGGGAGTCCTTCATTCTGCACCCTTCTCATTGTGCTCTCTTGCTGGAGATCAGCTGGGTCGGGAGTGCTGATGGGTTTGTGTAAGCAGAGTTTGATGCTTGTGTGGTGCTGGTTCCTGCCCTGTTGGTGTGGTGGTGCTGGGAGGAGGGGATACCTTTCACCTTTGTAATGCTGGGCCTCTTTTTTGGCAAAGCCAAGCTCTGGAGTTCATACAGAATCATAGGAGCATTTAGGGTGGAAAACTGCCTTATGATCACCGAGTGCACCTGCGTGCTGTAAACCTTCATTCTGCACCACTTCCTGAGCAATAACTCCCACCTCAGGTCCTGCTAAGCCATGCTCAGCTGCTGAGTCCTGTCTGCAGCAAATGAAACATCTGCAGCTCCAGGATGTGCCCAGGGGAATGGTCCTGGTTGTAGTTCTGCCTCTTTGGACTGCAGGCTGGAAGGGTTGCAGCTGCCTTTCAGTATGAAGGGTGGGAAGAAATGAGCTGTCTCTGGGCAGCTGCTGAGGCTGACCTTGTCTAGAAATTCTTATCTGCCCAGGAATGTCTCTGGGCAATGTGGTCTCCCCTCAAAGCAGTCCTGCCTGCCCTTGTGGACTGGGAGAGACTGGGGCTGCTGAGAGAGACTGAGCTGAAGGCTGAGGGACAGGGTCCAGGGAGAAGGTGGCTTCAGGGCACATTGCTGCAGCCCTGTGGAGGGCAGAGCTCTGCATTTGCTTCATTCTTGTTGATTAATTGTTTTCAGATACTTTGTCATTATTTTCTGTATTTTTCTTACAGTTCATTTTCTTTCCTCTCTTTTCCCCCTTTTCCATAATTTCTTTCTCACTCTATAGGATTATGCTTGGCATAAGAAATGTTGTGGTAGAACTACAAGATATTTTTGTTTTGAGCTTTTTTTCCTATCCATCAATTAGAAAAGCTGTAGGGCTTTTTAATTACTTTGACAATGAGGAACAAAGTTTCTTTTGTATTTTTTTGTCATGCTTCCTTGAACAACTTTAAAATTGTAATATTCTAACTTTCACTGTGGGCTTTTTTGCATGATGCTGATAACGTGGATTTGAAGTTGCATAGGTATATCCCCAAAGGCTGTGCACAAATGAATTCACTGCTATTGATGAGCATTCAAACTGACAAAAACACTGACATTGAGAGTTGCGTGTTGAAAAAGGACAGAACACAAATAATTTAAATATTTTTCTCATGTTTGAGTATATTTGTGGTGTCTGATTGAGCTGGTTAGCAAAATAAAGACAGATGGCAATGAATTCATTCCAACACGTTTTCATTATGGTACAGCTATTCCGACTTCTCACAGCCCCTGTGAAAATTATTTTCTTATTTAAATTTCCCTTGCTGCTGCTGTCCACACCCTGTCCAGGGAATCCAGAGGTAGTGTGCTTAGAATATGCATGGAGAATGATTTTTATTTTCAAAATAAAAATTAAAATAACTGAATGAGGAGCTGCCTTTGACCAGATGTTCAGTGGTGCAGTGTGTAAGAATTTAAGTCTTTCTCCTTTAAAGTTCATATCAAAACTGTAACAGGATTAGAAGACAGTTTATAATAATTGAATTTTAGCCAGGCACTTTTCAAATTTGGAAGATGACATGATAATTTTCACTCCTGCCTTCATTTGGAAGAGTGAGAACATTGCTGTTAACACAAGAAATGAGCAGCAAGAGCAGGCACTGGACCTGGCCTGCCTGTGCATCCCCCCTGTTTGTCTGGACACTGCCAGGGCATGGGGACTATTGTTTCTGTGTGTGGGAATGGTCAGCAAATATGTTCTGATGGAAAGTTTTAACAGTTTATAGGCCCCAGCAGAGAAAGGGAAACAGAGAAAATGCGCTGTAAGGACTGTAACCACCTGTAATTGATGTTTTGTCCAAGGATTCTGGTGTTCTTGGAGCTTCTGCCCTAAATCAATTTTATTTTTAATGTTTTTTATCTTAATTGTATTATCTAGTAATTTTATCTATGCCTTTAAAGGAATACTTGAGTTTTCAAGGATTGCACTAACCAGTCAGCATCTTGCCTCATTCCTTTGACATAGTTAAAAAAATGCCCATTATCTTGCTACTTTCCATATTTAGAAGATATTAAAATCAATGTATATTACTGGAAACACAGCACTCAAAGTCTATATGAAAAAGTGTGCGGAAAACACAAGAGTAAAGCAGTATTCACTGTAGTATAAATTGTGGGGGGGGGAGAGTTTGAGACATCTGCACAGTATTTACAGAACTGCTCAGTTGGTTTGGTTCTTCTATGTCAGATTTGCTACAGAATTTATAGATATGAGGAAATGTGTGTCTTGAATAGAGATGATTCTTGTTTCCCTTGCTGTTGAGCATCCCAACAGTGACTGGAGTGTGGATGTGCTCTGTCATTGTCCCTCCCAGGCCCCTTCTCTCTTTGCCCCCCTGCCTGTTGTGGGTGTGTGCATGGGCAGAGTGACGAGGGGACAGGTTGAGCTCAGCACTCCTCATCTTTCCCTCTCCTGTGCTCCTGGTAATGCTGTCCTGTCTCCTGCTGTCTGCCAGCCCCTGCAAGGGAAGAATGCCCACAGGGTATAGTGTGGACACTGCTGAAGGCTCGTGGAAAAATCCAACTCAGATTTTTCCCAGGTTGTTGTCTTTCTCAGCTCCAGCTCGGATCTTTCCCAGGCTGGGGACTTTTCTCAGAGACAAACAAGAGAAGGAAGAATAAATAACACAGATTAACACCTGTGATGTTTTGCAGAAAGCATGTTTTCAAAGAGGTGTTGCCTTCTTGGACCAATGAATCTTTTCTACTTTGTTTTGCATGATCTGTCTTATATAAATGCAATGGCTTTTCAATAAATTGCTTCTCCTTGCTGCTTTGAAGAAATCATGTGTGTTGCTGGGTTATTTGCTGTTCCCAATCAGACAGTGACAGTATGGGAACACTGTCTGAGTAGGGCTGCTCACAGCCAGGGGTAGTGCCCTGTGCCCACCAGAAAGCTTTGGAGCTGTGAGTGAGGAGGTGTAAAGGGGAAGGATATTTATCTGTGCTAGCAGCCTCCTGCAGCTCAGGGAGGTTGAAATCCTGGTTTTGCTTCTCTTCTGTTACTGCTTGTTCCTCCACTGGCAGAGCTCTGGGAGTGCCTGGGATTTCTGCACCAGCTTCCCTGTGGCCTGCCCTGCCACAGTCACAGCCTGTCCTGAGCCAAAGCAGTGCTCAGACTGCTCTTGAGTGAAGCTGGCTGTGGGACTGTGGTCAGAAGGCTCCAGCTGAGGCAGCTGCAAAATCTAACATTTTGTGACTCTGAATTGACACCATGTCCATTAATGGAAATGTTTTGTCCCTAGATGTAACAGACCAAACAAAAAAGAAAGGCATAAATAGTGAGGTTAAATACTGCATGCTAAAAATGTAGTGCTGTTCTGTGCTGGAGGTGGTGAGAGGACCAGAAGTACTTTGATAGAAGGAAAGAGGTGGAAATTTGAGGGAGGGGAAAAAAAAAGTAAGAGCTTGTGCATATGCATCATTCTGTGGAGAAGAGGGTAGGAGGGAATATATTGACATCTGTAGATGCAAGCTAGGATTACAAAGAGCTGAGAGAATCATGCTTAGGCTTCAGCAGGTATTTTGGGAGAGAGGAACAAAGTAATAGCAGTTCAGGGGGAGGCCAGACCATCCAGAAGCCCTATCCATGTGGATTTCCCCAGGAATAGTGTAGGAAAAACTCTTAGAGACCTCCTTGGGCATGGAGACTGCCAGAAGTTCCAGCCCCACTTCTGTATCCTTTAGCTAATCTGGAAATCAACCTGGCTCTCCAAATCAGGGTGGCTGGGAATTAGAAACCACCAATAAACCCTGATCAAAGGGAATGCCAGGCATTGGAGAGGTGGTGGGTTTGTCACTCCAAACGTGTTTTAGAGGGAAGAGCTGTTTCTGTGGGATTATGAAGGTCTTCTCAGGGGCTGTTGCTGCCCTGAGGGCTCTGCTGCAGGGCGGGTTTGTTGGCTGGGTGTAGGGTCTGTCCTGAGGGCAGTTTGTCCAGCCCTGTGCCTGCAAGCAGCTCCTGGCCAGGCATCCCCCTCCCCATTCATAACAAACTCTGCCAGTTCAGTGTGCACTCTCCCCAGCTGTGTGCTGGGAAAAGGCAGCCATGGAAGAGCCAGCATGATGCTGGCAGGCTGGAAATGTGCTCCCTGTTTCTCTGGCTCAGGAGTGCCAGCACTTTTAGCTCTGACAAACCTAAGGACCTGGCTTTTATTGGAAGTCTAGTCTATGGAAGAAGTGAGTTTTTAATTTTTATTCTGTTTTTGATTGCCACCAAAATGCTATGCAATTGAGGGGAATGTGGTGTATCCTTTGTGTCTGTCACATATTTTGGTATTTTCTGTAGAGCTGTAGCACGTTCAGCATGTGGTGTAGGTTCATTCAGTCCCATCTCTATTGCATTTCCTACTGTGAAATGCTATCATTCCCTATTTGTGTCTCTTTTCTCTCCTCTCCTGTCTTTCTGACTTGCTTTCCATTCCAGATTCCCATTCTTAGGAACTTTTGAGAAAAAGCTTTCACAGAGGCATGTGTCCTGTGTTTTGGTTGGAATTTATTTAGCTCATCACAGCCTGACTTGTTCATGGGAAGAGATTGTGTTGCCAGGTCCTAGCACTGACAGCATGAGAGAACATTTTCACAAGATAGACACAGAAGTATGTCTATGGCAAAAAAAAAAAAACAAAACCTACATTAGGCTTGTTCATGTCTTGAAGAGGGTAGCAGAGTCACTCACCCTGTGAAGATAACCAAAGCACCATGCTCAGGCAGTAACACCAGCTCCTGTTGCACTCTGTCACTGTTTCCTGATATTTGCCCTCTTGAAGCTCATCTGGGGCTGCCATGAGCTGTCACGTTCACGATTCTCTTCCTGCAGGTTGTTCTGATTCCTGTCTCTCTTTGCTAATTGTCATTTTTGTAAATGGAGTGAAGACTCGAGTCGTTTTAGCGTGACCTTTGAAATGTCATTGCTAATTTATTCTCCCATCACTGATTGTGGAAAGACTTATCCATGTGTTCTTTTAACCCACTTATTATGTAAGTTCACAGATCATGACATTTCTAGCTTTTTTTTTGAATACCATCTGCTTTTAGGGCAGTTTGGTGTTAATGTAAAGCTCCAGTGCTGGTATTGCCCTGCTTTGTGTGACTCTGTGATACTGAGTTAGCCTGAGAAATCTTCTTCTTACTTCTTCATCTGGGGAGAACCACCAGGTATTTCAAAGTATCTTAGCTGTGCTGCATTATTTCCCTCACAAAGGCTGTGTGTGTTAGCTCAGTAGAGTTTCTGAGTGTTTATTTGGAAGGTGTGAAAGGTTTCAGAGAAGCACGACCTTGCTGTGTGCAGATTTCTCAGTGGAAGTGCTTTCCCACTGAACAGCAAAGACAGGCAAGAACTTTGTCTGAGGGCCAAATGTGTGATTCATACCATTGAGGTGAAGCTGGCCACTTCATATCATCATGTCTAAGAATGAGCTTATGCTTCTGCTTCAGACACATGATTTACTTTTTTTTTTTCCTGGCTTCTTCTTTGACCTGCTGGCCAAAGGTTCCTGGTGCTGCCCAGGGTTGATGGGTGTGCACAGAGGAGATCCCAGAGCTGTCCTGTCACCCTTGGGACAGTGAGGATGGAAAGAACTAGAGCCAAAATTTGTGCCTGAGAAGGTTTGCTTTTGGCTTCATTTCTTCCTCTCCCAATCTTTCTATTTTTGATTGTTTGAGGGGGTGGGGTGGAGCACGAGGGGAATTGGGAAATGTCTGATTAGAAGTGTGATTTCAGAATATTATGCATTATAAAAGCAAAGGCTGGGGGATACAAATGTAGAGGGTGCAGAAGAATGTCCTGCTGAGCTGCTTGTGGAGGAGAGAGCCTGTAAAGGGTTGTGCTCAAGATCTTGGGCCTTCAGTCCCTTTTGAAGGCATAAAATCTTCATGGTTCCTTAAGAAAGCAAAGCTAATATTATTTTTAGTACTCAGTTTTGGAGCTGAGTGAAGCTGTACAAAATTTGCCATCACAGGTATGTTTTCAATGAAATGTCACATTTTCATAGGTGGATGTCTCTGAGAAATCTTATTTTTCTTCATATTATGCAATTCTGAACTGAAACAGACAAAAGAGTATTTTTGTGGAAATGCTTACAAAAATACTGCTCTGTGTCTGGACAAGATCAATGTAACAGTTGATAGGAGCAAAAAATTAATGTGGCACTTCAGAATCTGACTGATATGCGGGAACTAATTTTTATTTAGCAAAAATAGGATCACATGGATGCATAGATATTTTCATTGCTTTTTTTCCCCCAGTTCACCTTGCCAACTTGGGCTGAAATTAGAACCATAAAAGTCACAAAATAGCTTTAAGAAACCCTGTTTGTTCATAGCTCTGACTTAGCAACCTAGAATTAAAGTTCATGGTATCAGATGGTATCTAAATTATTGAGGATGCTTTTTTTTTTTTTTTTTTTTCAGCAAAACTAAACTTTTAATGTTCAGGGCAGCCTGTTGCTCCCACTTCTGTGTGTGTTATTTTTGCTGGAGGGTGCTTGCCTGGGCTAGCAGACTTTTCAGCAGTTTGCTTTCCTGCTTCCCCTGTGAAGTTAACCAGCTACTTTTGTCCCAAAGTGAGTTCATCAACTGCTCTGAATTCCAAGATAAAATTACAGAACGTGCAAACTGTTTATTCTTTATCACCACATGTGGTATTGAGCACTCACACTTTCCTTGTGCATGTCAGAACATGTCTTTTTTTTTTTTTTTTTTTTTTTTTTTTTTTTGATTATTTAATTAACCACAGTAACTGTTTCTGAGCTGTAAGAGATGTGTTTCAAATTCTTCTGGAGATGTTGCTTGCTTGGAGAATCCTGTTTTTAATGGGGATTTGTAATGAGTGTGACTGTATGGGGGAGGCCCTTTGATTCAGTTTTTTCTTCCTGCCATAATGTCCCAGGCTTGCCAGAGGGTGGGTGGAGGTGGTGCTGGGCATGAAAAGGATGCAAAGAGGATGAAAAGAGAGTTTATGAGTTTTGAAGATGTGTGCAAATCAGGGGACTGCAAGGATGTCATGAGTTCATACAGGGAGGAAAAAAGGGCCAAAACCCAACTAGAACCTAATCTGGTGCTATTGCTGTAAAAAGCAATAAAAAATGTTTCTGTAATTATATCAGTGACAAAAGGAGGGCTATAGACAATCTGCACCTTTACTGGGTGCAAGAGGAGAGGTGACAAAGGATGAGGAAGAGGCTGAGGTGCTTAATCCCCTCCCTGCCTCAATCTAATAGTTGCTCTGTGGGTGTCCAGCCCCCAGGTGGGAAGACAGAGATGGGGAGCAGAATGAATCCCCCAGATCTGAGGGGTCAGTGACCTCCTGCACCCCTTAGACATGCACAGGTACCTGGGGCTGGGTGGGTCCACTGCTGGAAGAGCTCTCTGAGCCACTGTCCATCCTCAGAGCAGTGCTGGCCAGCTGGAAGGTGCCCCTGGGCTGGAAGTGAGCAGCTCTGATGCCCATCCCCAGGCAGGGCTAGAAGGAGCACCTGGAGAGCTACAAGTCCTTTGTAAGAGGGATTTTCTATGAGGTGGTAAAGATTTTCTGAGTGATCCCAGTTTTGTTCTCCCTTCAGTAGTCATTTCTAGCTGCTGATCTTTGTTGTTTAGCTCCACTACTCTTGCCTCAAGCGTTTCTTTAGTGGGCTTCTCACATCTGTGCTCTAAACCTCAGAGCACCAGAGGTGATTTCCAGAACTGCAGCAGTGCAGTGAGATCCCAGAGAGGAAATTCTGGCCCATTAGGATTGCAAAGGACTGCTTATCCCAGTCCATACAGGAATGAGTGCTGAGAGCTGCATGTGTTGAACTGCACCCAAATTACAACTTTTTGGCAGTGGATCCCCCCTAGCTGGCAGTGTTGCAAGTGCAGTAAGTTCATATCCCATCAGGATTCATTCTCATTCTTCCTTCTGGACCAAGCAAACCAAGGGCCCACAGCCTCTTGTGGCACTCAGAGTAGCACCCATCACTACTCAGATCAGACTCCAGGAGCTCCAGAATCTCTATCATTAAAAAAGTGCTTTGCAAGATAAAGATTGTCATAAATAGAAATCTTCATTCTAATGTATCCATACGGTAGAAGGATTAGATTTTACTTTTTAAAATCAAAGGTGAAAATTCAATTTTCAGAATTTTGAGATGGATCCAGTGTTTGGATTCCCATGAGTAAGGTGAGAAGCCTGGCTAGGGCACCAGTGGTAATGGATAAAGTGATTCAGCACTGCTTTAACATTTATTTCCATCATGCTTTTTGTGTACAAGAGCTGAGTAAGTTCTGTTTGGACCAAGTGGGGTATGGAAAAACCCTGTTTTGTGCATTTTATTTCACTGTATCACTGAGCCCACTACGAGCAGGAATAAGGGACAAAATGAGGTTACAGGAGCATGCTGCAGATGCAATGGCAATCTTTAAAGTCCCTGTTCCCACAAGTCTTTGTTTTTCCTCATGCTGGACCATCTGGTGGTGTCTCCTGCTATGATGCCTCAATAAAATAAAATAACTTGCTTCTGTGTATTTTAGGCATGCTCAGATATTGTGGGTTTGTATTGAAATCCTTTATAAAGCTTTCAGTTCCACAGGGACTTACACTGGTGAGACCTGTATAAGCTCACAGCTTTTGTAGCTCTAATCTTGTTAGTTAAAAGGTGGCATGCTGATAGTTTCATTTCACAGTTGAATTTTTTTAATTATCTCTGAAGATGGATTTTGGCTTCTCAATTTTGGCCATGTGGTAGCATAACCTACAACGCAGTATGGAGAAAGAAACCTCAAACTGAATGTGCTTCAGGTCATTTTTTAGCTCTGAATCTATATTTATCTGCACAAGAAAGTTTTAACTTGACCTAAGGAAAAAAGAACAAATCAATAAATCCAATGAGGGTTTGCAATGTAGCACTGATATAAAATATGATTTATTAAGTCTGTAATCACAAAAAATCTGTTATATACTGCTGCCACTGGGGGAATATAAGAGCTGAATAGTTAAACACCACTTGGTTTAAATGTTTTGTGTTTTGGCTCCACTACAGGTTGATATTGAAATTGATATTGAACTAAAATATAAAACTTCTGTAGATTTTTAAAATATACCTCCATCCATCAATATGTGTATATGTATTTTATTTAAATACATGAAATGTATTTTACCACCCATATATAAATATGTATTTATTATGCCAGTATGTATCCAGTGCTCCCTTCATATCTATCCCTGGAGAATTCCTCAAGGACAGACCTGATCTCTGGGATATTCAAGACTCCACTCACTTTATTTGAGGCACTCTTACCTTCAGCCAGATGTTTCCATTCACAGGTTAGCCCTTAGCAGGACTAAAAGGCTTTTAATTTGACTAATTAGTTTTGATGTCTAAGAACTAGATCATCTTGCAACAATGGAAAATTTCTGTTCTCATCTGTGTCTTCCTTAGATAGAGACAAAATTATGTTCTTTTCCAATCCTGCCTTGTTAGCCAGGTTGGTCATTCTCCAGAAATTCCTTCCTGACCCTGAAATGGCCCTGGAATGGCTCTGGAATTAAATGCTCTCCATGACTGAGAATGACTTGTGTTTCTGGGCACAATAAATATGGTGTGTGAGTGCAGTGCCTGGGAATGATCTTTGCCAGGCACATTAGGTTATCAGAAATCATAGAAGGGAGCATGCTTTTGGAAGGCAAGCTGTGTAGGAATTTTCCACCATGTCTGTGTGCTTTGAACCAAGTTTTCAAATGGTTCAATAAATGGCATATATTAATTTAGAAGACCACAGATTTTCCAGAGTTTGCTATGTGTTCTCTTTAGTGTTTAATGCCTGTGCTCTGTATGCAATGTTTAGAGTTGAGTGCAGAGTTCATGTTGGGTAAATGAGGAGTTGAGAGTCATAAGAATTTGCTTTTCTGGCTGATCTGAAATGCAGAATATGCAGTCTTGTGGCTTTACATACACTTTTTCTGATTTTCAACTCAAGGACTGAAACCCTTGCAGCTCTCCAAGCTGCTTCCACCAATTTGCCAGCATTGGGCAATACCTCAGTTCCTTATCAACCAAAAGCTGTGCCTGGGTGTTCCAGCCTTACCCCTGCCTCTCTGCACTTCACTTTCAGAAAGTTTAATTAAAGTCCCAGCCAAAGGTTTCAAACTCTTGGCTAAAACTGAATGAAGAAAAATTGTCATTGTTTTTCCTTCAGTATGTAAGGAAGTCTTATTCTAGGTAAGGTAGATATCAATATACATATTTAAAAGAGCTGTTCCATTCCAGAAAAGATGGATCAGGCTGTGATATGGCTGGTACCCACTATTTATTATAGAACCATCTAATTCTGATTTTTATGAAATTTTTGAAGACATAGATCATGTGGGTTAGGATGAATTGGTGGGTAGCAGAACATTGTTTAGCACAAAATGAGAGCAAGGCCATATTTCCAAATTGTTGGTGAGGATTTTTTTTTTTTATGTTGTTTTTGCCAAATTCTGGAACACTGCTGGGTTTTAGGAATATCTTCACAGAACAGCAGTGTGACTTTACAAAGATAAATGTTACTTTTAGACTTCCTTGGAAGAAAAGCTGAATAAAAAAATCTGTAGTGAAATAACAACTTGTTCTCTTTGCTGTTCTTCTGCCTGCTCTTTGTCATGTCTCTTCTTTTTTTCCCTGACTTAATGTCCCACTTACACAGTGTGCTGCAGGGGAAGTACTTGAGCAGCAAATGAACTGGGTAGGAAGAAGCTTGATTTTTCTAGATGTTTATTGCCTTATACCCTACTGGCACTTGACAGCTTGGACTCTCATGAAAGCCATGGCAGTTGCATTCTCATATCTATTTTTACTGAAATGCTATTTTGCTCCTTATTGTTGGTGTCAAGCACGCTTAGGCAAAGTGGGCTGAGAACTCTGGAATACAGACTGCCAGGCTTGGTACAAGGAGTCAGTAAATAACATTTTAACCTATTAGTTAAACAAGCTTTTGAAGAATTGTGGCTCTGCTCTGATTGGTGGGAAAGTAACAGGCTGCATAAATAATATTGAGGAAAGGGTAAGGATTTTAAGATGGCCAGTAATGAGGAGAAATGAAGTACCCATCAGTGCTGTGTAGTGCTTGTCAGTTTGGATTATGATTAAAGGAATAGTTTACTATTCAATAGAACTGAAATCCAAAATATTATGTAGAGAATCTGGGGAAAATGGCTTTTTGACAGCTGTTCTTGTAAAAGATGGAAGGTGAACCATGCACTCTGCTGTTCCTGATACTCCTGATACTCTGCTGGCAGAGGTGTTTAGCTCTTGCCTGGCTTGTCACCAGTTGAGATATTTTGTGTTTAGTCTCTTCTCCAGTTTTGAGGAAAGAACATGAAAATTCCTTTGTGTTTAGTTTGCACAAATCAGGTGGTTTCTGCAGTAGTTTGGGGGACCTGAACTTGCAGCTTGGCAACATTTGGATGCAGTTTTGTAATCTGTTAATCACCATTCTGACCAGGTGAACAATGAACATTTTTAAAGTATTTTTGAGCCACTGTCAATTATCCTAGATTAATTTAAGATTTGTATGTGTGTGTGTTTGCTCCTGCCGTGGTCTATCACCGAAAATAATTTATTATCTTGTCATTCTAATATTCAGAAAGAATTGTTCTGTTCTGTCAGTTATCTTGGACGGTTTCTTGGCTTAGGTTTTAATTTATATATTGTTTAGAGTTGCAAGATATCTTTGTCTTGGAATTTCTTCAGTTATCTCTGAAAATATGTGGTTTTTGCCATCTCCTGGAGAGTCATTTCAAAATGCACAGCACATAAGAACTACTGCACGTTGAACACCATCTTGTAGGGTGTGTTTCCCACTGCAGTAACTCATAACTGGTGAAATGGCAAGCCCTGAAGAATTCCTCAATTATTCCTAAGGAGTTCTAAACATCACTGATATGTACAGAGTTAATGACTTATTTCTGCTCCTGTATGTTTAAGAAAATTGCCTCTTGTGAATTGCAGGACCATGCTTTGATAACTGAAATTGAAATGTATTCAATAGGGAGTTGCTGTTTTCAATCCCGAGTTTACACTTTTTTTACTCTGTTTTTCTGTTAGTAATTTTCTGGATCAGGTAATCAAATACAAAATCATATGTCTGAATTCTCTGGGAGGATTTCTGGACAACTGCTGTGGAGTCTGTGAGCATACCTGTAGCTAGCACTGGCTGTGGCCTCCTCTGGATTAATATCCATAAAATGCTTCAGCAGCTTGAGCTGTGTGGAAAAGAGGATGTTCTGTTCACTTGTAAGGTGATTTGAAGGAAGTTCCAATAACATAATCTTTTTTTTTTTTTTTTCCTTGATGCTGATATGTCCCTTGATCTAAAAGAGTGAACAAACAGTGCTGCATCAAAAGTGACAGATTATAGTAAATTAGATGACTCTCTAAATGCCAAGGAAAAAAAAATTCAAAGGTATCTAGAGATATTCCAAGTGCAGCCAAAAAAACTCCTCTGAGATTCAATCCATGAAAGGACAAGCTAATGAATTTAGGCCTTGTAATCCAAGATAAATAAATCAGAGCTGAGAGGGGGAAGGCTAGTAAAGCTCTGGGAAATGTAAGGGTAATAAAGGACTGACAAATAGGCATGACTGTCTGACATGATGAAGCAGCAGAAATGACAACTATAATAATGTGTCAGTGCTGAGTCCTGGAAGAAAAAAGCAGAATCCACTGCTGCCTGTGATAGCAAGGATCTGGAACAGCAATTTCATTCAATATTAGAAAAGTACTAGGGGAGGTATAGGGGTTAAGAGAAGTTGTGATTACTCTGGGACAGAGGTGTTGGTAGGTGTGGGTGTACTCAGATAAAGGCAGAGCCAAGGGATGTCCCTTCAACAGAGAGGAAAAGTCAGGTTAGAGGAGGTAAAAACTATATATGGAATAAAAGTCAGTAAAAAATGAGCTACTTACCAGAAGGCATTCTAACATTTGGAAATCCTTTCAGGAGGTACAAGGGCAGGTGTTCCCTGCCTCAATACTGAGCTCTGGAAAATATGCTGCATGATAGGATACTCCATTTTAATTGTCATTTGGGAGAGGTATTGAGTGGATGCTCTCATGGGACTCTTCAGTCCCAGCCAGTGTATCACATAAAAGGAAAGGAAGGAACAAGTGTGAGTGCTGTGGCAATGGGATAGAATTTGCTGTTTCCATAGATACCTGTGACTGTACATAAGCACTAAACTGCTGTGGCTTTGCTTTCTGTGAAAAGCTGCTGTGGCTTGATTTTTCTCCTCATGCAAACAGCTTGGAATATTTGGAAAATACTATGATAACTTCTTATCAATGTATACCTCTACAATCATCTCATGAAATTAAGGATTGCAGCTGAAAGCAAAATCCCAGAAGAGACAGGCCGAATTTGTGCATTAAAACTAAAAATCCTAACTAAGATTTGCCAGGCACACACAAGGAAAAAATTACTAAAGTAGGCAGTCCTGCATTCTTGAATTTCCCCTTGTTTTACATCCTCATGACAGACAAGCCCCTTTTTTCTCTGAGCCATCAGTATCTTGTTGATGTGGACCTTCTTTTTTGTAAATTGCTTTGAAATTAGCTAATGAAGAATGGCAGACAAGAGATTATGAGTTCTGTCAAAAAATGCATGTTGTAGCTCTCCTATTACTCCTCTTTAGAAGAGCTCAAAATTGCTGATTTTACTGGAGCAGGGTGAGATGGAGAAAGGTGTCTGATTTAGACACTGAAAAGCATTTTTAAAATCTAAACCTTTGTATTTCTGTATTGCTTGTAATCATGGTAGCTTGTCCTCTTGTTCGAGTGTGCTTTTGAGGAAAGCGAGCTCTTTCCTTTTCATAGCCATAGCAACGAGTCATTTTTATGGTGTTCAGACTCAGCTGTAATCTCTTTTGGTCCTAAAGATGGACCTGAACTTGCACTGGAAGTCACCTCCTGTCAGTCAGACCATTTGGTGGCAACTCTGATAATATCTCTCTCTCCTCTCTGTAGGTCATTGCTTTTTATTGCTTTTATGTCCTCAGAGATGGCTGCTAATGAGTGGTAACCCTGTATTATCATCCTCCTTTTTAAAGTACATACTTTGGAAATTCTAATGTTGGAAGAGAATAGAGTAGAATAGAATATCATATCCTGAACTGGAAGGAATCCATAGGGATCATCAAAGGCATGGGACAGCCCTAGGAATCCCACCATGTGCCTGAGAGCATTGTCCAAATTCCTGAGCTCTGTCAGGCTGGTGCTGTGACCACTGCCCTGGGGATCCTGTTCCAGTGCCCAGCCACCCTCTGGGGGAAGAATTGTTCCTCATATCCACCTAAACCTCCTCTGACACAGCTTCAGGCCGTTCCCTCAGGTCCTCTTTTAGCAGCAGGATGTGGGTGCTTATGAGCAAAACCTGGAGCCTCAGTCTGAGCTGGCTAAGCACAAGGCAGGTACAAAACTTCACCTGTGCCTTATTTCACTTACCTGATTCCTGGAGAAGTTATAATCTGATATAATACATTAACTCTGTTCCAATGAAGAGAATTAAAAAAAAAAAAATCTTAAGAGAAGAAGGATGCCTAATCTAATACCTACACTTAAATAAAGAGCACCAAAGAGCAAAGCAAAACCCAGTAGTAAAACTGCAAAATACAATCTGCTAAAAATTATCACCATTTTGACAAGCTGAAGGGAGACTAATTTTAAAGAAATACCATCTTCATGGCTGCATTTTGATTAGCTTCCACCTCATGTGAAATGTTGAAAGCTGCTTTCTCTTTCTCTTGATTCAGTATTAGTCCTTTAGCAAAAGAATGTGTGACTCTATCATCCATGATATTTTTGATGACACTTTTGTAATTAATTTCCCCAGGTTTATGTCAGTTCTTCAACCATTTCATTTTTGCATCTCAACACCATTTGATTTCCTCTCTTCTGCTTTTCAGTCCCATTGGGGAATAGCTGATACATCAAGGAATTTGCAGAAACTAAGGTGCAAATGGTAATTCAAAACACAACTCAGTGAAACAAGAAATAGGTATTTTCATTGCCAGGAAATACATTATGACCATGGTTCCTCAGGCACCATAAATCCATGAGCCCCACTGGGCTGTTTTTTCTTGCATGCTGCTGGGGCTCAGGTACAATAATTATCCCTTGCTTATTTGCTCAGTTTGGAAGGTAAAGCTCCTTTTGGGCTCCCTGAGACATTCTTTACAGCTCTGAATGAAAGTTGGCTTTTCCCTTCCCCCTGCCCATGGTGAGGCTGAGGGGGATGAGCTGCCCTTGGCCAGGGTGTAACTGAGTTTACTGTGATGTCTGGTGCTGACTCAGGGCTGCAGAGAAGGAAGAGCATTTCAATCCAGTCATCTCCCAAAATTATTAATCACATGCTTCAGTTGAAGGAACAATAGGTCCAAAAGAGATGTAAAAGTGTGTCAGAGCACTCTTCTTGCTGGGCTCCCTGTACTTTATGCTGTTATGATTTTCAAGAAGACCATCTAGTCCCTTTTGGAACTTGAAGAAGGGTAGAAAAGAATGAGGTGGGATCTAAAAACTATCTAGCTAGCAGAGCAGCTACCCTTCATTTACTTCCTGCTCCACAGGCCTCAGAACTGTCAGCCAAGCTTAAGAGCTTATAATTTATTTCAGCTGGAAGGTAAGTAATTATATTTTTTGACATGCCACCTTTTACTTCGCCTTGTTCTAAGAGACAGAGTTGGCAGATTAAGGGCCTTTTCTTTAATTTATGTTCATCAACAAGTCTCTCATCAGTTTCTCTATAATTTTCTCTCTTGCACTGATAACTCTGAGCATATATTGCACCCTTGGTGAGCAATGAGGGGACCTAAATCTCTGCAGCATGAACAGTGCTGAGTCCCTGAGAAGCTCCAAAACTGCTCTGCAGAAATTTGGCCTTTTCTAAATCCAGGAGGTGTGCTTGGAGGAGAGCTGGCTGAAAACTGAGATGGCTTGGAGGACAGACCAATTTTCACTGAAATTTCAGTGTTTTTTCTGCAGGTGTCAAAACGTGTACCATGTTTTAAGTACAGGTTTAAGAGGGAGAAGATGATTACAAATAGAAGTTACCTAGTGTCGACTAAGGACAGGTACCTCTGAACACCAGCATGTTCAGCTTGCTTATTTTTCTAGTCCTTGTTGGCTGCCTTCTTCCTTTGCCTTGTCCTTTGCTTCTGCTTTGTCCCTGGCATGTTTTCAGGTGTGATTTTGCTGTACATGCATGGGTGGTGCGATCTGTGTATATCTCATAGCTGCCAAATGTAATCTGAGAAATGCTCAAGTGTGCTGTTCAATTCCAGATTGTGGAATCCCTGGTGTGAAAGCCAGGTGACCCTGCCTAATCTTCATGTTTAAAAAATATTATCTTTCCATAAATAAGAGCTTCACAAAACTCACTTGATGAAACCTCAGACAAAAAGAGATCTTCCCAAGTGTGCAAACTGTTGCTATTAATTTGTTTAGCATGTCAGTTACTTTTTTTTTCCCTGAAGTTGCCTGGTTTGCTGCTGAAAAATAACTCCAACTTGTTTTAAAGTGACACAGGATCATCTTTCTCTATCCTAGGAATGTCTGCTTTTTACCAGGGCTTTCCATTCCTTTGTACACTATGTGTAAATTTTGTGTGTAAACCAGCAAATTAAGCTTTATATTACTATAAATAATTATTATTGTTTCACCTGGATCTCTGTATATGCAGTGCTAGGTTTTATACCATGAAAACACCTTTTCCAGGGAAGCAAATAAAGCTGTTTGTCAGCCAACACTTCTTCATTTACTGAAGTTGTATTTAAGAAATGTAAAGTTTGGGACACCTTTTTATTTTTGCCTAAAATTCCTTAACTTCATTCAGTTGAGGAATGTGTGTCTGTCTTTGGAAACAGCTGTGGCAAATGGGCACTTGAGGCTAGTGAGTGCAGATTGAACAGGAAGACTACTTTTAATAGAGCTCTGAAAAAAAAAAAAAAAAAAAAATATATATATATGTATGTATGTTTATAAAATTATTTTGTGGTACTGTAAATGGTCTTACAAATCTGTATCTTAAAATTTATTGAGGAAGAAGGTGCAGTGATGTAATTGGATTCACTGCACCTTAGGGGAACATCAATAAAGATCTCTATTGTAGCACACAAGGTTTGGAGTGCCATGAAAATTTAGTGTGCATTAAAAGGAGCTGTGAATGCAGCAGGAATTCACAGTGGGGAATCTGCCAATGGCAAAAGTATCGACTGCCCAGCATGGGGCTCCCCTAAGCAGAGACTTTACTGATTAGAGTGAAAACCCCTTTGTTTTTAGGTCCATTGGCACTGTAAATGGTATGCAGATATAAATAAACTGCCTTGCTTGGAGTGGTGATGGCAAAGGTTTGGGTGTTATCCTAAAGAGGTATATTCTTCATCTTTTGATACATGCTTCATCTTTTGGGAATCTGCAGACAAATGGAAGGGTTCAAAGGGTGGAAAGAAAGGAGAGAGACAATATGTAACTGGTGAGGACAGGCTAAGTGAACTGTGGGTTTTTTAGACTAAAAAGGGCTCCTGTAACTTTGCAATATATAAAGGTTTGTTTTGAAGAAAATTTTCATGAATTATTTTCCAGCTGTTGCAGAAAATATGAAAAGTGAATAATGATTTTGACTTAGGAAATACTCTCAAACTACAGGGACTGTGAAACATTAGAGCTGGTTGCTTGTGGAAATCGTGGAATGTGCTTCACTGATTAATTCACTGTGGGTTAAAGCCCAGTTGGATGACATATAGTAAAGGCAGATAATACATGCTTTTTATCCTGCCTCAGAATAGGGGAAAGGGAAACAGCCACTTGAAGTCATTGTCAGCTCTATCAACTCATCTCCACCTGCATGTTAAGATGAGGAACAGATATTTACAGGGCTGCTGTAGATTTAATTAACACTACAGAGGGTATCATTTTCTTGCCCATCTGTGTGTGAGCACCCAAATATGACACCAATGCTGCTCCAGAAAAGCAAGTCAGTGTCAAACTTGGTATTGAACACAGGATCTGCCATTCTGCAAACATGACAGCTGTAGTCTTATCAGTGATGTCCTATGAAAATAAATCTACTTTTTGTCAGTGAATATTCAAAATAGTTTTCATGTATGAAGACCCTGACAAGTATATATAAAATTTCTTATCTGAACAAGGAAGAGGTAAATTGGGCAGAAACATACTGGCTGGTATTATTCAACATTTGGAGACCAGTGCACAGGACCTCACTGGAAATGTAAATTGGCAGATTAAGTTTGGAGTGAAAGATTCCAGCTGTAGTCTAGAAGTAGACTCCAGATGTCACAGGACTCCATGTGTTTCCATACTTACTGAAGGAGCTAGATCCTAAAAAGAGATGAACATTTCAATGTGTTGAATTGCATGGAAATTTTGGAATCCCAGAGGAGATTGCTCATTTTATCCAGTCCAGACACTGTCTGTGCTAAGCCAGGAAAGGAACTGTGGTGTTGGTCCACCTTTGTCAGAAACTGAGCTGTGCCCCAATGGGAAATATTTTCTGAACTGATTAAAAGTCCTGAAAAATAAAAGTTATGCATTGAACTTGTTTACAGTTTTAAAACTTCCAAACAGAAGAAGCAATTTAAATCACTGAGCACTTTAAAGATAATTATATCAACATGAAGAGAGGCTTTACTTTAGGATTTATTAGGAAAACAAACCAAAACCCAAAAAGATATTTTTTCTATAAATGTAAAATTAGTTGTGTATTGCAGCACCAGATGAAATTTAACAGCCACATTTGAAGATACTCAATTATTTGTGCATTATGTAAGATTAATACAACCCTAGTGTCAGGCCTCCAACTATACCACCAGTAAAACACTACTGGGAGAGTAAAGTATATTTGGCAAACTGCATAGGGAAAGGAATTTATGGAAATGTAACTCTCCAGTTTAAAGGGATGTTGACACTTCCCTTTCTGTAAAATAGTTATTCAATGCATTAACATTTTCTTTGTACTTTTACTTTTCCTGATGGCCTGTTTGGAGTGAAAAGCTAATATCAGAGATTATGACAATGTGTTTCTTCCCCATCTCTTTTATAATGCCTGGGTTAATTCTTCTTCAGTGTTTAGGAATGAAGCATGTACTGCCCCAAATTTGGGGTAATTTCAACAGAGCTGTGACAGGCATAAACTTGGTCTTCCAAATGTTGTCCCTGGGACATCTTTTCAAAACTTGAAAAAATGAATTAAATAATAGACAAGGTCCCTTTTTTAAAAAAGGACATGTAAGGTTTTATTTCATCTGGAATACCCCTTTCAATCTCACTTTCTCCTGCTGGGTTTGTTTTATATTTGATTAGTTCTAGGAGATGGATTTTGACATTTAAAGTATGTGTAATAGAAAGAGAATAATGACATAGCTGGGATTACAGAAAAATATTTGCCCTTGAAAATGGTAATGCATTGTTAAATACCGGTTGCATCATATCTGAGTATAATAAAATCAAAGTGGAAATTGAATGATTGTGTGGGGAATGAATAGTTCTCAGTGTGTGACAGAAGAAGGGACCTTGGCAATTCTAGCAGTGCAGCACAGCTGAAAATGGATTTTGTAGCATGGACTCATTGGGTTTCCAAACCTATATTTTGTTTCAAGTCCAACATCAAAAAACAAATAACATAATATCTGTATTAAAATGGAAAAAAAAAATTAAAAGTACTAGAATTACAAATAACCAATGATCTTCCAGTCAGTTCAGACCTCACATAAATCCTTGGAAAAGCTCCCCCCAAAAGCCATGATGTGTTGGTTCCTCAAATGAGGGGGGTGTTTATCCTGTTGGTGCTGCTGAGGGGTTTAAGTTTTGCTGGGGTTAGGAAATTGGAAGTTATTTGCAGGGCTAGAGCAGGAGTCCAGTGAATGGGAGAAAGGGGAGAATATTTAAATACTCTGTTAAATACTCTGTTAAACTGCAGCCATCTGCAGTGCCTGCAGTTTGGGATGTATTGGAACATACAGATTTTTCCTCAACTCCTCTCTTTCCTGCATAGTGGTGTGCAGGTGTGTTTATCCCCAGTTTTCTGGTCAGGGATAAACTGAGAGGACAGAAATGGGTGAGGAGTCCTCTGGGGCCAGTGGGATTGGTCACAGTGTTTTGGTTTTGTAGGTGGTTGGGCTATTTTGTTGTTTTAATTCAAGCCATTGAAGTCAGCTCTCTGGAGAATTTCTGGCAGGGTGTTAGTTTTCAAATCTAACTGAAGTGATGGCAGCCACCTGTTGTGGCTGCTGCCTGTGCTGGGGCAGCTCTTTAGTGGCTGATAAAATGATACTGGAAAGGTTGGTTTGGCCTGTGTTTTTACTCCCATTAATAGTTCTCACCCTTCCACATAATCCATGTGCTGGGGCCCCAGCTGCTGTTCTGAGTGTTTATGAATGGGCTGGGTCCTCTTGTAGGCTGAGCTGGGAGTTCCAGGTGGTGAAGCCTCCTCCAGGTCTCCATTCCCCACAGCTCAGCTCTCTGTGTTGAGGGTGGCTCTCAGAATACTGTTGTTAATAAAGTGTATTGGCTGGAAGGGAAATTCAGGAGTCCTTTTTTTAATTATCTTTCATCAAACTGGAGAAAATTTGGGCTTGATTCTTGCATCTAAACACTTGGTTAACTCATCTACCTTATTTATCTATCTTGCCTTTTCTCTGTCCTCTGCTACTCTGGAACCTGCATGCTGCTGGGATTTGCCCAGCACCTCTACACTGCTGGATTTCTGCTCCTGGCAGAGACATCCCTGGGGCTCATCTGTCTCCAGCTGGGGAGAGCTTTGTTGTGCCTCTGGCATGTTTAGGCTGGAACAAATGCAATGCATTTAAAGAAATGATTCCCTGTTTGTTGTGCTGGAGGCTTCCACTCCTGTTTTTAAAGATGTTCTTCCTTGCTGCTGTGGGTTTCATCCTTGGAAGTCAGAGCAAGAGTTGGGTATCAGGTTATGAACTCAGCTGCCACCAGGTTGTGTGTGATGTGCTCCCCATCTCTAACTGGAAAAATATCTTAAGGATCTCCATCATCCTTTTCCTTTGTGGGGAATTACTCATGACAGAAGACAGCCCAGCTGTGCCCTTTCCCTATGTGGACACAACAGGCAGCTGTGTCTGGATCTATGCTCCCATCCTGAGCATGGGAACTGTTTTTCCAAAATCCAAATGAAGGTGCAGACCTTTGGTAACCCCTTCAGAAAGGGACTCTGGGAGCTCAATTGCTCTAGGTTGCAAGTCTCATATAATTCCTTGTGCTGTGGTATCTGCCTTTCCCTTGTGCTCTGGCTGTGCTGTGACATCTTTTAGGGAGCCATCTATTTTCCTGGCCCCCTAGAACAGGTGTCCCTCACTGTGGAGTTCCCCAAATGCACACAGGCAGCTGTTTACCTTTCCCCTGACTCACAGGCATGTCTGCTCTGCAGTGCTCCTCTATGATTTCCAGGGCTGGCCTTTCAGATTTCCAAACACACTGATCTTCTGATGTGCTGTGTGCCAGCTGACTTCACTTTAAAACACAGAAGTGCCCCTTCTTATTCATCCTTCTCTCCTGCAGCACTTGTGGCTGGTGTCATTCAACTGTGGAGAATTCTTAAGAGCTTTCAGTGTTCTTTCAGTTCCTGTTTGCACATATCTGATATTGAAAAGTTTCTGTATTTAAACATGCAGGTCTTTGCAGGGAAACTGATTTTCCTGACTGATGTGACTATCATTGTTCTGCAGTGGATTTTTTCTTGATGAAGGGGCAAACTTCAGACAAAATGAATCATTTGCTCCCTGAGTGATCCATCAAGTTGTGTGATGTCATGTGTTTTTGAGACTGATGTCTCATAGACCTCTTCCAAGGATGGTACTTCAGAATTTCTGGGGGTAATTGTTGGAGGTATAGGCACATTTGTAGAAATAGGCAGGTTAATATATATATATATATATGTGTGTGTGTTGTATGTGTATATTAGTAAATACGTCCATATAATATAAATATATTTATTATATACATGTGTATATCATGAATACTCAAGGTTAGCATATGGAATCTGCTCCTAGAGTAGTCAAAAGAATAATCTTTAAAGAATAGGGAACTGCTTGGAAGGTGCTTGAGACTGTTAGGAAATAAAGACTGAGTGAGACAAGAAATTAAATCACACATCAACTGATTGGGTGGTGGGGCCAGAGGAAAGCCTGAACACTGGGATGGTTCTCTGAACAGATACAATGGAGAGCAAGAGTTAAAGGACATGTTTAGCATTGAGGTGGCAAGAACATGAAATGATAGTAACAGTTATAATGGCTAAATATGTGCAAAAAATGTGTAGTAAAAGACTGGCTTGAATAGGTTAAATATGAATAAGCAAAACCAGTGTTGGCTCCAGTTTTGTAGATGATCCAGCTCCTCTGGACTGCTTATTTTTGTGTAAGGACTCACACTGGGATGTTAATCAGCATATTCAACCATTAATCTATTTTATAGGTACAGCATCACTGTTGTTGATGTCAAGAAATACATCTCTGGAAATGGCAGTGAGTCATAGTTGGGACTGTACAGTTAACAGTGGATACTTTTCCATGAGTTCAAAATGCCTCCTGCAAAAAATCAGATGTACTGCAAAAGTTGCTGATGATGCTGATGCTGGTTTAGAATATGGTGTAGTCAAAGTGATAAAATTGACAAACTGCAGGGAAAATGCAGACAGATTATTCCTTTGTTTTCCTTCAGCATACCTTCTGTGCTGTTCCAAAACTTTATTCAAATGTCAGTAATACAGAAAATAATCTGTCAAAAGTAGCTCTAGATTTTTTTAGTGAGGTTGGTTGCTTTTTGCCCCTTATGGATTAATTTATGCTTGAAAACTCAGGGAAATGAACCACATGCAAGAGGACTATAATATATTTTCTAGATTTGTGCTTTCTCAATGGGTCACAAAGGAGCTGTTCTGCAGAAGTCTTGATTCTAGGAAGTGACTGTTTTTATAAGGCTCTTCAAATAGAAGCTGTGCTTCACAGAAAATATTTCCATTTCATAAGTCTCCCACTCCTGTTCCTTTTCATCAGTTAATTAAACTTTTATTGAATGTTTATGAAATAAAACCAAAACTATTTAACTATTTGGAAACTATTTGTTCAAACTACAAAGAGGAAACTGGGGAGGAGAGCTTGGCACAAGCATTAAAGCTGCAGTTCCTGAAACTTATCCCAGTTGTCTTTAGCCAGCTTATGAGTTAAAGTGGGTCTGTGTAAGGAGAGAGAGAAAGAAGAATGCAAAATGACAGAAAGGAATAAACTGGCAGTGAACCAGGCTGGGTGCTCCAAGAGGGAATAGCTAATTTGGTATCATTAGTAGCTTCATCTACTAATATTCACACACCTGAAAAACCCTGGCTGCCCTTTGCACAGTCCTGGCTTGTTCTGCTTGGTTCCTCCTGTCTGAAGCCCAGGTTTGCTTTCAGACCCATTTCCCACCCAACAGGGCACCCTTACTCAGTACTGTGCCATCAGGAACAGAGACTCCTCACCCTGGGCAGTTCAGGTTTGTCAGTAGGCTCTCTGCTTTACTTAAGTGATGATTTAGTCCAGTTCCTTGTAGTAAAAATGTCCCTGATACAGAAAATTAATAAAATAATCCTCCACCATACCAGAGGAAGAGTGTGAGAGAGACTGGAGCTAAAAGGAAGGCCTTTGAAACCAACACTTAATTATATTTGTGGCTTTTGAATGCAATGCATTAAAGTGGGAAAGGGAAGACTGTTTCCCTCTCAGTTTTTCAATAATAAAGGAACAAAATGTCTCCTGTGTGCAGTGAGTGTGCTCATATGGGAATCCTAGAGGCATTGCTGGAGTCCTGCCTGAGTAAGAACAGCAGGAGGAGAGCCCTGTGGAGCAGCACTGATGTGCACTCAAAGAGATAATGGAAGAGTGGAAAGTACCATCATTTAAAGGACACGTCATGTCAGGAGGTGTTTCTGCAGATGAAGATAAATTGCCATATGCAGTCATCCCATCAGCCAAGAGGAAAAATAATTTTTACTTATGAAAAATAACAGACCTGCCTTTGTAGGAATGGTGCAATGCAGAGTGCAAAGTGGTCCTGATGGACTTCCCCCAGACCAACGTCACTGAGAGTTCTGAGTTTATCAAGGCAGCCAGGAAGATGCTTTGTAATCTCAGTTTCTGTTTTGCAGTTGTTCCTCTTCACTGTGCAACACAGTCATAATTCAGACTTGCCATAAGCTTTCAACAAGGGTTGGCCTTTGCTGCCCTTGTTTTTCAACAACAATTAATGTGCATTTTGGACTTGCACCACTAAGGTTATTTTAGCTGTTGAATATGGCAAGATTTCAGCCCTGCCCTCAGATGAACATCTTTGGGCTCCTGTGCCAGTGCACCTCAGTAGGGCTGGAAAATGAGGTGGATTTTGGTAGTTCTGTGTTGCAGGTCTCACCCCCTTGTTTTCCCTTGGTTTTGCTCTGTCAATTCTCCACCTTGGCAGGCACTGCACTTTTGGCTACTCACTTCTCTTACTGGCACTGCACCCTTGTTCCTTAGTCAGGCCTATGGAGAAGGATTTTTAGGAATGTGAAGAAAGCTCAACTTGAATTTTTACTGGGTCTTAACTCAAATGTTTTTATTATATCAATGAATGGAAATCTGGGAGAAAAGCAGTGGCACTGAAATGGCCTCAAATTCACCCTTGATCCTGTAATTATGCTTTCCAAGATACCATCTCATTATCTAAAATTCAACTGTGTGATTAGTTATATCTCATTTTTGTAATTACAAGCTATATATTTGTCATATGTGTGGAAGCAGAAAACATTGCCATTATAAATCTATGGTTTATGCAGCTTCAGCAGGAATTGCTAATGAGCAAATCTTCCTCTCTGTCTCATTCTAATTTTTTTTTCCAAAAAGCTTTTCCAAAAAAACTTCTGCAAATGGAAACTGAGCCTGAAAATTCAAATGGTGAAGTGCCTCCCTTAGGCCTTCTTCTTGCTTTGCTCTTGAGGTATCTGTCTATGTTAATAGACCATGATAATAAATTCCATGAATTTGTTTTGTTTTCCTATTCTTAAAGATGTCATTTTTCTTTCTTCCACAAATAACAATGTGAATGCAAATCTCAGAGAAGATTAGTGCAGCTAAAAAACAATAATCTTAGCAAGCATCTGTCGTCATAGGAAAACTTTGCATTCTGGAGGAAAGCAAAGCTCAAATTCAGAATCTCTCTCCTTGTTTTACAATGTCTGTGCCTTTGTGGTCACCAAACTGAACTGTCCTGACTGAGTAGTGAGGACAGACATTTATGATGTGCTTTTTCCAGATCAACACCTTGAGTTTGGTGATTTGGTTTTGTTGTTCAACTGTCTTCTTCTTTTCCATCTGAATTGTACATTATAAAATCACTGTAGGTGTCTCCATGGAACCATAACCAAACTTCAGTGCCAGGGGAGCCTTGTGCATGGCCTTCCTTACCCTAAGAAGGGTTTCTCTGTGCTCCTGGTGCCCTCCTAAATGATGCTTTCCCAGTCTTTCTTCTCATCCTGTGTGCTCTGTATGGATTGTTTTCTGTTTTGGTATTTTTTCTTCCCATTGATTTTGATTTCTCTGCTGCTATTTTTAGTTCAGTTCAATTCTCACTACTTGCCTGGATCTCCATGCCTACAATATGGTCCCAGCTCCCCACTGGACATCCATGTATGAATAATCCTTGTTTCCAACAGATCACAATTCTTGTTTAAGGTCCCTTTTCCCTTCTTTCCTCTGAAATGCACAGTAGGACATTTCTTGTTTATTTGCACTTTTTTCCTTGCTCCTGTTGTTGCTAAAATGCCAGCCAAACAAATTAATATTTGGAATGGGGCAGCTGTGTGAAAGGTTTGAGCTCAGGATACAGTAATGAGCTGTAGTACAGCACTTCTTTTGCAATGGTGTAAAAACATTAAGCAAATGACAGAATACTTTTAAACTGCTACTAAATATCACTAGCACAAGAATTTAAATCCATAATCCTTTTTCTCACGTTCATGCTGTCTGTGAAGATTAATACTTAGATCACTTTCTTTATAAATACAGCACTGACTTTCAAGACTTAGTAGGTTTGTTTTTTATGTAGGTGATGATGTGTTTCGTTTTTGCTTGGCAAAACAGTGACAGCAATTTACTGGATTTGTTGCTTTTATGACCTGTAGATGCAGTGTGTGTGTGCCAGCATGCATAATCCCAATTTTATTCCTTTATGCAGTTAGAGTAAGAAAAAAGATTTAATGCTGTGATGTCATTCACACCATGAAGCTTTGCAATGGATGGTAGGAAAACAGCTGTAGTCACCTTATGGAAAAGAGAAACTTCAGTGCAGCAGCAATTGCACGTGGCTGTAGCATTGTGCTGCTGCAGAGGAGCCCCTTGGGAATGTGCCACAGGTCCTGAAGCACAACCTGAGCAGATATCTGGTGATTTCCTAAGGTGCCATGAAAATACATTGCATTTTTGGCTGTGTTTCCATTTTGAGTATTGCCACAGTTAATTGATTTTTTTTCTTCTGGCTGACTGAATGATGTCTTTCCAAGTCATCATAATCATCAGTGCTGAAGTCATTGATTTCATTTTGAGGTAATATTTTGTCATTTTCCCTGCCTGCCTTCCAATCTTATTCTGCAATGTGCTTTGTGTATGGAGGGAAAACCAGTATTATTCCAAGGGAGTTCTAATGAAATGACAAAACATCTCAGCATTTCTGTTTGTCTGAGGCAGAGAGATTTTCTATATCCATAGCACTGGACTTAAGTTTGTATTTATCTAAAACTAAAGTCTTATTCAAATAATATATTAAATTGTTCCAAATACACAGTGTTGCTTTGTTGACAACAGATGCCTGTTCCAGAAACAACAATTGGTGTTTAATTAGAGCTTACATTGTGAAAATTGTGTCTAGACTTCATAGAAGATATTATGATTTCTTCAGAAATAAAAAAAAAAGACCTAGAGGATATTGGTGTTGCTTCACAGGGCTGAAAAAACTCAGACATTTTTTCAATTTATAGTTATTAAGTAAAGAATTATGAAAATAATATATTTTTGTAGTCTGCAGGCCCCCACTGGGCTGTGGGTTGTTTCTAGAGTCCTGCCATGCTCACAGTCTGTCCATGGCCCTGGGAAAAGCAGAGCATGAAGAGAAAGGTTTGCTTTGCCAGACTTTCACTTTCCTATCACCATCTCATGTCTTTTTAGAAAGAAATCTGCTAAAATAACTGTGTAAATCTGTAGGGAAAAAGGTCGGTTTATGAAAATCCCTTTGTATATTTTAATTCAAACTAAATTCATATTTAAACTGTTCTGTTTAGCTGAAATGGAAATTCAGATGCTAAACTGAACCAATCTGTCTGCTGCATATGCTTTATCATCGAACTGTCTTGACAACCCTTGTTAACATTTGCATAAACTGTACAGGCTAATAATAATGATGATGATGGAATTAGCCTGTTAGTATCTTATTTTTGTTGTATAATTTTAATCTCTGTAGGAAGGAAAACCACTATATCTTTTGAATTAGTCAATGACTCTGGTTTACTATTATTAGCTATTTGTATGTATTTGTCTCCCTAGATGGCACAGCAAAGCCTGCTGGTTTCCTTGTGGGGAATCTTGAAAGCTTGTCTGTTGTGCTTGTCATCTCAATTATTATATCATTTAATAGTAATATTTCAGCATGTTTAACTGACCTTCCTCTGAAGTGTATTCAGTGCTGAATCTGGCTAGAAGTAATTTGCAAAGTAATTGTGGACAACATGATCGTGCATCTCATCTGCTCTGTATAAATCCTTTGTAAGTCATGCAATGGGATTGTGCAGAAGTTGGTGTTGAGCTGCTGAGCAGCCAGCAGAGCAAGGGAACAGGGATAAGAGTCATCCTACAGCCTTTGAAGTCCTGAGTTTTTTCAATTCTACTGCTCTCTGTCCTTTATTAAGATATCTAAGTTGGTTGGTTAACATATTTCTGTATTTTTCTATACTGGTGTACAGGTTTTCCCCTCACCCTTGTTTCTTGTATCAGTAATGCATCAGGACAAAACAGATAATTTTAATATTTTGTAGTTAGTGTATGAACTGTTTAAGATCTCTAGAATGCAATTGATGAAAATTTCTAAAGAGAAATGTAATTGTGTTGTTAATCAGTGTACAAGAAAGGAAAAATAAATTTTAAGGGGTTATATGAAATATATACATATACTCAATAACATAGTTTCATGTAAAATGTTTTGCTAAACTAGGTTTAACTTCTTATTAGGATTTTCACATGAGCAAATAGCAGCATATAATTTTACCAAAACCCCTCATTTGACTGGTTTGACTTCAGTTTCCATTTCTCTTCTAAACTGATCCTTTTTTAGATAATGTGAGGGAGCAAGACATGTGACTGACTGAAGTTTGAAATATCTTCTTTATAATTATAGCTTTTAAATTATAGGAAAAAGGGAGAGATTCCCTTTAATTTTAAACTTTATTTTTATGTGTAGGGAGCACAAGTTGGTGGTTCCAAAGCATATAAGTATAGCAATATATTGCTAATACCATGGTATGGTATTGTCACAGAGGGATTTGTAAAAAGGAGAAAAAATTTTAAAAATTTTGAAACTCCACTGGCCATTTTGAATGATGTGAAAAAGACTTTCATGCTGTAAATCCTTGCCTAGCAGACTGGCTGGTTTTGATCTGTGCTTTCAAGGTTGTGCTGGCCATGCTCATTCTTTTAATCCTTGCCTTTGCTGAAGACTTCCCAAGCCACGAGCAGCCCCCAGCTGGGAGCCTCCCAACCTGCTCCTCCAGCCTCCAGCTTCCTTCCTTCAATCCTGCTCTGGCACCCAATCCAAAACCATTACATAAGGAGTGTGACTGGTACAGTGCACAAGTGGTGTGTGGGTGCAGGCACATCTTGGGGAGAGTGGAGTGATGGGCTGAGTAAAAATAGGCTTTGCAGTAGGTGCCAAGATGAGTAAGTTACATTGTCGGCTGAACAACGAAACCTAATCCCCCTCTCCTGCCCACTTCCCTCCCCCAGCTCCTAATAACTGTAATCCAGTAAAATAAACCACACAAGCTGAAAGGAAGTAGAAGCTGGCTTATTTTCTGTCACTTGCCAATTATTCAAGTATTTCACCTGACATGAAGTTTTCGAGTTTGTCAAGTGTTTTAATGGGCAGAAAGCACTGGTCAGTTCCCTGAGTGTACGTACACACACACACAAATACAAATCTGCATGAAGGACCATGATTCACTGGCTTGTTTAAGGATCATGGAACTGCTTTAAAAAATATGTTAAATAGCCAACAGGGTGGAAGTTGCATATAGATTTGTTATCTGTGATGAACTAGTGTCAGATTGTGAATTTGATGAGTCGTTTTGTATTAGTTGTAATTACGGAGCGTCAGTGCAAATAAATCATGTACACTGGGATATACCAAAAGGTAATGTTATTGATTGCACCTGACATTTTGATAATAAGCTCCTGTTGAAATCATACAAAAGGTAATTTTAAATCTTATATCTTAGTCAGAGTTATGGCTTTATGGTCAAAACATTAATTAGTTTTATCCTACAGCTGTGATGCAGTTTAATTTTGCAGTGTTGGAAAGACAGCTCAATGTATGAGAGGCTAAGTTAAAAATATTTCTCATGGGGCACTGATGTGGACAGTTGCCAAGCCAGACCTTCAGATCCTTCCAGGGCTTTCAGGTGCAAATATCTACTCCTTAATACTGCATTGATTGGCAAAATGCCTTTAAAAACCCAGTCTGTAGGGACTTCCATCTTGCACTGATCTATAAACCACTGCTCTGTGCTTCAGCTTTGGGATTTGTGAAACGTTTTCTGTATGCATTTGACTTGCAGCCAAAGGAGAGCTGGAACTTTGTAAACCAGCTCTCATGCTACCAGCCAGCTCTGGCTCAGCCTCAGAGTTTGTACACAGAGTGTGTCAGAAGTTACCAAAATGAGTGTGGGTTGACTGGGAGAAGTTCACAGTGTTAAGAAGGGGTCAAGGAGCTTGGTTTGCTCCTGAAAAGGGTTATTTGCTGTGATGGGTGACACCATCCCAGTATGATTGTCCTTGAGCCCAGTGGAAATCTCTGACTGGATCTGCAGAGGGAACAGGTTTGTTCTCTCTGACCAGCCACTGATGGGCACTGGAAACAGCTGGGCAATACCCTTTGTTTTATAGCTCTGCCTTGCTTTGCTTGTATTGCAGGGAGCTGACAGGTCTGAGCTTTCAGCAGCTCGTGAGATGTCCCCATCTAAGGAACAGCTTTGAGGCAGGTGATGAAGGGATGTGTGATGTGTCCACTGGTGAAAACAGCTCTTTCAGGTCTGTGCAGTGCTGTTGTGCTGCCTGTTTTCCCCTGTGCTGTCGACCTGCAGGGTTGTTGCTGTGACGGGTGAGCTTTGTTTCTCTAGCAATTAGAGAAATCTGCTATTTGCTAATTAGAAGTGCGATCGTGAAAGGTTTGGTGGGGTTTTTTTCTGAGAGATTTAGCAGTGGAGGTTAATTGTGCTCAATAGACCTGTGCATGATTATATAAATTATAAATTATTTAAAATGATGCTTGTGATTCCATGAGCTTGACTACTGAGCATCTTGTGGGAGGGAGGAAAACTTTTAATGGTTTGTTTGGCACAAAAAAGCTTAACTTGAATGTTTTGCTGTTCATGTTTGTAATGCATTCCCCTTGGTCTCTCTTTGTAAAATCAGTCAGTGGGCCAACACTTCAAATCTTTGAGGTCCAGACAAGCTGTTTTGACTTTTTGAAATCTTAGCCTGGGAGGGATAAAAGGCTGCATATCAACGAATTCAGGAGTTATTTACTGGAGTTTACAGATGAATGGGCAGCCTGGCCAGAGCCCAGCATGTACCTTAAAGTCATTAGAGAAAACATCTCATACTAACCTGAGCTTGCCAGCAGAGGAGAAAAATCACATGGTATTAACTCACATGTGACTTCCTATTGTAAATATTGTGGTCATACTGGGATATTTTCTCTTAACTCCTCTCAATGCTGTCTCAGTTAGAAGCACACAACTGACTCATTCCTGCATCTGGGTATTGACGTCATTGTGATGCACTTTTCATTTCTAGCATGAGTGTTCCAGTCTCTCCAGTATGGAATTCAAATGAAAACATGATGCCCTTTATTATTACTGAGAAGTAAATGAACTAGAAAAATTACATTCATGGGCTTTCCAACTCATTCTCTATTGCACTGAACATATTGGACATCAGAGCCTGTCAACACAGTCATCTGAAACTGTCTCCTTCAGTGTTTCACTCCTAAGAGCCTGAATTATTCATCAGAGATTTTACTATGTTAACATATTCTTATGATCACGTTGACTTTAATTCCAGTGCATGAAAAAGGAAGTTTGCTGTTTCTCTTTGCATAAAAACAGATGACTGTATTAATGCTTTATCAGACACCCTTCTAAATCCTTTGTAGCAAGTCAGAGCAGAAAAAAGCACAAAGCAATGTCAGAACACATCAAATTAAATTGTTTACAACAGCCAAGGTGTGATGGTGAAGCTGGCTAGAACTAGTGAAGAAGTTTCTAGAGGTCTGGATGGAGAAAGTTGAAGTGTTTTATTCTTCAGGATGGGCAGCCTGCAGCAGGATGCCTCCCATGACCAGGTCCACATGTGCCATCCATATCATAACACTGGGATAAGGGAAGTCAGAAATGCCCTGGGCAAATTTGAATACTTTGAAGGTCTGAAGTTTTGGTACAGTTACTGCTTGGGAAGAGGGTGAGAAGGATGGGGGTTTTTTTGTTTGTTTTCTTCTTTTTCTTGATTTTGGTTTGGTTTGGTTGTTGGGTTTTTTGTTTGTTTGTTTTGGGGTGGGGTTTTTTTTGTTTGTTTTTTTTTTTTTTTTTTTTTAATAATCTCCTTTTGTAACAAAATAAATGTATTCTGGAGAGTTTCTCTGAGCCGATGCTCAGGGGGTTTTTTTATGACCAGCACTATGACAAGGAATAAAGCAAAAGTAAAGTGATATTTTAGGAGGGTAAATTGGATTCTGTGGTGTCAGAGGACATAAAGGCTCTGATGACTTTTTCTGATACCTTATCAAAAGTATGATAGTTATAGGGCTTGAAAAAACAAGTTTTCAGAATGAGCATGTACACATGTACATAACATACATAATGATGTAATAGTTTTAGTTTTGCCAATGTAATTGAAAGTCAGCATCCTGGAGCAGGGCTCTGAGCCAGAATCCAATTCTTCTGCTTTGAGAGAAGGACAATTGTGGGTTTATATGCTCAGAATGTTTGTTTTCATGTAGCCATAAAGCACCATGAGGGGCATTTCCAGCTCAGCTCAGAATGATAACTCCTGTCAAGGGGATGTGTGCTCCTGCTTGGGAGCTCACAGAGGTGACAGAGAACAGGAATTGTGTTCACATGCTCTTACATCTGGGGAGAGGCCTAGTGCTGTGCACAGAGCTGAATAAAGTGAGTCTGAACAGAGCCCAGCAAATGCATTTTGAGCTCCAAGTGCCTTTCAAACAGCTGAACATTACTGCTTAAGCAGGGCAGATCTCTTAAAAATACTGGTGGTGTTTAAATGTGGGTCGAGTATGAATTTCTTAGATACTGAATTTAAGCATAAGCATGAAGTAGGCCAAATAGCAGTAATGTGGGTTGTGGTTTTTTTGTTTGGGTTTTGGGGGGTTTCATTTGTTCCCCTGTTTGATTTCTTTTTCCTGGGTTTTGGTCTGAATTGGATTGAATCCTATTTTTTAAAAACTTCCATGAGTTGGAATGGCTTAGAAAACTTGTTCAAGGAAGCCCAATTCATAAGTTTTATATATATCCACTGACTTTGCCAGTTTAGAGGATGTCAGCAGAGGAAAGATGGGATATGTGGAGCACAAGTTGCTTCATGCCATGAGGAGCTCTTGTCCACCTGTCTCCTCCCTGGTCATTTTTAAGGGCAGTGATTGAATCCCACCACAGACACCATGACCTGGGTAAAGCTGGAGCTTTCCAGTTCACACACACAGGATTTCCTTGGCTGCTGCCTGTGTTCCCCATTTGGAGGCAGTGGGGGAGCCCTGCCAGAGCCTCCAGAAGCTGAAACTGCACTGTCCATGTTCTCCAGGGGGAGAATCTGGAAGCAGAACAGTGTTTTTTCCCACTGAGTTTTGCTAGATGAAGCAAATCAGCAGTCTGGTAATTATAATCTGTCTGTTTTGAAAACTATTACTCTCAAGCACTCAGCAAGCACAGGCTTTTGATATGTATATTGACAATACAAGTCTAAAGTACTGCCATTTCTTTTGGAATATTAAAGGAAAAACTATTTTAAAATTTGCTGCCTGGAGATATGTATTTTTTTGTAGCAGGCACATTTATGTTAAATCAACTTAATTTCCAATATTCATGTATTGTGAATGTGAACTCAGCATATATTTAATTATAGCTGGGAAAGAATCTTATATTGTGCTGATTGGTATTGCATTTCATTGGTAACAAAATCATGGCAGGAATGCATCCCAAAAGTTTGTATGCTGCATATTTTCACCTGAGGTTTGAAAGTACCATCCTATCAAATATTTTGCTTGGAAATCAGTAAGTAATGCTGAATATGACACCTTTTTATTCTACTCCTACATATTTTGCCAGCAGGAAAAAAAGCTAAATTCAGTAACAAAATATTCACTGCTAATTGCTACTTAAACCTCTTTGACCTTAGATTTTCTCTGGTGATTAGCTTTGAATAAATTATTTTTAAAAGCCCTCAATGCATGCCTTAAGTTACTGTTTTTAGCATATTTCCATGAAGTTTTGAGAAGTGTGCACAGACCTTGAATGTGTGTGGTGTAGAAGAGGTGGAGGAAAGGTGGTAGCAGGTTCCACAGGGCTGTTCTGTGAGGAGGGAAGGCAGTAGGCAGTGCTGAAGCCTTCATGGCAAAGAGAAGCATCAGAGCTCTGAGCCCTGTGTGGTGTGACCGCTGCCAGAAGAAAAATGACAATTCTCAAAACAAAGCCACCCCCCTGCCACCCCCATATGCTCTGGATGTGAATATCACCTCCCTGCTGAATGCTGATTTGTGAAGCTCACTGAGAAACACTGTCTTTCTCATCTCATTGAATGTTTTTTGGCTTTGTATTTTCTGGTTTTGTGTTTGGAAATTCAGTGTTCAGTTCTGCCCTGTTCATGCCTGACTTGTGGTTTGATCAGAGACTTTCATGGCTTGCACTGCCCTGCCACTCTGACCTTTCAGACAATTTTCAGTGTGCTTTAAAGGCAATTGTTCAGCTTTGATCTCATGCATGAGGATTTGCTCCTCATATCTAGAATTCCTTGTAATATGTTCTTGGAAAAGAAGGAGACCCAGCAATACCTCCCCTTGGAATCTGCTCTTGTGTGCAAGGTGAAGAACTGGAGAAACCAGCACCCATCCTCTTCCCAAGGGCCAAAGTTTTGCCTCAGGATGGGAAGAGCACTCAGAACAATCTACATGTGAGGGTACTCAAGGGACAAAAAGCAAAAAACTATCAAACCCAGATTCAAAATAATTTAGCAAAATGTCTCCTCTTCTTAGCTTTCTTAGCAGCATTTTGCTTTCTAGGAACTTCACCTTCTGCATTTTGCTTTGTACAAGAATAACTAAGTCCTGCAATAGTTTTCCTTTATATATTATTTAAACTTCAAGTTTAATATATAAGTAGGAGATAAAATATTCCAGGAATATGGTGTTATGCTAAAATAAGATTGAGAACTTTAGTTTGAAGCATAACATCTATTTAAAGTAGTCACGTAATTTATTGGAGCTGAACTTCTACTGAAATAGTTCTGCAGTTTCATTATCACTTTTGTAGGCAGACCTCTGATCTAGATAACCAGGGGAATGCTATTTTGGAGGAAAATATTCTAAATGCCTTCCTTTTTCTGAATTACAAGGAGATAAAAGGAGAATACTTTCCTTGTGAATCAAAGGATGATATTTATGAAGAATTCCAGAGCTTGCTTTTCTTGAAACTTAAAATAGAACATTGAGAGTTCTTCACCTTAACAAAATGCTAGGTTTCTAAAAACTGAAAGATTTCTGATCCACATATTCTGGCAGTTTCTAAAATAGGGTTATTTTTGTCCAAACTGTGAGCCAGGTTTAGCAGTTTTGAACAAAGTACTTGTCTGTAGGCTCTGCATTTTGGTAGTCCTTCAAATCATCCTGATATCTTAAAAGCTGAGATCCATCTCTGAAATACAAAATTGTTGGGGTTTTTTATAGAGAGACTTTTAGAACTGATTCAAAGTAGCTGTAAATCAAAGCTGCACCTCTGTGTTTTCCTCTCAAAGGTGACTTTGGAAAGCATTTGCTTGTGACCCCAACCTTTCAGGGACCTGAAACTGCAGCAAAGTATTGAGAGTGAAAAATGAGCACCTTGTCTGTGCAGGCCAGTGATGCATCCATGCAGGTGGGTTCCACACCAGTCTCTGGACCACTCTTGGCTCTCTCTGTTCTGTGACTGTGTCTGCAGAGCTCTGAAAGTGCAGGGAAAAGGGAAAGGGAAAAGGAAAAGGGAAAAGGGAGCAGAGAGGTGACAGGGAGAGCTGCTGGAGACCTGCTCTGTGAAACCCACCCCTGTGGTGAATGATAGAGGCCAGATCAGATCTTGAGGCACACACAGCCAAGTTCTTGGGTTTCAGAGAACTGCTAAAACTTCTCCAAGTAGTTTTGTTCACGTGTTTGAGTTGTTTGCTTTATTTTGTTTTGTTTGTTTTGTTTTCTCTCAGCACTTCATATGCTGCCAATTGCAGGAGCCAGGAAGCTGCTGTGATCTGCAGCATGATTTTGGCAGGTTTCCTTGATAGAGGTTGAAAATCTTGAACCCTACAAGGCGTCTCCTTCCCTTGGTAGCAAAAGGGCAGTTAACCTCTTTTATCTGTAAATGCTTTAGTAAGAAATAGTTGGGGGATTTGCCTAAAGCTCCATGCCATGAGAAAGTTTCATTGGGCAAAGTCATCCAGTGTGTGCAGGGGTGGAAAAAGACTGTGACCAAGGACAGCTGCAAGTCCACTCCTGGTTCTGACTAAAGACAAAGTTTTCATTGCATGATTATTTTTTCCTCCAGAAAGAAAGCCCTGATTGATGATCTCTCTGGCATATTTCATAAATATCCATTGCATTTATCTGATCTCCTGATTTTGAGGAGACATATTCTTAAACACTTTTTCTTTTCGCTAACAAACTTTCTGATGAAAACTCTTCTACAGAAAGATGCTTCCTGGTAGTTTTTTGCATAGGGGAAGAAGAAAGGAATAATCACTGCATATGGTATTTAAATAAACTGAGAGGAGACAAACAAGATCATTGAGAATCTTCACTGAGAGTTTAAGACTCTACCAAGTTATTGCAATGACCACGGGGCACTGACCATGAAGGTTTCATGAATCATCAGACCAAACTATTACATCTGTGAATGAAACTAAATATATGTAGGTAGTGCTAAAATTTCCAACCTTTTTTTTTTATTATTATTATTTTTAGGCTATTTCTTTTTGGTACCATGGGAACATTTAGTTCCCTATTTTCTTTTGAGGCTCCCCAAACAATAGTCAACAATTTATCTACAGTACTCTGTTCAGTAAACTAAATGTTCATTTTGGCTAACTGCTCCAGTGCTGCTAGCTTTCTAGCCTGAGAGAAATTGAAAAGCTAGAGAAGGCTATTCATAACAACCCAGTAGAGCTCTAAATATATTTATTTCAATCAATAGTAAAATGGGATCTTTTGGACAATTCTTAGGAAATAAATCATGTAGTTCATAGCTGGTTAAAAAGGATCTGGAAAGGAGAGGGCAGGGAGCTGCAAGGCCATTTGATTGTGCTATAGGGCTTTAATATCTCCCTGGTCTTATTTCAGATGCTCAGCATCACTCTTTGCTTGCTCAGCTAATAGTACACAAAGTGATCATTAATCAAAGTAAATAATGTGGCTGTAGCAGGAAACATAAGGCACTGAATGCAGAGTGAGTTTGCATTGATTCCAGGGGATTTTGGATAGATGGGTATCATCACTGCAATGTAAATAGATAAGGTTTCAGGTTCATGATTAGTTTTACAGATCACCTGAGCTATGGTAATGGTATATGAGCCCTTAGCCTCTGGTAATGTTGCTGTTTTTTAAATGTAACTTTAACTATTTTTTCACTCCCCTGCAGGCCAAACTCAGGCCAAGCAGCCAATGCTCAGCCCTGGTGAGCTTCAGGATGTTGGGCTGCTGTGGCTTCAGTGCATTTGGGAAGGGTTCCCAGGAAGAATCTGTAGAGCCAAGGCTGGGAAAGGGAGGTGCTGCCACACAGAGTCCTCACTTGTCAGCTTCACTAGATCATCATCTAGCTTGGTGTCACACTTCTGGCAAAATATTAATGAAGAACCTAATGAGGTGATTGTACATTTAATATTTTGTACATGATACATAAATTTTTCCTGTTGTCTGCAGCAGAAACAGGTGATTTGAAGGAGAGATTGTGTTAATCAGCCAGCAATATGTAAATATATGTGCAGGAGGGCAGGCAGGCTTGTGTGCTGAGCCAGGGCAGGTGCTGCAGTGCCAGCCACGGGGGAGGAGGAAGCCAGTTCCATGCTTGAGCTGAGAGCATTGGCACCTTCACAAAGAAATCCTGTTCTACCTCAGTGGCAGCAGCTTTCACTTACCCACAGAGAGAGAGGGCTATGAGCTAGGTGCTTTAGGACTGGAGGAGAAATTTTTTTGTTGTTATTCTCTGTCAATGATGTTTTTTTCTTTCTTTACAACTTTGGAAAAATAAAATGTGAAGTGATGTAATTTTTTTTTTTTTTTTTTGGTCTGGTGATGGAGTTGGTGGGAAATTGCAGCTGCCAGGCATTTTTCACTCAAGGCTCTGATGATTCCTAAACTTGGGATAGGTGGTCATCTTAACTCTCCAGCTTCTGTGCTCTGGGGTAGGAAGCAGGTGGTGCAGTCAGACTGGATGGGCTGGCACAGGAAGACTCTGCATGGATTATAGGTAAGAAAGCTCTGCTTTGCTCTGTCCCAAGCAAGTTTAGAGCATACTTGGATTTACACCCAGAATCAATAAAGTCCAAGCTCCTGGAGCCATAAGCACTCATGAAGCAGCTTACACCAGCCAGGATCTCTGGAGATCTCTGCTACAGCCCCATGCTGCAAGCAGAGCATGACTAGCTGAACTCTCTCAAGGCCTAATCAGTTGAATTTTGGATTATGGCCAAGGCTAGGGAATCTCATACTTCATGTTTTCATTTTTATATTGTCTAATTAAAGAATCTTCCCTTCCCCAATTGTGAAAGTCACTGAATGTGATTTTACACAAACATCAAAATAACTCGGGCAGGATTTGATTATTAAGTAGCACATTGATATGGGAAGCTGCCCAAATAAGAGTCATTTTACTGCCTCAGGGCTGTACCCCTGGTGAACAGAGCTGCTGACCTGGTCAAGGCTTGTGTAGGGCACCAAATGTTCACTGAGTTGGGATATGCTGAGGGCTCCCACTGCCATGGGGACACAACCAGGACTAGTAAGGTTATAGCACAGAGAGAAAAACTGCTATTTCCCCTTTCTAGTCCTGGCACTACCCTTTTTAATTTTCTTTCTGGGTAGAAGATATTTTTTTGATCAAGATCTTTCACCTGAAGAGTGAAGTTGTCACTCAGGGACTGGGTAGATGTGAAGAACAACAAGTTTTAGGTGACACATTTGGATACCATTCACAAGCTCAAGTAAGAGGGACACCTGGGGCTTCTTTTGTCCTCTTTTCCTAACCATCAAAAAAAAATTATTTTTAATACTTTCCTTAGAGTAGACATGTATTTTTATAAACATACATTTTTAAACAAGAGTTTGGGACATTTTCCTAACAGAAAAGCATCATTACATGGCTTGTAAAGGTTTGGAAGGGCTTGAGGAATGTTCCCTTTGTAACTTGCACTGCATTTTGTCCAAAGAGCTGTAACTTTCTGGAACTGTGCATCCTAGCAAGTATTATTGAAGAACATTTCTGGGAGCTTTTTGCTTAATTGAAGCATTGCAGATCTAACCTTAAAAACTTTCTTGTAATACCCTACAACATAAATTCTTGTAGACCTGATAATCAAAAATCATCTGGTAATGTGGCACCCAACTTGATGGGGATTGGTAAACCTCTAACAGCTGGACTCATGGGAAACTTTTCAATTTGGTGGATCACTGTGGTAGTTTCATTATCTACAGACCCTGTCTTTCTTAGGTTTAGCTTGGTTTAGCTGAAGCTGCATCTCCTTTGCAGTTTGTCCCAGTCTCTGAGGCTGGCATAGTGCAATACTGAGCTGGATATTTAATTTTTTTTTCTGGGCTGTTGTTTCCTCCCCTGTGACTCTGAAGTAAATTTCCATTGGTGGCAGAGGATTTTGAGAATGCAGATATGTTAATGTTGGCTGGTTCAGATTCCTTTGCAGGAGAGCCCATGGTAGGACTACACAGAAGTTTTGGAAGACTGGAGCTTGTAGGACTCTGTGTTGGGTCCAAAAGGTCTTTTGGCACAGGCCACAATCTGAATTTCCTGTACAGTAGGAAATGGGTCACAAACCATGGAATCTGATCTCCCTGGGCAGTGCTGAGGGTTGGATGAAACCCTCTTGCTCTTTCCTCATGTAAACCCCTAGCTGGTGCCCTCCTTCCTGAGCCTCAGATGAACTGAAAATCAATTTGATAGTTTGGGTGGTCAGCTGAAAAAATCATTGGGTTTGGGTCTAGGATTTGCTGTGATGTGTTTGTTTGATGCTCTATAATGCAGCAGTATTAAAAACAGCTTCAGACCTCAGAGCATGCAGCTGTAAGAGGCCTGAGCAGTGCAGAGGTGCCACAGGATGCTCTGGGAGCACAGCACTATTCACATCAATGCTCTTGGTCTCACCACACTGCTGCACTGGAACCCAGCCCTGAAGTAGGTGGAGCAAAAAATTTTGGTATGACTCATGTTACATCAGTAAAAAATTTAAAAACTGCCTGTTTATGTAGAAGTTAGGGTACTATCAACCAGTATGAATTCAGAATATTATAAATGCACTGAGGAGGAATGGCTAATGACTGATTTCTGCATACCAGGCCTGAGAAAATGTAAATATTAAGTCATTCATAACAGAGACTTCCTAGTGGCAATGTACTTGTGTTAAAACACAGCCCTTAACTTTGCAGAATATGAATAAATAGAAAACAGAAATAGATATCAGACTGCTGTCATCTCTCCAAAAACAGTAAAGATCTCAGGATTTGATGTTTGCTTTGGTGCCATAGAAATCAACAGAATAACTGATAACAGAGATTTCAGAGAGAGAGATTCTGGTTGCAAAAGGACATTTTCTCTCCTCACCTGTAACTCAGAAGTCCTTTGTTTTGGGAGCTGTTGAGTGTAGGTGTGTAGTTGGCAGTGTGCTGGTGAAAGAAACTCTAGCAGCAGGACAAATAGCAATAAGGAGGTAGGAATCTGACAAAATCTGAGATCAAGGGGGACATTCATGTGCCAGCCTGTCAAATTCATAGCAGAGACAAAAGGTAATGCAGGGCACTAAAGAGCAGATTTTGTTAAGGTGTCTGAACTGTCCTAGATCACATATAGTGCCATGCAATATGACTTTGGAAATTATTTAATTTTTCACTGTGCACAAATACTGGAGTAGATTTGCTTAAAATCATGAATATTTTCCCTTCTGTGAGAGCTCTTTTGGTTGTTGTGGTTTAAAATAATTTGTGTTTCCATGTTGACTTCCTTGAGCATTCTGGGAGATAATAAAGTGCTTCATTTGCAGGGTGATATTTCATATGTGGGTGTATGGGTCCTTCACATCCATTTTGCAGCTATTTGCTTTATCACTTACTTCATCTGTGCCTGACCCATCTCCATCAGTGGAGCTTGTCATGTTCTGCAGAATTCCTCCTGGCTCTGGTTTGCAGGGAAGATCTCTTTCTCCCTCAAACTGTAAATATGTGGGTGCATTCACTCAGCTTCTCTGCAGTGGCTGTCTATAAACAGGTTTTGGGGCTCTCTGATCCCAAACTGCAGTTTGAACCACCCCTCAAGCCAGAGAGGCTGGATGGGATTCCCTCAGAGGTCACAGAGCATTAAGCATGAGCCCTGTAGTAGCATCCAAGAGGTTTTTAGGGTCAGAAATGTTTCAGTGGCTCTGGGATAGCTGAGATTGGCCTGTCCTGAGATTGGCAAGCAGTGAGCTCAAACTTTTGGGGTGTCTTTGTGGCATTGTAAGATGCATCTAGTAGGGTGTCTGATTCATCTTGCTGGGTGAGACTGGGAAAAGAGAAAAATGACAAAAGGAGTGAAGCAGAAAGGCTGAAAGGGAAAAAATGAGAGAATTTTCTTCCATGAGACCAGGTACCAGAACTGTGCAGCTGGACATGGCCCTTGCTTGTGAATTAACACCAAATCCCTCCAGCTGTGGCTCTGGCAGTGCCTGGCAGCAGGGAGATGTCATTATTACAAGTTGTGTGTGTGAAGAAATGCTGAGCCCCTGCAGATGATGCTGGCTGCTGGATGCCCCCATGTGCAGCTGGGTTTTTTTGCAAATAAACCTGCTGATCCTCTAGGTAAGTCAGTCATGGAGAAATACTTGGAAAATGGTTAAATGTCACAGGCACTGTGACCCACAGCCAGGATTCCTTGATCCACCTCAAATGTGTGCTCTGTTGGAATTGTCCTTGCCTGAGGTGGGATAACCAGACCAAGAAAACACTTCACTCCTGTGGGAAGTGATCACAGCTCTTACCCAGCCACGGGGACTTGTCCCCAAAGGCAATATTCAATATGTCTATTGGTAGAATTCCAACTTCAATAAAAAGACAAGGTGACATTCCTGTGTCTTTTCTCAAGAAGTTTTACTCACCTGCTGTTTCTCACCAATGGCAATATTGTGTAATTTTAAACAAATAATTTACTTACTGCTATCTGGGGCTTCTTACTAAGAAATTTCTTTCCTGAGGGTAGTGTGGGAGAGATTTTTTTGATATTGTTAACCTCAATGAAACTCTGCAAACTAGTAACTGAAAAGCTTTCTGGTACTTCTAGTGAAACATGTAATTCTAAAATAAAAATTGAAATATCAATAAAAATACAGTAAAATACTGTTGAAAGCAATGAGTAGTAGCTGCATGCATGCAGCATGGGTCCTGTTTTCTTGTTTGAAGAAGTTATTTATTTAGTCATGCACTCAAAAACAGCTCAATTATAAAAACAATCCCTAGCATAACTTTTTTTTTTTTTTTTTCTCCAAGTGATTTAAACTGGGGAACTGCCTGAGTAATTTTCTTCTGAGCACAAGTAATTACTCAGGTTTGCACTCACTGACTTTCCTTTTATTAAGATTTAGGAACAATACTGTATTTTGAATCCCATTGTTCTTTTTATCCCTAGCACTAAGCAGAACATTAGTGAGCCAGCTATGGGGCCTAGGATGAACTCAAAAATATTTTCTTTGTTTGGGGAGGAAAATTGTGATTGACATTTATCAGTGGTTAATAAATTCTGTGGCTAAAGTCAGTTTGTAGCAGCAGCACAGATTGTTTTATAATGCTATTTCCTCAGTAAATTACATTTTAAAATTTCCTTGATTATTGATCTTTTTGGCTTTGAAAATTTCTAATTTATTTTGGAAGCTGGGTTATAATGAGCTTGCAGGCATCTTATCACATAATTTCCAAGAGGCATCAGCACTGGTCTGTGGTTGTATTTTTGCTTCTGATAGTGTGTGTTTGCTTTATGCTTTGCTAAGCATTAAGATAAAAAATACACTTTATGGTAATTGGGAGCCCTGCCCTGCTTCCTTCCTCTGGAGGGAAGATGGTGTCAGGGGTATCTTATCTGTCAATATGCCCCTGAAAACAGGTGTGGGTGTCTTTGTGAAAACCTTGTAGTGGGAGATGGGAGTGGGGAAGTGACTGTGCAGCTGCTGTGCATGGCTCTGTGATGATGAATTACACTGGTGGCAAAGGAATTGTCTTCATCCTGCACAATATTTCTTGTTCCATATCAAATGAGCTTAAAAAGTGAGCACCACATTCCCTGATCCTCACAAGGGAGAGACTCCAGAACCTGAAGAATTGGAGTTGGGACTTGAAATTGTTTCTTCTGGGGTGCAGGGACTTTCCTTCCTGGGGTCACAAGCTGATAAATCCAGCAGGAAAATTGTGGTGGTGACCCTGAGCCTGCAGAAATGTGGCCCAGGCTCCCTGAGCCCCAGCAGGGTTCCTGCCTGGCTCTGGGGTTTGCAGCCCAGGTCTGCTCCCTTTTTGCTGAAAGGAGCCCATGGTCTGACTGTGCCCTCTCCCCTGCTGCAGTCACACACGTGTCTCTGCAAACGAGCCCTTGCAGATGCATCTCCAGCAGCATTCCCAAATGGAAGTAAATTCATTGTTTTGTTGAGTTAGCTTTTAGCTTACAAGCAGGGCTTTCCAATAACCATCCATCAAAAGCCATCATATTTTGGGAAGTGTTACACTCAATAAAAATGGCAACTGAAACATCATCTTCCAGTAGCCTCACAGCAAGTACACTTAAAATTCAGGTTGTGCTGGGGGACAGCACAGCAATGAATGCAAAGAGACAGGATTGAGAGCAGATTTTTCCACGTCAAAAGGATTAATCTCAACTCTCACAGAAGATTTAGCTCTTTCCATGTAGGATGCAAGCCTTGTGGCTCTGAAATAATTAGCATACAAACTTAGTGTGCAATACACAAGATAAAAATGGACTTTCTTTAAAAATCATGATGTGTACAAAAAATATTATTTTGAAAACCTAAGAGAAGTAGTTTAACAGCTTATACCCATTTGGTTATGAGCTCATAGAGGAGATACAAAGATGACTAAACAGTTCTGCAGTTTTAGAATTGGGGTCAGTTGGTAACTTGGCTTCCTTCTAATGAAAAATTCTTTACTATCATCAGCATATGGCCAATAAATGAACTTTTCCCTACATGAGATGAGATGAGAGGTACACATACAGAGTTGTATCATGCAGAAAGCCAGAACAGGTGCTTTTTTCCCCAAATTGAAGCCTCAGTCCTGAAGATCTTGCACCATGAGGGTGTTGTGGATTTCCTTTGAGCCTTAGGTTATAGATGAAGAAAAGTTTGGTTTATTTGTTCTGGATCTTTGTAGAGATTTATTGACATAAATTACATTGAATTACCCACAGTTAATGAATTATTTTCCCCCATCTCTGGCCCAGGGATTGCACCAGGACTGTGGCATCTTCCAGCAGCTGTACAGGAATGGATGCAATATTTTCTCCTCTATTTCCCAACATGACAAATAAATTCAAAATAACAGCAAAGAGATCTCTCAGTTATAAAGAGATTAAGAAAGGAGGGAATGGGTCTTTATAGAAATATGCACCTCTATGTAATAAAATATTGAATGTGATTAAGTGAATTTGGCCTCATAAAATGAATTCAACCTCATTTTTAGTGCTCTAAAATGATAATGTAGAGGAAAACCTATTCCAGACATTTCTTCAGGCATTGCAGTTACTTCATTAGCCTTTATTTCTTCTCACTTCTGCTCTCTTGACAGCTTTTCAAGTCTCAGGTTCTTCCTTTTTGGAATGCTTTGATGTGCTCATCTGTTTGACAAACTGTTTAAGGTCTTGATCTTAATTTAACATTTGTAGATACCCACAGAGGGTTTTGTTAATGAAGTCTTTAAAATACTAAGTGAAGTTCTAGTTTTCTTCAGGAACAAAGTTTTATCTTTGACATTATTTTTCCTTTGGAATGATATTCCTATTTAATATATAGGAACTTTTTAGTCTTACAAAGCAGCAATGGGCTTGTAAGGGTAGGGATGTAAATAAATGAGGATTTTATATTTCTTTGGGGTGCCTCTTTCAAAAGAATAGGAATACATCATAATTGAAAATGTCTTTTCAGTGACAGAAGCCTCTGATACCACAAATGCATGAGAGTAAATGGTTGCCCAACCTCAGATTAGGAGTGCTCTTATGCTTTGATGGATAATGCTGTTTTCTGGATTGAAGCCATGGTTTTTGCTAGTTCGTTTGGTGGAAGGTAATTAAATTGAACTAAGGGTTACTCATAAACTATATTCATGAATTTTAGCACTCCTGACAGTGACAGCAATCTGAGTTCCTGAGTCTGTGATATGGACTGACAGGAATAATTCATTGCCCTGTTGTAGCTGGATCTGGCATTTCGGATCTCCAACACCAGATGCAGTGGCTGTAAAAGCATCATTGAGGCAAAAGGAAAGCTGTGTATGAGAGGAAAAGGTTGACGTGGAGAGAAAGGAAATGTTTCCAAGAGGTCTGTGAAATTTGGAAATTTTTGTTTTATTGTTAAAAATTTGGTCTCTTTTGGGAGCCCCTTTTGGTGCTTAGGGACCTGCTGTAGCCCAGGGAGATCCCAAGCAGCACAGCCACACTGTCCACAGACTTCACATTATCTGGAACTGCTTTCTACTTGAATCACACAAAATGTTTCTTTGCTATAGTAATGTTTGCATTTGAAAAAATTTACAAAATTAAGTAACAGGTTCCTGGCAGTTTGAACAGCATAAATGTACTGTTGATTTTCAGGCATTTGTCATTACTTTGGTCATAGCAAAGTGATCAAAATAGGATCTCTTTTGAAAAGACAAAGCAATTTTCTTGTTTTCAAGGGGAAACTTTAGGGAAAACTTACTTCTGAAATGTGGAATTTGCTGTTGCTTTTAATATGCCAACAATCAGCAGAGTTTTGGCTGGTTGTTTTGGTTTTTTTAATTTCTTCTTTTTCCTTAGTGCTTTCCCTCATAAACAAAATCACGTAAATAAATTACATACATTATCTGATATAATGTAAAATATTTCCATTAGTTAATTTAATTTGGCTAATTTTTCAAAGAAAAATATTTTGCCTCAGGTTAAAGCTAAGGTACCACAAGCACAGCCCTGCTGCCTTAAAATGCTCTTGCAGGCTTATTCTTTAGATAAGGACCAAGTGATCCTTAGAAACAAGAAAACTGCATCAAGAGGTTTGGCAAGGCTCATTAAAGTTTAATTAGAAAATTCGTTTTAACACTAGGCATCCTGCCCCCTTTATTTCCCAAGCACAAACAATAAAATTTTCATCACATACAAGTACATACTTAAAATGTGCTATGGAAATAAGTAATCTTCATGTTTAATTCATCTTATATAATAATTGATGTCCTTTAGGGATTTGGATCAGGCATTAGGTATACAGCTCCACAGTGTGGCATTGGATGTGTGATTCCCAACTGTCCCTACTGGGAAGTTTGTCAAATGAATTGAAATGAAAATTATTTTCAGAGGAGTTATGATAGATCTTTTCTGAAGAGTTCATCTGTTTTCTGAGCAGTGCAGTCTTGGCACACACTCAAAAAAACTTGACTCAGCACCTTTACATTGAGGGATTTCATGATTTTTTAACTCTGTCTGTTAAGTTTTACTCATTTAACATCACACTACTTTCAGTTACTGGTTCTCAGCCATGGGGAATAATCCCCTTGTCCTGTCCCCAATATTACAAACATTTAAATTTTCACTTGGCTGTTTGATTACAGGATATGAGTTTTGTGAGACTCATGATGTGGGCATTTATAACATCAGTAAATCCAGATGTGAAATTCCAGCATCACCATGAAATTCCCATGTGCTGTGGCTCTTCAGGCTGCTCTTAATTCTCTTTTTTTGCAGCGATAAACCTGCCAAGAATGCAGTGCTTGTTATGCCTTGATGGATGTCTTGTGGAGTCAGTCCTTGTCCCCAGTGCCTGCCCTTTCCCTGCCTTTGTTTCCTCTGCAGTACTGCTTATCTGTAAGACATTGTGCAGCCTTCTGAAATGGTGCAAACCTTTAAATAAATGTGGTATTTTTGGCTGAATGCAGGCATGGGGACTGGTGTGATCACTTTTTATAGAGCTGGGTTGTGGTTGTTCAAACCCTGCCTTTGAGGGGCCAGTCCTACAGAATGGGCTCTGTCTGCATGTAAAATTATTCATTAGAAAATGATTGGGAAAAGTAAATGAGTCCTGTGATTTTTTTTATTTTTTTTTTTATTATTATTATTGCATTTATTGCTTACTTGCATTAATGCAATTAATGCAAAAGTTTTTGGGGAATGTTAAAACATAGAAAGTAAATAATATGGAAAGTAATGACTCATGTCAGGGAAAGAGGTGCCCTTTGTGCTGTCCCTGCAAATCAGTTTAGGAGGGCTTTTAATTCCCAAATTGGTGATCAAAACTTTGCTGGCAGTTGCAGCTGCCTGGCTCTTAGTCCTGTGGCACAGATCATTAGGGACTGCAGCATTTTGGCTGCCCCACAAGACATGTATTTCCATGAGTTTTAAATACTATTCCATGATACTGACCTGGCAGGAACATTCTGTTCCAGAGGAAGCTCAAATATTAAGTCTTTATAATTTTCACTGTAAATCACTTTGTAACCCTACATTAAAAGGAAAAAACCCTCTTAAAGATATTTATTTCCCAGCTTCAGTTATAAAAATAATGTTCTAATCTAAAAAATTTAAAATACTAATAAATGGGAAAATCCACAGAGAACCCCTTGATGTCTAAAACTAAGCCAGCCCAGTGACTCAGATATTATTAATTGTTACTGCTCAGTGTTCTTAAAGAATCTTTCCTGAGTCTTTTTTGAAAGACAAATAACTAATTTAAATAAGCTGCACTTTTCTTATCCTAGGTAGGCTAGGTCTTAAAGCTGACAGTGCAAAGTGTGACCTCACAGCCATTAAACATTAAACAGGCATTTTGTGAAGGCAGTGGCTGTAACAGAGGCCCTGGTGTGTGTTTCTTCACCTCCTTGTGAGCACTAAGCAGATTATTTTTGTGAGTCCCCCTGAAGGGACAGAAAGAAGCACAGCCCTTTTGGTAGGAATGGCTCATTAAATTTTAGGTGACAAAATTCACTTGCTGTGACCTCTTGGGTGAGAACACTTGGTCATTCCTAAACAGTTGTCTTAACTTCGACCCAAATGTTTCCTGCTGATAGAAATGCCACTTCCTTCACTTTGCATATATTCAGGATCAGCACCTTGTGTGATGCCTGCAGCTTGGCCAGTCCATGTCATTCCTCAGGGACAGTGAGCTGACAGAATTCATTCTTCCCAGTGGTACTTTCTGGAGGATCAGCTCTGTCTTTGCTGCCTGTGCTGCTGTCACCCAGGATGAAAAGCTGTAGGTACCCCAGGGCTGCAGCGTGGGCTTTCAGAGACTTGGATGGGCAGTGCACAGATGCACCAGAGCAGCATGGGCAGCGACTTCTGGGAAGATCATGAAAAACTGAGGCTGGCTAATGGACCCCAGCTCCTCTCCCTTCCCTTTTGGCAGCTGTTCACGGTAAGTACAAAGCCTGGCATCAAGACAAAACACAGTGATTTGTGCTGTAAGTGTTCCTAAAGGCAAAAGGGATCGTTGAGGACTTCCCTGGATTGATTCCTGTTTGAAGTAAAGCCAGAGCTTAAGCCAGGCTTTGCAGAACTGCAGCTGCCTGCCCCATGGCTGTGGCACTGAGGTTTGTCTCAGGGTCTGGGCTGAGCTGGGCACAGGGGGAGCCTCCCAGAGGGGGTGTGGGGTGTTTGGCCAGCTCAGCCCTGAGCAGGGACTGGGCTTTCCTGGGTGGAAAGACAACCTGGTGTGGTGATGGATCTTGCTGAGCACCTTGGGACCAGCATGGCTCCTGTTTGTGATGCTGAGTAAAACTGATGTGATAAATTCACCATCACAAACAGCACACAGAGAATCTTCCCAGTTTGGCAAGGGGGTCACTGGGATCCAGTGAAAAATAGAGACTGAAGGAGTGGGTGTCTGAGCCTTGTGATGAGCTGAGATGATGTACCTGACATCCTGCTCAGCCCAGGCACTCTCTCCTATTTTGGATAAGACCCCTTTGCTCCTGTGAACTGGTTATGTGGGGGTGCTGGTCTACATTTCCTGTCCCATCTGCTTTGCTTCTGATGGGAATTAAGTTTTGAAGCTGCCCTTTCTTGTTGATGATATCATTCAAATCAATTCCATCTCCAGGAAATGTGAAGTCCTGGGGGAGGGAGGAAGGCTTGTTTGGGTTGGGTTTATCACTTTAACTTGAACCTTGTATGCCTATTTGAAATAAAAATGTTTGAAATATAACCCTTCAGAACGAAAATGACATTGCATAATTTCTATATTAAGATTTAAACCCATCATCATAATATCTCAAGTTCACTTAAACCAAATATTTAAACCTAAGACGTTTCCTATTAACATGTAAATAAAGGAAATTCTTTGGCTAAACACATGAATTATGCCTAATTGCAAACCACTGTAGTTCATGAAAACAGCAGCTATCATCAATCCTTTCTTAGGTAAAGATAAGTTGAGGTCTTTTCTAATCTTTTGATCCTAATGTGATTAGCCACAATTGCCTCAAGTCCTTAATTATGTAGATAATTTTCTTCATGTGCTGACTCCTTTTTAAATGCAAACTCAATGCTTTCTTTTGCAGCCACTGCACCTATTAAAATACTTTTTTTTCTTAATTGTGAATTGAATTTCAAGTTTGATTCAGAAGAAGTTTGACATAAGTTGGAGGTAAAATTAATTATTGATACAATAAGAAATGCAAAAAAAAAACAGGAAAAGATATAGTTGCTAACATGTTGTGCTATTAGCATAAAAATATTTGAAGTTACTGTAATGCCACAGCCAGTGGTAACTGTTACCAGACAATCAGAATTAGTTTTTTTCTTCGGGGAGAGATTAACAGGTAACAGGAATTCTACAATAGGATTAACAGCAGTTACTTAAATGGAAATATTTTGGCTGCAGTCAGTGGCTCCTAGGTCAGACTCCTACTTAGATCATCCCTCTGGTTTGCTTTGTGTTCCCTCTGATGTTTTCTGCTCTTTGAATACATAATTTGGGTTCCACGTGCGTTGTTTTGGGGTGAAGCAGGGGGACACTGCTGTCACCCTTCCTGGCTCCAGACCTTCCCTGTGCCCACCCAGTCCCAGGGCTGGGCTGGTGTGTGTTCATGAGCTGAGTGTCTGGTCTAGAAGGGAGCAGACATCCCAGCAGAGCACCAGTGCCAGCACCTTTGTTGCTGGTGCATTTGGCTCCATTTTCAAGGCACAATTTTTGCTCTGTTACAGACAAGGATTAGGCTTGGGATACTTGGGCCCCTTCTCTGTTGGCCTCAGGGTACAAAAGTGTCAGGGCAGAAAGCACCTCCAGGCTTTGTAAAACCTGGGCAGTCCAGCTGAAGGTCAGTGGTGAAGAAGGGACATTTCTGCCCTGAGGCATTACAGGAGAGGTTGCCTCCTGTTATTTAAAATCCACTCCCTTTGTTATGCAAAGCATATAGTGAGAGTAACAGGAAATGTCATTAACCTTCCTCTCATTTGGGGAGGAACCGTTTGACTGCACTAAAATTATTATGAGTAATATACTGGATATAAAACAGGAATGTTAATTGGAAATTAAGCCAGAAGAGAGGTGTCTGAGGGACAGAGCAAAAGGTGACACTGGCATATGTCTCATTCTCTGTGCAAAGGACTGCAGGAAGAATGACAGAGGGCAAAGCTGAAGCCATGAAGAATTGCTGTGGGTTTAGGTGTTTGTTGTACTCTACCTCTGCTCCTAGGCACCCAGTGCCAAACTTCTATGAAATGAAAATTCTGCTGTGGTGGAAAATATTATTGCTGGCTTTTTCTAGCTGTGCTTTGCTCTGCTTCATTTTCTTTCCCAAGAAATACTAAAATACTTAAATATCCTATATTGTCTATGCTGAGTCTTTAGCAGGAAAAGAGCAATGTGCTCATGCCTTGGGGCTTTGGATGTCACCAGCTGGAGTGCTAGAACAGATTAAAGTTGGATGGCAGTTTTGAAGACCCTCTTTTGGACTGTTCTGCTCTGAGTTGTTTGGTGTCCACTGGAGAAAATGCAGTTTTGTGTCAAAACTGTGCTCCTTCTCATCAAAAGATGAAGATGAGAGTTAATCTTCTGCCCTCTTGTAACTCTGTCTCTGTGTGTGGCTCTTCTGTGGGTGCTGAGTTGGGTTTTGTAGTGGGGTGTTTATTTCAAGGTCAGAAAGTGGCTCTTGGTTCTGAATTAGAGATTTTTGAAATCAGGTCTCCAGAGACATAGAGCTGTCTTATCATCTTTTTACATGCCACAAAGCCATTCAAAGGGAAACTGGAAGCCATTCTCTGCAAAATACCAATTTTCTTTTGCTTTGGTTAGTAACAGTCAAAATTACCAAAACTGGGTTTAAATGCTTCTTTTCTTCTGGGTTTGTTTGGTTGTTTGTTTTTTTTTTTTGTTTTGTTTTTGGTTTTGGGTTTTTTTGTTTTGTTTTGTTTTGTTTTGTTTTGTTTTGTTTTGTTTTGTTTTGTTTTGGAGAGGGTGGGGTTTTTTTGTTTGTTTGTTTTGGGTTTGTTTTTGGGTTTGTTTTTTGTTAATTTGTTGGTTCCCAGTTCTGGGGTAAGGGGCAGACACAGACTGTCCCCCCACCTCTCACTCTGTCCCTCAAACCAAAGAAAAATTTGTCCAATACAATGTCCATGTTGTGGTAAAAATTCAACCAATTTCAGAGATTGGAACAAACAGAAGAAATATTTTTACTTATTTGTAGACTGCAAGAGAAAAAACTTGCAGGTGACTGTGAGATTTGTAACTTGTGGAGGTTCCCTGTGCTGGGGATGTGCTCTGGGGTGGGTGGGATGACCTTTGGTCTTGGATTTATTTAGTATGAGGGGAGCCCATGGATGGGATTCAGCTTTTGTAACTCTCATGAAAGGAATAATTCTTTGTCTTAAATAGGATTGTAACACTCTTGTTTGAATAGAATTGTGTGAAGCCAGCACAGTGACTTTTCTTCCTAAAGCCTTATAAATCTCTGTGAGACTCTTTTGTCACACTCAGTGGGCTCAGGGAGGGAATCCTGAAGAAACTAAACTCAAAATAGAAATAAAAATGGGGAAAAAAAGGGTAAAACACTCTTCTGTGCCTCTGTCACAGCAGTTCAAAACTGAGTTGAGTTTTCAAATTTTTTGTATTTTTTAAAAAAGATAATTCTGAGTAGTAGCAGCATCGACCACAGTGCTAAACTCAGCCTGCAATGGAGTGAAAAATGTATTAATAATGGTACAGAGTCTTAAATGCCCTAACATTATTCTCCTATTGCACTGGCTTTAAACACCTACATTTTTCAAGGGAACAGCAACTTAATTCCTAATTAAAATCACTAAGCAATTGCAGATTACATTTAATTTAAATATTTATTGACTTTGTTAAAGCTTTCAAAATAGATTTGACTTTAAGCAGCAGAACTTCTAATATCTGAATGGTAATTTTACTTCTGAGCCCAATCAAGAAGCTAGTCAGGAATACAGCTAAGAAATTGCTGTGCTGGAGGAAATGCTTTAATAAAGTATGTACAGAAGGCCTTTAAAATGGATTGGTCTCCAGTAAAGAAAAATCTTGTTGCATCTGATAGTATTTTAAAATCTTGCATTTTCTCTTTGCTTTGTGAGAGTTGCAGTTGTTCCTGCTGCCCCAAGTACAACTGCAAAAAATATACAGTGAACCAAAGACAGATAAAAACATACCAACCTCCTAATGCCATTGCTTTTTATAGTGCTTAACTTGTTAAATTGGAGCCCATCATTATCCCAGTTGATTTAACCAGTCAACACATATAAAGTTAAGCGTGTATGCAAATGTTTTTGGAGTAGAAATTGAAACCTTGCACAAAGGAAATTTTCAAAGTTTTAAGGGTGTTCCTATCTGTAAGTAAGTTATTTGCATTAAAATATTCCCCCAGCAGTATTTGGTAACCCAGAACATTCTTTGGCACAGCATTTTCTCCAATGTGGCTCAGCCCCATTACCAGACCACCAAGGCTTTTTCAAGGACCAGTTCAAACTCTTGGATTCTCATTCCTGCTCTCTTCTAGGCCAGTTTTATTCCTTGCTTTCATTTTGAGAAACAGCTTCTCTGTTGCATTTATCTGCCACATGCCAGATCCTGCAAGCTTTAGGATGATTTAATGTAACTTGTAGGTTTAATTTTGCAAAAATGCTCATGTTGCCTGAATAACATGGTATCTATGAAATCTTTCAGGACTGAGTTTGAACCTTCTGGAAGCCTGTTTGGCAGTGTCTCACATTTTTCAGTGTGGCAAAAAGTGATCCTGAGACTGACAGGCTCTTTGTGCATTTCATAGGGATGTTTCAACCAGCCTTACAGTCTTCCCTTGGTTTGTTCTCTGTATTGTGAAGTCTGTAAGAGCTGCAAGATCTTTCCTGCTTTTTCTTTATACTGCTATGAAACATTATGTGAATTGTTTTAGATTGTGTTTCCTGTCTTATTGTACACTGCTGTTTAGGTTGGAATAGAGCATGTGTTTAATTTTTTCTTGGCCTCATTACATTTCATTCCCTGCTTCATGCATCGCCTGTCCTGTTAGCCCATAAATCTGATCTATTCTAATCACTGTAAATTCTCCATTTCCCCTAGCTGTGTGTCACCAGCAACACTAGTCACTTTGGAAATTGCTTTCCTGAGAGGTCATTTTGCAAAAGATAAAGTAGGAGGCATTGTGCAGTGTGTAAGTCTGGGGGTTTCTCACTCTTCAAGTCTCAGAGCAGCTGCTGCAGTCTGTCCTCTGCTCATGGGCTCATCTCAGTGACTGTCACCTGCTGAGAGGGTCACCAAGATGAGTGCCTTGGGCTCAGACTGTGGCATGGCATGGCAAAGTCTTCACTGGGGTTTGTCATTTGTGTGCAGTATAAATTACTTTTTGATTTTTTGATTATAAATCATATTGGATAAAGCAGAGTTATCAGCTCAGAGTCACTTTTGTTGCAAAAAGGACTTTTTATAGACAGAAATTTTGTGGTACTTGAACACAGGCAGTGATGCAGAGCCAAGAACCTGCACTGGATGGTTCATCACAGGATCCCCTTATACACAAACACATTGTGCAAATCTTCTGTGCCTCCTGCTTTACTTCCTCTCCCCTTTGAAGAGCACTGACAGGCTGATATTTGGTGTGTGTATGGCAGCAGGTCTGTGGGTTACCTGAGATCAGTTACATCAGTAATTTTTCTGTTTTCCATGCTTACAGAAGGCAGTGCCTCCCCTAAGCTCTTGTTCCTCTGCTTTGGGGCTGGTTTGGTGGGACAGACACTGCTGCAGCCAACACACATCTGCTCATGCCCTTCCTTGTGCTGCTGCTTCTCCTGCTCCTTCCCCCTCTTGTTTAGCACTTCTGTGCTGTGCTAGATATCACAGGAGGCTCCTGAGAAGAGATTTTGAGTTTCTTGGATTCCTGCACAACCTCTGCATGGAGGATTCCTGCTGCTGCTCCAGGCTCTGGGGTCTGTGTTGAGGCTGTAGCTGCCCTGGGGAGTTTTGCCATTTGTTTTCTTGGCCTGTGCAGTAGAGATGTTTTGGAGCAAGAGATGCTCCTCAGAGTTTCAGGCTTTTCCCTGACCTGGGCTGCTGTGCTGGATGCCTCCCCTTGCCTGTGATATGTGTAGTGGTTCATGGCCACACTTCACTCTTGCAGAAGAATGCCATCCACTGTCTTGGATAAATGAGTTTAAGATTCATGAATGAGAAGAACACAATGAAATTTAAATGCTAATATTTATTTTTCCTGCATCCCTCCACCTTGTTTTCTTATTTCCTTCTGATTTTTCACTAATCAGGGAGGATAAGTGGGGATGGGAACATGCCAATTTTTGGTTGGATTGCTGAAGTGCAGTTTCCACGGCCATGTGACACTACTACAGCAAAATTCAATTAGGATGCTTCCTAGAGGTTTTAATTGATTAATGTATTTATTTGATTTGGTGAGGTTTAGTAGCTTTTTAATGACCTTTTGCATGTTTCTGGTTTTTAAATTACTCATATTACTTGCCTTTTAGCCCAAGGATGCTGCAACACCATATGTCATGCTATACTGGCTTTTTTCAGTCCACTGGTGACTGCTGAAGGTATAAATTCTCCCTGTTGCACAGAAATATGCCAATGTATTCCCTTCTGCTAATTTTTCAGATGTGCTACTTTAATTAACAAAGCTAATGCTTAGGGATCTGATTGCTGAACAGCTCTGGTGACAGATTAAACCTTCCTGTATGCAGCTGGTTTGTTGTGTTTGCAGAGGAGCTGTTCAAACCAGTGCAAGTTTGCATCAGTGGAACCCAGAGAAGAAATTCAGACCTGACTAAATAAACAAGTGAAGTAGAGTAGAGGAGAGTGGTATGAGCTCTTGCTGGTGTTTGTGGGATGAAAACAGCTTGCTCTTGAAGATGTTAATTATGGGCAATTTTTCCTTGGTGTTGTGAGGTTTGAATTACTCAGAACTATGTTTAATGATAAAACACTAAAACAGAACAAATTCTGAGTAAGCCACAACTGACCAAGGTGTCCAATTAATAGGATTTTTTCTAATGGACTAATTTAATTGGGACGTTTCAAACATACTCTCGAAAAGCCACAGACATTTAAATTTCAAGGACAAACATTGTTTTTCATTCATCTTTTTCTCTCCATCTCTCTTCCCCAGAGGTCTCCCTGGCGTGTTTGAGTCTCCCCAGTGAGCAGTTCAGCCCAGAGCCATCCACAGGTTCAGAGTGCTTTGAGAAGAGCTCACTGAATTCCTGCTGAGCCACAGGCACAGCAAGGCTGCCCAGCTCATCAGGCCTCAGATCTCCTTTGGAGCAGCTGCCAGAGGGGCTGAACTTCCCTGTTTCCTGCTGTGCTGCCCAGATCCTGTTCCATGTCAGCAAGGGCTGGTGGAAATCTGCGACTCCGTGGTTCTGGGTGAGATCCTGTCCCTGCTCCTGTCCCTGCCAGCAGAGCTGCATCCCCACCCACCAGATGTGCAAGTGGCTGCAGAGAGCTCCTCTCCCTCTGCACAGGTGCTCTCTTTCAAGAAAAAAGTAAGTGTTGCTCCACAACTGCTGGGCAAATGTATAACTGCATATTCAAATACAGAAACTGCTGCTCCTTGGGGGCAGGCAAAGAGGGACAGGGCACTCCAGAATTCTGGCAGTGCCTGGCCTTGGGAAAGTGCCAGTTCCAGCACACTGCTCTTAATTTGCCTGGCAAGGCATCTCTCCCAAATGAAGAGAGATGTGGTAAAGCCAAAATTCTCTTCAGGAAGCTTTATTTGTTTAAAATGCTTTGTTATCAAATACTGCTTCTGACTTCTAACTTTTTCTAACTTCTAGCTTCAATTCACCTCCGTCTTTATTTTAAATTCAGTGGTACTTTACACAAAGTGTTTTCATCAGCCAAGCCACTGCTGAGTTTGTACACAGAGTAGTTTAGTGTTCATCTGTCTCATTTCTTTACTGTCCAAGATGAATCTCAGGGGAGTGAAGCTCTGAACCAAGTGGCTTCAGGCTATTCATCTGGAAAGCAGAGCCACTTAGACCTTTGTAAAGAAAATAATTTAGTAATCAGTGAAAGAGACCAGTCTCTAAGCCAACCCATTTGGAAAAATTGCCAGTGTAGTAACTACAGACATTATATGACAATAATGCTGATTATGTCCTTCCATTATTGCCAGAATTTCTTCTCTGCAACTTCAGGACTGAGTTGGTTTTGCATCAGCTTCTATGATCCTGTGTATTAGAAATGCTTTGTAATTTGAGATTGATGCTGCAGAGCTGGACATAGAGCTGCTGAGCAGTGCAGGTGAAGCCACTGGGAACTGAGGAAGACACTGCTGCCTCCTCAGCTCTGTCCATCCTCAGGAGCAGGGAAGGACCCTGGGCTCTGCTCTCTTGTACAAAGGGGAAGAAGGGGCCACTTAAGGATGTGTTTGACTGCACCTCTGCCTACCAGCCCATAGAATCCACAGCACACCCCATGTCCTAGGTTACATTGTAAAGATGTGCCCAAAAGTGTGTACTCTACCACCATCTGCTGAAACCAGGTGGGGCAGTGATTCTTATCTCTGTGGGAGATATCCTCTGCTAATGGGCCACTGCGAGGGACTCCTGGACTCTTTGTATCAGGGTGGACGGGAGGAACAAGACTCAGACGCTCTGTCAATGCTAAAAGCTACAGTTGCAGTTTATTATAAGGGAATCTGCAAGGAGCTGCCCGGCACAGCCACGTGCAGATTAAAGAGATAAAAAGGGGGAGAGAAAGAGAGAAGAAGGAGGGTATAGAGAGAGTAAAGAAGGTAAAGAGGGGAAGAGAAGAGGAAAAGAAAAGAGAGCGACTTCCCGTTTGTAACACAATAAATTTACTTCGTTCATGACTATTCTAATTCCCTAAGAACCAATCCAATACAAAATACTAATTCTATAGCATTTACATATAACCTATAGGAAATCTTACATTAGCATAGCATGTGACATTCTAAACTCTAAGATCTAATCTTTGGGTGCGGGTCAGTCTTTTGTGTCTTTTGGCCTTGCCCTCTGGCCAAAAGCATTGTTTAGTTAAGAGTGGATTAGCTTCGGTGAGCCATCCTATTGTATACCTGGTTATTTAGTAACTAGGGCTCGGTATCTCAAACGTGGCTTTCATTTCAATTTCATCCATGGTTTCTATATTCCCAGAATCTGAGCATTCATATTTGCAAGATTCCTCAGTTTCATCTTCTCCAACAGGCCACTGTTAAAAACCAGGTGGAGCAGTGTTCTTTATCTTTCCCCCGACCCACCCTTCCTCCAGGAGATATCTCCTGTTAATGGCCACTGAGTCCCAGTGCATGACTGATAAAATTACATCATCCCACTGGGAGATGCTCCACCCAGGGGGAGGAGCTAAGCCTTTACTACCTAGATAAAAAACCTGAGATTTGGAACACCAAGGCAGCCCTTACCCACTGGTTTCCAGAGGACAGGAGATACCAGGATCACTGCTTCAGCAAGACCACTTCATCTGGGCTGCTACCACCATCCTGACTAGTGGGGTGTCAGGTTGTATTCTGACTCTGTCAGTAGTTTTTCTTTTGTACTATTGCATGCATTTTATTTTTCTCTTTTTTCCTATTAAATTGTGCTTCTGACTTGGAGTCTCTCACTGATTTCAAAACCATTACACCCCAGGCTTCAGGGGTCTCTGGGAACACACGAGTGCCAACAGAATGGCACTGGTCTCCTACCCTGCCCTCCAGGTGTGCCAATTCAGGGCATTCTCACCCAGACACAGGAGGTTATCACTGTCTTGTACACTGTGCTCTGCTAATTAGATATGTGTGGTAAGTCCTAGAACTTTTATCTAATCTCAGACTTCAGGCCCTTATCTTAGAGTTTTTCCTTATTCTCTTTTCCAATGAGAAGATATTTGTGGTCCTGAACACATTTAGCAGTGTTGTTTCTGTACCTTCCAACCAGGAAGGATGTCCTGCAGTGCTGGATATCAGCCAAACACCAAAGATACTGCTTTCCTTTTTGAAAAATCTTTCTGGCAAGCATAAAGTTTGGGGTGAAACACAGCATAAAATAAAGTGAAAGGGAGGCTGGTCTGTAGATATTATGTTAATGCAAGGTTTTGGCTGTATGGTTTTTAGTTTTGCTTTAGTTTTGATTGCCCATGGTTTATAATATTTTGTAAGCATAAGGATTAGGGTAAAGTATTAGGTTTCTGTACCTGTGCTAATGAGATACTCACTGCTCCCTATCAACAGTTGTATGTCATTTAGGGAAAATTTCTGGAGAGGTTTGCTATCCTGATGTTTTTGCTGTGGGCTGCTACATGGAAAAGATGTGGGGCAGAACTTCCCACCAAGTGGGAGCAGGGGGACAGGTAACATGGGCTCTCCTATTTCAAACCCAGGGGATCTCCAAACACCACTTCCCCCAGCAGTTCACAGCAAGGCAGGCCAGACTCAGCACACAGATAAAATCTACTGTTTTGCCATCTTGGTTTCATGTGGTAAAGGTTACTGCCAAGTTCAATTAAATACATGGAAAAACAAAAGGAGGAACAGAAGTGATATGCCTTGAGGCACAGAAGACTTTATGGTGCCTTTCACAGGCTCAATTACATTGCTGGCATTATTTTCAGCATTGTTTTTGAGCAATGTTAGTGAGGAGGGAGTAGAAAGAAAATAATTCTAAATTGATGTGCTCTAAAGGCTCATCTAGAAGATTTTCACTAGCTTCATAAATGCTCTGTACACTTAATATAAAAAAATAAAGCAAAATGGTTTATCTCCTTTGCATCATCTTATCTTTTAGCTTCTTGATTTTTTGTTGTACTATCATTGTCCTTTAAAATTCAGAGAAGTGTTTTGAAGTTTTCATACTATAAAATCAGTAGTTATGGATCTCGAAGGATATTTTGAGCAGCACTTCAGCAGAAAGACAAGGTTTGGACACAAGGTCAGGACTCCAGGGATCTCTCACTGGTGACTGTGAAGTCTCAGACTGCTGCAGCACTCTGATGGGTGGGAATGTTTGTTGGGATTTGACCAAAAATTAATGATAAAATAACTTTCTAGTGGGGAGACAGAAAAGCTTTAACATCATCAACCCATTATTGCTTGTGGATTTTAACAGTGAAGAATTGTACTTTTGGACAGGGTAACTATTTCCACAAAAATCCTTGGTTGCTGTCCAGCAGTAAAAACTCTGTGAGAACCACACAGGCTGTTTCTGGGGGAAGCATTTCTCAGTGACAGCTGCAGAAGAATTGCCTTGTGCTTTTCTCAGGAGAGAAAACACCCATGTGCTCCACATGATCATCCCCAGGATTCACTGCCTGCCCTGCTGATCACCTGGTGGGTGCTGTCAGTGTTCAGAGACCAAGAGCAGGGGGAGCCAGCTCCAGCTGGATTTTATACAGAGCTATTTGTTTCCAAAAGTGCCAGCAGATTTAAATTACTGCTGCGGTTGTCAACAAGTTCCCCCTGCATATTCTGTCATGATTAAGGTCCTTAGAGGTTTTGGATTGCTTATGTTTCTCAGTGTAGCTGCAGATTGTGAACATAAGGGTTGCATCAAGTAATTTAAATAATTAATTGAAAGGCAGAGGTTCCTTTCCTTCTGTGCACTTTGAGTACGAACATTCCTGCTGACTCCACATTTGAATCACAAAATATTCTGAGTCCAGCCCTTCAGTGAATGGCCATACAGGGATCAAACCCTGACCTTGGTGGCTTTAGCACCAGGCTCTGACCAAGTGAGCTGTGCCTCTGTCCTCCTGCTGCTGAAAAGGACAACATGCTCAGGTAGCTAGATGTTAACTCAAAACTTGTCAGCTCTTGCACTTGACAGAGTTGCTCTCAGAAACAGCAGGTGCCTTGCTGCTCCCAGTGTTTTGTTTGATGACTTAATCAACATATCGTTCTATTAGGAACCATTTGTGGATTAAAGTACAGATGTAGGATGATAATTTCTGTAATTTAAAATAAAAAGGTGATTTCCTCCAATTCCAAACACGCCTGTGATGAAACAGCCCATGTCCTGTTCCTGATTTCCTCTGAAGCCAAGTCTAATAAGGCTGTGTACTTTGTCTGAGCAATGCAGGGCAGTGACTTTGCTGTTATTGACCAAGTCATTCAGAACATTGAGAAGGTTGACTGGTAGTGTGCCCAGTTTTACAGAACTTTGTTTCTGAAAAAGAGAGAAAAGTGTTCATCCTTCTGCTCCATTACAGACTGCTGCTTTTTATGCTGAGCAAAAATGTGCTTGTTTTTTTTTTTTTTTTTGTTTTTTTTTTTTTGTTTTTTTTGTTTTTTTTTTGTTTTTTTTTTTTGTTTTTTTTTTTTTTGTTTTTTTTTTTTTTTTTGTTTCTCCTCTGGAATTAATTGAAAATTTTTAATGCTGATTGAATTAAAAGTGTCTTCTCCATATGTTTTTATGATATTGCAAGGAACCTTATCTGGTACATTCCAGAAGAAATTTTCATCCAAATTTATCTTCTGCTTTCTTGATTCTAGCTGGTATTTGACACTTCAACAGATCCAGTATATTGAGGTTTTTGGACAATATAAAAAAGTACATTTACCATTATTGACCTTTAATTTGGGAGTGGATGTGACTTAGGTAACATATTACATTCTCTTTCTAAAGGGATTGCACTTTTTTCTTTTTGCAAAAATTCAGTTGCAACGAAGTGGAGGTCAGCTTTTCATGTGACATGACCTTTTATTACTTGGGCTTCCTTCTAACCTTGTTCTCTGTGATTTTATATGGCTGCAGTTTTGTTGTGCATAGAGTGCATGGGACCAAACCCAGGACTATTATGCCTGTTCTGAAGACCTTGAGAGCAAGATTGCTTTGCATGTCTCAAGAGAGTTACTTTTGAATCCTGCATGTACAATTTAAGTATTAATTTAGATGCTAGACTGCCCTAAAACTTCAGCATCAATCAGGAGTTAATCAGTAATCCTGTCTTTCACAAACTTTTGTGAGTTTACAGAATTATAGAGCTTTTTCTGGCAAAGAAATTTCTTGATCTTGTTAACAAGGAAAACAAGAAGCTTTAAAGCTGACAAAATGCAGTGTTGTTGTTTGGATTTTGATTTTATTTTTCATTTCTAGGGTCTGATCATAGCAGGCTTCCTCATTTTGCAGGCAAGGACATGAAATGTATCTCATCTACAACACCAGATGTGCCCCAGCCTTTGCTGGGGAGACTGGGTTCTCTTAGACAGTTTTGTTCCTTATCTCCTTTCTTTTCTCCCTAGTATCTTTTGGACTAGGAATTCCCAATTGCCTCTTAATTGGCTTATTTCTTTTAATTGACCATCTCTCTTTCTGAATGGCAGTCAGTGCTGACCTGCTTTTTCTGCTGGAGATGCTTATTATTGTAGCTCGTTTGAGACAAGCTGTTAAAAAAAGATAAAAAAAAAGAAAAAAATTCTAATTTACCTGGGTTGTGGGTAACCAGCATCTTAAATGCTGCAATTTGCTTCACAACTCCCTTTAATGAGCAGGAGGGGGCACCTACCTATTTTCTTAAGCTTAGCAACTCTAACATATCCCATATGGACAGGAATGTAAGTATTTTTTCTAATGTCTACTTTTCTGTGCTGATTAAACACTTCATGGGCAAGTAAATCAGTAATTTCAAGTGCAGTGTTGATTATCACCTGTGGTCACACAGCAGAGGTCACCTAAGGCTGTGTTTGAGCTGAACAGGGTGTGCTTGCTGCACCTTGAGAGATGTTTCTTTCAGCTCACTGCTTGGCAGACCTTTCCAGAGGCTCTTCCTGGTTTATTCTTAGCTCCTCCTGACACCCACAAATGACTGCAGGAAGATGGGTTATCTGCTCTGCATATCAGCTGTCAGCAGGCAGGACTCCCTCCCTTCCTTGGGCCGATCCAAGCCCAGATTTATTCAGAGGGATGGGGCTGACTCACAGTGCTCTGTAAACTTGTGGGGGATTCTTCCCTAAAAGCAGCAATGTATTAATGTCATCCAAAAAAGAAAAAGCTCCTGTGAGTTATTTCTGTCCATTGGCAATCTGCTCTCTTCCTCAGACACCACAGTGCCCTGGTGTTCTAGCAGATCTGTTGCTGCTCAAACCAGGTATGGAATAAAAACTGCTGTATTAAAGGTGTGTGGTCACACAAAAGGACTGGGGTGCTTGTGGAGATGACTGCTGCAATCTATTCTTAAATACACTGATTTTATAACTGGTACTAGAGAGGCTGGGAGCATGTTCTCCCTGTCTAACCTCTTCCTGGGTTTAAGAGACTCTCTGATTATCTTCAGGGTTCATGCCTTGCCATTCTCCATGGTAGGAGGAGACTTTGGGAGATCCTACTTGATGCCAAAGCAGCTGATAGGTTCAAGAGAAATTACATTAGAAAGCAGCTTGCTATTATAATGGGAAAGCAGTAAAGGCCCTATGTTCAGACCTTGAAAAAGGTTCTTGAGTTGGTCTTGTGGAAGTATGAGGTGATATCTGCAGTGATTTTCACACAGTGATTTTGGCTCTGTACTGCCACTCAGCAGAGAAATGCTGATGGCCCCAAACAAGGTCAAGCATATTGTCACTGTGGCCTGGTCAGTGCCTCAGGGACCATCACAGAGGAGAGATGTGGTTGAAATTGTGCAGACAAAATAGCAGTATTTATATAACTATCCATCACCCATCACAATTCTTTGCCTTGCTATCAGGCCAGCGAGGTTTTCTTATCAAAATCCTTGTTGCCATTGTTGTGTTGTAGTAGGAATTAAGATAGGACTCCTGAGCTAGGGACTGACAACTTCTTACAACATTTGCCATGGCAACTCCTGTACTGAAAGTAAAGAATGCTTAATACTTAAGGCTGTGTTTAAAATCCTGCTCAGTGACCTTTTTAAGAGAGCTGAAAGTGCTAATGGACAGAGTAGTCTGTGAAAGGATATGTGCTTTTAATCAGCTTCCCAATAGTAAGATAATAAAAGCTATACTCTTTTCAGGATTCTGCTTCTATGATCTCCATCTCTATTTTCCAAGGTCACTAAAGGAGTAGGTAGAAGCAAAGGTAGTCTCCCAAGGAGTGGAACCATAGAGAAGTGAAAAACATCACACCCACCAGATTGTTCTGCTTCCAGCTCACAGTAAGGGAGTCCAACCATGTAGAGAACAGACTCAGTGCTTTCACAGGGCACTGCTCACAGCAAATCTCCAGTGCAGCATGAACTTCAGCTTGTGGTCCCAAGCACTATTTGGTACTTTTAGACTGAGAGTTTGGACTTTTTCTTCTTAACAAACTATTTGGCTTGAAGGAGGGGAGGAAATTATTTTTATAGTTGATGGCACTGACTTGGTTTGGCTTCAATGAGTTTTTTTAGGTTCTTTAAAACCTCTACAGAAAACACTCCACTTATCCCCCAAATTATCATCTGCTGCATGTTAAAAGAAAACCTATCAATTCTTGGTGAATTTTTTAACATAACAGGTTGGATTCAGTAGCAAAAAGGTGTTATTTAAATATCCAAAGTTGTTTCTGTTCTCACCTGTGGTGAACTCTGTCCCTCAGCAGCAGCTATCCATTTTCCCTTGACTTCATTAGGCTCTGTGTACAAGAACCAAATGAGGCTCATTTCAGTGCCCAGGGACAGGACAAGGGCAAAGGGCATGAACTGGAACAAGGAAGATCCATCAGAATAGAGGGGAAAAGTTCTGTACTGTGAGAGTCCCAGAGCACTGGAGCAGACTGCTCAGAGAGATGATGGATTCTCCTTCTGAGGGATTCAAACCTGCCTGGATTGCCCTCCTGTGCACCCTGTCCTGTGTGAACCAGCCTGAGCAGGGGGGGTTGGACCAGATGATCTCCAGAGGTCCCTTCCAACACCAGCCACTCTGTCTTTTTGTGACCAAGCAGCAAATTTTATTCTTCTGCATAGAAAATGCACTGCATTTTTGTCTAGGCCTCGAATTTTCTTTCTTTAATGTTGATATAATTAGAACAAGCAAGTCCTGGAACACTCAATTATTATTTACTATAGATGTTTTTGTTAATGAAAAGACAGAGTAAAGTCCCAGTTTGTAGTTCAAGATTTATTTTGATTGCCAAAGCACAGGACTGCCTTTACAGAACTCTTGTTCTGTTCCTTATCCAGTTCATGGAGCTCTGCCTTGGCTGCTAGAAGGACTCCCTGGGATGGGCAGGGTGTGCAGGAGGCCAGGATTGATCCACAAGTGCTGTGTGTGTGCAGGCGTGATGCAGAAATGAAGAGCAGTGATAATAGATTAAGGGCAGCAGGGTTAAACTGTACTTCACATGCCACAAGAAATCTTGGGATCAAATTGGAACATTTCACATCAAATAAACTATAAAAATCAATCCCTTATGATTCCAACTTGGGAACCTTTTTCTTTGATTTGCTGGCCATGTACTTTTTCTCTCTAGAGCATTACTGCCTGTGTTGAAGCCCAGTTTTATTGCATACTATGGCACAATAATGCTGGGGGATTTTTTTTGGTGTACCATTCTGTGAACATCCAAGCCAAATTGTTGACAGTCCTAATGTGTTTTGGAGCAAGTGCATTTCCTGAGGTACAATGTGTTCCACCTTATCCTTCAGTTAATATATCAATTCTTCTGCCTCAGGCAGAGACACTTAGGCTCATGTCTCTTGGTTGTTGCTTTTAATTTGAATTCATTGAAGTTATGGACATTGAAGAAACTGTCTCAGACATTACAATTACTTTGAATTCACAACAGAAGTGGTCCATGAGCCATCAGACTGTTTTCAGACATTCACACTGAATGCTGAAATTCAGGCATCTAGCTTAGACTGTGCCAGGCAGCTGTAGAGTATTGCACAGGACAGCAGTGATATTCAAGTTTCATTGTAGTTGAATAACATGGCTTGAGCTCTTCTGCTCAATTAACTGCTGGGCATTTAGCTGCTGTTAAAAGGAAGGGTCCTGCTCTGCCTTCACTCATGGCTCTATGCTCCCAGAGCTTCTCTTGCATTAGTTTTTGCCTTCACTGAATCCATTAGTGACTATTTCAACTTATTAATTAGCTGGGATATTTCCCAACTGAGAAAAAACAATAAAATAAAGACAAAAGAAGGAAAAAACCCCAGGGCTAGTGAGCTAATACAGCTCATTCCAAAGTGTTGAATCTCAGGCGTGATGAATAGCCAGTCCAAAACCACCAAAATCATGTTTTCCCTCGGGTGTCTGATGGAACAGCACCAAAACATAAAAGTCCTGTTAAATAGTCGTGACTGTCTTAATTTTACCATCTCCCTCTGTCTTTCTGTTACTGTTTCTAGTCTGACAAGCAGAGTGGTTATCAAAGAGTTCCAGTTTGATAGAAGGATGTGTTTTTCTCTCATGGCTGAACTAAAAGCTTGAAAACCTCGAGTGTGCAGTCCAGGGTTTCTGGAGTGAGAATCCAGGACTGAACCCGTCTGGGGGAATTGTGTCTGCTCCATTGCTTCTCCCAGGTTTTATTTCCAAGATATCAAGTCTTGATTTATCTGCTTGCAAATTGGACATAAGTATGTTTTCATGTTGTACAGATAGTGTGTGTCTGAAAAGCTGTTCAATAGCCTGAGATAATAGAGAAACTGTGTAAGAACTTGTAATGAAGGAATCCTGCTGAATTAGCTTTCTGTAGAAGTTTTCCTGTGAATATACCCATATATTGGTGTTATAAAGATACTCTGAAATACAATCAGGTGAATTTATTCACTTAAACAAAGAACATGTCTAAAATGTAGTCCCATTTCTCTCTGTATCTAACACAAGTTGATTTCTAAGATGCAAAGCCAAAAGAAACCCAGGCTGTGGTGTTCTCCATTTTGCTCTTTCTTTCCCATTTTGACAGCTTGCCTGGCTCCTGCCACTGGCCAGGTATGAAAGTAGAAAATTGGCTGTGTTAGTCACAGGACACCTTCAAAGCCTGGCTTAAAGCAAGACTTGCTGAGGATTTTGTGGGGAGGCTTCTTCACCATGACCCTGCACCCACTGTGCAGTTCACCAGAGTAGCCCTGGCCCTGCTGGATAAGTCCTGGGGCTGGTGAAAATCCATCAGTGTCATTAAGATGTGGAGCTGAGCTGATTAGTCATGCTGATTTACAGCAGTGACTAATGGTTGGTGAACTTCTGGGTGCAAACTGAATTTTGGGCAAAGCTGTTTGATCTTTGGCACTTCCCTGGTTTTGCACATGATTGAAAGAGAGTGGCCTTTTATCTGTAGGTGAAGCAATTTTGGCTGCCCTCTGACAGCTTCTCACAAGGATACTGGGACTTGAGACAAACATGAATCAATTGGCTTCTGAGAAAAATTCTGAGAACTGGCTCTCTGCCACTCTGCCTGGAAATGGGACAAAAGTAATATCATTGCTCCATTCTCTTTCACTTTGCTGAAAATTTTTCTAGCCAAAATCCTCGGGCTAGAAAAACAGTCCAAAAAAACCTCAGCAATGTGGTTTTGTTGTCAATAATGATGGGATTTAGGGTGACTGAAAAACCCTAAGTACTTGGCTTTCCTTGGTGAACTGAAGCAGACAAATATGGATTGAACAGTCAAGTGCTAATCTGTGAAGAGCAAGTGGTGTGATTTTTGCCTCGGGAAGAAGTGGTGGTGGGGTGTGAGTGATGCAGGGCTGGGGACTCTGGAACCAGCAGCTCCTGCTCGTGCCCAGGAGATTCACTCCCCATCACTCCACCCAGAACCTCCTGGCTTGGGAAGCTGCTTCAAGGAAGGTGTAACTTCAAAGATTTTATTTGCTTTCAGGTTATTTAGTCTGCGTGTGTGGAAGAGAGGAAAAGTTCAAGGCAGGTGACAAATGCAGCAGGAGCAGTTTGGGGAAACACTCCAAGGCTGGGACTACACCTGTGGACAGCACAGTTATTATTTGTCAGAGAAGATAATTTACTGTTGATGATCCAAACATGCTTTTTAAAAGTTTTTTAACAAGTTCTCAGGATCTAATTAAGAAAGCTTGTGCAATCAGCAGTGGGGCAGAGCCCTTCCTGGAGCTGGTGTGACCCGTGGTGCAGTGTGGCTCCAATGCCAAAGCTGTGACATTCCTGTCTCTGGAGCTGAAGGTCTGTGCATCTTTCAGCACCTTAAATTTTGTCTAATTTATGGAAAGGATGAATATGTTCATATTTCATAGCATTTTTGAAAATACAAAACCAGGCTAGTTTCAGTGATTTGTGTGATTTTTCAGAGTCTTTTATACTCAATAATGCATTTTTATTTTTCCATTCTTGTGTAATTAATTTTGGATTAAAAAGATGCCTATAGAATTAAGTATGTTCTTGCCAGTTTAAAATCACTTATTAATAATATATTTGGACCTTGAACAGAGGTTAAATTTTATTGTATTATTTACTTTTAGGCAGCTTAAAATTCTTAATTGTGGGAAAATTCTGCCTTGAGCAACTAAGTCTGTAATTCTAAATGAAGCTGATTTAGCTGATCTCATAAATAATTAGTGAAATTGGAAATCAGATAAACGCTGATTCATTAGCATCTGGTTTTAGATTGTGAATGTAGGAAAATATGAATGGGAAGAGGATGCTAGAAATGTATCTGTTGATAAGTAATAATTAGAGAGGGTAAAAGTAATTTATTCAAGATTTAAGATGGCCTTAGATGACAGTATTCAGTATTTTTTCCTGCAGTGAAACAGTGCTAGGGAAAGATTTCCGTTGTTATAGAATGAAAATGGGGGACATCAAAACTCCTCTGAAGAATGCAAACATATTGAATAAACTTAGATGAATCAGTAACTTGTATTGAATAAGACAAAATAAATTTATTGATTATTCTCTGGATTTTTATCTGGGATTTTGGGGATTGTATTATAGAACTCGTGAGAGCAAGATGAAGCAAATTAATTGAAACACAGCAAAAACTGAAGGAAAAGCTTGTCCCACCCACTGCAGGAAGGAAACTTCATACCATCAATAATTTCTTTTACTTTGGTATCTCAAGTACAACCCACACTGTGGTTTTGTAGCTGCTTGGTGTGAGCTGTTGTTAGATGCTGCCACACTTCTTCTACAAGCAGAGTTTTCTTCAGCTTGCTTGTGGGCAGCTGGTTGTGAAGGATCAGCTGGTGATGTGGCTTCTGATCCTCATTTTTAATCCTGAAAATGTATGAAGTACTTCCTTCATCTCACTTTTCTGTGCAGCAGAATTACCTCAAGGCTAAGAGCTCTCTCTGTCCTTAACTCATGGACCATTTGTTATATTTTCTTTCCCCTGTCCAGGGAGAGAGAGAGATGCTCTGGAGGATGTCTGGCACCCAGCCAGGGCCAGCCCACTACAGCTTGATCTGTGAAGTGCAGAATGACAGGATCCATGACATTGTGTGCCTGACAGGGCTCAGTTTGTGCTACAAAAATGTCTGGGAATCTTATATGAAACACCAGAAGAAATCCCATTGTGATAATAATTTTTTAAAAGTGTTGGATCTGCAAAACACTCCCTGCAAACCAGCACCTCTGCTGTTTTTACAGTGCCTCTCTCCCACACATTGCTGTGCCTTAGACAGCAGAGAAGGATGTTGCTCTCATCTGTTTGGAAACTTTATTCCCATTCCTGGCAGTGGGGCAGGGCCCCAGGTATTTCACATGGTCCTCCCCACCCTCTCTGCACCCCTCAAAGGTTTTATCTGCACAGTGCCTGTTCTGTTCTCTGAGCTGCATTTTGGTGAGCAAGCAGAGCTTGTGTGCACGTGGAAGAACTGAGCTTTAGTTGCCAAAACAGACTTTGGACAAGCTGAGATGAGAGCACTGGAGTCTCTGAGCCCAAGCTGGAGGTGAGGGATTGCAGGGTGCTGAGGTCAGAACTCAGTAATGCATCCTGAAAGTCCTTGAAAAGAGGTGTCAGAGATACCATTGACTTAAGATCTGTGGAAAGCTGTTTTTAACTCTTGCTCATGATGTTGGCATAAGCTACAGGTGGCTGATTGTTGTCTCTGCTTTGTGTCTAGTATGCAGTGAGTAGTTTCCTCAGCCTGTGGTGAGACAGTGCTGTCATTGCAATGATTCATCACCTCACTGTAGTTCTCTACATGGTTTGTCCACCCAAACCCAACTTTAAGAATATGGCCAGTATGTTTACAGGATGGAAAAATTACTCCATAAAGAAATGAGCCCTGTAGATAATTAGAGATTGTGGTCATGGGTAACACATTATGGAAATGGCCAGTTCTGTAAATATGGGTAAAATTCAGAAGTACTGAAAAGTAAATTAACAAATAGTAATGGTCTGTCTATACAATTTGCCCCAGTGTAGCCCCTGAATGTCTGTGAGCAAATGTTTATGAGCAGAATTAGCCCATTTGGGTACACAGTCTATACATTGTGTACTTGTTTCCACTTGCAGTAAATATGCACAAACCCTCTGTATTACAGCATTATATGCACAAATCCATGCCCAGGGCTGTTTGGTGATGCACAGTGTAGCTTGGTGTCCAGGCCAAACTTCAGCCTAGCTCTTGAAAAGGTGACCCAACAAGTGAACTGCAAAGCTGTGCTCAAGTTCCACACTTGTGGTTTTGAAAAGGAAAGTCCCAGCTCTCCTCTTCTGATACTTACTTACTTTTTCAGTACCCTCGTTGAAAAACTGGAAATGTTTGGAAAAACTCAGACTGGGCATACTTCCTTCTTTAAGGCTTTTCCTTTTTTTATTGGTCCTTTTAAGAGTAACTAAATACATCATACTATACTTTCAACAGCCTGATGACAGAAATCTTTCTTTTGCCCTTCTTGCAATATAGGTGGCCTTTATTATGTTTTTCAACATACTCAAGAAAAAAATATTAACAAAGTTTCAGAAGTCTGAAGCAATGTAGGTTTTAATTTTGCTGCTTCCTTCCTGCTCCCACACTATCTGAAAATCAAGAGAGAGATAAAAAAACCCCACATTTTCCAATTTCAGAAATTTATTTTGTAGATACCAGAAAAGGGACATTACCAGGTCATGATTTTCTTCATGTGACTCACGCAAGTCAGCTTCCTTGGCTGAGTGTTCTCGAAGATGATCTCTCTGTAGCAGAAAAATCTCAGTTCTTGCTTTCAGCAGAGGTTATACACGAGCAGCTTGGAGGTTGTAAACTGTTCTGAGCAGAGCTCGGCTCCAGGCACGCATCCCACGCGAGGCTCTGGCCCTGGATGAATGCAAACTGTGAGCTGTGTTCTTTATGCTCCAGGGACTATTAAGTTAAGAAACATTTCTCATTGTACAAAAACTTTGTGAGTGATATATTCCAAAATGACACGTGGATTGTCACATTTCTGGGGGCTCTGATACGTTCTGTTTGCCAGGGAAGGCATCGCTTACAGGCAGAGTGACAGCCTGTGCACCTTGGGAGCCAGTGTGTCTAATCCCAGTGCCACCACTGAAAGGCAGCCCCAAATCTGTGCAAGTTAAATAAACTTTTGGGAAGTTCAGAGGACTTAGTTGAACCATAACTAACAGCAACACATTGGAAAAAAAATTATCAGGTAATTATTAGAGAACAATAACACTGTTAGGTTGATTGGGCTATGCACCAAAGGGCTGTCAATCATGGTTGTTATGAAAAGCAGAGCATTTAGAGGCTGTCAATCACACCTGTTTGTAAAAGCCAAAGGACTTCAGAAATTGTTCTGCCTGAATTTACCAACTGCAGAAATAACAAAAGCACCAGAGTCTCATGCAGACCGATATTACAGTTTATGTAGAAGCTCTTGCATAAGTTTATGCCTTTATTCATCTGAAAGTATCTTATGGTACTGAGAATTTGGAATGGTTTATTTTTCCAGCTAGCCCCTTTATAGCACTGATTGTTTGTTGGTTTTGTATGTTTTTTTTAAGGCTGCTTAAGTGTGTCAAATCTCATAACAAAAAGTAACTTTACTGTGAAGCAAAAAAAGTCAGAGTTAGTATCCAAACAGCAGAGAGCTGGTGCTGGAGCCCTTAAGCTTCCTGTGCAGGTTCACACTTTACTGCATATCCAAAAAACTGTAGCAAATACCAGCTGGAGAATTTAAAAGGATTCAGGAAATCCTTAACATGGAGGTACTCACCCATAAATGTTGTGGGAAATAACCTGGCAGACCTGTGGTGTGGAAGAACCTTTTACTATTTTACTATTGAGAAAAGTGATAAATGTATATACTCATGTGATTTAAATCAAAAGTAGAAGTTGTTAGTGTGTGTGTGTGCTTATTGTGCTCCCCTTTTCCCCCCTTCCCCTTCTAAATTCAAATTGTGGAGCTTTTATGAGGAAATAGCTTTCTGAAGACACATTTCTGTATTTGAAAGACTGTGCTGTGCATTACCCCACTGTGCCCTGGATTTGGAAGTCGTCTCATTTTATAACCAAGGCAGGTGCGAGCCTGTGTCTGTGTGTTCAGTGTTTACAACACTGCTTGAAAACCTGCTTCTTACTGAATAAATCATGGGTTCCTATTACTATGAAAGGCTTCCATCAAGGAATCAGTGTAGTTTGGGTTTATCTTAGAACCCCTAGGGCTTTCAGCAGGTTTCTTGCTGCTCTGGGCCCTGCAGGAGGCCCAGCATGAATAACTGTGGCATTAAACACTACCTAGGCATGGAGTTTTTTATTTATTTTTTCTCATATTGGGAGCTTCATGTTACTAGACCCAGCACCAGGAGCTGAGTGCTGATACCTTCCACCCTTGCCAGAAGTTATTATTGCAATTATTACCTTGGTGTCCTTCTATTGGGCACTTTGTTAATCCTAGAGAGAGTGAAGGAAGAGAATGGAGAGAAATCTCTTACTCATGGCTTGATTGTCTTAAACAGATGTAGAAAGGAAAAGAGGATAACCTGCCTAAAGCCGTCCAGTGAGCTGTTGGCGGACACTGGAACTACATCTCTGCAAAATTCAGAGGAGTTTCTGGGGTAGACATGGCTGTAATGGTTTTGAAATCAAAACCAGTGAAAGACTCCAAGTCAGAAGTACAATTTAATAGGGAAAAAAACAAAAAAGATAAAAAAAAATAGATGCAATAATTCAAAAGAAAAACCACTGACAGAGTCAGAATACAACCTGACACCCCACTGGTCAGGATGGTGGTAGCAGTTCAGATGAAGTGGTCTTGTTGAAGCAGTGATCCTGTAGAAAGGTCTGGTAGCTTTTGTCCTCTGGAAACCAGTGGAAAAGGCTGCCTTGGTGTTCCAAATCTCAGTTTTTATCTAGGTAAGAAATGTTTGGCTCCTCCCCCTGGGTGGAGCATCTCCCAATGGGATGATGTAATTTTATCAGTCATGCACTGGGACTCAGTGGCCATTAACAGGAGATATCTCCTGGAGGAAGGATGGGGGGGAAACATAAAGAACAATGCCCCATCTGGTTTTTAACAGCTGGCCCATTAGCAGAGGATGTCTCCCACAGAGATAAGGATCACTGCCCTACCTGGTTTCAGCAGACAGTGATAGAATACAGACTTTTGGGCACATCTTTACACTGTACCCTAGGACAGTGGCCCACACCACCTCCCTGGTGGAATGTCCTCAGAGCATCATCCTGCCAAAACAGGAGCTGCACACACACAATGGGTAGTTAATTCAGTGAGTTATTAATGCAAATGTTAATAATTGAACTCAAGTGGTTAATGAGTTTCTAGAGAAAAGATCAAATTATACTCTTCAGATGCGGAGTTAGAATTTTGCCTAATTAGAAGAAATATGTTTTTCCCGTGAGGGGCAGTTGCTGAAGTGACAGTTTGGAGTCTGTTGTGACAGCATTTGCAGAGATGGGAGCCAGCCAAAGAACAGAGCTTTTTTAGTATCTCTGATAGCATAGTAGTTTCTTTTGGAGGCATAATTATGTTGCATTCTTTGCAGAGTTCATTAGGGAAAGAAAAACAAAGAACTTGTGTTCCATGTGGTTGATGTTCACACGTTTTTATCTTAGTGTGATAGAAGAAGCTGTTGGATCCTGAGAGTGACATGGTGTCTCTCTCTTTCACTGCTAGCCTAATAACTCAACCAGTGCTAGATGGAAACAGCTCCTCTAGCCCACAGCTGTTTTTCAGGAGTCCATCTTTTTTTCCCGTCAGTTAAATCTCAGAATGTGTAAAAATGTTTGAAGGCTTATGTAAACTAGAAATCTCAACTAGAAATAAATTTGTGGAACTATACCCAAGCAGCTAGAGTAATAATTATTTCCTTCCTTGCATCTTAGCATTTGCAAGCAAATGTGGTGAGAAAATCTGCGAGTGAGATGCTGGAGTGGTGCTGGCACCCCTAAAACACAGCCTGTGCCAGGGCCCAGAGGAAAGTTATGTGCAAGAGCTGCTCCTTTTCTGACTCTTGTTTTACAAAATCTTCTGAACCTGGGACATATACTGCAGGGATTTTATGAAGTAATTTCTTTAAAAGGCTGAGCTAAACCTTCTTGCAACTCTCTGTTGGTTTATTTGCACTTGCAGAAGGCTTTTCCTCTGCCTGTGGCAAAAATAAACTCTTCCTGTTGCAGAAGCTGGAGAACTCACCAAAACTATGTATAGCCCTCCAAATTTTGTAGAGAAACATAATGTGGGTTTAGTCACTTGCAGTGCTGCTCCAACCTTTTCAGGCAATTTCCTCCCTGCAACTGAGGAAACCTTCCCAGCACGCAGGAGCACACAGTGGAAATATTCCCTTGTTAAGTGTATTTTCTGTCTGTAACTCTAACCTATGAGCTGTGAAGATAAATGATAGCAGCTGTGCCACATTTGTTTTGGAAAGAACCTAGTGTTACCCCAGGATACAGCTGTCACTGGAAAAAGGAAGGGTGGAAGTTATTAAAGCCACATAGGAAAATTGTGGTCAGCCTTGAATTCTTCCCAAACCCTCTTCCAGGTGGAAAGGTCCTTGCACAAATAACAGGGATCAGATGAGGCAGAGATGATGATAAGAAAAGTGCCTGAAACTCAGAAGTCTACTCTCATTCTCATTCCTTTTTTTCTTCTTTTGTCCGTAAGATTTTCTTTTTTTAGAGAAATAAATTATTACTGAAGTGGATTCAGATCAAAATCATGCATGGATTATATATATATATATATATATGTGTGTGTGTGTGTGTGTGTATACGTGGAAATATACTTACATACATGTACAGAAAACTTATTACCTTCCAGCCTGAGCTGGATGGTGATAAATTGTGAAGAAATATTAGTTTGACATGGCAAAGTGTGCTGGTAGGGCAGGCAGGTTCTGTTCTTAGATCACAAAAAGCCAGTGCAGAGCTTGGTATTCTGTAAAAAAAAACCTCAAAAGTGCCAAAGGGGAAAAAAAAAAAAAAACAACCAACAAACCAGCTCATAAAATAATGGATATCCTGGCAGGAGGAATGGAATAATTCAGGAATTCCCTGATGGTTTGTTGCTATCACTGTATCAGCTGTGCAATTGAGGCATGCTGGAGCATGGCAGGAAGAGAGGAAGATGGTTAAGTGCACAGCAGTTGTTACTCAAAACTCAGGCTAAATCTCATAAAAATCAGCACGCCAGGCACACAGGGGTATGTGTGGCTTTGCTTTTGATGGCTCTGTGTGAAGTGTACCACAGCAAATTTGCTTCTTTTTGTATTGATAAAGAGATTTTCTAAATAATATTTATCTAAGAAAATATTTATTAAATTCTTTCAAGTCCATGTCTTGTCCAGAATTGTTTAGGATTATAGCTTTGTTCATGTATTCTTTGTGTACAGTTTGTATCATTGAGGGCCTCCTGTTTTCTGACTGCACAAAGAATATCAGAAAAATAATCCTGCAATCAGGAGTTCACCACTGGTAAAATGTGATCAGGGAGGTGTTTCTTGGGGTAAAATAGTGCAGTGCTGGTATTTGGCATTGGTGCAGCATTGGTGGTCCTAAAGGACAGGTTAGGACTGGGGGAGGGGGGTGGGTGTTTGCCTTTTTTTCTCTGTGTCTCTAACTTTTATTTTGGCTTCTTTAATTTCTGTTGTGATGCTGACAGCAGAGATTAATGTATTCTCCAAAATGATTCTAATCTGAGGTGATCTCAGTAAGGAAACATGTTCAGCTGATGCTGACACAACATCTGCAAAAGACTGGTGAAAGCCAAACACACTCCTCTTTTAGGAGTTATAACCTGTGGTTGTACTCAGGCTCTATGGACTCTATGGCTCATATAAAGTTTCTGTTATGCTCTGTAAATATATATAAAAAGAAAAAGGTGTTCTAGATGTGCAGCTTTTAAAAAAATTCTCATTGAAGTTGTTGAGTGCAAAGTCACTGGCCTTAAGATGGCTTTTAGAAACATGAGTCAAGTGGCCAAGATCAGAAAATTCAGAAGAGTGCACCCTGCTTTTATATTTTTTTTTCTTTCTTTTTCTCAAGCCTTTAGGACATGTATTTTTCTTGTTTTGTCTGCAGCCCTGAGACCTTCTGTCTCAAAGGACTGGAATTTAAAAACCCAAGACACAAGACACTGAAAGACTTGCAAAGAAAACCTATGGCAGTTTGCAGTACTGGACAAGTTTCATTTTTCCCAGAGTAATATGAAAGCAGGGATGAAGTAAGTCACACTGCCATTACTTCTCATAGCTGGTCTGTGCTTTTGCAGCTTAAAAGAAAGAAAGTAAAATGAATTCATTTGGTGCTAAATAGTAGCAAGTAGGAGAAAGAAGTATTTCAAGCTGTTTGCAAGAATTCTTTATAATCTTTAAAAAAGAAATTTATTATTGAAACTTAGCCTTGTCCTGTATTTCAGTCATTCCTGTAAAAAAAAGCTTATTCTGTGTTTTCCCTGTTATGTTAAGACTCAGATCTGTGAGGGGCTATCTATCCTGGGAGCAAGCAGAATGGAGCATTTGGCTTTGATAAAAGCTCTTGCTTTTCTTTGCTCTTTATTCATATGTTTTTAAAGAAGTGTATTATTTTAACAAGTAGGCCACCAAAATAGCTCTAGTTCTCTTGTTTTTCCATCTTTTTCTAGCCTGCCCTCCCAGCTGCTGTTGTGGGTGTCCTGGAGCTGCTGGCAGGGTGGTTTTGTCCCATCCTTACAGCAGCACAGCAGGTCCCTCTCTGCTGGCCCTGGGGCTTGGGGCAGGCTCAGGGTGGGCAGAGCAGCCCCTGGGCTCTGAAGGAACCCTGTGCTCTCATCCAGAGCTGGCTCTCCTGTTCCAGGGCTTCTGCTCTGCAGCACCAGGATTATATTTTTGGCAGAATTGAGCCCTTCTGCATCCAAACGACTACAATTGTGCTTTTATCTGAAAGCACAAAGTATAATCTGCTTCAGTTTTCTAAATGAGTTTAATGCTATAGAAGCATCAAAGAGAGAAACTTTTGTTTTGTATTGTTATGCCTTATGAATTCTCAATGAAGTTACAATCTCTAGGTTTTGGTAGTTGGATTTTTTGGCTTTCATCCTTGGTTCTGTGCTTGAACAATGTCTGTCCTCCCACACAGCTTTGCTGGGGAAGTGAAAGCAGGATTATGTTAATGTTTCTTTATTTTCAGAGTTCTGCTCTGCCCAGGACAGAGTTGTCTGCAGGTTTTGTGGGGCTCAGGTCCCTGCATTTGGTGCAGTTTCTGTGCCTTAGTTCAGTGTATGCAATGGTAATAATAATGGTAATAATACTTACACCATCCCTTGATCTTCAGCAAATGTAAAGTCTCACAACTTGGCAGTAATGAGGGAGATTTAAGGTAACACATCTTAATTTGTGCTTGCCATCAGCTCAAACAGGACCCTCTTGTGTCCCATGCTTATTTTTGATTGATACAAACTGCTGCAGGAGGATTTCTTGGTTTGCTTCAGCTGTGCATAGGTGACTTTCTCCAGTGTTTCAGAGATATTTGGTTTCTAACATTTTCCATCTCAACAGCTCTCACAGCCACAGATGAACACTGAGACTGCAGCTAGGTTTGAAACACTCAGTTTTGCTCAGAAGTTATAAACTGATATTTCTACCCACTGTTTAGTGACTGCTGGTTGCCTGATCCATCCCTGAGGTTTTTAACAGCTTATATGATTCTCCCCACTTTGGTCAATATGTGTGCCTTCATCCAGTCCTCCTTTCTCGTGCAATGATGGGCTCTCCCAGGTTTTGGTACTGCTCTGGAATAATGTTCAGCTGTCTGTTTTTCCAGATCTTCTTGCTTTCTTTGAAGCTCTTGTGAAGTGTGGTGCAGTAGCAAATCACCACCAGCAGTTTCTGCTATCCACACTTGATGATGTTCTTGCACAAAGGGGTTTTCCATCACAGAACATCATCCTGTTTTGTGGCAGTATTTGTACTGAACTCCTTGGTTTTCTGACAGCTCAGACTTGCAGAATAAAGTGCTTGAGTGAGATGCTATTTTTGGGGTCTAGGGTGGTCCCTGACAATACTTTTTAGGGTTCTCTGATTTCAGGGCAATAGTGGCAGAAATAAAAGAAGAGTGGTGTGAAGACCACGGCTTAGCAACATAAAATACTTTAATAATAATGAAAGTAAATGTGGGACGAGACCCAAAAATCCAAACACACTAACCAAGGGGACAAGGTCTCTTTAGGAGCCAGTGGTCAAAGACCAAGGTGCAGGGAGGTCCAGGGTATAAATGTGGGGCAGAGAGGGGATGGAGTCGAGGTTGGGGTCCAGTGGGTACAGGGGGAAGTGGTGCAGAGGTGGGGTAAGGGAAGGCAGGGTCCAGTGGGGTAGGCTGGGTGGACACTGCATCAGCTGAGGGCCAGTGGGGACACAAGGAATGAGAACATTCTGGGGACTGGGAGTGGTGATGATCAACTGGAAAATGAGGGTTGGGAATATGTATGAGGCATCAGCATGGGCAAACCCATAACTCCTTGGAACTTTCCTTTCTGGGATCACCACAACTCGACAAATGCTTCCCAAGGCCTGGAGCTGGGGTACAATTCTTCTGTAGTAATGGTTGTCTGACCTGGAATACTGGTCAGGCTGACTTCCACATGCTATTTTTAAGGACACTGAGAGGTCTGTTGTAATTTGGAGCAGAGCATTCTGCCCAGGGCAGTGTCCTGGAAACTCGAACTCTGTAACTGGAAGCTTGGCTTGTGTCAGACTCCACTCAGGAATTTTCCTGTGGTAAGGTTTAAGTGTGCACATAGCCCTGTGTTATGGGCTTCTGCATCCCACCTTCTTCAGCCTTAAGTAAGGGGCACAAATCAAAGGAGTGGATTTGTTTTTATTTCTGGAGTTCCTGAGACAGTTCACTGAAGGCCCTGTAAGCAACAGGCACGAGTTCAAAACCATGCACTTCACACACCAGCCACACAATGGTCCAGTGACCCTTCCTCTAAGTTAAGGAGATAGCAAGGGTGGTGGCAGCAGGTGTTGTGCTGTGTCTCCTTGACTAAGGGGCACAATTTCAGCCCCAACATCAACAGGCTGAGATATGCTCCTGTTGACCTGTGTGGATGAAGTTGGTTTCAGCCTCACTGAGTAGTTATTACTTCTAATTTCTATTTGGGATGCTTGAGCTTGATAAAACTGAGCTCTGAAAAATGTGTTGGTTACTTTTTTTCCCTTTTACCCAAATCTTCTCTGAAGGTCAGATGCATGTGTGAGAAAAACATTGTCAGTGCAATTTTTAAATTACATGATAATGTTTGTTAGGGAAGTATTTTATTGCCTGTTAATTCATGGAACATAATTGTTTCAATTTTAGACTACTACTATTTATCAGAGTGTGTTCATAATGGTTACACTGCCTGGTGTAAAGTTGCTTAAAATATTGTTTCTTATCTTGAGATATTCCCATGATCATTTGTTTGTATTGGTAGTAGTTTTGGAAAATGAAAATGTAAGATACAATTTACTGTCCCAGAACTTTGAGAGGTGTTCGTGTTATTGCACAAATATACTCAGGCTCTATTTCTGCAGCTGCTCCACGTTGGCTGATACAGGGGACAAGACCTCCCTTTATCTGTAATGTGCAAAATGGGAAAAAGAATTGCAGCAATACAGGAATCAGGGCTTTGGGCTTTGGCTTCTTGGCTTTGCTGTTTGCTGCTGGGTCAACAGGTCAGCATAATTATTGAATGCAGCCTGCAGAAAAGTTGTATTTGCTTGTCACAAGGTGTGTGTGCATCCCCTCGATGCAGCTCAGCAGAGCTGACTCCCAGACACAGCCTGGCTCTGGTGCTGTTATCCTCATCCCTGCACTGAACAGAGAGGGAATTAATGGGCTCAGTGTCCAGAGAGGTTTCTCTGCTGCTGATTCCCTGGCTCCCCAACCTCATTTGATGTCTCTCTGAGCAGTCCTTGCTGTGCGCTGTAGTTGTACTTATGAACTAAAGCAATTTCTGTCTCAAACTGTTCCAGTGTTTGAACTTTGGCAAGAAAGGGACACACTCCTTGCTCAAAGACTTCTGATGTTGCCTCCAAACACGCTTTTGCTGGACTCACTGGACACAGCAGAAGTCTCATTCACTTATAATCAGTACTGCCAGCACCCAAATTATTTTGGTTTGTGATACTGGAGTTGCTGGAGATCAGAAGCCAGGAATGATGGACTTGCCCTGTTGTTTCTGATGGAGTATTTCCCTTGTGTTGAGGGCTTGTTGTTACCAGAGGAACAGAAGTGCTTCTCTTTCAAACATACTTTCAGGGTATATGGATGTGTGTTGTTTTTCTCCACTTGACAATTGGTGGTTTGTCACTTCCTTAAATCTGAGCTGTTCACAGAGATATTACATTGCTGACAAAGTGGAAGCAATTTAATAATCACTTGCAAGAGAAAATCGACACCATTATAGTTCAGCTGTCTTTGTTTCAGCCATTAAAATGCAGACACTACCTGATTCATCTATGAATTTCTATGATAGTTTCATTATTTTTCCTCAGTAGGGTTGAATAAAAGTGTATTTGGTGCCCTCCCTTTGATATACCATGCTGGTGTGACCCCTGGAAGGAGAGTCTGGTCCCCTGACACCAGTGCTTACATGGGGACAGCTCCATTTGGGTCTCTGACCACTCACAGCAGCATCCACAGCCTGTCTGGAAACCACTGCTGATGCACCTGAGAGATCTCACCCACATTTTAGGTAAATGTAGGGTGAATACTCCTTTTAAAAAGGAATTGGCTGCTGTGCATCCTGTTTGAATTTCTAAATGCAAGTTTTCCTTCTTAGACTGTCACTGAGACTAGAGGTTGTCTTTTACATTTCTTTGTTAGCTTTTAGCCTTCATATTTTCTCCATTGTTGTGTTGCTGATTTTGTTTACAGCTTCTCTCCTATTTCCATGTTCTTCTCAGTGGTCTTTACCAGTTTGCTAAATGCAGCCAAGCACCTGCCTGCTCTTTTCAGCACCTCAGGACTGCTCCCTCTGCTGCAGGTTCAGCACACCTCAGCTGGGATAGAATCCAGGCTGTACAAAATCCTTATTCCGTGGGCACCCTCATAAGGAGAAGCAGTTTAATCCAAATTACATCAGCTTTTACAGACCTCCTTTGCCTTTCATGTCATGCTGGAAAATGAAGTATTTTCCATTCTGTTTTGTCTCCTTCATTCCATTTTCCCTGACTCACATATTGATGTCACAGATGACAGTTTGTGTCAGTGCAATTTGCTCCCATGGAAATGACTCCTGCACACATGCTCCTCGCTCCTCTGCTTACATAATCTGGGAGCTGTCAGAGCACCACCCCAGCATTGCCCATCTGTCTATTCTCTCCAAGTTAATGAGCCTTTTTCTTCCTGCTCCAGGCATATTACGCACCCTGACTTATTCATAGATGATGTCTATTAAAATTGTCAAATGCTTTGAAAATTAAATTATTTCCCTAAATAAAGAGCCTCCTTCTAATCACATTGAAGATGTTTCAACACAATTGGCCTGTTTTCTAGTGCAAATCAAGAGTGACTATACTGAGCTCTGTCTGGCCCCCTGGGCATTGTCATTTAATTGAAAATACTTGTGATTTACTATAGTGTAAGAGCTCAGATATGTCCCCTAGCTTGGTCTGGAGAAGCATCACAATGCAGAATTTATCTGAAATAAGGCACACAGATTAAAGTGGCCTCTTATGGCATGAAACAGTCAATGTGTGATGGGGGTAGAGGCAGGTATTTGTTTACTTTTGGAGTGATGGAGTGTACAGAAATCCCTTGCTTCATAGAGCATGGATTGTATTTGTCTCTTTCATGTCCCACTTGTGCCTACATATATATGACATGCTGAAGTAATTGCCTTCTGACTGATAAACTCATAGTTTGCAGCCAAATTATTTTAGTTATTCATGGCTTGTGTTATCATATTTCATGATTATTTGATTCGTTCAGTCCTCAGTCATTCCTGTGTTACATTCCAATCTTTACTGATATGGGCGTTGAATCTTGGTTTGGAATTATCAATATGTTTAATTCCCAAAGTAAATATTTTGGTTAGGCAACATCAAAAAGACAAACAAAAAAACAAAAAAACCCCCAATTTGCCATCAAGATCAAACCTTGCCAACCTCAACAGACTCCTTACTTCCAGACCAGGGTTTGTTTTTTCAGTCTAATCCATTTTCATCTCCTTTGCAGCCAATACCGTGGCAGCTTCACAATTGCTCAGTTCATCTCATTCTCTGGAGTTTACATAATAACTTCCCTGGTGACACCATATCAAATGGTTTAATGAAGTGTGAGTTAGAGACACTGTCTTTTTCTTTTTTTTTTTTTTTTTTTTTTTTTTTTAATTTTATTTTCCTAAAGGATGAGGTGTTACAGAACAGATGAACAAAACCCCGAGACACAAAGTCAATTCCTTCAATGCACATCTGGGAAACTCATGTTGCCTTTCACAGCACTTTCCACCCATTTTTGTGTCTCAAATTTTCCTTTTAAATCTGTTCTGAATTTTTGCCTGGTTAAGGTCCAACTAAGAGGTTTATAATTGTGTATATCATTTTCTAACTTTAAATGAAGGCATCACCCAGACCAGTTGCTTTAACTGTTTCAGTCTTATCTTCTTTGTCCTTTTCCTGTTGTTTTTTTTAATACAGTTTTTAAGAGTTTTATTTTCTACCTACTTTTATCATTAGTTTCCCTTAGTAAAGATTTAACAAAATATCCAGTTATAAAATGCTTACCTCAGAAAAATATTGGCTTTTTGAATTTATACTGTCATTCATCCCCTTTTGGATCCATATGGGTCAGTTTTCCAACAGAGAAAAGAAAAATGAAATTGAAAGGAAAACCCCCTATGAGTAGCTACATTTTCTATGTAATTATTGTATCAGCTGTTGCTATGCATGAGATAAAGATAAGTCAATTAACTTATGAATGTTTCAATGTTTCTCTGACACTGCATAGGTATGTGAAAACACATATTTAATTAAGCTATTACAGTAAAAGCCCTGAGCCATTTGTCAGTTCATTAGGCACACTTTTTATTACATTTTGAGCTTTGTTTTACTTTTATTTGGCTTGTTTGATGCAGTAATTTATTCTTTTAAAGACAGCTGGACAGCAATGACAACAGGATAGGCACTCTGTAACCTATATCAAAAGTGTTACCACCACAGTAGGGAGGAGACCTCTATTAAAAATAACTCCCTGAGCCTTGGATTAGAGAGTTCTGCAGGTTGAGGTGCTAACAGGGGAAACAGATTGAGGGGAGAAGCTGTTTCAGCTGTTGAACTCCACGGTGAGCAGCCTCATGCTGGTGATGTTCCAGGCTGTGCAAGGGCACCAGGGCTCAGACTGAGCACCCACAGGCAAATGTCAGGAGAATGAATCCACAAACACCAGAGGTTTATGTCCAAAAAGGAGACAGAGGAGTCCTTTTTACTTTATTAGAATAAAGGGAGAGGCCATGGGGCATTTCCCTGGGATTTCTCGAATTTTTGGAGGATGCAGCCTCCTTTTATCCCAATTTCCCAGCTGCATTTCTCTCTCTCTTTCCCCTTGGGTTGAGGTACTTGAGAGGTACAGACTTCCCAGAACACCTGATACTTGAGATTCCCCTCTAATGTATAAGTCTGCCTTTTAATTTTTAATTCTTATAGAATTCGTGGTTCTTCCCCATTGCTTCTCATCTTACAATATCCACTTTCATTTATCAGCAACCTACAGCTTGTTTGTGAAGGCAAATATCTTTTTTTCTCATTCATTAATCAGTGAAATCCTTCCCACTGTTTCTTTTATCTCTCAGTGCTAGTTTTATCTACCAGCAGACCCACAGCTTGTTTGCAGAGACAATTCCATCTTTCCTCTCACAAAGAAAAGAGCAGATTTTCCCCTGGATCTTGTGTGGGATGAAGTGAAAGTCATTGCACCAGAAATTGGTGTCTTCTCTGGAAAACCAGGGATCCCATGGCGTGATTTCAGAAGGCACAGAGAGCTGGAATGAAGAGAAGACTCAGAGAGAAACATCAAGAAATTCCTTGTTTGACTAAGAAATGTGAGTTGTTGAGCAATGAGTGAGTCAGCAGCACTGCCCCAGCAGGGTGTGTGAGCTGTGTGTGCTCAGACTCAGCTCTCAGTGCTCCCCTTCCCCTGTCCACACTGCTGCTGCTCTCTGCTGCTCCTGCAAGCCCTGCACCATCACTAAAGAATGCCAGGCTGGCATTCTTTGGGTGTGGTATTTCCCCTAAACCATCAATTGAATATAAATCCCCTGTTGATTATTTTTATTTAGAGGCATGTATGTATTTAGCTGTGTTTTGCTGTGGTGGCACTTACAGCTATGAAATTACTCAGCCACACACAGGATGGAGCACTGTACATTAAAAACTACTGAAAATTGTGGAGTCTTCTGATTTTTAAATAGGCCTGGCTTTAAAAGATGAAAAAAAGTTAGCTAAGGAAAGTTAAGCAAGTATTTTTGTTGCTTTGGTTTATTATGTTTAATTTTGGGTAAGTGCTCACCTCAAGACTTTAAAAGAGCTGCCATGCAAAACATTTGAGAGAAGAAGAAAAATTGGTTTTCTAGAAAGAAAGAAAGTTTAGAAGGAGTAAAAAAAGTTTAACAGTTTACTACAAAAACCCTGAAAAATTAAGAGTAAAAAAGCAGACAAGATTTTCCCACCAATGTCACACTTGATGTTTAACACATTGTGCAGCTGAATTAAAAAGGGATAGGGGTAATATCACTGCAGTGGAGGCAGAAGCCAGGTCCTTACAACCACAAGAGCTGCCTTGGAAATCCTGTGGACTTTCAAACCTTCCTGTGCCAGAGAGCAAACACCCACAGTGCTGTTGCATTTAGAGTATAAAAGTTTGGCAGAAGATAAATGTCCCTTGTGTTCCAGCTGATCCTCAGGGCTCAAATCCAGGTTATAGCCAATTCAGACTATGGGGCTGGTCAAGCTCAGAAAGGACTTTCAGGAGCACAGCTGTACAAATAGTGAAATTTCCAGTTCAGGAATGTGGGTTTGATTGCATTCAATAGCACTTTGCATGATCCAGATTCATGAATAAAGTGATTTATTGAAGCAAGAGGAAAGCAGGGTCAGGATTGCCATGATAAATGTACTAACTGCAGAGAGTTAATATGTGCTTCGAATTTCAGCCACTGGGGACGTGTGTATTTTAAAAAAATAAAACCAAAAAAGGAACAAAAAACAGAAAGGCAGGTTGGAATGATATCTACCCATAGAAAATATGAACAACTAGGGTATAATCATTCCAAGAAGTTAGGCCAGTGTGTGATGAGATTCAGACTTATTCTCTTGTAGTATTTCTGCATGTCTGAGCCAAGAGAGCAAGTTTATCATTGCAGGGAGTGGCAGAGTATCTGCATCTTCTTGTGAGGTTCCCAGGTGCTCTTCCACAAAGGGAAAATAAAAAGGATGCTGGTCTTACTGCCAGAAGGTAGATTAAGATCTCTCTGTGTGTTTGTATTGCCTTGAAATGTCTGGAAAAGAAATTAATGCCTTTCTGACTCAGTATGAGGGAAGATACAGAGAGGGAAATTGATGCTATTTGCTTTTGGACAGAATGGTAGTGATTCATTATTATGACCCTACAAAATATCATTGCTTGAGCTTGTATCTGAGAAAATCCATTTTCCTCTTGTTGTGAAAAAATGAAATACTCTTTTTTTTTTTTTTTTTTTTTTTTAGTTTGCAAGTAATTAAATAGTTATTTTATGTGTCTGAATTAAAAAAAGACTGGTGAAAAGCTGTGTTTTGGGAGGTTTCTCTAAGGTTTTATTAAGTGTTTTTTTCACTGATTTATCTCCAATACCTGCTGGGAAAAATTCCAGAATTTCTTGCAAAATAGAAGAGGAAGTATCAAATTCTTCCTTGGAAAGAAAATCTCTAAACAAAGTGCTAATAATTTATTCCCAAGTTCAAGAGTAGCTCAGGAAAATAGACAAATTAGGCATAACCACTTCTCTGGACTGTAACTTCAGTTAACTTTGCAGTGGGTATCTACAGAATAATCATTGGGGTTTGACTTTTCTTTCCTGCTGCAGTGACTGTGAAAATGCTGCCTCTGTGTTGGCAGTGGAGGCATTGCTTTGTAAAGACAAGACTTCCTGATGCTGCCAAGTGACTAAAATGAGTTGTGGCTTTCCAAAATTGCCACTTTTCAGAGAATGTTTGCACTGTAGACACAGGTGACCTCAGCAGATGAGGAGCTGACCCTGGTGTGTGCCTCTCTCTGGTGTGATGGGGCATGAGCTGCTGCAGCCCTGGATCCCACACCAGGCACACTGGGATCCTCACAGCTGTGTTTGCCCACCTGGCCATGCACTTTTAATTGTGGAAACCAAAGGGTTGTGCTGGTCTAATCCTGATCTTGAGCACTGGGGACAAGCACAGGATGTGTATCCAAGGCCAGGACCTCAGAAGCATCCCCATGCTGGGCTGCTTTGCTCAGAAGCACAATTCTGATCCAGTTACACAGAAAAATTTCATCCAAAAGGGACTTTTTGTAGGTCTCAAGTCCAACATCAAGGTGCTCAAGGAAGAACTAACTTCCAGGTTATATGGGGTGTTTGGGGTAAATCCCAGCTGTGTTCCAAACTTCTGCAGGGATGGAAATCTCACAGTCCCTGTTGTCTGACCACCTGCACTGAGATTTATCTATTTTTTTCCCTATTTCATATATAATTTCCTTAGATCTGTCACTGTCACAACTGCTTCTTGCTTTGCTGCCCAGCTTTTGGAAGAGTCTCCCTGTTTCCTCTGTAAGTACCAGCAAATAGATGTAGGCAGCAAATACATCCCTCTTCAAAGCTTTTTGTGCTTCCTCCCACATCCCCCTGGTCATCTCCATTGGACTTGCAGCATTCTCACATGCTGCTTAAAAATAGAACTGCACAGAAATAGGGATGTTTCCTAGTACTGCTACAAAAAGGAGAAAGATGAGTTCCAACTGCCCAAAATATAGAATTCTCTTAATATAAAACCATGACTTTATGGAATCACTAAAATGAAAGTGGCCTTTGCAAGTTTGCCATGAAAATCTGTGTTTTAAAGCAACCTTCTGTTCCAAAAAAAGTGAAAATTAAATTGGCAACAGATTAAAAAAAAAATAATAAAGATGCAATTAGCAAGAAATGCAGGGTTTAGAGTGAAGAATGAAGTCTTAAATCTTCCTTCTTGAACATAAATTGCATGTTCTGTTATATAATTTTAAATTATTTGCCATTTTGAAAAGGGCTTCATGGAGCTATAAAAATTTATGTCATCTGGCTATCTGGCTCAGATAGTTGTGAACTATCTGCAACTGTTTTCCTGTCAAAAATTGCAATACTTGCAGTTCAGTTTAGTTGACTTCAGATTTAATTTTTCCCTCATGTAGGTCTACCATTAAAGTCAAGGCTGAAGGAAAAACTTTCTATTTAAAAATGTTTGTTCTTTAGCAGCTTGTTGGCTTTCATCTGGTTATTGGGGAGATGTGAATGTGACTTGGAACTGGACACTGCCAAGAGTTTGGGAGGGGAAATCTCTCTTGCATATGGCCTTTGTAGCCATTGGATGTTTCTTATTTTTCTTGTGATGAAAGTCATCACTTTTGCTCATTAAGTACTTCTGGGGGTTTTTTAGCTCAAGACTCACCATGAATTAATGTATTATGCTCAGTCTGCCTGAAACTCAGGGGGTTTTTTTGGGCTAAGCTGACAATCCTTGATTTCTCACCCAATTTCAAATGCACATTGTTAACATCCAGGGTGTGAGTCCCAGAGGTTTCCTCAATGATTCAATGAGCTCAGGAGCTCTGCAGCCTGCCCAGGAGAGGCAGGATCCTGGCTGCAGCTGGGGAACATCTCAGGTTCTCAGCAGGCAGCTGTCTCTCTCCAGGAAAAAATGCTCTGAGCTTTGAAGGGTGAAACAACTAAAGATGAATACATTTAATTCAAAGGGAAAAAAAATCATTGTGTTTATTTCAAGAAAGGTTTGGGTTTTTTCCTTTTAGCAAGTGTGATGGTGGTAAACACTCCCAAAGGCATGTGAGCCCCCCAGTGCCCCAGTACAGACTTATTAACCACTGTAGCTTCTGTTTCCCTCCAATTTACCCTTCTGGAATATCCAAAAACTCCAGCCTACCAACCTCTGCTTTAAATAATTCATGTGTTTCTTGATAGACAAAAATAGTTTTCTACATTCAGTTTATTTTAAGCTGGACTTAAAGACTGAAGGTAAAGAATGTGCCAAAAGAAATTGCTACTTTACTTTATCAAAAAGCAGGAGTGGCATAGAAAAGAACTTGGTTTTGCTGAATGTTTAAATTATAATTTTAAGGACTGTCAGTAGTAGATTGAACTGGAATTGATGATTGACCACAAAATTCAGTATGTGTACTTTGATGTTAGCTATTGGAAAAAAAAAAATTTGTGATAGGCCCATGTTTCAATTTAAAATTATGGAGATGGTTCTTAAATAAATGCAGAATCCATGAATAAATTGTGAATTATTTTTCTGGTACAGTGGTGTGCTCAGAAGACTGTAGCTGAAGGAATTAGTCATAAAGATTTACCTTGAGGAGACTGAGGGATGCAGTGAAAAGGAAAACTGATGACTTCAAGCCAGGATCTGTGTAAAATAATAACATGAGTATTAGCAAAGCAATAGAACAGTTAATTCTGAAGGTGGAGCCTAGTTGAGCATTCCTGTAGTCAAATTCCCACATGGTTTTTCAAACTGAATGTGCAAAATGCAAGAGAGAATGACTCTGCTCACCATTTCAGTAAACAGACTTGAGCAGTTATAAAAATAGACACTTGTAATTCAGAAGCCTTATCTTGGAGTTGTTTTGTGTGGTGTGGTTTTTTGGGGGGTTGTTTCTTTGTTTTCATGACCTAGAGTTAAGTCATGTCCTGTCTGTGATCCTTTGGCTGCCTGGTGTCTCCTTCACTGTGGAAAGGTGATTTGGAAAAAATGTCATCTCAGCTTTGAATTATTAAAAGCTGTGTTTTGTAAAAAAAAAAAAAAAAAAAAAAAAAAAAAAAAAAAAAAATCTGAAGTATTTAGAAACTTTCTAGAGACTTTTTTTTTTTGTTTTTGAGACCAGCTAAGTTGGAAAAAATTAACGGTCCAGTGACCACTTGTTCATTCATCTGCATGTGCAGCTGCAAAATTATTTTCTGTGCCCATCGTGCAAAACTTCTTCCTAAATATGAGGTTTAGAGACCCTCTGGGAGTAATTAACTACAATGCAGAAGCAAATCTGGGTTCATTGTATGAACTGCTCATTTAAGAAATATTTTTGTGCACAAAGCCCGTTAGCTTCATGAATGTTAAACATTTTATTATAGCATACTGAGCACTTCCTGTTTAAATGAAATCAAATCTCATTAATTACATCTAGCTTTTGATACCTGGATAGCAAATTGCTGTGTCAGATGTGAGCCACAGTGTATTCAATGGCTAAAATCTGGCTTTTATTTTGTTATTTATTTAACAGTGATAGAACAGCTCTTTTCCTGTGGGCTGCACAAAGAGTTGAGGATATGCTCAAAAGAAGTTACTTGCCATTGATTTTATTCTGCTTACTGGTCCACTTCCCTATCAGTGCTTGACTAAGTGTTTTCCTTCTGTGCTTTCAGCCCTGTGTGGTTGTTAGGAGCTTAACTCCAATTCAGAGGAAGTGCAGAGCAAAGCTGCTGTTTTCCATCAGTTGTGCAGCATTGGCAGTCAAAATTATTGAGTTGCCAAGGATATGATTTAACCAGGACTGGGAATACATGCCCTTAGCTTTAGTGCGTGCAGGCACGTGCCTGAAGTCAAGAGTACATTTAATTTACCAAATTAGCTCAGTGCATGAGGCTAAAGGACTTCAGGAGCAGAAGTGTGATGTTGTCTTGCCTGTGTTTCATGGGCAGTCAGGGCTCATAATCACTCACCCTCACTGTCAGCTACTTTTGAAGCAGCAGAAATCATGTGAGATGCTGTGAGGAAATCTGTCCCCCCTCTGTGTGTGGGATGAGGGTGCTGGGACAGGAGTCCTGAGAAGCAGACTGCTGGGATAAAGTTTACTGGCCTGGCTGGGTGCTCATGATCAGCAGGAAGCAGTGGCACAAAAACAGATGAAAAGTAGAAATAAGTGCTCAGCTTTTATGAAATTTGTCCTGCCTTTTCTCTTCGCTCTTTGTTGTCTGTTTGTGCATCATACAATGTTACCTAATAGAATTGCATCTTATCCCCCATTCATTTTCCAATAGAAACCAAACTACAATATTTGTTATTGTAGGAGAATTAATCATTAAGATCTAAGAGTTTTTACAACACCTTCATTTTACCTCAGAATATGTAAAATATATCCAAACCCTTCCATTTAAGGTGATGGATTACTCTGTGTTTGGCTGTGCTATTTGGATTGGTTGGAATTTTGTGCAATTACTATTTTACACAGCAGCAGAGTATCTGTGAAGTGGATATCAATTGAAACATATTTTGCTCTTCAGACTTGCTTTTGCAGGTTTCACAAAACATTTAATTAGTGATAATCAGCTTTTAACCAGCCAGAGCACACTGATGTGATTCTCTGCCTCTCTCCCCCATGATTTTAGGCATAGTCTGTACCCTTCAGATAAATTTCTTGCAGTCTGGAGAATGTCCTAGCCAGCAGAAAGGGGAAGAATAAGGATATCAGCTGCATGGGGAGTAAAGAAGGTGATGTGTATACTGTGGTTTCAGTGAAGAATATCCTTTTCCTTTACTTTTCCTTTTTCCTTTTTCTTTTTTCAGAATGGTGAACTCAGAAACCAGCTGGAGGTTGCAAAGTCTCCTTTTTCTTGAGGTTGGTGGTCAATGGTTGTCATCTACCATACCCAAGGAAACCAGAAGAGCTCCATGCTAACTCCTGCAAGATCTGCTTCACTATGGAAGATGAAATGATTTTCTGGCTCAGGTGTTGTGATGTTCGGCATCTGCCTTGGACCTGGAATTTGGAAAAGGGATCGTCTCTGAGGCACGGATAAGAGACAGAGAAACCAGCCCCAGACAATGAGCACTTTAAGTAGCACTGGAATATTACTCAGCTTAACAACAGTGTCTGTTACACTGGATTTTAGTTTGCATGGTGGTCTGATGGCTTGGTCCTTAAGCAGCAATTTGACTCTGAACCAGAGTTTGCCTACGTCCGATCCTCTCAACACCTCTGAGAAGGGCGAAGCCTCTCGGGTGTCCGTGAGGGAGAAGAATTGGCCAGCCCTCCTGATCCTGGTAGTCATCCTGCTGACCATTGGGGGCAACATACTGGTAATTATGGCTGTGTCCTTGGAGAAGAAGTTGCAGAATGCCACAAACTTCTTCCTGATGTCGCTGGCAGTAGCAGACATGCTGGTGGGTATCCTGGTCATGCCCGTGTCGCTCATTGCAATCCTGTACGGTAAGTGCCTTCCCTCCTAGTCTGAAATTTGCTTTTGCAGGGAGTCCCTGTGCCTGCTGTGCCTGATTTGCCCTGTGCTGGTAGCTTGGGGAGCATCAGTGCGTGCTTGGTCATGGGTCTGTGCTGAGGTTTATTCTCTGCTGGGAGCAGGGCTTGTGTTCAGGCTGCCAGGAATGACCTGGGGGTTCTTATTGCTGAGGCCACCAAGAGCACCTGAGACAGAGAGCCAGCTTTTCACCCTCTGGTTGGATTGCCCCAAAGCTGAGCTAGGACACAAAAGCTCACAGAAAAGCTGAGGAGAGTGTTCATTGTTCATGACCTGCCCAGCTCTAAGCAGGGTCAGGATCTGTCCTTGAGCTCCCACTGCTGCAATCAGTGGGATTTGAGCAAAAACGTGGATCAGAAAGGAGGTTTGCACCAGTGGATTTGTCATTCAGATAAAAGCCTTCACTCCTGGCATTTGTATCTCAGCTGGACTTGTGCCTTTCAGGGCGTCATTTTCCCTTTCTGTGCCTCAGTTTCCCTATCTCTGGGAATATGCTCTGTTTTAAAGCACCCAGGGGCTTGCCTGTATAGGTGTGAATATTTATTTCTCCCCATATTAGGGTCAGTGTGTTTGAAGTGGAGTGGGGCACCACTCCTGCACTCAAGTGTGGAATCACTGTTAGCACTTCAAAGAAATAAAATATCAAATACATCTAACTTTCATCTGGCTGAGACTCGAAATCCCTTTGTTCAGTGTGGTGCTAGGAGCCTCCATCCCTGCATATTTCAAAGGGGTATTTTGCTCCCCTCTGTATCTCTGATCCTCATGTTTGTATACCTGTGTATCAATTTTACAATCTCTGTATTTCATAGATAAAACTTACAAATTTTTGAAGTCTGTTTTCAGATTTTCCTAGAAAGGTATTTTAATATTGATATTTCTTGGAAACAAATAATGCTGTTTACTTACAAATTTGATTAGAAATTGGTTTCCTGTCCTATAAAATAAAATGTAGGGATATTTATCTGACTTCTTCACTTGCCTAAATGAGTAAGTCTGGCAGAGATTAATTTCTAAAACACATTGATCAAGCATACATCATTCCAAAGCTTATATAACTTGTCTACAGTGAGTTAAATCAATATGTGATTTAGGTACAGGCCTAGCTACAGAGAACTTATGCACAAAGATCTTTTATTTTGAGCTGTCAGGATAGTTCCATCTCTAAATCTTGTGTGTATTACAACATGTGTATTTTATTTTTAGCATTTTACTCCAGCTCCCTGGAGCTTGAAGGGGAGTATATAAATACTGAATTATGTGACTGACCTGCACTTGCATAAATTCTGTGTTAGCCAGTGACTCTAAAAGGGTGAATTTATGTGAGTGGTCTTCCTACATACATACTTTCAAGGTCTTTGGAAACTAATAGAAATGGATTTTCTGTTCTGCCAAGAAAATGATTACTTAAGGTAGTTGAAAGGTGTAAAGCATGCCACCCTTCTAGCAGCAAGGAAATATCACTGATTTGAAGAGGCATTGTAATTATCCCCCTTTTTTGCCAGAGAACCAGTATTGGCTGTTGATAGCCCAAACATTTCTTCACAGACAAACAGTACTATGTAGATTTTTTGGCAAAAATCTTAATTTCAGGACACCCATGGAAGATTTGTGGAAGTAATTTGAGAATTGAGGAGGCTGCTGGGGCAGTGCTGGGTGCTGACCAAAGCAGGCATATTGCCTTCAGGCTTTGGAAAAGGAAAAGTTCCATTTGGGGAAAAACAACCCTCAGAGGATCTTATGGATTGATCTCTGTAGGACCCCAGTGAAATAATTTTTAATAGTATTTAATCTACAAGTTGTGGAAGTAAGGAGATGGAAAATGTTCTTACATCACAGAATTCTTGTGAGAGTAAAGGGGGTGCATGGCCATGGACTGAGCAGGAAGAATGTTACTGCTTGGAAACATCATTCAGTCATTTTTACTCTGTGTATTTTACCTTGTTCATTCTATACAGTCCACATAATCTTACACTGGGCTGTTTCAAAGGCTGCCAAGTGCTGCACTGGGGAAGTGTATGCATCATATCTCTTCCAGATTTGTAGAAGTCACTTTTAATTTATGAAATCAGAAAGGAACCTTAAAAAAACACATATAACATATAGAAGAGTGAAGAAATGACTTTCAAGTTTCCACATCAGCTCTCCCAGCCCCAAAGATGAATTCTAGTTGACAAAGTAACTCATTTCAGAGTAGGCTCCTTTCCTTACTTTTGGGCTAATAAGGTAAATGAAGTAGATTTCACTTCAAGTATAACCAGAAAATTGAATGGACACCCTCCACAAATACTTCTGGCTCTTGGTGGTTTTCTTAAATAAAAGAAGGAAAAATCAAGTTGTAAGTTAATTCAAGAGTGTTATTATAATGGAAGGGACAGCAGGATGCAGCATGATGGATTTTTCACCAATTAATCAGGGCTCAGATATATTTATCAATTATTCCTTAAGTGCCTTACAGTAATCAATGAGTTACATTTGACAACTGAGAACATTTTCCCTGGCATGCAGTTACTAAAGAACTAAGCAAATTAGGATGCTAATTAATAAGCATGTGTTGGGGAGAGTAAATGGGAAATGTACACAGTGTTTCATCTCAATGGAAAAATGCCTGAATAATTTAAAACACTGGTATTTTTGTAAACTTACTGATAGGGCATCAGGTATCTTACACAAGTGGAGATTGTGCCCCCACCTCTGAGCACCTTAGGGACAAGCAGCAGTGGGTTTACATCGTGTTGTGTGTTTATGAGCAAGGGAGGGCTGGTGAAGGAATGCAAGAATCTCACCAGCTGATCTGAGTGGAGGTTGCAGAGGTTCACAGAAGGTTCACAGCTGCCAGCCATTGCCAGAGTGTGGCCAAGAAGCAGCCAGCAGAGCCCTCTGTGACTCCCAGTGCAGGCTGTCTCTTCCCTTTGTGATGCTGGGGGCTGACACAGCTTCCAGGGGGGCTGGTGTGGGATGCAGCTTGCACCAGCCCCAGCTGCCAGAGCAGATTTACACCCACACTATTGTTATTATTGATAATTACCATCATTATTGTGTGGTGACAGAGATGTGCTGAGCACTTGGGCAGACTTTGGTGCTGGTTTCCCTGCAGAGGGGGAAGCAGAGCAGTTCAGCACTTTGATGTGACATTCAGGTATCTAGAAATGATCAAGCACTTTAAAGACCGTATCAAGTCATGGCCTTAAATGCATCTTGGCTACACCAAGTTCCAGCTGACAGTTGCATTACTTTCAGAAATTATTAGTTATTCCTGTTAGTTTTAAATGCACAATGTTTCTGTTTGTGTGTATCAACCACTACATTTTATTCTTCTGCTAGGGTGAGAGTGAATGGAAACTCCTACACTGCTTGCACTGTCTCTGTCATAAATTCAGAGATGGGATTTTTTTTTCTCTCCAATGACACCTTGTACCTGGGGTGTGTGCAGTGAAATTTATATCCAACAGAAGTGTTAGTTTATCTTTTGACATCCATAGGCTCCATAGGCTGCTGCACTGTGCTCACCCAGCAGCATTTATTCTCTTTCCAAGCCCCTAAGCTTTCTTGTGACCTCAGGTAACCTAAATAATTCTGTGAAATCTGAAAACCTACTGCATCATTATTCACCCTCTTTCCAGATTATTAGATACACAGGAAACCTTAGTTGAGATAGTCCTGCTATGAATTTTCTCCACATGAACAACTGCCTTTTTACCTGATGTGACAAATGGGATTAAGTTGTGACGTGTCTGTGTTGCTGTTGGGAAAGAAAGCTCTGTGTGATGTGCCCTGAATCCATAGAACTGCTTCTTTTCTGCTACCCAAGGTTTAAATTGTTCTTAGAGTGAGAGGAGGAGGGGAATACTAAAGAGATACTCTCTGTATCTCATAGAACATGAGATGTAAAATGGTTGTCAAATATTTTGAGGCAGCTAAATGTTAACTTGCAGGATTTTTCAGAGCCACTGAAAATGTGGCACCCTTTGATGATTCTTTGATCATGTTTGGAAACAGCATTAGGAACCTACACAGCTTTGGCTGCATTGGTGAAAAACTGATGCCTTCTGGGCAAGTGAGAGCCAAAGGCTGAGGAGCTGAAATGGGAACAAGAGCTCAGGACTGGAGAGGGCAATGATGCCTGTCAAGAGGAAGGAGTGATGCTCCACACCCTTTCTCAGCAGTGATTAAATCTATTAAACTTATATTTCCATCACTCTCTTCCAAAACATTTGAGTCAGAACTTTTAATTGTCATATTGAAAGCTGGATTTGCTCTACACACATAAATTTCCTCTTAATTTCATTTCTGATTTTGTCTGAGATTATCCATACTTTATGTCTGGTTTGTTCTAATTTTTTTTTTTTTTTTTTTTGCTATACTTTTAATGTTGGACAATAAAGACTGGAAGCCAGATGAGTGAGGAAAGTGTCATTATCTGAGGAGTGCAAAGCATTTTGAAGGAAAGACCACGGTGCTCCATGGTACTTTAAAGTAATCTTCTCACTAGTCTTATTAAAGCAGAATTGCTTTTAAAAATGTTCAGAGCAATTTAACTTATTGTAGCCTTTTGTTATTCTTTCTCATTATTTTGATGTGTGTTTTTAGTGATGTCTTGTCTGAAAATCTCCTCAAGATTTTATATGCCTCTGTTATGGAAGATGAGAAATAGAATTTGATATCTGTGGAATGGCTCCAATATGAGATGGTTACATTTGGACTTTATAGATATTTTTTCTTTCCTAACTGATGAAATTTCACTTGTTCATCCATGCAGCAGCCCCATCCCCAGGACTTTCTCAACAGGCAGGCTGTGTATAGCTCATAAAACAAGACACAGCACTGATGGGGAGGTTCTGCTCTGGGAAAGGGACATTGAAAATTTTTCTGCTCAAGCTTATATCTTGGCTTTCTGCTGAATTCCTCCTTTTGGGAATGGATTTTGGTTACAGGACTTGCAAGCAATGGAGCAATCCATAAATAAATTGTATAAATTCAGAAAAGCAAGTCAGAGAAGTCTCTGCTGTCTGCAAACAGATTGTTGTCAATTTGGAGGTTTATTTTAATTATTTTAAAGTATTAAATGGATTTGTATTTGTCTTTTGAACAGTGTCTCAACCTAAATTTGGGTAGAGCAAGAAGAGCTACAGACTGCAGCAAAGACTGGAAAGCAGTTTTTCCTCATTTCTAACACCTGCAGGTGTTAGATCTGTCTGTCTTCTGCTAGATTAAATTATAAGTGTTCAGCACTTGACCTGCCATCACTTCTTTGGCCAGATGGTCATGTACTTATTGGCAACTGAGCTGTTTTTTCTCCTTATGCTGCACCTCTACAGACAGATTTAGAAAGCTTGTCACTTTTAATATAATAAGAACCAGCCCCATAAAAATTCAGATTTTAGTAAAACCTTGGCTTGCATTGTAAATTCCTCCTAAAAAATTCCATGGGAACCTGGAAGTAAGTCTTCAATATAGATGGTATGGATGCTCTTTTCTCTCCCAGAGGACAAGTCTGTCCTTCCCTTAGCAGACCTCTGTGCAAGCATTTAATAAATTTGCAGTATTATCATGGTGAGCAGGATGTGACAGCCAGAACACATATCTGAGAGGAGCAGGCAGTGGCTGCTGGTGGTTCACCACCTGAATGGCATCCTCAGAGCCCTGTGCTCACCAGGAAGGACAGCAAGGACCTGTGTCAGCAATTCCCCAGGTTTGTCTGGCAGCATGGTTGGAGTCTTTCATCCCATGTGAGAGGAAAGCCACCCCAAACCCTGACCCAGACCAGGCTCTTTGCTGTGTCCAGGGAGGAGCCAAAGTTAGAGCAAGTGTTTGGAGCTACAGTTCCTGGGTATAGCCAGCTGCAATTATCCCCTGGCCTCTGGGGTATTTTGGGATCCTTACCTGCACTGCTGTGTTAGCTGAGTGACCTGGGGTTAATGACTGGCTATAAAACTGCACATGTCCCTCGTGGCCTCTCAGCAAAGCTTTGTTATGTCCTGTCCTGCCCAGCTGTGGGCAGCTGGTTCCACAAGGTGTTCTGCTCTGCACTTTCCTCCTGGGAATGGGTGCTGCTATTCTGCATTACCTGCTTTGCTGGGTGCAGCCCCTCTCCCCTGCAGCTGCTCTGCTGCAGCTCCTGGAGCCTGGCTCTGTCCTGCCATGCACCATTGATGTCCTGTGGGAAATAAGGGCTCTCTCTGCTCTGGAGGCATCCTGAGGAGCATGCCATGGCAAATAAAGCTGTTCAGAGTGATTTTGGCTAATTGCACTTCTGATTGAGAAGTGTGTCCATGTCTGCAGCACTTCTCCTGGGAAGCTGGAAGAAGGATGGGGTTATTCCATTGCTGGTGAGGTACTTGGCAGCATGTGGAGCCCAAGTCCCCATTCTGCCAGCTTTATGGTGATCTGTTGCAAAAACTTAAAAATTTAGCCAGTAGCACAATGATCTCCAGGGTGTTTCAGACTATATTTTAAGCCATAAACTAGAATTTCTGTCTTGAAAATATGTATTTTTTAATATAACTCCCTTCTTGCAAAAATCTGGTAGCTTTCACATTTATTCTAATGCTGAATGAAAATGAATTTCCAACCCTGTAACACTGCTGGGGAGCTCAAATTCTATCCAGCATGTCCAAACAGCAGAAGCCACTCCAGAATCCAGTCTGCAGTTTGCTGGTGTGTGCCATGAGGGCAGCACTCTGGAGCCTGTGGGGAACAGGAGCTGCTTTCTGTGGTCAGCAGGCACCTTCCTGCAAGGAAAGGGCTCAGGGTGTCCATCTGACAGTGGTGCCAGCAGCTCTGCCTGAGCTCCCAGGGTGCCCCATCTCACACAGGAGCTGTCCCTACAACTTCATGCCCATTGCTCAGGGTCGTTTGCATGTGGCAAAGCCTTTTCTTATTTCCAGGAGGAAAGCAGAGAACCCCTTGCCTTAGGTGAGTCTGATCTTGCTTCCTCTGCTCCTGAGCTCTGGATGATGCAGCAGAGGGTTTGTGGTGCAAAGATAATTGTCACCAGAATAAATCAGTGCCAGTTTCAGAGAGTTTCAATGGCACATTGCTTACTGCTGTGGGCAGGGCCTGGCAGTTCTGTGCCAGGTCCTTGTGACTCATGTGAGCTCAGCTATTATCCACATTTTGGAGCATTAGTTTATAGGACTCTGAAGACCAAATTCTGCTGTCAGATAAAAAGGCAGAACAGTTTCTATTTAATTTTTTTACCACCTGCCTCTTTCTTGTTATTTCTTCACCCTGTGCCACCTGTATATCATCCAGCTCTGACTTTGGCTGGCTTCTTGGAATAGGCAGAGATATTCTTCACTGTCCTCTCTGTATTTGTTCCTTTAGACACGAGGATCTTGTCAACCCGCCAGCATGAGGAGAAAACATGAGAGAACAACAAACATTCCACATTTGTAAACATGCTTTTTTTGCTCCTCCAAGCCCCTTGCTGTTAAGAGCCAGCTCCTTTGCCTGCTGTGGGTTAATGGGGCTTGTAGCCTGTGATCTGCCATGCTGCCCATGGAGCTCAGGCTGCTCAGCCCAGCACAGAGGAGCACAAACCCTTCCAGCAGCTTCTGGTTGCTTCCATTGTGAGGAAGGTCGTGGAGGAGCTTCTCTGGCTGCAATAAAATCTATGGCTTGCACACCCTGTGAGTCAGATTGTTAGATTTAGATGAACAGCAGCCCTCCAGACAGGTGCAGGGGATCCCAAAGCTCCCAGGACTGCCCTCCAGAGCAGGGTGCCCATCAGGAAATGGGGGGTCTGTGCCAGCACCCCAGCCTGGCACTGGGCAGGTGTGTGTGAGCCACAGCCAGTGTGGCAGCACTGCCAGATGGGAGCTCATCCTGCCCTTTTGCAGGAAAATGTGCTCGTGGTCCAGCTTGCCAAGGGATTCTGCAGAGATTCACTGTTTGCCCCAGGGGTCTGACAGGTTTTTTTGCAGACAGAATTTCTTGCAGAAAGGCCTGATCAAAACCAGTTATTCCAACCTGCATGGAAGCATGAGACCTTATTTCTGAGATTTCAAGTGACACACCAATACTTACTTTTTTTCCCCCTACATGTGAAAAAATGAAAACCAGGAATGCTACAGAGCACCTTATTTTGTTTTTTAGATGGATTGCTCCTCTGTTTTGTTCAGTGGCAGCAGGCTAAAGATAAATAACTGTAAGCATAGGGCACCTGGGGAATGGCTTCCTACAAAATCCATGAAGAGACATTCTGACTATGCTGAAGTCAGTGGGAGCATTGACAGGACATGCAGAGAGGCTAGGACTTCTGCCAGAGCAATTTTCTGTCTCCTCCAACCTCTTTACTCTCTTCCTGCCTGGTCATGACTGCAGCTCTTGGCATGACTGCAGCAGCATCCTTCAGCTGAGATGGGTCTGGGATGTTTTGCTGCTCTCCCCTGAGTCTGAGGAAATCTCTGCTGCCACTGCAATGCAGCTCCTTTCATGCCATTGCTGTTCATCAGGCTTCAGCACCATCATCCAAAGCATGAGCCAGTCTCCTGTTTATGGAATTTACAGGTGAGAGAAGTGAGCTGGCATTTGCCCAGGTAAGGTGACCCAGAGTTGTGAAACATTCAGCTCAGTGCTGAACTGTGCTCCTGATGTGTGCAGGGCCTGATTCTAAAGTGTGCTTCTCTGGGCATCCATTTGCTGAATGTGGTTTGGCACAAAAAGTTTCTTGTGATTGCCTTTGCTTTGGCTTGGTGGGGCTGGCTCTCCCTGAGGTACTTGTGTTTTGCTTTTCCTGCTGCAAAATGAGTGAACCCCTCTCTTCTGGCTCTGCTGAGACTGCTGAGGGGTTTTTTGTTAATTTCATTGGTTTTGATTAAAAACCAAAAATATTTAAAAGATAAAGGAAGCAAACTCACTTTAGAAAAAATATTGTGCTGAGCTACATAACTCAAATAAGAAAGTGGAATCACAAAGGGGAGTTTCCTGATCCCACAGGCATGCAGGATTGAAAAGAACTTTCTGACTTCTTGTGTCCTAATGCTTGCTACCAAGTGTCATTAAGACACTGAGCTGCTGCAGTCGTTTCTTCCATTTTCCAGAGCCTCCTTCCTTCCAGCTGCCTTCTTTTGGGTTATTGAGGACAAAATCTCTGGGTTTCAGTGTGTAGCAACAGAAAGCCAGGACAAATCTCTGAGTGAATTATTATGAAATCAAACACCTTAACTTTCTTGCAAGAAGCAGTTTTTAAATAGAAAATCCTAACACTGCAGTGTGAAAAAAGCAGAGCCTCCATTCACCTTCGTACTTTTTGAGAGGCAAATGTGCTTTGAAATTTTCTAGGTAAATTTTCTAGCAATTCTAGGTAAGCACAAGCCACATAAACTATCACCCAGGCATCTCAGGATGTTTCCTTGGATGCTACCTCCACAAATACTTTTGACCTGCCTGTTCCTGAAAGGTGAAGGGAAATGTTAAAATACTTTAGATGATTCCAGTGGAGTGAATCCTATTATGTTCAACTAGAATTGAACACATTGCCTTATGTTTTTCCAGTTTAACCACAGCTCATATGTTGCATCCAATCAGGGAGCTGTTCTTCATATTTTACACATCAAATTGGATGGGTCTGTCTTGCTTGCTTGGTGAAACTGAGAATTGCCCAACCAAAATAAATCTTTTCTGTGCAAGAATGACTCATTAGAATAATTTTGAATGGCACTCATTTAAATGTTTTTATTTAATGCAAATAAAGTTTTAGATCCAATTATAGTTTTTATTTCATCCTTTTCTCAAAATTTTTGGAAGATGCAACAGGTTTTAAATTTCAAAGGAGTGTAAAGCCCCCCAAATCTGTAGTGTGTATAGTTCCATTTCTGCTTTACAGATCTCTGTTTTACTGATGTCAGTTTAAATACAGCAGCACTTTCAATGCCGTCAGTGCAATCTTCTCATGCCCAATTTGCTTCAAGATCAGTGAAGCTAAATGTGCTTTAAAGTGCATGAACCTTTATTTACTTTTTATGACAATAGCCTGTTGGATCCACTAGGAGTTTTGTAAGTGCATTGCCCTATTGTAATTAACTTTTATGAGTTTAGTTGAAAAGAAATATAAACTCACATGCTTTGTAGCAAACCAGAAATTGATACAAGATAATGGGAAAACCAGAATTGTTATGTATAAGAAGAACCTATGGTGATAAACTGTTCCAGCAGTAACTTTGGTGCTTCATAAAGGCACCAGGCAGATCATGGAGATACCAAATAAAATGAAGAGAAGTTATGATTCAGCCTCATGTGAGAGGAAGAACAGCACCAGCTCCAGGCACTGGAGCCATGTGAGACACAGACACCCAGAGTGGTGTGTGTTTCATCCCCATTCTTAAAACTTTAAAATCAAGAGAAAGGATTTAACTAGAATTGCAAACATTTTACCAAGACTGAGTTAATTTTAGTCTGTGTTGTTGTCCATACAGATTTATATTCCTCATTATGATCCTGTCTGTTCCTCATCTGGAGAAAAACCCAGTTAAAATGTTCACTGCCTCCCCAGCCACAGCACAGACTGAAAGAGCAGCAACTCCTCTTAATCTTTACCCTAACATTAGTTAAGTGAGAAATAAAATATTCTCCACTTAGAAGCATCATATTTGTGACCCAGCATTTATGACACAGCTGTGATCATTGGTGTGCTGTGACAGAGGAGTGCATCTCAATGGCTTCAGCCACTCTGTCCTTCCTGAACACCCCATACCAGTTATTGTTTTACTTATGTTTTCTCTTACCCACAAGTTCCTTGTTTTCCTTCCTAGAAGGTGACTGCAGCTAAATCTAGCAACACTTCCATACACCAAATATCTGGCACGTATTATCTCATGCTGAGAACTTGCTCTCTCTTGCTGACCTCAGCAGAGGGAAATTGGGCTGAGGAAATAGTCAGTAGAATGTGTTTCTCCACACTTGTCAAGGAGCTGCCACAATTTCCAGGAATGTTCCTATTGCAGTTTTCTGTAAAGATTAACACATGGCTTCATTTTCCTGGCTGCAGCTGCAGATGGCAGAGAACTGAAGGGAAACCCAGAACTCCAAGGCTGGTCAGCTGTATTTCTGTGCTCTGCCTGGATTTAACATTGAAAAGCTCTTTCATCCTTGTTCAGTCTGTGTTCTGTGTTCATAGAATCACTTAGGTTGGGGAAGACCTCTGGGATCATCAAACCAAACCATAAATCTGATGGTATCAGAGGCATCACCAAACCATGTCCCTGAGCACCCCATCCTTGTACCTTCTGAACCCTGACAGGGACAGTGACTCCATCATTTCCCTGGGCAGCCTTTTGCAATGCTTGGCTACCTTTTCAGTGAAGAATTTTTTGGTAATATGCAATCTAAACTTCCCACAGCACAACTTGAGGCCATTTCCTCTCATCACTCAGAAAATTTGCTGTTTGATGCAGGTGGATGCCTCATCTGCATTTTGCTGTTGGTGTATTTGTGTACATCCTAACATATTTGGTGCTTTTACTGAATCATGTTATGGGAAGCACTGTGTGAAAAGACTCAGAAATCTTTTTAGTGTTTGGTAACTTTATGTGATCAATACAATAATATAATAATTTCTTGCTTTAAGGGCTTAACCTGAATGCTGGTGAAATGCCAAGACCTGATCAATAGACTGCTGTATTTTTAGAAGAGATGGATGTTGTGGGCCAGCTCAGCCTTTGTATTAAAAAATATGGGTAAAATCACTGCACTGGGAAGGCCAATACATTCATAGACAGCTGCTTTACACAACATGCAAATACAGAGAAGTGAGTGAAATCTCTACCACTCCCTTGAATATGCTGTAAGACAAATATCCTAGTGTAATATATTAGTTTAAATTATGCATGTTTCCACGATTGGGTCAATTAACTCAGAATTAACTCAACTTTTTCATTCTACTTCCTTTCCCATCCATCAGTTGAATTGATGTCATTAAATTCTACTCAGCAAATTATTATTTTACTGTCTCTATCCAATTCATATGACATCTTCCTTGAAATTCTGGTTCTAGAGTTGTCTATTATTCATTAAAATATCCTCATAAGTTAGTTCACTTACTTGAGGCCTAACAGTAAGATTAGCAGCAAGTTCCCACTTTGTGTTTTATCAGCACATACTGGGAAACAGGCTGTATGTGATTCATCTGCTTGCATGGAAATTAAATGAAAATTGCATAGATGAAGGGGGACCACATGCCAATTGCTCTGCCTTGCACTATTTTCACACTGCCTCATTGAAAAAATACAATCTTTTCATGAATGGACAATTTACAAGAGGAACTGAATAAATCCTTGCTGGCTATTCTGCCAAAATTGTCGTTGAAGATGCTAATTACATGAGGGGAATTTGTGCATGAGCCTGTCATGGAGCCTAGGCTGTGATTAAAAATACGTGCTACATCAAAAATTGGGTTTCATGCATTAATTTCAAAGACATATTCCATTTTTCCAGTCTCTGTGTTTTCTGGTTGTAACAAGTTTTCTTGTTGGAAAAGTTTGCTATTCCTGCAGGCAGTCTGATAAGCCCAGTGACAGCAGTGGGTTCAGTGAGTGAATCTCTCATCCAAGTTGCTGTCTTGCTTCCTAGATGAAAAAAGTTCAGGAGTAGGAAGCTCAATGAGTAATATACAAACATGAAGTGTTCCTCTAGCAGCTCTTAGGTGTGAGATTTGATGGGCAAGGCAGGGTGGTTGATAAGGCTCTGTTGATTCACGGTTGTTTTTTTGGGTGGTTTGATTTCCATTTCTGTTGACATGTTGGTGGGAGCCTCAGATCTCCAGCAGCGCTGGAGTTATCAGGACAGGCCAGTTGCTATTCTGACCAATACCTCTCCACCTTCTGATGTGTAATTTGTTTTGCAATGTGTTTATTTTTGGTAAGATTCGGGTGGTTTGCTTGTTTTTATCAATGTCTATTTCTGTCCTCAATCAGAGGCAGCAGCTGTATGGAAAGGTCTTGGTGTTGCAGAGATATGGAAATTGTGACAGGCTTTCACCATACCCATTTGGCACCCACTGGGATGCAGGAGACTGTAAATGCGTGTCTGACACCCATGAATATTGATGGCTGGCTCTGGGAGGCAGCAGAGCTCTGCCCTTCTGCCTGTGCACTTGTTCTGAATGGGAATTACTTCTCGCTCCTCTGTTTAAATTTTGGATTTGTTGGATAAAATTTTGAATTTTCCGGTTGGAGTTTTGTTGATTTCTTCTGATCAGTCAATTTGAAATCAGCAGAAAGGGAGGTTGCATTTTAACACAGGAGAAGCCAAGAGCAGTGAGTCTCCTTTCTTGTTCAAATCTGGCTGGCTGTGTCCATCCAAGATGCCCAGCAGCAGAACAAGATTAATTGATTGATAGAACACAGCAAGTGGATGTTCAGAGGCATGAATACAGGAAAAACAGCTTTCAAGATGAAGTTCTTTAAATATACCTTTTACACCTTACTTTATCTACTTTCCATAATGATTTTTCCAAGATTTTCTAGTCCATTTTGGGATAAGTGCCTCTTGCACCTCAGGTATAGCTAATTATACACATATTATTCATTTGAGTTTGTGAAACTTTAGACAACAATTAGAATTTCAGAATCTTAGAATATCCTATGAGTTGGAAAGCACTCTCAAGGATGATTGTGTCCAACTCCTGGCCTTGCATGGGAAATCCCAAACATCCCCCCACATGCCTGAGAGCATTGTCCAAATGTTCCTTGAGCTCTCTCAGGCTTGGGGCTGTGTTCACCTCCCTGGGCAGCCCCTCCCAAAGCCCAGCCACCCTCTGGAAGAAGAATTTTTTCCTAATATCCAACCTAACCCTGCCCTGACCTGGCTTCAGGCCATTTCCTTGGGTCCTTCACTGGTCACCAGAGAAGAGATCAGTGTCTGCCCCCCTCCTCCCCCCATGGGGAAGCTGCAGACCTCAGTGGGGTCTGTCCTCAGTCTCCTTGTGGCACCCAAAACTGTCCCCAGCACTCAAGGTGAGGCCACCCCAGTGAGAGCAGAGTGGGACAATCCCCTCCCTTGACTGGCTGGTGGTGCTGTGCCTGATGAACAGCACCTATTTTATTATGTTTTGCTAGATTACTATGTTAACACATTATTTTATTATTGTAGTTATCACTGGGTTTGATTTGTAATCAAGTGCAAGATTACACTGTAATAATAGTATAACCATGATAATAAAATAATGTTGCACTTGATTACAAAGCAAAAACAAGCCTATCAAAACCCCCAGTGGTATAACTTAACTAAATAAAATTTCTTTAGTTTCCTTTACCACCTCATGAGACCACTATAATTTTCTGGGTAATAGTATTCTTCCTAATATATCAGTACGCCCACACTTCATTTATCCATGTTAAATTAAACTTCTACTTCATGTTAATGGAACTTACAATAGGCCTACAATTTCTGCAAAACTCAGAGGAGTACAACTGTACCCAGAGGGTGGTCACATGTTAAGTTTCACTTTCTCTGGTGTTACCTACCAGGAATAGGGTTCACATGCCAAAACATTGTTATATTGGCTGAGAAAAGTCACCTGAACTTCAGGATGTGAGGATGGAGGTACATGTGTTAGCTTTCTACTCCTTTGGATCTGTAAAAAACCACAGTGCTGAGTTGACTCTTAAGTGTCCTCATTCTACAGTTTGAGAATTGGGCATTTTATAGGCTGTAAGCACTGCAGTACAAAAACACCATAATCTCAGGTTAAATCACATTCCAACTTCAAGTCTTTTATGGTGGATTCAGAGAAGTGAGCAGTTTTAATTATTAACAGGTTGTGCACAAAATGCTTACAATACTGGAAATCCTTAGCATCATATTATGTGGTTTTACAAGCTGGGTTGTGACATAAAATTACAAATCTGTTGCTTGGAGTAAAGGGGTGATTTAAAGTTTCCTTAGGCTGGTTGGGGTGTAGCAGCTCTTCTTGGAGGGTGTGCAGTGAGAGGGTTGCAGGAGCCCTGTTCTAGTCAGGATAAACACTGCAGCTCCATTCTCAGCCAGCCCTCCCAGACCCCTGCTTTCCCTGGGGTGCTTTGGATGCTTGAATGATTGTTACAGGATGACCTGCCCTGTTCACAGCCAGGGGGCCTGGGACAAGCCAGCTTTCTCTGAGCATCATATCCAGCTGGGAGGTTGATTCCCAGCTAGTCTGGATGGGAAATCCTGCAGGAGGGCCAGCAGCTGAGCCCTCTCTCATCCTTAGCACCTCATCTCGTCTGGCTGCTCCTGGGCTGGAGATGGGATTATCCTGCTGGCCTTGACAGGTGCAAAGGGAAGTACTGGCACGTGCCAAGGTGAAAGCTGCAGGCCTTCTTCCTCCCAGGCTTGATGCAGGGACATCCCCAGACCTTGATTCTTCCACATTCCCCACCAAGGTGGTGGATTAAACACAAGCCTTTAATGTTGGTACATTTGCTGCCACAGAAGTGGGGTGGGTTGCAGCTGGGGCTCTCTGCTCACACCCCCATGTCCTGTGGGAGTCTGGGCTGTCCAGGAAAGCCTCCTGTGCTGCTGAGAGAAATGAGCTCCCTGGCAAGCTTGTCAGCCAATAAAGCTTTCAGACCTAGTCTTCTCTTGGAAAATTATTTTCCAGTCCTGTGAAAGGAGCCTCCAGGGTTTCCATAGCAGGGCAAAATGAGGAAACATATAAGAATTATGGGAAAACAAGGAAGAAGTGGGGAAGGGCTGCTAGGTAACTGACATTAAGTTCTGACTTTGAATCATTGTGCTGGTAGATAAAGGCTAATGAAATAATATTTTTCAAGTATTGTTCAGGGTTTGAGAAGAGATCAAGTAGTTAAATAACTCAGTCTATTTTAGTGGCACTTGTTTACTTCCTCTCATTTCTACATCTTATTCTTTAGTGAAAAGACAGTTATCAGCAAAATTCCCTAAGTTTTTGTCTGGGTGACACCACACATCAAGAATCCTAGTGGAAAACTGCATTTTGGGTGCAAACTGGGCATATTTTGCACACTTGCATGGTTCAGTAGGTTATTCTTACAGAGTATAGAACTGATCAGCAATATATGCATTTTCTAGGTTGCTGTTAGAGTTCTTTAATTAAATGTCTGTCTCTGTTTACACACAGGAGGAATTGTCCTCCACCCCTGTTTCAGGGAGTGACCATGATCCTTCATTGTGCTGCCATTTCATTGGGGCAGGCTGCACAAGCACAGATTTCTGTGCTGAGCTGGAACATGGTGATCAACAAACACCTAGAGAAGTGACACTTGCTCACATGCTCTCACACTTTCTTGGGGTTGCTGCACATGAACAGTGCTCATTTGTTGCTGTCTGACTAGGAATGCCAAATAATGCAATAACACATCATTCCTCTTCCAAACAGCAAGAAGGAGTGATTTATTGAAAAGCCATGGCATATATATAGGATAGATAGTGAAAAACGAAGTAGAAAAGACTCATTGGTCAAAGAAGGCAACAGCTCTTTGAAAACATGCTTTGTGTAAAATATCATGAGACACTCACAGGCTCAGTGGTCAACACCAGGTGTTTATCTGTGTTGTTCTTCCTTCCTTTGTTTTGTCTCAGAGAAAGATCCCCAGACTGGGAAAGGTCTGGGCTGAAGCTGTGAAAAACAACAGCTTGGGAAAAATCCAGGCTGAATTTTTCCACGAGCCTTCAGCAGTGTCCACACTCATTAGCAAACTACTCCCTTGAGAGAGCCCCTGGAGGTGCTGTTTCCAGTGTGCTGAACTCCAGCCTGACATTTCTGCTGTAATGAAAAGTGTGTCTGTTCTGGGTCAGGAGAGGCCTGGGCACAGGAGCAGAAATGCTTTGCAAGTGAGAGGTGTGCACCCAAGGTATGCAGTGACAGCAGGCCAGTAGATGGCACTAAGGATGAGAACCAGAATTTCCAGGCTTCTCAGCATCCCCTAAATAATTGCTTTAGGCAGTGGCTGCTCTGGAGCACTCTCACACTGCCATTCCTACCTGTATAATCATATAGGGTCAGAGATGCCCATCACCCTGGAGGAAGCTAAATGTGGAATGTGTTTTTCTGATCCTGAGAAATATCTATTAACATAGACCAAAATATGGCTTCTTTCCTTTGGTTGAAGTGGTTGCTTGCCAGTATCAGTCTCACCAACTGCTTGTACTGGCTTTTGACCTCATCAGACAAGAGACTGTGCCTCACACTGTCAGGAAGTGCAGCCAGGGCATTAACCCACTAATGGGAAAGCTCATTCACTGAACTCCTCCAATATCCCTAAATTCCCTGAAGCTCTTGAGTGTGGGTTACACTCTGCTTTGGCACAGGACTGGTCCAAGTGCAGGGCTGCACTGAATAGGGGCCAAAACAAGAATCACATCCTGGGCACATCAAGCAGCCTGCAGCAAGGGGGAGGCAAAATCACTGACACTTTTCAAACAGCAGACCTCACATCATCTCTATATCCCAAGCCATAGGGAAAAAATAGTGAGTGGACATGCCAGGTACAGCAGACCAAACATATGCATCTGTGTGCTCAAAGCCAACACTGCTGGTTTGCAGAGCGTGGTCTACAGTGAGTATGCAAATTCTTATCAAATTTGTCCTCTTCCTGGAAGATTTAGTAAAAATGTTGGCTAGTTAAAGATGACAGATCTGTGTTCTCTGAATAAAGAACCCTTTATATCTGAAGAATACTTTATCTCTTACTGATATCAGGTATTTTATACGATTTGGAGGCCAATTTGTCCAGCTGCATTGTCAGGAGGGAGCCCGAGCTGGGAAAGAGGAATAATCCCATGTAGGCTCCCAGGCAGCTGTCAGCAGAGCACAGACATCTGAATTGCCACTGAGTTATGCTGAAATAAAACCAAATACCTAAAAAAAATTCCTCTTTATGGTTTTGTGTCCTCTCACTAGCCCTAGAGCCAGTCCTAGGATCGAGGCAGAGTCTAGACTTGATTTGGCATTAGAAATTCTGATTTCAAGCAGATGGATTCTGCTCAGCAGTCAGCTGTAATTGAATAATGCCACATTCATTTGCAGTTCTGAATTTTAGTTTCCTCAAGTGATCTGGCTTTGGCAGATATTTCTTGTGGTAATGGACCTTTCTCAATTTCATCAAAACTGAGGAAAAACCACCTGTTGCTGACACGTTTGTTACGAGACAGGTTATTTGAAAATATTTATATTCTCATGTTCAGAAGGTATTTGTGTGATGTCTGTGTTTGCTTGTGGGCTTACTTTCCAGTGTGGTGTTCATTCAACTGTTGCTTTATTAGTTGTTTAAATAGCAGGTGAGGGCTGATCTCTGACCTGCATGAAGGGAATTGAAGGAGAGAGTGCTGTCCTGATGCTGTGCTGACATACAGAACATGAGTGAATAGAAAATGTTTACTGCTATGAATATTTTATTAGACAGTGGTTTCATTTAGATAAATTATTATGAAGAACATGTAGCTCAGAAGTGTGTGAAGAGATCATAGCTGCCTTGGAGTTAAAATGCTGGAAGGAACCCTTTATATGAACTTGCTGAAACAATTCAATTAATTGTATCATTGCTCCATTAACTGTCCCTATCACTCAATGCAAAAATTCCAGATGCAACTACAGATGCTTAAACTGCAAGCAGAGAACAGCATTGAGCCTAGAAATTTATCCTCTGGCTTCAAGCATTATTTTAGTCTCTGCCAATAAATGAAAAAATCAATATAACACATGGATCTATAGAATGACAAATCACACCAGAATAATTTTATGCTTCCATAAGAGAAGAGATTCTGACATTGGGAAGTAAACAACTTTCACTAGGTTTGCTTCTTAGCAAACATCCCATTTTATTAACAGGTTTGTTTTATGTATAATGTGTGGAAAGCCGGCTCCTTGCATTTAAAATATTACTTAAATGGTATTCAAGTAATCGTTCCCTAGCTCAGATAATTATATCTGTTCTAGCTTTAATTTTCCTTCTTTCTTATACATCCTGTCAAGACTGAAAGTCATTGCAATACTGGATAGAAAGGAAAATCTAACAGTTAGTTAAAATTCTTATAACAGCATAGTGAGTACAATTGTTTAATTTGCAATAAAATACAGTCACATCAATTAATTGCTTGTGAGACAAGAACCAAAATATCTTTGGAGGCACATTCTGGAGTTTCCCTCAGTGGTGGGGGGTTTCCAAAGGAGACCATGCTGCTCCATGCCCATTCCCTGCTGCTCCCTGCCCAAGGGCCACTTGTGCCATTCTGACAGCATCAGGAGTTGAAAAACAAAAAGCTCAGAGGAAACTGAAGCTCAGCAGCAGTGTCACAGCCCAGCTGGATGTGGTCAGTGGCACAGATCCAAATAAACCCTTAGTGTGGTGTTGCACTATGGCAAAGCAGGTCTACCCACAGGTGTTCAAGTGTGGGGTGCCAGCAGTGATCTCTCCTAAGCTGTGCCTGCACACAGGGCCACCTGCTTTTCCTGCTTGGTGGCCTCCTCCATTCCCTTGGCCATCACATCCCCTGAGAACACACCCTCTGCTCAGCACCTCTTGGGATGCTCAAGCTCTTTTGAATTGAAGCACTGAAGAGCACAGTCCTTCTCCTAAAAGTCACCATTGCTCTCTGTGTGTAGATTATGTCCCTGTGCTATTTAAGGGATCCAGATAGCCTCAGGACAGCCTTTTTTCCCTCTAGAAAAATGCAGACCAGAAATTTACAGGTAAACTTAATTTCTCATGTAACTTGGTGCCCAGCAGTTCAATATATTGGAAAAACATTAAATTCCACTCTATTGATGATAAAATCAAAAGAATTGGCAGTGCTGCCCTCGAGATCAGCTGCATGTCCCTAAGCTCCTCTGTGGACATGCTGGTGAACACTGATGACTGTGGGGGATCAAATAAGACATTCTGTACTTCTTGGGCACGATGGAGATTTTCAGCACCCTCGGGTGTGTGACTCTCAGAGTGATATGGGTGTCTCTGAGTCATTTGTCTGTGTAAATCTGAGGAAAACAAACTAGCAGAGAAGAGATAACATAGCTTTACACTTCCTGATGTGGTATTTCAGACTTGGAAATGCTTTACTTCCTAGATAAAAGAGAGAGAAGAGAGTAATTTCAATTCTTTCATTCCCTTGGGAATAATGCAATGCAATAATGTTAAAACTGTATGTAATTGCTTTCTATTTTTGTAAAAGCCTGTGGCAGATATGAAACTTTAAAGTGAACATTGGAAATTCTGGTTTGTACTAAACTCTTCATTTGCATCAAAGGTGCAGTGGGGGTAAATAGCAGTGGGAAAGTGTAGGCTTTATTCTACAAACCACAACAGTGGGTTTCCCTGGAATGTATGAAAGAGTCTTCAAAAGCAGCAAAGCCCTTCAGAAGGTGACAGGTTTAGGGTATGTTCTGGGTTGCTGTTTGCATTGTCTGCTGCTGCTCTTGGTCCCAGCTAGGAAACCCAGGCGGGCACTGTCATTGTATAGGGCAATGCTCCTTTTGGAATTCCCAGGGAATTATCTGAGGCATCTCCTGGATCTTTGCTGCTGACCTTTCCATGGGTCAGAGCACTACACAGGGCAGAGGGTCAGGGTGTGGCCTGAAACTGATCCACAGGATGATCAAAAGGTGCTTCAAGCACACACAGTGTTGCCATTTTAACTGCTGGGAAATTGTGCTTTGTACTGGGATTTATTAAAACTCCTACCTTTTATTTTTTTAATTCATTAAAGTAGTTAAAAGTGACTTGTAAATACAGTAAATATCAGAAGCCTAAAATGAGAAATATTATACGTATTCAAGTTTTTAGCCAACCCAATGAACAATGTTAAAAGAGGCTTTGGAACACATAGGCGTCTTTAGTACTTATTTTATATCTCTTAACTCTGTTTATTTTACACAAATAATATATATAGTGTGCATATATGTATATATATGTCAAATGTCACAATGAGATGAAATCTATCTTTTTTCTTGCTGTCATTTTGAAGGATGGTTTTTATCAACTTTTATCCATCCCTATAGATACAAGGCACTGGCTAAACAAATATGTCCTGAAGCCTTTTCCAAATTCCTCTTCATGGCTGGAAAATAAATGATTGATGCCAATTGCTGTGACTTTCTCATGAAAAACTCTCGAAGATACAGAGATGAATTTTACATAATTCTTCACTTTATTGTTGTACAAGAAGGTATTTTGTTGCTGTTATTCCAGATTTGTCCTAGGAGTTATACTAGAGTTTCCCAGGAGATATCCTGGAGTAGATTGCATGGTAGAATACTGAATACGAAGAAGAAACAGACCTTTTTTTTTTTTTTTCTTTTTTTTTAACAACCATTCTCCTACAATCTGGAGTAATTATATTTTACCATTTGACATACTTAATTTTGCTTCCATTTGCTCTGTTTTGGATTGTTCAATCACCTCCTTCAACAGTAGCTGGTAATTCTGGCTCTCATGCACTGAACAGTGCAATGCCCATAACAGGGCTAGGCAACATTTTTTACCCATATGCATAAAGAATATGACAAAAGTGACTCAGTTTCATAGCTGCCATCTTTCTTGATGGAAAACACAAGAAAATGTAAGGAACTCTTATCTGACAGCAAATTAACTACACACAGAGATGGTCTGTGACTTTGCCAAAATGCCTTTGAGTTTCTTTATTTTTCTGCCAACAGTTTGTGCTCATCTCAGCTGTTCAGTGACACACAGGAATTGTGGTTTGCTTTTTCATCCTGGGGCAGGAGATGAAATCCCACCTGGGGACCATGACTCCTGGTTAAATATGAGTGTTTGTCCCATGTGTCCTGTGAGGAACCACATCAACCACAGATGCCATGAGATGCCATTCAGTCCTAGAGGCTGAGGCAATATTCTGCAGAAGTTTCCTTCCTGCAAGGACTTTTTACATGCTGGTTTTATTCTGACTGAAGCCAGAAGCTAACACTGATCTCAAATATCACTGCAATTGTCTTCTATACACTTTTCTCTGTGAATTTGGCCACTGTAAATTTCTACCACCCACAAAATATCTGGAGGCAAAAAAAAAAAATCTGTGATTTGATTACATGCTGGGTAAAGAAATGCCAACTTTTGTTCTGATCTGCTGCATTCAACTAATTCCCTTCAGCACCCTCCTATCTGATCTACCTGCCATCATAAAATGTATGCTTTTAGGGGTTCTGATTAATTCAAGGTGCAAAAATCTGTGTTTTTTACAAAGAATTTGGTTTTTTGCTTATGCAGGTGTTTAGTACTGTTTCATTCTTGGAGCCAAATTTGGACTGAGATGAATGTTTTCCATTGGAAATGCAATTACTACATCTTAGAGGTGCTGGGGTCCAAGAATTCATTTCACTCAGTCATCTGCTCTTTTAAATATAGGGTAATTGCTATTCTTTGTAAATGAAATAAGAGAAAAAAGAACAAATTAGAGAAATGTTACCCTCTGTAATTAGAGTGTTTCTGAGGATAAAATTGTTCTAAAGGTATAACACCATTAACAGATTTTTTTTTTTTGTAAATCCTTGTTTGCATCTTGGCACAGTCACAGGGCACGTTTCCTATGTTTTGTACATTTATTCAAAACAGAATTAGAATAAAGCTGTTTTTCTTTTTTAACAAATTACTGGCTTTGTAGGCTGTGTAGGTGTTTTTCAAAGGCACGCACCATGCCTACTTAAAAATAATTACATTTTGAGATAGAATATATATTATGCCCTTCCTATTGAGCTACAGTGATGTGTTACAAGCTGCCATTCTACAAATTTCCAGAGTGACATTTTTGTTACTGCAGATCATTTTAGGAAACTTCCTGAGAAAGTAAAATGTCTACTTGTGCAACAGGCTGTTCAGCTAGAAGTGTAATGGAGTGCTCCAGGACAGGATCTGGCATTAGGAGAACTCTCATCTCACCTTTATCTTCCAGAACATCCTGACAGCTTGCCTGGGCAGTAGTTCTGGGCAGCATGGTTGGATCTGTTGGTGTCTGTCTGGCAGCAGGTGATGTCTCCTCTCCTTTTGCTGCTGGTAGGTTTTTAGTTGTGATGCTGTGCTAGTTCAATAGCAGAAGTTGTTCCAGGGGGAATCAGTCACTGAAGTGTTTGGATAGCTTGAAGGAAGAAGTAAGAGAGGTTATTCATCATTCAATAATGCTGAAAAGGTGGTTGCTGTAGAAACCTCTTCCAGGTCTGGCAAATGTCAGGCATCAGGCTGTACCCACTGCAGCACCACGGATCAGGATGGAGAGGCTCCCACTCACAGGAAGCCTGGAGGCTGCCTGTCTTTTTCTGGAGACACTGGAGGTTTCCTGGCCATCTGCCTGATGTGGGGAGCAGCCATCAGTGTCACTGTTCCCCTCTGCAGAGGCTGCACAGTCATGGTCACGCTGCACAGGCTCCAGGGACTGCTTCTTCCACCAGGGCACGCTCAGAGCCTTGGTGCTCGTGGTGCATCTCAGCCTGCAGCACTCAGCTGGCTCTGGCAGCTCAGAGGAGAAGTGGTGAGGGATAAAGAGAGCCGAATGTGCTTTAGTGTGGCTTGGCAGTACAGGGGCACAGTACTGGGGCTGTACAGGGGGCACAGCTACCACTTGTAGGATTTCTGACTCGTTCTGTCCCAGAGCATTCACTGAGGTGTTGTTAAACACCAAGGTGTGCTTAGCTGCAGCTCTGAGCTCAATTGCAGGCTGGTGGCAATGATGTCCTCAGCTATTTCAAAGTGTGAAGGTGAGCAGGAGGCAGAATTTGATCATAGTGTTACAAAGGGGCTGAGTCATATTTAATCAAGCTGGATCCATTTGTACAGCAGAGGTGTCTCTTAAAGTAAAGATGCTCCAGCCACAAAGTGCTTTACTCAGTTCCCTTTGACAGGGACCTCTTAAATGCTTGCTGCTGTGGATTTCAGTCCATTTAATAGATGTGGTACAAACTCCCTGAAATGAGTGGCTTATCTCTCCCCAGGGCTGAGGTCTGGCTGTGTGGGTTTGGTGAGTACTTAGCACTTCATCTGCTTGTTTCCCACTGGTAAAATGAACTAATGTGTCCATCTCCTTCTGCTGTGCTCTTTGTGAAAGGTTCCTGGGCTTCTCTGGGACATTTCATAATAATTTACTCTGCTTCAGTTAATCTCAGGTTTCTGCATGAAGATATCCTGGGTCTCTCTTGGCTGGGTAATTTGTTTCAAACAATGATTTCTGAAACTAATGTTTCATCCTTTCCATTTGAGATCAGTAGGATGGAGCTACACCATTCTTAATATAACATTGATTCTGCAGAGTGATGATTCTGGTCTTTGGGGTAAACTTCAAGATTGCTTTAGATATCCACGTTCTGCATGAAGACACAAGAATATCTCATTATTCAATTATTATGAAGTCTCTCACATTTTCAGCTGCTATAGATACTCTTGATTTGTTTTGATAAGAAGCCCAGAGCTTGGCAGGACATTCTATTGATCTCACACAATCCATTCTGGACACTGATGTGGGGGTACCATTCACAAATCATTTTTCTCTGAGCTTTGATTTAAGTATCAGTGGCCCTTGAGCATCTTTCTGGGTCACTTTTATTCTCAAGCTGTTCTTCAGCACTGAGTAAACAGTTTAATAAGTGCAGGCACCCAAATGAGCTGTGTGCCAGCTGCTGTCAGATGTGGCTATTGAGTGTGTTCTGTTTGCTAACATAGACAGAGTGGGGTGTTATTCTTTACAGAAACTATCCTCAAACAGTCTTTGAATTTCAGCCACTAAATCCCAGCAGCTCTGTAAGGAGGCAAGTATTCCTTTGATATCAAGGCACGCTGCCTGGGGAGAAAAGGTGAAGTAGTGTTATTTAGCTCTGTGTTAGACTGTGCACAAAAACTGTCTGCTACTTTTCTCCTCAGCAGACAGAAACTGAGATGGACATGTCAAAGGAGTTTTAGAAAGGATCTGAGTGAAGTTAATGCCACAAAATGCTTTGCAATCTGGGAAAACAATGTGATGTTATAAAGGGTTATAAAGGGATATAATATTTGATTTTGTAAAGATATGGAAGAAAGGTTAAGAGTGGGGAACAGGGCTGAAATGGTCACATGCAGGCGCTGCCCTTTAGTTACTGGTCACAGAAAGCAGATGTTGGGAACTGGCTATGGGTTTATGGAGTGTCCAGAGCCAGGAACTGCCCCCAGGGAAGTCCCATGAGAGGTTTCCTATCCACTTCTCATGCATGCTCCCCTTACTGGTGTCGCAGAGCTCAAATATCCCAATGGTTTCTCAGAAATGGTGGCCTAGCTTCCCAAATTATTTCCTTTCCTTTTTTTCCTTTCACTTCTTTTCTCTCTATGTTTCAGATTATGCTTGGCCTTTGCCTAAACAGTTGTGCCCTATATGGATTTCCCTAGATGTGCTCTTTTCAACTGCATCTATCATGCATCTCTGTGCCATCTCTCTTGATCGGTACGTAGCAATTCGCAATCCCATTGAGCACAGCCGCTTCAATTCCCGCACCAAGGCCATTATGAAAATTGCTGCAGTTTGGACCATATCCATAGGTAAGCAACGTGCCTCACCGTCCTGACTGTGTCTGAGTGAATGGTAGTGTTACTCCAATTTCCATTTAGGAGATTTTATTTCTTTAAGAGGATGCTCCAGTTAATTTACCTGGCCTGCATGCCTGAGCGGAATGACTGGAAGTGGAAGCCTTTCCTTGCAGCTGGTTAGAGACCAGGGGGAGAGTTATTTTTCAGAGCACCACCCCTCTCCACAGCAGAGCACTGTGTCCCTGTCAATATGCTGATAACAGCAGTAACAGGACAGGTGGTGTTGCAGAAATGCTGTGCAAACAAAGCAGAGAACAGCAGCAGCAGAGCCCAGCACAAACCACACGGCTGCTCCGCGGTCACTGCAGCTCAACTCTCCCAAGTCCTGTGGTGGTGTAAGGGGAGCAGCACAGAGCTCTGTCACAGGCTATCAGAGAGGTTTTTACTGCTCCTGCTCTGGCTTTATAGCCTGCACCACTCTGCCACAGCTGGATTGCTGCTAGTACTGAGCTAGCAAGTTTGAGGTCTTAGTAAATGAGGAGTAGGCAAAACAGAAGACATGTTTGCATTACTTTGATAAAATACAATAAATAAAGCAGCAGTAAAATAGGGGAAAAAACACAAAATGTTAGCAAGATGACTCTGGAGTAGTGAGAATTATGTGAAGAATTTTCTTTTTTTTTTTTTAGGACTCTTTAAATGTGCTTTAAAAAGAGACATTTGAGGCAGGGGCAGAATTGTATGACCACTTCCATCTGCTGTATTGCCTTTTGTGCTTGATTAAAATGCAGTCTTACAGATATTTAACATTTAATTTATATTTTATAAAGTGGTTTTTGCTTTCAGTGCTGTACTGCAAGGACAAGCATGTTCCAGGTATTTGAATTTCTCTTGAGTTTTTGCCTGCTTTAGAAGTGGAATATTATTCTGGCTGTCTGGGTGCTACAGGGACTGATTCTGAAGAATTTGCCGTGGGAAAAGGCCATGGGAAAACACAAAAAAAAAAAGATAAATTAGGGAAAATATACTTCCTCTCCTCATGAATATAGTAAGAATATCTATTAGAAACAAATTTTCATGTGTCACAGGCCTGCTACATTTTCCATAGGTAATACAATCCACAGTGAAATTGGACTGGGTTTAATCAATTCATTTAAGATTTTTTAAAATTATTGTTGCTATTATTTTAAGCTCTCTGTGCTCTCTGTTTGACCTTGGAAAGAAAGCTGCTGAGTTCAGTACATAAGCAGTCACATGAGGACAAGTTCCCATGGGCTGGATTTGCACAGGCAGCTCAGAATCAGTACAGAATTTGTGCTCCACATTGCCCTGGAATGCAGAGGAGGAACTGATAGGCACCCCCCCTCCCCTCCCCCAGCTGAGATATATAAATCACATTGCAAAACCTGGGCAAGAAAACTGTTCTGCTTCCATTTTTGGAGCTAACTTGCAGATTTCTGCCTGTGCTGCCTTAGATGTTGCAGAAATATCCTTAGAAATCTGGCTGGTGCTGAAGGGGGCTCTCTGCACCAGTGCCTTGAGGACCAAGTTGTGGTTTGGACTCTGGGTCCAAAGTTCTTCATGCATGGTTCACTGATTCAGCAGAATGGTAGAAAATCTGGTGCCTGACCCAACAGGTGTAAAGGCACAGGCCTGTCTCTTCATGGAGCTGTTTGGTGAGGATTGGGCTCCTCATGATGGAAAATGGGCACATTGTGACCTCTGCTGTACCCCAAGGAAAAAGGTACCTGAGCCAGAATAGGTGAGGGGACTGTGCTGCCCTACAGGGCAAACACTCACCCCTACCCAGCTTCCCCAGATGTTTAACCACCCTGCATTTATGATAGGATATGAAATAGGTGAAATGAAGCTTTTTTTTTTTGAAGATACAGGCAGGATCAATACTCCCCAGACAGTCTGTTCAGGGCTCTGAAATGCTGCTGGATTTCCACCCTCCCCAGTGCATATATTAGGGCTTACCCTTTTACTCAGGCTTTCTGCAGTATGTTATGTTAAATGGAGAAAGAAAAGTACTCTTGGTACATATCTAACTCATTTTAGCATAACTATTTGTATTTCATAAATGAATTTAGAAATGTGGCCAGCATGGGAATAAACCAAGTGTGGAATGAAAGGGAGCTCACTCAAAGTGTATTGTTGCTGTTTTCCAGCTCTTAACTACCTCACCTGGCTCTTGGGAAGGCCTGGTGAAATCCTGGGCTAATTTCAAGTGGATGAAATAGGGTAAATGAATTCATCCTCACTTTGTTGTTAAGTATCACAAAATAGTTTGTGCATTTCTGATTGTGATTAAGTATCAAATTCAAAGCAACCCTTAAGTGCAGGCTGGTCAGTTTGCATTTCCTGAGTCCTGCTTCAGAGACTTCATCTCTTTGTATTCCATGCAAAGAATCCTGAATTTAGTTTCTGAATCAGAATTCAGAGTAGGAAGTAAAAAGCATGTAATTTATCATGATTCAGTAGCTTTTACATTCCATTTTTCTGAAATGCTAACGCTGACAGCAAAATATAAAAGAGGTTCTTTGCCCATTGAGCTACAAATTTGTCAAGTTGCACAAGCCTACACTTATGATTAGGTTTTAAAGTAGGGGAGCATAACAGACTCCTCTTGTCTCTTGACAATTTCTTTGTGAATAGATCTTTTCCAAAATCCTCTTTATCCCAAATTAAAGTACATCACAGACAGTTGTCCTGTGCTTTAGCAAACATAACTTGAGCAAGACTCTTCAGTTAGTGGCTGCTGTGAAGGACTGGGCTTGTAAAAATTAGTTTTGTGATGGATAGCACTGTGCTGAGGCTGGAAATAAAAACACAGGCAACAGAAATATCTCCACAATTGAAAATGAAAATCAATTTTAGGTGTGAGCCTGCTGGCAGAATCTTGGTATTGTTTCAAGATTTCAGACTTTGTGTAGTTTCAAAGTTTACACCAGTGATTTGGGGGCTTGAGCATCTCACCAGACTCCCTCTGCCCTGCTGTGAGGAAAGTGGCCTTGGGCCACCCTGGCAGTGAGTGGAGGTCAGTGCTCAGAAACCAGTCAAACCCAGGGTGCACACTGGGGCATACAGGAGAAAGTGTGCACTATTAATAATATTAAAATAAACAAAATATCCCTTTGAAAATCTGAATGAAAGCACTTCATTGATGTGGAGGCACACACACACAGCTTCTGATATGAAAATAACTGAAACATTTTAATTCTGAGGTTCCTTCTGACCCAAATATATGCCTGGAAGGGCTTTTCCTCCACTTCCCAGAGTGCTCAAGGTTTGGTCTCTTGGTACAGAGTGCTGAAATCACACATGCTACCAATTTTCCAGCTCACATTTTACATCCTCAGAAGCAGTGTAAATTCAGTTTAGTTCATAAGTGACTGAGATAAGGCCACCCCTTAAATTTTGCTCTGTGTGTCAGTGCCATAGGCAGATGCCACAAACTGTGTGTGTGTGTGTGTCTGTGTGTGTGTTTGAAAAGATCTTCATTCTTTCTCTGACTCACTAATGACAATATAATTTCGATTTCAGGTATGTACCTGAGGTCTATGTATACAGTAAACAATTCAGGTTAAAAATGAAATTTAAATCCCCATTTAACTTTCATAATACTTGGTTATTTTATTGAGATCTATTTGTAGAAATATGAAAGAGTATGAAAAGTATAAATGTGTGCTGCCAGGATCAGTAAACACTCATCTCAGACTAAGTGAACTTACATCTGACAGCTTTTTGTTTCTGCCCTGGGTGTTTGTTTTTCATTCAAGCTGTTCTAATGATGCCCTTCAAGAGCCTCCAGGTACCAGCTCAGCCTTCCCCTCTCTCCCTGGAGATACTGAGGAATGTGCCTGGAGTGGCACCACTGATCCAAAAGGAATTGTGGTCTCCTAGGGCAGGTTGTGAATGGATACAGAGGACCTGGAATAGCTCTCATAGCCTCCCTCAGGTCAGAGTTTCACATTTAGGATTCTGGTTTGCATTTCTGCCCATCAGTGTGTCTCTGGGACCAGGGGCTTTCTCGCAAGGCATTTCCATGGCTCATGTGCTGCTGAGATGTGTTTGCTCCTGGAATCTTTAGTTCTGGGCTGGGCTGTAGCTGCCCCTGGGAGATTATGCTCTGGATAAGACCAAAACCCCAGGAATTTCTTTGCAGGCTTCAGGTTAGCACACAAACCTTTGGACATGTTTCATGGGGAAAAGGCAAAAACACTGCTAATGAAGAAGACAGCACATGGAAGGTCAGAATGTGTTCCTGGGATTTTGCTCCAGCCTTTCCCACTGAGCAGGCTGGCTCTGTGGCTCATCACTTGGCCAAAATGAAGCAGTGCTAAAACAACTGTTACTGCCAAAAGGTTAGACAGGCACCCTCTATCTCCCAGAAAATCATTCAGATCCCTGACTGCAAGCACTGCCTTGGCAGAAGGATAGGAACAATATATGTTGCTGAGAAATGTGGTCACATACTGGTAAAGCCTAAGGGAGCTTAATATCTCTCCAGATTTGGGAGATTTAAAATATACTGTATTAATGCATTTTGAATTATTTTTTGCCTTTTTATATTTGACACTGAATGTTTGACAGTGTATATTTGACTAAAATTATTTTCTTGTGAGCATGAGGGTTGTAGTTGATTGGCCTGTAGGCAGAGGTGCTGTGATAGTGGTGATCTGATAACACTTTTTTTTGCCTCACCAGAGGGCAGAGGTGGCATTAGCATTGCAGGCTGGGCTGCAAGTTGCCTCTGGTGGAGCAGTAGAGCTGACTTCTGCTCATAAAACTTTTTCAGAGCTGGTGGTGAGACAGAAATATTTGCTTTATGACCTAGATCAAAACACTAAGGTGTCATCTGCCTGTTTCCCACTTGTTTGAGTTGTCTACAAAGTTATTTTCTCTAAAGACATATTTTTGATGATTCCCAAGAGGGTCATTGATGTCCCTAGCACAGTTCCAAGAGTTATCAAGGTGAGGAAGAACACATTGGCTGGTAAGGAGCTGAATTCACAGCAAGGAAACTCCCCTGGTATTTCAGGTGGTTTCAGGGTGCTTGGATTGGTTTGATCCTGTCATGAGATGTCAGTGAAAGGTTTTGCCTGGGGCAGCAGCAGATGGTGACAGTGTGTGAAGAATTTTGACAGAAATTAGCCTGACCATCCAACCAGATGAGTTCCCAGGGAGATGCTGATGTTTGTGTCTGAGGTTCTGCTCCTGAGCTCAGCCCAGCCATCTCTGCTGCACTGCCTGGGGAAGCCCAGCCCTGGCAGCAGCCCCACCAAATGCACAACTGAAAACACTGGGCAAACCAACAGAAGTAATTGAGCAAAACAGAAAGGCAGGTGGGAAAATAATTTATTTCTTCAGTCTTACACTGTTGTTTGCTGGTTTTCCATCTGAGCTCAGGTTGTCTCAGTTGCTCCCAAGGTCTGAGTCAAGGTCAGCAGCACAATCAGTGATGGCTCTCCTCTGTTTGCAGTTGTGCTTGCTGTGGGCAGGGGGACCCTTCAAAGCTCATCCCCTTTTATCTCTGGCTTTAAACCAATACAAGGCTGGCACAGTTGTTTTATTGGAATGGTCAGATAAAACTAGACCTAATCCAGCCCTGAAGGGGCATCGTTGCAATATTAGTACATGAAAGGCACTGCAGTTAGTCTGCTGAAATATGGGGTCAATATGGAATTTTGGTGATTTTGAACTTCAGAAGCAACATTGTTCAATTTTTCTCTGAAGAGCTTTGTTTTCTGAAGCCAGTGCCTTTTCTTGCACACTGCAAGTCAGGAGGCTGTTGGAGTTTGCTTCTCACTGTGTGCATTAGAGAAATGTGCAGGAACTTTGAGACATTTCAGTTAAGAAACCAAACAGATTTGTTTTAGTTTAAATATGAGGTTTATTTTTGCTTATGTTTGTTTAAATATCAGGTTGAAGATATGGATTTGAACATCCAGTGTTCAGCAGTGTTCTTGTTTTTACAGTGGTGTATTTTTGGCACCACAGGCTTGTTTGGCACACAGCTTTCTCTTTGCCTTTTTCTTTTCAATTGTCTTCAAATGTCAGGAGAGTGGCAGTGAGGTCCAAAGCACCTGCAGCAGCAGAGCTCTTCCCATGGACACAGCAGACTTTGAATTCAGTGCTGACACCAGGAGAGGTGATCCCTGGCCTTCCCAAGCTCAGGCAGCTGCAGCAAGATGTGACCCCTTTTGTATTCAGCCCTGAGAACTCCACACGTGGAAAAACAGAGTAAACCCATATGCAAGCCTCTGTTTTCTTTAGTTCAGGTAGTTGTCCTTGAAGAAAATGTGTTCTCCTAGAAGAGTGGAAATTAGTCCCTTTGTTAGTGGAAATAACCATCAAAGACACAGCTATTCAGTAATCTCTCTAATCTCTGTCAGAGTCCTGGGCTTTCACTGAAGAAAACAAGGTATTAAACACAAAAAATATATTGTTTTTCATTGAAATCTACGTATCTGTGAATGTCAATTTGGACTTTTTAGCCAACTTTTTCTCTAGTAAATATTTTATTAATCTGCATTTGTAGTCATTTGGGTTTTGTTTTATTAATTTAGAATCTGTGAAGAGCATCTGTTACTGTGTGTCCACAGTATGATCTCAGCCCCATTTGGTGAATATTGCTACTGGCTTAAGGACATCTTTAAAGCTGACAGGCAGCAGTTAGGACAACACTTATAATTGGATTTGTAATCCAGAGGATCCCTCTCTCTGTGGTTTCCTGCTGCTCTGTCAAACAGAAGCTAAAGGAGGCTAGAGGAAGAAAAAAATCACATTTACCTTCTCTGTTGTGGTGTGAAGGGATGTCCTGCTCCAGCTGCTGCCTGGCAGAAGGGTGCCCAGAGCTCCCAGTGCTGATTCTAGCACTTACTCACTGGTATGGCTGGTTGTCTCTTTTTGCTGGGGCAAAACCAGCTGTGCCAGGCTCTGCTCAGACTTCAAACAAGAGGACCAAGTTTACTCTGAAGAGCACTGTAATATGCAACACTTTAACCTTGCAAGTTTTTGGAGCAGCACTGCCTTTTTTGGGGAATCTGCTGCCACTTTAGATAGAAAGGGTTATTTGACACAACTGGAAAAAGCCTCTGAGGCTGGAGACTTCAGCTCAGTAAGTCAGCCTGATGTCTGCTGATGAAGGATGTGTCAGGGAGAAGCTCAGGAAACGCTGTGCTGGGGCTCAGAGAGCTGCTCTGACGGGAGGCTGTGGACAGCACTCAGCTCCAGAGCCTCCTGCCTGGTTTGACACTCAGCCTCCTTGCCCTGCTGTGGGGAGTTTGGTATTCTCTGACCAACTCACCTCAGTTCTTAAATTCTGGACAGTTAAAACTGCATTGTTAGTGCTGTGGATTGCTTGAGCCAAGTGGAGCTGAATGCCTTCTCTGTACTGGTTCAAACAGCAGAACTCAGGCAGGCATCCATGTCCATCCACATCCAGGAGCCTTGGAAATGCTCAGGGGGGATGAAGGCATCCCTGCTGGAAGGGCCAGGCTGTGAGCTGTGTCTGCAGCAGGGATCAGAGCATTTGGGATTGTGGCAGCAGAGATTTTGCAGGAATCCCCCATGAAGGAAGCCCCTCTCACACGTCTCACTGTGAGTCAGTCCCTCTTGCCCAAGGTATGTGCAGAATTAGTTCCCTTTCAGACTCAATTGTGCAGTGGATTGGTGATAAATTATATATTAAAGAATGAGTTTCAAAGCAGAGGGGTGAGGTGAAGAAAGGCATTTGAGATGAGGGTAGTGCCTCCCCCTGAGCAGTGCTGAATCCAGCTGGCAGCTGAATCAAAGCTGTTGCCTGCTTATCTGAGGGCATCTTTCTTCCTACTGCTCCTAATGATGGGGTTTTCCCAGACTGGAAGGAAGTGCAAATAAAAACTTAGTGCTCTCTTTCTTCTGTGCATTCTCAGTTTGAAATCTCACTTTGTTATGTGAGAGGTGAGGGCAACTTTTCTATGACAGCAGCTGCCCCCTCATTCCCTGTCATTGATGCTGAGCTATCTCATGCCCATGCAGAGTTTTAGGCTGCCATCAGTGCTCTTGATTTGTATATCCATCACATTACAGAGCTAGGTTATTCTTCCCAAATGTACTTTACATGTGTCACATAAATGTCAGTTTACATGTGAAGATATTCCAAAACCTCGTTTCCCTTGGCTAAAGCAATAACACCAGCTTAAAGGATGATGACTTCATGAGTGAACTTTCATTCATTTTGGAGTTTTGTTTCAAAGGGTAGGTGTTATAGAGGGCACTAAAGCATAAAATACATGCAAATACAATCCAGGTGTAATGCCATTGACCTAATTCTGATTTATTCTTTGTGTAAAGAGTACTCAGTCTTCCACCATTTCCCAAATGTCTGTGATTTGATGGAGCCAAGGCATTAGGATGATGTCTTTCATGATGGATTTATGGGATGAAGTTTATTGCAGTGGCAGGGAATTGGCACAAGCAAGATAACAGATAAGATATCAGAAAAGAGGCAGTTGCCTTGCCAAAGGTGAACTAATGAGCATTGACATGGAGAGGGAAAGAAGAGCAAATCCTGGAACTAGTACTTGAGCTGAGAAAACACATGTTGCAGTCACAGAAGGCATTTATAATTGTTAATTTTCAGAAGAAATTTCGTCACTTGATTACTGCCAAATGGTAATTTTCTGGTAATGACAAATTGCAGATGAATTCCCCAGAATCCTGAAACACTTAGCTGGAGTGGGAAAGATGCCCTCGTTAATCTCTTTAGCATCATGTAATTCTTCCTGTTTAGAAATTCAAAGTCCCACAGGATTAGCTTTATGACCTGTGATGTTCACAGCAACTCAAAAAAAGCAATTCAGGCACACAGTGGCCTCTGTGTTGGTTATTTCTTGGGTGGAGGAGCTCAAGGAGGGCATGGCCATCCACAGACATGTCTGAGGAGTGATTGCCAGGTGCCCAGAGGGGAGCACAGAATTCATTCTGCTGCTCTCTAGCGGCTCAGATGTGCAGGAGGTTTCTGTTTATTTAAAAGGGCAGAAAGGAACTAGAAATAAAGAAGGATAATGAAAGGCATAGAATGAGTTTGACATGAGGAGAGGGAGTGAACAGAATGGCATTCTTCAGCTCCAAAAGAGATGTCAGACAGGACAGATGATAACAGGTCTATAAGATCACTATAAGTTCACTAAGAAGATGGAAAAGGTGACCAGATTGTGATTATTCACTGTTTCCCACAGTAGGTGAACTGAGGAGAGCCTAAGAAAATTATCAGGCAGCAAATTTAAATGGGCAGAAAACACTATGTTCAGATAAAAAACAGATAGGTTGAGGAACTGAATGCCACTGAATATTGTGGAGTTAGAAATGAGATCAAGGATTCATAAGATTTAGTATGAAGATAGATCTTTCAAAGGTTATTTTAAAAATGAGGTCTGGATGCAAATTCTTGCATTTTCTAAGAATTTTCTAAGGTATAATGCTTACAGCTGTCCCATTTTGTACCATGGCCCTAAATTTCTGGTACTTGCCAAAACCACAAGACAAGACTAGATGAACCCATGATACTCTAACTAGATCTGGCCCACCACGTGTTTTCCTGTGCATGCAGGTTATGGTATTCCAAAATAGGTTGCTGCTTCAGAAAAGTTTTGGGTCTGTCTGATGTGGGACTGAGCTTCACAGATCAAGGGATGAAGTTTGGATCCTAGTGTGTGTGAAAAATATTTGAGTGACATCTGGCAGAGGCCACTTTCTGTTTGCACTGAGACTGCAGAACTTTGCTTCCATGTGTCTGTGATGCCATGGCAAAAGTGGCTATTTTTCTGTCAGGATTATTTTAATTACTGCAAGAATCTTGCTTTTGAATCTTCATAACTGTAATACTTTCATATTTTAAAAATTTTTCTCTTTTAAATTTGCTCTTTTCTACCTTATCTCAGTGATTTCAACCCAAACTGGCAGGTATGGAGTGGTCAGCTGGAACACAGCAGAGTGGTGACTGCCTTTCCTACACCCCCAAATTCTAATTAATGCTAGAGGAACAGGAGTTAGGCTGCATTCACTGGGTCAGCTGTGGAGCACAGCAAAGCTGCTGCTGTTCCTGGGGGAGGAATACCCTGGAGCTGTGCTCCCAGGAGTGCTGTGAATGTTTTCCCTTTCACCTGGGAGCAGTAACTTCTCTTCCAAGCAGCTTTAGGCAGTGGGCTGAACGCATGCAGGACCTGCATGGTCTCTGCTGCCTCTCTGGAGCCCATTCTGTCCAGGTAACAGTCTCCTGTTTGGTTCCATTTTTCTAGGGATATCTCTGCCTATTCCGGTCATTGGTTTGCAGGATGACTCCCGGGTGTTTGTAAACGGGACCTGCGTCCTTAACGACGAGAACTTCGTGCTCATTGGGTCCTTCATGGCTTTCTTCATCCCTCTCATCATCATGGTGATCACCTACTGCCTGACTGTGCAGGTGCTGCAGAGACAGGCCACGGTGTTCATGTGTGGAGAGGTGCCCAAGCAGAGGAGGAGCAGCGTGAACTGCCTCAAGAAGGAGAACAACACAGAGAACATTTCAATGCTTCACAATCACGAGGGGGCATCCCACTTGAACTCCCCTGTAAATAAGGAGGCGGTGCTTTTCCGGAAAGGAACGATGCAGTCCATCAACAACGAGCGGAGAGCCTCCAAGGTCCTGGGCATCGTCTTCTTTTTGTTCCTCATCATGTGGTGCCCGTTTTTCATCACTAATGTCATGTCTGTCCTCTGCAAGGAAGCCTGTGATAAGGACCTGCTGAGTGAACTGCTGGACGTGTTTGTTTGGGTGGGGTACGTGTGCTCCGGGGTGAACCCCCTGGTGTACACCCTCTTCAACAAAACCTACCGCAGGGCTTTCTCCAATTACATCCGCTGCCACTACAAGCCCGGTAAAAAGTCAGCACTGAGGCAGAATCAGTGTCTGAATGTGGCTTCAACAGCTTTGTATGGGAAAGACCTGACTTTAACTAGTTATCGAAATGGCAATGAATTCAATAGCATGGAACTAGATGAAGCTGAGGAGGGCCTTGAGATGCAGCCAGGGACTTCAGAGCTCTCCATAAACAGCTGTAATGTTGTAAGTGAACGAGTGAGCTGTGTGTAAAAGTGACTCTCACAGACCTTTGCTACGGGGTATCTGTAGCCAAAATATATTGTGTAAAAATGTAAGTGTCGGTCAAAGGACGATGTAAATATTGCATTCTGAACAAAGCTTTCTTTTTCTTTTTTTTTTTAAGGAGAAAAAAAGAGTTGTCTTTCCAGTCCAGTACTTAAAATAATATATATTAATATACAGTGAAGTTTAAGGTTCTATATTTACTGTTAATACTAGATCAGAACTATTAGTTACTTTGCATATGTCATGGACAAAATGTTTGAATTCTTCTTCCAGTGCATGAACAAAAATGCTGAATATTTATCTCAGGTGGAATTTGCTGGAGTCCAGAATGGCACGTTAATAGTTATATATCAAATACATGCTATTAGACTTGGTCAGTATAACTTTCTTTTTCAAGTTGACAGTAAATATATACTTTAAATCCTCACCCCTATTTGTGCCGTGTAAAGACTTTACAGAAACCTGGCAGAGAGACATCACAGCAGTGTAGTGGCCATGCAGGCACCTGGCCAGACATGTCCTGTTATGTGTACTGGATTCTGCCATGCTGAGTCAATCTTGCACTTCAAGGGACCTTTGTTAGATTCTGGCTCCTCCTCCAATCCTGCTGTTTTCTTTCCATTCCTCAGGAGGCTCTGGCTCCCCTAAGAAAGGTAGGGAATGCAGTTCTGCAGTCCTGCTGGGATCACTTTCAGACTCGGAGAAGAAGCGTGAGAAACAGAGTGATCCATTTCAAGCATTCAGTGAAGGGAAGGCCTAGGATTCATTGAAATCCCTCCTTTGGTCTGGCAGCCTCCCCTCAGCTCTGGGATGGAGCCAGCTGTGCTCAGTGTGCCCAGCCCTGCCCCACAGATTGCTGCAGGATCTGGGGCTTTGGCTTACCTGGGGAAGAGCCCAAACCTCTGCTCTTCTCACTCCTCACATCCAGTTACTCTTTAGCTGGTTTAGCATCTGTTTTTATTTTCCAGCCCAGTGCTGGTGGCAGAGCACTGCTTTGGGGGCAGAGCAGAAGGTTCTCTGTGTGTGGTGCTGGCCAGGGTCGAGCTGTGAGGAGCAGGATGTGCCTCCCTGGGAATTCCCTGGGGAATGCTGAGAGAGGTGTGAGGGTCCCTGCTCCTGCCTCAGGAGGGGGTGGGCAGAGCTGAACAGAGCATGTGATTGGAATCAGACATGGTTCTAAAGCAAATGGTGACCAGGGACAGCAGGGAGCTAGTCTGCATGGAGTATTAATCTGGAATAACTTTTAAATTTGATTTATTCCATTTTACTCCCAAAGTAAATTAGAGTATATCATATTAACTTACATCTTTAATGAAAGCATCCACATTGGGATTGAATGCATTTTAAGTAATCTGCTTTTAATACACACCATGTATAATTTGAATTAAGTTTCCTCTGCATTCCTGTGTACACAAACCCTCCAAGGCACTGTGTCTTTCTGGCACTGTGCCTCTGGGGTGATGCCTCTCATGCAGATTTCCTTATGTGGAGTATTGTCTAAAGCCAGATATCACCCATAAGGTTTTTATATCTTCATTAACTACTACACAGATGCTGCAGTGCCCATCTAACATGGATGGATTTAGCATCACTGACAGCCTCTGGCTAAGATAATTGTCAGAACAGAGAAGCTTGCATTAGGCATGGATAAATCACATTTTATTTACATGATTTGCTTGTACACTCAGCTTGCTGTGTTCATTCCATTAAAATTAACTTGTAGAAGAACTGGAAAATTCTGCCAGTGCTTGAGGTGGTGTTGTGCTGTTGCACTATTCTGTGCAGCTACAGCCTTGCTGAGGCCACTACTAAAACACAACATTTGGGCTGTATCTGCTGCTGGGCTGATCCCAGACTGATGCACTGAAGTTGATAATCTTTCCTCCCTCATCCCCTCCTGGGATAAATCCATAGTACTTCCCTGCAGGCAGGTGAGGTGTCCCAGTGCAGAGTGCAGCTCACTGCTTGCAGAAGGCAGCTGAGCTGCTCCATGTGCCACCATGGGCTTGAATGCTTGAGAATCCTCTTGCCTCTCCAAAAAGATCAGGTAATCAGTAGGAAAACCACTGGCCAGAGACACAAACTTGCCCCTTCAGTGACTGCCCTTTATCCTGAATCAGATTTTATTATCTCAAACAGTACAGAAAAATCAGAAAAATCACAGTACATTTTAATTTTTTTTCCCCTTTTGGGTGAATTTATAGCACATCTCTTCCAAACATGTATATGTGTGTGTGTATATATATATCTGCATGTGAGTTTGTACTTATATATATACACACATATGTATACCTTTAAGAACCAACCACAGAGTTTGAAAGCATTTAGCAATAAGTTGAATTAAGTAGCTTCTAGCACATGTGTAAGTCTTGTGAATAGCTCATTTTCCACAGCATCCTCGAGCTCAGTGTAAGTGTTCACACAGGCATTGTCTTCTCATAGGAGCCTTCATGTCTCACCCTTGCCAGTTCTGTTGTAGGGGCAAAAAGGGAACCTGCTATATTTGGATGTAAATAATGAGAACTGAACAGAGAATTTTCAGAATTTTTATAAGTGTTTTTAAAAAAATAATTCAGCGCCAGAACTGTAAATATGCCAACCTCAGCTGGACCTGTTCTGATGTCCATCTCTCGTTTGGATGAAGAGCCAAGGGACTGCCTTACAGCCTGTGTTCCTCCCAGCCAGCAGGGAGAACATTTCTCTGAATGGTTAAATACTGTCATGTACCCAACTTTCCTTGGGTCATTCACATCAGGGTTTTGTGATGCTGCTATTAATTTATTAAAGAAAGTTTGTTGGTTTAATCATTCTTCATTATTTATTTTTTTTCATGGTCTATCAGAAAATAAATAAGTGAACATGCCCTCGCTTTCTTTCATCTGTCCCCAGTTAAAATATGTCCTGGCCAAAAAACCAAACCAACAACAAAAAATGAGGACCTCAACTTGAAGTATGGCCCACAGCTGCTTAATCCCAGGGATTAGTGTCAGCAGATGTCCCAACACTCCCAACCCCAAAACTTGTTAAATGTGAAAGCAGTGATGGATGTTTCTCCCTCTTCAACTTCATCCCTCCAGGAACAACTGTTAAAATTTACATTTTTTAGGCTATGTGAATTTGAAGAACTGATTTAGTTCTCTGAAACTTAACCAAAGCAGGTTGTCCCCACAGCTCCTTTGCTTCTCCTGAGATGTAACCATTAACTGTGGTGGTGCCTCCAGAAGCCCTCCTGGGGCTGTCTTGTGGGAACACCTGCTGGAAGCTTTGTGTGAGTCCTCAAATGCCAGCTCAGGTATGGTTTGGTTTTACAAGTAGTGTGTGGTAGTGTTTTGCTTTGATTTGGACTGAAGAAGGGTAGATGATTCCTTGGAAATGGTTGGAGGCTGAGATGTGCTGGCTGCTTTGCTTCCCAAGCCAGATGGAGCTGTGCAGGCAGGCTGCCCGTGGGACAGCACACACGCAGAGGCTCTGCCCCAGCAAACAGACCACCCCTCTGGAGCTGGGGAATCTGCTCCTGGGGCAGCCAGCTCAGAGCTGGCATCTTCCTGACCTCTAGGGGCTTGCAGTCTTCCCTGCTGAGGCCAGAAGCAAGGCTGGCCGTGGTGTTCAGCCCCTGGGGTTGGGCAGCCTGGTTTCCAAACCTGGGCTGGCTCATCTGCATCTGCTCCAGTCTGGCCCACACAGCCAGGTTTGGGGTGCAGCATCCATGGGATCAGCTGGGGTGGCTCTGGAGACCTGTGGTGCCTCACAGGCTGTGCTTTGAGGAGGTCAGCTCCCCCCATCCTGTGCTTGCTGAAGATAAGAGCAGCTACCCAGAGGATGTGGCATTTGGGAGGTGACACAGTTCAGAGCCAAAGCTGAGCAGCCTCAAGGCATCCCACCTCAGCACAGCTCTTTATTGTCTGAATAACTGTGAGTCTGCAATAGTTTTCATCTGAGTGATAATTTAAAGATGTAAATGTTAGATGTGTGAGTAAGCCCTGTGAACAGTGTGGTTCTTGCTGTTTTCTCTGCAGAGACACTCATGTCAATCCTTAGAGCCTTTCTTCTGGAGAGCCCTGTGAAGAGTTTTCTCACTGGTGTGGATGGTTCCTGGTGCTCTTCCCAGTCAGTCCAAGGTGTTGGAGCCATGAGAGCCCTGGAGAGGCACAGATTCCAAAGAAGAATCATCTTTTAAGGAAGAAAAGCAAACTGCAATCAGCCCTTCAGAAATACCGTTTAACTTTGAGCTACTGAAGGGTGTCTGAACCGTGGCAGACAAATTGTGCATTCCAAAAGCAGAGCCTGTCATGTGATAAAGGAGCAGATGTCTCTTGGATGGCTCTCCTCCCTGTGTCACGGTATCATTAGGATAGATACATGCCAGGAACTGCACTTGGCTTTGTCTCCATTTCAGGGCAGAAAAGGCGTCAGAGTTTTTCCTAGGAAAAGGCACACAAAGGAGAACCAAGCCTTTGTGCAGGTAAAGCAGAAGGACACAGACAGATGTGTGCACACATCTGTGCACATGAACACACACATCCCAGAGACCCCAGAGAGCCACAGATGTCACCACACTTTATTCTTCCTTCAAAAAAAATTGGGAGTATCTGAAAAGCTGGGGAGGAAACCTGTGATGGGGAGATCAAATAAAATTGCTGGTGTTATTGTCAGATGGGGGCTGTTCCAGTGATAATGTAGTTTGTGGGGGTGCATGCATCCAGAAAAAAATGCTTTTGTTTTTTTCATTTTTAACTATGAAATTGTTATTATCTGTTTTGTCTCTCCCTCATTTTTCTGTAAGTCTCAGGTCTTCTGCTTGTTTGCTCTTACACACACTGAAACCTGTGCTCTGAAGCTGTCAGAAAACATCCATGTGATGTGCCATTCCCTCTCAGCTGTGCAGGGATGCTGCAGCCCCATAACAACATGGAGATGGAGAGGCTTCAGGTGAGAGATTTTAGATCTATACAAGACAGACAATCACTGCAACAAGGCACACTTGCTGATTAAAGGAATGCACCAGAATATCTTTAATGAACAGCCAAGTTCATGAACTACACACAAAAATTTTGCTTAAGCCTGTCCTAAATCCCAGGTTTTGCTGCCAGCAGGATGTGTACATGAGGAGGGAGTGTGGCAGCAGCAGGGTTTCTGCTCCAGGCAGATCTCTCTTGGTCCCTCCTAGAGGATGCTTGTCTCAGGACCCAGCACAGCATCCCAGCACACTTCCATGGGATTCACTCAGAAGCTTTTGCATGAGCCCTTCCTGGGCCACAGCTCCAAGGCTCTGTGGAGGGGCCTGGCAAGTGGGTAAGTGTCTAGTGGTGACAAAGCCAAATAACTCTGGTGGCTCTAGGGTGGTGACAACAAGAGAATTACACAGGCTGCTCACAGCAGGCAATGGGTGACAAATTATTGTGGAAAATCGAGACTCTGGAGCAATCCTTCTTCCATATTACATCTGTCATTAATGTTGTCTTAAGCTCTGCTTCCCCAAAAACCAAGGATCTCCTAGCAGATAAATGCAATTTCCCCAGCAGTTTTTCTGGGGAAAATTGGCAGCTGCTTTGTGACTCTAGAGGGTACCAACACTAAGGTGACTTGAAAAATGAATCATGCAGCACTACACAGGGGCTTGTTAAATCCACTGTTCTGAATTTTCCTGTGCTTGAATTGCATAAATTGGATAAATTAATGTTTAATTACAGTACAGCTAGATTATCCAACATATATTTTAATAGGATCTAATTGTGGCATTTTGAGCAGATCTCAGCTGTGCTGGGGCTCCTCCCCTACGTGTTCCACGCTGTCTCCAGAGAAGATCTGCAGGTCCAGTGACTCAGCCCTGAAGTCATGGCAAGGTCTGGAGCCCTCAGCTAAGTACTCCTCACCTTTTCTTCTTGCAGCACAGCCACAAGGCTGGAGTACAGATGAGACACTCCTCAAGTGAGCATTTGTTCTCTCTTGTACCTTCTCTAGATGTGCTGAAAACTCCCAGATCCTGCAGCAGTGACTAAAATGGGGGATGGGGAACTTTAGGGGGCTAGTTAAAATTCTGTTTATTGTATTTAAATGATGAAATTTACAGGTCGTGGGTTCATTTGAAAGCTTCTTTTAGTTCTGGTTACAATGCATTATATATTTTTTATTACAGGGCATTTTAAAACATGACAACTAATTAACACTTTTACTATTACTTCTAGTTTATTATACTAAGTAACATTACCATATTCATGTTACTATATTTCAATCACTAAAGGTTAGTATGTCAGTTTAAACTAGTTTAAGCTAGAAGTTGTTTTTCAGTTTTCTTGCAGTGGAAAATTCTGAGATCTTTTCTCTACTTGCAACATGGCATTTTTGTTTGTCGGTGAAATTTTTTTTGCTTGGTAAAAACATCTTCTATTTGAGGTGGATTTCTCCTTTGCTGTAAGTTATAAAACCCCCTTCCAACTCAATTTCTCTTTGCTTTCTTAGTTATCCAGTAAAACTCGCTCAGCAATTCTTTTCTTCTACCTCAAAACTTGCTATCATTTCTATACTTTCTTCAGATTCTACATTTAAAGATCTTTCTGTTATAGATACATATCTGTGAGACTTTCCTGTCAAATCCTTATCCTTCCCAACAAGTGATGGTTTGGCAGAGTGCAGGGATGAATTCCTGCCTGTGCAGCACAGTGAGCAGCAGAGCATGGCCAGGACTGGTGCATTTCCTTTGCCAGGAAAGGGTAAATGAACAAGATGCCCTGTTGTCCTGTAGGTAAGGGTCAACTACAACATTTTGGAGAATGGATGGGGCTGTGTTGAGCCTGAGCAGGCACAGGGTGGGGACACAAGGCCAGGCAGGGTTTCTCATGAGAAGAGAGCAGAAACCTTGGCTTTTTCCTCCTGGCAGCCAAAGATGGGTGAGAAAAGTTCCCAATCAGGATATCAGGGAGTGCTTGTTCTGGCTAAGGAGAGAGAAGAGCTCTTTAGGCTACAGGAAGACATTGATATACAGAAAGGATGGAAATAAAGTAGGAATTAGAAGGAGGCTTCCAACAAGTGGGGTATTCCAGGTCTGGGACTGCCTTTCCTGGTGAGGCAGCAGTAGCAGCAGCTGAAATGCTGTTGAGGGCTCAGCTCTTGCATTCCCACAGGAACTGATCCCATGGCACAGCAGGAGGGCCAGCTCAGCTCATTTGTCCTTCTCCTCTGGTCGGGCCATGCTCAGGCACCAGGCCCACCATCTGCATCTCCCAAAGTGTGGGAGGAGCAAAACATCCTGAGGAAGAACACTATTTTTGGGTCCTTCCAAGTCCTAGCAAAGCCATGGAAAATGCTACAGTTTTGGAGGAAGGCAGGAGAAGCCATGCCAAGTCAGTGCATGTCCCACAGGCAGCACTGCACGAAGTCAGCATGGCAGAGGCTGAGTGTTCCCAGCCCTGGGCCAGCCCCAAATTCTCTGAAGCAATATTTCACTTGCATTCTCAGAAGCATCCAGAATCAACCAGCTTGGCTAGCCCAAGCCTGACTGCTTGTCACGTGTTTTGTTTTATACAACAGCATTTTCATGGACATTCAGGGTTACTGGAGATGGTCTCTGCTCAGGAGAGCAGCAGCATTGAAGGAATGTCCTTTTGGGCTGGCTTCAGCTGGTGTGGCTGAGCAAACTGTGGTGAGAAGCTTTCAGGGCTGCTCCTGCACTGCCTGACTTTTTAAAACCACTGTTCTTTTGTTGCTGTAGCCAGGAACTTGGTGCTCTTTTTTTCAGTTAAGTAAATTGTACTGTTGGCCTTTTAAGCTCTCTGTTGTTAAAAGTGAACTTTGATGAACCTGGCAGGCAACAAGGTTATTGTTTTCTCAGTGTGTTTCTAAACAAATTGGCTTCACAGGCACAAAGTTCTGGGCAGCTACCAGCCAAGATCAATTTGAGAGTCCTGAAGGTTGGGACATATTTCCATTTCAACAGTGAAGAGCTGGAACATCATCAGATAAAAGGCAAGGACTATTCTCTTCTGGGCTTCATGCATCAGCTGGGGACCTGTTGGTGGCACAATGATTCTCTCAGGCTCCCTGGCTCTGCAGACAGACACTGAGAGGGGACAAAGAATGTTTGGGTACCCAGAGACAGGACAGGACCCTGTGTCTGCTGTCTCTGTTTCCTTCTCCTTTGTAAATATTCTGTAGCCATGTCATGTTACACTCACCTACATGTTAGACCACTGCCTGGATGCACTTATTAAAATTAGAGCAGCTTCACACCTGTGTGTGCTGCTGAAGTTTGTGTGTCCTGCAGGACAGCTGCTGCTCTGGGTGCTTTAACACACTGCTGGCACCTGTTTGCTGCTCCCTGTGTGCCAGGCAGGGAGGGTGCTTGGGGTGGGTGACACAGCCAAGAGCAGCTTTGGAAGGAGGCTCTAATCCCTCGGGAGATCAGGCTCTGGGTGTTTGCTTGCTATGCACGTTTTCTCCATTACTGCATGAATGAAGAGAATTCTGCCACTCTTTGTTTTTAAGTCACAACAATATCTAGACAACATTAAAGGAAGATGTTCCCTGGTTTGTAAAAAAACCCTGATATTAAGTACGAGTCACTGGTGCTTTGGCAGGTGGGACATCCAGGCACACCAAAGGTGTGACATGGCTTTGTCACCTCCATTCACAGCTTCCCAGGCAAGGAAACAAAACCCATCGTTTGTGGATGAAGGCTGATGGCCCTGGCTCAAATCCCCTCACTGCAGCTGCAGGAGCCTTTCACACCTTCCATCAAAGGCAAGGCAGTACAACCTCATGTGGCATTTCAGAGAAGTCAGAGGTGCTGTGCAGGCTGTCCTTGCCCTCAGAGATGAGTGCATGCACCTCAGCAGCACTGCCACCCTGCTCATCCAGCCTCCCAGCCTAAGGAAGAGCCACCTCAGCTGTCCCTGGACTGAGACCCACTGAAACACAGAGATTGCTTCCTGGGCAGACCTATCAACAAAGGAAACATTGAAGACATGTTTAATATTTTTGAATTAATTTCCTTTTTTTTTTTTTTTTTTTTTTTTTAATATGTCTGATGGTGTGAGAATTGCTGAAATGGCATTTTATTTCCTGAATGTAACAGTCCTGTGTTGTGTCTGGATGCAGATCCACATAGGAGGCAAGCAGCCCAGGATGGCAGGGACATGAATCCTTGATTTTGGGCTAAGCCTTGTGGTGTCTGTCATTTTTCAGCTGTTTTTTTTATCTCTCTGTACTCTGGGAAGGGTATCTTGACACAGACAGTTTGCAGAGCCATTTCAGCTGTTCAGACAGCTCAGCTACAATATGTTGCCTCAAATTGTTCTGTCAAGTACATGCATCAGCTGTATTTGCTTGCCTTGAAGTTGTGAAAACCAGAGACCCTCATGAGCAAATTTAGCTCCTACACAGAAATAAAAAGGTTGACAATGTTCTCAAATGTACAAATGCCACACAAGGCAGTGAGCTGCAAACCTGCCATGGCCTGTGAAGCTCTATAGATTTCAGATTTTATCATGAGCTAGTGCAGTCCCAAAGCCTCAACATCCAGAAGCTGCAGGCAGAAGGGCTGTGTTGTCCTTCCAAGATGCAGACACTGCCTGGAGCTGCAGGGCTCAGGGATGGGTGCTGAGATCAGAGTGAGGCAGGGACAGCAGGGCACAGCCAAACCCCCAGTCTGGGCTGATGGGACCTTTCTGTGGGTGCTCAGTGGCACAAGCGTGGGGGGAGCAGTGGCAGGGGCTGGTTCTGGCTGGCACATGCCCTGGGGACACAGATCTGGTCACTGGGCAGTGGTGATGGTGCCACAGGGTGATGTTACCTCTCAGTCACACCAGAGCTGAACATGGAGCAAAGCTGTGACATGTCTCTGCTTTGCAGTACAGAGGAAACACGACTTCTCTTTCTTGTGGTCACAGAGACATTATCCCCTCTAATTTTCATGCACTAAATACCAAATTCTGGCAGCCGATGCTGCACCTGCTTTCCGTGTCCTCTGCATCCAAGCACAGATGCTGACACCCAGTGGCCATGGGATTTCTAGCGCCTGTACAAGATGGAAAATTTCAGCAGAGATGCCTCAGCTGGTGAGATACAACATCCACCTTTTGATTTCCTCAAGTGCAGGAGGAGTGAAGAGTTCCTGAGAGATCCCAGAATGGGTAAGTCTGGAAGGGAACACTGGAGCTCATCTTGTTCAAACTCCTCTCAAGCAGGGTCTCCAAGCACTCTTAGTCAGGATTGTGTCCAGACAGCTTTTGAGCATCTCCAGAGGAGGCTCCACAACCTCTCTGGGCATCCTGTTCCAGTGCTCTGTCACCCTCACAGTAAAGAAGTTCCTCCTCATGTTCAGGTGGAAATTCCTGTGTTCCAAGATGCCAGCTTTGCTTTGTGTCTTGCAGACATTGGCAAGTTGTAGTGGTTGAAACACTTGTACAGAGAGGCCACTCAGAAAAGTAAAAAATATGAGGATGGATATGAGGAAACAGAATGTAAACTGATTTTCAAATTATTCTCTTACTGGCAGCTTGAAAATACACCTCAGTGACAGAAGAAGGACCATTTTTGAGTTCAGAGACCTTGGTGTTAATCTTCCCTGTTTTGCTACTTCCAAAAAGCAGGTAGAATACGACAGTCTGAATGGATTTTGCATTTCCCTGCAGCATGCACAGGATCATGCTTTTGTATGTGTGACAAGTACTGACATTCTCTAGGGAGAAAAAGCTGTGTAGGAAAAGTCGCTTTTATTCTTCAACAAATGGCTCTAAGACTTTATCAGTCAAAGACAGAAAGAAGATTCTAAACTCATGGGTATGCAAAGACAAAGACATGTCTCACCAAACATGTGGAGCTTAGTTGGGAACCCAGACATGAGCTGGGAACAATAAGAGCAGAGCATGCCAAAGGAGGGATTTTAAAAGTGCTTTACTAAAAAATATTAAAAATGGACTACATGCAAATTAATTAAAACACTCTAACGAGACTGCTGTGTGAAAGAAATACATTTGTATAATTCTATAAACACAATATAAAAAAACCTAATGAAAACCTAGTGAGGTTCAGGATGTTAGGAAGACGAGTGGCCATCTATTAGGGCTGAATTATGCAAATGCTGCAGATGTGATACTGTGGGAAAGCAGGTGGGAGTTGTTTTGCTGCTGCTGCTGCAGTGAGGACCCTCTGCAGGGATGAGTTTGGGGAGCAGGGAGCCCTGCACTGGGGCCAAGCCCAGCTTTCCTTACCTAAATGCTCCTATAAAGCTGCAGCATACAGATACCATAAGTAGATGCACTTAATTTATCACTCTGTTACTAGGCAGGTTTCTAGGCAGGCTTCAGCCTAACTTTTCTATTTTGTGGTTACTGAAATAGCTCTGATCTTTTTTGGGGTGAGTTCTAGCTGTGGAGGTACAACAGCCCTTCCTTTGCTCTCTTACTTGCACCCATGCACTTTAACTCTTCTTCCCTTCTTACCTTTTTTTCAGGTAAAATTAGACTAGAGCCTTTAGCTCAGTTTAAACCCACCCAGCAGGTTGGGGCTGTTGCAGTATTTGTCCCAGTCCAGATGCCTGTGCCCAGCATTCCTACCTGGTAAAGAAGGTGAGATTGCACCAGATGTACCCAGGGCAACAGGCTGGGCTTGGCTGCCTGCCCTACTTTTTCCCTTGGGGGCATTCACAATGCACTCATGTATTTTTAGTAGATGTTTTAACTGTTTAAGAGTCTCACAGAACATCAGAGGCCTGATGGCAGCTCTGAAAATCCATGCCCAGTGCATGCTTCAAAGTAAAGCCATCCCATGGTGGCTGCTCAGGAGACAGTAGAGGCAGAGATCACATCTCAGCAGAATTACAGCAACCATGAAACTTCATTTCTGCTTCAGTCTATGCATTGACCATTTTTTCCCTGGTTCTTTCCTCCTTGGGTTATTCCCTGAATTACATTGGGCTGTTGCCCATTTAGCAGTGGAAGCAGCTGATAGTGACTGAATAATTTTGCAGTTGCATGTGTAAGACAGCAGTTGTTTTGTTTCTGATTGGATTAGTATGGCTCTTTACATAGCTGATTGACACAAGCTTGATTTGCTCTTTGAGCTTCCACTGTTCATTAGTAATTCCCACTTTGAATAAATGCTCCTTCAAGAAAATACAGCTTCAGGGTTGTTCCAATGAAATGAAACCACATTAAACTCCTGTGTTTGCCTTGATTAGTTCTTCAAGCAAAAAAAAAGCCGGAATGGGCTTGGAAAAGGGTATCTCACCCAGTGATGCTTTTTCAATTTTTTTTTTCTTTATATCGTCATCATAGTGAATGATTCCTAGAAAATCAGTCTGCAATTTCCTCAGCTGACTGCAGGCCTTGAGAAACATCAAGGTGTGCTTCATTGAATTCTGGTGCCAATGTCCACTTCCCAGAGAAATTCTCACATTTGCTGCAGTGATCATCATTTCTCCTCTGAATCATCTGTCCTTGGCAGTAGCTGTGGTCAAGCCACCTTTTAGCAAAAGTTTCTCTCAAAGCCTCTCCACCTGAGCTTTTCAACATGAAAGGCATATCAGCTGATGAAATAAACAGCTGAGGTAGCTCCTGTTCAGCATTTAGATGCTCTCAGCAGGCTGAGTATTTGGGAACAGGGAAGAGCTGGTGAGAGCAAGGTGGGCTGGATGCAGATGTTTGCATGTGTGTGGCATTGTGTGTGAGTCCTGCTGGCAGGTTTCTGGAGTCCTTACAAAAAAAAAACCAAACAAGCCCACAGAACGTGTTATCTTTATTCATGGCAGTTCCCACTGCCTCTTTTTTCTCTCTTGTCCTGTTATCACAAACACCTTGCTTCAGAGTCAGTTCAGGTCTCTTCCAGATTTCCTGCAGTCAGTTTAAGCCCCTCCAGTTCTCCTGGGCCCTTTAAGGGCTGGGATTGCAACAGCTGCCTTCACAAGTGGCAGCAGGCAGGGAAGACCCCTCTGGGCTGCAGAAAGCTCAGGGCTCCTGGGCTGTCCTTGGGATGGTGTTCCATGAGCAACCCAGCAAACACAAGCAGTGCAGAGGCACAGGCAGAGTTAGTGTCCCACAGATGTCTGCTTTCCTGCTGGGGATCTGAAAGGGACACAGGCTGTTATTCCAAACACCAAGAGAGCTGAGGACATGCTCCAGCATCCCTGTCAGACACTGCCACATCCCAGTGGCAATGCAGGAAGCATTTGCTTTCCACAGATTTCTCACTAGCATCTACACTTTGTTCAAATTTCACAAACCAAAACCTTTGGAAGGTGGATGCAAAGCAAAGATGAAGGAGTGTGTGACTCCATGCATCTGACTGCCAAACAGGTGTCAGTTCATCTCTGGGGACCACACAAGGGTATTTCTAGAGCCACTTCTCCCTCAGTGATGCCTTAAGAAGCGTTTTAGAAAAGCTTTCTGCTTGCTTATGCCACATAGCCATCAGGAAAAGAAAACAGCTGTCAGTACTGGAGGATCAGTTCTTTCCAAGTGACCCCTCAGACCTGAATAGATTATCATCAGTAAAAACAGACAAATTCATCCACTTGTCTGCTTTCCCCTCGTGCCACCACTGACATGAATGTAAACAGCTGGGATGCAAGTGCCAGAAGAATGAGGATTTAGCCCATTAAAATGGCACTGCTTTAACACAGCTAGGACAAATCTCTGCTCTTGAGTGGTTTGGGGAATGATAATAGCTTTATTTATGCTGCTGTGCATGCAAGGAACTGCTGCCTTTAACATAAGCAATCTGAGCTCTTATGAGCAGTATTTGAGTCTCTGCAGTGAGTTTATGGATTGCTGTAGGGGCATTTCATATCAGAAAGAGACACACTCAGGAAGGTTGTTTACTGAAAATGAACTCTTGTTTGGTATCCAGTCTTAGAGCATGTATTAATGTTTGGCCCTTAGACATTAAATTTGATGTTTCAGTTACAACTGTAGTCATAAATAGTTACAGACACCAACAAAAAAGCACATTTCTTGGACAGGCTACCTCAGTGCTTACCTTTTCTTGCACTGGCCAATCAACATAAATATTATGAGGCTAATTGACAAACTGAGGATGACTGGAATGAGGATAAATAGCTGCTTGTCCTCTTTTCTGGACACTGCAAAGATAAATGGCAGGAAATAAGATGTTAAAATGGATTATATTACCTCCTACAAAGCTTGGGCTCAGATGCAAATTCATCTTGCCCACATTACCCTACATGTTTGTATTCATTTATTTATTTATTTGTTAAGGGTGTATTATTGGGTGGGGTCACATCCTCCTCCAGGGATGGATATCTCCAGCACATAGATGCAGTCCCTGCTCTGTGCCTCTCCCCAGCCCAAGAGAGCCTACAGGGTTCAAAGGAGCTGATCTGTGGTGCAGGACAGCCAGGAGGATGCCCTGTGGAGAGACAGCAAGTACCGCATGCCCTCCCTTGCTCAGCAGTCACTCCTCCATCCCAGCAGTCCCCATGCAGCAGGGAAAGCTGCTGCTGCTGCAGAAGCACTAATATTTTGGGGCTGTCCTGCTGGGTGCAGTGGAGATGCAAGGCTGTAGGAATGGCTGTGCTGGAACAGGTTGAAGGTGTAACTAAGCCAGCACCCCCCTCCAGTGCTGGACACCAGCAGATCCCCAGGGCAGCCATCAGCTGCCCAAACAAGTTTTATAAAAGGTATAAAAAAACCCCATTTACTTTGAGTTCCATACCAGAGAAACAATTCTGTGTCCATTCACTCCAAAAGCCCTGGTCAGCACAAAAGATGTTTGTTCTCCCCCTGACACGAACACATGAAACGTGGCTTTGATTTGCTCTGGAAATCGTTAAAGCAGTTTCCATTTGGGTCGACACAAACTGAGAAATAAAACAGAAAGAAGAAATATCAAGGAATTACATGCCACCACCAGGATCTCTCTGGTGTGGCCTGATGTTCCTGAACACTGTCCAGCTCTGTAAACCTTTGGATTATCTTTTGGCAGTTTAAAATGATTTCACAATAGTTTTGTAACTTACAATGCAAATAACATGACTAAGAAGACAAATCTACTGAAAATACTTTCTGGAGGTGTCATCATGTATGTTGCCATTTATGCCTGTTAATTGTTGGAATCTTCCTTTTAATTACCTAAGAAGACTCATGAGGGGAATGTGGCAATTAAAAAAGAGATGTCCTCTATGATTAATTAGTCCTTTTCAGTTTTGCCTCCAAACTGCACCTGGATAGTACAGAAATAAAAAGCACCATGCATAAAATGATGTGTTCTGTCCCAGGCCACTCCTTTTGAGAGATTACAATCATAATTTCACTGGCCCAAGTTATGCCAGCCTATTCAGGGAAACAAACCATAGCAACCTTTAAATTTCCTCGATGGCAGTTTTCTGACACAACAAGCAGGAGATCTGAGGAAATGCTCACTTGGAGCCTCCTGCTGGGATCTGTTCCTGCTAAAGCAAAGCTGCAGCTGGAGGTCAGGGGGTTAAGGAGGAACATGTGCAGTGCAGAATCTGGCCAGGGATGTCCGCCGGCAGAGCGCAGCCTGGGCCAGGGTAACTCACACCCTGTGCCAGGGATAACTCACACCCTGTGCCAGGGATAACCCTGTGCCCTGGGATAGCCTGGATAACTCACACCCTGCTGCAGCCTTTCCCTGGGATAACCCACACCCTGTGCCTGGAATAACCCACACTCTGCTGCAGCCTGTGCCTGGATAACCCACACCCTGTGCCTGGGATAACCCACACCCTGTGCCCAGGATAACCCACATCCTGCTGCAGCCTGTACCTGGGATAACTCATATGCTGCACCTGGGATAACCCACACCCTGTGCCTGGAATAACCCACACCCTGCTGCAGCCTGCCCCAGGATAACTCACACCCTGTGCCTGGGATAATTCACACTCTGCCCCAGGATAACTCACACTCTGCCCCAGGATAACTTACACCCTGTGCCTGGGATAACCCACACCCTGTGCCTGGGATAACCTGGATAACTCACACCCTGCTGCAGCCTTTCCCTGGGATAACCCACACCCTGCTGCAGCCTGTGCCTGGGATAACCCACACCCTGTACCTGGGATAACTCACACCCTGTGCCTGGGATAATTCACACCCTGCCCCAGGATAACTCACACTCTGCCCCAGGATAACTCACACCCTGCTGCAGTACCCATCCCGGCTCCTCCCCGACCCCTTCCCCTCCCTGGGGCACCCGGCTGCTGTCCCTACCGCCCAGGCAGCCGCGGCTTCCCCCGCATCTTCTGCCACCTGCACCTCGTACTCCAGGCAGTGCTGCGGCACCCGCCCGCCCGGGGGGCTCCAGGCCGCCAGCAGCTCCCCGGCCGCAGACACGGAAAGCGCCAGCTGCTCCGGGGCTGAGGGCTTTGCTGCGGGGAGAAAAGAAACAGAGAAGGTCAAGGGTGCACTCGGACATCTCCTGGTGGAAAGGCTTCTGATAATCGCCAGCCTCTGCCCCTTTCCCCGCGGATGGGATTTCTGAGCGCTCCCGGCTTTCAGCCGCGATGCTGGAGGAGCAGGATGTCCCCGCACCCGGAGGATGGCTTATTTATTTATTTATTTATTTATTTATTTATTTATTTATTTATTTATTTATTTATTTAATATAGCCTGACAGACAGGCTGGAGCGTGTCCGTGCTCGGGGCTGCTGTTCAGGGTTTGAAGCTCGGGGTGTGAGCGCTGTGCCCGGGCCAGCGGTGACTGCACAGCTCTGCCGGCCCCGCACTCTGCATCCCCAAAAGGCTCGGTTTGTGTCCATGCCCAGAGCCGGCCCCGCACTCTGCATCCCCAAAAGGGCTCGGGTTTGTGTCCATGCCCAGAGCCGGCCCCGCACTCTGCATCCCCAAAAGGCTCGGTTTGTGTCCATGCCCAGAGCCGGCCCCGCACTCTGCATCCCCAAAAGGCTCGGTTTGTGTCCATGCCCAGAGCCGCACACGAAGCACGTGGCAGCACTTGTTGAATTAAGAATTCTGATCATTAGCCCAGTGGCTTAGATGGACGATTGTCTATTTCTCCTTCTGGCATGCAGGCAATTGCCCCAGCGTGGTGAGTGCCCATAGGAAACACCGAGTACATGTAATGTTTGCACCTCATGCCGTGCTTTGCTCCCCTTCCCTGTCTCTCATGAGTTTGAAATCCATCTCTGCTCTGACAGACCCCATCACACCTCGCACTCAGCTCACCCCAGACCTTAGCTTGGTTTAAACAGCAAAGCCCAGAAGATCTCTTCTGTGCTTGCAAGGAGGGCAGCAGTTGTTTCAATTCCAGCAGGAATAAATGAAGATATCTCCGTGACTGTGCTGCTAGAGCCAAAACCCCCAGAGCTGCTCTGCCATATGCCCAGCAGGCCATTCATGGCCCAGCTGTCCAGCTGCCAAATGCAGCACTTGGAGGCACAGACTGACCCTCCAGGGCTGTGCTGGGCAGTGCTGCTTGCTTGCAAACACTCCTGGAAACTGAAGCACTGCTTGGCTCATGCCACAGCCCCTTCCCTGGGGGAAATGCACACATTCCAACCACCCACCCACAAAAGCACACATTCATTGAGAGCCCCAAAGCGGGAAGGGAGCCTGGGGCGGGTGGCGGCCACGAGGGTCCCCTGCTGGTGCCCTGCCCTCCTTACCGAGGTTGTGAAGGCGGAGGGTGCTGTACAGTGGCCGCAGCAGGGTGGCTGCTGCCGAGCCATTGACACAGACGCGCAGGTCCCGGTATTCTGCCCGGCTGAGGTTCTGCAGCACGCAGCCCACGTTGATCCCGCGGTCCTGGATGTAGTGATCACACTGCGCCGTGTGCTCCAGCCCCTCGTACCTAGCAGTGGGGGGGAAACAGAAACAGTAACCAAAACAAATTACTACTTAGTAAGATATTTTTTAATAAGATTGGACCTAAGCCTCAGGTATTGCCCATATCCCAGCCTTTGTCCAAAGCACAGTGCTGTGGATCGGTCACCTGGACTCCTGCTATGGCAAAAGTGTGGAGAAGAGAAAAAACCCAAATTAACATGCACAGACAGCTTCTCAGGTTGATTTCTAGACTGTGCCAGGCTCTCCCCAAGGCCATTCCTGGAGCACAAGAGGTGCCACTGTGTGACTGGAGCTGGGGAAGGATCTGGAGACAGTCCTGCTCCCCTAGGGCCCTTCCTGCACCATCAGCCACAGGCTCTGGAGCTGCAGAAAGGTCCCCTCCCAAGCCAGAATGAAGTGTTTTTAGGAAGGTGACATGTGCCATGAATGTACTTAGTGCTGCTGACTGCTCTGGCTGACTGTAGGGAGTTCCCATGGCTCCCTATGGCACTTGGAAGCTCAGGGTGGGAGCCAAGAAGGGGTTTGATCTTTGTTAATGTGCAAACACAGCCCTGTCCCTTCTGCCTTTGGAGCCACTCCCCAAAGCAGAGCTGCTGCATCCTGGAAATACTGATGTTTCATGCCACCTTTTATCACTCCTGCTGCTCTGCTCCCTCAGGGCAGGGCTGAATTTGATCCCTGTACTCCAGACCTAATGAAAGTCTCCCTCCACAGCACATTATGTTTGAGGGAAAAAATTCATGTTCTAGTACTATAAAAATTTGCTAACAGGGATCAAAGGATGCCATGGTGTCCACCCAATCTTATGATAAAATGGGATCCAGATCCAAATGCCTGGTTTTATTGCAGACAATTGAACCAAGGTTGGGCTTTTTTAGTGTTTATTTTCCTTTTAGGCATGAATCATGCATTTTCATGGTTTCCTTCAAGCAGATCCTTGCAGTGAGCAAAATGGTTTTGAATTGGTACTTCTGCTTTGAAGATTATTTCCAAGAACTACATGGAATCTCTTTGAAATGCAGCTATGCTTTTCTCCACACAGCCCAGTGACACAAAACCCAGTCTAAGTCATCCTTTCCATAATATCATAGGAGCTGAAGCACAAATACAGTATTTACTTTGTCCCAAACCACTAATTTTAGCTACATTTTTCCTGCAGACCAGAATTCAGGCACCAGTTTAAAAGAAACAGCTGAGAAACATGTATTATTATTACCTTGTGGCAGCATGTTTGCTTGTATGGCATGTGCTATAACTCTAAGTTGCTGAGAAGTTTCATTCTGTGTCTAGGGTTCACTGAGCTTGGTAGCCTTGTGCTAAATCCTGTCCAGTTGAGATATATGCACTGTGATCATGGGAAATGTGCAGCCAGAACTATCCAGGTGTGTTCAGCAAAGAGAAAGCACAAGTCTTCATGGTGGACAACATGCAGAAAACACCTCCCAGGGATGAATAAAAGGAAAGGAGGAAGTGAGAAGATATTTCCTGGCAAAGATCAGCACAGGCCTGATTTTAAGGAAGTAAGAAAGGATTAGGTGTTTTCTTGCCAGAAGCCATGTGTTGCTTGGGACATTATTTTGGCTTATTCTGGGTGAATTGGGCAATAGCACTGCCAGCTATAAAAGCATATTTACTGTGGCATTTTTGTACTCTGAGTAGCTCACTTGATTGCTGCCTGGATGTTTTCCTATTTTGTTGTTACATACCAATAATATAGCTCATAATGTACACCACGAGGTGTGAGGAGGCCTGGCTGCCACGTGCACTTCAGGTACTCCCAGTCATGATAGATGCAGTGGAAGTTCTGGACCTCTGATTCAAGTTTTCCTGTCAAATGAGAAGGAAATAACCATAATTTAGCAATGTACCAATCAGATGCAGCAAAAATACAGTTTTATGCCTTTGAACAACTATGTGCTGCAGTTGAAAGATAGAAAATGAAAAGAAAATAAAGTAAAAAAGAAAGGAAAAGAAAGGAAAAGAAAGGAAAAGAAAGGAAAAGAAAGGAAATGAAGGAAAAGGTGGCCAGTCAGCATCATTAGTTTTACTGCCAAGCACTCTGTTTCTCATAAAATCCAGTCCATCTTAGAGCAGAAAGATGCTTAACTGACCTTTCCATTCATCAGTGGAGCTCTTGCAGGGCAGCTGAGCAGAGCTTTGGCATGGGCAGAGGGAAACAAGCCCCAGGGATGCAGCAACCACAACCACAGCCTTTGGTAGCAGAGCTGTTCTTCTGTGCTAAACATCAGCAAGCTCTGCAATAATTGATCATCCAGGAACCCTCAAGCCAGCACTGGTTCATGCAACAGGCTCATGCAAAGCACAAAACTGTACCAGGTGCCACAGGCTGCTCCTAACCTTGTGGTGCAACCTGAAATGTTGCATAAATCCAGTCACTCTGCACCTCCACGTCAGCCGTGCACCGTCCTTTGAGCAGAGTCTGCACCCTCACTTCAGCAGTCCTGCTGAGGTCAAATCCAACTCTCAATTTTAGCTTCCTAGTAAAAATAACCTGGTTGAAAGACAGAGTTTTTAAGCACCTCTTCTGTCACTAAGTGGGCTGCAGAATTAGGTACCCTGGCTATTGCTCCAGCTGCAAATAGTCTCATTTGTGTGCTTTACAGTCTCTTTATATTGCTGTCCTGCCTCACTTGCCCAGTGCTCCTCCAGCATTAATTTATGCCTGCTGTGCCCAGCCCTGCTGGCTGTGAGTCCCTTCACCCCTCAGGACACAGCAAGGACAAGGCAGAGCAGGCTGATCAATGGGATCCCCAGCAGCAAGGAGCACTGTGGACAACCTGAGGAGGATACCACCCCAAATCCACATAAAAAACTTTTGTTTATGGTGTGAAATAATCAGAAACAGAAGGAACAATGAGTCTTGTAAGGCTGTTCCTGTGGGAAGCACAAGGTGGACCAGCAGCCAGGCAGTGCAGGACAGTCTTACCCACCACTGTGAACCACCCAGCTCTGCCTTTTGTGGGACCTTCTGAGCACCTCCTTTGAAGGTTTTTCTATTTTTTTGCCCCCTTCCTTCACTTTATGCAGGGATAATGAAGTTGACAAGGTTTACAACAAATGATGAGACAAAGTGTTGCATTAGCCCACGTAGGACAGAGGTAATGTGCCATAAAGTGCATCCATGTGCAGCAGTGGGAACAGCAATGGCACAGCCACAGTCAGGCTGTCCTCAGCACTCCCCAGGTGTGAGAGCTCTGTTGAGCCAGGTATTTCTAACTGATAGAAATTACTTTTGCTTCTGCTGATGTCTAATGGATTTTCTTCAGTCTGACTGTTCTTCATTACCTTAACTGAGGTCAAGATTTTGGCAAGGTGCCAGAGATGATTTTGCTTTTGCTCTAGTCTGTACATCTGCCTCATATAAGAGATTTTCATTACTCATGATTTCAGGAATTCTGATTTTTTTTTTTTTTTTTTTTTTTTTTGAAACTGCATATGTTTTACTTTGAGATTGCAGTTAAAAACATCCTTGAGGAATCTGCACAGCTGAGGGAATGTGACATTGTGACATGCATCATGACCAACATCAGAACCCCTTTCCATGCCCTTGCAATTGCAATCCGTAGCTGAAACTGGATTTTTCCCCTCTGCAGACTCGGCCTAACCCCATTTCTGTGGGGCTGAGCACAGCCTTGGCTCTGCTGCCTCAGCCTTGCTTGCTCCTCCTGCCCCAGCAAGGAGCTGGGCTCCACAGCACTGCCAGCCTGATTGATTGCTCCTTCTCTCCCTGGTCTCTTGAGCTGCCAAGACCTCCAGCTCTCCTGCCCTAGGATTGTGCAAAAAATCCCTTTTCCTCTCAGGATTTCAATCTGTTTTTTAGGTTGTTGAGGGAGATCCTCAGCATATTTTTAAGTGTTCCTCAGTACTTTGTGCCAATGAAACAGCCCCCACTGCTGGGTTTCTCCTCTCCCCATTCCATTTACCTTCCTAACCCTGCAGCAGCTTTCATCTTCCAACCACTCACAAAATATATTCCAACAACCCTTCCTGTGCTGTGCCTGCTACTGCCCTGCTACACATCAATGACTTTTATCAAAGAGCTGAGTTAGAGTAAACGACATCTAAAGAGAGAAGCAAACTGTAATTAGGAACACACTTCTGGATAGAGGGAATTTTAGAGCATTAGAATAATTAACGAAAATTAACTTTTATTCGTCCACCACTCTGCAACCCTAAGTATCTGTTGTTTTAGTTCAAGCCCTGTAATGATTCTTTAGAAAAGGGTAAATATTTTTCGTTTTACAGAGAGGAATGCTATTGAATTATTTTGGGCAGCAAACACTCAGCCCTGTGACAGATGGAACCCCTTCCCTGGCTGCTGCTGCTGTTACATTTCAAAACACATTCCCATTCAAACCACTGAAACAGCTTTTCATGGAAAAACCCTGGTTTTCCATGGAAAACTGGAATGGCTTCGGTTCTGTCCTTGAAACCGAACAGGAACCTGTGCAGGAGGTGCAGGCAGAGCACCAGCCCTGGCTGGGAGGGTGGATCCACTGCCCTACCTGCCAGTCCCTGTCCCCAGAGCTGCGGTACTCAAGCTGGTATTTCACTGAGCACTCGTTGAGGGGTGGGACGTGGGGGGGAGGTTTCCACTGCACATCCAGAGAGCCCAGGAGCCCAGGGTCAGTGATCTGAAGGTCTCGTGGGGGAGCAACTGCATTAAAAACAAAGCAGAGGGTAAAACAGAGCGTCAAAGTGAGGAAAACAGACCCAAAGCAGCCATGAGACTTGTTGGTATGGAATGCTGAGACGATTTGTTGAAATGCAGCTGCTGGATGTGGAGGGGAGTGCTGCTGGCTGCAGCCCTGGCTGTGTAAAACCCTCTTCTCAACAAGCTCTGCTCCTGCCCACCCCCCAAAAAACAGTTTTGCTGGTGCTCAGAGAAAGCACTCAAGGATCTTAGAAAAGGCACACAGAATGCCACTTTTTGACATTCTTTTTCAAGATGTTTTAAGCAAAATTGCTGTCCTGGGATGACCTTTCATGTTCTGTGTTTGCTTACCTTCAACCCCTGATATTTACCAACCTTCAGGACACTTATCTCTGCAAACATGTTCAGCACATACACCAACACAGGATGACAGATCAAAGCATGCTGTCAGGGGGATTTTTATTCCTTTACCATAATAGACACAAATCACCCTCATTGCTTTAAATATTCTTTTCACGTATATTAAAGATTACTGGGGGGAAAAACCCAAATGAACAGGAAAAAAAAGGAAAAAAGCAGAGAATTAGAATAATTCTTATTTTGGACATCTATCAGCTGTTCAAAAATGTGCCTTTACAGTTAATCTGGCTTATATAAAGGTGTTTTAAGGTGCAGCTATATGTCAATAAATAAGGAAGTATGGATGAATTCCATACTAAGACATGTTCTAAAGATCCAGCTCTATATGGAGTTGTCATTCACATGACAAAAACTTTGCCTGCTCAATATTTTTAGCTGAAACAAAGTCAATTGTTGTTAACATCTAAGGTAATTTTTCTCCACTGTCTAGAGGTGATGTTATTATTTTGGTTTCTTCATATTCATTGCATAGTACACTTTATTTCTCAGGAATTTGGAGCCCTTCTCCTGGCAGTGTCAGTCCAGCATTACCAACATTCTCCCTTTGAATCTGGCCTCCAGATCAACTGGCTTTTCTAACACCTTTTTCATGTCTTCATCAGGATTTACACCAATTTTTTTTCTTTTATTATTTTAATAAACCCATTGTGAAAGCAGACCATAAGGATATTTTTCAGTGGAAGATGGTGACATAAATCCAGCTTTAATGTGCTCCCTGGAAAATGTGCAGGGTACATTTCTGGAGGATTTGTTCCTTCTAGAGAAATTTTTCCCAAATGAAACACACTCCAGGCAGCAGTTTGAAAATCCCACTTTTCCCAGTATGTGAAGCTCCATGGGAGATTTGTTACTACATTGGATGGTGAAGCAGGAGATGCATTTAGGATGATAGTTGACCAAGTGCTTGGGAGCTCCTCCTGACTGTATAAATGCTGAGCCTCACAGCAGTGCAAACAAGGAAGCAAAAAGCTGCCAGCCTTTGTCACGATAAGCTGTCAAGAGAGGATTAGATTGGTCAGAACTGGAATTTCTGACTAGATAGGAGAATGCTCTGAAATTTATTTACATTGTGAGCTTGAGCAAAACAGCAGTATTTTTTCAAAACAATTGTAATTGTAAACAGCAATTCTTGCAAAATAAATTTTGACTGGATTTCAGAGGGAACAGAAAAGCTTCTCTTTGTGATGTGTCTTGCATTCTGGGATTTGATTGTTTTTTAAATGTCAGCACTGCCTCTTGCAGTTTCTCATTTTCACAATAATACAGTACCAGTCTCACTCACATCACTCATACAGAACACAGGACTAGAAATGCTCTATTTCATCATGCACTCTTGAAGGAAAGCTGCTCCTGGATGTTTCTTGGGAAAAAAACTGAACTAACAGCATCTCCCCCTGATGTCTGTGGTGGTGAGTGAGAGACTCACAGAGCCACAGCTCTCACAGCCACCCCTCCAAGTGCTGGGTACACTGCCACCACCATCCCTGCCTTGGTCACAAACCCTGCGTGTCCCTGGCTGTCCTCACCACCTCTGCCCCCACCACACCTCTGAGACCTGCAAGCAGCAGCTGGGGTTTGCCATTTTCCACCTATTTTGCCAGTGGAAGAACAGCAGCCTGCCAGGTGTCCCCCCCATAGGTCCCCCCTCTGTGTCTGCACTTGCCTGTGCTGCTCAGAGAGGTGGAGGTGATACTCACATTTTCTGGAAGGCATTTCAAGGGCAGCATGCTCTGCTCAGTGGCAGCAGGGGGGTGCTGGCAGCTTTCTGTGAGTGCTGGATGGACAGGCAGCTCTCAGTGGCCTCCTGGGCATGCATTCTTCCATCAGGGGAGGCCAGACCTGCTCAGCATCTCTCAGGGTGCACAGGGGCAGCTGCCAGATGCAGAAGGGCCAGCAGGTGCAGTGCAGCAAGGAGGAGCTCGAGGGCTTGAAGCAAAGGGTGCTTGAAGTGCCATTGCCATGGATGAGAGCTTGCAGAGCAGTATTCTCTCAGAAGCATTACTCTCCAAGTACAAATGAACCTTGTGTTTCTCCCACCTAGCACAGCCTGTCTGTCTGGGACCGTGCTCAGGAGCATTTATAGCAGGGTTTATATTTGATAACTCTCTCTCAGATATATTTGCTGTGCACCAAAGGCAGTCTCTTCTCCTCCCAAATTCACTCAGAAACACAGCCACTAAACACATAACATATTTAGACAGAGGATTACAAGTTTATAAACCAGCCACTCACAGCAATGCACATACTGAGAAGAAGGACAAGCTCCCCAAAGGGCCAAGTTAACACAAGCAGTGACACAGCAGCACTTTGGCTTTACCTGTGCTGGGGGAGGAGGAGGCCAGCACCCAGCCCCACAGCAGAGCCAGGGGGAGCCTCCAGGGAGCCATGGGGGTTCCAGGGCCAGGGGCTGGTCAGAAGAGCAGTCCTGCAGCACGGCTGGGACGGGGCTGCGGAGACACAGCAGAGTTCAAAGGCTTCAGCGTTACCCTGGGGCCCTGGCATTCCCTCTGCAGCCCCAGCACTGACAGTGAGCATGGCTTTACTTGTTTACCAAGGCTGATTAATCATTTCCCAGAGGATTTCTCCTTGCAGCTTTTAGTAATGGCCAAACGTGGCTTCATTCTGATAGTCTGTGGCCAGCCAAGTACACTCTCCAGAAGTGTGTCAGTACTTCAATCACCAGCCCTCTGTCTCATGTCTTCTCTGGAAAGTGATTCAACCCACTGCCACAGGAAGTGCCTTGGACCAATGATACTTTCATTTAAAGAAATGAAAACAGAATGCCTGAGCCTTGCCTTATCCAATAAACAGACACATCTTATGCAACTATCCCCACCTTTTGCCTTTGCTGCTTCTTGGAAGGTCTTAGGAGGAATGGTAGGGATGTTTGTGAGAGTTCTTCTTAATTGTCATGGCAATATTTGAACGGGACAAATTTTTATTCCTGTGCAAATATGCTGGAGGGCAGATGGGGACTGAGAGGGAGAGGATAGAGTTTCCAGGGAGGAGACTACTCCATCCTTCAGATTTCAGGCTAAAGATGGGTAGAAACTCCTGCCTACAGACACCCCAGCTCAGCATGCTTCCCTATGCCAGAGAGCACATGGATTCTGAAAGGGCTTTTATGTTTTTTTATATAGATACAGGTGTGGCTATAAATTAGATTGAGTTGGAGGACAAGAGAGAGACATAGATTAGATATAGACACAGACCTAGGTATATAAATAGGTATAGATATAGGCATTAATCTTCCTGGAACCTGAGGCCACTGCTGGAGCTCCACTTGAGTAAGAACTTGGCAACCTCAGTGTAAGCATACAATTTATCACTGAGATCTATTCAGAAAACAAACTCACTTTATATTGCCCACACAAGCCTGGCTTAAGCAGGTGAAATCCCAGGTCAGACTGACACAGCTGCTTCCTCCTCAGCAGCCTCAGCTACCATGCAGCAATGAGAAACTGAGGCTCTGCTGAATGACAGAACCTCAGGTCAGAGGGATCTATAGAAATCTGAGGACTGGAGCCAACAAAAAGCCCCCATCACTGAAAGTGGCTCAGGGGAGCCAGAGGAGGAGGCAGGTGGTGCTGGCCAGGGTATCTGTATATGTTTAAAATAAATCAGAAATTCGAGCTGGCAACACACAGCAGCAACTGTAAAAATACACAACAACTCTAACAGAAATTTTTCAGTTTAAATTTCTGTCAAATCTCCCCAGTCCATCCCATAATTTAACTATTCGATCACATAAATCCATCACATAAGTGATGTTATCATAACATCATAAGTTATCATAAGTATGGTTATTTCATAAGTATTATTATTACAGCAATACCAGTAATTTTTCTGTTTCACTGTGAAGCAAGAACATGTAGGCAGAAGAAATTATGAGAGTTACTTCTTTAATCTGTTAGACACAGGATAAAGCTAATGTCAGTACAAACCTGGCTGCAGGCAGTGAGTCTGTGTTTCAGAAGGGTCCGAGGATGCAGTGACAGAAAGCTGCCCTACAGAGCTGGGAGAAGCAGCAGCTCTAACTTGGAGCTGGTGAGCAGCAGCATCCAAGGACTGTGTGTGCATGTTAGCACAGAAAGCTTCTTTTCATTTCCAGCATATTTGAATATATTCATATGATTTCACAAGGCAAGTAAAAATAAGCAAATGCTTTCACAGAGAGGTTTAAAACCATCGAAGTGCTCTTACCTGAACCTCTAACTGCAGGGGAGCTCATCTATCTCTGGAGTGTGGGGCTCCTCAGCAGCTTCATGGCTCAAAGCTCTGCACTTCACACAAATCCTGTGTGTTTTAAAGACTCCTCTCTGTTCTCCCCAGGGATCAGATGTTGTATTGGCATGTAATGGCATTGGCCACACGGTCAGAGGCTTTACTAAGCACCAGAGGGAGCATTGTTGGATTTATGAGGTGCTAGTGTTAATTGTCACTGTTCTGTGCTCAAGCGGGTCGAAGGTATGTTTGAAATATTGAAGTGATTCATTAAGATGAAAACCAAATGGCAGGATCAGTGCAGGCTGTCTGCTGGAGGTGGTGACACACAGCTGTCCCAGCAGCTGGCAGCCAGAGCCCCACAGCTCCCTGCAGCCCCACCAATTGCCTCAGCTCCACCAGGGGGTCCCCAGGACCACCCCAGTGTGACCCACCACAGAGCCTTCCCATAAGCTTCTGGCTCTGGGACAAATCCAGCCTCTCCTGGCTCCTGGGGCTCTGCAGGAAATACAGAGTATTGTCCCTCTCCTCACTCCTCTGCTGGGGTCAGGCATTCAGCCATGAGATTTGTACAGCCTTGCCTGTCACCATTTGCTTCATCCCTCCTTTCTGCAAGCCCTCCCTTGCCCCAGCCTGGAGAGCTCTGCAAGGAGCAGGTGCTCCACAGCCACACCTGGCTTACCCCAGGTGAGAAACTATTGCCAAACACACCTTGCTGAAAAAGCATCTGAAGGTTCTTGCTGATCTAAGGACTGTTCCAGGTCATGGCCAGTCACAGATGAGTCAGCCAAGGCCATGTTGCCTCAGCAGAAGGAGCTGGGCTGCAGTAAGTGCCCTCCAGGAGAGACAACGGGGACGTTTTGGGAACAGCAGAGCTCTGGTGCACATGCCCTGACAAGCAATGGGCTGTGGCTTCAGGCTGACTCTTCCCATGGCAAAATTTAGGTGTATTGAGAAAGAGTTCAGGCACACAAACAGCATGGGAAATGGCATGAGGAACTGAAGGAGTGCTCCTTGTTACGAGAAGTGTCCTCCAAGCACCTGTACAAGACTTGCAGTATCCCTGTTTGATTTGCTGCCTGGATGAATGTGTTATCACTTCCCAGTTGTCATCAGTGGGAATATTTGGGAGCAGCAAAGGCAGGATCAGGCCCCTTTCCAGCTGCCAGGTGTCCTCTCCACTTCTCTACGTGTGTGTGGGTAGACACAGAAATGTGTAGTGCTGGCACTGTCACTTGGGAGCCCTGTGGATTTTGGGGGTAAGGGTTATGGGTGAGTTGTCTCTTCACTGAAATTGCACACTGCTGACTTTTCCTTCTTACTTCCTGCAAAGGATGGGGAAAAAAGTCCCTTACTGCTGGTAAATGTATGGCCCTGCCTTCAGAGTTATGCAAGATTAGAATTTAGCATTCATGTATTCCCATTGTGTAAGCTATTTAAGCAGGAAAGGTCACACTGGACACACTGTTTGAAACAAATAAGAAACATTTGCCAGTAGAGTGAATGCCAGTTCCTGAATGCTAGAACTGGGTCAATTCTTGAGAAAATTAGGTTGGAAAAAAAAATGCATAGTTAGGATTCACAGCAATAGGGCTCCACCACACATCCAGCAGGATTGCAGCACCCAGGAGGGAGCAGGGAGTGCAGGTCTGTGCTGACAGTGCCTGCTGGTCCAGCTGCTCTGGCCATGTCCTGCCCAAAAACAACTCCCTTTGTGAGCTACACGTGCTTTTCCCTCCCTCTCCTGTGCCATTGTGCTGGCACCTGCTCTTCCTGCTCTGTTCCTCCAGTGCTGGTGCAACCCCCAGGCTGCTCCTGGAGGAGCTTGGCTGAGGACACACTGGAGGGGATCCATGTCCCATTCCAGCAAATCCAAGGGGAGACACTGCCATGGGTGGGAGGGACATCAGTGGCCAGGGCACAGCTCTGCACAGGCCTTGGCTGGCTGTAGCTGTGAGCAGTCCCAGGACAGGCAGGGACAATCCCTGTGTGTGCTGGACCAGAGCCTCAGGGCCCCGAGGTCAGGGCAGGGACAGGCAGGTGATTTCATCTTATCAGCTGTTCTGTAAATGGGATTAAGTTAAAAAAAAAAAAAAAAAAGAATCCATCATAAGGTGATGATGACAAGCTCATGGAAGAAGACATAAATAAAACCAGACCAGCTCTGGCTCACCAGCAAGCTCTGCCAAAGCTCTGTGCAATGAGCCAAGCCTGGTGGCTTCACTGCTGGCAGGGCTCAGCCCCTCCCTGCATCCCCCTTTCCTTGGAGGCCCCTGGTACCAGCAGCCAAACTCCCCTGAGCCCAGCAATGAGCAAAGCCACAGGGATTGCTTTCCCTTTTCGTTGTCTGCCTTCCCTGTTGCAACAGTATTTGGAAGCTGACTCATCTGGTTTGCTCATGAATGAGATTTTTTAGGATTTGTCAGCTGGGTGACTGACTCCTGGAGTCACTGTGTGCTCAGGAACACCTCACAGGAGCTTCCTCTCCTCCTGGAGCCTGGTCAGCTCCTCACAGCTGCTCTGTGGGGGCAGGATCAATAAATGCACTACAGCTGAGGGAATGCAAGCTTGTAAAGGTGCCACCAGGCTGAGTGAGGAATTTCAAAGAGCTGAGAATCCCCTGTGCTGGGTTCTTGGACTATGGCAAATATGCAGCTGCATGCAGAAATTAAAAAGCCCTTCTGTAAAAATCTGCTTCTGTTTGAAGAAATAAAGGAACAGCAGCATCATTGCTGAAATACTTTATTGCAACTGGCAAAGATGTTGGCAAAGATCATTAACGGAGCTAAATATAAAAAATGGGACAAATCCTTTTTGGTTGGAATATATTTGATATATTCATTCCATTTGTGCTAAATTGGTTCTGTCAAGCAATCCATTGTAAACCTAGTTTAAAATATTGGGCAGCTATAGCTCAAAATAAAAGCTTTCCACTTTGCAACCTCCATGTTTAGAAGCAGCTTCCTAATCACTGAAATAAAAACAAAAAGGCTCCAGCTATGAACAGACCATTTGGTATAAAATAGCATGTTTCATTTGGTCCAGAAGGATAGTTTTGAAATTGCCAGTGGCACGGAAAATGGATGATTTATAAAAGCCTCCTAACTGCTCTTGTGTTTCAGGGAAATCAGTCTCTTTTACTGAACTTGCATTAAACAAGCTCTTTCCAAGGCACCAGGATGAAGGACTCAGTAATTCCAAGCAGACCTGTGGCCTCCAGCACAGTGTTATGGATTCCTCTGGAGAGGGGATGTCACCACAAGGACCAATGCTAGGAAAAGGAGCACGGGGCATTGGCGACAGAGCGAGTGTTGCAAGAAAAAAATCCCTTCTTTGCATTCATAAATTAAACACTTATGGCTGTTAAGGGATTTCAGGAAATGATGGAAAGAATCCAGACTCTCTAGCAATGCCCAGTGTCAATATTTATTTTTCTGATGAGTGGAGAACTCAGTTTTCCATATTTCTTTGCTGATGGCTACTATCCTGGCTTAGATGGCATCTGATGAAGGGAAGCAGCTGTTTGAACGTGCCTGTACCATGTGAGCCATCAAGGCAGCTGTCATGGATCTGACTCCACTGAAATCTTTGTTTTCTGTAATCAGTGTTGCTCCCAGAAAGACTCATCCAGCCCAAAGTCAAATGTCTCATACTCCCTTTCAGATGACTCTGTGGCAGCCTCTCTGCTGCCTGAGGAACTCCTTACCCAAATCCATCATCAGTTTCCTGCAATTCCTGATGAAATGGTTTCTGTGTTCTGTTCTGCTGCCTTGGGAGCACACCCTGACCGAAGTATCCACAACCTGCTGGCTCCTGTCTTCTCACTGAGTCATCGTTTGCTCCTGGAGCAGTTTCTTCCACAGCCTGCACGTACCCTTTGCCTACACAAGGACTGGCTCTGACTCTCCCTCTGATGCAGCTGGGCTTAGGTTTAGCAAAGACCATGAGAATAATCTAGTTCATGTCATGGCATAGTCAGGTTTAATAGAGAACTTGGTGACTCTGCCCTGGAACAGCAGTGCACATAAAACTTCTGTAGAAAAGAATTACAAAGCAGGCTGAGGAATTAGACAGCACTGACCAAAGTGTGCTGCAGTGCCTGGAAATCAGCCTGCAGGAAAAAAGGGCTCCAGGGCCTGGGGGTGTGCAGGGCAGGCTGGGCACAGACTGGAATGCCAGGGCCCAAATTCTGCCACTAAATGCACCAGGGCATCAAAGAAAGAGCTGAAGACACAAAGCTGGCAGACCTACAACTGCAATAGGCCATGAATACATCCAGAGGGAGATGTAAAGGAAGGTAAAAAATATCTCCAGAACAGAAAGGTTCTGCCACAGCTCGCAGAGGGAGTGTGGGAGACAAAGAGCCCCTGTACCTATTTGTGCAGACAGAGCTCTGCTACCTGGCTGCTCTTGGCACACCTGGCCAGTCCAGCACCGTCAGCACTGGGGGCAATGGGGTCCTGCAGGGGCTCTGCCAGGGGATGTGGGCTTACAGGATGGTCTGTGTATCCCTGTTCAGAGAAAGGTGCCATTTCCCCTGGTGCTCCTGTTCCCCCTGCCTGCAGACTCGGATCTGTGCTGCCCAGAGTCAGGGGGAGCTGCTGGCCCCATGCAGGGCAGCCCAGGGCTCATCCAGGACCACTTTCTGCTCTTCAGGCAAGAGCAGGCACAAATAACACCTTGTATCCAATAGACTGAGCCCTGCTGGAGCAGAGAAAATGAAGACATCCAAAGATAAATGGTTCTCACCCACCCCTTCTCCAATCCTGCAGGTTGAGCAGGAGCCAGCCACCCTCCTGGGCACAGGCTCTGGCCATGTAGGTGTTCATCAGGAGTTAGAAAACACCTCCAGTTTCTTCCTCCCACCAAATCAGCCTGCTTGAGGAGGCAGGTGAATGCAACAGGTCCTCCACCTGGCCCAGAGGCTGCCTTAGGAAAGACTAAAATTTTCCCACCACATGGCTTTGAGCCTGGCTTCAAGACTCAATTTACTCAGAAAGACAAAATTCTTAAATCTTGGTCAATGCTGAACCCAGTCTGAGCAGCACTGAGCAATCTCCCAGGCTGGCTGCCATCCTGCTGCTGAAAACCTGAGTGCAGCACTGTGCCAAGAGCCTGGTGCCTTTCCATGAGAGCAGTTTTGTCAGCAGAGTGACATCAGCAATGGCAGCCAGGGGTTCAGTCTCTTCAGTGCTAAACCCTGGGAGGGGCTGGCACCACTCTGGGACTTTCCTGCCATGACCACACTCAGCCTTTTCCCTGTGATGAGTGCCCAGGTCTCAGCCCAGCCTCCTCCCAGCACATCCTGCTGGCAGGCAATCACCATCTCCACTGGCCACCTGCCCTCCCATGTACCAATTTTATCCCAGCAGCATTTTCCCCCCAAACTAAGTCCTTTTGTGGTAAGCACTTCCAATCTCATTTTCAGGTTGCTCCAGAATTAGATAGACATAAAAAAACCAGGTTGTGTAGTTATTAAGGCAGAAACATTTCCCATGAAGAGCTGTCCCAGTAACTGTGAGAACAAGGCTGGCAGCAGGGCAGTGCTGCAGGCTGCCCCAAGAGTGTGGATGGGGAAGGGAACATGATGGGCAAAGCAGGGATCCTGGCTGGCTTTGGCACAGGCAGCAAAGGGAGCTAATGCTCTGTTCAGGCCATCCTAAAGGAGAACACTCTCCTGGTTTCTTCTTCTCTGCCTTGTCTTTTAAAACTGATTTATCCTCCACACGCCTCCAAGCCCATGGGATAAGCAAAATAAAATTTCCTTTCCTTCTCTTTCAAACTCCTGAAGCCCTGCTCCAGAGAGTTTATGGAGATGTTGGCAGAGGTGTTCTGGTGCAATCACTGTGCAGTGGGATTAATAACTGGAAAAACAGATATTCTGTACAGTTGAACAGCCTGGCCTGGGCTGCCAGGGGAGCTGGCAATTCCCAATCTCTTCATTTTTGGTTCCTGCCTTTGTCTCCAGTGGGGATGGAGCACTGCTGGTGCCATGGGCAGGGTAGGATCTGCAGGGGCTGAGCAGCCACCACCCCCACAGATACTGCTGGGGCCACGTGCAGGAAAAGGACATCCACAGGGACACCAGGACAGCCAGGCACCCCGGGAGGCTGGCTGGGAGAAGTGGTCAGCCAGGGAGCCCTGGAGGCAACTTGCAGCACATGCAGGAGAAATGGTCATCCTCACAGACTGGCCCTCGAATCCTGAGCTGCAACCCTGGGCACAAAAAGCAGGATTTTCCCTGGGGACAGGTGGTTTTCCTGGAGTCTGAGGGGGCAGCAGTGCTGGGCTGCTCTGCTGTGCCTTCCCAGTCCCAGGGATCACCAATGCAAACAGCAGCCCAAGCCTTTATTGCTCACATCAACAACTTACTGGTGTTCAAAGATGCTTTGTGAGATGTTAGAAGTATGGCTTGGCCTGATACTGGACAAACTGAGAAGAAATTCTAAAGAGAAAGAGAAATAAAAAGAAAAAGGGAAAAGGGAAAAGGGAAAAAGGGAAAAAAGGGGGAAAAAAAGGCAAAGGGGAAAAAAAAGGCAAAACGGAAAAAAAGGGAAAAAAGGGGAAAAAAGGGGGGAAAAGGGGAAAAAAGGGGAAAAAAGGGAAGAGGGAAGAAAAAGAAAAGAAAAGAAAAGAAAAGAAAAGAAAAGAAAAGAAAAGAAAAGAAAAGAAAAGAAAAGAAAAGAAAAGAAAAGAAAAGAAAAGAAAAGAAAAGAAAAGAAAAGAAAAGAAAAGAAAAGAAAAGAAAAGAAAAGAAAAGAAAAGAAAAGAAAAGAAAAGAAAAGAAAAGAAGAAAAGAAGAAAAGAAAAGAAGACAAGGAGAGGAGGAGAGGAGAGGAGAGGAGAGGAGAGGAGAGGAGAGGAGAGGAGAGGAGAGGAGAGGAGAGGAGAGGAGAGGAGAGGAGAGGAGAGGAGAGGAGAGGAGAGGAGAGAAGAGAAGAGAAGAGAAGAGAAGAGAAGAGAAGAGAAGAGAAGAGAAGAGAAGAGAAGAGAAGAGAAGAGAAGAGAAGAGAAGAGAAGAGAAGAGAAGAGAAGAGAAGAGAAGAGAAGAGAAGAGAAGAGAAGAGAAGAGAAGAGAAGAGAAGAGAAGAGAAGAGAAGAGAAGAGGAGACAGTCCAAAAATGCTGAATGGATTTGTTGTTTTCAGAGGCAGATCTTTGATACCTCCCCCAGGAGAGAAATGTTAGCCCAGAATAACTGCTTGGCCAGGACAGACAGTCCTTTCATGGTATGTACTGACAGCTCTTATCAACAAGCCAATGCTGGATTAGGACAAGCCTAAAGCTGGTTAATTACATGAAAAGCTGTTTAAATCTTCCCATAAAAGAAAAAATATGGGAAGATACTTAGGGAATAATCACTGGAGGGATTTCAGAATAGTCAGAATATGGCTTGAAAGGGATGAGACACATATTGGTGCAACAATGGTGTAAACACACACATACATACACAACTGTCTGAAAACCTATAATTCAAATGTCACCCTGTGCTCTGAGCAGATGCAACCAAAATTATTTCAAGAACACAAACATTGGTGCCACTTAAAAACAAAGAGGTGCTGGAAAACTCTTTCAAAGAAACTATGATACATATAAATCTATATTCTGCACTACAACTGAACTGCTATGGAGAGTTTCAAACAGACACACTCAAAATAAAATCATAGTATAAAGTAATTATAACTTACCATCATACTTTGTGATTTTCCTTTAAGCCAGGTAACTTATTAGACAAAACACTTACTAGCTCTTAAAAAAAGAAAGCTGGAAGACTGAAAAAAAAACGTCCTGCATATGTTTCTAGAGAGTGAGCTTTGATCAGCTGCATCTGACCAGGCAGCCTGGAAGAGTTCTGTGTGTAGGATGCACATGAAGAAATAGGGCAGGCACCAGTCACAGACGTCAGGCTCAGCATCCCCTCCCAGGCAGCACAGCCCTCTGCACGTGTGTGTTGTAAAAAACAGCCCCACAACATGATGTATGAGGGACTTTCCTGTCACAGTGTTAGGAAAATTAAGCCACAAACAACAGAGATTTATGTCCAAAAAGAAGACAGAGGAGTCCTTTTACTTTATTCCAATAAAGGGAGAGGCCATGGGGAATTCCCCCGGGATCTCAAATTTTTGGAGCCTCTTTTTTATCCCAATTTCCCGGCTGCATTTCCCTCTCTCTTTCCCCATTGGCTGAGGTACTTGAGAGGCACAGATTTCCCAGAACACCTGATACCTGAGATTCCCCTCTAATGTGTAACCCTCCCTTTTCATTTTTAATTCTTATAGAATTCATGGTTTTCCCCCATTGTTTCTTTCATCTTTCAGCATCCAATTTCATTTATCAGCAAACCTACAGCTTGTTTGTAAAGGTAATATCTTTTTTCCATTCATCAATCAGTGGAATCCTTCCCATTGTTTCTTTTCTCTCTCAGTGCTGGTCTTACCTACCAGCAGACCCACAGTTTGTTTGTAAAGAACAATCCATCCTCTGAACAGGATGCAATTTGAATGGGAAAACCTTGATGATGTGACCTGAAGAGCCCAGTCTGGCTGTGGGACACCAGAGGACAGCACAGGGACAGTGCCACAGACAGGCCCCAGCAGGGAGGGGCTCCTGCAGCTGGGGTCTGGGCTCTGGCTGGGGGCTCTGTGTCCAGCAGGTGGAAAACTTTGGCAATCCTGGCTGGTCTCAGAGGTTGCAGGTCTCCCAACTCTCATCACCTCCAATGTGGTGCCTGCTGCAGCTCTGCACATCCTGGATGAACATCAGCACCTCAGCTGGGCACAGGTGTCCACAGGCAGATGACTGCTGGACTTCATTTATGGGGAAAAACCCCCCAAAAACAAATGCAAGTGTCAGAAAGTAAAATACTTTTTATCAAATCAGAAATGTTGTTCTTGGCTTCCACTGGGTCCTTTCAAGTTGGATGGGGCTCCTTCATCAAAGAAAAATCTCTCTCCATTGTTATTTCCTGTGAGATATGCTTTGACCAGGGTTCTGACCAGATGACTGCAGCTTTCAGACAGCAACTCAGCAGATGGAAAAAACTGCCTCAAGCAGTTTCAGGCAGGTGTGGCACTGGTGGGATCCAGCTGATTCATTAAAAGCTCAGACTCCACATCCTGAGGAAGATGCTGGCTCTCCAGCTATAAGTCATTGTGCTGAGGAATGTGCTTACAGCACTGCTCTCCAAGGCACAGCTGGGTGGTCTTCCCAGCACTGACTGGCAGCAAAATGAGGAAGAGGTTTGATCTCACCAGGTTTGTGGATGCTCTTACATAGGTTTGTTCTGCAGCAGGAAATAGGATTAGGAAATATGATTAGGGGAAAAGGGTACACCAGCCTCTTCTGGTAGCACTGAAATCCCTGTACAGAGCATGCACACATCAGGGAACAGTGAGAGGGAAGCAGAGAAGTAATCCAGGGAGGATGGATGAGCTGCTGTGCAGCTCTGCCCTCTGGAAGGCACTGCTGGCAGGATGCCTTGGTCCAGCAGCTGCTGCAGGGCTGTGGTGTGCAGGGGGGTGAGGGTGGGACACCCAGACCCTCTTGAGGGGTGGTCTGGCTAATCCCACTCAGCTGTGCTTGGAAAGGCGAGCTGCACTTGGGTAGTGGGAGAGACCAGCTCTGGCCAGAGCTGTCCCTGGAATGTTGGGGCCAGATGTTTTTGCCAGATAATTTACCAACAATTTATAGTACTGATAGAGGCTTGGGTCAATGTGACCAGACCTGAAGTTAACACTGTTCAAACCTCTACAAAAGCACAGCAAATTTCCAAAGCCAGAGCCCTGAGAGGGCCATTTCCATGTGAGTGTCCTGAGGATCCTTTTCAATAGAGGCTGTGTTGGGCTTTTCTTTTGGAGAAGTTCACCAAGCAGCATTTGCACTAACCACTGCACTTTATCTTAGGTTAAAGGAATTTAAGGATTTTACATCTCTGCTGTGAATCAATACTTACAAAACAAACCCAAGCTGGGATGGCTTAACTGCAGATCAGCTGCTGACAAGAAAGAAAGAGTCCTCCAGCTTCACCTTGAAGGCAGGGCTCAAACAGTTTAAAAACTGCTTTTACAAACAAAAATATTGGCTAACACCTAATATCTGACATGTAATGCTTGAGAAATACAGAGGTCCCACAGGTACAGGCTCTTGTGGGTGTGCAGGATTAAATCCAAAGATCATCCTGTTATTTCCTAGTTGTTCCCTATTCTGACTTTCACTGGAGTTATGCTCTGTTCTTGGGGTTTGCCCTGCATTAGGGATGACTTTGTGGATTTCAGTGACACTACTCAAAAGATTTACAACAGAAAAAACAAACATTTCAACAGGCTTTAAGAAATATACCAATAAATCCTTCATCAAGGTATTAATCAACTGCCACTTACAAGATGGATTTTAGCTGATGGGGGAAGATTTGTCTTAATAGAGCAAAGAAAAATATTTATTTTAATGAAAGGATCTCAGTAGTTTGCCTGCTCTGTGAAAGACATGCCTTAACCCTGTGGGTGCAGCAATCTGCATTCTTCTAAAATTGAGTTGTACTCTCCTTAATTCCCCACAATGTGACTGAGCAGTGACTTTTTAAATCCAGCTACTAGCCCTGAAACTTGAGAGCTGCCTTCTTGTGAAGCATCTCCCAGTCCTATACCACCTGTCTCTGCAGAAAGCCCCTGGGAAGCTGCCATGGGAACAGAGGCTCCCTTGCTCCATGCATTGGTTCAGCCCAAAACAAATGATATGGCTCATTACAAACCAAAATGTAATTAATTAAACCCATATAATGTCAGGAAAAGGATAAGCAGGGAAAGTCTCCACAGACATTCAGCCATTGAAGTGGTAATGGCTTTGCTGCTCCAGGGCTTCACCTTTAATTCCACAGGCTGTGATTGCAGGCAGCAAAAGAGAGCTGGACCTGCTGTCCCTGCTGGGGCAAGAACTGCCAGATCAGCCTGGTGCCCCCCTGCCCTGGGCACAGGGGTGAGCACTGGGGATCCTGTGCTGGCTGTGAGTGTGCTGAGGAAAGGACACGGGAGAGGAGACACACTGCTTGTCCCAGAACAAAAGGGGACATTGCTCCCGTTGAAGCTAATGAGCCACAGCCTTGACTTTTCTTCCAGTCCACAGCATGTCCCTCATTGGTTTCCTATTCCTCAGTCTGGGAGTATCAAGCATGAAACAAATATTCCTATACTTGTAGATTTTATTTCTGTGAATGTCTGGCATAGGAAACATTAATCAGAGGTCAGAAATATATCCCCTGTGAGAGGGGACACCACAGTTAACAGACACAAGTTAACTACTGTCTTCTTCCTGCTGGGTTAGAGGCAAGTAAATAAACTCAGCCTTAATCACTTTTGACAGCCTGATTTCAAATGCCTTATTTTGACTTGCAGTTTGTCTCCTACACTGTCTAAAAAATTTCTGGTCTGCAGTAGCACTTCTTGTGGGTGCTTTTCATGGCAGCAGAGTGCAGGAACTGTCCACTCAAAACTGTGAGCCCAACTAAAGAGTGTAGTGTGGGGCAGGTTAAAAATGCCTTTGGATTCCTCCTTTGGTCCATCAGAATCACAGCATTCCTGACAAATTAACCAGCAATTGAGATACATTTCACGTCAATCCAGCTGTTAATTTTGAAAATATCAGAACATGTGATGCTCTTCTTTGTGAGGAAACATCCCACTCTGTTCTGCCAGCTGACAGGAGTACCTGTGTGCTCCCCAGCTGTTTTGCTAAAAAAATGGTGGTATTTGTCACAAACCAGCATCTACAGCTGTCTAAAACCTGCTGACCAAGGACTGCCTGAGGCACCACCTGGGGAGCCCAGAGCCAGAAGGAAGGACAGGACACTGCAGATCAGAGCTGAGGCTGGAAGGGCCTGCACGAGATCATCTATTCCACCCTCCTGGCAGAGATGGGGCAAACACACCAACAGGTGGGCAGCTGGTTTAAAATCTAAGCAGAACGTGTTTTAGCCCTGTTTAAAACCCACATGCTTTAGTAGGGGAAGCAGGTGAGGAGGTCACCTGATTTGGTGAGGGGGTGGAAGGATGCTGAGGCTCAGTGACCCTGCTGGAAGCTTAACAGAGAACTGAAACTCCTTTAGGCAGCCCTGAGCACCACCCAGATGTGTATTTTTAACTGCCACAGCCTTTGCTTGGATTTTTGTGTTTAGGAGCTTGGAAGGGTAACAGCTTCAGCGGCATCAAATGTTTATTTGTATAAACAAGCTGCAAAAGTGGCAAACAGCAGAATGCTCTGTAGATCAGAGTGCAGGAGCAGTTCTCTGGCCAAAATAAAGGGGCTTCACTGTCTGCAGGCAGAGCTCAACCTGCACTCACAAGGGAACACAGGATTAATTCCAAGTTGTAATGTTGTCAAGAAGATGCAATCTGTCAGAAAGTGAAAAATACCTCATGTTTTTACCACTGTTGAGTAAACTGTCAATTTAGACATGAATTTGTTATGGTTTTTAAAAAGACTAAATTTTAAATAAATTTAGTTTTTAAAATTTGTATTTACAGAAACTAAATTTATCCTTCTGTGCATAAGGATTTCTTGGTTTATGTGAAAGTCCAAGTGAGAAAAGCCAGATGGTGGTAAGGTTTATTTCCCCATCTGTACCTGTGAGAACAGAAGTGATAAGATCTGTTTTATAGATGTCTTCTAAGTACATTATAGCAATTCTGAGTTTGCTTTCAGTCAAAACAGAACTCCTTGAAATTTTTTGATATCTGAAAGGCTGAAAGGCCAAAAAAAAAAAACAACAAAAAAAAAAAGGAACGTACCCCAGTTTGCAGGCACGTAAATCCTGAAAGAATCAAGTATTTTTCCTAAATAAAATGTTTGTCATTTCAATTTGTGCATCAAACACAACTCCTGAATTTGCAATGAAAGCACTTTGAATAAAATGTTATCAAACATATCAAGCAAATGATCAAAACGATATCAAGCATGTTATCGAAAAGAGCATACATCAGAAGCAGGCTGTGTGCCAAAGCTGTTGCTAAGCCAGCAGCAAAAGTAAAAATTGGGAATGGGAGTTTCAAAGTTCCCAAATACACAAGTAAGGCTCAGTGATGCCATACACAGGTAATACACAAAACCTGATTATCAGAGCAGCATGGCACTGCTCACAGAAGGGCAGTAACACCGAGTAATAAATAATGGTTCATTGACTGGGGGGGGGTCTATCTGCTGCTTCTCTTTTGTAATCCTGTTTGCATATACAGGAGGAAGAAAACATTGGGAACTCCCCTATCATTTCACCAGAAAAAAAAATACAAACCAACCAACTATTATTCCTGGGAAATAGAAGTTTATGTTGCTTGAGCCAAAAATTACAAAATGATCACTGTCCTTACTGGAGAAAGAACAGAATGCACTTACTATTTCAGTACACAGGGAAAAGTGCAAGCTAGACACATTACCCAATGGTTTGTGGAGAAGAAGAGCTTTCACATAAACATTCTTTGGAACTGAATTCATTACTACTTATCTATTTCTAAATTATACCCCTGAGAGTTTTCAGAGATAATCCCTCTTTCTTTTGCTTCTGTTACTTAGGGCCTGGAGAATACAGGGAGTGTGGGATGGTCTGTCTTATTAAGTATTCTTCAGAAGTTCATGCACTTGGAAGCTTCTGCTAGGAAATTCAGTGTTGGCTGTTGCTTTGCTGCCGCCTTCTCTTTCTGAGAGCTGGAGATTTTGAAGATCAAAAGAGAGTGGATTAAATGAACAACACAGCATCAGCTCATGAATTTATACCTATCTGGAATGTAATATTCTTATTAACAAAAATTAACATGTTCACTAAAGATATCAATATTTCTCACTCAAGCTGCAAAAATATTTCAGCCTCCACTAACTGTGGAGAAGAAAAATATCTGGAAATGCATTAGGAGAGAAAGCAACAAACAACTTTGGATTGCTGAAGAGTAGGAAGTTTAGCTCTGACAATTTCATAGAAGATAAAAATAGTAATATGTCATTGTCTTGGCTTGAACAGGGACAGAGTTAATTTTCATCTTAGAATCGTATAACCATTAAGGTTGGAAAAGGCTCCTGAGACTGAGCTCACTATTAAACCCTTTTCCCAGTATCACATCCACACAGCTTTTGCCCACTTCCAGGTATGATGATTCTACCACTGCCCTGGGCAGCCTGTTCCAATGCTTGACCACCCTTTCAGAGAAGAAATTTTTCCTAATATTCAATCTAACCCTCCCCTGGCACAACTTGAGGTCTTTTCCTCTTATCCCATCACCTGTCACATGGGAGAAGAGACTGACTCCCACCTGGCTCCACCCTCTTGTCAGGCAGTTCTACAGTGATAATGTCCCCCTTGAGCCTCCTTTTCTCCAGGCTGAGCCCTCCCAGCTCCCTCAGCTGCTCCTCCTCAGACCTGAACTTCATGGAGTTCACCTTGGAACAGAGGCTTCTGAACGTGGTATCACTGCTCTTGAACATCCTCTTAAGAGGAAAGTTTTCTTCAGAGCTGAAAACTGAACAACAGACTCACAGAATATTTCAACTATAAACTCCTCAGTGGTAACTGCAAAAAAACAGTTCCAGCTGCTGAGATGTTTTTGTCAAGGAATGGTGTTGACTTTCTTTAGAATGCTGTTCCTCAATTTCTGCTTTACAGTCCCCAAGTGTGGCTCATCAGAAAACAAAGAGCAGCTGGGTGTGTGCAGGTACACAAGGAGGGCAAAACATCTCTCAAAAGAGAGTACTGATTTCAAATACTCAGGTCTAAAACTAAAATTGCCTACATCTTTAAATAATCTAAAAGAAATTAGGGTAAAATAAATTTGGTCACACAAAACACTCTGTTAACGTACATTTGAATAACTCAACTACAGCTCCAAAACTGGACAGTTGTGTTTCCCTAATGCTGGATCAAGCAATTGATGACTGCAAACCACACAGATTATCAGTGCTACTGCCAGACCCAGCCAGGGAACAGAAGGGAAGCAGATCACCTCTGTTGGGAGGAATTTCTGTGCTGGTTTAAGGTTATCATTACCAAGACTCAAAAATCTACACTGTTCCAAATCTATATGCAAGAAGACACTGGGTGATTTTCACAGTAAAGTGTATAAATGTACAAAGATTGCTACAACTGAGGACATTTTGATCCTCATATATTCTCACCACTGTTGGTCAAAACTGAAATCCCAACATAGTTCATATGTGGATGTGTCCTACTTCCTGAACAGGAGTTAGCTTTTCTTTTGTTTGTATTGTTTGGATGTATTTCCTGACATATTGAGGCAGGTCACTTATCTCTCAAAATGACAACACAGACATTTGCGAGAACATACAACAAATTCTCATTATTTACTACAAATATATAAACTGAAATGAAATAAAATTTAATAACTTGACTACATGAAAATTATGAAACAGTTTGTATTTTATACACAGCGTATGTACACTGGTTTTGGAAATGTGGTTTTATCCATGCAAATTTAATACAAAACATTATTTACAGAAAAAAAAAAAAAAAAAAAAAAAAAAAACAACAAACCAAACCTAAACAGTAAAAACATTTTTCAAAAGAAACATCTATGTTGGAAGATCCAGCAATAATGGAAATCCTGAAAAAAAGATTAATACAGTATAGTACAAGTAGACAATCTTCAAAAGTATGAAAGATGCACTTTACAAGAACATGAAATGCAAAATCAATTGAAATGCACTATCAAAATTTTTTTAAGTATATATACAATTTGAGCATCTATTTTTAATGATCACTCTCCTGCTGTGCCCTCAGAACTACTTTTGCCACATCCTGCACACATTTACATGTTGACCATTTGGTTACATTGCATCTTCTGAGTTTTATAACCACAAGTTACAAAATAAAATAACTGAATACCAACTGAAGTGTAAAACAATCACATTTTCATTGCTCTAGACATTCCATAATAGTAAAAAGTATTCACATGACTCCCAATGTATTCCACCAACCCACCCTTTTTCACTACACCTGTGTGTGCTCCTCCTGGGAATCTCAGCCTTGCCTTGCTGCTGTGCCACAGCCCAGAGCAGCTACAGCCAGGAAGTCGCAGGGCTGCAGGAATGCTTCAGGCATCGCACTGAACAAACACAACTGCACCAACAGCTCCGTGTGAAGAGCACAGCCCTGCACAGCTCCAGAATCTGGATTAATACTGAACAGTTACTGCAAGTTCCTGTGCCAGCTATGGCACAACCAAACCCTAACAAATACAGTCATTTTGGAAATATTTCACTATTTCATTTTAAAATGAAACAAAGCAAAAACATATCCTTGTGGAATTTCCAAGTATTCTCTATTTTACAATCTGCTTTCACAAAACTGATGGAAAAAGTTACATTTGCCTTATTTCACATAACTTTGAATGAAGTGAGGAAACCCTCCTTAGTGCCAAGAATTTACTTTAATGACTGACTTCATGAAGTCACTGAATTACAAAACTCTGGAGGGAAACTCTAGTCTAATTGAAGCCTTGCAATCATAGACTTATTTAGGCTAGAAAAGACTTTAAATGGATCAAGTTCAACTGCAAATTTAACACTGGCAAAATCAAAATTTTTCTAAAACAATTAAATTTGCTGTCAGTCTGAGCTATTCTTCTCCTTTAGAATTTCCTAAGATACTAGAGCCATGTAAGATTTTTTTTTGGTTTTGCTTAAGATTAGGATTCTAAAATCTAAAAAATACTCTAAAAATTATTTTTTTTGAAAATGCAATTTGCTAAATATAATTTGAACTAAAAATGATTGATTAGATGTCATTTTATGATAACTGGTGATCCTTCCCCAGAAACTGACCAAGTAGCTTGCAGCAATTTTGCTGTCCTTTGCCTCTCATGCTGAAAAAATAATGGTCAAACCCAATGAGGAAGCAAACACTTCATAAAACCACAATTTTAAGATAATATGTTGCCAAAACTGTACTATGTGAAATACCTAAAGACAAATAAAGCAAAGGGCATTTCATTATGTAATGAACACAGGAGCCATAATTGCTCCTGTGCAATGGCAAGTTTAAACTAAAATTCAATTAATCATGTATATTCTCTATTTAAGCAGTGAAGATCAACAGAATTTTTCTTCACATGAAAAGAGAAATTTATCTTATTTTATGAAACAAACCTGTACCGTAACACTGCTCATTAAGAACAGACAGTTCACCTTTCCCTCTGTCTGCAAATTAATTACACATGACCCAGGGTGCTGCATATGGAACAAACTCAGCAATACTGTGTGCATTTGCTCATGGAAGTGCCCCAGGGCCACATGAACTGGTTCAGAGCCACAGTGCAATTTTCAGTCAGAAAAGGTCTGTGGTTCCCAGAGCAAAAGCCTCTCTCACTACATCACCCACTGCAGGTGGAAGTTAAATATTGGTGAATATCTATTATTGATTACTCTCCAATTACCACTTGGTGTTTTTGCCCAGGTTGCAGCATCTCTCTAAGAGCAAGGGGGTTTCTGTCAGCAGCTGTCCTGCACAGGCTCAGTGGCACAAGGGCAGGGGATCAAACTGGCACAGGCAGTGCTCTCTGCACCATCACAGTTCCTGCAGCACTGGGACCCAGCTGTCCAAACCAAGCGGGCTCTGGAACACAAAGATGGCAAATTCCTTTTGTTCTAAGCTCTGCTGAGAGCTCCATGCGCTCAAGGATTCTTACACCTCAGCTACAAAGCATGTCCTTTACTAGGAGTGAATGCTTTTCCTGGTGAAGATAAATCAACTCAGAGCACACTTCTGCTTGGACAACTCTACTATGCTTTTCTCACTGCTGGTCTTAATGATATTTTTTTAATTCCAAATTTGTGCGTGTTGGCGTGTGTTTGCTTTTGCTTTTCAAGTAGAGGTCTTAACAGAAACCAAGACATTAGCCTTTAGTGACACTGGATTTGCCAGTACCAAACCACATCTCCTATCTGCTAAAAACTCCCACAGGTTGCTTTCAGTTGAAATCAGCAGAATCAGCATTTCAAATAAATAGTTAAGGAATCAGCAAAAGGAAGAAGTGCCCAACCTTCATCCTTCTCTTCAGTACCAACATGACACATGAAAGTTTCATTTTAGTGAAAACTAAAGATGTCTTCATTTTTGTTTGGATTTGGCTACAGATTTATGCCAAAATCTGAGGAGACTGCCACTAAATGATATTTGAAATAAAGATTTCAGTGCAGTAAAAACGTAACAGTTGTCCTCACCTACAACTTTATTGATGCACACACCTTCCCACCTCACTTCAATGTAATTTTTCCTACCATCTAAATAATGTTTGGTTTATCAGAAAATTTTTATTAAATGAATCCACATAATTTGACTTACCAGAGGTCACTATTCTAGTCAAGAATCTGACACTAAAGTTTGCTAGTGTCAGACAAGTTTAAGCCATGTTTGCTATAGTCTGCAGTTCAGGTGTTCCACAAATCAAAAAGGCGAGAATCTGCTGAAGTCAAGGATAAAACTTGCTTTGACTTCAGTAAAGGCTAGGATTAAAAAAAATAAAATAAATCAAACCTACTTATGATTGATGTCAGTTGTTTATTGTTTCAAACCCATTCCTCCCTATTTTATGCTCATAGTTCTTGGTTAGAGTTTGGAAAGCCTCTAGGTGCAAGGGATTGGATGATTTCTGATTCCCCCAGCAGTGCCCCAGTGAGCACACACTGGATTAGCAGTGCTGGAGAACAGATGCAAAGCATTTCTGAGACACTCTCTGGGAAGACACACTTCACAACAATTATTTTACTGTCACTGCTTTAAGACCTCACCATATCTGGGACATTATTGCTCAAGTGAAAGATCAGTCACGTGTGACATACTGCATCCAGTGACATAAAACACAGAAAAAATACACAAGGCCAGAAGCCCTGCCACTATGCTGATTCACTCTGTAATTTACAGTTTGTGCCACATTATTGCAAAGTTTATTAGGAAAACTTAATGCACCCTCCTAAAGCTTTTAATGTTGACTTTTCTTCATGTCCTAAGTGAAAACAGAACAAGTGCAAAAAGAACTGAGCAGGCTTCTGTTTTTAACTACCCATCAGCTGTATCAAATACTAAGTAATGGCATCAAATGGAAAATGGGTATCTCAAACCCTGGAAATGTTTGGAACAGGGATTCTGCAATCACAATAGTTCACTGTTGCCACTGGAACAATTTCTTTAAAAAATTAAAGAGGAAGGAGAAAAGTGGTCCAGAGTAACCAACAACATGAATGCACTAGAGCTGAGAATGAACAAAAATAAGTAAGATGCTGGGAATCAAAAGGAAAGGGAGAAAGGAGTAGAGTATGCAAATTTTTGCAGAGAGAAGACAAAACTATTTCCAGAGTCTACCTAAATGAAACCGAAAATTCAAATCTTTTTAGCATAATTTTTGAAATTGCTCTTAAAGAAATCACAATGGGTACAATCCAATGTTAGCAAGGCTTTAGATTATTATTATTAATTGTAAAAGCAGTTAAAGATGAGAAAAAGATTCATCCAAGCACAGTGGATCTTTTCTAAGACTGCTCCTAAGGGTACTTGAAGGCTTTAATCTTTGCCATGCTGGAAGGGAAGCCTTGGAAGAATCATGATTACCCTTCCCAATAAACAAGAAGGCAGCCATAACAGTTTCCAAGGCATGGCAAAGCAAGACTGTTGCTAAGAAGTCTGTGGGGAAGAAGAAAAAAAAAGTTTTTTGATTATTTTCAATTTTAAATGAGTACAGAAGTTTCATATCCAGTTTTCAACTTGCTAAGGAGTTTGAAAAACCCCTAAGCAGTCAGCAGCTGTCATGCTCCATCAAGGGAATTCTTAATGTTTACACTGTGATGTAACTTTAATAAAATTAGTTGAAGAAGGAAAAATGCTACCTTAGGATGAGAAAATGAAAATGTTTTTAAATATGACAATGAAATAGCAGTGGAGATCAGTTTTCAGGTAAAATGAAAGTGACAATTTATAGTTAGCACTTTCATGGCTAACACTGAACTAGAATTTTGCTCTGGTAATAGCAACAACAGTGAAATGAAAGATGAGGACTTACTCTTCAAGTGGCTGTTTTTTTTAAATGTAGCAGGCAAGCATTTTGGTTAGTGAATTATAAATTTTTCATTCATTATTGCATGACTTTTCAGAGAGTGCCTTTAATAAAAATAAAGACTGAAGTTGTTAAAATAACCATTAAGAAGAGATACAAGAACCAATTAGAGATAGATTTGAAATACGCTATTTCAAATGTCAAAACAATCCAGTTTCCTTAAACACATATTTATCTAACCCAAGATTTATATCTAGGACTTGGCAAATTAATTTATACACCAGCCTCTCCATAAGCTGTATTTTAAGACAACACTATATGAACAATAATGGATTTTAACTATAACATGTACACTAACTTGTTTCAGTGGATTTAAAAATAAGCAGCATTTTTAAACTTATCATCAGAAAAAGGTTATTTTTCCTGTCAGCTATTGCCTATAAGGACTACAGTAGAAGGAACAGACTATACTTCTCCCTCACTCTTTTATGAATTATCTTGATCAACTGGAAAGAACAGAATCAAATCTTATCAAATGCTTGGCAAACATATCCCTCAACTGAAAACAACTTAGCCTGAAATAGGAAATCTGTGGCAGTCAAGCCACTTTTTAAATTGAGCTACCTATTAATGAAGAACAAACTAATACAAACAGATCTACAACCAAAATTATGAAATTATTTGCAACATGTTTAGAGAAGAACTTGACTGTGTATGGTTTCAAAATGTTCTCAAAACAGCATGAATTTGTGCAGAAGCAAACAAATACATAAACTCAGAAGTTTCAAAAAACCACCATAGTGGAAATGCTTTGTTTTCACATTTATCAATCGATCTAATGTCTGAGCACAGAGACATGTACAAACTGACCTGTGTTCTAATGCCACATGTAAATTACATGTGCCAATGCAAGTTATACAATAAACCCTGCAAACACTAAGAAGATAAACACTGACACTTCCCAGCTAAATTATGGATATACCTGTTGTAAAAATGTAATGTGAGATCAGGAGCAATTACACAAAATCCTGAACATCACAGTGTAAACCTGAGATTCTGGCAGTTTTATCAAAATGTCCTAAACTAGTCTGTATGAATCACTAGTCCTCATGTCTTAATTATCATGTGTAATTGTTTGTCTCAAACAAAGCAAAGTAGACAACTTTGTATTTGTCCAACAATACATTAAAGCAAAAGTAATTAGGTATTATCAAATTAAATATCATAAATAAAAAGTATTTACAGTATTTTCTAATTATTAGACAACAAATAACCAATGAAATTGTGCAACAAACTTAAAACACTCAACATCAAAAATGTGAAGTATTACTTAAATCTTCACATACTGATTTTACAAAAAAAACTATTAAAATATTAAAAAATTTCCATTTTATCTATTTTAAACAAAGAAATTTCAAAAATGTTTAAGACTATTAAGAGTTATCAATTACACAGGCACTTCACAGGTAAACAATCTACAGTACAACTGAAAAAAAATATTTGGCACCAACCTAAAGACTGGAAAAACTCAACAAACTGTGTCCTTTTCTCACTGTATCCTGTTCTGTGTAATCACCAGACACTCAGACTCAATACTGGCAATGCTAGAAGTGCGTAAGTTACAATCAGGAGTGCAAAAAACAAAGAATGCAAATATTAAGCTTTCAGAGAGTGAAAGGGGATTACAAGTGATCAGTTGCTCACATTTTTACCATCATACCATCGCTACATTTTTGTCTTATCTTTAAGTTAAATGATTGACTCGAAAAATTAAAGTGACAGGGGGTGTGCTTTGTACTTCCAAAAGTAATTCAAACAACAATTTCAATGTAAAAAAAGAAATTCAGCATTTAACTCTAACACTGAGGTGTTAAATGGCAGCTTTTAACTTGACTAGAAAGAGAACCTGATGCTACCACGTTCTCTTTGTACATCCAATTACAAACGAAAAAAAAAAAGTTATGTTCTTTTAACTGTGAACTGACTCAAAGGTTTTCACACACAGCTCCAAAGTAAGGCTCTCTACAGCATCTGGACAGATTTTAGTTTTTGATGGCTTAGGTGTTCCCGTGTAGGAGGCTGAAGTGCCTCAGAGAAATCCATATCAACAGAGCAAATGGGAAGTCGTCTAGCTGCCAAGAAGTCGTGTCACATGGAAGAAAGATGAGATACTTTCAACGCAGGCAACTCAAGCAGAGCTTGAACTGTGAGGCCAACCTTCACCAGACCCCTTTCCTCCAGAATGTGATGAGGCAAGCAAAGTCTCTCCTGAAAAAGAACACAGGACATTTAACTAGTTCCATGCCTTTGTCCCCAGGGCGAGTAACAAACACATTCTCTGAAGCCACACACACATCAGAAAAAACACCTTTGGCCATAAAGGTCACATGTGGCTCTCTACAGCAACAGGGTGGGCAGAAACCTGTTACAATAACAATCTGTTTAAAGTGTTAAACTACGACAGTGTCAGAAGATACATAAAAGACTGCTAAATTCATCAAGTAAAGGACTTTCTTTTCATAAGCAGAGTAAGAAAACAAGCTGGTGGGTGCTGCTGGCTCAGTGGCCTTCTTCCCCTTCCCCTGTTTTGCAGACTTATTTCCAATCTTTCCCTTGGGATAACTTAGAAGTGCTGATAGACTCAATAATGAACCATTCTCCAAGAAAGTCATAATTCAGTCTCAAAATTCAGCACAAGTTGACAATCTTCCCAACTGCCAGCTGGTGTTACAAGTAATTAATGAGGCAAATCCCAGCACCTCTAGTCTGTGAATGAGCTGTGGCTCCACATGAGACAGAAAGTATGGCAGAGCACTAAACCAGCTTGTAAATCTATGAAATTATTTTATTCTTGCACTAAAGAAGATCAAGGGAATTTTTTGTCTCATAACACGCAGGAATGATTGAATTTTTAGGTTTTTTCCCCTCATAAAAGGAGGTAAGAGGATAAACTTGGGGAACAGAAGCACAAGTAATGGGCTGCAACTACAGCCAATCATTCAGCCTACAGACTTCTGTAAGTGCAGGACATTTCCTAGGCAGACTGAACTCCTGCCAAAGCAAGTTGCTAAACTCAAGACTTTCCAGTAACAGAACTTCACCCTCTCAAGTCCATTTCTTTGTTTAGATGACAATATATTTTACAATGAGGTCAGTGTTATTTTTACTATTAAGAACTGACTAGAAACCCATAACTTTCTCAAATTCACCCCTTAAGTATGGAATTAGTACATTCTCTGGTCAGTGTCATAATGACTATTGCTCCCTAAATAAAGCTCCCCTAACCCCCCAAACTCAGTATTTGCTGATGTTTTCTGTGGTTTTAAATCAATAAAGCAATTAGTGTACCTGTGGAACTCCCAATTTTTTACAAGCATCAAGAAAGTTTTCAACATTTCTTCGGCACTTTGCCATGCTGAGTTTAGGCTGTGAAGACAGGGTATTAGATTTTCATCAGACATTCATGAAGGAGTGTATATTTCTGATGCAAATTCATTTACAGTTACTAAAACACAAGACACATTCTATGAAGACTCAGTAAGAGAAAAATAGCTCTTAAACTAAACTTCTGAGGCTCAGTTAATACTTCTTCCAGAAAAACTGAAGTGAGTAATGTAGCAAATTAATGTGGTAAACATGAGTCACAATGTTTTATAACTGAAATTCAAAAGCTTGTTTTCATGTAAGATGTACCAAAAATGAGATAAATTATTTATGCCTTACCACTGCTGGCGATGGGACATGAATGCTGGCAACAGAACGTGGCCTTATGTGATTGGCTAAATGGCAAAGAACCACCCCATCCATCAACGCTGCTCCAATGTCATCTGGCAAAATTACCTTCAACCTGGACTCAAGATTCTAGGAAAAAGGCCATAAGTAAGTTACTCTCAACATTAGCTAATTTTTCATTTTAAATCCAGGGTATTTTAAAGCATGTAGATGTTTAAAAGGAACATTTTAATACTAAAGTGAAATAAGCAGAATAAATTTACACTTTACTCAGTATGAACATCCTTTTCTCCTTACAGGCCCTGTGTTCCTGTTGTTTGTATTACTGGGTTTTTCTTGTGTTTTATGTTATTTTGTGGGGTTTTCCTAACTGACACAACAACATACATTGAGAAAGACATTCTGCCAACAATGACCAGAATACACAGCTCTTAAGCCCATACAACAAACTCAGTGCTCATAACAGGAAAGCACAGAACTCAAGGACAGAAGTATTATGGTGAATATGTCATCAGTGCTTAGCGGGCAGAATCTGAGAGTTGAAACCACACAGGATTTTATGAGAAGGAGGAAAAGAAAAAAAAGGAAACACAACTGTGGGAAAGGCTATTTCACTTGTACAGATGTAAGTTAAGCTGGCCAAGGCCCTATTCTTCTGTTGCAAAACAGAGAAGGCAAACAATGATTTCTCCCACCCCAACAACAAGATTTTACAGCTCAGGAAGTGAATCAGACAATACAAACATCCTTCACAGAAGTCACACCACAAATCAGCACTACCCTGAAAAGCAGAGCAGCTATGATTTACCTCATTCTAACTGCTAAATGACTTGAAAACAGAACTACACCAAAAAATTTACTGGAAATCTGAAATGTAGATCCCATTCAGGACTATGAAATTTGTAGAAAATTTTTACACTCAAAAAGCATTTGGCCATTTAGAAAACAATAGTAATTTTTCTTCAGATCTCATGTCAAACTCTAGCAAACACAAGCAGATTTACTGTCTCCCTAAGAAAATTTAAAACCTCAGAAAAAAATTTCATTTCACTTTGTTTTTTAGAAAGAAAACAACCTCAACTAATTCCCAGTTGGTATTTTGGTTTGACCCAAACCAAAATGTTTGTACCCAAACAAGTACCAGTGTAGCCCGTTACACGAAATTCCTTAGGAAGAAATACTACTACAGGGATGCCCTTGTACAACTGCAACAATTAGCATCAATTTTAAAATGAAGGTTTAAATTGTGGTACAGAGCAAACCAAATGCACTGCACCCAGCCAGTGAATGATGGTACCTACACTGCGAAGCTGTCTGATTTGCTCCCTTTCTTCCCTTAAATGTTCCATTTTCCTCCTCATAGTAAACCCAGGATCCACTGCACCATAGTCCTGGCGTGAGGCACGGCTGAAAGCTATCAAACATGAGGGAAGTCAGTCAGCAGAATTCAGATTGAAAACATTCACAAACTAAAGATCTGTAACTGAGGATAAAAACAGAAAAAAAAAACTGTGGCACTTTTAAGAACAAATATATTTAAGCATCCTGCTAGAGAAGATGCTGCCTATGAAATATCTTCAAATAAAATGCAGAGATCATCTTACTTAAGTGTAAATGGATAGTTAGAAAATATGGAGACTGAACTGACATCAATATTGAAGTATTAGTATGGGACATACAATTCCATCTGAACTTCTTCAGGAATCTCAATCTAGCTTTGAAAGTATTTGCATTGTGCTTTATTTTTAATCAAGTTTAAAGCCTTTAAGCCATCAAAACTCAAGAACAATTTTAATCCTCGTTCTTTGACAGTGACTAAGTACGCAGAAAATAAAGGAGTGGGGGAAAAAACTTTAAAAAAACAACTCCTCCAAAAAAACCCCAAACATATCACTCTTCAAGCTGAGGAGGTTCCAATTATTTGTTTGCCAAAGCAGCTGTCTGTGCCTTTCCCAGTACTATGCAGTGATAAGTAAATTGAGTGAACTGCTGTACTGTGACATCTGCTATGCTTACTGCCTCTTGCAGCCTGGGAAATAAACACAGTGTTTGAGAGCAGCAGCTTACCTGACCTTGGTTTGAGACCAAATGGACCATGAGTGTTACTATCTGTTCTTTCATAATCCTGTTAAAAGAGATGAAGTCAGTTTTCTTCCACTCATTAAAAGAAATAACTTTTGTTCCCATCAAGATACTGTGCAAATTATTCTTGCCTAAGGAGAGTTCTTCTGCTTAACTGTAAAAGTACTTTGAAGAGGACAATACCTTACCACACACAGATAAAACTGTCATAATGGGAAAGAAAAGCAGCACCAGATTATCTAAAATCTATTGCAAAATATTCCAAACTACTGCAAATCATTCTGTGAACAGAGTTTAAGCAAACTGTAAGCAGATGCAAATATTCTCCCAATGTTTAGCATCAAAATATTTCTTAAGAAATATCTACTTCCAACTATGAAGGTTTTTCTCATTTCTCATCATCTGAAAAGAGGAATACACTCAATATCTTGGTATGTACATAAGATACCCTTGTTTCATTCAGAGTACTCCTGGGAGATGTTTTAATTCTGCTCTTTCAGGCTCCTTACTGACATGAGGTGGAAATGTTAACAATATTTGCTTTACTTTGAGCTAAGCAGTGCAGTGCTCTCACAGTGAGACTCCATGCACAGCCACCCCTGAATGAAGGCTGCACCACAAAGGTGGCACAAAGGTGGATTGAAAAGGAGGAAACTCCTTGAGAAGTTTGAGGTCCTTGAGAACCTTCGGGTTCTTGGTGTTGTATAAAGTACTAAACCATAAACTTCAAATCCTCACAGTGACAATGTGCCCTGAAGAACAGTCTTCCTTAGGAAGGCCTATCAAATACAGCAAATCTGATTTTTGTTTCATTAGTATTTTCATCAGAAAAGACAATGGAGACAAAGCAATGCACCTCTCCTCACACCAGCCAAAAAGAAGACCTCTAGGGGAGATCAGAGTTGCAAAGGTAAAACAAGTTGCAATATCTGTCTCTTTTTGAATTTTTATGATAATTAAATACTTCTAACTGTAATTTCAAAGGAAACTAACAGTTTTGTACCTGCATGAAAACCTGGTGACAGCAATGAACACAAAGAAATGTTTGTTGAATGAAAAACAAACCCACAAACTTGTACCTCAGACGACACAGGAGACTGTGGGGACACATTAGTATTATCACTGTCTTGCTAAAAAGAAATCAAAGAGATGAAATTATAAAAATGAAAATGATGACTTAACAAGAAACATGAATTTATGAAGCACAGGAGACATGTAACATTTGTTAAGTATGCTACAAACTGTCAGCAACTAAATTTTAAAATATGCAAGGCAAGGAACTACTCTTGGCTGTTTGCATCAAATATTAGTTTTACATCACCTCTGCTTGATAGGTGAATTAATTTTGCTATTACCAAAGCAAGCAAATGTCCTACTGCTCCCCAGCAGGCAATCTTGATAATTTTCTTCAAATAAAGGAGTATAATAGTTATTTCTGCTATGGCTTTGGAATGCAAAGTTAATTTGTTTAAAAATGACAAGAGAATAAATTTATTTTTTAATATTTCACACAGTTACTACATCTCACCTCATCATTTTCATTTCCACTTGAACTCTTTCTGGAAGACTTATACTGCAAAACATACACAATTATTACTTTAAAATGAAAGCATGGTTTTTCATTTGAACTAAAAGGCTTGTTTTCACTCATGATACGTATTACTGATGAAGCTGCTGAGAAAAAAAGTCATGTTACAAAACCAAAGGAGCAAAAAACAAACAAACTAGAAAAGAACACGACGTTTCTAGGTGAGGCAAGACCTTAATTAGTTGAAGAGGTAAGTGCATTTTAAAACTAAACACTTCTATAATGTGAACTCTGCATGTGACAGCTGATCCAAGTGAAAAGATCTTAACTGCTAACATGAAACATTATTTCTTAGAAAAAATTATGCAACCTGTGAAAGCTACTTTTGCAATACATTTTATGTGACTAAGATTCTTACACTTAAGGAGACTGACTTGACATTGTAAAAAATTAAATTAAAAAAGATTAAGGCTGCCTTTAAAACTTCAAAGTCTAATCACACTCTTTTATATATTTAAGACAATGCTTTTCCCACAGGTCTGTCTGATTTGTTGTGTATTGCCTTCACTATTGTCCCACTTCCCTGATTATGCTAAATTGGAGGAAATTAAGGAGGAATTGAAAGAAAAAATTTACAAAAGTGGTATTAAAAAAAAAAAATAAAAGTATTTCATTGTCTACCAATCAAGTGTACTAAAAAGTAGGAAAAGCCCCATGCAGATAGAATTAAAAAGATCCTCACTACAAAAGTCTAAGTTTGTGGGGTATATGTGGCCAGGGTACTCCTCCTTACTTGGGCAGGCTAAGATACAACTCTATTGCCACTGGTTTCTCACAACAACTGACACCTATTTTTTCCCCCCGGTTTGCCATGGCAGACAGGCTCTGTTCCAGTGGATTACTGCCTTGGTTTTGCAAATGAAACTATGAAACAGTGTGTTTTGCTACTGGTACAGGCTGCTCATTTCACTCAGGAGACCCATCTAGAGCTGTATGTTAAGTGATTTCAGGCATCTGCCTCCATCACAGAGCTCACAACTGACTGGTACATTATGAGGAACCACTTCTATATTGGTGGCACAGCTCTTTAAGCAGGCAAACACTGAATTCTGTTTTACTTAGAAGTTTCTCTCTTTCTCCTCCAATGATACAGTAAAAAGTAATTTCAGGATGAAAACCCTGGAAAGAGGATACAACTCCAAAATCTCTTCGGGGGGAAAAAAAAAGGCTTCTGTAATCACAACAATGTATCTGAACTATACAGCATGTTCTGCTCTCCCAAGAATTCAATTTCTTTGAAGTTCCTTGGCATTTCACAAAGATGTTTGATGGCAAAGACCCAAGAAACTCATTTAATAAGTTAAAAATTTAATTTTAAGTCAACCTAGCACTGCTCAGAACTCCCCTATTTCTCTACATAGCCCAAAACAAATGTTACCCAATGCTGCTAGAACTCCCCCTCTGTTCTGCAGAAAGCAGACACTGGCACCTGCTGACTGAGGGTGCTCACTACAGCAGCAAGGGAACATGGAATACTTTCCTTCTGAAATGCAAACTAATGCCACGAGACCCAAAAGCCAGAAATCATTCCTAGAAACATGCTGCAAAATAAAAGGCAGTATATTTTCTTTACACTGAAAGTAAGTACATAAATAGCTAAACAAAAAATTCCTCCAAATAGATGGTGAAGGACCAATGACAAGACTAGTTTCTTGTTTTACCAGAAAACAACAATGAATTACTTAATTTTATTTAAAGGATAAACAAAATCTTTGATCAATTTTCTTCCTCTTGATTTTCCTTTATGCTCAAATTATCCTAAATACATACATATTATATATTACATGCAAATTCAAAAGCATCACAACCTTTGAGGATTTACCTTTACTTAGTTTCACAGTTTCTTCTACTCTTATTAAAAAGAAAAAAAGTGTCACCCACCCTCACTCCCTCCATTACCTTGAAATACTCTTTTCTAATTTGTTTACTTCTCCTTCTTTCTTCATTTTGCCAGATTACTGGCTGTGTTTCTGGCCAATGCTGCTCATCCACTGAATCCTTCTGGTTTTCCAGTGGCTGTAACAGTCAGAAATACTTTTATGTAAAATGCAAATATACCTCTTGTGTATCAGCACAAAATACTATGAACTACAATTGTTAGTTGTTTGCCTGCCTCAATCTAGCTTTTTGACCACCTGAAAGTTTAACAGTCTTAATGGCAATTCTGACAGAAATCATCATGTATTTTCAAATTCTAAAATATATTTCACAGAAGAAAAATAATCTATGAAATAATTCTTCAGAAAATAGCACTTTTTCAGCATTGACTAATTGACTAATTTTTTAGGTAGGTTAAGAAACCACCAAAGACTGCCAGAAATACTACAGTTTCAAGTGTGGTTAGCCACTAGCACATCTAATTTCTCACTGTGAATACTCATCACACAAAGAAAGGATGGCTACAACAAGACAGTTAGAGTTTTCATTGGTTATTCCTATCTAAAAGATTATACACCCCAACAAGCTGGAAGAGAAATCTCTCTTTCAAAGTATTGTATTATGCAGCACATACTGAGAAGACAGCTAAAACAGATTGATTCTTAAATAATAATAAATATATATGACAGTCTACTTTATGAAAACTGAAAGTAGACAATCTGAATGGACTGTTTCCTGAGGGTACCACAATATTTCTGTTTCTTCTTACAAGAATGAGGGCATTTAAAGCAATTGTAGATAACTAAGAGATGGAAGTAATAAGGTACTCTCTACAGTTTAACTGTAATTTTGTCATATTGTGCAAACTTTTCATTGAGGTAAGGGAAATGAAAGGTCTACATACTTCAACCCATCTAGAAGTTGCAGCTAAAAACCAAACTGAACACTATGGTATACCATGATGTATATAACAGAAATTATAAATATTATATAATATATATTATTATAAAATAATATATTATTATTCCATATAAATACCTTTATATGGAAAGATATGCAGGCATAAGATCTCCAAAGAGTTTTTATTTTCCACCACAATTAAGACACCTTCAAGAACTATGTGTATAAGCAACCATATGAATGCATACAAGTTTTCTGCCACAGAGACAAAATCAAGGAAACAACAATAACAAAATCATTCAAATATAAAGCCACCACATTTATATTTGAATAATTACCTGCCAGCTGTATGGAGACACTGGGCAATTCACTTCATTTGTTGAGACACTAAAAAGTAAGATAAAAGACATTATGAAGCACACTACTTTTCTGTGTACTTTAAAGCAAATTATTTGAAAATATTTAAAAAAAGTGAACCCTTAAAAAGTGGCTTTTCCACAGCACTACAATATTTTTTGGCCCTTTGTATAAGATGTCACAATGTGGCTTAAAAGTATGACCACTTAACTAAAATCTGAAATCATATTTCACTCTCCTTTAACATAACTTGTCAATGGGTCTTCCACACTAAAGTGGTGATTCAGATAAAGCTTCTTTTGAATTTTTTGGTTTCGTTTTAAGTCTCAGAACTGCCTGTCTCATTAACAAAAAAGGAAAAGTCAAATTTAATTCTTCCTGGATCACCCTATAATAAAGAAGCCTAACAGAGGTGCACACTTGAATAGGTGGCAGCAAGTCATAGAGAAGAACCTGTGGTAAGTAAGCAAGGCCTGGAAAGTTCCAAGTAACAGCTGCAGCATGAGTCACACAACCACAGGACACATGTGCAGCCAGCTCTGCAAAACCACAGGTACCACTAAGAGAGGAGACAGCCAAAATAGGATATGTCACACTGAAGGAGCTGTCCTGGGTCAAGATGCTCCCCTGAGGTGTAGCTGAACTGCAGAGAGCCCTTCCCACCCACTGCTATCCAGCAGTTATAGCTTTTTTCTCCCCAAACTGGGGTCTGGACATTTCCCATTTCCCTAAAGACAAGGCTTTAGGTAGTTTTGATCATTGATGGTTTCTGGTTTGTTTGGTTTTTGTTTGTTCTTTTTTTTTTCCCCCTTTGCTTTGTGTGTGGGTGTTGTGCTTCTTTTTGTTTTTTAATTCAAAGAAAAAGCCTAAGTACAGCTCGTGCAGACAGTGGATTCCTCAGTAACACACCCTCCACAAACAATAAAGGTGCATGCTGTAGGCTGAACTCCCAGCAATGCTTTTCCACAGCTCTTAAGAGCACAAAAGGACTGCCAAGGAGGAAATATTAGATGCCTAAGCACAGCTCCAGTGCCACCTTGTGTAACACAGGATAAAGAATCTCCACAGCATCACCTATGGAAGGAGGTACAACCTTCCACACTGGAATTGGAGGTCCAAAACATAAATGAATTGCTGCTATAGTCAGACCTACAAATCTGTTTCTGGATGACATCAACTTTCCTAAATGCATGGAAGAACAGATTTTTATTTTTAATCTGAAAGAAAGCAGCTCAAGAATAGATTACTCTTGTAGCTTGAATTTCATCATGAGCCAAAAGCATTATGACAGAAGATGGCAGTCACAAACAAACAAAAATGAAACTAATAAAAGATTGAAAGCTGTGATACATTTAAGTATATCAATACCATTTTTCAGATTCCATTGGTTGCTTTGGCCTGTTCCTTGTGTTTACTGAAACTGAATGATTAAGAAGCCTAGGAAAAAAAAAAGTATTTAAAACAATTTTCTTAGAATGTTACTTTCACTGCATCACATTTCCTGTAAATAAAGAAAAGTTTTGTTAAGTGACATCTTCCATAATAATAAAATGTGTGTGTACACACATGAAATCCAAGCCCATTCCTGCTTCCATTTAAATTAAGACTTTCATTTCCAGTTCTTGAAGTATTTCAAGTTCTGTATTTTTAGGAAGCAAAACTTGGTGATAATTCAAATCAAAATGAAGTTTCCTCTTATTTTTCTGCCTAAACAGATACAATTTCAACTGATTTCACAGATTTGTGAAGTCATGCTGCTCTCAACACAAAAGGCCCCACTGTTCACTAAAATTAGAACATGAAAGAGAGTCAACCAAAAGCAGACCAGAAAGTACAGAGACAGACTGAGCACAAAAAAGTCAGTCAGGAGAGGCAGATGAGAAGGTGACTGAGAAAGAAACACCGCAAGTGCAAAGGAAATGCAGGCAGAAAGGTAAGGCGGAAAATTGAGAAACACAGGCTAAGAATGAAATGAGAAATTTAATGGAGAATTTAATGGAAATTCCGTTTTTCTAAAGGGTAAACAGCCAGAAAAGCCTAAACTTGCAAAGTTTGATGTTTTCGTCCAGAGCAAATGCATACTGCACGTGTGTGTGTGTGCACAGGAAGATGATATGAGTTACTATGGATGTTTTAAGAGTTAAAAATAACAAAACTATCACTAACACTTAAAACTGAATGTTTTCAAGTAAACACCACCTTGAACTTAAGTGACAAATTCTGAACTCTTGAACGTAGCAATATTACTCTTCAACACTTCATGAATGAAGTATGATGGAAATGTATTTATACAGAATTTTATCGTGAAATAGAATGCACTAAGAATCAAAATACAACCAACTATTCAGTAGAAGAAAGTAAACCAGTAGGCACCTTTTTATTTTTTTTTTACCATTACGTAGTGCAGCACAGCCAATAACTTTAAATGATTGATGATTTTTCAATCAAACTTCTCTTATTACTGTGGTAACTTTGAGCTCAGTAATCTCATTTGCAGTATAAACCTCTCATTGTGTGACCCTCAGTTTAATGGGATCATGAGAAGTTAAGCCTGTAAACCTGCAAATGTCCGTAAAAGTTAAAGCCTGTAAAAGTTAAGCCTGTAAATGTCTGCTACACTCAGTCTGTAGCATCTGCTTCGTGTATTTTGTGTTCAGAAACCATATTTTGAGGGGGTATTCCAGAATTAACTTATACTACAGTTTGAAAAAATTGTAATAAAAAAAAAATATTCAGAGCCTGGGTCATCAATCCAGAATATAAACATGCTATTTTAAAGTCCTTATCTTTTACAGAGAACCCCTATTTAAACTAGTTTTGTCTTCAACTGAAAGCAATGAGAAATTCAGTGAGACTTTGTATCAAACAACAATTACAAGCAAAAAAAAAAAAAAATGTAGACTAAGTTTTGCAACACTTGCACCAAAATGGACACTGTAGTGTAAATGCAATGATTGTACATAATGCAGACTATTTTTTTATACTTTTTACATGAAATGCAAGGAAAAACTTTTCAAGCTAATTCTAACATTCATATACATATACTTTTCAGCTACTTTTCACCATTTCTGTGCAACATGTATATAATTAATGACTGAGCTCATAATGAACTAAAATTATTTAAACAAAGTATATTCTCAAACTTTCTAAAAAAAAAAACAAAAAACAAAAAAACCAAAAAAACCCAGTAATTTTTAAAAGTTCCTGTTTAAAAACTGAAGAATATTGATGGAGAAGTAACAGCAAGTTCAGTATCTGACATGTTGCAAGCCCTGTTACAGACATCTTAATTTCCTGTGGAATAATGAACTTGAAAGCTTTTAACTAAAGAAAATAGTGAAGAAAATGAATCCAAATTTACTAAATTGCAGACAATTGGCAAAATAATATATTCAGCTGGAAGGGGGTCAGGGGAATCACTGCAGGTGTGTAATTACTGTCTTCCAGGAAATACAATGCAAAGCAGCATATGTAAGATGAAAGTAGAAGCAATTCAAGTTCAGAAGTTACACTCAAATGTGGTGTTGATAAACCAACAATTTCAGCAACTGTTGCTATTTATTCTACCACTCATTAAATCCAAACCTTTTATTGTTCAGGTCAATTATTGGGCCAAATACTGATAACCTGAGTGATTCATGAACTAAGAACTTGCATAGGACACCTATGCTAGAACTGCAATTAATTTCACACTTATGATTCTTACAAATCATACCAATTCTGCTGTTACAGAGGTAGCACACAAACTAATCATCTGAAAAGGTTTCTAAAACTCACACAATTTTTAAAATCTATATTACTCAACACCACATATTTATATATTCTACTTCTATATTATGCAAGCACAGCATATACTCAAGTAGTGGATTTGTTAGCTAATTTGAGATTTTTTTGGTTAGCGTACTAATTAAGTCGTGGGTTTGGCATTAGCTAAATTTTTAATTTTTTAATGTGTGTTTCACAAAACCACAAACTTCTTTATTAATATAATAATGTGTCAATATAAAAATCAAACCTTAATTAGTCTTTATTAGGTCCAAAAGAGGCTGCCCAGATTTTAATAAAAAACTACTTTAAAAAAATTATAGCAACTACTACAACTCCAAAGTGCTTGAACAGATGAGAGAAAAAGTCAATGGCAAGATCAACAATGATACTGGAAAATATTTTCTCAAGTTTCAGAATTTAAAGAGTGGAATCTCTTCTCAGCCACTTACACTTTCAGATTTTGTACAAACATAGCAATGATTAACAGACACAAATGAAGTGAACAATGGCAGTGTTATTAAAAGATTTGCTATCTTCAAGTTTACACAAGCAAGTACTACCTTCAATCCCTAAAGTGCAAAAAGATACTAGAAATCCTTTGCAGTGAGACAAAGATGATTTATTTTCAACTCATTCCAGAGCAGCCCTCTGACTTCATATCTGGCTCTGCTTAATGAATGAAGCTGTGCTCTTTTGGATTTAGACAGTTTTAGGAAATCACTGCTGCCAGGTAAGAACCCAGATTTAATCTTGATGCAAATTCAAACAGGCTCATTAGGAGCCAATGAAAATTATTTAATCTAAACTACCCTACTGTCTTTTGAAAAAGACAAGGAGTATATAGACTAAGTTACAGAGCTTCAATTTATAAGGCAACAAGGTATGAAATCACTTCATTCAATACCTACATGTTTGAGTATAGTCTACATTATACTCCAATTTTATGTTACTGGTGAGGTTTGCATATTACAAATACTTCCACCATGGGTCAAATGCAAAACAAATTATCTCTGGTCATGCTAACTTGAAAATGATCACTTTAAAACCAAAGTATCAAACAAACAACACAAAAACACCAAACAAAACCCCAAAAAACTAAAAGCACCACTTTGCCTGAGGTACTATATCTGAGGTTGTATACTTAAAGAAAAATAAAAGCTTTCAGGTTTGGACTCAAAGTATCCTTTGGAGAATTGCCTAATTAAATATTAATATTTCATCCTAAAGAAAAAAGAATATATTGCAAACTGTTTGTGATTACAAAACATCTTAGGCTAACTCAGCCAATCCCTTTAACTCAGTTTTTGTTCAAGAAATGGCCAAGAGCATTTCTTTTGTCCACATTTTAACTCTTTATACCTTGATGCACGTCCTGCCGCCCTGGTCCTCTGGAAGAGCTTTTCACTGAATGAAGTTCTATAGCTTAGTGGCCTTCGTCTGTATTCACATTTCATGCACACCAAAGCCAAAGACGGAAGGAGGAAGCAGGATAGGTTGATGGGAGAGGACAGGGAGGTCATTAGCATAGCAAGCAAAAGGAAAGAAGACTGCATAATATTACAAAAACATACACTGAACAAACAGAAACGTGATTAGTAAAGGATTATTTTGTGATGCTTAACTTCCCTGAGGATTCTGTTCACTGACTGACCATATTTTCCATAAATAAGCAAGAAATATCTTCACTAAATACTAAATAATATTCTTATTGCTGGTTAAAAATCTTCATGGGCTCAAAATCAGGGCTAAATTTTCCATTAGAGGAGATTTTGAGCTCACATACCTAAAGATACATAAGAAAACTTCAAAATATGAATACTAAACTAAGAAGTGAAACTTAAGAACTATTAAGATTGCACATCTGCATAAGTCAAGACAAAGCAGAACAATTAGCAAGACCACCGCATTAAGGCACAACATATGACAGGTAAAATTCAAGCTGCAGTACTTCAGAAGAAGAGTGGCTTGGCATTTCAGATTATTAGCAACTGGGAAATACGTAATCAAACAACAGACTCATTCAACACCAATAACCATCATAAAAAAAAAAAGTTATATAAGAAAAATACCCTCATTCTCTCTTCCTTAATAGGAGAAAATTACACATTCTTGGCCTTATTTGCAGATACTGTGAATACACTAGCACTAAGATTTCATTCTTATTTTTCTCCTCCTTTGAACAACACCCAATTCTTGAATGCAGGGCTTGGATTTCTAAGCAAAACCTATTTTATCTTTCACATATGCACACTACTGTTACTATATTTACCTAATATAATTTGCTGATGACATGTTAAGACCCTGCAATTCATAGTATTGGGATCTCAGTTTCTTTGAGGGCTTCATGTGTATTTCAACCATCTTAAAAGCAAAGCAGCAGAGTCTCATAATTACACAGGGACTTGAAAGAAAAGAAAATAGTATTTAAGTTGGTATGAACTTATATCCATTACTGTGGGATACTGAATGAGTGTTATGAACTATTTTAGTTAATGAACTACTATTAAATATAACTTCCACCTCTCAGAGTAGCTTACTCTCCAAGTACCTTACAGCATTTGCATGCTTGGTAAAGGAACAGTACAAAAACTGTTCCTATGCCAGTCTGGCCATTTCCATGTGACTCCAACTATTCCTTCCTGTTCTTCATTTTACATAGTTGCTAATTTGTTTTATTATATTCCTTTAATCTGCTGCTTGTTTGATGGCTCCTTTTCAAGAATTGCTCTGTTGAGATGCCCACAATGAAGCAGAGAAAGGCAGGTGGTTGAAACTATTTATTTTCATACACAGATATTGTCATTTGACAGGATAATGTAATGTTAAAACAAACTTCCCTTTCAGTCCAGAAGATATTGACAGAAGAAAGTATCACCTAAATTAGCTTGTATTGGAATAAAAATAACCAGTCACAAACAAACTGTACGGAGGTTGTGTAATTCAGACAAGAAACAGTACAGGTATCTTGACAGAATCTGTCACTTCACTCTTTGGCAGCTGGACAAAACTGTTCTCAAAATAAGGTGTCAAAAGCTTTTGGATGTAAGAGAGGTTAAAGAATAAATTAATTGTAACAGAAGTTATTTTAACTAATATTGTTATACCTGTGTTTTTGTTCTTGCTGCAACAACTGAGCTGCTATTTTTCTCAAGTCAGTCACTTCTTTGAGTTCATCGTCATCTTCAGCCAGCAGTTGCTCTTTCTGAAGTCTGAAAAATTAAACATTTGTGACCTGCCTGACTTCAGTGAAGCAAGACACAGAAATGGCTCATTATGGCAGTAACTAAGCAGTGCATCCTGTAAGCTTATTCTCTGTCCAAGAGGAACACGCTGTTCAATATGAAACTTCTTTCCTCCATATGCAAGGAGCTTAAAAAAACCCCACTATGACCTCTGCCACTATTAGTTAAACCTACTCAAAAATGATGAAGAAGATTTTACCTTTTTTCATCTCCCCAGTCCTCATTTTGTTCTATTTTCTGGGATTTCTCAGGATGTTTTCCCCTTTCCTTCAAAAAAATGGAAAAAAAAAGGTTAGAATTGAATTAAGGGGTGAAAAAAAAGGAAAAAAAAAAAAAAAAAAAAAAAAAATCAAGGCTACTGAACACTTTCTCTTTTGCCAGTCTCTGGTACCTTGACATAGGAGAGCAGGGGCCCAATCTGTGCATCTCCCTGCTCAGGAAGAGCTCCCTCCTCTGTGTTGGGATCAATGTAGTCAAACGCCTCCTGGTCTAGGGAGGATTTATGAAGAACAGGAAAGATATTAAAACAGCTCTCTTGACCAAATGTTATTCTTGAGAGAAATAAGTACTTACGTAAAACGCCCAATAAAGATAACAATAGAAATTGTGCCTTCTTAAGAAATAATCTTTTTTTCCCCTTTCTCTCAAGCCTTTTCTGCTTGTGATTATAACACTGTTTTCTGAACTGATGAAAATGCAATACCAACACATGATCCTGTAATTTTGTACTATTTTCTTACATTAGATTACCTAAGCAAAGTATCTTAAAATGACAAATGCACAACTGGTACTACCTTTCTGTGGATCGAGTTTACTTCCCATTACGTGATTGTCATTCCTTAATGTCTGTTCCCTTGTTGACTCTGATACCTGGGAGTGAAGGCTGATTGTATCATCATCAGATGGCTGCAAAGAAACTCGTATTTAGTACAGAACTGATATGGAAATAGTATTTCTATATGATTTCTTATATTCCCATCATATCATACTAATTAGAATCAACCTTAACCAGAAAAGTTAAAGAAATACATAAATAATTTGTGTCTGATAGGGCAGTCTAAGAGTTTAAACTCAACTGCACACATACTGAAAGAATATTAAATGCAACTTACTGAGGTATTTCTCAAATTATATAAAATACAAAGGAAGATGTTCTAAAAAATCAGAAATTACAAATTCAACAGTGAAAAAATACTCACTTCAGTAGTGGACAACCTTTTATCCCCATTATCACTTCCAATGCCAGAGTCTGGTCCATGGTTTTTATTGGGATAAAAGTCCTCCATGCTACATTAAGAAAAACACACAAAAAAACCGCACAAGAATGAAAGAAACGGTAGTTTTACCTTCCATAAGAAAATAAACATCCTTTGCAAAATATGTTCTCTATACTCAAAAACTCCACTACTCACCTGTCTGTGAGTGGCTGGGAGGGGATTCGTTTACCTAATGATGGAAGATCTAAAGAATCCGGTTTTTTATCTATTCTGAGGCACGCCTGAATACTGAGGAATTTAAATATATGTACTTTGCCCTTTAAACATATCTGTAGGGAAACACAGGAACAAAAAGAATCTTAATTACACAGCAATGTCTGCTGAGAATACACCCCAAGAAATACCTGCTGCACTGCATTCACAGCCATAACATCCCAAAAAGAGAAATACATAAAATACAGCTAAAAGAAAAGAAAACTTGATTGGTATAACTTAGAACAGCTTCCTCTAAGATCCTAATGTGAATTTCTGTACTTGTGTGCTTTAATACTAACCTGTGCTGGTGGTATCTGCATTGGATTGTTATCCAAAACTATAACTTGTAAGTGACGTAACTTTCTGTAACAAATGGGAATTTCTGTAATTTTATTACAAGAAAAATCCAGCTTTACCAAGGGAAGATCTCCTAATTCTGCATTCAGGAAAAAAGCAAACAAAAAAAGAGAATCAGTTATCTTCTTAACACTTTACCTAATTTGCCTACATCAATAGAAAGAAGATGAGTAGCTCACCATCTGGCAACATATGGAGATTATTTCTTCTTATGTTCAATTCTCTAAGTGACTGCAATTTTCCTATTTGCTGGGGAAGAACTTGAAGTTCATTACAGCTAATATCCTAAGAAAGATATAATTAATAAATCAACTGAACATCTTAAATGAAATTACACAGAGGAATACTGTGATCAGAACTATCATAAAGCATACTATTAAAAGAAAAGAAATTCAACTATCTTAGGTTTTCCTTGGAGAAGAAACACCATACATATCTTGCTGGTTTTTAAAGTATTTAGTGATTCCAGAAATTCTATTCAAGAAGTTAAATCAATGAATACTGTAGCCTAGGAATCAGGAGTTCCTGGTGTATCTCCCAGATCTGTCAAAAACTTCTTGTGCTATTGCTGGCAATTGACTGGCATGCTGCTTCTCTTCTAAAAATTCTTTTTCCTCAATAAACCTTGAACCAACTCATAAAACTAAGAAAGACAGCAATAAACAGCAATGTACAGACAGGAATAGCAGGCTCACCAGCTTTTTGGATACAAGCACTAGAGGGTGACAAAGTTGCATCAAGTGAACACAGACTACAGCTATTTCTGACACTAATTAAAAATTCATTTATGTAGACCAGAGTGATTGAACAATCAACTAGAGTCTTTCTAGCCTACTTATGTTCTAAACAGGTATATATAGGTACTGGAGTGAAACTCTCTCTACTATGTCCTTAATCATCATCAAGCATGCATTGTGGGTTTGACAATCTTGAAAAATAAACCAAAAATATCAAACAAACACAGAAATATAATTTAAATTTTGTATTTCTATATTTTAAAGACTATTAATGATTTATTATACTAAATTTATATAGTGCTTGTAAGTGTACATACTACAAAGATTCACAGTTGAACTTACCAACTCCATTAGATCTCTCAACTTTCCAATTTCTTCTGGAATGGAGACCAGCTTGTTATTACTGACAACCAGAACTTTCAGTGGAAGATCAAACAGGTATTTTGGCAATGTTGACAAAAGATTTCGACTTGAAAGCAAGAAAAAGGGACAAGCACAGCTGGGTTATAGTATCTTTTTTATGAATACTGTACAACTTTTCTCCCATCCCAGATGACTTTCTCCACCTATTACAATTTCGTCTACAATGTCTGTCATAAATTCCTTGTCAGATACAGCCTGTTTCAGGTAGTGAATTTAAGATTCCCATTTCACAGGACAGCATCTAATACTAAAATGTACAGAGAAATCTGTTAAAAGAAATAATGTTTCTTTTGTTTTTGTTTGCTTTGATCCTACTGGTAGAAGGACCTTCAGAAGCACCATCTGATCTGAGAGTCTGCCAAGCCAGAACTTTATATAGGGCCATTGCTTCTCATGCAATGTTTCTGTGTCCCTCCTGAGCCATCACAAAAAGCCCTAAACATTTAACTATTTTGCTGAGCAACAGGCTAGAAAGTAAGCCTTAATTAAAATGTAGTTCTTCTGTGTACATAATTTTTCAGGTGTATCCATGTATATCTGCTTTGTAGACATAAAATACAGTTATTTGATTTAAATCTATATTGAAAAAATTACTCAGGTTGATGGATTTCCACTGCCAGAAACACATAAAATGTTTCTAATAAGGTATATTTTAAAAAGTCATTGGAAAACAAGCTTGTTCAGACGTGATATGAAAGCAATACCTTTCATTTATAAAGTAAAAAAAAAAACCAAAAATCAGTAATTGCTGTTGATTTAGGCAGAGCTAGCTCCATTTCTGATAAAAAAAATCACTTTTAAGTGCTGACACTTGGGCTCATACTATATTAAGAAAAATACCAGAAGTTTTAGTGCTTTATTGATATGTATTCAGAGTACTGTTTTCATAACCTAAAAATTTTAGGTTCTTTTTAATGTTTTCTCCATTATTACAGTTTATAGAACTGCAACATTACACCATAAAATGAACAGAAATTTCTAACAGTACCTATAAAAAAAGCAATGTATTCTTTCTATTAAATTCTAAATGAATAATACAGATAATGCATACCTATATAAATAAATTAAGTCTCTTTTTATGCTGCATTTCAGGCAGATATACCAGGCTTTTCTGGTTGAAGACATGAGAAGCAAAAATATAATATGCAAGTAAACTTATTTTGAACTGACTATAAAAATGTGGCAATGAAGCATTCATGTTGCTTACATAGATTTCCTCTGTTTTTTTCAGGTTTGGGGTTTTAAGGAGCTGCCTGCTCTACTATGATACACACAATATGTTTCTTCCACCATCTGAAGCCCAAATTAGAATGTGAGAGTATGTGGTTTTCTCTTGCAACAAAGCACCTGAGCTAGGAGGGCAGGATTTTAACCTGTTCTCCAATGCTACAGCCCACACATTCCTGCACTGCAAAATCAGCCCTTGGACAGATGCACAAAAATGAGGACAAAGCAGAGTTTGGCAAAGGGTCATCAGGAGAACTGACTCTAGAAGGAAGAGTTATAACTACACAGCATTTCTGTTTGAAGACATGTATTCAGCACCTCAAACACCGTCAAAAGAGAAATGGGCTGCTGCTGAAGAAAGGCCGTATTTCTTTCAGAAAATACTGCAGTTTTGCATCTCATTAATCCTCTTTAAAATTGTGACAGAGCACAATACTTATGAATTAGTACTATAAGAACTGATATTTGCCAATTTTGAGACACAGCAGGTTTTGGGGATTTAAATAGCTCTTAACTGAGAAAACCGTTTTGGATTTGATGCAGTCAGTACCAGAAATAAGGAGTATTGTGAAAAACAGGGTCAGGAGAGTTTTCTAGATTCCCTCTCCTTCCACAGCTCATATCCATCTTCTGTTCTAGTGAGAAAATTCAACCATATGTTTTCCAAGTTTAAAAAGAGCAGTACAGTAGTGATGTAAATAATGCAAAATGAGCAGGACTTTCTGGCCAGAGTAATTTAGCCTTTTGATAGCAGCAAATTTTTATAGCTGCAGTTTCTGAACACTGTCTGTCTACATAACATCAGAACCAAAGAAAACTGCAAAAACCTGATAAAGCAAAACACTAACTCTCTATGGAGATACATTATATAAAGACCAAAAACCAACGACCATTACTCACCTAATGTTAAGGTAGGTAAGCATTTGTAGGTTTTTAATAGATTCTGGAATGGATTTGATGCAGTTGTGATACAAATTTAAAGTTTCCAGAGGTGCAAACAGCCAGACATCAGGAGGAATTTCCGTAAATCTGTTCTTTGAAAGATCTAGAAGCAAATAGAAAAAAAAAAATCCTTTTTTAGTCAAGACTTTCCCTGCAGTAAGAGAAAAGTACCCACTGTTATTCTTGTCATGCTCCTAAAAATTTAGGTGTTGCTAGAAGTGCAAAATAATTCAGTTTTACCAGATGCTACCGCATATAATTAATACATAAAAATGTCTTAAAATACTAAGAGATTATTGTTCAATATGCAATTACAACAGAAAGTACAAGAGTGACAGGAATTAAAAAATATGTTTCCTACTACATAGTTACGGTTACAATGACACTGAATATCAATTATGATTGTCCCTCCTCTATCAAGTCTTTGTTCTGTGCAATTCTTGGGTTTCTTCCCCTCTACCTCTAGGTACAACAGTAAATCAAGGTACAAACCCAATGTTATTTCTCCTCTTTGACAGATACATTAGAATCCAATGTCATTGTACAATGCATCTGCAATGCTAAAGCCTTACACAGTAACTCCATTCTCCAGTTACACATTTGTAACTTAACTAAAAAAAGGATAAAGTTGCAAAAAGCAATGCCACAGGTATTTATCTATAAAAGTCAAGATGCAATCTAGCATGGCCTAAAAGCAGAAACAGAAGACATCTTTGACAATGGAAACACAAATCTTGAGCTAGAGTTATTCTGACAATGCATGACTGCATTATGCAAATCTGCATGCAGGAGTTATGACAAAATGGAGCATTACCAAAATGCACAGCACCTCTGACTATATGAAACCTGGAAAAGAACCAGAAAATAGAAATGAAATGTGACCTGAGAATTTTGGAAATTAACAACTAAACTACCAAAAGTTGTGCCATCAAATGTCTATCAAACTACCTTCAAAGGAAGAGATATTTACTTGAGAACAACTGCCTAGTCTTCTGAAAGGAACTCTGGCTGCCAACCCAAGACATTTCAAAAGGATGTGGTTTCTCAGAAATGCTGAACAAACTCTTTTAAAAGAGAAGTAATACAGATCCCTTGCTATTTCAGGCTTTAGTTCTCAATTTTTAACACTCACATGGAATAACTGTTTCTGCTTAGCTCCCATCGCATTATCACTGGAACAAACAGTTCTGTAAAATGTCTAGAAAAAGGCTGGAAAATTAGCTCCAAGTCATTGTCAGGTTCAAAGACAGCTCAAAAACCTGAAGTTTAACTGGCAAACCAGCTGCGAGCAGCATTTCTCAGGGCCAACAGTGGAGCCAGTATTGCTTAGCTTCTTCACCACTATCCTGGCAAACAGCACAGAATGTGCCTTCAGGAAGTGCACACCAGCACCCAGCTGGAGGAATAGGATGAGAGCCAGGCCCTCACCTGGCAGATCCCTGTCCAGCATGAGCTGAAGGACAGAAGGATGGAGGAAAGCTGGGCAGAGAACACCCTGTGATGCTGCCATACAACCCGCTGAATGCAGGACACCAGGGTGCTGAGCAGAGGGAATGGCCTCCACAGTGCTCTGCAGGTGACCAGCAAAAAAAACAGACTGATACAACGAAACACCATCTTCCTGTGGAGTTATTTTTGGCAGTACCCTTAACTTTACTTCTTGAAGTCTAGAATATGTGAAATTTTGTGTGCTATCTGGCTGTTATTCCATTATTTCTAAAAAAAACATTCTCCAGCTTAAGTATCGCAAACTCCTCCTATCAATCGGGTATCCACTGCTGATGCAGAATTCTGCAGACTACCTGCAAGAGGCAGAAAAATACATTCCTAGGTTGAAGGAGTGGCATTCCTAATGAACTGTGAGAAAAATGGAATAAAGTTAACTAAAACTGAATATCTCACCAAAACCTAAAAAGCTTATTAAAAAAGTTAGCATGCTTCAGAAAGTTTTCGCAACCAGTGAAGTTCATTTTCTGTTTCCCACTACACCAGTTTTCAAAATATTACAGAAAAATGACAGCTTTCAGATGAAAGTTTTCTACAAAACCCTTCTTAAATGCTCTCTTCATCTAATGTTCAGCAGTGCAACGCCTGCATGCAGAAAAAATGCCCACAGTTTTATTGCTGGTCCAGTTCTACAAGCTCTATCACATGCTTGGATACAACCCCATTCTGAAAAAGACCCCCCAGCTTTAAACCTCTTCCTGATCTGGTTTTATCAGCAGCTGGAAAGGTGACTGAAGGCTGGTATAAAGATCTAGTCAACAAAACAAATGACAAAATCCCACCCTACAGCCGCTGGTCCCAGGAACAGCACTGTAGGTTAGACCTGAATGAGAAGGCTCAAGGGCACCATGAAAATTTTGCTGCTGTATTTGCTTCCAGCCACACCTCAACCACACATCTTGGAAAGTTTAAGGTTAAAAAAACAGCTGTGCTATTTCTTCTGTAGAAATAAAATCTAGAGGCAAGCCAGACAACAAGCAGAGGATGCATCAACCCTCTGCCCTGGACGAATGGACCAGGGGTGTAAAACTCCACATGGAACATAAACCAGCTGTGGTTTCCAGCCTGGCCTGGCACAAATCACATCAGCACAGTCTGGCTGGAGCCCCTCAGGGTGCCCTCATACAGAACTCATACAGCTGCACATCAAAATACATACCAAGGTCACTTTATTTGTGTATCACTGTAAAAAACACTTCTCTGGAGACAATGCCTGTGAAGACACTGCAGGGCAAGGATTACACCTTTTTATTATGAAAGCCAGAAATCCTATCAAAATAGGAAATGACACCCACTATCTCTCAACAGTAAAATAAAAAAGATAAATAAAGAGGTAGGAGATAGCAAAACTTCTTTTCCAAGCAATTTTTCATTCCATCATTGCAAAACAGCATTAGAATAGCTCCAGGGGTTGGTTCAGATTTTTATGGAGAGAAAGATCAGAGTATCTATAGTTTTCCATAATATTCTCATACTGAATGTACTTGCAGCTTTTTAAAATCAAGCAAACTATTTTTATCCAAACTAAGAATGATTTCTACTCCAAAACATTTTTATAACAAGCAAGAAGTTTATGAGATAGTATTGCCTATTATGGTAAATAAAATGTAGATGTGAAACTTGCATAATTTAGGTACTTTTTGAAGACTAATGATACAACAGATGACCAAGAAAATACAGTCTGAAAAAAGGAATAGAGCACTCCTCCATAAACAAGACAGCTTCTATCTCACTTGAAATGAAAGCAGGCTGCTGGCACTTGAGAATGGCTTTGTAAGGGTTAATAGACTGGAGAAGCAAGGAAAGCTGCTAAATGCAGAACCACAGATGATTTAGGTTGACAACTCCTCTAGAAGTGAGAATATAGGAATCCTTTCCTTAACCAGTTCAGACTGGAAAACTCTCAGTGGGAGTGTTATGTGAGGACTAAACAGAAGACATTATCCATGCCTGCTCATGAATCACAGGGTATTTCAATACACCATATCAGCAGGAACAATGAAAGTGAGAAGTATACCATTGCTAAGGTTAAATTTGAAAGAGGAACTAGAAAAATATGAAGAAGTCAGTTGCCTTTTAGTTTTTTTGACAGAAAAAGTAAAGTATTTACTGTAAGACAGTGATTAAAAAAACTATATAGAAAGATCAAATGGAAAGAATTTTAGGAAAGCAGTCTGGAAAGGAAGCTATAAGAAGTAAGAAGTTATACAGGATAAATTTAAACCATGATTAAGAGGAAAAACAAAAAGCTCAAACTGTCAGATTATAGCAGTGTGCAGCCAGGTATTTAAGTAGTATTAACATATTTGCCTTGGTTTTGGACTTTTCCCTAAGCAACACTGCTTCCCATCAGGAACATGATGATACAACAGACTGGCCTTTTATGTAAAGCAGCACAATAATTTTATATTCACATATTACATACACTACATGTTGAACTTGAAATACAAGGCTCAGCTAGGAAATATACACTGAACCTCATCTTGATATTATACTTTTCATAAAAATACATTGCTGATCCAGGATATTGGTGTTAGGCTTTTGTTTGCTCCAAAATGGTATTAAGAAACTAGATCATAAAAACCCCACATAATCCAGACCTGCTCTCCTAACTCATCACAGATAAATTTTCCTAGCCAGCTTTTCTAGAGATGCTTTAGCCTAAGCCAACCAGAGACTAAGAACAGTAGTAGCTGTAAAATTAGTCCTACAGAAGACAACAGATGCTTAAAAACAAGTGTTCAGACCTGATTCCAAAGATACTCTTTTAGCCAATCTAAACATAAATCTGAGATCACCACACAGAACATGGGTAAAACTCATTTGTCTGTCAGGTGCAAGATGATTCTGGAGAAGCAAAAAGTAGCTCAAACACTACACATGGTATCTCCAGGAAGGACAAGCTGTCAATGTCCACAAACCACTGACTGAAGAAAGTTATATTACATAAACAATGAAATTGGTTTGTTCATGCTAAGTGCAATTTCTGTGGTTAGTCACAGCAGACACATCTCTTCCTGCTCTGATTAGTTTCTCAACAAATTGGAGAACGAGCCTCAGGAGGAAGGAACTCAAAAGCTTCCCAAGCTCACCTCAAATGGGATGTCCCTCTAGCATTTCCCTCAAACTCTACAAATCCACTTGTAGTTTTGCAGTTCCAATCTTAATGCATGAGTTGTGTTGTTAAACACAGAAATGTTTTAAAATATTTCCTTCAAAGGAAAAACAAACCTGGATAATTAAATAATAAATATCACAATTATTCAGACTTACTTATGTTGCAAAATGAAGTACTGAACAATTAAAATACATCCAGATGTAGAATGATTTCTCATACTGATATAAACAGCAACCATTTCAGTTGCAAAGGAGACAAACAATTTTGAACTCACTGTCAGAGAACATTCAAGAATTACAGCACCATAAATCCATGTAACTGTGAATTTCACATACAAACCAACATTTGCTCTCCAGCATGAAGAGCAATAATGAAGGACAACACAGAACAAATTGAGCACCCATCAGCTCTCCTGCACAGTCAGGAAGCTGAGAATACCTGACAAAACCCTTCAGCTCTCAGGAAACTAAACTGACCACAAATTGTCAATGAAGGCTATGTACATTTGAAGTCTGTTCTTAAAAGCTTATGTAGCAATTATTTAACTTGATTTTTATCTATTGTGTATACTCAAGTCAAGTAGAAGCAGTCTGCCTTCTGTTTAAAATAAAAAACACTCTCAGGTCTAGAGGTGACTACAAGAAGTTTTTACTTTTTTTCAGCTGGGCTTTTTACAGCATGGAATAGCTTCTGGTTTTGTGAAAAGATATTACAAACAGATATCAATATGGTATTTGGATTCTAAATCCAACAACTGAAGATATAGGAAATACCTGCTTTATGGTTATCCCCACTCCTAAGTTTAGTTACAGACTTGATCTGCAATTAAAAGGAGAAACAAAGAAACTACACAACCACATAATTGAGGTTTCTCATCAAGTACAGAGGAAAGGTTGCACAGGCAACCAGAAACTCCATTTGACAGTTTCTGAGTTCTTGGTTTTTCATACTTCTCAGCACTTCTGAAGAAAAACAAAATCCTTTTTAAAAATACACTTATACTATTTTACAGACTTCAATAAAACATCCTGTCAGACTGAACCATAGCTCTTCCACATGAAATAAATGTTTCTGTAACTGGAACAGACCAATGGTTGTCTCTCACACTTCTGCTACCAGGGAGAAAAAACTGAGATCCAGCACACTGGCTCTGAAATCAAAGCAGCCTTAAGGAACCCACTATTCCAGCCCACTCTCACTAAGCCCAGTCTCCCAGTCTACACTTGGTGCACCTACACTGAACGTGTCTAGATTGGCAGTTTGATTCAAGCAATTCTTGTTTTTCATGTAAGCTGCCTCTGCTCAACACATGTTGGTTCAAGTATTTGAGGCTTTTCCTGAAATCTCTACTAGTAGAAAACTAAGCCAGAAGCTCTGATCTAAAGGCTGGAACAACAGGGGGACATGCTGGTGCTGATCTGCTGCACAGCAATGCCAGTGCTGTCCTTACAAATGAGATTTGTTACTTGAGTTACAACAAGCCAATAATTACACACTTGACAGAGGCACTGATTATTTTTTTCAGAGTTGTGCAAGCCTGGGTGCTATGGGATATTCTGCAAGTCAAGCACCCCAATTATCAAAACTTACTATTGATACATTTTACCAAAGAAAGAAATTAGTGTTCATTTGCTACAAGTTACATAGTTCTCTTAAAAATCATTATTCCATCTTATATCAGCTAATGACCTCTCCTGCTTCTCCCGCTAATTAGTCCGTGTGCCCAGTCTCTCTTTGTTTGGGTCAGTGGGTTTCTTGGGCTGGTGGTCCATCAGTCACTGTTGTGATCTCCCCCTGCCAGAATTATCTTTTATCCTCTCAGAACTGATTCAGCAGAGATGCTGAGTTGGCTTTACAGACTTCATTCTTATCTCAGGAGTTCTGGCAACTGTCCTTGTGGCCCATAAATTCTGCACTCCCTGTGCCCACTATAATTGTTAATCCTTCTTCCCAAGCCTTGTTAACCACCCCCCACATCTGAGATCACTGAAGCCTGTCAAGCTCTAAATCTTCACAAGGCAATTTTTAAGACAGTTTGTTGGGGGATTTTTTGGCTTTTTTTTTTTTTTTTTTTTTTTTTTAAACACCTGGACATCACTTAGGGCTTACCTGTTAGTTGCTATTTCAGGGATTAAATTTCCCTCCTTGCCAAGCAGGCTTGAAAGTACACAAAGACTGAAGAACATCCTTTCTCAAGAAAATTTTACATATTCCACATTTTGCAACATGAGGATGAACTCAACAGATTAAGTCAAGGAATCCTTCATCATGCTGCAACATTAGAAAGATACAGACATTTCCAACACAACGTAACACAGTGCTCCAACTCTGGAGTGTGTTCAGCTATTTTAGCACAGCATGATTTAAATGGAAAATAAAGAACACATCACCAGGATCACTCCTCAGTCTGGCACATGAAGGTGTAAATTCCATACCATGTCAAAAGGACATAATCCATTACTTCATGTCAAGGATTATCTCCTCTTCATTACTGAAGGTGCCTTGGCTCTGCAAATTTTTCAGAGTTTGAACTGGTAAGCAGAAAATCCCACTGGAAGCCTTTTTTGTTTTGGGCACTTCTGTATTTAGTCTAGAGTATAACTATTAAAATGCTTTACTACCAGAAAAATTGAAATGTATTTTCTTGACAAGTCAGCAAGACTTCTTAAGCTGACATATTACAGACAATGCATCTTCCTCTCACTTCAACTCTCCATCACTTACTGGTTTAATTCTGACAATTTCTTTTTTGGCTTCGAAATTTTTTAATTCCAAATTCCTGTTTCACAGATAAGTAATATAAGGGAAAGTAATCCTCATCTGGCAACGAAGCAAAGCCTGGGTTTGTTAAGGAATACCTCAAATATACACAAAATTCCCAAGACTTACACCAGCCTCTGTATGCTCAGTAACACACATCCAAGCCTTTGTCTGATGAGCTTACAATCTAAATAGACACGAGACAAGCTACAATCAACCCGCAGTAATCAGTGTTTACTACATGACTTATCTTTTGTGCAGATAAAATGGCCTGTCACTGGATAAGTTAAGCAGAAACACTTTGTAAGCAAGCTAAACTGCTGGAAGACAAAGAACACTGAGGAACAAGGCAACTGCACTAAAATGTAAGCAGGAAAAGACCTGAAGAAACTGGGTAAACCAGCAGCCCATGAGCACTGAGTGAACAGGGTCTAGGAACAGAGACCAGGAGGCCCCTGCTGTAGCAACTTCAGCATCTTACTTACTGGCTGGTGCTTCCTGCTGACTCTGTCCTACTCATGCCAGACCTCACAGCAGCATTTAAGAACGGCCACAGCCTCTTCTATTAACTTAAAAATGATTCTATAGTATCTCCCATTACTGCATGTACCAACTTGAAGCACTCTCAGAAACCTTTTAGTTCTAGGTCAGTCTTCAACAGAACAAGTTCTCGTCACGACATCCTGCTTTCACTTATGGGAACGGTGCTCAAGTGACAAGTGGCAGGAGTGCTTGCTTTAATACCCAGATGGTCAGGGATTTGCTCCCGGTGCAGTTACACCTGCTGCTCAGCTGCCACAGAGCTGGGCTCAGGGCTCCTTCAAGCCTTTTAACTATACAAACCTTGCTTCAGAAGTCATATTTTGACACTTGGAAACACATTTGTGATAATCACGCCTGACAAGCAACAAAACTATTTTTAGTTCTATACCAGAGAATAAGACTTAATTTTTTATTTTCACCTGAAGTGCGTGACCTCCTCTAGACTGGTCAGAACATTCTCCTAGCAAGTGGCAAACAATCCCAGACTGGAAGAATGATGAAGATGAGACTCTTGGACAGCCACAGAAAAGCAGAGAACTCGGTAGTCTCTTTCCACTGTCATTCCACTCTTTTATCACAAAAAAAGTATCAACTAAATTCACATTTTCCAGCCTTCAGCCCTGATTTAGTTACCTTTTTTGCTAAGGACAGATTTCAGCATTAAATGCCAGCCTTGCTGAGAATATGAGTATGTACTTTTGAATCAGTTCCAACCAAGCAGCACAACTGAAATGGGAAAACACACTTTACCAAAAAGAGTATCTCAAAGAGCAAAAGCTACTCCATTTTTCTTTATTGCACAAGGTTTTGCAATACAATTCACAATCTAAATTATTTGCCCCCTCTGCAAATAATCAGTAACAAGTAACACATATCAAAAGAAGTTCCTGAGTTGATCAAACACAGAAATATTCTAGATGTTAGATGCTGGATATTACAAATGCAATTACAATGCAATGGTAAATCTAATTTTGATGGATGGAGATGGTAAAAAGTAAAAAAATTACATATTGCATTATTTTTGTAGGTCAGTATTTCAGATAAGGCTGTAACACTAAATTTATTGGGTTTTTCAAATATTAAGATATACGTGGTATCCTTTTAGGCAGACAAATAGTAATAATCAGCTCCTTTAACTTCAAGTCATCGAACTGAACTTGCCCATCACACCAAGTATCCTTAACAAATTCCTTTATAGTGGCTTTCAGCAAGAAAGCCTCAAGCACACAGAGCTCATTTCTGCTTTGCCCAAACACTGGACAGGCTGTGAGAACACTGCCGAAAACTTCTGTAATTGTTTATAAACTGCGTCACTTCCAGATTCTGCATCAGATGTATTTCAGAGCATAAACACCAGCCCCTCTCCCCCAAAAAGCAGAGAATCTGAGTTCCTCTTTTTGTTCAAATCTGAAGGAAATGCTGCTGAAGAACCACACTTTGCAGTGTTCTTGATTTCCAAAATGTAATCAAGATTTAGGATATATATCATATATGAATGTTAATTTTTTTTTAGCTGAATACGGGATTTGTTGTTGCTCTTCAGTTCTGCCGTCCTCAATTTACTCAACATTGGCTCCACCAACAGTAATAATTTTATTCAGAAAGGAAAATATAATTGGTTTAGAAGTGCATACTGTAGAGGCAGAACTGCATTATAAATTAACATTCTTATGCATTTCACACTCAATATTAAGCCTTGGGGGCTTAATCTGTAATCACATGAATGACAATATGCCCTAGAAGGGCCATAAATAGGATGTAAAAAAAGTGACAGACATGCAAGTAACAGTGACAACAATCTCTGTAACAACACCATGCCAAGACTGGTACTGGCCACGACAGAAGGGTTCACTCTTTAGTCATACTGGAATACACTAATGTTACTCCTCCATGCTATGAGGAGGAAGCAGGGGTGAGAAAGGAGAAATTTCAACATTCATCTATTTACAGGCAATCATTCACCTACTTATAACTGCCTGGGAGTTCCCTCAGAATTAAAAAGTGGGATTTGAAACTGTGACAAAACCATAAACAAATAAGCCTGATGGCACCACTGGAGCTGTTGGTCACACACCTTTCGTATTTATTAAATTCATTTTTAAAACGTGCTCAATAAAAAGGGGGCAAATTGCTAAAGGCACAGGTTGACTTAGGTTCCTGTGCTATCTTGTCAGACTGAACTATCTTTAAAAAAATAAACAGCAAACACACAACTCTTCAGCTAAGCAGACTGTGATTACACTGATGTGATACACTCAATTACTTAACTGCCAGGGGGCCTAATGCTGCTCATACAGAAGCAAAATCACACATAAAATTACTAGAATATTCAGGGTATCTCTTGATTTCTCAATAACTATGGTTTTATTTTCTCTTCAAAAGGTCATTAAAAGCAACACAAGATCTGTTTGGGCAGCCATAAATAATAAAATAAGGATATTTTCCAGATAAATAATAAAATAAGGATTTCCTGGCCAAAGTGCTGCAAGGACAATCCACAGTTAAAAACAAACAAACAAAAAGAGATAAACAGGCAGAAATAGTCACTATGCTTTAGACACACATAATTTAAAATTTAAAAAAAAGTATGCCTTGGTATTCGCAAATTAAGTATTGGCAAGGCATTATGTAAGTTAGATGCAAAATAAAATCCCAAGCTATTTTTGATAAATCAACAGAAGTTGTGCTTCAACATAGCTCTTGCTGAATTCACTGATATAAAGATAGAATATTCTGGGTTTACAGTAACACTGCAGATCTTACTGCCTAAGGGTTGGTGATATGGGAAAGAAATTGTTTACATCCACACCGGCCAGAAGCTGTGTTTTTTTAAATATTTGTTTCAAGTACCACGGAATTGAATTTCAGAGTCACTGACTTAAAACAGAAAGTGAAACTCTGCAAAGATTTGTGACCCAAGCCCCCATCTCCTATGCTTTAGCCTCGAATTGTTCATGGGGATATTTGCATGTGAAACAGGGATAACTGTTACAGAAATACCAATAACTGCGTGACTGTTGCCTCTCAGGCAGCTGCTAATTCCCCACTGAGCTCCAGGCCACATTGACACTGCCAAGGATGTCCATGATTCACCAGAACAATACTGCTTACCCACTTGACAAAAATTTCTACAGATCAAGACAAAATACAGACTACAGGTCTTTTGTTTACAAGCATCTTTTGAAAGACATCTAAAATCTGTATTTCACCAGGATTCATTCATAAACCAGGACTGCATTACATCAGGATTCTCCCGAGATGGTAGTTACATAGACCCAGATTAACTATTTCAGTACAGGATTTCAGAGCAGCAAGCAATAAAGCTATTTCTGCAAGAGACAGCCCTTAGAACATTTTCACACCACCATTCACAATAACAATTCAAATCTGATGGGAATGACTGGGCTTTACTACATCCTAGAACAGAAAAACAAGATCATTGCAGACAGCTCTGACTGCATGTTGCGATTCATAATAAATGGACCAAAAAAACCTACCAAAAAGCACAGCAATAATTAGAAGCAAACAAAAAGTACAGAACCTTGATGGACCAGCTTCAAGATACAGAAAGTATTTTTAATAATAGACTGCCTATCTGCCTACAATGCTTCTTTCTTTCTGAGTGCTTTGGTTATTGAATATCTATGGAAAGCAGTAACTGACAACATTGCTAAATACATTTTGATGCTACTACCAAGAAAACTCCAGCTCCCTTTATTTCATGGAACCTCTTTTTATTTCCAGGCACCACCATGGACAGTCTCCTATTCCAAACAATGTGCCAGCTATTCATAATAGAGAAAGAAAATCCCCAAAACGAAACAAAACAAAACCCCACACACAGCATTAATTCACTCAAACAACATTTTCAAAAGCCACTACTATTTGTGAACAAAAGATCCTGGGCCTCTCAGTAATATTTTCGTCTAGCACATTATTTAAAATTATCCATTTTCAGCAACTACCCCAGCAGCAAAAAAACCCACAGGGAAATGGAGATGAGCCACAATATGAGAGAACCTCCGTGGAAAACGTAGCTTTGTTTTCTAGGAACCATACAGAAAAGTGCCTCCATTTTTATTGCACCTAAAAGCCTGGGTAAATCCAGGTCCACACTCACGATACCCAATACATCAAGCTCTCCACACTCACTGCTGGATGCTCACACATCCCTCGCACCCGCACTTGGAACCATCTTCCTGCCGAGCCGGGACCGCGATACCCCAGGCGATACAGCTTTTACTGCAAGGGCTCCGACACCCTGGAAGGTGCAGCCCAACCACAACACGGAGCTCTCATTCCCCCGAGTGCGAACTCAAGCGCTCCCATCAGCCTGCACACCCCGCTGCGGGCACACCAACTGCAATTCCTCATCCTTAAGGCACGTACAGACCGACACAGGGGACAAATGCCCGATTCCCTGAGACCGCCTCTCTTCCCTGCAGGCACACAGAGGGCAGCACCTTTCCCCCGCCGCGCATGGAGCGGTTCTCCCCGCACGGCCCCGGCAGCCCAGATACACCGAGAGCGCCGGCTCCGCTCCCAGCACCCCGGGGGAAAGCGACTTCCACCGCCAGAACACCGAGCACCACAGTGAGCTCGGACACGCACGGCCGGGCGGTGAAGGGAGCCCCTCTGGCCGCACAGCCCTGTGCACCCACACACACAAACACACACCCCGAGCCCTGTGCCCTTCCACACTCACACACACCCCGCTGCTTTCGCACCCGCTCACACAGAGCCGCTCCCCTCCACCTCCCCGGGCACCTCCGGCTGCCCCCGCTCCGCTCGCACACAGAAGGCTCAGCGTGCCCCGCTCACAGCCCACACCTGCACGGACATTCGCCCCACACTCACACGGCAGAACCGGCCCCCAGTGCTCCCAGCGGGGCAGCCCCGACACCGCAGCCCCACATCCTCCACACCCCGTCCCGCTGCCCGCACGGACAGCCCCCAAACGCGGAGCCTCCCCACTGTCCCCCACTGCCCCCACACAGCGGGGTCCCCGCTCCCCACCCAGAGCGGCCGCTCCCGTGTCACCCCCTCGGCTGCCCCTCAGCGCTCCCCTCACACCGCGGGGACCCTCCCGCTGCATCCCCGCTCCAGGGCCCCGCACCCGCCACCGCCCGGCCCCGGCGCCCACCACAGCAGCTCCGCGCCCCCCGCCCTCAGCGCCGGGCCCGCAGCGGCCCCGCAGGACGCCCGCAGCCCCGGCCCGCCACTGCCAGGGCCCCCTCACCTGCTTGCGTCGTGTCGCTCAGGTCGCAGCCGCTGCCGGGGAAGTCGCGCAGCTTCCTCCCGCTCAGGCACAGGATGCCCGAGCTGCCCGCCTCCTCCAGGGCCCGCTCCAGGCTGCGCACCGTGTGCGACTGCGGCAGAGCTGCCGCGCCCCAGTGCGGCCCGGACGAGAAGGAGAGAGTCAGGTGCGCGGGGATCCCGAGCCCCGCCGCTCCGCTGCCGGCCGCCGGCCCGGTCCCGCTGCCCGCGCCGTTGTTGCCGCCGCCGCCCCCCTGCCCGGCCGCCATCTTGACCGGCCCCTCCACAACAACGGCCGGGGCCGCTGCGCAGGCGCCGCGGGGCCCGCAGAGGGCGCTCCGGGATGGGGCGGGGCTTCGCCCTGTGCTCAGCAGCGCCAGCCAATCAGCGGCGACGGCGGCGGCGACGGGGCGGGGCTTGGCGAGGAGACGCGCGGCTGTGTGCCCGGGGCTGGTGTGCCGCTAGGGGGCGCTGCCGGGGATGACGGATCGGGATCGGGATCGGGATCGGGATCGGGATCGGGAGCGGGAGCGGGAGCGGAAGAGGAAGAGGGATCGGGATCGGGATCGGGAGCGGAAAAGGGAGCGGGAGCGGGACGGGAGCCGGATCGGGATCGGGAGCGGGAGCGGGATGGGGATCCTCTTGGCAACGGGGGCATCCCGACAGGGATGGTCCCGCAGCCGAGACGGGACGCTGCGGCCCTGCTGGGAGGCTTCGAAGCCGAAGGAACACGGGCAACATCGGCTCCCTCTCGGCTCTGCCCGCTGCCCTCAGCACTGCTCGCTCTGCCCGTTGCCCTCAGCACCGCTCGCTCACCCGCTGCCCTCAGGCTCTGCTTGGCTCTGCCCGCTGCCCTCAGCACCGCTCGGCTCTGCCCGCTGCCCTCAGCACTGCTCGGCTTTGCCCGCTGCCCTCAGCACCGCTCGCTCACCCGCTGCCCTCGGGCTCTGCTCGGCTCTGCCCGCTGCCCTCAGCTCCGCTCGCTCACCCGCTGCCCTCGGGCTCTGCTCGGCTCTGCCCGCTGCCCTCAGCACCGCTCGGCTTTGCGGTCGCCCCTGCCCCGGCACCGCTCAGCACCGGCCGCTCCTCAGGCCCGTCCTGCCCGGGAGCTCCAGAGCCTCCGTGGCCTCTGCCTCACAAACCCGGCCAGCGGCAGAGCCGGCCGCGGACTGCGGATCCCCGCGTGCGGCAGCGAGAAAAATCACCCAGCAATCGTCCGTGGCACAACAAAGGGAAGACGAGCCAGCGGCTCACCCTGAAATGGATAAAGGAACACTCTCAAAAACCCCACAGACACGAATGCCCGTGGCTCAGAATGTGAAAGGGCACTGAGGACACAGAAATCACAAGCCCGTTGCAAGGTCCAGGGCCCAGTTACCTGAACAAAATGCTACAGAACTGCTGGGATGATGGATGGATGGATGGATGGATGGATGGATGGATGGATGGATGGATGGATGGATGGATGAATAATTGCCTCCCCTACCATGTAATCAGGCCTTGTTAGTTGTTGTCTATTTATCTTCCAAAAATTGCTCTGGAGCTGTGATCAGGAAGTGCTAAAGAAAGCCTCATAGACCCACCCACATTTTTATGCAATTGCTGTGTGTTTGATAAGCAGAATTTGCTTTTAGTCTTGAACCACCTGAAGAGCCTTGTATTGTTGAATTGATTTGGATTGGTGTTTTGTTTTTTTTTGCATGCACATGTCATGCCTAATTTGGGGATCTAAGGGAAATTCCCTCTACAGGGGGTATGGAAGAGGCTGGCCTTCAGCCAGCAACACATCACTGACACACAGCTGAGCCATTATTGATCACAAAAGGATCAGACCTGAAATATCATGTGGGTGATGTCGAGGTGAAATTCAGTAGAGCCAATGAGCCAGGATCAGTGAGCAGGTCCTGAGGAGTGAAGGGTTCAGTCCTGCTCTGCAGTGCTGTGTGGATTTGGGGATCACCCTGTCCTGGCACACAGATTGCCCTTCCAGCAAAGAGCTCTGGGTTCAAAATGCAGCTGCGGGGAGACAAGGGGTCCCATTGTCACCTGTAAATAGTGTGGCTGTCTGCTTCCTCTGGCCTTAGCTGTACTTGTGGGAGCTGTGGGATGCAGGCTTACAGATGAATATCTATGTCAGTCTGGCTGGGCCAGAGCTTCTGCTCTTGTCCTGAAAAATCCAATCATTCCCTGGATTCACAACAAGAAAATACTTTATAAACACTGCAGGCTGCTGCCCTCGGTTGAGGTTCCGGCCAGAGAGGGTGGAGGGTGAATAAACTCAGACTGGTGTTGGGCCAAGTGTGTAGGATGATTTTGCCTGTGGACATGGAGCAGGAGGCACGGTGCCTCTGCAGCTGGCAAGAGTGAAGCAGAGCAGGAGCCAGGATCAGCTCCAGTACATAAATTCTACTAAACGTTAGAGACAGTTGCTCTGAGTTTCCAAAGTGTGTGGCTCACACAGGGCCAGCTCAGAGATGCAGATTGGTTGTCCTCCCTCTCAGCTGCATCACTCAGCCTCTCACTGTTTAGAGCCCAATTTAGATAAAGAGGTTAAGCCCTCTTTGTATGAAATAGGCTTGACAAATTGCCAAAAGGTTAAAACACTTTTTGTCACCAGAATTCTCACATATGAGGGGCCTTTTTATCTTTAACCAAATACTCACTGTACCTGCAGGTGCTCCTACAAAAAGCAAGCCAAATTGGCTCAGACACACTCACATCTTCAAAGGAACCGAAGTTTCCCATACAGTAGGCTGCAAGCTATGTCTGGGGCTTTTCCTAACAGGTCACCAAAAATTCCCAATCTGCAAACTGTCTTGAGCAAATTGCTGCTTACTCAGGCAAAAGCTTGAAAGCGGATTGCACTTTCCTGTGGTAGAGCAGATTTACCTGTGGGGGTCATTTATCACCTCCAGTAGCTGCAGAACCAGAACAGATGTCTGGAATGCTAAAGTCTAATTACTTCTATTTATAAAGGATTTCACAGCCTTTCAACAGTTCTTTTTCCCCATGCCCTCCTTTCTTTGTCATCTCACAAGCAAAACCAGGGTTACTAGTCTAGTGGCAGAAGGCTCCTCAAACCAATCTTCCTGGCACAATGAGCAATAAGCCCTATGGCTTACTGTGCCATCCCTCAGTTTCTCCTATAAAACAGAGATTATTGCATTTTCTTATTTATTATGGAAGTTGAGTACAGGAAGAGGTGGAAATGCTCATATGTTGTCATGAGACTGCACAAGACAAGCATATTTTGCAGCCATGTCAGACAGAGTCAAGTTTCAGGAGTTTGAAAATTTCTGAAAATCCCTCTTTAAAAGTCTTTGTGGTTACCCACATCTGCTCCAGATGAGATGAAAACTCATAAAAATATGATGTCAACAAATTTCATGTTAATGCCTCGAGGAATGAGATCTAGATCAGGCTTTGATCTAACTTTTCAACATGGAATGCAAGATGTGTTTACTCACAACTCTTGCAGTGAGGCAGCCCTTGGCACAGCTGGCCCAAGCCAGGGAGTGAGAGCTGCGTGCCCGTCCTGCTGCTCTGCTGCTGCACCTCCTCTCAGCCCTGCTCAGCATCATTGCTCACAGATTCAGAGTTCCCCAGGGCACCGCCTTCTGCGGAGAGCCAGACGGGGTCATCTGTAACCTTGGTGTGAAATTGATTATGACAGCAGGGACAGCAAGAGAGGAGTCCTCTGTCACCTTTGTCATTCTGCAGTGTGTGCTGCAGGCTGTGTCCCAGGGCAGGCCAGGTCTGTGGTGAGGACATCAAAGCGCAGTGACAAAGCTGAGGTGCTGCCCAGGGCATTGTGCAGAGTGATGCTCCCTCAACACCTCCACAGTGCTGGCAGGCCTCTGCCAGGCCACACAAGCTCTGGGCACCTATGGCCAAGCAACAGGCATTGTCAACAGGAGACCCCTGAAGCTTTCAATGTTCCTGAGTTAAGTACTTGAGGTGAACACAGAGCAGGGCTTTGTCAGCCTAGATTGCCATTTGCTTAGAGAAATTAAATCCTCCTGAAATGTCAGCACTGAGCTTTTTAGCATCCTTTAGACACATCCTTTTGCTTTAAGCAATTAAATAAGAGTTTTCCGACTGTTCTTGCTGTGCTTCTTTGTAAGTACACTCAGAACTCCTCCATGGGTGAGACTCTGAGCTAAGGCAGTCACTGTTCCTTCAGCACTCCCGTGATCCTGGTGCCATCTCCTTGATGCCTCTTCAAATATTTTGTGTTTACTTTGCTTATCAGCACATGCTCTATGTGTCATGGATATTGCTTTTCTTCTTTGAGACCTGCAGATGTGCACAGCTTCCCGCAGACAGTTAAAATAATCTCCAAATACCTGGATTCAAGATTCATACTAAATCTGGCCCATTTTGAAAGTGAAGCAAGCAAATTGTACATGTATTCCTTCTTTGATCAAAAGGCAAATGCCACTCTATCTCTGCTAAAGGGCAGTCATTTATCTGAAACACCATTTTAAAGAGCTAGAAATAGCTGAGAATACTCCAGCATCTGATGCTTGAATAGAAAGGAAGCAAGCAGGATTCTGCCTAGCTGCCTCGGCGAGCAACATCTGTTCTTAACGTCTTTTTGTACAGACCACAATAAGAGAGCAGATCCATTAATGAGAATATTCCCAATACCTTTCCCATTGGGAGCATCTAATTCATTGCACAGCTAGCAATGCTTCATTGAGCATGAGGAAACAGAGTTCTGAAGGCAGTGGGAGGGAAGCATCTCTCCTTAAAGATGTCATTTCAATCCCCACGTATTCCAGCTACATGCGCTGGAAATACCTTTTCGTGGTGCTGCAGAGGCCTTTGTCCTTTGCTGATCATTTTGGTGTGATTTCAAATAGGATTTGTCCTTTTGATCTATTTTGAATAATTTGTTTGCTGTGCAGTAGCATACTTGCCTTGCTTGTTTCTTGGAGAGATTAGAAATGTAGCCTTTCAGTGAAGGTTTACTTTAACATTGAGAGATCCCTAAAACAGCATAAAGTGAAACTACTCCTACATGACAACAAGCAGCACAGCCAAGAGTTGTGTACCTGTGGATCTCCCTTTACTGGAATGTGGCTTGGCTGGTAGCACTGATGCTTCCAGCTCCCTGTTATCCTGTCTTTTATGGGATGACTGTGGGACACTCTGCATACTCGTTTTGCATGTGCCAGGCTGAGATGGCAATTTTAATACACAGAGAGAGAGAGAGACAGAAAAAGCCAACAACCCCTCTCTAAAAGACTCAGTTTTGCTCTATGCAAGCATCTGCTAAATTTGTAAGAAGCAAAGCAATGGTTTTGTCATTATCCATGGTGGATCTTGTTTTCCCTGAGCAGAGCTCAGTGATGTGTGTACCTCAGCCACTTTATAGCTGTGTATGAGAAATACACAGCAACTTTCTGCATAAAAACTGAATTATCATCATCAATGTAGTTCATTCTGGGAATGGCTAAAATAAAGAAATATTGGTGCAACTAGAATTTTCTTCAAAGAACCTGAAGAAGTGGGTTTTTTTCTTCCATCTTCTAAGAAGATGATTTTCAAGTGGCAACATATGGTTGAAAGGCCATGTTCAGTATCTAAAAATAAAACATAAGCTTTTTCTAGTGGTGGTTCACCAATTTTGGAGCAAGCTGTTGTAGCTGTACTGCTACCAGTGTTCCTCATGAAGAGTTGAGAATGATGTTCCTGGGGTTCTCATAAATTAAAAGGCCTAAACATCCCCTTGTGGGCAAAATACAGTGTCACAAAAGTGATCAGAGTTTTGGCCCATTGAATTAAGTGATTGTTTATGCTTTGAGCAATTCTGGGAGACGCTGGAAAGCTTCCATACCCTCAGATAAAAAATGTGTGCATGCAGATTCAAAGCCTTTCCTTGATACATATTCCTACAGCTAGCTACCCAGGCTTAGTTCCCAAGAAAAAAAAAAATATTATCAATTGAGTCATGTAGTTTTAGGTCTGTTTCACTGAAAGTGAGCACTCATATATTTTGCAATTTTGTATTAAGTAACTGTGATATGAGGTACCCCTGGGAATAGAAGACAAAGCGACCATTGTTAATTTTGAGATCAGGGTGTAAGATTTTGACAAGTAATTTAACATGCAGAAGATTCATTAAATCTACTTAGAGACCAAGAAAACATTTCAGATAATACAAGTGTTTGACTGCTGGCATGTGTTCCTTTCTCCCACTGAGTTTATTTTTGTTTAAAAGCCTTCTACGGTTCCTTGGGGTTTCATTAGAAGATCATCTGATAAACTGAAAGGTGCAGTGCCCCAAGGTAACACTTGCTCTTTTGGAACAAGCTGGTCCTGCTTGTGCCTAACAAGGGGGAGGAATGCCTGGTGCCCTTGGCAGAGGTGCCCCAGTGCCCTTTGAGGGCTCAGCTTGGTGGTTTGTTGCCACAGTATCAGTGAGTCAACACAAAACACTTCTAGAGGAAAGCATAGCATAAATACTTTTCCCCGCCCTTTCTAAGTTTCTTTTTTCATTGTTCGTTTATTAATCTCGCTTTTTAGCTGTGAAAGTCACATTCCTGACATTCCTTTTTTAGGATGCAGGGTCAAGTCTGTCTGCCAGACACCTGCAGTCCTCTCCAGTGCAGGGGGACTGTGCTTTAGAGGAGGTTCTGGCTCTTCAGGCCTTTTCACCAACTCCAGAATGTGTCACCTACACTGTTGATGTGAGAAATTACTCAGGACTGAGATGATGGCAGTGCCTAGACATACTAAGCAAATGGGACACTGGCCAAGATGTTAAGAGGTCACAGACTGGCAGTTAAGAGATAAGAGCTCATACTTCCCAGATGAAGAAATACAGCTTGGAAAGGTTTTATCATTGCCCTTAATGCTATGCACTTGAAGGAAAGCAGCTAATTAAACCTCTCAGCTGGTGAAGTGGAATTTGCTGCAAAAGCTGTATTGTAGTTCCATGAAAAAGTGTCCTTTGAATATTTTAGAAGTTGCCATTTCTAAACTCTGCTTTTGTCTTCTTTGGTCTCAAATGTTTGTTTCACTAAATATGATCAAACAGAAACACTGCTGGAAATCTCTCAGCTATTGCTTCCAGAGTTTTTGAAGTGTGCAAGATTATACAGAAAGCCAGGAGAGCTTTCATGACACTGACCTCACAGAGTGACCAACTCCAACTGCTGCCCTATGTGGAAACCTGGGTCATTCAGCTCACAGCTGGCCTGTACCCAAGGAGACTCCAGGCCCTGCTGCAGTCCTTTCCTTGTGTCTCTGGACAGCTGCTGCTTTGCAGGACACTGCCCAGAGCCCTGCTTTGGCACCCTCCTTAGTACTAGAAAATGATACTACTGTAAACCTCCTCTCCCAGTATGTATTTAGTATGAATTACTGAAATCTGGGCTTATACGGATACTTCCAGCCCTTCCCCAGCAGCCACAGCTTCTGTGGATACTCTGGGCCGTATTGCTGGGAAATCTCAAGCATTCTCTTTGGAGGAAAGCTCTTGGACTAGGGCAGCATTAGAGCCAGTTCCCAGAGAATAGCAGAGCCCCCAGCACACCTTGTGTGCCACAAAATATTGCAAACAAGGTATCATGGCCGCAGTTCCTCACATCTCACATCAATCTGCTTCCATGGTTGTTCTGCAGCATCACTGCAAAATACAGCAAACATTACTTGCTGCTCCCTCAGCATTGTTTCATAATTTTTTTTTTTTTGTGGAAGAACAACTCCCTAAACCAACACTTTCAGAAGCACTTGATCTTTCCAAGAGCTGTACACATACCAGGAGGAAATTTTTGCCCTGGTTGATCTGCGTGTAGAAATTTCTCTCCCATTTGAAGTGGAAGGTGGATAAAAGAAACTTTGAAAACGCAAAACATGCAGACATTGTTCACTATTTATGTAACCCCTATTACGTACGTGGTGAGGAAGTTGATTTCACAGCATTTATCATATGGAAATCTCAGAGAAAAGCATGCTCCTCACTTGATGCATGACAGCCCTTTAGAAGATGTTGTTTCTCCTATCTCTTTTTTATGTTTTCACCGTCTTTAAAAGTAGAGGAAGATGGTTTAGCTCACATTTTGTATTCAAACTGTAGGATAGCTTTGCCATAACCAATGTGTCAGAGACTGAAAGATCCCCTGAAGAATCTGAGTTCTGTGAGTGATTTGGGGATATTGCCCCAAGACCAGTCCCAAATGGGTGCTTCCTCCTCCAAGTGTCCATAAATACGAGAACAGACCTCCAGCACGAATACGAACCACGACTATCTCTGTTTGTAGACTTGCCTTGTTTTTCTGCTCTTCAGAACGAAGAGGACATTCTGTCGTTCACATGTCTCAGAATTGAGTGCCGGGTTGTTAAAATACATCTGCTGCTGGCTTAAACCGCGGAGGAGGAGGATTAAGAGAGAGAACAGTGTCAACCCAGAGGCTGGAGCACGGTGCTTAAGACAGAGAGACAGAGAGGAGGTGCTGAGGGACAGGATCGCCGGGCAGGGTGCGGAGGACAGGGAGCCAGGGCAGGGCTGAGCGCAGGCGGAGAGCAACGCTGGGGCAACCGGGGCTGGGGCCGAGAGAGCCGGGACAGCCGGGGCGGGCGGGAGGGCGGGCGGAGGCCGGGAGAGCCGGTACAGGGGCAGGGACAGCCGGGGCAGGGGCAGGGACAGCCAGGACAGCCGGGGCGGGGGCAGGGACAGCCAGGCCAGCCGGGGCAGGGGCAGGGACAGCCGGGGCAGGGGCAGGGACAGCCAGGACAGCCGGGGCGGGGGCAGGGACAGCCAGGACAGCCGGGGCGGGGGCCAGTACAGCCAGGCCAGCCGGGGCAGGGGCAGGGACAGCCGGGACAGCCGGGACAGCCGGGACAGCCGGGACAGCCGGGGCAGGGGCAGGCACAGCCGGGGCGGGCGGCGGCCGTTGCGGGGCCGGCACATTCCGGGCAGGCGCAGTGAGCGCACAGCGCGCCGGGCCCATGGCGGCGGCGGGGCCGCAGCCGGCGCCGAGCCCCGCGGCGGGGCCGCAGCCGGGGGCCGAGGAGATCGACATGTCCCTGGGTAGGTGCGGGGCGCTGCCGGGCGGCGGGGCCGGGCCGGGCCCCCGGGGGCTCCGTGCGGGCGGGGGAGCCGGGCTGGCTGTGTGCGGGATGGGCCGGGCCGGGCGGGCCGTGCGCTGCCCCGCTGCTGTCCGGGTGTGTGCGGGGCCCGGCCCCGGCGCTGGGCCGGCAGCCGCCCGGAGCTCAGCCGAGAGCGGCCCGGGGGGCTCCCGGAGAGCAGCCCCTGTGACACGGGAAGGGGAGCCATGGCCTCGCCGTGCTGCTATTTATAGCAGCTTGCTGCGATGCTCGCCATTCCTTTGGCACGGGGAATGTGGACTGTGCATAAACAACCAACAACCGCCCTGTCATGAGCTCCCCAGGCCTGCATTCTGACGCATGGACGAAACATCTTGGTGGATTATCGTGCTGGCGTCCCTACTGTGAAAGAAAAGTCCACCAGCATCTTTTATTGCTGGTCAGGTTCCTAACTAATACCTTGTGCCGTTTCTTCCCTGTGAAGAGCCATTTGTCAGGAACAGCAAACATTTTCCAGTGCAAACTCAAACTGATCCCTCAGTTTATGCACCCTATTTTATTGTCTCTGAGGGCCTATAACAACGGTGGATCCCTCATTTTTTATTTATTTTTTTCTCTCATGGTGTTGTACATCCTTTTAATCTTTGCTGCTATGTGATGCTCCCTTTGCTTTTGCTCTCCCTTAGTGCTGCTCTCTGTCAGGTCTCCTGTGGTCCAACTCCATATTCCATCCAGAATACACCTTACTCAGGGTAGAAGAGAGAATGGGAAAACAAGATGCCCCTGGTGAAGAACTTTTTCCATCATGTTTTTTCTGTGCTTTCAGATACTTTTGTGCTTTACATGAGCTGGCAGTCACAAAAAAAACTGCAGGAGTTGCCTTAAAGCTGCCCTGATGGATGTAATTCTGCCTCGAGGGCATAGATGTACCATAAATGACCTCTCAGGATCCCCTTGCAGCCTTGTGTAGTCCATTACATCGCTCTGTTAATCCTCTCATGTTTATGGGCAGGGTAACAACTCATACCCAAACAGAAGAGACACTGAAAGGTGACAAATCCGGCACCTGAGCATTCAGCCCCTCTCATTTCCTCATGCTGTGAGTAACCCACCCTTGGATGAGTGTGGGCCCCTCCCTGAAGAACACGCAGAGACGCTTTCAAAACACTTCAAAGCATCCTGTGCTCCAAATCACACATGTCCCAAAGGCACATTTAGCAGAGGCTATTAGCAAATTCATCCCAAGTACATGGTCCAGCATCTCCCAGCCTATTATTTTCTTGGCAGACTTGAAAGAGAAATCACAAAAGCAGCCTATTACATCTGCTCTCATTTATTTTCCTTGGGCTTTGTATTCATTTGGACACAGGAGTTTCTTGATAGGAAATGACAAGGAGCCAGTGCTGGAGGTATGATAATTCATGGGAAGCATGCACTGAAAGCTGATGGTACTTCTGTCCTTTGACTCCAGTGATACATTAAGGAGCTGGAGTAGCCACTGCCTGGGAAAGGGCCTGTTTTGGACACTTCATTTCTTGCTAGTTTGTTCAAGTTAAAACATACTGCCTGCAGCTTCACAGATGTGCCTTTATTATTTGCAAAGGATTTCCTGGAATATTTAAGGTTAAAGGAAGAAAATGTTGGAAGATATGAATTAATGAAGAGGCATCCCTTTGCCTTTGCCATCCCTCTTCATCAGAACAGCTTGAATTAAGAAGATCCCGTTGATTGCAGACCAGCTGATTGAGAATGGAAGGGCCTGAGCTGTTTCTTGATTGAGCTCTGCATCTGACAGTACTTTGTGCATGAGCCAAGTAGCTCAACAGCTGTTACATCCTCCCCTCTTTGGCCACCTTTCCTACAGCCACTCAAGTCAGACCTTCTCAAAAACGTTCTCTGCCAGCACTGAGCTCCTGGTGCCCCTGCACAAACATCTTCCCTTAGGCTTGTGAGAAGCCTGCAGGATCAGATCCCTCGGTGGATGGGGTCTGACACCTCTGTCCTGCCCGTGGTGGCGACGTGCTGGATGGTGGCACATTTGTAAATCATTTGCTCCACTCTAATCTCCAGCCCACAGGAGCCCAGTAAATTGATCCTATACTTTCTAAGCTAAGCTTAATCTTTCATTGTCTGTCCAGCGTAGCTCACAGAACAGCAAGCTCTGTGTTTACTGTGGACAATTCCAAGCACCCAAAGAGGGAATCACTGTTGGTGGAAAGTGCAGTTTCTGTGGATTTCTCCTCATTTCATTCTAGATGACATCATAAAGCTCCACAGGAAAGAGCAGACAGATGCCAGCACCGCGGGCGACGGCAGAAGGCAGCAGGTCAAGAACAGGAGCTCAGCCTCCGGCTATGGGCGGCCCCGGTACGGCGCCTGGAAGCAGAGGAATTTGCAAGGTAGATGGGCACTTGAGACAGCAGAGGCTGGCCAGCCTGGAAATGCTTTTTTTTTTTTTTAGCAAAATCCAGCTCTTAAATCCTTTTCCTATCCAATTTCTGTGATGCACTCAGGCTCTGATTAGCTTTTCTCCCTGTAACAATGGAATATCAGGGCCCTTTCAGAGCATAATTCATCCATTTCTCTCCCTTCCACTCTCTCATGAATTACTAATTTAAAGTGACTTAATATCTATTCTCTATTCCCTTTGGCTTTGCATATTTTAATTATGCCTCTTCCTAATCCTCATTTTCCCAGAGCAGACTTAAATTATCCAAATTACCCCTTCAGTAACTGTATTTGATAGCTCAGTTATTGAAGCTAAATTGTTACTTTTGCCAAGCATGCTATTTTTATGGTGAGGTTTTTTTATACTACTAAGTGATCACACCTTTATTTTGTTCCATTGGGTTTTACCTACAAACCAAAGTTATCTGCTGCATGAAATGCCATCTCTATGAACTTTTTTTTTTTAATTACTGCTAAGTCACTCCCTGAAGATTTTAGTGATATTTTGCAGAAATATCTTTGCAGTCTTATATTGGAGTGCCAATCACACATCAGGACTGGGAGCAATCCTGCTTGTCTCTGCTCTGCCTCCCATCTTTGTGTTCTTGGTGTCCACCACACAGTGCCTTACTGAGGATTGTTCCAGTTCAAAACATAATGATGATAAATGCCCTTAGCAAATTGATTTTTCTGTCAAAACCCACAGGCTTTGATATTCTCCTGCACTCAAGCAATTACTGCAACCAGAGGCAAATCCAATAAAATATTTTTTCCCTATTCCTTAGATGGGAGGACTTTTCTGTTAATTTATAGAATTATTTCTGCTAGCTTTAGTATTTCATAGGTTTTCAGTCAGCCTGAATTCAGCCCTGCCAAGTGCAGAGACCTGCCACGCTGTGTGGTGCTGATTTTCGGTAGCAATTTGGGGAAGCTCAGCATGACTGGGAGTTTAGCCCATAATTCATTATGGGCTCAGTTCACTTTGGTCCCTGCTGAAATGCAGTCCCTTCTGGGCTGAGATGTGATAACTATCATCAAAATGATCTGAGAAGCCCAGCACTGTAATGACAGAGGAGGGGGAAGGGTATTATGCTGATTAAACCAGCAAGCAAAGTGCTGTTAATCCCTCTTGGAATATGGCTTAAACCTTCTCCCTAGTGGGGGAAAGATGATTTTTAATGATGTGAAATTTGAATTTCAAATCTCCTTGGAAAAAAGAGTCTGTCAGACATGGGAACTTGCGCCCAGACTGGACTGGCTGAGCAGAAGTGCCTTTTGGCCATCCCAGGTGTGCTCAGAACCAGGCTCTGATCACACACCCAAATATGGGATGTGTGTGTGGGGGGGGTTCTTCCCCAGCTCCTGACGCTGTGGGGTTTTATTGAAATGTTCTTACATTATTAAATATCTGCCAGGCCTTCTGCAGACATGAAGCCTCCCATGTGTCACACTTCAGGACGCAGATGACAGAGCAAGGCCTTGGTCCCCAGCTGGAGCGCTGGGGTCCCCCTTGGAGGCTGATGGCTCTGTCATGTGTTATTTGTGTTGGGTGAGCTGTGCCTGAGTGCACTGCTGAGCACAGGCTCTCTAATAGGAACAGTCTGACAGGGGCACGATTTTCTAGTCAGGGCTGCCTTTTGCAGCAGTCCCTCCCACTGCTCTGATGGAGTATCCAGGAAAGGCAGCTGAGCTCAATCTCTTGTCCTCTCTAGGGTGTAGGAGAGCTGTGCAGCAAGCCTTGGTGGCCAGCAGGAGAGCAGCCCAGCAAATAGGCAAGAGATAGGGACAGGCCCAGGGTGGGTGTTAAAGAGAAACAAGAAACAGCAAAAACAGACTGGGAGAATAGAAGTGAGAGAAGAAATCAAAGGGGCATTGACTACAGCAAGTTCAAATCTGGTAAAAAAGAAACAGTTTGCCAAAATTGAATGTTTGTCATGAGAGGAATATTCACACACCTGCACTTCTGCAATGAGAAGGCATTGTCTGCAAAGGAAATAACAGCTAGCCCCAGAGCTTGTGAACTGTGTTGTGTTTTTGTGCACGTTCCCAGCCAGCACCTCTGGCCATGGGGCACTAAGCACGCCAGTTTTTTTTTGCCCAGTGTTTGGGATCTCCTTCCCAAGGGCCTGTCCTGGTGCCCTTTTGTTTTAGAGCCAGAGCAGCTCAAATCATCTTCAAGCATGTTCCAGTGTAAGCAGCTCAGGCTGGTGCTGGCTGGTGTTACACCTGAGACTGGAGCTTTCATTCACTGTGGCAGTGGTAGCTCTTCACAGCAATTCCACTGCTGCCTCAGAACACTTCATTCCCAGTTGCTCCAAGTCAGTATAAATTGCTGTCTCATAGCAGTGGGTGATGTCAGATCAATACATGCACCTCACTGCTGTGTGGTTTGTGTCAGTGAGGTCCTGCTGTGGGATGCAGGGTTGGAGTGCACTCTCACTGCCCTCTGCCATGCACAGCTTTGTGCCTGATTTGTACATCCCCAAGGTGTGGGCACATCTCACTGCTGTACCAGCTGTTGGGGGGAATGGGCTCAAAACAGAGGGGCTGTATGCTTAAGTGACCTTGCAGCTGCAGATAGCAGAGTCTGAAGTAGCAGTGAAGGAAAACACACATCTACTCCTGTTTACCCTGGAGAAGTAGATCTTCTGGTTATAGATAATGGAGGTGTTTGGTAGACTTGGGGGCACCCTTCTGGACGTGCTTGAGGTCCCTGCCTTGGTACAGAGATCAGAACACAGCGTGGTGGTGACTGCAGGCAGACCCTTGATGAACTGGTGTGAAGGGCAGCACACAATTGTTTTTCAGAATTGGTGATTCTCCAGCACTGGTCCAAGCTTAATGGTGCTGGTGACTGTGCCCAAGTGGTTCTGCTTAGGCCTTGCTTCAGGAGTCTGCTGGTTTGTGAGGTAACAGAAATAAATTCCATCTTGGCATTCCAGCTGTGAGTTTGTGATTGTTGTTGTGCCTGTGTCAGCTCACACAGTGACTCAGAAGCTTGCTGTCTTATTATGGTTACAGAATTTTATTATGTGTAGTAATTAGGTTTGGAAGCACTGCCTCAGTCTGACAGGGCTTTCCTCTCGCTCAACACTTCAGCACTTTTCAAAATCATCAGCAGACTTAGGGGAGAAGCTTAAATGCAAGATGGAGAGAGTGTGTGTGTATCATAGAGATACATACAGAGCAGCAGGAGGTGTCCCCTTCAGTATGAGAAGTAATGGTGTGTCAAGCTAAAACAAAATAAATAAATAAATAAATAAATAGAGCTATTTCAGGCTGCTGTGGGGTTGGCTTTGGGATGCTCAAGTCATGTGTGTATTTGTATCTAAAGGCTTTTTCTGTTTCATAGTTAATTCATAGCAGTGTGAGCACTGACAACAGATTGACAGGTCTCCTGATGTGGGTGTTCCTGCCTTTATGAGGAATCAGAATTGTGAAAGGCTTTTCTCTTCTGTGTTCTTTCACATCAAATAATGTGTATGGCAGTCCTATATACAATAAGAATGCTAGAGAGACATCAGAAAAATTAATTATTTAATGTGAATTAGCATGACTTTTGCATCAATATTTGTGTGGACACTCCGTTTCACATTAAGTTAACCTTGTCATCTATTTACAAAACTGTAGTCATAAATCGAATTTTGAAGCATGCTAAAGTAAGAGGACTCTGTTTTTAGGACCTAATCGTTTCAGAAGAGGGTTTGGACAGCAACAATTCAATCGGAGACAATTCAGGAACACTTTGCCTGGTGGCAAGAGAAGAGCAGCTGCTGCATTTGATGGAGTGAGCCCTTTAAATCGCCAGGCATCAGCTCAGGAGGTAGGGGAATAAGGAAGGTGTGGCTTTTCCCAAATGTCATGTAGAAATCTGCTTGATTTTATGATCCTGGATCACCCCAAAGAACAATCTGCATAAAAACCACCAGCTTTTAATGTGTGTGCACAGCATTTGTATGCATAGGTGAGTACAGACATACATGCATATGGAATACCAATTTTCCAGTTGATTTTATAAAGCTTCTGACTTAGCATAATTTTACTGATCCATGGGTTTTGCAAAAAAAGATTTTTTAAAAATGGATCTTAAAAGGTTTAAAAATATTTCCATAAAAATTAATTCCATGGCATCTCATCTTACTGTTATCATTTAGAGGAGGTGTGCTAAGATTCTTTGTTATTTGTTCTCCACCCAGAGCATTTTCCAAGTTCCTGTGAATTCAAAGGGCAGACTTGGTGACTTGTCAGATGACTGGTTCAGAGGCATACTTTCCACCAGAGACACTGATTCCCAGTACTGTGACAGATAGTGTGAGAGGCAGCTGGGTTTTCCTGCACTGATGAAAACCCACTCAGTTAGGAGGTCATAGATGTTCAGTAAGCTTTTTAAAAAGTAAGTGCTGAACAGGATGGCACATTTAGTGAATGTGTTGTAGGGGTGTAAATAAGAAAGCCCTAAACTGAGCATGCATGTGCAAGGACTGAGGTTATTCCTGAAAAGAAACACACTCAGATACTGAGCATTACTGGTATTTACAGAAAGTAATAAGCAGTTGCTAGGAGGCAGAATTCTACAGTAGCTTCCACTTTGCAGGAATAAACCAAGGGGGAGGAATATGAAAATAACACCTCAGTTAGTGGGTACTAACAGTGATGGTAGTTGTCCCACAGAAATAAACAGGCTGGAGCCTGGGGCAGTTTGTGTTGAAACTGCAGGACAGACACTGCTGAGGGGTCTTGTGGTGTGTTTCATGCATCAGGGTGTGGTCCAGGCAATATTCCTGTCCAGACAAGAAAGGAACCCTGAGCAGGGCTATAATGCACAGCTTCTATGAGATTTGCTCTGTATGGAATGTTTTTTTTTTTGTTTCTTCTTTGATTTCTGCAGCATTAGAACAAAATATTCTTCCTGGCACTTGTAGTTCCATGTCCAGGAAGTGAGGCACACCCCCTGACTGATTGTTGACAGCAGTGTGAGCAGCAGTCAGCAGAGAGCAGGACCGTGTGCTGTCCCTTGCCCCCACCCCCTCTCCTTGTACCAAGATTGTGCTGCAGGTGACAACTGCTGAGGCCTCACTGCTCTTTCAGGGCAACAAGAAGAGCAATGCTTTTGCCAAAAGCAGCAGTGGGCAGCAGGAGGAGCAGCCACAGCCATCTCCAGGCCCCAAGAGATTCAGAGCAGATGCTGCCAGCATCCGCGCCCCCGGGAGAAGGTAAAATCTGTGATAACTCTGGGTTATTTTGGTTTTCAGTGTTTTTACCTGTGCAACTCAAGGGATTCTTCTCTCTGCGTGTGCCAGCTGAGCGTGGCTACAGCCATGTGCTTGTGCAGCACCAGAAAAATACCCCTGGGTATGTTAGGAAGGCACCTGGAAAGGAAACAACCTCATGGTCATAGCTAATAATGCTGATATTAATCTGTTATTTTATTTCAGGAAGCGCAGAAAATGTGACCTCTGTATTTTTATTAGACTTTGTCGCTTTGGGAAACACTTTTGAAGGGTGAATTAGCATTTATTTTCATACAGGCAGGAAATAGAGCTTCCAGCCATAAGGGATGGGCAGACACAGGGAGTCTGTCCCAGTGAGGGGCTGCAGGAGCAGACTGCCCCAGGAGCTGGGAGGAAGGCAGTGTGCCAGGTGCTGGGCACTGTCTCAGTGACTGTCTCATCGAGATCATTATGTTCTCTGAGCTCAAAAGGAAGCTCCTTGCAATCCTTTCTCTGCTCTGAGCAGAACAGGGACTGAATAACATCGAGAGGTCCTTTCTGACCTGATTTTTTTCTATGATTTTCCTCCCATGTTTTTTGCTTTTAATGAGCAAAGCTCAGAACACACAAATTGTTGCCTCATTTGAGCAGAAAATCAAGTTCCTCTGAAATCCTTTGCTGGAAGAAAAGCCTGTTGGGCTGAACTCGGTAGTACACAGCCTCATTTGCTTCCTACATTGCTTTTTAAGGTCAGCTTGGGTTAGGTATTTTGGCATTAAACATTAGAGAGACCTGGTATCATCCTTACCTCTTTCTCTCTCTCCTTTACCAGCAGGCCTTTCCTGCTGAACAGGGGAGCAGCGTTCCAGCAGAAGCGGGTGCAGCCGTGGTTCTCCAAAGCCCGTTTCCAGAGAGGGGTCAGTATTTGAGACATTTCCTCTGCACTCTGCTGGTAGTGACAAACCTTCACATTTTACCAGCCTTTGCCCAGCTGTAGCTTTACTTCCAGAATTAACTGGGGGGGAGAGAGGTGGATGACCTGGACGCTGCATGTATTGGTAGTATTTGCAGGCAATTTTTAATGCAGCTTGGTATTCTGGCAGCTGGGAAGTAAATCCTGGGAGGGTGATAAAAATAAACCTTGATGTTTATAGAGCAGCACAAGCAGGGCAAGGTAAAGCCACCCCATACACATCACTATGCCAGTGGGAAATCCCAAATTAGCATGTTTCTTGACAACTCGCAAGGAAGGAGCTCTTCAGATACACCAAATAAAATCCTGGAAAAGGAATCACAGTTTCTGAACATTAATTCTTTGAAGTAATTGTTTTTAAATATATTTTACAGCAGATGGATTCTCAAGGAGAAGGGAAACCGCCAAGGATGAGAAGGTAATTGGTGAACAAAGGCACAATGCAAATAGGACCGTGCTGTTTCAGGATTGAAGCTGGATAAATCTCCCTGTCTCGGCAGGTGGCAAGTGAAACCCAGCCCTGGAGCAATCCTGACGGTTTCTGTGGTTAATCCCCAGGCGGGCCAGACCAGTGTGTAAGTAAATGAGGTGATTTGTTAGGGTGGGAGCCCTACAAAAGCCATTGCAAATCCCTTTAGCATTATTGCAGCTTGCCTCTGTAATGAGTGTGCTGCTGAATGGTTCAGACCCAAAATGGTTAGCAAATGATGTCTGGTTCCTTTCCCAGCATATCAGGAGATAAAAATCTCTGGTATTTACCTGTAATTACATGGTAATCTGTAATTATCGAGCCCTCGTTTGTTATGCAGAGTGAGGAGAAATGGAAGCACCATTGTGGGAAGAGGTGGCAGGCTGGTTGTGCTGGTTGTGGGGTGTTGGGGAAACAGTGTGCCCCAAGGGGACACTTTGTGCTCACTGTGTAAAAGAAGCTCAGAGGCTGGAAAGGGGCAGCTGCAGGACCCGGCACCCAGCTTGGGGCAGAGAGAAGGATGAGTGAGTGCATGTTCTGCAGAGAGCACCCCTCAGTAGCCTGGATGTGACAGTGCCCAGTGCTGGAACTCTGGCTGCAGGCTGCTCTCCTGGCTGGCTTTCGACTCTGCTGGGAGTCATGGGATGTGTGGAGTGTGTGGGTGTGTCCTTTACTCCGTGCTGGTTTGCAGAGGATGGGAAGTGAGCTGCCTTAGCGTCCTGAGTGACTGCAGCTCTGTGCTTTCCCCAGGCCTGGATCCAAGCGCCCATTCCTCCGAAGCCAGAGACCCCCAGCACGGGTGACCAAGCCCCAGCCCAAGGGGGTGCTGCTGAGATTCAACTTCCGCGCCATGGCCAACCAGGTAGAGGATTGTCGACGGGACAGGAGGCACCTGGCTCCCTGCAGCAGCCCTGCCACTGGGCTCTTAACGTCACACTCAGGTTTCTGGGGCTGCCAGCTGGGTTTATCTAACACAACCTGTGAGGAAAGTCCCGTAGCTGTGTTGGCCAGGTTGCTCACAAAACGGAAGGCACTTGAGAAGACTGTTCAGCAACTACAGACTCAGCCCAGTTTTCCCCACTGTGATGGCCTGTCTTGGCCTGTCCATGTGCTTGCTTGGAGCAGGGAGGTCCTGCTGATGAGTAGTCCTGGCCAGAGGGGACTGTTTCACTGTCAGTGCTTCCCATTCCTCAGAGACATGTGGCACTTCTGGGCTTTGCTCGCTCTTTGCTTTGGTGCCCTTCTTGGTGTCACATTTTACACTGAAGTATGGTCCAGGAGCCCTGGGGCAGCTGAGAAATCCTGCTCTACCTTCTTCATTGCCGGCGTTTCTTGTCTGGACGGTTTGGTTTTACCTGATGCCTTGTGCCCAAATGCCATCTGCTTGCTCCTGTTCTTGCCGAGGATGCCCTGTGTCTTGGGGCTGGGAGCTGCTTGGAGGTTTTCCAGCCGCACACAGTCTGTCGAGCTCCCTGTCTCTGTGTGCTGAGTGGTTTAATTGACTAACCAGCTGTGAAACACCAGCCTGTCTGATGGGCTCTAATCAATACCCCGCTACAAGTTTGGCTGTGCTTTGCCACGAGACAAGGGACTGACTCGCTCTCGCTTTCCCCTGCAGACCAGCCTGACGCTGGATGAGAGGTTCTCTGGTCTGAGGAATAAGAGGCGCTTTACAGCGGCCAGGAGCGCCGGACGGACGGTCACCATGCCGTAGGACCGCGTGCTCGTCACAGGGACTGCCTGTGGCAGTCCAGGCTCCATGACAGGGGCTCAATAAAAGTTGCTAGATTCCCTTTGAGATAGCTGATTTGGCAATGTGCTGTCTCCTTCCTTACACGCAGAGTGAATGAGTGATTGAAGGCAGGGGTGAAGCAGGATGAGAGTTTGGGCCAGAGCACAAGGACAGGTGGGACATGGGCAGGGTGGTGGAGGGGGATGGGCAGAGATGGATTTTCTGGGAGAGCTCTGCTGGGAAGCTGTAGGGCTAGCACCAGTCCTGTCCGCCTGCTAAGGCACCCTGTGCAGACCAGGGTGATGGCTGATACTGGGAGGGTGTACCACGGAGCATTCCCTACGTGTCTGGTGGGTGGGACAGGGTTTGAGGGTGCTGTGCCTGCCCACATGGGAGACACAGGGAAGTGGGGATGCTCTAGCTACCCACAATCCCCAGCATCCACCCAATTGCCCAGCTTGTGCTTGCAGGCATCCCTGCCCAGAGGTTTGCAGTGTAAGACCCCTTCACCCTGAAAATCTGTTGCTTTGCCCTGACAGTCAGGCCTGAGCACCTTGCATTTCTCTGTGGATTGCTGTGCTGTTCTGACCTCTGCTGTGGGGATGGGGTGAGATGTGCCATGCTGTGCTGCTGGAGTCACTGTCCTCAGCACGGGGCACAGACAGGCTGCCCCAGCCCAGATCACATTTTCCAGTGCTGAGTAGTTCTGCATTAGGGTTTTTGTAGTTGCAGCTCCACCCATGCTCAAAGCAGCAGCATAATCAAACCAGCAGCAGTACTCTGATAAACATTGGCTGAGATGTTAATGAGCTGGGTTTAGACATTTGTTAATGAAGCCCTGCATCAACCCTGAGTAACTGCTCCATTCTCCATCCACTGCTGGAACCCAGCACTGAACATGCTGGACACAGCCTGTTACTGGGCTCTAAGCTGTACTTTTAACAGGAAATATTTGATAGACTGCTTTACATTTTACACTGAGCATCTTTAACAAGAGATTGGACTTGGTTTTATAGGAATGTGTGAAATGTTGTTGACGAAGCAGTGATGTATGAGTCCAGTGCACTGAATAAAAAAACATAACTTGTCAAATGGCATCTCTGTTTCTTTCCTTCAACAGCTCTTTAGTGCAAGTTCATCTTCTCAGTTTGACACTGCATAGGCTGGTGCTTTGGAGAAAACTGGTCCCCATTGGTGCTCACCTGCAGGCAGTTTACTGCTTTAAAAGCTGGCTCCAAAGCAGTGTGTTTTCAAAAGGTATTTTGTAAAATCTTTGCTGTGATCTCTTACACCTTGAATGTTATTGGCAAAATTATCAGAGCAGTCCTGGCTCTGAGTGTGTTCAAAATTAAATAAATGCACCCCAATGCCCAGGTTAGTGAGCTCTGGAGGAGACATCACCCCTTCATGCAGATAATCTGTATGTCATGGGAGTTGAAAAGTTGAACAAGAAACACTGTCACAAATGGCAGTATCCCTGATTTCAGTTGCCTCCTGACTATAAATATGGACAGAAGCTGGCAGACTCACTAGGAAAACCTGAGCACTTCAACCAGATTGTAAAGGGATGGAGCCATGCAGTCCTGGAAGAAAAGCCGAGTGGGAAACATCCTCCTGCTGTTCAGATCGCACCCTGATTCTATTCTCCAAAGAAATGTTTTTTAGCAATCTGTACCTTATAATTTAACCACTCCCTAAGTTAATATTGAGGGCTTAGGTGATAAAAACTGCTTTTTTTCCTAGCTTGATTCCCTTGCAGTGATGGGTGACTTTTTATGTAGCAGGAGATAAAACAGACTTTGCAATGAAAGCACAAGTAGCCAAAATGCATAACCGTCATGCTGAAAACATACTGGGAGAGGGAGCAGTGTGAGCTCAGCCCCACAGGCACATAACCCCTTTCCGTCACACTACTAAGCCCACAGAATGATTGTCTCTAACAGAATTATCCCTGCTGTTGTGCACAGGGGGAATTGCTGCATGGGGCTTGCCTGTCTTTTGGGGAGGGTATTTGTATGACACAGTTCAGCTGCTTCCTGAGCCATCGCCAGGGGCACACGTGGCCTGTGCTCTTCCAGGGTCTGACAGTTCCCGTGCACTGCCCAGTGCTGCACAGGTGGCCCAGCAGTTCCCCACCTGCTGCCTGGGGAGTGGCAGCAGCTGGCTTCAGCCAAGCTCCCAGCCAGGGTGGCTGCACACAGGCTGGGGCTGCTGTGAAGGGGCAACTCTGTGACCTGGAAAACTTCTACTCTGTTTAAGGCCAGGAAACACCACCTCCAGAGTAACATTTCCAATGGAGTCTGAGAAGTTTAAAACTGTAGAAGCAATTGCACAGGGTTAGAAGAGAGTCACCACAGCGAATCAGAGCAGGGGGGATAGCAGCATAGGTTTGTACCCTGCTTGGTCACTGCACTGAACGAACAGTAGCAATGACCTGTGTCTTTAGCCACTTGTATCACTGTATCTCACAGCACTTGGTGGAGGATTTTTCCAGTATTGCTTTTTGCTTGCTATTTATCTGTGATTCTAAAGGGGCCCTGCTCTGCTTCACTCTTGCCAGCTGCAGAGGCACCGTGCCTCCTGCTCCATGTCCACAGGCAAAATCATCCTACACACTTGGCCCAACACCAGTCTGAGTTTATTCACCCTCCACCCTCTCTGGCCGGAACCTCAACCGAGGGCAGCAGCCTGCAGTGTTTATAAAGTATTTTCTTGTTGTGAATCCAGGGAATGATTGGATTTTTCAGGGCAAGAGCAGAAGCTCTGGCCCAGCCAGACTGACATAGATATTCATCTGTAAGCCTGCATCCCACAGCTCCCACAAGTACAGCTAAGGCCAGAGGAAGCAGACAGCCACACTATTTGCAGGTGACAATGGGACCCCTTGTCTCCCCACAGCTGCATTTTGAACCCAGAGCTCTTTGCTGGAAGGGCAATCTGTGTGCCAGGACAGGGTGATCCCCAAATCCACACAGCGCTGCAGAGCAGGACTGAACCCTTCACTCCTCAGGACCTGCTCACTGATCCTGGCTCATTGGCTCTACTGAATTTCACCTCGACATCACCCACATGATATTTCAGGTCTGATCCTTTTGTGATCAATAATGGCTCAGCTGTGTGTCAGTGATGTGTTGCTGGCTGAAGGCCAGCCTCTTCCATACCCCCTGTAGAGGGAATTTCCCTTAGATCCCAAATTAGGCATGACATGTGCATGCAAAAATAAACGAAACACCAATCCAAATCAATTCAACAATACAAGGGTCTTCAGGTGGTTCAAGACTAAAAGCAAATTCTGCTTATCAAACACACAGCAATTGCATAAAAATGTGGGTGGGTCTATGAGGCTATCTTTAGCACTTCCTGATCACAGCTCCAGAGCAATTTTTGGAAGATAAATAGACAACACCTAACAAGGCCTGATTACATGGTAGGGGAGGCAATTATCCATCCATCCATCCATCCATCCATCCATCCATCCATCCATCCATCCATCCATCCATCCATCATCCCAGCAGTTCTGTAGCATTTTGTTCAGGTAACTGGGCCCTGGACCTTGCAACGGGCTTGTGATTTCTGTGTCCTCAGTGCCCTTTCACATTCTGAGCCACGGGCATTCGTGTCTGTGGGGTTTTTGAGAGTGTTCCTTTACTCATTTCAGGGTGAGCCGCTGGCTCGTCTTCCCTTTGTTGTGCCACGGACGATTGCTGGGTGATTTTTCTCGCTGCCGCACGCGGGGATCCGCAGTCCGCGGCCGGCTCTGCCGCTGGCCGGGTTTGTGAGGCAGAGGCCACGGAGGCTCTGGAGCTCCCGGGCAGGACGGGCCTGAGGAGCGGCCGGTGCTGAGCGGTGCCGGGGCAGGGGCGACCGCAAAGCCGAGCGGTGCTGAGGGCAGCGGGCAGAGCCGAGCGGTGCTGAGGGCAGCGGGCAGAGCGAGCAGTGCTGAGGGCAGCGGGCAGAGCGAGCGGTGCTGAGGGCAGCGGGTGAGCGAGCGGTGCTGAGGGCAGCGGGCAGAGCCGAGCGGGAGCCGATGTTGCCCGTGTTCCTTCGGCTTCGAAGCCTCCCAGCAGGGCCGCAGCGTCCCGTCTCGGCTGCGGGACGATCCCTGTCGGGATGCCCCCGTTGCCAAGAGGATCCCCATCCCGATCCCGATCCCGCTCCCGATCCCGATCCCGCTCCGGCTCCCGTCCCGAGCCCGATCCCGATCCCGATCCCGATCCCGATCCCGATCCTGATCCCGATCCCGATCCCGATCCCGATCCCTCAGCCCCGGCTGCGCCCCCTAGCGGCACACCAGCCCCGGGCACACAGCAGCGCGTCTCCTCGCCAAGCCCCGCCCCGTCGCCGCCGCTGTGGCCGCTGATTGGCTGGCGCTGCTGAGCACAGGGCGAAGCCCCGCCCCATCCCGGAGCGCCCTCTGCGGGCCCCGCGGCGCCTGCGCAGCGGCCCCGGCCGTTGTTGTGGAGGGGCCGGTCAAGATGGCGGCCGGGCAGGGGGGCGGCGGCGGCAACAACGGCGCGGGCAGCGGGACCGGGCCGGCGGCCGGCAGCGGAGCGGCGGGGCTCGGGATCCCCGCGCACCTGACTCTCTCCTTCTCGTCCGGGCCGCACTGGGGCGCGGCAGCTCTGCCGCAGTCGCACACGGTGCGCAGCCTGGAGCGGGCCCTGGAGGAGGCGGGCAGCTCGGGCATCCTGTGCCTGAGCGGGAGGAAGCTGCGCGACTTCCCCGGCAGCGGCTGCGACCTGAGCGACACGACGCAAGCAGGTGAGGGGGCCCTGGCAGTGGCGGGCCGGGGCTGCGGGCGTCCTGCGGGGCCGCTGCGGGCCCGGCGCTGAGGGCGGGGGGCGCGGAGCTGCTGTGGTGGGCGCCGGGGCCGGGCGGTGGCGGGTGCGGGGCCCTGGAGCGGGGATGCAGCGGGAGGGTCCCCGCGGTGTGAGGGGAGCGCTGAGGGGCAGCCGAGGGGGTGACACGGGAGCGGCCGCTCTGGGTGGGGAGCGGGGACCCCGCTGTGTGGGGGCAGTGGGGGACAGTGGGGAGGCTCGGCGTTTGGGGGCTGTCCGTGCGGGCAGCGGGACGGGGTGTGGAGGATGTGGGGCTGCGGTGTCGGGGCTGCCCCGCTGGGAGCACTGGGGGCCGGTTCTGCCGTGTGAGTGTGGGGCGAATGTCCGTGCAGGTGTGGGGTGTGAGCGGGGCACGCTGAGCCTTCTGTGTGCGAGCGGAGCGGGGGCAGCCGGAGGTGCCCGGGGAGGTGGAGGGGAGCGGCTCTGTGTGAGCGGGTGCGAAAGCAGCGGGGTGTGTGTGAGTGTGGAAGGGCACAGGGCTCGGGGTGTGTGTTTGTGTGTGTGGGTGCACAGGGCTGTGCCTGTTCGAGCTCTCCGTGGGCTTCGGTGTTCCGGAGTGGTGGTCGCTGTCCCCGTTTGTGTAGCGGTGCTTTCATTGACGGGACTCCTGGAAGGATATTGTGAAAGCAGAACGCTCTATTTCGGGGTTGCCTAGTTGAGTGGGATTTTCCAGCACAGTTTATTTTCTTGACAGCATTTGGTGAATTTTGCCTCTCCTGTTGCAGGTCACCTCACTCGTGGCTACTGAGAAGCTTGTCCTTTGGTGAGTGGAAAGGAATTTTTCGTGTGTCGTAGTCGACTGCCAGCCTGGTAGGCTGACAGAAAGTTCCTGTCAGTGTCTTTGCAGCAGCAGAAGCTATGGCATCCCTAACTGCTTTCTCCTTTTCTGTTGAAGAGCTTTTGTACAGCTGCAGGAATGATTTTGCAGACAGAAGATTGTATGCTGGTTTTAGCCATGGGGGAGTATCTAATTCACAACCATAAGTGGAAATATCTGCTTTATCCCACTGTTAGTTTGAACACTCCACAGTGCTATTTCTCCTTAGTGCAGCTGGATGTGCAGCTGAGCATAAATAAGGCCATAAATACAATACAGCTTCCTGTCCCTCGTGCTACTGTCTGTTCTCAAAGCACAAAAGCTGCATCAGGGTTTTCTCTAGCTGTCTGTCTGTCTCCAAAGAGGAGACTAAAGAGGAGAAAGACAAGAAGGCTGGAGAGGAGGAACAAAGTGAACTTCTCTCTGTTCTAGGAGAGGACGGTGAATTCCCCATGGTTCTTGAAGTGAATTTCCCACCTTTCTGGAAGATGACAGCAAAGCTCCAGCAGTGTGGATCCAGGATGGTGGGTGTCTTGCAGTGTGGGATGAGGAATGGGAACATCCTGTAGTGCAGGAAGAAGGACAACAAAGATCTTGCAGTATGGGGAGAGCAGGGCAAACATCCAGTGGTGTGGGACGAGGACAGGGAACATCCAGTGGCGTGGGACCAGGATGGGGAACATCATCCGATGTAGGAAGAGGAGGGACCACATCTCTCTGTGTGGGAAGAGCACCATGAGCATCTCACTGTTTGGGAAGAGGATGGTGAAGTGCTGCCATTTTGGGAAGAGGACATTGAACCTCCGTCTGTCTGGGAAGAGGACAGTGTGAACCTCCCTCTGTGGTGGCATCATGGGCTGAGCATTCTGACAGCAGCACAGCCCTCCAGCCAAAGGGGAGAGGAGAGGTGCCTGATGCAGCTGAGTACATCTGCTCTCTGTCTTGTTTGCCAGAGCAGGGTGTGGTGTGTGAGTCTGAGCATTAGCTGCACTCAGTGTTCCTCTGCAGCTGAATGTCACAGAGTATTTAACTTGTCTTGCCCACTTGAGTACAAGGGGCTCAGAACCCTGGAGAGTGGGGCTGCATTTTGGCTCTGTGGAAGGTGCGATCTCCATCTTGGAGTGACTGTCTTTCCTGTTGTTTCTTTCAGGGAACACTGTGAGCATGGGGGAGCCTTCCAAGAAACACCCTGAAGTTGAGCCAGTTGGCCAAGGGTAAGTTCAAGTCAATGACTTCTACACAAGCAAGGGCCAGGTATTTTGCTGGGGCAGTGATATATTTCAGATCAGGACACACTGGCATGGTCTTAGTCTCTAAAAATAGTAATTCATCAGCTGGTGGAGACTGCCATTATTGAGGCCCAAATTATCTTAGTCCCAGGTTAGGAGAGTAACACTTTAGCATTTTTTCCATACTGCATTTCATCTTCCAAGGATACTGCAAGACCTAAATAAGGCGAGATCTTGCTTGGGATCAGTTTTGGTTTTAGCCCTCCTGCAGCAAATTCATAGAGAGGGAGAGATAAATGAGAAGTCAAGAGCAAAGCTCTCTCCTAAATCCTACAGTTGTGTTTAGTTCTGGTGTCAGTGACAGCTCATGGCAGTGATCATATAAATGATATATGCTGCATGTTTGCTCTGTTATGCAATCCCAAACAACAGCAGTGGCACTTGAAAAAATGACCAAACCCCTTCCCAGCTGTTTTGCTCTACTTTCACAGGACCAGAATTGGTTTCTGCTTGCAAAATGTGTGTGAATATTAATAATAGTGGTGATAAACTAAGGCCATTTGAGAATGTACATGCAGAGAATGAACTTTGTGGGTAATGGATGAGAGACCATTTCTCCAGAGCTTCCAAGGCCAAATGTTTCTGGCCATGTATCCTGTAAGCAGCCCCTGATGGGGGAGTGTCACTGACTGAGCTCTGGTGTCCCACCCCAAGGCAGTTTGGCACAGCCTGGCTCCATCACTCCAGAAAGACTGGCTGCATGTTTGTTGTGGTCTTGTGCCACAGCCATCTCCATTTAATAGTCCTGAATGTCCTGTTAAGTGGCCATAAAGAAAATAAATCGTGAACAGCTGTGAGAAGCCAGTTCAGTTTTGCTGTGCCTCAACAATGGTTGTCAGAGGCACGTGGGGGAAAGGCTGCACATGTGCCATGTCCAGGAGGGAGCTGGGAGAAGATGGGGAAAGCCTCGTCTCTGGGGAGACTTGGCCTGGCAACTCCTCACTTGGGGCAGTCAGTAGGAGAGACTGTCAGTGAGACACTGTGGAGGGGCTTCTCCAGGTCTTGAGAAAGTCTCCACCCATGGGTGGCAAAGAAAGCTCGGACTGGAGCTCCTGTCCACAGGCACACTTTGGGATTGCATCACGACTCAGCTGATGCTCCTTGGCTGCCTCGCTCCCTCCTTTGCCTGGCCCCAGCCTGCCTTCTGGCTCTCCTGGCCTCACTAGTGCCTGCTCGCCCTCGCGCTTGTCCTGCCTCCCTGTGTCCCTGACTGCTGGGCTGCCTGCATTCAACCCTCCGCCCCGATCCAGCCATCCAGCCACCCTGATCCAGCCACCCCTGCCCCGCCGCCCCGATCCAGCCGGTCACCGCGAGGCAGTGCAGGGTCCTGGACCCTCCAAGCGCCCACTCACCGCGTGTCCGGCGCTGTGGCTGCGGCAGCTGTGCCTGTGGAGCTGTGCCTCTGCAAGCTCCTTCAGCCCCAGCCCACGCACAGGCAGCAGCGTGTGCACCCCTCACTGACAGCACTTCCCTGACTCGCTGGTGGGAACCCCCTCCTTTTCCCTCTGTCTTCCTTCTCCCTCAGTCCTTTTCCATTTTCCTTCTTTTCTATCTCTTCTAGCTCTCTTTCATCTGGGCAACTCCATTTTCTTATCATTTTTGTTACCAATAAACGGTTCTCAGATACAATGTTTGCCTCATTTGGCTTAATTCAGTTCCCAACCATCTATTTTTAAAAGAACTCCTACTGTTCCCCACTTTGTCACGTGACAACAGCAGAACTGGGAACAAGCTCTGAGATCCTGGTCCTCAAGGACAAGAAGCATCCCAACATTGTCAGCTGTTTGGACCTGTGAGTGCTTCAGGTACTGTCCCGTGGTCTGGTCCTGAATTAGTCTTTTCTGGCAAGATGTAGTTTGTAGCTTGTTTAGAAAAAGCCTGACTTGGCCACATCTTCCTAAAACAACAGCCTCTCAGTTCACTACATCCCTGTTGTTCTGTTGCTGTAGTTTAGTTTTTTTGTTGAAGTTGACTCTATTTTCTGTGCTTTGTGAGAAGTGCTGATAAAGCATGGTAGAAATGATTTCCCTTGGCTTCTCCCCTGTTCTTTTCCCTTGCTGTGAAGATGCCAGGAAGATGTTCTTATTTCCAGATTTTGCCCATTTTTCAATTGCCTAGCCTGTTTTTGAAGGTTCAAGCAAGGTTTCCCAGACAGTTGACCACTTTAATGCTAAGTGGTGCATGGCCTCCTCCCATGGATAATTGAAAGTTGTGGAGTTACTGGTAGAATTGCTGAGTTAAGGTGGTGAACCAGCTGGTGGCAAGTGTTGTAGTTCCAAACTGATCTTGGGTGTTCCTAAAGTGCATTTTTCATGTAAGGCATCTCCTTTCTCACATATGTCTCCTTCTCATTTAGACTGTGCAGATTCCAAGGATGGTGAAGCCTACAGGAATGTCTCTTAATTTTACTCTGTGTTCACTTACAAGTGGCCTGGAAGCAAAATTCACCTGCAGTCTTTTCCATAAGGTAATTTAGCTGTGCACATTCATCTCCATGCCAGTGTCTTCTTTCAGCTGCCTTGTTGCTGAAGATCTCTGGTTGGTGATGGAGTACGTGGATGGAAGAACAATACAGGATGTTAGAAAGACACATCTGGCTGAAGGAGGGATGGCAGCCATCAGCTGTGAGGTAAGGGCTCATGAAGGGCTGCTTGTGCTGCCCATGGCTTGGGCATGATGGTCCTTCTAAAGAGATGGTGAGAACAGGAGTGACTTCATGCTCAGAGCTTTGTTTCTGTGTTGTTTTTATGCCTTGGAAAAGAGAGAGGGCATATGAACATGAATGTTAAATGAACTGCCTGTTAGTATCCCTGCACTTCTGCTCTCTTCTAGTACTCTTCCATCCTTCTATTGTGTATTCAGCTTGTTAATTTTTACTCTCATGTTTCTTGTTCTCTATCAGTATCTGCAAGCCCTGGATTTCCTTCATTCAAACCAGGTGATTCACAGAGATCTGAAAAGCTCCAGCATCCTTCTGGGAATGGACAGCACTGTCAAGTGGTCTGACCACTGTCAAGGGCAGGTATACTTGGTTAGGTACAGTGTTCCTGGGATGTGAGTGTGGGGCTGCTTCCCAGTGACAGCCAGTTCCCCAGAACTGGTGCTCGTGGGAGTGCCCAGACCCTGCTGCCAGCTGAGAGCAGCTGAAGTGTGCAGAGAGGTCTGCAGGGGAGCAGGGTGTCAAAAGGGGCTTTGCTTTGTGTGTGTCCCTTCCAGAGGGAAGTGTGATAGAATCTAAAGCTTCAAGTGAATAAATGAAAGCCACTGCCTGAAACCTGAGAGTATCTTTAAGTGGCCAGTTGCATATTGCCTCTGTCCTGTAAGGTGCAGTCTTGATGATTTTCAAATGGAGAGCAAGCAGAATCCTAGACTGGTTTGGTTTGGCAGGGGCATTTTGAGATATCTGGACCAGGTGCCCCACAATGAGCAGGGCCATGTTCAAGCAGATCAGGTTGCTCACAACCCTGCCTGACCTTTAATGATTGCAGGGGTGAGGCACCTTTCACATATCTGGGTAACTTGTGTCAATGTAAGCCACTCTCCTTGTAAAAAAGTTTTTCCTTATGTCTTTTCTGAGTCTGCTGGCCCTCCCTTGTCCTATTGCAACAGAGCCTGTAAGGAGCTTGAAAAGTAATGCTTCATTTCTTTAGTTTTTATTCTTAGGGCAGCTTCCATTTTTATCATCAGCCAAGCCTGTCTCCAGCCTGACACCTCTGATCACTGCAGCAGTGCAGTTGAGGGAGTGGCAGAGGTGCAGCACTAGAAGACAGCTTTTTGTTATGCTAGTTAGGATAATTAGTTTAATATGGTAGTTAGGACAGCTAGTTTTTATGCCAGCTAGGACAACTAGTTTGTTAAGCTAGCTAAGACATTTTGTTATGGTAGGATAGCTAGATTTTTATGCTAACTAGGACAACTAGATTGTTATGCTAGTTAGCACAGCCAGTTTGTTACGCTAGTTAAGACAGCTAGTTTTTTATGCTAGCTAGGACAATTAATTTTTTACGCTTGTTTTTATGAATAAAAACTCTGTTAAACCTCAGCTTCTTTGAAGAATCCCTTCCTTATCTTACCTGTGATTAACTTGACCAGAGCAATATTAGAGGAGAGTGGGCCCAGCCAGGGCCAGAGCTGAGCCCCAGCAAAGCCCAGAGCAGCCTCAGCATCTGCAGAGCCAGGTGGAAGGAGGCCCTTGTAGCCTTCTCGAGTTCATCCGACTCTTGTTTACAAACTTGGTGCTGGAAGAGGGCAGAAGGGGCCCGGGGAAGACCCAGCTGTTCCATCTAAGGGAAAAGCAGCCAGTGGCCGAGAAAACGCATGTCTTTATCCCCTCCCAGTTCGGCCAAAAATTTGAATCAAAACAGGTCAAACAAGGGCGGGGGCGGAGCTCGGGCCGCTCGTCCCTGCAAACCGCAGCGTCCTTTGCGCGGTTCTGAGCCCCCGGGCTCTGCTGGCCCCACGGGCGTTTCTGTCGTGCTGGCTCCCAGGAGCCCGGGCCCATCCCGGCACACGGTGGGTGCTGGAAGCCGTTGGCAGGGAGATGCGACCCCAGGACACGCATTTGGTGGCTACCTGTGAGCCAAGATCTCGCCGCCCTCCTCGTCCCTCACACTGCTCGGGGAGCAGGTTCTGCCGCAGCCGCCGCTTCCCAGTAGGGGACCCACCCCGTACGGCTGCCTGCAGAGCCTCCTTCGCCTTCCGTGCGGGCCACGCGTGTGTGTCAGCGCTCGGCCCGGCTCCAGGGACGGCCCCCGACCGCCCGGGCCCGCTGCTCTATCGGGTGCCGGCGGCCCGGGAGCGCGGCAGCGTCCGCAGGGCTGTGTCCCCCTGGAGCCGCGGCGAGCCAGGCCCAGCCCAGGGACAGTGGGTCAGCCCCGATGTCATCAGGGCACTGATACCCGCCCAGAGCGCCGCAGCCTGAACGGCCAGAGCCGGGCGGAGGCGGGACCGCGGCGGGGCGGGAGCGGCGGTGGGAGACAGACGGCGAGAGGGAGAGCGACCCTGGCACGGAGGGACGGGAGGCGGGCGCTGCCGGAGTGCCGGGGCCGCTTGTCTGTTAGTCCGTGTGACCATTAGTGCGTTTGTCCTTTCGTCCGTGTGTCCATTTGTCCATCTGTCCGTTGTTTGCCCGTGTGTCTGTTACTGCGTTTGTCCGTCAGTCTGTCTGTTAGTCCATTTGTCTGTTAGCGCGTTTGTCCGTGGGTCTGTTGTTAGTCCGTGTGTCTGTCAGTCCGTGTGTCCGTTCTTAGTCCGTGTGTCTGTCAGTCCGTGTGTCCGTTCCCCACTGGCTGAGCCCCGGGGGCAGCACCAGCCACGCGAGGCCGCTGAGCTGGGGGGGACCCCCAGGCTCATCCGTACATAATTTATGCATCATTTGAGCCTAGTTAAGGATGTCGCGATTGATAAATCGACAATGGATACCTGCCCCCCTTAGGTTTTTAGCTATGTAATGAGAGGCTAGGCTAGTTGCCTTCATGAGAGCCTACACACACCGATTTACACTTTCTTGGATGTAAAAATCCTTAACTGATTGGAAGAATTTCAACCGTGGTAATGCACAAATATGCCACGAGATGGCAAGTTATGATTGCATTGGGCACCTCACAACTCCAGAAAGGCAATCACCAGGAAAAAGCAAACTATAATCACTGGGATGGAGAAGGAACGTTTACAAGAAGAATTTTATGAAATCTAATGTTCCTTTTCTCAAGATTAAAGATAGTTTTGAATCTATTCCTTCTCTCTGCCTTTTAACTTGCTAGGGTTCACTGACACACAAGACCTATATTCTACAGTAGCTTCTGGTTTGTTTGTTTTAAAAATGAAAAAAATTCAGACAATTTTGACAAAAATGGAGATTCTGTTTCTTAAATATATGCTAAGTATTTTGAGAACTACTTGCTAAAGTAAAAAGTAATGAACCTATGTTTATTGTTTTTTTTTTTTTTTGTGGGAGACACACAAGTCAAAAGTTGGAAACCAACTTGATTGTATTCAAGAATAGGAATACAAGAACATTACTACCTCTCCATTGCCATTCCCTGTCTGGTTCTTGCACCATCATTCTTGCCAGTTGAGGAAATCAGTTTTGGCCAATGATGACTCACAGGTAAAATTCTTTTAGAGAGAAATTACCTATCAAAATGTGAGCTAAGTAATTACTGAATAAAAGCAATTATTACACATCTTATAGAGCTAACATTTCAACAGAAAGGGGTCTACATTCTACACCTTGTTAAGCAAAGTCTTGATCAAAACACTTGAAGTCAGCTTAACAAACAATGTCAAGGCTGTTTATCAAACTAAAACTGCTGAAAGGCAAGGCAGGGGAGAGTACATGTAAAAACTTGGAAATAGCAAGTGTCCAGCCTAGGAATCAAGAGCAAAACCCTGGTTATATTAAAGCCTCAGGGAATTCTGCCTTCATGTCCATGGCTTTCCAGATCTCACTTGCATGTAGTGTGAATGACCTCTGTTAACATTTATCCCCTGCCCATGTTTGCTACTTTCTCCTCAGGTAATATCTTTGCAGTTTGTTTTGTCTGTTAGGATTCATTCTATACAACAGAAATCCCCTCAAAGTGCTGAGACCAAGCTCCTCCAGCAAGGAAAAACATTTTCTACTCTGTGTGAATCTGAGTGACAGCCAGTATCACAGTACAGTGCATCCATTCACGAACATTTACATCATTTGTATCCAGCCCTTCATCTTTCAGCAACACTTAACTCAGTGACTAAACAGCACTGCCAAACCCCTGTGACAGTGACGAGCAGTGATAACCAGCCTGCTGACAGCCTTTCTCACGTGGACTTCTGGGCTTGTTTAAAAGCATCATGAGCAATACTACACCTTCAATACAGCTCCATTGCCGCTGGCTTATCTGAGATAAACCTTGAAGGTCAAAGAAAATGTACCTCTGTTTTTGGAATAACAGGGGTGTCTGTCAGGCTTTATTCCAGTCCATGATAAGTGTCAAATCAATGTCAACAGAACCAAGGTTTTATTAAGGGCTTAACTTCAAATGTCATCAAGCATCCACTACTCACAGGAAGTTGAGCTGCTGGTGATCTGTCTTGCTTCCTGTGAAAGGACAGGACAAATTAGGAGAGGCTCTAAATTGCTAGAGAACATAAAATTATTTACTTGTTCATAATTTTTCAACTCCCTGCTTCCTTGTATTCTGTTTTCTCTTCACAGTATGAAATGCTTCACTTCTGTTTGTGTACATACAATATATTCATAGAAATCAACACACACAGACCTTTTTTCCCCCAGAGATTTCAATAGGGTCCAGTTGTATCTACATGTTTTATATTTAAAGTACTCTGTAATCTGCCCATTTCTAAATTATTCAGTAATAGTTCTCTTTAGTTACAAGAAACAGATCCTTTATATTTATGTACAGAAAGCATTCCATTAATTGTTACATTTAAGCCTTTTGCAATTAAAGATATTTAATCCCAAATGCTAAGAAGTTTTTGGAGACCATTAATGTGAAAATTTGTTTACAACTTTTGAATAGGATCTGAGTATGCTAATTTTTAACCCTGAGAAAACCACCTCACTTATTTAAATTAAACTTTCATGGACTTAAAATCCAATTTAAATATTCATGACAAATATGCTCCTTATTTAGGGAAAATGTATGCATTAGAAGGCATACTGATTAAACTCAATGTAGGTTTAATGGAAACAGGTAAACACTTGATTAGTGGCCAGTAAAAATCTGTTTTAATTTACATAAAACCTCATCTTCTCTTTGAACCCAAGGTCTAGCTCATTTATGTAGCTTGACATAAATAATTTTAGTATTGTTATACCACTGCTAGTGACTTTCAGCAGAATCTTATCACATATTCTGACACAGGGTTTATAATTTTGATGTTAAAAGAGAAGTTAAATACTAAAGGGTGAAGAAAAAGATACATTTTTTGCTACATATTTAATTTTTAAATTGTTCGTGCTGAACTGTCAGTAATTGTTTTCTTGAAGTTCTTGGTTTTGAAATATCTCTTTCTTTATCAGCAAGCCTGGTTTAACACGAGATTTGCAGATAACAGATATCCAGTAATAATGAATTCAATATGTGCTCTCAGTCACAGCCAGGCAGCAAGTGAACAATGTCAGCCACTGAGGAATCCACCTGTGTGTGTGTGAACACAGTGCCAGTCACAGCTGTCATTAATTCACTGCTTGTAGCAGAAATAACCTGACACCCCAAGAAAATGATTTGGCAAAAAGGAAACTCTTCACAGTCATCACTCAAGGTTCCAGCAGAGCAGAGCTGACTGGGAAAACAGTTTGCTGTTGTTGTTTTTGTTTGTTTTTAGACTGAGCATTTGTGCAGCAGCATCTTTCAGTTTAGGACTCTGGATATATTAAACAGAACAATAATTTTTAGTATCAGCTCTCATGTTTTTATTTAATATGTAAGGTTCAAAATTCAGCAATGAGACAAACCTTCCATTTTGTCAGAAATCAATATCTAATTTACCTTAGCAGTACTTCAGAAGCATTGGAAGTTATCACTAAAGTGGGTATCTGTGCTAGCTCATTCACAACTTGTAACTCAAAAATCTATTTTAAAGGCATATTATGCAGTATAAAATATTACACACAAATGAGCTTGAAACAACAGGAATATTTTTCATTAGCATCTCTCATCTCAGAATGATCATCTTGTCTATGCATTGATTCCACTGCCCTTTGTGCAAATGAATTTAGATCCTGTGTGCTCTGGATCAGTGAAGTACCAAGGCCCAAGCCAAAGCTGACCTCTAGATGAACCTTCCAACTAAATGTTATATAGATATAGTTGCTCATTAACAGAGTATTGCCATATGTGCTCATTTACTGGCAAAACATGTTCACCTTCCTAGATCTAGAAACAGGATAAGGCCACACTGGGCCTAGTCAGTGGATGTAGGATCAAAGACAACTCCCTTGGCCTGTGAAAGTGGAGGCACTGCAGGAGTTCCCAGTTACTGGTGTGGTTCTCCAGCCCTTGGTTGTGACATCTTCCCCCCACAGCTGATGTCTCTTGGACTTGGATGATGTACCTTCATTGGGGTAACTGGTGGTGTGTCTTTCCTAATCACTGCAGGCATTCTTTCATAGCAATGATTAGCCTTGCTTAGCTTATCCCTTTGTAGTTCTTTGTTCATGGTTAGGTGCATTGCTTAGCTTATCATTTTGTGATTCTTTGCAGTTTCCCATCATGGCAAATGCCACTGTTCCTTAGGTTGGTGTCTGTGTCTCTGACCTTACCCACCAGCACAACAGTCAGGGAACACATACATATTCCACTCAAAATAAACATTTCTGTTTGCTTCATTGTAGTGTGAAATTTTGGTTTGCTTTTTTAATTTTGATTTATTACTCAGCAGTCAGCATTTTAAAGATCTAATGATTTGTTAAATTTTGGTTTTTTTATACATCCTAAAGTAATTTGAATGCATTTAATCGTAGAAAATCTATCAGCAGCTTCCAAATAGATTACTAACTACTTAGTAGATTTTTGATCTTACCTATCACCAATGCTTTCAAAAGTAAACCCCAATAATGCAATCTCAGTTAAAATAAAATAATCTTGACTCCCCAAATTAATTTTATCAATACCTGGAGAGGAACTTACAGATTTTCTGTATTTGATGCTTAGGTATGTCTTCTCTTGAAGATATAAAATCATAACCAGTACAAGCCACAAGGTGACACTTTAGGACTACTGGAAAGAGATTATCATCATAGCAAAATAAATAATTTTGACACTGGAATGAACTGGGCCAATTATGAAGTACACAGCAAGTGTGAAATTGGTCTAGGTCTTTTCTGAAGGGGATTGATTGCTTGGCTGCAAAGAGGCAGGCAGCCAAGTGCTGTATTGACCCACAAGAAGAAGAAAGGAACTCAAAAATTTTTTATTAAGGGGTCTGCTTTCCTGTTGTCAAAGCCATAAACCAGTTTTATTTATGGAGAGGAAAAGCAAATCAGAGCAGTGTGCATAACTTGAAGTCTTGAATTTTCAAGGAGAGCACCACCAAATTTGGCACTTAGAAGTGGCAATGTGAAATACATGTGTGTGTAGCTGGAAATCAACTATACATTCAGCAAGTCTATAGATCACTGACACTTGTTTCAGCAGCTCTTCTCTAATATGCCACAAGTGAAAGAATTTAAGTGAGAGGATATCATTTTACACTGTGCCCTGTGGACAGCTCTGCCACAAGCTACACAATCAATATTGGGTTCTAACAGCAAAGTTGTTATTAGAAAATTCTTATTCAATACTAACTAATCTTTCCAGCCACCAATTCTTAGGAAATCTTTGATATAATTTCATTAACATCCAAACCCTTCTATAACTAATAGTGCCATAAATACTGAACACCAAAATATACATATTTCCCTTCAAAACAAGGAAAGAAAAACCACCTGAGAACACACTTGTGATTCTTCTTCATGTCTTTTCCAGACTTTTATATAGTTTCCCAAAATTATGTTCCTCAAAGATGCCAGCATAGGCAAAATTTATACACTTGAAATAAGTTGCTCATGAAATTCTAACAAAGTGCCCCAGGCTCCTCAGCTGAGCAGGAACTAGAGTTCCCTGTCACTGTTCTGACACGACATCCTGGAGCTTGCCTAAGTTCAAAAAGCCAACTGAGGTATCTTATGTAGCTCCTTGAAAAAAAGATGGACATTATTTTCCTGTTTGTTTATCACTTACTTTCTCCCAACTTGATTGTCCTGCTGAGAGAGGTAAAGAGATAAAAGAACTTGGGAATTTCTTGGACATTATTCTGCTGTGTTAGAAAGCACAATGCAAATCTATCCCAACTATTTTTCCTAAAGTCACAGCACTTGTAAGACAATGGCAAAGGAAAAAGTCAAGAAATCGCTTTTTAAAACTCCAAGCGTCATGGAAAAGCAAAAGTAAACAAGACTCACAATAAATTTCTGGGATATGGATAAAAATTTAAGAACATAGCAATGCCATTCTCTGTAAATCTGACAGATTTATAGATTTTAAAACACTGATTTTTTTAATGTTAATTTTAGTGTATTCTTTACTACCAATTTTACCATTTTCTATTCAAGAGCTACTGATTTTCTTTTCCCTCCCATTTCCTACAGGGAATAGGCTATCATGGCAGACTTTTGTTTATTTGTTTATGTACCTTTGCATTATTAATAAGCCCTGGGAAGTGGGTTTGTTACTTAAGCTCCCTCTGCTGGCTCTTCAGCAGCAGAAACACAACAAATGAAAGGTTTTTCACTTGTACTCCCTTTTCTTTAGTCTTAGAGCTGGGAAACTGTAGTTGCCAAAGTTAGCACCTCCATACCAAAAGAGGTCAAGAGGACTTAGAATACTAATGTAATCAAGAGGCTACAGGAACTAGGGACAGTAGTATGTGTAAAATATTACTGAGCTAAGTCTGTACTCACTGCCTGCAACACTCAGCTTCAAGCAAGGCACCCACAAGCTGAGAAATGCATTTCCTTCCACCTTGCATTCTCACTGCTAAGGATTTAAATACCAGTTGTGTTATTGACATAATTTGTAATGTTCTCATATTGGCAAAACCTTCTCAATTATGAATATGTCACTCCCCTAATTTCAAGATGGTACCATAATGCACAGTATATACTTTGAATATTTAGGTCTTCACAAAGACTTTGCAGTTACTCAGATTGAAATGAGTACAGCTGTTCACAATTTGAGTGTGCATCTTTAGAGAATAATCATATTTTCAGTTGCTCATCTACAAGCTTACTTTTACAGCTTGTGGCAAAATCTGCACCCTACAGTTATCAGAAACATGACTCCCCATATTTTCAAGCATTTTAGTTATTCACAGTCCCAATAAAATATAGGCAATGTCCTGCCTTGAAATCTCCAGGAACATCCTCTGTCTACGATCTCTGGGTCAGATTCCCTCTAATTCAAGCACTGTTAAATGGTCTCTGGGTGGGCATGAAGTCACATTAGGCTCAGTGACAGAGGAGCTCCTACAAAGACTGTCAGAATTTTTTTTTTCTCCCCAATAATTCCAAAGGGAGCCTGACATGATTAGTCTTTCATTTTAGGTATCTCATCATACTGGGCCAATGTTGTTCTACTTGTTTGTTTGGCAATGAGGAAATATCGTCTCTATTCATTCCCTAGCAGAAAGCTTATGCAATTTCAAAAGGATCAGTATTTTACCTTAACATGCACTTTGAAATTGCATTGTTCTTTTTGCTATGCATTTTTTTAATTAGTTGCTGGTTCTTCACTGCAATCTCAAAAGGTATAAAACTCCTTGTCTTCCTCTTTGTAAGACACTAATGCATGAAACATTTTCCTTGGTTTAAAAGCAAAGAAAAAATACCTTATTTTCCTCCGAATTCTGCTCCAGCTGTTCCACCAGGATTTCAAAGATACTCCCCCCACTGCACCCCTCCAGGAAAATCTGAAAGTCTTTTAAAAACAAAATAATATTCTAGAATCTCAAAGAAAAAAACAAGAATACCATCTAACATTCCTCCTGATTCACAGTTTCATCACCTGATTTATATTACCTCTGCACCTGCACTGAAAGGGTCTGGAATAATTCAAAGCATATTGTTGAAACCTGATAACTAAGCTATGAGAAAAAAGCACCTCAAAGGTCCCTGCAAAGCCAAGAAGGATTAAACAGACATATTGAAATAAATAGGAATGTATAAGAAGTTAAAATCTATAGGAAATAAAGAATGTGGTTAATTTGGTATTTGATTTATATTTCAGTTATATTTAAGTTCATCAAAAGAACTGCCTGAAGACTTATTCTCTTGAGGAAAAGAGAAACATTCCAAGTTTGTTTCTGTCCTCAGTAAACAGTCTTTTAAGTCTTGTCTGAATATTCCTCCTCTCTGGAAATTTTAAGAAATGACAACACCCTTCCCAGTTGCTTTGCTAGAAGGGATAAGGAATAGGCAGAGGGCTCATAGTGCTCTTTCCCTACTCTGGACAGAAATCCCATCTCTCAGATCTTCCCTGCATCTTTTCCCCTTCTCTCCAAGAGCTATTTATACACTGTAAGCTATTTATGGCTAAACTCATCACTTGACCAAAAGGAATGGGAGTTTTCCTATTTATTCAGAGAATGCCTAAAGGTTTAACTGGGATGGCAAACTGGCTCCTTCAGGTTTGACCATCTAGTAAATGGGCTTTTCTTTGTACTACACTAATCTTATTCCCTACCAAGTCTCATGCAGGTCAATTTTTCATTACATGGCACTTGGAACCTAAGAGGTTCTTATGGATATGCCTGTATTTTGACACAATCACAATATAAAGATATTTCAAAAATGATGATCATATTGTACAGATCATCACAGCAGGCAGGGATGCATGAGGAAGAGCACGACAGCCTTGGCTTCAGGGCCTTCTGACATCAAAGAGCTCCAATCTTACTGCATTGCTTTTTACAATTCCCACAACCCTGTTTTTAACCACAGTAAACAGTTGCTGAAGCCTTTATGAACCATATGTTCAGGATGGCAAATGCTCCACTCTAAGAAAAGCCATAAATTCATTTGCATTTTTCAGAACTCCACAATCAGTTCATTCTTCACTATAAATTGTCAAATGTAAACGTCTCTTTCCAAGAATACAAATGGAATTTGTGTTTTATTGTACATTTCATGCTGATGCACAGCCTTGCATCACTTAAAGCACTGGGGTTATGAGCATCTTGAGATTTACTCTGGGCTGGAATCATGAATGGTGGCTTAAGGCAATCCCAGATCAATGAATATATGGTTCTTTGTACTTCCACTAAAGGCTCCCTCTGTCATACACGTGTGAATGTCGTATTTTTTTTCCAGAATTTACTAATTTTCTTCCTAAACAAAAATTTAGCCCTGTTTTACTGTTGTATTTAAAAATAATGATGATTGCTTCAAACTAAGAATTTGGAGTATCTGGCTTATCAGGATACTTACAGCCACGTCCATAAGCATGGTGAATATTCATTAGTATCTTATTTCAAAGGTAGCACATGCAGTTTAAGAGCCACTGCCACTGATGACCTCTTTGATTTCATTTTTATTTTCTATTTATGTTGTATGTTCTTTTTCTATTTATCCTCTAAACTCCTCAGACTAGGTGCAATCTCTTAATCCATCTGCACAGTGCCCAGCATGCTGCAGAGTAGTGCCTAAAGAAATAGCAATGATGATTTCCAATGGCTGCCATCTATCAGAAGCCATTTTAAGGCTTCCAGCAGAGGTCACAATTGCTCAGCAGTTCCTAGGACTGCTTTTCTGTACAGAAAACTAATTTCTGAAATCAAGGCTAGAAGATTTTACTGCATAGATGAGACTGCTGCAACCAAACGTGCATTAGTTTGTTTATTGGTAAGGAAAAAAAAAAGATGTATCTAATTAATAATTGACTTAAATTTTGGGAAGCTAATGAAGTAGTTTTGGTGTCTTATAAAAATAATTTGCCATAAAAGATGAAGTCTCTGAACTAAAGCAAAACATTTAATAGATTAACTGCATATCAGTAGTAATTTGCTTATGAAAAGGACACTTGCATTAGAGAGGATGGCTTTCATTTGTGAAAAGTTAAGGGTTTCACTGTTGACTATAAAAAACTACTTATAGTTTAAACTCTGGATTTTCATATTTGCTAACAGCATTTTCTGGATTCCTCTATTATATTATAGGCCTGCTTTGATTTATACAAAGTCAAATTATCCTCACTATTATTGGAAGAAAGAAGAAATTATTTCTGCAGTAGAAAGAAAGAAAAGCCCCCTGAAATACCAAAGTGAAATCATTAGGAAAATCTTTTAGAGTTAAAAAACCAAACCAAAACAGTACAGACAAGGGAATTCTAGCTGAGTCAGTGAAAGTGTTGGGGTAAAGCAAGATCAGAAAGAAAAGCATCTGGTTAAAGAGAAACTGGGAGTAAAATGGAGAATTAAAATGAAGGACAAAGAAAAGTGAAGTAACCTGAACTGAACTAATAGTGCACTAAGTCATACAGACCACAAAATATTTTCCTACTCATTTACACCTGATTCTTAACCCTGCTCAAGGCTGCTGTTCACTAAAGATTTATCCATTCATGCAGCTGTTGTGTCAGTAGAGGCTCTCCCGTGATTTTTTCCCTCCATTATCTGACCACCTCCCCGACCATCATTTCTCCTTTCTGTCCTCTTGCCTTTCTCTTCTGGATTATTTCCTCACCCAATAGTTTCAACTCCAATTTACCCAGTGCCTTTGAAATTCCCATCTCACACTTTCCTGTTTTTAACAATCTGCTCAGTTCTTGAAATAAATCTTTAAATTTTAGTTACGCACAATTCTAAATAAAACAGCAATGTGGATATTTCTGTTTGACAGTCCCCATTACAGAAGCAGAAGTAAGAAAAAGAGTGGGATACAGTTCTTCAGTGAAAGGTCACTAGAAAGTAATGAGAGCTATGGAAGCTTCAAAACAATCCTGCCTCCCTGCATTTTATTTTCAAAACAGTTAAAGAATTCCAGTGAATGAAATGTGTAGAATAGCTAGGCAATGGAATTCATATCACAAAAGTTAATTCCTTTCTTCATGTCTCCACCAAAAGGCAAGCTTCAATTTTAATCCTGGCCAGCAACAAAGTGGTTTTGTTTTTGTTTTTGCTTTTTTTGTTCACATTTGCAAGGATGGGGAATAATTATGTGCATACCTGCCACAGAAAAGGTAAAGTATCTGCCAAGCTCTTTTTGATATTACAATACATTGGGGAAAAATAAAGTCTAGCCACAATTTATTATGCATTTATTTATCAAGAATCTGTCATGCACACCCACCCTACCAGATTGCAGACTTGAAAGGTAGGAACAAAGCTTGTTTGTTTTGGGCAAAGTAATCTGCAGAATAACTCTGTTGCTGTACTTAGCAAATGACTTGCATCCTCTGCAAGGGCAGGAAGGAAAAACAAACCATCAACTCTGAGAGAATGAGATTTATTTCATCATTTTAAAGTTTCTTGAATGTAGTTTACAAAGTGATTCAGTCTACTATTAGATATTCAGTCCTCTCCAAGGACTATCAGATATAATAAGCTGCATAAAACTGTTTGAATTTTCCTTCCATTTCCTTTATGGGCTGCTGCTTGAAGTGTGTATAGAAACTTCACTTTTTTAGGTATTAATTCAATGAAAACAGAGGTAAGCCCAAATCAAACTAACTACTAACAGGTTCCCAAGTCTATAAAATACTATTACAAAGTTTGAGGGAAAATGCTGAAAACCACCCAGGGATAAGCAGCTCATGGACCAGTGTTTTCAGGACAGTTCTTATGGAGCTGGATACTGAATATAACAGAACTGGTTAAAACTCATCAAGTTTTGAACATCTCTATTCATTTGTGCTTACATTTTTATTTTATAGAGAGTCTTATATCCGTCTTGGGAAACTTCTACTATATTAAGCCCCCTACTCTGATTACACTAATATTCTCTTGATAGATGAACCAGAAAATCAGCCAAAACTTATTTGGAGCTGATGATAAAAGTTATTGTACAGATCATGAATGGCAGTCTTCATACCAGCCCTAAATGCAACACAGGACTTGGAAGAAAACATTTCTACCACAAAATGTCTTTGGCTACTTCAAGAGTAACAGCATATCCAACAAAATCCAAATTATTACTTGCTAGAGTTATTTTACATAATCATAGAAAAAATATTGTTTTTTTTTAAAAACCATCCTAATGCTAACTTCCATCGTTAATGTCTCAGTGTGTTCATACCTATCACACAGGATCCTTCACAGGAACATGAGGGTGTGCTCTGATGGTGCAACAATGTTCTGATCAGAGAATGACGCGTAAAAATAGAATTTTTACAAGATCTCACATCTCCCTTGAGTTCTCCCTCTCCTTGTTGCTTCCCCCAGAAGTGCAGCTAAACAGCTTTTCAGGCACTTATTTAGAAGCACAAAGTGGCCTCTGGCATGAAATACCTCAGAATGAAGTTCTTTTGTACAAAGCTGATTCTTTGAGGTGTACATCAGTTACTCTAGAAAAAGATAAATTCCTCTTTTTCTGTAAGCGCAAGGTTCTATCTGTGATGCAAGACCCAGGGAGATAGGTAATGTGTTAGGTTGCAATGCAATTTGGAACCAGCAGTATGTATTCTATCACCATCTGTTAAAACCAGATGGAGCAGTGTTATTCATCTCTTCCATGACCCATCCCTCACAACTTCAGAGCGGGGAGGGTGGGGTGGGGAATATCCTCTGTTAATGGGCCATCTATTAAAACCAGGTGGGGCACTGTTCTTTATTTCTTCCTCAACCCATTCTTTGTCCAAGGAGATCTCTTCTGTTAATGGGCCACTGAGTCCCACTGCATGACTGATAAAATTACATCATCCCATTGGGAGATGCCCCACCCAGGGGAAGGAGCCAAGCCTTTCCTACCTAGATAAAATCGGAGCAGCTTTTTTTCCACTGGATTCCCAGAGGAAGACCACACCTGTTACAGTGTGAAAAACAGAGGCCTCTCTGAGTTCCTCATAGAGAGATCAGAATGCAGGAATTGAGTTAAAACCTTTAGATAAATTAAAGTATATTAAGCCATTCATACATGAAATATAGGTGAAAGCTTAAGTTTTAAGTAAGTTTAAGTAAGAATGCGTTTTAAGTGCCTTAAAGAGCAAAAGCCTTAGAATCTAGTGTAAAAAAAAAAAAAAGCTTCAAAAACAAGCTTCAATGAGAGCTCAAAAACATAGTTCTAGACCTAATAAGAATAAAGTAAGAATATTGCTTGCATTCTTCAGATAGAACAGATAGGCTATATCACAAGTTATGCGTAAACTTTCGTATTATAGAACTAGAATTCTAATAGGTTTAGAAGAAATGTTTCAGATTCATGTTTTAATGGGGACAGACTCTCACTCTCTCTCTCTCTTCACCACCATTATCACCACCCAGAAGAAGACAGAAGCTGCTGCTGCAACTTCTGCCTTGGCTCAGGATGCTGTACCGGGCTGCAGCTTCTACCTGTCTTAGGCTGCAATACAGGATGTGACCAAAAGTCTGTATTCTATCACCATCTGTTGAAACCAGGTGGGGCAGGGATCCTTATCTCCGTGGGAGATATCCTCTGTTAATGGGCCAGCTGTTAAAGCCAGGTAGGGCAGTTCTTTGTCTTTTCCACAACCCATCCTTCCTCCAGGGAGATATCTTCTGTTAAGAGGTCATTGAGTCCCACTGCATGATTGATAAAATTACATCATCCCATTGTGAGATGCCCCACCAGGGGGAGGAGACAAGCATTTCCTACCTAGATAAAAAACAGATTTGCAACACCAAAGCAGCCTTTTTTCCACTGGATTCCACAGGAAAACTGGACTTCTTTACATCATCACTTGACCTTCAGAGGAAAACTTCACCTTCTACAGGACCACTGCCTCATCAGAACCACATTTGTCACTGCAGGAGGATGCAGCTACCATTTAATGGGACTGCTCCCAACACCCTGACCGACGGGGTGTCAGGTTGTATTCCGACTCTGTCAGTGTTTTGGGTCGGGTTTGTTTTTTTTTTTTTTTTTTTAATATATATATTTTTTAAATGCTGTATTTTTATTTTAATTTTTCCTAGTAAAGAACTGTTACGCCTATTTCCATATCTTTCCCTGAGAGCCCCTTAATATCAAAGTTATAATAATTTGGAGGGAGGGGATTTACATTTTCCATTTCAAGACAGGCTCCTGCCTTCCTTAGCAGACACCTGTCTTTTCAAACCAAGACAGGTAATAATAACAAAACCAGATAGGGGAATGAGATTCCTCATGCACTCCCCACTGATGGAATACAACTGCTCTAGGTGAATTGGATGAGGGATTCCAGCCCAGCCTCTGTGAATCTGCATCTAAGGGAATCCAGTTCTGGTCATGTTGAAAAGGCTGTAATGTGGATTCTCAAATTCAGGCAAAGAAAGAGTGCTCTTTTTAGTAAGAACAGCAGCAAAGTGAAACAACTGCACATTCACACATCAAGTAATTCAGTGACCTTTAGACACAGAGATTTTGATCTAGAAAACAGTATAAGAAAGTGAATGGATAGAATACAGGTACTGCTTATTTTTAAAGCTTAGAAGGAGATATCTTGCTCTCAGGTAACTCCAGGCATTGCTGGCCCTGCTATTTTGAGCTGTTAAACAAAACCCAACTGAGAGAATATGAGATCTCAGTAGAAGCAGACTCTAAAACAAAAATCAGATGGAGAAGAAGAAAGAATAAACAAATGCCTGCAGCAGTCTGGGCACAGATTAAAGCAACTGTTACTAACATGACAGATCATTTTGCAGTGACTTAGCAAGACATACCCCAAGAGGATGCTCATTCTCAATTGCTGTGTACTGCGTGGTCCTGTAGGATGCAAGATGGCAGAGGGACTCCTAAAGCTCACCGTGCACTGGGCGTGGACAGCAAGCATGCAAATTCTTGGCACATTTTCTCCACAGAACATGGTAGTAACATAAGATAGGATGAACCATGTAGCTTATAACAGCCTGAGTCCAACCACCAGTGCTGAGATGCCTTAACCTTGGACAGAGCTTAACCTTCAGAGCAGAGAATCTGATGGAAGCCAAGCAGCAGATTGTTCTCCTGCCCAGGGGAAGGTAACACTGCCCAGAATCAGCTGTGTAGGAGCACCAACAGTGCTATTTTCCCTGGAGCAGTGGGGCTGTAAAGGGAAATGTCCCCTGGGGAGTGGGGCAGCACCCACAGGGACTGCCTGGGAGCGAGAGCCCTCACCCCCCTCTGTGCCTCTGGTGAGTGATTATTGTTTCACTGATGGATACCCCTGAGAGATTCTTTGGCCCTTTGGCTGGAAAACAGCCCGATCTGCTGGCTGCTCTTGAGTGGGAGGGTCCATGTGTGTGTGAGAGGAGCTTTGGGCTACAGTTGCTGTCCATGCAGTAACTGTATCCTGGGCACAGCGAACCAGGAACCTGGGAGTTCACTGGAGCATCATTGTGGATGCATCCTTTTTGTCAGTTTTGGTTGTGAATTAAAGTTTGTCCAAGTTCATTATTTGTGTTAAGCTGTTTTTCTGTACCTCCATGACATCAGTACATAGTTCATGTAGAGGATGACAAAGTTTGTTTATGTTCTTTTGGCTGAGAAACAATCTTGACCATGTAGCATTCAGGTGTAGCAAGAAGTACTGATTATTCTCTCTTGTAGACAGACCAGATAGCCATAATTAGCCAAACTGACTTCCCAAGCCCGCTGTCTGAAAGCATCTATTATTAGAACTCAGATGGAACTGAGCAGCTTATTTCTCATAAGGGATTAGAACTGCAAGTGCATCTGCAAGTTTGTGAGACAGGCTAAAAAAAGGCTTGTTACTCATTGTAAACAGAGGAACATGGCTGAGTAGAGGAAAAGGGTCATTTCATCCCAGTGCTAAAACCCACATTCCTATTGGCTTTTTCAAATGGTGACACCTAGTTTGATTTTTTTAATTAAAAAGGAAAAAAGTCAGTTTAAAACAGGAGATAAATCACAGTAATTCAAGACCAAATGTTGAACATTTGCTTCTAATTTTCACCATCAGTTTAACATTCATTATCAAATATGGTGAATATGATTGAATGATTATACTTTGAAGACAAATTGCCAAATTCTACCCATTTCTTATGGTCAGAACTGGAGGCATGATGAGGAGCTGAAACACTGAATGTTTATTATGTTTACATACACTCTTGTGCAGTGATGTCAATACACATAAAATTTGATAAATTTTGAAAAAAAAGAGAAAAATTTGTAAATGTGTATGTACATTAGCATATGTGTCTCTCTCTCCATATATAAGGTATTCAGTCACACAAATTCACTCAGAGATGTTGCATGAAATGTCACACACAAAGCTCAGCTGTCAGTCCAATCCTGCCATTCCCAGCCAACTGCTGTAGCCCTGGGCTGTGAACATCAGCTGACCTGAACTGAACATCAGTGTGTTTACATGAGGAGGTGAAGAGATGAGGGACATTATCTCTCTGTATGCACGTTCAGTTAGGTGTCTGCCAAGGCTGGTTTTGGGACTTAATTTCTTCTGTTTAATTTCCCCTACTAAGGTTCAAATCGAGATCACCATCCAGATCAAGACAGGTAATGATAAAGGGATAGCTGTAAGCATTACAGGTAAAACTAGTTTTTTAGATACATGAACAAGTGAGAAAACAAATCATTGCTTGTCTAGGTAATGTATACTTATTTTAAGTTCACAAGAGGATTCTGGAACAGCATTTGTTTTAGTACTGCCAAAACTATGGGTAAGCAAATTGTGAAACAAGTACATTCTTAGTAACAAATCTGCAATGAAGAGATATCTCAGTTCTGCAGAATCCAGTAAGGTGGAATGACTTGCTCATAAAATCCCTTTTAAAAGCTGACCCTAGAGAAAAAATATTATTTCAGCTTAAATTAAAAAAAGGAAAAAAGAAAGAAAAAGGAATAAGATAGACTTAAATAGACAGTTATGTATTATTTCCATCCCCAATATTATGCTATAATTCTCTATTGAAGAAAATATCTACCTATCTCAGGCTACCTATCCATCAGGCTGGAAAACCCTGATAATCTCTTTATGAGGAAAGCTGAAGACTGCCTATGTAGCAAGGCTTAACAGGGCCATGGGTATCACAGCAGGGTATAAAGGTAGATTGGTCTAGCTGGAGCAAGACACAGAACTAGTGGAAACACTGCTGTGCAAAAAATAAGCTTAATTACACTGAAATTTTAAGAATATATAAGCAATATAAGGATTTGAGTTGTTCTTCATAAGTGTCCAAGTTGTACTGTGGCCAAACAAAAGAAAGCTTTCCATTTCAGAAGCAGCTTTAACAATTCTTAACTGCATCAAAAGATAAAAAATATAAGGAAAGAAAAACATTTTATAAACAAGCATTGCAAAACATGACATCACATAATGCAAGATCTTTTATTAATTTGAAGGGTATAAACTTAAAAGCAAGAGGAAGCTTTTAAAAGCTTCATTTAAAATATATATTTAGAATACTTCAGTAATGATTCCACCTGAATGCTAATACAAGATGAGGACTAAAAGCTTGTACGAAGAGGTATGTTTACTAAATGAATACATTGATCACTGAACTTTAGCATTAAATTTTAATGACCTTCAGTGATTTGAGAAGCCTTAGTTGTTTATGTAAGAACTGTAAAAAAACTTATGGATTTACATTTACAGACTACTTATCTCTTGGGAAATGACAACATTTTAAAAAGAAATCGAACAAAACCAGAAAAAAGTGCCTCTGATCAACACTAATGGCCATCTTGTGTAAGCCAGTAAATGCATCAAAACCTGAGTGATAAACTTCTGTCCTGCTCAGCTGAGACTGCAGGAAGCAAAAACATACTATTAACAGACTGTCTGTTGCTCTTACTCTTCATTTACAGAATAACTTGAAGGGCCTCATTAAGCCTCACTGGCTCAACACTGAGTACTGAGCAAACCAGGAGCACTAAAATGCTCAAAGTCTCTGACTAGGACTGAGCAATCAGACAAAGCACATGGACAGAAGATAATGTCGAGGGCCAGAATAGTCAAAATTATTCCAATTACCAACTCAAAGCCAACTCAGAGTTTGCTGTGGAGAAATGTGGGTTCTTGATTTTCAGGGTGAATATTCCAAGACTTTACTAATTCAAAAGGTGGAACTCTCTTTCTGGCATAGTTGGATATGGGCACATTCTCAATTCCTCAAAACCTCTCCCACAGCTAAAGAACTTTTAAGCAGCTCACCTAGCATGGGAAAAAGAAAACGAATTTTTAGTCTGGCTAATATATTGGAAAAAAAAAAAAAAAGAATCTTACTCTGAATATTTGCAGCATTGCAGAATATTTGTGCCAATCTGCTCCCCAGCTAATTTTGTTGCTTATACTGTTTCCTTATATCATACCCAAGGGGATGTACACATGTATATCCACTTAATGTGCAGAGCTCCCAGCTAATTATTTGAGAAAGCCACGCTCATGGCTTTCCAAGTTCATGAAAAAGTTGAATAACAAATTAAAGGCAATAAAGTATGTGGGTTTTCTGTGTTTTATTTTTTAGTTGGTTGAGGTTTTTTTGATTGTTGTTGTTTTTTTAAATTAGGAGTGGTGGGCAGACTAGAAAACAAAATCTTTACAATGCTGGTTTTCATTTCAGACAGTCCATACCTGGAGTGATTTTAGCTCTGCCCTCTTCTACCAAAATCATACTTAAAGCCACACCTTGGCCTTCTCCCTCCTGTTTCTTGGGTGCACTAAACAGAGCCAGCCCCTCATACTGGCATTATTTGGTCCAGACTTGTAGGATGCTCCTTGGCTCTTGGGCTGCAGCTGGAAGAATCTGCTGTGTCCAAATTATTTTTGCAATGATATTGTGGCTGTTGAACTGCTTTGTCTTGAAGTCCCTTAGAGTTTAAAAGACTGAGATCTCTTTCTTACCTCAGTCTGCAAATTACAATTAAAATTATGGCTATTGTTGAAATTGCAAGTTCCAACTGCACAGGCTTTTAAAATTACACTACAGCAGACTGTATTTAAAAGAAAAGTCTTTTCAAAAATACAGGGTTTTTTTTGAATGTACTACAATGTAATTTCTCTTTGTCAAAAGGTAAACCATCAATATAACTTTGGAAAAAAATCCAGGGATTTTAATCTTTTTAGACTGCATATACTTAAGAAAACAATGAGGAGCTAAATAAACTACTAGCAATGTACATGAGTTATCTGATGCAGAAGTAGTTATTAAAATAAAAAATTCATTGAATTCAAAAGGTTTTTTTGGGGAAAGTAGTACTATTTATATTAACAAGGGTCCTGAGATTCCTACATGATACATGCCATTCTGCAAACATTAGCATGCCACTATCTCAGACTTAATGAGGCCTACCCACAACAAATCTGAATTAATGCCTTATAGAAGTGCTGTATACCCATATTTTTCTTTAATATCCAATTTTATAATATTGGAGTGTTATATATATTGCTAGAATTGGTAATATTATGCAAATAAATATAAAAATTCAACGTGGAAATGAACAAGTCATAATAGATTTCTTAAAAAAATAAATACTTCAGTAAAATGAAGTAAGTTCCTAATGAAAGTAACAAAATAAAATGCTGATGTTTGGATTAGTTTTATAACTGGACTTTAAGGCAAATATTGCAATTATTGTTCCAACTACATGCTGTGTCTTTTGGTGAAAAACTTCCCAACTTAAATATCCTTATTTAAAATCAATTCTTCTCATTGCCTCAAACAGAGGAGGAAAGTGATCTATATTAAAATCTATGCTCAAAATGCCTTCTTGCTAATATTTCTTCTTCTCTACTGGAAATATTAACTTTCTAATTAACCAGTAATGTAAGTTTAGATTTTACTAAAAAAAACCCCCAAACCACCAACTAAAATCCTTCTCAATTGACTTTACCCCAGAAAACACAATTGGAATGTGAAAAGTAAATTTGAAGAACGGGCATTTTGGAAATTTTTGATTTGCAGAAGTGGGAATGATAACTGCTATCATAGTACAGTGAATAAACAAGAGAAATGTGCAATAAATTAATTGGAAATAATCTACAATATTGCTGTTGCCATGAAACTTTATTCTTGAATGAATTTTTTGTAAGCAGAATAATGGGAGGTTGTACAAAGGCTGCACAAGAAATGTGGCTCTAGGCTACATTCTGAGCTCTCAAGCATAAGCAAATCTTTTAAACATAGGTTCAGAGATTGACTATTTAATGTCAATATAATTCTCAAAGTTTCTTCTATTACATGAAATAGTAGGGCAACAAAGTTGAAAATTAGCAGCATATTTCTGAAATTATATTGCTTTTTCCACCACTGCACAAACCTCTCTTTTCATAAAACAAAGATTTTAGCTAATAGGTCTGTGTGTGACATGAACTACCTCAAACTTCAGAGCCATTCAAATCTAAATTTAGCTATTCTGTTTTTAAAAACTATGAGAAAAATAATAAGTCTATGAAGTCTATGAAATCATAATGCAGTACTCCTTACTATATGTGCAAGATTCCAAGGAGATCTAGAAGTAGAGCAAAAAAAAAAAAAATCACAAATTAAATGTTTGTTGCTTTAGTGGATCACAAATTAGAACGATTTCCATGGCAACGCCTTTAGTCTTCTTTCAGGAAAGATTGCCACATTTTGTTTGCTCCTTATCTAAAATACAATCTATTACATGCTACCACATGAATAATTTCTTCCTCACATTCTAAAAAAAAAAAAAAACTAACCCCAAACCACAAAAGAAAGCAGTGTCTTCAGTAAGTCATGTCAAAGGTGTACAAGAGTTACACAAACCCGTCATACATAATAACTAACTGCAGACAGTATGTTTACAAAACCAGTGCGTATAGAAAATGTTCTGCTTTTTGTTTGGATTTTGGTTGGGGGAGTTGACCATGTGTAAAAAGGAAGTAACATAAGTTCCAGTATAGCAGGTTTGGGAACTATTTTTCACTGCAGAAGTCAGAACACTACAAGGGTTGCTGCATCACCCAGATCAGAACAGACCTTGTCCCTTTGTCCCTTTGTCCCTTTGTCCCTTTGTCCCTTGGTCACTCACAGCGTTCCCCCACATCTCGCTCACCGCTGCAGTCCCGGCCCGCCCCCCTCAGCACCACAGGCCCCAAGCCCCGCCCACCCCGAGGCCCCGCCAATCCGGGCCCGCCTTTCTCCGCTCCGTCCAATCACAGCCGCCCTTTCAACCGGCCCGCGGATCTGAGCTCTGCCCGCTCAGCCCTGCCCCTCAGCCCGGCTCTCTTCAGGCGCAGCTCCCGCTCGCACGGCCGTGCTACCGCAGCCCCGGCGGTGTTGGGGCCCGGGAAGGGCCGGCAGGGGCCCCCGTTCATGCCCCGGCCGGGAATTCTCCCGGGGGAAGGAGCGAGCAGGGAGGAGCGGGCGGGGCTGTCCCGGCGGAGCTGCCGCGGAGCGAGGCCTGAGAGGACAGTGGGGCTCAGGGAGACAAGCCGGGCGGGAGCGGGCGGGCCGCGATTGGCGGGGCCGAGCTCCGCCTCGGGCTGGGATTGGCTGGGCCGGCGGGGCGGGGCGGGCCGTGGGCTATAAATAGCGTGCGCGGGGGGCCGCCGCTGTCAGTGCGGCTGTGGGGTTGTGTCGGTGTGGGGTGCTGCCGCTCTGGGAGCGCTGCTGAGGCAGGGCCGGAGCCTCGGGCGAGCGCTGGCCCGGGGCGGAGGTGCTGCCTGGCCTGGCCTGACCCGGCCTGGGCCAGCCCCCGGAGTGACCGTGACCCGCTTGCTCCGCCTTGCGGAGGAGTCGGGCAGCGGCGGCGCCAGGTCTGGTGCGGGGAACCGGCCGCTGCCGTGGGGAGGGGGCTCAGCGAGTGAGAGGGCTGGGATGTGGCCCTGCAGGGCTCCGGAGGTTAAAGTAGTATCAAAACTAAGGGCAATAAAGCTGTTTCACTTTATTATTATCATTTTCTACTTCTACCACCTTATCATATTATTTTAGTGTTCTAGTTATTATTTTATTAATGTGTTATACTATGCCATTACTGTATTTTTAGTACTTTTTTTTTCTGTTACTTGATACAACGCCTATTAAATAAAGGTGGTAAGGCTGAAACACCAGTTGTGTTTGCCAACATTCAGCCCCTGGGGCTCGAGCCAGCCCTAAAGTGATGTGGAGCTGAAATAAATCCCACGGGGAAGGAGCTGCAGGAGATGCTTTGGGGCCTCCAGCCCCCAAAGTGATACAAAGCACATGGCAGGAGTGCAGATCTCTGTTCAGAACCAGCCCCAGGGTCCCTTTTGCGTTGAGAGCCAGGGGTTGATTGGCCACTGCCTGGAGCTGATGCCCACTGAGCAGGGACTGTGGGCAGGTGCAAGAATGAGGCCCAGAGTGGGTGTGTGGTGGAAGGTGTGTCTTGGGGCTTTAGGTCTCATTTGCCATCAAAGCAGGGGCCCCCTTGGGGATGGGTGTAACAGCTGATAGAGGTGTTTAAACAATGACAGTGACTGATTTATGGCCTTGTTTACAGCCCTGAGGTGCAGTGAGAGCCAGGAGCAGCTTGTAGCTGGAAACAGTGGGAAGCTGAGGAGCTGGAGCTCAGGTAGCGGAGCTGGCAGAAACACGAAGATGGTAGGGCTGGGGACAAACCTGTTGTAGGACTGGGATAGGGAGTGTAGGGCTGGGGTAAAGATGGTGGGGTGGGGTGGGAACTGAAATGTTGCTGATCTGGAACCATAAAGATCATTCACTGACAGCCAGGCACCTTTTCACCTGTGATGCTGGGAAGATGTGGAGCTGGCAGTGAAATAAAGCTTGTGGGGCTGGAGCTGAAATCACTGTAGGGCTGGGATAAAGACTGCTGCTGAATGTGAAATCACTGAAAGGCTGGGATAGGGTTGTGGGGCCGGCATTGAAATTTCTGTAGAGCTGAGAGAGCAGCTGTGGGGCTGGAGATATAATGAAGATCCGCCCTGAGAACCAGGCACAGCTTTCCCTCCAGTGGTGGGAAGATTCCGAGCTGGAGCTGAAACAGCTGAACTGGCAGTGAAGTAAAGCCTGTGGGGCTGGAGCTGAAATCAGTGGGGGGCTGGGGCTGTGGGACTGGGATAGTGACTGTGGGGCAGCAATATGGACAGAAGGGCTGGAGCTGGAATCACTGGTGCTGGGATAAAGACTGGAGCTGAGATGAGAGTGGGAGAGGAAGTGGGGCTGGAGCTGAAACAGCAGAGGTGGAGGCATAATGAAGAACATGCCATGGCAGCCAGGAGTGGCTTCACCTGACAGTGTTGGAAGATGTGGTCCTGGAGCTGAAACAGCAGAGCTGGCATTGAAATAAAGCTTGTGGGGCTGGAGCTGAAATCACTGTAGAACTGGGATGGTGACTGGATCTGGCATAGCTGCTGTAGGGATGGAGCTGAAGCATACCAGTGCTGCTGGAGCCAGCTTGAGGATCCTGCCCTGAACCTGGTGCAGCTTCAACTGGCAGTGGAGGGATGATGCAGAGCTGGTGCTGAAATGGCAGAGCTGGCATTAAAATAAAACTTGTGGGAGTGAAGCTGGAATCGCTGGGGCTGGGATAGCAACTTTGGGACTTGGATAGCAACTGTGGGGCAGAATTGGGGACAGAAGGGCTGGAGCTGAAATCACTGTGGGATAGTGACTCTGGGACTGGGATAATGACTATGGTGAGGGAATAGGGGCAGAAGGGCTGCAGCTGAAATCTCCATAGGACAGGGACAGTGTATAGATCTGGGATGTAGGGATGGGGCTGAAACATCACAGAGCTGGAGCCAAAATGAACATCCTGCCCTGAGAACCTGGAGCAGCTTGGACTGGCAGTGTTGGGAAGATGTAGAGCTGGAGTGGAAACAGCAGAGCTAGTAGTGAAATAAAGCTTGGGGGGCTGGAGCTGAGATCACTGTGGCACTGGGATAAGAACCTGAGTAGGGACTTGAGTAGTGAGTGTGAGACTCAGTGAGTGTGGGGCAGGAATATGGGCAGAAGGGCTGGAGCTGAAATTGTGCTAAGGTAGACTCTGAAACTGGAATTAGAGGGCTGGATTTACAAATGGGGCTGGACCTGAAATGTCACAGAGTTGGTATTGAAATAAAGCTTGTGGGACTGGAGCTGGAATCACTGTGGGACTGGGATAGAGATTGTGGGATTGGGATAGTGACTCTGGAGCTGATTGCAACTGTAGCAATGGAGCCAAAACCTTGCAGAGCTTCTGGAGCCAAACTGGGAATCCTGCCTTGACAACCTGGAATAGCCTCACCTGACAGCGTTGGAAAATGCAGAGCTGGAGCTGAAACAGCTGAGCTGGCAGTGAAATAAAGTTTGTGGAGTGGAGCTGGAATTACTGTGGGGCTGGGATAAAGAATAAGTATGCGAGGGAAGGGGAAACAAAGCAAGGGAGGTGGTGTTGAGGCAGGGCATGAGAAGGCTAGGCAAGGCAAGGCAAGGAAGCAGGTGCAGGAAAGGAATGAGAGGGGAAGGCAGGGAAGGGACAGGGGAGGAAACCAAGGAAGAGTTAGGCTAGGGAAGGTGTCGCTGTACGCGCTAGAAATCTTGTAAATAACGACAATGATTTCCAGAGTTAGTGGCTAAAGAAGCGATTTATTGAAAAAGCGATACATTTATAGTGTGGTTCGCAAGCTGCGAACAGGACAGCAGTCCATTGGACAATAGAAGAAAACAAATCCTGTCACATAGCATGAGAACTGTTTCTCAGTCAACACCAGGTGCTTAATATTTATTATTAATTCCTTTCTGTTTTTCCCGAATGTTACCATCTTGGGAAAGGCTCAGGCCGGAGCTGAGAAACTGTCTCAGCATGGGAAAGATTTTCCAGCGTGAGAAAGAGAAAAGAAGCTCCGAGCCTGAACAGGCGGATCGAGCGATGGCATCGGCGCGGTGGAGGGGCAGTGCCACCCGTGAAAAGGTGGCGGCGGTGCTGGCCCGGCTGTCCAAGGTGCCTCTGACCGTGACCCGCCTGCTGAGACGGAGCCGTCGGCACCAGCCAGCCCAGAGGAGGAGGTGGTGCCGCTCCTCCCTCATCTCCGATGTCGGAACTCGACCTGCCTGCCGAGGCAGGGTCTGGGCCGCCCTTCCTCTCTTCTTCCCTCAGCTTCCTCGTTCGCCCAGAAGCGGTGCCGACCCAGCGCTGCTCTCGTCAGCCAGAGGAGACCTGCCCGCCTGTCCGGTCACGGACGGACCCCTCCCATCGGTGTCCAGCTGCTTTGCAGCTCCCACCCTGTGCTGGTGGCTTTGTCCTCACTTTAAAGCGGGGAGCAGCAGGGGCTGGTTTCATTTATGCAGTGGGCATGGGAGGAGGGAGTGCTGGGGCAGATGTTTCTGAGCTCCATTCCATTGTTGAAAGGGAAGAGCTGAAAATTTGTAGTGGTGATATCCAAATGAGAGAGGCTCAGACTTCTCCTGTGCCTGATGCTGTCCCTATTGTAGGACAGCAAAATTGGAAAAAGAGAAAGAAAAGATCTAACTGATCCTGTTATTGTGAATCACCTTTGCCTCATTTCAGGCTTCAGATGAAACATGCCTGGGTCCTTCCTACTGACCATCAGGGTGTCCACCCTGACCTGCACCAGGGGCAGAGTGTGATCACAGCTCAGCTTTCACATGCTGACCAGCTCCCCAAGCACCAACCAGATGAAAACACTGACCAGATGATCTCTATACAAGCAGGGAATGGACATTCATCTGTTCACGTTGGAACTGTTGATATACTTTTCACTGTTGTATTAGAATAATAATTTAGTGGTGGATTTTTCACTGTTTGGTAAGTCTGGTGAATGGTGATGGGTTTTGCTATTGTATTAGAATTGGTTTTACAGGGAAAAAGCACCAGTTGTGAAGAGTTCTCTAGGCACTTCAGGTATCCACAGATTTCCTGAGTGGTGTTTGTTTTCCTTTGCAAGGGCTCTGTGGAGGATTACAAACACTTCTCTTTTTTTTTTTACTAGAAGAGGGACTTGTGGATACTGCTGAAGGCCTAGGCACATTTCAGCCAGGCCTTTTTCTCAGGTTCTGAGTCTTTTTCTCAGGCTGTGAAACTTTCTCAGCTCCATCCAGGATTTTTCCCAGGCTAGAGACTTTTTTTCTACTGTAAACACAAGAGAAAGAATCATAACAGAGATAAACACCTGCTAGATCCATGGGAAACCAGGGAGAAGAGATGTCTCTGTCCAATGAACTGTCTGTATTTTGTTATTCATGAAGTACCTTATTTAAAGCCATGGCTTCCTTCAATAAATTGCTCTCTTGCACCAAGTGAGAGAGTGCCTTGTTGCTGTTCTTTACATTGCTTTGTAACCTTTCTATGGCAACAAGAAGGCAGTTCAAGGGAGGAACAAAATTCATTAATGCATTTCTTGCCTCAGTCTTTAATGTCAGGGCCAGTTGTCCTGAGGATACCCATGTGGGGATGGGGAGTTGAGTGAAGCCCCTGTAATCAGGGTGGTTATTGATGTGCTCTGCCAATTGGACACTCACAGGATCCACACCAGAGTAATGAGGCAACTGGTGAGAGAACTTGCCAAACCACAGATATAAGATGGATGCAGGAATGTATTCAGTTTACATGTAAAGAAAATCCAAGCTCCCCTTGTTACCTGCTGTATATAGGTTACTGAAAAACATAAGGACATACAGAAATGTTGTTAATGAGATTTTAATCTTACAATCCACCTTAGAATAATGCATTAATTACAAATCAAAAGGAATTCACTAAAATAGCAACTAAAATTATCTTGTGTTCACAGTGATCAGGAGTCTAAGGTACAGTTTTTGGAGTATAATGCAATTGCCTGTTACACTAGCTTAACAAAGGGATGTAAATAGTTTTGATTTTAGTATCCATGCCTACTGCTTGAAGTAATAACTCTACTAATTGATCTAGACATTGTCCCATTAGAAGGAGACATGAGAAATTTTGCTGATATCTTACAATTGTACAGTCTCTACCAGAACACCCAAAGACAAGGTATACACTGCTTTAAAATTACTAGTGACAAAAAAATCATGTTTCTGCTTAATGAAGAAAATAATATATGACTCATCCAGAATAATGGGAATATATTACAAATTCCAGAGCAAGACCTAATACATCTCTGATCTCCAGATAATTATTTTTAATTAAAGCAAGTAAAGTGAGAGCAGATAGAGCTATAAGGGATAATTATTGAATGAGAAATATGCCAGTCAGATATTTCTGAGCACAATTATACAGGGATAAATTTGCCCTGTTTTGTTGCCTTTTATAAGATGTTAGAAAGAACCTTACCAACACACATATAGACTCTAAAAAGGCCTTTAGAACTTCAAGTTCTTCCCAAATTACATTAATAATAGGAGTTTCTCAAATATACTGAACAGCAAATAGGACTATTAATCTCAGGGGCTGACAGCATACATTTCACCCAAGATTTAACAGCAAGAGAGAAAAGGCCACCTGGACTTGTTCTAAGTGACCTTGCTGCTGCTCTGCACTTGACTGTGGGGAAAGGGATTTCTCTTGTAAAGCAGGGCTTTTTAGAAGAAAGTGCCTCCAGATTTTTTAATAAGCAGCCTCGTAATAACCAATTAGATAAAGCAGCACAGCTTTAGGCACATCACATTACTGCTCTGCTCAGAACAACACAAAGCTCATCATAAGGTGGCTAAATTAGAAGTGTGGGCAACTCTCTGAGTCGAGAGGGAACTGCCAGGTCCCATAAAGGGACTTTGTTATCGCAGGCAAAGGGATCCAGGAGTTAAATTAACAATGTAACCCTGAGCCACTGTAATCACACTCATCCCAGTTGTGCTGCCCTTTCCCCCAGACAGGAAAAACACCATTTCTGCTGCAGTTACTGTCAGCACCGAGCAACCTGTGACATTATGGTCCACGAACAGGACAGATTTCGGCTCTTCTGCTGTTACTTTTAATTAGTTTGTTGTACCAGTTTCAGCTTTTCCAACATTTCCCTATGCTTTAAGAACAAGCAGTATATTAATGGGAGTACAAGAGGGTCAAGTAGTGTTCAGCAATTCATTCACAGTAGCCAGAACTTGCCTCGGTCTGTTTCAAATACCCTACTCTTAAATATTGTGTCAACACTCACTATGAAACGCTGCTAGGATTTCAAATGTGATTCTGTATTCAGTTAAATGATGTTTTGTGTCACAGACAGTCACAGGCAACAACACTTTAAGCAAGCCTTCTTTAGAACAGGTAGAACACTGCCCTGCAGTGAATCTCAGTCCTGATGTGCAGACTTCTAATTTCTAAGCAGTTCACACTTATCAAATTTTGGGCCAGCATTTTTCTCTAAATTCTCTTACATTCCCCTCTATCCTTAAAGAATGACTATGTCTTTTGCCAAAACAAACCAAGTTTTTTTTCCTCCTTTTTAAAACAGGACAGTTTTGTTACTGCTGAAAATATCACAAACTCTGTTTCATCCTTTATTCGTCATCACTCAGCATGAGTGATTGGAATTTACACAGTATCTCACATTAGATCAGTAATTTTCTGGTAATTTTCAGCTGTAACTCACCTGCTGCTTAAACAGTAGCAATAAATTAATACAGGATATTTCACAGAGTTCATTCCAGCTATAGGCTGGTGTTGCAGTTTCGGTTCAATCAGGCAGAAACACCAATTTCGTGTAGTGGTTTTGGTTCAACAATCTGAGATTTCCTGGTCAATACACCAATTTATGTTGTGGATCTGGCATTAGCCAAATCACCAATTCACCTACTAGAAATATTTACTCATTTCCTGCTGTGAGATAGGATTAGGAGAAAGCCAAAGCAGGCTCAAACTTTAAAGAGTACAAAGAAAAACTATATTAATAGAAACTATAAGAAAAACCAATAAAACTCAAAATAAAACTTTTAGAACACTTCTCCTCCCCCCACAACTTTTTTACTTCTACACTGACAGCATACAGAAACAACTCAGTCAGTTTACCATCTTTAAAAATAGTCTTTCACCAATTTGCTTGGGAGAGGAGACTTCTCTCTTCAGTCTATGGAGGTTTCTCCACAAGAAGCAGTTCTCTCATGGCCTTGATGTCACAGTGATCAGCTGCTTGGGAGAATGGAAATCTGATCACTGTAGAAATCCCTTCCTTGACTAGCAGTCTTCCCACAAACATTATTGAGGACCACATCAACTTATGGAGCACACTTTAAGGACTATAAAAGTTCAAACAAAAGTCCTCCTTCTCCTCCTCCTCCTCCTCCTCCATCTCCGTCTCCATCTCTGTCTCCATCTCCATCTTCCCTGGGGAAAGCAGGGATCTTCATCTTCTCTCTATTCAAACCTATGTGATCACATACATTTCAACATCTGCTTACTCTAGCACAAATGCCTCTGCTCATATCTACTGTTAGAACATTTATCCACCCCATAGTACATCTCTATGTGTTATAGGGAAACAAGAGTCTGTTCTCCATAACATTAAACAAAGTGAAATTTCAGTCTGTGACTCTCCTTCTTCCCTCATCTGGGACCTGACTCTTCCCTTTGTCTGACCTTGGTGTTTCCATGCTGTTTCTGTGTGTATCTTCACCTTGGTACTTTTCTTTTTACTCAGGAGGGAGAGCAAAGTTGTTGGGCAGGGAATAGAAAAATTTTATGAGTGTCTAGCAAGTAGTTCTGAAGCAATAGATGAAATAGAGATGTTGGCATACTTTGATATAGATGCTGAAAACAGTCATGTGAAGGTTTGAGGCCTCTTCCTTTGTTTAGATGATACCAAATGCCACAAATACCAAAGAACCAACAGACATCCTGTCTCAAGCCTGGCAGGAAAGGTCTGAAGATAAGGGTTACAGATATGTAAGCCATAAAACATGGTAATTTAATAGTTCTTATAGGTTGCATACAAATATTAGGAAATTAGTGTATTTTATTAGATTGGTTATTGGAAATCAGAATATTCATCATAGAAGAATACTTATTGTACTGTAAACGGGAAATCACTCTCTCTTACCCCCTTGCTCTTATCTCTTACCTCCTACTCTCTTACTCTCCATGCTCTATACTCTCTCTTACACCCATGCCCTTATAATAAACTACAAACCTGAAGAACAGAAAACAGAGAGCTCATGAGTCTGTCCAGCGACTGTCCAACCAACAATATATCCCCCACACAAAGTGTCTGAAAGTCTCATTCTGGGCAGTGAAAGAGTCAATATATTGCACTTGGGGTGGAGTATTTCAGGCTGCATTGGGGGCTGGACCAAGATAACAGGGGCCTAGTGAGAAAGGGTGGTGGCTGTTCTGGATGCTTGGCTGTTTTCTGGTGTTTGCTGTATTCAATTCCAGCTGTGGGCTGATGGTTTTCTCACCCCCTGCCCGGCACGAGGAGGAGCTGCTGGCGGGGGCCCGTCTGTGTCTCCCCCAGGCGTGGGCGCCATGGCAGGGTGGGCCCGGCCGGCACAGAGCCGCTCCAGGCCGGCAGCAGGACGAGGTTCTGCTGAGCCCCAGGCTCCCTGGCTGTGCTGGGGAGGGGGACCAGGATCTCAGCAGCCACACAGACCTCCCCTTCCCCTTTCTATTGGCAGCCCCAGCCAAAAACGGGGCCCGGTATCAGAAGCCACCCTCGGCCCCGGCCCAGCCAGGCCCGCGGCCGTGCAGAGGGGGCCGGGCCGGTGTTACCTCTGCTGAGGCTGGAAGGAAAAGAGAACTTTCCCAGGGTTTTTTTGTCTTTACAGGTGTGAGATGTTACATAGTGATTAGTGTCATTATGATCAATATGAACAAGAATACTAAATCCAAAGTAAAGCATAGACATGAGACACAGGAAAATCTAATTTCATTATATTTGTCTAAATCACTTTGTTGAAAATTGTTGATTTTTTTGTTTTTATGTATTTTTATTATTTTGTCACTATAATCATGAATTGTATCCATTTTTATGTATAAGGAAGATGTGAGCTTGTTTGGACAGGGGTAGGACGGATGTGTTGGTAGAGCACAGACTCCCCATGTCCCCAGCGCTGCTTTGCCTGTTCCTTATCAACAAACTAATAAATTAATTGAGCTAGCCCATTGTGGTAAGTAGTTTATAACACAGGTGTGTTTCACAAAGATGCATAAACTTTCTCACTGGTGTAACAGTGTGTCAGTATTAAATGTCAGACACAGATTGGTCATTGTCAGGTCCTGGCAGAGAGCTATTTCAGGAAATTTGTACAAACCTCTACAACTGGGTAGGAACAAATTAAGACTCACAACTCATATCCTGTATTGTAACTTTTTAAATGTTAATTACTAATATCATAATAGCAGAATACTACACTCTGTTTCTGTTTGATGTAAAGAAGACACATTTCAGAATTATTCCCTTGCATCAATGATATTGCTGTTAAGAGACTTCTAACTGATGGGGATATTTTGTTCTCAGTAACATCTGTGGGGATTTACTGAAGAACACAAGAACAGAATCTGTCCATATAAACCTTTCTTGTGTTTTTGCTGCATGTTGCTGAAAAGTTTTTTTACTAAACAAATTTAAAACAAATTAAATTAGTTGCACAATGAAATAAACCGATCATTTCATAAACATTTAAGACTAGAACTGATTGGGACACATGAGAGAAAAAGGAAAGGCTGTTGGAATATGTGGTTCAGCTGATGCCAAAATATTTCAGAGGTTTTATCTGTTGTGTTACTGGAAACAATTTTTGACAAAAAAAAAATCTGCAGTGAATGTGCCAGCAGCCTGCCAAACTCAAATTTACCCTGGTTTACCCTGCAATGGGACTCAACAAGGGGATCTAATCCATATGCCAAAATGCTGCCCCTTAACTAAAGTTGATATTATCTGAGTAGGAATTAAAAGAGCAATTCCTCTTAAAATTAAAAGAGCAAAGCATTCTCCTGCATATTTGCCCTGGTTTGTAAAGTAAAAGCAACAGCTGCATGAAGCTGTTTAAGATGGAAGACCTCCTGCCTATGTGATGTATTATGCAATATACAGAAGGCTTGTCTTGGAATTAAAATGTGGGTGGAGGGTCAAAGTGAATAGAACATAAAATAGAGACTCTTTAATGAATTAGTTTAAAAATACAGTTTAACTTTATTCAAGGCACAGTGCATGAGACTGCTTTCTAAATTTCAATTTTTACTGGCTTCAAAAAGAGAAACTCACAGCAAGTACAAAGGCTGTGGTTCTCATACTAATGTGGAAACTGTGCTGTTTTGGCTTTGTGTAAAATAAGTGTAAATGTGCTCCTGAATATGTTACAGATTCTCTTTAAATGGAAATGTCAGTGAAGAGTTCAGAGATGAAGCAGGAGCAGCAACATTTCCAAGCCCTAATGCGTTTGTAGAGAGCACAGGAATAATTTCTCTAGAACATAATAAAAGCCCCTCAAGGTTAAGTTAACAGAGGAATGTGAGTGAATCACACACCAGGAACACTTTGAAATGTGGCTTCTATCTTAATTGTCACAAATGCAGAAGCAGGTTTATTTCTGTCTGTAATAGTTGCATTTCCTGTACAAACATCAGTTTGAAGCTCCATCTGTTGCCAAGGACCTTTTGAAAATGTAGGTTTCTTGCTTCATTTTTATGAGTCAGACAATGTACATTGTTGGTTTAAGCCAATTATACACAGAAATGCTTCCCAGATAAATGTTTACATTTATAAATTTAAGTTCTGCTTTTGCAAATGGTTGCTTTTATAAGCTGAACATTCACTTTCCAAAGCATTTATACTAATGAAGCTCAATACTTCAAATAGTCACCAAATGCAAACAAATACAAATTTAGCACAACCAGTCTCTGTCTGTGCATTTTATGGACAATTATTTTGTACAATATTTTCTAAGGTCCAAGTAGGAATGACAAATGAAATAGCCTAAGGTACGCTATTTATTGCAATATTAAATGTAGCTGTTTCAAAAGCATACGCTGATTCCAGAAAATGTAGAGGTACACGTATTCCAAAATACAAAAATGCAATATTTAAAAGCCTTCAGAAGATTAGTTAATGATCTGATTTTGTCCTCTAAGTTAAAAGTGAGTGAAAGCAACAAGTTGTCCAGGGTTAATAGCAATGCTATCAGAGCTGCTTCTGAAAGAGGTGTTCTTAATCTCAGTTAGTATTTCAGAAAATCACCTGAGTAGAACACAATTAAACCTTAGAATATTATCCCTCACTCCCCAACCAAGCCACATCTCCCATAATAATGCTACTTTACTATTTATTGTTCTGATAATTATTGTACTATAATTTTTTATTATATGTTTTGCTATCGGTTTTGTGCTCCTGGGATGGAGTCAGAGGTGAGGAGCCTGGGAAGCTGAGGAAGAGTGGAAGCAGCTGGAGGTGTGGGGAGCAGAGGGCTCCCAGCTGCCCTGTCTGGAGGGAAGGATCAGTCCCAGGAAACGAGCTGAGAGCTGGCTGGGAGCAGCTGTGGGTGAGAGTGATTGTGAGGCTCCTTGGTAAAATGATTAATTATCTGATACACTGCTGGGGAAAAAGCCTGGCTGTTGAAGCACTTTGATGTGGCTGATGGCTGGTTCTGAGGACGTGGAGACACTGGGATTTGCTGCTGTTCTGAGTTGTTTCCAGAACTGTCTCATAGGAGTGTGTAAGTGATGTAAACCAATTAATCTTATTTACCAGTGAAATGATGTGGATAAATAAATCCAACAACAGCATTAGACACGTCTGTATTTATTTTAACATCATCCAAATATTGTTAGTCTAAGAATTGTTGCTGCTAATTATTTTGTAATCATATCTGTGAAAGGAAACACTATGGAGAAATTATTTTCCATAAGGTTTTGACAGAACAGGTTATGAAGACCATAGAGGGAGGGCTTCCTTACAGCCAGACTGATTCTGCTGATGCACTGTACTTTTGAGTCACAGGCTGGGGGTGGAAGTGCTATGTCTACATCAAATGGCATTGGAAACCTTTTCCCTGCAGAATTCTCCTTGTTTTCTGCCTTTTAATTACAGAAAAGAGCATTTTCTTCCTCATGGCTGGTTTATTTTGCAATTTGTTCTGTTTTGTTTGGGTTTTTTAACAAGTCAGGAAGGAACTTTTTAAGTGTTAACTTGTACTTGCCATGCTATCCTGCTTAAGTCTGCAGAAATTGTGCATTTCTTTAATTGTGGAACTCCTTTGCCTGTGACTGAGAAAATAACTGTGACTACACATCTATTAGAAACAAAGCTTTTAATTTAAGCAACTAGGCATCACATATGAAACCTGTGCCACAAGGACAAGCTGAGTTTTTAGGCAAATATGTTTTCAGGTGCTCTCTGTGGTGCTGTGTGTGTGCACCTGCAGGTCGTTGTAAGAGTCCTTTGTTGGTAGGGCTAAAGATGAAATTCAGACTACAATATTGTGTTTTGAATAGTAACATGCTTTTTGGATAGGACTTGCTGAAAAATAAATTTAAATATTAAATATACCAAATTTCAGATTAAAAAAACTGTGTGTGTTATGGGTATGTCTGAACATCAGGATGAATATACCCACTTAAGGGTTTTTCTAGAAAAGGAACAACCTGCCTGGGTACTCAGGTGCTCCTCTAGATTTAAATGCACCACACTAAGTAGTTGCCCTGCTTGTCATATGCTGCTTTTTACAATTTGACTGAAAGTTCTACATATTGGTATTTTACTGAAAAGCTAAAAAGTTGGATACAACGATTAAAAAAAAAAACCCAACAAACTACAAACTGTTTCCTGAGCTGTGAGAATATAGAAAAATTTAAAAGATAGCAGATCAGGTACCTGTTTGCAATTTAAGCCATGGCTCTTTAACTTATTTTAGTGTTTCAGGGATTTATTTTGATAATACGTTGTCTCTGTTATTTCAAGTAACCTTCTTGCACTGCTAAAGGAAATAGACTTGACTGATACCTGACTTCAGCATCACCTTTTGAATCCTATAATCTTCTTCAATTACTCCTACTGTGTCAGGTTATAAGTGGAGCTTGTCTGGTGTTGGTATTGTGAGAAAAATCAAAACAACAACAAATCCCCTCTCTGTTTTTTTTTTTCAGCAGCATTATTTATTTTTGTTTTCCTCCTCCATAATGTGCAGCATGAAGTGCAGGAAGTGTGTTGGCAGTCCTTGTGAGAACTCCAGAATGGAGGTTTTATGGATAGATTTTATGTGTTTTGATGAAATTTGCTAATATATAGGCAAATATTTCAGTGAGTGTTTCTGACTCAGTTGATTTCAAGGCAGGGGTTTCACATCTCTCTGGAAAAGTTTTGTTTCCTGAAGCATCCCTGTCACCTCCTTGTTGTTTCATATGCATTTATGAGATGCTAAACCAGACTTTGGTTGTGCTACCTCTTGATTTCTGTTTGTGTCAGGACTATTAAGTGTAGTTTTTTACTCACCTGATGCCTTCCCAGGCTCCAAGGGGAAACTGCCTCTTTCCATCAGAGCCTGCCTCTTTCCTAAGCTTAATAATATTTCAAGGGAGCCCTGAAATTTGCTATTAATGCTGTTAACAAAATGAATATTTCATACCAAGATGAACATGGGTTCTGAGTCTAAAAGACTGTGTAGTACCAAACTTTAAATTAGGAAACGAAATATATTTAAATTATGTTGAAGAAGGCTCTAATTAACAGCCATTAGCATTAAACTTGGCATTTTATTAAAAACATGACATGCTCATGAAGAAGTCTGTATCTTCCTAGAAGTATTTTTCTGTGTTCATTTGTCTTCTCCTTTATGCAATGACATGTTGAGAACCTTACAGAGGGTTTGTAAGTACCTGCACAGCCTTCCCAGTGCCAGGATGACAAACCTGCCACTTTCAGCAGCTGTTTTACCTAATGCAGCCAGTATTGGTTTCAAAATGCATGAATTTTGTGATTCTGTGGTGAGCTATGCCAAGGTAGTAGGTAATTTATGATGCTCTCTCTGAATCCTAACCTTGTGCAACTCATCTTGTACTTTTCTTGCTTTAAGGAAATATAATTAAGTTTAGAGTAACCCACTGCTTCAGCATGCTCTTGTTTAGTAACTCTAGCCTTAGAAATAGTGTGCAGCTGCTTCTACCTTGTTGTCCTGTACCTACACCCCAGTGAGGTAACATGGACTGTGATCTACCCTTTAGCTGTGGAATGACATATGTTTTGTTCATTTAAGATTTATATTTTATGTTTATGAATATGCCTTTTAAGGCAATGACCTTTAAAAGTATATGTGCCTTTGTGAAGGTACAGACAGGAAAATTAGCATTCAAGCAAGAGAAAAAAAATCTGCAATCTTTTTTTGCCAGTTTACCCACATAGTGATTGTAAAATTTTATTTATGTGTTTTTAAGAAGTTGACAAATGCACTCCTTGGGTGAACAAAAAGTAATGAAACCTATTCCAGAGATATAGGCTGAAATGTTGCCTGGTTTTGCTAGTGGGGAGATAACTAAGCGTTGAAACTAGAGGCAGCAAAGTAAATATTTCATATTCTAAGACATTAGGTGTCAGGGAGATAAATGAAAATTCAAATGAAACCTGTTAGCAGTGTGTCAACTTCAGAAAGTCCACAAACAATAGTAAGGTGGTGTTATTAGTTTGGTTTTCTGCATGCAAAATAACATCCTTTGGAGAGCAACTTGATATTCACATGGCTGGCTGGTAGCTGGGACTATTAAATGGGAATTGGCCTACTAAGTGTTGGTGGAGTATGGCTGGTGCAAATTATTCTCTACATACATATTCTTCTCTAAATGCATTTTCTTATGGAATAAAATAAACAGAGCTCTGCATATGAACTGATCACATTTGTTGGACATTCTTTAAAAGCTGTGCATTTTTAGGAGCCACATCCCCAAACCTTAGGACACAATGTAGGTCTGAAACCTAGGCTGAATCTTTAAGTTGAAAACTTTATATTCTTGTGAAGATCTTGGTGTGGTACACAAATAAAGCATACAGTATTTGAACAATAATAATCATAATAGCAAACCAGATTAAGCAGAAAATCCCTCAAAATGAAAGAACCAACAGAAGTGTTATTGCACATGTACTTTATTTAAAGATTGCTATCATTATTTGTCTGTTATAAGTTTTAGAGACATTATTTAGAGCTTATTACAGCACAGTCTCCTGCACTGCCAAACAAAGAGATGTGAGTTTAATGCATTCTTTAGGAATAGCAGTTTTGTGCATCTTGATTTAGGAAGAGAAACTCATCTGTTTCCATGAATTATGGGGCTTTGAGTTGCTTCTTTAAAATCTGGCTGCAAATAGAACTGCCAGTTTATTGAGGCCAGAGTGGAGTTTCTGCTGGCTGGTGATAAGAGCAGCCTGGCAGCACGGGCATCTGATAGAGGGAGGACAGACTGAATGTCAACACCTAATGTGAGCAATGGCAGAAAGTCACTGAAAGTAATGGTTTGCAAAAATTTCACTTGGTTGCTTCCAGTGTGGTTCATTTTCTGCCATCTGCTCCAAGACATCAAAACAATAAGATGAAACATGCAATTATCTGCACACGTCATTTGCATAATGAGGATATAGATGTAAGTTGTCCTGCCTAACTGTGCAGCCTGGGCCAAACCAGGCTGTTTAACTTGCCAGTGACCTGTTCACAAAATGTCAACACATGGCTGAAACATAAATCAAACCTAGACACTCAGAGCTATGAGTAAAGAGTTGTGCAGAGGGTAAAGAGGGACATTTCAAACATGCCATATTTCGTTTTGGGTTGATAGAATAATCCGCTGTGTAACAGCTTAATTTCCTATGCTTTAAAAAAGTCCAGAACATCTAAAACATGTGCTGGGAGCCTGTGAGAGCGAGTTAAAACCATTTACAGGAGTTCTCATAGAGGTGGAGAATTTGCCAGCAATCCCGTGCAGCACCACCGGGAAACAAAGATCTGGGGGTAGCTAAAACTTGTTCATCGGGGTACCTGAGGCTGGGGCTCAGAGGTGAGGCAGCACAGGAGATCAGCCCGTGTCAGCAGGAAACACCTTCCTTGTGCCTCGGGTAGGCTGCACTCATGGTCACAAGGTACTTTTATATTGCTTGCTTGTCTTCTTGCTTATTAAAGAGGAAAAAACTCCAAGAGAACTTTATCCTTAGTGGTTGTCTAAAAAAATCACTTAAACCGCCTCGGTGTCAGCTGTGGATGCCGGGAGTCAGAGAAGTGATGTTTTTAACCCTAACCCTTACACTGCCTATTTCAGGCATCACTGCGCTGTCAGTTCGGTCTCACTGCCCGAGAGTGATGTTGAGTTTGAAATGCCGGCGGTGTAGCCAGTCGATTCAAAAAGAAAACACGTGGTTTTAACATATTTTTGCTTGTTGTCAGCCTGTTCTAAAGCCAAGCGTTGGCAGGCAGGGTGAGCGGGGAGCTGCACCGCACGGTGGCACTGACAGCCCGGCGGAGGCTGAGATCAGACCCTGCCGAGAACCCATCAGGGATGGACTGAGAAACTCTGAGCTGGGAAACAGCAGCGCTCGCAACAGGCACACACAGCCGGGGTGCGGGTCTGGCACGGACGGAATGGCACGGCAGCAAGGGAGATCCCAGCACATCCTCAGCTGAGGCTTCAGGGGCTGTATTTGCTCTGTAGCAGTGCCTTCTCTAGGGAAAAACCCTTATATTTCACCATTATTATGTTTTCTTTCTTTCTCTCTCTCTCTCTCTCTTTTCCCCTTTTAATAATGCTTTTCTAAAAATGCTGATCAAAATAAAATGATAACAGGATATTTTGACTCAGTTTTGATTAAGAAGCTGATGGGCAAAGTGTTCAGACTTATATTCCCTTTGGTCACATCTTGAGTGCAGGACTGAATAAGTAATTATCACATTTTCATAGGGCACAATGTGTTTGAATTACTTCTTGTAATTTTATTTCATTTTACTGACTGGATTTCTCCCTACAAGTTCATATGGGGAACTAGAGAATAGCTTTGAATTTTTAATAATCTGATCTTATTTTCATCTCCAGCATGCTTTCTTGTACTAGGATCAGAGAAGAGCTTACAACATAGCCAAGATGGTCTCTTACTCTGTGATTGAATTGTTTGTACTTGGCCTTTAAAAATGTTTCTTTAAATAGCTGCCAGCATCCTGGGACAGCTTGTTTCCAGTTCTCACTTACTGAGAGCTGTCTTCCCAAATTGAAAATTGTTTTTATTGCAGTATTTTTTTTGTCAATGTTTTAGTGGTGTTTTATTATTACTCTGTACCTGTCACTGAAGTTATTGCCCACTTTGACACCCTTATCCTTTTCCTTGCACTTTGTGTGACATCCAGAGGACTTCCCTTTTCACCATCATCAGACCAAAACCCCCAGGGGCCTCTGGGATTCAGAAATCTGCAGATTAGTAGTGCTGAATTGCTGGTCCAAGATCTACCCCTACAGATCCTGCTGAATCAGGTTTTCTCAATGTAGGATCTGCTGTATATCCTCACCACTGATTGTACCTGGGACCTTTTCCTATTTTATTCCCTAGCTGGTAATTTTCAGCTGGTACCAGTCGTTCTTTATAAACTGGATCTCAGAGTAAACATAATCCCCTTGGCCATGCAGTTTTTTCTGTTCAATCTGAAGAAGAGAGAGCTTTGGGGAGACCTTATTGTGGCCTTTTATTTTAGAAAAGGGGCTTATAAGAAAGAAAGGCATTTTACAAGGGCCTGACAGGAAAATGGGGTGAAAGAGGGTAGATTGATTTGGATGGAATTTTTATATGTTGAAGGTGGGAAGACATAGGCACACGTTGCTCAAAGAAGCTACAGCAGCCCCATCACTGGAAATGTTCAAGACCAGGTTAAAGGGGCTTTGAGCAACCTGAGATAATGAAAGATGTTCCTGTCTGTGGCAGAGAGACTGGACTGAAGAGGTTTTGGACTATAGGCTTTAAAAATTCCTTCCAACCCAAACCACTCTATGATACCGTTAATATATCATCTTAATATAACAGTTGAGAGAAGAATCCATGAAAAGTTAATTTGTGTTAAATCAGTAAGAGGGTTACCAAAGTGTTTATTTCTTTCCAAATATCAGGCCTCATATATTTACTTGGTATGCAGTAAGTGTAATTCACATTTTCTGCAAAATATGCACACACATTTGGAAGATCTGTATATGTCACTGAAAAAACCCTAAATTAATTGCTGCAAATCAGAGTTAGTGCTGTACTGTATCCTGTGTTGTAAAGCAACATGAGACTTTCAACTCATAATATACTCATGTTATTCTGAGCTTATGTTTTGGAGATGGAGAAACAGTGAGTTCAGTAAAGGGTTCTGATTTATATGGTGATTTTCCTCCCAGCCTGCTGTGGAGTCTTTAAAAAATGTTAATTATTTTGCTGACATGAAGGAGAGACAGGAGGTTGTTTCCCATACAGATGGGAGAAATCTGAGGAGGAGGATTTGTATCCTTCTCCATGTTAAGCCCATACATCTCTCCTTGCCTGGGACTGCTTGGGAAAAATTCTTCCAAGTGATCTCCTGGCTTGGCTGCACAGAGGGGAAAAGGACAATATAAAGGTGTTGCTCTGAGCTAGATAAGATGCTACAATGGTGTGAGAGAGTGGCAGTGTCCTTGAATGTGGCAGCCTCAAAGGGGTCTTGCTGGCTTTTTGCCTCTGATTTTTCTTTTCTGAGGTAATTTCTCAGAACCTTGTAGATCTATACAGCTCTTGGATTTGGATTATGCTTGCTGTGAACTTGCAAATATTTAGAAAATACTTTTTCATAAAACACAGAGATGTTTCTAAACTGAACTGACGCTTACCACACATATGTCAGAGGAGGGAAGTGTTACTTCAGAAAAACATTAATGTTTTGACAAGGTTTTAAAACCTCATAATTAAGGAGAAAATTACCAGATATTCATGGCCTGGATACATTGTACCTGGGCATCTTACAGACAACATCTCAAAGCTGGTTAACCATTATATGCTGTTTTCTTTAGTGACAAGAGTATTTTCACACACAGGAAAATGTATGAGACCTGTGTGATAAGAATTAATCAGAAAACGGAAGATTTAAGGCTTAATTATAATTCTGTTCCAAAGCAATGGACTGTGTGAACTGCTGGTACTAAACTGTACTGTGCAAATGCTGCATACTGATGGAATTTGCTTGTCAGCCCCAGTGGCATTTCTTTGCACTAAGCTTGTTGTTCTGTCACTCAAGTGCATCACGGGAAAAGATGAGTATCTCAAGGGAATGTGATCTGCATTTTTAAGAAGAAAGTCAACCTCAAAGATGCCACAGAAGGACTAACAGAGATTACTTTGCTCTAGAGATAGCTGTTTATTGACTGTGAATTCTGCATGCTTCCTAGGGGATGACACATGTTTAGTTGCTAAAACTTCAGCTGAATGTATCTGTTTTTGTGTTTCATTGCTGATGAAATGATTGGTTAAAGAGTGCAGTCACTAAATCCAAATGATTCTCAAAGGTTGTATAGCTATTCCAATATTTGTTTTCTTTTTTTTTTTTTTTTTTTTTTTACTGCTCAAACCTTAAATTTGTGTATAGTGTTCTCCTCCCACAGAAAGAGAACAACAAGACTCGTGGCAGGTGTTTTAGCCTAGTGTGTGCAACAACAAACTAGATTAAAACAATCAAAGTAAAGGAAGTAAGACTTGGGCAAACTTTTCTGCTTACAAGTTAGAACAGTAGATTATCCTCAGAATAAAGAAGAAAGGGCAAGTCGAGGTCAGGTTGTGACCAAAAACATTAGTTCAGAGCTAAGAGTTGCTGAAGTAAAATGATACAGCAGCTTCTCAATTTGGTGAGATAAATTCTTTTAAACTCCATTGGCATTAGAAGGGCAAATGTGTGTCCCTGGGGGTGGGCTGCAGGGATGTAATCTGTCTTTTCAATGCACTTGATGATGAATACAAGCTTTTTTTCTGGTTTTCTGCTAACAACTATTACTTGACTTTTCAAATTTACCTCAAGACTTTCTTCAATTATGTGTTTTCATGTTACACATTAGAGTTTCTAAAGAAGCAGCAGAGATGTTTTGCCTCTCAGCTATTTGTGCTGCAGAAGGGCAATTAAACTGGGAATATTTATGGTGAAGTTTTGTACCTTTGCTTTAATAGATACAACAGTGCCTGATTTTGCTTCTCTCCAACTTTATGGGAGACTGTAATTGATTTTGCTATTGGGAAAAAAACTGGGCCAGGCATTTTGAGCTGTAAATATCATTGGCATTTTGAAAATGGAAGTACTGTTAAATTGCAGTGCTGACAATGGATTATCCCACATTAAGCAGGTTTCACTAAGTTTTATGTGTAGCCTAGTCATTATAACTCAAGACTTCTATGCGTGTGGGAAGCCTAATATACTGTTTTTTACATAGTCCTGTATATATGTAAATGGAATTGTGGAACTCCCTTAATGCTTCAATAAATATGCCAAATGTCTGTAGCAACCTGCTGTTCACTGTGCCCAGATTGCTTCTTTGTAAGTAGGAATCAATCTTCAGTACTTGCTGCATTCAGCCTCTCCTGGTCCCTGATCAGGATCCATCTGTTCCACTGTATTTGCTAGTGTGGATTTTTTTTATGATAGATATAGGTTTCAAAAATGTTAATCTCCAAGTGGTGCCTGATCCCTACTGGGTTGTATTTGTCAGCATAATAGTTTCAAATTGCAAAGAGATAAAGTCATGCACTTCCAGGTAAGAAAGTGTTCTGTTTCTTGGTACATTTACATAGGCAGGGCAGATTTTTTCTTTTTTTTGTGACAATTTTTTTTTCTCAGTCATACCTTTATTGAGCTTAAAAACTACCACTTGTTTTTATTTTGATTCACTGGAATAAAGCTGAAATGTTTTTTCTCTATGGATATCGAATATTGGAAGACAAGACTGGATGCATCCTGGGAAAATTATTAATTTCATTTTTATACATTGTACCTTTTTCTTTAGTCTCTACTTTCTCCCAGAAGTGCTGGACCATATTTGTTAAAATGTGAAGAGTGGGAAATTCAAAGTGAGCACATGGATACATAACCTTTGAGGATTTATTTGCAATTATGATTTTGTACAAATGAATTGTTGAAGCATCAGTTCAAATTTAGAAAACATATTATAGGTGTGCAAGTGGGTAAACATACTGGTTCTGCTGGGAATAGTTTTACAAGTGCATTTGTGATGTACTGCCTGCACAAAAATGCATTTTGTTCCTGATCTGATATGCCTGCAGTAACAGAAGGCAGTGTCATCTGCAAATAGGCAAATGTTATGTGTGATTGTGAGTTTGACACTGTCAGCATCTGTGCCTTGAGTGGTGGTTCACAGAAATTAAAGTCCATTAACGTTCTGATGACACTGGGATGGCAGGGCTGCAGCTGCCTGACTGTGTGTGGGTGTGTGGAACTCTCCATCAACGTGAGAATGCCCAAAGGGAGCCCAGAAACAGCCAAGGGAAACAGAGCCTGATGTTTGGCCTGGTGTGAGGATGGTTTGCAGGTAAACTTTTCGTTGGGAAAAGTGGTATTAAGAATTTCTATGATTTGAAATTTATATCAACAGTTTTTAAAAATGAAAAGAGGTAAAGAAATTTACATGGGTGCATTTGAATGCCAGGTAAGACACATATATAAATATTGAAGGATGTCAGAAGTATAACATTTAGTCCTTCAGTTTAAATTAACAACCTCAAGCATTCACTTCATGCTCTGCATGGTCATATACCTGGTCTGGATCTACTCAGCAACCTGGAGGCAAGAAATTTATCCTGAAGCTTTGTAATAAACTAAGCTTTCTCTTTCAATAAATTATGCAAATCAGCATAAAATTGAAATTCTAAATTGAATATATGCTTGCATATTTTAAATGTTTTCAGGTTAAAAATGAATATTTCATACTCACATATCCCTTATAAATAACATCTAAGACTTAGTTAATAGGATACATAAAACATCTGAAAGGCACAGCAGGACTGGCATGTCAATGGGAGGGACCAGCCATGAATTCTGCAATTTCACAGTGCTGCACAACTTCAGAGAGGTGTTCCTTTGGCATTCACAGAGGGGAGCTTCCTTTCCTAGCAAAAAGCAAAGAGAGGATCACTGCAGACACAGTGCACAGGGCTGGACTTTGTCTGTTTGATTGGGAGCTCACTGCATCACTAATTAGCTGTTTACTCAGATGTTCAGCATGCTGGGGCCAAGGAGAAGCCATAATTCTGCTGGGTCCTTGTGCTGCCTCTGCTGGTGGGGCTGCATGGGTGGCACATCCTGGGCTGGTTGTGCTGTTCTCTTTGGGTTCTTGGCTCAGACAAGGCACTGCAACTGCTTTAAGGCTTCTGAACATTGATTCTCACTCTTATTTTTCTTGCCAATCACAAAATAATCTGAGTTTCTTCATCTTCTCCACCATAAACTTCTGTTTCAGGAGCTTAATATTTATTATAAATCTTTGTACACCACTGGCATTTGAAATAGCTGCTTCAGCTGATAGGTTCTGCCCTTGGGAAAATATTTCCATTTTTAAAAGTTTAGTCATAAACTTGGCGTCTTTGTGGCTTTTAAAAATTGGCAAGAGTGGTAGCCTTATTTTTAAAAATATGTTAGGAATATTTAAATATCAAAATGTTAGTTTTTATTTTGAGGAGAATACTAAATTCAGGAAGAATATATTTTGATGTACATTTTTTTAGGCCTCTACAAGTTATTAAATTATCAAAAATCCAGTAGAGCTAACCAATGTTTAAAGCAGAGAAAGATGTAAACATGAAGAAAAGGAAAGCAAAACATTAGCCCTCCTCCAAACTATTGGAGTGTTCTTTTCATACTTTCATTTTATAATAATTTTCTCTTCTAGTTCATCTGACACTGAAAAATTTTTTAATGTACATTTTCAATCCCCCATCACAACTGCACACTCAGATGTAATAAATACATAGAACACACATTAAGAACACAGGAAAATGATTTCTTGAGCTCTTTTGCTGTGATTCAGGTCAGTATCTACAGTCCCAGTATATACACAAGCTGGAGGAGTGCTCACTGGGACAGAAGCTGCTTGACTTTCACACCCCAGAGCTGCTCACATTCATCTCAGTCCTCACTTGCAGGTTTGACCTCCAAATAATTTTATTTACTAGATTTCCTATAAAAGTAGAATAGGAAACACTTTTTTTTTTTCCTATTTAACAGCAAGCTCTGTATCACAAACTACAAAAATATGGTATTGATAAAGAAAATCAAGTATTTATTTCTGAGTGGCTGTTTTTAAGAATGATTTTCCCAATGTTCAATTTTGCAGATGCCTTGTATAGTGGCATATAAAAACCAGCTTTGAACATTTTAATCCTGACATATCTCTAGAGGGAAAATGATAAAGAACCCACTGAAGATGATTCCTGAAATTCCCATGAGCTTTTATAAAAACCTGTAATAAGGTGAGCTTGTGTGGGCTGAGTGCTTATGTAAAGAATGCCTGAAATTTGCTTGAAACTTAGCATGGAATTCTCTTTTGATGTGGGGAATTTTCACTAATAGCACCTGGTAAAGTTACTGCACTGTGTGATGCTGGCCTTAATTTTTCCCTAGCATAAAAAGAGAGAGAGTCCTTCATTTTCCTAAATATTTTGTGGGATTACAATTTTCCCAAGCAACAAACCTACTTTGTACTGGATCCACTGCTCAGACAGGCCACCTATAATGTATGAATGGATTGGTTTTTCTCCTGCCATTTTTACAGAAGCAACTTTCCAAGCAGAAAGTTTGAAGCCAAACCATTTTCTGTAGCTAAAACCAACGAGTGTACCACAATTTGACCCTTCAAAAGTTCAGTTTTGCTTTACTTAAAACATGTTTATTTATGGAATGTTATGGATGTTTAGTTCTTAGCTATCACATAGTTACTTTTTAGAGCCCCTTAGGTTTATGTCCAGGTCTGGGACACCTGAATACAGGAAATTAACCTGCTGGAATGAATCCAGAGGAGCCACTCAGATGCTTGGAGGGCTGAAGCCCCTCTGTGGTGAAGACAGGCTGAGAGTCAGGGTGGAGAAGAGAAGGCTCTGGTGAGATCTTAGAGCTCCTTCCAGTACCCAAAGGGGCTACAACAGAGCTGGAGAGGGACTTTTGCCAAGGATGGGAGGGAGATGGCCTTAAGCTGGTGGAGGAAGGATTTAGATTAGATGTTAGGACAAAAATTTTTCCTCTAAAGATGGTGAGGCACTGGAAGATGTTGCTCATGAAGGTTGTGGACTCCCCATTCCTGGCAGTGTTCAAGACCAGGCTGAATGGGGCTTTGAACAACCTGGTCTAGTGGATGGTGTCCTTGCCCATGGTGGGGTGTTGGAAGCACAAGTGGAGGCTGGTCCCTTCCAACCCCAAACCTTCTGTAATTCTGCAAAACTGCTCAACAGCTCTTTGCCCCCAGCCTGTACTGACATATTTTTCCATCCTCAGCAAAGGACACTGCATTTGTCTTTGTTTCAGCATGTCATCCTGTCATCCTGTGGCTGCAGCTTCTCAAGGTCACCAGCTGATCAAGCACTCCTCCCAGATTGTTTCTGCAAGGCACATTTCAGGGTTTGGCAGACTTCAGCCAACAGGAAAATACTGGTCCAGTGTATTGATGTAGATCCCAGCTGCTGTGACCCTACTCTTTTTCTCAGTTGCAATGAATACTCATAGTTCAAGCCTTTGTGAGTTGCTGTTTCTCTGCAGAAACTCAGAAAATCCTGTCGCCTTGTTCAATTTCTTCTTGATTCTGCTGATGCCAGGAGCTGTAGGATGCCTCTCCTTCCCCTGACATCCTCATTCAAAGATGAAGGGATTATTATGAAGTTCATGCTGCTTAGGGCAAGTCAGTTCATACCTACTGAAACCCCTCTAAGCTGCTTCCTTGCCTCTGCTCTTTTTCCTTGGGACCCACACAGTGTGAGCAGCTGCTTTGCATGCCCAGTGTGATGCTGTGTGCTCAGCAGATATCATCCACATTGCTGTGTGAGTACACATCATTAGCAGCTGTGTGCCAGGCAATGTACATCAAAGGGAAGAACAAACTATACTGGAGTTTCTGTATCACTGCATTCCTCAGTTTATCCAATCTAATATTTTCTTTTCAAAAAGAGGTGTTAAAGAAAATCAGAACTTCTGTGTGATTGAAAAGTCATCATACATTATTCAGATGAGCAATATGGTTACTAAATGTTATGTCCTGGTCTTGCTGACTGAAACCACACAGCTACCCTCACTGGGCTAATTTGTTACACTGGCTCTTTTAATAACAGCTTTTTTATCTCTTGCATTCAGTGGTTAATGGTATTTGTACAAGAAAAACTGCTCCTTGGTCTTCAAAACAATTTTACAGTAGTGTGCTCATCAGCACACACTGAAACTCAATGTGAGTCAGTGTAGTTAAAAGGTCCTGAAATGGAGAAGTAAAAGGTAACAAATGGAAATTAAAAGTGGTAGAAGTACACAATGTCTTTTTTAATAGCTCTGAGGGATGATGTGGTTATGTAGTAATGAAAAGTTACAGCTTCTCATTCTTTTTTATTTGAGACAGTGAAATTGCATCTGGAATTTCAGAACAAAGAGTGGAGCACCTCCACAATTCAGAGACACATATCAAACCTTCCCTCCATCTCAGTAGCTACTTTTTCTGTTATTTGGTAGTCTATACAACATATTACTAGATTCCTTTGGGAATTCAGGTGTGACTTCTACACTAATTTAAGAATTTAGGTACTTATGCTTTGAGCTCCTTTGGAAAACTTAGGTAACTCAGAGTTCAACATTAAGAACTGGGCCATATGCTTTCCAAAATCTATCCCAGTGCTCCAACATACCTGATACTAGAGCTTTGTAACCATATCACAGTCGTTCAAATTCAAAACTTGAATTCCTTCCAGAACCACATTTTTGCCTTTTAGGAGGTAAAAAGTAGCCCCAGAGGAGAAGCTGGGAATTGCCTCCCTTTGGATAACAAAGGGCACCTGTGGGTCATGGGACTGTGATGCTCCTCATGGTTGGACTGGGAGATAAAAATCCAGGGGTTTCTATTCAGGATCCCTCCTTGGAACGATCATCTTGAGTTGTTATTTTATTATTTAGTTGTTGCACCAAGGTTAAATCATTTTAAGGCTCTGGATGACTGAGACTCTGCTGTAAGAACCCAGAACTTGAGCTTTAAAGGAAACCTGGTGTGAGTGTAGGGTGGCCTCAGTCCCAGCTCAGCTCCTGGATACTCAGTTAGGGAAGTTTCCTTAACACAGGGGAGGTGTAGACTGGAAGCTAAGAAAAAATTCTTCTCTGGAAAGATGGTCAGTCGTGGGAACAAGCTGCCCAGGGCAGTGGTAGAATCACTGTGGCTGGAGGTGTTCAAAAGCTGCATGGATGTGGCATTGGGGGATATGGTTTAATGGTGAACACAGTGCTGCTGGGCTAGTGGCTGGACTGGATGATCATAGAGGTCTTTTCCAACCCTAAGAATTCCATGATTCTATGGCTCTGTACCAGCTTTCCTTTCAGATTGTGAATAGTGACAGCTCCACAATAAAATCGGTTTTAAATTGAGGAATTTAAGAAGCAATATAGCACTCCATAGAAAATAATTTAGAGAGTCATCAGGACAATAAGAGAAGGGTTTCTAGGGGTTTCAAATTTCATTGTTCTTTAGTGCCTTTCCATTGGGCCATTTTTCACATCTTTGTGAAATCCAGCTGAAGGCAATTTAAATGATTACGTTTGCCATTGTCTGTTATTTCAAAGGCTTCCCCTGCAGTATTCTGTTGTCAGCTTCAGCTGAGGAACTGGTGGGTTAATGAGGGAGACTGAAATACCTTCTGATCCAGACAGGTGGTATTCCCAAATCAGGCATTTGCCACTGCCTGCAGCTGGGATCCTTTGGTACCCAGAGCTGTCAGTACAGAGCTGCTCGTGGACTCTGAGATTTGGGTATAGAAAGGGAAGCAAGGATTTCAAAGCTATGCTGTGCTCTGAGTTTTTATATGTAGCTTGAATATCCCAGTATTCTGAATATGCATGTGTTTAGATTAAACACCATATGGTTTTGCTGACCTATGCAGTGTTGATATTTCTACTCTAATTTGTATGTGTTTCTCTGTGCACTGCCTGGTTTAGTTCTAGGAAAATGGTTAGAGTGCTGCTGAGTCAGTGCAGCTGGGATAATGAGTCGACCTACTTTTCCTGTCTCATTGGGACATCCGTGCATTATTGGAAGAAAAAATTAATTGCTACAGATAATGCTTTCCATGGTAAAGTCAATGTGGAAAATCATTTCACCTATCACTATATGTGTCCCTAAACCCAGCCATAAAAGCAGCCTTCAGCAGTAATACTAGGAACAGCACTAGTTGAGAAAGATATTAAAGTAGTATTCATGTATAACAATTGTGCAGGCCAAGGTCATAAAGCAAGTACACAAAGCACCAAAGGGTGGGCTGCAGCAAACTACTTTTTGTAAACTTTGCAAAGGAATGGTGAAGAAGTGGAAAGTCTTAATTCATTCAGTATATTTAGATGCAAGCTATTCACTTTTAAAATGAGTGAGGATCTATGCAAAAAACTCTTGATTCTTATCTACAAGTCTTTTATGTGCTGGCTTTAAAGCAAAACACTGTGTTCTGTTATGCTGTGTGTAGAAGCGTTACAGCAACTAGAATTTATTTCAATAAAATGGGTCTGAAATCAGTGTGACTTCCAGGTTCATGAAGTTTTATACATTTAGTTACACATTGTACCCACCATACCTGACTGGCCAGAATTTACCACTTTATCTGGGAGTTTCTCTGACTTTGAGCAGTTTTTTCAGCCATGTAACTCACCTATGGTAATGTTGGTAGCAGAGAGCACCAAGATTTAGCACTGCTTTTTTGATGGAGATAGACACACCATCAGTTTGGGGATTTCTATGCTGTGTGCCTGCTCAGATTCATCCCTAAAATAGCCCTGGGATATTTGCCAGGTCGAGGGAGCAATGTCCAGTTTCCTGCAGAGGTACTGGCTCAGTCCTAGCAGCAGTGCAGTGTATCCAGCACACCCAATGTGCTACCCCAGGGCAGTTCTGCCTCCAGTTCTGGAATGAGGCTTATGGTGGAGTTGGCTGAGCTATCCTAGCTTGTGTATCCTCATACAGTCATGAAATATCTGCAGCATGATCTGTGCAGAGAGACCCCTGCATCGAGCACCCTGTCAGGCAAGGGAGCAAACCTGGGTTGCTGTGGCACACAGCACGCTAGAAGAAATGACATCAAAATTATTTAAAAAAGAAGAAAAAAAAAAAAAAGGATGTGGCCAAAGCACAAGAGTTTATATGGAAATGTGAGCATGAAAATTACCTGGATGGCAGCCATTTCACTGCTGAATTCACCCTGGTACCCTGTTTTCCTAGAGCTCATAAAAGGGTATAAATTAACAATGCCAGCTGTCTGCATGGAGCACATTTCTGGTATTAGCTATGTAACAGTGTCTTTCCTACAAAGCTACTCAATTTTCTGTGCTATGGGCAGAGCTCTATGTTCCTGCCAGGCTACCAGAATATCTGCTTCTCTCCTGCCAGCAGAGACTGGCAGTAAACCCAGTGTGCCTGGCACAGGAAGATCAGTGCAGGTTTTCTTCCCTGTGTGGAACAGGTTTGCCTGCTGCTCTGAATACACCTGGGCCTTGTACCCTCATTCTGAGACCTGCATGGAGGAAAGAGGCTGCTGCTCATCCATTCTCTTAGCAGATTAATTTCATGGGTTTTAGCAGTTTATGCCCATGTGAGGTGGTCCCAAGGCTACTGATGTAAAGAGTGTTGAGATACTTGTCCTTCCTGGCTCATCCCATGATCTCTGTGAGGTTGTGTCTTTCTCCTGAAAGCCTTTACCTGGGTGAGCAGCCACAGCCTTCTCTGTTGCTATTAGTGATTAAATGTGCCTGTTTTATCTGTGTGTTCTGTCCTCTCTCTGGTGGGGAAGGGGCAGATATATGTTTCTTTATCTCCAAGGGCCACTTAACTGATGCTGCATTTCAGCACTGAATATTAAAGTGGCAGAGATGGTTTATGTGGCAAAACAATAAAGTGTTCATAATTCTGCCTCACATGACAAATAAGACAACTGTACAGTTTAAAATAAATCTTCAGCCAACTCTAGGCAAATGTAAAGTTGCTCAATATTATTAGCTTTGCTCTCCTGCTGTCCAGTCATTTTCTTCATTCTCCTGAGATCTCTGCCTGCATTTTCTTTGTAAACTCAGCATTAGATATTCTATTTCAATCCAGTTCTGAAAACTGTGCATTTCTTTACTCTAATCCATGTTTAGACAGACTGGAAACACGCTCTTGGTCACTGCTTCATTTGGAAGATTTAAGGATCTTCTCAGTGATAGGATCCTCTTCCCATGCTAGGATTGGACAAACTATGATGGGGAAGAAAACCACTTGTTATTAATGAAATATATTTCCAACTAAAATACCTGCATATAGTGAACAACTTTAGATTTCAGTATTAATTTTCTGTTGATTTCTGCCCCCACCAAAACAGACTTGCTCAGACATCCTGGAGCTCTGAAACTGTAATATTTTTAGTAGTGTTTGGGAAATAATGCTAATATTTTTGTTTGAATTCTGTTCAAGATTTCACCTGGGCTGTATGCTGGTGGATTAAAATCATAATAGGAATGAAGGCACACGTCAATTGCATAGAAGAAATAACAGGTAAATACATTTTAAGTTTTCTGAATATGACTGGGTCACATTGTCTGAAAGTTAAGGAACCCCCAGAGACCTCTCTGAGAAAAAGGTAGCACTTTAGAAACACAGCCAGAATTCTATGTAAGAAGATTCTGAAACTGACCCAGGTTAGGGAAATCCCCTGAAATGACATTTGGTGCTTTAGACCTGAAGGGTGTTTTAATCCTGAGAGGATTTAATCTATATTATGGATGCATATGAGGAAAGAAAAGATAATTTTGGATTAAGAATGTTCATGGTGTGGTCTCCATGACTTTGGCTAAATTCAGTTACCCTTCATGAAGGCTAAATCTAGTTAAGGTATGTTTTTCCCCTTATCCTTTCACTGGTCTGCTTACATCTTTTAAGGTCAGTCCAAGGAAAAGTTATCCTGCTTGTATGTAAAATACTTCCTGCCTCTTCATGTATTTGCAAGAGAAATTCTTGTTTTCTTTTTTAGGTTTTGAACCTTGTCTTTATTTCTATGATATTTTTTCCTATTTGCATGTTTTTCAGTGATAGTTTGTATTTGGAAGCGTTTGTATTTTCAAGAGCAACTGCAATGCAGTCTGTTTAAATGCATTGCAAAGCAGGTTTGGCGTGATTGCAAAGAAAACAGTTGAATTGTAAGATATTCCACTTATTTTTAATTGGAGTACTGGCACTACAGCTATGGTGTGAGGTGCTCTGATGGGTAATGTGCCATTATGTATGCAAAGAGTTTTCCTCAGTAAAGCCAGATAGAAAAGTTACCAAACAGCTAGAGATAAATCACACCACTAGTAGTTTCTGGGCACTATAAGAGAGCATTTCCTCCTAAATTTTGTTACTTATGATGCTGATAATTGGAACTTAGGAACTTAGCCTATAATTAGGCTTGGGTCTGATATATGCTTACCAAACATTATTGAAAATAACATAGAAGATTACTGAAATGGAAAGTTTTTCTTTGCCTTGATTGTTAAGATGTGCTTTTTATTTTGGTTCTTTCACTTTTCCATAAGCATCCACTTTTCACTTTGCATTTTTTTTCTCAATTATGTAAAATGTTCCTTTAGGCCTTTCAATGGCAGTTCTGCAAGAGGATAAAACAATGTTTAAAATATCTCTAACTATGAAACTATCAATTTATCCAAACAAAAGACCAGTCTATTACAGTCTGTAGTGGTGCAGCATTTATTTTTGTTTTCATAAAAAGACTTGCTTAGCTAATGAAATCTAAAATGAAGACTATAAGTATTTAAATAACTTGATCCTTAACATTCCTACTCTAGATACATCTTATGCTCACTTCACTAGAAACCCAGTCTCATGAAAAGATGAATTTATAACGAAGCTGAAGAAAACCTGTCACGTTTGCAGGTCTGTTTGCAAAGCTATCAGGAATTTGATAGATTTATCACAGTAGTTCTTGCAACTCATACTGCTACATGTATAAACCATTGTTCCAGCTGTTAGAGCTAGTCTTAAAGTAAAACATATTTGTGTTTTCCCTTGTTCTATTTGTATCTTACTAAGGAGGAAAAAGTGGCATCTTGTTTTCCTTCTGTCACAGACACCCATTCTATGTGATCTCCTTCCTCTGCCACTTTAGTCTTGCCTTGCCATAGGAAGGCTGTGGAAAGACTTTTCTCCAGAGCTATAGACATTTTCTTGCTCACAGAAGAATTTATAAGGGGAAGTACTTCAGAAAAGGCTTCTGGACTAGTGAATCTCTTCCTGGATGCAAACTTCTGTTCCTGATTGTTGAGATTCTCCAAACAGTATTACTCAAAATCAGCTTCATCTGTTATTTAGGTATTGATGAGATCCAAATTCCTTCCCTGTATTTTAGTGGGCTGGGTGAAGAAGACTGAGAGGCATTAAAAAAATGTGGTGCTCTTATAGTGCATTGTCAGGAATACAGAAATGACTTCCTGGGTAAGGAGAATCAATTGCATTGTCTGAAGCCCCACACTGAATGACAGTGGTTCTTCCAGAGCACACAGAACTGTACAATTATCACTAATAATGTAGGAGATTAAACATTTTGCAATTGATTATACAGTGCCAGATTTAAGGCTTTTATTTTATTACTTCAACAAGTTCCTAGTTTAAATTTGTCTTTAAAAATACTGATATTCTGTTGTATGCACAGCTGGTCTGTGTGGCAGCCTGCTCCTTTAATGTGCTTTGCCTCTCATTCCACTTGCTTATCACTCTATCCCTTGAATATCTTGCCTTAAATTAACTTCCAAACTCCTGAGGGATGGTAGTGAAACAGAATTTGTATTTAGATTTTTCAGCATCATTCAGTAAATGTAAAATATGAAAGGGCTGTGTGTGCCCCCTGTGAAATGATGAGGGAGAAATAACCAGAAATTCTTCATTTAAATAGGAAGGAAGCACCTGCAGTGAATCCAAAGAAATGTTACACTATTTAACAAACTCTGATGTGACTGAAGATGTAAGTTGTGCAAGTTTTCCTGTTCAGCAAAGCAACAGGGCAATTGATATGTTAGCTGCTGAAGAGCTGGTATAATTTGCTGCCTGGAAGGAAAATTTTGAAGCACTAATTAAAGCTCCCTATTTTACAGTTTTTTCAATAGTTTTATTTTTAATATAAATGCGAATGTACTAAAAACTGAAAATGCTTATCTTGACATTGTAGCTTGTGCCTTGTAGAAGAGTCACAGTTTGAGAGTGCCTCTGATAATACCAACAGCTCTGCCAGCTGAAGGGGATGAAGGGTCTTGGATGGAGTGGGCAGTGTAACTTCAGGTTAATAGCAGCCACTGGAATAGAACCCTGGTATATTGCTGTTGCTTTTTGAAGTGTTGACTATCAACAAACTCTTCTTTCAGTTGGTTTGGGAAGAGGTGTTGCCTGGAGTGATGGGTGTTTTTCAAACATGGCATATTTGAACGTGGTTACCCTGTTTGTGCTCCTCTTGCTAAAGAGGAACTTAATTAAAATCAGCAAGTATTTAGCATTCCACTGTTTCATAAATTGTTGGCAGGGATTCAGAGGTCTTGCAGTGCAACTGGGAAAATTGAAGATGTTCAAGGACTAAGAGAGGAGCAAGGATAAGCCAGCTTAGCTGTCTGTTGGAAAATGCAGAGGAAATGTACAGGGAAAAGCAATGATGCCATATGGGGGCTATAGCATGTAAGTATAACTGTGCTGAATTGCATTCCAAAATAAATAACCCACATCTGCTTCTGTGGTTCAGTGTGGCCACAGCTGCATCTAGATGTTTAGAATTCTGATATTATTTTTAACTGACTACAGCAATCTTTAAATTGGGTAAGTATATGAGCAGATTGAATGTATCACTCCTATTTTACAGAGAAAATTGTTCTTCAGCTTAAAATTTTAGGATATTACTATGATAACTTTATTGTTGTAAAACAACAATATCCTTTTGCTATCAAGTTTATATTAAAATATTATTTGTATTTTACTTCTGGAAACTTAGTGTAACTAGACAACACTACAATAATTGGTTTCTGTTCACACTTTTCTTATTTTTATTTTTTTTGGTGAAAATGCTACCTAATCTAGACTACTGTCATTATAATCCAAGTAGAGTTTTCATTTTTTTTCAGAGTATCATGTAAGGCCAATGAGATAATGAAAGAAACAGCCTATCTAGCTGTTAAGGTCATGACTTTATACAGTGCTTTCATTTGAACAATCAGAATTTATGCTGTATTTTAAGGAGTTTTTTGAGTGATATGATTTGCAATTTAGATTAGTTTACCCCTTAACTTTCCTCTAAAGTTATATAATGTCTTCAATTATACAAAAAGCTAATAAGTAATTAATCCATTTTGCACACATAAAACCTCTAGGTGAAATGCAGTAATTTGTAAAGTACTGGTAATAAACCCTATATTGCACTAAAGAAATATTAAATGAAAATATCTCCTTTATGTACTTCATCAGAGATTTTGTAGTGTACTTCTTTTCACTGCATACAGTTACTAATGGGAGAGGGGATTCCATTTTGCCACTTTTTATTGGTGGATTTTTTGTTTTAGATTCTGCAAGCATGCTATTCTTAGATTTTAATTAACAAAATATTTGAAAACTAATAGTGATGGGGTGAATAGCTGATGAAACTGTGGAGTGAGGAAGTACAAACTGTTTCTCATGGAAATCAGGAACAGCTCAGGGTGCCAACTGTCCTGTACATAAAGAAAATACAAATATTCCTAAATCTAATCCAATTATTAGCTTGGAAATTCCAGCACAAAACTTTAAACTCCTGTTCAGGGTTGGTTGTGCTCACAGCTGCCAGAGTTGTGCTGTGTGATTCCTCCTCCCTGCCCTGCTGCATTTCTTGGTAGTGAGAGATTGTTCCAGGGAGAGGGGCACTCGGGTTAAAATGCCTCTCTTCAGGTTGAGGATGATGAACTCTCATCAGGTGAGAATGTGGTCTGGAGTAATGAATGTAGAGGCCTTTGAGACATGTCACAAAATGCTTGAGAAAAACAAGAGTCATGGAGGGATTGCCACAGGATGGATTTTATAACCCTGATGGTTTAAATCTAACTAGAAGACTGAGCACTCTGGTGTTTTTCCTTTTGGTTTCTCGATGCAGTAAGTAAATATTCTCCCAACTGTGTAAAAATTATTTTTTTGAGTTGGAGCCAAAAACCAGCTGAACAAAATATTTTGGCCAGTGCTGTCCTTAGAGCAGACACAATTCAAGTACCTTCCAAAGCAGGAGCATCCTAATTACCTGTAGAATCTTTCAGCTGCTTGTAGAATTTCTTCTGCTGGACAGGAGCAGGTACAAAACCATCCCTGTCCCCACTGCTGCAGCTCTGTCTTCATAACAGGGAGGTTATTTTCTATATCTAATTATTTTAGCTCCTGTCCTTTTTGAGTCCTCTGAATGATTTATTTCCAAACTTTAAATCTGTAGAAACATTCTGTGATGCTTTCCAGTTCTGTGATCACCTTGTCACTGGTCCCTCTGTTCCCCATCTGAAGATGCAGCTGTGCTGCTTTTGCTCAGCCCTTTGATGTGAGCTCCTATCACTGGTTTGGGATTATGGAAGGGCAATCACCTCCCATGCCTTCATCCCTCAGTGAATCCACTCTCATTCAGGTGTCTCTTTATTCCTGCTGTGAGCAGATTCCTCCCACACAATACTGAAGCTATCTTGAAGCTATCTATGAAGGAGTGCTGTTCCTTTTTGTTGCCCATTTGGGTCCTGCAACTTCTTCTTGCCTCAAGTCCTTTTTTTTTTTTTTTTTTTTAGTTCTCTTTTATATTACACTTTCTATTTAGAATGGATGCACTTCTCAGTCTTCAGGAACACATTTCTTTTCTATTCTCCATTATTCCCCCAAGCTCAGAATTTGATGCTGATTGCTTTAGCTTTACTACTTCATTGTGTTTAAGCAGCTGCTCAGATTTAAGCATAAGAAGTTAAATTATTAACATTTTAACACATGCTTTCCCCAATTCTGAATGGATGGCACCTTTAGCTTTTTCCTGAATGGAAGGCTAAAAGCCTCAATAAAAATATAAGTTGAATTAAAACTTTAGTGAATATTGAGCACATATTTATAATATATATGTATTTAAGTGCTTTCCTAAGTATAGGTATTTTACCCTGACATGAAATTCTTCCCAACAAGAAACATGTTCTTGTTTCTCTAATTAACTGCAGTTACTGACTAGAAAAAAGATATAGTGCTTTTACAGATAATTAGGGGAGGGTGTTTTGCTAGTTCACTTCTCCATTTTCTCATTAGACAGGCATCTATTCAACATTCTCAGGTTCTGTGGACAAGATTTTTCTGCTGACTTTGTACAAGTGTAACTTATTCTTATACAAAGCTGGCAGCTAAACCTTAGTTATAGCATTATTTTGTTGTTGGATGCTATTCCTGAACTACTCTTGTTAAAGAAAGGGTGTACATATATTTACTTAACTGTCTCTTTCATTGATGGAAGAGAGCATTTGAAAAATAAGGACCAGAACTGTAAAACTAGTGTTTAAAATTCGATTTCAAGACAGTCTTATTGCACATTATTTTTATATGCACTGAATATAGACAATTATCACTTCCCTCCTACCCCAAATTTTTTTGAATACTCTGCTTTACTTTTTTGAAAATATTTGTTTATGGACAGCAGAAAAATAAAAAAAATTCATGCTGTAGTGATAGAATGAATAAAAAATTCAACTTGAAAATTTCTCTGAAAATATTTCAGCTTGATTTGCTTTGAAAAGCTGGATTGTCTGAGTAGAATGACTGGTAAAGGGTATTGTACAGGAAAAGCCCTGTTATGAATGCCTGAAATTTTTGAAGTTATTTTTGAATAGATTGATTCATATTCAGATTAGCTTCCTGCCAGATGGAGGGAATTTACAGTAAATCAGTTCTTGGCAGGAGAGAAATAAAAAATGAACAACATCTGCTTATTTATAAAAGTTGTCCTATTCTTTTTCTATATTTGTGGGGCACAAATTACCTACCCAAAGAAAGTTTTATGACCAGTAAGCTGTGGAATGTTAAAGCTTACAGGGATGAGAAGGCATTTGTGTTTAGACACCAGAGCATGTTTACAGATTGTACACAGCACCTTTGCATAACACAGCCACTGCTGCTCAGCACCTCTGTCTGCTGAGCTCCTGCTCCAGCACTGGGGCTCAGTGCAAGAAAAGCCTTGCAGTTGCCAGAAGTTATTTTAGGCTGTGATCTTGCAGACGTGTCTCTGTAGGCAAACTCAAAGTCAAACATTCCACATCCACAGAGGAGGAAGACTCATGAGTATGCAAAACCTTAATAGCCTCCTTTTGACCCATGCAGATCAAACTGTCCTGTGGTCCTATTAATATTTCTGTCCCCAAGTTCATACCTTATAAGTTGGATATTGGAGAGCTCAGATATCAGGTCAATATATTTGACTGCTGCTTTGTAATGACCTTACTGTGATGGATGTGCCTGGGTTTTTAATAAGCAGTTTGTTTACACTATTGATATTTTAATGTACATGTACATAAAAAGAGAAAGCTCAGGCCTTCTCAGTGTCATTCATGTCCAAGTACTGGCTTCAAGCTGCTGCAGTCAGAGGTTAGATGACTGAAGCAGGAGTTAACAGCATCCTTCTGGTATGAATAGCTCACAGCAATCCTTCAGTAATTGCAGCTCATGACCAACAAATGCTGGAAGGGACAGGCAATGAATGACAGGGCACAGTCATGATATTTCCCATACCTAACTTGGTTTAGCAAAAATACCATGCTGTTCTCTACCCACATATTTCTAAGTAGAGATGTATGTAGAACAGTATTTTGTTGTTTAAGTTTAGAGATAAGACATCCTTGGAATGTTGGTAATTTATTTCCTTTATCCCACTAACCAGCAGATTCCTGAAGGAACACCTGGAGACCAAGGCACCATTGGAACTGGTCCATGCTTGAGGATCACTGGTGACTGTTCACACATTTATCAAGGGTGATCCCAGCTGCAATGTCACTTGAGCACTGTAAAATCCTCAGCAGCCTCCTGCTTTCAGCCCATTTCTCCCAGCATGGCCCCCTCCCTTCTGCACTGTTGGCCATGGGCTGTAGGATCTGCTGCCTCTGAGTGGATCCCTGTGCTCCACTGTTTCTCCCCAGCTCAGGAAATCCCCTGTGTGCTGCAGTGTCCTGCTTTGCTGTGGGATGCAGCTGCTCAGGATCTGGTCACCTTGGTGAATGAAGTCACAGCTCTCATGTCTCTGGGAGATTTACGTGGAATGTGATCATCTCTGGCAGATTTAAGATTGAAATTTTTTCGTCTCCTCTTATTTGTGGAATTCTATCATCCTGACCTAGAATGCCAGACATTTTGATTCCCCCCAGTTAAAAATGTAATTATGTCAGATATTTTATCAGCAAGTCTACCAGGAGATATTATTGCTTTCTATTTTTCAGACACTGCCTGTCAAAGGACATAGAATTAGCACTCTTGTCCTTGGCCAAAAAAAGCCAAGGTAATAATCTCCATGATGATAGGCAGAAATGGCTGATGAATGAAGCCTGAAGTAATACAGTCATTAGATTGCATTTTCTCTATATGTATAATACTGCTATTCCTTCTTGGGTAGTGCTAATGTAATTTGAAAATTACACTGGGAAAAATGAATATTTTCAAATAATTCCCACCTTACGTTGTTGGTTGATATGCAGAAATTGTAGGTGTTCTATAAAATGACTGTATTTTGGAGACTAAATTTGAACTTTGAAGTGAATTAAAAGATTAGGCCATGATTAATGTTTAACTTATTCTGTAAAATATATGTCTGTAAAGAAAGCAGCATTGTAGAGTAGACATTTAGCATGAAATTCAATGGATTTAAAGAGGTATAACATAGCAGAGAGTTACAGCAAGAAAAGACAATGACTTTCAATATTGAAGCAGAAAAATTCTGTAAGGACCAAAGGACAGTGATAAATGAAAATGAAAATGTTGTTCCTTTAGTTTTAAATTGCTTTGCAGGCTAAGGTCCTCTGTCTTTTAAATACCTGGATAACAGGAGAGTTCCATGTGGTGGGTGCTGTAGGGAAGTGGAGCTGAGCAGGGTGTCCAGTGTTTGCAGAATAGTGTCATCTGAAACAGAACCTATTCTGCAATTTCTCCTTATGGATTTAAAGCCTAATCCTGCAAGATCCACACATACAAACCTCACAACAACTTTTCAGGGGAATTTGCTACCTTTTAGAGAAGGTAACTGAAACTTTTTCAGATATATAGGTGTTATAGGCAAAACCAGAAAGAGGTAGGCAGTGCTTCTCCATCATGTATTTTCAGTCATTATTCACATTTTATGGCAGTGAAATGGAAGGAGTCAAATAACTACCCTGGAGCACCCACTGCACCCAGAGCTGCAGGGATGTGTCTCTTCAGTTCCAGTGTGTGGTTTGGTTTGGATTTTTCCCTCTATGTCCTATTCTCTTCCTGTTTCTCAGCCTGGAAACCTCTTTGTTTACAAGCAATGTGTTGGAACAATACTTGCACTGAAATATTACAGGTGGTTGTTTTTGCCCTCCTTAGGGACAAGAGAGTTCCAAGCAGTTGGTAAAATCAGCTCCTTAGCACATTTCCACTTTCAGATGTCTAGCTGTGAACACAAAAGAAAAGGGAAGGAAGCTGGGGAATTTGTGGTTAATAGGAATTATAATTTTGTGTGTGTTTCTGAACATTAGATTTTTGCTGAAGACCAAGACACTGTAGGCTGTGCAGTAATTATTTAGTATTCTATGAGGGAACACAAAACACATCACTGACCTTGAGTATCTTAGCAATTGCATTCAAGAAAATGAAAATTCATTTATGCAAATAATAAAGGACAATAATTAGATAAGATATAATTTAATGCTTGGAAGATTTCTAAAAATTAATTTGAAGTTACTAATGGTGTAAAATGTCAATTGCTTTTCACAAATGTGTGTTTTCTTACAATTCATGTTTAAGGAGTTTAATCTATACATTTCATATGGTAACTCAGATCTTCCTTCAGTAAAGTGCTGGAGCACATCAGCACTTCAATTAGAGAACATTCACTGATATCAGGGCAATTATTTACCTGAAAAATCTCTTAGAAGTGTTTTATTATAAATTTTTTGCAGTGGCAAAAGCAAGGGTCAAGGTTCTGCAGTTAAATTTGCAGCTCTCTGGCGTTCTAACTACTCTTTCAAACATTGTTTGCTTCTTTAGACTCTCCCTCCTTGTATTTGAAAAAGAAATAATGAGTAAAGCTGAGTAATTTTGGGGCATGATGAAAAATGAACAAACCAAGCTGCTTTTTCATGGCTTTAACAAAAGCTTTTACTTTTAAATGGCTGCTGAATCATGTTGTTGGGCATTGATAGGCAAACACCAAGAAGAATCCTTTGTTTTCCATTATTGACATATGGGTTGGCTAGACATGGTTGTGAACTTCTGCAATTTTGTTCTCAGTCTGCAATAGTATTTTATTAGACATTTTATGTGATAAGTGAAGAAACACTTTTGAATCCTGAGCTTTTACTACATATTCACTTACTCTCTGAAGTGTCCTGGAGAAAATTTGACTATAGGGGTATTAGGATGGGCAATGAAATTTGAACTGAAGTTAAAATAATTCTCTATTCAAAATACAGTTTTCTTAGTGCATATTTCAAATGAAAAATTAAACTCTTGAATTTTAAAATGGCCTGACCCAGTGTTCAGCAGGAATGTTCTAACTAAAGGCAAAATCAGTCTGCAATCCCTTTGAGGTTTTGTTTTCTTTTAAACAGTAAGTATCTGCATTTACTGGTGTTACAGAAATCAAATTCTGAGGATAAAATAATATTTATGCCTTATGCAAATATACTGGAAAACCCTGAGTTCAATAAATTGCACTTTTTTTTCCCCTAGTTCTTTGTTCTTATTCCTACATGTTAATTGAGGGAATAAGCATGCCATAAATGGATGTATAAATATATGGGATGCTTTTCAACAAGGTAATTTTTCTATAATCTTACTTTCCTGATTTGACCTAGGAATGGGAAAGTTTGCTCCCTGTGTTTGGTCAGAACTTATATTTAAAATAAGAATCAAGTTAGCTACTCTTTGCAGCTGTAGAAAACTGTTAATTAGCAATAATAACAAAACAATATTTTGACCTTCCAAAGTCCAAAAGTATACAATTATTAATTAACATAAATTGATTATATTTAGTAACAAGAGCAGTCAATAGTGCAAAACACTTCCATAAATATTCATGTGAATGTTAAGTGTGCCTATTTCAGGTATCTTTGTCACTTCCTGAATTCTCTTGCACTGGCTGGCCTTTTGCCAGACTAAATGCTCATAGGAAAAAAGAATCCTAAGACCACATATTTTAGCACTTAAGTTTGTTTGCCATCAGAAATTCCTGCAGGAATCTGTGAAGATTCATGTTTATCCAATTATGGAACCAGTGCCTGCTGAGGAAAGTTGATGTCTATTTTGAAAAAAACCCCACACCACCACTTTTGGTATAAAACTTCTCAAGGTCAGACAGGGTGTGGGTGTTAGAAATCTTCAACTTCTGATGCCACCTGTGTCTCTTTAAGCAAGGAAGTGCTTTTTTTTCCTTTTATAATTGTTCTTTTCTGTGTATCTCACTAGCAGTAACAGCAGAGCAAGTTAACCAAGAGAAAGAAAAGACACTACTAGAAGCAATCCTAATATTATAACAGAAAATAATTATTTTTGGTATAATTTGTGACTTAACTCGTAGAAACTCGCAATTGGTCAACATTTCCATGGTTCTGAAAGGTTTATGTAGCTGTGCCCAAGTTCATTTTTGCTTTCTGCATGATTGTGAACTAGACAAGTTTCATACTCATTCTATTTCCATTTTGAAAGGATGCAGTAGAAGCATAAAAATCACAAGATGACAAAACTGTGAATGATTCAAGTGAATTCGCTTAGGAGAAAAAGGTATCAATAAAATATTTTGTTTTCTTTTCTTTAGCAGAAAGACATGCTTTTTAGATGTGAGAAGTTCTGTGGAAACTGAACCACTAGTTTGTTTCCCTATTCTTTTGCCATGAATACAATATCAAAAGTTTGACTAGTTCTTTAATATACTCTATTAGAATTATTTCAAACCACTGCCATTCTCTCCACAGTTACAGGCTCCTTTCCTTCTGAAAACATTCATTACTGGGATATTTACCAAAATTTTTGTTTGAATTTAAGGCGGATTTTGCAGTGCCTGTCCTTCTCTCTGATATATGATTGAAAAAAAGTGTAGAAAATGTAGATAAGAGAGCTCGATGCTTTAGCTGATCAAAGAGATGCGAACACCAGGACACACATCTACCTGTCACACATCCTGTGCCCTTTGGCTCCTCCAGTGCCTTCATTCAGAGTCCCTCTGGGCCTTGCCTCTTGGAGGGCAGTGATGAGTCAGATGGAGTGATACTCTGGTTAATGTGAATCTCTCCATTTAGAATGTTTCAGAGAACTTACTGATGATTAGAAACTTGTCATTTGATTACACAGGGGCATACCATATCTCTAAGAGTTTAAACAAAAGTTATAAAACTTTTAAATACTGTGAAAATTTCTGCTAACTTTACATCTTTGTATAGTGAAGCTATTAATGTCCAGCAGTGGCTTTGCATTCCTGGGGAATATTTTTATTACACATTTATGGTGTAGTTGAAAGAGACTGAACCTTTAGGAACAACTGTAAGTCTGATCTTTTCAGCAGCTGTCCCTCCTGTCACTGTGCAGTCTTCAGCATCTGAACTCAGGTAGAAATCACCATGAACCTAAAGAAAGGAACTGAAGTACAGTCCTGAGGAGATTGAGGCATTGACATCTGAGTCTCACAGTGCATTTACAGTAGAGCACCAGTCCTTCAACTGGAGTGAGGCTTCAAAGATCTCTGAGAGAAACCAGTAAAACCTCAAAGGGCAGCTGGCATCATTTTTCCAGAATCTCCTAATTATATGCCATTAGCTTGGAGAACTCATAAGTCCCTTTTGAAGAGAGTCTGGTGAGGCAGTAAAACTTTTTTTTCCCTGATGGAAAAGATCTTTCCCACAGTATATTCAGTTCATTACTTGCTTTTAAGATAAACTTTGTGGAGTGCAAGGGGAAGAGGTTGATTTATGCCCTACCTCTATCAGATATTCAAAGAGCTTGTACATCTGCACTCTGTAAACATTTGGAGCAACAGTTTTGTTTTCTTTGTTATTGCTGTGTTACATGAGTACTGCAAACACATTGCCAGTAATAAAATGTTAAAAGCTTGCCAAAATCATTAGGTTCTATACACTTATTATTATTAAACTGAAGAAGTGCTGCATGTTTATCACCAGCTGCTTTTCCCAATGTAGTAATGCACTAGAGAGGCAGAGTGCTGAACCCAGTAAGTGTTGAAGAGATAATATCACTTGTCTTGTAAAGAATCACAGATTGGTAGAAATGTTTTCAATTCAATTATGGCTTCCAACCTCAATTACTTCGAGAATTTTTCTTTTTAATTTATGGAGATGCTCAGAGACAAATATTCTTTTATGTAATTATTTTTCATTCGATGAGAAACAGAGGAAGCAAACCCAATATGGTCCAGATTTTGCATGCATAAGCCAGGTGGTAAATACACATTACACTCAGACTACCTGCTTGTTTAGGAACAGTTTATCTGTAATGACACTTCCAGACTAAGAAATTCTTTCCTCTGGATGAGTAGTTTGCAATATTGCCAGAGTGCACCTTTGGGGACCAGCCCTTTTAGATATGATGGCTCAGTGATGGCAGCACAGTTCCTGTGTCTCTAGGTAGAATAAAGAACAGCAAAATTTCTATTTTACTGCTCATCCATCCAGGCCTTATGCAACCACTGGATGATGAAGGTGAATGGCTCATTTCCTGCCTCACTGGAGAAAAATTATAAAGTGCAAGTTTTTTGCCTTTGCATATGCTCATACAGAAGGTTTTCGTGAAAAAACCAGGGGGGAAATGTTTTGTTTCAGCAATAACAAGAAGGTACCTTGTGTAGTTACCTTTTGAGAGCCCTTCTCAGCCCATTTCTGAATGGAGGTTGCTCTGTCTGAAACTAAATGGCATCTGGAGCCCCCTAAAGGTGCCTGTGGATTCTTGTGCTTTTTCACTGGCCCCAGGACAGCAGCTCCTCTGTCCAAGACTGGCAGTGTTGCTGCACTTGCTGGTGAGGGAGGATTCTTGAACATTAAGGCAGATTCTTGTGGAGAACAAAGGATCTGTAAACCATGATACTTCTAGAGTTGAATATTCAGATTCTGGATAAATTTTTTAATGATGGATTAGTTATAAGTTGTGAATAGCAATAGTTTTCCGTATTTCTTTTTTATTTTTATACCTTTCAGCATTTTTGCTTTCCTTCTAAAATTTCTCTCCTTTTCATCTCATTCCCTTTATTTTTTCTGATAACATCTGCACTTTTCAGTGGAGTTTACCCTTTGGCTGAATTCGATGGTGAAGTAACTAAGGGCAAAGTGTTCTCTAGATTATCTGAGCTAAAAATTGATAAAAAATAAAATATGTGCTGGCAACATCTTTTCTGTTGGTAAAATGTATTGTTGAGGAAAATCAAAGAAATTTCACTGATAGTCCTTTATGGATTAGTTGCTTTTAAAAAAACTCAACCTCCCCCCAATGAAACACAACCAAACAACAAAAAACACCCCAAACAAAAAAAAAAAACTCCACAGCCTTTTAAAACATTTTATATTCTCCCCCTCTTCTAAAGTTAAAAAAAAATAAATTTAAAAATGGACAAAAAGGCAGCTTAGAGGAACATTTCAAATAGGTCATAGAATATCACAGCAATTGTTTGGACAACATAGAATAAAAGAGCTGTAAAGCATTCTGGCTTGCCAAAAGTTTTTCTAGGTACTTTTCCTATGCCCAATTCCATAGTTTGTATGCACATACAGTGATGTTTTAACAGAGTGTTAGCTGATGTCAGAAACAATGCAGTTTCAGAGACTGGGATTTCCAACTCTTCTTCCAACTCTTGTCTTCAACTTTGCTATTGTAGTGTTGTCAATGAGCTTTTGTGTGGCACTTGTCTTTTTCTCTTTATAGTGGTTAGATTTTTCCATTTAATGCCAGTAGGAATGTAAGGTGATTGTTGAAAAGGTTCTGTATTAGACTATGTGTTGCTATGCTACACAGTCAACATCTGCAGAAGTCAGATTGTTTTTCTGTGAATCGTTAAAAAGCTCCAGACTTTATATTTTTCTCCCAACTTGTTCTATGAGTTGCTATAGTATGTCAGTTGAATCCATGTGTAGAGACTGCTGTGTAAAGCTTTGATCTCTTCAGAATACTTTTTCCATTAAGTTCATTTATTCATAAAGTATTAAATTTTTGTTAGAATAATAATTCTGATGTTTTCCTGTGTACATACTGTTCTGCCCTCCCACCAGAAATAGTCACAAAAAATGGAGAGCTCTTAGAGGTGGTTTCTGAACAGTGAACTAGAAATGCATGTGACAAACCATGTAGTTCCTGGTAGCAAATGAATTGCATGTTGATACTCAGTGTCCTGCCAGCCTCAGGGAAGGGAAACACATCCAAAGTGAGGCTGATGCATTTCTGGGTTTATGCCAATGTAATTCCACTATGATGTAGTGAAATCTTTCTGACCTTTAGTCACGATTTAACTTCATCTGGCAACTAAGCCCCACAGAGATGCTCACCATTTTGCCCTCCACCCTACTCTACCTCCTACCACCCCTGTGGCCAAAGCTGGAAAACCTGAGGGTTGAGATAAATGCAGTTTAACAGGTAAAGCAAAAGCCATTCACACAAGCAATGCAAAACAAGGAATTCATTCACCACTTGCCATGTGCAGGGGGTGCTCAGACATTCCCAGGTAATCTGGGCTCTATTACTTGTAGTGTGACTTGGGAAGATAAATATTATCTTTCCAAAGTCACTTTTTCTCCCCAAGCTTGATATGCTGAGCATGGTGCCATTTGATCTGGGATTTCTCTGGGTCAGCTGGGGTCACCTGTCCTGGCTGTGTCCCCTCCCAGCTCCTTGGGCACCCCCAGCCTCCTTGCTGGTGTGTTGGGTGAGGAGCAGGAAAGGGCTTGACTCTCTAACCCCTGCTCAGCAATAACAAAATCATCCCTGAATTGTCAACACTGTTTTTAACACAATCCAAAACACAGCCCTGTACCAGCTATTATGAAGAAATTTATTCTTCCCCAGCTAAACCCACCACAATTTGACTTCATAGAAATTTGACTAAAATCAATTAGAGAGTTCTTGTCTCTGCCTATTGCAAAAGAGTAACTTGGGATCTATCCTGATCTATTAAAGGATATTTCAATGGAATTAATAAAATTTCCATTTACAGGCATGAATTGGGTCAAAGCCCTCTCAAATGAGTATCTCATTTTTGAAGTCAGTAGGAGTTAAGTGCTGCTTGTCACTGCCCTCAGAAATCATTTCCATGGAATAAATGCATAGCCATAGTGGAGTGTCTGATATGCACCACAGGACCTATGTAATCATTTAATTCTTATGAGATCAAATGATCTTACTCAGAGGTTTTTAATTTATGTTCATTGCTGAACCAGAAGCAAGAGCACACCAACCTGATGAGTTCCACCTCTGAGTGGGAAATGTGGTTGGAAATTTCCCAGGCACAAATTATCATAAAAGCCCTAAAAATCCTTTTTTGCCTTCTCTACAAGTCTTAGCACTACAAATACAAGCATCATTCTCAAATACATGAAATACTTGCAGCAGATTTGGTACCCACTACCCAAAACCTTGAAAAGGCAATATATGATGTGTGTGATTTTTTGGCACTCAAGGCCCCTTCCCTATGCAGAGGAGCCATTGCCTCTCTCAGAAAAGACACAGGGCTGTCACAGGTGGGGAATTTTCTGCTGCAGTGATCCTGGTCAGCATCCCACTTGCAGGAAATGAGAGTTCTGCTGGAGCTGTTAATGCCTCTGTGCTTCTCTACCTTTGAAAGTCAACACTGAGGAGCCACAGTGTGGATAAAGCATTATAGGACAAGTGGCTTATCACAGTTATCATGAATAATGCATCTTGGCTTCACTGAATATGTGTAATGGCACTGCTTTTTAAAGATATGTTTCAAAAACAGTGTATTAATAAACATAAAAGGTATTTCTCACCTCAGTGATAAAGACCACTGCTGCAATGCACATTTGTGACATAAGCCATATTTCTGCAGTTAGATTTATTAGTGTGAAGAAAATTGCTCTTCTGAAAAACAAGTAATACAGGCACATTATTATTGTTGCAGAAGGTGTTATTAATCCACACCCTGCCTCTCCAGTTGCACAGACTCTGTTTATTACCTGCAAAAGGATAGTGACTGTAGCTTTCTCTAGCAAATCCTAGAAGCAGTTGTTTTATCATTAAATTTTTCCTGCTTCCTCTTTATTTTCATGGGGTACTTTACCTTCTTGATGCAATTTTAGGAGGAGTTCACTTGCTGTACATAACTAGAGGTGTATGTTGATAAAGATTTCAGTATTTTTTCTTCTAAGCTTTCTTTATTGATTTAAATAAAATAAACAAATCCAAAATGAGAATGTCATTGTGCATGGTGCAGAGTTGGAGAGGAAGAATTAATGAGACATTTGTAAGAGTTGCCAGAGAAATAGCTTTGAAATCTCAAACAGAGGCTTAGTGCAATCAAGAAATATAAAAATATAAATGGGAGCAGGAGCAATAACAAGAGAAAATAATCCCATTTACCAGATGGTTAGGAGAAACCATTCTGGGGTGGCCTGTTGAACAGAGATACTCCAAAAGAGGTCTGGTAATCCATGTGTGTGGAACAGGAGATAGTGAAGCACCTCCTGTACTTTCACTGCAGTTCTCTGCAAGTTCATCAGCAAATTCCTGTCCTGACTCCCCTTCTCTGCAGCTGAACTAATTACACTTCCCAGAATGTGCTCAGCATTTGTGAGGTCCTATTTGGGTAGCCTTTGTTTCAAATGCAAAGACCAGCAGAATTTGATGAGGTTCTGACAAAATGCACATTCCTGAGCAGTTAACAAAGTAGTCATGCTTTACTTGGACATTAATTTCAATCTTGTGCCTCCTGTAATTCAGCAGGAGAAATGATTATTAATGTCATGTCCTTTCATGGTGGGAGGCAAATAACGCTGCACATCTCTTTCACTTTTTTTTTGATTAGTTAACTTTTTTGGTCCACCTTTTTTTTTCTTCATTATTTTTATCAGTAATATGAAAGAAATCTTTTAGGGTTCAGTTCTTCTAAAGATACCTCTTGCTGCTTGTGGCTTTCTGTTTTCCAGTAGCATGTGAATGGCTCTTGCATTCACAGTCTTCCTTCATGATTCCCACTGTCCAGACACCAAGTCTGCCAGAGCTTAAATTAAAATGATGGGTGAGGTTGAGCACAGGCTAGTGGGGCTGCAGCTGTTCACATTTATTTACTGCAGCTGGGAGAGAATATTTCTCCTCAGCTAATTTTTCTAAGTATAAAACAGACAGGATCAAAGTATTCCCAAACAAGACCCTCATGGATTTCTTTGAAGTGAAACTGTCTGAATTATTTATTTTTAGTCTTATGTGGCATAATTGGCTAAGAGAAGTAATGCTGTATCTAGTTGTAATTAAAAGAAGGTAACATTTTAAATAATAATAAATAGTTTCTATATTACTATGATGCAGTGATAAAATAGGGTCCAAACCTTACTAAGACTTGTTTTTGCTCAATAACAATGCATGGCTGTAATTGACTCTTGTTTGATCCAGCATTTCTCTAAATTACAAAGAGCAAAGCTATCAGATAAAAATGAAATAGCATAAATGTATATTTCACAATCCTTTTTGAAATGCAAATGTTACAAAAACATATCTCTTATATGTTCTCTAGTTATGTTTGATATTTGTGACTATTGCCCATCGTTGCCTTCAATTACAAGTCCACTTATCAAGGATAACCTCTGTGTTATTCATACCACAACTGATAAATCTAATCCTTTCATTAAGATGAAATGAAGCCTTCCCCAATAACAGTAACAGTGCCACATGATGTCTAGGGGGAAAATATAGCGCTCTTGACTGTTGTTTTGACTGTTATAATTTTAACAAAGACACACAAAACAAATTTGTAGCAAAAATACAAGTTGCCTTTTCCCTTCCCCTAAATGTTTCATTTGTTGCATGGATCTGAGGTAAGAGTAAATTAAAATAGTTTCCAAGAAAGTCAGTCAGCTGTTCCAATGGCATTAATTTTGGGTTTAGTTCAGAACATTTTCAAGAAACATTGCTAATTTAATTTTGATATAGTGAAAGGAATATACTTCCTTCTTCCCCACTGCAATATGTGGGAATACTACCATAGCTTGAGAAGCATCTGCATTGAGATTTGCAGCTTTACTCCTTTGTTCTGTGTGTCTTGGAAAGAAGGTGTAGTGGACAGCCAGGCTGAGCTTGCCATGCTGAACCACACAGGTGTGTTTGTAGTCCTTGCAGGGAGAGGCTGTCTGATCAGGATGTGTTCTGCAGCTGGAAGTGAAAGCCCACACGAGCTAAGTTTGATTTTTCATTTCTGGCTACATCTGAAAGTAGCAGTCAGGGAATTTATATTGTAGAAAGGAGCCTGTGGGAATGTAAAGTTGGTGGTAGAAAGAAAAATGATCTGAACAGTAGATATTTTCTAGTATGCCACACATCTGCTAACCCAGGTGGACATATTCCCAACTCCAGAATTCCTGTCAAAAGAGAAAGAATGATCACATAGCAAACAGTATTATTGTTGTTTGGTTTGTACCCAACCAATTGTGTCATTTTTGCCAGAATCACATCCAGAAGGCAAATTATAATATTTACATAGCAGAGAAGAACACACAGACTACCTTAAAAAAGTGCACAGTATAATGGAAGATTAGCTGTTGACCTTACTGAAGTGCTTTATATGTCCTAATGCCTAGTTTCCCTTTATTTTTTTATGTAAATTTTTCCTACTCATTAGTTATTTTGGTTCTTATGCTCTGAAGCTCCCAGCAAGGCTTCTCATTTTGTCCAAACTGTCAATATTAATATGGTTGTGCAACTGCCCAGTGACAGCCTAGTTGGGCATCTGCTGGCATCTCTCTATGTAAGCAAACTCATTTTGCTACTTGCATGTGAAAAATGCACATTGTTTGCTACTGAAATGTCTTCTGTCTGCATCTCTTTACAGATATCATCACATCACTGTGGTTCTCTGAAGTTCTAAAATATGTGTTACTCAGCTTTCCCCATCTAATCATGAGTCTATTTTTCCCTCAGCAGTATCAGTTGTCTGGATGATGCCTTGTTTTCTTAGAAGCTTTGGTATGCAAATGAAGGCTTTAATTCTTGCCCATTCCCCAGCACCTTCTGGTGAAAACGTGGTCTTTTTGAAGGTTTGGGAAATGGCAAAGCACACAACGATTTTTTTAGCAGCTTAAACCAGCATTTGCTTCTCAGACTGCAGCTTCACAATGATTAGGTGGCAGATTTTCTAGATTAACTCCTGACCACTAGAGCACTTTTGTTATCTCCCATGCTGTTAGGAGATTTATTGATTTAATTGAAGGTGTTCTCAAGTTTTTCAGCTGTACATATGTCTTTTCCTCCTTAAGCTCTTCACCTTACTCATTTTTATCATCCTCTGGGATATGACTGGTTTTTTTTTTTTTCCCCAGAGGTTATGAGCTAAAACAAAGGCTCAACTACTTTTCAAGAATCTACTTGTAATTAACTTGGCTTTAACTCACCCTTAACAATAGATCAATAACACCTATACCTGCCACCTAGGGAACTTCTCTGGAGCTATATACAGATTAGACACCAGAATATGAAGGTAATTTAATTTAAAGAAAACAGAAATGGGTAATTTCAACAGTGCAGTGGCATCTTTGCATATTTACTTGAAAGCCTTGTATGACTGTGATATTCTTCTCTCCTGCCAGTTTTTTTTGAAAATTAATAATGCACAAGTTAACAAAACAAATGAACTATAAGGATGGTGTCATACCAGTACGAGACTTTCTATGCTTGCTCTCTTTTTTCTATGTTTTTTCAATAGTAGTAGGGACATGGTTAAAATACTCCACTGGTTTTGTTTTAGGCCAGATAGTGAAATTATTCAAAAGTTTTTTGCTCTTTCTCAGTATTTCTTTAGGTTATATAAAGGTTTGATAAATGTAATGTAGGATCTGTGGCAGCAGTCAAGAACATGTAGAAAAATACAGTTTGCTCACTGCTCTGCACAACGTTTGAAATCATACTGGCTCATTTTGAAACTCCACATTTTTGTTCTTATTATAGAAATCCTTAGCAATTTGTAGTTAGGCAAAATTGCCAACTGTAATGATAAATAATAGCATATGGGTGTATGCAAATACAGCAAACACCCTTTCATTCCATATGCAGTATGATACAATTCCCATCATCTCCATTCCATTAGCATTGCAGATACAAAACTTGCTGTGCTGCCAAGAGAGTTTACACAGTTTTGTTAAAATCAACAGAAATTGTGCAGCTGAAGTTTTAAGAAATCCTGAGTTTTTCTGCTCAAACATGCCTGTTGTTTATTTTTCACATTCTGAATGAGTCAAAGGAGGACAATTTGGATCCCCATTGCCAGAGCACTTTTTATCCCCCATAACTATGGTTCAGTAGGTGTCCAGATTTATTCAGACTGCAAAAATGTTTTTAGAAAATCTTATCCCTTTTCTCCCAGTTGAAAGAAAAGCAAGGCAGAAACTGATTTTTTCCCCCCTATGGAGTATAATTATGAAAAAAATATAAGAATCTAAGGAAACAGGTAAACTGAAGGCAATAACTGCGAGTGACAGTTGCAAGCCTACCAAAGAATTCAAAATGGAAATTTCTAGATAGCGCTTCAATTTTTTAAATTCCCGTTGTTGCAAAGAAATTTGAAAAAGTTCCCTATGATGTAAACGTATGTTATTAATATGCTTTGTTAAAGAACAAAGTGATTCAACAGGAAAATATATTTACTTGTTAGAAACTTCTATGAAAGAAAAATTGATGTATAGAGAAATATGTCAAAATTGCCAGTCAATAATGACAGTGAAATTATCTGCCAGACAGCTTCTGGTGAATCCCTACATGAGGTTTAAAATACTTTCATTACTGTCACTGCTCCTCCCTCAGCTGCTGCCCTCCCTGCAGAGAGCCCTGGTCTCTTTTGGCCCCTGGTCACAGATTATGGGTTAAATCACCACACGACAGCATGAGCTGAGACCCTGGGGATGGAGTGTCTGATGGGAAAAGTACCTTAATCCCCTTTTTCCTGCTCCAGGAAGAGGGTTGGAAGGCAGGTGAAGACACAACAATCTTGGGCTCACAGTGTTAAATTCTTTAGCCATCACGTACAGCACAAATTTCCATAAATTTAGAGTCCTCTGGGCGTGTCTAGATCTTTTCTGTGCATGTGTGAAGTGGTTTGGAGGTCTCATTAGGAAATTTGGGAAAAATGCTTTTTTAAAAAAGATTGCTATGGATTTTTCAATGCCATACTGCTCTCTGTTTAGAGAAAAACCTCACTAAAATAAATAAGGGGGAATTTCACAGATCCTGCAGAATGTTCAAATAACCCAGGATTACCCTGGGCGCTGTCAGTGCTGTGATACACAGGAAAAGCAGAAGTGTAAGTATGTACTGATGCTCTCCCATGCTACTTTTCCAGCTGCTGTGTTTGCCTCAGGTCTGACTGACCCAGAAACAGTGTAGCTAGAAACCATGGATTATTCCTCTAAGAATTTTCTCAGTTGGTTCTTGAAGTCAAAGGAACATTTAACTTCCTCAGCATTGTGCAGCAGAACCTTTCCAGGCTTAAATGGATTTGATTGGAAGATTTTTTTTATGGTTGCCTGTCCCTCTGTGGTGTTTTTTTAATGCTGCACCACATTAGCCATCCTCAAGCCCTCTGCTACAGAGGCAGATTTAAGTGGTAACTACACCCTGTAGTTACAGAATATTTATTTTCTGTTAGCTTAGTTTGGATTGCTGGGTAAATACCATCTGGTTGTGGCAATTTGTTACTGTTCACTTGTTCTGAAAACTCTTCACATTAATATTCCTATTTGAGGCAAATCCTCCAGTGTTCTGTTGAAATAGCCTTCTCAGTATGAGTAACTCCCAGATCTCCATGAAGAACATGGCTGTGGCTTTCATGAACATTTGCCTCATATTGTGATCATCAGATCCTTCTGCATAGCTGCTGACAGGTTACCTAATAATGTACTTTAAAGAGCTGTGGGCTCCCTGGCCACAGCGGCCTGAGGGGGGGACCAGGATCTTAGCAGCCACACGGGCCTCCCCTCCCATTTTGTATCAGGGCCCCGGCATCAGAGCCCGTCCCCTGCCCTGTGGGAGGATAGGTGGAAAGGATAGTGCAGGACAGCCCAGAAGGCAATCTCCAGATAAATTACACGTGTACTGATTACTGACTGTGCCACTGAGGGGTGGAAGCATCTGTGCCTGCCCAATGAATCTGGGTGTTCTAAAGAGTGGGTTAGCTGGCCACCAGTCACCGCTGCAGTTACAGCTCGAGTTAGAACTTGAGAATGTGCCGCAGTTTGTGCTGGGGCTGCCGGCTGTGCTGTGGGGAGGTGAGGGACATGCGGGCCTGCAAGGGACAGCAAAGTGACAGTCGGGGTAAGGCGGCCGGGAAAGGGACAGCTTGGGGTTTAGCTATGCAGAGAGGAGAAGGAGTCAGAGCTGTGTGGAGCTGCCTGTAAGAAAAGGAGTCAGTACTGTGTGAAGCTGCCTATGAGGGAAGGAGTCTTTGGAAAGAAGTACCCTGAAAGAAGGTATGCAAAGTTTTCTGATAAAGGATTGCGGGGGATGGCAGTCCTGTCTGTCTCGACATAATTACGACACTGCCCGGCCAGGCCCAGGCCAGTGTTACCTTCTGAGAGGCTGGAAGTGAAAGAGATTCCCGGGTTTTTTGTCTTTACATGTGTGTTCACAAAGGTGCATAAACTTTCTCATTGTGACAGTATAAAAGATCAGGCACTGATTGGTCCCTGTCAGGTCCAAAGGAGGCAATCCAGGTCCTGCCAGGGAACTATTTCAGGAAATTTACACAAACCTCCACAGACAGATCATGGTGCTAAGGAGTGCTTGCTATTGTGCCTCCCATCTTCAGCTCTGAAGGCAGAAATGTGTTTACAACTGAGACATGAATCTGATTCTATGAAAATGATCCAGGTTACTTTAAGTTGTTTGGTTGCTCTGATTATAATTCAGGTATATTTGGAAAAATAGCTTGAGGGATCATTCTTGGCTGTGCCAGCAGACTGGGCGATTATTAACCCCTCATGGAGGAAATATTTATAGATAGCTGAAGAATGGGCTGAGTTTGGAATTTTATACTTCCAGAGCAGCATGTGTGACCATAAACTTGTCATTGAAAGAATTTTCACTGCTGCTGGAATTCTTCCATTTGGAAAATTAGATTAATTTATGCTTGATACTAAAAAAGAAGTCTCCTAAAGACACTTGTGCAGTATGTTGTTTTATTGGGCTACAAGTTGTCCACAGACTGAAGCCAAGAGACAGAAGAAAATTCCAGTTTCTACACTGTGCTATAAAACTCTCTTTTGAGTGGTGAGTTTATCAACAAGGTTATTGCTGAATACTTTTAACAACTTTTTTGGAGACATCCCTGACAGCTAGCAAATTGTGCACCACAGGAAAAAAAAAAGCCTTAGATGATTTAATGTCAAGGACAGTATCCCACATATTTTGAAGATGTCAGCAAGTAACTGGCTACAAGTTCCTGTAAGGTTGCTGTGTTCCATACTGAGCATTAAAGTGGCTGCTAACTGACAGCAATAGTTCCCTGTGCTTTTCATCAAAAAGGATTATGCAAGACAGTGACACCTTTAGTGCAGTCAATGAAGTTTGTGAAAACATTACCTTGAAGAAGCTGTTCTTCAGTGACCATTAGTGGTGCTCTGAAAGTGGTTTGTGATTTGTTTTTGTTCAGGGAGTAAGGAATCCAGTGTCCAGGTTCAGTGACTCTTTGCTAAGAGGCACTTTGTCTCAAAGACAGTAGCAATAATTTGGAGAATGTCCTGGAAATAGTTGCCAAAACTGTAAATTGAACTGTGGTCTGAGTGCTGAACTGCTGCCAGCTCTGGGCACTCCTTGATGAAGATCAGTCACAGTTCTTAACTTTGCTGTTCTCCAATGTCATGTGGCTTAGGAGGAACAGCAGCCTGATGGGTATGATATGGCTTGATGAGATAAGACCTTTTATTTTAAATAAAGGTTGGAAATCATTATTAACTGAAGAAATTATAGGTTTTTGTTGGTCTCTGTTTTACCATAGGGGTATGATATTGTGTAAAGTCGTCAGAAGTGTGAACTTTAGGAAAATACCCAGGGAGACATTTCAATAATATCATGGATGACATTCTTTACATCCTTGAGAGCTGATGATTAAACAGTCTCAGACTTTGAGTTTTATGTTGTTAGAATTTTATCAGAAAGAACTGGGAATAGTGAGACCTAGCTTATGATCTCTTATTACAATATTATACATTTTGTGATTTTCTTCCAAAGCCTTAAATTTTATTGGAAAATTTCTATTTTGCTCAAACCGAATTTATTAATTTTTGAGAAGCAGCTAAATTTTCTGAAAGGCAGAAAACAATTTTAACTCCCAGATGTGCAACTTGGTACAAATCAGTGTAAAAGATGGAACCACAGAACTTCCAGTGAAAGAAAATTGACTTTTCCTTCCTGCTTATGTGTTGTGAGGTGTTTTATGGTTGTCAGGCTGTACTTCTTGGGTTATTCTTTCTGTGTATGTTTCTAAGTTCTTTCCTCAGTGTTTGACTTCATCAAACTGAGCTTTCAGAAACATGGCAATAGCAGGCAGAGAACTGGGTGTATCTATCAAAAAAGCACAGGAGATTTTTATTCAAGTAAAGTCCTCAATGAAATGTGAACAGCATGGAGAATAGTGGCTTCTGAATGTGCCAATGCCATTTTAATATTGTTATTTCAATGGTTTCTCCAAAATACAAAGTTATTGCTTAGAAAGTTTATGTTCATAGTGCTAAAGGTTATTTGTTTCATTTGGAAAGGATCCAAAACCTGTTTTCTAAATGGTTGTTTTGTTCTGTACAACCTACTTCCCAGTATTTTAGCTTGAATTGGACTTGAATTCAAATTAATGCCATCATATTTACTTTCAAAATAGAAAATATTTTCAGATGTAGCAGATTATGTTGGAGCCATGAAACTCAATACTTCAGAATGGTTGGATGTGTCAGCATATAGACCATGACATATTTCTTGTGGCTGACTGCATGCAACTATTTAAGAAACATACTCCAAAAGTTTATTAACTTGATAATGATCTAACAATGGTGTTGTGAGAAGTGGCAGTTAGTCTAAAAGTGAATTATGGAGAGGCAGAGATGTCTAGTAGATTTTTTCTATCCTCTGGAATAGATATTTTTTACCATATATTTTTTTTCTGAAGTAGAGATGCTTTTCTTAACATGAAAGTTTGCCAACATTGCTCCCACTTATAAACAGGGAGAGGAAGTGCAATTTAGCAGCTATCAGGCTTTTTGTGACCCACTTCTGATGCTTTGTATAAATAATTGAACAGCTGGTAAATGAATGTATCTATCCTGTCTACTGTGTCTTATAATGTAATGCATTCTTATTCTCAGCTTTGTCTAAGCCAGATGTTATCCTGAGATACTTGCAATAATAGTGTTGCTGCTGTATTCAGTCTGTAAAGGGGCACTAGAGCTGGACTTAGAAAAACTGTGTCAGCTCTGCCACTGAGTTACTCTGGACAAGCAATTTTACCTCTTCACTGATCTTCAGCCCTTGTCTATCTTGGCACAACAGCTGTATCTTATTATGCTCTTAAATCTGGAATGTATTTTGATGTACATGATAAAGTAGGACAAAGTCTGTCTGAAAAAGGGCTAATGAGCTAATTTGAATTAAAATAAATACCCTTACCTTGTTACAGGCATGAGTGGTATAAGGGCTGGATCAAATATTTGAGGTGGGAAAGGCCTGACCATTCTGGGTTTGTTTAGAATTGTGTTTTTTTTTCCTTTTGTCTGTTTTTATTTTTTCTTCTTTATAAAAATATTTTTCTTTGATTCATAGAAGCTCTCCTCTGTGGCTTATCACCCTTCTCCAGCTAAAGGTTTTCAGCTCTTTACAGCTTGTTTTTAGGAGTCCTTCCTTTTCCAAATGAACCAGTGTTGAGATTTTCATGGGCTTAGGTCTTCAAAGAGCAGTTGTTGATTGCTGTAAAGTTGTTTATTGCAGAAGCACATCAGTCTCAAAGGCAAGAGTCCAGAATATTAAAGTCTGTGCTAAAGCTGTTTGGCATAGAGTCCTGAGTAGAAGCAGGAGCAGCAGCTCCCTGGTGTTTCTTCTTCTGTTCTTCTCTTCTTTTTCTTCCTCTTCTTCTTCCATGTGTGGTGGTAGTGATGATGATGATGATGATGATGGTGGAGGATAGAAGATGCTTCTCTCACCCTAGTACAGGGTTTTTTATTCATAAATCATCCAATGAGCTAAAAACATGAATCTAAAACAATCCTTTTAAACCTATTAGAATTCTAGTTCTATAATGTGAGGGTGGTGTTAATTCTTACCCATAATGTATGCATATAACTCTATCTATTCACACAAATGTTCTATTTGTTCTATCTAAAAATGTAAGCAATCTGCATACTATGTTTTCATTATTTCTGGGGCTAAGTTTTTGAACTTTTACTGAAGCCTAAACTTTACACTACTTTCCAGGGCTTTTTACTCTCTTAAGGCACTTTAAAGCATATTCTTACTTAAAACTTAGACTTGTATTTCTATTTCATATCCATGTGACTTAATAATATTTCTACATATTTAAAACTAAAGCTTACACTTCTACTTTGTATCTGTATGGCTTAATATATTTTAATTTTTCTAAATTTTTTAAAATTCAATCCCTGCATTCTGATCTCTGAGGAACTCAGAGAGACTTCTGTTTTACACACTTCAGCAAACCAGAATGAGCCTGCTCAGCTGGAGGGCTGGGGTGCAGTCCAAGTGAGCTAACCTGCCATCTGCACCTTCCCTGGTGAGGAGCTGTGACTCCAGAATTCCTGGCAGAGCTCATGAGAAGCTCTGGGATCCACTGCCCCACCTTGCTGCCTGCCCATGCAGGGACTGGAGCTGAGTGCTCAAAATTAGCTTCACTTTGCTTTACTCTCCTCCTGCACAGATGTATCTTCTTATTAAATGTGGCTTTGGTTTTACTTATTGATCCTTTATCTTAGTATATTAATTTCTTGATCACTGGAATATTTGACATGGTAAAATCATCTTATGTTCTTTCATCCAGTATTGTCAGTTGTTACCAAGTCAGTTATTTAAAGAAATGTTTACACATGGTAATAGCACTAAACAAATTCATGGATGAATCTTACAGGTAAAATGATAAAATAGTGACAGCATATTTTAAGAACATTTACACTGTTCTAGAAAATAATTCCAATTGCAGTCTAAGCAGGGAAGACAGATAATTCCTGAAGTATTACAGTCAGCTGCAGTAAATCATTGCAGTAAATATTATGTGCTCTTTACAGACATTTAATATAATCTCTGCATATGTAAATGGATGTTATAGTTCTATAAAATAATTGTTTTTCAGCTCATATCTTCATGTCCAAAATCCAAACCATTCCAAATTAAATGTTCCAGTAAAAGAATGTCTGAAGAATTCAGCTACTTTTTCTTTGGCAAGTAATTTATTATATGGGTAACCCAAATTAGTTTGCTGTTTGATTAACACAAGTATAAGCAATACCAAGAAGGGAAAGATTTTTGTAATTATTATCATGGTAAAGTAAATTATGTGAAATTGCAGTCAGCAAACAGGATATTGTTCACACACTGTGCCCTTGAAAACAAATGCCAGATACATCTGAAACATATGAACAAATCTGAAAGCTAATATGGACCTGATCCAAAGGCCATTGAATCAAATGGAAAGATTCCCACTGACTCCAATGAGCTCTGGCTGAGGGCCAGTGAAAGTAACATTTAAGTTACCAAAGAGCTAAGCTGCCAAAATGCAATTGGAAATTTTTCTTGTCCCTTGCCAGGCTCCATGGGAGAGACATCAGCTGGCTGGATTCTTGCAAGACTAAGCATATATTTGGGATGTCCATCTCCTCCTGTACAGGCTATTTATAAGTGCTGAGGAATCACAGGCTGGTTGATGTGGGAAGGGACCACAATCACCTGGTGCCATCTCCCTGCTCCAGCTGGGTCATCCCAGAGCACAGGGCACAGGATTGTCTCCAGACAGTTCTTGAATATCTCCAGTGAAGGAGATTCCACACCCTCTCTGGGCAGTCTGTTCCAGTGCTAGTTCACTGTTCAGTAAATAAATTCTTTCTCATATTTAGGTGGAATTTCCTGTGCATAATTTTCTTCCCATTGCCTGTCGTCCTGTTTCTTGGCATCACCTTTTTCAGAGGCCTTTTTTTCAGTACCATAAAGCATGTCTGCCATTGTGCTAAAGGTTGGATCTGTTGAAAATTTAGTTTTCTTTCTTTGTGTCATTACTGTCTCATTAACTGTGTCCTGTGACAATGACAATATCTGCAGGTGCTCACTGTTAATAGGCCAAACATGCACACCTTGCTGATAGAAATTCTACCTAGCTGGTGTCTAATCAGCTTTGTTTTGGAAGCCAGGTGAAAAGGTTTCCCATTTCATTGCTAGTTGCACTTCTTACTTGACCATCTGCCAGGTTTGGTGACTGTTTTAGTGATAGCCTGTTTTGAAAAATGTGCTTTCTTGATATTATAGTTAATTTCTGGCACCTTCTGAGCTGAAGACCTTTACTGAACATTCAGAACTGTGGCCTCTAAGTAATGGTTGAATAAAATGAACTCTTAGTGAACCAATTTTTTGACTGGAATTGTCCTTTTCAGTGAGCGATGCAGCACCATGTTAAATATAAACTTTGTTTACCCTGAAGAGCAAATTTTGCTTTTTATGCTAAATTATGCTAAACAGAACTATATGGAGAACCCCTTATTTAAGTTAAACTCAGACAAAATGCCAATCAAGTTTTATTCAGTGTTTGTTCTTTCTTGTGTTCTTGCAAAATCCTCACTTGTGACCAGCTATCATAATAAGATACATCACAGTGCAAACGTGTTTATTTCAGAACATGGAAGAAAACATAGAAAAATAATTTCTTCAACCACACTAGAAGAAGATATAGTATAGCCATGATAGAAATATATAACAATGATTTCATTAAAAACCTTTAGAATTACATGTTTAAATTACAGAGGGATTTTTACAATGTTTCATGATTATCTATTTCTATTTTCTTCTGGCAGGTTTCTTCTCTCTGTATAAAATGGAGGGTTCAGTTCCTATATTTATCCATCAAGGAAATCCACAGTTTACCTAGTAATATGCAGAAGTTTTCAAATCTGTAGATGACTCATGAATTGCTCTTCCTTGTGGCCTACAATATCACATTGCTATGTGCTTTCCAGTTAAGCTGGAAAAGAAAATCTTTAAGACTTTATTCCTGAATTCCACCAACAGAGCAATCTCCAACTGCTTGGTGTGTTGAAAAGTCAAACTTGAATACAATGCCAAGAGCAGAAACTTGAGTGGAATATCATTATCTGAAAAATAAATAATACTCTAAGGTTTGCCTAGTGCTTTGAATAAGAAATATCCAGTTCACTTACAAAAAAACTTGTATATAGTAAATTGTAATATGCTCCCTATAGTATAGTGGACATGATAAATGGAGCTGGGGCTTTTCTGGTGTATGTGTATTAAGATTGATGTATTGACACATCTGCAAAACAGCCATCAGAGAGTTTTCTGCATAGGCTTTGAGAAATCAGTGGCCAGGCTGTTCTAACTGAGAATGGTGCTTCTGATGAATTGGGGTCCCTGTCTACCTGCAAGTGCCATAGACAAGAACACAGAAGGAGTGGTGAGAACAGAGGGAAGCAGTAATCCCAACCCTTTCCCTGTGTATATATGAACAACTTGTATACTTACTAAAACCTTTGCTGTGCCCTAGGGCAGCCAGTTCCTGAGCTGTACAATCATCAGGTATATATTGATAAAGCTGTATGGGCCCTGGATTTTATTGTAAATCTTTACTGTCACACTTGAATACATAGTTTTACGCTCCAGACACAAAATTTTCTATGCTGTGCATATTTTGTGTGTGAAAAACATAGCTTTTGTTTTGCTGTAATACTTTAAAGATTGAGCTGTGCATCCTGCTGGTTAAACTACACTGCTTATTAGCAACAGTAAATGAGTAAACAGGAACTTCATCAGCAATTGAGGGGTGCACATTACTTCCATAGCAATGCAGTGTTTTTAAAAATTCACTTTTAATACCGAATATTCTTTCAGAACCTTTCTTTGGTCAGGAAGATTACACCTGAAAACAGGTAATGGAATATAAGAGGATGTATTTGTGCTATCCTAAGTTTGAATAAAGCAATTTGTTCAGTCATTACTGAACAGCTTGCCACTTTCTTGCACTTTTTTGGTGTAAATTGGTCTTAACTAGATTAAATGCACTACTAAAGATTTGTATGTTATCAATTCATGCAGTTCTTATCTTCTGTTGAAATTAGTTATTCCTGGAACCAAGCTTAGGCATTATTGCCTTACTGAACTTGTAACAACACTGCATTTTGACTGCTTCCATTGAGTTTAAAGATATGTTTCTAGTCTACATTAAAATCCTGATTTTGTTGTTCCCGGGTTTTAATCTGCCTTTTTTAAAAGTAATTCTGCATAACTTTTTGGTAAATAGCTATATAGTTTCTTCTTCCAAAGGTTCCTATTCCATAGGTTCCTATTCCATTTTTTATCTCTTTGTTGGCCAGCTAAGATTGAAATGTGAAAAATAAAACAAGATTGTTAAAAGAAACTGAACATGGGTATCAGAAGGTTGTCCCTTGATAAGTTTTCAGTTTTACTGAACTGTCTGTCCAATTAATAGTTTCTGTATCTGAGACATCTCTAGATGAAGAGTGAATTCTAATTCTCTTCTTGATAACAGTAATATCTTTTGTCTTTACTCAAAGAAAAGGGTTTGATTTTCTCCTTTAATTTTCTCACAGTTGGGTTAAGAGCGATGAGAATGCATTTGTTAGTGTATTTTAGCAAAGTTGGAAACTCTCAGCTGTTCCTGGGATTGACACAACTGTAACTTAAGGACTTGCAGCACAAGAATATTGGCAGTCTCATTTGTTAAAAATTGTTCATATGAAAGATATGTATTTGTTGACACAGAGGCATCAACAAATCCCCTAAAATGAGATTTTTCCTGTAGAGCACTGTGGTTCTTGGGATGGCTGAAAGGCAGTAAATGTCAAGAAACGGAGAACATATTAATAAGTTGATAAGAATGTTGATAAGCTTCTGCTTCTTGCTCTTTCCCTGCCTCTTCTGCAGTCCAGTAATAATCCTGAGTATGCAGTAGAAGAATTTTGACATTTGTATTATGGTCACTGTCAAGTTATTCCTCCTTCTCCCCTGAAAGTGCAGCTTTGAAAAATAATTATGGTGAAGTAAAGAGGCCAGATCAGGCAGCTCTTGCTGTGCTTTCAGACAAACTCTTGCCATCTTAAGGCTGATTCATCTGCTCTGAGTTACACACTGTTTAAAAACCCACGCAGGCTCTGGGTGACACAGAGAATACAAAATATGCTAAGGTTGCTTTCCAGCTCCTTAGAGTTATTTTATCTCTTTTGGCCTTGGTAAGGCAAATCTAAAGTAATCTACCTGAGAAAAACAACTGCTTGACATGCCAAGAGCAGAGGGTATTCTAGGGCATTGTAACTCTTGTTATCATATACATAATTTCCACAGGAAATGTAAAGATAAGCCTGGCTATATATTCAAGCATAGATTTTAATAAGGAAGGTGCTTTACTGACATGCACTAGTTTGAAACTCACACAGGCAGAAAGACATGAGACATTGTTTCCCTCAGATTATTTAGGTACAACATTTACTATTCCTGTATTTGATTTTGCACCACCATCAGATCTGCAATTACCACACTGAAAAACACTTGAAGTGTTCTAGTGAATTCTGTTGTCGAAAAATATGTCAACTTTTGTGTCAAATGTGAGGACTGAAGTTGTCATTTAAGCAGCAGAAAAATGTCTCTGCTAATTGCACATTTAAAGCAAAAGAAATAACTGAATTAATTTCTCTCGTGTTTAAGGAAAAGATGTGAATTCATTCATATGACAATATGAAGAGTTTGGTACTGCTACTTAATTTGACTAAGACATAATCAAATCATTGACATAGAGTCAAATTTCACAGATCATTAAATAGATGGTTGAGAGGTCAAGTAGTTCAGCACAGTTCCTGTCACTTTGTGATCATCAGGAGGCCTTGATGACCTTATAAAAGGTTGAAAGTCATTCTCATTCCAGGCTTTTTGGTAACTAAAACCACCTGAAAATACTATGCCAGTTCCATTCCAAGAGGTCCAGTGATTTCCAATGACAATAAATGAGCTATCTTCCTGATCAGAGTAACTGTAAATTTTTGTGATGTTTCTATACCCATCAGAGCACTACAGTCTTTGCAATCATGCTGAGTTTTGAATGGGCAGTTATTGTGCTGTATATTGATCTTGGAGTCATGATTGAACGTTGTATGAAATCAATGCCTTGTGTGCAGCAACAGCAAAACATTCTGGGATATCTGGATTAAAGTAGGATTTGATTTGTAGATGAAGTTTATGTCCCTATTTACTTGTGTTTTCTCTGAAATGAATCTTTTGAAGTAAGATTTCTCTAAGCACCCTGTGGGAGAGCACCTTTCCATCCAAATGGTTTGGTGCAAGAAGAGATCCTCTTAATTAGACTTTAACTCTCAGCTAAGGATTCACAAGATGGAATGCTACAGTGAGGCCAATGGAACTGTCCTTGCCTGGGAGCAGGGCAGTTAATTTGCTGTGACTAATTGGAAGACATATTTGCATATTAATATGGAAAATGAGACTATAAGTTATGGCTTTGCCAGCCAATGAAATAATGTAAAATATTGATGTATGAGATAGCATACTCTACATTACTTTGCATACTTTGCTCTATCAAAATGAGAAAAGTGGTTGAATTAGGGGTGAGAGATGCCCACATTTATCAGCATAGAAAGTGAAAGGATGAACTGAGAAAGACATGACCAGAAATAGGTAAATCCATAAAATGTATCTATTTCTGTATTCAAATAATACAGTGCTAAAGAAATGAACAATAAAAATGTACCCTTGTATACCAGACAGCACAGTCAAGGCCATTTTCTTTGCACCAAAAAGTGGATTTGAATTGCATTCATTCCTGGATTTCTGCAATGGGACACTAGAACCAGGATGTTTTAATAAAAAAACCTGACAGGTAGAGAAGACCTTCTTATAGTGTCTAGGCCACATTTCCTTTCCTTTTGCACTGAGGTTTCTAGGGGTAGAAAAGTAGAGACCATTTGAGAAGCACAATTTTTAATCTGGTAAAGCTGCTAATTTAGGCTTAGCTGAGACTCATCTGAGATGGGCACAGTTAATGAAACAGCTTTATGAAGCTGAAAAATACAATGACTTGCAATTTTCCTAAGCTCTTTTTAAGTAGGGAAAAAAGGAAGTCCTCCTGTACTTCTCATCTGGAACACTGAAATTAGTTTCCAAAGACTCTCCTTGTTGTGAAAAAGGGGTTAGGATGTGAAACCCTATTTGTTCTTTGAGCTACTTTAGCAATATTTCTCTCACAAATGTTTTTGTTGGAGTAGATTGCACTGTTTGATGCACCTTATCCCCAGGTGCTTTTGCTCCAGTACCAGGTGGGGATCTCTTTAAGCAGATGAAGGTGATGCTGTTCAGAGGGACATCTGCAGGTACAGAGACTGCCCTGACAATGTATCTCCCTTCTGCTTTGACCTGCCTTGCTCCAGTCTCCTGATGTGTCTGTGGTTTCTGTCTTTGCTTTTCTGTACAGGTGCTTATCTCCTTCACCTGCATGCTTAACAGAAAAGGGATTCTTGAGGTGGATGTTTCCTGATGGAAGTTTTCTTGTTCTCCCATGTTCTCCTGCCTACACCAGGAGCTTTCTGTTTTGAATCAAAGAGTGGAATACACCACTCTGATTTTCCTTTTCAGGCACCTGTCAATGTGGACATTGGAACTTCTTTCTGTCTCTTATTCTGCCCACGTCTCTGAGTGCCCCAGCTCTTCTGGCTGCTCCCATTTTCCACTGAGCTAATAACAATCTTCAACAGAGGAGGAAAGAAAACTCCTTGGATCCCTAGCCATTGGTATTACTGCACTTTTTTCTGCAGCTGTGTCCTCAGGGCAGCTAATGGCAGTGGACTGACATCACTGCAGTGCAGGAACTTGCAGTTTTTCCTTGGTGCCAAACCTCTGTCCCCAGCACACATGTCCAGCCTGCCCTGGTGTCTGTGGTACAATTTCACCTCTGCTATCAGCAGCCAAGCTGGTGCTTGTTTGCTCATTCAGATATCCAGAGAGGGGAAGTGATTCTAATGGAAGAATAGCAATACACTGAAATACTAAATAAGATACACAAAACATACATGTAAGAAAATGATGCTCTTCTATCTTCTCTCATTCACAAACCCTCCCTGTTGAATTTGGAGACATAATGGTGGTCATTGCCTTCTCTGTGGCTTTGTGCTAAAAGGCTCAGATTTCCCCCTCAAACATACAAGATATTTTGAAAATATTGTGCAATCTAACACGTATCCTTCAACGTTTATAATCATTCAATTCACTCACCTGAAAAGTAATTTAGCTATAATATTTATTATTTTTTTTGTCACTAAAAGAGACTTGAAACAAGACTGCTAAGACTAAACCACTGGGTTTTTTTTCTGTATTACTTAATATTTGAGTCTTAAGCTGTTCTGCTTTGTTGTCTTTAGACTTTGAGTTGGTATTTATATAGTTAGATATAGATTTATATTTGGTTTAATGAAGGCCAGTGAAAATGGAATTGTCAAAGGCTGGCTGGACATTATCCAAGGAACATTTTAAACTTTACTAGGCTTTAATACCTGTTCTTCCTGCAGTCACAAAATTGCTCTCTCTCTCTTGATCTATTTGCTTCTTTATTAGCAACCTAGAATCAGATCAGCTCAGGCAAGATTATTTCTGCTCAGATTCTAATACTTTAGATAAATTTATGTCTGTGAAAACTTGTAATTTTCCATGTTTTGATCAATGTGCACATTCTGAACCCATCCTTGCTAAAGCACCCTTTGCTGAAGAGCCTATGAGCTGGAAATTATTTCACTTTGAAAAACATCCAGTATATTATTAAAACCATTTCCTTTGTCATATCCCTACCCTGTTACTCACTGTTCTCTTCATAGGGGCTAATTAAACGTTATGCTGCTAATCAGTGTTGATAGATACAAAGTACTGTAATGTCTTCTGGCTTTATGGATTATGCTAATGGCCATCTGCCTGTTATTGATAATTTGTTCTTCAGTTACTGCAGGGGGAGGAAGGACTGTTTGGTTAACTGTAAAAGGGAGCTATTTGGTTTATGGTGCATTCAGCTGTATCACCAGTTGTCTTTAGCCATTAATAACTGCAAAAAACATAGTTTCATCATGGTCTGAATTTTCTCTATTTATTGTATATGAAATTTGTATTTTCAGAAAGCTAGAAGACATCATGAGTGATAAGAGCTTGATGGCATTGAGCTTATTAAGTACTCAATGTGTTCAACCAAAGGTGAATAGATACATGATTAAATTTCATACTGCAGTTGTCTAAAATGCTATTGACTATGAAGAGTAAAAGGCCATGAAAAAAATCTAACTAAATTCTGTAACACAGAAATCTCTAACAAAATCTGTATGTATAGAGACTGCCTCAAATAACAGAATCTGAGCATACTCCATCGACAGCTGGAAAATATCAATTATAAACATTTGGAAGCTCTGCTCAGAGAGGTAATGTGTACTCCTGTTTTTATGTAATGTGATAGACAGGATCAGATATTCTCCTGTATGAAACATGTCAGATAACAGTCCTTTAGCAGCCTATTAATATTTACAAAGCCATCTCAGGTTGTACTGAAGTTTTACTTAGCTGCTTTGACTGTTTTATTTCTCAACCAGAACAGAGAGCTCTGACACACAGTGAGAACAGAGGAAGCTCTGATGCTGTCAGTAGCAGAGTTAGCTGAAAAATATCCACAGCAATTTCAAAACATGAAAACACAGTTCACTTTTCTGTAAAATTTTTTATTGCTTCTTGATGAGCTACTGCAGTATAAGGAAAAACTGAACTCACTGAACTCAATGGAACTTTGGAATATTTTGGTAGGAATTTTAAATACAACACAATGGAGTTTTTCAACAAAATTTTCCCTAAAACTATCTGGGAACACTTATGTCAACACTTAAAAATAAAGGAAAGGTTCTAAACAGTAATCACATTAAAGAGCTTACACATTTGACTTTTCTTTCTTGAGAAGCTATGTAAGTGTGAAGCTTTTGAGCAGATAAAATTTCACTTTTTTCCAAGACCTTAAACTAATCTAGAAACACTCATTGCTGAGAAAGGGAAGCCTTCCAAAAAGAACTTGAAAATTCACTGAGGGAGACAGGATTGTTATGTGGAAGAGGATAGTCTGACTGATGGAATAGCAATTTTTGGCAAACACATTCAGTGGTAACCACGGAATGTTCTGTAGCTACTGCTTTTCATTTGACTTTACAAGCAGTGTGTGTGAATAGCAGATATCAGTAATGACCTCAAGACTCCTTGCAGCAACCAGAACTTCACAAAACCAAGCATTTGTATCAGGATGCCTGTCAATGAAGGGCACCACTGAGACTTCCCCTAGGCAATCTGAAGAAACTCAGCTTGAATTTTCAGAGTTCTTTGAAGGGCCATTGAAATGCTGCATCACTAAACTGAAGCACTGAACAGTGCAGTTTTCTCTGAGTACAGTTCTTATAAGCCAGGAAGGTATGAATGGCCAGATCTAGCAGAAAATAAGGTTATTGCCACATATATAGTCTCCTTCAAATTGGCTAATATTCTCTAATGCAGCAGCAAAGCAGATTTCCTGTGTGTTTCTCACGAACTTATACTTTCATTAATGAACCAGCCTTACAACTATGCAGCAATTTTATGTGGATTTCCAGCCTGTGGTGTCACTAACAAGTTATTGAAGGTCTAATGAGCCATGCCTGGAGCCTGATGACCCCCCCAGCCCTTCTAACCCTGCCCTCAGTTTTTTTCCCAGGGTTCTTATTAAAGCTCACTCTTTTCTGTATTTTATATATTGTATTTTATGTATTGTATATATGAAGAATAAGCCCAAGAAACTGCCCCTTCACCCTGCAATTGTTGTTGTTTTATTTTCCTTTTCTTTTCTAAAATTAATTTTAAAAAATTTGTTTAGTCCTGTAGGTATCTTAGATTCCCTAGGTACTTGCAGGTGGAATATTGTAATTTTCAGTTATACCTCATATTTGTCTGCTATGGCTAAAGACAAAAACACAGTCATTAGGGATTCCCCATGAGTGATAACAGGTTTATGTCCTAACACCATGCCCATTTGCTTCCCTCAGGGTCACTCCTGAATCTAGGACATTGCTAGAACTTCCACAGAGGAAAAAATATTCTTTAGGCTAGTATTGTTATATCAAGCTGACCATTTGAAGACTACCCTGAAAACATTTGTATCTGCTTCCAGAAACTGAAAAAAAATATATAAATCAAGAAATATTTTTTTAATCTTATTATTGAAAGAACTGACTTCGGAAAGAACTGACATTTGAATTATTATTTTGTCTTTTGAGTATTTTTTCTGCTTGTGGAATCTTATTTTCCTAAGCAGGTGATATTTGTTATGGGTAATATTTCTTATAGACCTGTTCTAGGAGGTGTTATGTGACAATAGTGTTGCAGAAGAGTCACTGACTCAACAGTGATGGCACTGCTTTGCTGTTCTGCTTTGAGGAGGATAAGGTGTACAAGAAGGATAAACCACGGTGCTGAATGCAGAGGCCAAAGGAAATTTGGTACCCCAGTAATGGAGATTTGTATATCCATGAGAATTATGTTTGTGTCTTCTGCTCTTTACAGGAATTCTAGACAGACTATCAGGATGCATATTCCTGAGTAAAATATCCCAGCATGGTACCTGTTAACCACTGTTGTAAAGAATGATATCTGACTTCTCAACACAGCTCTAAGAGCAGCTTCTAGATGGAACTGCCAGTGGGGAGAAGGGAAATAGCTCCTAATGGAATTCCACAAGAATAGCTTCAAGGAGGGGAACTCCCTTAATTTGCTTCTTCAAGTGCTTAGATTGCAAACCTGGTTCATAACCACTTGCTGCTGGGGTGGGGAATAGAGACATTCTTTTGAAAAAATAATCTGGATAGCACTAAGAAATCAGCTCTTGGTTGTGGAAAAGACTACTGCCAGATGTGAAAGGAATGAGAAAAAGTCACTTCAGTGGGTTTGTTACAGAAAGTTGTAGCAGATATTGTAATAAGAATGATCAGAGCAGCCATGTTCTTGTGTATTGACACCAGTGTTATAATTCTTTGTTATTAAATGCAGTAGTCCCCTGAAGATAAGCTAAGCTGCAAAACATCCTTGTGAAGGTACCACACATATGATGGCACAGCTACAGAACTGTTTACTCAATGTTTTTATGGGGGAAATAAAAGGACACATTATGCCTAGATGAATATTTTTAATTACTTATGACTGAAGTGGCCTACATCTGTTTTCTGTAGCAGTATAAAGAGTGTCAAATAAAAGACTGCAAAGTTTGCAGTCCCCTCTGCAAATGAGCATCTTAGGGGATTGGTTAAGTCAGTCAAGAGAAATTCAGTGCTTAAACTAAAGGAGAGTCACAGGAGAATAGATGTGAAAGCATTGTAGATAGCAAATTGATCTTGACATGCAGCATCTTTTGTCCAAACCCAATGTATTCCTTTGGATACTCATGAAGGGAAATAAATGCTGAGTAATTGACTTGAAAGCAATTTGTTCTGGTAATGATTTTTGTGAAATGTAGCTTTGAAAGGACTCACAACTTATCAGGGAACAAATCATGCTTTCTCTGACCAGCTGTCAGTAGAGTTTGAGAACAGTAAAAGAAAATGAAGTAAATAGAGTGGTTTCAGCAATTTGTTTATATAGTAACCTCATGAGTTGTGTTTATCAGAGAAAACAAGTTGTTGTCTTTTAAATGAGGCAACACTTCATATGACAGAACTGTGGCTTTAGGGCAGTTAAATCATAGGTTAAACAGTCATGAGTTATTTAAGCCTAATGGAAAAAAAATGCATCCATGCTGTTTTTAAGAGTATGCTCCTGTCATGCCTAATTTCTCTGTCAGGCAGCATTGTCTGTGAGAAACTGAGCAGCTCACTGGAAACACATTCCTCTGATTCATAGCTCTGTGTTTTTGTTCACAGTCATTTGCAAAAGAACCTGTTTGCCACCTCTGGGGGTAGCAGCAGGAAACAAATCTTGTCCTGCACATTGAAGATTTGACTGCAGTTCCACAGGGCAGCCTGTGTTAGTGAGGGAGTCTGCTTTCTTACCACTGCTCAGAATATTGCAAGTTAGACTGTCAGGATACCATGGATTTTCAAAAAGTCTCCCTTGGTGCTCTGGGCTTGTTTTCTCCTGTGGTCAGTGTAGGCTTGTGGCTATTTGGCTTTATGGTGCTGAGCTAGATTCTTGCAGGCACAACGTTGAATTTTAGTAGGAGTTTCTGATGTCTGTTCTGGCTGAAGAGGAGGAGCAAGGCTGCAGAAACTGTAAGGAATGTGATGCTGAGGATGCTGAACAGAGGCATGTGGAGATATTTTTTTCGTCACGGCCAGAACACGTATCTCAGTGTTGTTCACAAGTTGATTACAGGACCACCAGAAGATAAATTTATTTAACTGCTGTAAACATTACACTACCACTAAGTAATAAACTTACCAGGGAATGCTGTATTTTGCTATGCCTTGTTTTGTACTACAGTTGAGGAAAATGTGTGCAAACCCAGAGGATGTCAGAGTGAAAAATAACAGATGACTCCTTAGACTAAAGTTTGCTGTGAGGGCAAGGTGGAGGTGTCACACCTTTGCACAGTGAAACCTATCGATCCTAAGAGGATACAGCACTTTACCACAGTCAGCATAGCAGTTCCCAAATTCCTGGATTCTCCTGAAACAGGATGAGGGAGCAAATCACACCTGTGCACATTCACAGTACAGCACTTCAGTAGGACAGATTCATTAGGTAATCAAACGAGACAACTGTGTGACGGTGGCTACCAGAAAAAGAAATTATTCAAATACAATTTGATGGAAGTTTGCCAAAGGTGTAAAGAATTCCTTGTGCAGATACTTGCCCCTTTTTCCATGTGGTCTCCTTTAGTTTAAGAAAGAGTTTCAAATTAATTGTGATCTTTTTTCCTATATCACTTCTTTTTTTTTTTTTTTTTTTTTTTTTTTTTGTGTTTGTTAACCCAAGCACATTTGTATTTGTTTAACTCTGATTTTGATGGGAATTTGATGCAGCATGAAGTCAAGTGCATGTACTTTACTAAGAGATGACCTTAGGGAAAGTCCTGATCATCTCCCTCATCTGAAATCAGCCTGCTGATCCAAAGAAGGCAGAATTGGTGGACAGGATGCAGAAAGCAAAAGAAAGCAGTGCTGGACTAAGCCAGCCAAGCCTGAGGGGACATGTAGAGAGCCACCCAAGGAGTTGGAAGCAGCCAGTGCAGAGCTGGAGTATGAAAGAATTCATTACCAATTTTATCTTATATCAGCAGAAACAGAGACTGCAGTTGGTGGAGCAAACCCAGCTGTTCAGCTTCCTGAAGTTTTGGAATCTGTGGCAGTGACTGAAGAATTTCCTTCTGAGATAAGTGACCAAGTTGTACATAAGCAGCTGGTCACTAAGTACGTGTTGTCTTTTGTGTCTGTGTGACAGCAGGGGATGCAGCCATGTCACGACTGACTAGTAGACCTGGACCTTGAAAACACTTTAATAATGTGCAGTTTTTCAGGTTTCAGTTAGTAATAGCACTGGCTTGGGCTTGCTCTGATAAAATATCTCACAGTTCATCCTCAGGACACTTTTTTGAGTGGACCACATCTTGGCCAATACTAATCTAAAATTCAGTTAAACTTTTCTTGCTGCTCTTCCTGATCAGAGGTTTTGCTGAGGTGTTGCAGCTGAAGGCTCCAGCAGAAAATTGTATCCCTTTCAGGTCTTGTGTTGGTACTCAATCTTTGTTACTTTATCAGGAAATTGCATCACTTACCATGTTGACTTTTTAAAAGATAAATAGTGTTAAAAGCTTAGGATGCAAATAAAAAACATAATTATGTCAGTATGGTCTTAATTTCTAAGTAAACCTACAGAAAGGAGAAGCTAATGCAGTAAGTCTGTGTCTGACCTACAATGACTTCCACTTTTAAAAACCTTAAATACTGTTTTACACTAGACAGCTGCATAAATTTTTGGGTAGAAAATGGATGCATGTTAGGCAAACTGAATGTAATCAGCTAAAATGAGACTTGACTAGGACACTGGAATTAATTAAAAAATATTATGTAGGAGTTGAATGATCAGAAGTGAGGATGCTGGTGGATGTCACACTGGATTGAGGGCAGGCACAGCACTGATCTCCTGCACTGGGCAGGAGCACTGGCTCAGAGCTGACTCACAGGAGGAAGGGCAGAGTCTTCTCTGATTTATGTTGAAGTGTGGCAGGTGTGACATGAGAAGTAGTTTTTGGACTGTTGTGAGAATGATGCTTTTTTAGTCTGCTTCTTCTGCACCAGTAAAAGAGGGCAGGCAGCCCACAATGAAGCAGGGAGATTGCAGTAGACAAGAATGTATAACTGGAAATTAGAATGCCTTGGTTTTTCTTTATTGCTAGGCCTTGGGGAAAAAAGGTAAAAGGTACTTAAACCTGGTGATTTACTTTGCCTGCACAGAAAATAGGATAACAGCACTTTCTTATTAAAAACAATCTGAACCCTTAATTCCTTGCAAGGTGATAGGATACTTTGGGAGAAATTTTTCTAAGATATTAAGTAAACCAGTCCTGTTCAAGCTTGAGTGTCTTAGAGTCACAAGCTGTGAAGTAGTAGCATCCACAGGGAATGAAAGCACACACTGGGAAGCTGCTGATGTATTCATTTCAATTTCTGGAATCATTTAATGAAAGAACTGCTGGTGAAATGAGAAAGAAGTAAAGTCCAGACATCTAGAATGTCATTTCTCCTGAACTCATAGTTGGAGATAATATTAATTTGCCCTATTTTTTTTAACCAGCATCTCAGATCTGGTGATAACTTCAGAAACAGGAATGTTTTTTTTCTCATTTTCCTTCTCTTCATTGAAACGTCACTTGGTGAGAATGCAGGGGCCCAAAATTTGATAAATCACAGAAAAAAATTCAGAGAAATCCTATTTTTTTTTTTCATTCTTTCTGCATATGATTGAGTATGGCTCTGCTTTAGTGTAGGGATTAGGATATTAAATTAGTGCCTTATTTCTCTTTTCTGCATGTGGATTTCAGTTTTTTCTGTTTTTTTCAGAGCAGTAGCCCAAAGGAATCTACTCTGCTGCTTTTGCTGTGCACCAGCAGAGCCTGTCAGAGCATCAGAGCATCTCTGACATTCAATACACTTTCTAGGATGTGTTAGTGTGCATGGCTAAAATGAAATAAAAATTCATGGTTTTCTAGGGAGCTCTTCCATGTTAAAGCCAAAGAAGAGCATTTTTTTCCTTTGGATCACATGGATCACATGGATCACATATTCAGCAAAATATGTTCATATGTCAAATATATGGTTGTGATTGTACTATCATTCTGTTGAAGCATAGAGCAAAGTTGATTAATTACAAGTTAACGTTAAAAGAAAATTCAAATCTCCTCTCTAATGCAGTTTATCTATTTTCTATGTTAGCCTCGGGACTTTATGACCTATTGTGGTCTGAACTTGTACCCTAACACTTATTATCATTTCCAAAACATCTTTTCATCTTATCTACTTTTGTAGTTTTCTGTTTTGTAATGAGATTTTGTCAGAATATCTACAGAAGAGCTCTTTTCCCTCCCACACCAATTCTTGCCACTGCACAAGCTCAATCTGCTCCAGGAACAATTGCTTCTGAATGCACTGAGGTGCTTTTAGTAGTTTGTTTGCTTATAGCATTGAAATACAGGTGTTTATATTTCCTGTGTCCTCCTTGGAGAACTGTGATAATGTTTGGTTTAGAAAATGAGACATGCTTGACTCAACTTTTTCTAAACCATTGATTTTTGTCTTGAACTTTTGTTCTTTGATTTTAAAAAAGAGGACTCTGTTTCATAAGGGGAATGTGTAGTTGAGAAGATGAATTTATCAGTAAGAATTTGAACCTAAGTACAATCAGATATCAGCAATTAGTAAAATGGTACTTTATCTTGTAAGATGTATTAACTGCACAGCAAATATGAAGCAAACAATCACTATGACAGGTCTTATCAATCAGATAGAAATGAAATACAAAAAGGTCATGCAAGTTGCTCAGCTGAAGCAGTGCTCTCTCCTATTGTAAATCAGTGAGGGCTGTGTCAGATTTGACATATGAGCATATGTCAGATGGCCTTAAAAAAAAAAAAAAAAAAGGGAGAAATCAGGGTCTCCAGAAAGAGCAGAGACAGGGTATTATGGGTGGGGAAATAGAAATCCTGGGGATGAGATTGGTACATTATGTCTCTTCATGGGTTTATTCAAGCACTGAACAGCTTGAGGCAATATGGAAGAAATAAAATCTTGACAAAACATTGCTAAAATAGGTCTAGAGGAACAGAAAAAATGACAGGTGAATAGAGTAACCAGACTGCCAGAAAATGTTTCAAACCAAGTGTATTTGTGTTTTTGGTTTTTAAAACTTGAGTGTCTTGAAGACACAAGATACAGGGCAGGTCATTTTGCAGTTGCCTGGGGTAAGAGAAGGGAGAGATGAACTGAGACTTTTTGTGCATACCTTGTGTGGGAGAAGCCCTCTTCATGTGTATCAGACTGGAAATGAATCTTTTGACAAAGATTTCTCAGTGTAGAATCAGAGAAAATAAAATTTCATATCCCTTTTCACTTAAAAGCACTGCAAAAGCATTGTGAGCCAGAAAAGGGGTATTCTTAAAGAATGTTAAGAATTCTAAAAAATAGTTGTTGAACTTTCTGCACACCTGGAAGATAGCCTTTTACCTGGACATTTCCAAGCTTAGTCCAGAATAGTGTCTACATCGAAAGAAAACCATGTCAAAGCAGACAATACATTACATTTTCAATCTGTGCCATGTATTCACCTCCCAGTAACAGCTATCCATGGACAGGCTGAGACAGAAGCCATGTAATAGACCTCAAAATAATACTCACAAGGGCATATAGTTATTTTTTGTAGGATTGGATGCTATTTGGTTACTGGGCAATTGAGGTGAGTCTGTGCCTAGAGGATCTCACACATTTCTGTGCCCCCCAGGAGGCACCAGAATTACCTGTGACAATTTTGAGAGTGTTTTGAAATCTTTACAGGATTAAGGAATTTTTCAAATGCAAATGAGACTTTATACTGAAGCTTTATGAATCTATATGAAAAGGAAACGATTTCACAAGATTTTTGTAGTCCTGTCCCTAGATGTTTGTGAAGAACAATATGAAGTGTTTCAAGATGACACCTATCATTTTATTTTGATAAATCCCCTGTGGTAAGTGCTCTGAAGTAGAGAGAAATACAGTAGTGAAGAACTGTTGATGGAAAACACAAACAGCAGTGGGAGGATGGATGGACTGAAGTTGGAAGCCAGGCTAGATAAATCTAAGGGAATTTGAAGGAATTAAGAGCATATAGTAAGATTGACAAATGAGTGATAGGAAAACCAGATTGGAGTTCAATGCTGGGAGAAGAGATGGCATTGTGGATAACTGATAATATGGAGTGTGATATGCCTGGTCAAGCACAGCAGAATTTCTGTGATTTGACCTTGGTGTTTATTTAGACAGTGTAATTTGACAAACTGAATCTGAGGAAGGACAGTAAAAATAGACCAGTGTGCAGGGGGCCAGAGAGGAGGAATACACAAAGTTTGTGAAAGGCACAAGCAGCCAGGAGTGCTGTGGTCCTCAAAGAAGAAGCTTCCTGACATCTCAGGACTCCTAACCTCAGCAGCAGCCTGTGTGCTGCTGAGTCTGTGGTGGAGCCCTCCGGGAGAGCTGGTGAAACCTGCACAGGTCAGAGCACCTGAAGGGAAATTCAGGGCAGGACAGGGTGGCTGAGCCGGGTTTACAGGGGAACTCAGCTGAGAGTTCATTATGGCAGCCACTAGAGATTAGAGAAGTCTGCAAAACTTTCAGGAATCCCTTTGGAATTGCAGGCTGGCTGATAATATCCCCAGGGTCCCAGGCCTGCAGGGAAGAGCTTTCCTCCAGGTAGGAAAGGTAACAATCCCCTAAGGGTGTAGTTGTTTTTCTCAGCCTCTCCAAGGACTGACTATTCTGAGGTGATTGGCTTGGAGCTGGGTACTGTATCTTGGCAAAAATATGTGATATTCCTTATAGTGCTGTCAAGAAAGGCATGCTTTAAAAATTCAGGAGTCTGGCATGAATAGAAGCAGTATCTGGACTGCTTGATTCCATGATCTATTTCAAACATACTTGACAGAGAGGCACACTGAGTGTTTTCAGGCTTTTTCCCTAATAATTTTTGATGCTGTCACCTTATTTATATAGCTGAGGTTGGCAGCTTGTATGTTTCCATGAAAGTGCTATAGAAAGTGCCAGGGAAAAAAACAGGATAATTCAGTTTAAAAAGGCAATTAATCAAGAGACTTGAATCTACTGGAAATGACGCTTCTTTAGTTCCAGTGCTCAGGAAATTTGTTGCCTACTAAATTTTAAAATATAAGGTATTTCATGTTAAAAATGGAAGAAAACAAGGAAGACCACACTGGACTGAAATTGGTCATGCCCCTGAAAAACCCCTTGCCTTTTCATATGCCAAATGCAATGCAGCCAGAGCAAAACAACTGCTGTCTGAATGAACTTGAGGTTACCCATGCTGGGTTAACAGAGACACAGATATTCCCAATAGGACATGGTTGTTTTCCTTCTCAACCATCTCAGCAAGACATGAAAGAGAACTCCTAGGGAGAGCTCATTTTTCAGGCTTTCTGCAATTGTCATTTTTTTATATGTGCTGTAGAAGTGTTCTACAGTAGGAAAAAAATTGAAGAGCAGCTTTTGAAGAGCAAGGACAAATCAATCAATTAAAAGCTGTAATGAAGATAAGAGTGATGCTGCCTGCCTTTCATGGTATCTTTGTTCAGCACCTAAAAGTGAAAGGTTCAGATCTAACTAGTCTCAGGCACAGTAATTTCAATTTATAGTTGTTTGTAGCATAGCAGATGATGTGGAATCTGGCTATGCATACAATTTTAAAGGAATCCGCTGAGGTCTCAGCATAAAAATGTGTTTGGAGAAACTGCCTTTGTATTCCATGACAAAAGTGATTGTGTGCAACCAGTTCTTAATTCCAGTTTTAACAAATTGGCTTGATTTGTCCTTCTAGAGACATTAAAAGATGACATTAAAGAACTTGGAAGCAATGTAAATAAACACTGAATTATTATAATTATTAAAATTATTAGGTTATTAGTTTACTATAATTAATTACTATAGTTATAATTATTAAGTCTCTAAGTTGCTGGAAAATAAATAAGTACAAATAAGTGAATAGTATACTTTTAGTATCACGATTTACTGCCTTTACTATGATTATCTTTCAACAGTAAATTGGAGAAGAAGAAAAAAAAAACATACATGTAGAGTTCTGCTTTCTCTACTGGCCCCCTTGCCAAGCATTTTCTGCACAGATTATGAAAGGAAAAAGTCCTAATTAATTTTTTGGTGTATTTTAATGCCATAGGACATTTAGTATTTATTAAAGTTTAAAAAGGACTTTGAAGACCAAAACAAAAAAAACCCCTAAGTGTTCATGATCATACTTGTGAATGTACAAACAGGCACACACCTATCTCTTTGAAGGTGAGAAACCTGGAATTAATATACAATTAAGGTTGTTTATATTCAAAAACCTTTAAGTCACTCTTCTAAGCAAATTATAAAAATGGCATATGTAATTTTTCAAGGGCCTTCACCTGCAAAAGCTCTATGAGAATACAGAGTATTCTGCTCTCTTCTGGGAGCACATTTTCAGGGACATGCTTGCATGATACAGATATTTGCACGTGTGTATTTTGTGGAACCAGCTGATTTGCACCATTTATTTCCCATTTTTGAATCTGCTGGTGCTAATAGGCTTTTTCCATCCCCAGCTTGCTGGTGAGCATCTCCATTCCTCTGGGAGTGACCTTCCAGAGCAGATGTCTGTGAAATGTGGTGACCTGAAGCTGCATCACTCCTTGGCAGTGCTGGCTCTGAAAGGCAGCATAGTTTGCATGAAGACATCCCACACCCATCACTGTTCTGGCCAGGAAACTCATTTGCTGGAATGTATGCTAAGAATGCAGTCCCATCAGCACAAACTGCAGCAGATCCTCCTCATCTGAAAACTCAAATAAATCCCTTTTATGTACTTCAGGTAGATAATTAATGACTGATGTAGCGAATACCCAGTGTTGGTTTTCTGTGACTTTTTTTTCAGCCCAGATTTTTCTGAGGCACTTCAGGATTTCTCATGTGGAGCTGGAAATATTGATTCTTCTATGGGTTTTCTGTGGCAAGGCCAGCTGTTTTTATCTTCAAACTATCCTACAGCAGGACATGCCCTGTGCAATATCACTGGGTGCCTTTTCAGCTTCTGCTTGTTGTCATTTCAAAAAGCAGGGTAGGATGTGAGTATATTAAATTTATGTGCCTATCTGATTATCCAGGTTTGCCTCTTGCCCTTAAACAGACAATATTCTGAGTTTGTGATGCCATCAGAGACTTTCAATTCAAGCATCTTGTTCAATTGCCTCAAAGTATTATCATGAAATGAATAGGTTGAGGAAGAAATAGTTTCTTAAATTCAGCTATCTCCAAAAAAAATAAACAAATGTAAGGTACCATAAATAAGGTTCTTCAGTCAGCAGCAAGATGATGCCCATAATTTCTTTGATCTGGTGTGATTTATCATATCAAGAGGGAAAATATCAAATTAGAAAACTATCAGGGGATTTTACTATTCGGCAGGGAGAGAGGCAGAGTGGAGATGAGTCATGTACATCACACCTTAATTCTGCATTTTGATAGTTCACACTTCGCAGAACAGTAACAGATTCGAGATAATATCATTGTCATAGCCTTTATTTTGGGAATTGCTTGGTAATTGTGGATGAGTGTACACCATAACCCCTGTTTAGAAGTCACTGGGGTGTGATATTTCCCTGGCATTAGTGAGAAGGGGAATTCAAGCAGATCTTTCCCCTTGTGGAATGCCTTAGGCTGGCCAAAGCCATGGAGTGATGATACCCAGTGCAAACAGCTGCATCCTTGTCACTGCAGTACTACAGCAGACAATTATGAGGTGATGTTTTAAACATATTGAATTTTAGGATGATTTTTTTTTGTCACTCCATTAAATTTGATCTGCCTGGGGCTGCTTAAGGATTAGATCAAGAAGCAACTAAGTATTAGAGAATAAAAGTATGCTAAAAAGGCATGAAGTACTTGAAATATATTGAATTTTTAAGTCACTCTTAAGTTTTGGCCATACTTTTTCCTACTGAATAACTAGATGCCTGCATTTGATCTGATTCCCATGTTTTGCTATCGTCATTTTCTGGTCAGAGAATTGTGGAATTATTTGTTACAGATGGATGTCTGGAGGCCAATCAGTTGCTCAAAACTGAGCTGACTTAACCAATTTAACAAAAATTTTTACATTCTTGATCCCATTCTTGAGGCAAATGTAGAGTATGACCATAATTTTTATTTTCTCTAACAAAGCATTGGCAAACTTCCTTATTGATACTGAAAACATTAAAAAAAACTTAGTGAAAACAGTTCTGTGATTTTTTTAAAATAGTTTTTTTTTATTTGTTTGGTCTCTCCAAACTTGCAAAGTTATTATTCCTGAATTTTTTTTCCTGTTCACCTTAAGATTCCTTGGCTTTTGAACTAGAGCTTATAAAAAGCAAGAAAATAGGAACTTTTTCTTCTGTTAAGATTTTTTTGAGTCCCCACTTCTGCAAAAGTTGTAGAGCAAGGGTTCTGCTTTTCCTGGTAGCAAATGCTGTTTCAATACTGATATTCTGAAATAAGGTGCATACATGAAAAAAAAATTTCCATATTTCACAGGCCCCAAAAATGGCATATGAATGCAACATCGGAAAATGAAATCAAACTTTATATGCTTCTGAAGAAGTTTTGCTGTTCTGACTTAGAAACTTAGCCCTGAACTTATAATTGCTGGTTTATGTTGGCTCACATAAAAATATACAGAAAAAGCAATCCAGGACTCAAGGGAGGAGAGAAATAGCTAAAATGGAAGCCTGAGAGACAAAGAAAACTAGAGTTAGTAGTGGCTTTAGCTATCTGCTTGTTGCAGAATATTATGAAACTGAGACAAATATTATATTCTAATGAGGGTTATTTTATTAACCAGTTAAACCAATTAAAACTCCACCAACATTAGAATACAGATCCATGGTGTCAGATGGAATTGATGCTGCTCAAATGGCTCAAGAAGTCCCCAGATTTTAGAAATGGTGCTCAGCTGATCTGCAGGTTATGGTAAAAACAGGTTTTCAGTTGTACCTCCTTATCTTTAGCCATAGAACAATGGAGTCCTGTTTCATGGGAGTCCCCAGTCACAGTTAAATACATTTTCAAAGGCTTAGATTAGAAAAACTGCCTAGGGGTGAGTACTCCATTCTTTCTTTCCATAGCCAGATTGAGTCTTGTTCTTCTGTCTGTTTCCATGTATGCTTTTTTAACTAAAAAAGTGATTAGCTGGATATTAACACTGTTAAAAATATAATGACAGAAATATCTGTTGTTTTTTTTTTTTTTAAATATTCTTCCAATCTGATTTCTTTGCTGTATATAGGAGTTATTTCTCTGCTAAACTGCTTCTGCTTTCCTTCACTTGAATATGTTGGTTTAGTGGCAACTTGTTAATGAAGCTGAAGTGATTCAGTGAAATCAAGAGGAGAGAAAATGGCATTATGAGGATTATGTTTTTCACCTACCAAGGATAGATATACTCCCCAAGTTAGACTTAAGCCATTATTTCAATGATTTTCTACTTCCTAGTGAGATAATAGCTAACAGAAAAACCCAGCCTGGGTTCAGTCCTGTCTAAAGTAAATTTTTCTGACAGTGCAACTACTTGGATTGTATCTTAAACTCCATCCAGACAAGTTGAACTGACAATTTGGTATCAAGTCCTTTTTTAAGTGTGGGTAGTCTCTGTGAAGAGCATGGTAATATTCAGTCCTAGTCACTTTTAGTACTTCTCTATCTGTGGAAAGGCAGAAATAAATTATTAGTTGGAACTACAAAGAAGAATGAACTAATTTTGGCCGTGACTTCATATTCACAAAAGATAAGACAGAATTAATCCATTAGTTTTTTGTTTTTTTCTTTTAAGATTTTGTTCCTCTTATTTTCTCCATTTTGTCTTTCTGGTTTCAAGTCTATCTGCACATAACAGATACACGGAACAGCACTTGAATGTGAACTATATCTTGGAACAAATACCTGTTTATGTTAATTCCTAATTCCTATCGTGTGCAATTGAAGTGTAATTCATGTAACAGCTCACACTTACAGGTGTGGCAGGAGAGGCACTGTAATATTTGTGATAGTGTGGGGATAGTGCCTTTACATTATTCTGTTTTTTTCTAAAAGAATGCTTTTCAGTTTTATTTTTTTCAGACTTCATTTTATTGAAAAATTGACCACCCACACATCTCCTGCTAATGCATTTCCTGCTGTGAAATACTTGGTTTAGCTGATGTCATATATGGAGAATACTGATGTCTTCTGGTGCTGTTGCACCTGTTTTACAAAGAAGAGAATGATGCTCTCCAGTGGTCCTCCTTTTCCCTTTTTAATGTAAATGTCAATTTTTCCCCTTGGTTTTGTAGTGGTCCATCCATTTCACTCACCCCTGTAAGGTTCAAAAGCTTTTGCCAGCTTATCACTTGCATCAGAAGGCAGCTGGCATGCTTGAGGTGTTCTCCCAAGTGGGTACAGCAAGGTCAAGGTTGGGGCTAAAATGTGATGGCTCCTTGCTCTGCTTGTTTGTTTCTACGAAAATAACCCAGGTATGCTCAGCCCAGGTGCCTTCAAATCAGTTTTCTTTGGTAGTTAAGTGACAGAATAACACATTAGCATTTCAGTGAGGCACTTGGTGATTCATTTTCTTCTTGAAACTTCCTAATTTGCTTATATCATATTGTTCTTTTTCACAGAAATTAAAGTTGTGAAGAGACTGGAATTTATATTTCAGTTGATGTGTTTATTCATACTGCATTACATACTTGGCTCTTTTTCTTCTCTCTTCTTGATATACTAAATGGTTTATTCACATGGTTCTGCTGAGTTTTTTTAACCTTTCAAACCTTTCAAGGTGTCTGAAAAGTGATTCTGAGTTTTGAGACTGTCCTTTGAGATCTCCAATTTATTCCAGACCAGACAGTCTGAATTCTGAAAGTTTGAGAGCATTCCTGCATTCCCAAAACTGAGCTGCAACAACTGTGCATGGCTTGGGAGGAGAAGTTGAAAGAGTTCAGGACAACAGAGTAAAACCTGCTACACACAGATGATAAAAGCTTTTGACATAATTTCTCATGAGCTCCCAGCTGCATCCATAGGCTTCAAGAGAGTTGCAGTGTTTTAACTAAGGCTGCTGCCTAAATAGCAAAGTAATCTACAGTAGGTACATATTTGTTTTGAGGGAGAGTTTTGTGCCTCTAATAATAGATTTAACAAAATTTAGCAAGAATTGCACTTACTGGTCCCCTCTCCCAATCCTCCTTCACTTCATGTTCTTTCCCCTCCTGAATTCCAAATTTTGTTGTTGTTGTTGTTTTAGGCCCTTCTGACTGGACTAGAACATGGCAATTAACTCTGCAAGCATTCCTGGGGGATTTTTGATTTGTGCTTTCCTCCCAGCTATCTTCCTAGACAGTGCTGTGAGCCAGTCTTCAAAGCTGCTGAAAGCTGAGAGTTCCTTGTAGAACAGGGAAACTACTGGGGAGTTTAGCACCCCTTGAAACCACAGCTGAGTGTTTGATCAGTGAGGTCCTTCTGTCAGGATTACACTGCTATTGACTGGTAACATTGGCTTGGCTCTGAGCCCAGCAGAACTCAATTAGCCAAATTTTACTTCCCTGGGTTTGCCTGCCTGCTTTCTTCCCTGAGCTTTCTCTGTAGATTAAGCTCTTCTGAGCTAAAAGCTGAGCTAGCTAAATCCCCCCAGTAGTTTCATTCAGGATTTTGTTGTGACTCACGGGACTTCACAAAATGCAAAACAAACAAATAAATGAGCTTTTATTCCCTAAAGTGCCTTGTTTCACTTCTCACAAAGAAGATGCAGAGATAAAGGAGAATTTAGGCTGACTATATAAAAATCTAGAATTAGAAATAAAGTGTTTTATTCTGCTAACCCTTCTCCTTCAAAGAAGCTGACTGACCTGCTTAAAGAAGAGGATATCTTCATCTATAGAGTAAGGAGACTGAGGAACAGAATCATTTACTACTAAATAATAAATGGTGTGCTTTCTTTTTCAACCTTATTTGGGTGTGTTCTGGTTGGGCTGTACACTTAGAGAGTTGTCTTTGTTATTCTTAGATGCAAAACATTTGCAGAAAGCCTTTTGGAAATCTCTGGTTTAGTGTTGCTACAGCCTCCTGCCTGTAGGATAGAGAGTTCTCCTGGGGCTGACTGGCATCCTGGATTGCTCATTATAGAGGAAGAGAACCTCCACAACATCAAAATGTAATTTTTTGCCAACTTTGTGAAAAATGTGGATCAAACATATGCCTGATAAGCCTTCTGAGGATTCCTTCAGTGCAGAGCCCCATTGGGGTAGTCGAGTCTGCTGCTTCAGTGATGCTCAAGGTGACAGAGGCAGCACAGCAGCTCCTCTGCCAGATGTGCTGGATATGAACAGGCTGCCTGCTGTCCCAGAGATGCCTGTTTCCCCCATCGGTTCCTTGGACTGTCAGGAGGGACAAATTCTCTTATTTCTCTGACACTGACTGGGTAAACAAACATGCAGCTCTGGGATTATAGCTGAAAGAGGAGGAATCAAAAACCTGACCTATGCTATATATACCTTCCTCTTGAGGAAGCATAGCTTGTCCTCAGCTCTCACTGGAAATTCTGTTTTAGTTGCAGGAAATGGGCAGTTTTACCTGCATGAGCCTTCAGCAAGAGCCTTTGGGGAGGAACTGCAGTTATATTTTGCTCCTTGCTTTTTAAACAGCTGGCCACATAATATAAACATTTCTGCTACAAGAAAATGTATTTTTCTTTTAAATGGACAAATTTAGGAGTGGCCTTCTGCAGGAACTGGCAGGCTGCAGGAGCTGAGGTGCTGGGAGGACTCTGGGGACTATCCTCTGTCTCTTGTGAAGGTAGAGAGGTTCTGCCTGGGAAGGGGCAGGTGTTCTGCTCCTGTCTGACTTCAGACATCATAAGCCCAAGGACACTTCATCTCCTGATCCCTTGCTGCTCCTGCAACTGCTAAAATCCACTTGTCACAGTGCCCTCTCTTTTCCTCTGCATTTCCTCCTTCTCAGCATTCCAAGTATCCTGCTGAGAACATGAGCATGCCCATGTGTGATTTGCAAAAATGAGACTGGGAAAGCATTAGGGTCTCCAGACCCTCTGTAAAGTCTGGGTCTGAACTTAAACAGGCTCCAACACTGCCTTTTGTGGAATTATTCATCAGCAATGTATAAAAATATATATAAATAAATTCATAAAAGTCGAAGCTTTCTTCCTTATTTCCCCACTGCCTCTTCTCCCCAGATTTAAGATGAAGAATTAGCAAAGAGAACGATGGTAGCCTTAGGCAAAGTGCTGTGGAGATGAGACTGGAAAGGAAGAGAAGAGAAAGCTGAAAACTTCCAGCATAGTCTGTCAGCCTTGGGCATGGAATAGAACCTAACAGGTCTGGAAAGACTTCACCAGTGACTAATAATTGTGGTTGTCTCTAAAAACCTTTTGTAATATCTACTGCAAATTATGTTTTCATAGCTAAATAAGTATATGGGGCAACTGAATGTGCTTTTTGAAATCTATTTGTACATGCACTGCCTGTGTTTCTTCACTTGCTTGTGCTGGACAGGTTCATCAGAGCTGTTAAACTGTGGCCATGGAGCCACTGTAACCCTTAGATATATTTTTCTCTTTAAAAAAACCTTATATGCAGGCAAGCCTCAGGGTGGGCTGTGAGAGTATGAGAAGTGGCTAAAGTAAGAAATATTTCAAACTAAGGCCATAGTAATAAAATAATTATATCTGGTATTGGTTGACTTAAACTGCTGACTAAAACTGTGCTGCATCAAAGTGCTGTGACAGCAGAATATCAAACTCGTGCCTTTAAAATAAGCCCACTTTGGAGTTTCAGGACCATATTCACTGGTGTGTCACTTCTGCTTATACTGGTGTGAAATTAATTATAAGCAAGCATTTATTGCAGTATGGCAAAAAGGACAAGTGTGTCTTCATTTATTACTGTGCCAGTGAGACTGCAAATAAAACCTAATTCTTCCCTGACGAGATGTGCTGAAAATGCACTGAAAGTCTCTGAAGGAGTTCTTACAGGTCTGAACACATTAAAAAAGTGACTTAGAGAATGCTGTTTGGTTTTTTTTTCCTTGGAGATCATTCTGTATAATTGCAATATGGTCCTTCTGGAAAGCTCTTAGGATCTGGTTACAGCACCTCTGTCCTCTGCTAAAACTGTCTGACCCAATGCTAGACTCAGAAGGTGGGTAAGAAGTGCATGGCTAAGCATAAGAAAAGAAATGGATATTTTTGCTTATCATATGGTATTGTGTGTTAGCTATATCGCCCAGAGGCATAAGAAATAATTTTTTTTTAGTATCTAGGTCAGATCTCTAGTGTGAAAATTAGATTTTAAATATTGCATGTTTACTTTAGTGATAGTGGACAGTATTAATTCGTTGAACATTAGGTGGGTGTTGTTAAAGGGTAAAAAAGGCAAATAAAGCACCATAAACTCATTGAAATATGACTATTCTTTTCACCTGAATATACTTGAAGAATCATAAATTCCTAAAAACAAGCACTCCCCCGAATTACCCTTGAACTATTGTTGCCTCTTCTTCCAAATCTATTCACTGGGTAGCCTAGGAAGTATATAAGTCAGCTGTTTCTGTTTCATGGTGCTTACTTTTTCTTTCTGTGGAGTTACTAGCAGTTTTACTGGAGCAGAGGAGGGAAACCTGTATTTTATACTTTGATAAAATGATCTGGTAGGTTCTTATATGCAATACATATGCAAATCAGAAGGGCTTGAAAGGATTTCAGCCACTTTTAGAATTACATCAGGGAGAACAACATGAAGAAACTTGCCCAGATTCACTGCACTTACTAGGAAATGCCTCAGAAACCTCCCTGGTGAAATGCAAATGAGATTCATAAGTCAATACAGGAGATGCAACAGACCCAAATCTGTGAAGATCAACTTCCCAGAGACATTCTGACACATCAGTGTTAAAGTCCTTCTTTTAACTTCTTGCATTATAAATTCACGAGTCTCAAATCTGTTGTATGTTATGAATTTGTAAACTGAAACTGTGACCTTTTTAACTTAAAGCAGCAAAACCCACACAAGAAAGCAAATCTTTATAGAGCTAGCACCTGGGATGTAGCACAGCTATGAAAATAAAAGTATTACATGGTTTTTCTTCTCCTTCCAAAGGAAGCCCTACTGTATTTTAAACATAACTTTAGAATTTTTAGGTTTTTATTATTGTGTTTTCCAACTTTCATGATGGATGGCTGTCAAATGTCACATGAGGCTGTGGCCAATAACTGGCATTATGCTGCAGGCTCAAATCAAATGTTAACAAGGCTCCTACATGGTTCACTCCTTTTCCTTAGCAAAGAGAGAACAGCCTTTCTCTGCCTATCAAGATTTAACAGCTAGGTGCCAAGATCAGTCTGAACTGGTTATTAGAAAAACATTTTTGCTTTTGTTCCCAGGAAAACCTGTCTCTGTATAACACACTGAAAGCAAGAGGCAAACAGGAAAGCAGATGTAGGCTTCTCTCTGGAGTTATGTTTGAGATTAGTGCACATCACGTGTTTGTAGCATCTCTGAGAGCTTTATACCTAATTATTTACTCTACATGCATAGCTAAAGGAAGAGATATATAATACGCTACCAGATTTTTTTTTCCTACTGAAAGTACATTGCAGAAGTATTGAGGTAGAAGAGTTTTCTTTCTATCTTTTCCTGGGTGGAAAAGTTGAGGTGGGATAAAAGGTGGTGACAGATTTCTTTGTGAGCCCTGTGTTCACCCTATATGCCTGCACTTAAGCACTGAATCTTGTTTAGTGGGTTGTAGTATTTTCAATATCTTTCATGTAACTAAGAAATAGTAATGGTTACCTCATGTTTTCATCTAAAACCTTATTGAAGAGAATTCAAGTTGTGGATATATTGTGGCTTGTAGATAAGTTACTGTTTTACAGAATGGCTGCTACACATTTTCTTTAAACATGTTTTCCTTTCTGTTTCTATCTGCTTGCTGCTTTCACTTGACCTTAAACTGCAAATTTTTGGGGTGCAAGTAAGGCATTTCTCTGTGCAGATGTGATCAGTGCACAGAGATCAGTCTGTTGGCTTTGGGGCTCTGAGCAACAGTCAGCTTTAGCTGATAATTTGTAAAGCAAATAACACTAGCAGTGGAGGGGTGAAACTCTAACAAAATTGGGTTAAAGATGTGACAAGGAAAGAAAAGAGAATTAAACTGAAATGGAACCCATAGGCTGGGTAGGTGACCTTCTACCATGTGCTGTAGGAGTACACAGGTGTGGAAATAATTGACATAGCTTACAGGAGACTCAGACTAATGTAATGATTAAACAAATCAGAACTTATGCTTTCCAGAGTCTGGATTCTTTTGTATTATCTCACAGCCTTTCTCTGCTGCTGGGAGGGCTGGAGGATGGATGTGGAGAAAAGGACATGGTCAGACATATTGGTTTAAATAACAGAGCATTTATTCACTTGAGCTGTCTTAGGTCTGTTAATGCTGAGTTAATTTAATGTTGCTGTGGACACTCTGGTGTTCTGATCTTTGTTGTAGGTGACAAAAGCAATGTCTTTATTTGGAAGAGTGGATAATTTCTGTGTGCTTTCATCCAGGTAAACTGTTTCAATACAAGTTAGAATCAATATGGATATTTAACCCTTAAGTTCTCTTGGAATATAAGTTGTTGCTTATTATTATTCCCCTAAAGACATTAGAAAGGGCATTTCATTGCTATTACTGTAGTTACTGTGCATAAAATGCCCACATACTGAATTACTCAAATGTAAGCCTCTGTTTCTAGAACCAAATATTTTCTGACTAAAGAAAAGTCTTTTCAATAGATTTTGTGCAAGGGGCTTTGAATATACAAGATTTCCTTTTAAAATATTGTCTCATTGTGAGATTTTTTTGGTTGAATAGGTTTTTTTTTTTCCCTCTCCCAAAAAATTAGCTTAACTTGGACTTTAAGATAGACTTGTTCTTGGCAGGGATGGACTTTTTCCTGATGGCTAGTAGCAATTATGTAGTTTTGAGATGTATTCTGGAATTAAAGGGCATTAAGCACATCATATATTCCATGATGTGTGTTGTTCAGTAGAGTGTAGCTTCTAGAACAATGTCACCTTGGTTGCAAGAAATAGTTTGAAAATAAGATTTCTGAATGTACAGAAATCCATAAGAAAGACTAAGAAATCCTTGTGAGATCTGAGGCAAAATATGTATTTTAACAGTGTACAATTACAAATGCAATTATTCTCATGGCACAATTAATTTTATTTTTAGTTTTTTTTAAGAGAGACTGGGTAAGTTTGGCTGATTTACTTTATGATAAACAAATAATGACTCCTAAGAGAAAGTGCAGTACAATGTTGGAGGTGGCTTCAGCTTGAATCTCCTCCCAGCTCTTTACCTTGTCTAACAGTAGACAAGCTAGAAGGCTTTGTGCACATTTAACATAAGTGAATGTACAAACTGGAAATTCCTCATGACAGAAATCCTGTCTGCTTCTGTAAAATATTCTGTGTAGCAGTGAGTCTGTGCTATCCAATACCAACAGGGCCAGTAGAAGCAATAAGAAAACCCTTCTTATTTTGGGTGAGAGTCCATCAAGGGAGTCCAGTGAAAATGAGAAGAAATGATGTGCCAACAGAGAGCTTTTGATGAGTCACTGTTTTGTGAGGAAGCTGCCAGGCCATTTCAAAATGGGGAAGAGAAGGAATAAAAAGCCTTTGGAGAGATGGAGCAGAGCCACAAAAGTCTGAGTCTCCAAATAAACACCGTAAAGCTGCAAAGTTTCCTCCAAGTCAGGCAGGGAAGGGGACTTGTACACCTGAGAGCTGTTGATCTGCTGTGTGGGACAGAGAAATTGCCTGTTCCAGGAAAAGGAGTGTATCCCAGCTCCTTGGAGTGGTACTGAGATGGGGTCATGCTGTCTGGGATTGTAACATCCAACACAGGAGCAGAAATGGAGCCTCTTACTTGTGGTTGGACTGTTCTGTATTTTATTAATTAATTCCAGCTGTGGAAAGAGCCAAAATCCTTTGGTCCTGTGGGAGCCAGAGCTGTGTGTAGCCTGATTTTCATGAGGTTCTTCTGGTTAGAAAGTTAATCAGAGAAGGCAATGAGAAGCCAAGACAAGCACTGAAACTCTCCTTGTTTCAGGCCAGGTGTTGTGCCTTGCAACACTCAAAAATTTCCCCAGGATGCCCAGGGAGGGGGGAACCTTCCCATAGCCAAAAAGGGAGGGAATGAGCATCAGAATGACACAAGGACCAAAGATTTTCATTCTTCTTATTACCAATAGGCAGAATCCAAAGTAAAACAGGTCTTGTAAGGAGTTCCATTCCCTACTGGCATGGAAATGCCTCTGATTGCAGAACTAGGGACAAAAATTCACATAGAGTGACTTAACAAATTTAAGAAAAACTGTAATTTCTTTTAAAAACTTCTATGGAAGAACCTGATTCTTCTTGATTAATTGGGAATTTTTTGTTTGTTTTTGTTTTGTTTGTTTGCTTTGAGGTTTTTTTTTGTTTGTTTTTTTTTTTTTTTTTAAGGGTGAGGGGTGGCTTTTTCTGGACAGATTCAAACTCCAAATATTAGAAATACAAAATGTTTTCCTTTCTGATTAAAATTTTAAAGAAATTAGATTTATGCATTCATCAATTCTTTAAAATATAACCTCAATAATATTAAAGCTTACAGCCTACATTTGAGGAAGTCAATAAGAGTAATTTAAGAATGCTTTGTTTTTCTCTTCTCTGCATGCATACCTGCTAATTACAAAAGTATGGTTTTTATCCTATAGAAGAAAACTAATTGAAGTAACTACTAATGTATGCATAATTTCTTTAAGGAGTTTTGTTTGGCAATGGCAAGGGAGGAAAATGGATTGTCAAATGACACTCAGTCAACAAAGTTCTGCAGTTCTAAGCACAAGGATGAACTAATGGAATTTTTTAATAGAGCACGTGTGGGTAAAGGTTTGATTTTTGGATAGGTTGTGTGTGTTTCAGGGATGTTAGTTATCCCTAAAAAACTGGTTCAAACAAAACTTTATAGGACTGTAGCTCCTTGTGGGTCTGATTCAGATAGCAGAGCTGCAGATTTTGACTCTGCATAGACTCAAATGTCTCGTGTGCCGGTGATTCTGTGATTCTGAGTCAGTGGAATGGGTATGAACATGTCTTTAAGAATTTCCTCTGAGCTCTCAGAATATTAGGAAGTCTCTGTTCATGAGACCCTTATTTCAGATTATTTTAAATGTTAATAATAATAACAATAATAACAATAACAACAACAACAACAACAACAACAACAACAACAATAATAATAATAATAATAATAATAATAATAATAATAATAATAATAATAATAATAATCATAATAATAATAATAATAATAATAGCTGTCAGTTCTTTCTGACACTGCCTTAGGGCAGTAGTTGTGGAAGAATTGTCTTGGGAAGAATTACTTGTTGAAATTCACTCCAACTCATAGGGATCCAGGAGCAGCAACTGAAAAATCAATTGAGTTGTAACAAAACAAAACTTGAAAGAAAAGTATTTGTGTGTTGGAAGCTGGACCTTGTGCAAGCAGTGGCTTGATGCAGAGTGAATAACTAATCAACAGAAGATTGAGTCTTTGAGGCTGTTTCCATTAGAGCTTTTCCTGTGTAAGCACTTACTGACTGACCTCAAATAAAGCAAAGCATCCCTTTGAAATAAAAGCTTACTTGCAGGGCATTTTATCCCCAGGTGACTGGAGTATTCACAAATTAATAAATCGTGTATATGTCATGTAGATTTGCTTGTATTGCAGTATTAAGAGACTTTAAAAGTATAAGAATGCTCTTATTAATGTGTAGGGAGGGCTGTGTGGGAGATAAACTGAGGTGGTGAGTAACTGAAAAAGATGAGAAAGGACAGAATAATATGGCTGCTGGACACATGGGTACAAAAATGATCATGCTCATAGGATTATCATCAAACCTTGTCAGCAGCAGTGAGAAAATTACTTGCGCCTACAAATGTAAAGACTCTGAATATAGGAAAACTAAAATAAATAACACAAATTTGTGTGTAATGCATCTGGTAGTTTTTAAAGTGTCTTCTGCAACTTTTTCCAGGGAGTTTGATTACATTTATTTCAACTTTGGTGTCACTAAGAGCTAAACCTCAGGCTATGGGTTTCAAAGTACCTCCAAGCAGAAATGTGTAATGCTTTGTCAGGCAACACTGCTGTCCCCTCCACCTCTGCTTTGAGCTGAAAGTAACAGATAGGAAAGAAGAAATGGAGAGAAGGAAACCATAGAATTGCTTAATGTAAGAAAGGGCTTTTAACACAGCAAAAGTAAAAAATGTGTAAGGGTATGTTCTCTGGAAGCCAACACCCTTAGCTCTCTCTTGAGAGCTTGAACACCTATGAGCAGAAAAAAATAAACTATGCTTATGGACAAAAAAATCTGGAGTCAAAAGGCTGTTACAGCAGAGATGGACAAAAAGGTTTGAGTGCTCATAAGCCAACATAATTTATATATGAGTTGGGAATTTGGACACTTATTTAAACAGCAAAATTATGTAAACCTTATTCTAAGTTCAATGCTGACTTAAATAGTTCCATTACACTTGTCTTGGAGGGAAATAGAAAATGAAACCCTAATCTAAAACCTGATTTTAGCCAAAATCATTGCATAACCAGTGGATTTAACATTTTTGAAGGCAGTTTTAGGCTTTCTTTCCCTTTACATGACCTTTTATTTTTAAGCAGTATGACTTTTCCTCTTAGAAAAAAAAAATAAAGCCTGCAGCAATCTAATTTTAGAATATAGTTGATCTGAAGAGTTTCTCTGAACTCTCTACATTGTAGGTGACAAAACGTGGGTTATTGTTGTGATTACAGCTTACCCTGTCTGTGGAATGGTTTAATGCTCTTCATACTTGGACACACTGTCTCTACTGCATCCCCAAACATGATACTCAGCCTTAACATACACTTGAACCTCTATAACTATTTAAGAGAAGCTATTAATAATCACTTTGAAATTTTTCTACCTGTGAGCCTTCTACCTCACTGAGCAGGATGTAATTTTGTTGGTAAAACCAGCAGCACTATACATCTTTTTACTTTGAAAGAATTTACTTTGAACAGATATTTAGTGTTTTAACAGAGATGCAAAAACAGCCAAATCTATTTGTGACACTGTTACCCAGAGCCAGCCTGTCACTGTGCTGAGCATTATGTAATGTTAGCAAAATAGAGGCAGTGCCTACACATCTTATGCTAGCTGCTGCACTTTATGGAAAAACAAATATCAGTTTACAAAAGCAAATATCTGCAGAACAAAGAGCAAAAGCTGTAATTCCCACTTTGCAATGCTGGTAAATAACAGCAGAAGCATTTCAGAGCCATTTCAATGCCAGTTGAATGTTGTGCTCCAGTACGAGCAGGTCTGCAGGTGGGAAAGTGTGAAACAGGGCAGTGAATGCACCCTGCTGAGCAGTGTGGTTCTGGGGCACCCCATGTTCCTGCAGCCACTCACTGCTGCAGTCCACCTGCAGTGGGTTTCAAGTTTAGGAACCTGTCTTTGTTATTTGAAATAATTTTAATCTTACTACAGAAATCTCCTCTTTTTTTTTTTTTTTTTTTTTTTTTTTTTTTTATTAATGAGACTGTTGCCATCACCTTTTTCTCGTGACTCTATGTATTTTCACATTCTGCCAATTTTGCTATATTTCACTTCATATCCTTTGGATTGCTGATCATTATAATGTAACACATAGAAAAACACAAAATTGCAGAAAAAAAGGGAAGGACTTTGAAGTTTTTTTTTTTCTTACCTTTTAATGTGTTCCCAGTGCACATAAGATAAAAGCAGCTAAAAGTATTTCTACACCCAGTTGCTTTGTAGAGTTTGCCTGATCCTCAAGAGAAAAAAAAGCCCCTGTGCCAGGTCCCCTTCTCTCTTTTAGGAAATGTAACAAGATTTTTCTAGGATAATAAAAAAAATAGACACTTTCTAATAGACTGAACATGATCTTGAGGAGTCCAAGCATTTTTTTTTGTTAATATAGGGCAGAATGTAAAGTTTAAGTATAAAACTGAGCTACCCTGAATCTAATTTTCCAACTGCCTTACCAGTACTTCTTCCTTTGCACATTATGATAGTTGAACAAGACTTGGATCAGGACCTACTACATTCCATTCTTTTGTCTCTTCTGATGTGTATATATATGCATGCTTGATTTTTTACTGAGACAACGAGTTCAAAAATTACATTGATCCTGTATTTTTGCAGTGTGCTGCTGAGCAAAAGTAAGGGCATTTCTGCTGCTTCCTTCTACTCCCTGCATAAGAAAGATGGGGGATGTCAGAAGGTAAAGAATTTAAGTATGATCTATGAATGTGCTCCTATGAGTGTTTGGGATCTGGGTTTTTAATATAGTTGTATGGCAGACTCTGTTGCAGGTTTTATTTTCTTGCCCCCTTCCAAACTGGTGATGGGAACTGCTAGATTTCCTAGGATTTCTTATTAAAGCTGCAAGTTTCACTGACTTTCATGAACAGATCAACTTACCTGAAACTAACATGAAACCTTATTGGCACAATAATGCTCTTATTTGTGTTTACCACTTAATTTAAAAAGGAATGTTAAATTAAAAGGAAGTGGCTCTGTGCCATGATCTCCTCACTGGGGAGCTTGTTCCAGTGCCCAACCACCTTCTGAGTGAAGAACCTCTTCTTAATGTCCAAAGTAAACCTCCCCTGACACAACTTCAGCCATTCCCTTGGGTTCTGTCCTTGCCACCACAGAGATCAGTGCCTGATTCCCCTCCTGAGGAAGCTGCAGACTGTGGTGAGGTCTGTCCTCAGTCTCCTCCAGGCTGAATAAGCCAAGTCACCTTTGCTCACATGGTCTCTTCTAGATCCCTCACTACCTTTGTAACCTCCTTTGGATGCTCTCTAACAACTTTATATCATTTTATTGTGGCCCCAGGACTCGAGGTGAGGCTGCCCAGTGGGAGCAGAGCTGGACAATCCCTCCCTTGGCCGTGCTGCCCCCCAGGACAGGGATGTCCCTCCTGGCTGCCAGGGCACTGCTGTGACTTGTGTCCAACCTTCCACTGACCAGGACCCCCAGGCCCCTTTCTGCAGCTGCCCTCCAGCCTCTCATTCCCCTGGGTCCCTGACTCTCCTTGGGTGTCACCACCGGGAATGGATATTCTGTGGAGCTGAAATTAACCTGTCCTGGTAAGAGCTTGAATTGGAAACACAGACAGAGATATTTCAAGAAAACTTGCCAGTTTTATAATTGCTGTTATAGTCACAACTTAAGAACAACTTGGACAGAAGTTCAATTTATATTTCATTATTATGCTGTGATACTCTGAGTATTTTTTCCTATTACAAATACGTAACTAAATCTTTCTTAACTGTATTTGTCTTAATTCCATTGCTCAATTTCTCACAATAGCTGAATTTTCAGGAAACATTCTCTGATATATTACTTAATAGTTTAGTTCTTTGTAACATTTTATATTTTTTACATTTTCAGCCACTATTTTATTGTGCCTTAAAATAAAAGCAAAGCTTAAAAACCATGATTTTCAGCCCGAGAGAATATTGAAATGAAAGCACATATAAGAAGGATCTAATTACAATATGCAAAAATAGAATGCTGTAAATCCTTCATTTTTAAAGAACTTTGTTTTGGATTGAAATTTAATCAAATTGCACTTTGAGTGTTTGAGTTCAAACAGAGGGTAAGGCTCAGAGTATTAACCCACATCCTATAAACCCTTTCTCCTGTGATAAGGCCTTCTTCACCTGAACAGTCTGACTGATGTCAGTGGCTCCAGCACTCATCAGCCTCAAGTGATAGAGCACAATTCCCAAGGAAATGAGCCTTTTCAGCTTTGGCAGACCATGTTATGGTCACATAATGTACCTGCATTAGTCTTCTGTTCTCTACATGACATAGGGAAAAGTTTCCATGGCCAGTGCAATGGGAGGATAAAAAGCAGTGATTGCTTTGTCTGTGGGGGAGCCCAGGCTGAAAACTGGTGCAGTGAAAGGGTCTGATGAATCCCACCAGGTATTCGACCACAAAATAGAAATGGGAGTGGTTTGGGGAACATCCACTAAGAAAAGCCCACAAACCCAGTAAACTAACATCTAGGGAATATAATTCATCCTTTTCACTGTCATTCCAGAGAGACTGGCAAACAGAAATAAAGAAATGGGGAAAAAGCAGATATATGACAGAACAAACGCCAAATATAAATAGGGACAGATTCATTAAGAAGCAGTTATTGATTCTTACTCCTTTTCCTTCTGCTTTGACTGATACCTTCTATTCCCTCATACTACACAAAATAATTAATTTCTCATTTTTCTTACAGTAATTTTCTCATTTTCTTTGGTATTAATGCATGACCCCTCAGGTTTCAGCACAGCTCCCACTTATTCTTCAGAAGTGGCTTCTTCTGCCCTGCCTCCAGGTAATTAGCTGACTAAACCTGATCAAATTGTGTGGAGCAATGAGGAAACATGAGCTGGGTGTTTTATTATTCAGACATTGCCTGCATCCTCTATGCATGTTGCTTGTCAGTGTTCTGCACAAGGAATGAAAATAATTCAGATAAATAATCTGGTCAGAGGTTGCTTAACTCTGAGATGGGGGATAAAAATGTGGAGCAAGAAAGCAGTGCAGATTAAATGAAAGTGTAGATTAAGGGGGAAATTCTGCAAATATGTTTTATTCTTATTTCTGCTGTTCGTACTTTTGTAGAAAAAGGAACATTTAAGCTCACTCTGAAGCTCCTTGTTCTATATGCAGAGGGTTTATCTTGGGGTTGTTTTGCTCTCTTTTACTGTTATTCAATTAAAATACTGTTTTGAAGTGGAGAGTGTAAAGTTCAGTCTGAAATGTCTCAAATTTCCTTTCCTGTATGTTCAATTAAATAATTCAGTAAATTTATCTGAATTTAAATTTTTTCATGTGTCAAATGCTCTTTATGTTCAAAAATTATGTACAGTGTCAAAATATCCAAGTAAAATATGTGGTTAGAATACCCAAATAATTTATAGCTAAGTACAATCCTAGTGTTCATGCAATATTTCTAGTGTACTAGAACATAGTACAAATGCCTAAATGAGATGAATCACCCTGAAAAAACTGAACTGAAAAATTGCTTTAACCTTTTTGAAACAATGCATTTTGACATTTCCAAATGATACAAGAGCCAAGATTTCATGTAGACTTTTCCCACTGAAACTGTCATAAAAATCAACAAGTTCTCATGACGCATTTTGAAGGGGAATGCATTATATTTTAAAGTTAGAAAATGGTACTGCAGTTAGTCAGTATTTTTGTTACTTGATTTTACTGTTGAAGAGATTTGGGGACTGAGAGGATGGGCCTTGCTTGTCCTTCAAGTTTGTTTTGTTTTGTTTTGTTTTGTTTTGTTTGTTTTGTTTTGTTTGTTTGTGTTTTTCTTTTTGCTTTGTTTTGTTTTGTTTTTTTTTTTTGCATATATTTTTTGGAACATTCTTCACCTTTAGTGGTCCAAATCTACTTTACAGCAAGGACAACTAATCTGAGACAACGTCAGCAGGTCCAAACAAACAACCCTTACCCTCCCAGAATGCAGTGGTATGATGGTTAAAAAGAGCAATTATACATCAGCCTGTCAATTTTAAATTTTACCCATGATATTCCTCTTCTGTGAGAAAGCTTTTGATGAGCAAGGGTTGCATGGACTAGAGAGACATTTTTGAGAGGATGAGTGAAAATCTATCAATCTGAAATCTGACTGAGTGTGTAGATGCTAGTACTGCACTTCTGCTCCACAGCTGGTTTCAGGTCCCCAGATAACTTTTCATGGGGGAAAATTTAATCTATTTTTTTTTTCTTTTTTTCATAGTAAGGGAACTTGACAAAAAATTTGTTTTTAAGAGCTTACTCTTTATGCCATTTGCAGCCAGGTACAGATGTTCAAGTTACAATTGATAGGAACTTTCTCTCAACTCCTCTGTAAAAAATGGTGCTGTAGCTGTTTCCTTTTGTCTTCCTTTTTTTGTTTTAAATTAGAATAACTTGCTCTTGCAATCAGATACCAGTTTGACAGAACATGACTGGAAATTATTCTGTTCTCTGCTTTACTTGTCTAAAGCAGAAGTCCTTCCACTGCAACAAGTGCAGTCACATTATGGCAAAAGTGGTTGATCTGCTAAATCCAGTTTGGTGTTGTACCAGAGAGGAGAATGGCATGTGGCTTTTCAGAGCTGAACTTGGATAATAAATCTCATATTGGTTATGGTTAGTCTCATATCTTGGCAGAGGAATGAAAGTGGTTACAAAGCAGATGCTAATTGAACAGGGTGGCTGCTTTTCACCTCTGAAAAGATCAGCTGCTGTTTCACACACATTTTATTTCTGGTGACTTTGACAAAAATAATTTAAAGAATATTTTTTTTAAGACTTCCCCCAAGATTTCATTATGTGAGGAAAACCCAACAACAAAACCAAAGCCCAAACCAGCTGTGTCATGTGTAATAAAGTAGCATACCAAGGAAGGCACTCTGGATCAAATCCAAAGCCCATTTTAATGAATTTAACTTCTCCCCTTGACTTCTCCTAAGTCTCAGGGGCTCTTACTGAAAAAAGAACTTGAGAACACTTGCTATTGTATAGGATTTAAAATATGTCTTTTTTTCTCACTCTCTCATTTCTTGTTAAGTTTTCTAGTTATTTTAGATGGACCTGTGACTCTCTTACTGAAGAAGGGGTTGTTGTAGGCCTGGAAAGGACAAGGTGGTAAACTTCCAAAAGGCAGATCAATGATGTGAATGATTTTTATGCAGAAACTCACTTTTAGAACTGAAAGATGAATTATTTGGTGTGGGAGCTATTCATAATAGCCCTCAAACACTTCAAGATATGTAATTTCTAGATACAGTATTCCTAAAAAGGAAATTAAAAGTGGAAAGTGATTCAACTATGTGACAGTGATGACTTAGGTCAGAGGAATGTAAATGACACTGTCATGTTGAGCCCTATTTTATATAGTAATTGTGAACTGTGATGAGGATAGTGGGGTGGGAGATCAAGTCTACACTGCAGATTTGACTTTATATTGACTTGCTGCATTTGCTCCCTGCATGTGGATCTGTGACCTTGAGTAGATAGAAGAGCCTTTAAAATCATGTGATAGAAAATCAAAGAGATCAGTTGTTAAATTTATTCAGATTTACCACAGGTGTCTTGTCCCCTAACCTTGCTTGTGCTGGTGGTTATGGGGGAGCAGCTGGGGCTGCCTTCCTGCCTAAATCTGTGCTGTGAGATGAGGGCACACAGTCAGCTGAGCTTTGGCTACAGTGAGTTTCTCTTACACAAGTGCAGGTAGACAAACATTCTCCCTCTTTTTGCTTACACCTTGGTTACTGATCCAATAATGCTCCTTCATTTGCTTGTGATGATCATTTGCTGCTGCAGTGTGTCTTTTTAAATTCAGTTTGTGTGATGAAAAATTCCCAGACAGGTGCACAAGTGTCATCCAGATACTTCTATAGGAATTACATTCTGTCTTTTATGTACTGTGGTGGAAAAGTCTGCCCTGAGCAGTTTTACACAGGTATTTAACATTTTAAAGGGAACAAGAATTGCAATTGTAACAATGATAATTTTCATTGGCATAGATTTGAAAACATTTCCTAAGGGTGTTTTAAAATGATCACTTCTTTTCTGTCAATAAGGAAAATAAGGCATTGGAGAGACTGTAGGAATGGCCTGAGAGCCAACAGGAATCTGTTATTCCAAAGAACCAAAAGAGTTAACATTCAAGATATAAATTTTTATAATTCTGATGAAGTCATCTGTGTCCATTTCTACTGACTGGAAAGATAATATTGAGCTCCAGAGTATTGATGCAAACTTCAGTTCTCTCTAATATTAACTACAATATTAACTGTAACACAGCCCTCTCACACCCTGTCTGTAAAATAACTACCTTTAAAACTGCTTTCAAAGTTTTTTGCTGAGTTTTTTTTTTTTTTTTTTTTTTTTTTTTTTAATTTTAACAAAAGTAAGGACTTCTGAAATTTGATATTGTCCTTTGGTGGGAAGCTAAGTTAGAGTAACCAAAGGAAGAAAAAAGTGATTAGGCCTGAAACTTCTGTTTAAATGATCAACCAAGGAACAAAGTGCAAGGTTTCTTAGATCCCACTTTCTTCTTCAGATGTGCTTCAATGTGGAATGCCTATGCTGGACCTGTATTTGATTTTGTTTTGCAGTAGATGCCATTGTATAGTCATAATTTCATTCCAGTGTTCCCCTATCAAGTACACTATAGACAATATGTGTCTACATGTAGGTCTGACTCTGACTCTGCTAGTTTGTTCAGGGAAAAATAGGAGCTCCACACATTTGGAATTTGTAAATAGGTATAATGGGCTGAGATGTAGCTCATCCACTCTCAGCACCTCTTAGAGAGAATGCCTCTTTTACATATTTGCTATATGTATCACATATATACATCACAGTGCAAAGAAACAGTCTCCACTTTGCAAAACATCAAGGAAAAAGCATCCTTTAATACTGTGGCTGTAAGATTGATTAAATATTTTCTAGGATCCATATTAATGAATGATTTCTCTTTATGGTTTGCTGTGCTGGGAGATGGGAAAGGCATTCACTGCTGTTTGGCTGGTACTGCTCTATTATTTTTATTGCTTCTTAGTGTCACACTTTGCCTGTGGTGTGGCACCATCTCACTCTGCTTCCTAGATCTGAGGCTCACAGGAGGGGAGACTGAAAATGTTCAGGACTATATTATAGCTGTTCTAACCCTTTTGTTGAGAGTCTCTGCTCTGCCACAGTCTGCTTCCTGCTTTCACACTTACCCAGCTGGTTGCTCACCTTCTACTTTGGAGTATTTTCTTAACAGCTATTCCTTTGTGGAAAGTGATTGATTTTAGGTTCTTGCCAGCAGACCATGCAGACAGGTGAGCACACCTTTCCTGGGCTGCTCCTATCTGAGGACCACATACAGAATTTCTCTGAGGAAGAAGAGTACATGGAAAATTTTACCTAAGGAAAAGAAAAAAAAAAAGAATATCCTGGGCTTTTTGCCTGCTAGAAAACTACCAATCTGCTCTGTGAAATGAGTTTTTTACCCGTCTCTCTCAAACAGGTCAGTGCAGCTGGAGGGAACTCTCAGTAGTCAACCTGGCAGTGAAAATTCTCTTTCAGCTGCTGTCTCTCAGGTCTTCTTGCTGAAGGTCAAGGTTTATTTAAGGATCTCTGACCCTGCATCTGGGGCCTCTTTGGTCTGTGGTAGCACTCAGTTGCCTGGTCTTAGCCATAACAAGCTGTTCAGGCAGTTTCTCTCTTTTTTAATCTTTTATTAACAAGCAGTGAGCCTGACTTCATCTGACCTTTCTGCTTCTTGCCTTTATTTATCTGCCAAACATCAGCCCAACACTCTCAGTCTTGGATCTGTTTTGAGGAATCCTAGTTGGGATAACTTTCTCTTTTGGTTGCCTTCCTTGGAGCTTCTCTTATCTCAAGACTTCAAAGGAATGCCTCAATACAGGGAAACTCCTTCAAGTTACAAGTTTTGGTTAGTGCATTCTGCCTTCATAATTTTGTTCATGGGGCAGGGATTTTATCTGTCCCCACTGGCATCCTACAGTCTACACCTGCTGAAACATTTGAGGTTTCTTAACTCATCCCTCTGAAATGATGATAATGTAATGAAGTATTGTTCCTCTGGGACCACTGGGGTACCTTATAGCCCAAGGGGCAGATTTTACAAAGGTTGGCAAGAACATGGAAGGGTTAAGCTGCAGAGCTGTCCTTGTCTCTCTCAGCCCAGTGCTGATCAGCTGTCTCTGTGTAACTGCAAGTTTAATTACTTCACAAAGGCTTTGTTTTGACTCAGCTCTTGGCTGTTCCCTTGGTGTCAGCAGGGCCTGCCTGTGCTGCTGGGGGCAGACAGTCCCACTCCTGCAGCTGGGGCACTGCCCACAGCTCAGAATGGGAACAGCCCTCTCACCTGCAGCACTGTGCTGACTTGATTTGAGGTTCTGGAGGCAGGAGGGGAAGGCAGTGATGGTAGCCAGCCTCTCCACCCAGCCCTGAGATGCAGCCACCAAACTGTGCTCGTTGTCCCAGTGCCTCTCAGTAATCGTTGGAGAATAAATCCATTAGAAGACCTTTTGGATATGAGAATTATAATTGTGCAAAACAGCAATCACTACAAGCATTACCCTTTAGCTACTGACAGCAAAGTTCAAAAATCTCATCATGTGCTGGTTTTGCAGCAGCTGATAAAGGTTAATAAAATGGAGGTTTAAAAGGCAGTGTTTCTAAATTTTTTATGCTCAGAAGGGATGATTCTCATTTTATTGGATTGACTTAACCCACACTTTCCATTCACATGGAAACTGCAGGACTCTCAAATTCCTTCTTGCATCACGTGGAACCATAAACTCTAGGCTCTGCTGCTGTCACACCTGGCAGAGAGGAGATTGCACTGTCTGAAGTGAGCTGGTGTCTGTAAATATCATTGCAAAATAAGATTTGTGCAGTGGCCTCTGGAGAATGGCACATCTGCTTCACTGAATTATTGATGTTAATTCAGAATTGGATCCTGTACAACATTTCTAGTGGGAATTCTTAATGCAGTGGAGTATTAAGATTTCATAGTTTACCTTTATTATGCTCCTGTGTCTCTGAACATACTAATCTATGGTATAAGACGAAGATATGTTGCAACTGGAAGAATTTTAAAATGCTTTGATTTAAGTTGGCCCTGCTGTTTAGAGTTGGTGCTAATTGCATGTCAGATTGAGAGGTCTGTGCCTCCTGTCCCATTTCTCATTAGTAGGGCATGATGAAACAGGTTGTGTGCATTTTTATAGGTTGCCTTAATTTACATGTTCCTCAAATGTGTACTTTGAGATTATGCTGTGCCTTTTATATAAAAAGAGAAATGTAAATATCTGGAGTTTTTGATACTACACTGAGTTATACTGATTTAAGACAAAAAGAAGGATTTCTTTAATTGGGCTGATTATATTTAAAATTAAGTGCCTTTTTTGGCTCTGCAGTTGCTAGAGATGAGCCCGACCTGAATCATTATGCCAGAGGCAGGTTCATAGCTGGTTTCTTTTGTTTATCATGGGCCATATCTAAACACCAAAGGTACTTAGGATAACAATACTGAGAATCTAGTTTTGGTTGCTTTGTTCATTGTATTCACAAAGGCTTCACACGTGAGACAAGACTGTAAATAAAAGGCTTTAATTTAAATCAATGATATAATTACAGAAGTGGTTGTTAATACTGACTTAATAGTTGATAAAACACATGAGACTATTTAATTTTTTACATCAAGTTCCACTTAAGATGTCTTGATTAATATTTGTGTCGGAGCAGAATTGGGACAGGAGTTGAATGGCTGTGGTCCCTCTGCAGTTTGTGCACTATAATTATCACATATTAATTATTCATGTTGCATGGTCCATCCAAATCCATCAACTTCTCCTAAAGCAATGGCTCAGATCAAAAGTGGCTGATCTGCCCTTTGAGGACCGACAGGTGTTCTGCCTTTTCTTACAAAGGATCCTCTGGCCATGGTGTTAGATAGAATGAACTGTTCTGCACACTGGGTTGCAATGGTCAGGGCACTTCCCAAGAACTAGGATTGGGGTGGAGCTGTGGACTGGATGAACGAACTCAGCTTTCAGAGGTGGCTTACCTGGCAATTTCAGTTCTCAAGAGCATTCCTAATATAACACACTTTGTTTTGTAGATTTTATGGCAAAGCAACAACAAGGATTTGCATTGAATTATGACTTCCCTCTATGCCCTCTTAGTGTGCTGAAAATGAGTCACTGTAAAGTTATTATCCTGCCTCTATACAAGATGAGTGCAGAGATGGACAGAGACATTAAGCAACTTGCTCAGGGCTGTAAAGTGAACAAAAAATTCCTAAGAATGCCTAATGTACTGGTTTTTGACCTGCTGTCTTACCAGTAGACTTTACTGCTCTGATGCATCTTTGACAAAAAAAAAAATATTTTATGTATTCTATTATTCTATTTATTGACTGAGCTTGACCAAATGGAGAAGTTGATAAATACAGAAGAATTTTTTTAATATACATAAACTTGATATCTGACTTATTAAGATTAAAATAAGCAATAGACCTGTCAAATACTGCCATCAGTAGCACATGGGATTTCAGGTATAATAGCAGCAAAATAATAATAAATGCAATCAAAGTGTTCTGGAAATGAATGAATGCTCTTGCCTGCAACAATTTTGAAGAAAATTTACATTTTAAAGACCCGTTCCTTTATTATTTTTGCCTGTTTGCAGTAGCATAGGAGGAGCTGACATTTCAAATAATTGTTGCAGTGACAAACAGTGGAAGCATTTATCCCAATATGCCAATTAATATTTGGAGGCTATTCAGTACATTTAATGAAGGCTGAAGATAATCACCCTTGTTGTGTATCCCAATGTCCTCCACATCCCTGCCCCAAACACTGTTTTGATCTTCAAGATTCTTTTTCTTTAATGTAATGGGTTTGGTTTTACCAAACCTGGGGACTTTCAGTGAATAAATGAGGTATCTAATGGTGCAGATCAGTTCATGCTTGGAGATAAATGTGCATAAAATCAGCAGGTGCCAAAAAGGGAAATGGTTACCACATATTGTATAATTTGAGTGGTTTATGATGGCATCTATACATACTGCTTTTCCTGATGCTGCCATGTTGAGTGCACAACTTAATGACATTTGATCTTTTCAATTTATAGTCTCTCATCTCGTTTATGTTTGCTATCAAAAGGATAATTTGTAAAGCACATGTTCTGTTGACCTGAATTGGCAGAAGGATTTTTCAATATGCCAATTTTTCCATTTAAATGAAAAAGAATTAAATTTATTAGCCTATAACTTTCTCTTTCCTTTAATGATGGGTTTATAATTCTATTTAGCATTTTGTCAGACAGTGGAGTAACTTTTTAAGGCCAGAAGAGCAAAACATTTGCATCTGCTTTTAACCTGATGTCAACAAAAACTGTAGATTCTTTTGGTTATGGCTTATCAGAGCAAGAATAAGACATGGGTGATACCACAGTAGGAATTTATCTTGTTTTAGATAAAAAGATGGCAAAACCCAGCTGTGGCTGATCCAAGTGGGAATGGCCCTGACTGCATGTGTGAACTGAGGAATAAAGGGGAGATAAACACATCTCTCCCCTGGATGCTGCACAAGAGCTGTCAAGCCATAACTGTGGTTGTTTATTTAAACCTGACTTAAGTTATGGCTGACTCACACAAAGTTCCAGGTGTTCCAGTTTCTTTCCTATGGCTTGTTTGTAGCCTCTCTACCTCTGTGGTTCCACTGAAGATCTACTGTTCCCTGGAGTGACACTGTCATAGATTTTCCTGTATCAGTGCATTAGCGTTAGTCATGAGTTGTTTGTAACATAAATGTTTTTCTTTATGACTTTTTTTCTGGCTCTAGACATCTTAATAGCACTGCTACAGCTGTTAAAAAAATAAAAAAGAATGGAAAGTTTGTTGGGAATAAGGCAGCTTAATAATATAATTTTGAATTAATTCCTCAGAGAAGAGCAGGTTTTTTAATATTGCAGGACATACAGTGTAATGCTAAGTATAAGTGATGAAAAGATGTATTTTTCTTGACTTTAATTGCTAATATTATTGGAAGAAAGTCAACAGATGCATCAAAGACTTTATCCAGAACTAAGACAAGTCCTGCACAAAAGTACTTCCATATATGAAGATGCCATATTTTTTCTTTTAAATTAAATATGAGAGATGTTTTGGGTCATGAATAATAATAATTCCAAGGAACAAAAGCCAATGGCAGAAGTACTAACATGTAGAAATGAAGAGGTGCTGAGTGCTCCTGAATGATGATGGATTTTGCTGTCTCTTTCCTGCATCAGTATTTTCCTCCCACTGTCCTGGCAAAAAGCTCATCTGACTTCACTCATGTAGACTCTTATCTGAATTTCTTTATTCCCAGAGGAAGCAATCAGTGAAATTGTGCACACATTTCTGCTTCTCTTCCCTTCCATCTCCTATGATATTTTCATGGCTTTATGCTTCTGTATTTCTGCTTCAGACTGACCTGGTATACTGCTTAGGTTATTCCAAATCCATTCAGACATTCCAAGTGAGCTTTTTCAGTCATGCTTTGCAAGTTCCCACAGTGGATGAATTCCAGGCAATGTCTGCTTAGCACAGTGTCCAACTGCTGCTGCAAAGTCATCCAGCAAGGGTTTGTGTGTCACTGACTTGATGAATGTTTCTGCTACTTCCCTGAAAACTTTCTTCCTCTCCTTTTCAGTGTTTCTTCTCCCTTCTGACTTGCTGTAATATACAGATGATAAGCAAATGTTATAATACCAGGCTTTGTTTACTTATACTTAAATTAGAATTAACCTATGGATTCTGAGGTGTTGAGTTAAACTCAGCTCTGTTGAAAATGGTTGTTATTCTAATGAAGTAAATTTAAATTGTGGTTGTATTTCATATGCTCCTGACAGAAGCCTGAATTTGATATGATACCCAATCCAAACAGAAATGACTGGCACTGATGGTGCAAATACAAGACAGAAGCAGGTCTGGTAGAGATCCCTCTGGCTGTGACAGGGCTACATCCACAGTGCTGACTTTTTCATGTGATTGGAAGATGGATGAGACACTAAGTGTTAATAAAGCAATAACAGAACCTCTGTAGATGGCAAAGAAGTGCAAACTTCAGTTTTCAAGAGCAATGTTTGAAATAATTTTTAAAAGGACAAGAAAGCTGTAAATTTCAGAGTGGAATATGAGGTCTTGCTGAAATGTAATTGTGAGGAACTGCAAACACCTATAGGCAAACCTGAATAAATCTGCAGTTGAAACAGGTTACACATTTCAGGTTTGTGGTATAACTTAAAAAATAAATTATTTTTTTTTTTTTTGTTAGTGTAAGAGAGGACAGGTCCCTGTTTAAATTTTATTCTGTTGAATCTGAAACTCTCTGGAATACACTTCTTCAGAAAGTCTAGCATTTAAATACACAAATCCATGGACTTCTTTCAAAGAGGTTGCCTGACAACCAGAATGCAGAGGCTGGTGCCCACAGGGGCTATAAGAGAAGATTCTGTGCTGGCTCAGCTCCCTTCCCAGTGCTAGTGTTTAAATAAATAAAAAACATTTATAGCCAGAAACATTATTACCCTAAAGAGACTCACAGTCAAATGCTGTGGCTACAGCAATCACAATAACATGATAAAAAAGTACCAGAAGTTTCATTTTCCTGTAAAATACTGGTTGTAGTCACCTTATGCAGAAGACTGATTTATGAATTTCTAGGAAATCATACTTAAACCAAACACTCAGAGTTTTTTCATTTATTTAGACTAACCCTTCACGAGATTAGAAACAAAATATTAATATCTTCATATTTAACATTCAGTGTGGAAATGCCAAACATTTCTGAAATAGGGATACATTCAAGAAACATGATGCTGTTACAGAGCTGGCAGGTTAACTCTTTTCTCCTGTGTTTTGTTCTCTAGGTTCAGCCATGGAGAAATCTCCAGTTCTAATCACTCAAGTCACTAATAAAATAGCATAAATTCAGTCTAATTAATTTTCAAAACATGGCTATATGAAGTAACTAATATTAAACACATGTTTCATGTTTAGAGTAAATAAAGCCTAGTTTTTTGCTTTTGCTTTTTTTTTTTTTTTTCTTGTTACACATGGAAGCCTGTCTCCTCTTGTTCAGGTAGATTCTGATCTCTCAAAGTAGTTTCTGGGGCTGATTTTCGTGAAGTGTGGGTGTATAAGTCTATCAGATCTTAAGTCTTAAGGTTGGAGATGAAAGCTGTCCATAATTAAGTCATTATTTATTTAACCTATCTGCTCAGTCCTTCAAATTTGGGCTGAGCCATTCATTTGAAACTTATTTTAAAACATAAAAATAAAGGCTTCCCTTGAAGCAGAGCAGTATATAACTGAATATTTTTATACAAAATCTCTTTCCATGTATTTTTCTCTGACCCTGGGAAACATTAGAATTTTGTGTTTTTGAAAACCTTTATGCATAGGTGCCCAGGGTGTCAGTTAATTTGACCATATAACCATATCAAGAAACAAATAGGAAAAAATATCCTTAAAAAGTGTCAGTGGAAGGGAACACAGTGAGAAAAGTCTCTATTCTAATGGTTTCTGAATGGCATCTAGGTAGCTTCCTCTAAATGCCTGTTTCCCTCACATGAGGCACAGAAATATGTTCCTGACTTGAGGGACTTACTGAGGTGCACAAAACCTATAGGGAGAATCTGGGTCTTGTCACTCCTTTCTTTTAGGGTGCTGTGGCAAATTGTTAGCTCATTTCTCCTTTCTTTAGGTATTCAGGGTCAGTAAAAATGATACATCTATGCCTTGAAATTTTATTGCATTTCTCTGTTTTCTGCCATCATTGAGAACACTCAGATACTGTTCCCTGTTCCCTTAGGGTGCTGCATTCATTCATCCTGGAACACGAGTTTTTTCCCGTTCCTGTTTGGTAATCAGCCTAAACTCCCAGCCTGTGGTAATGAAAAGTTATGTGGAGAAGAAAATGTGCAAAAAGAAGTGTAGGACTGGAGATTAAACTCCCTATTGTGATTCATGTTATGCTAATGAGGCACATAAGATCATTCAGAGCAGGGTAATGCAGTGATAATACCCAGAAACTGACATAATTTACTATGGGGAGCCTTTACTTAATACATCATATTTCAGTGAGAAACTTAATAAAAGGAAGCTTAACACATAAATACCACCAAGAAGCGAAGAAGATAATGCTGCATTTGATCAGACTAATACACAAACACTACTGTGAAACCTAATTTCCAACAAGTTACCCAGGAACCAAAACATACATATTGCTTATTGTTGCTGCTGAAGCACTAGCTTAATAACTAAGGATACCAGAAGAGGCACAATAAGCCTTTCCTATTATTTATATTCCCCAGTTGCCCATAATGACCATATAACTTAATATCTGATTGAATGGTCTGAATATGAAAGCTGTTTCCCTTGCAAATTAATCCTAGCACTCAGCTGCAGTACAGCAAGAAGTGTTACCATGGTACTGTCATGAGGCTTATCCCATGACATTTTCCCCCCAGTTTTATTGATGTTTCCCTTTTAAAGCCATTCAGTTTCATTGACTAATAAACATATATTGTACCATAACATGTTTTGACTTCTATTCCATCAAGGGTCAAAAAATCATCATTGTTGGCTTGTTATTTGCTATTAATAGCATTATGAGAGAGTTTAATATCTCTTAAAAATTCTGCAATGTCCATTCTAATGAGATTTCATCGTATTGGTATGGTCCCTGTAGAAGTGTCTTTCAAAACTGTGGCAGAGAAAGGGTGGGAAAAGAAAATGAAAAGACTTAATGAAATGATAGTGACATGATTTAAGAGTTCTGACTCACTGGATGAGGTCCAGTTTTTCCTTCTGCCTTATATCTGGAAGCTGTGACCTTGCATGTGGAAATAGAGTTGATCTGGAGGTGTCAGCTGTGTAAATTGTTGCAGAGAAGTGCCAGAATTTATCTTTTTTTTTTCCTTTTTCCTCCTCTAAATGTTTTTATTCTGGTGAACTTCCAAAACCAAAGTTGAATGAAGATTAAAAAGATTGCCAGGTTGTTTTCTGTCTCACAACTGAGAATCCTGACTTCTGAAGCTGGTGGACTTAGTCCTGGTGGGCATAATGTCTCCCATCTAAAGACAGGAGGGCTCTCTAACAAATCCTGGCTTTACAGCAGTTTACCCTAAAAACTCTAAAACCTGACAATAATTCAGGGATCACGATGATTTAGATTCTGCTGAAGATCTGGAAACTAGTGGGAGTCGGTTTGGGATTTCTTACATCCATACAGAAATTTGATGTGATCAACTCCATATTCTGGGGCTCTTCATTCAGCCATTGCTTCCAAAGCTTGTACATTTTCAAATCCAACCAAAACCAAATCTGGTGTGACAGGGAGCCAGAGCATTCAGCTTCTAGTGCTGTCATGGGCTCAGATGAATCTCATTTTTGTGTTAAGACCTTCTAACCATCCTAAGATCATTTATTCCAGCAAAATCAGTGTGTCCTTTCAGAAATCCCTAATTTCAGGAACATTGTCCTGAATAGGTGATCAGGACTCAAGTGGGCTGAAATCAAGATGCATCCTGCATGGAAGGAGGTCAGGTGGGAAGAGTGGAAAGGAGGTTTACACTGAATTCATACTGTGTGTAACATAAAGTATTTCAGAATGAGCCAGAGCTGGTAATTTTTAACTTCTCCACATGTTTCTAGAGTTGGTGGAGTGCTGTCCATCTCACAGCTGCTCTTCTGACACACAGAGGTCTCAGCCCAGGCTCCAGTCTGCCCACAGGTTTTAGAGGGGAGATCCAGAGGACTCCTGATGTGACCAGCATTGGACTGGCTACCTGAAGCTCAAGGTGTGCATGTCAGTAATGCAATTTCTGTTGTCTTGTCTTCATTATTTGTCATTCCAGATGAAGACAGTCAAATGTATTCATGCATTATCTAGACTTTTAAAAAATTATATAGTTTTTTTTTTTTTTTGCCAGATTTTCAGCCAGCTGTGGAAAAATAAAAACAGTTGGTCAATATTCAATATTCAAATGTGATTAATTATGTCAGTTTATCTCCCAGGGTCCTAATTCACCCAGTATCAGTAAAACACTAATAATATAATCCTTAGTCTACTTCTAGTTCCCTGTGTGAGAAATGCAATACCCTATGATTTTTTTCAAGCATTCCTATTTTTCCAATCTGAGGGATATTTTTCTGGGACTGTGTGCATATAACATTTGTTTACTTTCACATTTGTAAGCAAAAATTCATTCAGGGAAAAAAAGATCTGTTTTCAAACATCTGCCAGTTCAAGTCCCTGTGTATACCTTGTAATGGGTAACATGAGATGACTCTGAACTAATTTATGCTAGGTTAATCCATCTCAGGGAAAAGTGATAATTCTGATTTTGATCCCTAATTATATTAGATTAAGTAAAAATAATACCATGAAGATTATTTTTGTGAGAGAACTATCAGCCACAAGGTAAAGCAGCTGTTACAAAACAGAAGTTAAAATTCAGAGCTGATAATGAGATCTGAAAACTGACCTGCCATTTCAAGGTTCTTTATATTCATAAGTTAGTAAAAAGAACATATTCAGTTTTTGAGTACATAGTGTTACACAGTCCTGAAAATTCATTTGTGTTCACTCCATGCTATTTATTATTATTATGTTAATTATATTTTATCATATTATTATTTAGTTATAATATATATTATATATATGTTATATATGTTCATTATATATAATACACTGTATTATATTATATTATATTATATTATATTATATTATTATATTATATTATATTATATTATATTATATTATATTATATTATATTATATTATATTATATTATATTATATTATATTATATTATATTATATTATATTATATTATATTATATTCTTTATTATATGTACTCCATACCTATAAGTAAAAAAACATAATTGGTATTTCATATGATATATATAAATTCTTATGGACAACTTAACATTACACCAAAATGGCATTTTTAAAGGTAAATTGTCAACATTAGTTAAATTGAGAATCTAGGCAAATTTTCGAAGCTTTTAAAAAAAAAAAAGACAAAATACGTTAAAATTTATTATTTCTGTGTGATAGCTATTTCCATGGGACAAGCAGACAGCAGAGAATATTTACAAAATATTCCTCTCAGTGTCCATAAAATCTGAATTTTTAATGGTAAAAAAAATCAACAAGAGAAACAACAAAAAAACCCGCAAACTTCCAATACAAACAATACCAAACACAAAACCAAACACAAAACCAAACACAAAACCAAACACACCTGCTCCCCCAAAGAAGTTACAGAGCAAGCAGTTTCTTATGAGTATCATTTGTTTTCAGGAATAAATTTGGTTGGATTCTGGTTCCATAATTATTTCTCACAGACAGGGTTTGTCATTATGGAGTAGGAAAGCCAGTGTTCCAGCTCTGCAGTGGAAGTGTGAAGTTTAGCTGTGGGGCTCCTCACCTCAAAGGTCATGTCCCAGGAGTCCCTCCAGTCAGGGCACCCTGCTCATCCTCTCTGATGGATTGATGCACTCATCAGGCTCAGGTTGTGCTCTGGCTCTATCCAGCTCCAGCTCCAGGTTAAGACCTCAGTGCTCTTAGCACCAACGTCGTCGGGTTATTTTCTTAAACGAGCAAAGCAGCTAATAGTTGCTAAAAGGTTATTTATTGCAGAAGCACATCAGTCTCAAAGGGACAGTCACAGACATCAAAGTCTGTGCTAAGGTTTGGGATAAAGTCCCAAATAGAAGCAGAAGCTGCTCTTGTAAAGGTCCCAGAAAGCTGATGTTACTGTCTTCTTGGGTGTAGATGATGGTGGTGAGAGAACAAAGAAAAGCAATAGCAAAAAGTGATGGTAAAAGCAATGGCAAAAAGCACCAGCTCTCCCCAGTGCATGCTCTTATATAGAAACTTCCCAACTAGCTAAGACACAAACTCGGACCACCAGTCCTTAAACTATTAGAATTCTAGTGTCCCACCCCATGCCCTGGTCCCTGAGGAGTTGCAGCAGCTGCTCCCACCTCCCTGTGCTCACAAGGATCCTTCTCCTCTCTGTAATCTCTCCAGCATCATTCAGCCCTGCTTTGTGATGTGCTCCTCTGCAGGAAGTCTTGGACCCTGCAAGAGAAGGAATTCGATGCCTCTGGCTATTGATGCAGCCTCCCTGGCAGGTCTTTTGGGGAGAGTCCCAAACCCATTGAAGTGAATGGAGAAATCTCTTGACTCTCTGTGTTTGAATCATGTTATTATAAATGAGAAACAAAAAGTCTCGATATTCAGCAAAATTTAGATTGCTTCATTTTATATAGATGGAGCAAGCAGTGCTGGGGAGCATGAGGGATCACTGCCCACTCCACACTCCATCAAACCTTGGTTTGCAGCCTCTTCTTATAGTGTGGTCTCTCATTGTCATCAATAATTGGGGATTTTTTGCTGTCATAATGATGCTAGGTAAGCAGTGGTGGTGAAATAAAGACTCTGGGTGATAGTCAGTCTCATAGATAACCGTCTGGTCTTGGAAGATAAAAAATGGTGAAAATTGGGAAGTCTGGTCTTTATAGATAGGCAACATTAAACAAAGGCAGGAAATTTGATTTTGCAAAATCTATCAGACTATTGGAAAGTCTGATTTTGCAAATTGGTAGTAGATATGTCTTATTTAGAAAATATAATATTCATAGCAGGGGGATTTAAAACAGTATGATTTAATAATATATTTTCCTCTATCCAGTGTGCATGCTTCACTTCAGACCTTAGTATTCTGGTTTATACAAACGCAATACTTTTATGATTAACATGAATATTTTATCAATTATCACAATATCTATACATTCCTGCTGAAATGTTTTAAGATCTGACTGTGAGGACTTAGCTATCCAACTGATAGTTTCAAAACTATATTTAAATTTACTCTCAGTCCAGAGAAGAGTCTTGCCCTCCACAGCTTCTTAAGGGTTTGAGCTGACAGGGGATCTGACAGATTGCTTTGTGCCCAGGCCCTCACCTTTGCCTGGTTGCCACACTCCCACAAGAGTCTACTTGGCAACTAGAGCTCAGACCTGATCAAGGGCAGAGGGTCATGCAGGAGAGAAGTGGCAGCAGGCTGGGATGTGGTGATGCCCCAATGTGTGGACCAATAACTGCAATCAATAAAAGGCTTTCTCCTGCCAAAGGACTGGTGTCTCTTCACTCAAGAAGATGGATTTTAATGTGTTGCTATAAGTGGCCTCAGCTAAACAGAATTTGGTCCACTGGCAATGTTAAACAATATTTTTTGGCATGTAAGTACCTGGCATTTAGTAGTATCTCCTTTAATCAGTATGTCTGGTTCTGCTGCAGCTTTCACTTTGCCAGGGGTTTTCTTTCTTCTTCCTGTACGTTTTTACTCAATCTCAACACATGATTCTTCTTTGCTTTTCATTGTTTCTCCTTGACACCCTCATCAGGCTGCCAAGTCACTCTGTCTCAGCAGGGCCAGCATCCTTTTAGCTGCACTCCAATGCTTTGCCCTGTGTCTGTCCCTGTGTTCTTTAGATGTTTTGCTTTGACTTTGTGTTGCATCATCTTCAAGAAACCTGTTTGACTATGGAGAAAAAGGCATGCAATGAGGCATCAATAAAGGGACAAAGATCAGGTACCCTGAGGAGGTAGAACATCAATAAAAAAGAAGGAATGAATGCCTCTGAGGAAGATAAAGCAACGTAATCCACAGCTCTGGAGGATGCTAGACAGGCATGAAATGTTTGTGAGGTAAATAATAGCCTAAGATCAAAAAAAGCAAACAAAAACAGATGAAGCACAGTATCAAACAGAATTTAAATAAATCATTAGAAGAAAAACCTATTTCTTGAACCATAGGACACTAAACAGCATTTAATTAAAAATGTGTGTTTGATCTTCTCATGTGATTAGTTTTGCATTACCCTGCCATTTATTTTGGTGATATTGAGGCCAAAGGGGCTGGTGTCCTGGGCTGAGCAAGATTTAAATAACAGAACTTGTGCTGAGGTTAGTGAAAAAACTTTGATTTACTTCAGTGGAACCATCAACTTGTCTATTCTTAGACCCGGAAAGCAATTTTTACTTGACACCTGCTGTTTTATCTCACTTTTCTTTCTCACTTAATGTTGTAGCTGGCAAACACAGGGACTGGAGCTGTGCCTAATGCCCTGCTGGGGGAATCCTTGACCCCTTTTGTAGGCAGGGCTGCCTTTGGATGGATGGATAAAATCTAGTGCAGAGGACTGTGCAAAAAAAGTTAAAGGAAACCTTGGCCATTGGTCCTCTCCCCTCAGGCTTCATAAAGAGGAAACTTAAAGTAGTTCCTATTAGTGTACAGCTGGAAAAATAACAGCTTTTGATCTTTTCAGGAATATGTGGTGATTTTTTAAAAATAGAAATATCTAAAGTAATTTTTTTTTTTTTGCATTTGCTCTTCAGCTTACATCTGAAATGGGCAGTATTAAGTAGGCCAAAGATCTTTACATAAATCATTGTTTGCCCACATTAAAACAGAAGACTGTCCACCTTCTATAACCTACAGGATGCTCCTCATTTGTATTATCAAAATATACAGATGATTTCTTAGGTAACAACTGCAGGAATTGCTTTTTATGTAGCAAATGTTTTACAAATATTGATAGCCTTAGGGCTTTGCTAGCAAAGATGAGAGATGAGAGGAAAAAAGCAAATAAAAGGAAAAGTGTACTAATGTTTATTCTACAAAGTCAAATAAGTGATTTAGTGATTGGTAAGACCCCTATAAATCATTCCAGACCATGTTTTCAGCAAGCTTTTGAAAATGAATCTGCTCTCCTGTTTAACATAGCCAGGCCTGCCTGAGCACTGGCCTGACATAAATCAACTCTCTTCATACCCTGACTGCTGTGAAATGCAAGCCTTGATTCTCAGACTGCAGATCCCTTCCCTTAGGGAAGAAAGCTGAGTGCTGTGTCCAAAAAAGCAGCCCATATCTGGTTTATAAAACCCTTGCAGGAAAGAATAGATCTATCATCAAGCTTTCTATGTATTATACAGCATACTTGGTGCTGATGATGTCATTAAGAAGGTGGTAGGTTCTAAGAGAGTAATGGGCATATTTTTATGAGGATTTTTTATTAATTTTGTACATAATTTTAAAAAAAAGGCAAAAAAGAAAGCCTATATGTAGATAAACAACAGTGGAACTCTTGAAATAGAAGATATAAACTGCATTTTTATGACACAACTCCCATGTTTTCATTTTCTTGTAGATTTTTTAAACAACAGGCCTTGTCCTAGGTAGGAGTGTGAAGAAGTAAAGGCCAGAAAGCTCAAGTTACTTTCTAATTATTAAAATCAGTCAGATGCCTCTGGGTATGGTGGCAGTGCAGTGCTATGTGACAGACAATATTCTGTTAGATTAAATACCATTTTTGTAACTGTAACCAAGTATCTGTTTCTCAGTTTCTCTAACACTTGCTTGAGGTACATTACCCATATAATTAAGCATGATTAAATGATAATTGCAGTCTTTTTGCAAAGTAATTCCATGGCTGTTTATGCTTTGTGGAAAGTACATGGCATTTATTTTTCACGTGTCAAAGAAAAACTCTAAATGTTAAAGAAGTTGCTAAGGAATAATTGCCATAAATTTACAAAGGAATTACTAGGTAGCATATGCCTGAGATTCAATACAGTACTACACAAATTCCTGTCGAGATACAATTGTATTTTCAAAATGGAATTACTTTTGTATAATTTCTAAAAAAAAAAAAAAGAAGTCATGGTAAATGGAAACATCTGTATTTGGTTATGGGTGATAAATTATTCAAGTATGCTGCCATGTTCTTTTATTTATAAAAACCCTTCTGTCAGTGCTACAGAAACCTCTTTTTACACCTAATTCTGGAGACATACAAAGGATACACTGAGGATATTTACTTTGATATTTCTTCTTTTGAGCAAGGATAGTGCAGTAAGCAAAGGGTAGGAAGGTCTGTACCACACAGTGTCACTTTGTATGTTAGAAAAAAATCTTCATAAACACTGGCTTCATCTGCTTTAACTCCTTAGTTTGGATCCAGGCTACACCTGTAAAGTAAATTTTCCCAGCAGCTGCTGTGGAACCTCCTGGCCTCTCTTAATGTGAGGTTTGGACTGAGATTGTATGCTGGTGCTTCCTAAAATCTCATTCCTTTCTGTAAGGCATTTCAAAGGAAAATGTATTTCTTTTGAATCTGAGAGAAACAATCACAAAGTAATCTTAGAAGCAGAATTTCTTTGAAATAGTTTTGGATATTTATCATTTATCATTGTGATTTATGTTTTCTTTGGGATAATGGCATTTTTTGGGTAAAGGATTGTTTGTTTCCTCTTTGAGAACAACCTGCTCCCTAAAAGCAGTTTGTATTTAAGGAGTCCTTGTGCCTTACTTCACAAGTATTTAAGGATAGGCTTGATTAGGCTGATAATTTATTTTAATTTTAATAATTGTAAATAATTTTGGTCATAGAGCATCTCAGTAAGGGCTGAGACCTGGAGTTGTTTGGCCTGGAGAAGTCTCAGTGCAGATTTTATCAAAGTTTATATCTGTTTCATGGGGGCTGTAAGGAGGAAGGGCTCAGGTTCCTCTCAGGACAAGAGGCAGTGGGCACAGACTGAAACACATTAAAAATCTTGGTGAACTGGTTTTATAGTGAGGGAAGTTGAACACTGGAATGAGCTGGCAAGACAGGCTTCAGTTTCTCTCCTCTTACCAAATGTGCTTTGGGGTGCAGAATGCACAGGTTGGTGCCCTCCTTTTCTGCATATTTCTTTTCAGGTTGCTTTTGCAATGAAGGAGGCTTATGCTCTTTGTTCTCAAGTGCTTCTGTCTACTGAAATGACTTTTTCCTGTAAGATTTTTTTTCTTGGAAGGGATGTCAAAATTTACAGAAACCAAGATGAGTATTAAATACAAAAAGTCTCTGGAGGTGAGATATGCTGTTCATATCCTGCCACAGTCAAATGGAGCACTGCCACTCAGGTGCCTAAATCAACTAATTAATTCATACTACATTAATTATGATGATGAAAAGCTAATCATAGCTTATTGGCCTAAAACAAATGCAAGGGAATGAGAGAGATTTTCAAGGCTGGCTGGTGACCCCAATGCAACATACTCCAAAAATCTGCTCAGGTACCAAGCAGTAGTCACCTGAGTAGTGACTGAAGGTAAGAACAAATCCATTAATTTTTGGGGCCATTTTCAAAGGCAATGAAAAAATTGTCAGCATTCTCTTGGTAACTAAAAGTTTTGTTAGTCTTCATGAAGCATTTGTGCAAGATTTTCACCATTTTTGTCTTTGTGTGATATTTATGAGTTCCTCAAATGTTCTTATAAACATGTACTTTTATAGACATGTTTCACAGAAGAAAAACTACAGTATTGGACAATGCGCATTTGTCTGGAATATTTACAATTTTCAGTCTCTGGTGAACTGCATATTTATAGCTTTAGATAAGACTGACAGTGTTGTAGTGATTAAGAGAGATTTCTGTGTTGGTTTTGATTACTGTGGCAGCAAAGCATATCTGCAAGTGACAGAGTCAAATGTATCTCAGCCAGAACAGAAGTGGTGTTAAATCTGGGATGCCCCTGTTGGTTTGCCTTTCCTTCTTTCTGTTTATCTCAGCAAGTTATAGTCCTGCAGAGACTAGTTTGGATCTAAAGCTTAACCTACATTCCCTTAACATCTGCTCCTGAGGAGTAAAGACATATGAATTTGTACTTGCTGGTTCATTTTCAAAGGGAGACACTTCCCATGAAAAGCATTTCCAGTGAAACATAATCCAAACACTCCCTAAAAGGCAAAAATGAACAATATAAACCAGGCTCAGATTAAAAAAAAGAAAAAGAAAAAGTGGTGCAGGGATTTTCACAGTAATTTTTCTTTTCAAAGCCAGTGCAGGTAAACAAACATAAAGGTAACTAACATAATGAATAAAATAGGAACAAAGGAAATTCAAAAATAAAACTCAAGTGGGAGAAGAAACTGAGTGGAGAAGCATAGGATTTGTCTTGTCACAATAAAAAATTATATACCTGGAAGGAAATAATGGCAAAATGCAGATTCTGAAAGTTAAAACAACTCTACAGGAAGAGTCATAGTGGAAAGTAATCAGCCTAAGGGCATCAGAAAATCATCCTTGACTTAAATCAGTTTTATAAATAATATTGACACACTTCATATAGGTAGTGACAAGACTAGATAGGTTTACAGAGAAGCAAATATGTCTAGGATAATAAAAAGAAAAGCATTAGACAAATTTTCATCCTGGGACAATTTCAACTCTTGTGCTGCAGGACATCAGAGCAATAACCCAGTGGTAGAAAGTCCAGCCTAAGAACACAATAGACACTATTAATATAATATAATATAATATAATATAATATAATATAATATAATATAATATAATATAATATAATATAATATAATATAATATAATATAATATAATATAATATAATATAATATAATATAATATAATATCATATCATATCATATCATATCATATCATATCATATCATATCAATGCAAATCTGGGTATTCTGTACCATTATTGGTACATATCTTTGTTGTCACCACAATGTAGAAGCCAATGGGAAATATTTGTACTTTTGTTTGTTTGAATTTTTGTCCAAAATCTTTGTACACACGTCATTGGGGAGTTGGGGACTTGATTTCTCTTTCAGCTGGGGTTATGGCTTCTGTGTTTAAGAACTCCATTTTCTTCCACATCTGCTTCTTTATGTTTGAGTTTCTGGTAGCTGGGAAGAGCTCTATGCCCACGTCACAGCTACAGAGAGAGAGTCAGTGTTCAAAGTTGCTTTCTTCCTTTTGAATGTGAAAAGAAAATTATATCTCTCTGCCAAGTGGGAGGTGGAGAGCAGGCTGCAGAAGGGGTTGTGTCACTGCTGCTGCAGGGAGCACTTTGTTAAGAGCCTCCAGATGCAGTGTTGGCTACTGTAGAGACCCTTCAAGTGCCACACACTCACAGACATGGGGATAATGTGCTGCTGTTTCCAGCACATCCATTAGTGCTTGCTGCTTCTAAATTTCCTTAGACTTGGGGAGAAAGAAGGGATGGAAAGAAGGTGTTTTAACATTTGGTTTTATTTATTGTCCTGCTCTGATTTGATTGGCAATAAAATAATTTTCCCCAAAGAAGCCAGTTTTACTTATGTTGATGATTGCTGAGTGATCTCTCCCTGTTCTTGTCTCAACCCACGAGCCTTTAATTGTATTTGTTCCCCATCCAGCTGAGGAGAGATGGAGAGGCTCAGTGGGCACTTGACTTTTTTACTGGGAGAAAGACCTCTTAGATTTCCTGAAATGTCTTCCAACCAGAATTGTTATGTGTTTCTAAAACTGAAATCACTTTATGGAGAGGAAGTCTAAGTCTGTGAAAAATTACCTTATCTCTGTTTTTAAGTACTGGGCCACAGACTTGAGTTCACTGGCTTTGTACCAATGTAACTGCTTTAAACATCTTACTGCAAAACCAGTGTCACAAAATAGACAACCTGGCATCTTTTCCAAACTTTTGGTTTGTCTCTAGTCACTGAAGATGCATAACTAAAATTCACAATTATGCACAATTGTACTTGTCCAGGCAGCCTGTGTCTACACAGACAGGATTTGCTGTTTTCTGGAGTATTTCAGTTCCTTAAGGATAACTGATGGTTCTGACAATGTAACTGACCTGCTTTAGATACTGACACAGACAGAACCAAAATATTTGCTGTTAGCAGCCAGAGACATTATCTTAATTCAACTGAAATTCTCTTTGGCTTCCCAGTGATTCCCAGTCAATATTTTTATTGGATATGTATTTAATACTTCACCTTGCTTATGGAAGTATTTTTCAATGCCTTTTGCTAAAGCTCAGCTTTTTCTCAAATATGAAAGTTTTATTATGGAGCAGGGTCCTCATTCTTCTTCCTAACCTTGAGCACATCTAGTAAAATGAGAATATAGTCCCTTCCTGAAAATAATTCAGGTTTTCAGGTGAACAGCCCATGAGAAATAGGCACAGTTTGTTATCAGAGTTCATGTCAGGGAAGGTGCCCCTCTGCAGCACCAGGGAGTCTGCTGATGCCACTCATTTCTCTAATCTGTAAATGTGCTTCTGTTGGCTGGACCTTTCTCAAATAATAGTCATGCATACTGTAAATAGAACTGGAAACTCCTTGTTGAGCTCTTCCCTCACCATTCTGTTTTCTCTTTCATTCATATTGCTTGAGCAAGTGAATACAGCCTTGCATGTCTTCTCTAGAAGAAACAAAAGATTTTTTACTTTTGGAGCTAGAAAGCATATCCATGCAATTTGAAATTTTATTTATTTTTCCATTCTCCTTTTCTTCCTTTAAAATGTACCTAGTAATTAATTTTCTGTTCTTTTACTTTTGTCTAAACAACATGAATACCCTGATGTTGCATGTTAATTTATCCTGACATGTGGTTATTGCTGTAATATAATCCACTGAAAGCTCAGGTAGTATATATATGTGTACCTAGTGTGATGCTGTATTGGATGTCCAGTGAATTCATCCTTGTAGCTGCAAGCAGTGTAGTTCTTTGTCAAGCCTCTGTCTACTTCAATAAAAAAAAATAATGAGCATGAAGATGCCTTCATTGTCTGGAAACTTATTTCTGTTCATAGAACTGCTTTTTACAGTGAAATTAATGGAATACTAAAGGGTCCACCAGCTTCATGGCACATCAGTTGAATGAGCTAGTGCATACTTATTAAGACCATCTTGATATTTTACAAGCCATTTCATGCCTTAGTTCAAAGAAGTTAAGAAGCCTTTTCCTTATGAGAAGTGAGAAAAATATTGCAATTTTACAGTGGGTTATTTTAGGGTCAGCTTGTAAAAAAACTAAATGAACTGGCAGTTGCAGTTCCCAACAGATGGCAGATAAGTGACTAATATTGGAAGATCTGCTTTAAGGATTCTGTTCATGGTTCCACTGTTTTGCAAATGGTTTGTGAAACACCTGACAGCTTCACTTGAAACAACAGTATTAATGAAAGTTGCAAAGTTTTCTCTCTGAAATTTCTCCTTTTCTGGGTGCTAAATAATGAAAACAAACCACAAAACATTCTGTACCCTTTCTGCCTCTGCACCAGACTTTGTTATCTCTGCCATGCCCCAGGTTTGCTCTACCTTGTTGAGCTTCCCAGCAGCTCTGCCTTTGGCCACAGCTCCTGTGATCCTGTGTTTACTTACTGAGATTAATTGCTCTCTCTTGTAACATCTTGTTTTTCACTCATATTCTTTTTGCTGACTTCCTCACCACATTTTTAAATGGGTTTCTTTTTGCCATGACAAGTCTGACACAGCAGATATGGGGAGACCTCATTTTCTGAGCTCTCATTTTCTCCAGAAGTATTGCCCCCTTCTCTTTTTTCACCACCTGTCCAATATTTCAAGTTACCCTATTAGGAGTAGATAGTGGTTCCTTTCTGCTCATTTATGTTATCTGCAGTTGTGGTGACCCTCAATTCCTTTCCATTTTTCTCTGTGGAAACTCTTCTGAAGAACTGGGTTATGCCCATTCTTGTTGATTTTAAGGTCTTAGCCTTAAGCTTGTTAGAAAATGTGTTTTATCATGAATAATAGTGAAATAAAAATACCTTATAGATAATACTGTCTTCCTAGATAGCTAATTACACAGGTTGTCTAAAATCCAGTCCTTCCACTTTCCTCCTGCCTTTCTACCAATGCCTCAGTCTTGCCCATGCCTTTCAGACCTTCTCTCTATGCATCTATTTTACCATTTCCAGATTAAAATAATTAAAATTAAATCCTCTTTGTGCATATGTTACTTTTTATTTGTAGGTAAATTTATTTTTTCACCGATTAAGTTGACACAAGTAGGCAAAACTTGTCTGGTTTTGGATAGGGGTTTGCCTTAACATGGCAGTTCTTTTTGGTTCTTTCTTATGAGGCTGAAAGTAGCTGTTTATTAACAAGAGTGATTTCTTGGCTAAAATAAATAGTCTGTTACTGTCTGGTCCCCTCCCAAACCATAATATTTTCAAAATACATGGGCAGCCTCTGAGTTTTGGCAGTTCCTGCTACTTACCCATAATAGACTATTAGATTGAAAACTAAGCCAAGTAAATTTCCTCTCAGCTTAACTTTTCTTCTGGCAAATGCTTAATGTGTATGGTGTTTGCATTATAGCAATAAAGTCACAATATTCACTTAGGTTTAACGATTTATAGCAGGAGCTTATTTTTTATTTACTCAGAACAAAATTCCTCACTGCAGAGAGAATATAAGTGGAAATTCACTGACTTTCACCACTTTTCAGCTCGATAAAAGTGACATCTGTGAGAACTGCATATGAAGAGGTTTTGAGATCTGAATGAGACAGAGAAATGTAAAAGAAGGAGGATGAAAAGCAGCTCAGATGAAATGCAGTGAAAGAAGAGAAAGAAAAGTGAGAAAGTAAAAAAAAAAGCAAACCCAAATGTGATTGAGACTGGCGAAGAGGAAGAAGGGAAGCCCATGAGAATTCATTCAAGATTAATTGCAGAAACTGTTGAAACCTGAAGTATGATTTTTTTCATTCATGTGTTAATCAGTCAACAAAGTGGAGAGATGACATAGGCAGCAGGAAGGAGGTCCTGGGAAACTCAAGGTAAAGCTTGAGCTGACATTAGAAGAGGAATGACTTGCAGGCTCAATCTGCTCCCCGTTCCAGAATATCAGAAAGGACAATTTTTTTATTATTTAATTTAGAAGTGGAGGAAGATTGATGTTTCAATATCCTGGGTATTCCAAGGTAGAAGTTCAGTTAAAGCAACACTTGGAATGGATTAAAAAAATCCAAATATGGTTCTTTAACTTAGGAGTCCAACTCATGAAAATGAGATTCAAAAGACACAAGCTAAATGTTCAGCTTTCCTTAATAGTCTTCAGAAGAAAAGGAGCATTTTTTAGACTCCTCATCAGCTCTACAGAATGTGAAGTTGAGCAGTTGTTGTAATGTCCTCGGAGGAGTAGAGAGTGATAGGAACGTGCCCAGGGACTTGTTAGGAATGGGCGCAGTGCTGATGCTTTCCACAGACATATAGAGAAGGAAAGGTTTGAGTCTAAACAAGTTTAACACAATAAACCAAAATTTAATTGATATTAACAGCTAATATCCTCAGTGAGTGCAGTCAGGGTAAGCTGAGGGTTTACACTGAGATTTCTTAGAAGAGAGTGTGGCTCTTAAGTAAGGATGGACACTTCCTATTCTTTGAGAAATAAACAGTGCAACTGGTCAAGATAAAGCAGACATACATTATATTAGTTTGCTTTATTCTTCTAAACACTGATTTAAACAGTTACTCATAAAAGGGTTGTCAAGGCTAGAAAGAGTCTTCCAAATGGCCAGTGCCAGAGCAAGCACTGGAATGGGAAGACAAAAGTACCAATGGCTGAAATGCATAAACTCTGAAATATTGTCTGAAGTTTGTGAACTAAAATCAAAGTTTTCACAAATCCAAACAACTTGAAATGCACTAAATAAAATTCATTCTGCTAAAAATCTGAATAGAAAGAACCAAGGAGGAAACCTCCCCTCAGGAATGATGTAGGTGGAAATAACTTAAACTATGTGGCACATAATTGTGTTATGTGGGTGAATGTCTGTAACTGAGCTTTTGAAATTTCAAGCAGATGCTACTTGCAAGCTGCAGTTGCTGAAAGCCACGTGTAGGTTTGGATAACACCTGGGCTAAACAAAAGTGCCATGTCCTGAAACCTCCAGGTAAAGAAGAGCTGACACAAAAGGGGCAGCTAAGAAACTGATCTCTTGTGCTTCTGCTTTGGAAATGGTTGGAACATTCAGGTGCTTGGGAAAGAAGGTGAAGGTCTGGACTGGAGGGAAGATCTTGGAAGTGGGGGAGGATCCTGGACGTCTGAGAGATTTGTGGAGGTGAATTTTGGAGAATATCCAGAGATCCTGGTTAGTAATTCCTTGTCTGGCAGCTTCCCATTACTAATATATAAAATGTTAGTAACTACATACCTTTTCCTAATAATTAAAAAAAAACAAAAGAGAAAATACTTTCAAAACATGGATGTCCTAAATATACTAACACCCTGAAGCATATTGCATGGTGAAACCCAATGGTTAATAACAGAAAACCAGGGGCAAAATCTTGATTTATGTAGATGGAGGATTTTTTATGTGGTTTAGATTTTTTTTTTTAAATTTAGCTCTATAGATGAGAATTTGAAAAAGGTGTGAAATACTAAAGAATTGCTGGTGAAAAAATGTGGAGAATTTAAATGGAGGAACTAGCAATTGAAAATAACTCCTCTGGTAATAGGGGAAAAGTTGCTTGCAGTTCACATCTTTGTGTTTGACAGGTCATCTTACCCAGGAGAAGATTTTTGCTTTAGAGTATCTGTGGGTGGAATCATGTGTCTTAGAATTTTCTGCTGTAATCTTCTCCTCATCCCTTCCTGTGGTAAGTTTTTGGATTTTCATAGAAATGGAATAAATTAATATTCTTTTATCAAAGTTATTCTTTCAGTTTTGGAGGATTCAGGATAGGTTTTTAGAAAATGCAAACAAGGCAACAAAGGCTCAACAGAAGTGTGAGATTTATGCTGCAAAAACATTTTTGTGAGAGTAAATGAAGAACAGGAGGGGAAAGAAAGACCTTGTGCTGTTCTTATGAGTCACTACTGGGGGTACTGAATAGTTAATGAAATATTGGTAAAGTTTACTGATGTATTAATAAATCTTGCTAGTATATCAACAAAATACATTTTGATTTCCTTTGGGGGATAAAATTTATGTTTCAATCTAAAATTTTTCTCACTGCTGTTACTCTCTTAGCTTTGTAGCAGCACAAAAGGAGAAAATGGTTGGACAACATACATGAGATGTTGCATTAATATGTGATTATGGTAGACATTTGAAATAGATTAATGAGGAATTTACTGTGCACAAATAACGTTTCACAAAGGGTTTATGTTTAGATCTGACCTTGTCTGTCTTTGTCCCTTCTAAGTGTAACACCCAGAAGAGTTTGAGCAATGAGTACAAATGCTGCTGCTGTCATGTTCTTGCTGCTGAGATTTCTTGCTAATGGCCTGACTCATTAGAACCCACTCCTACAAAGATGGACTCAGAAAGTCTGCAAAATAAAATAGGCTGCCAGAAGCTACCCAGGTGCAAATACATCAAAATACTAAGTACCAAATTGCAGCTACAGTTTGTTTTACCCACCTGCCTTTATATTTTTCCAAGGTCTCTTAAAGCTGATTTTGGAACGTAGTGAAGTAATTTGAGGTAAAATGCTTACATTAAAAGATCTCTCTTATTTCCCACTAATTGACATTGCTGTGGTAACAGAGTTTTCTATTTAATACGAAGTGAACTCTGCTTTCCTAGGTCTTCATTCTCTTTATTTTCTGTTAAGCAAAGGATATTTCATGTATCCTTAGGGCAACCTTTCCTCTTGTCAGAGAGCCAGGCTTCTCCCACCTCTGTATGTATGTGTGTACATGTGACCCATTAAAGCCACAGAAAGTTTTGTAATTGCAATCACTGTGGCCTGATATATTTACAAAATTGTTAGGAAAATGGTGTTTTGGTAACGAAAGGTGCATATTGATTTGAAAATTCCAGACCCTTCTTTTAGGATCATATGCTTGGAAGGACCATGCACTTGTTAATTTATAATGCCTCTGGCAGTTTTCTCTGTGGATTAGGCTCAGAATTGTCAGTCTGAGTCACAAATAGAAGGTGGAATAAAGCTGATTTGCCCACAGAGGATCTGTATGCATAAAGAGAGATTCCTGTGATCATTCAAGAACTTAAAATTAGGTAAAACATTAAACTAAATAAAAATTCTCAACACTGTGTGCTAACCATCATGACATAAGAATCCAGGACCTCTTGCTGTGCAGCCTCTGCAGAAACCTGCTGAAAGGCACAGAGTGCAACAACCACTAAACAATTTTCATTTTTTTTCTTCAGATAAGGAGCTCATCCCCTCAAACTCTTAAAAAAGCAAAGGAATTAAATTACTGTTTTGCACTTGACCTGCAGCCCCTCCTGCCTCTCTTGCAGTCAGTCTCAGGAAAAATGTCCAGGTTCCTATCTATAGGTGATGTGTATTTAAGTGCCAGTCTACCCTAGAACCTTTAGGAAGAGAGAGCTTGGTAACAGGAAAAAACGAAATTTGTTTACTTGAATTAATTACAGGGAAATTTGATTAATTTTTATGCCTGCAAATATGCTGTTAGAGCATGAGTGGTAGAAGATTCCTTGAAAAGTTCACAGAGCATTGATTAGCCTTTATACATGATGTAAAATTAATCTGAAAATTAGAGGGGAAAGAAGCATAAAAAAACCCCCTCCTCACTAAACAAACTTTATTGAAAGAGGAGTCCAGTTGCTTGAGACATTTATTATAGGGACATTATTATATTCTGACCTGAATATGAAAAGTGAGGATGGCAAAACTGAAAAAACACCAACCTGATAGTCAGTGAAACTTATCCTTTGAAAACAGAAGTTCAAAGAAGAGCTGACATCAAGAGACACTCAGAGAAATTAAAATTGGTAAAAAAACCACACAACCAACAAACCACTTTTTAAAGTGATAGCAATTATTGGTAGTCAATGGAATGTTTAATCAAATGACATAATAAAATCTCCTTAATTTAGAGCCATAAAATGTTAATAAACTCTATAAATTCATATTGGTTAAAATTTATAATTTATGTGCTGAAAAAAAATCAGAAATATGGTGAGACCAATGTGTAAATATTTACCAAAAATATTTCTATGGGAAAACTTTTCCACTTAAATATTGAAAGTAAAAGCAATTTTTTTTTTTTTTTAATGGCAGATAACATAACCTCAAGTCTGTCTTCTAAATGGATAACATTTCATGAGTGTTTACTGCAAAATATCATCCCTTCTCAGAAATCAATGAAAATTTGTTCACATAATGCTGTTAAAAAATGGAGATGTTGGGTCATTCTTTCTTCATTTTTTTTATGTGAGTAAATGAGAGAAGTGCATTATTAGCCACAAGAAAAATATTTAAAGGAGTAAAATATCCATAACATCTCTATTTCTGGTCATAGTACTAAATGCTAGATAAGTGTGGCAAGGATGGTGCATTATTTGCAAGTGCTCTGCAGTAGAATGAAAGGAATTGATATATATATAAAAGCTTTTAGTTGATTTAACTGACTGTGTTTCCCAAAGCTTGCAAATTGGGAGATTTTACATTGCAAACTCAGGAAGGGAGTCAGCAAAGCATTGTTCAGCCTTTAAGGATAATCTGTCACATGAATCAGGAAAGCCCTTGAGCAGATAATATTGCCATTTTTCCTTTTGACAGTGCCAAAGCAGCTTATGAATTTTCCTGACCATTCCCTTAATCCTTCCCTGAAGTCATTAACTCTCTGTAACATCCCAGTAGGGTGCCTTAAAACAGAATATGTAGAAAAATACATAAGCTCACCATCTTATGACACAGGCTCAGGAAGATAATTTTGATCCAGGCTGAGTTTCTTTACTGAGAGTTTTTATTTTTTTTTAAATTAATTTGTTTTTCTTGTGTTGGAAATGCTGCAAGTGAATGAAGCAAGAATTCATTTCCAAAGATGCCATATTGCCCATCTTGCATTCACAACATATAGGTTCACAGAAGGTATAGGATGTGAGTAAATTTAGCCCCAAATAGAAGTTAACCCCTATTGTTTATGTAAGGTATTTTTTATTCTATTTAATCCAAATGATTTTCTTTTGGTTGCATACATGGCAATTCTGTTTCTAGAACTTCAGGCACTGGAGGGCTGAGACATCTTGGACTGAAAACCATGCCAAATCCAAAAGCCACTGGACTACTGCCTCATTTATACCCACACAGAGTAAAGGAATTGGAAGGTGTGGATTCCATTGTATTGAAATATCAGCAATCTGGAAGGACAACTTTAGAACTTGATCTTAAATTCATCAGTAGCTTTTTAACTTTCATTAAGAACCACCAAGTGAAGGCTGCACCACAGAATTTTATTGTGCAGCTGACAGGTTCACTGAGCACCATGAGCTGCTTCCTATGAGAAGAGAGGTGGGAAATGGGGGTACATTTTGTCAGATTATCCCAATGAAGAATTTATAGTTAACTTAGATCTCAATGAAGCATCACAATAGAAATTGTGGATATAATTGTAACTAAAGACAGACAGAAGTGGGATTATTGGACTGTGTTGAAGTAAGAGCCCCTTTAGGGGTCAGATTATTAGTTGTGTCCAGACCCTGTATTGTACAAACGGTTCTGTAACCCACAGTGCTGCTGTCCTGGCCTCAGCACTCCCTAGAAAAGCTGCCTTTTTCCTTGGATTGTGCCTGGTATTGTTGAAAAATACTTTAATCTATGTTCCCTGCTTAGTAATTAACAATATTACTACAATACTTTGCATTTCTTTAACCACTGAGATTTTTCTTTTTATTTTTTGCCAAATATCTGTGGGATTTAGCTGTATAAAATCCATTAGTATTGATAGTAATTGGAGGCTTTGTAGCTCGATCTCTTAATTATCTTTGACTTAATTTAAGCATAGAATCATAGAATATCCAGAGCTGTATGGGACCTTACTCTTCCCTCTCTGATACAAATAATTACTTGGGGAAAAGGAGTAATAAACAGTAGATAACAGCCTCTCTATACTGATGAGTGCAGGTGGTAGTATATTTTCGTAATGGTCTGTTCAGGTTTCATATCCATAAACAGATCTTTAAATTACCAAACAAAATTTCATACCATAGGAAGGCTATCAACACCCACATTCAAATCATTAATCAGGTAGAGCTTGCTTTTCTTTACCTCTGTTTGCAGCATTGTTGCAAAGAATACACACCAAAAAGGAAAAAATAAAAGAAAACCAATGTATAAGCAAATGACATACAGTTACTATGGTTATCACAGTTTTAATAGAACCATTTGAAGGATATTTATCCTTGACATTTTGAATGTGAAGTTCAGTCAATTGTGCAGAAGGGAATACAAATGTATGCATTCATCCTGACTTAAAAGAATAATCTTCGGCTTCTTTTTTTTTTTTTTATTTTTTTTTTATTTTTTTTTTTCAGCTATGCATAGCTGTGAATTCAAGTCTTGGAGTTTTTTAAAGAATTTATTCACCTATCCATGCTGCTTTTCAAAATAAACATGAAATTCATCATCAAAAAAAGCTATTTTGTTGCCCAAGTTTGAATTGCTGGTAATGACAAAGAAAGAAAGAAAGAATCCCCACAGAACTCTAGAGAAGACAATTTCTCTAGCTCTGCTTTTCATTTAATGCTTCTTTAATAGGATATAAGTTTTACAAAATGGGTTGTTTTTTACTGGTGATAAATCATCTTGGAAGTTCACAACCACTTATCCAAGCTGCTATTAAGCTTCCTTCAATGCATCTGCAACCAACAGCATCAGTATTTTATAAATGTTGTTTACAAACTCTTCTATGAGAGCTCCCTGTTGAAAAACACTATATGCTGATCAGGCAGATGTTGCATTATCAAACACTTCATATATCAGAAGTCAGACTCAATTTCTGCAGATCTGGAGAACCACTGCTGCAATTATTGCAATTGCTGCATCAGTGTAGCAGTAATTGTAATAATTTAATACAGCACTGAACTTGATCTATGTTATTGGGTTTGTGTGAGCAGATTTTGGTAACTTTGGGGAGCTACTTGGGGTGGCTTTTGTGAGAAGGTGCCAGAGATAATCCCCATGTCTGACAGAGGCAATGCCAGCCAGCTCCAGGATGGACCTGCCCTGGCCAAGGCTGAGCCCAGCAGGATCACAGCTCCTCTGGGAAAGGAGGAACAGTCACTGCACAAAAGCAATGGCAGCACAGAAGAGGGAAGTGAGAATATGTGAGAGGAAGAGCCCTGCAGACACCCAGGTCAGGGCAGAAGGAGGGGCAGGAGGTGCTCCAGGTGCTGGAGCAGAGGTTCTCCTGCAGCCCCTGGCGCTGCCCATGGAGAGGCAGCTGTGCCCCTGCAGCACATGGGGGTCCATGGGGAGCAGAGATCCAGCTGCAGCCTGGGGAGGAGCAGGGATGTGCCCAAAGGAGGCTGTGCTCCTTTGGGGACCCCACACTGGAGCAGGGTCCTGGCAGGACCATGGAGAGAGGAGCCTAGGCTGGAGCAGGTCCTGGCAGGACCACGGAGAGAGGAGCCCAGGCTGGAGCAGGTCCTGGCAGGACCATGCAGAGAGGAGCCCAGGCTGGAGCAGGTCCTGGCAGGACTATGGAGAGAGGAGCCCAGGCTGGAGCAGGTCCTGGCAGGACCATGCAGAGAGGAGCCCAGGCTGGAGCAGGTCCTGGCAGGACCATGGAGAGAGGAGCCCAGGCTGGAGCAGGGTCCTGGCAGGACTATGGAGAGAGAAGACCAGGCTGGAGCAGGGTCCTGGCAGGACTATGGAGAGAGGAGCCCAGGCTGGAGCAGGGTCCTGGCAGGACTATGGAGAGAGGAGCCCAGGCTGGAGCAGGGTCCTGGCAGGACCATGGAGAGAGGAGCCCAGGCTGGAGCAGGGTCCTGGCAGGACTATGGAGAGAGGAGCCCAGGCTGGAGCAGGGTCCTGGCAGGACCATGGAGAGAGGAGCCCAGGCTGGAGCAGGGTCCTGGCAGGACCATGGAGAGAGGAGCCCAGGCTGGAGCAGGGTCCTGGCAGGACTATGGAGAGAGGAGCCCAGGCTGGAGCAGGGTCCTGGCAGGACTATGGAGAGAGGAGCCCAGGCTGGAGCAGGGTCCTGGCAGGACTATGGAGAGAGGAGCCCAGGCTGGAGCAGGGTCCTGGCAGGACTATGGAGAGAGGAGCCCAGGCTGGAGCAGGTCCTGGCAGGACCATGGAGAGAGGAGCCCAGGCTGGAGCAGGTCCTGGCAGGACCATGCAGAGAGGAGCCCAGGCTGGAGCAGATCCTGGCAGGACCTGTGACCTGTGGGAGACCCCTGCTGAGGCAGCCTGTGCCCAAAAGGCTGCAGCCCTTGGTAAGTGAGGTTTGTGAAGAGCTGCAGCTCCTGGAAAGGACTCTGGAGAAGCTTGTGGGAGACTGTCTCCCATCAGTGAGGAGTCCCTGTTGCACAGGAAGGAGCAGTAGAAAAAATGTGTGACAAGCTGATCACAGTCCCCATTCCCTGTCCCCTGTGCCACTAAGGGAGAGGAGTAGGGGGAAATTTGGAATGAAATTTAGCCTGGGAAGAAGGGAGGGGTGAGGGGGAGGTGTATTAAGATTTGTTTTCATTTCTTATTATCCTACTGTGATTAGATTGATAATAAATTAAATTAACTTTCTCCCAAGTTGATTCTCAGGAAAGTAGTTGGTGATTGCTCTCCCTGACCTTATCTCAACCCTTGAGCCTTTCCTCACAATTTTCTCTCAGCTGTCCAGATGAGGAGTGATAGAATGGCTTAGTGGGCACCTGCAGTCCAGCCAAGATCAACTCCCCACAATGTGAGGATAAGAATAACGTGCCCAGCAGGAAGTGTTCCCTGTCTCTACAAGTAGGGTACTTCCAAATTCATATTTTCTGTGTGTTCAAGGAAAGAGTTTATAGCAATTAATTAGGTTGTGGCAAAGAAAGTTCTCATTGGAATTGTATCAGTTGGGACAGAGTGAGACAAAATTGGGAGACCTGACAAGTTATGATAGGAGAGTACGAGTTGGCCGGAAAAATGTCTCAAAATCTGTTACAGAAATTAGGACTTGGATGCCCAAGGCATTTGACATTATTTTTATTTCATCTGGTGTTTGTGCAGTGACTTGGTCATACTTTGTGGTATTCATAGGTTATTAATAGATAAAAATGTAATGAAGTCTGAAAATCCTAGCTGCTATGTATTGTCTCACAGTGGAAAATAGAGTAATTTGTCATGTGTCCTTTATCACATAACATTGTCTACTAAAATCTAAGAGCAGACTGATAGGGCTATGTGTTTTGAATCCTCAGCACATTAATGATACACAATCCCACTCTGAATTGGATCCTCCACGATGTAGTTTTTTTCACAGATGGAAAACTAGTCGAGAGTATTTTGAAGGTGGCCCAATGGCAGAGTGGGGAGAAGAAGCTTGTCTTTTCTTGAAAATATATATCTTCACATTCTGCCTCATATTCTGGTTGTGTTTTAATTCTTTCTTTCAAAATAGTCTATTTATTTGTGTAGTTCTGCCCAGGGGAGTTGTAGAAGAATGGAAGCAGTATCCAAAAGTTCTGTCTGATAGGTATCTGCTGTATATAAGTCTATTCAGAATTTAAAATGAGTTAAATTCTTCTCCACTCTCCTATCTGAAGACACTTCCAGACCTCATTTCTGTTAGAAACTGATTTCCAGCACACAGTTACTCGTGGTGAGCTCATTTGCTTTTTGTTCTGGTGCAAAGATTGCCCTTAAGCTTAAATAGACCTTTTTCTCCCTTTCCTGTCACTTACACTTCAGTGAGTGATCACAGCTTCTCTCAAGGTTCATCACAAACCAGCAAGTTTCTTGTCATGGCTTTTTACAGAGCGTATATTTTTACTTTCAGTCCATGAAGGATTATTTAATTCCTTCAGTACCAAGCCCTCAAACACATGACTTTCTTTCCTACCAGCATTTTGCAGTGGTCAAAGTAGGTCTGGAGGAAAAAATAACTTGTGGGCTAATGACTGAACTTGTTGGGTTTTTGGGTTTTTTTGGGTTTTTTGGGTTTTCTTTGGATTTTTTGGTTTTTTGGGTTTTTTTTCCCCCGTTAAATGCTGAAAGTCCCTTCTCAGCATTAACTAGAACCACCATTAGTTTAAAAAGATGGCTTGGCTTTGTGTTTGCAAGCTGTGGGCCCCTTCTCAAAGGACTGAAAACCAAAGTTCTTGTGGTGCTTGTCACAAATAGCAGTGCAAACACATAAAGGACAGGACTTGGGAAGGAGAAGGGATTCCAGAAGCTCTGCAGAAAATCCTGAAGTTAATTTAGTCTGTTTTCTCCTATCTTTGTCATGCCTCAGGCACCATGGTGGGAGAAACTGGTGTGCTGCTAGAAGAGAAATGAAATCCTGGTTTCTCTTTTTTTTTCCCCAGTTACCTTGTATTCCTGTCTGCTGACCCCATGCAGGAGTTTCAGTGTCTGGTTTTAGTCAGCATCAGGGAGGTGTCTGAAGTTAGGTAAGCTCTCATTTTTCTCCTAGTAGCTGTACCAGCAGAAGTACTGGGGATGTGTACAAGTTCTGCTGCTTCAGGGTTGCAGTGAATTTGGCATATACCAAAATTATTTAAAGTTCTTAGGTATTTGACTGATTTAACCCCTGAAAATTAATTTATAATTTATATCTTTCATAAAAACATGTTGGATGGTTAAAAGGCCATCATTAGCTTATTAATTATTGTATCCAGCACTAGGTTCTGCTGTGTTGAGGGAATGCAGCCGTGTGGTCTTTGTCTGGTTTGCTAAATGTTTCATTATTCCTCCCAGATGGAGTTTTACTGGGCATTTGTTTTCTGTACTGCATTATAAAAAGAATATGCTGCTGTGGAGTTGTGGCAGTGAGTGGGCAGCACACACTCTTTATGTGTGAGTCATTTTTGTCCAGAGATAAAATGTGTGGACAACAGGTTCAGACTGAATATATAATATTCATTAACTTTTATTTGTAATAGATTATCCTTGTGGTACGTTGCAACAACAGAAGGTGCATACATCAGACTGGCATAAACCAGCTCCAAAATGAGCATTGCATTCATCTGTGCTCACCTGTGGCACATAACTCATGCAGTGTCTTGACAGGAGTATAAAAATCCATGATTTCACCACCTGTGTGTAAGGACTGCCTGCATGATGAAAGGGGTGGAGATTTAGGCATGAGAGTTATTTTTCAAAGGCTTTTGGGGAGCAAAGGTTACAGGTAGATGCTGAGTTTTTCAAGTAGATCTGAAAAGCCTACATAAATAGCTGTTACTGTATATAGGGTTACTGAGTGGCAAAAGGACACACGAACGTGGCACTCTCTTGCATGCAGCAAGGAAGAGCAAGGAAGAGCAATTTATTGAAGGAAGCCATTGCCTTAAATAAATAAGGCACTTTGTGAAAAACAAAATACAGACAGTTCATTGGTCAGAGAAGGAGACACCTCTTGTCCCAGGCTTCTCACGGATCCAGCAGGTGTTTATCTTTTGTTTACAGTAGAGAAAGAGGCTCTAGCTTGGGAAAAATCCCAGCCAAGCCTGAGAAAGCCAGACTGGAAAAATCCTTTAAGATTCTTCCTGGGCCTGTAATGGCCACAAATAGCCTCCTCTCATTTCCCAGAAAACACAATGGGATCACCTCTAGTGTTTCTGTAGGACCAGAATTGCCTTTGTCCAGGGATGCTTGAGTACTTTATGCAGTATGTCTCATGGTAATTAATGTGTAAATTCTACCCTGTCTCTGAAAGCAAATGCTGGTTTTTGGAGTCCAGGGTGTTCCCCTGGCTTCCCTGGGTGCTTCTAGACCCCCCTGGCAGGGGAGTCAGAGACCCTGGCATGGTGCCCAGGGGTCCTGGGGGCTAGACTTGGGTCCCTGGAGAAATTGGCCAACATTGCAAGAAGAATTACAAGTCACAAAAAATAAGTAGAGTATAAATTAGATTGTTAGAAGATAGAAAAGTGAATTTTTAGAAATGTTTATATTAAGGGGCTTGTGGTTAAGATGGAGGATTTGGGTGGTATGCTTCTTCCTCCTTCTTCTCCATACCATCCATCTTGAAGTGCCACCTTGGCATCCTTTGATTGGATGGGGACAAATCTAGACATTACAATAAGACTGAAGTGTATTGGGAATTAATTGTCAATATCTAACACATAATTTAGACCATAAAAGATAAGTCCTGCCTTTGCAGGCAGATTCTGCCCTGGAGGTCTGGCGAGCAGAGTGCTGCCAGCTGGACAAAGCATTCCTGAGGTAAGGAACAATAAACAGCCATGAAAACCTCTAAGAACAGCCTCCTGCAGTCTCTCATAGGTGGGCATTGGGAAGAGCTGGGTTCCAGAGCACCTGCATGTCCTCCTGAGGTGATCTCAAGTCTAAGGAGACACCTCGGGCTGTGACAGGTGGTGGCCTTGATCTTCAATTACTGCAGAAATTTCTTGAGTCAGAGAGACCTAGATAATGTTACTCAGTTTGTTTTTTGCCTTGCTTCCTATCCTAGAGCTCTTTTGTTTCTCTTTAGGGCTTCTCTTCATTGCTGAAGCTAAATTAACTATGCAATATCCTATAGTAAATCTGCAAGGATTTGAGAAGTTCTTAACTTCCCCACGTAGTAGTTCCTCTTTAGCACCATCATTCCTGTTTTAGATGGTCTTTGAGTGTGTTAATCTTTCCCCAGATTAAGCTCAGAGCCCAGGTTCCCATGTTGAGCCTGGTCTAGATGAGCTTGGCTCTGTTCAAGTGGAGCTGGTGGAAGTTAGTTGTGGCAGGGCATGTGTTTGCAGCTGGAAAAGGACTCTGTAAGTCTTCAGGGCTAGGTCCTGAGAAAAAACCTGTTTCAATGGGAGTTGGTGCAAAAGCCAGGACAGCACAAAAACCACAGACCTGTGTTGCAAAGCAGAGGGGCTGCTGAGCAATCTTCTGTGGGGCTTCATCACTTGGTACATGCTGTAATAATTCAACCCAAAACCTGCAAATATGTGCAAGCATATCATTCCAATGACATTAATTACACACATTAATTAGATGTTCCTGGGGGTAGCCAGAAGTGCAAAAGGCTGTGATGGTTTTGTCTGGGATGGAGTTAATTTTTGGTATGGGCCTGTTTTGGGTTTGTGTTGAAAACAGTGTTGATAATACAGGGAATTTTCGTTTACTGCTGAGCAGTGCTTGTACAGAGAAAAAGCCTTTCTGCCTCTCACAGTGCACCACCACTGAGGAGGCTGGGGGCACAACAGCTGACCCCAGCTGACCAAGGGGATACCCCAGATTTCATGGCATCATGTTCAGCATATAAAGGGTGGGGGAAATAGAAGGAAGGTGGGGGATGTTTGCAGTAATGACATTTGTCTCCCTGATATACTCGTACATGTGATGGAGCCCTGCTGAACACCTGCCTGCCAATGGGAACACCTGCCCAATGTATTAATTGCTTATTTTACTTTGCTTAAGTGAAAGGTGTTTGCTTTACCTATTAAACTGTCTTTATCTCAAGTTTATCTCAAGTTTTTACCCTTTCAGTCCTGTCCCCCATCTCACTGGTGGTGGAGTGAGAGAATGGCTGTGTGGGGCTAAGCTGCCATGATAAAATCCTCCATACCTATGGATTACTGTGTAGATTTACAGATCACTGTGTCTGTTTGAGGACTGACAGTAAATCTCACAGGCAGTTGACCCTACAGCCACAAATATATCAGATGAAAGATTTACTGTAAATCAAAGTAACAGTTTCACATTTTGCAGTTGCTTAAGGCTGGTAATTCAGCTAATAGGCACTGTGGAAATGGAAAAAAGAGAATATCTCTCTGGGTAGCACTGTGGAGGAATACACCTGGTGCAGGTGAGCAGCTGCAAGGAGAGTTCTTGATGGAGCTCTGGGGTGGGGGAAAGGGCCACAGCCCCAGGCAGGGCCTGGGAACTGCTGCACTTTGCAGAACAAAGAATACCTGTGGTGCTGGCCAGGTGAGTGACAGTCATGCAGGGCAGGAGCAGAAGCTCAGCAGGAAGATCCAGACTACCTGGGCAGCTGTGGGAAGCCTGAGGTCGAGCTGGTAAGGAAAACTTAAAGCATTCACACTGATCTCAGCTATTTCTGAGGCTTTTAGTACTGTGCTGCAGTAGTGGACTGAGTATCCTAAACTCCAGGTTTAATTGGATCAAGGTTGGAAAATACACTATTTATTTAACATACACTTTGCAATATATACACATTTCACCTGATAAATCATTAAGGGAGTCTAAGCTAAAAATAACACTGTTTACATTATTTATGGTTTCTGTTACTTATCTAGCAGGTGAAGAGCTGTGACTTTAAGGTTAGTAGTCAGTGTTGCTGATGTGAAAGAATCCTTTGTATCAAAGGGCCAACTATTATACTAGCCATGATTTGAGTATCATGGTTGGTATAATTACATGTATCAGAAAATCAGTGTAGCTAATATTTTGCCTTCTATTTAAAAGAAGTATTTTTCATGAGATACAAATTACATTCAGACTATTCTAGATGTAAATTAGTTTTGCTGGAACATGCACAAAGGATGACATTCACTCTCAGATCTGAGGTTCCCTGATGGCTCATGGTATGTAGATATTAATACTAATAAAGGCCACAGTGACTGCTTTAGATCAGACACCCTCTGTGGTAGAAATCCCCTCCTACAGAGGGTATGGTCCTGATCTTGGAAACTGCAGCATTTTGGTAACTTTTTATCTGACTCCAGCACAGATGTGGCTAAACAAATTGTAATTTCTCAGAAGCAACAATTTCTATGGTGATCATAACAAACAGGCTGGAAAGATGTGACTTTTCTTTCAGTAGAGTTCTGAGATGAAATGAATCTCAGAAATCCCATGAAATGGAATACCCACTTAAAAGTTTTTTATATGTGTGTAAAACTTCTGAATTGGCATCCACAAGACCTCTATTTTATTTCAGCCTTTTTTGTGAAACCACACAAAATTTCTTATTAAAATGGAATCAAAGCTTGATTTTTATTCTAAATTATATCTACAGTAGACAAACAGACACAGCAAATACTTGTGAATTTAACAGCTTAACAAAAAATATCATTAGCATGTCATTTGGTTTCTCCTCAAGTGCATCTTGTTAGAAGCAGACAGAGAGGAGACAGAAGAGAAAAATAAACTTGAAGCTTCCTGAGAAAAGGTAGACTTTACTTTGGTATAGGTTGCTGTAAATATTACATTAGAAATATTAGGGACTCTAAGAATTCTCTAGAATGCTACAAACCCCTTCCTTCAAGGAAGCCAAGGTGGAAGACAGCAGATACACAGTGCAGGATGCATGGATGAGGAGCCCTGCTGCTGCAGAGGATTTAAAATGCCACTGCAATGGATTGGCTGTGCTGCCTGCACTGCAGCATCTCTTTCAATCAGCTGTGCTGGGATCAGACTTCAAAAAAATTGTGCAGAGAGCTGGGTATTTAACTTTCTGCCTCTTAGGAAGGTGGAGGGTGCAGGAAGCCTGTGACCCTTTTATTACAGGAGGAACTCACAGGTAATCATTCCTCAATATAAGAAATTCTCTGTTGGAGGGAGGCTGCATTAAAAAGCACCTACTGTGTCAAGTACTGAATGTGTCACTCCCAGCTCCTGCTGAGGGTGTTTACATAACCTCATGTCTATGAAAGCAGCTTTAGGCACTTTTGCATTCCTCTCTTCCCAGGCCAGGAATGGATTTCTGCCTTAAAGGCTGCTCCCCCACAGACAGACTGTCAGCATCTTTGAGGGAGCCCTAAAGCAGCAAAGAAATGTGGGCACCCAAACAGTAGTTTGGTCACCCTCCTGACATTCATAACTCTTAAGTTACTAGAAAAGAAACTGCAGTCAAGCACAGAGGCTTCTACAGGGTGATCTAACCCAAACCAGCACCTTGATTATAGAAAATTTTATCAAAACTGTAAGAATTAGGCAAATTTTGCAAGTTTTCTTCCCCTGGAGGAGAATCTCTTCTGATAGTTGATGAAGAGAAATTTCCTTTAAGGTGAAAATTAACTAAGTGGGGGGAAAAAAGCTACAGAACTTAAAGGAAAACATATTACTCATTCTTTCTAATTTTCTGCAGTAACCTGGCTGCTTTTAATAAAAGTTTCTGAAACCATAATTCATCATAAGCTGGTTTATGTTGCTAGCCTTGTAGAGTGAACCTGATTTTTCTAGGAGTGTGATTAATAATTTTACTTCTTCTTCCTATTTATGTTTTACCATGAGGTCAATCAATTCCTTAGATTTGTCCTCTAAGTTCATACCCTGTTGTATTAAAGATGTAAATTTGCAACCACTTATAATCCTTATGTTTTAAATCCCTGGTATAATGTGAATTTGGGCTCTTGTTCAAATGAAATCATTTGCAAAACCTGGAAATGTTTTAATAATTTAAAATTAGCTTGTCCTGCAGTTAAAAATTCTGATCATGTGAAATTTGGGAACCTTATGAAAAATGCAACAGCATGGCAATTGTACTTTGTGTCCTGGTGGCTGACCTTCCTTTGCTAGTGCCATTGTCAAACACAAATTAATTTCACCTGTAGGTAGTAAAAGTTCAGAAATGCAACAGGTAGAAATCATCTGTTTTTTATTATGGGAAGGATTCAAGTGCAGAAGGGAGTTCTGTGCATGACAACAGTTTACTGTTCTTTAACATGACTGAGGAATTCCAGCACTGTTCCCAATTTGCCAATTTCTGTCTTGTCAGTTTGTTCTGATCATCTAACTCCTGATTTGGCACTAGCATGGCAGTTTTGGATAACTGCTACCAGAATTCACCAGCCTCTCTTAAAATATTGTAAGTCCCTTTGCAGGCAATCTTTCAGCTACGAAGTGGCTTTAATTCCTACAATTGTTTGTGTGCAGTCATCTTGTGTTTGTAGCTAATATGGCCCCAAAGTATTTCAAGTTGGTACTAAAGTATTTAAATAAGTCAAATATGTCAATAAGTATTTGAATAAGTCAAATATGGAGCAAGGTGGGAACAGCAAAACAGGCAGACCCTTTACAGGTCATATGTGTGACAATTGCATTGGTCAGTTTAGAATAACAACTTTATTTGTGAATAAAGGCAAAAAGGAGATAAAATATCAGAGCCCAGTTGGCAGTACATCCATGTTTGTAATAATGTCAGTGTAGTTGGTTGATAAGATTTTCACTCTGCCTTGTTTCAAAATAAGTAAAAGAAAAAACTGCATATATTCTTTTTTTGCTGTTTATGAAAGATACTTTTGATGTAAATTGCAGTAGCTTTAGTAATCTCTGTATCTCATCAGCATCACCACAGTGTATAATGTAATGATAATTTTAAGGCTCAATCATTTTTTTTCTTGCCACAATAAGGTCCATATCAGCTCCTCCTGCCCACAGTCTGAACATCTCAGTGGTTGAATGAATAGGAAAATGGGAGTTATTAGTCATGGAAAAATAAAACCACCTGTAGTCCTTGCTTGAAGAAGCAATTACAATAATCTATTTCTATTGTCATAGTTTTGCTGGAAACATGAAAACAAATGGGGCTACTTGAAATTGAATAATGTTCTTAGTAATTTATGGTGACAGTTATTGTTATTACAAAGCCAATGCAGAGTAAGAAAAAATATATCAGCTAGAGATGGAATGTGTGCTTTGCAAATAATTTATACAATATGAAAGTGACAGTTTTCACTGGTTTTGATCACCAAAAATGTTTTTCCCCATATTCTATTTTGCTCCTAAATACTGTAGAAATCTCAAATTCCTCACAACCATGTTGTTTATGCATTGAAGATTTTGTATATGTATATGTTTCTAGATATTAATGCAGCCATAAGTAAAAAGCCCCAGTTATTCAACAGATTATTATCTTTAATCAGTAAATCATCCCAGTGTTTTGCAGGGCTGTGCAGTCTGAATATATTTTCAACACGGTGTTTATTTGCATTACACCCCAGAATCCATTTCAGGGTGATTAAAATTGTAAAAGTGAGCTGTACGTTTCTCTGAATGCAGCTTCACTATAGAATGTACTTTAAAAATAATTTTCCCAACTTGGCATATATTCAAATGCTTTACTTGTTTTACATCGCACTGCTTAGAATAATGGTTTCTAAAAGTAAATTCTTGCTATTTTAAAGAGGACTATGCTTCTACATCTAAGAGGATTTAACACCAAGATTTGCTTAAAAACTCCATCAAAAACTAACAGATACTGCAAGCCTTGGTATTTCTATTAGAAGGGTGATGTTTTCAACATTTTTTTAAAATTGGAAACCAATGTGAAAACATTGATCCTCTGGTAGCATTTGTGTTTCTGACAATATATGATTTGCTGCATTCCCTTCTTGCTCAAATGCTGTTTGTGATGTTATGGTGAGCAATTTACAAACCTGAAAATCTTGTCCTTGACACTGAATGTGGTATTTCAGATATGTTAAAGGCAAGACAAAAATGACTGCACTGTTCTCATGGCTTCAGCAAAAGCATTTTAGCCGTGCAGATATACTCAGGACTTAAAAACCATTTGCATATTTTTTGACCAGAGCACTGAGGAGGAGCTGGATTAGTGTAATAAACAACTGTGCTCCAAGTTCCCAGTCAACATTAAATTGTTTTATAAAAAATGAAGTGCAGTAAAAGAATGTTCAAGAGAAATGGATTTCAAGAGATTCTGCTTCAAAGTCTTTAGAAAAGATTAAAGGACTCTGCTCTCTGTGCTTTAAGGAGAAGATGTGTGTTTATTAATACTAAACAGAGCTCTGGGTCTGGGGCTGTACGTGGCTGCTCCTTATGTCACATGCCTGCTGCTCAGTCGACAGAAATGCAGCCTTTGAACCATTCTGCTTTTTCTAGAGGCTGTAGCAGAGGTGATGGTGCTTGTGAGACCTGCTGTTTGCTTGAGCCTTGCTGAGGCTGCAGCAGTGCAGAATGACACCTCAGACATTGGAAGGAGAGAAAAGGGGTCCCTGCAGGAGGCTGAGATGCTTCCAGGGTCCTGTGTGCTGCCTGTCCATGCAGCTGAGGAGGCCACAAGTGTAGGGTGACACTCATCACCTCCAAAACCTTGCCATGGTGTTTCAGCTGCTCTAGACCTGCTCCTGGATGTGTGGCACCAGGAAGATCCAGCTGATGCCTGAATCTGGCCCCAGCATGGTCTCAGCCGTGCCATGGGCAGTACAGATGTTGCTGCTGTACCCAATTCCAATATTGTTTTATAAGATTCCTTAAGGAGAGAAGGGAATAGCTGTGGAAGAGTGAAATATTCTTCCTCAAAACTGTGCAAAATTACTGAGAGGAAACATGCTGCCCCTGCAGTTTTCTGTTCTGTCATTAAATTCAGCTTATTGCTTCCACATCACAACACTGGGAAATCAGATCCCACATTTGGTAAAGAACCAGCCATGGGCTGTAACAGCCCAGGGAGGAGACACTAAGAGCAGTTCTCTCAATAGGCAATTTTCTTTCATATATGTTGCATCTACAGAGGCTTTCATTAACAAAACCCATTTCCTTATGGTTTCACAGCCATCTCTGATATTTTTAGCACTGAGTGGTTGGTAGAAAGTCCATAAAGGCTATTTTAGACTCCTGAAACTTGCAATACTGTGCATCTGATGTTTGTGAGGTAATGGCTCTAGCAAAGCATTCAAACATATCTGAGGATTTCTCCTTTGGGTTTTAACTGTTTTTACAGTATGGTAACTAAGCAATAATGTCTTTAATCCCTGGACATTGTTCCTTCAGCAGTGTATTAGAGCACAGAACATAACAGAGAGGAGTTGTGGGCAAATGCATGAGACATCGTAGAAAATAGTCACATGAAAAGATTTAATGAAAGGCAATTCCAAACGCCCTCTAATATGTGGGCAAAGTACAAAAGTGCCCAAGCTGCATTTGCTCATTCCTGATTTAATAGGTTAATTCCATTTTGTTTTCTAACAAATGGGGTTGGATATTCAAAACACCAGCAGCAATTTCAACAACTATTAATTTTGGGGCTCTGAAATAAAATTGCAAAGGATCTAAGAATTGTGACCTAAGGATACATATATCTTTTCTGATTTGCTTTTGCATGAACATTTATTACTAACAACCAAACATTTACTTTTAAATTAGTCTTACAAGGAATTTTACAGGGTATTTGTTGTGGGTAGGTGTCATTACTACATTGGCTGCAGAGTCAGTTATTTAATTCTGTGATGGAAGTTGCTTAATTTTGTTTCCATTTGGTTTCTATAGAGTGCTTTGCCTTACACTAAGTGCACCTTGGTTTGTGTAAGCATAAAGTCAGAAAAATGAATTTCAAATTTATTTGGTGTATTAATTTATTCTCTTTAAGTGCCTTTCCATAAGCTCACATCTAATAAAGGTAATGAAGTTGGTTTATATGGGCAATAGCATTCCTTTCAAAGCACTGACATTTCAGATTTAAATCTTGTTTTTATGAAACTTGCTGTGTAGTGATTATTTGAACATGAGTTTGGTGCCTCGTTGAGTTCATTTTCTGTTAATGCACAGTATTGTTTCTGATTTTCTAAAATCGTGTATTATTGCTTTTTCTCACCTGAAGACAGTGCAGCCTGCCTTTCCCCACTACAATGCCTGATGTTGAACACAGCAGGCTCTTGTGCAAACAATTAAAAAATTCTGGTATTTTTGTTGTTGCAGCTGGAGATTTTTGTTTTCCTGGTCAAATGTTTTTGCAGAGCAGATGTAACAATCAGCCTCTTGCTGTTTGGTTGCCAGCACAGCTACCCCTGCAGGTCTCTAGTCAGACAGGCAGGTTATAATATTAATATACATTTGTGGACCTTTTTGTCACCAGTCTTGTTTTATGCTGTAAATGAGAAACTAGCCCTTCTTGGATTTACTGGTGCTGTGGATCCCAAAGCTTTTTCTGTAATTTAGCCACTAATACATGCAAATTTAACAGATCCAGAGGGATTATAATATAATCCTTGTGGTCCTTCCTTCTCCTAGGGAATAAATAAACTGATGAATGTTTCACACTAAATAAACAAAAATGCTACAGATTGCAAATTGCTGAGCTGGCACAAATCCTGTTGGATCAGTATGTTAAACACTATGTGCCTGAAGATGTGAAATAAATTAATATTGAAGCATTAATGGAATAAATTCAGTTGTTCTGATGTCATGAAGTGTTTCATCCCTGAAACCTGAGCAGAATTTGGAAATATCCCATCTTTTGAGAATGCAACTTAATGTATTTAAATATGTAGAAATACAGTGTTGGAATAAGCATGAAGCTTTGCAAAAGTGCCTTAGATGCAATTTATAAGGAGGAGGTTGCTTCTGTGTTTGAGTTTCATCACATAAAGTAAGTTGTGCCCCTCTTTTCAGTACAGTAAGGATACAAAATCTGCCAGTTTGAGAGGTACTGCAGCTTACTGTTCCTTGCTCCTCAGAACATTTGCTTGGATATAGAATCTGTTGTCAGCTACTTCAGTGAGAGCATTGGAAAGTCTCAGAAAAGCAACACTTTTCTTGCTTGACCCTCATGTGGATATGTAAGGTCCAGCCAGGAATTATTAGAATTACTCAGATCTTAGAAATTCTATCTGAAAGCCTGTCTTGGAAAACCAACTCTTCTGATTTTTAAAAATAAATTATGAGCTTATTTGTTTATTTATTCCCAGTGTTACCTCTTTTTAATGGTGTAATAGCTACTAGGAGTAACTTTGATCTTAGCAGTTATCTGATTGCAAGATCTACTTTTTTTTATACTGAGAATTCACCATCATTTCATGAAAATTAGATATAAAGTGACTCTACTTAGTAAGAAATTATTCAACTTTAATGAAAGTGAAATGTTAGCTAGCTTTGATGAACTACTGCATATTGCATGTTGTTTTGCTTCATAAATAAATCCTTTTGCATTCATAGTTGTAAGTGAAAATTTCTGAAATACATATTCAGATAATTAGCAATTAAAGATTTCTTTTTTTCCTTTCTTCTCCTTAACAATATTTTAAACAAGAAGCCCTTGGTAAAAAGAAAGAAACATCAGGGCTCTAAGCCTGTAAAAACTCTTGAACTTTCTCTTTTATCTGCTATGAGAAAAACAAGTCAAGATAAGGATTAAGTAAAGGACTTGATCCAAATCCCATTGAGGTCCCTAGAAACACCTTTACAGAAAGCAGTGAATTTGAATCAAATCTCTGCATGTCTGCATTAAGTTTTAGGCTTCATCCTGTCAATGTGGTATTCCCATATATTCCAAACAAAATCTGCACTGGCAGTGAAATGACGTCTAAAGCTATTCTGTTTTCATAAATCTATTTTGTACTCAAGATAATTCTATGGCCTTCAAAAAGATGGATGTTGGGTGCAGGCACAAATTTTGTGGAAGATCATTCTGCTCTTGAATTCCCTCAAACCAAATTTATTTCATAATCTTCTCATAGTCTCATATATGAGTTTTACTTTGGGCTTAAAGATCAGTTTTTTGCATGTATTGCTCCAAGGTCTATATATGACATGTGATTCTACCATAACTTTTCCTTCTTTTGATTCTTCCTTGAAAAATTGCACATTGGGTACAAGATTCCTACAGAATTTGTAGGAATTCCTGAATGCCTGTCATGGCACAGGTCACAGCTCTCTCTGAGTTTCATTGAACAGGATGGGATGTGTGGTAGTGGAACACTCCTGTATTTGGAAAACAGTGATATTGGATTCCTATAGGCTCTTCCAACAGTGGTTGGAAAAATGTAATATTGGTAATTCACCTTATGAAATTAATTTTGTGCCACTTGGTTGGAATTATTTTTATCTAATATGTGTGTTGGTGCAGTGGTCCCTCCATGTGGATTTGAACTGATGTCCTAAACACAGAAAATGAGAAGCAGAGGGAGAACTGTTGATGTTTTTGCTTTTATATCATTGACATATCTGAAAATCTTTGACCTTTGTGAGGAAAAATTGATTGATTAAGTGGTTGTTTTTACCACACAGAGTGTGATCTTTTGTATTATTCAAAGTAAAAATAATGTAAGGATGTTTCAAGAATCAGAATTTTGAATGTTCCACTTGTCATGAACCAGATCTGTTTTTCTTACCTTGTTGTCAGTGTACCTTGAAATGCTTTCATAGGATCCAGGTGCAAAGTTCTGTGCACTACTTGGTCAAGACTCATCAGAGCAGTAGCTGTTCAACAGCTCTAGGACATCTTTGCATGCCAGTGCCTGCTTCTCCCAGCCTGTAGGAGGGTTAATATATGTGATATGAAGATTAAGGGCCCTGTGTACTATGCCCTTTGTGAAACTGTTTAAAGAAGCCTAACAGAGAGATTAGTTTAACTTCACAGAGATCTGACAAGAACAAAACACCATTTCAGAAGTGTCACTACTATGGCTGGCTGAGAAATCAAAACTCCATGGGTTAAAATCCTGCTGTGCTGTGTGAGAACTGCAGATTTTGCCTGACAAGGTGAACCAGCCAGAAACCCACCTAAGCAGCCTTGCAGGGAAAGGCTTTTGTTCTCTTCAGACCCACAGCTCCTGAACCTCAGTCTGGAGCACAAATCCTTGCTGTGCATGTTGGTGTATTTGACTAACAAGCACTTTCAGAATGTGCCAGTCTTTTATTTCTAGTGCACATCCTTTTTGTATCTCTGTTGTCCTTTTTAAGTTTCTTTTGCTTTCCTGCAAAGCAGGATGCCTGTTCTCCTGTTGCAAACCATGTTGACTTGACTAAACCAAAGTATTACTGGCACTTCCTGTATTATGAGCCATTATTTTGTCTCCTCTGCTGCCTTCTCTTCCCTAGAACTGTTTTCTCAGTGCATAATTAGTATTTTTCTAGATTAATCAAGCAGTTATACTTTGCTGTGGAGCTGTTTCAGAGGAGGCTTTTGATGTGAATGAGCTGTGTGTATGAATTATTGAATAGGATTTCACTTGTTTCTTTTACCAGTGATTTGTAATGATGCTGCCTTTAAGAGAGGTTTCACTTTTGCTACCTGAGTTGGTTTTGCTGTGCTTTAATCAATGCAAACTGAGCAATAAAAGCAGAATGTCATATCTTATTTCAAAGTCCTTAATAAAAGCTGTGTGACTCTTCCAGCTACCAGGAGAATCTGAACTCCCAGTGTTGTTTTTTTCTTAAGTAGTCAATTTGGCTTCTACTTTTTTTCCCTTTTTCCTGGGAATAATATTTAATAAGTAGTATAAATAGTGCCTATGAGATTCACTTTTTCCTGTGAGAAAAGGAAATTTTCCTTTTTAGAGGAATATTGTCAAATTGCATTTATCCTCTAAATATATTTTAAATATGAAAAGCAACAGTTAGGAATGTAACACCAGTGTGAATGAAGAATAGGCCTCTCCCTCTTCTTGAGTCATCCTGAAAATGGGTAAGCAATATGTAAGAGCTTGAGGAGAACTTAAATTGAGTTTCCAGACTATTTTCCTTTTCAAAATAGTTTTTTAGCTGCATAGGGTGATTAAATACATGTTGGAGGTTTTACAAAGAGTGGGTTGTGACTGGAAACCCACTGTCTCAAGATCCTGCTTAGGTTTGAATGTTGAGGGGTTTTAGATGTCTCTATTAGTTAACAAGTCAAAAGAAGATCTGAGAAGATTCATGTGCTTGAGGAGACAAAAGCAAGAGCTATGCTGAGATGAATTCTGAAAATGTCTCTGACCTGTCAGGCAAAGTCTTAAACATAATTTCGCACCATAGTTATTTAAACATTCCCTTAAAAGCAAATGAAAAAAATGCTGAAAGGAGCTGATTGTGGTCAGATTATAATTTTATAATATCCTTGATTTTTCTTCACATCCATGTTTCAATAGTAATTTATCTCTTGTTCTTCTACTTAGTCTCTCAGGATTGTTCTGCTATTGCAAATAATGGAACAGGGACCTACTTTGGACTCTGGACTTTTGCATCAACAAATTTAAGAGTGACATTTTACCAAGACTAAATTTGCACCCAGCACTGAAGCCCAACTGAAATGTGACTCAGCTTCTGACTGATTTACACCTGCTGTTTAATTAGAGGCATAAGAGTATGGAACTGCACCTGTGTGAATTACAGATGCAGATACAGATACGTGTTTGCCTGCAGAAGAGGAGGCAAACTGGTGAAATTACAGCATTTGAGCTCTGAGGCATAGATAGTGATCATATCTGGAGGATGTTTGGATTGCTCTTCCCCGTTCTCAAAGCAAAATATTTTACATTTGTGAGCTTTGTGTGCTTCAAACTGGATTAAGATCCTGAATGGATACTTGTTCCTTAGAAAATTTGAACACCACTTACACTTTTTTGTGTAGAGCAGGATATGAAGCAGTGCCTTGTCTCCAGCTGCTGTTGTGTCCCCCTTTGCACATGTTCAGCCTGCACAAGCACAGGATCCAGATGATCTGCAGAAGATCAGGTCAGCCCATGAATGCTCCTATGTGGTCTCACAGACCAAAGCTCTCCTTTTTCATTAATATCATGGCTCTGTCCTTTTAGCTTTGCTGTCACTGTTTTACATTTTTTTAAATCCTGGTGTACTGTTTTCAGCTTATGTTACATGCAGATCCTTCCCCAAGTTTTTTACACAGAGTATGCTCAAGCTGTGATGTGAAACTGTTCTTCCATGGACACTAGAAGGAAAGTGCTTGACTGCCTGAATGGCTTTGATGGTCACAAATTAAATCCTTATTCAATAATAAATTCCTTCAAAGTTTGTCTCAGAATAGATATGATAACAAAAATCAAGCAAATATAGCTAATTTGATTGCAAATAATAACTCGGAGTAAATTAAGATTGAATTTTGTTTGGTCTTTTTTCTTTTTTTTAATTTCAGAGGAAAACTCCAATTTAGCAATCCACTTATACTTGAGGCTCCTTTATAAAATTTGGATTCACTGACCATCTCTGCCTGTTTCTAAGATAGAAACCTGGCCTGATGTGACTGAAGGTTGGCAATAGAATAATTTTGAGCAGACTTGGGAAACAAATGGAAAATGTACAAATACTGTGCAGGTTGAAGTGTGTAACTGCTGATGTTTTTTCTGTTGGCTTTTGAGTCAGTGTCTGTTAGTAAGTGAATGACATGGCAAATGTTGATTCCATGGTGGCACTGTCTGTACACTTCTTAGTGCACCCAACAGGAATTTTTCATTTCATGCATCATTTATAACTTGCTGCAACGATTGAGAAGTCTCTCTCTATGTGTGTGCATATATAAATATAAATCTTTTTTTTTTTTTTAAGAGGAAGAAAATATGCCTTGTCAGCCTTCTCTAAGCTGTCAGACTTTTCCTGTCTGTAAAATTTGATGGCATAAATTGTATCAATGCAAGATTCTACATGCACTTATCTCTGGAGGAGATGAGAAAGAACAATAAAGTAATTGATGAAATTTGGGCAGTTAATTATGAGATATATTAAAGCATTTCAGTAACATTCCATCTGCTGCCCAACTTCATCCAGAATTAATTCAGGCCTGTAAATAGAGAAGCCATGATAAAATTGAGATCATAAGAACTGACCCTGCTAACAAGGGTATCCCTGTCTCTAGGGCTTTTCACGTGTTCCACTGCAGAAGGAACAACTTGACAATCCTTTGCCACTAATATTTCAAAGAAGTTGGATGGTGGGCTCTTTCTGATTATGTTTTAGTTTGTTTATTTAATCACTGGTATTTCAAATTCATTTATTTGCTTGATTTCTTCTCAAATCATAGGATAAATTGTCTCATTGATCTATCTTTTATTGTGTCTGTTTCCTCAGACATGTTGGTGCATTGCAGGGGATTTTATCATTAGTTGTACATTTGATAGGTAAATATGATACATTTCTATACTTCTATGTAGGCTTCTCCACTGGAATACAAGTAATATGGGAAAAAATGACCAAATGACAAAAAAATGGTGCTATAAACATATTTAGGCTCTCCAGAATGTTGATTGAAATAGCACAGTTTGTTTGCATTTGCTCTTTCAAAAATTAACAAAGTCCTAAAGTTTTAGTTGCATGCTAAAATCCACTGCAGGTTTCACCATGAATTAAAGTCAGCTATTTTATTAGTGAAACAGTCCTTTGTTCTGACAAATGCCAAAATGAGAATGCTTGAAGTGCAAAAGTAGTTCACAGTATGAAATGCAGACATTTTTCCAGTTGGCAAGTACAGATAAATTTCAGCAAACAAGAAAAGATATTGATACAGGCAGGACTGATGGCATGAATGACCAAGTTAAACAGACCCAATGATGTCTTTTGACTTCACATTGCTCTTAAGCTTTGTTATGATCCCCTTGAGAGCCATAAAGGGAACAATAAGGACACATTATCTTTTCTTCTTCATCCCAATGGTTGTTAAAAGTGTCTGTTTACAAGGAATTTTTTTGAAGAAAACACTCTCAGATGTCTTACTGATTTATACAAGATGAAGGGGCTTCTCAGGACTGTGTGTGGCCAGCTTCTCCTTTCTTTGTTTCTGTACTCATCCTCCTCCAGAAGATTTTTAATCAAGTATCTCCCTTTTTTCTGTTCCTGTTCACCTGTTTTGAGATGTGTTGACTCTTGTGGCTGCCTGCCTTGGACTGCTCTCTGGAAATGCAGCCTTCTGAGCAAGTTTGCTATAATTTACTGCCTGAGCTGCTCTTTCACACTCAGTGCTTCTTCTTATCTGGCTGAGATGTTTGATGGTGTGCCCATAAAACTGGATAGAAACTGACCTGGGCAGAGGTGATAGACCTGGGAAGTGGAGGGGACAAATGCCTTGAAGATGTGCCATCCTTATCTGATCTGCTCTAGGTCAACCCCTCAGACACTGGGAACTGAAATACAGCCCTGCTCCAGCCCCCAAAAGTGAAATACAGCCCTTCTGCAGCCCCCCAAAGTGAAATACAGCCCTTTTCCAGTCCCCAAAAAGTGAAATACAGCCCTTCTGCAGTCCCCCAAAAGTGAAATACAGCCCTTCTCCAGTCCCCAAAACTGAAATGCAGCCCTTCTCCAGTCCCCAAAACTGAAATGCAGCCCTTCTCCAGTCCCCAAAAGTGAAATACAGCCCTTCCCCAGCCCCCAAAAGTGAAATACAGCCCTTCTGCAGTCCCCAAAACTGAAATGCAGCCCTTCTTCAGTCCCCAAACGGGTGCAGGAGCCAGGGATTGCTGATATACAGGGGCATTATGTACTTTCTTTCTTTCTTAACTGCTTATGATGTACTGCCCTAAGAGAATGAAACCAAGATAGTAGCTTTTATCCTTGCTGCCTATTTGGCTATATATGTCTTTTTTTCTCTCATTTTCTTGTGCTGAGATAAGAAAAAAAGAGATCATTGAATATTCCAGTGTGAAAAGGGCTGAAAAGTCCCTTTTAGTCTACATGGAAGAAAAAAACCCCCAAACATGTTAAGTATATGCAAAAAAAAAAAAAAAAAAGGTGGCTTTGATCAGACAAAAAGATAAGGAAAAGTCCTCAGGCATCTAGAAAACCCACCTTGAAACTGGGAACTCCACTGCAGCACAGAACCATCTTCTCTTCAGCAACCCTTCCTACCAGTCACAGTTTTCAGGGAGTGTGCAGCCACAAGCACAGCTTTTCTGTAGGCAAACAAGTTTCTTTTTGCCAGTAGTAAAATATTACCTCCACACTTACTCATCCCAAAATTCTGTTTTACTTCAGTTTTAATAAGACAGAGAAAATGTATAGACAACATGTTCTAATCACTTGTACTTCATTATGGCTTTTGTTGAATGACAAAGATAACTCATTTAATGTGTTTTACTCTCCAAAGAAAGTGTACTGTAATCGATATTTCAGATGTTTCAAACTTAGGAGAGCTATGGTTCTTGTTTAGAAAACATGAGGCAGTATTGGAGAAATTAAATTAAATTGCTCAGCGATTTAGCTTTTTTATAATGGCAGCAGAACAACTCAGGCTTTAAAAGGTTCCATAAAGAGTGCTATGTTTTTCCAGCACAATTATAATTAAGGTTGATGGATTGCTAGGGAGGAAAAGAATAGTAAATTTTCTGCATAATTTTTAGAGTTTGGGTAGAAACTGGAAAACATTTAAACACCTCCGCATGGACAAAGCAGGCCAGGGAACTCTTTTTCCACTACATAAATCCTTCTTGACCTTTGAAAACAAATACAAATAATCTTCTGAGAATTTTTTGTGTTAGTTTTCCCTGAACATGAGATTGAGCCATCCACTTGCTTTAGCACACCTGTGACCTCTGGTATTGTCACTTGCTAGGGTGGGTTGTGTTTGAGGTTTTGGTTGAATCTTCACTGCTGGCTGGCAAGGGAAACCTCCTGAGCTGTTGTCATGGAGAGATGTGGCTTTGAAAACTGGCAATAAGGCTTCATTTATGCTCCCCACATATTTTTATTGGAAATTTCCCTAATCAGGGGTAATTTTCAAGTGTGATCTCTCCCCTGTTGTTTCACAGTTACAAAGGAAAATAAAGGAATCAAAAGAACGTGCTCCAAAATGTTGCCTAAATACAGACCAGTTTTTACAGTGCCACAAATTTACTCAAAGTTTCTATGGATTTAGGTCAATTCCATGGGATTCTCAAACATTCTTAGAAGATAAATATTTGGTCTTCTGAACCTGCACAATGCAGAGAGAATTACTGCATACACACATTCAGCAGTGTGTTTTCTGCTTGAGTTTAACTTGTCATTGTTTTTGGCTGGATGGAAGCTACTTCTGCTGTGTACTCTGTGTGCATTTTAATGCATTTTGCTCCAGTTCCTGATGGGTTCTCAAGAGCAAATAGTCTGATATCTGTGATATTTAGCACATCTTGGAAGTTCTTTGTTTCCCCAGGTGATTTTTCAGCTGAGGTGTTAGCCACACATTCATGGCCAGGGCTATCCTTGAAGAAAGGGAAACCCCATATTTTTCTTGTTATAAAGTGTATTCTTTTCCTCTTTATTTTTCAGTAGTAAAACTGCTATTGTATAAGGATTTAGACCTAGATTTGTAGGAAAAGACATTTATGTGATCTGATGTGTTTGTAGTGCTAGTACAAGACTCTGAAGAGGAATATAAATAAAATATGTATAAACCTGCACCATTTTAGTTTTTATGAATTATTCTATTCCATGGTGCTTAGTTTTGTTAGGAACATTACAGATGAGAAAACCATACAAGTGCATGACTAAAAGTACCTAAAAATGGTGTATGATTATGTGTGGAAATAGAAACATCTCATGGATATTTCTACTTAACAGGTAGGAGCTTAAGCCAGGTATTGATGACTGTGTAGAACTACCAGGGATTTTCACCATTCTGTCTCCAATGACAAAGTCAGTTGTGACTTTCCAAGAATGTAGATACATGCATTGATTGTCATATTCCACAATTAATGGAATGGAAACAGCTACAGAGTGGAAGAATTTATTCACTACCTATTACATGTACCAATGCTATGTTTTAGCAATGTGAGTGTTTTAATTCATATGAGATGAGAGTGCTCTTCTATTTTGAAAAAATCATAAATCAAATCATGTGCACATTAGGCAACTTTTAATAGCATTGGCATCAGTGCAATTCATCAGCTCTGAGTTCCATATGTGCCAATTCATCAAAACAACAATCTTGTCAAGTACTGTCCTAATAAATAATTATTTCTGAATCCAGCCCTTCTGAAGGGCCTGTGAGGTACCCTGATGATTCATTAGTACTAATGTTGGGTTAAACCTTTTGTGATCATCAACAGAATTGTAGCTCATTGGGTCATTGCTATTGTTTTAATCTTCATAAGAGCAAAATTTACATATTTCGTTTCATTTATTACTGACAAAATGAAAGGGAATTACTTGTAGGATCATCTTGTGAGCAACTTGTATTGATAAATGTAATGGTATTGATCTGTAAATTCCTTTCTCAATAATAATAGTAAATATTTAATAGTAAGTTTTGGAAACAGAGTTAAAATTTTTTCTTACATTCTTAGGTCAGCAGCAAAGGATTTAGGAAATGGAGTTTCAAGTCTTACTGGCACTTTGAGACAAACACTTAAAATGCTGGGTAAATAAACCCTTTCAACCCAAAACATTCTATGATAATAAAGGACCTTAAATATCAACTAATTCCAGCCCTGTTGGAATGGGGGTTTAATATGCTGGCACACCTTTTTCCTGAAATATCATTTTTCCAGTGGAAAAAACACTAAAGTACTCTGATCACCTCTGCATAATAAGCTTTATAATGTGGTTTGGGAAAGGCATGTAAATAAATAAAATATGAAAGTGATGCTCAGCTCCTACTGAATTGGAATTAATTGGGCAAGCAAAGTATTTTCTACTAGTTGGTGCTTCAGTAAATTGAAGCATGGGGATATGAAATGTGCTTGAGAGTACTCATCAAACTACAAGTGGTACCTTCAAATCTTGAAAAGCTGTGTGAGAGTGAATCATGTCCATCTAACATAAAGAACTACTCCATCAACAGCTTCTTTTTTTGTTATTTTGTATTCTTTAAAAATAGTTGCAGTAATCTGAGTATTCAAAAGAAATGGAATATCTGACTTTGCCCTTTTGAGTAAAATAAAAATGTTTCCTTTCTATTCCAAATATTTTAAGGCTTATTTATTCTGCAAGAGCACTAAAAGGAAATTCAGATGGGGAAGTCCTGCTTCATTTAATAAAACAAATATTTTATTTTAGAAGTATGGGAAAATATTTTTGTGGCTCCTTTTGTTTGTAAACTTTGTGAATTTGACTGGAATGCTTGAAAGATGTTAGTGCTGCCAAAAATGCATTTACCTGAGTCAAACAGGAATCCCTGATCAGCCCTTGTACATTACTGATGCACCAGATCTTGGATGTGTTCTTCACAAGCTCACTTCGTGCATCAGGCCTGTTTCTGTCACTAGTGTTACACCTGTAGATGAACAATTAGCAGTTAATTAACTCCTTTGGCACAGGACAGCCACTAGGCAGCTTTTATTTGTTGTGATGGAGTGTGGGTGTGTTCAGGGAGCAGTGCAGGGGCTGGGAAGGGGCAGCTCCCTGCAGCCTCCCAGCTCCTGCTCCTCTCATCCTTCCCCTGGTCATTCCTGGTCATCCCTGGTTATCCCTGGTCATCCCTGGTTATCCCTGGTTATCCCTGGTCCCACACTTGGAAGGAAAATCAGATTTCCTGCAGCAATTGAGAAAACTCAGCAGCATGCACAGCAGCACACAGGCAATTAAAAGCATCTCCATCCGATTGCAGGTGACATTTTCCTGGGCTCAACAGCTTCTGGGCTTTGATTAGGAAATGACTACTGGAAAAAAAAAAGGTCATGTCATCTCAAAGTTCTCCTGCAGATGTGGCACTTAATATGCTTTTTTTTTCCAGCCTGCCTTAGTAATTGTATGGCAGCTACAAAGTTTTGTCATTTAGGAAGTTATTTGGGTAAGTGGCATCCAAGGAAGATTTTGTTGTGGGGCTGTCTAGACTAAATAAATTCATGAATATAGATTTCTATGGCACTACATTAAAGTGGACATTATATAAAGTAGTTACATGAAAAGAACCCTAAAATTTTGTATTTTTAATTCCTACCTCTGTTATAAAAGACAATTTTACTGAACATTGATTTAATTGCATGTAAGGTATAGTAAATCTTGAATATAAGAATAATATAAACATTATTAAGTTGAGACTGGTGCAAATGGATCATTTCTCTGTAGCTTTCTGTGCATTTATTAAAATCAGACTTGGAAATCACCCATCACATTTGATCAAAAATGTGGAAGTGTGATGTTTTTCATTAGTTGCAGCTTTATAAAACGGGAAACTTTTTCTGTTTCTTCCTCATCCAAATTCTGATTTAAGATTTGCCATGAGTAGCTCACAGGAACAGTTGTTACAGAGTTCTGAGCACAAGAGTATTGTTTCATTACCCCTTCCAGCTAAGAAATATTCCATCTCAAAGCCCTCTGCAACTGCTAATTATTCAGCATGTCTCTGGGAAGCAGTTTAGCACTGATCCCAATTTACATCCAAGGCAACAGACCCTGCTCAGATCTTGACTCTGAGCTGCTCAGCAGGAATTCGAGTCAGATCCTGAGTGATTCTTCCCACCACAGGGGAGGCAGCTGCTGTCCTGCCTCCCAAAGCCAAAAATTAAATCAGTATAGGGATTTGAACTTTGGGCTCCTGCAAATGCTGATTTTGTTCTGCAGCTCCTTGGCTATTCAGGTCTGCCACACACTCATAGACGCTGCTCTAATTCAAATAAATAATTAAATATTAATTAGAGCAGAGGCAGACAGCCACAGCCAAGCAGTTTGGTGTGAATAAACCCACATTTTCTTTTCTAGAAAATTTATTCCAAGTAGAAAGCTTTCTGCTGAATTAAAAAGGAGTCTGATTATAAATATAAATAAATATATGCCTAAATATAACTTAAAACCTATGTGAAATTTCTAAAAGAGGAAAACAGTATTTGCAGTTCATTTCTGATCAGCTGTAAAGCACCTGTAACTTTGTTTTCAGGGTTTTGTGTTCCTGATGTAAATGTAAAATATCAAGGAGAAGGCAGTTTGAGGAGCAGCAAAATACATGGCAACCCACTGAAAAGGGAAGCAGCTGCAGAGCAATATTGGGGAATAATTTGTGACTTTTCTGTAGTCCTTGTATGGTTTTAAGCTAATTCTGTTCACTGCTTTTTGTAACTGACAGCTTGAAGAAAGAGTAAATGAGAAAGCAGACTTCTACAAAAAAAGGCAGTAGAAAGTATTTCTTTAAAACAAATTACTTCTTTAATCAAACTAATCTGTTTCGATGTCTTTTGCTTGGATTTTTGCTTTATTATTTTCTAGTTGTGTTCCAAAAAGATGTGAGCTGTTCTGCAGTGTTAGGTTTTGCAGGGAGCAGGAGGTTTTGTCTAGAGAGGGAAATCTAGAGACACTCCAGTCCCATTTCTGACAGCTGCCTCCTCTCTGAGCATCCCAGAGCATCCTGACTGAGCAGCAGTAGAGGGATCTTTGGTGATATTCTGCCATTTTCCCTTTGTAAAACACCCATTCATCGTGTTCATGGGGAAAAGTAAGTCTGATTAATTTTCCATTTTGCAAATTGTTTTAGAGCTGTCACCCTCTTCTGTTTTGATACCTTGAAAATGGAAGAGGTTTAGGATTTTGCTTGAAACTGGTTTTCATCTAGGAAGGCAAAGTAATTCTTAAAAATGCAAAGGAATATAATTAAATGAACACAAAATATTAAAAACAAACCATCCATATGAGTCATCATAGATTTCCCCCCTCCCCTAATTTCAGCCTATAAAATATTTTTAATATTTAATGTTTTCTTTCCCTCTTAGATGATTGATGAGGGGGAAAAGAAACTTAAAACTTTCCAAAGTTTCCAGGAAATTTAAACTTTCTAATAACTTTCAGCTTACTTCAGAAGAGTAAGAGCTCCTTATTTGCTGATTAATTCAGCAGTGGGAACAGCCCAGGGTTCACCTCCTGTAGCTTTGAACTGAATTGTCCATTTGAAGTACTTAGAGAGTTTTGGGATACTAAGCACTGATTCTCAGCCTTGCTGGAGTGTTTGAGGTTAGCTGGGGCTGGTGCACACTCTCCTTATGCTCCTGCCTAGGAAGACACAGCAGTGGGATGGAGGCAGCACTTTCAGGTCCAACCTCTGTGGTACCAAACCACAAGGAGGAGACATCAAGGCAAAGCTAAAGTTGCTGTGGGAATGGGCAGCCTGGGCCATTTCACTGTCTCTAAATTTCTTTCTTAGCTGATCTGCAGCACAACTGAAAGACTGCAGTTGTTCTATAGTTGGGTTTTTGCTTATTAATCCTGGGTACTTATAAGCTTACTTAAACTTCTGTGCATATCATGAAGTGTGCATGAGCTTAAAGCAGATGAAGGTTCAGACCTTTTATATCACAGTGCCAGAGCAGTGCTTCATTTACATGCTAAGCTAACTGAAAATGGAAATAATTCTCCATGTGGCTGGCTCAACAATCCCAAATTGTTTTACACCCAATTCAAAAAACAAAAATAAGATTATTGACTACTGAAGTTGCAGAAATCTCAGAAAAGATGCCTGTATGAGAAAGTGTAACTTATCACAAAGGCTCCATATTTCTCCTCCTTGAATTCAAACACATATTTATGTTCTTGTGTGTCTCATTGCTGCACAACTTTTAAAATGCCAGATAATGTGGTGTTTATTTTCCAACATAGCATTAAGCATTTCCATTAGAGCTAGGCAAGCAGGGAAAACAGTGGTACTTTGTAGATTAATTTAACACTAAATTTTAAAAGTCCTGAACATTTACCTGGCTGATACCAAGAAGACAACTTTGGAATAGTTTATGGAAACAAACAGTGGTAGCGTGGGTGTTTATAAAGTCCTTCCTGGAGATGATGAAATTTCAGTTACTGCTTTTGTTGTAGGTTCATTTTGTGAACTTTGTTTTAATGTTTCTCATACCTGCTGTCCCTTTCACATGGATAGCAATTCTTTTTACTCCATTCATCCCATAAAAGAATCACATTACCCCACTTTCCCCCCAAAAAAAACAACTTCAAAGGATTTGTGTCTGGCCAAATCCATATTTTCCCCAAGATGTGGCAAAACTTTTTGTCCCTTTGTACCGCTTCTGTGATTCAGCTTATAGTCCTGTCTGAATAAATTTTGTAAGGGAGTCTGACCACTTCAGCTTTAGAGTAGAGTAGATTTGGGTGTCATACTTTATTCTGATACCATAAATTAACCTGCAGCAAACAGACCTAACTTGGAAAGCAGCTTGGAGCTAGTCCAAAGACAAACAGTGAAATCTGGGCCTGTTCTTTCTGAGGAGTGGTTTGTTTGTAAGCTCTTTGGTGCAATTTTTATTGCCCATGGAAATGACAACCACTAATTTTTGGGGTTTATCCCAGAAATTGGTGGTTTGGTGTTTTTTCCCCTCTATTTGAGCAAGAGAATGTCATAATTTCATTGATTTAATACACCAAGTGTTCAGCTCACTGCCCTGAGTGTGATATAATAATCCACCAAGACAGGCAGGGATGTTCACCTCTGGGCAAATGCTCCATCATTTATCCTATGGTGCCAGTCTCTCTGCAGTGATATAATCATTTAATAGCTGCTGTCTTCAAGCAGGTAGGCTTTTAACAGTCCATGGGCTGCTGGCATGAATTTGGCATTTCTATTTCATTTATAGTTTCATCCTCCATGATTGGTCTTATCAACCCCTTGTCCTGTGGAGAAAAGAGAAATCTCTTCAGCTGAAGCTTTGATGGTCTTATTTGTCCAAATTTGCACTTCTGTCAGACTCTTGGCTGCAGCTCTATATTTCATATGTGAGGCTGTTATGATCCATTTAAATGCCTATGGGGATCTCAACAAGCTTTTTGAAAAGATTAATGACTTAGCTGTGGTTTTTATGAGAGTGTTTCCAGAGAAATGCCTGCATACCTAATAAGGTTGTTTCTACAAGCCAAAATTTGCATTGCTCACCATAAAAGACAAATAGATAGAGTTTAACCACAAAACATCTGAAGGTTTACTGCCCATTTTTATCTTTTGGAGATCACTTTCACAGAAGAAAAGGTACACAAATAAGGGAAAAGGGAAATAAGAAATGCAACCGATTCAAAATGACAGCAGAGGAAGGATAGGGATGTGAGGAATTGGTATTTTTGAATCTTGTACCATATGGATATACCTTTGTAAGGCTCTCATTGCCGACAGTCATGTTTTTATTTGGACATGACTCTTAATAGGAGTAATTCAAATTAGTGTTGGAGCTTGCATAACATTTATTCAAGATTGATGTGAGTGGTTATAAAAAGATTAACTGAATCATTAGCTAAATTGCATTTCCTAATGAAATCACCAAACAGCAGGCTGGAAGGAGAGGTTATGTTTGTGCTTTTGTTAAACCCTTGACCTAGCAGAGCACAAGTTTTAAAATGCATTTGAAACTTCTGCCATTAAACCATTTAATGAGCATTTGTTAAACATTTATCAACCACCAGGAATCAGCCACATACCACAACTGATTTTGGTTAAAATTTGACTAATATCTGTTCTGCTTTTCAAAATGTGAAGTGTGTGCCTGGCATGAATCATCTTCATTTATTGTGAAGTTGAGTGACTGAGTGTGACAACACCTTCATTTATGAGTGGTACTTTTCTAACAAGAACAGACTTCTGGTCTTTGCTTTCTCTACATTTGTCTCTTTTGTGTTACATATTAGGAGAGCCAATCATTTAAATGAGATTTTTTAAAAATTATTTTCAAATTGTGGTGAGTAAGCTTAATAGGTAGTTTCTATTCTAGCACTTATTTTAACCCATTCTACAGGTGTATTGCTGTAGGACTAGTAGACAAACCTGAAATTAGAAAATTGAAAATTTAACATAAAAGGAAACTTACAAGGGAAAATAATAATTTTAGACACTGTCATCATGTATGCCATCACCTTAACTCTATGCAAATATGAGGAAAATCTCTCCTCCTAAATTAATATGTGTTAGAAAAAATGCCTGCATTTGAAAATAAATGGAGAAGCAGCAATCCTGGTTGTTCAGATATAAAACAGGAGAACAGATGCATGTGGCATACATTTTTTTTCTAAACAGACATTTATTTTTATAAAATATATAGTGTCTTTTCTGTAATTTCCTTGTTGCTTCAGAAGAAAAATTGAGAAATGATAATATTAGCTATTGAGGACATCTTCCAATATTTGCAGAGCAAATCTGTTTGGAACACAGCACGTTGTTTGACTCTAGATGCTATACATCTGTTGTTTGATTTGCTGTTAGGAACATTAGATGGTACAGAGAAGAGAATTATGATAATAGGCTCTCTGGTGGTGTGGCAAGCCACTCTTCACAAATGCTGCCTGTGCCTGGGTTAAGAGCTGCTCAGAGGATGAGCAGACAAACAGGAAGGCGGCTCTGCTGGGAGCTGTGGAGTGCTGTGAGCTCTGGAACCTGCTCCAGTTCACAGCAGAAAACATCTGTGCAGCCATGCAGTTTGCCCAGGGCACCCTCTGCCAGGCCAGAGTGTCACTTGGTGTGGAAATCAGGGCAGAGACTCCTCAGAGCCCTGGCTAAGTGTCACAGGTGTCACATCTGCCCTGCACAGGGACACTGCAGAGCTGGACACCAGCACCAGGCTGAGGAAGGGGCTTTAATCCTCTTAAGGATTCTCCAGCCTATTTCCCACTGATGTGATGTGTTGATTGGTACTGGGTGCTGGGAGTTTCCTGCCAGTTTTCCCACTGTGGATATGGAATTCTGCTAAATTCTGTGGAAAGCAGAGTTCCTTTCTTCTGACAGCTGTTGAGTAAGACATTCTCTGAAGGCCCCTGACCTGAGAATTTTCATATAATCTGTTTTTGTGTCAAAGCTGATGCTTCCATCAGCTGGAAGAGAGATGATTTTTCAGGGCAGATATTTTCTTATTTTAGTCTTATAGGGCTTATTATAGGATGGCCAGGGTTTCATTTTGTTTTGTATGTGGCAATATGCACACTTTTCTAATTAGGGTCCTTAGCATAGTTTTTAATCTGAGTGCTAAACTGCATGCAGTAAAAAACTGTATTGTTCATCAAGATGCTGCCAAAGTCACACAGACTTGATTATACAGCTCCTTATGTGAGTTTTATATTAGGCTACATTTCTAGTTATTCTGATTTGTAATTTCTCAGCTGAAATACAGTGTAAATTTAGGAAAACAAAAAGAGTGCACAGATTTATTTATCAGAGTCTGGAGAGTAAATTAAGAGTATTTTTGTTGAACTTTTTTTTTTTTTTTTGTGGGGGAGAACAAGGAAAAGGCTAAAACTGTTTTCCTTATTCCTAACACTTAGTTGTGTGTTTCTCCTTCAGGGTTACCATGGTGATAAGAGTAATGTTAAGGACTAGCTAGGCAGGTACTGCATTAGGTTAATATCATTTATCCTTCTTTTCATCTGCAAAATGCATGGCCAGGAGATGAATGGCATCATTTAGAGCACTCACCCCTCTCACAGGCTGCTTGTAGGCTCAGCTCCAAGAGTTCACATTTAAGCATGAGTAGAAGTTTTGCAAGCCTAAGTTGTACTGCAAAAGGAGGATGGATTTCAAAAATATACCCAAAATTAGAAATATGTTGCTAGAATCAGTAATAAAATTCAGGAGCAGCAACAATGAAAGCCTCAGCTCTACCTATCTGCTCAAGAAGAAACAGAGAGTGGAGAATATTCAGGCAGAGGGAGCTGAATGATTTCTTTTTTTAGTGATTTGGACTCTTACTTACTTCAATGCCCCATTAGCTCTGCAAGGCAGGGCTGTCCCAGCTGCCAGGCTGTTCCACAGGCTTCATGCTAACTCTGATGGAGTTGCCCTGTTGTGTTGTTTGGCTCAGGTGTCTCTCCTCAGCTTTCTCTGATCTGATGTGAACAATGCTGCTGGAACCACAGCCACACACTCCCTCAGCCTGATCAGCCTGAGAAGACTTCAAATGACCCTTTTTCTTTTTTTTTTTTTTTTTTTTGTTTTTTTTTTTTTTTTTTTTTTTTTTTTTTTTGTTTTTGTTTTTGTTTTTGTTTTTGTTTTTTTGTTTTCCTCTCCCACCCTGTGCTTCAAGGCAGTCATTTTTCTCTGCATCAGTCAGGTGCTTGTTTATCCTGGTCCTTGAGACCTTCAGAAGACACCTACAGCAACCTTACAGCTCTAGGCTGGCATCTACTCTTCCTCTTTTGACTCCCTCTGTGAAATATAACTCTTAATTTAACTTAATATACACATATATCATTAATACAAATAATTTATATCAAATTAGAGTGATTTTGTATCAAATTAGAGTGATTTGTATAAATTGGAGAATAAATTTGGTTATTCCAGTATCTTTATTCCCATCCCCCTCAAAAACAAATTAATATGTCATATTTGAATTTTTCTCTCAAGTAAACTGTGAAGTTTGTAGATTCATAGAGTATGGAGATCTTAATTTAATTGTTGAAAAACTAATTGCATATATCCCTCTTAAGCAAAAGTGCAAATACTATCTTTTGGTCTCATTCCTAGGTTTGTTTATTTATGGCAGATGCAGTTAATGGATATTTCTAATGCCTTTTATGCAGTAAGTAGATTACCTAATGCCAGCTATTTCATTTCCAATATCTCCCATTTTCTTAGTTAGGCTCATCAACATATTTTTGCATTAATTATTTAACTGCCATTTTCAATCTTTTCAGTCAGACACACTTGTGCCTACTCAGGGCACAATTAGTCACTGCATTATTATAGAATTAAACCAATTTAAGTGAATAAAAAGAAATTTGCACATTTTGAACACAGCTACATTTTGTTCTGAATATTTTTATCCTGAAGATTGGCTTTTAATTTCACATTAGGACATTTTCATGTTTCAAAATAGGATAGCCAAGGCTTCTGCAGTTTTCTTGTTATTTTAGGTCCTGAAATGTTTTTACAAACTACCAATTGACTATTGATCCCCCTTCTCATCCACCAATAGCAAAAAGACAATAGAGCAAATAAAGAGTTCTGAAGTACTGTTAAGGGATGGAATAAATCAATTAATATAATAGAAATGCTGTGTGTCCACTGCCCTTGTTCCTGCTGCAAGCACAAAATACATTACTAATGCTTTTTTCTATTCATGCCAATTCATATTCTGAGACACAGCTGATAGTGGGCTACAACCACCACTGACCCAAATATTTTTTATTTCAGATACTGTTTATATGTTTGATTCAATACTTAGCACTGATAATTTCGGAAAGAATTAAGTGTCAGAGCTCTGTGTTTGAGGCACAGTTAAAGTTATGTTCCATGTTCTTGTGTCCTAGCTATTGCTGTAATACTAATCATAACAGATAGTAAATTTATGAAGAGTGAACTATCTTGTTGCAACTTGAAAATGACAAATAAAATATGGCCATGCTATTTTCTGAATATTTTTGAGACCAGGAGCACACTAAAGAAAATCAACATTCAAGAAAAATATTTTAATCTTGGGGAAGAGCAGTGCATCATCAGGAAACATGTCAACTCTCCTTTTCAACTTTTAATAGGATTGTGAAATTAAGGGGGGCTTATTTCATTACCCTTGTTCATCTTTCTTATATGCATTTCTTTTTGCTCTTTTGCAAAGCAAGCTTTGACTCTTTTGGGATATTAACCTTGATTATGCAGTGAGAGATATCTTTCATATTCTTAATTAACCATTAGGTGTGTACTTGGATCAAAAATATTAATAAACAAGTTAGAAATACTACAGGATTTCTAATGTTAGAAAGATTTGTTTTATTATAAAGCTTTCCCTAAAGGTGAGAATGAAAGGCTTGATAATCGACATGAAAGAAAGTTACCCTAAAACATGTGAAGATTTTCCTTTTTATTCCCAGATGACTGAGTCTTGCTTTGAGTAATGTCACAAAGAAATAATGCCATCATTGGACAAAGTTTATTTCCAAATCATTATGGTTAAATTATGAAAAACCACCATATGAGACAAGTACAAGTACATATTTCACAAGTACATATTTCTCCTAATTTGTTGCTTTGACTTCATGCAAAGGGTGACTCTTCCTTCATGAGGGCATATTCCTTTTATTGCTGCAGTCCTAGAGAGCTGCTCCTTGGTTTTCCATCCATCTTCCACCAGGAAAGCCAGTGAAACTTCTGTCAGATTATTGCTCTGAAGTTTTCAGAGGGAGTCAGTGAAACAGCAGATAACAAATGCTAATGAGGTATCTCTTGGGAGGCTGCAAGCCCTTCTTGTCTTTGTAGTGAGCACTGACTTTCCAGGACTCTGAAGCAGAGCTGACATTAAAGCATTTGTGCCACCAGCACTGGAAATGTGTGCATCAGTCTCATTCTCAAAATCTCAATTAATGGTCTAACTGCTTTTGCACAGAGCATGACTCTGGCTTCCCTTTTGGTTGCAGGATCTGCTCCCTTCTTTAGAAATTTAAAATTATTCAGTGTCAACCAACAACTTGACCTTGCAAAACTTTACTGACACAAACAGTCTCAATCATTAAAGCAAGGCTTGTTGTATGTATAATTATAGCTCCAATGAGAAGAAATATGCAAGACTGACCTTTAAAACAGGTTCTCTTGGCTATCATAATTGAAGAAAAATGTTTTCCCTTTTAATTTAGGTGGTAAATCTAGCAAATAATTTACAGTATGAATGAATTGCATTTCCTTTTCTGAAAAACAAAACTTAATTGTCATAATTGGAAAACATTCTGAATATAAAGTGCTTTTTTCATGAAAAGTTTAGTAAGGCTATTTAATGCTGTAAAAGCACTCACTGTGTGTCAGCAGCACCCACATTAACCCAGCAGACTGAAACTGCTCCATCCATTGACTCAATGGGCTGTGAAATCCATTCTCTCCATAAGCCTTGACACTCTGGACTTCAGTCTAGTGGATCCTCAGTGGATTGAGGCTCCTATGATGAGTTACCAGGTGAATGATACCCTAATAAGACCTCTGTTAGGCCCTGGCATGACAGATTTAGAATATCAAAAAGGTTTGAATGAACTCAATTTTCCAGGTCCTTCAGTTTAATGTATATTAGATAGTTAAAGTAGTTCTGTTTAGGGATCATTTCAATGCTGCCCAAGCTTCACATGAAATTTTCTGAAATGCCTTATTTTTTTTTTCCAACTTTTGAAGCTAGATTGAATTTTCAGTAGACATTTGGGGGACAGACATTCCTTTTGCTCATTGCCAATGGGTTGAGCAGATTTCACATCCTCCACCCTTCTGTCAGCAGCTCCTGTCTCTGCAGGACTGGTGTACAACCATGGAATTAATGGATGGGTCCTATCACACTTCAGAGTGTGGTTGTTTAATTAACACTGCTGGGTGAGGTGGTTTAAATGGATGACCTAGAACAAGTCATCAGGGAACAATGACTGTCCCACTCTGATATATATTTCCTATGGCTCTGGCTTTCTTTTTTCTTCTTGTTGCTTCACTCCCATTTGAAAGGGTACAGAGAATTACCACTAGGAAGCTTTCCAGTTCTTTCTGCCTTCCTGCTGGGGTGGATGCTATCTACTGTAGTATAAAAGTCATCCAAAGGATTTCATTTGGAAGCCAGGAAGATATCAAATATTTCAAAAGTCAGATTTTCAAATTTCAGCTTCAGAATTGCTGTCAGCTTTAGGCCACAGGCTGGTAGGGTAGAAAAGGTTATAAGTTTAAGTGGGATGAAGCATTCTGATTCTGACTGGGCATTCAAAATACATGTAAAACTGCAGGCCTAGAGAAGGGCAGATGTTAGTTTGGATTTGCCTTTTATCTACCTCAGTCACTTGTTATCATCTGGGTTTCATCAGTGTCTATTGGGATCAGGCTGGGAAAGTTCTTGAGATCCCTGAAAGGAGCTGCTGGGGCAGAGAGCTCTTCCCACTATTTCCAAGGTGTGTTTCTGCTGCTCTGAGCTTTGAACTGGAGCAGTGAAACCAGGCCTGTGTCAGGTCTTTCTGTGCAGCTGAGGTGTCTCCAGCATCCACCCCAATGGCTCCACGTGCTGGCCCAGCTCAGAGCTGAGTCTGTTCCCACCCTCTGTGGAGCTCCTGTGATGCTTGAGAACAGGCAACAGTCAAATTCCATCTCTCCACAGAGTTTTAGCTCTTTCTTTATAGAATGAAAAATAATAATATATATTTTTCAACAATTAAATGGCTCCCAAAGGCAAAACCTTTTAAATCCAGATATGACCACAATATGACATGCTTCAGGAAGCTGGCCCTCAGAGATAATGAAACTGTGTTTTTGTGTTAATTGATGCAGCAGGAAAGTGGCCATTTGTACATATGCCTGCTGCTAACCTTCTACCCGGGGGGATAATCATTTATAATTAGGCCAACCAGTTCCTTGTCAATAAACAAGTTAGAGAACTTTCCAAAAGGATGCTGTGATTATGATGATTTTGCTGTGAGCCAAGTTTATCTATACATAGCTAAAAAAATCACAAAAACTCCATGAGACAGACCAGATAAGTATCTTTAGAGAGAGATGAGTCCTGATTGTTAACTTTCCCACAGCATCTCCATACCCATGGAGACTACAGCTTTATAAAAGGAAAAGTAGCAGATAAAGAGGAGGCTTGCAGTGGAGATTGAAGATTATTTTATTAATTTAAAAATTATAATGTCTTAAATTTTATCTGCTTAAAATGGAATGACTCAAACCATGATGCATTGAAGTATTAACAAGATTTCAATTAAACTTTGCCACAGTGTTCTTACTCAGTTCTTTTTTCCACTGCCAGGTAGGAAGGACCCCTTTCATAATACACCTGTAAATGTTGGACCCCAATTGCCACAATATAATGTGATGATAATATAATGCAAGTTCTGCAAAATATCTGTAATTAAGTATTTGTGAGGCTTGATAACAGCTCCTCTAGTATTATACAACTTTAAATCTCTGTGGAAGTTATTTCTTAGCATTCATACTATTCTAATAGTAATTTGTATTTAATATTATACTCTGTCTATTTTGATTATATTTTATAATAAGGTACAGCAGGATTAGTTATCAGATGATTCTTCATTTGCATAATGAGCTCCTTGAATTTCTGAATTTGGAAGCAATCATCCCAGAACCTTGTGTTTAAAAACATATAGTCCCAAGTACCAGGAAATGTGTAAAGGAAAATATTTCCTGGAATGTAGAGTAATTTGAAAGAGAATTTATGAATCATCTCCTTCAGCAGGTTCATGTGTTGGTTGTGAAAGGAATTAAATGTTTAATGGATGGCATATAAAAAAATGTGGCAAAAAATTCCAGAATGCCCATTTGATCATCAAAGTGTTCTGAACTCTTGCTTTAACCAAGCAGTGTCCCTAATTCTCTGTATGTTCATTACATTTTTTATTTATACATCTACACACAGACATACATAGGCATATATATATATGTGTTACTTAGTACATATATTTTTATATAATAAATTAGGTATTTATATATATTGCATATATTGTATGTACACATTAAATTTCTCAGTGTTTAATTAGCAGCATTGGAAATTTTTATGCAGAGTGATTTATCTGTTGTGTAATAGCCAAATTTTAGACCCTGAGAATTTTCCACCTTTCTCACTGAAGTCTAAGCAACAATTTCACATGGCTCACATGCTAATTAGAGGTGCCATCTACTTTCTGAGGTAATTTATATGGCCTGACAGTCATTCTAATACCCCAGTATATCCCCACAGCTGCTGCATCTAAATCCCCTGCAAACAGCAGTGGTGAAAATGAATGAACCTATATTATGTACTTGTGTCATTTGCTACACAGTATAGTTGGCAGAAGAAAAACATTAATTTAAAATCCATTATACTTGAAGATTTCACTGTTAAATGACCACTCTACTTCAAGGTCAGGTGCTGGAAGGATCTAACTTAATGTGAAATGCTCCCTGTTATTTATTTAGGTATCATTTTTCTGTTTTCTTTTGGCATTATTATTCTAATTTTAGGAGCATAAGATATGTAATAGAACTATATTTATATACATACATAAATATATATATATTATACTGTAAATAAAATATATCTGTTTGTCTACATGTCTCAGGAGTTAGGCTTCTTAGACATCCTTACTGTTGAATGCAGGGCATGTCAGCCCCTTATCACTTTGAATTCTGTGTGATCAGTATTGATCTTTCATGTGCAGTTTCAAGGTCAATAAACCCCCTAATTTAAGGTCTCTATAAACAAACCTGCCTAAATCCTGATGTTTAAAATGCTTCAGAGAAGTGCTGCTTCTACAGTGGCTTCTGTAAACTTGTATTTTGTCTGAATGACTGAAGTTTACAAAGTATTAATAAAATGTAGCAATCTCACAGTTACTCCTATTTAAATTGATGTGTTGAGAGTCATCTGCCCTGATATGGACAGACAGCCCCATTCCTGGGAATGCTCCTTTTGCTAATCTCAGGGTCCTTGATCAATGATTTCTGCAGAAGAAAATCACTGAAGGTTTTGGAAGGAATCAGACTTTGCTGCTATTTCCCCTGTACTGCTATCTCAACATCTCCTTGTCAAGTTCTGTGTAATAGGATGGGGAAAGGGTTTATTCTCCTTACTCATGTCCAGCAGATTCCTTTGAGTTTTCCTTGAGATATTGTCTTTCTTGCTCTGTTAAATCTCTAAGTCACTGATCTAACCTGATGGAACCAAATTTCCAGTGGAAAAATACAGCTAGGAAAAGCTCCTTTCTGAAAATCAAATCCTTGACTGTGCAAGGTGAATTCAAAAGATAAAATCTCATAGTTAGTGCACAGCATTAGGATTAGGATAACTGAGTTTTTCTGGTCAGCTCTGGGCTCCTTTCAAAATGCCTTTGAGACCCCTAGATATGGGAAAGTCCACTTTTTGCTAAAACTGGGGTGTATGCATGCAAGATGCAGATTCTTGGAACCATCTGGGGTTGTGTTAATTTTTTTTGTATGTGGTTTTTCTGTTGTTGTTGATGTGGTTGTGTTCTGTTGTTTTTTTTAAGATTTTTTTGGTCCAGTAAATCAGAATAACAGGAGGCTATCCTAGAAATAATTCTGCTTCTACCTTGTAGAGGTGTTATGACCACAGGTATGTTCAGATGGTAGAGATCAAAAGAGAAAATCAGTCAGTCTGGAGAGGATGCACATGCAAATACCTGTGTGTAAGTTAGGCATCTGGACAAGCTTCCTCTGCTGAATGTCAGGGAGCAAACCTGTCATTAATTATTTTGAATTGCTCAATTTGTTAACTCTCTTTAATTTAGGAGATGGCATGCAGTTGCTGTGAATGTCTAAAGATTTCCTGGGTAGAAGATGGACTTGAGATTTTTTAAGAGGTCTCAGGGGCAGCAGATATATTTTTGAAACAACACAATGCTAGGAGAGATTTCTAAAGTTTAAATAAACATCTAACCTCAAGAGTTTATCATCCAAACTGAAGTTACAAACTTCTCTGCATTCATTAGTGTTTTGAGCTGTGTTTAGTCATCCAATGTTCGAATTAAGGATTTCTTGTCACAGCAGAAGCTTGCAGTCTGGGAACACGGTCCAGAGGAAGCAGAGCATGACTAAAACTCTGGCAGACAGATTATTGGCTGCTGGTGGCAGGAGGAAGTCTCTAAACTAAGAACCCTCAGTAAACAGAGACAGCCTGTACATGGCTGGGGCTGGGAGACTGAAAGCTTCTGAACCTCAGCTGGTGGCAGGAGTTAAAGCCTAGGAGCTGCAGCTGAATGTTTCTTTACTCAGACCATGGATTTTTGATCCTGACACACAGCAGCTAAAATAAATCCTGGAATAGGCAATCAGCTCATGATTGCATGCCTGCTGGAGATCTCAATCACATCAGTAGGAATCAGCCAGTGGTGATGGATAGTGATGTGCCCTCTCTGTGGGATCTAAACCACGGTGCCTTCAAACCTGCTTGAATCCCCTCCAAGTCAGGGAGTAGAGCATCGGCCATATCAGCATTTGCCTGCTGATCTGTAGCAGCTTCTGAGGTGCTGCTGAAAGTAGTTCTGCCTCACTCAAAATAAAAGGAAATAGAGGCCTGGAGAAATGCTTTTGTGCCTGGTGTCTTGATGTACTGAGGAAGCATTTGGGAGAGCAGTGAGTGAAAGGAAGGAGACTGCAGAAATTTTCGGCTGAGCCAGTGCTGTGGAAACCTGAGGTTTTTGATACAGCATGTAAAAGCACATTTTAGCAATTTGTACAGATAAGCTGTTCCATTTGTACTGTAATGGTAGATGGCAGCAAACTGCAACAACTGCTAAATTTCAGGGCCAAACTCTTGATAGTTTTCTTGTCCTTCTGGAAGTTTTCAAACACTCCAAAAAGAGCCTTTTATTGTAGCAGCACAGGATCAAAATTCTCCTTAGGCTTTTCTATACAAGATAGACTGATTAAAAAAAAACTGTAATGAATCAATTATCTTAATTAACCCTGAGCTTGCTGTCAGTCTGCAGTAACTGTGCTTTAGCCTCACCTTTCTCTAGGAAGATTCAGGCACTTCTCCTTCCCTTGTGTGCCATGGCTCTGGGATGTTGGGCCACAGACCACTCTGTCCCAGGCAACATTGGCCTCAGTAAATTGATTCTGTGATCAGTAGCAAGTGTCCACTTACTTGTGAGAAGTTCAGTTTTAGTCCTGACACAAGCCAGAAAGTAAAATATGTTTCAGCTTCATTCCCATAAAACGTTGCTGCTGACCTCCTGGTCTCACATGTAAGAAATCAATGCTGCCTTCATTAATTTGGAAATGGTTGTGTTTTGTCATTTCCTGAAGGCCCTATGAAAGTTTTGTGCCAAGAGAAGGTGGTGCTCTGCTTGTAATTGAACTCCTGGTGAATTATTTAATTCAAAATATCTCAGAGTTAAGCAGTCCATAAACCATATTTTCCAAACTGTTCCTTCCAAACAGAACAGATCACGTCTGTAGATTGCAGCACTTTCATGGTGCAATACAAATCTGTCTGCAGAACAAGTAATGGCACAACCACTTGGACAAATTCATCTTCCAAGACATGCTGAAGGGAATTTGCATAGGGAATAGGACAACAGATATAGACAGAAAGCAATCTTTCACATCATTAGTAACAGACACTTTCTGTGTTTTGTGCTTTTAGTCAGATTGTGATTCTGCATAATTAGAAAGAGATTTGCAAAGATATGAAATAACCAAAATTAATTAGGTGAAGAGACAAAAATGGAAAAGTAACAGTCTTGATTTAAATAATTTTTTTTTATAGTTTGGCTAATTTACTGAGGCAAATTACATGATAAACATATTATACTGATTTCTTATGTACTAGAATTTTTTCTTCTGGGATTTGCTAAATGTTTGTATATTCCTGTCCTGCAGCATACAGAAATACTTAAGAATATGCTGCAGCACTGACATCTTTCCTGTGGCTGTTATTTATCATTTATATTGCAGTACTATCTATTGCCTGTCCTCTGATAGAGATGCAGGGAAAGTTTCAAGTCCAGCCTCTAACAAAAATATAGAATCCAAGGAGAATTTTATGAAAATTGAGGTGTTTTGTGACAAATGAGATTTTGCAACCACTTACTTATGCTTATCACCAGCCCTCTTTCTTTGGAAAACAAACCATATGGTTTCAGCTTGCAAGAAAGAAGCAGACAGCCTCTGTTGTGGCAGATTGCCTCCAAAAAGTTGTCCATGTCCTTGGGCTGGCTCAACATCTTTGAAAATCAGTAGCAGGCTTGGTTTGCTCCACAATGTCTGGTTTTAGTCGAGTTTGAATGTTTGTTCAATTAATTCTTGTTGTTTTTTCTGAACTCTGACTCCCCAGATTTATATGTGTGTCCTTGAGTCAGTCATTCCTGCTGTCCAGGCTGTGTAAAAATAGCAGTTAAAGGTTGTTTTGCTACATTAGAAAAAAATTCTCAGTGGCACAGGAGCCTGTTTGGCTGTGGGTAGTCATGGAGCTGAGCAGACCCAGGGTGAGCCTGAAGAATTAAAATATAAAGGAAACGGGAAAGATCCTCAATTGGTTTTGGCATTTGTACTTCATGTTCTTGGCATACTTCTTTGGTGGGTTTTTATTGCAGAGTTCTTCCAATTTAGTTGTGTCACTGTTTATTTTTTGGTGTTTTGGTGTTATTATTGGCTCCTTTGTGCTATTGTTGCAATGTTGAGAGGGATTTTTGCATTTTTTAGTGTTTCTATTGTGTAACATGGCTTTTCTTGCTTGCATTATGGCAAGTCTTTTCATCATGGTGCTTTCTTTGCTTTTTGCATTTTTTGGGCATTTTAGGCTTTTTTTGGTGAAATCAGTTTGTAATTTTAAAAAACCCCACTTTTTTAGTTTGTTTTTTTTTTTTTTCCTGCAGTTTTGCAGATTATATAGATTTTTTCATTTTCACATTTGTTTTCATTTGGGGTTTTTTTGGGGTGGCTTTTCTGCAGGAATTCAGGAGGGGCAAGTTACTATTATTTGTGTTTCATTTTCTGCTTTTTGGAACTTATATTTCTCCTTATTGCATTTTCTTTTACTGTTTTAAAATATTAGAAGTCTTTTCCCCTTTTGAAGATATATATATATATATATATTTTAATATATATGGGTGGATTTGGCATTTAATAGTGTTTTTCATTATTTGATTGTTTTGGTGGTTTGGGGCACCTTTGGCTGGTTTTTGGCATTTTGATATTTTTTGCTTTAGCTTTTGGTGTCATTTTTTGGTGCGCTTACTAGTGGATTTGGATCTTCATTATGTTGTTTTGGTGGGGTTTTTGTGGTTTTTTTACTTTTTATGTGTTATTTTTAGCATTTCAGGATATATTTCAGCATTCTGGGCTATTTTTGGCAGTTTTTTCCCCTGCAATGTCTTTGCCATTTTCACAGTGCAGATGTTAATTATTTAGGGGACAGTGCTAAGGCCCTTGTGAGGCAGCACAGTGGGGACACTTCTCTGGGACTGGCTAACATCCCTTCTGCAGTTCAGCCCTTTGGAGAGAGGAACTAAAACTAATTGTCATGCAAGCAAGTGATGCTGGAGTCTTTACTCATGAGAAAAAATAATGGGGCCTGAACCTGTGTACAATTCCAGTTTAAACCCCCTCAGAAAGTACCTTGAAACCTGAGAGCATCCCAGCTCTATTAAATGCCTTTGGAGGACTCTGGAACACACACAGCCTGTGGGAAGTAAAACATTTGTCTGGGCTCAGAGGTCTCATCTCATCATAAATCCATGGGTGATGAGGGAGCTGGCAGATGAGCTTGTGAAGCTGCTCTCCATCATTTACCAGCAGTTCTGGCTCTCTGGGGAGGCCCCAGGGGACTGGAAGCTGGCCAGTGTGACCCCAACCACAGGAAGGGCTTGAAGGAGGATCCAGGAAACTACAGAACTCGGTACCAGGCAAGGTTATGGTGCAGATCATCTTGAGTGTCATCACACAGCACTTAGAGGATGGCTGGGGTACCAGACCCAGATGGGTTTAGGAGGGGGAGGTTGTGCTTGACCAACCTGATCTCCTTTTATGACCAGGTGACCAGCCTGGTGGATGCAGGAAAGGCTGTGGATGTTGTGTTCCTGGACTTCAGCAAGGCCTTGGACACTCTCTCAGCATTCCCTAGAAAAGCTGCAGCCCATGGCATGGACAGGAGCACTCTGTGCTGGGTTAAGGACTGGCTGGATGGCCAGAGGGTGGTGGTGAATGGTGCTGCATCCAGCTGGGATCAGTCACCAGTGGTTTCCCCCAGGGGTCTGTGCTGGGGCCAGTCCTGTTCAGTATCTTCAGTGATGATCTGAGCAAGGGGATTGAGTCCTCCATCAGTACATTTGCAGATGACAGCAAGCTGGGAGCGTGTGTCAATCTGCTGGAGGGTAGGAGGGCTCTGTAAAGGGACCTGGACCTGTTGGAAGGATGGGCCAAGTTGAATACTATGAAGTTTAATGAGCCCAAGTGCCAAGTTCTGAATTTTGGCCAAAACATCCCCCCACAGTGCTACAGGCTGGGGACAGAGTGGCTGGAGAGTGCCCAGGCAGAAAGGGTGCTGGGGGTGCTGGACAGCTGAACCTGAGCCAGCAGTGTGTCCTGGTGGCCAAGAGGCCAATGGCCCCTGGCCTGTATCAGGAACTGTGTGGCCAGCAGGAGCAGGGAGGTTGTTCTTCCCCTGTGCTTGGCACTGAGTCTGTACCTTGAGTGCTGTGTCCAGTTCTGGCCCCTCAGTTTAGGAAAGATATTGAGACACTTGAGAATCTCCAGAGGTAACAACGAGGCTGGAGAGGGGCTTGGAACACAAACCCTGTGAGGAATGGCTGAGGGAGCTGGGGTTGTTTAGCCTGGAGAAAAGGAGACTCAGAGGTGACCTTATCCCTCTCTACAACTTCCTGAAGGGTGGCTGTGCTCAGGTGGGGATGGTCTTTTCTTCCAGGCAGCACTGACTGAACCAGAGGACACTGCCTTAAGCTGCACCAAGGGAAGGTTAGGTTAGGCGTTAGAAAGAAATTCTTTGCTGGAAGAGTGATTGTGTGCTGGAATCATCTGCCCAGGGAGGTGGGGGAGACACTGTCACTGGAGGTGTTTAGAAAAAGGCTGGGTATGGCACTCAGTGCCATGGTTTAGCTGATGAGGAGGTGTTAGGTCATAGGCTGGACTAGATGATCTTAAAGGTCTTTTCCAACCTAGTTCATTCTGTGATTCTGTAATTCTGTGATCCATCTCTCATCTGCCTCTCAGAAGAGGTCTTTTCTCTCTACCCTTTCTCAGTCACAGTGTCCTGTCTGAGAGGGTGCCTAAAAAGCTTGGAAAAATGCTGTGGAGTCTGTGAAACAGTCATAGTCTGGGTACCAACACTTCTGGCATGAATTTCTCAAGCCACATGAGGAATTTTACCCTTGTAAAAGCACTCACTTTAATTCTGTCCTGCTGTCCCACAGACACTAGAGGAGATGCACTGGTGTGCTCTCATGCATGGCATCCATTGTCTGGGAGGCTCCCTGGGACTGTGTGCAGCTCCTGTGGCAACCAGGGGGTTTTACTGGAAATCTTGATCTGATAATAGCTTTTATAACCCAGAGGGTCATAATTTGGCAGGGCACACTGTGCCAAGCAGTGCTGGGGCATGGTGGAGCTACATTTGCAATTAAATTGAGCTGGCTAAAATGAGAACCTCTCTTGCATGCACAGCAGAGGGAAGGCTTCTCCAAAGCCAGCTGGGATTGCCCATCTCTTTTACCCATCAGCCCAATTTTCAGTATCAATGTACAACTGGTCCCAAGAAAGGGGAACTTGGGACCCCAGGAGGGGATGACATTGTCATTTGAGTGTGAAGTTCAAGCAGCAGAGATGTGAAATTCTTTAGGATTCCAAACCAAGGGCCTGATTTTAAATTTACACCTGCCCAGTAGGAGGTGGGAAGTGTACTGAAAGTCCATGGAGTTCAATATTTAAGGCCTCTCAGTGAAGAAATCTGTCTGCACCATCTGGGTAGGATCTGTCTGCACCATCCCCTGCCACAGATCCCCGTGGCCTCAGCCCCCTGGCCAGTGTGAACTTGGATGGTCTAAAGGGAAAGCCCTTGATGTCCAAGATGTGTTTCCAGTGGGATGGCAGAATGCAGCCTGGGTTTCCTAACCTTAATTAAATGCCCAATGAACTGGAACAACAAAATAGCAGCTGAAGATGATGCAGGTTTATTCTTTCTTTTTTTGCTTTAGCTATCTAAATGACAGATAGCCACAATTCTCTAAGGGTATGTGATAACTAAATGACAATGTGAGACTTCCTTCTGTTGCAGAACAGTTGTCTACAAAAATTCACCCATGATTTCACTGATTGTTTTGGAGAGCTAGATGAACACATTAATAATACAAATCATAGTTAGAATCCTTTATGACCCAGTGAGTTTAACCACCAGGTATTGCATTCATGCCCTAGCAATTTATTTAATAATGTTTTCTCACCTTGAAACTTACTGTATCATCCCAAATCATCTGTTTGATATGGTTGTTTCAATTGCTCAGCTAGTGTAATTTAACATTTTCATTAGTTCAGTAGAAGAAAGAATTTAAGGATTTTTATGTTTCAAAGGCATGATGTGTGTCATGGTGGGAATCAGGTAGGAATTACTGTCGTTTAATGAACACTTTATGGATTCTTTAAAGTAATTACATAGTGTAATTAAATTATTTGAAATTCAGTTTCCAACTTTGTTTCCTGAATAGACTTAATTTGATCTTTGGGTAGGGAATAAGTTTCTTTCAGTTAAGCCCTCTGTAGGCAGAATAGAGAATGTCATTTGCACATAGATGTCTTGGGACTTCATGGGAAAGAAAACCAAAGAGCTTCCTTGTTTTGATCTATTCTCTGTTTGATGGCTTGTGTTCAGCATGAGGAAGCTACATAAATGCCATCAACTACTCACTGAATTAGCTTATTTGAAATATTTTCCAATGATTTATTCTGCAGCTGATAACAGTAGACTGGTAGGTGAAGCAATGCTTGTGCTCAGTTTCTCAACAGGAGTTTCCATTTACCACAGTCATGCAAGGACATGCTCCTACAGACAATTCTGCACATCAAACATAAGCTAAATATTTGCAGAGGCTGATCAATTAACTCTTACTGAGGAAAACTGACATGGAACTCAGTGACCACTTGGTTGTTAGTGTAGCACTTCTACTTTGGCTATTTTTGGCCCTTTTTTCACCCTCCTTTTGGGAGAATTCAAGGTGATAGTTCAAGAATTCAAAGATTCCCAATATTTTTTGTTATTTTTTCCTGGGTAAAAAAGTAAATTATATCTATTTTGGTTAACATCTGAGTTTTTCCTGCTCTCTAGTAGGCCTTCTCAATGATGTAAATTTTCTTTTGCAGCAATTTCATTACAGCTCCGTGGAGGATCCTGTTCTGCCACAGCCCACAGCCCATGGCCCAGCAGGTCACACAGACCACTGGGCCTCTGCACTGGTTCTGTGATTGGTTTAAATGGTTATGAAAATTAACCAGCTCTGTATTTGCCATCTTTTTAGGGTAAAAAAGAACTTTACTTAGGAAACCCAGAATAGAAGCTTAGGAAATTACATAATTGAAAGTCCCTAGTCACCGAATTAAAGAATGTGCACAGGCTTGGAGATGGAATTAAATATGTTCCAATGTTTTAGAATTTCCTTCTTTTCCTGCTTGGAATTATGAGCTCTGAATCCTCACTGTGTGAAGTGTCTGAATCTGAAGTCTTGGTTCAGGTCCATCCTCTCCCTGTGCTTGGAAGTAAATAAAAAAAGCTTTCATGACTTATTGAAATGGTTAGGAGGCCTGAGCCAATAGTTAAACAGTCAAGGTCTGAGTATATCACAAAATGTCAGAGAATGAACTGCATTTCTGAAGGATGGAACCAGCAGCAGAGTGTGTGCATTCTCTGAGGAGCTGACCAGTTATTTACTGCAAAGCCTTCACCTTCACTTCTAGAAAAAGGAGTGCTTGTAAAGCACTTCAGTACAAGCAGCCCAGCTTTTTCATGGAAAATTAAATAATCATGCTCTAAGGGAAGATGGCTTCTTTCAATTTTTTTACCTTTCTTTTTTTTTTTCTTTAAGAATTTTAAGTAGGCAGCCCAAATGAATATGTTCTCTAATTCAAGTCTTAAAAATGAGACTGTGCTCAAGATGGACCATAAGAGAATGCAACCTGCCAGCTTAATTAAGTTTCTGGAAAGCTTCTGGGCAAAATTAATATATGTGGATGAAAGCCAAAATCAACCTGACTGAACAGATTTTAGCTAGTACACCACAACTCTAAGAAACATAGGAACCTTAAAGTATGCAGCCTAGCAATATTAATTACAGTGGTTAGAGAACTACCTATCCTTTTTTGTGGATGCCAATCTGCATTTATTGTTGTTTATGTCCAAGCCAATATGGTTATCAGAACAATCTTAGAGTTAAATTAAAAAATTAGAAAATGATTTGCCATCATTTTCTGCTTCAAACTCTTATTAAATGGCAGTTGATGAAAACAGAAAGCTAAATTTACTCAAATAACCTGAGTGTGAAACTGAATTAGTTCATAATGCAATAAAGGCCTGTGATATTAATGTGCTTTATGAACATGAACTCCTAACTTGGCCTTTATCTTTCACTAGAAGAGGATCTCTGCATTAAACACTTTCTTATTCTTGTCACCAGACACTGTTCCAGAACATTTGGAGCCTTTAGCAGTGCTTTGCGTAGGCTGCATTCACTTGCCACAGAGAAAAAAACACAAAATTTTCTCCTCTTTGATCCCCTATTTCTTCATGTCCATGCTTTGCCATGGTGATATCTCTACTGCAGTCCTGTGTACTCCACTGCTTTACTTTGCAGAGTTATAATGGAGGTAATGTAGCAAAGATAGGTCAGAGAACCACAGAATCTGCTGAGTTGGAAGGGACCCACAAGGATCATCAAGTCCAAGCCCTGGCCCTGCACAGGACAGCCCCAGGACTCACCCTGTGCCTGAGAGCATTGTTCAAATGCTTCTCGAGCTCTGCCGGGCTCAGTGATGTGACCACTGCCCTGGGGAGCCTGTGTTTCAGCTCAGCTGAATCAGAGAGCTCATCCTGACGTCTTTGCTGAAACAGCCTCCACTGCCTGCAGAGGGAATCTCACCCCAGAAAGAAGGTCAGGATCAGAACACATTTGCTTCCTGCTTATTTACAACCTGTCATTGGGCAGCTCTGGTGAGCAACCATGGGAAATGCACACACTGAAAAATACAGGATTGCACTGCATTATATGCACACGGTGGTAACTGAGGAAAAAACCCATTTAACTAATGTCAATGCAGAACAGAGACATTCTGGTGTTTTAATTGCCCCCCTGAAGGATGCTAAATATTGCCAATCTCTCTCTTGTTCTATTAAATGTTTCTTTTTCTGTGAAAAGGGCTTTCATAAAAGCTCTGCTTCTCAGTGTACAGTGACCTAGGAGTGCTCTGAAATGCTGTCTTGCTGGGACTGCTTTCACCAAGCTTCTCCTGGAAAGGTGAAGAGGGCTTTGAGTGACACCCCTGTGGCATTTCTCCACAGTATTTTTGATGATGAAGGTCACTTAGAAAATTTCTTTGAAAACATCTTGGTACCAGGAATTATATTTTCTTCTGTTTTTCCTTTGAATTGTGGCTACCAGAAAGAACCTGGCATTCATCAAGTTGAAAACAGTAACAGATTGACCCAATTTTCTCCTGTCATCAGTAGGCTGTAATGCTTAAAAGGTAACCACCCATGAATGTCCTGTTCCTGACAGTTCTGACCTGTCACCCAGCAGTGGCAAAGCCTTGTCCAACTGAACCAGGTAGTTTCAAAACAGCAGAAAACTAGAACCTGCTTTCCTATCTGATGTAGTGCTTGCTTGGATTTTCTAACATCTTAGTAATGGGCTCTTAAGCACTCACTGTCTGACAAATGAACACAATAGAATCACAAAAATTTCCTTTCCTCACAACATTATGCTGAAAGTATGGGCCCAATTGACCACTCTGACAGTTCAGCAGATTTAGTGGTGCCAAATTGTTCTGCAACTGACACAGAGAAATTTTGCTCAGATTTATCGCTGAACACTAAAAAGACTTCAAATAGGTTTTGAAGCAACAAAGATATATTTTCCTTTCAAAGCCTTGTATCACCTTCTGGAGTACAAAAGTAATACTTGCACATCATGTCAGATCCCTCTCGCTTTTTCTGGGCATTAGTGTATCAATTGTTATGAATAATATAGGAAGGATACCTGTTTCCAAAGAAGTCTGTAACAAAACTCCTACAGATTTGGAAAGGAAAGTCCTCTCCCTAGGCTCAGATCAGCCAGCTATGGCAGTACTCAGACTATAGAATATACATTTACAAATGTATACACACAAATACCAAACCTGTGACGTTACATAATAATGTTGAAATGGAGTGTCTGGTGTTTTTATCTCATACTTTCTAATTGAATTTCATTAAGATTAATGACACTTTATTTTCCTTGTGTTCATGTCACAGTTGGTTTTAAATCATGTCTGTTATATAACCTGGCAATTTTTCATGCCAGGAATTAGTATAACTAAGCAGTAAAGTATTAACAAAACAGGTGCTGATCTATATAGAATTAAATTTCAAACTATGCTCTAAATGTGGGTATTTAGATGCTTTGCTTATGATTTGAGATTATTTTAAAAGCAGAAAAAATTTTGAACTTTGACTCATCTCAGTATGCTGTATTTTAAGCATTTTTTGATTAGTGAAGGTTATATGTGGAGTTTCATAAAAACATACATAAGAACATGTAACCCCAAGACATTAGAGCAAATTAATTTAGACAAAATGGAATAATTTGTCCCTGAGGTAAGTTGGTGGCAGTTAGCCAGTCATTGATTTGGACCATCATGTTTTGAATTGTGTACTTGGAAGTGGTTTCCCTTTGGAGCTGGCTTACTCCAGGTTGGGTGTGTGGAAGTGCCTTTGGGAGAACTGCACTCTGCAGATTTTGGGGGTTGTAGTCCCTGATTCAGCTCCAGTTCAGAATTACAGCTTTTGCATGGGAGATTTTACTAACTGGTTGAGACAGCTCCACTGTTCTTAATCCTTGTATATATAAATGGATATAAATATAGGGGAATACATTCTGCAGGGAGAAATAAGCTTCAGGCACAACAGTCACAGTTCTACAGTATTAGCAGTCTTCATAAGAGAAATGTTTCTTATTTTTATGTACACTCTTTGTGTGCTCCCTCTTCTTCTGAAGTCAGTTTTGTTGTGATTTAAATGAGAGCTCTAAGGGACATAGACAATTTCTGTCAACACTTTTTTGTCGCTGTGGGGCTAGGAAGTGGCAAAAGAATACAGCAGCATGACTTCTCTTCCAAACAGCAAGAAGAAGGATTTATTGAAAAGCCATGACATTTATATAAGGGAGATCACGAAAAACAAAGTAGAAAAGACTCATTGGTCAAAGAAGGCAACACCTCTCTGAAAACATGCTTTGTGCAAAATATCATGAGACACTCACACAGCTCAGTGGTCAACACCAGGTGTCTATCTGTGGTTTTTTTTCTACCTTGCTTTGTTTTGTCTCTGAGAAAGATTCCCAGCCTGGGAAAAACCAGATTAGGTTTCCCCACGAGCCTTCAGCAGTGTCTACACTTTTTCACATTTACTAACAACTCCGAGCTTCCAACATTTGGATCAGGGGCTTTGAGCAAGCCCTGTAACTTTTCTGCCTCTCTCCATCTCTTGGAAACATCATCTATGCTCAGTAGCTTATATGTAGCTGAATGCACACCTTTGATGGTCCATGTCTGAAAGTTCTGAATTTTGGACAAAGTTTAGATTCCTGCCATGTTTTTAGCCTCAGGAAATTAAAATGCTGAAATTCAGAAAAGCCAGACATTATTCTAAATGTACTTCTGAGGTGATGATAGAGCTCATATTGTTTCTCTGGAAAGCACTGATGTTTCCACTCAGTCAGAAAAGATTAAATATTGCCTTATAGTTATAAAGTTCTTTGAAGGTGAAATGTGCTATACAAATGATACATTATTCATAATACTACTACAATATGCCTCAAGAAATAATCGTGGAACTTAATAAGAAATTAATTTTCTCTAGATTTTGTTTTCAACATCCCATAAAAGTTAATAGAAAATTACAGCCCTGCACTCAGAGTCTAAAATAATGATTCTAAAGACCTATAGGAAGGACATATTGCTCCCTTTAGAGAATCTTATATGAAACTTCCTATGGAGTCTTACAAGTTTCATCTCTATTAAAGTCTGTAAGGTTTAGTCTGGATGATTTTTTGTGGCTCTTGTTTATTTATTTTTCTTTTTCAGTACATAAAATGAGAGTTTATTAATTCAGGAGCCTGTTTTTCATGTGCTTCTGAAATTGCCAAACCAAAAAATTAAAGGATTCTTATGTTATACAGAAGAGCAACATTTGCAATCAGACTTCTACAGAGAGTAGAGAAATTTCATTTTACCTGTCATTTCTGGCACATCAAGAGCTGTTACAATGTGTTTAAAATGCATTTAAATGGGGTTAGTTAACATAAATTCTTTCAAGAACCTTTGATGCCAGTGTGGCTACGTGGCATTTTGCTAGTCAGCATTAGTCTCACACATTTTCACAAAGCATAAAAGCAAATATATCAATCTTTTTTATTTGCTATAATCTCAATTCTTCCATGTCTTCTCTTTTTGGATGTTTCTATTTTATGATTCCTTGACTGTTTTTCTCCACTTCTCCTGCTTGTTAATATAAAAATATTTTATTAACAAGATGTGATATTGCAAAAACCTTTTATTACATTTCTAAAAAAATATCCAAGGCAGTAAAATATCACATAGAAGATACTGTTTTAGCCAATTTTCATCTTCAGGACTGACTGTGTTGATTTGCTCTGACATAGCTTGCTTCTTTAACCAAAACAATCCCAAATTACATTTGAAATTCAAGGAGTTGGCTGAGTAGAATTAGGAAGAACTACTTTACATTTCCTATGAAGTTGAGGGACTATTAGCAGTACTTCATTAATTTCAGCTCTTTGTGAAAAGTCATCAGCCTTGAGACTATTGTGGCAGCAAAGAATTTGAGAAGTACAAACACTCAGAATACCCTGTGGAGAGTTTCTGTACTTGGGTTTTATGATGTGTGGGGATCTATCAACACTTCTTTTGCCCAGCTTCAAATAATTGAACTTTACCCCCAGTAACCACCTCCCCAGAGCTGTGGTGCACTAACCAGCTCCCAAAGGCCTGAGAGGCGAGAAAAGGGAAAACAAAAATAGTCAAAGCAGCTTTCATTTAGATAAGAACGAGCTTTTGGAAATAAGGGATGCACTGTGGAATTTACAGGTTAACTAATCCCAGCGTTTGCCAGCCAGTACAAAGAACCCTGTCTCCAAAAGGGAAGTGTAAGAGCCTAAAATGAGGGATGTGGAACTCCAGGGCTCTTTAAAATGGTGTTTATTGTATCCAAATTATGCAGCAATTCACGAGTTGTGGGTGACAAGAGCCCAGCCCTCAGCCTGTCAGCCACAGCCTTGGGTTCATCTGAAAGCTTCCTCTAGTTCTGGTTACAATGCATTATATGCTTTTCATTACAGAGCATCTTAAAACAGGACAACCAATCAATGTCATTACTATCACCTATAGCCTATCATGACTACTAACATTACCATATTCATGTTACTATTTTCCAATCACAAAAAGTTAGCATGTTACAGTTTAAGCTAGAAGTTGTTTTTCAGTTTTCTTGCAGTGGAAAATTCTGAGATCTTTTCACTACTTGCAACATGGCATTTTTGTTTGTCTGTGAAAATTTTTCTGCTTGGTAAAAACGTCTTTTGTTTGAGGTGGATTTATCCTTTGCTGTAGGTCATAAAAGTCCCTTCCAACTCACTTGCTCTTTGCTTTCTTAGTTATCCAGTAAGACTGGCTCAGCAATTCTTTTCTACTACATCAAAACTTGCTATCATTTCTATACCTTCTTCAGATTCTACATTCAAAGATCTTTCTGTTATACAAACCTATCTGTGAGACCTTCCTGTCAAATCCTTATCCTTCCCAACAGGGAAGAATGAGCTGTCACAAGGCATTTCCAAAGGCACTTTGGCAGTGATGGAGTGAGAAAGGGATGTGGTGGGAGCAGGGATCTGGGGTCAGGTGTGGGCTGTGCCCAGCTTCTCATGCAAGGCAGGCTCTGCCTGTGATGGGACAAGGCAAAAAGAAATTCTGCATCCTCCTTGGGTCCTGTCTGCAGCTTGGGACACAGGGTCCAGGGCAGGGAGGGCAGTGGCCTCCAGCAGGGGCTCACAGGAGATCAGGAAGGGGCAGAAGTGATGCAGGAAAATTTGGATGGAGCTCACATGAGGCCCTCACACCCTGCTTTGTCCCCTGTCTGTGAGGAGTACAGCTTTCCCCTGACTGCTGAGTAAAGCCACAATATTAAATATCTTTATTAAGACAAGATTTAAAAAAAAAAAAAAAGTTTTTTGACCAGTCAAAATTCTTATGTTCCATGATTTTTCCCTACTTCAAGCTCGTGGGCAGCTGAAATTCCTTCACAGATTTTAAACTCAAGGAAATAAAATAATTTTATCTTTAGAGAAACAGCTCTTCGGCTTGTATTCCCTTTATTTTTTGACTTTAAGTTATGATTTTGCTTATGGTGTATTCCTACAATTCCTGCAGTCTTATTTTATCTCTCATGTGTAATTTAGGAAAATCTCTCACATGCAAATAATGTAACGAGTGCAAGACAAAACTTGACTTCTGCCATTATTGAAAGGCCTTGTCAGTCAAAAATTCTTTTGGTTTTTTTTTCTGAAAGAGCTGCACTACAACAGCAATTTTGCAATTTTCAACAGGGAGAGATTTTTCTTTACAGAAGCAGCTGGGAAACCAGATGGAATGTCTGTGGTTTTTTTGTTTTTTGTTTTTTGTTTTGTTTTGGTTTGGTTTTTTTCCTTCTTGCTTTAACTAAGTACTCTACCATTAGAGTTGGTTCCTTTCCTTGGGAAAAAGATGTGGCTGTTATATTCTCAGCATGAGATTTGAACACTTCCTCCTCTCTTAGAAATTCCTGTTGTGTTGCAGAGCTTCTGGGTCAGTTCTGAGTATTTTCACCTTTTGGAACATGCACACAGTGTTCCATGTGATACCAGCTGGTGACAAAGATGTGAGTAGGAAACAAATGGGAGTCAAATTGACTGAAGAATACTCCAAACTGACCTTTTTTCTTAGAATGGACTCTGAGTAGAGAAGCATGTCCCAAGCCTTTACCTGAAATAAAATGATTTCTCTCTTCTAAGCATTTTGTGGCTTAGAAGATGTGAACAGACTTGTTCCACTTGGTTCCTTCAGCACCCTAACAAAACAGAGGGAATTGCATTTCAAGACTGTGCTCTCATTCAAATAGTTTCCACATTTTCCATCTTCAGAACTAGCACACCATTCTCAGTCTGAGCCAAAATTTAAAGTTTGTTTTTCTTTTTGATGATACCACTCGAGTCCCCCCTTTGATGTGTCAGAGACAATTCAGAAAAGAAAAGTGTGTGTATACACTTACCTGTCCTGGTGAAGCTAAATAGTACCGAAGTCTGTGTGTCTGTGTCTCATTTAGAGCTTCAGGCTCCAATATTTCTAACTTGGATTTGCTGAATCACTCTTTCAGTCTTAATGAGCCACATATGTAAACATGCTGTTTCCTGATAGAAGTGCCTCCACTGTCCTCCAGCCAACTAAGTCAAAATGAGCAAATCTTTCTTCAGAACTTTAAAATTTGATAGAAGTGTAGAAAATGAGAACTTACTGCTTAAATAATTTAAACTCTATTCTTCTATTAATACAGTTTTGCAAGCAACTGACATTTCTGGTAGCCTTTCATTTAAGATGTTTTCCCTGTGGAAGTCTTTATGGTACAGCCTGTGAGGATATGATTTTGCTGATTTTGGTTCAGCTCATATAATTTGTTCTTCACAGCAGGGGATAGCTATAATTTTGAAGAAATAATATGAAAGAGCATCCTCACTTCACATCTTGCAGTGCTATTCAGCAGGGATCCTTTCAGAAGATATTCGCTATTCTTTGCTTGAGGCATCAATCTTAAAAATAAATTAATAAATATTTATTGTATCTCAATAATTATCTTAGCTCTAATTATCATAAACACACAATTCCTCATGTCCCTTTTCAAGCAGCACTACCACCTTCTCTGTCCTTTCAATTTCTACCATGTTAAGTCTTGTGTCAACCCTTATAAGTTATTTCAAGACCTTCTCTATTACTAATGGCTCTTGTCTGACAGCACGAGATACTGTCACAAAATAGCTGCTGGTGAATTCAGCTGTGATCATCAGCAGATGGAGCAGGTGTAGTCAGGTTAGTGGCTGGTTTTTGTCTCCATGGGAAGAGCTTTGGAAAATCCCCCTCTCCTTTTTGTTGATCAATTTTTGATTCCCTCACAAAGCTGGCATTTCTGGGTGGTGAACCCAGGGAACTGACACGTGCCAGAGTGGCTGTAACAGGTGATTTGTGAATTCTGGGTACCTGTGGTAAGCACTGCTTGCTGTCTGTGGAGATCCTACATTTCTGTAGGATAGTGCCACAGGTAGAACAAAACTGGAACTTTGGAAGATCTCCAGTGTTCTGCATTTCCACACAGAAATGGATGTGAGGGCAGTGTGCTTTGAGCAGGGTTCTGCAGCTCCTGAGACACCCCAGGGATGGTTCCTGTTAGACCCTTCCCCCAAGGGAGAATTGCTTTTGACCATTAACTCCTTAGCAGGAACCTCATTCCATGCCATCAAGGGCACCACCCTATCCAGAACTGGAACTTGACAGAACTGCATCAAAAACTGTTCACTCACTGCTGGTTAATCTTGAAACCTTGCCCACTGAAGTCTGTATCCTCTCCCCTTTCACCAAGGCCATCAATGTTTTAGCTGCCTGGAAATATGCCAGGCTGTGTTAGTGCTTTTCTGAATTTTTTTTTTTTTTTTTAAATTTTGCTGTGGAAGGTGCAGATGGCAGGATATTTATTTACCTTGACTGATTTAAGAGGGTGAAATATAGGACACAGGGCTTTCAGTTTTGCTGTTTCAAAGGCAGAGAGAGAAACAGTAGAGATGCTGTTCTGCTAGTCAAGGAAACTTAACCAAATACCATCCGAAGATAAAAGGATCACTGACATATTTGAGCAGAACAATATGTCTTGGCAGTGCTCCTTGCCCCTTGTTTAAGAGCCAGATGGTAAATGTTCCCTTGCCAGGGTTCTATGTAGAAAGCAGGCGAGTTGTTTTGCTAAGGAAATGGCAGGCATGTCAGAATCAATAGCCTTGGAAAGCTCTCAGTACGAGCCTCCTCCTGACAGATCGAGGGAAGCCGGGGAGAGTGGTGAGCTGGAGCAAGGCACTCACAGCAAGAGGTGATTTTGTTCTGCCAGCAGGACAATTTCCTAATGACGTATTGCATGCTTCTGCCTTCTGTTTAGTGCTCAGAAGGAGCTGCTGGGAAGTGGATGGCAGCACTGGAAATGTCTGCAGTGTCTGCAGGCTCACCCGGCAGAGGCGCTTTGGCTCTGCCTGCCCCTGCCTTGGGGGATGCACTGCAGCCTTTCGTGCTCCCTAAAAGCTGCTGGTTTGTTCCATTTGCTTATGGAGGTGTAGTGCTCAGAGCTGTGGAGAGAGATTCAGCCTTACCTGCCTGATGAACTTGATGATTTTGACATGAGGTCAGTGGCTCAACTGCACGTCAGGAAAAAATGCCAAGGGCAGCCCAGCTTATAAGAACTTCCCTCTTGTATTGTACAAAAGGAAGAACAGGAAAGGGGGAATAAACCAAAGTGTAGAGGCAGAGTTGACATTTATTATGGCCAGAGGACAACCACTGCATTGGGAATTTTCTATGCTTTCCCCACGTGACAGATTTATGTTGGCTCCAATTTTAAATTCAACCAACTTCTTTAAAAGAAATTACAGAGTCCCATAAAGCAGAAGAATAATGGATGGAAATGGTTTACATGCTTGGAGGGAAACTGAAGAGTACTTAAATGTGATAAAGCATTGTGAAATGATTTACAGTATTTTTTTGGGGTGGGAACATTTTAATCATTTGCATTCTTATGGGATAATTAAACAGGTAACTGGACATGGTCTTCTCAGAGTGACAGGTCTGACTGCAGTCCTATATTACTGGATTTAGAAATATATTTAAACTCTGTTCTTGGCCATGGAGAACATTTTTAAGAACCTGTTTAAATATGGAAGCAAATGAGGAGATATACTGGGTGCCAGGCTCTCAGCCATCCTAGCTGGGGTTAGAAGTAAAACAGTCTTGCAAACAGGAGTGTGAAATTAATTTTAATAGATTTACCAACTCAAGAAACTAGAGAGAGGTATTTAATTAAAGTCAGAGGAGATGAGAGGTAGCTAGATTAATCTTGGAGGCTGGATTAGTTGATGAATGGAACCCTTTTGTCTGTTCTTAGTTGATATTAATTTCTGGTGCTGTACTCAATTTTTATAGATTTATGCCATGTATTTTAAAGAAATCTCACTGCTTGGGCTGGTTAAACACCTTTCATTTCACCTACTTTGTTTTTTCATATATTCTGTTAATGGTTTATGATTGTCATCAAAGTTACAAGATAACCTTACCAGTCCTTTACCTCAGATGACTCTTTTTTGCACAAAAAGCCTTTTTAAAAATCATTCACCAAATGGAGAATATCAAGCACCAAATATAAAAGCATGTCATAAAAAAAAACCCCAATCCAAACTCCAACCATATTAAAAATTAAAAAAAAAAAAAAAATTAAAAAAAAATAAGAAGCCTAAGAAACAAATCATACCAGTACTCAAAAGAAAATTCAGTGACTTCAATACCTCAACATTAAGTAAATCATATAAAAAACCAGCTGAATTTAAAAGTTTGTTTGGAATCTAAACAAATCCTCAGGAACCCAGAAACAAGTCTGCTTGAAAACAAGTCCTTGATATATCAAATGTGTTAATATTTCCTGTGGAGTTAGGTAGGTATTGCATATTGTATGGAGTCATTGTATGCTCTTGACAGTGCAGTTCCATTTTCAGGAAAAACAAATCTATTTCTTTTAGTAGTGGTTGTACCTGTCCTTGATAGGTAACCATAAAGGTGTTATTCAACCACAGATTTCAAAAAAGTACATAGCTGCTGCATGTTCTTTTATTTTGCAGGCTTCTTATCCATGATGAATATATTTCAGTTGTGGAACAAGATATGGACAGAGATATCATTAAATGAAAGAACTCAATTAGTTAATAAATACCTGAAGTCCAGAAGTTGTCAGGAAAAGAGCAAGACACAAAGAACTGGGAAAAAAATCAGATCATAAGTTACATGCAGTCCAAAGAAGCAGAAATGCTGTAAGCTGGAACCTTGACTATGACACAAAGAGACTACAAACTACTAATTCATATTAATTATTCTGTCCCTGTCAAGGTCCTTCAACAAGTCTTTCTGAATATGCTGTGTTTTCTTATATACAATAATGATTTTATTCTTTTTTATTAGTATTTTCATTGCTTGCTAAGGACTTAACATCTAAGAGTAGTTTAATGGGATTTTTCCAGATGGTGGTCTAAATTTGTGCATCTTTATGTTCCATGTTGTCACAGTTAAGCAGAAGGCACATTTGGGTTTCTGAGAATGGTATGTTAATTTTTCAGTATTGCTATTTATATTTCAAACACAGTTAGACATACAAAGCTTATGCTGACATATGTGAATGCACACTAATTATTATAATTTCTCAAGGTCAAGTAGAGCTCTTGTCAGTTTGTAGTGCTATTTCCCATCCTTCTGCCATCTCTGGCTTTACCAGAGGGGTAAAGCTACAAGTGAGAAGCTCAGGTTTCTGTTAAAACTTCTACATAACTACATACACTGGAATATATTGCAAATTGACCTTTCCTAATATTTCTAAATGTATTGTTGGTGGCACAGCGTGGTCAAGAAGGTGATTATTTCTCAGACTCCATTTCCAGAGTTCTCAGTGACTGGCAGCAGTGAAATGCAATAAGTAGGAATAGGAATATTCTTCCTGCCATTTGTTCCTTTCTCTTGGCAACCTTTGCTTCATTAGCTTTATGCTTATCAATGCTCAATGTAGATTTTGAAGCATAAACATGTTGAATTTAGAGGAATATTGATCAGGTGTTAAGTAATGGATTTCATGTAACTCCTGCTCTGGCATTAGGGTGCAGTTGGAATGAGCAGATTTTTCAGCTGGGACAGAGGTTGTAGCCCTAGAGATTCTCTGCTTCAGCAGCTCCCAAAACTCCTGCCATTCCCCAAATGATCTGATTCCAGTGGGCATGTGAAGCACCACTTAGCAAGACAGCCCACAGTGTGTGACTTCCATTTCATGCCCCAGGGTTTTACCATCAGGTGCACACTCAGACTGCTCTGAGCTCTGCTTGCTGCCACTTGGGTGCTGATGGAGACCAGAGTGTCTGTTAAGGAAGATTTCAGTTAAACTCTCTGCTCTTCACTGAGAACATTACATGAACTGCTTGATTGCAAGTGATAAGAAATGTGCTATGCCTGCATTTTATTTTTATTTTATTTTGTTTTGTTTTATTTTTGATGCTGAAAGGGGCTTAGCCATTAGGACTGAAGTATTTCAGAGCAGTCTGAGCTACTGCTTTTAGACAGCTCCATGAGCTGTGAGGGCTGTGCCTTCCCATAGCAGTGTTGGAGTGTTTTTAATGGACAAAAATAGATGACAAACAAGATTCAGTAACAGGCAAAAGGATTTTAGAGCAAATTAAGGTAAAAGTAACTTTTTTCCCCCCTGCAAGATACCTACTCTGTTTTACATGTGTTAGATAGAAGCAGCAACCTTCAAAGCAAAGGAAAGGTTAAGGACAGTACTTTGAAATCCTAACTGGATTTGTGTTTCTGGACTCAGGTAACTACCCAGGCAAAGAGCTTGTGATTTTAAAAGTAAATTTTTCAAAGTGTACTGTATCTGCCTAGGATATGAAGCCAGTTCTCTTGTCTGCATTTAAATCTCTTTGCTCCTATTTCTGGCACCAGAAATTATGCTTAATTGCCAGTGATGAAGTATGGCTGGCATGATTTTGCTTTTCATAAATGGATGATTCGGGTTCATTTTGTTCTGAGAATTGCCCTTCCTCAGCCACTGTGTTAAAGCTTGGAGAATGAGGTGATAAAAAGTGATATTAAACATATTTTAAAATCCTTAAGACTGAGGTGAGAGACTGCTGGGGAGACTGTGGTGTAAATGGATAGACTTGGACAGACTTTGCCACAGCTTTGTAAATTTGTACTCAGAGAAAATTTATGGCTTTACTAGTAAGAAACTACACTAGCAGAAGTCTATATTCAGAAGAGGAAGCAAGAATTTTACTGATAAAAGTACTGCCAAAATCTTAAGGCTAAAGCTCAAGAGTTGCTGTCACTACCCAGAATTATATATTAAACTTGAATATGAGACACAGAAATAAAAAGTATTCTTCTACCTTCGTATTTTCTGTGTCTGAAGCAGTAAATCTCAGCTTGAATATATTTGTTAAAGAGGACAAAGGAAAAGACAGCAGTGTTCCTAGAGAATGCTGGGAATAGAAAATATTCTTCTTTAATTGATATATTTAGCTGCAACATTAATTTCTCTTACAATGTAAATCTGTGTAACAACTGCTATCTCTTGTCTTGGAACTTATTCTGAATTCTATTTTTTTTTAGTGGGCTTTAGAGGCTATAAACCATTTTTCAGAGAATTTGAGCCTCTATATCCAGCAGAAAGAGAATCAGCAATGAAGGCTGGGCTCCAATATATTGATGAATACTACAATTAACACTAGCAAACATTTCCCAGTTTATTAATCCACCATGTAGTCCAGGATGTCCTGGGAAACAAGGGCAGGAACTTCACAGGCTGCAAGATGGATAGCAGAATAGAGGCTACTAAATATTAATTAGTGTGGTAACAGTGCACTATTCACTTTCCTCCTTCAGAGCCTCATTTGACATGGCCCTACACAGAGAGAGGTGTGGGCTATGCATGATTCCCTGCAGACATTTATTTGCCCTGGCTTTTGCCAAGGTGCCATTTGAATGTTGTCTGTACACTAATCCCCTTTGAGTGTGTGCATTTTCTCTCTGCATCTCTCTATCCTTAAGGTGTGATTTTTGAGCAAATTTCGCCTCTCTGGTGTCTTGAAGGAGCACAGAGGAGATGTTGTTGCTGCAATCTCACATGAGGTGATAAATGCTATGAGATAATTTCTTAAATATCTGTGATTCTTCATGTTAAATTGAGGCTCACTCACACCTGACAGAGCAGCCTTTTATAGCATAAAGCTGTTGAAAATTGCACTGTCTAAACCCATGCTAATAAGAATATCACTGGTCATAATAAAGGCTGTAATTCTAATTCTAGGCAGGTAATTCACAGGATTGTTTAAATATTCATTATGCATAGGCCTAAAATGTCAGTACATATTCTTAAAATTCCACTACTTGGCTCTCAAGGTCCTAATTAAAACAACTATATGATGATATCTTCTCTTCCTATATTTAGCATATTCCTACACTATATTTGCTGTGAACTGTTTCAGGCTATATGAGAGGTGAAAGGCTCTTGTTGTTTCCTGACAGCATTTAGTAAAACCTGTGTTGTTACTGAATGAAGAATACATAACAGTGGCAATTTGCTTTTTATCCCTTGAGCATGTTATGCATTTCCTTAAGTAATTAGTTATTGTTACTAACTTTTAAAGGCACCTTAACTTGGAAGAGAAGCACTGCACTTAACTTTTGCTTGAAAAAATATGAAAGAAGGAAGGGAAAAAAAATATTTTCTTACTGTTAGCTGTGTATTCTCTCTTCATTGATGCAGAATGAGACTGGGATGGCAGAAACAGTACATACACATATGAAACATCTTACCCCTGCTAGGCAAAGTTTAGGACTTTGTAGCATCACAAAGGGCTGTCACTGTCCTGACAACAATTTGAAGATTTCCCTCTGGGATGCCTGCTTTTAAAAACGAACTCAAAGCACTGTAGACTTCAAAAAGAACCTCAGAGACTTAGTCTGTGACAGAGCAAGTCCCATTTGGCAGTCAGAAACAATGTTTGTGGGATTTGAGGACCTGCCATGCCATCCTAAGGGAACAGTAAAGCTTCCAGGGAATGGTGCAGGAAAGGAGGCTGAGCTAACGTGTGAAGGACAGCACTGCCATGCTAAAAATCTATTTCAGAAAAACAAGTAAACAAAATTACCTGAAAATGTTCTTCTTCAACTATTTGAAAAGATTTGTCTTTTAATTACCTCAGACTTCATTATCTCAGCCAGTCTGTCATCCAGGCAGCTCCCAAGCTGTGTGGAGCACGTACAGCCCTGGCAGTGTGTGCAGTCCTTCTGCCCTTGGCTCTGGGGAGCTGCCCAGGATGGGGCCTCACAGGGCAGTGCTGGGCTAGTTCAGGTGGGAACAGGCTGTTCTCTCCTCTGCTGCAGTGAAAGCTGGAGCTTGTTTGGGTCTCTATCTCAGCATGATTGCCATGTCCTAACCCTGGATGCTTCTGTGCTCATAGCCAGAGCTGTAAGTCTATGTGGGGATGAATTAGTTTAATCTATAGCAAACTACAGCCTTTTTTTATGTAGTAAACAAATGTGTATTTCTGGGCTTGGACCTCCAGATACTTTCAAAGAGTAGTCAGATAGGTTTGGGTCATTTCTTTTTAATAATTAGGATAAGAGCTGAACTAGGATTTTGAACCATCTAAAAGCTGTTTAATGCCTTTCATCTCAAACCACTACTGCTCCTTGCTGAGCATCTCTGCTGGATTTGCACCCCTCCTGCACACACAGATTTGATCCTGGGAAGAAAGAGAGCAGAGGGATATGATTTACTGTAGAATGTCTACAAGCAGTTACACTGTGGTAGAGTTCTTTGTGGCTGTGCAGGTGATTTTCTGTGCCATGCATGGCTGTAATTCCCAGCCCCTCCTGCTGCACTCCCTCTTTGCTGTACTCATCACCTAATGGGGAGGCTCCCAGGTCTGTGGTCAGAGGTGACACCTAAACTTCTGTGATTTGGTTTTGTAGAGCATGGCACACACTGGAGCACCTGTTTAATAGTCTGTCTATGTCAGGAAACAGAAGAAAGTAATTTGTAGCTTAAAAAGGGAAATTCTGGTGCAAGCCAAGCATTAGGAATCTAACCCCATGGCTGCTGCTGTACACTGCAGAGTTCCATCAGGCAGCAATGTTGGTCCCTGGTGCTGGAACAGCTGTTAATGGAAATGTGCCATTCTGTTAAGAGCTGTTACAATTGTTAAAAAACATTCTTACTATGTGAGAGACTAAATACAAATTTAGAGACCATCATAATGCTTCTGGGTTTTTTTCCCTCACATTTATATTGCTGTGAGTTCTTCATTGCTTTATCCAACTTTGATACTGTTTAAAGTTTCAGTCATAATAGCAATGTAAAGTTAGCTTTTAATGAAAAATAGTCATGAAACCTGAGGGAAACACATAGCTAATAAAGTGATATTTTAGACAGCTAATGATTAGCAAAAAAACCAAACCCAAACAGCTTGGGAGGGATTAACTTCCCACTCATCCCCATTGGGAAGTCCATTTCTGAACCTGTAAAGTAACACTGATTTAATATTTTTTTTCCCTTCTCCTTCATCACCCTCATTTTATTGTCCAGAGGATGCCTTTGTTTTCTGTGCCTTGGCCTCAGCAGTGCCAGTGACTGCAGGTGTGATTATGTCCTCCAAATCTGTCCATTATAAATATTATTAGATAGAAATCCAGACACATGAAAGAACCAGTGCAATCAGTAGAGCTAATTGCAGTAATGCAGGTCACTGATCAGAGTATTCTCTGATTTTTTGCCAAAAACATTTATTAAATTTTAAGAGTCAGCATATAGTTCTACCATAATGATGTAGCCATCAGTGGGGTGGTGATCAGCAGTTACCCAGTCTGATTCCACTCCCAGTAAATAATGAGGAAAAGGGCCAGATGTGAATCTTACACATGAGGTCAGGACCACAGAGTTTCCATATTTAACTGTGGGGAAATCCATCATGCCTCACTTAGTCGAGGAAAACCAAACATGAGCAACCAGGGGAGATAATTAGGAAGTCAGCAAAAGTCATCATAAATCCTACAGCAGTCAGTATTCCCAGAAGTCAGCGTGGTCACATAGAGAAAACGTGCCCTTGAGAAGGTGGATTAGTCTCTGTGCCAGAGCTGTCACTTGTCCACCATGGGAGATGGCTGCTGAGCATGAGAGAGATGGGTAATAAATGTATTGGTTGTGAATATAAAGATCTGTGTAAGTACATGTTTTAAGAAGTACATGTTTTAGGGAGATTCCCCCATGCTGCCCAAGGAGTTTTGCTTCAGAGCATGCCTGGGGTGCCAGTTTTCTGAACAAGTTGACTCTCCCTAAAAATGGATCAATCCTGTTGTGATGTGAGCAATGGGCCATGAGCTGGAGAGTCTCTTCCTGGGTGAGACCAAAAGAGGAATGAGCCCTTTCTTCCCCACTGTGTTCTGAGGATGGCAGGTGGAGATATGTGTCTGAGTGACAGATAAGCACAAGCCTGGTTCTTCACCTGTCTCCTCTCTGAGTAACAGAACTGCTTGACACTTTGTGATGGCTGATTTATTAACTGGGCTTGACCTGCATTTATTGAGTTAGCACAAGCAAAATAACATCTGCCAGCTTCTGCCACTGTCAATGAAAGTTAATGTTTTAATGTGGGCACCTGAACCACAAGCATCCTAAATCTTTCAATTTCAAGTCTTGCCCATGCCTGAAAATTAAACTATTCCTTATTATACATGGATTGTTTTGCCATTTTTATTTAAATATATTTATTTATAAATGTGGTACCTAGTTCTATTTATAGTGTCTTTAAAAATATATATGTGCAGCCTGGTACAGAACTGCTAAGCTGTTGATAGCAAGCAGTACAAATATTTACAATCCAAATGAACAGGAAAAACATGTGCTGTTATGCTCCAACTTACCATTGGAAGCGTGTCATGCATGGCTAAACAACTGAGCATTAAAAGCTGAGAAAATGCTAAATGGTGCTGATTAAAAAAAACAGAAATGAAAAGGTCCCTAAAGGCCAAGGACTCAAACAGATTTATTCCCTGAAAAATGCAATCTGTTTTCAGACCCTTGTACAGCAGCAGCCTTAATCTGTTAATCAGTAAAACTTAAATAATTATTTTTATTTGGAGCAGCACCCTAGATGTCTAAGTTGCGTTCAGCCATATGGAAGCAAAGTGTTTAGAGACATCAGTCACTTCATATATTCCACATGGGAGAGGGACAGATCAGAGAACACCAGCCAAACCCAGGATCATGGGAGAGAAGGGTGGCGTGCATCACACGTGAATCTAAATCTGCAGAAAAGGCACTGGACTGTCAGACAGCTCTTCTGGATTTCATTCCCCTCTCTCTTAGCAATATGACTGAGTTCTCTGATTTTCTTCAGTTTTCTTTCCTCCTAGTCCCTCTCTGTTTTGCAAAGAGGGTTTTATTCTGCAGCAAAACCTGTTTGACACCAAGTGTGTGTGAGCGTTTCCATGCCAAAGTGAAACCAGATTCCCAGCAGGACTGTTGGTGCTACTGCATTTCTGTGTTACAGGAATTATTTTCTGCTGAAATGCCACTGTCCTATAGCTCCCAGTCCTAATGAAAACTGCAAATTGGTGTTTAGTGAGTAACATTTGTAATAAAAATGAAAAATTGGCTTAGTTTGGAGTACTGCTGGTAAAACTAATTATTAACGGCACCCCACAGGGAATAAAAATTTTGGTAAATATTCCCAAATTAAGGTTACATATTTGAAAACCACATCTGGGAATAGGTAGCTGAGATTTTCATAGCTGTCCTGGTTAAATAGTACAAGTACAAGTATAAGTCTTCTCTATGTGTTTATTCTGCATTCCTAAACTGGTTTGCAAACCCTTATCCACTGTAGCAGAAAAGGGTGCATCTTAAAAACAATTAACTTTCTCTTCATACCTTTAGCAAATGAAGGTGAGAGGCAGCTGGGGCCATTGCCTACTTCATGGGTTAAAAATATACAAATATAGTCAGTAAGAGGTTTTGACCTCTTCAGCCAGAGCTGGGATTTGTTGTTCCTTTCCCTCAATAATAAAAATCTTATTTTCTAGAACCATGAAACAACATTGGAATAAAGGATGCATTCTATTATAATTTCATGTATTGTAATATAGGAACATTTAAAACATCTTTCTTTTGGTTTGGCAGAGTTTACTAGAGATATAAAAAAAATGAAAAGCATTTACTTGAAGACCAATCTCCTTTCTGAGCTCCAGACAGGTTGGGGTTTTTTTTGTGTTTGACTAAAAAGAGAACTTGTCATATTTAGGTATTGAAAAATCAAATCCAGTTCTCATTCTCTACTCCATATCAGATGATGAATATATTGTTGCACAGTGCCATGGTGCTCAGCTTCCATGTTACAATGCCATTACTTTTCCTCTATTGTCAAATACCAAGAAGCTTTAGTTCTCTGTCTGAATGTAGCTGAGGCTTTCTGGCATCCATTGTCATGTTTTTTGTGTGATAAATCTACCATTTTTACAGAGAGACTGAGTAAGGTTGCTATATCTCATTTCAAATGTTTAAATATTTTATTTAAACTCAAATCTAGGTAAGGTAGATAGGAAAACCTCTGGAATGGTGTGAGCTGAAGTGCTGCAGAGTCAGAATGAAAAACAGGAAAACAGAGCTTAGAAAGGCTAAGGTAAAGGTCAGTAACACATTACATATGCTTTTCTTACATGCCATAATGTTTCCTTTTGCTAGAAAAAGCTATGAGTATGCTTACAGCAAATCCCATGGGAAAATGCAGAGTTCAAGTTCAAGGAATGGGCAATATCATGAACTGGCATTCCATAATAAAAACTGAGGTGACTTTTGTTTCATTATTCTTTTTCAATAAACAAAATGTCAGACCCATGAATGTCCCCTGTTCTGACATGAGGAACTGCAGGTGGCCACAGAGGAAAACCAGAACTGACCAAGATCTCTAAAACCACCTCTGCTCCTCTGAGTGAGCCACAGTGTCAATTCAGTGACAAAAAGTTCACACAAAGGCCCTTACTTTTCAGAATATCTCCTTACAGAAAAAGTTGTATTTTCACTTTTGTTTGAATATTTTTTTCATGTTGAACAAATGGGTGTTTTCTGTTTCTGTGGCTTAAAACATTTAATTTGTGATGGGCTCCACATTTGGAAATATTCCAGCAAGTGTCACTGAGCTCCAGATCTATTGCTGTTGTGTTTATGACTGTTAATGGGTTATGGTTTAATTAGCAATGACCTGTCATCAGCACAGTGTATAGGTGTGATGTGTCTGACTTTGCATGAAAAAGCACTGAGGTTACTGCTGCATAAAGTAATTTTGAGTTTCATACCTTGGTCAGGGTGGATGTGTTGTGTTATCAAGTTGTCAGAACTGCTAGATGGTTTCATTTATTTTCTTTGTGGTATCTGAAAGTCATGCCTGCATCTGCTGTTATGGCTTAGTTTCTGCATAGCTCTTTAATTTGTAGAGGTCTCATTGACAGCAAGAAAAATTAATACTGGAGCCAGTGGAATACATAATGCCTGCCTGCAAAATGGTGTCTCATCACATCTCAACAAAGTTAGGAAGGTGAGGGGAGGCATTATAATTCCCCAGGATAACTGGATTGGAGAACACAAATGTTCATGGTTAAAATAAGAGCAGTGTTACCCTCAGTGCTACAATAAGGTTTCACATAAACTTTGTATTAAAACTATGCTCATAGGAGGAATTTGGATGTATTTAGGGCATTATGCATCTGATTGTTTGATTAAGATTTAAATGTGTATGTGAGAACATGATAAATGTGAGTCCCATGTGACTGAAGGGAGTGAAGGACAGTATGAAAATGAGACAGCAAAATAGATAAATACTAAAATGAATAATGTAGTACCTTGAAGAAGCCAAGAAAGTGAGAAAAATATATTAAATGTCTCTCAAAAGGGACTGGTGGTGTTGTATTTCTTTCAAGGCAGGGAATAACAGGGTTTGAAACTACAGCAATTATATTCAGCAAAAGTTTATTGGAATATTAAAATATTTGTATGATACTAGATTTGGGTGGATTAAACAGGTATTTCCAACAAAGTTTTAAATAAAGCTCTCCAAGATCTATTTGAATGTGCAGAGTCCAGGTACCATTGCTAGCCTTGGCCTTGGCCTTTGAGAGTGCACATCCCTGCTTGCTAGTGATCCTGAAGTTCTAGCTGTGTCTTTGAGAAAGTTGGGGTTTTTTACTTTCTGCTGGGGCATATAGATGGCTTCTGTTGACAGCATGCTGAAATAACTGGATTAAGGTGAACCACTATAGTTATTCTCATTTTCCATTCAATAATATTTCCAAAGCCTGCCCAAGGCATTGCTCCATCTGGTTCCACCTGGCATTTTGAAATGCATTTCATTTAATGTGTTTAGTATAGATTTATAAACATAAAGCCAAAAGAAGAAGTGAGACTAAACAGGTACATAATTTATACCTCTTTCTACCATGTAGGCTGTACCCTTCAGCTCAGAATTGATTTCAGTGTGGAGAATCTGAACTGTGGTCTGTGTGTGGCAGCATGTAGGGAAACCCAAAAGTTGCTTGAAAATGTGCACATATCAAAACAATCTGGAAGTTACCTAAGAAAATCAAGTAAACACTGATATCATGGGTGATTTTAAATTTTGTGCTTATTTATTTATTTTAAAAAGCAATGTAACTCACTGTATTCAAGTCAGTTTTCCTCAAAGCCTTCATTCAGGAATAATATATTTCTAAAAAACCCCAGAAAACATTAGAATGATTTAATGATTTCGTGGCTCTCCCACTTGGTTTATTTGCTCAAAGAAAAAAAAATACTAAAAATCATTTGCTTCTGAATTCCAAGACTTTTAACTGGACTCCATGGCCTATCTCCCTCTAGTACTAAATTACAACTGCATATATATAGCAAAATTATTTATCAGTGTTTGCATAGCACTTCTCATTCAGAAGGATCCAGAAGTACTCAATAACCTTGAAAAATTATAATACAGACTACTCTGAGGCATACTTTCCCCATCATTGAAATGCAGGCAGGACCCTGCTCTTGACAGAGCAATCTTGTGCTCTGATATGGTGCATCCTGCATTCCTGTGTTACTGTGGGCAGCTGAACAGAATGGCAAATGAAGCATTGTACTTTGCATGTTATTTTTTATTTGGGGTTGTTAAATATAAATATTGCAAAGCCATTTCTGTCATAAGCTTCCTATACTGTAATCATTTCCTCTGCTTGACTGGAATATTAAGTGTTTGAAGTATTGTAGGTCATTTGCAGTGGCTGTTTAGTTAGATACAGACCTGACCTTCAGCTGGTTAATTCCTTTCTTCAGCCACAAGCAAACACTTGTGGAGATTAATGAGAATTGTCTGTCACCTTTCTCTGAAGTACTGAAGAGTTGGTATATAAAGTGAAGTTGTTTATGAGTTGCATTTGGTGGCTTTAGATGAAGCATCTTCTAATTTTACAGATTCCTAGAATTATGAGTTCAGTGTGAACTTGAAATGTTGCTATTAATATATGGATGGACCAATGAGAGAGTGAATGCCATGTGGTAGCTCCTGAGCAGATTCAGTGTTTGCCCATTGTTCTCAGAAGGTAACAATCCAAATAAGTTGGACACTGAAGTAAATAAGTCAGCATTTAGCTAGGTTGCACTCAGATAATTTTTTGATGCTTATGAAAGGTTTATTTTTGTTTACCACTTCCTTCCCCTGTGTTTCCATAATCTCTGTGCAATTGTAGAGTTAACTTTTCCTATGCTCACTCCTAGGAAAAGTAATGCAGGAGAAATAAGACAGGCATCAATGACAGACAGTGTCAACTCCTTCTTTCAGGCATCAATCATCTCTCCCAAGTACCTCAGAGACAGCAGGCTTTGGGTGAGCAGTAGCTCTTCATTATTTTCTTCACTTTCTGTGTTAAACAAGTCCAAGCAGAAATAACAGAGTCCAAATGGACATTTGCACCCTTCCTGAGGGCTTGACCTGCCTCCTTGGCAGCAACCTCTCTTTGGTAAGCTGAGCCCTGAGGGTTTGTACATGGCAATACACAAATGTAAGAAAGAATGCAAACTGTGTCTGTGCTCTGAGGCACTTTGCAATTTCCTGGGGGCTACAAGACCATGGGAACCATATTCTATTGCAATTGCTCCCTGTGGGAGTTTTTCAGAAAGGTGCTGTGTCTTTGGAATTCTCAGCATGTCCATGTTTCACCAAACTGTCTGAGGCTTCATTTAGGCAAGGACATTTCAGAATTCAGTTTTATGTATCTCATTAATGGTGTTAGAAATGCCTTTGGACCATTCCTTGGAAGTGCTGTGGGACTCACAGTTTTTGATTCCATTCCTGGCTTTGCTGAATCACCCTGTCTGACCCCGGGCAAGTCTCCAAATCTCTCTGGGTTGGATTTATCCCACCTAACTTCTGATATTTAATGAGACACGAAGTAGTCATGCTGCTGTCTAAGGCTTCCTGAATAGTTAATGGACAAACATGTGGCATTTCTGCAGAGCTGTACATAGCTCTTCCCCTTGAATAAAGAAAATGTTTCCAGCTTCTGTTCTCTCAGCTAAGGTGTTTCAGTTAGTCTGTCTATATTTGTGTGGGATGAAACTACTGAGTTCTTTGCTTTTTGCTCCTATCTATGAAATAGAGTGCTTGCTTTTTCTCCTCTTTTCTCATCCTAGTTATTCTCTCAGGCAAGTATTGTCTGCAGCAATACAGGTCTATTCAAATGCAGCCTTGATTTCCATTTTCTGAATTCAGCAGTTGGGCCCTTTCGTTGCTGTAATAATACAAATAATAACAGAAGCTCTCCCTGTTTCTGCTTAGCATCAGTCAGATTTCATTTCCTCTGCCAAACTAAAGGGGCAATCTAATTTACATTAACAGAGGGGCAGCTGTTAATGATTTTGGAATTAAATGTAGCACCTTATTTCCAGATTAAAGTTAATGTATACCCCTGGCAGGACTCTGAGTGATAGGAATCTGTCCAGGAGGATGATTGGCATGTGCATTACACATAAATGATCCTGTTCTATGGGTGTTGCTTCCTTCCCTGTTAAGCTGCCTTCAGCCACTGTTCAAACTAAGCCCCTATTGCTGCAACATTCTAATTTTTGTGACTGGGTGCTGAGTGTTGAGGGTTTTCAAGAGCATATTGCCTGCCTGCATATGCTTTGCTCTCATGGAAATACATCAAACAAGTGAAGCAGGTTGAGTTCAGAAGTACCCATAGCCCCCCCCCTTCTAGCTGGAGTTAGTGTTTTGTTTTTCAGAGTTCTGATTCTGAAATTTCCTGATTTATTTTTTCATTAACTCAGTTTTATTAGATTTTTCTCTATCAATTTAGGTACAAGAGTCTCCACCACTTGCCCACACTCTTATCACGCCTGAAAGCTCAAAAACCCAATAGGAATTTTCTGGTAACACAACAAAAGATTTCCTTTTCAAATGTCACCTTTCCTCAACAAATTGATCCAAACTATGTGTTCTAAATGTTTTGTTATTGCCACCTTGTCCTGTTTTTTTCTGCCAGTTTTTACAAGGAGACTGTAATGCCATGGCTCTCTGAGGATGCAGAATGCAGAAAATGACCATGGTACCTGCAGTGTTTGTCTTCAGACAAGGCTGACATCTAGACAGTGTTGTCAGGAATAAATACTAGAGTGACATTTTTGTAGACTGAGCCAAAAAGATTCTCTTATTTTAAGACAAAGGAGAATGACAGCTACTGCTCTCAGAAGAAAAGCTTAATCAAAGCTCAATTCCCTTTTATAATTAAGTCTTCAAAATTGATACATGACACATTCAAGCATGGCGTTTTTAATTTAATTAATTTTCTAAGGACTAAATAAACTAGCTCTGATTAAAAAAAACAGAATGCCAAGCAAAACTTCCAGAACCACACCAAGAATTCTCTGCCTGTGATGCTGCAAGAGCCAAGCAGGCCCTGGGAGTTGCAGCAGCACTGCAGTAGGAACAAAATGCAACCTTCTGAATGCCAGGCTGGCTCCTCTCCCTGCACTTCCTTGAGAGATGGGACACAGGGCTGAAGGTTACACAAAGGAGGACAGGAATGAGACCTTGAATTGTTGCATTATCTTTAATTATCCCTTTTTGAAAAGAGGTTCCCATAATTGTTTTATTGTATCATCCTCTGTAAGGCAGAATGGATGTCTGTGAAAATAGTTCCCAAGGATGGATTTTGTTTACTCCAATGTTTCTGATGCTTGCTGCCTTTGTCCTTACCATTCATTCAACAATGAATTGATTACCAAGTGAAAGAAAATCAAAGGTACAAATTGTATGATACAAATCATATGCTCACATGCACTGTTCAGAAGGTTGATGTCCAGGTGTTTGTCTCCAGAGGTTCTCCAGCTGCTCTCAAGCACTTTCCATTCTGTCCCACAGCTTGTTTGGGTATTTTGATGCTTGTCACCTCATGAAGACAGTAAAAGGAGAAGGGTGATGGAGAGAGTGCATTAAACCAGGCTGTGATTTTGTATTTCTTCTGATGAGCTTTATGAAACTCAGTCCTTATAAGACAGTCTTTAGAACTGGAGAATGCTGTATGGGGTCACAGTAAAATTGTTTATATCAGAAGGAGTCATTTGGAAACACCTTTATCTCATTTATCCTCAGTTTAATAATCTTGTGCCCCTTCAGCAGGTGTCCCCATGTGGTAATTCCCAAAGGAAAGGACCAGATGCTGGTGCTGCTCCACTGAACTCAACAGAGCTAATGCAGGCTTATCATGCATGAAGTGTGGGGACAAACTGTTAGGAGTTCTCTTTGTGTCATTGTTATCAAATAAATTATTTCATTAAGAAATTTGAGAGAACAGGCAGCAACTGGGTGAGTGAATTCCTTTGCCCTAGATTCTAAAAGATTTCAAATATAGTTGTCTTCATTTTGAGAATGCTTGCAATACATGGTGTTTCCTTGAACTGTAAGATGGCTGTTCTTATATTTTCTAGGTTTAGAGATTTTGATTCACATACTGATGCAATATTTATATATGTTTTCATAATGCATTCTAGGAAAGGAATGTACTGTGCCTGGAGCTCACTAAGAATAATCATTCTTTGATGAACAGATATTAAGTGCATATTCTCACTGGAATTGCTTCAGGAGGGTCTTTGGTGTACCCTACACACTGATTTGAAAAGTTTCTGTGCAGATGGGTGACAGTGCTGAAATCAATTACAACACTTTCCCAAGGTTTTCTCTAAGTTGATGCATGCAGGTAGAGGTATAGTTTGCTCTTAAATAAAAGGTAAACAAGAGCATTTCGTTCTCAATTTACTGGAAAGAACTGAAGAATTAGAAATCCAGCATGAGGCATGAGTTGTTCTTTACATGCCCACATATTTTTGAACACTTGTCTCACTTTCTGATACTTGCACTTCCATTTCTTGAGTTACAGACAATTGAGCATTTCTGCCAGCTCTCTTCAGAAGAGGTAATTTGTGTTTTGGTGCTACACCCTCTGAAAAACAGCAGGCTCTGCTAAATTGCTGGAAAAATGTCTTTTGAGCAAGTTTCCAGTTCTAGTTCTCCCTTTTGATTTAAGCTTTCCTTCACATTTTCAGGGTATCTGTGATGTGATAGCTCCCAAGTAAATCTATGTATATTTGTATTCCTGGAAACATTAGAATCAATTTCAGATGATAGTCAAAGGAGAAAGTTTTGCAGAAAGGAATAAAACCACTCTGTCTTAAATAATATTTGCATGTGACTGTCCTCAGATTGAGGTCAAATGGAGATTTTATGGTTGCAGTGGTACAACCCCGTGTGCACCTGGCCTGATTCCTGGGAAGTTGGGGTAAACTGATTTAGAATTAGACATTTTTGTCATTGCCAGCAGGGATGCTGGGTTGGGCTTGAATGTTCTGCTGCTTCTGGTGAGTGAGAAGAGCTGCATGTACCCTGGGATCAGTCCTTCAGAAGAAGTTGGGTTCTGAACTGCTACACTTGAGGTGCTATTGTTAATTGTTACAGTCCAGCTGATTTTTATGACAGGGTACTTCTCATTTCTATACAGGCACCTCTTCCTAATCAGTTAACTCTTTTCACTGTAAATATCTTAGGATATACATATATATATTTATATATATAATTTTTGAGTTATCTGAGACCAGTCTTTTAAAATATCAGAGTAGAAGACTTGTTGTAATTATTTGATATTTAAAACTGAATGCTAGCTTGGCATCTTTTACTTGGTTTTGTTCACTTGAATGATGAATAGCTCAAAAGTTCTGTTGATGTTACTGAGAAACACAACTGGAGCAATGCTTAGATTCTGAATCCCTGGTGCTAAACCTGGTCTGTATTTTAAGACCTGTGGTGTCACAAAACAAGTGCCAGCAGATTTATTTTCTTTTATCACACCTGGGCCTGAGATCCTTTACTCACAGAGAGACTGGCAGGTAAATGTGTGTTGTATTTATTTTCCTAATTTTCTAAGAGTTGTCAATATTGTTGAAAGTTACAATATTGAAGGAGGTTACCCCACCCCACCTCACCTGACATCTGTGCCAAGGGGTATCTTTTATTTTCCCATCCTGGAGTAATTGTGATTCTTGCTGGCAGGATGCATTCTCTTCCCTCCAGCACAGCAGCTCTGGGCCTGATCAGTTCATGGCTGCATGGACCTTGCAGGCTCTCCTGCTGAATGCCTGGAATGCTCCCGAGCAGAAAACAAATCCACTCTGGATCTAAAATCCATACTGCCAGCACAGAGCAGCATTAAAGTGTTTTTTAATAATTCTGAGCTCATAATAAAGATGTGGCATAAATGCAGAATGCATTTAAATGCCATTATGTCTCAGTAATAGCAGTTTCATTACATGACACATGTATCCCTCATAATTTGGTTCAGACCTACACGTAAAAGGTCTTTTGTAGAGGTCCAGAGGAATTATCTCCAAAGGGCTTTAATTTGGAAGCAGCTTGAAAGCAATGAAGAAAGAAATTATTTTATAAATATACCTTTGAAATATGGCACCTTTCAATAACTGAAAAAATTACACTAGAACAATTAATAGAAGTTAAAATGAGGTATGCTAACATGAAAGTAAAGCTCCATTGAAAAGAACGTAAAATATTAGTTATTTGCTGGGATTTGCTATGACAAAATGTATTTGGACAACAAAGATCATGAATGGCTTCTGGCATTTATAGAAATTACAATGAATGAATCAGCTGCTAATCCAGTGCTTGAGGCACTCTGGTTGTACAGATGACATTTTGAATAACTGATAGTCATGTTTAAACCACATGGACTGCAGTGAATGTCCTATGGAACCTTTTTCCAAATATTTTGCTCACCTTGCAGTAATCCACTGTCATTTCAAATATATCTCCATTTCACTGGGTCCCAGACAACCAACACATTGATAAAACACCTCTAAATTATTATTTCTAAGCATTTCTGACGACTGTGAGAGTGTGACATAAAAGCTTCTGAAACTATATTTATGTGCTTCACTGAGTTCTAATAATGCTGGGCAGCTCTGCCTTTTTAAATGTGTCACTACAGCTATTTGAAAGACTATTGCACTTGAACATGTAGGAGGTCAAGAGAGGAGAAGATGAAATCATTCCATAACAGAAATATCAATTGAAATAATAGACTTTTTTTTGGAAGTTTATATAAGTACCAGTTTAATAGTAGCTGCCCTTTCAGTTCATCTCAGTTATGACCTGCTAAATAAAAATGCTGTCTGTATAGTCTAGAGATGATTTAATTTCTTCCAGTGGGAGTTGGGAATATTTTTTTTTTAAAGAGGAGCCTACATAGATCGAGTTCACATCTCATGGGCAAAAATTTTCATTTCAAATTTCCAAGTTTCTGGCAAATAAATTGAAATAATTCTTTATGATTTATTTAGGAAAAAATAAAGACACAAATAATACCTTTATTATTAATTACAAATATTCTTCAGAAAGAATTTTTGTGTAGAAATTATTTCTTTTTGCCATGGAGAGAACAGATTGAGGGCCAGTCAATTTGTGCAGTTTAATTCTGCTATTTACTGCATATCTTAGAAAGTGGATCGTGAGATTTCATAATGAGATGAGCTAATTCATGGGTTTGCCTTTGTACATGTCAATTGAAATGATGATCACAGTGAATTTGGTGGAAAAACTACCAAGGAAAGCAAGACCTTACCCTGCATTTTGTCCAGGACAGGTCTGGATCTTGTGGTGATTTTGGTCATTGCTGCAATGTCTCTGTGGAAGTTTTCTTACTGTCTGATGAGCTCAGATAATTATATTTGCTGTGAAAATAATATTGTGGTTAATTATTAATAATGTTGTACAGTGGTAATATCTCTTTCATACATCTTTTATTAGTAGTTTTGGAATTGTTATTCACTAAACCCATTTTTTCCAACTTTTTGAATCACAGTTGGAAAATAAAAGAATGAAAAGATTTGCTTGAAATTGTTAGGGTTATATAACAGGTTTCTGATCCTTAGAACTTCTGAAACAGTTCAATGAGAGAACTTTGAAGTACACTTGAAATATGTTTTAAATTAAAAGTCTCTAAGTCAAAATGAGGTCAGTTGTGTGTTTATTGAGCAGCACTTGTATGGATAAAAGACTAAGGAATCAAGGAAAATGCACTCTCTCTTTTGTAAATAATGAATTTTTTCTTTCTCCTAAATTAGTATGTCTCCATTTTTTATATCTGAAAGACTGCATTTGTTTACATTGGCAAAGTAAATGTAATACATTCAGACTCTAAAAATTACATGAAATGTGGGCTATTTATTAATTCTTAGTGTTACTTGAATTATATGGATATTTTGTCTAGTTTAGGTTAAACATGTTTTGCTGGCTTATCAGTTTTGTTTTGTATAAATGCAGATTAAATTTTGAAGTTCTACACTCCCTGCATAGACTGCAGAACAGACTTTGCTTTTACACTTTCAGTGCTCAGAAAGGCTCATTCCCCATCTATAAAAAGGCTGCCAGGCTTTTGTGGGTCTAACTTGGCTAAGCCCTACACCAAACAGCAGAGCACATAAACAATGGCAAAGCACTGTCTGGGAATTCTCTCTCAGCTGGCTGGGCAGGAACTTTTCATTTCATCCATCATTCCAAACTTGCTGTGGGGATTCCACCCAGGAGGCTTGAAACACTTAATGGGAAAGAAAAACTTCCTTTTGGGTTGGGATAGTTTTTCCCATCTTCTCTTGTCTGTGCAGAGTAACAGAGCTCAGTTGTTTGTTGTTCTCCTTCTAGAAAACACTGAATTTGCTGGAAATCAGAGACATTTTGTGGGGTGCAATATTAAACCCACTGATTCTTCCCTGCATTCTTCTGTGTCCTGCAGCTTGCTGAACCACAGCACTTTGTATTTCAGCTTTACTGAAAATGTCATTTGGCAGTTTATGGGCTGTATTTTAATTTTGATAATGTAAATAAGTTATGAACGAGCAGCTGGATATCTGTCTTACTACAGAAAGGATATACAGCATTAGGAATGCCAGGGAACATAATAGAGTTCTTAAAACCCAGATCTGTGAAAATACTGGATACAGTAAAGCAGGATTTTGCTGGATGTGGAGAAATATTAAGTTCCTTAAAGTTGGAATTTTAAAGTCAGTGATTCAGAATTTAACCTAAATCACTCCAGCATAAAACTATAATTACTTCATTGAAGGTAATGGGATTTTCTGGAATTAAAGTACTGTAAATAAATTTGGTATTTTGAGGTAAGCAGTTAACTTGGAGCCATCTTCTTCTTAAAAAGAAAAAAATAAAGAAATTGGAATCTGAATTTTGTACACCAGTGCTACCTTTTTTCTTTCCAAAGCCTAGTGTAAAGTGGCACTAACTTTATATCTCAGGACTGGAGAGTAAAGCAGACACATGTGCCTCACTATCAAAACTATCTATTCTGAAGTTCAACAATCATCTTTGTGGCTCTATTGTCCTGTAATTTATATAATGTCTGTATCTGCTCATCTCTTAAAAAAAAATTAGGAGTAATTCACACCTTTTAATATGCATTTTGTTCAATCCTGTCTTTGTGTACAGATTTGTTAGGATTACCTGTATGGAAAAGCAAGACATAGGGTGCTCAGTTTTTGTATGCTGCAGAAATTCACCAGAATTTAAAAATAAAAAAAAAATTGTCATAGAATTTATGAATTTATTTTGGCAACTTATTTTACAGCAGTTAATTATTTATATAAATGAGGCAGAATTATTGTGAAAAATCCAATAAAAAAGTTCAATTAAAACCTAAATTATAAGTTTAATCAGAATCTTCAGCAACATAAAACCTGATTTGCATATAGTCTCACTGAAAAATGCTTTCTGTAAGATGAATATTGCACTTTTGTGCAGTCTCAGCTCTATTAGTTATTTCTGCTGCATAAATGATCATATATCATTTTATTGATGGCAATTTTCTCTGCAGCTGCAGTTCCTGTAAAAAAGAAATCAGTGGCTCTCCACCTTTATACTGAGAATTCAGAAGGTTCCTCTTTTTTGTGTATGAGCAGTATGTGAATCAACACAAATTAGAAAATCCAGAGTGTTCCAAGGGAAAGCTGTCCCTATCCATCCATTTCCTGTTTAGTTATACTGAATTGTTTGCCTGCCATCATAAAAATCACATTACTGCAGTAATAGCAAGTTTCAGAAAAGCTTTCTCATTATGAGGAAAAGCACATGAATTTCAGATTATCAACCATAACAGAGACAGAGTGGGGAGGTTGGTGTGCTCAGGGTCACAAGGGAGACCTCAGGGGAGCTGGTGCCATTGACTGTGGAGGGAAACTGCCCTGGAAAACTCCACCTCACTTGATGCCACTTTGTTTAGAAAGAGAAACAAGGCCAGGCAAGAGAGAATTCAACCCCCAAATGGTGGAATGGCAGTGGCTAAACTCTACAAGAAAACTGCTTTTAGCACCACAGAATAGTCAGAACAGGAAGTGAATACAACCTGCTCCTCTGGTAGTGTATATTCTGCAGAGTTAGGTCTTCAGATTTTGATGTGGTTTTGTTTTTTGGTTCTTTTTCATCTTTCTTCTCATGTAGTATCCTCAGGGTTAATATTTAGATCTCATTTATGTAAATGTATATTTACTGAGACTGAGAATAGTGAGTCAATGGAGACCTTGTTCCACAGATGCCTGTTCATGACTCTTTGGTTATACTGGTGATAGGAAAGTGATCTATGTAAGAAAAGTATTTGACTAACAATGATTTCTGAACAAAATAGGCATAATGCAGTAAGTGAAAAGCACATCTGTATACTCATACTTATTTGAGAGGTTTCTTACTTCAGGATGAAAAATGGCTCTACAGTGATTGTGCTTTTCCATAGCAGAACTGCCTGCATTCATTCTCTGAGGACGAATCACCAAGAAACAGTGATCACTACCACCTCCATTTTTTGTACAGCCCTAGGTTCCATCACTCAAATAATTCCACAGCTGCCATAGATAAGCTGCTGAGGAGGCGAGAGAGCATCTCTCTCATCTCCTTTCATCTGGCAGCAGTGCAGCAGGCTTGGTTGATCAGCCTCTGTAATGAGGGCTATAAGGGAGCACAGATATTTGGATCAAAGGGTAATCTCTCTCTTTTATGTAACTGCAGAGCCTCACATATCACTAGATTATTCTCTGCATTTGCTGTAAATAATTCTCCCCATCAGAGCTAAGCACTTTGCAACCATTGCCTCTAAATTATAAGATGATCTACACCACCTCCACCTCTGTGTAGTTCTCTGACCTAAGGTTGCTTATTTTCACTCAGCTCCAGCTGCAGATTTATGATCACAGGATTACATTTTCTCTCAAGGGGACATTTTTCATATCAAACAGAATTTGTTTTTTATTCAACATTTCATCATCACCTATTTTTATTACTGTACTTTGGAAAGTGAAAATATGAACTTCTCTGTTTATTCAATGAATACCTTAGAGCTGTAGCATGGGTGGGAGCAGGTGAAGTTTCCTCTGGAGGGGTTTCAAAGAGAGCCATCCTGTCCAGGTTGTCTGTGTGCTCAGTTGCCTCTCTAGGTGGCCTCTGACATGTAAGGGGGAGAATGGACACTCAGCCCCAAACTCTTTCTTTATGGCTGTATCTGTAAAGACACCTGAATCCTGTGACATAGAATGTGTAGACACCCAACCTTGGTAACGAAAGAATTGCTCAAGGTTGTGCATTACCCTGTGATCCTGACTTGGAGCCCACCCCTGTGGCTGTGCAGCTGTGGGAGCTGGAATTAGCACAGTGCTGTAGCTTTCCACCATTCTGATGTTACCCTACAGTGATTAGAGAAATGCATATGGCAAAGGAGTCTGGAAAAGGAGGATCTGTGAGGGCCCATGGAGTGATTGCAGAAAATCTGGAACTCTATTCTAGCCTACTCATATGGCAGGACTACAATCCTTTAGAAAAATAATGAACTCCATTAGGAAAAATCAAGCACAAACCAACTGTTGGTGTATGGCCAGTGCCATGGAACAGAAATAACCTTACCTGTCTGAAAACTGAGACCTAGCAGGGTCCTGGACAGCAGTGCCTGTTCCAGGTTCAGCATGCCTCAGGGGTGAATAAGGTACTTTTCATAGCTGAGCTTTCACTTTGCTCATTCCATAGGAACAGAACCCAGGAGAAGACAGTTTAACAAAATGCCTTTCTATGGGGAGTGTTGGAGGGGGAATGACCACAGCAGCAGTGAGTCCTGTGCCTGCTTTTCCTCTGGTCCTGTTCTGTTTGGTTCTATTCTGTTTGGTTCTTTCCTGATTCACATTTCACACACGTGGTATCACTTACCCCAAGCCTTGGCCTCTGCCATGCCCCTGGACATGAGGCCAGTTTTCAGCCAGGATCATTGTAATAGTCATCTGCCACAGTGAATTTTCTCCAAATACACCTTTGTGTCAGGTTTTGCTGCTCAGTTTCAGGTATCATCACCCTCTTGTGATAGACTCTGTGATAATGAGACAGGTAAAGGGCAGAGCAGAAATTCAAAGGGTAATGAAAGGAGTGAAATATGGAGCACACACCTCACAAAAGTAAGGCAGTCACTGTTGTTATAGAAGGAATACACTGACAGGCCATTTAGAGATTAAACTCTTAATGCTTCAGCTCTAGTGGAGCTGAGTGATCATGATTGCTTGTGGTCTCTTAACTCACCTCTTACTGAAACAGATGCACTCCATGCTGCTGCTTGTGTCTATTCACACAGAGTCAGTGTGCATGGAGAGGAGAATTCTGCAAAATTCATACCCAGAAAGAGTAATTTTTACAATAATTCAGGAGACAGAATACAGCAGCAAAAAATTTGTCACAAAAATACTGAGGCAAAAATATTTATGACAAAATTTCAAAAGAGGAATAATTCAGGAGAAGCATAAAGAATTGCAAACTATTTAAATTGAAACCAAGGTAACATTTGATGATTTGCAGAGAAAAAACAGAATTTGTTCAGTGAGCAGAGGTTTAGCTGAGGTAGAACTAGAGATGCTCTTATAGAATTGCTTAGAGTATGTAAAAAATGAACCTTAGAGCTTACTCCATAATGTGCTACTTATTACAGATGACAAAGGGAGGGAAAAAAAATCTATGAAGAAAAACAAAATGCTCATTTTGGGTATCTCACTGAGTGTTTTAAATCATACTCCGTGGATGGAACATGAGATTTTAACTGAGGTTAATGGAATCCTAAATTATTTTATGTCAAGTAGACTAACAAATACCAGGCACACAGATTAAAAAATGTATCTGGTTAAAACCCAGAAGGTCTGGAAAGACAGATCAGAAGTAGCTTTTGATGTTAAGTAAAGATGACAATATGCATTTACAGAGTTCAAATGGCAAATGAAAAACATCTACAGTGAAGCAAAAGGAAGAGACCCATCTTTCATATATAATTGAAATACCTGAAGGTGCAATGCTCAGACAAGAGGAAATAAAACAAAATGCCAAATGTAAGGGATATTATTTGTGGCTTTACACCACTAGATAAAGAACTAATATGAACAGGAGGGAAAACTAAGTCATGAACAAATTTAGTTTAATATTTCCACATATGTAAATGATGCTGAATTTTGCTGATCGAGGTGTTGATGCCATAATAATTTTTTTCTTTCTTTTTTTTGACATATTGTTGATTTTGACTGTGCCACAATGTCTGTTAAGCTTTGAGCTGGGAGAACATTCTAAGCCAATGCAGTGGCAGACAGGCTTCACATCTTACTGAGGAATCACAAACCACAGCTGAGTGCAGAGCAATCCTTCATTTCTGAGTTTGGGGCTTTTTATTCCAGCACCCTTAGCATTTCTGTGCCTATCCAAACTTTGAAACACAGGAATTACACAGCCTGTGAGATTTCCTCTCTTCAAATGACCACCAGTCATCAAGGTCTGTTTTTCAAAAGAATACTCTGTAGTTTTCATCTCCCCATCTTCAAGCAGCTGTTTTGGAACCTGCCCACTCAGGTGGCACAACAGCACAGATTTGTCCTTTTGGGGGGAGCTTAGTCTAAACCTGCACAATCCAGAGCAGTGGAGGAGAGCAGGAAGGTGCAGGTGAGCCTCCCACAGTGCTTCCCAAGGGCTGTGCTGGTGCTGCTGCCTGGATCCCCCTGCTGAGGACTGGGGACAATGGGATTTGAACCTCCAAGGGCTCTCCATGAGCTGAGGAGCACTGCACGAGCTGTTTGGTAAGGGTCTCTCCACACAGCTGTGATTGGGCACTTAGACACAAAACTCAGCTCCTGTTTCACTGCAAATTTCATATTCTGTCAGTTTTTCATGGAAGCATAAAGGAAACTGTTCAGTGTCTGCCTAACAAGTGCATTTCTGGGACTGCTTGTGCTGTTACTGGTGCCCAGTGGATGATGCCACCTGATTCAAACCTGAAAGGTATAAATGGTACAGCAACTGCAAGAGCAAAATGTTGGACAAGACAGGTTCTCTAATTACAGTGGTAAATATAATATTTTAAATATTAATAAAGAGTGGAAAGGGAATGGATAAAAGCTGAAAGGAAATGTTTAGTCTGGATAAAACTCACCCCAGAACAGGTGAAAAACACTATGCCCATGAGCTGTATGAAATACAAAAACAGGAGACAGGCCAGCTGCCTCTTGAGATGAGAGTCTTACACATTGTCAATTGAAGGGAAAGGAGACTGTTTTGTTCCACATTCAGCATACATCCACACATGATGGTCTAGCTGGTGGAGGGGACAGGTGTGTGTAAGTTCTGCCTCAATTTCATCATTCTTTTCAGCACAGAATCAGGTTGGGCAATTTAAAAAGTTTATCTTCATTTAGCTAATGCAATGAAATTTAATGTCATACAAGTTATTCCTTGAGCTTAGACATGCTTAAATTACTTACAAGCAGACTGATTTTATCTGTCAGTCAGGAATCCATTATAATTGGTAGTTTGTTCATATTTTTTAGCAAATATCAAGTAGAATCAGAAGTTCTTCCCTTCAGAGATTAGTTTAATATGTCTTTGATATTTCTGAGTTAGTATTCAAATTCACATTCCAGCCCTCTGTAGCCTGCCACTGAATTTTAATGGAGTCCAACTAAAGTACAGGAGTAATGGAGTCATGGTAAAGTACTAAAAGAAAAAAGGCAGGGAGAAAACAAGTAGGGAGAAAAAAAAATTCATAAAGTTTTGCCTGAATATTCTTTAGCCTGTGTCCTGGTGTGAATTGTACAGGGTGTTGTGGCTGGTTTTGCTGTCCCTTGTTCCATAGAGTGAGAGGAGGGTATTCCTGTGATTTCATAGTTCAGCAGTCAGAGAATACCAGAGCAGCTGCAGATTTCTCCCAGAAAACTCTGTGCCCATCAGCCTGGATGCTGATGTTGCAACCAGCATGACCAGACAATGCTGACCTGCTTGGTCAAGACTGGATTATTACAAGTGCTTAAGAAGCAGCATGACTCACATCTACGTGGTCTGTCAGAAATATTCAGTAATTTCCATCCTGATGAGAAGGGCAGAGGTTGCTCCTTACAGAGGAGATTGAGTAATGTATAAATCTGTCAGGGGAACACGTAGAAATATATTTTATGTGTTTTGGTTTAATTTTCATGATCTCAAACCAGATTTCAGACACCACAGCATGTAGGTGTCCATTTCACAAGCCAAAAGTGATCCATACTCATATATACTCATATACATTAATTTCTGGAGATTTGGTGGGTAGGCACTGCAAAAGTTGCACGCTAAACTTTAGGCAAGGTAACACTGAGCTCGACTGGAACACTGCTGAAAGGTCTTCAGAGTAATTTCTGATGTAAGGGAGAAACTGTGTAAGGAAAATTTCAGTTGCTTGTAAATAGATGGAAATAATTCAAGGGCTGAATTTGACCCTAGCATTAGAAAATTGACAATAAATGAGGACCAACCTCATTTGTGGTGTCTTATGAAGACAAATGACAATTTGTTACAATTGTCAGTAATGAGAAGCAAAATGAAGTTTATCTTACTGAGTGTTTTCTTTCCTTAAGATTGTGCAAAAACCTTAACAAATATTCTTAATTCAGAGGATGCTAAGAATGTTCAGACATTTTCTCTCATTCTGAGAAGAGGAAGTCTTCAGTCTTCTTCCTCTGGGTGCTCTAGATTTGACAATAAATTGAACTCAGATTCTTAAGGGTAAAATTATTGTGAATTTCTTATTCTACTGTTAACTCTGTCTCTCACAATTTATGACAGTTTCAAATGTTCTGTTTTGAGCTTGAGTGGATTAGAGGATAGGTGTTTGAACAGTCAGGATTTAAGTTTTCAAACACTGTCTTGTAAGAATTTAACATCTTTCTCTTAAAAGAAAGAAAAAGTTTTTTGCACAGTCCTTATGAGCCTCAAAAAAAATCTTCAAGAGGGAAAACCAGCTGTTTTGAAGATTTACAATAAAACTGTTGGCTGTATATTTGCAGTGTTCCATACAATGTGCTTATGACTGGAACCATGCCATCCTTTTTCCCCTAAAGATATGAAGACAGAATGTTCATGTTTTCCAGACACTATTTTCCTCTTTTCCTACCTGCCTGCCTCTTTCTATATATGTGTATTTTAAGAACTGGCTTTCAAGGGGAAAAAGTGGGAAGGGCAAGGAAGAATTATCTAGAAGATATTATCTCCTGTGTAGAATTAAGAGTTAAAACCACAGCAATGAAAATAAGGAGGGAACAACTGCTGGTGTTTGCTTGTCTTCTGCATTAAACCAGAGGTGTTTAAACAAACCCATTGCTTGGGTTTATTTAAACAGGGGGGGATAATCTGTCATGATCAGCAAAAGATCCACCAGCCCCAGCACTGTGGAGCCACTTTAGCATCCCCTGTGGTGATTTCCAGCTCTGTCACCAGAGCTCCTGAGCTGGGACATGGTGCTGGGCTGACAGGGCAGCATCACCTCCAGCATCCATGCAAACGGATTTAACAGCATCTCTGCATATCCTCTCTGTAAGCATTGATGCAGGCATGTCTGTGATAGCAGCACTGTGCTGCACAGGCATAGAGCCCAGCAGGTAACATCAGCTTTTAATGAGCCAGCAGACAAGGGAAGGGGGAGAAAATCCCTTCTGTCTGCACCAGCTCTAGAAATTTTGCTCTGTGCTTTTTTAAAATACCAAATGGCTCTCTGAGAGCTCAGGAATTGCTTTACAAAATTGGCTTTTTTGGTGTGAAAAATAAGCTAACAGATAAAAAACTTTGTTGTTGTTGTTGACAAAATCTGTTACAAAGCTGTGATATATATTGAGAGAAAATGAAAAAAGGACTCACTGATTTGTTTTGGTCAGAAGCCTGTGTCATTAATCTACTCTCATGGTCAGTTGGAGGTGAGAGCAGGGAAGTCACAGTTTACACATATATTAAAAAAATGTAATTTATCTCAACTTATCTCAGAAGTTTCTATGCAACTAGAAACTACTCTGGAAAGCAGTCATTAAAAACCCTTATTCTGGAACTTTCCAGGAGGCTTAAAGTATTATAGAATATGTTTTATCAATTGGAAGAGGTTTTTTTTTTTGTTGTTGTTTTTATATTTTTTTGTCAGGAACAAGCAGATAAATTGGATTACTTTTGCAGGAATAACCAGCTAAATTGGATTAACCAGATATACTGATAAAATCCCTTCACATTGCCACAATACCCAGGGATTTCTTCCTGACATTGCTATTTCTATTAACATCTTCCTTCTCATTGTTTGAGATGCTGAAATGTTTTTCAAATTGTGTATGTTTTGCATACAGCAATTTGGGTGGTATATGATCAAAAAGCTTGATGACTCTTGCTCTAGGATATGGGAAAAGCTAAGCACTGTCTCCCTTGAAACTCAATATTTCCCACCTACCATAGACTTCCTTAAAGAATGCCAGTCACCTCTTCCCTGTTTGCCCCTTGCTGTCCATCCTCCCTTCACCACACAGCAGGACTTGTTTTCCACCTCTGACAGGTCCTGGAGCCCTAAAATTCCCTCAGCTTAAGATCTGGCAGAGTGTCCTTTTGTTGTTCTCACTCCAGTTTAAGGAAACTCATTACAATTAGCGAGACTCCAGTTTCTCGTGGAGTTTTACACTCCTGGCCAGTGTGAGAAAGTTTCAAACCACTTGATGTTAAAATTTAGGGTGTGCCAAGTGCCTGGGAGCATGCACAGGTGCCAAACCACAGCTGCACTCCGCTCCCAGTGAGAAGCACCATTAAGTCAGTGGGCTGCTCTGTCAGACACTGAAGTTCGAACACTCTGCTTGTTAAAGCCACCAGTAACAGCCCAAGTGCACCCCGAGGTGCACACCTGTGTGGTGGCTTTAGGAGTTGTACCTGGGAAAGGACAGTCCTGTCCTGAGTTCATTTGATTTTACCTGCAGTGATGTGACTTGAGAGTTAGGGAATGATATGGCTACACAGAAGTATTGTTTTTTCCTGCTTCCATTTGAAATGCTGTGCAAAACTCAAAGACGCTATTTACAGAATATTAGCTCCTTTTGTTCATTCTTTGCTGTCTCAAAGGCATTTCTATTATCCATTCACCTTTGTGTTCACCCTCTATTTCACAGTTTTTCTGCAAGGATGGGGCCTTTCACAAAAAGGCCTTTTTCACAATTCACTCCTATAATACAAGGTGAAAACTGATTTTCACAAATTCATATTCAACTCGTGCCTGAATTGAATTAAAATTACAGAAGGACAGTGAATACATTTTAATGTTTGTCTCCATTCATAGTAGTCTAATGGGATCCATGAAAGTGTTTCAGGTGTGAAGCCCATAACAGTTTATTGTGCTAAGTATGTGTTGCTCCTATGACTATCTCAGCCTCATGCTCAGGCTGTTGGTTGTTTGGGGACTACAGTTTTTATCTCAGCTCTGGGATGGACTCATTATGTTGTTTTTTGTCTTTAAATAATGTGGAGAATTTAAACACAATTAAAACTTGGTTCACATAGTGAGCTATTTAACATCTTTGTTACTGAGTTCTGGGCTTAGAGTATGGGACGTTGAATGTTGCCTGCAGCTTAAGAAGCACAAAGGTTTTTTTAGCAAAGTTTCAGTGAAAGCTGTTTGGCCAGAGGGATTTTTTCACTGCCACATGTTACATCCTTCCATAGAAGTACAGTGCTGCCATTTCAATTTCTCTCATGTACACCTGTGTGTCTCCTGTAACCATGCAGACTTGTCTCTTAAATCTGAGCTAGTCTGCAACAAAACCTGTTTCCATAAACATGCTGTACAAACAAAGACTAGGTAATAAGTAGTATAGGTAAGAAGTGGCACAGATCTTCAGGTTAATTTGCACCAGACGAATCTACCTCCCAGTGTACATGGCTCAGTTTTTATGCAGTTATTGAAGGTCTTTTTTGGTTCTCCTTTCCACATTCTCTTTCCTTTGCTTTTACACTTTTTTTTATCCTCTTGTTTCTCTTCCTTGGGCATCACTTCTCACTCTGAGATTCCTACAGATCCCCTGTTCCTCTTTGCCTCACTGCTTTGAAATCAGCAATCATTTCTTTAATGACATTGACACAGGACTCGAAGAAACACTAAGTTTGTGACAATATTAATTTGGGAGGAGCTGTCGACTCCCTCGAGGACAGAGGGGTCCTGCAGACAGGCCTGGAGATCACCAGCTGGGTGAATCTAACAAGGACCAGTGCCAGATTCTGCACCTGGGTGTCTCGGGTTGCAATACAGGATGTGGCCAAAAATGTGGATTCTGTCCCCATCTGCTGCAGCCGGGTGGGGCAGTGACCCTGATCTCCTGGCACACATTATCTGCTCATGGGCCATCTTTAAACCAGCTGGGCAATCATCTTTATCTTTCCCACAGCCCATCCTCCCTCCAGGAGATATCTCCTGTTCATGGCCAGTGAGTCCCAGGGCATGACTGATAAAATTCCATCATCCCACTGGGAGATGCTCCAGCCAGGGGAGGAGCCAAGCCTTTCCTACCCAGATAAAAACTGACATTTTGGACACCAAGGCACCTTCTTTCCACTGGATTCCAGAGGAAAGCCAGACCTTTCCACATCATCCCTGCACCTTCAGAGGAAACTGCACCTTCTCCAGGAGCACTGCTGCAGCTGAACCACATCTGCCCCTGCAGGAGGATGCAGCCACCATTGAATGGGACTGTGCCAACACCCTGACTGACTGACGGGTGTCAGCTTGGATTCTGACTCTGGCAGGGTTTGGGATTGTTCTTTGTAATACTGCATTTTTATTTTAATTCTCCTAGTAATAATTCCCATATCTTTGTCTGAGAGCCCCTTAAGTTCAAAATTATTATAATTTGGAGGGAGGGGGTTAACATTCTCCATTTCAAAGAGAAGCTCCTGCCTATATTGGCAGGCACCTGGCCTCCAAACCAGGACACTGGGACAGGGCAGCCCTGTTTGTGTTTGTAACTGGGGAATGCTCTCAGGCACAGGCTGGGATTGCTGGGTCTCTCCTGTCCAGGGCCAGCAGCTGGACTCCATGATCCTCATGGGTTCCTTCCAACTCAGCATGTTCTATGGTTCTGTGATTTCCTCCCAAGACAGGGCTGGGGGAAGGGAAATTTTGGAGAATGGGATATTTGGCTTTAAGACCAACTTGCAAAATATGTTGAGAAGCCAAATCTAGACAGATTTGGACAAGACTCGAAAGGTACTGTCTGCTTTCCTTCCACACTCATCCAGTTGAGTAGGTGTCACTGGTTTAGAAGTACTTTACCCTTCTAAGCTGCCTCTCTTTAAAATTCTGAATTTTAAAGTATTTGTTGAAAAGCAAGCTACAAAATTAAAAATTGGATGATTCATGTAATTATGGTTGAGTTGCCTTAAAGCTGAGCTTTTAGTCTCTGCCAGCTGTCTTCAGCCACCTGTTTTTCTTTGAATATCCTATCCTTAGATTGGTTCCCAGGGAAATGAAATGAGCTGTCCCTGCAACCAGGCTTTGATGTGAACAAAATAAGACTTAAACATACCTGGTAGGATTATATTTCCCATACTCTGAGACATAAGTTAGTGTTTTCCTCCCTAGCTTACTGACTCAAATCCAGTTTGATATCTGTTTCATGCATTGCATTGTTTACACTATTTGCTGGCAGGTAATGGGATTATTTAGCTAAAATAGGCAAATGTGTTTTATGCAAGTTTCCTGCCAGTATGGCCATGTACATATGACAGGTACTAGACACATGATTTTCTTTGGTTGAGATGAAAGGAAAAGCTGTACAAATAGTTTCTCTCACCAAGCAAAAGTGCAAAGAAAAAAATTACATTGCAGTATTTTAGAAACATGTAGGAAATGTACTCCTAGAATGTTGTGGATTTGTCAGTTTTTGCCAGAGGTAACTGACTTTGCTTTTCCTGAAACACCACAGGAGCCCGAGATGAAAATCCAGGTTATTTTCCATTTTGCTCCTGCATGTTTTCACAGACCAAATGTTAGATGGAAAGTCAAGTCTGGGAGGAAACACGTAGATATCCAGAATTTAAAAAGAGAGAGATCCAGCTGGCAATTTAAGAGGTGTGCCAAGGTTATCAGAGGCTGTGAATACATTGTTGTCTTTATTTGCTAGTAACTTTGTTTCATCCATTACTTTATTAAGAAGGAAATATGGAAGAAAGAGATGAGATAAGGAGTATTATAGGGGTTGTATGATAAGATTTTTGAGAGGAAGGAGATACAAACATAGTACTGATTTGGTTTACATAAGCTGCTTAAGAAAATGTGGCTCCAAGAAAAAAACTATGATTGGTGAAATGAGGAAGATTGATGAGAATGATGGAAGATTAATTAGGCAGGTTTTTTATGTTCATTTTTTAATACTGAAAAAGTAATCTCAGGAAAATTAATGATTTCCTTAAAGAGGGACAAAATAAGGGAAAAGAAATGTGGTGGCAAAGCACCATGTTTTTGCAGTAGGTACTGAATTGCTGCTCAGGCAATCGGCAGGTCCTGAAGGCACTGGCAGAGCACCAGCAGCAGAGATACAGGAGAGAGGCAGGTCTGAGTGTTCAGAGAGGTGGTGTCTGATCCTGATATCATTCACACCAGTTAATGGCAGAAACTGCTCCACAGGAGTCAGAGGAATTTCACAGCTTAAAACTGGTGGGGAGTTTAGGACCTTTGACTCCTGGTTGAAAAGAAATATCCTGACTGAAATCTGAACCCCTGGATTTGAATTTAAAGAGCAATGGTGAGTCACACTTGGAAATAGTACTGTGGATGTCTCAGGGCTGGCTATACAATATTATTTTCCTGACTCTTGTGATGATGACCTGAAACCTTCACAAAGCCATTCTGCAGCATTGGTAATTAATGAGGTTATGCTTTGTGAGTTGAGCTGCTTTAACAGATATTAGTTTGTGATCTGTGACAAAGCAGCAGCTGGGTCAGGGAGCCTCTGCCTAGAGCTGGAGCTGCTGTTTACTGATATTCGTGGGGCTGAAAGGATAGCTGCTAGGGCATTGGGATACAGCAAAAGGGGGAAATATCCCAGAAAAATCTATGGGTTACGGGACAACAGTCCATCTGGGAATTGAAGACATTCATGTTCTCTAATGCCATAATTATTGCAGTGCTATCCTGGGTAATTTTTGTTGCAAGAAGTAGTAGCAATTCTTATTCTTAGGCTGCCTGCCACTTCATATAATAGAGGGTTCTTGTAACCTTTATCTGAATGTTTTCAGCACCTCATCTGCTTGCAAAAGACTTTAGAAATTCAGTGAAGTGGAAGCCTTCAGGGTAATAAATGTTCACAAGCAGAATCACCTGGGAATGTTCTGTAAAAGATTTAGAGGTTTTCTGTTTGAAAATTGCTGAATCCCCTAAACTTAATCTTTCCTGATCCCAAACTTGGGGCAGATGCAAAATGGAAGACCTGGTCAAAAAGAGAGATAGGAAAAGACATTCACAAAATGGCCATTATCAGCAAAGAAAAGGAGACAGAAAATTCTCTACCCGAGAACAACCAGGCACCCAGCACTTAAAATACTTAGAATTCCTCATAAAGGAGGCTCACATTTTAATTGCTGCTCTAGATTAATAGCCTGAACCTGTATTTTTAATGTGCAAGATGAATGCCATAGTGTCTGAGCTCTGGGCTTTGTACTTATTCCTTCCCTCCTTCATTGGAAATGAGAATTTTATCTTTGACACACATGATTTTGTTAACAGCATGGAAACTCCTAGGCAGTTGCAGGTCTCTGGAGGTTCAAAAACACTGGCAGAGCTGAAAGAGGAAGTTGGACCTCACAGAAAAGTGGCTTCACCAAAAATGCACTGAATTGCATAGACCTGAGTCATGTCATCTCAGCCAAAACAATTTTAAACCAGTGTGATTCTAAAGCTGGAGTTACTGCAGGACTAAATGAGCCACAAATTGTCATGCATGTGGCATACTTAGCCCAGACTGGGTGGTCTATTTCCAGCACAGATAGAATAGTTCTTTCTGTGACAAGATGTTTCCAAAACAACTTATCTCAAAGATGAAGCTATTCTCTATCTCAAATTACCAGTAGGGAGAAGTCTGTCAGTTCATAAAAGGTCTAACTTCTAAACTCCAAATTATATGGCTCCTAAGGTTACTGAGTCTATTCCTTATTGATTCCAAAGTGTCCTCCTCTACAAACACTTGGATATTTACACTTTAGTGGTGTACCTGATAAAAAAAATGAGATTGGACATTTCTGCCATTGCTCTTTTGCAGCAGGTAAAATCATTAATCACCTGCAGTACCCTCCCACTGCAGCATGCCTGGGGATAATAAACATCCATTAGAAGCCAACAGCAACAGACTGCTCTCTTCTTAGCTCTGTGGCTCCCTGTAATGAAGATGTTAATCAAGAGAGGGCATTTTACCCCATTGAAGTTCTTGTCTATTTGAGACGTGAATTTATTGGCAATGGAAAGTGTTCAGGTGATGGTTCTATAAAATCTCGTGCTCTGTTATTTCACTGTAAGCACACAAAAGTATTTTTGCTACTTCTGGCCTGTTGGACTAGCTTCCTAAGAAAATTTTTCATGCAGCTCCCACATCTTGTCTGTCCTTAGAAAAAGGACAGGGGCATGTGCATGGGGCAGAGAATTCAATCTTTCAAAGTATTCAACAACCAGAAATGAAGCTTAAAGGAAACTATTATATTATTTTTATAATTTAGTTTAATGTGGGAGTCACAGGTTCAAGTAAATACTCCAGGGTGATGTTGATGCATCCAAGTAATCTTCCCATGTAGTGTTTTCTTTTCTCCTCTTGTCCTGGTTTGAAGGACAGTTGTCTGCCAATAAAAGCAGAAGCTTCTCTTTGAAATGGAGAATGTAAACCCCACCCCTCAAATTATTATAACTTTGAAATTAGGGGGCTCTCAGGCAAAGATATGGGAATTAGGAATAACAGTTCTTTACTGGGAAGATTAAACTAGAAATGCAGTATTATAAAGAACAATCCCAGAACACTGCCAGAGTCAGAATATAACCTGAAACCCCGTCAGTCAGTCAGGGTGTTGGCACAGTCCCATTCAATGGTGGCTGCATCCTCCTGCAGGGGCAGATGTGGTTCAGCTGGAGCAGTGCTCCTGGAGAAGGTGCAGTTTCTTCTGAAGGTGCAGGGATGATGTGGAAAGGTCTGGATTTCCCCTGGAATCCAGTGGAAAGAAGGAACCTTGGTGTCCAAAGTCTCAGTTTTTATCTGGGTAGGAAAGGCTTGGCTCCTCCCCTGGCTGGAGCATCTCCCAGTGGGATGATGGAATTTTATCAGTCATGCCCTGGGACTCAATGGCCATGAACAGGAGATATCTCCTGGAGGGAGGATGGGCTGTGGGAAAGATAAAGATGATTGCCCCAGCTGGTATAAAGATGGCCCATGAGCAGATAATGTGTGCCAGGAGATCAGGGTCACTGCCCCACCCGGCTGCAGCAGATGGGGACAGAATCCACATTTCTGGCCACATCAACCCAACACACCTCCATAAAATGGAGAAAATGGCATTTCTTTACTTTAAATAGACTGCAAAAGTAATTATAGAAACTTGAGGAACTTCAGGAACTTGAGGCTGAAGAGCAGCATATTTCTTCCATAATGAAAACTATTTTCCCCAAGTTTATTCCATTTAATCCCACCCTTTCTTTATTAGATTTTATTATCAATACAGTTTGCACAAAATTACATGGAAGGCCCCCTTAAATCCTTTCCAAATCAGGTCCTGCATCTTTTGAACAGTGCTTGGTGAAACAAAGTCCAAGAGCAAGCTAATTGAGGAAAACCTTGGCAAAATGTGACTAGAAACATTTTCAAACCAACTCATATCTACTGTGTGATGCTGATGGTTGCAGGGTAAGTGAAACAGATATTTACAGCAGTTAAAAAGGTGCTGGTTATCAACAAAGGGTTTGCACATTACCATTGTGTATGCCTGTATTTAGCTCGAGTTCTGTAGGAAAGAAAACTCTTAAGACAAATGTTAGCACATTTTGCTTTACACCAGGACATGTGCAGGCATGGCCAATCACACCAGGATCACCTTAAATTGTAAAGAGTTCCTTGACTGAGTTGCTTTCCCTTGTCTGCATCCTCCAAGTGTTGCTTGTTTTCTGGAAACCACAAGGCTGAGAGGGAAAGCCTTCACATATAAACACTCTTTGCACCAACTGCTAAGTGATTTTCTCATTATCCTTTCACTAAAGCTCCCTCTTGCTATTGTCATTTAAATGGTTTGCTGCAGACACATTTTAATGTATCAAATAATTTTCTTTCCTTCTTTTTTTTCTATTAGAGGGCAATGTTTTCCTTCTTTTCAGAAAAAAAAAACAATACAGCTTTGTTGACATATCAAGTTGCCTTTAAATGCCAGAATTTTGATGAAAATTGGTGAATTCTTTTTGCAGTGGGAGGAAGTGTAGCTAAAGGAATTAAAAAAGAAAAAAAAAAAAAGCCATAAAGACAAAATATTAAAACACAGAAATGAAATTATACACCTTTCACGCTGTAATAATGGGGTAATAAAAGCTAATTCCCAAAGTGAGCTTAGCTAATAAAAACTGGATCTGAACATCAGGTGCCAAAGGAATCTTAGATGATTCAGTTTTGGCATTTGCCACTTAAACTTGGAGGCACTGGAAATTCCCAACTGTGTTTGCTGTGTGTCTGTGGGTTGACTTTGGGACATCAGTATTGATCAGTGACTGCTCAACATGGGCACTTTCTTGTCTTTTTAGGCCAAGAAAAGGCCTCAGAAACATCTAAATACCTTTGATTTTCTTCCTACCCCACTTTTAAGAGTGTGAATTAAACCCTCTGTGCCTATAATTTTGTAGCAATAAATTTTGAGGCCTCAAAACTGTATATGAAAAGTTTATGTAGAGAAATTTAATTTTGCAAATTGTTCACCTTTTTGTAGATTCGCTGGCATAAATCAAGTGAACTATTTATTTGTGATTGCTGATTGATTTTAAAAAAATCATAATAATGGTACTTTTGTTAGGAAATTCTAAAGGCCTAGAACTAAATTAAAGTTTTCAGTGCTCTTTACTTTGAAAAACTGATTCAAAGAATACTTTACAATGGTCCAGGATTTGCTTTTCCATTAATCTAATAATTTTTAGCATAGTTGCTCAGAAAATGGAAAACATTAAACACACTTTTAAACAAACTTCAAGATTGCATCTCTAAAAACTTTCTAAAAACTTTCATTTTATTACAGATATATTTCTGATTAAAATTATTATACTCCTCTATCAAAATTATATGTCCATGTTCCTCACTTCTATTTTCTTTTAGCCTTTCTTTTTTACCCAGGAACAAAATGAGATTCAGAATAAACCTACAGTGGAAAATAATCTTTTACTCCAAGTTCACTTAGCTATGGTGCAGAACATTAGTAAATTTCTTTCCTTGCCTATATTTATCAGGCCAGATTGTATTGGTTAGACCCTTTATTTTTGTCAGATTTTATTTTCTCTTAAAGATATTCTGTCTCTAGACAAAAAAACCTCCAGTATAGCAAAGTATTTAAATTGTTTTGGGAGCTAATATGTGGTCTAGAGGCAGATTTCAGCTGCTATAAATCTTTTTTAGCTTCACAAAAGTGAAAGGTTAGGTTATTTCAATGAGGTAGCAGGCAAAGAATGTTTTATATGAGAAAAGAAAGATGAATTGTTGTGAGCACATAATTCTGTATGTGTAAGTTATTTGTCTAGGAACTGTTCATCCTAACCCATGAGTTCATAGGAAGGTTACTCTGCTAAAGGATCAATAAGGTTTGCTCACAGTGTAAAGCTGTGCAGGGAGTGTTCAGACAGGATCAGCAGTGCCACTTTTTAAGCCCCTGTGTGAACCCAAGCACCTTTGGGAAGGTGCTGTCAGTCCTTGTGCTCTGGCAAACTTTTGGGAAGGTGCTGGTTAGATCCTTGTGTTCCTGGCACACCTTTGGGAGGGGGCTGGTTAGATACTTGTGCTCTGGCACACCTTTGGGAAGGTGCTGGTTAGATCCTTGTGTTCCTGGCACACCTTTGGGAAGGGGCTGGTTAGATCCTTGTGCTCTGGCACACCTTTGGGAAGGTGCTGTCAGTCCTTGTGCTCTGGCACACCTTTGGGAAGGGGCTGGTTAGATCCTTGTGTTCCTGGCACACCTTTGGGAAGGTGCTGGCAGCTCCTTGTGCTCTGGCACACCTTTGGGAGGGGGCTGGTTAGATACTTGTGCTCTGGCACACCTTTGGGAAGGTGCTGGTTAGATCCTTGTGCTCTGGCACACCTTTGGGAAGGTGCTGGTTAGATCCTTGTGTTCCTGGCACACCTTTGGGAAGGTGCTGGTTAGATCCTTGTGCTCTGGCACACCTTTGGGAAGGTGCTGGTTAGATCCTTGTGCTCTGGCACACCTTTGGGAAGGGGGTGGTTAGATCCTTGTGCTCTGGCACACCTTTGGGAAGGTGCTGGTTAGATCCTTGTGTTCCTGGCACACCTTTGGGAAGGGGCTGGTTAGATCCTTGTGTTCCTGGCACACCTTTGGGAAGGGGCTGGTTAGATCCTTGTGTTCCTGGCACACCTTTGGGAAGGTGCTGGTTAGATCCTTGTGCTCTGGCACACCTTTGGGAGGGGGCTGGTTAGATCCTTGTGCTCTGGCAAACTTTTGGGAGGGGGCTGGTTAGATCCTTGTGCTCCTGGCACACCTTTGGGAAGGTGCTGGTTAGATCCTTGTGCTCCTGGCACACCTTTGGGAAGGGGCTGGTTAGATCCTTGTGCAGAACCAGGATGTATGTGCATGGAGCAGGTACATCTTCCAAGGCAGAAATCATCCTCATCCCCTCCTAAGGGTTCCTGCTAAGAGGGAGCTGACACCATTTGCTGGTGCAGGACACTGCTCTCTGCAGTGTTTTTCCAGGGCCCTGAATACATTAACAAACCTTGACTGTCTGGAGCAGCCTCACCTGGGGTCACCACCCACACCCCTCCTCCTCTGAGCTGTGTGGTAGCTAGCCCTGTTTCCTTCTGTCCCAACTTGCCAAATGGGGTTTCAGAATTTACCTTGGGCTTGTTCTGTTATTGCATCCTGTCAGAGGATCACTGTGTGGCCACCAGAGCATCCCCAGCCCAGCTCAGCCTGGATGCTGTTGCAGTGACAGGTAAGATTGCTGCTTGGTCAGCCTCAGCTCCTGCTCTGTCTGCCCTTCTGGAACAGCTGTTTCTGCTGCTCCCTGATATGTCCATTAGCTTTTCCCAATTGTATTTACAGTGGGAAGAAGATAATGTCTCACAACCCTTGCTGAACATAAAGTGTTATCTTTGAAGTGCAAAGTGCATATCAGGTGCAAGTGGGTCTGTCACACTTGTACAAGGATATTGGTTGAGTCTCTTTGTTGTTTTACCACTTAAAATGAGCTTTCCATTTGCTAGAGGATGTTTTGCTACTAAGCTTTAGGTTATTGAGCAGTTGGATTACCTCTGGAAGGTATAGGCTGGTCTATTGACTGTGTTTCTGTTTATTTGTTTGTTTGGAGCAAAACTACATAGATGTAAAAACTACTCCATCTGAGTGGGAAGAATGGATCTTTGGGGAGTCCAGCAGAGAGCAGTGCTGGGGAATCCATTCCCTGCAGGTTGATTGAGGCCCGAGGCAAGGAGCTGTGAATTGCTCTGACCCTTTGGAGAAGAAAAGACACCCATGGCTCAGCCAGGTAAAGGCTCTCAGAGACACGGCAGGAGCTGAAACTCAGACTTGCTCCTGCTTGAACTGTGAGGGGATAAAAGCCCAGGGTTTGCTTTGCTCTGGCTCCCCCCTGGGGAGAGCAGCTTGGGCTGTTTCTGGGTTTCTGCACCAGGAATAAATGGTTTTATGCAATGAGGCATCTGAGACTCAGCTATGGGAAACCTGGGATGAGTGTGGGGCGTGGGGGAGACACCCAGGGACCTGTCAGGGCCCTACAGAGGGGCTTCAGTCCCAGCAGTGACAGTCTGGGGTGCTGGGAGTGCAGCTGCCAGTCCTGGGAATGGTCAGACTGGGAAGTTTCCTTAACAGGAAATTCCAAAATCTAATTACCAGAAGAGAGGGGGGAAAAGGGTTATTGTGTAATATATTGAAGTCAGGAGGGACTAAATGGGAAAACAAATGGAGATGGAAAACAAATTCTACAACTACAGTCCAGAAATCTCTACAAAGAGAAGAGTGAGCAGCAGGAGAAATGGAAGAACAAGCTGGGTTTTCATAAGGAGGTGTTGGACAATTGGTTAATGTAAATGTGATAATTCTTTAAGGTGGAAACAGACTCAAGAAGTGCCCTATTCTAGAAGCTGTTGTACATTTAACCTTAGTTTCACTAACTCAGAATCTTACACTAAATTCATATTTGCTCTGCTTCAACAGAAAGGGTGTAGAGTAAATTCATCCAACTTAGATTTTGACTGTAGGATATCTAGGAGAGTGGGAAATATGGACTTGAAGAAGCATAAGAAAACATCAAATATCTTTAAAAGGAGCCACAGGCAGAAGTGAAAAGCTTACTAAGTTAAGGGTCCTGGGTTCTCATGGAACTCTGAAGGAGCTTCAGCTTTGTGTTCTGGCACACAGATGTTAAACCTCCTGTGTCACTTTGAGAAACTGGACTGATAATCATTTACCTTTGTCATTAATCTGGCATTTAGAAAACTCTTAGAATTTTAATAATGCTTAAATATTAAAATACCTTAATTTACATATTTCATTTCTATGTCTTGGTTTTGAAGCTGTTATATTTAATGAACTGTTGACAACTAGAGGAGAATTCACATTTATCCAAATCTGGCCTCAATTGTCAGTGAACCCATGGTTGTTTCTTTTCTTCTTGGAAGATGATATAAACAGTAGGAAAAATTATTATTGATAACAGATGTTTGCAAGACTGCAGGATAGGAGCTGGTTGCCTTGTTAGGTCCTGGCTGAGGAAATGCTGCTATTCATAAAATTGCTGGCTTTTAGTAGGAGCTAGAATTGTCAGTGATTGATCTTCAGATTGCTTTCATTTTGGGGCTTCCACAACGGAAGAACACTGTGTTTGATTTCATTTTTTTGCCAAGGAAGGTCATTTATAATATTGGCTCATGAATAATGGCCAAAGTAGATTGTGAAGCTCAGAGAGCTTCATCCTCAGGGTGGTTTAAGCTCAGGGCACACTGAAGATTGACATTAGGTAAACCTCCCTATGCAATTCTTCTATACTATTTAAATGTCTCTCTTAATTTTTTTTTTCCCAGCATTAAATCTCTCTGTCAGGACCTCTCCCATAAAACAGTAATAGTGAAGATGAGTTAGCTCTAGAAAAAAACACATTTATTATCTGGATAAATATTTAGCATATTTCAAAGGAGGGATAATCTTTGCTCTGTCTGCTGGGAAAATGTCTGTTCCCCTCTCTTTGATCTCTTTTAACTGAACAATTGCTACATTCCTTCACAATTTCTTAAGTATTAATACTTAGTTTTTTGAGTAGGTTTCATGGTATTTCATTGAATTTTTAATGGTTAGCTGAAATACAGCTTTGTGAATTCTTCCTAGTCCATATATTTTATCACAGTAAATTTATCTGTAGAAGATTAGAGAGAGTTTAATGCAAATAATTGTGGTAGTATCCAGCTGAGTTAATTTCCTAGTGGATTTATCAAGAGGAGTAGATCGCATCAAAATTAATTACAAAGACTTCTATAACTTATTTAGCAAAGCCTCTGCTTTTTTTGCAAATAACATTTGAGGTACTATCAATAATAGGACAACCTATTCAAGTCATTGAAAAAAACTAATTAAAATTTGTTTACATTTAGTAACAGCACTTCAAATCAGAATTGCCTTCCCAAGTGGTAATTCATTGTCAGGTTGTTTTTTTTTTCTTTCATATGTTAGCTAAGGCATGCAATGAATGATTCAGGCTAATTCAAACTGCTTTTGAAATTCACCAGCAGCTGTAACCAGGGTAACCTGTAACTCTAATCTTAGTTCACTTGAAAGTCTTGAGCTGTTTTTATTAGATCTTGTGGTGAACTTCTCTTTATATATTAGACATTTAATCAGTGAATCTTGTGTCCAAGGAACTGTTAGGTTACTGCAGCACACAGTGGGTGCAGTCTTTAGCTTGCAATTGTTGAGGTTTTTGAAATGTGAATTTTGTTTCTAGTCAGTTTTTCATTTACATGCAATCAAAACATTGCAATATATTTGTTTGTTAATTGACTGAAAAAATATATTTTCCTATTGTCCAAGTATGGGAAGGTGAATGCCAGGAGCTGTAATATTAGATTGGAAACTGAAGCACAATATCTGATATGTTTAGAACTGCAAATGTCTTTCCTGGCAGTGTGCTGAGCCCTGTGGGTAAATCCTTGTGGCAGCCCAGCTGTGGGTGGATGTGGCACACCAGCAGCACTCCTTTGTGTGGGTCAGTGCTGCAGCTGCTGGGTAAATGTGCCCTGTGTGAGCTGAGCTGCCCCTGCCCCTGGGGGCAGGAGTGTCGGTGTGCACAGGCAGGGACAGTGTCAGAGTGCTACAGCTGCTATGGCCAGTGGCTTAAGATTGGAACAGACCGAAATTATTTGCTTACCTCCATCAGGAAAGCTTTCACAGACACAGAGAATCTCTCAAAAAGAGCCCTTCCTATAGTGACTTGGTCTTTTGGAGTAGCCAGCAGTCTTCTGCTTCCATCCTTGGTGGGGAGACTTGCCCGTGAGCACATTGATAGTTAGATGGATGTCAGTATGATATAAGATGGAAAGAATATCTTTTTTTCCACAGTATGGTTGATTAACTTCTGTTTTCAATATTTATTTTTAGCTAAATGAAAAAAGCTGTAGTGATTACCCCAAGCTGTTACACTGCTCATGCATGATGGATATGCTATCTAGAACACAGTTAATTTTCCTTCTAACTGCATATTGCACTTCCTGCAGTGTCAGTTATATTGAATGCTAAAGTTAAACCCACTCTGGGATTTAATCTTTTTTATTAAAATTGTCAGCCATATGAAAAGGGAGCCATCAGCATCAATGGAATTTGTACTGGTCCCAGCTGCTTGTTATTTCTGTGCTCCTCTGGTGTACAACACATATTGCTGAGCAGACTCTGCATAAAGTCACTCATTCCTGAAATACAAAGTGAGTCTCCTCCTGCCAGGGCTATTAATTGAGCTTTACATAGTTGTCATGTAAACAGAACAGGAAGAGACAAACAGTTATTCTAACATTTACACAGAATACATATTATGTTGTTATTGCTCTTCCTTATTTCTAATCAGCTGTTCTGGTTTGTTTTAATTCATGATAATTTTTTTTTTCTTTTGTAAAATAGAACAACTACTTTCTCTTCAGATGTAGCCTGCAGTATAGGTAAGATTTGGTAAACTAGTCTATGCATGTGAAAGCTTTCATTGTTGATAGTGCTGGAAAGGTGAAGAATGCAGCTCTGTGGGCTAATGTGTAAGACTGGGATAACTCAGTTCTTTGTTTTTGTAAGCTCAAGGTCTAGAACGTTCAGTTATGATTCTTTTAGGAAGACTGAAATGCTGATTCAAAGTCAGCCTTTTTATTCTGGAGCATAATGGAAACTGTGGAGACCAAGACAGCCAACAGTGACTCCTCTGCAGGGACAATTAAATGTATGCACAGAGCAAATGATGTGGGCCTCACTTCTTAGGTGGTGATTGCTTAATCTCTTTTTTAGGTGAGCAACTTTCATGCTGTTCACAAATATCTGAATCCCTTCCTGCAGTAGAATCCATTTACCATTGTGCAAATACTCTGTATTAATTCCAGACCTCACACAGATCTGAGTGACATCAGGGTAAGGCTGCAGTAACCTCAATTAATTTTAGGAGGCTTATTCCAGGTTTATCCTACTCAGAGATAAAAATGTGTGTATTTATCTTTGAATTGCATGGCAGAGACTGTTATAATGAGGTGCATTGAGCTCCATTCTCAGCATAAATTAATTTGGGGTAGTCAGTTGAAAAATATTGTTACACACCAGATTGACAAGCTAGATGGTCCATTATCACTTCAGTTAAGGAAAATATGAATGTTAATGAGTCTATTTTGTTCTATCACAACTTCTGAAAAGAAAAGGAAATTCTAACATCTATGAGTTTTTTGGGGGTTTTTGGTGTTTTTTAATTGATTAATGAGCTCTAATGAGGATTCTGGCATTTGTAGGAAAAAAATTAAATTCTAACTGATTGGGCAGCTTTGTTACTATAGAACTAGGTGCAGTGAAAGGATGTAGCAACACAAGACTTCCTTCAGAGGCAGAGGAAAGCAATTTATTAAAGAAGTAATTACACTTTTATAGACTAGATCGTAGAACTGAGGATAGAATGAAACTGATTGGTCCAAGGAAGGTAACACCCCTTGCAATCATGCTCTCACCAAAACATTGTCTCTCACACATCCTCCTGTGCCAACAGCAGGTGCTGATCTCTGTTATTAATTCTTTCCCTTTTGTTTTCCTTAGAGTAGCTTAAGAATGACTCAAGCTGCTTTTTCCCTAGCTCTCACAGTATCCACACAATTTTTTTGCTGATAGGACTTGTGCCCTTTCAACAGAACACTTTGATATTCCTTAAAAAAAAAAAAAAATTGAGTCCTTTAAAATTCTAAATTTAAACTTCTAAAAAAAATTATTTTTATTGGTCTTCATCTATAAATTTTTGGCAAGTAAAGGTCAGTGGTAAAGTCTGGTTCATCCTCCTGCATCCAGATCTGAGGCAGATCCTTCACCTGTGTTCTGTAAGGCTTTAGCTCTGCAGAGGCAATGACATCCAGCTGATGTGGAAGAGCATGCTTCTCTTCTTCCCTGTTGTGATTCACATTGATGTAACTTCTGAAATAAATAAAAAAAAAATTATGGAGGAAATTGTCAAAGTTTAGGTGAAAACTCAAATTTCCTTTTCCTTGTACCTCTGTGTTCACATGGCAGTTCATTTCTGTTCTCCATGCCCTTCTCGTGCCATGGGAGCAGCTTGGGCAGTCTCACTTGGGTGACAAGTCTCATTGCATGGAAGGATTCACTGTGCACACAATGCAGAGGATAACCAAGACACTCTGCAGTGCACAGTCTTCTCTATTCAGTAAGGAAAACATATTCTAAAATAAACCAAACAACAAAAAAAACTACTTGCAGTTTATGAAGGTGAATATCACAGCCTCATTTACTCTGCTGGGAGGCTTTTATGTGAATGCTGATAGAATTGTGATTTCACTCATTCACTTTATTTTTTTTTCTAGATTTTTATATTTTCACCTATCTTTTCTGTTGAATTTCAACATGTATCATTACTTGAATTTAGGTTGTGGAAAGGGTGCCTGTTCTGTTTTAGGCTTGGCAAAGTACTGCACAAAATTATGAGGCTATTAGTACTGTGTATTGTCTCATTTTAATAACAATGTAGCCTTTGGTTCAGATAATTTTATTATTTCAATAAATGCATTATATGGAATTGGTGCCTTTTTGTCTGTGGATGCTATTTTATGACCACTGAACAACCATCAGTTTTAGGAAAGGGAAAGAAAGCTGCAATGCAGCACAGTATTCCTCTTCACCTCTCTTTTTCATCAGTTTGCTTATTTAATGATTGGAAATCCATTTGATGGTCAGGTATTTCTTCTAAAACCTTTTTGTTGTTCAGAGAAATTTAGGAAAGAATAGCATTTCACATTTTAATAAAGAAATTTGGCTTTATGCTGCAGTCAGTATGTTTGCCTAGAAAACCACCAGCCATAAAGGGAAAATAATAAAGATTATTTTTTAATGTCTTTTACCTTGAATCCAGCAATCAGAAGAATGAAGTAGTTCAAAAGACCTAATTTGAATATAAATTTGTAATTATGTTACTGAAAGCCTTAGTAGTTTTCTATTTAAATCTCTAGGGTCCAGTCTGCTCTCAAAATGATGTCATTGCTCTACTGTGCCTGAGAATTTCCAGTGCTGGAACAAATCTTGACTTACAACCATTGAAGGAGGAAAATACAAAACCCAAAACTCCCCCTTGTTGCATTTATTGTAGTCTGACCATGATCATTACTCCAGATATTTTAATTTTTCAGTTACAGAAGGAAATGGGCTTTAAAACCTGGGACACATTCAACAAATAGGTTTTGCTCAGGGAATAGACTCTGGATCACAATAAGAAAACTCAGTTTTACAACAAATTCGGTGACATTTAGTAAAGTTGACAAATTATGAAACAAAGCTCTTAACATCTGTTCTGCCAAAAAGCATATTCCCATATATCAGAACATCAATTAGTTCTTTCATTTATGGAGATAATTTGCATAGGCTTAGAAAGCTTCATGAGAGCATAGAAAATTTGCAGTAAGAGAGTCCTTTTAATGCTTTTTCACTCTGGATTATTATATTTATTTAAGAGTAGCTGTTTAGAGAGTTTTCATTCAATGTCTTTGTGGTTCTCACTGGTAATATTTCAGGTGTTTAAGTTCAACACATGTAAGTCCTAAAACTTAGATGGTGTAATCTCAAGGGAGGTCAGAGGGAGCCTGCTGCACTAAACATTTGCAGGTGTTTTGTAAATCATCACTTTAAAATGTGAGGTTGTGCTCAGCAAGCTCAGGATTTCATGTGCTGTGTCTGGTGCTGCAGAAAGAAAAAAGAGAAAGTGGCTGTTTTGTGTCTGAACTAATTGGCTTGATTTTAATAATTACTTGACTGATCTTAAGTATAGATCTTATCTTTTGGTCTCAATGAGTTCAATATTTTCATAAGTTTTATGAACTTTCAGCTGGGATTTTTGATTTTGCTTGTTTATGACAAAGAAACTCAACATTTTATTTTCTACAGATTGGTTTTAATGCCTTTTCTTTGCAGGCAGGGGAAATTACTGTAATTTTCACTGCCAGTCCTTAAATGCCCTACTGATGCTTGGTGTGTGATGACAATCAGCTCCAGCTCTGTGCTAGCAGGAGCCCTTAGCTAGATTAGAGTTCAGGGAACTGGGAAAAAAATTCTTGAACTTCTGATTAAAAATGAAACAAAGGCTATGCATTCCATGAGTGTCAGACTAAGCCACTTCACAGTGCAGTTTTTTATGCACCTAGCAGCACAGTGTGCTAACCCTGAGGTTATTCTGCACTTGCACATTTGCAAACGTTGTCAGTGAGCGTGTGCTTGTGTCAGACTCGTGAGAAAGCCAGCAAAACACACTGAATTAAATTGGCAAGCAATTCTTAACTTTGAGTGCTCTTCAGGTTGCAGTTTTACTGCATTTTTGTTGATTTGGTGGAGTATTACAAAAATACAGCTCTTGACGGGTTTTTTGGTCTGTTTTTGCTTGTTTGTTTTATTTTTTTTTTTTTTTCCATATGAGCAGATCTTGTGAGCTTGATATGATACTTTATTTGAAACAGGAGTATTGTAACACAGTCTTTTTTGGAAGAACAGAAGGTGATGTTTGAGTAAAGTCTCTTTCAATCATCTTTCAAATTAATGAGAAAATGTTTCCAATTAAAATCAGCATTTGATTAATTGGTAGTTGACTTATTAGGAAGGAGGCAAGAAAGTCAGGAATGTTAGGATGCATTCAATGCAAATCAGGAGAGGAGAGTGTTACAGGAAAGAAACTATCAGTGTCTCAAAGGATGCTGGTTGCTGCTAATGTTTCTGTAGGTCATCCTTCAGCAGCCTTTTCAAATGGATTTGAACAAACTAATAAAAAAAACCAGCTGCAATTTGTAAGCACTTTGAGGTTAATAAGAGCACCCATCCTTCATCATGAGCATTATGTGTGACTGAGTATAATACTGTGCAAATGGCAGATTATCATGCCAAAATAAATGTCAAGGACGTGCACATTCTCATACAACATTTGAATAAAAAATAGATTTGTTCAATTTTATTATTTTAAGAGATATATTTTCATTTTCTGTTTTGGTACAGCAGGGATAACAAACATATCAGCTTTGAAAGTGGCACAGGGAAAGAATTAGCACTTAGTTTTAGAAATTTTGTGTCTTGGAGACACTCATAAATGGGTACAGTATTGCTTTTGTCTTTTTGGTCTTCTTGTGGGAGTTGTAGGATTCAAACGAGAGAACAATACTCATCAGAGTGAAATTCATCTTTCACAGCATTTATTGATACTGGCCCCACAGTATATTCATCCTTGCACATGAATTGCATTTTATGGTACCTGGTTTCTTGATCTAGAATCATAGAATATCCTGAACTGGAAAGGATGCACAGGGATCATTGGAGTTAAACTTCTGCCCCTGCACAAGACCCCAAAATCACACCATGGCCTGAGAGCATTGTTTAAACTCCTGAGCTCTGTCAGGCTGGTGCTGTGCCCCCTGCCCTGGGCAGCCTGTTCCAGTGCCCAGCCACCCTGTGGGTGAAGAGCTGTTCCTCATATCCACCTAAACCTCTCCTGACACAGCTTCAGGCCGTTCCCTCTGTCCCTCCTCTGCTCCTCTCTGTCTCCTCTTCAGCTGAAATAGCCAAGTGACCACAACTGCTTCTCACCTGGAGGAGCAAAGTGGAGGCTTTCAAACACCTGAATATCCTTCTGATATTGTGGTGCCCAAAAGCTGTCTGGCAGCAGAAGAACCATTCAAAAACCTTCCATTATCATTGCTTACTTTTGCTATATCATCATAATCTAAATGTTATTAATAGCATGCATAACACAGTGCAGCTTTATGGTTTCTATTCCATCTGAAATATCAATGCAAAATGGCCCCAGCTCCAAGGGAAGCCAGTGATTGACCGCTTGGTTCCAGTTGTTTAAATTAAAAATTTCAAGTAGAAGTAGCAAAGATTGTTGATATATTATCCAGAATTCAGAGGAAATCAATACAAGCCTTAATGGCCTTCCCCCACTGCTCTGTAGCTGCATTAGTCACATCTTGGGAGAGCACTTTGGCCATCAATCAAAGAAAAAAAAAATCACTTTATTTTCATATTCTGAACTTCATGGCAGCTTGTGTGTAATTTTGGCAAGCTATTTCTGAAATTTTCCAAGAAAAATGCAATAGGAAAAAGGATGGTGGGCTTTAAAGCATATACAAGCAGTAATTCAGACAGACACACTTTACATAGCCATCTTTTATTCTTTTTGATAGTGGAATCATCTGGATAAGTAACCATTCATGTTTTTGTGTTGAATCAGGGCACCAGAGAAGAGCTGTGAGATAACAGCCATACAAGAGTAAACCAAGCAGAGCAGCTGCCCAATCTCAGAGATCCCTGTAGGATGCCATACAAATAAAATACTTCTAATAATAATGAGGGTTTGTTTTAACTCAAACCTCTGCTCTAATTCAGGGTTTACCAATCTCCTCTATGGGATGAAGACTCAGTTGGTTCTTATGGCACTGATGTATCCACCTATGGATTAGACCAGAAATATCTACTAAAAGCTTGTTTAATTTCTGAAAGTGAGAGGAACCTGTGCCAGGGAACGAGGTGGTTCAGGAAATTCCTGGAGCACCAGTATCTGGCACATGAGCTCTTGAACTGTGCTCTCAAGTGGACAGTGTTTTCCCTAGAGATGGAAAAACAAATAGGCTGGAACCCAGTGAGGTGATCTGTCACATCAGCTTCTTTACAAAATTATCCAGGAAAGCTTGGCAGCATGTGATGACTTTTATTCTAAAGATTTGTAAGAAAATCACACTTAAAAGCTCTTCTGACCTGTGCCTCTTCATGTGACCTAATTGTGGACTTACATTTTCACAGAGAAAAAAAATGAAGTAATTATATCCATTTGCCAAGAATCAAGTTTTTTCAGAAGGCTGAGGGATTAGGCTTAGGTAGAGAATGCTTAGTGATTTAAATACATCTTGAAAGCAGTTCAGTAGAATTAAGCTTCTGTGATGTACAAAAATATTTCACTCTCATGTCCATCAAACAAAAGAGGAAATTACTTGGCCTGAGTGACTCTTTCAAATATAGAACAAGGAGGAAAGTCCTTTTAAATGTCCTCTTAGCAATGCCACCATGTCCAGACAGGTCTAGCAAAGATAACAATTGCTTCAAGGAGTGCTTAACAGATTAATGTGGGTCTTGCAGAGTGTTCCTCATGCCTGCAATATGATAAAGATACTGCAAAGGTTAAGAGGATACAAACTGTATTTAGACTGTAAATTCCACTTTGAGTATGGATTTCTTTCTGTGCAGCTTCACTGTAATCTTTGGTATACTGCAAAAATCTTGACATTTTTCTTGGATATTAATGTAAGACAAATAAGTATGAATAATAGAAGCCAAAGCTGTGTCTCCCATTATAGCTCTGAGTTCCTCACAGTAGGAAAATGATTGTGAACTGCTTATGGCTGACTGAAAATGAGTCTGACCCTCAGAAATTGAGCCATGTCCTTAACAAAACATGAAAAGAAATGAAGTTAGACAAATGCCTTCTAAACTGCACCTGAAATAAAAATAATCAGGAGTTCATGTGTTAATAATTTGTCCTGCAGTTTAATACAGTACTATTTAGTATTTTTTGCATTAAAAAACCACCTAAATGTGCAGAAAATAGACCTCTTAATAAATTAAAGTTAGTGTAATTTAATTATAATAATACTACATCCCAAAACACATCAAGGCAGTGATTTTTGCAAACTAAGTATCTTCTCAGCATTGCATTATGGCAGAGTGATCCTAATCTGGCCTGCAATTGGAGAGAAATGAACTTAATTTAATTACCTCTCTAAATACAGCTTTTGGTTTGACTGTAATAAGAAGCTGAGGTTATTGTCAAAATAGCAATGTTGCATTTATTTAATTTGCTGCCCAGCCAAATAAACACTGCATAGTTAGGTTCCTCTGACCCTTTCACTGCAGTGATCAAATTAATCTTTTTTCCTCTCTGATGGAAGAGTGACAAACCAGCAGGTTACTCTGGGATCAATTTAGAGATCTTATCTTTGTTCCTGAGGGACAGATGACCTAAATTTTACTGTGCAAAATCTTCAGTTTCTAATAAGAGCAATCCTTTACAGTCATATTCCAGGCTCTGAATTTGACTGGGTGACTCTTTTTAACTTTTTACCAGTGCAAGTCTCTTCTGCAACTGCAGTGATACTTTTCATAGCTGCTTTATTAGAAGAAGAAAAGATATGTTAGAGTAATATTTTTCCCTCTGAAATTTCTCCTGTGTTCTGGTCTGTCTTTGGTATTCAATTTTTTCATCCTGCTTTGTTGTCAAAGCTGCTAGGAATCTGATGGATAAAGCATCATTCATGGTCAAATCCCAGAAAGTTCTTAGGGACAAAAGTCTCACTCTGGCCATCAGTTTTCCAGATCACATAATAATGAGTACCCCCAACCTTCCCTGCCCCTTTACTGTGCTGGTACTAAATGCTTTAGCCTGTTATGGGCAACTTTCCCAACTGAACTCATGGATTGCCAGGATGTCTCTGTACCACAGTAGTTGCATTTCATAGCATTTAGTGCACTCAGCATAAATTCTTTGGATTCTTTTTTGTGGTGTCTGAAGAGTATTTCATGCTGTGTTCTGCTGATACTGCTGCAAAAGAAATAATGGTACTATTTTTTTTCTGGCATAATGAAAACTCCATTTGACTCAGTTTATTATGTCCCACAGTGTAGTTAAAGATCTATATAATTCATTTTCTCTTCAACTTCATTCCAGCACAGGCTTTCAATATGGTGTAGGAAAGGAAGGTTTCCCTATCTTATCCAGAGATACAGGTGAAATTCATAGGTTACAGAGAAATTTTGCACTGGTACAATGATTAATGGCTACACATTTGCAGTTCCTATTTGCTCCAATGACCTTCATCCATGATCTCTTTAACTTGAAATGAATAATACCACCATCTCACTTCTCCATTTATAAAATGTGTTAAGATGCTACAATTTTTGAAATGTATATTTAAATTCAACAGATGAAAAAAAAAAATTAAAAAAGCTGTGCCTCTGCTATCATTAGAATGGGGATGGGTGCCACACCCACACACTACACTCTCTTTTGAAAAATGCTGTTTATTTTCACTGTAGGCTTTAGTTGGATTATTTTGTGGTTGTGGGGTTTAATTCTGAAAGGGCTGCAACTTGGTTATTTAGAAGCTTTCCCTTTGTTTTTTTTTTTTTTCCCCTACATTCTTTACCTTGTCATTTCACCTGCAGGAAGACTGCTTTGGAAAGGCAGTTATTCCTGTTATAATTTCTCAAACTCATGATCTAGGGCAGCAGGTAACACAGTGAGGCCAAGTCAATCAGTTATGTACTGCAAACTCTGTGCCTGGATAGACTTAAAAAGCACAAAACAGTTCAATTATAATCAGTTATACATGTCTTTCATGACAGAGAGTTATATCCCCTGTACATGGTAGCTTGGCAAAAATAGTCCTAAGAAAACAATTTCATGTGATCTTACCTTCAAATTCGGAAATAATCCCATTTCTCTGTGTTCCTTTTGCCACTTGTTATAGTTAAACTGTGTACTTCTGAGTGCTGCAAGTAAAAGGTTTATTGATTAGTACCAGTAAATTTTATGTATAGGCAATAAAAACAACCATATTTCATTTCCTTGCCCCTCACCCAGCAGATGCCAGTGAAAGTTTATTTGTTCAATGCTGAGACATAAGTAAAATCCCAATGAACATCTCTAAGTAAGTCAAAAGATCTAATAAATGAGCAGTCAGTAGAGCTGTGAATAATTGGGGGAGGCATGAAGAACATGCACTGCCAAATTTAGTTTGTTCTGTCGTGAGACAGATCTCCCTGGGGTTATGAGAGACCCAAAAGATGGGTGAGCCAGAGAGATTCTCTCACCAGGGAGCTCAGAGCAGGGGCTGAACGAAAGATGATAACAAATGATGACAAAAACGTTCATGCATTTTTGTCTTAGTGATCTGGCCTGTATGATTTCCTCCTTACACACTCTTCTGGCTTGCCAGGAGACCTGACAGCTTGTACACCTGAAAATGCCTGGGGTTCTGCCAAGCTGGACTCCTGAGCACCTCATTATGCAGAGTAGATTTCACTTATTTCAGAGAAGTCACGATCAAGTTGATGCTTGTAATGGACGTGGAGGGGAAAAGTGTGATCACTGTTTTCTCATCCTTGGTGTGACATTTCAAGGAGATGAGTATTTCACAAGAATCTGAGTAAAACATTACTCATTTTTCTCATTTGCATGGTGGTCTACAATTTGGAAGTGGAGGCTTTCCAAGCTACATGCTGTATAGGGTTCTGTGAACTAGGCAGAATTTTTCCAACCGAATTAACTCAATAAGTTTGAAATCATTTGGAAGTTAGAGCATAAAAGCTCTGTTGACAGAAAGCAGAGTGAGGCTTTTCAGTGTTTGGCCTTGTAAAGAAGAGATGACAGAGGATCCATTTGTGCTCAGTCTGCATGTTATATTTCAGGATTAAGCAAATAATAATGGGAAGCCAAACTTTATTGATTATGATTTAATGTCCTTGGTGTGATGTGATATTTTTGAGTTTAATTCACTGCCATCAGACTCATGAGTCAAATTTGCACTCCTCAGTATCAGCCAGAGTGATGGCTCCAAACAGGGGAGAGGGTGAAGTTCTTGGGGCCAGAGGAATATTGCTGTGTACTACAGAGAGTGTTTGGTGCTGATTTCCTCCTCAGGGTTTCTGGTCTTAATGTCCTACTGGTGAGGTGAAGCATTTCTGATAGAGTTTTCAGCAAGCCCCAGTTTGTGTTTCTGGCCATCTCTTCTGCCTGCTGTGGACAATACTTTTTGTCCCTTTGCATGCTATTAAAAAACTGACCTCTTCATGACTCTCACTAAGGGGGAAAAACCAAAACAATTCAGAAAATAAATTCAGTCAATTTCTTAACATCCCTGCTTCCTAGAGGCTGAAAGAACATTTCTCCCTGTTTCCAGCTCTACAGCACAGATTTATTTGGCTTGAGTTTAGTGCTTTGACCTGACAGATAACAATATATAAATATATTACAAATGAAAAATGTTTGCACTCTCTTTTTAAGCATCATTTGCTGTACCAGTATGAGAAACCCCCAGAGAAACAGATCATTAAGCTCAGTTTCCTGTGTCCAGGCACTGAGTTAACCAAGTGAGGGTCAAAGTAGCATGTGAGCTTCTCAAATGACCTTAATTTGAACTTGAAATGCATGGCAGGTTCAGAACATTTCAGGATAAGCCAGTCGACCAAGACTGTTCCTCTCCAGTGCAAGTGAATAGTCTGTAGATATTAAAAGTATATCAAGCAGTCCACTACTAACTCAGGAAGTCAGGTCAAGTTGAGAGCAATTCTACTTCTGAACTGGCTGAGGCTGGAGATAAGCATTTTATACAGCTGTAATTGAAGGAGTCAGTCATTGAGAGCTTCTACCATGAACCAAGATTGTTTCATGGGCTTAAATCCTCTTTGAGCTTTTACCATAAGTGACTCTTGTGAGTTCATCTTCTCATCAAGGTGTTCCAGCCTTGCTCTGAAGGCTCCTTGTTGCTGTAAGTTACAGAACAGATTCAGGGACCTAAACAAAGTCTCACTAGAAGTCCCCCAGCTCCACTGAAGTGTGAGTTTGATGGTTGGTTTCTCTGTGAACTGGCTCAGGCTCTGTCATGTGCTGATATGACTTTATCTGTCAGCTTTGTCAGGTGTTCTACATAACATATGCACACCTCCCATGAACCTACCATTGAAAAAGTGCAAACACTGGCACTGTGGTTCCTTCCAGATTCACAGCTCTCTCTGGATGCTGGAAGGTTTGTCAAGACTTTGATCTCAAATGACTGAATTAAATGCTGTCAGTTATGCCACACATAAAGCCATGCACTGGTCTGCTTATGAGTCCCTGTGTCATACCTGATAGTGATTCTCTTTGATTCAGTATTTGTAGCCTTTCCTTCCCACCTAGCTTAGTCATTCTAGAAGAAAAGAATTTTCTCCTGTATCTGTGACCTTCTTTCTCCTCTCTCATTGTTCTTTTCTGAGGTGACAAACAGCAAAAATGTAAGTCACCTTTACTATCAAAGAATTAAGTGTCTTTTTGTGGTTACCTGGGCCATGTATTTCTGTAGTGTGAGTGCAGAAATTTGATATTCACACAAAAAAAGCACATTGATGTACTTAGGGCTGGATCAAGTGTTGTCTCATTAGCATTAAACAGCTATAATGGGAGAAAGATGAAAATAACTGCAGAAACATGAGTAACAACAAAGATGAAAAGGAAGATGTGAGAATTGTACAAAACCCTGGTTGCTTATTTGTAGGGTAAACTTGAAAGGTACCCTTCTCAACCTGCCTGCCTTATAATGTATTCAGAAATGGAAATTAATCAGCAGTTGTTTATAGCTGTGCAAATCTGGCACAGGGATTGGATATGATAGTTAGCAAGCAACCTGCAGATTTAAAAACTAAGCTGCAGCTCTTCCACAGAGCTGCCTTTTCCCATTAATTCTTCTTCACAGTCTCAGTATCTGAGCTTTTTTCCCCTTAACTTTGATGTATGAACATATTCCTCACTCTGGCTGCTCAGGGTCCAAGATATTATTCCTTTATATTTGGATCTGTTAAAAATTTTTACACTTTATGTGAATTTTTCTATTGCAAAATTGATAATTTCAGATATTTTCTGAAAAATAATAAGTTTAAAAACCAAAAGGTTCAAAGGAAAAATGGTCTAATAGAAGCTTGGTTCGATCAATTAGATGTGTTTTATTGCAATTATTTTTCAGTCAGTTTGTGTGTATCTTTAATTTGTTTCAGCTTCAGTTTGGTCTTGTTTTGAATCAGAAACTTAATGTTGATCCCAGTCAATGTGATCCCATTCTCTCAAACATCCTAACAGCTAGATTAAATACACAGGTTCCTTTCCACTTCCAAGGTTTTGCAGATAGAAACGAGTTACAATATCTCTTCCAAATAGGAGTTAGTCTAAAAGATTTGAAAACTAAAGGATTGGTATTGTTGCCTCATCCACTTATATCAATACAATTTGAGTTCTTTTCAGTGGAGGCATTTGTCTCTTCAGATTAGCATTAGATTAGATTAGATTAGATTAGATTAGATTAGATTAGATTAGATTAGATTAGATTTTTTAAAATCCTTAATTCTGAAGAGTCAGTGCAAACAGATCTGCTGTTGATTTCTGGTGGTGAGTAATTTGCAGAATGGTGGCAGAGATATAATCCAGTGGGATTATTTAGAAATTTCATCTGGAGCTGTTGCTATTTTGCTTTGACTCTGCTTGGTCTCAGCCAAATTCTGAGGCGCAGCCTCACTGAAATGAGAGCAAAGACAAGGAACATAAATCAAGGGGACACTGCTGTGCCATTGGGATGCTACCAAGCAGAAGATGTGGTCTCTCTCTGAAGCCAAGCATGTATGGCAGGGTATTTTCTTTATTACCCTCTGCCAGTCTGGTCCAACTGTCACTAAGAACACTGGCAATCCTTCCTGTGACATTCAGAAGTTTTGGGCCAGAACTCAGAGTATATTCATAATTTCTCTGCATTTAAGCACAATACTTTTATGATAACTAACAATTTAAATTGCTAGTTTACACTGCTGCATATGTTATCTTAGGTAAAGATTGTTGTGTACAATATAAATAGCTGTTCCTTCAGTTTAATTAATTGGAGGGGTTTACCAGAGTGGTAGAAAATGCCTTTCTCATTGCTGTATTGAATGGTTCAGTAAATTACATTCTTGGTAGAAGTTTTTAAGCTCAGTATTTTCATAACTATTGATCTGTTTTTGAAGCATGGAAATTCTGCTCTGGGGATGTTATGCACACAAAAACTTGATCTCTAAGCCATTACTTTTTTGACTTAGTTTGTATAAATGTCGTTTTCAGCTGTTCATGAAATTTTGCTCAGATAATATTGAGTGATTAAACAAATTTCAGGATTGTGAAGAAACGTTGTCTAAGAAAAGTATTTCACAGATAAATTTATTTGTACTGTATTGCATCTGACTTTTTATGCTCATTTTCTTTAACCAACTTACTGTGATTCTAGTGGGGGTTTTAATCAGTCATGTTTCACATATGACTTTCCTCTTAATAAAAGAACATTACTGATTGACATGCATGTTTGGTATGCACAGCTGAATGAAGCAGCATGGTCATTTACCTGGAGGACACTTACCAACCATAGTTCTTGATCAGTGTCATTCTCTCCCAAGAACACAGAACAGACCTTAGCAAAGGATTTATTTTCTTCTCTGTTGTTCTGTTTCATTACTCTCTCCTTCATTCAGGTGAAAAAATACTTCAAACACGTGTCTAGGTGTGTGTGGATAGCTCATGCTGGTCTCACAGACTGTTCAGCTATAATACCATGCAGCTGAAGGATAATTGCAATGCCAGGAATTGGGGGTTATTTAAAATATGAATGGGTAATGATGAAATGGCTTAGAAAAGCATCTCAAATTCGTAATGGTCATTCAGATTAATAATACTTTGCCATTTCCTATCTGTCACCCACTGGGAAGATTTGTGGCACCCTTTGATCAGATGACTTGTCCTTGAAGCACAGTCAGAATTCCAGTGTGAAATCCCAACTGCTCTGCTGGCAGAATGAGTTCAGGCAGCAGCATCAAACACTCAGCATGACACTCACCATGGAACCCAGGACAAAAGAGTCTCAGCCTTTAGGCAGAGCAACCTGCAACCTGCCTTGTGTGAGGTCATGAAGGGTTTCAATGTTTAACAACTAATTCTTGTGGTGCTAATATTATTTAGGCACTAATATCACTTCATTTGTTTCATGAAGCAATACAATTAGCTGTGCTCACCTGCTAGCCTTGCCAAAGTTATCATCTTGTTCTTTAGGAAGTTCCTTTGTACCCCTACCACTTAATTTTTATTAAAATATTTTTTGCAAATAATTTCTGATGGTAGTTCTAAATGTATTGTTCTTCCCAAGTTTACATTTTTATAATGATAGGTCTGTATTATAAAAGGAAGAGCTGATAAATAATACTGCTTGTTAGTTTGGGAAATGACTTGAAATGAAAAAATAATAGCATAACAATTATATTCCTACTGATAGAATATATAAATTAGCCAGGTGATATGTGTTCAGCTTTTAGAATTATGATTTTTGATGACCTAATAATTGAAGGAAATTAATATCTATCCCTTAGTCATCAGCCAGGGAATATGTCTATAGAAATTATTTAGCCCTACCATGTGTGTTTAACTTTGTTTGAATTTACTTGTTTCATGTTGAATAGTTGTCATCCATATTCAGGTAGGCCCTGATTATGCTATGGAGCAGCTGAACTCTGCAAATTCCATCACAGCTTTCATGTTTTCATCATCCACAAGTTCCCTCTGGCTCAAATATCTGACTTGCCTTTATATGGAAAAAAAGTTTGATAAAATACAACAAAATAAACTGAACAGTGTACTCCTGATTTTTGCTTCCCACATGGAAACAAAAGTTGCTTCAGCAAACATTTGGACCCAGGAACCACTTCCTTTACCTACAGTGCAGTCTTACCCTTAAAGTTTGTTCTGTCACTTGAATTTTTGTGAAACAGATTTTAGACATGACAAAGGTGACCAAGGGGCTGACTTGGAGAAGCTCATGCTGCTGCTTGTATGGGAACAGGGAAGACTTGAAAACAAAGAAATTGAAGTAGTAGTTTAAGTAGAGAATGCTACTCCCATAATGGAGTCAGAACACTTTCATATTTACCCTTTCCACAGTCATTTAAACATGGAAATTTCTTGACACATGACATGATTTGTGTGGATGAAGATCTTATGTCAAAGCACAAACACTTCAGCCAGGTCTAAGCTGTGGTTTAGACTGAATGCAAGCTTCAGATTTTATTCTTCCATCACTGTTCAATCAAACATGAAATAAGAAACAACCATCATGATATACTAGTACTGAAATAATTATTCTGTTACAGGCAGTGCACTTTTATTCTGATACTAGCTCCAGTTTTGCTTTTGTGTGATGAAGAAATAAAAATTGACTAATGACTTTGTGAATAAAGCCTTATAAATTAAAACAATTGCATGTATATCAAATCTACCCTTCATGTAATATATATATACCCTTTATTCATTCAATAAATCTTGTTATGCTAATACAGGTACATACTCTGCAGGGCATAAATATCTGAGGATATACTTATTTTCTATCAAGTATGTGACATAGATTTAGGTATTATGAATATGTTAAATCCCTCAACCTTATGTTCAGGTAGTGAATAGATCATGGATGAGCTTCATGATTGCCATGAGCAAGCAGATCCCTTTCTTAGCAGAAAAGGTTTTTTCTAAGTAATCAGTTTTTATGGTAGGCTCATCAACTTCCTTTAATAAAAGAAAATAGTAATATATGGATTTTATGCAGTGTAAATCTAGTCTTTGTACAGGCTGAGGAAGGTGCTCCTGCTCAGAGGGCTGGAGAACCTCTCCTACAAAGATGTCTGAGAGAGCTGCTCAGCCTGGAGAAGAGAAAGCTCTGGGGGACCTGAGAGAACCTTTCAGCCCCTAAAGGGGGCATGAAAAAGACAGAGAGTGACCTTTTACACAGGCAGGTAGTGACAGGCCAAGGGGGAATGGTTTTGAAACTAAAACCAAGAGATTTGTATTAGATGTTGGAAGTCCTTCCCCTCTGAGGTGCTGACGCTCTGTCCCAGGGTGCCCAGAGCAGCTGTGGCTGCCCCTGCATCCCTGGAAGTGTCCAAGGCCAGGCTGGAAGGGGCTTGGAGCAGCCTGGGACAGTGGAAGGTGTCCCACCCGTGCAGGGAGTGGTGCTGGATGAGCTTTAAGGTCCTCTCCAGCCCAAACCAGATAAAGATCAGACAATTTCCCAGACATGAGTTCAATGCCTGCTTTCATAACAGGTCCTTCCCCAAAGTCTCCAGAGCAGAAAAGGGATGCACTAACTGTGCCCACCCCCTGGGATGCTAATCACAATTATTATCACCTCTCTGAAAGGAGGGGAACAGGGCTGAAAGCATGTCAATCCCCACTCAGGTACAATAGTTGTGAAATTAACAATAGGTAGAAATTATTTTCTTAAATCATAACATTTATTATTCATGTTAGTCTTCAGAGTGACTTGGACTCAAGTGACAATCTATTGGAATAATTTTCTATGAAGATGAGATGTAATTTTGGCCCCTTTTATATGACAATTTCTTTCTTTAGTAATCATTGACAGTTGAATTGATGAAACTTCAGTCCTTAACTAGTCTGAAATAGGCTACATCAGGGAAAACTTTCAGGATAAAGCAAGACTTCTGTTTTATAGGTAATTTTCCACGTTTCTAAGGGACAACAAAAGGCTGTTTTGCCCCTCTTTTGAGAGTCTAGCTCCATCACATACATTTGATTATGCCAATACTGTTAATATTTAATAACTGTTAAATGTTCTATGAATTTAGACCCTTTTAGCTAGATTTGGTAGACATAGGTGAATCTTCTTACTGGCCTGATTCTGCAATCATTCAGTCAAAGATCCTACTGCCTTAGTGGTGTGGGTTCAGACTCTGTATGGTGTGTGTGTGTGTGTAAGGTGAATACCTGCCAAGTTTTTCAGTCAAAAGCCACATTAAATTCTCCTGGTGCGACTCAAGCTCGCACAGGGATGGAAATTCTCAGCATTAAGCTTCTAAGACTTCTCTGCAAAAGCATGACTTGAAGTTAGGTTACAGTGGTTCCCTGTTGTGCCTTGATCCTGCTCACAAATGTCTGTTTTTCTGTTGGTGCAGACAAAAGTTAAAGTGAAGTCTTTTTTAAAAGTTAGGAGGGATAAAAGAATCCCCGAGCTCCTCTAGCAATATGAAAGCATAAAGGTCTGCAGTGACTGAGGTTTTGAGAATCAGAAAAATTCCTTTGTGTCTCAGTCTGGAAGTGGTAAATGGAGCTGAACAAGGGTAGCTGTGTCTTGAGGACACAAGAGCATTATGAGATATAGTGTTGTCCCCCCATGAAGAGCCACATAACCTGGGTGTCTGTGCTCCTGTTGTAGCAGCTCAGAGAGTCTCCACGGTACTGGACTGTCATTTGATCATTCAACACTATCTTATTGTTTCACTGGGCCTAATAATTTACAAAATTCAGTTTGACTCTATAGACTGTTTTCCATTACCTTAAAACCATGCCTTTTCAAGCACACTTTTCTTAGGGAGAGGTGGAGAGAGAAATATTTATCCTGTAAGGCAATGAGCCAGGGCACTGTGTCAGTCTGCTGTGCAAATTAGGAGGCAGATGGATCAAGGCAAGTGAAAATGTAAGAATTCTTGTTGCACAGGCTTGGTAGCTACAATACTGGTGTGATGGAAGTTCCTCATTTGGTAACTTTGCATAAAAAACAACAGATCTTGTGTGTCTGTGAACTTTGCAATGTTTTGCTTGAAGGCCTCTGTGTATTCCTGAGTGGAAGATCAAGCAGGTGATGCAGATAACTTGCAGGACTCTTCCCCTCAGGGATGGAATAAGTTCAGTAGTTGCTTAAGCACTGAGGTAAAGTATCTTGTTCCTTGGGTCATCCTATAAATATTTATTATTTCATAATTAGTTCAGAGGCAGCTGCTGTGGAGCTAATCAGTAGAAACTGATAAAGAGAAGAATTTTTAATAGGACCCATTTAAGTGCAGCTCCTCCACCCCTATAACACTTAGGGAAAAGAATTGCTAATTCAGACATATTTTACCAGTTTGAAATAGTTATGGTGCTAAGGCCACATTAGGAGTTCAGTGTGATATCTAACCTAACAGAAAGTGATTCTATACATGTAGAATATAATAGATATTAGAATACAGTGGAAAATAATATAACAGGTAAGATATGTCACTGTTACTGTTACTGTTTCAAAGACATCTTAACATTCAAACAATATTAGAATTCATTTTTACCTTTTCTTTCCATTTTACATTTGAGAACATATACTCTGAGCTTACAATCATGTAAATGAAATTCACATTGACAACCCATGAGTCAAACTCAATAAGAGATGCTTATTACACTGCACATGAAAAAACATTCTTAATAGAGTGTTCATCAGGAAAGCAAAGTGACAACTGTGACTCAATCTTAAAAGCAGAAACAGGTAATAAAGGGAAAAAACAACTAATGACAGGTGCAAGATGCTCTTTCATCCTGCTGGAAATTCCACTTACTCCTTTTTAAACTGGCCTGTGTTGGAAAAAGAATTTTGAGTATTCAACTTTCAAGCTAATGCTTCTTTTCACACAAAAATCAAGTCATTGACTGGACTAATTTAATTTAAGTTAGATTAGTTAATTGTTTTGATATAGATTATCTTCACATTATAAAAGGGATTTCCATTAGCTTCTTTGTCTAGAAGAATTTGTTGTAGTGTTATTTCATCCAGTTGACTTAAGTTGCCTAAGGTGACTTAATGTATGACCTCCTAAAGTTATTTTAGTTATCTGCTGAAATTATTTTCTAATTTATACTTTGGAAAAAGAATTAGAGAATAGATTCTGATATCTGGGAAATGCTTTGGAGTCCCAGTGTGCTCAACATATTGCATGGAAATTACAGGCAATTACAAGTGACCTTGGCTGTGGAACTGCAAAATGTGACTATTAAGGTGCCCTTTATTTTGTTTTCTTTTTCAACAAAATCCAAGGAATGAAGGAGCAAATTTGTTGTTCATTAGCTTATTGAATATGACACTAAAATCACTGTTTATATGCCAAGACAACCATAGTGAGCCTTCTATTCTCTTCAGCAAAGCAGTGAAGAGCCTGGATTCAGATCTGTTGCATCAGTATTCTCAAGCATCATCAGATTTTTTTGTGTTCAGTGGTACAGAAATGTTTCCAGCTGAGCTGGAAAACAGCTGATGTGGTGTTCATTGTTGCTGCTGTTCAAATCTGGTTGAGTCTTCCAAATCCTAGGTGTATAAACCATGTGTATTACTGGAGTTAGGGAATCCACCATTTTTCTGTGGTTACACTCTTATATTGAACTACAGCCAAAGTATATACTGAGTTACTATGTAGTGATAAGTGATGCTGTCTTATATTTCAAACTATATTAATACATCTAACCCAAACTTAAGATCATGATACAATGCCTCTATTTACCACCATGATTGTTGCAAAATAAGTACAATTTTTGGAGCTGAAAATGAAAATATCCTAGAAGATTTAATTGGCCAATATTTGTCAAATATCATGATAAGGGATTGGTTTTGATGAATCTTTAAAAAATATTTTTTCTTTTGCATATTTTTCCTTTGGTGGAAACTAAACCTTCTTGAAGTACATAATGAATTTACTTCAATGTGTTTGAATAGAAATACAGTTTTTTGAGGCTCTGCCCAAGGTGCTTTCCTAATCCACAAGTTTCACTTGAAAAATCCTGAGGACTTAGACATATTAATTGAAGTTCTTCAGAATGAAACAGTGTGGTTGAATGCTTTAATAAAAAGATCACAAAGTTATAAGAAAAATACTGTCAGTATGTCCTTTTTATAAATGTACATTTTAGAGTGAGACAAAGCTCACCTGCTGGAAGTTTTGCACAGAATCAGAAAAGAAGAAATAAATGTGACTTTTCTATTCATTTTTCCACCTTCTTGTGGCAGGTTCTTATACACAGTGTAAGACACATGTCTTGCACATCTTTATGTAAGTAGCTTTCATTCACAGAAGAATTCCTTTGTGAGCCACTGGAGTTACTAATTTTAAGAGATGCTATTTTGCCTTTAATATGAAAAGTTTTTTCATTGCTGAAATATATTTGGAAGCAGGACAAGTTGAAAAATAATTTTACCTTATGGTAAAAATGGAGTGACAAAATGTAAGGTTCTGGTGTGGTGACTCTGAGTACAGGAATAATGGCATTAAGAGTGCCTGGCATAAAGGCTCCTACTGGATATACTCCTAGGAGTGATGAAATTGAAAGTCAGAGTCTGCACAGATTAATGTGCATGACCTCTGATTTGGCTACAGAGGCCTAGATAAACAAAGTTTTAAAAATGATTTAGTTAATTTATAAATTGATAAGTTAAAAAAGTAAAAACCTTGATGACTTTGTAAGCCTTGTGTTTGTTGCTTATTAAGGGTAACTTAATATTGGCACCAAGAATGAAAAGAAGATTGGCAAACATAAAGATTACATGCCTAATGAGACTCTCACAAATCTTTCATTGCCTGATAACTTGCCCAGAGAGAGATTTTTAGGTAGGGGTCACAGCAAAAATTGTGGCCAGATCTCTTACTTGCTCATTGACAATTCTGTGTTAGAAAATAATTGCATTATGTGAGCATGGAATACAATGCAAACATAGCTCAGTGTATTTGTAGTTGTATCTATCCTTAACATAAGAGCAGGAACAGAAATTAACATGTCCCATCTCCCAAAGCTCCTGATAAATATCTACAAAATCTGAAATTAAAGAATTTTAGAGAAATGCGTGTGGTAGAGGAAGATGGAGGCAAGAGAAGATGGAAAGGAAAAAAGAAAGAAATTGGTATGGATGCAAACTTTGCTGTCACAAGGTTCTGTGTCATGATACATTGGACTGCCTTTGCTTCATATTTCTGTGGACACTGCAGAAGTCAAGTTCCACTACCCCCATTTCAAACAGCCTGGATTAAAGACCTGGATTAGAGACAATATTTTGAGATGCAGTTCTGATCAAAGTATATCATCCTAAATCAGAAAAGACAAATTTGGTTTTCCTCTATATTTGTAGTTTTAAGCTCTGATACTTTTCTTGGTCTCCTCAGATACAAGAGGGGCCTTTTTTTTTTTTTTTTTTTTTTTTTTTTTTTTTTAAAGCACGCTTGCAAATTGGCTGCCAATGTCCTTCTCTGTCTGGCAAAATGAGTTGTCCTTGAATGTATTTTCATTAGTGCTTTAACTTCTTTCTCCTTCATACATTTGAACCAGTTAACACCTCACCAAGTGCTGCTCCCAGCAGGGATTAGAACGGATCCCAGATCCCAAATCTTCACTGCAACCCTCCTGCAGCTGTAATATTGGCTGCACATTTCCCAGACACCAGGGGAAAACCACAGTCCATAATCGGTGTCAATGACACAGGAAAGTGAGGAGTGAGCCTGATTCAGATAGTTTTACTGCACTCAGCTTCCACCAGATGCTTTTGGAGAAGACTTTGTGATGTGGTGAGATGCTGTCATTCCTCTTCCCAACTCCTTTAGTCTTTCTGAGCAGCAGTGAGCAACTGCTCATGGAGAAATGACATCTTGAAATTTGTCTTGCCTTTTTAAAAGCCATCCTCCTCTTGTCTCTCATTGACTTGATTCATCCACTATTGTTATTTCTTAAACTGCACAGGTTGGCATCTGTAAGGAAAATTAATCCACAAACACCAGAGGTTTATGTCCAAAAAGGAGACAGAGGAGTCCTTTTTGCTTTATTCGAATAAAGGGAGAGCCATGGGGCATTCCCCTGGGATCTCTCAAAGTTTTGGAGGACCAGCCTCCTTTTATCCCAATTTTCCATCTGCATTTCTCTCTCTCTTTCCCCTTGGGCTGAGGTACTTGAGAGGCACAGACTTCCCAGAACACCTGATACCTGAGATTCCCCTCTAATGTATAACTCTTCCTTTTAATTTTTAATTCCTATAGAATTCATAGTTCCCCCCACCCCCCCCCCCCCCGTTGATTCTTTCATCTTCTGTTACCCAATTTCATTTACCAGCAAGCCTACAGCTTGTTTGTAAAGGCAAATCTCTTTTCCCATTCATCAATCAGTGTAATCCCTCCCATTGTTTCTTTTATGTCTAGGTGCTTACTTTATCTACCAACAGATCTACAACTTGTTTGTAAAGACAAATGTAACATTCCTCTCACATCTAAATAAAAAAATATTTTTTCAATAGTCCTTTGTTCATTAATGAGCCAATTATACAGTTTCTCTCTCCTTAGTAAAATACAGGAGCATTGTGCTCTCTAACTCGGTCTTTGCTGGAAACTGCCCCAGATATGTTCATATTTATATTTTACAGCTGATGATGCACTAAGATGTTCCATTTGGCTTCATTAGTACACTAATCTGGCAGTTCCCAAGCAAGATTCACACCATTTCCTGAGGCTGCTCAGTAGATGTGTGCAGCAGCAAGGCTTCATTTGCTTTTCTCAAATCTAACAAATCCATATGCTTTGGAGACAACTATCCAACTAACTCAGCTCCAACTAACTTTTGTGCCTTATCCCTCTGAGTTTTTATTAAACATTGGAGTTTCCCTCTAGGCTTCCATGAGTTTAACTTTGTATTTTGTGATCTCTCCAGTAAACATGAGTGTCCTCAGGGCAGTGAAATGCCTCTCAGAAGAGGGACCCCACTGAAGATGGGTTGATTCTGGCAACCTGCAGCTGGCCCAGCCACACAAAAACTCATTATATTTGTTCAACTTTGTTAACAAGGATCCTGATTCCAACTCTTTATTGCTCTTAGGAGATATAATCTCTTTCTAACTCAGTTAATTGCAGACAAGGAGGAATTAGGATGAGAACTCGTGGTGGCCAAGGGGTGCTGGGTGTCTGGTGATCCTGTCACAAAATAAATATTCTTTTGTACTTCTCTGTAATAATGATGATAATGGAGGTGCCCTCTTCTATGATTTTAGGTCTCTTATCTGAGAAATCTATCTGTGAAACAGTCTGTCCTTTACCAGACAGAAATCTCTTTTGATCAATTCATATTTTTATCAAAGATAGTTATTCTGGGGCAGGCTGTCTGTCTTTTAATTAGCTGAAAAAACATCAAAGGTTTTGGATTCCATCCAGCACAGAACAAGGACATTCTGAAATCTCAGGGATTTTAGCAAGAAAACTGGCTCAGTCTGAAGGGAAATTCATGGCCAAATGAACGTGCAGAGTGAGGAGCTCCCCAGGAGGCTTGGAGAGGAGAGGAAGACTTCTGGGGAGGAAGGATGATGTGTGTTAGAGCTCAAATCCTTCCCAAAGCAGAAGTCTTGCCCGAGGAGCTCAGCTCCAAAGACTCTCCTGCAGATAACCTTCTACTTCAGGCACTGGCTGGGGAAAAATCCTGGGAGGAAGTTGAAAGAAAATAATCTTTTTCAGGGGTAAGAGCATCAATGGCAGATCTGCCTCAACTGAGTCTGTGTTTTTATTTGTTTGTCAAAAATAGGCTCACATAGTGATGACATCGATTTTTGTGTCACTTTTTTTTTTTTTTTTTTTTTTTTTTTTGTCTCCTGGCACTTTGAGCAATAGGTCTCCAGACTGCAACAAAAATCCCATATATTTTTCCAGGAATTACTAACTAGATAAATGATGGTGAGGATGGATACTGGTTTGGAACATCTTAATTATTCTGAGAAAAATGTCATGGTCATAATTTAAATTATGTGCAAATAAAAAATCCTGTTAAAGGTGCAGGGAATATTGAATTAGTATCTCAGTTTAATAATGGACAGAGTGATTTAGATAAAAGTTGAGCAGGCACAGCTAATGGAATCAGTAAGCTGTGAGAAGGAAACAAGGATCTTGTGGGAAATGTATGCAAATTTAATTTCATTTGTTTTAGATAGAGATTGGCCTAGAAATATGATACCTATTGATTTAGCACTAATGATGATCAGAGACTGATGGAAGCAACAAAAAGCAAACACAAATCCCAGAAAACATTTATGAAGTTTACCTAGCTGTAAGAATTACTTAAAAAAAAAACGAGAACAGTTTTTCTGAGATTCATCAGTTCAGTTAGAACTGATGAGCTCAGACTGAGGCTTGAGGAGATGCCTGTGTGGACATTTACAGCTCAATTGATAAGGCTGGGGTTTTAATTGTTTTAATGATCTTGTCACACAAAGGGAACAATGAAAATGTTATAAGAGAAAAGGGCTTATTTTACTAGGCAATAAAAAGGCCTCCACATGTTTCTCTGGTTTATTCCCTCCATTTTAGTCTGATTTGATGTCCCTGTCCTGGCTGACATAAGGATTGAAGGGAGATCCAGTCTGATCTGCAGTGATTCATGCCTGGAAACAGTTTGTGGAATATGGGGCTACAAAGTCTGATCCAAAAGTCACCAGAATAAACAGGAGCTAATGAGGAGTTTGAGTACACACCCACCCTTCTGCACTCACAGGCACTGCAGGATAAAGCACAGGATTACTCAGTGATTTTACTTTTAGCATCTATTACTCTAAACAGTCATGAAAGGATATCAATACCATTATCCTAAGAAGGAGAATTCAGAAGCTTTTTATTTGTGCATGGAAGATCTGGCATGACTTGGAACGTTCTTGCTTGAATCAGAACATATTTTATAGCACACCACCCCCCAAGCACTGCAGACTTGTGGGGAGTGCTGGTGCACAGGAGCTCACTGGCACCTGCAGCACACTGTGGCTATTGTGCTACTTCCAGCTGCTTATTAAAAATGTGAGAAAGGCAGTTTTGGTGTAGCTTCTGTGGATTAAAAAAATTATAATCAACTATGGCACTGCACAGAGTTATGCTGATAAATGACAAAACAGACTGTCATGTTAGGAATTTAAAAAGGACTCACTCTATCCTCCCTTATTCCACTCTGTTGAATACATATACTGCATTTTAAAGACATCTTTGATCACTTGTGTTGTTAAATTGTACAGGAGTGTGCAATACTATGTTAGGATTGCAAATTGCAACCACAATCAAACATGTATGTGGAATATTTGTTGCAGGCCAAATATCTTTTCTATGCCTCAATCCATTGGTGTGTGTGTTTTTCATTTGTCTTTCATTATACCTTCTTTCTGTCTTCATGAAGAAATGGCTGTTTGCTTTGAGAAGCTAAAATGAAGAAAAAGTTTGATTCAAGTGGGTTTGTTTCTATCTGGTGTTAGCCAGGAGGAAAGGAAGAAGGTATGAAGCAGCCCTTGATATTTGGACACTAAAGTATCACTGAGTATGAAGAAAATCTTTCAGGAGAGAACAAGAATAAAATTTTAAATTTTTTTGCTATTTCTCTCTGCTGTATCAGGAGTTGCAAGAACCTATGCTTTGTTTGGGCTTTTAGAAAGAATAGTCTCTCTTTGATGGTACAGTTTTTTGCCACAAGCTTGCTAGGTTTCTGTTCTTGTCCCATCATTCTCTTCAAGTACCACTTAAGCACAGCCCCAGGCCTAGAGCTTTATAAAGACATGACTCACATGCTCTTTGAGATTGGCCTTTGCTATTTAGGAGCTCCAGGGTGGTGGTGCTGAGGAAACAGTGAGGTTTGCTCAGCTCATATCCACCAGCCTCAGAGGGAAGCTCCTCTTAAGCCAAACAGTTTTGGAAATGAATTTGTAATTTATCAGATAATTAAAATGTCCTGTGTAGAGCTGTCACTGAGCTTTGTGGAACCCAGCACAAGGCTGCTCGTGGTGGGGTGAGTTTTGTGCAACTGAGGATGGCAAGAATGCACTGAAAGCTGCCTGTGGGCACTCAGCTCCTGGCCAGCAGAGGAGGAGGGGTTTCTGTCATGCAGACCACCTCAGCTGAAGGTGCTCACTGGAAAAGGGTTCCTGACTCAGGCTGTGTCCATGTGCTGGCTGTGAAGTCTGGGTTCCTAGATCAGATGGAGATATTTGCACCATAGATGTTCAAAACCTTTCCTGTCCACGTCTGAAGGAGTAACAGGAGAAGCAGATCAGGCTTGCCCAGATCCCATTTTAATTCTGTACTTATGGAAATGTTTTAGCTGGTAATTAGAGCTGACCCAGTTCACCTGGGAATGCTGTGAACAAAAAAGCTGCTCATGTACATTACTGTGCTCAATTAGCCAAGCAAAGCCCTGTTAAGAATCAGGCTATTGTTTAAATATTTTTAGAGCCAAAAAGTACAGAAGGGGAGAGTTGACAGCTGAAGAACAGCAGGGGAATTGTGGCCCTCAGAGTTCTTATTTGAGAGACACTTGTATAGGAAAACACACTCAGAACTCTGCTAGGGGAGTAGCTAAGGAATTTACATTGTGGTTGGTTAAGGATGTAAGGGGAGCCCAAAGATCTTTCCCAATCAATAGAATCAGTAGAAAGATCAATAGAATTCTGGCTTCTGTTTCTCTCCTGTCTCCCTGCTCTGAGTTGTAAAGCAATACCTTGTAGAACCTACCCTTGCATTATTATTTACAGGCTTCAGATGAAAACTATTAACACCTCTAATTTAGGTGTTTGTTTGTTTGTTTGTTGGTTTGTTTGTTTTTGGTTTGGTTTGTTGTTGTTGTTGTTGGTTTTTTTTATTTGGTTGTCTTAAGCCTGCTGTTGTTTTCTTAGGAGGATGGTTCTTCTAGCTAAAGACATTCTCATTTTATGGGAGAACACACAGGCATGACTGGATCAGGGCTACTCTACCCAAGCTAAGACCCCTCTTCCTGGTAGTGACTTATTTTGTTGAATATAAACCTTGAGAACTGAGGCCTTTATTTATGTAACAATGACTCTGTCCATGTTCCAAGAAAGAAAACACCAGTAAAGAAAGGCATGGGTACCTTCCAGAACCAAAATCATAGAACTGTAGAAAAATTTGGATTGGAAGGGACCTTAAACCTCCTCTAGTTCCAACCCCCTGCAATGGGCAGGGCACCTTCCACGAGACCAGATTGCTCAAAGATGGTACAAATCAGCTTGTTAGACTATACTTGTGTATTTAAATGAGATATTTGAATCAATTACTGCCATCAACTGCACAGGGCATACAGCTTTTACAAGCAGTAAAATAATTCAAATCTGAAAGCTGGACACAGCAAATGTTTTCTGTCTTGATATCAAGAGATTAACAATCTGTAGCTGCAGAATAGGCTGTAGGGTAAAGTGGATAATGCTGGCAGATTTAAGAGCTCACAGTGTGAAGAGATGTGATTCACAGCTGGTCAGGACTGAGGGGAGCCAGGGAGTAGATCTTATGGCCAGCTGTGGGTCCCTGAGGGCACATGTGAAACAGTGTGAGCCATGTAAAAATTATGGACTGACAGTGGAAAGAGATTGTCTGATCCCATAAAATTCCTTCCTAAATCTGAGTGCAATCTTTTCCCTCTTTGTTCTCATTTAAGGAAGTCTGTTTTGGAATGTTATTTTTTCTGTTTCTGTTGACTTGTCATTCAGACAAATGCTATGGTTAGAAGAACTAAAGGTGTGTGTTGCAGTATGACATGTAGCTGATGCCATGTAGACAATCAGCTGCAGTTTGCTAAGGCAGAATTCAAGAGTGCTGGGAAGGGTGATTGTCAGCAAAATGATCAGACAGCTGGTGGAAATGGCAAAATAGAAAACAAGCTCTCCTGCCCTGTCCATTTTCTTTGGGTTTTGAAATTAACTGTATTTTGGCCTCTGGCCTACATTTGTGCATTTTTGCTGTGTGTTTATAGAGGTAAAATGTCTCTGATAGTACTCTGAAGTATTAATTTGTACTTTGTACACTATTTCATGCATTTTTAAATGCACACATGATGTAATTTATAAATTCTAATCAAGAATGTAAATCCTAGGGAAGTGTTCAAGTCAGATGTCATCTGAATGTTTAGTGTGATTTCTCCTTATGACATTGAACTTAATACCATTGAAGAGAACAATTTTTGTCCTTGTAAAGAGTAAAAAATTTGTAAACAGTCATGGAAACATAGAGAAGACTTCACAGTTTTCATGTAAGCACTTGTGTGTGTATAGATGTCATTTACTCTGAATTGCTCTGGAGATATTGTCCCAGGATTAAAAGGTTAAGATCAGGTCTTCTGATGCCAATGCTTCTCACATAACATCACTAATGGATTGGTACATAGTAGTGGATAACAGTGGGTAATGATTGTTTTTCCTTCTAAATTTTTCCACTCTTTTATTTTTGGAGCAATTGTAGCACAAATCCAGGGGAGAAGAGGTCTGGCAAGGTGAGGATTGTTTCTTCTTTTAGTATTTCACATGTATGCCAGTGCTGGGTACACTTATATAAAAACCCAAAGTTTATAGATGGTGTTAGCAATTGATTTCTGAATTCATGACAGTAAAAACCCAGTTAAGACAATCTGAGTAGTGTAAATGAGAATACAGTGTTACACAGCTGAGTGTTAGTTCATTCTGCTTTTTAATGTCATGCTGAATCTGGTTTTGAAATAAACAGAATCCCTTAATAAAGAGTGTTCTTTCTTTTTCATCTGGTAATATAGTTTACATACTGGTAATGTAACCAATTTACCACTAAATTATTTTTCCAGTGTTCAGTCTAGAATAGAAATGATTGCTGCAATAAACAAAATGTTTCCACATTTGAAACAAAGGCATGTTTATATTCTACATTACTGTTGGAATAATATAATGGATAGATTTCAACATGATTTACAATTGTCATAAAGCTCATCAATGCTACAAACAGTCTTGATAGAGGAGAAAAATATATTTTAAAAAAGGGCAATACAAGAGTGTCTAGCTATTTCTTACCAAAATATTTGGAAAATGTGAAAACTGTTTTGAGGTTGTCATGCTGATGGAAGCTTCAAAAAAAAGAAAAAAGCATTTTTGTATTTTGGAGATATATTTAAAGGAGTGTCACAAATTATATTTTGTTTATTTTATTTAAATTTGATCTTTTATAACTGTAATGTGGGTTGAGAGGTCTTGTTTTGCAACATCTTTCAGATATTTCTGTGTAAAAACTGGGTTTGTGTTTATGTAAATTTATGAGGCATTTTTACAAACTGAAAGTGAACACCATCTTGTTCTTTAAATGGTGAGATCATCTGAACTCTTTTTGGAAGTCAGTCATAATTTGGTTGATTTGGTCTCCCTTAAGCCCAATATGGGATTTAATTTTTAACTGAGTTCTATTAAGAGACAAAAATAATGAAATTCTATCATTTTTTTTGGATATGTGTCAAAGCCAAATCTGGACATCTCTTATCATGGAGAGTCTGAACACCCCTTGCACGAGGATTTAAGCAAGAACAATAACATAAATCCTTGGAGGCAAAGCCCTGGGTCTTGCTCCAAGTAAGGGCTTTCCATTCTCTTGGAAATCACAGCTGTGTCCTGTAACAGCCCTGCACCACTAACTGCAGCAGGAGACTTCTGGTGCTGCAGAAAGGATCTGTGCCTGATGATTCATTTTAAAGCTTTAAACAAATCAATGAAATGTAAAATTCTTAAGACCTGTTCGGTCCCATGGAGAGAAGGAAATGATGTTTCTGCCCTGACTGCATGACTGTATTATCTTCTGATAACTGGCTTTTGGGCTCAGTAATAAAATAAAATTTTTTTCTGCTCTGTGCACAATCTGACTCTTTATAAGGAAGTGACAGCAGTGCAGAACATAAAATGCAGTAAAAAAAGAGCTGTGGAAGGCAGTGCATTAACTATGGTGTGCTAGCAAGAGCAGCTTGGAAGAAGGAACATGGAAAATAAAGTCAAAGCAAGAAGCCACATGCTTGGGTCTTGGTGTTTGTCACATCACTCTCGTGGAGAGCTTCCCTTGGGTTCAAAGCTGGGGAGTTTCTGGAGAAATATTTGGGATAATCTTCATATCACTGCATACTCTGAGACTTCTGCAGATGAGTTCTTTGGGACACATTTAATGAAAAGTGTTTTCTTACTTCTGTAAGTGCACAATAGTATTTCAACAGCTAAGCAAGAAGTGGCTGCTGATACTTATCCAGTGCAAAGTTACATTTTGCACATTAACCCGTCTTTAGGATGTACAGCCAAAGATAACTTATCTTCATTGTAGTAATACAGAAAGCACTCTGCTGTGGGGTTCTTTGCTCATTGTTTTATGCCAATGAAAACATTTAAGATTTTCTTGATTTACATTTGACTCTGAGGGAAAACTGAAGGAAAAAAGGAATAGTACCTAGTTCTTTATATATTGGTGTTTGAAAATAAAAATTCTCACATACAACTCTGAAAATCCAGTCATCTGCAGTAACTGTTTTTGTCTTTTTTCTCTTTGGAAATGGGTGAGTTACAGCAGATTTTTCCTACCTTAGCTGCTTATGGAATTCCCTATGAAAAACTGTATGTTCTGTTATGCATTTACTATGATTTTGTGATGGATTTTTTCAGATATATTAAATGCCTCTATATCACACAGATGGCATAAATATTTTGCTTTGTAATTTGTCATACCAGAAAATAATAGATTATTTATCAGTTGAAGAATCAGCTGTGTTCTGTATTAATACAAGATCTTTCTTAGGTTCAAAAGGTAACTAACAACAGTTAGAAACATTTCTGGCAAGTTGACAAGAATTTAATAATTTTTCCTCTCTCTCATTCCATGTCCACTGCTTGGCACATGTAGAATCCATGTGAATCTAGTGATTCTTTCAATATAACATTATAAACAAAGGTGTATATACAGAAAAATGCATTTCAAGTAGTAAAGCCACCACCTAATGTATATTTTATTACACTCCTGAGTTACTGCTGAAAATTGTTTGAGTATCTTACTGAAACACACAATTTTGTTGCTAGTGGCCCTCCACCCTGGTTTATTACCCTGTCAGGGAGATGCTGATCTTTTTGTTAATGCTTCAGTGCTCTCCTTAGCAAGAAGATCTTTATTAGTATGAATGGGTGAAACCCAGATATTTAGATGCTTTGAGAATATTCTTTAAACATATTATAGTATTTAATTCTCTGTCTTGAGAGTTTGAAGGAATATTTCCAGAGTATGCAGATACATTTTGTTCTTTTTTTTCCTATGAAAAGAACATTATTTGACAAAAAATACTCTGGAAGCAATATAGAATGCATCTGGTATGTGTGCTTCTATGTCATATGGCATTTAGAAATGTAAAGAGAACCTGAAATGAAGTGGCTTATTTTTCAGTTGTCACATCATTCTTAAAACCACCTGTTTGAGAGAGAAGCCAGTGCTGATTCTGTGATTGTCTCTGTCTTGTGTGATTTATAGTAAAAGGACATAATGAATCTGAAGTGAAGTCACTGGCAGCCTCTTCCATCTCTCATGCAGTTAAACCCTTATATCAGCATGGTTCTCTTTTTAAAGCATTAGTGATTTCAGAATATGTGTTTGTCCCTGTGTCCTACAGTTGCATAAGAATGGTTATATTTCATTATTGCTAAGATCAAAATACTCTGTTCTTATTTCTAAATTTAAGTAACAGTGCTTACTGCTGTTGCTGGAATGGGCAGATGAGGAATGTTTTAACTTAGATAATGTCCTTTATTGAAGTCTTGTTATTTCTTCACAAAGGCTTTGTATCTTTTCTGTGGGCTTATTCTCCCACGTCCCATGGGGATTCTTTCTTTTTCCAAATGAGGCAGAGAGATGGGACTTCTAATTGCTCTAGAAAGTGAGGTTTATTTTTCTTATCTTCTACAGATAATGTGAGTTCTTGTTAACAGGTGCTGAGAGCATGGCTAGAAGTCACAAGACTTAAGGTAACAAGGTATTTTAAGGATTTATTACCAATAACACTGCTAACAAAGATATTTATGTTTCTAATCCAATATAAAGGAATTATGTCTAATTACAGTGTGACCTTTCTCCGCCAATCCTGTTCTGACACACAGACCTATTCTAAGACTTTTGTCACCTTTACAACTATTTTATTCTTCCTATATCTTAAATTTTATAGCTAAGCTTTTCTCTACTTAACATGTCTCTGCTTTAAGCTCTAAATCTACATTTTGGCTTCTAGCACCTAAGCTTGGAAGCTTTTCCCAAGGCCTCAGGTCAAATCCTATGTTCTTTTCCAGTATTTGATTTACAGGCTCAATGTTTTGAGAATTCCTTACATTTTGAATTCCAACAGATTTACTTCAGTGCCACTTACTGAGAACAAAATACTCTGTTTATTTTTATTTCTAAAATTAACTAACAGTGCTTACTGTTGTTGCTGGAATGTTTTAACTTAAATAATGTCCTATATTGAAGTCTTGTTATTTCATCATAAAGGCATTGTATCTTTTCTGTCCTTGTCTTACACATTGATAGGTGACCTTGTTTTCCTGAAAGAATAACAGATCTCTTCAGAGTGAGTTAACCTAGCCTCAAGTACATAATGCTCAAATCCATCAGGTGATGGACTCAGGTGAGCACACACACAAAAGAGATGCATTACCAGGACAAAAGTATTTGCTGCTGAAGTGTACCAGAAATGAGAAGAAAAAAAAAAAAAAAAGAGCTGAAAAGCTGCCAGGCTTTGTCATGGTTCTGTGATGCTTCTCTTCACACTTTGTTTTCTGTGGTCGACAGTTTGTGAAAATCTTTGCTTTCAGTTTCAGTGGAATTGTTTCTGACCATTGTTTGGAGAAAGCCTTGAAAACCTGAAGCAAGGACACCTTAAAGCATCAGAAAAATAGGAAGCAGGGAAGAAACTTTCTTCAAACAAAATTTCATGGCTTTTAAGGCAGTTACTATGGTCTTTGAAGGGCACAGAATTAGACTTTTTAAAAAAATCTTTGTGCTTGGCAGTGCTAAAAATATTATGTTGGGACATGTTTGAGCACATTCTGGGAATAAATCAGGAGGGGATTAGAAGCTGCAACAACCAGTGGGCAACTTTAGTTGGGCTTTCTTGGTCTTCTGTGAGAATCTCACCTTATAAAAAGCAACTATAATTTTGTATATCATGCAAAAACCTGCCATGATTTTAACAGTAATTGAGTGTGTATGCAGAATTCTGCTACTGCTCAATAACAGTGTGTCTATGACAGAGATCCAGGCTATATCAGAGTTAATATTTTCCTGTGAAAAAAGTGTGACCTTGATCAAATGACCTGCGTGTTGAGATTTAAGTGCCCTGAAGTAATCAAGTTCCAGCAGCCAAACTTTGGCCTTAGGTTGATTGTGTTGTTTTGTAGTTTATAATTCTGGAAGGAATTGTTGTGATCCTTGTGATGTGCTTGTTTTGGCAATTGTTACAGGGAGTTGTTCTTTCCCTTGTTGAGGTTATCATGATTTATCCCACTAGAAACTAGCAAACTTGTACTAGCTGCAGTACAAATAAATGGAAAACCCAGTATGTTCTTCTTTGTAATCCATTATAATTTAAGTTTGTGTGGAATTTTAGTAAATTCACGTTGTAACTACCATTAATAAAACACTAACTCCCAGCTGTATGTGAGCCAAGTGGTTATTGCAAGGTAAACACACAGCACAAAAAATATTGGAATAGCTGGAGAATCCCTTTGGGCTGAGGGATGGTTAAGTGTAAGCACACAATTTTCTGCAGATTTCAAGCATTCCATTCACAGGTGTTAAGAGTTATTTGGTGTCAAATAATATTTTTAAGCATGAGATTGTGAGGGGAAGAAAACGGAGAGGAAAAGGAATTGTGTGCTCTTGCAGTTTTACAGTTATGTGCTTGCAGCATCTCTGTAACTGGGATCAAGTGAATCTCAGCTCTACTTCTAAACAATTCTTCAGTAACAGACGGAATAGGCTTGGAATTTTCAAGATCAGCATGGAATTATTAAGGGGTTGTTATAATGCCTGTCTAGTGAAGGCTTTATCCCAAGGCATAAAATAAAATCTTCACCAGTGTTTCTGAGCTGAGAAATCACAATGAAACAGCTTAGAAAATGTATTTTTTAATGACTGAGGAAAGTTATTCATTGTGGATAAGAGCTGGAAAGCTGCACATTGCAATTCTAAAAGCAGCCAGGTTTGTAGCAGGATAGAGATACTAGAGTTTGAGTCTAGCTATTTTTTTCCAAGTAGACTGTGGCTTTTACTAAATGGGAAGTCATCTGCTGGCAGGAGGTGTCAGAACAGAATGGAATACTTGTTTATTATGGATTCATAATGGAGTTCAATGCACTCCAGTAATTAGGGATAAATTAATTTAGAGAAAATAAGCTGAGTTCTTTTAAACAACTCCAGTGTCTCTTCAGACCTATATAAATTTGCAAGGTTTTTTGGTTTTTTTTGATGGTACCTGCTGATAAAGCAGAGGTCCTTTATATAAAACTCTTTAAATGCAAAAATTCCAGCTCTCTGTTTTGTCCCATAGTTCATTTTGGATGCCTTGTCATAATCAACACAAAACTTCTCCACAGATTATTTTACTGTAATATAGGGAGATTACTGGCACAAATGCATTTAACAGGATTTTGTTTGTTTCACAGAATGAACATTCAAGGCTTGAGGCTCTTTAGCATGATGCATTAAGTACTCTTCACTGTATTAAACACCAGTAGAACACACACAGCACCACAGTGCAGGGTATTAATGAGAGACCTTGCCTTCCTTTGCTTGTCTTGGATCACCTCATCCATTATATGGATGTATTCCATCACATTTCCTTAGAAGTTCAGAACCTCTCTGCAGTTGGCAGTTTGCATTAAGAGGTCAGTGAGTGTTCCAGGGGCTGAGGGGACACAGAGCAGTGTCCACGGAGCCCAGGGCTCTGTCACTGTGGTTTCCATGAGCTGCACAGCAGTGTAAGCAGAGTGTGGGTGTAGGAAAATCAAACAGCCCTAGAGATTTCTACACCTGATTTTAACACCCATGCTTATCTACACCTGGCACCAAAGGCATGTTATCTGTGAAATCCCTGCTTTGCTAAATTCTGGAACTGACATGGTCTTAATGCTGCTGAGCTGCTGAATGCTCTGCTGTGCACAGAACACACTGAGATAATGTGGGTGGGTTTGCAGCAAGAGCTGATCTGGAGTTTTGGGGATGTCATTACTGTCTGGAGCTCAAAGGTTCAGGGCACAGGAGTTAAATCAATGAGTCTCAATCTGACTCAAATGAACTGGTCATATCATGAAGAGGGATGATGGAGTTTGTTGAAAACACAGCTTTTTAAGGGGAAAAGATGTGACTTTTTTCACATGGAAATTTTGCAGGTATTTCCAGGGAGAAGGTTTTGAGTCTATGTACTGTTGGCATTGGGAGATGAGGATAGACTTGAGAAAGGGAGTTAGGAACAAAAATGTCAGAAAAAGTGTACAGAGGAACTGTGGATCCAGTCCTAAGGAGAAATCGAAAGCAGGGACCCATCTGGCTCTGGAGAATGCAATAATGTTTATTTATTGTCTGATTAGATACAGTAAAGGAAAGGAGTGAAAGGGTGGAATTGAGGTCTTCCTGAATTGATGTGCTTCAGTTGCTGACAATAAAAATGTTTATTAAATTTACTGCCAGTGGGAAAGACTAAAGGAGCAGACCATCTAAATACATTTGTGTATTATTGTGTTTCTAGTTTTCTTCCTAGAAGCTGTTTTGCTTTCAGGAACCTTAGGAGGTCAAAACTCACTATTTACTACTCCAGCTCATAAGGTTGGCTTAAAGCATAATGAGATTTAAAAAAAAAAAAAAAAAAAAACAAAGAATTTTTACTGCTTTTTATTTGCCTTCTTATTTTTGAGCCTTTAGGTCTAACTATATGTTAGGTCTAACTATATGAGGAACATTCATTAAATAAAAGCTGTGAAAACATCTTGGGCTTATGATTTCAGGAACCAGAGAAGCAGCTGCATGGCTTGGAATGTGACTTTATTTAGCATAATGATTTCCTGAAGTTGATTACTTGTATATACTTATGGGAGTCCCAATGCACTTTGAAGTACTGTGTTTCTTAGTTTTGATTTATATTATATGTGTCTTCTGTTCATACAGAACATTAAACAGTTTATTGAAATGGTACTGGTCTCAGAAGCCTCAAAGGTCATGCACAGCTAGCTAAGACCACCAGTTCTCCTAAAAAATAGGCCATTTTACTTCAGGAAATGAGGCATTTTTTAAAATCTGCTCTTTATCTGAAACCTTGGTTGTGATGTGAAGTGCTATGATGAGCTCTCATATTATCCTCTACTTGCAAGGAGCCTGCACTATTAATTTAGTGAATGATTCTATTTATAGTTCCTATTCCTCTGAAATTAAGAAGCAAAGAGTTCCTTTCAAAGTTTAATGGAGTCTTTTGAACATAATTAGACGTGTTCCCTCAGATAAGGACCGGTTGACCAGTTGGTTCACTCCTTTAATCTTATCCTGTACCCTTATTTTAACTCCAGTGTGTGACTGATTTTTGCTGAAAGGCTGGATGATCATTGTAAAAATTGCCACCACCTCCTTCTCACAGGGGAAAAGGTCAAGCAGGAATTCAGCACCACAAATACCTTATTGCAGTAACTCTGACAAAATCTTCAGTCTCTGCAACCTCAATTTAGTCACCAGTTACATCACAACTGCCTTGTGAGTCAGGGCTAGAAGAGCTCTGTGCCACTTCCTGTGCTTTAATTCTGTTTGGAGAAATCTGGAATGTGGTTGGTGATAGTGAGCTAAAACATTGGGTGGAAGGGATCCAGTGCTGATGGAGCACATCAGAAAATATTTACAAAGATTTAGCACAAAGTTGTCAAATATGTCAGTGTATAGAAGTAACCTGATTTTGGATGTTATGCCTTGGTGTCCTTTATGTGCTTGGTAGTGCTTAGGCTGTGCTGTCACTAATTATGGGATTAGCAAGTGGGGGCAGACAGCTGGAGAAGTGTTTGAAGCCACGGTGCCTGTCACAGGTTAAATCCTGCCTCAAGGTGTGGCATATCAGCATAGCACTCATTTATTCTTGCAGCACTCTAATCTTCTGTAAATGTTCTGCCTCTTCAGGGAGGGTGCTTTTGGGTTACTAAATATTTATCAATGCTAACGTCTTTTTAAAATTGTATCCTTATCTTTATTATACAAAGATAACATTAACTAGCCTGGGGGAGAGGGACATGAGGGAACTGATTGTGTTCTTTTATTTCTCCTAAGACTCAAGCAGAAATTGTTTAAAATGTAGTCTTAGCTCTTGATCTTGCAGAGAGAACTTTTGGCTTCTTAAAAATGATATTTGGATGTGTAATTAAATTCAGTATAGCTACAATGTTTTCCTGAAGTTTGCAAATTGTTCTTCCAGAACCTTGATGCAGAATATATGATATAGCTATTAAACATGGCTTATCTTTTGAATGGAAAGCAAAGATTAATGACTCAAACTAAAATGATGCATTAGATGTGTGTGATGAGATGCAGTCTTAGGAATTGGAACCACAGAAGATGAAAATGTTAAAATGAGATTAATAGAGCCACATGCTGAAGTAAAAAGGAAAAAAAAAAAAAAAAGCTACACATTCTGTACAAGGGAAAGAAAAAAAATGATTGAAATAAATGTTTGTCTTGTACATATTAAACACACATATAATAACTCTTCAGAACTGTCTGTCTCTGAATTGTAGCCTTACTTTATAGTAAGCCTGCCTGCAATTTTGAGAAAACAAAAACTTCCTGGGAAGAGAAGAAACTCTGCAGAGTCTGTTCTATATTTGTATATATACTCACTTCTAAAAGTTCTAGAAAAATTTTAGAAGTGAGTGCATATACAAATAAATTTCATTGGTAAATTTTAACAGATCTTAATCAATGCCACGTGTGGCATGTGGGAGGAATTTCTCTCCAGCCAGCTTGGTAATGATGTGTTGGCTTCTATTTTGCTTTTCTCTACAGAACATGTTTCAATCCACCTGCTGGGTTCACCTGGGCATTTTATCAGCAGATTTCTGTCCTTATGGATAATGGAGGCAGGATGATCCCACCTGGGGCTCTGCCTTGTGCTGTGACTGGGAGCTGGTTCAGGAGACAGAAGTTTAATTCTGTAAAGATATGTGATATAAATAAAGATATTGCTCCATGAGCAATATATTGGTACAAATGTTTGCATAACCCACCAACAGTGTGCTCTGCTCAGGTGAAAGGGTTAGTTTGGTTTTATTTAAGGATAATTTACAGGAAAATAAGCAGTTCTTTTATCTTTGTTTTCATGTATAACTGACTTTTCTGGCAGACCTCTTTTGAATGGAAAAGCTGGATTAATTTCTGAGTTGGTTGAAAATGACATAAATTAAATTGGTCTAATGAAGTAAATTCATACTGTAGATAGAAATTAAGATAGTTAATGTCTAGGTAAAGCAGGTCATAGACAGGACTTCTGTCTCTCAGGAAGAACTTACCATGATCTGTCCTCACCTCTCTAAGGGTGTTTGTTGAAGGAGCTGTTCACATGAATAATCTCTAAAACTCCTTAGATGTGTAGGTTTAAGCTGTTGAAATTGGTGGGCTGATTTAGCTCACTAGTTTCTTGACTGCATTTGGTGAATCTGAAAGCACTTTCACAGCAGGATCTGCCAGAAGGTCACGAGTGTCCTCTCCACTGGAAAATATTGTCAAGTAGATGACTATGACAACTTCCACCCAATTGCCTAGATCTGGAAGAGGGTATCTATCTCCAAATTTTCTTTTAGTTTCCACCTCTGTTGGTAATTTTGGTGTTTCATATATTTATAATATATTTTTCTTCAAAATGAGGGGCTTTTTAATGAGCATTTCCTTAAGTTGTCTTGAACATAGTTACCTAGGGGGGGCCTAATTCATATAATGGGATATGGTATAGGTGGTATGACTAAGGAAACACCAAAAAAAAAAAAAAAAAGGCTACAATGGTAGTAAAAGTGGTAAGTTTTGAAATATTTTTAAGTTGCAGGCACAGAGGTAAGTGGTGTGGGATAGTACTGGCATATTAGGACTCTACATTGTTCAATAATTTTTTTTTTTTTCATCTGAGTATTTAGAGCCATTTTGGGGCTGTGGAGAGATCAGCAATTTGGTTCCATTAAGAGGTGGGAGTGGGTAAACACTTGCAGACAGTAATTACAGTCTGGTTTTGTTCCCCTATGGAGGAGAAATGGAAGTGGTGATGCCAGGGGGGGAGGAGAGCTGGAGGGAATGGAAGAGTGGCAGGAAGACAGATGAGGCAAAAGGGGCTGCATTTCAAAAATGTTTGAAAAACTGTCTTAAGTGGTTAGACAAAGTTTAATGTTAGATTGCAGTGGAGGAAAACCAGCACAGAATAGCTGAGTGATTGATGACTCTCTCAAGATTCAGTTAGGAAAAAAAATCATCTTTAAATAAATTGTATAGCACTTGAGATCCTCTGATACTGTATGGCTTCAGGTACAGAGGAAACACTGTGCAGGGTTCCAGTTTGGGATGACACTGCTCTGAAAACTCTGGTCACTGCTGGCAGCTCATTTCTGGCCAAACCCTAGTGGCCCAAATCATCATGATGTTCATGCATTCCTCTTCCAGAAAGTTGGATGTGGCCAGAAGGGTGCATTGGCCATCTGCACACTCTGCTCTGAATGCAGCTTTTGCCTGATGGTTTCTTCTCAAGAACTTAATAAAACCTGCAATAGATGAACCAGTGGCTCACAGGCACAGCTCAGTACACACTGTGCCTGTCTCACAGACAATTGGGTTCCTTGGTCTGGGTTAGGTTTTAGCTCAATATTATTCACTACTCTTAATAAAGAGCCTACAGTGAGATTTCTCCTGACAGGGTGATGATAGAACATGTGTAATACTTTGAAACATTCTAAAAAATTCCTGCATACCAAGTGTGATGAAGGACTGGACAAAGAATAAGAAAAAATGCTTGTTGAAAAGGATTACAAACAAAGCAGAAAGGATGGATAAGATGTTGAGGGTGTCTCTGTTTTACAGATGAAGTTATGAGGCTTACAGAGCTTGTTTAGAAGTAAACAGAATGCTGAGAATCCTGAGATCCAGTTTCTTGATCCCAGACAGTGTGGAACCAGGCAGTGATGTATTTCCAAATTCCTTCAGAAAGCCGCACCAAAGCTTTTCTCTACAGGATATGATCTGTTCCCTGTCTGGTGGAGTGGTGGTATTAAAGCTCATTAGAATTAACCCTCAGTTTAAATGATCCCAGCAGTGTCACCTCCAGGATGTGGGTTTTTGAATCCCACGTTTTCTTGCAGTGACTTTCAGAGAGCTGCCCTCAAGGTTTGTCAGAAAGGCTGAAGGATTCCTGTGGTGCATCAAATGTGCAGGCTGCTAAACTTTGTGTGGATGCTTTTTTCAGAAGTTCTTCACAAAACCTCACTGAGCTCCAGGGCTGTGTACAGGGAAGGCACAGGTGACAGTTTGCTGTGGCAGTTTTGTGACAGGAGAGGTGGGGACTCCAGTGAGGAGGAGGAGGAGGCTGTGGCATCACTGAAACCTGTGAAATTCTGCTGCTGCACAGTTTTGGAGTTTGGGGTGTCTTTGCTGAATCTTAACAGAGATTGCTGGTGACTCATGCCTTTTAGTGGAGCTGGTTTTACCTGCCTTGGGAAAGCAGGAGTTTACTTTTCCTGCATAAATTGCTTTTTTTTTTTTAATATTTTTTTTTTCCCCCAGTGGAAAGATATCCTATTTGGTTATTTTTAAAAATTAAAAAAAAAAAATAAAAATCAAAGAGCCTGTTTGCATCGTGTGCAGGTAATGCAGGTATTTTACAGAAGACAAGAAGTTTGACTTGTAAGTGAATATTGTCATTTGGACTAGTTCAAATCTAACTTAAGCTTCCAGGGTCTCCAAATGTCACTGCCTCTTGAAATTTAATGCTCTAGGACTTTAACTGATTTGTCCAAGATCAAGTCTGTTAGTTCAGACTTGCATCTCAGGTATATTTCTCATTTCAGGCTCAATAAGGAGTTTCTTTAAATACAGATTATAAATGATGGGATAATTTCACTGTGTAACATGTAATAATTTGAACTCAGGTAATGCAAAATCCTGGATCTGTTTCTTCCACAGGTTATATAGAATTCTATTACATGACAGTTTGTGTGAACCAAATCTAAAAAGACCACCCAAATGCAAGAAAACCCCAACAAGAGATATTTGTTTAAAAAGCTGCAGGAAGTAGAGATGGAAACAAAGTCTTGCTGCTTGTACTCTCCTCCAGTGACTTTTTAAAAATTATTAATGAATTCTAGAAGTAAAAGACATAATTTTACTGCACAATAAATAACCCAATTATGCTTCTTCATATAAATATCCTGAGAGATTTTTTTACACTGGCTAAATTTATCAAAAATAACAATAGATATGGTCAAACATATTTCTTTAACAAAATGATTGTTCTAGTTAGTGATTCAAGACAATTTTTGTTGTACCCACACCCCCATCTCTGAAATCCTGAGGTTGTTATAATTATGAGAGGTGTTGCCAGTATTCTGCAGTCTCCCTACACCATTAATTCAGATAAAGAATTTTTGGATGCTGTTAAGACCACAATCTTTAATGAAAATTTAAGTGCTGGCCCATGCTGTATTTTTTATTCAGAGTAACAATAGTCTTTAAAGAAGCTATGGGACAGTCCTTAGATCTTGTTGGCTGAGAATTTCCCATATCTTCATGTATGCACCTGTCCAGAGAAACACTTAAACTGGTTTATAACATCAAGCAATCAGGTGGTCTGGAGAGGCTTTTCATGCTTCTAAATTTATGTGTAATTAGGATGAAATTAGTCTCAGATTTGGCTCTTTAAAAATGTCCTTTAAGAACAATAACCCTAGTCAACAGCAAAATAATCAATGTTGTTATCACAACAAGCCAGCATCTACCTGCTGTGAAACATTGTGGAGCTCTTACCTTGCATCTAATGCTTTAAAAGCAAGAAAAAAACACCTTAAAATCTCTCACTGTGGATAGAATGGAAATGAAAGAAAAAGCCTTCAGACTTTTTACAGTGATTTTACAATGTTGGAGAGAAGGAGAAAAAGAGGGACAAGGTGGAGGGGAAGTATGATTGGAAGGCATTTGGCTTTGGTTTGTTTTCTGCACAGTGTCTGCACGAGACACCTGAGACAGTTCTTCTGCATTCCACCTGCAATCTCAAATGCCCAAAAGGCTTTTTGTTCTCATCTTTAAAAACAAACTCTTTCTTGATGTCTCTCATTCACAAAGACAGATGAAAATAGCTGAAGGGCAGTGAGCTTGCTTTGGGTGATATACAGGGGAACCTGCTGTCAGTAATTATTACTTCAAATAATAATAGAAAAGGCAAAGCAGTCAGCTTTGGATGTGAACAAGTGCTGCATATTTATATCTGCTGGCTAAAGCTAATTGGACCTGTGGGTCTCTGCCCATGAATTGGGACAATTTGTGCTTGGAATAAATTTAGTGCCAAATCTCTCATTGACTTCAATTATGTAGTGGCAGGTAGCCATGAACTTAGGCTTGAAAAAGTAGATTTGAAAAGGGAGATTATATTAATTGATTAAATGGATTGGTTAAATGGAAATAAAGAAATTGAGATGGCCTTCTAGTTGTTCTTCCTGAATGCATTTAGATATTTGTGCAAAAACTACAAAAATAATGGTGGAGATTGAGTCCTTTGGGTGTTTAACCCTTTCCTCTGGTTTTGTAATGAATGGGGTGAAAAACTGTTTAACTATGAAGTGTTTAATAAACTGGTTCTGGTTCATCAGGTACTGAGCTCCTTTGAAGGGATAGGGCCCCCTGCACATGATAAACAGCAATGGAATTATTCTGCTCTGTGTTTTTAAAATGTTTCATTGCCTATACAGGGATCCTACTCTGCTCCTGACATCTTGGATTTGATCAAGATATTGTTCTGTTACAAAACCTGAAAGACACTTCCTGCCCCTCTAAATATGAGTTTTATCTTCAATTTTTGAATAAAAAAATTTTTCTTTTTTTTTCAGAGCTAATGGTTACTATCCAACAAATTTTGGATGGTTTTATAAACATGTTATTTTAAATAGTGAAGGCACAAATTTTTGCTTACATTAGCACATGGGTTGGAGTAAGGAATCATTTCAATCTGAAGGTTAAGCTCAATATCAGGATTTCAAACACTATGAAAAACTAGTCAATGAAAGAAAAGTAAATTGGTGAGTATTGCAAGAAACCAGTAGTTATTCTAGATTTGAGCCCAGACCAATTAAAGTGGTATTATGTATGTTGACTCAATTTTGATCATGTCCTGTTACTGAAATAATCTGGGATGTTAGCACTTATTAGAACTTCTCCACCTATATAGAAATATATATGTATGTATGTGTATATATATATAGATAGATATATGTATGTGTATATATATATATATATATATATGTATGTATATATGTATCTAAAGACTGTGAATTTCAAAACTCTGCAGTGGGACCAGAAATGAATGTTCTTTGACTCGGGTTCTTTTTCCCCCCTACTGCTAATTTCCAGCACCATCCAACAGTTACAGCATTTCTCTTAAGAAAAATGTTAATTAAAATCAATGATGTCCTCAATTAAGTTGTCAGATTACTTGAAGCAAGTATCTCAGTGTAGAAAAGAAGATGCTAATTAATACAATAAATTGTTTTAATTTCTGTCTCTTAATCAGATCCCCACACTGTTACCATTGTCACTGAAATGGGAATTACTGGCAAACCATTGTATGAACCCTATAAAACCTGCTAAATGAGCTCACTAAGAGACCTTACACTGAACCCAAAACTAAAGATGCATATTGTACATTACAGCTTTTCCCTGGGAGTGTAAAAAACCCAGCCTCTTGTGCAGTGTTTCTTATTGGAAATGTTCAATGTTTTCAGTCTGACATCCCCTGTGCATATGCAGAAGCTGCATTTGCATGAATTCAGTTATAGAATTAGCAGAGAAAATGTGCCTGCAGTCCTAAGAACTGTTTGCACTAGAAGAAGTTTTGGTGTGCAAATGTTTTTACCCACACTGAGCTAGAAATCACCCTTTATTTTTCCACTTTTGATTTTCTGCCTGTCTTGACAAACTTCCCTCAGCCAGTTAAAATTTCTGTGATGGGTGAGAACATCCTGGATACTTCATGTAATGGATTTTTGCTTTGGGGGGGTAACATGATCCTTCCTCTGCCTTTCAGATGGGTTAGGACAGTGCCCTGCTGTATATGGACCTGATGTTTCTACTTAGCAACAGAGATTCAGCCTGAACAGCAGGATTTAGATGGCAAAGCAGTCCTAGGTTCTGTACTTCTGTACCAGCAGAACTGTCAGGAAAGAAGATGCTGCTCTTCCACCATGGCATGCCAAGTGAAAGCATGACTTCAACTAGGAAAGATCAGATTTGTGGCTTTTGATCTTGGGGATTCTCCTTGAGGGGAGAGGGGCTGGGAGGTTGTTTATTTTAAGCAAGAGGAATGCCATGGCAGTGGGGAAAGAGCCTGATTTTGGACATCTGCTGGATATACAGCTCAGGATATGACACAATTAAAGAAAGTAATATCAGCATCAAAGTATAGTGCTGAGGTATTTTGGTCCAACTATTACTTGAAATGATTTATCTACTTTAGACCTTGTAAATCAGGAAAAGGACATTTATATTACTCATGTGCAATTGAAGAACATCAATAAATTTATTTGAAACTTCTGTTTATTTTAGTAGGATAACATTTTTTTTTTTTTTTTTGTTAAATTAAATGAAAGATTATTTTTTTCCTTGAATAAGGCCTCTTCTCTGGCCAGGTAATATATATGGGCTTTGGGCAACACTTCATTCAGGTTCTACTAATGTATGTTAGTCTTAGGTGCTGGAAGAGCTTCATCACCCAGGCTTGATGCAAGAAATATTCACCCATAAGTGAATATTCTCTAGATGCTGAGAACAACACAATGATTAAATTTCTCACAGTCTCTTGATGGTTTAGTGTTCTGGCTGAGGGTTTGTTTGTTTGTTTGTTTTCATGATATATATTTACACAGAAATTTGAAAAACTGTGGATGATTTTTGGTATTTATTTTTGCAATTCTCTAAAGAAAGGATAATAATATTTATATGTTTATATAGTCATTAAATAACTATAGGTAGCATAAATGGAATCCCACAGACACCTGGGACTTAAAAATAATCTGTGAAAGAACAATAAGCCCAGGTAGAGATGTAGATTTTTTTAAGTGAAAGGTAATTTTGTAGAATTTCTCTGCATCAAAAAAGGTGCTGTGGATAGCTGCCCTGTCAATACTGCATTTACATTCTGCTCTGAGACTCCCTCACTGCCTTTCCCTTATGGCTTTGAGTTTTGATAATTTGAATTAAAAATGGGATCTGCTAACCCTATCCAAAATTCTGCCTTTGCTTTGGCTGACAGGAGGAAAGAGAATAGAGCATATTCTTATTTTATTTTCTGATGGATTAGTTTTTCCTTTTCTGTAGTGATTATGAAGCTGGAGCTAGACAAATTGATTGGGGAATTTTTGGGGATATATAAAGCAACCAATAAGGGGGGAAATAATGCAGCAACTACATTGACCATTGTGTCTGAAAGATTTTCCCCCAAGGCTGGAATACACTGACCTGTGGCCACTCTGTTCTGTGCAGTCTAAGATGATGGAGAAAAAGAAATCTCTTCAAAATCTAGAAATGCCAGTGTGAGAGGTGTGCACAGCCCATTTCTTATTTAAAATTAAAATATCACACTTGCATCATTCGAAGTTGTTTGAATTCCATATTACTATATCCTATCTTCCAAAGTAAGGAGCTGAGTGTGTGTTAATTACTGGGTAATTTAGAGATCCAGCAGGGGTCCCAGCACACCCCAGCTGTGTCAGGGACAGTGCCAGCTCATCATGTGCTGCAGGTTGGTTTTGCCTGACTGATGGAATCGTGGACATGATTCAAAGGCAGCTATTATGGATAATTTTATCATTTGCTTATTTTTGCAGCTTCTCTTTCAAAATTTGTGTTGCAGCACAACAGTAAACTTTCAGTCATTCTGATTTCATTGCAACTGAAATATCAATTATGTCATTACTGTGCTGACTAAGCACAGGTATGTGCTTGGTGATTCACAGCACTGGGCTGGATCTCACACATTTGGCATCCCTGAAGTGCTTGGGGTGGGAACTAATTCCCCCAAACAACTCAGTGGGTTTCAGACTTAGGGTTTCTGATTTTCTTAGGCAGCAACCTGGCTGGTTAAGTGGAGAAAACTTCACAACTAAATGCAGAGGCAGAATTATTCTTTGGCATTTTTGGCCACTGATTGAGAAAGGAGATGAGCAGATGGAGTTTTGTGCAGCTGCCATGAGCCAGAACCTCTGTTATAAATGTTTTCACTGCTGGGATACAGAAGCTCTATCTTCATTACTGAATTAATTGGAATACTTAAAGGCTTTACCTTTAACTTCTGGCTGCATGAAATGGAATATTAGAAAGTAAAGTAAATACAGAGAAAGGGAAATTCTGAAGACAACTTCTGAAATTAAAAGGAACTCAGGGTGCCTAAGGTGTTGACTGCCTTTCTGCAAATTGTCATCAGAACTGTGAGGTAACTCAGAGGGAAACACAATCTTATTTGGCCAAATCTAATGCTTCATAATTTTTTTGAAAGTTTGTGAAGTTCAACTAGCAGTTTAAATTTTGGTAATATTTCATGCTGAACATGTACTAAGAAAAAATGTAAAGTGAAAGATGAGAAAATGAGTCTCCATTAGATGTTTTCTCTTTGTGTTTTCATACTACTGAGCCTAAAAGATGGAATTTTTCTGTCCTGTGTACTAAACATAATACTTCCATAAAATAGGTTTCAATGAAAATAATTGCAGCATTTTTAATAAGGATTGCTTTTAAGAAAACAAATGTATAGATTCAAATAAAAAAGAAAGGCTTTGGATGCTTTGATTTTCTAAACTGCTAATGCTGCTCAGCTTCTAGTTTTAGATGTAAATATAATCCAAAGCACACATTTGGGCTCATTCAGTCTTTCCATTTTGGGCTTCATTTTGTGGCTGTTGATCACAGTAGTCTTACACACCTAGACAACCCATTTTTGTGAGATGACCTCACAAAATTGAATTGTTTTGGGCAGTTCTTTCTGATACCACCAATGTTCTTCCTGATCTTAAAAAAAAATAAAATTTTCAGTTCAGTTTTCTGTGCTAAGTGAAAATTTAAGCATTCAGGTTGATAATTCAGTATGGAATCAAAGTACCCAAGAGTGCCTGCTACTGCAATAGCAATGCTCAGTTTCTAAGACCTTACTCTCCAAATAGCATATTTTTACTCTCTTTTGATTTTCTGAACTTTCATCTGCTTGGTCTAACCTTGCCTTTGTTTTGGAAAGCTCCATAAGAAGCATCAGCTAACTCTATGACTTACTGCATAAGAATGTGAGGAAAAATGAATTTTCTGCTCTTCAGAATATGTTGGCACTTTTTTTCTGTTACATAAAACTAAAAGCCTCTCTTAAAGCATCAGGCTCAGCAGGAGGCAGGAGTATGAGTAATCTTCACTTTGCCTTGTTTGAGGCAATTGGTTTTGAAATAACAAAGCCATGCAAACCTGACAATACCTGTTTGTGGGAGCCTGGCAATATGTTCATTTACTTGACATCAGAGAGAGAAGCACAAAAATGCAGAATTTTTCTTAAGTGCTAGAGAGAAACTGAAATATTCTTCTTCATGGCATTATTGACCATTTTAACTTATATAAACTCCTCTTCCATACTGTCTGCTTAAAATTATGTATGGAAATGTTAATAATTTAATATTTAATAATTTAATTTAGTCTACCTCAGAGCTAGGGAATGATGGGATGCTGTAACAAGTACTACAGGCAGCACATTTTTCAGTGTGAGTCTGGGGTGGCTTCACAAGTGGGAGTGCTGAAATTTTGTTAATGTGGATAGAAGTTATGTATCTGTTAAGCACCTGCATTCATGTAATAATTCTTTCATGGGAAGCTGCTGTGAATTCAGTGAAATGAGACCTGCTAAGGAAAGGTAATATCTTTCTTGTTCAGTAGTAGTGGAAAGATATCCCTCTAAATATTTCTGAATGTTGCTGGGAAAAAGTAGGTCAGTGGGAGCTCCATAGCATCTCATCCCATATAATTGCCTTTTACACATTTTGAAAAATCAGCTGAGCCCTTGCATGAACTGCAGGATAAACCCAAAAGATTGGCTCACCATTGTGGACATGAGATATTTCTTCTTTTCTGAGTCACATTCAGTCATGGAATAACTAGAAAATTTTTCTGGACACGGACCAACCATCATTAGAGAAGGTTCTTAGCATTCATTACTAAAATCTTTAATTATAAAATAGTTATTGAACAACACTCACCTCTAATATTATATAAAAGAGAGTTTTTTCCCATTTACTTTCACTTAAAAGTTGCCATCTGGATCTCTCAGGTATAGTGAACTCATGTATTTTGGAATTCTGATGAAGCACTTGCTGAGGATCTTTATATTATTGGCAATATACCTGAATAGACAGCACAAGACATCTGCTTACAGAGCTAAAATTGTATCTGTCAGACTTGAAGACAAGAAACAAAACCATTAATGCTGGGAGATAACTGCATGATTTTGCCTGACCAATCTCAGGCTTGCTGTGTATCTTCAGCATGATAACATCATGGATCTATTCAGTTTTTGTTGTGTTATTCCTAAAAGTGTTAGTTCTACTAAAGATTTGGCTTCCCAAGACAGATTCTCTGGTGCTATTACTAGTGTCATATTATCTGTCACTGCCTGGATATTGCTCTTCCTAATGCCTTCTAAGGCTTGTATTTCTAGAAGTTCAAACCTGTGGAGCTGGACCAGCAAAAGCAAGAGCAAAATGCCAAAAAAAAAAATAAAGTGAACTTCAGGGTCATAAATAGAAAATAATTAATAAAGACCTGCTGCAAATTATTCTGTTTCTGCAGGGAAAAGTGAAACAAGAGCAGAAGCTCCTTCTAGTTTCCATAAACCTTGGTTTCCCAGCTTTAATTTTTTTCCTGACTTCCCTCTCTCTGAATACAGAGAAATGTGGGTTCTTACTACAAAGACATAAAAATACCTGCTAGGTTAAATTTAGTGCCACATGCAGCTTTTTATTCCTTTTCAAGCAATGTGCAGAACCAAATGTGTTGGAAGTGGGTAGAGGTGGTTGTGCAAAGGGACTGGCCCCATGTGTTACTCTCTGCTTGCTGCAATGTCTTCTTTTGCTTCACAGCAAGATTTTTGAACAACACAAGTTTTTTTGGTTTTTTTAAATGGTAATAGGAAGAAAGGCATAAAAAGAGCTACTGAGAAAGACTGGAATTTACAACAGAGTTTTACAACATTACTACAAAAGAGTGTAAAGCAGCTGTGTATAATTTCTGCTTCCTGTGCTATGCTTCCATCATGATGCACAGAAATTGAATTGGGATGCAAGCACTCAAGGAACAGCATGTCTGGATGTGAACAATTGCCTATCTAGGCAAATCTGACTGCAAAGAAAGATGAATGATACCTGGTGAAACGGGAAACTCAGAAATTCACAGAATAACCTAGTCAGAATAACTAAAAAGCTGAAAACCCTAAGGCAAAGCAAAAACCCCAAAGATGAACAACAAAGAAGTTCAGAGTAGGAAACATGAAAAGAATGGCTTTAATTTTGATTATTCATCATCAGGCTTCAGTAGCAGATATGATTTATTAATGCATGCTGCACTAGGTGGAGAATAAATCCAGTAGGGACAAAAATACCACATGAAGATCAGTCTCAATCATGTTTTTAAGATAATCTGAATCCAGCAGGTCCTTCAGGTGGAGCATGTAGTGCAACTAGCTCAAAAAATAAAATCTGAGACCCAAGCAGATGATACTCTGACTATTTTTGAGCATACAATATCTCACTATAATATTGCATTACAGGGTCATTACTTCCAAGACATCTGGGGATTGTGGGGGTGTGTGTGCTGTCTCCTCTGGTCCCAACAAATGGAATTATCTTTATCTACTAGTGTTTATCTAACCTTAACTAGACTTTTGCAGTTGTTTGTGCAGAGGCTGTGCTGGAAGGATGAAATAGCCATCAGTTATTTGCACAGAATATTAGAACCACACCAACTTTTTTTTTTGTTGTCTGCAAATTGCAAGGAAATGCTGTAAAGAAAATAATCATAGCTTAATTTCTGGAAGTTATATTTAAGTGCTATCCTATAGATGGTAATATAGTGTAAAAGTAAATAAAAATCTTACTGCAAGTGATTCAGTGGCTGTTAAAAAGAAGAAATATTTTTTCCCTTTTACATGATCTCCTTGTTTATTCCATTTGAGCATAACTGACTATTTGAAATAGGATAGTTTTTATACATTAAAATGAGAGATTTGTGAGATAAAACATTTTTTAAAAAACAGTGTAATAAATATATTTATTTCCATGATCTAAAAAAAGAAAAATCCCTTTTTTCCCACTAGATCCATTTGCCCTCTAACAATACACATTCAGAACAAAAATCAGACCAAAGCTGGACATATCTGCTATCTAGGTCTGGTAAAACTGGAGGCCCCAATGACTTCTGAAGTAGGTTCCTGATAGAAATTAGTGTGGTGAGTAAAGAAAACCATTTCTAAGCACTCTGAAAGTTCAATTTTGGTATTGAGGGGGTAGGCCAGAGGCTCTGGGAATCCAAGATCCATGACAGAAGCTTTATATACACTGCTAGAAGTCTGAATGCTAAAGAATTTTAAATGGAATATTTTTTGAGGGATTTCTTGCTACCTGTTGATTGCAGAAAGCTCAAAGATTGGATAAAAGCTTTCTGTAATACAAATAAAACTTGCTGAAACATGAATATTTGAGGCTTTTAACTCTGAATTCTTACCTTACAGCATCTGCTCTTTAAGGCACAATGTGTCTGGAGCAAATGTTAATGCTGTGGTACCTGTACTACCTCTGTTTCCTTCCCTAATTATTAAAAAAAATTTTGTCTCTCCTTTGCATGTTACTTCAAACTGTTTGGTGAAATAATAGCCATTTAGGTTTCATTCTTAACATCATAAATAGAATTTAAGTACCTTTCTCTAACATTCACCATGAAAAACACCAAAATGTTTGTCTTGGTGTTTGTTAATCCCAGTTTAAAAGAACAAAATCAAACCAAGCCAACACAACAAAAACCTCACCAAAACCAGAAACCAACAGCCAAAATCATACAAAATATTTTGTCTTCTACTTACATCATTTTCTTAAGAGGCATATATCAGGGCAGAACATGTCATTTAAGAAAAAGTGAAACCAAATTTCAAATGGTTCTCTAATTTTATGTGATGTTGTTTACATATTTGAAAATAATTTTATCAACTACTAAAATAATTCATGATTCACTAATATGCTCAGTGTAACTCATTCTGTCCTGTCACTTTGTTCTTCTACAGACAGGAAAAACTGATTTAAACAGGTGATCTTGAACACCAGAAGTCTGAAGAGTTAAATGTATTCATTTCCTGTTGTCAAATCACCTGAGGTATTATTGAATTTCAAGTGTAAGTTGAGACTTCATTAGGAAAGCTTCCTGAAAAGCTATTTATATAGGCAATGTAAAATTAATTATTTTTATGGCACAATCATCTTTCCCCCCATGTTTCTGTTGTATATTTAGATGTTCCTTGGCTGTGAGCATTGGCAGCTGGCATGGTTTAAATCCAGGTGACCACACAGCAGTTCCTGCAACCCCAGGGGAAACTCCTTGGGTTGAGGTAAGAACAGCTTAATAGCTGAAATAAAACAAAAAATATAATAATATTAGTTGTGATGAAAAGGGAGACAAGAAGAAGAGAGAGAGAGAAAGCAAAGCCTAAGAAAGGTGAGTGATGCACAACTGCTCAGCATCCCCTGACCAAAGGCCAGCCTGCCCCTGAGCAGTTTATAGACTGGACATTTGTGTGCCAGGGTGTGGAATATCCCTTTGGCCACTGCAGCTCAGTTGTCCTGTCCATGCCAGAGCAGGGGAACTCAGAAGTCCTTGATTGAGAGCAAGAACTGCTTAGCAACAATTAAACATCAGTGTGTTTTCAACATTACTCTCATCCTGAATCTATAACACAGCACTGTACCAACTACTAGGAAGAAAATTAATCCTATCCCAGTTGAAACCAGGGCAAACACTAAAAAATGCCTCATTTTTCTGGCATGAGATACCAGATATTAGTTATCTAACACTGCTGTTTGTCATGGTGATCCAGTAGAACTGAACTGGCCAGGCTACCCCCTGCTGCTTTTAAAAGCAATTTTCCTTCAGAAGTTCAAAAGTGTCTGAACTTAATGTATTCTTCTAGGGAGAAATAAGATTTCTGTGTGAAAGTTGACAATAAAGGATGTGGATCTTTTGCAGAGACTTGAATGAGTAGAAGTTAACAATGCAGACTGGAATTTTTTGGGGAAAAAAGGGTAAAATGGGTGAGTTTTGTCCCCTGACTGAGATATTTAAAAGAGGAAAGGGTTTATATTAGGGTTTATATTAGGGTTTAGGATTTCCCTCCCCATTGAGCTAGATGAACAACAGAAAGACCCTTGATTTTTCCTTTTCCCTCATCCTCAGCACATATCAGTCTATTTCCTTAAGTGATCTTTTTGTTTTCTGGGTATCTGTATGTTTGTTTTCTTTCTCCTTTTCTTATAGGTGTCATTCTCTATTAGACAACAAATTCTGAGTAGCTCCCTTTCTCATTTCTTATTTGATTAGCATAGCTGTCTTTTGTAGTGAAATACTATGGAAATATCCATGTCAAACCCAAACAAACCCAAAAATAATTTGTAAAGGTGCATTAATACTGCCTTAAAATGTTAACCTTGTTAATTAAATGAAAATATTGAGAAAAGGAAGATGTGATGGGAATTGTTCCATTTATTTTTATTTATTTTCAGTCAGGAATTGTTTACACATATAGTTACATTAAAATATGCTGAGTATTTCACTTAAAGGTAAGCCAACTATGCAGATGTTTATCATGGTACCAAAAGGCAGCATATGGTTGCACACTGAGATGAAAGTACCAAAAGGCACTAAATACATGTTAAACTCTTCTGAAAACAACTATTTTCTCTCTGAGTGCAGGAATGCTGGAAGGTTTTTATTACTGAGAATATTAATGACAGCAGAATCAGGACTAAATATGTTCCTTGATATTTTAAGCAACAATTATTCTAGGAATAGACACAAAAGGTCTGGTTCTAACATTAAACTTTATCCAACTTATTTGATCATCTTTGTTTTTTTCATTTATCCCCTGATACTTTTCAAATTACTTTTTTTATCCTCTGATCCCCTCCATGCTTTCATTCTGGCCCCAGCTCTTTTATCACTTTGTTACACTTCTATGTCTATGAGTTCTGTTTTACTTCTTGTTCAAAGGACCCTCATTTTGATCCAGAAGGGAGGGAGGAGAATAAAGAGAGGCTTCCTTTCAGTTTTAAAAACCTACTGATAGGAGATCTGAGAGCTTCAAACAAGCCTCTTTTACTGTTCTTTGCAGTTAGTTTTCTTCTAATCTCACACAGCAGTGATCTCTATTTCCCTCCTCCTTTTTTCCTCTCTGTGTATCTGTCAAATGGATGAAGAATCTCTTACCCCTTATCTGTTCTTCCTCCATTTTCCAAAAGGTTCCTCATTTATTGTTCTGAGGATGTGGTTAAACTCAACAACCAAGATCAAGTACTTTGTCTGTAACAACCCTTTACTTTTGGTTTCACAGTTTCCCAAGGACTGGAGGAAGAAATAAGGATCATCTCTGTACCCTTTTTACTGTGGAATCCCAGTTTCTCTTCCTCCATCCCGATGATGTATTTGGTACTTCTCTTTCTGAAGAAACTCTTCTTATTCCACAGAGAATATTTCAACCTGGGGGAGAGAGCCTCACACAATATCTGGAAAATTAACAGAGAGATGTGAGATAATGGCAGTGTTGCATTACTTTTTTTTCTTCTTTTTTCCCCCCTCCTACTCCAAAGTCCTGCTTGCATTTAGTTCAAGGTAAAGCAGAAGAAATTTTGAGGGTATGTGTTATACAAACATATATCTGTGGATATAAGTTTTTGTGTGCACCGAAATATCTATCAAAATAGATTTGGTGGACAGAGCAGCAATCAAATTTAAATGAGAAAATTTAAATACAGTTTCATAATTTCAGAAATGCAGGTGTCACAAGTGATAAAATATTCAATATTTTAAGTCTCAAATTGACAACAAATCACCTGTGATTTAACAAATGAGCCAGCAATGTTTGGGGTTAGTGCAGTATATCTTTGAGAGATAAATACTGAGGAGGGGAAAAGAATAACCTTTTTTCCCCTGCACTTGTTGTTTCTTTTCCCTTTAGAAGTCATTACAAGTAATTATCAACAAGCATTAGTTTTTTTCAGTAGGTTATTCTTACAATGTGTCATTTTGAGCTAAACTGAACAAATGCAATCATCTAAAAGAGAAAACAGAGATTAATCAACTAATAGTGAAAGAAATTTGATTACACAAAAGTGGCAAAGCATAAAATCCCTTGCATTTGCAACCCATAAAATATTAATTAAAATAATTAAGATTAGGGTGTAATGCCTGTAAAGATCTTAGTTCCTACTCCACTTTTATTTTAGAAGTCTTTTGATTTGCTTTATTTGAAGAGACACTTGAACTGTGTCAATCACACAGAGCCAGTCTGAGATAATCTGAGCTCTGTTGTTCTCAGCTCCTGTGACTAATGCCTTGGAAGATACAATCTGGGACTTTCTCTCATTTTTGATTGTGCAGGGATTTTAGTGTTAATACTCTGAAGAGATGAGAACAGCACAGGGTGAGAAAAGAGATTTCCTATGAGACAATTAAATCCAATTATCTTTCAAAAAGAACCCTTCAAAAAGCCCCCACAACAAACCAAAACCAACCAAAAACCCCCATCTATCATCCCCATTAAACTCCCACCAAACCCTCATCACTCCCACATTGTTGCTCCCATTTCTCAGGTCATGGAAGAAACAAAAGGCAGATTTCCTTTTGAAAGTAGAACAGAAAAAAACCCCAATCTTATCCTGCTGAGGGAAGAAATACTTATTGAAAAAATGATGCCTGAGAAGTGAGAGGAGAGGAGAGGAGAGGAGAGGAGAGGAGAGGAGAGGAGAGGAGAGGAGAGGAGAGGAGAGGAGAGGAGAGGAGAGGAGAGGAGAGGAGAGGAGAGGAGAGGAGAGGAGAGGAGAGGAGAGGAGAGGAGAGGAGAGGAGAGGAGAGGAGAGGAGGAGACAAAAACCTATACCATATCCTATAAGTTCTGAAAGAACAAAAACTGAAGGAAAGGACAGTAAATATTGTACAGGTATAGAACAGAGGGGAAAGAAGATATGAGAAGGCAATTGTGTGATAGCTGTGCAGCAGTGGTGACACAGAAGTTCCTAGTAGATAACACAAATTGATGGAGACATTTTCTTCAGATATTTTCTGTCCATTGCTTCTTCTAATCCAATTTATGCAAAAATCTCTTGAAGGCAAATGTTCTATGACTGTAAATTATGCTTAGTTCTCCACAGCTGAAAAAAAAAAAAAAAAAAAAAAAAGAAAACCAAGACAAAAATTTATCCAAATCCCTATTCTTCTATATTTATTAACAAGACAGCCCTAAAATATGAGAAAGACTCTCCATTCAACTCCATTGGCACATATTGAGACCCTCCCAATCAATTTTAATCACTTAACTGTTCATGCTCAGGAACAAAAAATGATTAATTACAAAATTATTGATATGTCATTTAATCTTTTTAATTTATAGAGAAAAATATTGCACTGTTTCAGCATTATGATATTTATTTGTTAGAAACATTGGTGTGCTGATGAACTTTGCAGTGAATTTGTTCTCATACCCCAGCTAGCCATTACACTTGAAGGTTGATTAAGAGCTGGTACTTTGTTAAATAGCAGCAGGTTTTCACAGACAGAAAATTAACTCTTAGGGGAGCAGAGCTCTGCTGCACATTTAAGTAACACTTAGATGTGTGCAATTCATTACAAAACAACAGCAAGAACAACAAGACACCAAATGTTTAATTTTCCTGGAAAGCAAACACAGAGATAATTGGAACCTGATATATTGTTGGTGCAAGTGGAGGAGCTTGTACTTAAAGACATAAAACTTTTTTTCTTCTCAAACTCAAAAATAGCTTTTTTAAAATCTTACTTGCCTTATAATTTTGTACTTCACTGACACAACATGATATCCCGTAGGTGAACTGAACGAGAAGCACAACAGAGCTGGTAGAATTAAGCTTCTCCCCCACTTTTTTATTTGCTTTTTTTTTTGGTTTTTTTGTTTTGTTTTGTTTTGTTAATATGATGGAAATTCATTGAATCTGCATTTTTTAATAAGTAATTTTTTAAATTTAGATTACCATGCCCAGAATTTTGATCCCTCTTTCTCTTCTAACATTATTATTGATGTCTAGTGGAAATTTATAGTAGCCCCAAACATTTTAGGTCCAGCTACAAAAGCAGGCACAAGGTGAGATTCTTGGGGGTGTTCTGATAGTCCTTGTAGTCCCTTTCCAGCTCAGGATGTTCTATGAGTCAACCTCATGAAAAAAAAGCATTGCAGGGAAAAACAGATTTGGTTTTGATTCTTCTTGTACCTATTTTCTTCAATATTTATACCTTTTCTTATTTCTCAATTTATTAGGCAGTTAATATTCTTATTTTTAACAGTATATTATTGCTTAAGAGTAATTTGTATACTGGAGATTAACATCTGATTCTGATATCATCTGCATAGAATCAGAGTAAACCCACAGTGTAAACCAGCTTGGAATTCTGCTGTAGGGAAAGATCACTCAATCCTGCGGATTTAACCAGCTGCATTTTAGCTAATTAGTGTGAGTCCCTAAATGGGTTCAGGAACAAATTACTGGCTGTCCCAGATGAGAAGCTATCATGCTGTCTTGCTTGGTATCACACACATTTTATTATAGAAACCTGTTCTATTAGGTGAAATGTGCATTGGTATTTATCAGAAAATTTAAGAGAAAACCTATTTGTCTGATCTGAAAAGTTATTCTTTAACTTAGGGTTTTTTAACATCAATCATTGAGCCAAGTGAAAGCTTTTTCACCTCTTTTCTGTCCTTTCTCCTGTACACAGAGAGTGATTCTGGCACCCAGACACTGGTCCCTTTCTGGCTGCAGCTGCTCAGTCAGGGATGCTCTGCTTGTCAACCCATCCTATTAACCCCATGGCTGCTGGAGTGCCTTCCCAGACAGGCCTGGGCCCAGGGAAACAAAACCTCACAGGTGTTTTCATGCAGGAAACAATTAGAGTTCTGTTCATGGAGGCTTTACTTTCTGAAGTCTGGTTGTTTAGGCCTGGGGTTAGTTAGAAATGAGATTTGATTGGTTTTGAAGATGATTACGGTCACGATAACCACACCTAAAAAACCTTCAGGTTAGCAGAAGTGAGTGAGTGAGTCAAAGTGCTTTCAGTGACTAACTGGGTAGCAAAAAAAATCCCCAACATTTGTTTTCCCATTTTGGAGGGTGCTGTAGAGAGGATAAGTTGAGATTTGACTGTGTAACTCATGCTATGAGGACAAAAAAAGATATAATGTACATCTGTAGACTATACTGAGTTTTTACTTTTGTATACAGAATTTCCTCTTCATGGAGACTGGTTATTCACTTGAGTGCAATGATAAACAGCTTGGATTACAGTTCTGTTCAAGCCCTCCTAATGGGATGAACAGGTGGAAATGGCAAAGCCACCAGAGGAAGGAGAAGCAGGAATGCAGAAATAAGCCCTAATAGACTCTCCATGGATGTTCAAAACCTAAATCTGTTTAAACTCTCATTATCTTGGCCTGCTGAGGTCTTTTGGAGCCCTGGCCTGGGGTGAATACAGTGCCCATATAGCTGGATGAGCTAACTGATGGTGGATCTATTTTTGGGTCACCCACAGGCCCCTTTCAGCTGATTTTTTCTAAATCTCTGCTGCTGTCAGTCATGCATGCCCTCAGAGAACAGGATTTTTTAACTTTCTCCCTGATTTCTCCCTACTGATTCTCCCTGCACAAGTTGTCAAAGGGATGAATCAAGAATTAAAAAGTCTACAAAATCTCTAAAGAAACTCTAATTGTCCATTATTAGCAAATACCTTAACAAGTTTACTTAAGGTGCTAAACAAAGACAACTAGCATTTTATTGATTGCAAAATGGAAAAAAACCAAAAACCTTTGGCAATGCTAAACAGGAAGTTTTCACTAATGGTTAAAAAACTAATTTGCTGTAGTGCAATGCAATCTCCAAATCCCTATCCTCCTCTGGTGATTGATCATTCTCCATCCATAGCTGCCTGAACAATTACTGATCTTTTTCATTTGGTCAGCAGGATGCTTTCCTTGCTGTATCTGGGACAGAACACATTACCATGCCTCTGTAAATCACAAATTATGTTGCCTAGTTCCCTGAACACAAGAGACCCAGGTTTCTAAGTGCCATTACAGAAAAAGATAATCCATGACAGCAAACATGGGGAGTGCATATGTAATTTACCAGTCACCATTCACCTTCCAATGCACTCCAGTAACAGATATGTGCCACAACCTTTAAATGGAAAGGGATTTTAAAGCTGTGCCCAAATCTGCAGCATTTTCTGTTTTCAGAAATATTTGATATTTAATTTGCTTTTATCTCTCTCCCTGTCTTTCTGTTCATCTATGGCAGTGAAAAGTAGAGAATGGCCAAGGCAGTGACCTGAGAGCCTCACAAAAACAATGTTAGATGCAGAAATATTGTGTTTATTCTACCCTTACATTGTGGTGCATGGAATTTTGCTTTAATCCTTCAAACACTGTGCACTCACTCTGCAGCAGCTCTAAAGGAATCTTGGCAGTTCTGCAAATTCCAAATTTTTTAAAAGTTTCCTATTTGCTACAAACTTGTGAATTTAGGGATTTCCAATTTCAATGAATGACTGAGATCACTGTGAACACTTGTTCTAAGTTTTGATGTTTCCAGATGAGCTGCCTTTGGCTCAGAGGTGTTCTTGTCTTGCTCCCTGGGTCATGCCTGCTTTCCCCCTCTGCCCTCACAACCTGTCAGTTCTGTGCTGATATTTCTATTTCTCTATTTAGACCCTCTCTGCTTGCCTTTTTTGAACTTAATTCAGTTTCTCCTTTCCCTGTTCCATCTCACTTTAGGCCAACTCTTATTTTATTTACTGCAAGGCCTAACAACTTGATGTGATAGAATATACACAGTGGTATTTTTTCTGTATCATACCCAGCTTGGCTTATGCTAATAACAATATTTATACAATTTGAAATAATTACACAGAGATTAACTAATTATTCAGCACAGGGGGTAAATTAAGGAAAAATTATCATTTGTTTTTTTAAAACAGAAGATTTAATTGAAGATGAAGTGACTTGCTCAAGTTCTACAATGAGTTGGTGCAGCAGTAGGTAGAGGTCTTACAACTTTTTGTATTTTTTGAGAAATCAGCTTATAATGCTTTTGGGGACTGTATTTTAGCAGTTTATTATATCAAGGTAGTCTTGATAAATACACAATATCAGTGCTGTTTTAGCTGAGCACCTCTGAAGCACAAATGTTTTCTATAATTAAGCTGTGAACACCTAATGCAGAAATTACTGCATAGGCTGGATTCACTTTGGTATGAAGGAAGTTTAGAATGTGCCAATACAGTCTGACTGTATGAATAATAACATATTAAATGATTAAAGTTTTTGCTTTGGTTATGTTGAAAATTATCATCTTTATCATTCAGTATGATACAACCACTACTTTAATAAAAATAGAGTTCAGAAAAATCTAACTGCATTTCAGTCGAGGGCGTTGCTGAAAGAAACAATGAAGGAAAAGAAATTATTACACAGGGTTTTAAAATAAAGCAAGTTTTTCTCCCTCTCTGTTTCCTGTGCTACTATTTTAGGACAGTAAAACATTTCATTAACTTTAAACAAAATTGGTTAATTTTAGATGAACCTGTAAGAAAGAGTACAAGGTTTTAAACAGACTTCTGCCTGGAGGCATAAAGCAGTACCTGGGATCCCCAGAGCAGCCCTGCATTCTTCAAAGGTTGTGGGAAATTATTCTACACTACTATTTTGCTGCAAAAAAAAAAAAAAATGTTCTGGGCATCTTCCTAAATGTAGTAGTTTGTGAAATTAGTAAAACTGATTTTTAATTTTTTTTAAATCCACTTTGGATTCTATCCACTTAATCCATGATATGTAGTCTCTTGGTTTGTGAGTGAACATTGCATTTGCTCCAGCCTACCACTGAAGCATTAATTGAAAATATGTGTAGAAGTGGGCCCAGGACCAACTCATCTAGAACTCTGCTTAAAATGCTTTCCTGGTTGACAGCAATCCTGGTTACTGCACATATATGAAGTTTTGTGTTCATCTTTTTTCTTCATCAACCCCAAACTTCCCAGTTTACTCTTGAGAGTGTCCTGGGGGATGGCATCAAGTGCAGTGCTGAAGTCAAGACAGATTGTCTCTAAAACCTCCCCCTTATCTGCCAGACCCATTATCCTGTCATGAAAGGAAATTGGATCGTTTTGATGAGATTTGTTCCTGACAGATCCATGTTAGCTGCTTTTTATCATGTTTACTATCCTGTAGGTGCTTTCAAATTGACTCTTAAGTGATTTGTTCTGGTATCTCTCTGAACATTGAAGCTATACTGGCTGATCTATAATTTTCTGGGCCCTTTCCCTCATTTTGGAAATACCCAGGAAATTTGCCCTTCACCAGTCCTTTAGAAACTTCCCTTTATATCTTCAACAAATTCTTGAAAATAAGCTTTAATGACTCACAGATTGCAATGGCTGGTTTCCTGTGTACCCCTGGGTGAACTAAATCAGGTCCTGTCAACTTGGATGCATTTAATTCATCCAAATGTTTTTCACAGCTTTTTTTTTTTTTTTTTTTTTTTTTTTTCTTTTAAGCATAGCCCTCTGACCTCTTCATCATCAATTCTGCTCTAATGCACAGAATTTTTTAAACTAATGACTGACATACTCTTTTAAAAGTTTGCATGTATGTATTATAAACTTCCCATTGTACATGTACAACCCCTTTTATTCATTTTATTAATGTTCATCCCATTTAAAACCTCAAGATGAGATTTACAAGGCTTTTAAATTACTTTCAAATCATACAGTTACATGCAGAAACAAGGAAATTGCATTACTGGGGAAATCACAGTTACCAAAATATGTCTCTGATCTAATAGCAGATGACAATACATTTTAAGCAGAGATGCAAGTGAAGAGAGGATAAACCTTCCATCCCCAAAACCTGTCCTGGAGTAACTGAAAAGTAAGTTTAATTCTGAGCATGTGTTTTTTCTAATCAAAACCCAATTTATTTTCAAAGTCTGATTCTATCAATTTTAAAGATGATTCTTCTTGAAGGTAAGTAAAATTTTGACTGAATTTAAACTTTTGCTGTATCTTTACTGTGTATAATTTTGAAAAAAGATATCCAAGCAGTATGTACAGTGGTTTTAAAATTTTGGGACAGTTTTTGCTTTTGAAGAGCAAATATTGGAAAAAACTTTGTAATGTGGCATCTTGTGGGATTTGTTTTGTTTTGTTTTCTATATGCAGAAGGGATTTTTATCTCTGTGTGGGTCTTCAATTCAGATGCATTCTCTATTGCTCAATTTAGACAAAATGTTTGTTACTATGGATTTTCAAAATTGCTCAATTTTCCAGGCTTGTGTAAGAATCTCCCCCTCCAACCCAAGCCAGTTTTTCAGAATTTCTCATGATGCAATGCATCATTTCTCTTAATGGTAGCAAGGAGAGTGAGCAGTGCTCCTAAGAGTCCCAGAGAGACTTTATGGAACAATCAAAATCCTCAAGGACAATTTGTGTGCAGCCAATACTGACTCAGCAGAGTTCAAGGCATCTTTTAAAACTACATGTAATCACTGTTTATTTCAAGCACAGTGGCTTTCAAAGGCAACATAATTTGGAGAGATTGTCTATGGCTTCGTGGTGTTCTCTAAAATTTTCTATATGGGTATGTAGTCTGGAAAGCAGAATCCATGTGTGAATTTAAACCTCATTACTCTGGGAACAGATCTAAAAGCAATGCTTGTGTGTACATAGGTGAAAGGTTCTTGTTCTGAATTTACTCTGGAGTACCTGTGCAGTATAATTTTTTGAAAAATATCTGTTTATTATGGCCCAGAAAGGCCCCTGCAAAGAGAAAGAAGTGGAAACATCTTTTCTCTCACTGCATTTTGTGTTTCACTGGTAAAAAACCCAAGAGCAGCACATTGCCCAAGCTGAAGAAAGATTAATGATAATATTGACAGCTTTAGCAGTAACAGTTTAGAAAGAAAATTCTCCCAAACATTTTGAAGGACTCTTTAGTGATTAGCAACTATTTAGATTAGGACAGAGATCAGCCATCACACTTCAGTATCTATAACACATTTCTGCATTAAAGTTCTGTATATTTTTCTGGAATCATACCTGACTGTGAATACCCATCTTGCCACTTTCCCCACACTCTGTGTGCTGTAAACTGACCCAGCAAAGGCTTTTGCTTAGCCTGAGCTCCCTGTGCCAGGAAACAACTCTGTTCATCTGGCACATCTATTCAGCTTTTGCATTTCTAGCTGATCATGTCAGGATGGGGTCTTGTCTTCCTGAGAAAGCTGGGTCGTTCTGCTTTGCACCATATTCTGGAACTTTTTAGTTTTGTTTTCACTAGATAAAACTAGGAAAAAACTGAGCATTTTGGTCTTCAAGTGGTGACTGGATGGAGAAAACTGTGGGTCCTGACTGCTTGTGGATGTGAGAGATGCAGATTTGTCTTGACTCAGAAAGATCTGGAGTATGATATTGTGGCTGAGATACAGCAGGGTATTTAAATCCACGTGATTCTAAATCATTCTAAGTAAGGAACCTGAGCTTGGCTTTCACCCAGACTAGGATAAATTTTATCTTTTATAGTGTCTTTCACACATTTTTGCCTGGCAATCAATATGTGAAACAGAAATATTGCAGCTCTGGTGAAATGTCCCCATTGCAGAAATGGTTCTGTCAGTATTTCCTTCTCATTTGTCAGCAGTCCTTCATTCTGTTGGAGATTCCAGCTGTAGAAGCTCTGAACAGATGATGAGATGCTGCAGCCTGGGCCAGGCTGTGACTGCAGCCTGTTTTACAAATTCACAAGTCTCACAGACAGTTTTGAATATTAAGGAGTGAGATAGAGACCTCTAAAATACTGAGAATCCCAAAATTTAGGGATGTGTTTGTGAAGAGAGGGAGAGACTGAATATCTGAATTCTAGTTGAAATCATAGTATGGTAAGCTAAAACATTTTTCATGTAAATTCTGATATTTAAATTTTTTATTTAATCTTCTACTTAAAAGGTGAGTTGTACTTTCAAGCTGATAGATGGCACAGTTGTCTTAAGTGACATATCACTAAGGGCTTTTAAAATTTCACATGCAGTGGTTTCCTTCCCTTTCTAGAAGGGGAAAGTGTCTGTCCATGGAAACATATTCTTACACTCCTTTTAATGTCTGTGTACTCCTAAAGATCACTTCACTTATGTTCTGCATAGTGGGAATGCAGATCCAACCTAAAGCATGGCAGATCTAAGTATAGGACATTTTCACCTTGCTTTTGGTTCAATGTGCTTCTGAAAATTGTAGCCTTGGCTCTCATTGTGTCATTATCTGCTTGCAGTTTGTTGAATTTAGTCTTCCTGGAGGTAAAGCCCTTCATATTCACCTATTTACTCTCTGAAAACTGAGCAGAAGGTTTTTTGAATAACCAGTTATCACTCTGTAGTCCATTAGAGAATCCACTTTTCCCCACAGCTGCCATGCTGTTCATTTCAGTGTAGCAGTAGTGAAAATTACAGGTTTACCTTGCCTTTTATATGCAAAATATAAGCTGTGTATGAAACCCATGTGAAACAGTCATGGATGTCATGAGTGCTAAGAGGAGTATTGAGGAGCCAGAAAATGTGAAGGGATTTGTTAATCAGGATGTAAAGCATAGAAGTGTTAGAATGAAGATAGAAATAGAGTTGCCTAAAACTCTAATTTTTTTGATGGATCTCCTTTGCTTTTTATGATTGTTTTTAATCCTCAAAACTTGGAGAAGCCATTTTGTGTTATTGGTTCACATGTAATGCTGAGACTTTTGTTTAACATTGAATATTTAGAAAAAGAATTAGGTTAAATTCTTGTCAGTTCTGCTTTTACCTTTATCTTCTGAAAATCAGATGGAGTGGAAATAAATATTAATACATGAGACCAATGGCAGGTACTTGGTGTTTGTACATACAACAAGCCTGTCCATCATATTTAGGAGTATTTTCCCTGGAAAAAATAATGGCTGCTATAAACAGAGTTTAGGGACACATAGGAAGAGAAAATAGAATCCTTCTCCTAAGTCCACCCATCAAGATTGACCCTTTCCTTATTTTTCTTTTTTTTTTTTTTTTTTTAATGTAATTTTCTTTTTTTATAACTAGACACCAGCTTTTACTGAAATATGAGAATTTGTGCTATTAGATCAAATAATATATTTCTCTATCTTTCCCTTACTGTTGTCTTTTATAAAATTAGATTATTTTGTTAAAAAAATCAATGGCAGAGAATGAATAAATTTCAGTTTATGAAAATTTTGTTTTACACCAAGACAATGTTCACCCTTCTCTAATTAAATCTCTAATTAAAAATTTGTTCTTGAGTATGGAACATGAGTGACTGTAAGTGTTGGACTCATTCTGCCACACTGATTTTGTGGAATATTGTTGGATGAGATGTCAGGAACAGGGCTGCTGTGCCTTTTTGTAAGGGATAATGTAGAGTAAAAAACTATAATAAGATAGCTTTATACAGAATATAATTTCAAGTTTAGATATTGTGGCTATGTTACATTTAATTTTTTTAAATTTTTTTATTTTACAAATAATTTTTTAAAAAATAGAAATATATTAGAAATATATTTAACACTCCTTTTTATTCACAAAGTATCCAAAAAGGATTTGAGTGTGATCACCTGATCTCTTTTTGCACACCTCACTGCATTGCACAATTGTGCTGCTGGGACAGACAGGTCTTGGAATGATCCAGAAGTATCACAAAAATGTGGAAATGCCTTTGGATTTAATTTATATACAATTGTGATAGACATGGGTATGGGGGGTGGGGGGAAATGTTTTCTTATCCATAAGCAAAACCCACAAAATTTAATATTCTTAATATATCTAATATATCTATTATATGCCACATAATGGATATTTAACAGTTTTAAATTTTTGCTAGGACAAACTTTCAAGGACACATAACTCTGGAAAACTCCCAGCCCTTCTTGAAAATTAGAAAATTATTTTCATCTGGGCAGAAAGCAAAGGGGAGCAGCTTTTGATTATTCATAGCAATTCTAGCACATTGAGAGAAAATAAAAATCTTCAAGAGTTATATATGTGAAGAGCAAGAATAAGAATTATTGCCCAAACTCCACTGTGAAAGTTCAAGTGTTATCAAGGTGATCCAGCAGTGTCTTTCTGAGTGAGAGACTCATATACATGAAATTGTTTCACATGAAGTGTGTTCCTCAGCTGTTCTATCCCCTCCATCCATTTACTTGAGTGCTTATAGAAAGATCCTTAACCAAGAAATTTTCTGTTTGCCAAGCAACAAATTAATAAATAATAGTTGTTTCGTTAACCTCTTTGTCTTCAATTCCAACCCTATATCCATCAACAGCTTCAAGCTCTTTAAGAAACAGTTTGCATTCTTTTCAACACTGTCACATTTTCAAAAGTGACTTAGGAGCCCCAGGGCAAGATTTTCCCTGATTTGATTTCAAAGAGAGACAAGTCTCTGAGCTTTTTGACATTCTTGCTATATCTTCAGGTGAAAAAGAACTTGGGAAACATTAATTTAAGTCTCTTTTTAAAAGTTAATGCAGAGATCTGAAATCACTTGTTACTTTTCTAAAATTAAGCACAACTATATTCTAATTAGCTCATTTTGCTTATTAGGTATTTTCTCTTTTTGTATAGAAATTATTTCAACAGAGTGGTAATTGGAATTCTTTAAAAAATAGAATCTAAATTATGAATGATACTGTTAAGGAAGACAGCTATTTAAAGTATGAGACAGTTACTGAAATGTTGTTGAAAGTGCACTGTAAGCTGTGAAGGACTTCACAGAAATAATAACAGGACAAGTTTGTGTCAGGTAACAGAAGCCCAGAGGCAGAAACTGATATATTATAAAAGACAGAATTTATGGCTCATTAGATAAAGTCACAATTCAGCCCAGTGTTCAAACACATGATGCTGCTGGGGGAAAAGGAGTGTAATTAATCAGGCAGACAATTAAGAGAAAACCAGACCCAAAGCTGACTGTGGAAAAGCTTGTCACTGTAGCAGTGGAGAGGAGAGGGTGTGTGGAAACCAGGGGATGCACCACCACTGATGTCAGAGCAGCTCCAACAGCAGGGCCAAAAAACTCTGACTAAAGGTTGATGTTCTGTTCCTGCGGTTTTTCCAGAATTTTCTGCCTCGAGTCCCACAGGCCCTGTTGGGCTGGGTTCTTTTGATTGTTGCAGGTTTGTAAAATGCCTACAAAGGAGCTTTTTGTCTCAGCAGACAGAGGTGCTGAATGAGGGGATGCAGCAGAGCAAGGACAGAGAATCTCCTCTCGTGTCCCCAAGGAGGATGCTCCAGCCCTGCCTCCCACTGCCCTGGCTGCCCACCCAAAATTGGTGGGACTTTGAGCCTTTTCCTGGCATCTTCAATGTCTGCTCAGGAAAAGTGAGGAAAAATGCATTGTTCCCTGTAAGAAATCCTGGGGAAAAAAGCTACTTCTGGCTGCTGCACTGGATATTAAGTATTCCTTAACGCTGCAGCCTTACTCTTTGTCAGGCCTGTCATGCTTGTGCTTATTGATGAGGTTATTTTTGAACATTAATTGGCAGTTTAAGTAACCTTGTCCAATGCTCTTTTGCTGCTTCTTTTCCCTCAGTTGCTTTTCTCTTCCCATTCTTGACACTTCTAATAAATATTTCAAATTCAGTTGTTGCTTTTTATTGCACTTTGGTCACACAAGACCGAGAGCTGGCTTAATCTGCACTCTGGAATGTAGATAAAGCAAAAAAAAAAAGGGAGCAGAGAATTCCTGGGTCAATGATTTTTGGAATAATGACATAAATACAATACTGCAAAAAGTCTTCTATAACTTCAGTCAGTCTGCAATGGTGCATCTTGATTTCTTTGGCAATGTATTATTTTTTAAAAAGGCAATGGAATTATCAGAGGAGGAAGGAATTGTGATGCACTGAAAAAAGAGCAAAATGAGGATTACTTCCCTTCTTGACATACTTTTTAAGATTTGTTTAATATCTTTTAGCACATTTTGGCCTTTTAGTTATTGTTACATTGAGAGAAAATTAAGAAGTAGAACTCAAAAATGTATTTGGTACTTTACAAAGAGACAAGAATGTATGCAGGGGGCATGAGTGAATTTGGTGGGTATTGCTCCAGGGTTCAGAGCAGGTGGTGCAGGGATACAACACTGACTGCATCAGAGCTGCTGGGCTGCCACCAGTGCTGAGCAACCCCAAAATACCCTGATCCCATACCCTCATTAACTTCTTGTTCATCTTACTGAATAAATATCTCTACACAGAGGTGAGGGTGGTCCCTGACAATAATTTTTAGGGTTCTCTGATATCAGGGAAATAGTGGCAGAAATAAAAGAAGAGTGGTGTGACAACCACAGCTTAGCAACATAAAATACTTTAATAATAGTGAAAGTAAATGTGGGACGAGACCCAAAAATCTGAACACACAACCAAGGGGACAAGGTCTCTTTAGGAGCCAGTGGTCAAAGACCAAGATGCAGGGAGGTCCAGGGTATAAATGTGGGGCAGGAGAGGGGATGGAGTTGAGGTTGGGGTCCAGTGGGTACAGGGGGAAGTGGTGCAGAGGTGGGGTAAGGGAAGGGAGGGTCCAGTGGGGTAGGCTGGGTGGACACTGCATCAGTTGAGGGCCAATGGGGACACAAGGAATGAGAACATTCTGGGGACTGGGAGTGGTGATGATCAACTGGAAAGTGAGGGTGGGAATATGTATGAGGCATCAGCATGGGCAATCCCATAACTCCTTGGAACTTTCCCTTCTGGGATCACCACAACTCAACAAATGCCTCCCAAGGCCTGGAGCTGGGGTACAATTCTTCTTCTTTAGTAATGGTTGTCTGACCTGGAATACTGGTCAGGCTGACTCCCACACACAACCACTCTTTTCAATATAATTACACTAATACAATTTAGCAGTCTTTTCCTTTACCCCTTAACTCATAATTCTGTTTCCTCAGATACATTTTTACCCGAGGAACATCAACAAACATTAATCCTCACACTCTATACATCAATGGTCAATCCTGATTTTTATTCGTTATTGGCTTCTGATTTATCAGATTTGTATTTTTTCACATTTTTGGATTAGTGAATGTACTTGAAATTTAATATCTGCATAAATTAGGTGATTTTTAAATTGCAGTCTCTTTATCTGATAACTTGGAAAAGCAAAAAGAACTTGGATGTAATTCCTGTAATTGCCAAATTATGTGCTATTTGGAAAGCACAAGACACTGAGAAGAAGAATGATACAGTAAATCACCAAACTGTAATTATGGATGTATTTAGTGAGATAATATTCTGATTATTGTCTCAGTTACATCAATGTAAAACATACACCAAAGGCAGAAACTGTGACTAGATTTGTTATTGTGTAAGGACAGTTCCTTGAGTTTGAAAAATTCTGAAATATGTTAGCAAGCTAATTCATTAAGTAGTCAGAAATGGTAATGAGATATAATAATAATAATAATAATAATAATAATAATAATAATAATAGCCTGGTTCAGTGTTCAGGAGGTACACAGAGTTTCAATGAGCTTACAGTGACATAGTAGATTTTTTAAACTTTTTTTTTTTTTTTTTTTTTTTTTTTTTTTGTATCTTGTTTACTTCTCTACTGGCATTTTAAGCTTCAAAGGACCAGGTAATTTTAAAATGTCATTGAGACTTAGGTACTCCTGATGCTATTGCATGTGATGCTCTCTTGCATGGGTAATTGGACTGTGTTTGCTTTAATGAGATTGCTTTGGTGAAGTTGGTGCTGGGGAGGTTAGTGTTCATTCATGATACAATCATTCAAGCTCCCTTAAATTTACAAAATTAAAAAAATTATCTGTGTCCCTGAATCCAGACAGTCCAGAGGGAGTAGATGTAATGGTAGAGATCAATCCTGAGAAGATCTATAAACCAATTGAGCTGAACTGAAATTTTTTACATGTTTTCTACCCCACAGTGTGCTGTGCCACAATGACCTTGATCTGCAAACTCAGGAGCTGGGATCCTCCTCTTGCCTGTTCCAATTCAAAACCTTTGCTGCCTCCATTTTTCTACATAACCAGCACAGCCCCCTACAGCCAGCATAGCACTTGATCTCTTCTGATGTGGAAGTGCTGCTCAATTCAGCCTTCCAATTTTCCCAAAAGTACTTTTGTGAGTCAGTTCTCATCACACTGTTAGGTGTGAATGAATAGAGCAAGAAGAGAAAAGAGACCCTCAGTGAAGTCAGTGGTCTGGCTGCAGATGTAGGACTCTTATATCCCTGTGTTATAATGAAGGTCATTTCCTGGGAACTGTCTGATATTTGTCATATTCACATTCCACCAGGATCATTTATGAGTCAGCTGCAAGCACCTCAGGGGTGACAGGTTGCACAGACAGAATTTTCTGTCATGCTTTTATGAGAAGAGGAATCAAGACACTATTTATGTGCGAGGCAGAAACCTTGATATTGCCCTGAATGGTCACAGTAAGCTGCCAAAAGGAAGTTTGTTCTGTGAAATAGAGGGGAAACTCTCTGGATATCATCATTATCAACTGCTGTGATTGTGTTGAGATCAGTGTTGTAGGAAAATGGAAAGCTTGACGTGGTACAATTATGAGTAAATAAACTCAATATGCTGTGACATGAACGATCACTCCGTGTCAGAGCTGTAACAGGGGAAATGATGAGCCTGCTTTGCCTTTGTGAGCAAAAACTGGCAAAGGCTATGGAAATGAAGGCAAAAACTGCAGCTGTGAAAATAGAAAACAGTTTAAGCATAAGCGAGAAAAATAGCAAGATGGAGTGAAAAACAGTTTTACTGCACAGGAGACATTTCAAAAGTAAATGCTGCACTTCAGCATGATTAATAAAACCCCAGCATTCTGCAGAATAAGAAGTGATGCTGCAATAATAGGAGTTTATTTGACATATCATCATTTGAGACATGAAACAATTCCATGAGTCTAGTTGCATTAATTATAGGACTGTATAGCTCCTATATGGATATTTCCTACCTAAATATTTTAACATAGCTTGAAAGAAAATTTTACTTAAAGAGTATTTATTAAATGCAAAAAATGCATAATTGTTTTAAGAGAAGGCCTTTTGTATTCTCTAGGATACAAAATTTGTGGAGTTATTTTTGATTTGTTGTTGTTTGGTTTTTGTGGATGGTGTTCAGTTTTATTTAGGGGGAAGTTGCTTGTTTTATTTTGTTTGGTTTGGGGTTTTTTTGGAGGGGGAAGATTTCTTTTGCTTAAGTGCTAATTGCAAAAGTTTTTAAAAATGGGTTTATATTTTGCCATGACTTCTGTTTGATAATATATCAACACTGTAAGGAATAAAGATGATCATCTGTAGAGGTGTAACCAAACCTGTAAAAAGTTTGGAATGAAATATGATGTACTTGGGAATTTGTTAGGATGAGTTTGTGATCAGCCTCATGCACAGAAGGATGGTTCTACTCCTTTTATCTGTACTGTGTGCTTCTGATATTTGTTTAATTGTCATTAAATTCCAATTTTCTAGTAAATAACTTATTATTCAGACTTGAAATTCTCTTTTGCCACTGAAGCAACACAACATGCTTTTATACAGAATCATTTTATTTTGCTTAGGATTTATTCCAGTTCAGCTTTAGAGAAGGATGTTCATTAATCCAAACCCTCTGAATGTAAAGGATGTGCCTTGTTCTACAGAGTCTAAACCTGAGTGTGCAGCTGTATTTCCAGATCATGTTAATGTGGTTGGAGAGCATGAAGACTTTGTCAAACACTGGACAAATTATTTCTGTTTGCTTGCAATTGCTGCTCTGCCATGTCTTCATTTTCATTCTGATCTTAGCAAATTCTCAGGTTTAATGTGTCACTCTCACCTGCAATAGAGAGATTTCCTAAGCAAAGGTGCAAAATATGGTAGAAATACTGCTGCAAACTGCCTTTTGAAAACATTGTGTGCAGGACATTTAAGCTATTTTTATTTCACAGTTTCTTTGCTGATAGCGGCAATAATTTGATAATATAATTGAGGAAGAAAGAGTCAGACAGCTTGAAATAATGTTAAACTTCTTTAGCTCCTGCTGAAAGAGAAAAGAACAGTGGCATGCTATGAAAAACAAAAAATCCATAAGCAGCATTATATCTTCCAGGAGGAAAAATTCACTGAAGTGCAGAAGTTTGGAGGCAATCTGCTGGTCTCTTGTGCTGAATTCCTGAAGTGAGAGGCCAAGAAGAGCAGAACACTCTGTTCATCCATGTCTGGGAAAGATCCTCTCTATTCTGTGCTCCTTAGCTAAAGAGTTTTTGAATACTGAACAAGTACTTGCAGAAAGCTGGTTTTACATCACCCTCACACTGAGCTCCAGAGCATCACCTTTGTAGGTATATCCTGTAAAAATGGGTTCAGGTGTAATTTCTATTTCCTTTTCTGTCTGTAGAGATGTAAGCTCTTTCTGCTAATATTTAGTCATTCCACATTTGCTGTGGAACATTGCTTCTAGAGTAGAAATTCTCCCAGTGGCAGATATGGCCCACTAGGACAGCATGGCCTACAGGTATAAAGCAATGCTGGTAATGATTTGAAATAATTTACTCAATAAGCAACCCAAGTTACTTTACAAGGCTGCTCTAATGTAAATGTTTTCACAGAAAGTTTGATTTTTTGTTTTCTTGATATGGTCAGACATATTGTGAAGTTAACAGTTTTCTGGCAGCCTTCATTTCTCAAGCAGCAGGAAAGTCTTTCTATAGAAAGCTGTAACAGACTGTTAAATATCATCTTTTAGCTGATGTTTATTCAGTGCTAGAAATGTCTATTATAGGCAGCAATTTTTTTTTCTGTAGAACTGCCATAAATCCTGTCTCATATTTCTCTCTATTGTATGGTTCTTTGGTCTTTTAAGAAGACAGTGATAGTGAATATCCTAAATTCTCAAGTACATATTATCTCCTTACTTCATTTTTTGATCCAAGCAATAATTGGAAGGGTGCTGGAAATACTTAACTGAGTGAATAAAACCAGTGGTTAATACAATTTTACAGTTACTATGCTCTAATAATTTCTTTCTTAAGCAACAAGGCATGAATTATAAAATAGTAATTTATAGCTAACATGATTTAAGCATGAGGCCAAAAGCCAAGTGTCATTTTCAGTACCATGGATGAATTATTACATTGTCATTCAAACTCTGAAGCTGCTTGTGTGATCATAATCTGATTATTAAAAAGAATGAAAAGCATTTTCATCAATGTACTTAGTTTCTTTTTAAAGCATAATGCTCATGGAAATATGCATTCCATTACATCATCTTGCAATATGGAAATAAAGGTAATTTTTATTCTGGAGATTAAATTACACAGCACTTGAGGAATTTCTGTATTTCTGGAAATTGTCATTTCACATGGTTATTTTCCATTTAGACAAAGTTTGTCCAGCTATTTCCAATAGAATGGATGAGATAGAGAAATATTCAGAATTTGAACAAAAATTAGAATTTGTGAGATATATTTTTTAAATTTTAGTAGCATTTTATTAGTAGGAATAAATAAATAGGCCCAAGGACAACAAAACAAGTTATTCCTTCTTGCTTCTTTGTCCATCTTGACCTTGATACTTTTGCCTGAGAGATGAATGAAAATTCAATCATCCTTCCTCTGGTTTAAAGAGTAGTCTGTCTACTGTGCATTTGCTATGTTGAAATGATTCCAAGGAAATTAAGATTCCTCCTGTTTAAACAGATGTTAACTCAGTCCCACATCAGGAAGAACCTGGAAAATAAGTGCAGGAAAAATCAGTGACTTCTTTTTTTCTACTTGGTAGACACAAGTAGTCAACACAAGTGTCAGGTGTCAACTTCAAGCTGACCTGTGTTAAAATGAGGATGTGTCCAGCAGAGATATTGAAAGCAACTAAAGGAAGATTAACTACAGAGCCTGGAAAATGTCAAGGAAAAAAGGTCTCTATTAAATTCATGGCCTCACAGCATTTGATGATGGTCATTATTGGTGTATAGGATTTTGCACTTTATGAGAGGAAAGATCCTAAGTGTAGAGTTTTCTTCCTGTATTCAAGTAATAACTGTAGTGGTGACAGAGCAAGAACATGGGTATAAACAGCAAGTAACTTTTCTGCAGCCAGTGGAATGATGTAGTTTTATACTTGGGCTGTAATTAGGACTCCTTGACAAAAGTGGACAAAAAAGAGAGATTTCTCTCTTAGAGAGAGAGCTGCAGGTACATATATTATCTTGGAGGGAAAGCTCTACTCCATCTTTTTGATGCAGGAATTCTGACTCCAGGTGCTGTGGTTAATGTGCAGAATTTGTAGTCAAACTTTGAATAATCAGGAGAAAATCCCTGTCACAGTGGTTTCACTGAAACTGATATCACTTTGAAGAGTTTAGTTGCCAATAAAGGTGAAACAAGTAGTTAGCATTCTAATTTTGGTGTTCAAGGAGGGGGAAGAGAAGGAAGACATTAAGGATTTCTTATAAATGCTTAAAAACTGCATATTTAGAAAGGGGTAAGGATCTTTATTCAAATAGGAAGAAAAGGCCTCATCTTTTTGACTTATCTGAATCTGCTTTAGATAAAAAAGCATGTAAACTGACTATATGCACTCTAAATTTGATCTGTGGTAATTATACAACCATAAAAACAATCTCCAACTTTCCTTTAATCAGTGTATTGCATAAAATGCCTCTTTTTAATTTTTTTTTCACAGTGAAGTGGTGAAACAGCCCCTCCATATAAGAAATATAGATGTGTTAAGAGTTAAAAACGTGTGCATTTCACATCTTTCCAAAGGCTTGCTTTAGGCTCATATTTCTCCTTGTCTTGCTAGCAGTACCATCCTGATCTTTCCCAATAATAACAATGTAATCCCTATTGAATTGCATACCCTAGGCTTGCTCTCATGACTTTGGAGTGTGTGGGGAAGGAGAATCTCAGGTGCAGTGCTGGCATCAGATGGCTCCTCTACAGATCAGGTGCTTGCTGAGAAGTTCTTAGAGCACAGAGGTTTCTGAATGTGCACACAAAATGCATTTAGCACTGGAAGAAGTTTGTGGAACATGATAATTAATAGAATGTGGTTTAGCCAAATGCCACAATAGCTACTCACTATTGATGTGCTCACAGAGAGGGTATAAGAGGGCAAGCCATAAATGTTCACAGGAGGCAGAACAGGTTTCCTCTAACAGGAAGGAGCCTTCCCATTATGTAAATTAATAAAAACACCTGGTTTTAAGAGCCAAAGGTAGTGTCAGAATGAAGTGGACCTAAGATGAAGCTGCCAGCTGATGTTAAAAACAAAACAATTTTATGGGTTTTTTAACTTTATGTTTTTTTTCCTTTTGTACCTCTATGGATTTGACTTTTGGAGATTCATGTTTTAACTGCCCATGTCTTTACATATATACTTGAAGTAAAATGATATTTTTCTTCAGGGGTAAAACAGCCATAAAGGTTGAGAGGATTAGAACTGCAGGGGTTAATTTGGACTCTTACATTTTGGTGCTAAAGTCCCTTTCCCTGCTCCCCACCACCTGCCCAGCATTTGCACATGCTAAATTCCACATGGATTACAAAGGATCTGTTTTAGTGTAAAATTGCTCAGAATTCATTGGCTTGAGACAAACCCCCTCCAAACAAACAAAAAAGCCCACAAAACCAAAAAAGGGGGGGAAAAAAAATAAAGAAGAAATTGGGATGAAAAGGTGTGATGTAAAGCAAATAAAACTCACTAAGAGCAGCATTTCAGATACTGCTGTCTAATTAGACTATCTTTTTATTCCTTCCCTTATTTTTGACACTGCAGGTGTCAGTAGCTGGTGGTACAGCTAAACATCCAACACTTTATTTTCTGCTTTGTTTTATATGTGGTGATTGGACAGACAGTCCCAAAGGGATTTTTATTATGGATTATTCCCAGTGAGCACCCTGCCTGTAAGCACTTTGTGACAGCAAGGTTATTGTAAAATGGCTTTTTTTTCCTGTTTGAAGTAGAACTGTAATACCAAGAATAACTTTTATGAGGCCTCGTGGGAATCATGTTCTTTATGGAACTCAGTGATTATGTTCAGAGGCTGGAATAAATGTTCCTGTGAACTTTTTAAAAATAAAAGAAAGAGGGAAAAGGGAGGAGATAATTTGCAGCTCTGAGGGTCACGTACCCTATTAGATGGAGTTTATCGGATTCCCTGGCCCAACTCTCACCTAAAGTAAGGTTAGACAGGCCCAGGGACTGCTCTGAAGAGCACAGAATCTGGAGAGCAGGCAGTATTTTCATCAGTCCTCCCAGGCAAAGTGAGTGGGTTTGAAAAGGAATGCCCAGCCTTTGAATGTTTGCAGAGCTGGTGCCACCAGCAGGGACCATGGCACCAGGTTTATGCTTGTAAAGGCACAGAGACAGAAATCCTCTCTGTTTCTTCTGAATCTGGGATGAAGTAGCTTCAGGAAAGTTGTAATCCCAAGTAGTTTGAATGCATGAGGATATCCAAACTCTCAGTTGGGCCCTGGCACAGTCATGAGCTGCAGTTGAACATGGTCCTTCCATATATTATCCAACCTTTCCCTCAAATCCACCCAGTTCCTCCCAGAACTGCATTCACAGTGGCATGCACTGAAGTTCTGTTTCCCTCTTGTCTTTCACACCTGAGATCTGAACAAAGCCTTTTTGCCAGTAATGGAGAATTGTCTCCTGTGGTAGGTGGAACAAATCTGAACCGAGTCCTTACTGCCCTCCCATGCCTGTGGTTCACCAGATACAGAATCCAAGTCAAATATTTCAGAAAAGAAAGACATGGCTTATGTAAGAGCAATGCAAGAAAAGCCTTTGAGAGATGTGCAGGGAGGTACAGCAATTTCATTGTCATCAGCATCTGCCTGAATGAAATTTTATCCTTGTAGCCCCTCTCCATTCTGTGTGAATATATGAAAGCCCACAGGAAGTGAAGGACAGGGATGAAAAGAAATCAAACATCTCAAACCCAAGTTTCATTTTCCCTAGTGTTCACAAAGATTAATTGAAATATCGCTCCAGAAAAAAAAAACCAAATGTGAGACCCTGAAAAGTACTTTTCGAAAAATAAATGCAGAAATGTTTATTTACAGGAGAAAAGACTTTGTCTCCTGATTATATAACACATCTAAAAGAATACAAGAAAAGAGGTGAGAGATAAAAGGCCACTTGTACTGAAAATATTTTAAACTTACTGTTATTTTCTTGCACTGGAGAAAAATAAAATATTTGCTGAACAGAATATGCTGACACAGTTTCAGGGCTGCGAAGGCAGGATGGTTGAACACTCAGTGGAACAAATTTTCAATATACACACTTGTACATGGATTTGCAATTTCATAAGACATCTTAAAGAGGAGGGAAGGCAGACAGAGAAGAGTGTTAACACTATCAACTAGAAAATTTAATGCATTTTTTGTTTAATTTTTAAGTGAAGCATTTATTCATTTATTTTACGAAATAACACAAATGACAGAGTAATATCTATCTGTGAAGGGCACTGACAGCAGTTAGAGTTGGACCAGGCCACCAGTAACTCATTTACCTGTTGAGAATAAGTCATGAAGCCTCTCAAACCTGTTTTTCTCCATGCAGAAATTCGGATTTACCAATTTTTTCACGAGCAAAGTTACTTCTCCCTCATCTTAATTTAACAGGTCAGATAGCAAAGGAGTCACCAGCTTGAGAGAGCAGGTGGAAATGCAGTTTGTGTTGTGCTCACACTGGAGAATGCTGTTGCACTCATTTCTGATTCTCCCTGCTCTCTCTGCCCTGTTCCTGCCTGCAGCCTCTCTTTTGTCCCATTGAAGTCAATGTATTTTAGTGGAACACTGAAATTTAAGCATCTGCTTAAAAGTCTGAGGATCAATGTGTTTCAAGCCGTCAATTCAGAGAGAGTGAAACCCTTAAATCAAAGAAAATTTCTTTGTCAGCTTGTTCACTGGATGTAAGACTAAGAACATGGATTTCATGAGTTATTTACAGCATGTACTGCTAAACAGCTGGTGTTTGTGCCATGCACTAGCTGTGCAAGGGCAGTGCTGATCTGGAAGTTGCTGTAATATGAGCTTCTGGAAGGGAAAATGTGCTTTACATTGTATTCATTAACACATAAGAGAGAGAACTTTGGCTATGAAGCTTTGCAAGAAAGACACACACAAAGCTAAACCTGTAGATTTCATTACTGCAGGAATAAAGCAAAACTGTTCTCCACATGAGCTGCTAATAAATGCTGCTGCAGGCCTTGGGTGATGCATCCTTGGTCACCCTCTGCATCCTCATATTTATGAGCTGATGAGACCCTAATTCATTGAGTACTCAAGAGAGGGAGCCAGTGGTGCAGAAAGTGACTAAATTCTGCTGCTTTCTGACAGCACCAATCTCATTAGTCTCTTCTGTTGTTGGAGGAAGCAAAAAGAAGCAGAGAAACAGTGAAGGAAGATCATAAACTATAAATTATTCTTATGCTAGAAATAAAATGTTGGGTGTTCTAAAATATGTGGCATGTTTTTTGCACTTTTTCTATCAAATGTGGAAGTTTGCAGTGATGTACCTGCTTTCTTAATAGGACTTGCACTTTGCAAGAATGAATCAGTCATGTGCATGTGTTTCCTCAACAGCTAAGTCAGTGTCAGAGACAGATTTTAGGTTCATGCTGTTTTAAAGGTAGCCCATGAGACAGCTGAGGTTCTGTGGATTTCTATAGAGCCTCTGAAGACAATCTTCCAATGTTTTTGTTCATTGCTCATATTTTTTTCTTTATTATGCCTATTTCTTTGTACATTTTTATATAGATTATTTTTTAATGTAAATTCTCTTGATATTTTTTGTAATAAGGAAATACCCATACAGAATTCTACACAAGATGCATTTTTGCCATATGTGTCTCCCAGTATATCTGGAAATGCATGTGAGCTTGATATTCAAGGAGTGAACATGAGCTTGGTCTCAATAGTAACAACCACACTGCTCTGTTCTACAATGAATAAACCTTTCCTGAAAACTCTTTGTTTCTATTCTCTTTGTTTCTTTTGACCTGTTTAGGGCACCAAACATTTGTAAAAACTACCCTTCCAGTTGAAGCTAATATATAGTGAAATTACTCCCCCTGCTTGGAGTGGATATGAGATGTACAGCTGTAGGTTATATTGAAATCATATGAAGAGAAATTTTTGGTACTAGTGGGAATGTTGTTGGCCTTTGACCTCAATTTTGGGTTTGGAAATCACTTCCCTGTGAAGCATTGCAATTATTGCCATACTTTGGGATTTCATTGAAACACTTTAAAGAGCAATAACATTATCAGAAGGCAAAAACATTAACATGCTTCGTTAGAAATTCCATCCAGAGATCATGGCAGTTTGTGTTAAAAATGTGTTTTAATAATCACTTCTCCACAACAAGGAGTCTCTTTCATATGCTGTCACTAGCTAAAACAGCCTTTTTTCCATTCAGCTTTTAGCTGCTGTGTGATATAAATTTGTTGCTCATTTTCATTAGGAGCAAACATAATATTTTGGCAAACTATTCTTACAATTGAAAAAAAAATTTTTTTAATCAGTTGGCACATTTGATTTGCCGAAGGTTGTGTGCTTAGAATGACTTTACATTTTAATTAGAGCTGCAGCAATCTGTTAGCTAACTCTGAACTCTGAATGAACACGAGTCTCTAGGCATGTTTGGGAAAGCTCATGAATTCTCCTAATGAGCTGTCGGAAAGGTTCCATCAATAGTGTCAAAAAACTTGTTTAAGGACCCTCCAGATGTATTCAAGAAGCTTGAATGAGCAAGGGCTAATACAAAATGAGTGCCATTGGGCTAAATATTTCTGGAAAGGTCTTTTTCTCCTGATACAGGGAGAATTAAAGGTCATGCTTGAACCTTTGCTTTGGAGGGGGTGTGTTTAGAATATGGGTTGTCAAACATAGCTGTTAATAGCTTCACTCTTGTCTCTGGGAAGGACAATGTGATTATCTCCTTTTTTGCCTCAGTACAAGGGTAGAAAGTTCTATTCTCCAGTAAGCACAGCACAGGGATTTGGAAAACCCAAGCTTCTTTTGGAAAAAAGCGCTGCAAGAAATAGAATTGTGATAGATGATAATTTTTTAATGGATCAGCAAGTCAATGCCCTCAGCATTTCCTCGGTGTCACATGTAGCATTCTGTAAGAGGAAGAGTCTTTTTGACAGTTTTTGCTCTGAAGGAACTGAGAGGCACAGGGTGATGATCTCCTCACAGGTCACTGGCCTACAATTCACCTGGGAATTCAGAGAGAGCCAATAAATCCTCTGCATTATTCACAGCACCAAGGTTATGGCACAGCATCCTTTTGGAGCTTACAAGGTGTGTGGATGTCACTGTACAGGGTATTCCCAGGAAGATGTGGCAGAGTTATCTGCTGATGGTAACAGCTCATCCTTTATAACTAAATCATTTATAACTAAAACCATTTGACCAGATAATGCCTTGAGTTAAAAAAGCTTCTCTTCTCTAACCATATGTTGGTAGTCTCACTGTTGTCACTGATAGAAATATTCCAAGTTTGTAAAAAGAAACGTGTATAAATATTTAAAAGTGAAAGAGCAAGCACAGGAATATTTACTTCTGATGAGGCAGTGAATAAAATATCAGCTCCTTACAAGGCAAGATACAGAGCCCAATGAGATTCCAGGAAACCCCAAGTCACATTAAAGCGATGAGATTCTAAGAAAATTCTAATTTTTTTGTGTTTTATTATTGATGATTGAATCTTGGTCTGCCAGAGAATGAACAGTTAATTAGATATTTTTAATTGAAGGAATAAAAGATGTTTTGTATAACTACCTCGTTTAGTTCTTGCCTTACTAGTTAGAGATGCAAATTTTCTAAGGCAAAAACTTTGTTTTACTTCTCAGTTGCAATGTAGGATGCTGCCAAAATTAATTTAAAAATAGCCTCCCAGTGTTATGGGCAGTTCTGAAACCAATACATTATACTTAATTATGAAATGTAACACTGGATGTTGCAAAATCTTTTGTATTGTGTGCATTGCCAGTGTAGTTTCCTTAAATCACACACATACGTTTTCCTTCTAGCTAATTTGTAATTTATAAAAACCCCAAAAACTGAGAGGGCAACAACTGGATGACACAAGCTTTCCAAAAATGAACTAAAACTTCTTGCTGGGAATTACTGGGCTGAGTTCCCCTTTCCTTACAGAACTGATGTAGAGATGGTGGTAATAAGGGTTGTCTTCAAATTTATGGCAAATCTCAGGTAATCTGCATCCAAATTGTAATAAGTAATTAAGTAAGTGGTGAAGCTATACTACGAGCTACATGATAAAAAAATTATCTGTTTATTTTCCAAATGTAAAGAACTTAATAACTCTTAATGAGATTTGATTCAGAGTAAAAATGGGATTTTTTTCTTCACTCTTCTTAAATGCAAAGGACAGATTTTTGTCTTAGATTTAGCAGGCACATGTGTTGGTAGCATTGTTTCAATTAGGCAGAAGGAATTAATGTTTTATCAAATGTCATCTACATATAAAATTAGCTTTCCCAATCTCTAATGAATAATTGCTATCCTTTCTATTGAAAATGGGGGAATTTCAGTGGGCTGCAGAATGGGATTTGATGAAAATCTGTTGTCATGTCCTGATTATGCCTCTCTATGTCATAACTGCATCCATACAGCACTGAGATATTTCATTCCTGTCACAGTAATCAATTCTGTTCTATGGACTAACAGCACCATGGATGCTCAGACATCCATGCTGGCCAAAGAAGTCTCTACACATATTTTGTATGCAAATATGTATCATAAAAAAATACATTTGTTATCCAAATTTTTATCACTCAAAGACATAAAATTCACCACAAAGAAACGCATGGGGCATTGATGGAATTTGTATGTCTTAGATCAAAATGTTTCGTGTCACTGTCAGTGTCTTCTGTGTGAGAATGAGGGTGAGAAGGTTCCTAAAAAGCAGGTTTCAGAAGAGTCAAGAATGTCATCTAAATATAAAGGATAAACAATATTTATTGGCTGTTATCAGACTGGATCCATGACCTGTCTATCTTTTTTGAAGAGGTGATTGCACTCCTCCCTGGGAGAATATTGTTTAAATTGTTTTTTCACTTTTCCAGGTACCTGAATGCTAACACTCTTTGCTCTAAAACGTATGATGACAGCCTCTGGCCTATAATTGCAGTTTGTGTATGTGCAGGCCAGAAAAGTTTCCTCTTTAATACAAATGGAAATCTAGACTAGGCAGTCAGGTATATTAGTGTCCCACAAATCATATTGATCAATGCTTTATATAGAGAAGTGGATTCTGTTTTGTTTTGTTGCTATTTCCAGGAAGATATAAAGATTTCATTTTTCTTTGATTCATCACTGTCATTTAGATCAATGTGATGAATTACTTTAATTTCAATAAGTGTGTATATTTGGACCTGATGCAGAACACCAGAATACATAACTGTATTATTTTTGAAAATATAATCTCTACCACTGGAAAATTTTGCTACCCTGCCTTCCCCATTAGGGAAACCAATCTCAGAGTTCTCTCTGATCCTGTTTATAATAGCCACACGTGCCTGTAGACAAAAGGGTAGGATGGAAATATTGAATTCCAATACAGAGTTGGAGATTTTGAGTGCAATTCTTTACTAGCAAGTGCAAAATACTGCATGCAGGACAATTGAGTGACACTCTGACCTCTTGGTATCCTTTGGATACTCTGCTATGCTCCATTTAGAATATATAATGTTTCTAGTGTGTTTGCTGATTTTATTAATGAAGGCTTGCCAGCACTTGTGACATGGCACTGATTAATCTTCATCTACTTTCATATTTTACACCAGGAAAAAGTATCATCCACTGACTTTAACAGCCTGGCCCCCTTGCCCCTGTCAGATAGGAAACTCAAAGTGCCTTGAGTGGGTCACCTGGACAGCTTCAGTGCCCACAGCAGGTACAGAAACCCTAATCTCAGAGATATCCCTATGCACTAGGATATCCAAAGCAGGATTTTAAAGAAGATTTAAAGACAAAGGAGCAAGAAAGAGGGAACATAATGTTAATAGTAAAAGAAATTAAAGGGTTACTTGGCAATGTTTCAGCTATGATGTGGTTTTAAGGAAAATAAAGCCCGTATTCCTCTCTTCTCCATTTTCTTTATCCTACGTGGTGAAATTTTCTCCTTGAAAAGTGTCTTGGTTTGAAAGACAGACATCTGCTAAGAAAGGCAGGAGTCTCTCTTGAAATTGAAAATGTAAACTCCCTCACTCCAAAAAATGCTTGGCTCCAGCCCCTGGGTGGAGCATCTCCCATGGGATGATGTAATTTTGTCAGTCATGCACTGGTACTCAATGGCCCATTAACAGGAGATATCTCCTGGAGGGAGGATGGGCCATGGAAAAGATAAGGATCACTGCCCCACTTGGTTTCAACAGATGATAGAATACATACATTTGGTTACATCCTGCATTGCCAAGTCACAAAGTGATATCTTTAACAATGTGGGGAGCTGGGGGGTGGTTTTTTGCTTGTTAACATAAAGACTATGCAATAAGATAATATAAAACTGAAAACTGACTGTGCAGTATGAGAGCACCTGTGCTGCATCTCACCAAAGATCGGCCTAATTTAGTGTCCTGCCTCTGAGACAGGAGCTAATAGAAGGAATGCCAAGTAAAGAAATGAAAATACTAAGCCAAAATTATTTAGACAAATCTGCCTATGGCTTTAACAGGCTAAGGATTGGGGTTTAAGAAGGTGATGTTTAGTTTACATTGACTGTTTCAAGTGTTCATCTGAGAGGGTGTTCTGATAACCTTCATGGACTGATGAGCACATCTGGTAGCTATTCCTAAGGATCCTAATGGCCCAAATGAGTGGGAAATGATAAAACAATCCGTACTTCAAACAGCTTTCTCTAAAATTCCTGACATTCAGCTGTAACCATTGTTTACCCATTTTAGGAAATTAGAGGGTATCATCTATGCTTCATTACGTTGTTGCTGCAGTTACTATTTTAAAGGCAGAGCAAATTAAGGTAATGAAGATCTTATCTCACTAACTGAATTCTACTGAAAGCTTTTTTGAGAAAGAAAACTTTCTTCACAGAGTTCTCATCTTGGAAACAGATACAGAGTTTGACTATGCCACTCAGTTATAATGTCTTCAATATATTTTAATGTTTTGTAAACATTTGTAATATCACATCATCTTTTGGTGTCCCTGTGTCCATTTTTTGAATGTAAATTTCTTAGCACCATATTCCCATTAAGTTGGTAGTTATTATATTATTTTGCATGACTTTTTCCACTTTTTTCCCAGGTATCATTAAATTCTGTAGCTTACCTCAGGCTAATGAGAGTCTCAGCCAGAACTGTCACATTTGAGTTTAGTAAGCACAAGGGAATGTTTTTCTTCTGTGAGTTTGTCTAGCCACTTTTTGAAATTACGTAAAGAATTGTTACCTGCACCAATCTTGAGGCAATAAATAATAACATTTAACTACAGTAGGTGTGATTAAGTTCTGTCATTTCTTTACTTTGAACCTTCCATCTAAGATTAGCTATTTCACATTATACCTTAAAGACATCATACCTCTGCAGACATTTCTTTTAGATGCTAGAAAGTACTAATCTGTTTTTGCTTTCCAGCACTTTGATTGCAGGCAGATTGCTGGTCCATACACAACCATAACAAGGATATTTTTTTTTTGTTTGCTTTTTAAAATCCTTTCCTTAAACTGGGGCTTTGAGCACTACTGGGTAATTTTTGGAGTTTCAGCTATTTCCTCTTTCATGAGTCTTTCACTGCCTTTGTGTATTTCAGTGCATTGCTTTTTATTGCTTTTAATATTTATCACCATGCATGTTTTCCTGCTGTATTGTTACCTGATTTCTCAGTATTTTGAGGTCCTCTTGCAGTGGTTTTTCAGTCAGGCCTCCTTTTTTAGCACTTGAAAATACTTCAATATCATCAGTGAAAACTCCTACACCTTTATTTACGTGTTTTTCTTCATTCTGTGATGCTTTCTCCTCATCCACTACATCTTTGTTTAAACAGTTATCATTTTTAAACCTTAGAAAACAAACATCAGCACTTGAGTTTCTTCAACAAAACCAGTTCCTGTCAAGGCCAGATCCCTCTCTTGCTCAAGTGTATACATTGTGGTTATATAATGTTGGACAGCCTTTTTTGAGGATTCTAGCAAGTATTTAGCCTCTTGTTTTAAAGACTTCCAGCTCCCACTCACTTCAGTAACTACAATGAAAGAATGTCAAGCATTTATAAATGTGGTGCTAGTTGTTGCCAATTCTTAACTGCTGCTGGGCTTGGAGGATAATTAGTGACTGGTGAGGATGGGAACAGCCTGAGTGCTGGGAGAGGCTGAGCTGTTTACCTGCAATGGGGCTTTGCTGATCACACCTCCTAAATGTTCTTTGTGTCTGTTACTGTGAAGTTAAATAACTTCCAAGTTTCTTGATTTCTGCTTGAAACTGCAAGCAAATGTGGTTAAATAGCTCCCAGAAAAGTGGTGCTTACTTCTTAAATGGAATATTTGAGCTGCCATCACTGAGGAATTTTATTTCATTCTTCGCTGACAAGTCCAGCAAGTTTTATTTGGCACTTTTTACAGTACATAATATGTAAACAATGTGTGCTGTGCTTATAAGAGATGCACTACATGATTTGAAGTATTACCCACCATTAGAACCTCCATCAGTCACATCTGACATGGCATAAATCAAATAGAACAAATTCCCATTTTTAGAATAAGAATTGTTTTGGCAAGTGAACCATCACACAACATTGTGTTGGAAAATAATTAGAAATAGAGCAAGTATTTGAAATGACACACATAAAACTGCAAATAAAACTGACAATAAATGTTAATATAACAGTGTGCAGCCTATGTTCCTGCAGAAACCCTGATGTGACTTACAGTGAACAAAATATAACTTAATAAATATATATAATGGAGTACAAACAAACCCACCAAAATTTAGAGGCAATTTGGCAGATGGCTCTAAGTTAATGTTTCTTATGTATTAGAGTGTGGTGCACAAGTATGAATTTTCTCTTGGTAGTGTGGGGATTCTCATGAATAAGTTAAACAACTTTCTGTTTTCTAGACTTATCAGATGGCACCCTGTAGGTTTTAGCTGTACTTCACCTATCAGATTGTGATTTTTTTGGGAATTACTTTTTCAGTAGCATCTCCAGCTAAGAAAGGATAACTATTGTTTATGCAATTCAGAGTAAAATGTGTTCTCAGAAAACTATAAATGTTGCATCTTGTAGACCATGTTATTTGACCAATAAAACCTTTCCAGTATCTATGAGATAAAAAATGTCCATATAACTACAAATTTAGCTACCTAGTTGACTTTCTTTTGCTTTTCATGAATAAAAAGTAATGGCCTTTTTTTCAGATAGAGTTACCTTTCTTTTACCAGTGCAGGTAGACATTCTTTATCTCTAGACAAGAAGTTAAAATATTTCAGAATGAAATTGTAAATTTTCCTCACCTCTATTTTGATGCTTTTTACATTCATAAATCTTCCTCCATCATGACCATCTGGATCATGTGAATGCACTTCCATATGAGTTACTGGCATTCCTGTATTTTTCCAAAGGCAGAGTCTCACTGTAATGTTTGATCAAAGAATGAATTTCACTATTGTGGAACAGTTTTCAGCTATTTAAGGACTGAAAACTGAAGTTCAGTCAACTACAGATGGAGAACTCAAAAATTTAGGAACCAGCTTAGTTTTGGTAAGAGTGGCTTTGTATAAAAGGGTTTTGGAGAAGGATTTTTAACAAATGTAAATGGGTACAGCCACCACTGTAATCAGCCTAGATAAAGAGTTCTCCTATACAGATGAATAATTTTTGGGTATAAGACTAGGCTTCAAATAAGATTGGTATGTTTACTGCAAATTTAAATAATATGGAGGCCATTTACATAGTTATTGGGCTATTCATTAAAAAGTTGAAAGTGTGGAAGCGCTGACAGCTGGCTTTTATTATTGCAATACATTTATGCATATGGAAGTCAAAATCAAGAGGAAATTTTTGTAATGGAAATGAGATTTAATGCCATGCAAACAGATTTGTAGGTATAATTTAAAAAGAGGAAAATTTGAACTGAAAATGTGCCTTGATGATACCATTAAAATAAATGAAAAACATTTAAAAATCAGTGTTATTTTTATTACACTGAAGTATTTTTATTACCAATTACAAAGGTCAACTACTTGATATCAAAATAATAGTGGTAGCTAGTACACACTCATTCATGAAAGAGTGTTTTAAAAAACTTATGTAATTCCAATACATCAAAACACAATGGATGCTTAATTAAAGGAAAACACCCTCTCTCAAAAAAGACCCAAAGAAACAAAACAAAAAACAAAACAAAAAACAAACAGGAAAAAACCTTACCAAAAAAAAAAACCCAAAAAACCCAAAGCCAAACAAAAAAACCCAAAGAAGCCAGTGCCTGGCATATCAGGCAATGAAGCTCCTCATTTCAGGATTGCAAGGAAAGATTCAATGCAAAGATTCAATGTATTAAAGTACATTATTAACTACAATATTTTATAGTATCTGCCATGTAGAAAATAGAATATTAGTGCATATGTAAGCATCCCTATCATGTAGGTTTAGGACATAGATTGGGTGCAAGTAAATCTTTGGAAAGGCCTATATTGGTGTGAAAATTTGATTCTGGATTTTGAAAAGACTACTCACTAACAGAAAACATGGAAATCTTGAAGGTTTTTTAGAAAAGAAAAAAGCAGTCTAATTTTTGGTTTTGGATTTTTAAATGCTTTTTGAATTCTCGTCTTTTGTAATGTAAGTAGAAAACAAGTAGTGAAAGGAATGAAATTAACATGCAGGTCCACAATAACAATACTTGTGTTGGATCTCATCTTGGTTTATACTTGACTTTTCAAGCAAAATTTTTCCAGCATTCTTCTGAAATTGATGCAGCCCCAAGGTTAATAACTGAAAACCATTAAGAATAATAATTGTAGGAGTGAAAGAAAAAATCATTTGTGATCACAGCATGCCCCTACGTAGGTTGACAGTCCAAAGAAGAAAAGAGATATTCAGATGCAAAATAAACGTGTAGTACCTTGGGTCTGTTACAAAATCAATTTAGTAATCAGATAATTGAGCCAAAAGAAAGGTACAAGGAAGGAATAAACTTTTTAAAAGCTTGGCTTTCCTGTCTAAGTAGTGAAAGCATTTGGGGATATGCCCTTTCTGGGAGATAAATTTAGTTTGGTGGCAGGTATATCTGTGGCTTCCTAAAATTATACAGTTTTCTTCCAGTAACTTGCAAGAGAGCTCTCTAATTTTAGTTTTAGAGAAAAGCAGGAGACTAGTTAGATTCAAACAGACAAATGCTGTAAAATGGACTCTAATTTTTTGCCTTATATAGAGTCACAGGTGCACAAAATAGAGCAACTTTCAGAGAAAAGTTTAAAGTAGCTGCATCATTATTTTGTCAGATTTTTGTATGCTCTGAGTCAGAATTTGAAAGTGATATCAAAGCTAGCAGGATAAATCACTGGTTCCACAGGTTCTCTCATGCAATTACTAGAAGGACAAGATGTGAAAGTGAAGGAAGATGTGAAGGAATAAATATAGATCACATTGCAGAAAGTAATAGCAGCTGCAACTGGGGGCAGAAGCAGAGAGTAATGATCTAGAATCTTTTGAAGAAATGTTTGCTATAGGTATTCACTTTAGGTGATTAACTAAGCAAATTTTTAGCAAGCATTATGACAAACTGAGCTCCACCAATATTCCCAATTCTTTGTATAAGCTGTGATATGTTTCTTGTAGTGCTCTGTAGTTATTCAATTACCTAGGTGTTACCCTCTGAAAAGCAACACAAGAAGCGACTCTGAAGATATTTCTTGTTGTCCTCAGGTGAACTGCAGAGTCTGCAGGGAGCCTAAACCTAGGAAGTTCAGGTGAGCCACATAAAAGAAGATTGCTGTCACTTGCAAAATCTGCAGGAGGAAACCTCTTAAATTCAGAAAGCTGCAAAAATTGGGACCTGGATGTACCTGTTACTTCCTTTCATAGATCCCCCATCTCCCTTCTCCTGCCATTGCTCTGGATACCTCAGAGGTCTAACAAGAGCTCTAATAAGAAAAGTTTTCTGGCCCTCAGAGATCTCTGTAGTGCATGCTGTTGACATAACCTATGATTTAAGTGGCAAAGTCATTGAGTTTCCTCTGCAAACCCAGGCTCTTGCTCTAGGTCAGAATAAGTGCACTCCTGTTTCAGCTCCTGGAGTATGGACTATCCATGTGAAAAAATCCAAAATAAACTCTACACCATCAGAGTGAGATTTGGTGATATTTATAAAGAAATAGTTATCCAAGTTATCTTTTTATAATCCTCATTGAAGGCTTCCCTAATAAAGAGAAGAAAAAGAGTTTCTTAGGTTGAAAAAACAAGGTTGAAAAGATCCCATCTGATAAATATTTAATGAAATTACCCAGAATCATGTATCCATGAGATAAAGAACAAGCATCAATAGCATGTTGAAACTAAAGTTCCATAGGAAATTTTACAGAGGGAAGGATTTGGCTGAAAGCCTGAATCTAGATTGTGCCACGAGTTCCATTCAATATAACGAGCATTTTAATTTATTGAGTCCACCTGCACAATAAAGTAAAAGCTCTATGCAATAAATTGAATCTAAGTTCCCCTTTCACAGGGTTTAAATCCAACATGACAACACATTTTCTACTGTTTCCTTTATGGTCAAAAGAAAAAAGCAAAGATTCAGCTATTTAAAAGAGACAAAATAAGAAATTCCCCCTATTTTCCTGTTGGTAAATTTTGTTTCCTTTTTTATTTTATTTAATCTGTAAATTAATTTAGCTGAATGATTACTTCATGTGTAGCAGGTAGGTAAATACTTGACTTCACAATAAAATCCTTGGTAAAATATTCCATGCCTGTGCAATATCAATGGCAGTTAAAAAAAAAAAGACTAATTTTAATAAATTGAAAGATATTCCCATAAAATCTAATCAAGTTTGTGATTTTTTTCCCTACCTGTTGATCTTACTTTTGCTTTCTCATCTACCATTAGTTGGTGAATATGTTGGGGATTTAGTGGGATTTGGCTTCATAGAACAGTTAAGATTGTGTTAAAATTTTAGATTTTCTTCTCTATGTGAAAAAATTGCTTTAATGGACTTTTATGTCTTCAAGCAGCATAGAGAGTATTCCCTTATAATGACAGTTTAAAAGATTGCTGAAATGGCTGCTTTTGATCTCAGACATGATCAGAGTAATTGATGTTGTGTTGTTACTTCATTTGTAGATTATTCCAAGCTAAAATCATTTGCCATAAGCCCAGTATGCCCTGACCCTCTAAAATCCATTCACAGAGCAGCCCTTCCCATCTGAATCATGCCTCTGGCCACATCTGGTGCTTTGGTTGTGTTTAAAAACAACCTTCTCTACATCTGATAGCATTCCAGTGTGGAACTCAAAAGCACCTGGAAACCTGGTGATGGATTTGGCTGCTCAGTGATGGGACAGCAGGAAAGTGGATTGTCCACAGGGCTCAGTCATTTCATGGCAGGTTAAAGCAGCAGAGCAGTTCAGAGGAAATGAAAGATACCTGCACTCTGCAGAGTTCAGGAAAGCTTTGGACCATGAGATGGAGATGGAAGAGTTCACAGAGAATGCACAGCAGATCCATGTAATTCATGGGCAGCCAGAGAGCAGATGTGAGTTGATAGTGGGGTGACAAACGTGGTCACCGTGAGCTGCACATCAGTGCCAGCAGGGCTCCAGGACTGTCCCTCCACCTGGGACACTCCACCCTTACCTTGCAGAGGAAGGAAAGGCTGCTGCCCAAACCCTGCTAGTTTTAGATCTCAGGTAGCTCTTGCCTGCTGGCCAAGCTCATTGTTAGACCTCAAATGTTTCTGCTCAGCTAAAACCAAAGAATGGGGCGTTTGGTGAGATGGAACATTTTCTTTGCTTGCAGAGACAGCAAAATGACTGAAAATCATTTTGAGTTGTTTCACAGAAAGGTATGATTACAAAAAGATGTGACAGTAACTCCTTTTTGCCTAAAACTGTTGCTCTTGATGAAGACTGTGCTCACTAATTCTCTTTCAAATGAGGTTTGCTGGGCAGATTTTGAATTTTCTATATTACTTTGGCTGATGCTGACTGGCTGTCCTTTCTTTTTAGCAATTCTTGATGTTTTACTTGTCTCTTTAGGAAAGTCTCATTTCCCTAATAGATATTGATCCTCAGCTGAGACACCTTCACACTTCTTTACTCAGTTGTAAGTTTTGGTATTTTGTTAATTCTTTTCCTAGGAGGTCAGCCTTGGTGCTGTATCTGGGAAGTTCAGTGCAAATAAACTTATTTCTCCAGGCCCTTTAATTTTATTGATTTTTCAGAAGAGATTAAGTAAACATATGATTCTTCCATTCTTCCACTGGTGCTTAACTTTAGGCTGATGAATAATCCCGTTTGTCAATATAGGTAAAATATAGAATAAATGTTGTCCATAGAATGTTTTCTTGAAATGGTTGTCAATGTGGGAGGTCAGTGAAAAGTGTGGACTAACAGGTCCACAAATTTATTCCTTGAACATCTACTTTATCTGCAAAATGAAAGGAAATTCTGTATATTTCAGTATCTCAATAGGGTGTACTGTGAGATGAAAATGAAAATATATATTTTTAATAGTGGAAACTATGATATCTGTATAATTTATCTATATAGCTTTTGAATAATCTTTGGTATTATGAAAATTGCTGTTTGTATATCTGACTCTAACAGTTCATAAAAGACTGTCAGATTAAGCTGCTGTCATGTTTGACCCAAGATAATTTGCACCATTCAAATGCATTCATGCCCTTCTCTCTTTTAACCTTGACTGAACTGAGAGAAGAGGAGAAGAAACAATATGTATGGGGTTTTTTTTCCCCAAAGAGAGGAAAAATGGAGTAGGCAGGGTGAACAAGACCTGCTTCTAGAATCATGTTCAAAAACACACAGAAATGATGAAACAGGTGATTTGAAGTTACAACATTCTGCATGAAGAGGTGTTCTTAAGGATTTTATCTTGTAGGAAAAATTAAATATTTACTCATAAACCCTGTGTGATGAGTTGATCTTACCTTCATTTCTTGCTACATGAGGACAAATCAATGCTCCTTGTAGCACCATATCCATCCTGCCAAAATGTCTGTCATTGCTTCACACAGCATTCACCAAAAGCATGTCCAGGGGTTGTGGTCAGCTGGGGTACAGTGTTTCCTCTGATCTCTGTTCTTACAGTAAAGATAAGAGCTGCAAGAAATCGTGTTAGTCAGCTCAGTCAATGGCTCTGAGTAAATAGATGATCATTCTGTCAGTTCTTAGCAGCAGCTTTGCTGATCTCCCATTTTCTAGTTCTTTTGTGCTCTTGTAAAAGAGAGAGCTGAAATGTTCTTTAGTTGGTTCACAACTATGGCAGAGTTTTTTTCTCCTTCATAATTTTTTTACTCAATTTAAGCCAAGGGTACAGAACTTCCTGTAAAGCACCAAAGAGCTTTGAGAATGGTGGGTGTAGAAAATGTGTACGTTGTAGAATATGTTATGTAAATCAAGGCAAATGTCTCATTTCCTTTCTCAGTGTCATCACATTTTTTGCAAATGTGCTGTGAGAATAGAATAGAATAGAATAGAATAGAATAGAATAGAATAGAATAGAATAGAATAGAATAGAATAGAATAGAATAGAATAGAATGCTTCAGTTAGAAGAGATTTAAAACAATCATCTTACCCAACTCTTTGACCAATCCAGGGCTGACTAAATTAAAACATAACTTGAATTATCCAAATGCCTCTCAAACGGTGACAGGCTTGGGACATTGAACACCTCTCTAGGAACCTGTGCCAGTGTAAAGAAATAAAATTATGTTCATATAATATCTGAATTGTTTGAAGAAAAGGAAAAGAATAAAAGCCAAAAATCTGTGATACTATGAGTGTGACTAATATGTGCTAGTGAATGGAGCAGTGGGAAGGGATTCAGGTGGCCCAAATAGCATTTTGAGATTTTTGCATTTAGTTTACCTTGTAAACTCAAAAAAATTCTCTCCTTTTTCTCTCTCTGTTACTCTCCCAGCCATTTATCTTCTCTAGTTAAAGACATCTTTGTAAAAGGGAGTGGTTTTATGTTGTGCAGTCAGGAAGAATAATTATATTAATGCCTCTAGCTATTATTATAAACTAAATAACATCTAGTGGAATTTTTTAGCCTTTAAATCCTGATGTAAGGGTCCTTCAAGTACTATCAGAAATCTGGAGCATCTGTATCTTGTGGAGATTTTAGGCAACACTTAAACAGCAGCATAGCTTTTAATTGCAATGTAATTAATAACTTAATTCAGTTCAAGGTCCCTTGCTACACAGTGAGTTCTGCTGTGCAGAGCAATCTGTCCATCAAGTTTCTGTATGTTCACATCTTATGGGTGATTCTAAGAACCAGGGATAGCATGAAGATACTTCTTCAGTAGCTTGTCTAAAAAGAAAATAATCCAAGTGATTTGAAATATGAAACAAAAATGATTTTTTCCCCTTTTGCTTATGCTCCTCTGCCAGCTGCCACACTGAAAAGCAGCACTGGGATGTGGTGTTTTACACAGCACAGCAGGGTGCACTCTGCTTCCCATGCCAAATACATCCTGCAGCAGACAAGTTTTAAAGGATATGCCCATGGGGGACTGTAAATGAATGCAGCTGAAGAGCCAAGCCCAGGAAGGAGCCTTATTCTGGAGATGCAGGGTAGGCTGGAACAGCTGCTGACATTAAGACAAGCAAGGCATAGCCTGGTTTTGTACAGAATGCACAATACAGTGAAAAGCTGTAAGGGATGGTGTCCATCTGCAGCAGTGCTCAGCTATTTCTTCAGCTACAGATATTCTCTGACTTTGAAAAGGCTTCCAGAAGACTGGGAATGGAAAAGAAATAAAAATAATTGAAAAGTTCTGTTCATCTCAAGGATTTTCAATGAGATCTTTCAGTGTAACCTTGCAAAGAGAGGACCACAAAATGGACCTAAGTGTAGTGGCTGGCTGCACAGAAAATCCCAGATGTTTGCTCTATGTAACACCCTATTCAGTTTTTAAGATTTGGCACACATTGAATTTGGTGAATACATGCTCACTGCTGCTGTTCTACCTTTTCTTGCCGGATCTGACAAGTAAATTTATGTGAGAATTTTTGTGCCTGACTTTACATTACATGAGAGGAAGCAAAGTCGTGTGTGCTTATATGAAATTGAATAAAGGAGCTAATAGCTGAGAGGAATATCAGAAGGGAAAAGCTTGAGAAATTTTGGTGAAGATCAGTTAGATCTTCAGCAGTTGCTGGAATAAAACCCTCCATGTGGCTGTCTGTGATGAAGAAAACTACTCTTCATAGGCATGCAAAGCAGGCAGTCAATTAGCACTCAATTAAGGTGATCTAAAAGCACGGCTGCACATGCAGTAAATAAGATAGAGGAGGTTCTTAGGCTTTTGCAGTGTAATAGTGCAAAGTGCATTCCTTTCCACAATGCAGTGCTCTCCTCTCACATTAGGGATTGCCATATTCTAAATTTGAAAAGAATCTAGTTACATTTTGATTAGAAATCATCATAGTAACTTAAGGATAATTATTTCAAATTTGCCTTGCATTTGTCTGAATTATAAGACTAAATTATGCTGTCCCTGTTTATTTTATTCAAATGAAATATTGCACTTTGTCAAATTTATCACATCTGTTATCTTACTACAGCACTGTCCTTAATTGTTATCAGAGGTTCACAAAGAATTTGGAGTAATTAAATTTAAATGCCTTTCTGAAACTAAGGCAAGGTGATTGCCTTCATCCATTTTATCAGCAATGACTCTTACCCCACAGAATAAATATGTGTATATGTATAAATTTGTAACATTTTTTTTTCTTGTGGTTTTTTTTTTTTTTTTTCTCTTTCAATGGCAAAATGAGTTGTGTGCAGTCATTGGATCCAAATAGAGATAGCCATTCTCTAATTCATTCATTAATAGACATTTGTCCTTTCTAGATTAAAATAGTGACATATTCACTCCAAAACAATATTAACTGCTAAAAGTCCATACTCTTGTCTATACTAGTGATTTAAGCCAGTATTTCATACAGAATATTCAGAAAATAAGTAAAAACTTCAAAATTTCCAAACCATTGAAATCATGCTCTCAGGTAAACTTATTGAGAGTAAATAAAGAGAACTACAGTAGAACTGGATCCTGTGAACTTCATGGCCAAAAAAATAAGAATTTTCTTCAAGGAGAACAGCCACTGCCAATTTATTACTCAATTCCTTAGGGTACTAAAGATATATCTCCCTCTGCTGATCTGGGTCCAACTTTGCTTGGAATCAAAAAATAGAAAAACCAATATAGTTCATGGATGGAGATCAAGAAACCAAATTAATTGCAGCAAATATTTTTGTTAGGTATTTGGGAAAATTTTTTATTCGAATGTAGAACAGATCATTAGGGTTTTTGTAAAAAATTATGGACATTTCAATTGATGGTGTGCATTTCCTCAGATAATAGACATTTTATTCTGACTAACATAGAATTTTCTTGCATTATAATATAGATAATGCATTTGCTGTTATTAGTTTCTCTAGGACCTGCAGTTACCTCTCTAATTCAGTTACTTCTTTGTATCCTATTTCAGCTTATAAACAGAGGATATTATTTCTATATACTAAGCTTTCTGACTAGAGAGTGAGGACAGACCAGAGCAGGAATCCTCCCTGTTCTGTTTCTGAAGTAATTACTGAATTATTGTCCTCCTATTCATGCCTTCCTGGCTGCCAAGTTGAGGAGTTTCCTCTTCTGTGAAGTATGAGAGAGCTAAACATGCAAAACTGCAAGCCAAGGAGAACCTGCCAATTCCTGAAATGGCATTTTTGCATATCAGATTCTCCAGCAGACAGATGACTACCTAATTTAGATATCCATCTCATTTAAGACCCTGTGGAGCTGTAGTTGGTCTGGACCATTGGAGTCGCTGCATCTCCACTGCAGACTCTGATTCCTTTAAAATGCTGGCAGCAGCAATAGTAGCTTGGTTTATAAAATATTCTGTTGCACTGGTAAAGAAGCTGTGTGCAATGTACTTGCTGGTTTTTGGCCTCTGTAAGGAAAATTCTATAAAAACAGTGGCAATCCTACCACCACCTACTTTCCAGGCCAGATTCCCTCAACAGAGAAAACACCCATTTGGCCAACTCTTCTTGCATATGAAGGATGGTGACTAAGATGCTAGAGATGAAAAGTATTTAAACTTTTCTTCTTATTTGCCTCATAACCCAGATAAGGAATCAGTTTGCAAGACTTTGAGTCAACTCACAACATTTTCCACCCTTATCAAGAGATATCTTTGGCAGGCTCTCCTGCCATGCAGTCCTCAGCACCAGATGAGTGTTTTCAGTGTTAGCATTACTCCAGCAGAATATTCTGTGTTTCCAGAGTTGCTGAAGCAAATGGGAACATCACAGAGATTTCAGTGGGAGCTGGATCGTGTCCTTGCCCATCATCATGCACAGGCCTGATCTTTTCTCACTGCTGCTGAACATTCTTTCTTGTAAAAGAACCCCCACGAGGGTGTGATGTCACTTGGGCTCATGAATCATGTGTTTAGCTGTTATCACACTCCTCAGTGTGAACAAGGCTGGTAATTATGTAGCTGAGTGCATAGCTAAAGATTTTTAAAGCAATATTTAAGCCTAGTCTCTTAAATAGGTAATGCAATTAAATGGGACTGTATGGCTTGATAGGAAGGTCTTTGCATATCCTTCTAAAGAAATTAGTTACTGCTTCTGGCACATCTGCAGCAACTCTGAGCTTTCTAGATGTTTAATTTCAGCTTTGACAACATGTTCTAAGAGGGGAGAGATCATTAATGGCCATCTAAAATTTATTAGGAAGTATGTTACAAGAGGCTTTCAATCATTTCATCTCTGTGAGACCGAGGTGTGTTTATGCAAAGTGCTTGTAATGTCAGGCAAAGAGTACTGACACAGAAACAAAGCAAAGACACTCCAGAAAGTGACTGAATAAGAAAAATTGAATTGCTTTTCATAAATGGTTGTTTTTCTCCTCTGACTGAACAAGGACCAAAGGAAAACTGTACTTTATTTTAGGCGTTCTAGAAGATGCAAAAAATTCAGCAGAACTGAAGTGTGTTTAGTTCTTTTGGACTGAAAGGTGGAGCAACTCATCATGACCTTGTGCCTCAGGCATCACTGGACACCCACAGAGGAGATTTGCCTGAAAGCCTTAATTGAAGTCCAAGCTTCTTAAAAACTATCCACCATCCTTCTCACCCAAAGTTTATTAGGATGATTTGTTTGCTGCTGCTGCTCTTTTTCATGCATTCCACTGGGAGCAGAACTAGATGGGAAAGTTCTAAATTCTATTGACTTTTTTTCCTCACTGGGTACTACTTTCAAGTACTGAATGTTGCAAAGTATTGTTTATCCTTCTGTTAGGCCAAACCACACCTTTAAAAAAACTCAAAAAAAACCCCCAACAAAATCTACTAAAACTAACTACTTAAAAAAAAGAGTGCAACTTGAATTGTAGTAAATTTTAAGAATGTATTCTTTTTTTTACATGAAATGTGATGGTTTTGCCTTTGTGAGTTTGATATTTCAGTCATTCATGATTCCTATGGTTCACTACTCTTTAAGTTTATTTGAACATGAGAATTCAAGCAATTAATCAAAAGAATAATTCTCTTGAGTACTTTATTTTATATTTTAGTTTTCTTTCTTTTCTGAAATCTGCACTTCCAGAAATTTGCTGGGACAACGTCTATTTGTGTTGGGAGTTTTATTAAGTTTCATTTTATGTCCTAAAATTTTCCTGCATTTTAGAGGATCAGGTTTATTGCTGGGACTGTAAGTGTGGTTCATGAGATCACCCAGCCAACCATTAAAGAAGACATTATGAAGTTAGTGTTTTCCATCTTCGTTACGATAAGTTAAAATCAATAGGAGTGATGTGTTTACTCTGGTGGAATGGAAATGTTCACATAAATCTCTAAGGCACTGATGTATATCTGTGGAAATGTCAAAGGTTCAGTTCATCTTTCATTGCACAGGGTAGGTTTCTACAGAGCCTGGATAGATGACCTAAATAAAGATGTCTGGAGTTAGATTTGCTTTTGGTCAAAGCTTCAGGAAACACTGACCTGAGTTATAAGTTGGAGGATCAGGAAACTTTTGCCTCTTTTGAGGAGCTGCAATGTAAACATTATTTTATAACAGGAGAGGGAATAATAAAGGATGACACTTGCTATTTTGTGTTTTCCGTGGCATACCATAATGTGCATTTAAAGAGAGCTTTTATTTAAAGCAAATCTTTATACAAAAATTTCTACATAAAAACTTGTCAGTTCTGAGGTAAATATGTAGCATATTTACCACAAAGGTTTTTCAGTCTTTGATAAACAATATGTCTCCTAAAATTGTAGAACAGTTTTATAAACCTTTTGAAAATACAGGAAGGTACCTAGGAATAAAAATTAAAAACAAACCACAAACAAACAAATAAGCAAAAGCCTGGCAATTTTTAGGTCCCTCACTATGAGACATGGAGTGTGTCCATAGAAGGTCTGGAGGACAGGACTGATGAGGAGCAGCTGAGGGAACTCAGATTTTTCAGCCCAGAGAAAAGGAGGCTCAGGGGGGATCTTTTTGCTCTTCTACAGCTGCCTGAAATGAGGTTGTAGCCAGTAGGGTTCAGTCTTTTCTCCCTAGGAAAAGCTATAATATATATATATATGTATATAATATATACACAAGAGGAAATGGTTTCAGGTAGCACCAGTGGAGATTTAGATTTGATATCAGGAAAACTTCTTCACTAGAGGGGCTGCCCAGGTGGAGTCACCATTCCCAGAGGTGTTTAAAGATGTTTGGATGTGGCCCTTCCCTACATGGTTTGGTGCTGCACTTGGCAGTGCTGGGTCAGTGGTTGGACTCCATCCCAGAGGTCTTTTCCAACCTCACTGATTCTATCATTCCATTTGTGAGTGAGAGAAAAAAAAAATACACCCTTTTCTCCATGACCTTTTCCTGCTTTTCTTGTACTAATCTATTAGTGCTCTTGCTGAACTGTAAGTATTGATAGCACATCTGCACTGGTTTGATTCTCTGGTGTCCAACACAGACCAAAGGATGCTGCAACATTTTCCTTACAGGGGCATTAAGTCAAAGCTCACTGTTATACTGAGCTGTTCCAGGGATTTTTTGGGAGGATGAGGGGGGAATTTCCTGGGGTGTAACATGTCTGAAACATTTACCTTTTCTTAATTTGACCTAAATTGGTGGATGGAATTGAAAGTCATTTTGGGTGTTGCCAGGCAAAGGGGGAGAATGTGCACTGAGAATGGACTAGATATTTCCCTCTTTGAGGAGGACTGTCTGAAAACTAATTTGGAGTTACAGGCAAAATTCAGAAGCAGCAGGACTTATCTCAAATGTCTGTAAAAGAGTCAGTGAAGGAAGCCCACAAATATGTTTGGTTCCTTTTTAATACCATTTTCCTAAAATTAGTGTGTAAGCTAGCCAGTTAGAGAAGGATTTGCCTTCAGAGGACTTGGTTACTGTGACCCAAATTCAGTGTTTTCCAAATGAAAGGAAGTGCACATATTCTCAGGCAATATTTTAAGATCTTTATTCAGAAAAATAATGTCTTCATTTCCTGTGGAATACTTCTGTTCCTTTTGGGATGATGTGTTGCAGGACAGATCACTGAAGGCCTACATGTTGGTTGATTTTTAGGCAAAATATTTAAAACATTCATCAGCCTTTAATTTGAGAAGAGAGGGAAGAAAATTCTTGAGGGGAATTCTATTTTTTTCAGTTTTCAATTCCTGTGCATTAGAGATACACTGAGCCATTGCATACTTCCTTGAAAAAGCTATGTCATATTGCTCATCAAAAGCAAAAACTGAAGCAAATACATTTTTGTTCCATAAATTTCAGACCTTCCTTCTATCCTGAAAGTTCTGTATTTGTTGTATAGCCTGTATGCTTTTTGTTACCCCAAAAATGCAATACTGGATTCCAACTTTCATTCATTCATTTAATCAATATTAAGACTGGTTCAAATAATTTCCTTACATTTTGGTTGCAGAAAAACACTGAGTTTTGTTGGTTCTCAGAACAGGATAACTGTGCTGCAGGTGCTGGAGGGCAAGACTGAGCTTGCTTTAATTTGTAGGCATTTTGCAGCTAGAAAGAAATCACAGCAAAATCAGTCTACATGGTAATCTAAATCATATTTCAGAGCAATATCTCATTAGTTCTATTGCACTCTAAAGGACTTTTTATAAAAGCAAAGTAGTGCACCTTTGTTGGCACTCTTTAATTTGTATGAGTTTTTCATAATTTTTCTATGTTATGAAAAATAAAAATATAATAATAGTGTTACCTCAATTAAATATTATCAATCTCTATTGAAAGGTCAGATTGCAATTGCAAAATAATACAGGAAATTAAGAGGGGAGAGAAGCTTAACTGTGTCTCTTGGTAAAATAATCACAAATATAAATTGTTTTGTTAGTTGATAATAATATCAGGCTCTTGAGGGCCACTTAGGTCCACAAGCACTGATTTAAGTTTTGCTTAGGGGTTGTGCTATTTTCCATCCCATCTCTATGGACATTGCTGAGTTAAATGTGGCCTCTTGTCACTGAACATACAACCCTTGCATGGAGCTGGCTTTAAAACCAGGGAAAGTTTATCATACTGACCTGGTGAGATACCAGGGTCCACTGAGCTTTTTGTCATTTCCTTATTGATTCCCAACTGTCATATTTCTTAGGTAGCATTAAAAATAACCTTTCTCTCCTCTCCCTTCTGGCTTCTAAAGCTAGATAAATCATCAGTCATTTTCTCACTTACTACAGAATAAGTTAATTGCTTAATGATCAAGAAATTTTAATTTAATAAAACCCATAAATCAGAGAAACACAGCAATTTTCAGATTCCCTTTAATTGTCACATTTTTTCTTTTAAACCTTTAGAAACTTGAAAATATCACACCATATTGATGTCTAGTTTCCATGGCACTTCATAGCAAATCTAAGAGAAGAAAAATATATTTAAGGAAGGAATTGCCTTTTACTAGCTGATGAGAAACAGATTTTACTGTCTGAATAAACAATCCTTACTTATGTTAAACTGGATATAACAATAGTGTTTGAGAATTGTAAGCAGGATAAGACCTGCCCTTCTACTCGGTGTTGTTAATATTACAAAAAACTTTGGGACCAGCTTAGGGAGCAGTTTTCCTGTCAAGCTATCAAAACACATTTCAGAGAAGTGAGGGAGAGGGAGTGGAAGTGAACTCTACCTGAATAATGGCCATGATTGATGAAATGGCCAGCAACTGACTTAAGGTCAGACCCAGCTCTCAAGACACCACTTGAAGCTACTGTCACAATTCTTGTTGTATCTCTGGTTTTCTCATAGTTCTACTCTGTGATTATGTGGAAACATCAGGTATCCTTTAAAGATCCTAGCCCATATACTTGGGAAAAAACCTGAAGGAATTAATTTTTGAAAGGTAAATCAAAGAAATAAAAGTAACCTACTTGATAGTGTTTGTTAAAAATATGATCTCTCATATTTTTTTGACACAGTGATAATATTGGTGTTTACAACATCACACAGGAATCTTAAAGGTTACTCTTCCAAAACAGCGCAACACAATTTGTTCATTCCTTTTTTTATTTTTTTTTTTATGTTGTTGTAGAGGTAGACCAAGTTTTGGCAATTGCCAAGAAAGAGCAATTTACCAGTTAATCTGGAAATGATCCATTGCTAGGAAAGAAAACTCATCTTTAACTATAAATGCAGGTCTACTCACAACAAAATAGGAATTCATTTTACAGCAACATGCTAGAATATATTTACTTCAAGTTAGAATTACCAGACAGGATAACATAGCAGAGTGTCCCTGAAATACCTGCAATCACCTAAACTGCTTTCTACAGAAGGTAACTGTTAAATCTGGATATGTGAATCAAAGAACCAAATTCTTCTTAGTGACAACTGTGTAAAATTGAACAGATACCATTGGAGTAACTCTGGATGTAAATTGTTATAGCTGCAAACAAACTTTGTCCAAAAATCTTTTGGAAGTGTATACTCATAACTCTCACTGGCAAGAATGGGCAGAATTGTTTCTGTGAGAGATTTCTGTAAGTGATTCCTTTACTGGCTTTAAGAGGAAAGGAAAATGAATTGAGGTAATTTCCTTGCAGTATTCAGATATCTTCCACTGGTGTGTTTCAGATAGATGCTCTGTATATACTTTTAAATATATCTGGATGGAAGTCAGAAACACCATGTTTCTGTACTATTTTATACTTTGGAGACCATATATTGTTGAGTTTGCCTCTAGGGTAATGTGTTAGAGTATTTTTTTCCTGCATCCTTGAAGTCAGAAGAGTTCCCTGGCAGAACATACACTTGCATAAATTTTCTTTGTGACACCATTTCTCTTAAAATGGATTTAGCTGCCAGAGGCTGGAGGACAGTATAGGAAATGTTGTTAACCAGGTGTCAAGTCAGCACCAGAGCTGGAGTAACACATGATCTTGAATGCCATTTACCTTTTGTCCTCTCATTAGCACTTAGGCAGTTCTGATTGTAAGATAATGGAGTTGTGCCTCTCTCACTGTATATGAATACCTGGTACAAAGAGGGCTGATTTCCCAGCTGAGCTCTCCAGGTGTTAATATAATTCAGATTTATAAATTGTGCAAACCTGAATTTCCAAAACATGTTCACTGTCTTGCAGTAAAGGTTTTGCTTCAGTTTATGACAGAAGGTTCATTGATCCCAAAAGTTCCACAAATGTCATTAAAAATTATTAAAATATCCCTATTTGGGCCAAATCTAAAATTTTTCCTTTTAATTAGGTGGTGGTGTAAAGAATCTAATCAGCCCTGACTGACATGCTGCTGTTGACTTAGAATAATTTATATATCCCTTGCAAGAACATTTATTTACACTTTCACTTACTGTGAGAATTATGTTCTCCAGAAGTTTTTAATAAAACATAGTGTGCTCCCTTGAGAGGGAGATTGATCATATCTGGAATGAAAGTATACAGTTGCACACCTATAAATAAAAAGAACATCTTCTTGTGTTCCTGATGCACTGAACTTTGAGCTATTCCTTGGTAATGGTGTAGAATGTAAAAAAATATGTGGGAATACACCTGAAAAGCAAATGTGCTATCACCAGATAAATAGTTTTCTTACAGGAAGCAGGAGATACTAACACATACATATACTATAGATATAGATATAGATATAGATATAGATATAGATATAGATATAGATATAGATGATATAGATGATATAGATATAGATGATATAGATATAGATAGATATAGATATAGATTAGATATAGATATAGATATAGATATACAGACACACAGAAACACACACTCTCACAGGAGGCTTTTGAAATGTGTGTTATTATAAGGAAAAATGCAGACATCTACTATGATAATTTGATCAAGCCCAGAAACCACTACAGTATTTTCAGTCTTTATTTTGCTGTTAATGTAAGTCAAAGGTGTCATGAGGAAAGACTTTTGCAAGGCATATGCAATAAAATGGAAATATGAATTTTCAGCTGAGCAGGGTGGTTGTCTGTGACAACTGCCATAGGAGTGAGTGATGGGGAAATAGAGAGCAAAGAGAAATGAATGGTCTTTTACAAGGGCTGACACTCTCAGAAAAGCTTTGCATTTGCCTAATGCTTGTTATTGCTGCCTGGCAGGTGTTGAAGATATCCTACACCACCCTAGAACCTGCCCCAGATGGAGGAAATTAAGCCAGAGGTGTCACTGCTGAAAAGCCAACCATATTGTTGATTGAACTTTTTCAGGTAATTTTTTTATACATAGGTTTTACTGTTGGTATTTTCTTGGAGTTGTATATTTTATTTTAATCAAGATTCTCTTTAGCTTAGAAAAGGTGTTTTTTTTAATAAAAACTACTTTTTGCTTTGCCCAAAATTAATAATATAGAGCATCAATTCATCTACAGTGAATTGGGATTTTGTTTTTCAGGTAATGAATGCTAGCATTTATCATAATTAGCTCTGGTTTAAATAGGCCTTTACCTATTTACATCTATTTATGTAGGGTGGCTTTTGACCCAGGTCTAACAAGAAGCTGCCTACCAGGAAAGAAACACTTATGGAAGCAAAAGGCACTGATGATGAGCCCTTTGTTGTTTTCTGGCAAAAGTCAAGATACTAATTTGCAGGCTACATGCCAGCTTGTAAAAAATTGGAATGATAATCCTTTTTTTTTAAATGAAGCAGCAACTAAAACTGACATCTTTCTGCACAATAGCTTTAATCCTAAGGTATTATTACTTGAAAATGCAAAAGGGGATAATAAACTGGTGAAAAATATCCAATTCAGATAGCTTTTTAATTCCCCAAAATGTTCAGTGTGAGGTGCCTATAGATACCTGCCTGTCCTCTAGGAATGCCCCTTTCTTAAAGCACAAGATTCCCATTTGGTTTGATTTTCCCTTTCAGGGAGGAGCAATAACATCCCTCAATACCTCAGGTGGTCCCCACAGCCTCACCTGGGGGTTTGGTTTCTTCACAAAGATAGACACCTTTGCTAAGCTCTTTTTAAACCCACAGTTTATCCCTGCTCATCTGAATTTACATTCAGGGTTTGTTCTCCTCTGCACCATTGCATAGGGCACAAAGTGCTTTGTAATTCTGACCCTTCTACTCTATCGATCCTTCCTTTCAAAACTAATTTTTTTTTTCTTAGTGTATTTCTTTTTAAATTTTTCTTGCTTTCTGGTAGATAATGGGAATGAACATCAGCATCCATCACCATTAGCAGTTCTTTCTTCAATTGAATTTAAACATCATCTACAAAATGCCTCAGCTCTTGGGATAGGAGCAGATATTATTTTTCCCAAAGCATAATTTTCACATCCATCCACTTTCCTCACTTTTTCCATTTTCCACAAAGGTGGCCTTGCCAATGGCCTTTTACACAGCTTGACATTGGTGGCAGCCTTTCCACTTACCTTAAGTAGCTTTTGTTCTGGATCCCAAAACAAGACAATGCTGTATCTTGAGAAGAATATTTGAGGTGAAATCCTTAATTTTGGGTAGAAATTCTGATGCAACCTTAGCACTGTGAGTTTTGAAATACAAAAAAAGAATGTATTTCTATCTCTGAGCCTGTGTTTATACAGTCTTATGCTAAATTAATTCTATCCAGCATTCCTATGTATGCAGTATAAGCTCATAATGAACTCTGAAAAGAATTTAAGTAACTCAGTTTCAGAACAGAAATCACATTAATAGGGTGAGTGTTGTTTCTGAGTTACAGTTTACCTTTGCATTTGCTGTCCCACTGGCTCATTTTTCACTGGAATAAGCCTTTCTGCTTCAAAATTAGACAGATTTAGAGATTGTTCTTCATTAGCAGGTAGCTCAGTGTCTGTGTGCTACATCCAGGTAGGTCTGGAGCAGTCACATTGACTCCAGTACATCCTTACATGGGAGCTCTTTGTTGTCGTTCTAGGAAATTCCTAATGGTGAAAACTTGTTTTAATACTGCAAATTTTATTATTAGATAGCCTGAGGCTTAGCCTAGGAAGTCAGTGTCTTGGATATAGCTTTGAAATTCAAGAGAATTACATGCAGGAAATTAGAGCAATATATGAAAATCAGCCTTCTCCTACAACTTTTCAAGAAGTAGCTGAATATGAATTAAGATATGGATGCCCTTATTCTGAGCTTCTCTCTTTCAATAACTTCTAAATTTTTCTGCCTCAAACTTGAAGCAAACTCCCCTTTAGATCTGTTATTTTTAAACACTGATCTGTTTTTCTGTAATGATTTCAAGTTTAGTGAAAACAACCTGATTTCTTTGGCTTCTGTGGGTACACCCAGGAATGTCACATCTAAGTAAATTTTTGACTGGCCAGTGTTGGGAAAAAAAAAAAATCTTATTATTTAGTGGAAAAGATCAACAGATATGTTTCACAATGCTTCATTTGTTTCAGTGTTTCAGGGTTATAGTTTGCAGAATTATGTTATAAATGTAGACAGCAGTAAATATATTTTCTTGATTTGGAGCTCCAGTCTCAGGGAAAGGAAACAGATTTTTTTCTTGCTCAACAAGAGCAACACAAATGAACTTCTGTCATAGTACATGATCCTGTAAATGAGCAGTGTCAGAAAGACAGATTGGAGAAGAAAAGGAATATTTACCCCCCATTGCAAAGAGGGGGTCTGGGTGAAATGTGAGGTCTTCCTTTTCACAGAATGTGCCTTCAGAAGCTGCTGTGTGTTAGTTATGTTACATCTCAGTGCTTAGAGAACTGTGAGGTGGAAAAGAGACCTTTGTGGTGCCCTACAGGGACACTGCAATCTTGTAAAATATGGTGCTTAAGCAAGAGAGGAAAGATAATTAATGGAAATAGGTCCATTTGTGACATGAACAGCAAAGATTGGCTAGCTTTCTTCTAAAAGGATTAACCTGACTTTCCCTGTACACTGCATTTTCACTTAGTAATGGTAGTGACAGTTCTGCAGTGATTGGTCATGCAGATTATTTTGACTGAACTTCAGCAAGAAGAGAAAATGTATGAGGAGTTTGTATTCTCTATCTCATAAGTAATGCTAAGAAGAAATGTATTTTAAAGTTGGTTACTTTGATATTTGTAAAATGGACATGTTTAAAAATGTGCATTATTTTAAAGGAATATTTTTTCAACATTTATAGAAGGAGCAATTTTCCTCAGATTTTGAACTATGGTCCTTTAGGGAGAGAAAGGAAAGAGTAGACAAAAGGATTAAAAATTTGGTTACAAACTATTTTTAGTGGAGTAATTTCTGATAATTAAGGAAAGTAATTTAATTTCAAACTCAAGTCTCATCAATCAGAAAATCTAAGACTCCCATTATTCACGATGATTTTTCCAGCAGCAGAGCCATTAAGTCCCTAAGCAGATACAGGACTGTTAAAGCATTGTGTGCTGCTAAGCCATGTTAGAAAGTATCAGAGAAAATACCTTTCCTGTCTCACTGGAAAACAAAGATGCTCAGCACACCTGGGAGTGACTCATTCTCACAGTGACAGTAGTGCTGTGAACATTTGGGAAGTAAAAACTGGGGGAAGTTGACTGAATTTAATGCTCTTCTATTTTACAATACAACTGAATCTTCTCTGGAGAATATCATCATCATCATTTCTTGGTAGGGAAGAATCTTGGTATTCTTCTAATCTTCCCCTTTTTTTCCTGGAGTCTAAAAAGCTACACAACTTGTCTGATTTATGTCAGTCTGGATGTTTTGATAAACACAGTGAAATGTGATGAAAAATTCCATATATCAGGTGACAGGATGAGTTGGAGGTTTTATGGCTAAACACAAACGAAACAAAAATATTTTTCAGACTTTAACCTTGTTTCCCTCTCAGATCCTGCAGAATGTGGCATAACTTGCTCTTGACTTCACTATAGAGTTATCTGGGTATTTAAAGTGAATAAACATCCTATGAAATGAATCTTACTACTAACTTCACTGAAATCAGCTGAGTTTGGGCACTGCTCAGAAGACACAGTCCAGCACTTGTCATGGTGAGTGTGTGAACCAGAGAAAATGGGCACGGAGGGAAATAAACAGCAGTGGTTTCTTTACACATGGTCAGATGGCACTTTTATTAAGAAATATTCTAAAATGTAAGGATTTTATTTGTATTAATGACTTTTTAAAAAATGGTTGTGGAGGTTATACCACCTTGTTCTTGTTTCTCTGCCATTTAGGAAGACTGGAGAATAATAAGTAGAGCCATTTCCTGGAATTTGTCCTGACAATCCCAGAGCCATCCTTACAGAGCAATTTAAAACAAAGATGGCAATGCACAGAGCCAGATTATAACTTGTTAAATGAGCTGGTTCTTAAAGCAGTGCAGCCATGGTAACCAGGAGCAGGGTGGACAGCAGCCCCTGAACCTGGGCAGGGTTTGTGCCCTGCATTGACTCTGGAGCTGCCATAGCAACACTCCCATCTGCAGCAAAGACAGAGCATTTAAAGCCAACAGCAGCAAGCCTCCATAAATTATAACTTTGAATTTCATAATAGGCACACTCCTAAAGATAGTGGGTGCCCGACAGCCAGGAGAAGGAGGCAGATCTTTCTAGTGGGCTGCAGCATCCACTACATGTTTATTGTAATACAAAAAAAAAAAAGGAACTGGTGTAGGTGTGCATGGAGGTGGTTTTATCCAGACTAAATACAAATTCTGTTTTTGATGATGAATACTGGTTTTTACTTGATGAAAAAACACTGCTCAGATTGGTTGCTCTCCTTGAATGGATATTATTGAATATACTGACTTTATTTGGCAGTACTATTTTGTGATGAGGTCAATAAAACAGAAACCCTCAGGCTACAGTTCTGCACTTGTAAACATAGGTGTTCATATATAGTATGAAGAAAGATAGGTTAAAATACAGTTTAAGGAAAGTAAGAAAGTTTGGTTCTGTAAATAAAAATCCCAAGGCGTAAGACTGGCTGGAGTTCATGAAGCAACACAATTTTATCTGAACCAGACCTGGATTTCTCAGTAATCTGCTCAATAATCTCATAACCATTTCGAGAAAAAATGATGTGATTGACACAGAAAATAGCCTCAAATGAAAAGATTTAATCACGTTTTTGAGTTCACATGTTATAGAAATTGAGACCTGAGGTGTTCTTAATCTCACCTGGTGTACTGATTCCATCCTAAGGAGGTGGGGATGTGCCAGCAGCAGCCACCCCATTTCCCCTCTGCAGCCCTCTGGTCCAGCTGGGAGTGATCCTCGTGGCCTCTCAGCACTGACAGCTTGTTGGAATTCCATTTGTCAGGATTTTCCTTTCCAGCCCCACTCCTACCTCACAGGATATCTCACCTTCTTTCCTGGGGACATTCCCAAGTATTTAACAAGCTGAATGTAATACATCTTTGGGTACATTATGCTATTTTTTTTTTCCACCATGCCCACTAAATTGCAAGTTGAAAGTTGGCCTTTATCATGAGGGTTCTAGGACAGAAAAATGTTTTATGATTAACATGTTTTGATTTTTAGCTATTGAAGGAAATAGAACTTAACAAAATTATATCACACCTGACAGTTGCTCATTATTAATGTATGAATGACCAGCTAGGAAAGTAAGTATGTTGTGTTCTGAGAAGTTAATTAAAATGCTGTTGAATTTAATTGAAGGAAAAAAGTAATATTAAACTGTTAAGAATTATTATGAAGTTTAGAGTAAAGAGTGATCCTGGAGGCCTGAGGGGCAAATTGACAATTAAAAACTAAAATAGAATAATTAGGTTTTTATTATGGCAAATAATATGACAGCTTTTCAAATTATCATCTGCTACTCCATGCCAAGGATAGAAATGGTTAAGAAAAGTACCAAGGAATAGGAAAGGACTTTTTTTCTGTCAGCTTTCCTTTCTGTCCTATGCAAATGTTTTATTTCCACCATGGCTCTACTACTGCACATCTTATTGTTATTGCTCCAGCAAAGTCCTTGTGCTGCTTTTAACCTTGCTCCTCTGTACTGTGCAGTCTTGTCATTTGTACAGAACACAAGATGTGGAATCTTTTCATTTGTGCTCTTTTAGAAATGTCAACACATTTCTACACATCACATTTTTAAGTGGTGGCAAAAATACTGTTTTGTAGGGACTAAGGGAGAAAAATTAAACCTGCATGTTATAAATTATTTCTGTTGCTTTGTACAAATAAAGTTTCAAAAATGTTTCCACTTCTAGTATTTATTTGGTCCCATTGCCATGTAAATATATCTGAATTTCCTCAATATATGGAGAATATATTTATGCATTTTTATCACATTTATTTATTTCTAAAATACTGCTAATTTCTCCATTTCATGTCAATTTGTGTCAAACCATTACAATATGGTTCCCAGTAACACAACACCTTTTCTTCCTGCACAGATCTAGAATTATGAACTCTGAAATATATGTTTATTTAAATTTTAATAGATGACTCTCCCCAAATATGTAGATTTTAAAAAATTGATTAATGTATAAAATCTCTTTTTGCCTCAAGCATACCAGTGGGTGATATTCCTAGAATCTTCAGTCCAGGAGAAACAGTTCACTTTCAATATGCTCTCCTTAAAATAAGTTGCTGTCAATTGAAGAGAGACATTTGTTTGCATGTGATTCAGCTCAATATTTTCACACTTAATTTTCAGCATAATTAGATAGAATTATGGATCTGTGAATCTTTTATAGTTGGAGATAGTACAAGTTAACCAAACTAATTAATCTAAGCAGTAGGGTTTAATTTGCTTATTTCAAATAGAAATTGTGACCAGTCCAGTGACCTGTGGTACTTACAAGATGTATGTTGTAATCTATATAAAAACCAGCAGTGGGATGTTTAAACTGCACACTGAATTTGCCTTAAGGACTGTCTGAGGAACTTTTAGAAATAGGTAATTTGAAACAAGAAATTTCTCTACTGACTTTTGGGTATTGTTTTCCTTGTCAATGAAATCTATTATTTGGTGAAATTCTTGAATGGTTCAGTGCTCCAACAAAAACTAAATTCTGCCCTGAACAAGGCAATGAGTTGAGCTATGGCTGTGGAGATAGTTTTCTGCCAAAGACTTTACTGCTATTACAATAAAATATATTTATCTCTAAAGCAGCACCAGAAGTAATAAAAATGAAACCAGAATTTATGCAAACTTAGAAGGCATGGACTTTTTCCAGACTATGATTTGTTTGCAGCCTGCACTGAGATGAAACATATAGTTAGCACTTGAGGTTCAAATTTTAGAGTCTTCATTTTAATACAAGATCAAATATTTATTTTTATAACTGTTTGTAGTCTCTCTGTGTTTGGTGCCTTTCCAGATTTAATCAGATAAATCATAAGACAGATGTACAAAATCCGTGTTACTTTGTCATGCCTTTGCTGCAAACAATTGCAAGATAATTGTTACAAACAAAAATAAGGTTAGGTTTTTCCTAATGAGATTGCAACCAAGTCTTGTGAGTAACATCAAAGATTAATATTAGGGCCAGGCTGTATCTGTGGTAATTATCACAGCATTTTTTCCTATTTTTCTGTAATCTTCTCATGTTATTTCTTAATATGGTTCTGCTCAAGTCAATTCAATTTCTCAGCAGACAAAATGCATGAAGCAATGCTGAGTTGCTGAGTTACTTTGGTTCAACTGGAACATAAACTGGAAAACCCAATTTCAAGTCAGATTTTTCAATCAGAAACACATGAAAAGAACAATAAATTAATTTAAAAACATCTTTACTTACATAAATGTAATAAAATATACATTAAAAAATAAAGTACCAATTGGCTTTTACTTTTATTTTTTTTTTTTTTTGGCCAAGCACATACAAGCAAGGTGTGTTGTATCTGTGGCTAGAGAGAAGAATTGAAATACAGATTGAGAAAACAAAAAATTTAAGGGGCAGAAACAGGAAAGCCCCATTTGGGCCTCTGCTTGTCTTCTCGTGTACATGGGGGTATATTCTTTATGACTGTCTTTGAATGCATCCTCTCAATAATTTGCTCTTTTTGTACAGTGTTGCCTGAAAAAATTACCTCAACCCTGATTGTAAAATTATGAAAAGTTTTGAGAGAAGAAGTTGATTGTAGAGATAGGCTATGCATCTTCCTGCAGGCACTTTAATTTATACTCAGCCACACCTGCAAACTCTTTTTCCCTTGCTAGAATGTGCCTTTTCCACTCACTGGGAAATGGAGCACGGCTGAAAACAAGTAGCAGCCTCTAAAAAGGGCCTTGCCCTGTCAGTAAGAAGCACAGGTTACTTTCCAACCCAGGTTCTTTATGGATTTCTCTGGGCAATGGGTCACTTAAGTTGTAGGAGGAGCAATTCAGGAGTTTTCTTTGTACTGGATGTACATGTGATCATGCTCATCTGCAGAAAAACAAGTTCTGAAGATTCACCCTAATTTTTTTTTCTTTCTGAAATGTTGGGCCATTAGCTCATCTTTTTAGGAAGGAATAAAAGTATTTCTTTTTTCCTTTATCCTTCTTTGTGGTGACTTTTTTTTCTAACTAGAAGTTCTTGTGACTCCTCCAGATGTGCTGTAATGAAAAAAATCATATCTGCTCAGTGCAAGGCATATAAACACCCTGTGCTTAGCAGGTACTGTCTTTTGCCAGGTCTGCCAGCAAGTTAACTTCAATTGCTACAATGGTCTTATTGCTGAAGTCAAGCAGCTTTTAAGAAATAACTTCTACTCCTCCCTTTTACCAGGATGAGTGGCAGCACACTCTTAATCCTTTCTTAGCTTTTACAGGTTTTGTGCCGTCTGTGAGTTAATTCATTCTCAAGTTTCAAACTCCCAGAGTAAGTCATGAGCCTTCATCATGAAGATGATGGTTCTGCTGAGGAAATAGAGGCAGAATTAGTTACTGTGCCATGTCAAGCATGTGTGCATTGATCTGTTTGGTTAATGGAAATTGCCAACTAAATAATTGATGCAAACAGTCATGCACTGAATTGGATTCATTTCCACCGATTTAATACTGTACTTTGTCTAAAATATTTTGTTTCTCAGAGGCTTCACTTGAAAGCTTCCTGGGAGGTTAAAAGCTAAAAAAGGCCTCAAAATACCACATTAAGGCTTAGTGGCTTCCCCATCATATTTCTCTATGAAAAATGTAGCTGGCAACCTAGGAAAGTCTATTGCAAAGCAAAGTGTTTAAGAGATTGTGGCCAGCCACAAAGGTTAATGTCCAAGTTAAATAGCTGCTGAAAAGAGGAAAGTAGAGCAGCTTAATGGATTGGAAATTGGTTGTAGGGGGAAAAAAGTTATCTTGAATGCAACCTTGGAGAGAACTTGGTATTATGTGTTCAGTGGAAACCTTGTTTCAGTAAAGCAGGTGTGTGCTTGGAAAGTGCAGTTTGGAACAGATAAAGGTATACAGAAGACGTTGGAGAACGTTTATATTGTTGAGCTTATATTTTTATTCAGAAAAGTTGCAAAGCTCAGATAAATATATTCAGAGGGGAGCTTCCAGAGAAAGTGCTTCACAGTTATGAGACTGGGAGCTGTTGTGATTCACAGAGTTCTTGGGGGAGGCAGACACATGCAGTTTCATAACATTTAAGCTTGGAATTGATAAGGAAAAATCCTATTAATGTGCAGAGTGAGAGTAATCCTATTAATTAAATAAGCACTAATCCAATTAGTTTCAAAGTCCTCAAGACATTCCACCAACATTTTCACCAACCTCCAAGCACTGACATGAGAGACCACTGATGCTCCGTTTTTGCTTCCCAAGGGTGAGAAAATTAGTTTAGTTAAAATAGTGGTCTAAATGTTCTAACCTACGAAACTTAAAATGTTTCTTTTAGTGTGGTCCATTAGCATTATTTTATTATCCATCCTGACCTTTTTATCTTGTTAGTGTACATGCTGCAGTGTTAATAAGTCAGCAGATACCAAAACAACCCGTGGGTTCTTTTGATTATTCACCAGCTTCGTTCCAAACTTAAATACCTTCAGACTTAACAAGAATTAGGTAGGACAATAATTAGTGGGACTGCATGGCACTATTTCTAATTGAGGCTGTCAATCAAAGGCACAGTACTGGAGAAGGGGGGAAAAGTAGGATGGAGCCTCTGAGCTGAGTCTTATTGCCAGCTCTTCCAGCCATGTATTAAGAAGGAGAGGAGAAACAAACCTCACACACATGACTTTTTGATAATGAGACTTCTGGAGCTTTAGAGGCCAAATGGATATAGTGTTGCTGGGGTACATCAGTGATCCTTTACTGAGTCATGTAGGTGTTTTCAGGTGAGTCAGAACACGCTTGTTCATCTGCCAGCAACTGAGTTTTCAGCTGGTTTCTTTGGCAGACTACACCACGTAGGGGAAGCACTTCTTGCTCTCTGGCATTCCAGGAACTTGTGGGTGGCTCTTTTGATGTGACTAATGGTATTCTTATCTTCCTTCTATGACAAGTCCCTGTGAATATTTTTCTGCTTTCTGAAGTTCTGTTTAATTTTGAGATGGTTTGTCTGAAATCAAGCTTTGAAATTATATTAAGAGAAAGGTGATAATTGCTTTGTTGCATGATAGAGGCAGAAGAAATTTTCTCTAATGATTCCAAGCTTTTCTTAGATTCAAGGATGTATTTAATAATGGTTCACTTTCCAAGGTTGCTGTTTCTTGTTAGGCCATCTCTGTTTCTTCTTATAAGAGCTGTAACAGTTGAAACTATTATTTATGTGCCTTTGCTTCCTCAGGCTGACTCTTTTATGAGTGACCTGCAATTGTCTCAGAATTGTGTCATTTTTTGACAAGTTAAACATGTCCAGTGAGTGTAGCTATTCCTGCCTGACCAAGTGGCTTCACTCTGCTGTTCCCAAACAGTGTTATCTCCCTCTCTTTGAGGTTATTATTTATGCCTTATTAGTCACTGGTACCCCTGAGCCCTGTGAGAAATGTTTTAACTGTTGTTAACTGCTTTAATCTCTGTTGTTTTTATACAGTTATCTTTTATAGTGTCAATGACTTAGAGAAGTTTGTAGCTGCCCAGTGTCAATTTAACAGGTTCTTTTCCCTTGTGTCTTTCTCCTTGGACAGGCACATAATGTAAAAGCAACTCACATGGTAAAAATTTTAGTTCTTGGCCTGATATATCAGTATACAGATGAAGTCAAGCAGATGTTTACATTAACATTTAACTGAATTTATAACAGGCTACCACATGTTACATACATTAGTAATAAGCATTACCAAAATAAAAGAAAACATTATGCATGTGCTCTAAGGAGCAGCATGACAAGAGGAAAAGATCCCTCAGCTCTTGAAATTGTGGCTGTTGATGGGATGAAAGGTGCAAACCAGCTGTACCTGCTCATGCTTTTTTCCCTTACTGTTCTCTGGCCTGTCAAAGTTAACTTCAAGGCCTTCTTGAGCCCATTAGAGGGAAACTGAAGTCTTGATAAAATGAAGAATAATCCCATTGAGTCTCTGTGTGTTTTAGAGAACTCTCCAGACAAGGCTGGATCTGAAGCTTTCTCAACTTAACAGGAAATTTTCTGTTGGCACCACTTGGCTGTGGCTGTCAAAAAATATCTTCTGTCATTTAAGAGACACACAGACTACCTGGACTGAGGGTCCCATGGTGATAACAGCAATCAATAGGAAGAGCTGATTTTACTGTTGTCTTTCAGTGAAGGGGTGCTTTTCTTTCTGTACTTGCTCTCTACATACTGGGGGTGGTTTTCACCTTAGCTGTGTTTCCTATATATCTCATCTAAAATTCCTGCCTGTAGGAAACAGCTCCTCAGCTAATGACTTGTTTCTATTTACCACTATATTCAAAAATTGCCAGCACATCTCTATAAGGTGGTCCTAAGCTTTTCTTGTTCTCTTTTTCTGTGTTGGAATTCTGTCTGTATACTCACTGACTCTCTATATTTTTGGCTTAAATAAGCTTTAGTATTTTCCACTTGTGTTGTGTAGGTTCTCAAGAGAAGGACTGTTTTCAAATAAGATTATGAATGACTGTAACCAAACCCTAATGTCAGTCCATGAAATAAAGTTATAAATTAAAATGTCAGAACTCATGAACTTTCTGTCTGTACTTCTTAATGTCCTGGATGCTCACAGTGCTCTCAGGATGATATGTGTCTCGTCATTTAAAGTCACAAAGTCACATATCAATAAGATCAGTACTCTTATTTTAGATAATGCGTTAATTTACCTTTATTATCATGTCCATTTCTATGAATTGCCAGTAGAAACTTTCCTCTCTGTCACTTCTAAAGACTGAAAATGAATTTTAGTGATCCAGGTAGTGTGAAGGCAAAGAGTACCTGGTAATAATATAATTATTAGAATTGCTGGGCTGTCCACAACAGCCATAGGAGCCATTTACCAGAATCATGACTGTTTATGGGGAAACTCTCAGCAGCACTCCACACTTCTGTCAGCTGAGCATTATTTGTCTTCAGACAGACATAAATACCTCTCATGTTGGTAGCAAACCTTAACAAGAGATTGGGTTCAGAAATAAGTGGGGTGGTGGTGTTTTATATGGAGGTAGCTCTAGAAACTGTGAATTGCTCTTTATTTCTGTGAATTGTTAAATTTCATATTCCAATATCAAATGTTGAGCACCGAATCTGTAACTTGAGCATGCTGGAAATGGGTGAAAAATTTTCCCAATCATAATTATTTATGTGATCCATTTTGGTTTTCTTCCTGTATTTTGAGTTAAGTTTATGCCAGAGCTTCCAAATTCACAAGTTTACTAAAGAAATCTTTGCCATAACTATGAATTAATGAAATACATTAGCTAGGATAAATGTAAATAATTCACTACCAGCAAATTTAAACACATAACTTTTAAAATCAGATAACCTCACCAGTATCTCATGGATACCATGATTACTGATGTGAAACTGTTCAGTTTCATAACACATTTTTGGTACTGAGAAGCTTAAGCACTCCATGAATATTTTACAGTCTGTCATATATTTTTGCCATTATGAAGAATTCTATAAAGTAGAACCTCAAAATCAAATATTTTGTTCCATTTCTCATATTTGATAATAATTTTTAAAATACACTTTTCTGTTTGTTGTTTGCCATGGTATTTGCTGTTTCCCAAATCAAAGTATGTAATGTCCACATGAGACCTCTTCATTTCAATTCATCATTTATATTTTACAAGAAAAAATTTTGGTTTTCACTTTTTTTTTCCAATACACCTTCTACTTGCCATAAAACAATTTTTTTCCTTAAATAATTGAATATGTTTTTAAAATTATTTTATATATATTTAATAAGCATAAAACTCACTGTAGCTGGAGAGGTCTGTGCAAGAGGTCTGAAGTATTTATTTCTCTGTTTCCCTTTTAAGCTATGTTAAATATATTTTAATTTATTTGTTTGCAACCAGTATGATAATTCCCCATATTTCCTATTGCTTGTGCCATCCATATATAAAGTTTTGGCTTTGTACAAAAGTATGTTAGATCTCTTAGAAATCTTCATGAAGTTCTGTTGAAGATCAAGTACGTTATTTGCATGTTGCCCAAATTTTTAAAAAAGCAGGAGAGTTACAGGTTAATTGCAATCCTCTGACATATTGCAAAAAAGCAAAGTGTAATGAAGATCTGCAAAGTCAGTCTTCATTCTAAAAAGCACAAATATTAGAAGTGAAAGGAAGTATATTAATAAGTCTGCAGATAAAATTGTAAAGACACTGAAGATGCAACACAGCTAATCTTGTTTATTCAATTAATAGAAATCTAAATATGAGACATATTCTAAGACTTAGATAATGAACATTTTATGGTCTTTGAATTGGGCATCTGGAGAAATTATACTGTATAATGAGATACTTTGGATAATTTTCTGGTTCTTGGTCTTATACCATACAATTTGCTTAATAATCATACATAGATACAATGCAATCATATTGCTTATATTTTCCTAGAGAGATGAAGTAATTCTGCTGCATTTCTGTGGCTTCAAATTATGACACTAATATTGAAATTTAGATATGAGAGCTGATGGCTGTAAAAAGTACCTCTGAAACAGCAGTAGAAAAAACAGCAGGAAAAATTAAATTACTTACATTTTTCAGTCCTGCAGTGCTTGCCAAGCTTCTTATTTTTAATTAAAAAAGATAAATCAACATCATTATATTCCAGTATTTGTCTTTTCAAGCAAAACAAATAAAATAGTTGCAGCTACTATTTATATAATTAATTGAAACCTGAAAATATCTAGTAGTTCCAAAGAATGAACTAAGTTGCTAAGCATTGGAGAGAATGATAGGAGTAAGGAAAAAAGTCTGATGTTTGTCTTAGAAAGAAGAGTTCCAGCATGTAAAATGGAACTGAAGTGAAAGGTGATCACCATATCTGCAACTTCCATGAATTCAGGAGAGTTTAGAAAATAGAACTGCTGAATCAGTAAAAGCAGTTTGTTAGAGTTCATTTTATTGATTCATCCTGAAGTTTTTTCTTTCTGCTGATGATTTGGTTTGAGGTAATTCCTCCTTACTCCCCATCAGGAAAGGCAGTTTGAGGTCCTGGGAACTCCCTGTCTGTGCTGATGCAGATGCCTTGACTCACCACCAAGAGCAGAGCAGCTGCCAGCTCTTGTCATCCTGCCAAATGAGGATTCCTGGCTGAGGAGGAAAAGGGAGCACTGTTCCTAGAATTCCCATTTTTTTTTTTCCACTTTTGTGCAGTGAAAAAAGTAATAAAATCTTGATGGATCTGAAAGAAGAGGTTTGGTTTTCATTCCCAGGTGAGCAATGAGCTGAGAGACTGCACACAGTGCAGCATCTGCCAAGGTAGCTGGGCAAATTTACCTGGGCTGGAACATCTCAGAGCTCTCCCCCGGGAGCTGTCTGAGATGTACAAAGGAGATGATTGTGTTATGCTGTGTGTTGTATTATGTAGGGGACTAAGAAAGCAAAACTTCCTTTAGAAATACAATAATAGGATGATTCTAGGGCATGTTGCAGAGAGAAACAGGTGTGCACCCAGTGAAAAGAAAAAGAGAAGCATTTTATTGCAATGGTTGATTGGATTTTCTAGTAAAGTGAAATTACCAAAAGAAACCTCAAACCAATGAGAAAAACCACCCAAAACTAAAATAAAAGCAACCACCAGACTACAAGGAAGAAAATTATAGGCTCCCTCAAGACCTAGAAACTGTCGTGTCAGTCACTGATGTGAAAGGGACAGGTTTGCTTGAAAGATTGATGCCATGTTCCCATTCCACCTGAATTCCTCTTGCACAAAGCAGCTGTGCTGCTTCATAAGTCTGAGGAAACTTCCCTGAATTGGTCTATCCTCCAAAAAAAGCTGCCAAAGTCAATCTTGTCAAGGAAATTGCATACATATTTTTAATATAATTTAGAAGCAAATTTGTCCTGCATAATAAACACATATTTCCTTCAAACTCTTAGCAGGGTTACTTTAACTAATAGATGAAATAAAAGAATCAAAACCAATCTGAATTTTTCAAGCTTGGATGTTGGAGTTGGGTTTGTCCAGATCAATTGCTTGGGTTAAAATTAGTGTGAAATACTCAATTTCTGTGCCACATACTCCTCTGTGTTGCTTTCAAGGCAAATTAAAATGTTTTATACTTTTTATAAAATGCTGAGCTTCTATTTCATTATAGATCCATTTAGCCACCATGTTTAATGATTTAACAATAGAGAGATAATCTATTGCTTTGAGTGCTGAGCCAGTGATTTTTGAAGTCTTGCAGGCTTTGCTAAATGACCAGAGTCTGTATGTTGTTCACATCTGCATTTGCTGTGCAATTTCACAGTACATTAGCTGCATCCCTCAGGTATGCCATGCACCCATCCACACACTTCTATTCAGTCTGCATTGGCACTGAGGGCTAAACTTGAGACTTGTGGAACTTAGCACCACATATGCAATCAATGCATTTTAGTAAAAAGTTATAAAATTTGATTTCTGATCATAGGGCTCAATACAAAAAGTAAAAGCTGATCCTGAGGAAGCTCATGTGACTCTGTACTGTCTGTTGTCTGAGAAGAGTGGGCAGGCAGAAACATCAAAAATCCTTCTTTTGAACTGGATAGTTTAGGGCCAATGCTGTCAATGGCAGCATTGGACAGCAATAACATAATTCCCATGGTATTATGTGCAATAAAGGATTTTATAGATTTTTCTTGGCAGTGCATTGTTCAGTTCAGTCCATTGCACCAGTACCATGGATTAGACCTGCCATGACAATAGCAAATAGCTCTGGTGTTGTTGAAATACCACAAATTTTAATTATCAGGGTCCAAAAACAATTTTTTTTTCATTGGTGAAATCTGACTCAGTGGAGTTTTCTGATGTGAACAGCTTCAGTGACGGAGAGAAATTTTGCATTATCAGTGCATTTGCATCTCAGAAGAGACTAATATTCCAGCCCTGCTTTATTACACTTTCATGTTTATAACATCTATGATTTAGTTTCTCTTTGTATTATTATATATGTGTGGTTCTCAGAATGATGCAAACTATTTTCTTGAGCCTGAAACTATAGCTTGTAAACAAGCTAGATATTTTAATATCTGTTACTAATAAATGCATAATGAAGCTACATCAATATACAATAAAAAATAATTTCATATGTCTTTTAAAAATTACATAGTAATGTTTCATGATGTATGGCACAGGAATTTCTTTATTCTAATTTAGTTCTGATAGCTCCTTCATTCCCAATACTTTTCTCCTAATAAATGGCATGACTGTTTATTTAGAAATTTACTTCCTGTAGCTGGAGTGAAGAATTGGTAGGATTTACTATGCAGTTAGGCCAATATTATTTTTTTTTCTTAAAATTATTACCTAGATATGCCCATTATTTTCTGTCTTGAGAATTATCAACCTTTGTGCAGATATACTGATGGTCCATAACAACAGTGTTTTGCTTTAGAAAAATAGATCTGTACAGCTGATCAGTAGTTTTGATGGGTTTATTTCACTTGTGTAAAAACAAAGCCAAAGAAAGCCTGGGATGATGGGTTGGGTTATAGTATCCTTATCTGCAAGGGAAGGATTTTCTAAACCCCTCACAGAGCACTGTTTTATGAGATCTGCTGGGCTTTGGGTACCAGAGTTAGTAGCAGTACCAGTACCAGAGCCAGTGGATTTGGAGTTGTGTGGCTGCAGATCACTGGTGCAGCCCTGAGCATCCCAGGGCGCCCAGCTCTGAGCTGCTGCTGGGGCTGGGTGCACTGAGCCTGCATCCCACAGCTCTCCATCCCTGCTTTGGCAGCAGCAGGACTTGGGGCTGCTTGGGAAATGGCTTTGCTGGCTGTGGGATAGGGATGGATGGAGCTCCAGGAGTTCTGTTGCCAGGAAGAATAATCCCAAGTGTGCCTGACACTGCGACAGCACATTCCCAACAGCATCCCAGGGAAGAGTATGAATGGATGTGGGGGTTCAGATAAGCTCTTGCCTTTGCCCAGTCACCTTATTGAGACAGCCAGCACCTCACAGCCACTGGCATTCACAAGTTCTTTAATAATGGCTGATTCTGTCTATTATAGAATAAATTATTGATTTAATAGACACAAAACTAACAGACATAAGACTGAACACAGACTATATATCACACAGGAACAAGGACATAAATAAAGAAAAAAGGACTACTAGTAGGTTAACATACAGTGCATGATAAAGTACCCTTTTCAGTTACAGCTAGTGAAGAAATAGTACAAGCTTAGGATTCAATGTGTCTTACCACCCGATTGCTGGTGGAGCACACATCAAAATCTTCCCCAGTTCCCAGGGAAGTAACCCTGGGTTTGTGTGGAGATATTCCTCATGCCTTTGGGGTGTGTGTGCAGAGGCTTCTGCCTTTGTGATCACTGTGTGTGCCTGTTGTAAAACAGTGTCTTTTAGTCAAGAATATTTCCTTTATCTCTTCCCACGCCTGCTCTCCAGAGTAAGATGTTGGCTCTAAGGGGATCCCTTTTGGTGCCAGAGCCCCCTGTCTGGGGTTTCAGCCTGGCTCCTCTCCCTGTGCAGGGGTGCAGGTCCTGCCACAGAGGATGAAAGGCAGAGTTGGGGCTGTTCTGACAGGGCCACATGCAGAAGGTGAGGCAGCCACAGATGCCCTCCCCAGGAGATTTGGGAGATATGGACACAGGAGTCCAAAAAGCAGGACAAGATCTTTCACTGTCCCCCTGCTGAGGCTGGGCAAGGCTGGGACAAAGTTAAAACACATTTCCCTGAAGGGTAACAACTTAGGAAGGTCTTGTTACAGCACCTCACTGCAAGATCCATCTTCCCCGAGGCCAGCCAGCATCCCCAGACCCTGCCCACTTTCAGACAGACTTTCTGGAGTTCATGGCTGTAACAACTACAGTACACATGTTAAATTTGCCAGCTTCCCTTTCCTTCTGCTCTCCCTTCTTTTGACCAAAACAACACTACATCCTGGCACCATTATCTCCCACAAACTGGGTTTATTTCACTTGGTTTGTTTCTACTTGGTCTGATTTTGGCTAAACACCATAGTTCAGCTCACTGCCTTTATTGAGTGGTGTGATAATTACTCTGCAAGGGTTTATTCCAAAGAGAAAAGCTGTTCATTTGATCATGACACTTAAACTAGTGAAAATTGCTGGATTCACTTCTGTTTGTACCAGCTGAAGCTATGACTCAGTACTTGTACTTTTAAATGCTACTTAGAAATACAGTTTATTTATGGCATTGACACAGATTGTCCATAAAAGACAATTTTCAAAATGTAGTCTTCTTTTATCCTTCAGCTATATTACTGATATGAAATGTGTGGAAAATATTATCATTTTAAATCATATTTTACATAGAGAGTTATCTGATTGTCACCAAAAGGCTTTGCAGCAGTTTTTAATTTAGCCTTATGTATTTTTAACATGGCAGCTGGAGCACAGCATGCATATGGCATATTAATAGAGGAGACTTCTAGTCAGTGCTGTCTGTTCTTGCAAAGAAAAAAGCAAGAAATCAGCAAAAATGTTTAAATTGCATGTTCTGAATAAAAGCAACAGACATTGCCTGGCAAACTGGGGCAGTGTGAGGGTATTATTTCACTATTCCATCTCTGATTTGTTTTTCAGGGGCTAGCTGGCTTTTTGTTTGTTTTCAATTAAACTGCTGTAGTGTACATTGAGAGATCTATCATCTATCTATCAAACAGAAAGTTGGGCTTGAAATGCAACCTCTCTGTAAACTCAATTTTCAGTTGCTCTTTATTTTGCAAACAAGAAGGACTTTTGACTTGAAATGCCCTGCATTTGATCATAACATTTTGGTGCTTGTGTGTTTCTGAAAATCTGGGTCTTATTCAGCCTTTTTGAAGTTAGTGTTTAAAAACAAGCATGCACTAACTGATTAAGACATGAAAATAAATGTTTTATTTTTTTATTCTTTTATTCTGGAAAAAGAAGAAAAGAAACAATGTTGAGATATTGCTATTTTTAGAGAAAATAAGTTTTAAAATTATATGTGTTCAGTTTTCCCACTCTCTCATGATACTCTCAGTGGGATTTTTCTGGTGGCTTCTTTTTCTAACTGAATTTTAAAATGTGTGTGGTTTATAGGTGATCTGGTACATGGAATATGTTTTTTGCAGCTGTTTTGATGAATAGAGTGGATCCAAATGAGCTCTTAAAACTCAGCTTCATCAAAGATTATTGAACTTCACAGAAGTGTTAAAGACAATACTAAAACCACTATAAAACTATGGGGAAAAGAACCAGAATTGCTTCTCATCATTCTTTTCTTTTTAAAGAAGAAAACTAATTCTAATGGAAAATGCAAACAGAATTCTTAGTCAACAAAGAATTTAAATTTGGGAAATGCAGGGTATATTTTAATAGATAATATTTCAGTTCTGGCCTAAATTTAACATCAATTTTCCTCTTAATTTTTAGCATATCAAATAATGAAAAGACTGATTTACCTTGTCTTGTGATTTCTTCACAAATTCACTTCTTTTCTACCATGTTGTAATTGCACTTTCCTCAGTTGTTTGGCCTGCATTAGTCTGGTCTTGGCAAGTTGAGTCTGTTTAAATCCCTGCAGAGGACTTGCATTATATTCCTGGCTTGACACTAACAAACTGGCCAGTTAGATAAGTTTTTCTTTTTACTAGAAATAATGAACCTAAACAGTTTTTGTAAAGTGCCTTTGAAAGTTCACATATGAAAAAAAAAGTTATATAGCATTAGGTATGATTTATTTTGGCTTGTAATAGAGTTCCTTTGCAGGACTGTGGTAAATCAGGGAAAGTCTGATTAAATGGATCTGTAGCACGACATCCTCTTTTCTTAAGCAAGCCAAGCTCCCAAAATGTAAATACATTAAATGTCACTCTCATTAAATACACATCATGGAACTGCTAAGGAGGATTAAGGAAGTGCAATAATCTTCATCTTACTCTGAATAACTGCTAATGGTCAATGTGACCTGGGCTCAAATTTTTATTGAAGAAGGTAAGTAAAGAGAAAATTTTCCCTTTATGAGCTCAAGTTGCCCACCTTAAAGTTAATGACCTCTGAATCAACACTTGATGGTTTAGCACATAAGCAATTGGGGCTGAGATGGAATGCTTTAAACACCTATTGACATTCTGAAGCTGTTTACATTCTGACCTTTCATGACAGAATGAGTTCAGCCAGCACACAAGAGAATGTCAGAATCTGCTGCAGAAACTGACTGCAATTATGAGACTAGAGAAGGAAACAAAGGCCTTAGGCAATATTTTTAGATTGCAGAGTGGTGGGCAGATTATGGATACAGTACTTAATGGTGAGGTGACAGGCAGGTACCCTTTTAAAAGGTCACACCTGCCTGAGCTGGGCGTGGCTGGGTCTGCAGGGATGGCAGAGTCTCTTACTGAAGCTGTTTCCAGTTCTGATGGCAGGCACTGCCTGTGTGATATTCCTGGACACAGAGGTATGAAAAATAATATTTCTGGAAGTTGGATTGCTGTTTGGCAGACTTGATGAGGTATTAAATAGGGTTTGTGAAATTTTTGTAATTTCCAGTCTGATTTCTTTACCAACTCTGTGTTTAGGTTTTAAACTTGATCATCAGCTGGTGCCAGTTGTTTGTTAATGTTAACCCATTCAAGATGAATCACCTTGTATATACTTTGCAATATGTCATTTTATACAGTCTTCTGATGTACTTGTACTCCTAGTAATGACAAGAGTTTCTTCAAAAAATGCAATGAGGATATGAGAGTTACTTGAATATACAGATTCTCTGTTTGCTTTCTCCTCTCCATACTGGGTCACCTGTAAGTTCTGAAGAAACTCATGAATGTGAATCAGTTTTTCGTTGCCCTCTTTCAAAGAGGATGATGCAACCACTTTTCTTGTCAACTTTTTTCTTAGGGAATCAGAAAATTAAGTGAATGTTCTCAAAATTCAGTGCTCCTTTTATCTGATTTGTGATCTGAGGGAAAAACAAGCCTTATAAGAGCTGTAAGAAATGTATCAGATGAATGTTGCATCCTTCACAATTTTTCAAGTGTTTTTGATCTTGGTGGGGGTTTAGCAATGTAATAGAAAATGTTGGGGCTCTGACAGCAATTATGTTGGAATTTTTGTACCAGGCATTGAGAAATGCATCCTCTTTGGTTTACCTGTTACTTGCACAGAGGATCTGTTTGGAAGCTAAGTTGTTTCTCTGCCAAGTCTGGGTAAGAAGTATTTTTAACTTGGAGATACAGAAGGGATCTTGCAAGAGTAAGATTCACACACACAAAATGATCCCTCATTTCCTCAACTTGCACCGAGTGTATTTTGCACAGAGTCCCTCAGGGGTGTGAAAGGCAGGCCAGGCACAGCATTTTTAGTTTCCAGACTGAGCTGTCAACTTCAGCACTCATTCCACTCTTGTGACTGCAAACTTCTTCAAACAGGCTGTAGGCACATGCAGGCTTTTATAGTCTTTTGAATTTTTAAACAACATCAATTTAATATAATCAGCTAAAACAAATCCAAAGGGCTACCCTAGTGATATGAATAATACCTGAATTTCAAAAATAGGATATATTCAGAATAGCTGAAATATTTTATGTTTCTAATGGGCTTTGAATGATGTTATATTTATAGAACTAATCTCTGAAAAAGTTGGGATTCTTAATTTTTGTTTCTTCTTTTCCCCTTAATAATTTCTGCTTCAGAATAATAAGAAGTCTCTGCAGACAAGGTACTTCTGAAGGATTATTTTGCTGATCAGGTGGCTGTATGCACTTGACCTTCAGTCCCATGTGACACATACTTGAAGAATAGACTTAATCCTCTAAAAATGCACTATTTGTTGTGCCTAATGCTTTGAATATCTCCTGCCCTCCTGCTTTTCACATCTTAAGAATTGCATTTAACTCTTATTTTGCAGAAAGACAATATAGTCACAATGCATTCTGAAATTATTGTTTGATTCAGCAAAGAGTGAGGATGGTCATTTTATGGCAAACACAATGAAGGTAGGATAAGGGCAAGGACAAAGTTCTCAAGGTCAGAAGGAAAATCTCCTCTTCTGCTGCTTTATGGTGCCAGAGGAACCAAAAGCAGGTGAAGGCAGCTCCCTTCCCTGCCCCTCTGACTCTGTGCAGACCAGTCTGCCTCCTAGGAAAGAGCTGTGAGTGCACGTTCAGCCACAATGGGAAATTATGGAGCAATGTGTGGGCTGGGAGGCAAATGGCAGTGGAGATTTTCTAACTAGAAAGTTTGCATAGCAGATTTTTATTCACAAAGTCATTCTGTGTGCCTCTGTGTGACCCAAGTGCTGTATCAAGGCAGCTCAGGGGAGAGGAGATGTCACAGTTAAAGCTGAGTTTTGGAGCCTGGAACACTCAGGCAGGGTGTAATAGTTGCTGAGGGACACTGGTGCTTTGATTACACGTCACAGGAGGGTTATGCACACTGGCAGCCTGGAGGGTTGTGCCACACATCTTCTCAAATGGGATCTATGTGCAAAGGCTCTGTAAAGGGAAGGATGGCTCCCCAGCTGCTCTGGACATTAGTTGATAGTTTTAAAGCATTCCTCCCCATCCTGAGAGCAGCAGTGCAGAACCACCTACCAAATCCTCCAGCACAGAAGAATCTCTTTCTCTTTGGAGGCAAATGAGTGTGAAACCAAGTGAGCAATGAGAAAAGCTGAATTCTCTGCTCCTGCTTCATATCAAAGTGTGCAGGATTTTTTCCCCTGTGTGCTTCTCCTGAGAAGAGTATCTCATGCAGAACAAGGATTTTTATTTTTTTTTTAAATCAAATCCTGAATTACCGCAGTGAACATCTAGCTTGCACCACTTGTTAACACCTTGAACAAGCCCCAAAGAACTTTTTGGGATATTCATCATGCCTGTGTTGCTGTCATCCACCTGCTGGCATTGTAACCCACAGGCCCCCTATGTTCCATTAGCCTCTGTAAAACCAAACCAATTGCACTGAGGTGTGACAATGCTAGATGATAATAGGGCAGCCAGAGTTAGTGTGTTTTTAAGTTTGAAAATATAGGTTTTGTCGTGTACTGGATGGCTGCAGTGAATCACTTAGAAACAAAGTGAAAAAAGGATATTATGTTGTTTTGTCTTTGGGATTAAGTGTTTAGAAGCATAACTGTCTTTGAAGGCAGCTACAAGGAGTTACCAGACAAAATACTTCTGGAGATGTTGGCTATACATCTTTGCAGTTAAATTACTGGACCCCAATTTGTCTCACTGTGGGTCCAGGGTCCTTTTGTTGGTGGCAGTGATCTCTCACCTCAATCCACTGGTTAAACATCCTTACTCACATGTCAAACAGCATCTAATTAAGAGTCAAAATAAAATCTATGAAGGGTTATAAAAGGGAAGTTTAACTGGAAGTCTAACTGTAAAAGATTGCCTGCATATCCTTAACTTCACAGATAGTTGAGTTCAGATTCCTGTCCCTTTGGTGCAGGGGAATCCTACAAGATGATGAATTTGCTGCTAGTTGCTCTAAATTTTCCCACATTTTGTCTAGCATTATTTGCTGTCTTTACAACTGAAAAATACTGTATGCAATACATGATTTTACAAAAAAAAAATGTAAAATAAAAATAGCAGAGAGGTACAGCATTGCAGCATTCCTGCACCTATTACTGCTACTATATTAATGTATTTATAAGGAAAAAGTTTAAATATTTATAAGGTTTATTCTGACTTGGTGTGCTGATATTAATCACACTGTCATGTGATAAAGTTGGAACAGAAAACACATGTATCCAAATACATGCTCTTTGAAATTCTAATTTACTCTACCAATAACTTAATAAATAGAATACATGGCATGTGAAAAGCTGAAGTAGGAAAATATGGTGATAGAAAAAACAAAAAGCAGCAGTTTTACCACCAAAGCTGTTGGGGTACTTCTATTCCTATGGAGGTTGTTACTCACATTTATACCTTCATGCCATCACCCCTGTGTTTCTACAATATAAGTGATTTTACATAATACCTCTTCTCTTTTCTCTTTGCTATGCCCTAATGCCAGTTCTAGCAAACTCTCAAGGTAACATTCCTGTAGTAATTGACTTTGTATTGAGATGCTGGAGGCCTTTGCCTTCATCCCATGCCTTGTATTTCCAGGATCACCCTTTGAGGCGTGGTGAGCATCTCAGCAGTCTTGCTAAAATGCTGTGGCTGTGCAAAGGTTCAAGGTGCTGCTTTAGAGAAGATGTGAGACTGATGCTGAGCTGGTGCAGCTGCACTGACTCTGTCAGGGCTCTACTAACCTGAACCAGCTGAGTATGTGGTCTCTCTTCAGATACTACTCTCTCCCAGCACTTGTGGAATTTGTTGGTTTTTTTCCTCTGAGAAAGTGGTACAGTTTTGCACACTGGTACTCACTGAAGTCAGCACTCTTGTTAGAATGAGCAACCCCAACTCTTTCATAATGAATATCAATACAGAATTGTTATTGATTATCTCCTATTTTTTCTGGGTTCCTTACTTAATACAAAATGAGAGATTCACAGTGTTCTGCCTTGCCAGAGCCTTCACCAAAGCTCTATGGTAATTTTTCATTTCCTGGAATTGATTTCAAATTCTATTTTGGTGGGTGTGAATAGTGAAAACTGAAAGTGGTGATTTAAAGACACTTCTTTGGACAAATAGTTGGTGCCAGATGGTTTTATGCTATAGAGTATAAAACTGTGTTCTTAATTCAAAAATAGAAAAATGTAGAGGATATTAGTGATAACCTCTTATCCCTGTGACTTTGGAATTGTCAGTTTGCATCTTACTTTGCTCAGAAATGTTAAATTGTACTAGAAATTCAATTCTACAATTAGTTGATGCCAAAATGTTGACTTTTCTAAATGGTCTAAAATCTGCACATTAATTCTTAAATCACCCTGTAAATTACTATGCCAGACAAAGGAACAGAGTTAAGGTTGGAGGTTATTAGAACAAGGGGTTCTTTAAACATATTCCCTTTAAATCAATATTTTTTAGCAGTCTTTTAAACTTATTTGTACATCTCTACGGATCAAATAATTTTGTCCTGCCATCTTCCACCCAATTCAGTTCTATTGCTTGGTTTCAGTGCCAGCTTTCCTGATATATTGGGCTGTTGTCATGGCTGAAGCCAGGCAAGATGGAGCTTTTTGCATATTGAGTTAGAAGAAGTTAACCTCAATTAGCTTAACGAGCATTTGTGCTTGAGCATGGCTCTGGTGCAGCTGCCCCTGTTGCTGTTGGAGGCTGCTCAGCCAGAGCTGCCCCAGCTCTGCTCCCTGCCCCAGGGCTCCTGCCAGTGAAATGCAGGCTGTGGCAGGCAGTGCACCCAATAAAGTAATCCCTTCCCGTGTGCATTTGAAAGGAAATTATGCCCATCATTCATTTGGAAAGCAAGGCAAGGCTTAAAGTGTGTTTTTCATCTCTGTTGCAATGTGGTTTAGAAAATATTCTACCTCAAACTAATGCTGTTGTGTAAGTAGTCTTTTGAGATTTTCTGCTCAGATTTTAACCTTCCCCCCTCTAATATGCTTGTCAGAGATTCAGTATAGTTTGCTGCAGTTACACAGGCCCCAGTGTCTGTCCCAAGTCTGCAGGGCAATCCTGAGCTCCAGCAACCTGCCTGTGCCTTCTGTTAATGAGAGTCCCAAAGCTGACACTGCCATGAGATCTCCTGGAGAAAACTGGGTTTTACTCAACAACTGAATGCTTCACATCTCCTCCAATCCATCCCTCCTTTTGTTTTTCTGTATGATGACCCTGAATCTGAGAGGATGGCAAGGAACTCTGAGCAGCTCCTGACAGTCAGCCTTCAGTGCTGATCTGGAGTCCTGGCATGACACAATGGATTTAAGCAGCCCCTTCCAAACCAGAGGATCATGTACCAAAGGTGTATTTATTATTACCTGAGAACTTCTTACACTGTTTATCAAGGTGACACCTTCATATAACTTATCTCCAGGAGAATTTGCAGTTTGTATAATGCCTGACTGACAAAACTCAGGGCTAAGGATGTGCTCAAATGCTGTGTTGGCTTAATTCCCAAGTCCTCTTGTTAGTCTTGAACTACAGTAAAGCTCAGTTCAGAGAGTTAATATTTGTCTCTCAATCTCTTGTTTATCTGTTTGTTCTTGTATTTCATTAGAGTAAATATGCCTAGTAACTCTGCCTTCTGATGAAATAATATTTGCTTTATGATTGTCTGAGAAAAGCAAATGTGTTATGTATAATCACATTTGGGAGAACATAATTTGAGTTTAAGCAAGTTATTTTTCTCCCACAGCAGATGTATAATTCAATTAACATTAATGTTAAATCTAGATATCACTTTACCTCTGCTGCACCACACAGGTAATTACTTTCTGGTTAACTTAAATTTCTTTGTAGCTGCAGTGATAAAATTATTTTTAATTCACCTAGAGTACTAAGTTTTGTTTGTAGCACTAGTGACTCCTGTGTCTGATTCTGTACATTCCACTGCCTATGAAAATGGTTTGAGTCCCTCTACTATAAATGTTCTGTTTGAAAGTGGTGTCAAAATGCATGGATTAAAACACTCAGAGTTACAGAATTATGACTTGAGATTGGAATCTCTGAACATTTTTGCCTGTTCCTAAAAGAAGATGTCTATCACTCCAAACACAAGGAGTTTTCCTCACAGCAGTTTTGGGGTGTTGTTGACACTGGGCTAAGAATGAATGTAGGTGTCTCCATGTCCAGGATGCTGAGCACTGTAACCCCCAGACATCAGTTAAAATCCAGCACCTGATCTTTATGGTATGTGTTGATTTTGACTGGGATATTGTTAATTTTCTTCAAAGTAGCTGGTATGGGGATGTGGTTTGTGTTTTTGTTGCAAACAGTGTTGCTATTACAGAGATATTTGTGACTTCTGAGCAGCTCTTACCAGAGCCAAAGCCTGTCCTGCTGCTCAGCCACCCCACCAGCAAGAGCTCCAGAAGGAGCAGGGAGGGGACACAGCCAGGACAGCTGACCCCAACTGACCCAGGGGATATCCCAGACCATATGGCACCATAGAAATCTGGGGAGAAGGAGAAAGGGGGGAATGTTTTGAGTGATAGTCTTTTATCTTCCCAAGTCACAGTTACAGTGATGGAGCCCTGCTGTCCTGGGGATGGCTGAGCACCTGCCATGGGAAATGGGTGTTTGTGGGTTGTTTGTGTGTTGCACCATCCTAACAGAGGTGAAAGAGGTTTTGTACCTTTGTTTTTGATGCCCAAACTTTACATTAATTGGCATGTCCTTGTACATTGTTAAAGCAAGTTTTTCTTGGGGCTCTTTTTGCTGGAACAACTTGCTAGTCACATCTAATTCTGTTTGTTATTTCAGGATAGCTCTTCTCAAAAGTTAGTCTTTTAACTGACAAGATTTACTGGAGTGATACATTGATAAAAAAGTCAGGGGCTCTGCCTGAGTTTATTTTTTTTTTCCCTGGTATTCTCAAAAGTGCTTTCAAAATGGAGAGCTTCTTTTAAAATACCAATTGATATGTAAAAGACACAAAATATACACTTCAAGGTACAAACCCAGTTTATTCTCTGATAAATGGCCCTTTGGGGTAAATCAATTGCACTGCCAGGAGATAGTTTAATCATGTCTTTTGAAAGGTCAGATGAAAATGAAAGGTCATACTCAAATTTATTCCTTCTCAGAGGAGGAATATTTTGTATCTAAAACTGTCTTTGACCATACCTCTTTATATATGTGTGTGCCTATTCCTATGTATATATTTATGTGTATATGTACACACTACCCCCCCCAACAAATACCCTCTTCAATGCTTTCTGTCAAAGCAATCTCATCTTCAGCTACTCAGATTTATGATTACTGACAAATTGAAGGGTATATAGATGTGTTCTTGTGGGGGCATAACAGGATGACAGATCTGGCAGGGGCTCCTATTTTTGCCTTAAAACTACCTAAAATTCTCTTTGAGGAAGAGAAATAAGGATGAGGAGAGAAACTAACCTTGGGGCTGCTTTTTCATAGGAATTACAAATAATGCAAAATAAGTCTGTTACCTAAGCCTAAAAGGCCCAGATTCATCTAAAATTGATTCTGAGAATCCTTATTTGCAACAACCCCACACTGCATTTTGCTGTGGAATGAAATTTTGATATCTCTGTCCTTTACCATGTAATAGAACATAAGGTTTGTTCTTAATTGTTGCTCTAGGGGTAGGTTTGCAGACTTCCCTCTCAAATTTAATCTATTCTTGCATGGAAAATGAAACCAAATGCTCAAAATGAGGAATGTTCACATTTGGTGGTGTAAAAATCTCAACATCAGAGGCTTGGGTTTAGCTTTTAAGGTCTCCAGCTTCATATTGCAGAGAATTTTCTTCAGTGCAGGCATGGCTAGGTGCTATTAAATGGTCTATTAAGTAAGAAGTCAAATACTAACAACAGTAGTCGCCTGTGGCCTTGAATTTATGGTTTCCTTAAAATCTATAGCTCTGTGTAGGCTCTGATGAATATTTACCATGCTCACTGCCCCTGGAATTGAATCCATTGACAACTTTGTGCAGAATGGAGGAGAAAGTTGCCCAACTGATGGCATGCCAGCTCTTGCAGATCTTCAGTCAAAACCCATTTGTTTTTTCTCTAGATTGCTAATTTCTTAAATGAGAGCAGCTCTGAGAGCTTATACACTTCATGCCTAAAACTTGCACTGAATTGACAGGACTTACCTCCTGTTCATTGGCTTATGTTTGATGGTGGCTATCTCATCTGCTCTGGACCTGTGCTAATTAAATTTATGCAAACTTTGCACTCAGTGCCAGCAGGGCTGAGACTGGAAGTCTTTGTGCATGAGTTTCTTCACAGAGTTACTGTTTTTATTTGTGAAGAGAGCAGGCATAATTTTGAAAATGGTGTAGGGTCCATAAGCAAGGTGTACCACTTGTGCATGTTGGGCTTACAAGCTCAGCTCTTCTTGTGTGCATCCTTGTTGCTCTTCATCTACACTGATTCTTAGACAGGAATGCAGATTTATTTAGATCCTGTTTTCTGGCTGTTTTCTTCCCCTCCTGTGTCATTTTGCACCAAGATAGGCTGGAGTAGGAAAGACCCTGCAGAACTGCCTGTCAAATTCCATCCCCCTGAGATGAGGTGTCCTGGTTTGAAGGACAGGTGTCTGCCAATAAAAGCAGAAGCTTCTCTTTGAAATGGAGAATGTAAACACCCTCCCTCCAAATTATTATAATTTTGAAATTAAGGGGCTCTCAGGCAAAGATATGGGAATTAGGAATAACAGTTATTTACTGAGAAAATTAAAATAGAAATGCAGTATTATAAAGAACAATCCCAGAACACTGCCAGAGTCAGAATATAACCTGAAACCCCGTCAGTCAGTCAGGGTGTTGGCACAGTCCCATTCAATGGTGGCTGCATCCTCCTGCAGGGGCAGATGTGGCTCAGCTGGAGCAGTGCTCCTGGAGAAGGTGCAGTTTCCTGTGAAGGTGCAGGGATGATGTGGAAAGGTCTGGCTTTCCTCTGGAATCCAGTGGAAAGAAGGTACCTTGGTGTCCAAAATGTCAGTTTTTATCTGGGTAGGAAAGGCTTGGCTGCTCCCCTGGCTGGAGCATCTCCCAGTGGGATGATGGAATTTTATCAGTCATGCCCTGGGACTCACTGGCCATGAACAGGAGATATCTCCTGGAGAGAGGATGGGCTGTGGGAAGATAAAGATGATTGCCCAGCTGGTTTAAAGATGGCCCATGAGCAGATAATGTGTGCCAGGAGATCAGGGGCACTGCCCCACCTGGTTTAAACAGATGGTGACAAAATACACATTTCTGGCCACATCAACCCAACACACGAGGGTGCAATGCTGTGATGCACTGGGGATGTGAGAGATTCTGTCCAGTGAAATCTCTGAGCAGAATGCTAAATCTCAGTTCAAATGTTTAAATGTAGTAATTCCACGAGTCCTCTTCTCAGACTTTGGAACAGGAAAGTCCTTCAGCTTTTAGATCAACTAACAGACATTCTCTCTCTCTCCTGACTCTGCAAATGGAAGCAAAGCTGGTGTGGTAGTAAGTAAAGATTTTGAGGTGAATGGAAAGCTGTTCTTTTATTGCTAAAGATTATTTTATTTAATATAAATATTCCCTGACTAATCTGGAGATGATTAAGGCATCCCAAATCACTGAAAACTTTTGTCATCATTATCATTTATAGAATCTAACTGGATATAATTTCACAGAGGATTTTTTCCTTCACATAAAAAAGAAGCAATAAAGAACTCATCAACTAATCCAGCTAACACTTCATATTTCACTCCTAGACTGTTCTAGTAATCACTTATCATGCCATGCTTCATCCTCATGTAACCTAACCCCTGGGCAAAAAGAAATAATCCATTTCTGTTTCAAAATCCTCCTGAATGTACGTGAACTAGATCCAAAGAATAGTGAAATAATTAAAAAGGCTTCCCTTTGTCTTGACATGGGTTTTGGATTACACCCTTTTTGGAAAAGTAAAGTATTCATCTGATGAATAGACCATATTTTTTTTGTAGCATTGAACATAAGAACTGAAGTAGTTTAATAGTGATTCCTAAAGATCATCATGGGTCAAGGTATTCAGAGGTTTAGCTGGGCTAGATTTTCCCACATTTGCAAATATCCATAAGGGGACTAGGCAGGGTCTTTTTTATTTTATTTTTCTTCCAGGTGGAGTTGCTTACTACCTTCTCTCTCTTGCAGCAGCATTTGGAAAAGCTAAATGAAAGATAAGGGTGGTATTAAAAGGTTGGCTGGAGGCCAAGCTGAAATAATATAGCACTTTGGGGAAAGAGTGCATGTTGGACACTTTAGATGTGCATTAACCACACAGGAGGAAACAGCTACAGATGTTGAGAGGTTAATTACTGTGAGGGAAACCAAACAGCAAAGGTGGTGTCAAATTAGCCTATGTGACTGTGTCTTATGAGCAACTGAAACACTGACATGGAGTGTGGAAAGTAGTTAAGTTTATAATGTCTTGATAAATTATATGCTAATTATCTAAATAGTTACATTTAACCCAATGAGATTAATTAGATACATTTTAAAATTCAGTTTTATCATTCATTATCATCAGAAGTCAGTTTTCTGAATAAAAATGTTTGTTAAAACACTTTGGTTCTTTGACCATTATAGGAACACGTATCCTACTACATGGCAGAGGCACTCAGACAGAATCAGAGTACTTAATGCCAGAGACATGATCCTGCACTCTGTGACATGACTGACCCTGCAGACATCTTCCCATTAGGTTCTTCTCACATCTGCAGTCACATCAAGAAATACCTCACATTTCTTGGGGACGATTAGATGCAAATCCAGGCAGTGCCCCATTTAAATCCCTGCAGAGATTTCCTGGTGGAGAGTCTCAGGGTGCACCTAGTAGAGGATCACAGAAAAGCTCCAGCTGCTCACTCTTTAATTTGCACCCTAAGGAAGAACTCCTACTCTCCTTCCATATACTAATGTAGTGGCCAGAGGATTTGTGCAGGAAATGGGAGATCTAAATTGGTTTTCCTTGTCTGCCAGAAGGATTTAAAGCCATAGCTTCTCATGACAGAGCTACATTAGGTTCAGTTTGTGTGGTATTTTTAAAGAAAAATGTGTGCTTCTGTCCATAGGGCAGAAAAGGAACAGCTTCCAAGGAGAAGATGTAATTTCTCACAGCATTGAGTAAAGGCTTCCCTCTCCTGTCTCTTACTCTCTATGCAATCACATCTGTCAAAAGCTTTTCTTGATTTGCTAGAATGCAGCAGTATCCAACTCTTGGATTTTGGATGTTGCTCAAGGAATTAAACTTTCACCTCAGTGCCTAACAGGTTTTACTACACCTTAGTCTAAGCCCCTCCAGCAGAAATAAAACTGCAGCTAGCTCAGGTGACTTGAATCCATTACTAGATCTGCAATTAGTAGATTTGCAGCAATTAGTAAAGGAGGAAGTTTCTCAGCAAATGTGTCAGATTGCTCTGTACACAGTGCATATCCTTATGATTACAAGGAGCTGAGATGACCTGTGCATTCCAGACCACTGTTGGTTCCAGCCCCAGCTCCCCCAGTTGCTGGAAGCTGTAGAACAAAGCTCTGCTCCTGCTCTGTGTCTGTCCCTTTTGCAAGCCCTCAGAGCTAGCTGACCTTTCCCATTCACAAGTGGCAGCATCCAGCTGTCCATCTCAGAGCCATGGTTTGTTTTATGTGACAAGGGTGAATCCACACCAAGAGAATCTTCATCCCAGAGGATGAATCTTTACTAACTGTTGTCTCAACAGAAGCTTAGCAAGGGCTACAGATTTATAACTGGACTGCACTGCTGACTTCATCAGGGAAGATGCATGAAGCTCTAGCAAGCTGTAATCTGTGTGCAGTAAAACCAGGCACCAGGAGATACTTTGCTTTTTTTCAGAGTATCATGAGCATGGGAGTCTCTTTGATTGAAAGATTCAGCGTGCCTGAGACCTCCATGAGAAATAAAGCAGATTGGGAAACCACTTTTCAGAATCCAATAGTAAAATGGATGGGTAACTAGAAGTCAGATTTTTATTTGCCTAAATTTAAATTCCCCTTGTAAATGCTTGGATTTTTACATGCAGGTCCTTAACCCCAGGTCCTTGCATTCCTGCTGAGAGGAAACACATACTATCTCAGTGTTAGGCTAATGGAACCATGAGCTTTTTGAAGCATGAATAGCATTTGCTGTTATCTGCCTGAAGTGTACTGTCCAGAGAGATTTTTCTTGTGGTTAACCATCCTCCACTGAATAAAACATATTTTGACATTTCTGTATACTGTTTTATGTTAATAATCCTTCAATCACTTTGTTGAAAATAACTCTCTAAAACACTCCTCAAAGTTCTGTTTCCTGTCAACCAGTGAAATCATCTAATTTTCTAATAATTTAAGATATTCTGCCACACATATTTCCCCTTCATCAAGGTTTAATTCTGTTAGGCTCCATTTACATGTACCTAATTGGACTAATTAGACAGGATGTCCTAATAGTCAAACTTCTGCAGAACTCAGGGGATAATTTAGGTCTGCAAAAAGGCTGTTGTATCTCAATTTGTGATTCATTAAAACACAGGAATTTTGAAATCTTGCTTAATATCCCCATTTTATCTTTGCATCACATACAACAAAATTAATCAAAGTGGATTTTTTTTAAAATGTCGCTAATAAATATATTTTCTGTATTTCCTCTTCTGTGTCTTCTTCAAGTCTGGCATCTTGTACATCCAATGGCACTGCCAAGATTCTGACACAGAGGTACCTTGGGGTTTTCATAATGAAGTGGAAAGAAATTAAGAACTGGGAATCTGTGAAAGAAAATGCAACCCAACTGGAAAGCGTTGCAAGGTCAGGTTGCAGAAGTGTGATCCCACATGTGGGTGGAGGCAAGGGAAAGAAGCTGTTAAATTTCCTGTCGTATTTTTGCCTGAAGCGATAAAAGAAGCCTGTCTGCTCAAAGCAAGCTAGTCAGCACTGCAAAACCTGGTGAAACATTTTCCCCAAGTGAGGCACTGCAGGATGGAGTCACCACTGTTTGTGGAGGAAGGAATGGAAAGGTTGAAAGTTATTTCAAAGTACAGCGATGGCTGCTCCTGTTCCCTTCACCTGTGCTCAGTGCCCTTTGTGTGCTGTCAATCCCACCCTGCCAGCAGGATTTTGGGAAACCCAGCAGTGTGAGCTGGCCTGATCAGCCATACAGGTGCAGCTCATATGTTTGTGACAATGTGAAAACAGGAGCTGGCAGAATAAAAGAACCGTGTAGGAAAGATATTTCACTTGAGCAGATAAGGATATAGCATTGCTGTGCTTCACTGCTCAGCATGTAAAACATCTGTTAAGTTCCTTTGTTTTCTGTGTTCCTGTTGACATTCAAAAAATTCTATTAGAGAGGTGTGTGCTAGTAAAATATTGCTTTTTGGTACAGTATACTGTAATTCAGTTCTTCCACTTGTTTTAGCAGCAGACATAATAGAATAATTATGTCCTGTGATGTCCTCCAGTTGTCCTCTGCTGAAATGTAAGCTGTTGTGCTGAGGGGCTGAATACAAAAGGTAATTTTCAGATAGATACATCCCAGTAAACCTTAGACAAAACTTCTTTGCATGTACAATAGATGATTTCCAGACTTGTAACCAGAGAACTTAGTTGAATTTCAAGATGGATAAATCCATTATTTCTATGTTTTCATCTATTGCTGCATGTGAATATCTGTAATGGAGAGATCACTTTAACCTTCAGTATGCTGTGCATGTATATCTGCCTTGTATGTACATAAATGCACTCTTCCTGTTCTCTATCCACCCCCATGAACACATAAACACACACACTGTGCATGTTCAACCTATAAAAAAAAGAAAAAAATAAAAGGCAAAAAGAAAAAAGCAGATCTGCCATTTTGATGTGTGTGTTGATTTAATTTAGTTGTAACTGTCATTTGGTGCACTGGGGCAATTTTGAATATTAAAGTGAAAAGTTCATGATATTTTATAATAGAATAATGGAATTTTTAATTATTACTATTATTGTAGGAACAGGGAAGGACTGCTAAGTTTGCTACTATTCTTATTACAAAATAAAGGCCAGGTCATATAAAGGTTCTGAATAGGTAGCTTAGGAAATAGGGAGATTATAGTGCCATATGACAGCCATTTCACATTGCTGAACTCCCTCACCACAAATCACACCAATAAAACAACTTCCATTTAACTGGATTCCTGAAAGCAAGAAAGTGATTATTTGAGAAAACTACGCTTGTTTTCTAATTATTTGCACAGCATGTATATGTTTGTGTTTGATTTGGTGTTTTTCACTTTTTGAAGGACCCATATTGATAGAGGCATTGCTCTTTGCAGTGAGCATAATCTGAGCAGATATCTTCATGCCTTTGACAAACTGAAATAACTTTTAAATCTCAGAATTTGAGCATCACTGTGACACGGCAAGATCATGTGTAGCTTCTGAAGGTACCAAGATAAAAGATAGCTCTGTGATGCTTCCTATGGTGAAAAAGAAGGGAACTTCTGTGTCTGATGTGCAGAATGTATCTCAAGTACCCAGACTCAGAGTCTGGCCTCCTTGAGCAAAATCTCAGCCAAAATTGTAGTTTATAAAGTACTTTGCATATTCTAGTGGATTTCATGGATATACAGTGGGTGAAGAAAGAATGAAAATACTTTTTTTTATTTGTTTCTTGTGTAGCAGCTTCCTGCTTTGACTTTACACCAGGATTAATGCAACTAAACATAATTTTACCACTTGGTGTTCCTTGTGATTTTGTGTATGATCAACCAAAGTTTTTTCTTTCTTTTTATTCTTTAGCTTTGATCTTTTGTGATCAAAACCAGAAAAGATAAGTGCATAGAAGATGCATTGCTCACAGGATCAGAAGAGTATGAAATTGGGAATAATCCTTTAGCCAAGAGTTACTTCAAACAAATTGTGTGTGGCAGGTAAAGCTGAGTCAAAAGAGGTTGCTTGTAAAGGAGAATGCATGGGACCCCATTTTGGGTCCAAACCTTCAACAAAGGCATGCTGGCAAAAATGCTGCCAGCCATCGAAATTGATACTCACAGAAAGGACAAATGCCACATGGTTGGAGGAAAAATGTTTCCTGGACACAAATAGAAGCAGAAGATATAAACTGTAAAAGATGTATTGAACGAAGCATTCACTGTGGAGTAATTGTCCAGTGCTACTGTGACTGCTGGTTGTCTTTGTAACTTCAGACTATTTCTGTTAAGCCTGTAGATGGATATAGACAATATTTACAGGGTTGGTAAACTTGTTGTCACGTAAGATTTTCTTTGATGTGGACTAAATGCCAACAAGAGAAGCATATTCTGTTTATTTTCAATTTCAAAGTTTGATAAAGACAATCAAATCAAGAAAGCAACCAACAGAGATGTAGAAAAGATGTAAAAAAGTTTTTAATTTTAGCTCAATAAGCATACAAAGTACAAAATTCAAGAGGGGAAATATTTATGAATGTTTATGAAATGTTGAAGTCATGCTTTTACTTCCTTGCTTCCACAGTAAGTACTTTGCATGTCTCCATAAATTTGAGAATACCCTTACAGAACAGATGACTACAAGAGATTTGCACCAAAAGCTCTAGATTTATGCTTACCAATTGCTGAACCCAGCAGCACCAAGAGATTTGCTGTTGTAGCTTGACTTGAATGGTTATGTCAGTTCCCATCAATACAACTGATGTTTGTGCAGTGTGAGCTTCAGCATGAATGAGAACAAAGAACATTGTTTTTTGGGGTTATCTGAAAGCCATTCTTGTGGAGGAGGGAAGAAAGAACAGCTGTTACCTTTCGTGGAGAACTCCTGTTACCCTGCATCCATGTGATGGAACAAGGAATTCCTCTGAATTTGCTTCCTGGAGCATAAGCAGTGGCACAGAGGCAGAGGGGAATAGGGCAGGAATGGGGGAAGGAATGGGCAGACACCTTGACTCTGTCTCTGCCAAACCTTAGACAATGAGAGATGAATAAAATCACCACTTTCTTAGCTGCTTTTCACAGGAAAAAGCAGAGGCATCCATCAAGTGTGTGTCAGCTCCATCCTTTGGAAAAGGACACCTGAAAGTGTTGGATGTTTGTGTTATCTGCTGATGTGTACATCTGCATAGGAGCCTTGTTTCCATCCTAGTGCACACAGATCAGATTAAAGCTGAAACCTAACCAGTATCAAATGAAACAGAGTGGATTGGGTTGGTAGGCACCTCAAAGATCTCCAATCTCCCTGCTATGTACAGGGGCACCTTCCATCAGACCAGGCTGCTCCAAGCCTCAGCCTGTCCTTGAACACTTCCAGGGATGGAGCAGGCACAACTTCTCAGGAAACCTGTGCAAGGTCCTCACCACACTCATAGTAAAGAATTTCTTCCTAATATCTAATCTGAACCTGCCCTCTTGAGGGTTTTTAACCATCCCACCTTGTCCTGGCACTTCATGTTCCACTAAACAGTCTCTGTCCATCTTTCCTGCAGGTACTGAAGGCTGCAATTAGGACAGCCCTGATCCCCTTCATGGCCTCCTCTGGGCTCACTCCAACAGGTCCATGTCCTTCCCGTGCTGGGGACCCCAGAGCTGGAGGCAGCACTGCAGCTGGGTCTGACCAGAGTGGAGCAGAGGGGCAGAATCCCCTCCCTCCTCTGCTGCCCACAGGGCTTTTGCTGCAGCCCAGGACACACTTGGCTCTCTGGGCTGTGAGTGCACATGGCTGGGTCATGTCCAGCCTCCTCCCCCACATCCCCAAGTCCTTCTCTGCAGGGCTGCTCTTGATCTCTTCCTCTCCCAGCCTGGTTTTACTCTGCTAATCTGAGTTTAGTCTACTGCTCTATTTCCCCAGTCTCTGGCAGTTAACATGGCTTACTTTAAATTTTGGATTATCAGTATCCTTAAAAGCCACACAGTAATTTTCTCTTGTTATGAGCTCTACAGCCAGGATGAAACAGTGGCTCTAGCAATCTACCTGGGACAGCAGCTGAGATGAGACTGATGGATGTCTGTATGTCTGTATGTCTGTCTGTATGTCTGTATGTCTGTATGATGTCTGTATGCCTGATCACTAGGGCCTAGACCCTGTAAAAGGCTCCTCAATTGCAGTGGGAACAGAGAGTATTTCAGAGCATGAAGAGTTCTGTGAATTCATATTAAGATATCATTTACCACTTTGCTATTCACTGCTGAGCAAAATGAAAAGCCTAGCAACAAATTTTAAGTGATTTCAAAAAGGCACAGATCCAGTTTTCCTCTGAAGTATTTTACTGACTCTTTACCAGAGTAGGCCTGCTGATTCTTTACTGGCATTCACCCAATTATATGCAGAAATTAACACTAATTAGAGAGCTACAGGAGCCTGATGTTGCTGTTGTTCACAGAGCAGTCTCTATTCCATTTAAGCAATGCTACAAGGGGTTTGTATGCAGCTGAAAGTGTCTCCCAGCTGCAGCAGTGTGCAAGTCAAAGGTAGCTGCTCTGTGTACAGCACCTGGTTTTGTGGAATATGCATTTTATTGGAAAAGCACATTGATGAATTTCCAGGAATTGATGGAATATTTTTAATGGACAGTGAATAATGTAAGTTTGTGGAAATAACACTGAATTGGATGATGGGGCAAATCTGGATGCAGTCCAGAGTTCTGTCTCCAATATTGGTGATGAACCCTAGGCAAGAGATCATGTCCCCCATATGTCTCAGTTTGCATGTGACAACTTTTGCTTCTGAAGAGCTTAGAGAAGCATTTAACTGCATAAGGAATAGATATTTTTTAATATTGGAATACGGCAAACACATTTATACAGTTTGAGGTAGGCACTTTTTCTCTCCATTTCCAGGAATTATGAGTTTGGTTGTTGGGGTTGGTTTTTTTTGTTTGTTTGCTTGTAGTTTTGTTTAGGTTTGGGTTTGCTTGGGTGTTTTGGGGGTTTTTGTTTTGTTTTGGGTTTTTTTTGTTTGGTTTTTTTCTTGTAATTTGTATTATTTTGGTTTTTTTTAAATTCTCATGATTAGCATCTAAAAATACAAATTTTTAAAATTTCAGCTTAGTATCATCTTAACAATGGTATTTTCATTATGTATAGCTCCTATCTTATCGATTTGTAAATTTTTCTTTCAATAAGTTGGAATGACCTAGTTTAATCAGAGACAGAACTTAGAGAGAAAGCCCTTCTCAGAGCAAAGTGATTAAATTATTTGGATTCCTCACATGTGTTCTACCCTTTAGAAGGGGTGTGTTAATAAAGACCAGGATACCAGAACATGCTATAAAGACCTTTTCTTCCCCACAGGCAAAGTCCTGCATAAAAAAAGTCTGAACCCACTATGCAGCCAGGAAGTATGGTTTAGGTGTAAGTATTTCAAGCTTAGTTGCTTTGTCAGAAAATAAAACATGATGTCCCCTGTCATTAGTACATGTAGTGCCTTAATGCATTTACAAGTGCTGAGGAGCACTCCGTGTTCCTCAGTGGTGCCAGTTTGTACCTGCTGCTTCTGAGCAACAATAGATCAGTCATCTGAAATGTCACAAGTGGGTGGATTAGTAGGGGTTCAAGAAGAGTTCATGTCCTTGCAGGTGTGAGAGCTGCAAAGGAAAGCTCTTCACTGGAGAAGTGGTTCAGCATTGGAACAACCTGCTCAGGGACAGGGCACTTCAAGTTCTGGCTTAGTGGGTGTGGCTCTTCACAGAAAGGATGGATTTGAAGATCTTGAAAATCTTTTCCAGCCTTAAGGATCCCATGGCTTTTATTCCATATGCTTGCCCCAATCTTGTCCTCTTTTCTTGCAGTCTTAGAGAGTCACTGTTGGAGTGGGGGACTGAGCTAAGTTCTGCAGGGTGTGAGTGCAGGGGCGGTAAAAGAGTCCTGTGCTCGTGCTGCTCCTTCCCCCTGCCCCGTGTGGGGCTGTAACTGTGCCTGAGCCAGCAGGCTGTGCTGAATTCAGTGGGCAGAGAGCCATGCTGGCGTGGCTCTGCAGTTTCCAGGCTGAAGCTGGGTTGTGATCCACCAGGCTGAGCCCTGGCAGAGCTAACCTTGGACTGCTGCACCCTTTCATCTGCATTGCTTGTCTTTTGGCAGACTGGGGAAGACAGTAATGGATCAACAATGCTTGGTGCACATTTGGAAGGTGCCTTTTCTGAACATGATGCATGGAAATGCTATTTTCCTCCTTCTCCTCCCTTTCAAAATAAATAAAAAAAAATTAAAAAGAAAGAACGAAGTTTTGCATAATCCTAAAAACTCATGTGAATACATGAAGTAGTTTGCTGTTTATACATGAGACATCTGATATGCCAGATCTATATAAAGACAAATTATTGTAACAGAAGAGTTGTTTATTATGTTCTAAGGGAATAAATGGGATTAAAAATAAAGATACAAATTAAAATGCAATATGGCTGCAAAACGATGGGCATGTTTTGGCACATTAACCCTTCATCAGTTTGGATAGCTGCTTCTTTTTCAGATTTTGCTCTAACTTTTGTGCCTGAAAATGTCTGTGTTTCTGTAGTAATATCAGCTGGTCCAAGATGAAATCAGAGTACAGGAATATTCAAAACTTTTAGTGCAGAATAAGCCTGTCTTCACAGACATAATGACAGCTTGTTTCAACTTGGACACAGTTGGCTGGGGTATTAGACTTCAAGACTAAGCCAAACAAGTATATTTTGAAAACTGGGATGGAATTTGTTGGCTTGGACTGCAGAATGAGTTAAGCATAACTCACAGAAATTTTGCCTCTTTTTCATACTGCCTGGTAAAAAATAAACCAGTTTCATTCTGATCTGAAGATGTTGTTGATCTGCACATGTTGGTTGTGCAGATTTAAGTGAGCACTTCTGTCTTGGATCTGGTGATATTCCAATTTGCCTCTGCTGGGTTCAACTGTGTTCTTATAAATTTTTTTGTGTTCAACTTTTCTGTTCACTAGATTCCTCACAGAAATGTTGTGTTTTATAGAAGTTTTCAAGAAAAAAGTGAAACACAAGCACCTGCATTTTCACCCACCCTTGATAGAGTCATATCATTTATGTGAACTGGACCTGTGCACTTGCCTTATTCTGCACCCACTTGTGATGTGATCTCACAGCAAGGCTGAAACCTGCTCATGACAGAACTGCCTGACATTACTGTGTGTGGGTGAAAAAATGGAATGGGTGCAATGGAAGAGAACTGATAGGACACTATCCTTCAAATTTCTTCATATCCATTAGGTTGGTGTGAATTAATATGATATCACAAAACAACACCCTGTAGATTGATCTAGGGGACATCACTGGGGGAGGTTCAGCCCTGTTTAACTAAAGCAATTCCTGTGATATCTTCAGCAAATATGAATGTGAAAGATCCAAGCCACACTTGCTAGTTTCTGAGATTTAGATCACTGATTGCACTAATCATGAGAGTTTTTTTCTTAACTCAGGTCTATTAGAAAAGTTGCTTAGTTTTCAAAGTTGTCCTTGTTAAACAGAGAATATATGTGCATTAAATAGTTCATGAAAACAGATAACCATCTGCCTACATGCAACAACCATCCAATGAAAGGATGGAAAAAGTGACTGCTTGTTTCTCTATAAGAAAATACTGTGGACAGTTTTTCTCATGAAAATTCACCTTTCACATGAAGAATGAATTATTGTAGTCACTCTGGCAGGAGTTTGACTATTGCAAAGTTTTCATGAGGATAGTGAAACTGTCAAATAGAGGCACAAAAGGCCTGTAATTTTAGTTTTACATGGAATATCTGATGACTTCCATGGTGAAGCAGAATGACTGGATTCATAGTATGGCTATACTGTGGAGAGGCTTTTATTGAATCAAAGACATGGTGATATTCACAAATCTACCAGTAAGGGCTACTAAGCAGCTCATGGAATAAACAAATCAAGGAAGGGTTAATAAACTCTCTCACAGAAAAGAGCATGTGGTGGAATCACCCCAAGGGACCTAAAAAGAGTGTTCCACCAGATGGACCACAAAATATCATCTGATCAGAAAAATGTAGGCTTTTCTGTACAACTGTAAATGTGCATGAAGTTGTCTCTCCTGGAGTTTTTTTAGATATCTCCCAATATCTTGTTTAGGAAAATCCTTCCTGATACATTGCTGTTTCTGCACTTTCTATTTTTCAAAGCTCACTGCTTTGGAAAGCTTAGGCAGAACTTCATTAGTAGAGCACGTGCAGCAGAGGGGAAAAGAAAATTATCCAGTGAAGTAGGCTGGCCTGGTTTTTTGTTTTGTTTTGTTCTTTCTCTGTGACTTATGTCACTGTCAATTAAAATTGAATTTCTCAGATATAAATGTTTACATCCTTTAGACTTTATTTTCTCTTCCAAAGCTCTCTGGACAAAGAGTAGAGACTGACTGTAGTCTCCTTCAAGGCAGTCTAAGAGCTTTCCTCATGAGTCAAATCTCTGTCGAAAAGCACACTGTAAAAACTACGCTCACTTCTTGAGGTGGATTTATAACGAATTTGTTTTAATTGAAGTGTTTAAACTTGCAACCCACTAATCTTTAAATGTGTTCAACACTACACAAAACAAGTGCAGAAAATTGCATACCTATTCTTATGATTAAATTTGACTATGCTTAAATTATTGGACTAAATGAGCTGAATTTAATCTAATCTTTTTTAAGTCCCTGGAACTTGTTCTCAAAACATGAGAGTGTTTATCATGCATGATTGTTTTTCCTTTGTAGTGCTCTTCATTACCTCTTGTAGCATTCTTCCTTTTACATGGTCTAAACAAAATTTATTTCAACACACCACCAGAGAAGCAGCAGTAAGAAATATTGTTTTGTGATATACAAAGGCTTGTACATGTCTAACTTCTTTATAAAACATCTGTAAATTAAATAGAAGACCTTGGCGTGCAGAAAATAAGACAGCCCAAACCCTTGTTGCTTTGATGCCTTTTGTGTTTGAAGGGCTAAACTGTTGTTCTACTCATGCACATAGAAAGCTCTTCTGTGCTCTCTGGTGCAGCAACCACCCCTCTCTCAGCCTCCAGCTGACTGCACTTGGCTTCAAGTCAAACTGAACTTTGCAGTGCCTGGAGGTCTCCCCACGGAGCAGGAGGCACCAGGGGCTGCAGTCCCCTGCCCACCTGCCAGTGGGGATCACTGCTCTGCTTTGATGCTTTGGGTTCAGTTTGGTTTTAAATGCTTTAATGTTCAAGGAGACCTTGAACTTAATTTAACCGGACACCAGTCAGTGATTTATTTCTTCTAGAACATGAGATTATTGCTTGAAATTTGAAATGTTTGCGTGGATTTTCATTTCTTCTTAATCTATGTAAAATCCCAATCAGTCACCCAGAGGGTGACATTCTAACCTTTCTGAGTTAGAACTGCATGTTGACATAATTAAGCAGGATGAGGACCTTTAATCAGACCACTGTGAAGATGAATATAATGAATATTCAGTCTAACCTTGAAAGATGTGAGTGGGAAGACCCTTAAAGAAGTTGCAGTCAGCTGTGTCATCCATAATTTTTCAGATCAGCATTGCATGGATCACAGTTAAATTCATTGTTGTTCTCTGTCCTGTCTCTCAAAGTCTCCAGTTATAGAGACCTACAGTTAGATTGCACTCCTCCTGCAATAATTGGTGTTTCTTTTAAGGGCCTTCAGGTTTAAATTGCATGAGGATGGCTGCAATTCCTCTAATGATTGATGTCAAGTTCCTCACAGTTGCAGTGGCTTAATAAATAGTAACATGAGCAAATATAAGCTATGGTTATAAACAGTGAGTGTATTACAAGCTCATCTTCAAGCAATCAACAGGGCACTAAGCAGAAAATATTCACTAGGCTGTGCCCTAAGCTGATCTAGGCAGCCTTTTCCTTATTTTACAGTTGTAATTTATTCTGCAAATTATGTCCTTTGGCTAACAAAAAGCAGTGTGAGAGCGGAGGGGAAGCATCTGCCACGATTCCCTTGTGATCCCTTCTTGGATCTGTTTGTCAGAATGGCAGAGTGCAGACAGAGCACAGGCTCTTCTGCAAACGGGGAGATAAACTGAGCATCTGCTGGATTTACACTGAGATAGATGTCACAAGTTGCCTGACAGAATTTAATCTGCTTTATAGCACATAATTGTAACTGCGAGGCAATTTATAAGCTTCTGTGATTGCAGATAAGGAAGAGTTAATGGAATGACCACTTTTTCCATGGAATGACCATTTTTCCCCTTCACCTTCATTGCTTCTCTCACCGTGATTACAAAGCTAATTAGTGGCAGCTTTCCTAAAAGGCAACATCCCAGCCACAAAGGGACAGCCTGGCACTTGGCCAGAGAAATACTTCAGGCAGGAGAAGAATTGAGCCACAAATTGTCATATTTTCCTGCGAGAGATGATGGGAGGCAGAGAAATTAAGAGCAGCGTTTGGCTGCCTGTGCCAGACCCCTTAGACTTGCCCCTGAGATGCCCAGGTTTGGATTCTCTCCTTCTCCCCCAAGGGGTGGAAGCAGCAATCCCAACAGGAAAAAATTAAACATCACATGGGAAAAAGCCTGAAAGCGTTCATGGAATTAGAGTCCTCTGTAATTAATTTGTTAGTTTTTTAACCCGGAATTAGGATGAGGTTTTGGGACGTGCGGGCGCTGCTGCGGACAGCAGGGGGCGGAGCGGCTGCGGGATCCGGGATGTGATTCCTGCTTTTCCATGGAATTCTGACACAGCAGAGTGATCCCACTGTGGGATCCGGGATGCGATTCCTGCTTTTCCATGGAATTCCGACACAGCAGAGCAATCCCGCTGTGGGATCCGGGATGCGATTCCTGCTTTTCCATGGGATTCTGACACAGAGGAACCATCCCGCTGTGGGATCCGGGATGCGATTCCTGCTTTTCCATGGAATTCCAACACAGCGGAGCGATCCCACTGTGGGATCTGGGATGTGATTTCTGCTTTTCCATGGAATTCCAACACAGCGGAGCGATCCCACTGTGGGATCTGGGATGTGATTCCTGCTTTTCCATGGAATTCCAACACAGCGGAGCGATCCCACTGTGGGATCTGGGATGTGATTTCTGCTTTTCCATGGAATTCCAACACAGCGGAGCGATCCCACTGTGGGATCTGGGATGTGATTCCTGCTTTTCCATGGAATTCCAACACAGCGGAGCGATCCCACTGTGGGATCTGGGATGTGATTCCTGCTTTTCCATGGAATTCCGACACAGCAGAGCAATCCCGCTGTGGGATCCGGGATGCGATTCCTGCTTTTCCATGGGATTCTGACACAGAGGAACCATCCCGCTGTGGGATCCGGGATGCGATTCCTGCTTTTCCATGGAATTCCAACAGCGGAGCCATCCCCCGAGGCGCCTCGCAATGAAAAGCTCTGGAATGATTGTGGTGCCGCAACTCACTTAAAAAACTTAATATTTTATAATACAGCCTGAAGCGTCCTCTCGTATCTCACCATCTGTGTAGGACTAAAAGCCTTGAGAGCTCCTCTGAACATCAGAGTTTCACTTTACAGTTTTCACTTTGCACCTAAAGTTGTTTTGCAGCGTGGCCTCCCTCGTTCTTCATGGCAGAATGGAGCTGTGCAGTGCACTGTTGGCAATGCTTATGATGATAGAATGAACTGGTTTGAAAAGTTTCTTAAACAGATGCTAATAATAAGTATCAAGGGGTTATTCTCCAGTCTTGTGGTATATTTGCTGAAGTGAGAAATCCTTTCACATTATTGTCAGGATGCAGCTTTCCATGCAAAATCAATTCTGATGCTAACACTAGCATTTAGCTGATCTCAAAAGGCTGTTCCATTGTGTTTGTGAAGTCAATCCCTTATTGCTTGTCTGTAGAAATTCATACACAATATGCTGAAACGTTTGCAGATAAATATCTCAGTGTACATCATTGCATCTCTTATTATGGAAATTGCTGTGATCATTTAGATGCAATAGATTTGGGACTCTGTAGTTAGCAACAGTTTCTGCGGAATAAATGAAAGAAAAATATTGATAGGTAAATTTAGTTCAGCAAAATGAGAATAAGAGCATAAAACCTAATAAAGCAAGACTGTTCAATTAAAAAGCTAATAGTAAAGGACACAGCTATTTATGGAGAAAAACCCCCACAAAATAAATTGAAGAACATTTCAACAGTAGATGTTGACACACAAATTAAATAATAAATGAGTTGAAAGGATTTTTGTTACTTATCTTGGTCTAAAGAATCAAGTAAGTAATTGTAATGGACCACAATTTAACCCATTTGCAGTTCACTCTTCAGTGAGTATTTTTAACATAAGCAATTGGAGTTGTAAAAGCAAAATGAGATAAATGTGACACTGCTTGCCTTAGTGATATCTGAAGCATAAAATGCCTATCTTCAACCTATGACCCCTTAAAAGTAGAGCTAATGTATGTGAACATGGTGCCATTCATTAGCATGTCAATGGGGATTCTCCTACATGGTGCCATTAAATTACTGTAGTGATAATTGAGACATTAAAAAAAGACAGATGCTGGGTCTGTTTCTAGTCTCTTATAACCCTTTAGCAATTAAATTTCAGTGAGCTAAAATAACACAGCCACAACAAAAATTAACAATTGGGAATATTTTTCTATAATATTGCCTATCTCTAACTGAATTATTATTTTTAAAGGGCCAAATTTTCACAGCTTGCTTGATGTGATTTCAGGATTGAGAAATGGGCCGAAGGCTGGCCTGAAAGTGCTGCTCAGGATTCTCATAATGGGGATGAATGGGACATGGATGGGAGTTGTTAGAGCCTGTAGATTCAGTTTATTTTCTGCCTGCAAAGCATGGAAAGCTGGAGAATGTGCCGGGGCCAAGCCTGCAGTGTACAGAGAAGGCTGAAAGCAAACAGGAGCAGAGTGAGAAGTAGAGGCAGAGGCATGGGAGAGAGAACAGAGGCTCTCAGTTTGTGGAGCAATCTGAGGGAGATTGCTGTGGTCCTGCTCCTGTCAGTCCTGCTGGCAGCAGGGACAGCCTTGCCTCCTGCTGCCACACCCATGGCTGCCAGGATAAAGGGGACCCTGCTTGGGAAAAGCTGCTCCATCACATTCTGCACGTGTGCTAGGGGGAGCAGGACTGATGAACAAAACTCAGCAAAAGCAAAGCTAACAGATGTGAATCCCACTGACCCTCTGGAATCTGAATATTTTGTTTGAATAATTTCATATATTCTTGCTTTCATAATTCATTTGCAGGGTTGATTTTCTTTGCTACCTCTGGCCTTCCACATTGTGACATAATAATAACATTTTTCTGTATTTATTAACGTCAAGGACAGGGCTACGAAGTACTGACTGAAACACCATGTTTTCTCAGCCAGTAATTGCCTTGTAATGAAGCAGTTTGATGCATTGACACAGGGCCACTGAATGCTGTAGAGCAAATATGGAATTGTTAGGAGCCCTGGCTGCAGCTAAAACCGCCTGCTGTAGATGCTGCTGGCTCCAGGCATCGCTGCTGGCTTTCACATTCTCTCCCAAATGGAAATCTGAATGCTGGGTGTTTTGTTCAGAGCACTGAAAACCAAGCAACACAGTGTGCAGTGCAGCACATCACTGTGTTCCTGAGACAGCTTCTCATGTAAATCCTCCTGTCAAACCTCGTGACTGTCAAATCTTGGGGCAGAAAGTGCAGTTTGTAGCAAACTTCCCTGTGTCTGAATGGCAAAGGAAATGATAGTGAATGTCCTGTTTCCTCCTCAGTCCCATTGGATTCTGGAGCACCAGCTGCACTTGCTGAGGTCTAAACTAAACATGGATAAAATTTTTGCTCCCCTATGACCTTGCAGAATTTTGGGGATGGTAAATTCCAGGAACTTTCCAAGGAAATGGAGAGAGAAGGACTGAAGGAAAAGGCACCAAGTTATGTATTTCAATCCCCTTTCATCCCAACAAATCTAAATGCTGATGTTAGCTTATTAGAGGCTCCTAATGCCCCTGTATGTGAGCTACTTCCCACTGATACACTGGGAAAAGCTGTGTTGCTTTCCCTGCACTGCAGTGATTATATTATCACTCAAGGCACACTGAATAAAGCTGGTATTTGTTGCAGTGGTGTGTTGGATGTCTGTGCAATGTGTTGTGACACCACCCAGTGTATCCAGTACCACAAACTGCTCATGCCAGATTTTATGAAGAGCTGTCTGAGGGTCTTTCTTGCAGTCAAATGAAATCTTAGGATATAAGATCAGTCATGTCCACAGGTTAGAGATTTTCAATTCATCAGCAATAAATTTCAGTGTAAAAGATGTACCATGCTTCATACTAATGTAAATAATCTTTTTCTGTGGCTTTCCTTTGAGGTTATGCCTATTTAAAACCAACCAATATGAATAGTTGGCCTTATCTACAGAACAGTGACAGCATATGGTTTTTAAAAAATTCATGTTGCTGTACTTTAAATCAGAGCAAGCATTAGCATCTCAAAAAGCATCATGGCATGGATTGAATTATCTGTAATAGCTTCAATATGGCAACACCTGGCTCTACAAGTGTCTGAAGTCAGAGCAGGCCATCTGTTAGTGGTCCAGTTGGATGCTTTCTAAGTACATCCTGCAAGAAAACAAGGACACTGGGGAATAAATTTGGAGAGAGTCTGAGCAACCTGGACTCAGAATGCCCTGTAGGGAAACAAAGAAAGAATGCATATTGTAAATAAGGGATCTCATTCTGTGTTTCAGTCTGCTGGGAAGGTTGGAGGGACTGTGAAGTTTTTAAATAAAAGCTTGATATAAACTTGGAGATAATCACCAGCTGTTCATTTCTCTTCTGGAACATGTGGAGGAACAAAGGCACATTATAGACCAACAAAAGGATTGAAACAGCATGGAGCAGCATCTGTGTGGCATGGTTCCACAACCACAGGGGCCTCTGTCTTCAGAGATGAATTTCATAACAGTGATAAGAGACAACTGGGTAATGTTAGTGCCCAGTGTTGAAGATCTGTTCTTGAGCACGTCTCCACCAAGTCATGCTCTGCTCTGGGCATATGTGGCTGTGTTCAGAGGATGTCTGCAGCAGAACTGTGCTGTGAGGAAAGAGTCTTTGCTCAGGCAATGCTGGCTGTAGATCCTCCAGCGTTTAAAGCTGCTGCTTGTGGTGTTACAGCTGAACTCTAACGCCTTTGCCACATTCTTGGAGATGGGCAGCATGGCTCCTGGCAATTGTGTGCAATTAAACTCACTGTGCTGTCAAGAGAAGAGCCCAGACAAGAATACAGAGCACCAAAAACCTCAAGGTCCTGGCTGGCATTGGTATTGATGTGAGGGGCTCTGGCAGACACCACCTGGTCTCTTGGTCTCTGGCATGAGGGTTCCTTGTGCTTGTTCATGAGTTTGCTGGCTTGCTTTTAAGGCAGAAGTGAGCAGGGGAAGGGTTGTCTGTGTGCCCCACCTGGACTGACCAGCACACTTCTTCAGGCTGTGTCCCCCAGGTGATCTCTTCCCCAGCCATGCATTCCACATGAAAAAATACTCTGGTGCTTTAGCACAACTCATGGGAGACAGATTCACTCAGCACAGACCCTGAGCAGAAGGGCAAGCCAGAATACTGCTGAGAGAGTCAGAAGCAGGCATGCTGTCAGACCCCTGAGTGCAGGAGGAAAGAGACTTTTACAGAGAAGCTGTGATGTCAAACAAAGCTGTTGTCTCCAGAGGGGGCACTGAAAGCTGCTTGGTCTAAGAGCAGGCCTGGAGGAGGTTTACCCAGTGAGGATATGAATAGAGGGTCTGGTTTCACTGTTTTCTCTTTGAGCTGGCAGGTCAGAGCTTTTGCTGTATTGGAAGTTTGTTCAATTTATGTTCTAACAAAATATAAGAGCAGAGATTCAGACCTTTCTTTGACAGGTTCTACCCACCCAGCATCAGCCAGTGATTCAGCTCCTGTGTGTAAGTTAGTGAGTAGCCCTCCCTTTTCTAGCAATCTCAGCTCTGGAGAGCACTAATTTCTTTTCACAGAGAGCACAACAAAAGTGAAATCTATCTCCCTGTCTATAAGAGAGCAGGCTTGGAGGGATGAGGCTGCAGTTCTTCCATCCTTGAGCATTCCTGCTGGTTCCAGTTCCTCAGGCAATGGCACTGTGGCACATTGCTGGAAAGTGATTCTCTCTTTGTCACTTTTGGATCCACCACGATTTAAGGAAATCAATCACAGCCAGTAATTTTTAATTTGTTTCTCTGCCATGTAGTGCCAGAGGGAGTGGATATTGATAACTCAGAAACCAGTTTCTATTGATGTTCTCAAATGCCCTTAATAGGTAAAGGAAAGCCACCATGCACACCCTGTTTTCTTGTGTTCTCTTCACATAAAATGAATTCAGTGATGATTTTATTATCATTAGGAAAGGCTAAATTGTAAGTTGTCTACACATTAATGTCTGTGTTCTGCATTGAAAAACTCACCCCTAGCAGTTCTTGAAAGGAGTTTTAATCCTGCTTCCCCATGTGTGAACACATGTCAAATTTTGTCATGTGTGCAGCATAATACAGTGAAGCAGGAACATAAATGTTCTGAGCATGTGAATCTGGTTCTTTTTGCCCAGCTATAATTTGGATCAAAACCAGTAGAAATACTACCTAGTGTATTAAATAATGGAAATCACATTCTCATGCATGAACTTTTCAATTGCCTTATGAGGAGCATGTGGCCTCATCACCAGCACAGCATGAACAGCATGATCTGCTCAGGCTGTCAAATGTGCAACCAACCTGACTTAGTGGAACTGAGAGCCTTTACATTGACAAATTTGCTCAGTGTGTGCAATGTTAATGATGGATAATGATGGTTAGCTTAGTGCTTAGCTGAGACATCAAGAGAAAAAGGGGAGAGATAAACATGTACCTTGTAATCAAAGGAGAAGTGAAAAGGCCTTTTTTCCCTTGCATTTTTATTGGCATTCATGCTGGTGTAATCCAAGCTTCTGAGCTGTACATTTGCATTTAGTGAAAGCTTCCAGGCCACCTTCTCCTGTCTGAAATGTATCAATGAGGAGATATGTCCTGATGGCATCCTCTCCTCTGGAACATGGGAAGGGCTGAATGGCAGCTGTCTCTGCAGGCAGAGCTCATCCCTGCACTGTGGAAGGTGCCAAACACTGATTACAGAGGTTTGGATTTGGCAGTGCCCCTTCCTGCAATAGGTGTCTCTGAGCAGGATGTGTTCATGAGTAGATACCTCCAATATTTTCCCTTATTTGTTGCAGATATCCTAACATTCACATATGTTGACCAAATGTATAAAATTATACTGTTGTGATTCTGCATTGGAAACCATTTGCTCCTGTGAGGAAGAAAATGGGAACTACACAAGAAAGAAATGGCAGGACAGCTTAGAAATTATCTGTCCTATATTAACAGGGGATTGATCAGCATTTTAATTTTTGCTCTAAGATATTTCTCGTGTCAGTCTTGTGATTTGAATGCTTATCTTGCTCACTAGAAGATCATGTTATGTTTCCTTGGAGTGGGGTATAGCAGGCAAGTGCCTATATTGATTTTAATGAATATGAAAAATGCCAGGGCTTCAAAGCTTTCGTTTTCATAGCCTTCATTATCTGCTCTCTATGGAACATGCAGATCTTTTCTGTGGTCTTTTGGTGTCTTATATGAGAATTTACTGGCTTTCAGAATCTAATCAAAATATTTAGGTCATAGTTGATAGATTAATGATTTTCTTCATGGTAAAGAATTAACAAGAAGGAAATATTCAGTATGGGGAATTTTGAATGCAAGTGAAATTTGTGGATTCAATTTTGATCAAGAGTTTGCAACAAATATTTCCATGCAGGCTAGGATGGATCTGCAAGTCTCCACAAAACACATGAAAGCCATTTTTTTATTTGAATATGCCTGGGGTTTCACATCAAGTGTGTATCAGGTCTGAAAGTGCTTTCTTTATTCCTTGTGCAAGAAAGCCCAGAATCTGAGGACAGGTTCAAGCTGTCCATCTATCAGAAATCTGTGTGGTCTGTCGTACCTAACAATTGCAGCTTCTGTATTCAAAGCAGCCACCTTGCCATGAAAAACTATAAATGTTTAGTGGGCTTTGAACAAATGGCACACAAGTCTTTCCAGCTGACAAATGTGAAGGAGAACAGTTCCATGGAGAAGGTCTCCTGGGCTGGTACAGCCCAACCATGTCTTTACTCAAGCTTCATTTTTATGGAAAGCAGTCATGGAACCATGATAACCAAGTCATCTTCTGTAAAAACTCTGCTGCTGTTTGTCAAAGAGCTGTTACAGGTGAAAATGAAAAGCACTGGCAGCATGTCAAATGTGTGTGTAGTCATCCTGCCAGATGTGTGTGAAAATCACAAGGAAGCAGAACTGTTTTTCTCCATTTGACCTGCCTCACTCTGTAAGGTTTGAGGAAAGAAACTCCTCTCCATTCAAGGCTATAAGTTGTTTTAATGAAGAAAATATGGGTTTGCCCTTCCTGGTATTTATATTTTGAAATCAAAGTAAAATTTTTAGATTATGTTAAGGGTGATTATCCTTTAAAGCTGTGTTTTGTATTGTCCTGCACTTTATATTCTCATTTATGGTCTATTGAATATGTGCATGCTGTTATCATTCCAGCCTAAGTGCAGTTCCAGATCCTTAATGAAGCATTAATGTAGGAGGCAGTGAAAGATGCCTCCACTACTTGCTTAATTAGCTTTTTCTCTTCCACTACTTCCCTGCTACTTCAGGCAGCTGTAACTTAGAAAATAGACCTATTGGCATTTTCATTACAATATTGCTGATAACTGGGGAAGAGCATCCCAATCTCCTGCCAAGATGGACCCATGCTCCACAGTGTGGGGATTGTCACTGCACTCCCAGCACAGACAGGGACTGTGGTAACTCCATTTCATTCCCCAGGAGTGCCAAGATTGTTGATTTGGGAGCTGAGCTTGTTGCAATGAATGCCTAAGTGGGAATGAAGTGGGATAACCAAGCTTGTCCTCTTTGATTTCAGTAATTCATGTGAAAACGAACCCAGCTCCAAAGCACCTTTCTGGGGAGGAGGGGGTGAAATCCCACCCTGAGTGACACGGGTTTGCAGTGACTACAGATTTACTTATTTCATAGTGTGGGTGAGAAGGGAGGTGCAGCCAGAGGCTGGAAGGGGCAGGAGCAGCAGGTTAATCTGCTGTGCTGAGGAGCAGTGCTGCTGGCTTTGCAGGGTCAGGAGAGCAGCAGCAAGGCTGCTCTGCTCCCCAGATGGCTGCAGTGGCAGCAGTCCTGAGCCACAGAGTGCAGCTGCCTGAGTGACAGCCAGAGACTGGGGATCTGATCTCTGGCTGGGAGGAAGAGACTGTTCTCATAAAACAAGAATAGCATGCCTGCAGTGGGAGAAGTTTGAAAATACTGAAATACAAAGAGTTACATGCTTTGGAATCAGATTAAACATACATTCCTATAAAAGGGCAGTATAGAGCAAAGAATCATTTGAATATTTGGGGTTTCATAAAGTTTGATGAGTGTTCATATTGTGATAGTTCATGGGTGGTCTCTTGTCCAAATGAATGGGAAAGGGACAGACTGGAATGAAAATTAGGGAGTGAAATGTAGAGTAAGACATTTCAAGGTCTCAAATTTTTGTAGGTACTTTGACACAACAGTTTCTTTTTCCCCTGTTTTGGTAAGATTGAAGAAGTCCATCATGAGTCTGCTAAAATTTATGCACTCTTACAGGCTTTTTCCTGCAGAATGTCTTTACAAATGAAAGGACAGAAGGAAGAAAGTTGTAAGTAAATTACAATTTCTTGTGTCCTCGTTTGAAGGACAGGTGTCTGCCAATAAAGGCAGAAGCTTCTCCTTGAAATGGAGAATGTAAACCCCACCCCTCAAAATTATTATTATAATTTTGAAATTAAGGGGCTCTCAGGCAAAGAATGGGTATTAGGAATAACAGTTCTTTACTGAGAAAATTAAAATAGAAATGCAGTATTATAAAGAACAATCCCAGAACACTGCCAGAGTCAGAATCCAAGCTGACACCCGTCAGTCAGTCAGGGTGTTGGCACAGTCCCATTCAATGGTGGCTGCATCCTCCTGCAGGGGCAGATGTGGTTCAGCTGGAGCAGTGCTCCTGGAGAAGGTGCAGTTTCCTCTGAAGGTGCAGGGATGATGTGGAAAGGTCTGGCTTTCCTCTGAAATCCAGTGGAAAGAAGGTACCTTGGTGTCCAAAATGTCAGTTTTTATCTGGGTAGGAAAGGCTTGGCTCCTCCCCTGGCTGGAGCATCTCCCATGGGATGATGGAATTTTATCAGTCATGCACTGGGACTCACTGGCCATGAACAGGAGATATCTCCTGGAGGGAGGATGGGCTGTGGGAAAGATAAAGATGATTGCCCAGCTGGTTTAAAGATGGCCCATGAGCAGATAATATGTGCCAGGAGATCAGGGTCACTGCCCCACCCAGCTGCAGCAGATGGTGACAAAATACACATTTCTGGCCACATCAACCCAACACACTTGCTCTATCTTTCCCTCTAGTCTGCCAAAATCTATTGTGCTCTCTGCAAAGAGAAATGCACTGAGTGCATTGGGATGATGCACTGGGAAGAACACTGTCATAAACATGTGCTGTAATTAACAGCTGTTCATTCAGTATCTGCTGGACAGAGCAAACAGCAGGGCCTCAACCCCACCATTGCTGCCTCTGAATGGGCACCTGCTTTTCTGTCAGCCCTGGCACAGACTGTACCTCCTTGGGAGCTTCTTAATCACTGTCAATATCTTACAATATCCTGAGAGAAAAATGTTATCTGAAGCTTGCTGGAATATGGTGCTGCCTTTTAATGACAGGAAAGAGACCCCCAAACAGGAAATATGAATTGTGCTGCATCTGCTCTAGGTAAGGTTGAAATTGCAAGGTAACTCTTTAATGTTTATTTGTTTTGTGGTTTGTGTTGGCTTTTGTTGTTGTGGTTGTGGGTTTGTGGGGTTTTTGTTGTTGTTGTTGTTTTGCTTATGGTCCCTATAGTATTGCTAAGATGTAAAGAAAGGTTCTTCTGTAGGTGCTCAGTCAAAAATAACAATGTAGGTATGGGTTTTTAATAAGAAGCAGGGGATTTATGCATATCCCTTTGTGTGTACTCACCTTGAAGGTTTAGTATTAAATATTTTATGTTTTCTATTCTTGTCTCTAGTGTATTTGAGTGCTGACTAGAGGCATGGTAATTATAGCAAACAGAACAAGGAACATATGCCAACACAGAAGAGAACTTCAATAGGCTTCTGTAGCTGGTCTGCAGCACATAAAGGATAATTCTTAAACTTTCTGCAGAACAAAGTCAAGGACATTACCAATATTTCATTCTATAGGACCTGCCACTGGCTACAGTGACAACTACAGAATATTCTTTATTACAGAATTTCATCAAGGTTGTACATGCACATGTTTAATTAAAATAAGTACTTTCCTAAAATTTAAGTAGGTGCATTTTATTGATCCAGTCTTAGCAATCACAGAGTTTCACTCATGCAGACAGTTATTTCATAATTTATACTAATTAGCAGGGTATTCTGCAAGTCACTGCTATAAATTAAAATGTGACTGGATAAACATGATTGTCCTTATGCATTATCTAGTGCTGTCAAGGAATTAGGATTTTTCCCTTCTCTCTAAAACCAAACAAGGATAAACATGCTGCAGCCCTATGCTACTGTCATTCCTTCACTTGAATCTTTTAAGTACAAAATTTGTGGAACATGGGTACTTATTAACCTTTTTGGTGAAAGAAGGCTGGTTTTGAGATTCTTAAAATATAGGTAAAAATAATCCCCACTCTGAGGGGATGATGACAGTGTTTTTATCCACATGTTTCTATGTAAATCTAATACTGAAACAAGGTGAAAACTTCAGGAATCCTAAACTACTGGATAATCCACTCTACTCTCAACAGGAAATCAGGCTGGAGCCAATGCTATCCTTTACCAAAGCCTATTGAAACCAGTGGGAGATTTTTCCTGTTTCTGTGGGTTTTGGATTAGACCCAAGCAGCTTTTGAAACCAGTGCATGGTGTATGTTCTCTGTAAAATCAGACTGGTCCCTGGCACTCTCCTCACTTTGGCTCTTTTTTGCTCACAGGCACATTTAGAGCCCACATCTCCCTGACACGGGTGGGGTCACCTGAGTGTTCTGTGCTTCTGGGCCACCCCTCTCAGGATTTTATCTTGCATTTCTCTCCTCAGTACAGCATACAACAGAACAGATAAAGCCAAGATTACCAGCGTGCTTTGGGGCTGTATGATTCATTCCACACACTCATTCTTGCCACAATAAAAAAATACTTGGCTTAAGGGCCTGAGTGCTCACATCACCTAATTTGATACTATTACATTTTGACACTAATAGGCTGCTCTCACAAAGAGCATGTGAAGCACAACGTAGAAAAAACCCGCTTTGTTAAGAATTGCAACATATAAATTAATGAATAACCTAGGTGAAATTCATGTTCCACTCTTTCCCCTTGTCTTCAAAAAAGGCATTATTCCACCTGCCTTTTTCTTGTAGTTTCCCATCAAGCTTATCAAAGGCAAGAAATTAGTAATCTGATGAAAGTACCCTTCCATTTTCCACAATCCAGAGAGAGATCTGAGATCAAGAAAACAATAACAAACTCTTAAGGGCAAAACAATATTTCTCATTTTTTAATGCAGGCTTCTCAGGCTTTGGTGGTAGAGGAGGAAGTGTCTGCTCTTTGGCTGTCATTTGTTTTATTCTCACCCTGAGGAAAAATAAGGAAAATCTGGAAACCTGGGGAGCTGCAGAGGGATAAAAAATCATGTTTGGGGCAATACTTTGAATAAGTAATGGCAGAATCCTCAGTGTTGAAAATTATATTACTGCTACATTTCAGTTCTTTCAGATGCTGTCTAAAATTAATTAGGATTTCAAATTATGTTATTTTCATTTCAAATTTATATCAGTAGAGAGGTTCAATGCCTATATTCTATGTATTTCTGTATCCCCTGGAGCTATGTTTCAATTAATATCTAGAATGTTGCATTCATTTTTCACTTTTTACCTCTACAAAACATATTTTTCCTTTGAATCTGCATTAAAGACATGTGGTTTTTATAGGGGGTACACATCAGAAGATATATGTAAATACCTTTCTGGTAAAAAGTCAATAATATTGATGTTTTGTACTTCTGCTGTGTTAGTTTTTCCTACTTTAGAAATGTTTACAGGCAAACAGTAAATGTAAATACCTTAATAAGCAGAACAGCTCTGTCTCAAATATTGCTTATATTTGTCATTATTCTAATATAAACAACGTACAAGTATTTATTACACAAACCTGCCCAGTAGTATTTTCTGTTTCATAAATAAATTATGTATAATACATTTTTCACTCTTGAAAAGTTAATTAAATACTACTTTCAAAGAAGAAAATAACTTATGTAGATGTAATTCTCTTATCTCTATAGATACAATTTCTGTTAATCAAATGAGATTGGATATTTTGCATTTTCCTTTGTGTTTTTTTTCCTAGACTTCCAAATTTCTATTAACTTTACATCGTTGCACCTTATTGCATCTATGTAAGGAATACCACACCTACATGTAATTAGTAGTAGTACAAGAATTTCTTAAAACATTTATTTGAATGACCTTCATTTTCTTTGTGGGAACATCTTTCTGTGAGACTGAGAATTTTGCTGTAGGCTTCAAGATCAAGTTTGCTATCTTTTCACCTTTACTTTTCTTAATAGATCATTCTTGGCAAAGCAGCTATTATGGAACTTATTTCTTCACTGTTCCATATTTTATATTCCAATATTCCATACTGGCTGGAGTGAAATAACTGTGTGCTTAATTTTGTTTTTTCTCCCTCTTCCTCCCACCTTTGTTGCCTTATTGTGGCTCTCTTATGCCTTTTATTTTTCCATCGAGTCTCCAAAATTATGAATAAGTCTCTAGAATGTCTCTTTTCAGTCTTCTCCAAGCACAAGAAAAAAATCAAGGGAGTCTAAATTTTGTGTTTGCAGTCACCCAATGCTTTTACTTATCAGGGGACTTAAATTGGTGACAGAACCTACAACTCCCCCAATGCTCATCTCAAACATTCAGACTGAAAATTAGCATTTCTTTTCTTGCTTTTTAATAACCTCACTTGCCTGAACACAAATCTACATCTGGATTTGTCCCCCTCTCTTTGTATCAAATAACATGTTGCCACTAGAATAAATTATGGGCTGATCTAGACACCAGCAAAGAGTACCAGCATTTACCAGGAGATTTCTGAATATGCTTCTGCCTCATGTCTCAACAGTGACTTAGAGCTGACAAAGTCAGTTTTGTGTTGACCTAATCCACATCAAGATTAGTGGAAACAAAAGTAATCAAACGGCAAGAAGTGAGAATTATGGTTGGAATACATGAGAGAAGTCTCCACATTTTATGGATTTCACCCTTTCTATGATTCTGGAGCTCCAATGGCAGGGTTAGGTGGCCTTAGCCTCCTAAGCAGTATCTGACTCCTCAAAGTTAGCAACCAAGCTGCTTCTTTGTGGAGGGGCTGGAGATGAAGAAAGGTTGTTGGTTTGCAGATGTCTCTACTCCAGACACAGGTGGTTTTTGATAAATGAGATTAATCTCCTCTGCAAAGTGGTCCTAGAGCTCTGGAGCTCTGATTTTGGCAATGTTGGCAGACCCAACTCCAAGCATTGCCATCCTTGGAGTGGGATGGTGGGATGGGTGCTGTATCTCTTCTCATCTTCCAGTACGTTATGGAAACAACTTTCAGCCCCAGTTTAGCTAAATATTTTGGAGATGCAGCACTGACAAACAAGGCATCATTTCTAGAATAGAAACTTTCCCCCATGTCTTTGGGCAGTTACCTGGGGTTGTTCAGATTTTGCCTAATCTTAGTGCTTAGTTATCTGTAAAAGTCCTTGCACTTTGTGTAGACCCATAGAAAATACTGAAACTAATTCCAGATTAAAGAACTGTTCAGTAGGAAATTATGGGAGAGAACTGAGGCATTTTAAGAATTCATTCACATTTCAAAAATCTTACTGACAAGAAAAATAATTCAGCTGAGATCAATGATGGGCACATGCCCTTTCTCACCAATGTAGAATTTAAAAAAACAGCATTCTTCACTCAACTGGAGGTTGATTCTTGTTCCCAGTGTGTTTCATCTCTGTTGCTAGGGTAGAGGATTGGTACTGAATGAAGTTTAGCTCACCAATAGCAATGTGGGAAATAGTAAAAGCGTATATATTTTTTAAGGCTACACATACAGTACTTAAACCCTGGGCCTGGTTTAACTTTCAGCCCTATGTTTGTTCTGGAAGAATAAGGGAGAAGTAGAGGAGAGAAATATTTTTTTGTCAGAGGTAATTGCCAGAGGAGCAGATAGTGCTTGTTTCACAATCTGACCTTTTAGACATTACACAAAACCTACAACACTCATTGGAAATATTCCCATAACCTTCCCTGAGCTGCAGCCTGGATCAGGTCTGAGCTGGCAAGGAGATGCTCAGAGCTCTGGACTAAGCTGGCTTTTCATAGCCCCCAGTCCTGCACTGTAAAGAAGTAAAAGGAAGTCCAACAGAGTCACAGGAGGCAGCCTGGGGAGCCAGTGCTTGGCTGCTTTGCACAAGGATTTGCTTTCTAAGGGTTTGCACTCTGGAACCTGGGGAAAGGAAACAGGAAGTTTTGTTTGTTTGACTGCATTTCCAGTGTGTCCATCTCTATAATTCAACCTGATGTCTCAATCTGAACACGTTTTTTATTCTTGGTGATTGGGAGTAAGCTGTCACCCAAGTACCTGCTAGGAGTTTCCTAATTAACATGCTAATCAAGATTTGCCTCAAGGTGTTGCTTACAATCATTAGTAATACAAAGAAATAGCTACCAGACAAGTGTGGCAGGACTTGAAGAAAAGAATTTGTCAAGAGAATACTGTCTGCTTGTACCAAAACCATCAAGGAAGTGCAGGTAACAAATCAATTAAACTGGGTTATAGTGAGTCACAAGGCCACATGAAGTGCCCAGTCTTAATTAGCTACTATTGGATTGTGCTTTGAGGCAGGAGAGTGGTAAGGCTCTGGCGAGAGCCCTGGGAGGATGCTGTAATAGGGGAGAAGTTTTGGAAACTGTCTCGTGTCAAAGGAAAGCAGCTGTTAGTAGTTTTAGGGTGGTGGGACTCTGTGAGGCTGTGGTTTGTGCTGGCTGCAGGAGCTCCAGCTGAGCTGCTCCCTGCTGGCACTCAAAGCCAGATCGTCCAAGGTCGATGTCCTCATCAGCATCCCTGCAGCATAACGTGGATAAATAAATGAGCATTTTGCACTCAGCTAGAGACTTACTGCAACTGTGTTTTAATTCTGCTGCTACCAGGTGCCTGCAGGCAGGGCTCCACACCAAAGCTTTTCACACTGGGTGCAAGATCTGTGTTTAAACTGTGCTGTCACCTTAGTGCAGGGAAAAGAAAAGAGGAAAAGAGGATTTCCCCTCTGGAGGAGGCCCACAGCTCATAATCCAGGAGCCTCTACTGTGTCATGAGATATTACCTAAACAACAGGGCTCTGGAATGAGCCAGCTGCACAGATGACAACAGGCAGGCAACCAGAAGCACTGGCACTTCCTTCCATGGAAATACAAATTGTTTGTAATGGCTTCCACATGTTAGCATAAAAGGCAGCTTAGAAACGTGAGTGATAAATGGCAGCACCACAAATTATTTCTATTAGAAGGAAAAGCTTCTGCAGGCAATAATTCTGGCACCTGTATCTATTAGCAACAGATTAATGGTTTTCAACAAGTCAGGGTGGCATAATAAGGTTAATGATCTCACCATGCACCTAAATACACTCATCTGGGTGGAATTTATATTGCTGATCAACTAAGTGAGAAATCCTTTGGTTGGGCACTGGGGATTTATGGGGAGTATAGCTTTCTTCTTTTTTACCTGGAAAAGAATCTGGGCTGAATCTTGAGTTCAGCTTGATCTGAGTTATGACAACAGAATTTGGTAGGTGTGGAGAGTCTCTTAGGGGAGGCAGTCAGCTGCCACTTAGGGTTAAGGCTAAATTTACTCTCAGTTTTGTATATTGCAAATCTGACAGTACTGTAAAATATCAAAGTCTTTCTTGTGGTAATATACTGGACTACAAGAGTTTGTGTTTCAAAAACATGGTTTGGAATGAAAAGGCTTTTTTAAATATGAAGAAGACTCTTAAAATTAAGCTGTTTGACTTGTACTAAAATCTGACTTGCTAGTCAACTATTGTGAGTGTGTAGTTTTCTGAGATTTTGATGCATGTTCAGTGACCAGTGACACGTGTGGACATTAGCAGCTGTTTAAATGTTCTCATTGTTAGGGCCTATTGCAGTTTAAGTCGAATATCACAATCTTTTAGATAAAACCCTGTGCATAAGAGCTGTATTTGTGTGGTTTTCTTTGCTGTGCAGCTTGTTTCTCATATCACCAGGAGGTGACAGGCTGCAGCAATCAGTGCACACAAGGGGACTGTGCACAGCCTTGCAAACACAATTGCTTTGTTCTTGGCCTGTACTTAACTGTTCTTCAGTGGAACAGCAGGGGTTTATATTTTGGTGATTTGCCTAAGAAATGTAAAAATCTGTAAAAACAGATTCAATTCCTGTGAAACTGTGTGGCTTCTGGCAAATTATAACTATTTCTTGGGAAAGAAGTGGTACTGACACAAACTCATTTTATTAGCCTGTGTTTGAGTAGCAGTGGGTCACCAAGGTCATGGACATTTTGCCTCATCAGATAATTTCTTAGGGAAATAAACAATAATGGCTGTAAACTGCATGTGTGTAGATGAAATTATTTTTATATCCAGTGGCCTGTCTTTGTCAGCATTGGCAATCTTGTAATCAAAGCTTCATCATGTGTAGAACAACAGCTTTAGTACTTTTGATTCAGTTGTCCTTGTTTCATGTGGGAACAAGTCTCAAACTAAGGCTGGCAGGATTCAGGATCAGCTACAGATCTATGGTTGCACAGAACAGTGAAAGGAATTTGATGTGATCAAAGTGGGATTGCAGAATATGGAATCTCATTTGATTAAAAGCATAAATAAGTAGTTTAGAATTGTTTTTATCTTTAATAAATACATACAGAAAAATTACTTGCAGCCAGCTATGTTGTAAAGTAAATAAATTATCTACTGGCAGACTACTGGCCTCATAAGCTTACTGACCTAGGTTCATCATTGGGTATTTTTTTTGTGCATTTTGCTATAAATCCCATTATATATGCCAAAACATGACAACTGCTTTTTACTGAATTTAAAATGACTTTCAGAATTATCTGGATATTTTGAAGGTATTTGTTTCTACTTGTTATATTTGGGATACATTACAAACCCCAAATATATTGGATAAATGAGTATTTTACCTTTAATCTTGCTTTCTGTATATGTTTTTAAAGCTTTAGGAGACTTTACTAGAGAAAGTAATATTTTAATATATTCTCTGATTGGAAAAATATAATTACTTCAATTTAATATAGAATATTTGAATATGGTTTGTCTTTTATTTAAATGTTACTATTTGAGTGTTCTCATTTTCTTCAAGATCTTTGAAATTTTCCAGACATGATTCAACCAAATATATTTTGTCATATTCTTCCAGTGTCTGCCTAGTTTCATTACTTTTCAAAGTAGCTGTTGCAGAATAGCTCTTCTTTTCAGCAGAAGTAATCTGTGAATTATTTGTGAACAGGAAAGAACTTTCTCAAAACTACTCCAGTATTTAAGATGATATCTCCTGCTGTTCACACAGAAAGAAATATAGTTCCATAAAATCAAGACTATTCCATACTAAGCAGGAAAAGGGAAAGTATAGATTATTTGTAGGTGTTATTTCAAGTTTAGTGCATCTAACCAAATGGTAATCTTCCCTAAATTATAATCAGGCAGTTTGTCCAGCACCACTGGGTGAAATTACTTATGTCTTCCAAGGTCATTACCTTTTCTTGTTATCTTAGGTGGTGTTGAGAACCATGTGTTAGCTCCTTTCCCTATTTATTGAGTTTTCACCTTGTAAAAATATGTAATGCCAGTGGGCTTGCCCTGACAGGATACATTTATATGTATGTATTTTTATGCTCCAGGTGACTAGGACTGCTAAAACATTATTTCTCCAGTAAATCTTGACAACCCAAATTGAAAAGAGTGCATTACTACTCTGAGACCTCTGTGGTTGTTAAGCTTACCTTGTTGACTGAAACTGCTCAGGCTTGCATTATTTTGTAACTCTATTTTAACATCACTTGGATTAACAGAGATTGGAAGACCACCAGCAGCATTTTTGTTATTTGCTTTCCAAAAGATTGCTGCCCAGTTGTTTTTCCTTGTGTGCTTGGTTGCAGTATGTGAACTGCAAAAGACTGCCCAATATCTCAAATGCACAAATTTAAGCCCCACAACGATACACACAAACCTTATGCATCACAGTTGTATTGTGTGGGCTGTGACATTTTGAGCTCAGTTGCTGCCAGTTTATCTCCCAGATGTGATGCATTGGATATTATCCTTTCTGCAGTTAAGTAAATGACCCAAAATCACATGCACAGGGTGGGGAGAGAGGACCACTATTTCTCATTTTTCATTCTTGATTGACACCAAAGATTCATTGCACTTTATAAAAGTTTTAAAAGTCCATTATACTTTACCTATTTACATTGCTCATTGTCTTGCTTCTTTTTCAATTTGCAGTTCTAGCAAGTGCCAAAGAAGGATATTGCATCTGTAGTTAATATGAATAATTACTGAACTGCCAAGACTGATCTTGCAATCTCTATGAATGAGCTACAAGAGTTGATAATCCTCTTCTTTTTTAATTAATCACAGGAAAATAATCTGCTAGTCTCATCAATTGTTTTCAAAGTAAAAAAAAAAAAAAAAAAAAAAAAGGCAATGGTATCTAATTTCAGTTAAATCTAAAAATGTCAAACCCCCCACCAAACCAAAAAACAACCTGGAAACAACCTGAACTCTTGATACAAGTATTTATTATCTGGCTACAAACCAGAAATTTAATTTAAATAAAATATGCAGCCTTAAAACATAATTTGCAGCTTACTTGCTTAGTGTCTGGATTCCTTTGGGGAATCAAAATTTTGTTTTAGGGTGACTGTTGAGAGACTTGTGTTGCAAGGTGCTCTTCTCTCCCTCAATCCCCCAGGGCCATCAGCCCTTTTTGTTGTTGTTTCCTGTTCATCTTAGAAATGCTCTGTTGAAGCTGCTGCATTGTTAATGAAAACTCGCTGTGTAGTGCCCAAGATACTCTCCTTTGAATAAGGATATTAAATTTTAAAAGCTTAATTAAGATAATGCTGAAGATCTGGTTTACCTATAAACAAATGGTATCGGAGTTAAGGGAATGAACATTGCCATGCCAAAGAGATTCCAAGACAGACATCTCTCAGCTGATGGGGTGCTGGTTTATTTGTAAGCAATTGTGTAGCTTTCTTAATTATTCCTCATCACTAGTGAGGTAGCAGATAATTTAATTTCTGATATTGCTGACAGAGAGGCTTCCTCATTACCATCAAGTTAATTTGTGCTAGTAAGTGTGCCTGTTACCTTCCTACTCAAATGATGAGCCATTGTGGGATGTGTCCTGCTGCAGCTCGTTCTGTGAACACTTGCTAATTAGAGAGCTACAGTGCAACTTGTGATTAAAGCATTTAAATTTTGGAGTGTTCTGAGGACCTGGTATGGATTAAGAAACTGAGTGGATTTCATTTATGGGACTTGTGATTGGTAGCCACAGTTGCACTAGGACTTTTGTTGGGATATGGTCTGGCATGTACATACTGGTATGATTTTTGTTTATGAAGTGAATCCTGCCTAGTGTCATAGCAGGAGACATATAATTTTAGACTTATGAGAAGAAATTCAGGCCTTGCTCCAGGCATTCATCTTTAACTTCCCAACAGATTAATGTCTCAGTCCAGGAAGTCAATTAAGCTTTGTGACAGTTCCACTGGTTCTTCACCTGTTGATTACAAAAACAGGGCTGTCTGACAGCTACCTGATAAACCTGTATTCTGAGGGACCCAGGAGCCCAAACTTCTTTTATTCATTTAAATTACATAAAAATAGATTTTTTTTTACATGGTGTTCAAATATAAATTCTATATTTTACCTTTAAAATACTGGTTATCAATAAATGTATTGTTTGCTCTGCTCTTACAAGATAGCTGAGTGCTTGGAAATAGCATTAAAAGGTAGGACAGAAGAAATGTATGGTATTTGATACCACTTACCAAGAGCCAACAATAAAACTGAGAAGCACATGCATATAATGAAGGGTGTAGCATTTGTATGAATGGATGTTCAGGCTTTGTTAACTGCCAGATCGGAACATAATTATGACAACTTCTTTTTCTATCCAGAAGACTTCCAAATGTAATTTTATAGAACATAAGAAAACATGAGTGGATTGGGGGAAAAGGAGAATAGCAAGAAGCATTTTTTGCCTTTCATCACTGTACTCTATGTTGAATTTAAGCACAGAAATGTTTAGGGGTTCATTCTCTGCTTGCCAAGGCTTGTGTCTTTAAGTCTTACCATCTGATCTCTATTTCAACATCCCCTTTAAGAGGAGTTAGTCATAAAACAGCTCCCTGAAATAGCAGTAGTGGTGGGTGGGGATAGCTGAGCCTACTACAGACAGAAGGGAAAAAAACTAGAGTTCAAAAAATGGAAGATGCAAGCCATTTTTGTGGCACCTCTGAGATCTGTGAACAGACCTGTCTTTGTGGAAGCGGATGCAGCACTGGGAAGCTGAGTGGGAAAACTCCTGAGCACATTGTTACACATTACACATCTCATCTGTGCTGGTGTCAGTCAGCCAGGGAGGTTTCTTGAGGGAATATGTCAGAGTGACATTCAGTGACAACACCTGGAAATACAGTGTGTTATTAATGTAGGCAAATCTCACAGGGCTGCCTCCTTTCCCTGCCTTTTCTCAGCCAGCTGATGCAGGAATCCTCTCTGAAACTGGTCACAAATAGGACTCTAAGTCTCCTTATACTGAGAAATGTTCCACGTCAATGTGTCTTAGGCAGATAAACAGTATCAAGCAGAATTAACTTTAACATGAGGGAATACTGCAGTCTCTTGTAGGAAATCAGTGCAGGCTCTGGAGTTTCTACTCACAAAGGCCCCATGTTCACTGAACACAACTCTGCTCCATTGAACATATTCCTTTCTGTGGGGAAATCCAGGGTTCCAGACCCTATTAAACCTTAAGTCTCTAGTGAAATTAGATTTCCCAAAAAAAAAATCAGCATTTTCCCTTGCTTGCTTTTTTTTTTTCTTCAGGCTAAATTTAAAGTCACGATTCATTTTTCTGTCTCTCAATCACTCTTCTGAAGTCAAAACAATCTCTCTGTTGTAAATGTTTGGCTCTAACAGACTACAGCAGATGTGTTTCCTGATTAAAATATCCCCAAATTTGTCCCTTTAGGTGCAAGAGTGCGCAGAGCAACATGAAGCTGGTGCTCAAGGGCAAGAAAAGTGAGATGTGAGCCATCATCCATGCTTGTCTGAGGCTGTGCATGGATGGAGTCAGTGGATGTAGGCAGAGAGCAGTTTGCATGTTCCAGCAGTGACTCAAGCAGAAGCTTTGATTCCATGTGCATGCACACACAGAATTTCCTGCAGGTTCTGCACAGCAGCCTTCCAGTGGTGTTCACTTCCAGCACAGCCTTTAGCCCAAGGGTGCTGATCTATGATCAGATCTCTAGTAGAGTCTGTGATTCTGCTTCCAGCAGCTGCTGTCCCTGGAGCACAGGGGTCCCACCCAGGCACTCCTTCAGCTCCCACTCTCACTCTTCCCTCCCTGTAGCTTTGGCCTGGAGATGCTTTCAGTGATAGTCACCTTCCTTCTTGGGGGATTTAAGCACAAAGGAGTCAGATTCTGCTTTGTGAGTGATGGGTCTTGATAACTCCCTGCACCCCCTGTAGGCAAATCCCTGATTTTTTTTATAGCAATGAAAGAGCACGCTCTCTTGAACTTGTGCTTGCAAAATGCTATTGGCATTTTTTTTTGTTGTTTGCAAGTTTTGGAGGCTAGGGAAGAATTTCTCATGCAAGTTAGACTGACAAGAAGCTCTGTGGACTCTTTCACTTTAGGTTAATTAATTGGGGACTCTGGGCATGCTATGTCTGCATGTGATTTATTTCTTAATCTTGGCTGGTATGATAGCAAGCTGAGGGTCAGAAAATGACCACTGCCACAAGTGTAAGTCCTTTATCCTACTTAGCATGCTAAATAAGAAAAAGAAATCTGAGGTTTTTGCACCCACAGCTTTCAGGACACACATATGCTCCTTTCCAAGAAAGGTTTCACTGGGTAGGGGCAGCCAGCCTAGACAGTTTGGTATTTGGTAAACATCATGCAAGCCAAAGGAAGCAGGGCTTTAGCCATCTCACTCAAAAAGTTGTACTTTTCATTCTGGATACATTTACCCATTTGTCTAATTCTCTTCAATCCACTCTTCTCTGCTTTATGCATTGCTCAATTATTTGTATGCACTCCAATTTACCTTTAAAAGTCAGTATTTTTCTGCCATTCAAAAATGCTCAATTAAGAATTTTCATTTGAAGAATGCATGCAGCAACTTTCCTGCCCTCTCTTCAAATGACTTATAACCAAAAGCTAAGTGAGTCCCATATCTGAGTGTACCATTCCTCATTTTCAATTTGAGCAGACCATATTAAATTTTTGCAAAGACTTGTGCTGGAAAAGCTTTTTCACTGGAGTATTTGGGAAATGCAAATAAAAAGGAATATGAACAAAGCAAATTGATATTCACATGACATTTTTAAATGTATTCTGCAGGGTCTCTGCAGAGATTCATTTTTTCCTGTTCCATCAGTTGTATATGGAAGAAACGAAAGTCATGCCTACCACTAGAGCAGAATTTTTTTATGTCTTGCTACTCTTGCAGGTCTTGTGGGCAGATTTTTTCACTTTTGCTGGTTTCAACTAAGTATTCTCTTAGAGTGGAGAAATTCCAGGTGAGCAGAAACAGGAGAGATGGTTCTTTATATCTTTTCCTCAGGCAAAGGAGATGGCAGCTGATATGATTTAGAATACCCTAATGCACTTCCAGCTTGGCCTGGAATTGAAGGCAAGGAGGCAGGGGCTTTTCATTTGTGGGGAGCCTGATCATGGGCAGAAGGGGAACCAGTAACATTAAAATATTAAAGTCTTTTCTCTCATTTTGGTTGAGCAGTAGGAGATTCAAGTTTAAATTAAGTTTGGCTCATTTACATCTTGATTCTGCCTGGTACTTAAGCACTTTGAGCTGAACATTGAGGGAGACAGTGAGAAGACATGGCTCAGCAGATGACTGATGTATATATAGACACAGTCAGGGACCATTATGACAGAACTGAACTATTTAGCTCTCTTCTCTTTCACACTGTCTGCAGCCCTGGCATCTGATGACAGATGTCTCACAGGTGGAAATTAACTCCCTTGAACCTAGAAGATGTAGAAACATTTTTGATCTCTGGGATTATCAGTTGTACAATTATCAGTGTGTTTTACATAAATAAATCTGTTCCATGAGAAGAAGTTGCTCATGCATGTTTATAGTTGCTGATGGGAAAAACGTGTAAGTTTGCTGACCATTTGATGAGTGTCATCTGCAACACCTGGGAATGGGTTTAATTTCCTCAATTTTTATCCCTTTCCTGAGCTTAAGATCAAATGTGAAATATCTTTTGATGTTTACTCTCTGAACTTGATTTTCCCTGTCCATAGCTCTGCAAGTGTCCCCTTCAATCAGGCAGAAGCACCACCATGGGGCAATCCAAGATACCACTCATGACAGCAGCATCCATGTGCTTTTAGTTCCTGCTGTCAAGAGAAAATAAATTACCTTGATTCTTTTTTTTTTTTTTTTCTTTTTTTAATGGCAATTCCACTTACCCAGAGGTAGGTGAGAGGAAAAATGACACGTTATTTTCACTTGCAAGTTGTTGTTTGTCATTTAAAAATCCATAGTCAGATGACAGCTGAGACCCCATGAGGCAAGAATTTGTACCAGTTTTGTAATGTTCTTCCACTGCTTTCTTCTTGTAGCTTTTTAATAAAAGATAGATTTAAGGCAAAAAGAAAAGCCACATGTAAACCTTTAATGTCCTTAGCTGAAAAGAAAATATTTCTTTAGAGCCTTAGTAAACCCAGGCTTAACAGAAGACTCTGAAGGATGATCTCTAGCTCTGCCTCAATGAAAACAATCTAAAATAAGAATAAAAATATATTTCTGATGATGGTAATGATTGTTATAGTTGCTCCAATTAGAGTAAGATGTAGCTGGGTAGCTTGAGGTGTCTTGGCAGAACTATGTGACTGACATCACACATTTAATTTGAGATCTGTTGCCTTGTGTTTCACTGGGAGGTACCAGGAGAACGATATTTGTGCCATTTTATGATCACAACTGTCCTGTGGAGTGTCCAACCTCTGCTGGGAGTGAGCAAAGTAGATTCATAGAGGAATTTTTACTTTTCATCACCCAGTTTTCAGGACTGTGATGGAGTTCATAACAGAGTTCAGAGCCCATTGATCTCTGTGCAGGGAGAGTTAAAGACTATGAACACAAGTAAGGAAGGCACCATGGAAAGCCTATTTAGCCAGGAGGATGTGGAAAGAAGATGAAGAAAGACCAGGATCATTCAAGGCACTTCAGGAATACCTTGTGAATTCCTTTTCCTGAAGGCAAGCCATTCTTGTCAAGACAAAAAGTTATCAAGCATGACAACATGATAAGACTTTAGGAGAGCCTGGTTAATTTTAAACTGGACCAGCTCTACCCTGTACCCAGAATATTCAAAGAAAAGGCAGTATGAGTGGTTGGAATACCCACACATCCGTGTTGAGTCCAATTTGAAGAGGTTTAAAACAAGTAGGGATTTGGAGGCAGGATTTTCTAGTAGCAATGTGCTCTGCAACAGCTAAAAGAGACATCCAGATTTTCTTCAGGAGTTCTTAAAAGGAAGCTCTGCTGCATAGAAGGGTGTGGAGAAGCTTACAGCTGGCCTGTGAGCCAGAGAGGGTTAATGAATAAGGGTTATTTCTGAAAGGTATTCTATCAAGGCAGAAGAGAAGAGAAGAGAAGAGAAGAGAAGAGAAGAGAAGAGAAGAGAAGAGAAGAGAAGAGAAGAGAAGAGAAGAGAAGAGAAGAGAAGAGAAGAGAAGAGAAGAGAAGAGAAGAGAAGAGAAGAGAAGAGAAGAACTGCAGCTGGAAAAAGTATTTTTAGAAAAGTTTTGTGGAAAACAGAGGCATAGATGGTCTTACAGCAATCAGTGTTATGTTGAGCTATTGTAACCAATGAACAAAGTGTAAACTTTGTAGAGTGTATAGAAGACAGTCAGCTGTTGTAATCAACAGATATTAGCCTTCTGAAAGGCAGCACCCTCCTCAACAGCCACAGAAGGGAGAGACAGAACAGCTTCAGGAGTCAGATTACTCTTGTAGGAACATGAAGTTGGCAGGGTCAGGGGGTGGTTTTGGTGGTATCAGCCTTGGCCTCATTACCACTGTTGGTTCTTTGAGGATTGTGGAGTTTGAGGATTCACAATCTCTGAGAGGTCCTTTACTCAGAGGGAGGTGCTGGGGAAGCCACTGAGGCCCAGGAGAGCTCAAAGGGCTTCACTCAGGACCACTGTTCATAGGGTCACAAGATGATTGACTTTGGCCATCAGCAAGTTTCCATCCTGGCCATAACCTGTGTAAGCAACTGGGCTGTAAGAGCAGCACTGCTCCACTTGGGCTGTGATTCAGGAAAATGGTTCACCAGGACTGCAGAGGGTAATTGGTTAAGGCTGGTCTTGTTTGGGCAGCTGCTGTTCCTGGTTGTTTCCATCTCACCATTCAAGAGCTCCTGCTAAGATCCAGAAGTGCCTCATAGCTTGACTGGTGTGGTCAAGGGACTCTTCATCTTGCAGATGGTTCAGCCAAGGTTTATCAGGAGCTTCTGAGGTTGCAACCAGGCCAAAGGATGGGGTGGGGTGAAGGACCACTCACACAATGTTAGAGTGAAATTACAGTTTCCCTGTTATTGTATGACAATTTAGAGCAGCTACTCTAATCTGTTGCCTGGAAAACCTTGCAAATTACAGGAGTGCAGCATTATTTATGTAGAAGTGGACTGCCAGTGTTGAGGAATGTTGAAGACCCTAATCCTAAGAATTAAAATGACAGCTAATGACCTATGAGTGAAAAGAATGTGGCATTATCCCCCAAGATATAAGCTGCATTTATGCATTGGTTTATTATTTATGATGTGGCTGTCATGTGCACTTGAGAAATTGCACATCAGGATCCATAACAGTCTTACAGAATATTTCATAACCTGTGGCTGCTAAATCGATAACCTTGGGCTCTTTACTGACTCAGCTTTTCTTGCACACCCCATCCCATCATTTTGCTCACCAGTTCTTTGGAAATAAGGAGAAGTTTGTCTCCTAAAATTACTTTTTTGAAAGACAGTGTACTCTCTGTTTCATCTAATCAAAGCAAGGCACTTCTTTTTCCTCCTGTGCCTCATTTAGGCATTCCTTGTCAAACACCAAATCCAAGCCTAAGTGACTGCTGGCCTGGGAGCTCTGTTTCTTTTATGGATTCTGCCAAACTCTGGCAAACAGCCCGGAAGGAGCTTAAAGCAAACTTATCTCATTTCCACTGAGGTCTAATAGGTGTGGGAATTCCCCTGAGGTAGTGCAGAAGTAATTTTCTCATCAGCTGTCAATGGTCCCAGTCCACATGGCACAGATAATTTAAGCATCTCGAAAGGGTAGCTTTAATTTAACAGCAGCTCAGGCTGGGTCCATGACCTTGAACAGAAAATTCAGGGGTTTTCCCTGGTTTGTGAACTCTGCTGTATTTTATTGACTTCCTGTTCATCAAATATTTTCTAATGAAAGTAGTCATTCTCACAGGATATATATATAAGGTATTCTGTGAGTCCTTGCAATAATATTTACATGTTTAGAATAACTGTCATTGCACTGAATTTGGCTGAGAGAATTAGTACCATAATCTAATAACAAAAAATAAATTGTCCTATCTTCAGCTTTTCCTGTCAAATGATAAATCCAGACATTAGAAACTAATGAGAGAAGAGCTTTCACAGAAAAGAATGTGTATCATATATTTGTAGGTGATATCCCTGGGATAATATTTAGGATCAGGTGATATTTTTGCACTGTACTTTTCCTCTGCAGTATTCCATTTTGTAACTGAACGAAGGAACAGGGAAAGGAAAACCAAAAGCAACCAAGTTGGCTAGAAGTAAATCATTATTCATTTGTTGGCATTTGCTTTTCTTGGGAAAATTATTTCTTGGGAATGTAGGGGGAGAATATGGTCTTAAAATGGCTTTTTGTTTTGAGACACTTTAAACTATTTCGTAAATGATCCATAGGAAGCAAAATATTTTAAACAGGGATTTTTTTTAGCTAAACCTGGGAAAGTGTGAAAGCAATTTGATAATTTGGGATAGGGAGAAATGTCCCAAGCATCACTGAAAATTACAACAAAAGAATAATTGGGGAGCACTAAGCAAATGCACTTATTGAGAACCGGAATAACAGCATATTCTTACTGAACCAGGTCCTGTGTAAGACCAGGCAGGGCTAGGTGTGTGAAAGGAATATTTTATAGTTGGATCAAGGCCTCCTTTTTTATCCTAAGGAATCATTGGTGAACTAGCACTTACACACAAAACACTGACAGAGCAGCACAATGTTTTCATTAAATCTCTTCTCATTCTGTCTTAAATATAGTCCTAATATTTTTTGCCCTCTGTGTTTGACTTGTTAGAGGTTTCTGTTTTATAAGAGAAAGGCAAAAAATAGTAGGCCTTTTAAAAACACTCTTAGGTGTCATTTGCTATGAGAGAAAGTATATACAGAACACACAGCAATGTGGAAGGGTGTGAAGAATTTTATTGGAATTTAGTTCTCCTTCCCTGAGTAATGCCACAATCCCAAACCTGTAAAAGCCTTTCTGCCTCTCAGCACTGCCATGAATCTTCCACTTCCAGGATCATAAACATTGACTTTCACACCTTTATATTCTGGCAAGTGTTCACCATTAAACTCATGTGTTTTGTAGGTTCTGGTCTAATTTTTGTATTTTAAGGCTCACAGGCAAATATTTTCAAACAGGAGCACTTGACTATCTTGAGGGACTAAGGAGGAAAACAATAAATCAAATTTTGTCACTAACAATAAATCAATATTGTCACTAGTGCTACCTGTGAGACCAAACATCCAAAGTCTGGACAGGTGGTTGTAGCAACTGGACTGGATTTGTAAAAGCATGGAATCACCACAGAAAAGCCTAGTTCTGCTGGAAGATGTATGCATCCTTGCTTCTATTCAGGCTGGAAGTTCAGGTCCAATAAATCTCAAATGTTTCTCATGTTCAGGATGTTATGGTTTTGATTGGTAAATTCAAATTTTGAAGAAATAAATGCTCTTTATTAAAAGATTAGGGAAATAAAATTTGCTTTTTTTTACCTAACTCCTACCCCAACGATGTGCATAAATCAAACTCTGCAGAGTGAACAGGCTGCTTTCTCTACGTGATCCTCCAAGAAAGAAAAGCCACTGCCTAGAAAATGAGTTTTGCATTTGTTTCAGGACTTTCATTAGGTTTTCTTCAAAATTTTAAAATGTGCTGCCTTTGATTTGAAAACATTCTGGTGAGCTTGGGTTTCTAAAAGATTTCTCATCTGCCTCAATACTTTTTCTGCTGCTTATTTCAGAGTGAAGCAACTTCTTTCTAAACTATGACATCATACAGGTAAAAGGTAGTCATACTGATTTCTTGTTTAAGTTCAAGGGGTTTTTTTGTTTGGATTGGGTTTTTTAAAGTTGTCTTGATGTAGCAGAGCTCAACTGTGAGTATATAAGAGGGGATATGGAGACAAACTGAATGGATAGGATATTTAAAGGCTCATTTCTAATACTGCTGTGGTTTGGATTGATTAAGGGTTAATAGAAGGAAGGCAGTCCACAACTACACTAAGAGTGATTACATGACAGAGTAATTCATTTAAATGTTTTAAAGCAATTTATTTATAAAGTATTTGCATGTTAAAGGCAATTGTTCTGCTTTAAACTAAGTTTGCATTAAGCTGTTAACTAAGTTTCAGGAATGATGTATTGAGTGGGCTAAGCTTCTGTAAGTTCCAGTATTCTGCTTCATGAATAAAACTGTCAGAGTAAAGCAACCAATAACTCTCTGTCTTGACATTATATTCAGTATAACAAATAAATCTTTAGGATCTCAACAGACCTGGCAACTTCATTAACAGTTACGCCCGAAGCAGAGAATGAAAGGAAATCAATTCATGGAGTCTGATATTTTAGGGTTTACAGAAGAGAGGGGTTAGTGGACTGCTGATGAACCTTCTGTGCTCTAGCTCAATCTTCCTCATACAGAGGGCAACAAAAATTGTAAGAGATTTCCATCTGAGAAAGAAGCAGTGCTCAAAACAAAGGAAGGGGTGTGAATTAATGATAATTGGAAATAGAAACCATTCTATTCTATTCCATTTTACAAAAAATATCTATTTCCTGGAAAGCTTCTTAAGAAGGTTGGCCCCAGTCTGCAAAACCTCTTCACCAGCTCAGGATCTGGTATTTGTAGCTGAACAGATTGATTCCACAGAGTTTTTTACCTTTTTTTTTTTTTTTAAATCTCAAAAATATTTCCGAATTCTGCTTCCACTGAATATGTTACAGTTGACCTCAGATGAAACATAGGCCTTTGTTATAATATTCTGATTCTATTCATTGAAAAGTCAATGAAAGTATCTGATATGACAGAAAGTATCATCTGCAAAACAATTGTTGAGAAAGTTTCTGTGAAATATAAAATTATTTCCACTTAGAGTCCAATATATATGCCTGAGGCTGTAAAATCAAGAATAATCTTTAGGGATGGGGACTAATCTGAAGCATAATGATTAGGTAAAAGATAAATCCATTGAATATCTATGTTATGCATATATATGAATAATTCCACTATTTTAGTTCCTCTAAATCACAAGGAATAGAGAAATATGTCTGCCCAATCAAAATAGTAATTTTTTTATAAAGTCACTGAATTAAATCTCACTTGGTTTCCTGTTATGTAGGATGCAATTTACATAATAAAGAAGATCGTTTTAGCCTTCTGAATATTGAACCAGATTCAGGGTGAGAGAATAGCAGAAAATCTTCATATTGTACGTCAGTTCTAGGCACTTTCTCATACCTGGGCTTCCAAGCTGGCTTTATTATGAAATTTATTTCAGGGAAGTTCTTGCAGGCCTACAAGTTCATACTGCATTGTCATGCAGTGAGATTGTACCCATTTATACTAAATGATATTTCGTAGTTCAGAAAAACTTATAGATAAAAGGTCAGGGCATAGGAGATGAGCAAATTAATGAGAAGGCCAGGATGGCAGAAAGGGAAGTGTGATGAAAGCAAGTGTCCAATTCATATGTGATCTGTAACTGAGATAATTTTTTTCCATCTGCCTGAAATATTTTATTGCATGCTCACCCTTTTTTTCATAGTTCTGCATGGCTTTGCAGTAGAGAGATGCATCTGCTCAAGCAGCTTTCTGAAGAGATCACACTATGTGATATGATGCTAAAGACTGCTGCAGCTTGTTAGGCAATTTCCTGCAGTAAGAGATCACCCTCTGATGCCAGTCTCTCTGCACATACAAGATTTGAAGGATCACTTTAAGCCAAGGATTTTTGTCATGTCAGCTGGAATGAGCAGTCAAGACAGATTTCACTGTGAGCTGAAGTGCACCTCAGGGAGGGTGTGTGGGCAGAATACAGGGAAGAAGCTCTTTGCTTTCTTTGTTATGGGTCCAGTGGTAACAGTCTGAGCCCAGGTTTCCCTTGTGCTCTTGAGACAAAAGAAGAGTCAGGGCTGTTTCTCTAAAAAAAGACCTTGGAAAACATTAATCCTACTCCTGGAGAACTGTCTCTCATAAAAGCTAGAAAAGCAATGTGGAGGAACTAGAAAATTTCTTGTCTTCATCAAGTAATCAGTTCTGTATTTTCCAATTGATGTGTGTAGTCAGGCTAAAGTGGTAGAACAAGTTTCCTGAAGCTGCTTTCCACACTTCTGACAGGCTTAAGAGAAATTTAAACTCTCTTCAATTTTACAATTTAACTCATTTATAACAGATAATTGGTCCCAACCATTCCTTACTAATGTTGCATACTGTGAGCTGATTGCTTGCTAATTATCCATATGAAAGATAAAATGTGAAGCATTTTTATTCTGTAGAATAATTCACATACCTCAGTCCATAGAGACACAAGTTAATGGCTTCTGACCAATTGTGAATTATTACTGTGGAGTTGCTGCTGATAACCATTGTTTGTTTAATTGCTGCTTCATGGTACAACAGAAATATATTGATTATGGAAGATTTGGTGCTTTGGGCAATGAAACTTTTGAAGTCCAATGTTTTCCTTGACATGCAAGCCTTTTAATAGGATTCTCTAGCTAATCCTTCCAGGTCTGATCTGACCCTTTTCTTCTATGGCACTTATCCTATACCTGGTCACTGATATCCATGAAGCTTGTGTTAAATTCTCTGAAATAACTGTTCAAATTTGGTTAAGCTCAAGGGAAAATTGAGATACTGAGGAAGTAAACATTTTGGCCAGGAATAACTGTGTGCTCATTTCCTCTGTGGTTTTATAGTGCCAATTCAGCTCTGATTTTTGCTGGTGAGAGTGAACAGCACTGTCAGGTCACCAGTGATCCCACTGCCTCGTCCTTATTTCTGCTGCTCTTGTGGCTCCACTGGGAACACTGCCTGCGACTTCCCTTCAAGGCACGGTGATAAAAATTGTGTTCAGCCTCAGGTGAATGATTAAACACCCACTCAGTGTCATGAGAGTAAGTATGAGTTTCCTTATTCTCCACCAAAACATCCTGCAGCATCAAGATGACAAAAAAGTTGACCTTGACCTCAGCAGGAGAGCTCTGGGCAGTCTGTGTTGATTGAAGTTAAATGCAACAAGATGCAGAGGCAGGCCTAAGGCAGAAGGTGATTCCTGCAGGAAGGGCAGCAGGAGCTGTGTGTGAGGTGAGCAGGATGTGCTCTTGATGCCTTAGGATTTCAGCGTTTATGTAGTTCATATATTTGTAATGCTGCAATTCTTTAGTGTATAACACTAAACTCAGTATAGAGCGTTAGCTGCTGCTGTCCCATTTTGCTCAGACACAACAATTCCTGTCCAGGCCTGGGAATCAAGGACACCTCAGTGCCTCAGGCCTTGAGAAGTGTAAACAAAAGTGAGTGGGGGGAGCAAGCTTGGGGTAAATGACTTCATTACCTGAAACTGCAATTGGAAAACTAATCCCCAATATGTGAATGGTCCAAACTTATAAACGTGTGAAAATCGTGGCTCCTTGTCCATTGTTAGGTATAGCCCCTGGGTGGGCTTTGTCTGCCAGAAATGTGCCTGAAGGCCTTACAATAAATAGAACCTTACAATAAACAGAACCAGTTTTTATTCTCCGAGTTCTGTCTCTGTAGTTAAGCAGCTCAGAGAGACATCCCTGGTCTCACACCCTCCCAGCCCAGCTCCTGCCCCTCCTGCCTGTTCCCTCCCATTCCCATTCCTGCCAGCGATGGCAGCTCACTCTTGGAGCATCCAGCTGGAGCTGCTGCCCACCATCATCCTGAGGGACTGGAGCAGCTCTGACCAGAGCAAATGCAGTGCAGTATTTTCCTCTGAAGAGTTACTCAAACACTTCTGCTCTCTCCCTCTCTTAACTGCTGCAATCCTTTTAGTTTAACGTGTCCTTCCTGTATAAATGGCACTTAGGAAATGATTTCTGTCTTCCTCGCCTATAAACCAGGCTGAGATTTCTTCAGTTTGTTGCCACATAAATGAGAAAAAAGTTGTGTGTACGCCAGGAAATAAAAAATACCAATCTATTGTCTCTTCCTTTTTATATGGCTACTTTTGTCTGAAGATATTAAATCACCTTAGAACTATCAGTTAGCTGAAAACGGATTTTACTGCATCTCTGAAGTTTAAAAGTAGTGAAACAAAAAGACATTTCAGATTTTAATCCATATTTTTGTTGCCTTTTTTTGTTTCTCTGTGCCCTCCCCCCCCTTCCAAAGAATTCCAGAGCTTAGTGAACTTTCTCCCAGACTGCATATACATATATATAAACACACACATATATGTAAGTAATTTGATCATCATACTTACAAATTCCTCACTTCAGGGAGTCAGGAAGCTGGACCACACTGGCATATACCATTCCACTTAAAATAAAAGCACATTCCTGTAAAATAGAAGTTTGAGTGAGACTGCAGTATAATGCATTTTCTGTATTGTAGAGAGAAGTTTCCATGTTTTTTGAGATATTCAACTCTTTACATATCCAGGACTGCAGCTGTTCTCAAGATTTGTGGTAGGAGGGGGAAGGGGGATTAAGGTCATTCAATTTAGATCCTGCTGTTGCCATTTAGATAGACTAGGGCAAACTAATACTTTGACCTCGAATGAAAAGTTCTTAAACATGTCTGTGATATTTTGGATATGCCTTTATATATTCCAGACACTTTGCTGTCTGGCAGAAAAGTTAGATTAAAATTATATTAATATTTGAAGTTCACCTTTAGTGGAATCTTCACAGACACAATTGTCTGCTGTCTAGCAAACCAAACAGTACCTTCTTGTCCTTAAGAATGTTCCTAAAATCATTGTTCCATGTATTTTCTGTGCTTTGTTGGATTAAGACAAAGTACTCAGAGCTGCTAAGTGCTCAGTGCTGCTCTAGGGAATTTCTTCATGTAGGATGTCAAATACTTGTATGCCATGAACTAAGTGAAAAATCATCATCATGATGTTGTGGGTGCCTTCCTTATGGGTAGGTTTATCTCAATAAGTGTGTCTGTATTGTCATTTTAATACCTTTCTCATTACCATCACTCACTTGTTCAATGCAAAAAAATTATTTTTTTCTGTTGTCTGAGTGATAGGGTTATCTAAATTGTGTTCCTTGGTTTAGCATTGAAATTCATAATGCTTTGAGAAAACAATTTGTTTCCCATTACACCATAAATTAATGCTCTATATTTGTTTCTAGTGGATTTATTTCAGTCAGAAACTTTTTAATGGGAGCTGGGCAATTATTTGTCCTCCTGGATCTGTGAAAACCTTTCCCTGATGTCAGTTTCCTTTATAATGTCCTCAGAAGAATATGAATAAGGTTTTCAGTAGCAGTGGGAGGACCTTCAATTTACATTCATTTCAATTTCTTCCTTCTTAATTGCTCTGATGCTTTAAAAAAATCATATCTTCATGATTGTTGTGTGAACAGTATTGACCAATCACCTCACATTGTCTGGGTTTGCTCCACCTCCCCCAACACTCTTTTGCTGTAGCATTTTTACCTTGAGCTACTTGAGCTCTTTGGAAGTGCAATATTTCAGGAAATAATGGCATTCATGAATGTAATTATTCATTATCACAGGAATCCCTTTGCTGCTCTCCAACTGAGTTTGATATCACCATCACAGAATGACACAAATATTCAGCAATTATTTTCTTTTTAAAATGGTAATTAATTTTTTTAATTGTATCTGATTAGCTATGAACTGATAGTTATGTTAAATTTGTTTCTGAATTCTTATGATATTTTTGGTCAGTAACAGGAAAGGTATTATGCTGCCATTTAATTGGTTTGCTTTAACAGTAAATAATTCTGTAAAGATAGATTTAGGTAGATGAAAATAGATTATTCTGGGGTCAAAATCAGAATTAACATATGAGATATATTTAGGTGTGTTACTTAGTAACTTGAAAATTTTCAGTGTTCATTAATTCCATGCCATAGTAAAAGAGATGATATATCAAAATCTACTGCACAATCAATTTATAACAACAAATAGATGACTGTTTGCCTGGCTTCAGACTGTTGAATTATCTATGGGACATGGTGTAACTGTGTAAAATTAACTTTTCATCTGAGGCATCTTCTGGAAAACATTAATATTACTCACCACTCTTCCCAGTTGTACATGAAGGTATCAGTTAAAGAAAGTATAAAAATTTTAATGGGAAATTATAAATTATTTGGGGACTAACTGAAAACTTGGAGGTCACTGTAGTTCTGTTCTTGACATACTTTCAAAACTTCAGTCACAACTGGTGAGAAATCCAAAATCCAAAGGTGTTTGACTGACAAAGGACAGAATGTAGAAAGTGCTCATATTGCAGTTCACAGTCTGGAATTTTGGGGGAATACAAACATCTGTATGTAGGATGTGGAGGGGATGTCCCAGAGAATAATTCCCTGGATTTCTGCTGTATTTTGTGACCTCTCAAGTGTGTGCTGCTTAGAGAGAGCTGGGTTTCCTCTGCTCTCTTCTAACAAGTGCTGCATTTGCATTGAAATGGAAAAGTAGAAACCTCATAAAATACATAAATAAATAAATAAATAAATGACAAAAGGAAATATTACAAAAAGCTTTTATTCCTAACACATCATAAACTGCAGGTTATAATAGGAGGTTAAAGCAGCATGTGAATGATGCATTTTGACTTTATTGATCTGTTGAGAGAGAAATTTACTCTTTCTCACAGGGTAGAGGATGTGGATGCAAAACTGCTCTGTCAAAATATTTTCTATCCCATTGACTTAAGATCACATGCAGCTGAGCATGATACAAATTTACAGGTAATGGATGCACAGAGTTTTCTGAGAAGGTCACTGAAGGTCATGGAAGCTGGATGTTTGTGCCAGGGCCTGGCATTGTAATTCCTAGTAAATACCTGGATGTATTGCTAGTGTTTAGACTCGTATGTCACAGGGGAATAGATGCTCAAACAGACTTAGAATGAGCTCAGTCTGAAAAGAAATGATACTGCCACCCTAGGTGGGTTTTGAAGAAAAACCAGCTTCAAGTTCTGATTTTATAGTACCTGGAATTGTCTGTATAGTGCTCTATCCTCTAGAAATGCCTAAATTTGGAGGAGTAATCAGATTATTATCTTCTTTTTTCTCCTGTCTCCAAAATAAATGCATGACATAATCATTAGAACGACAGGAAAAGGAGAGGAACATAAAATCAGAATCTGAGTAGTTTTGCTGCCAATGTTTCTTGGTTTTGGTTAGGAATTGTAGCACATTATATATAAGATATTTGTTATTGATTAAAGTTCAGTTAAAACTGAAGAAAATGGATTCAGAAGCCCACTTTCATGTGTATCTATTCTGGGAATGGGTTTTATAGTGTATGCTTTTAAAAATCTATCAACTCCTTGCTGCAAAGGCAGGATGTCATTGTAATTATTCAGTTTACAGATCATGCAGGGAGTGATTAAGCATGTGTATTTTGTGATAGGTGTAAATTAAAAATAAATGTCAAATACACAGAAAGCACTTCTCTGAGTGTTTTTGCAGATATGTAATTGTCTTTTTTAGCTGAAAAAAAATTAGATATCCAGAAAAACACTCTTGCACTTTGTGGATATTTACAGCTTCTACAAGATTTTCCTAACATCTGAAGACAGATAAATACTAATAAACAAAGTTAACAACATTGGTGTGAATCACCTGAAATTTGTTACATTCAACCCAATGAAATACCTTGTTTGCCAAGCAGGAATACTCACATGATGCTCTATTTTTAGAGGGTATCTGGGTGTATGAATACCTGAATTTGAATTGGGATAAAGGTAGTCATGCTCTAACACTCACATCTGCTGTGCAGTGTTTGTTATTTAGTGTTCTCAGTATTCCTGCTGAGGATGTTTCAGGCATCTGTTTGGAAAGCAGAAAAAAGAGGAGTTGCTTGGCTTAGATCACAAATCACAGTGAATAACAGCTAGCAGGCAGTCAAAGAGAACAGTTTGGAGCTCCTCAGGAGGGCTGAAATGAATTCACCAAACCTTTACCTTTATCACTGGATACAACAGAAATATCTGTTTGCCAGAGTTATGCAATCCCAAGGGTTACATTCCCCTAATGATCCATTATCAACCAACCCCCACCATGATATTATCAACTCCCTACTGCAAGGGTATAGATTAATGTAAATCAAAACTCCCAAACTTTTTGCAGTTGAATTTATACATCTTTATATTTTCGGGTTTATCTATAACTCAAGTGATTTTTCTGTCTTAAAACAGCAAATGAGAAACAAACACAGAAATATAGTTTAAGACTTCTCCTTCTCCAGATCTTAGTAGTTTTGGTGTCTATTCTATTATCTGTGAAATAAATTAGGTGGCATTGGAGAGAATATTAAAAGAACTGTAAGATTGTCATAATATTACAATCTCATTTAGTCCATAAATATATCTTTTAAAATAAAGAATTCAAAAAGCATTAGTATGGAGTTTTTTTATATGTCTACTTACTATTTTCCTTTTTTTTTTTCCCTTTTTATTCCTTTGCATCTCATGAAAGTCTAATGCATAGTTTATAGTAAGAGACAGCAGCTCTGTACTGCCAGGAACATCTTTAATGATCTAATTTGATTTTAGGGAAAATAAAGAGCCCAGTAACTGAGCAGATCCCTTGGATACTGAAAAAATACCAAGTTTAGTATTTATAAGAGAATAACAAGTAAAATGTGATATTTCCTATGTGTCTGGCTCATGGTAGAGATTAACATCATATCAGTATTTAACTCTTCCCCAGGTAATAAAATTAGAGGTCCTCAGAGTTTAATATTCATACCTGCACCTGCTGAAAAAAGCACAAAATCAAAAAAGGTGTGTAAATCCTGAGCTGCTGGGCAAAGTGTCAATGTATAGGTTGTACAAGTGTCCCACTACACTGTTTTTCATACAAAGCCTGGACCATTAAAAAATGTCCCTAATTTAATTACAGCCTTCCTTAAACTGTTATGTAGGTATACAACAATATAAAGAGTTACATAGACTGATTGTTTCTTTCCCTCCTTCCCCTTCATCTGTTGTGAAATCAGAATTCTATCTACAAATAGTTGTGAAAAATTGCTAAATTATTAACTCCCAAGAAAAGCTGACCAAGAAACTCTATCTATTCTCCTTGACCTATGAAATGTTGTAGCTCAGCTGCAAGGAATATGTCAGAATAATTACTGAAGGAGAGAGAAAAACAAATTACTTTCATTGAATTGCCATCAATTCTTTTTAAAATAAGGTGCAATTGACTAAAGCATTATTTATTTTCAAGTCCTGTAATTGTTCTATTGTCATGGAAGCTTATCAGAAGTACCAAAGCTGAGTATTGGTATAAAATGAACCTGGCTTATGTTAAATCCCCAATGAACCAGTCTGTTTGTGACAGATATCACTACCAGCTAAATGGCCATCCACAAATCCAGAGTCTCATAAAAGAGAAACAAAACAACAAAAAAGGTTTGTTTAGTTTTCAGTCAGAGAACTCGGTTTATGTAGGAGGAAGAGATTCTTCCTGCTGGGATTTTCCAGAACTCTTGCTCTAACTTAACTTCATATTGTCAAAATCGACAGGACTAACTGGAATAGCAAGCTGAGTAAGGCTTTACCTCTTAGAAAAATACATCTCATTCTCCAGGGTAAGAAGAGATTTTTTTTTTTTCCTTACATGGATTTTATGGAAGGTACATCCAATGCAAGATTTTGTAACTCCTGCTGTCTTCAGTTAAAATTTTCTAGATTATCAGAAACTTCTGGAATTGAGTCAGATTTGTTATGGTTAGTTGGATTTTTTGCTTAAAAATCTCATCCATAAAGTTCCTCTAGCAGGTGTGCTAGTGATGAACTAAAATAAGGAGGCTCAAAAAACACTAGAAAAATAGAATTTGTCCAAAAAGTTTTAATTAAAAAAGGGAAACACTTGTTTCACAGTTAACTTTGGCTAAAATTTTGGAGAGGCTACAGACAAGACTGAGACATATTGGCTGTACAGCTGCTGCTTTTTAAACAGCCTCCCCTCTGCACTTCCCCTGCCAGCCCCATCAGTGGAAGATTTTGTACTTGGATGTTTTTAATGCACTGCAGTGCTGCGTCCTCTCTCTCTCTCTCTATTTTTTTTTTTCAAGCCAACTGCAGCAAGCTGTTTGTTGCTTTCAACATGTGAAATAAATAGGCCTTACAGATGGGGGTGATATTATCAAATTCTTTTATATGGTTTTGTATGCTCAGTTTGAACCACGGTCTTCAAGGCAGTTACAGCAGTGCATAAGTGCCTGGTCACTTTTCTTACAAGTGGGAAATGATTTTTAATGATTGTAAATTTGGTGGTAAAAGCAGAAGATGTCTAATGCAAAGATACTGTAATAGCAGTGTCTTGCCCCCTGTGCTTTTCTCCTGTTGATCCTGCAGAAGGTCTCTGCAGCTCTTTCTCTGGCTTTTGACCTCTGCAGAGGTTCACTGTGTTCACCTCTTTTACTCCATGGGAAATATGGTAAATGTTGAGGTTTGGGGAAGGGAAGACAGTCTTATTTCTTATGATGTATATAAAAAATGAAAATAAAAATGAGACTTTGACATAGGTAGCCTGGAGACAGTGACAGCCCAGGAAAATATCTTTAATCACTGTAGTCTCTCATTATGGGGGAGGATAGCAGTTTTTGTTATTTTGCCGAAAAATGCTCTGAATCGAATTTATACCTTCAGTTTCAGTTTACCACCCATGTTAGGATTAACCTGCTCATATTCCAGGCAAACTCCTTATTTGTTGCCACAGATGGAAACGTAGCCAAACATTCCAAACACCCGAGTGTGTAAGACAGACTCTACTGAGCTCAGTTTTCCCAGGAGCTGACTGAGAGCCCAGGAGAAAGGGTCAGTGCATGTGTGCAGCAGCACAAAGCCAGAGAGAGGCGCTGCCATGAGTTCACCCAAACGAGGAGGAATGAGCCATAACCTCTCAAGAGCTCCTTTCTTTATACACTGCCTGAGGAACCCCAGAAATTACACAACCATCTGGAGCTTTCTGCTCCAGCATCCTTTGCAATTTAACTCGAAAGATCATTACCTAGATCACCTCTCTCTCGTTGAGACTTGCATGGGTACAACCAGCTCAGGGATATGCAGAAGAGCACCAAGGTTCATCACAAACAAACCTATCTTACCAACAGCTTTATAAAAAGGGAATTTTTCAAGCGTCTTTCTGAAGGGCCCTCAAGGATGATGATGTTTCTGGAGGCCTGATGACTGTGGGAAATGTGACCATTTCTGTTCTGCCCAGCAGTCATTTGGCAGCATTCCTTTGCAGGCACTGACCCGCTCTTCCTTTTGTCTAAGATTCCACGTGGAACTGTAAAAAATCAGTCAGGGAAAGAAAGTGGCTGCGGTTTGTTGTTATTTAAAGCAGGAGTGTTTGGTACTGACAGGCAAATAAAGGGATGGTGCTTGCTGAACATGACACATCGCCTGGTAATGTCACTGCACATAATGGAGGCAGTGCTCTGGGAGACTGGGATGGCTCCTGATCTGCCAGAAGGCAATTTAGTCAGAAATTAACTTGTGTCTAATCTGATCAGTGGGCTCTTCCAGGTGAGTCACTCAGTGCAAAAGTGGGCCAAAAGATGCTCTTTTTGCAGGCAGGTGAGGGAAGGTGATTTTCAATTTTCAAGCCAGAGAAAGCAAATTTGTTGTCTTTCTCTTGAAACTGCTTTCAAGTAAGATTTATAATTGCTGAACTTTGCCTTGAAAGGTTGAAAATAGAACAGAACAAAATACTTGAACAGTTGCTACATGCAATTATCACATAGGGGACATTATGGCCATATCTTAAATAACAAAAATCAGCACAGCTATACAACTTTTACTGCCATTTCATTGCTCTGTTTAAATTCCAGGCTCTTATATATGCATATATATACCTCACTTGATATAAAATCACTTGGACAGACTATGATGTTTCAGTCTTCAAATTTATTTAATACACAGTTTTTATCTGGTGAAACACAGGGAAATACAACCATATGGTTAGTTGCTACTTTTTATAAAGAAAATATAATCTGTCAATAAAGATGTTTCCATGTATGCATTCTGTCCCAGGCTGCTTGATGTATTTCTCTTTTAATTGTTTTGTTTGCTTATTACCCTTTCAAGTTTATTATTTAATACCTGCTCAAATGGATCTAGAAATGTTTTTTTTTTTTCAATTTTAAAGGCAGAAATAATAATTTTGGTTTAGTCTGTAGATACAGATTTTGTAAAAAAAATGTTTTAATTAACCATTACATTTATTCAGCTGTTTTTTGAGGCATTTTATATTTGCAAGGAAAGGTGCTGATACTTTGGAATTTAACATGTTATATTGTTATTTTTAGTCTAGTCATTGCAACATTTTGTGGTGATTAATATCCTGACATCCCAATATATAAGAGTTTCACATATGTTGAAAGTCACTAGGATTTTTTTCCATTGCCTATTGAGAAATGGAAGACAAAAATAAGTTAAATCAGGAAATACCTAGAAAAGAGAAAATGAGAATAGAATTATATTTTTAAAAGCAGCAGTTCCAAGTTTTAATACATGAAATAAACATGCATAAAAGAATTTGCATTTTAAGAAGTCTGAGTTTTATTTTGCCACTATTGCTAGCATTGACTTGACAGTATTTAACAGGAAAATCTGATGGTCTGGATACTTCAGATCAAGTGCATGTTATGTAGGACTGTTGAAATAATTTAGTTTAGTGTTTAAGGCTCTCAACTAATATTTGGATAGAATATTATCTTGTTTCAGAAGTGGCCTCATATTATTCAATAGGACCATTACTAGAGCAAGATGTTCCCACAGCTGAAGGGCAATCACACAATTATCAGTTCCTTCCTCTAAAATTAAGATCTAATTATGTATTTCCTTTATTTGAATAGTCTTGTTTACAGGCTTCAGTTCCTGATTTTTAACATGCAAAAGGGAAAGACGTTGGAATGTTATGTGAGACTGAAGACATTTCTTTTGGTAACAAAACTTCTATAAAAAGTTTTATAAAAATAAGAAGTTTCTTTTCAGAGCCTAGAGATTAATATACATTGAAAAACTTGTCTGCCTTTGCACCTGCAAATTATCATTGAGTGTGTATGACATAATCAGAATAAGAGTCAATTACTCTTAATTCCTGCAGTGGAAAAATTTTTCTTGTTATGTCAAGGAGAAGAGACAGACCACCCTGCTTCTCTAGAGCACTGAAGGTTATTAGTGGCTGATGGCTTTCAATACCCACTGTGATCATTAACAGTGTCAAATATCTGCCAGCTGCAGGAGCCAGAGAAACTGCAAAAAATGATTCTGACTGTTTTGGAGAAATGATTACAGAGAGCTGGATGGTCTCAGGGCTGCTGAGGTTTGCTGAGATCTCAAACCATTCTGAGATTGTAAAATTTGCTGCTTCTCTTTTTGAAGCCAAATATTTTCTTGCTGTGCCCTCATTTAATAGTAGTCCACATTAAACCTAAGCAGATATCATAAATAGAGAAGACTTTACATTTTCTTCAAACCATCTTGTTGCCAGGTTTCCTGTCAATTTCTGAATTTTAGAAGCAGATATGTCTATTTTCTTCCAGTGGCTATTTTGTTCAGCTGTTCTCCTCCTAAAAGGAAGCATAGTAGGCAGTGCTTGTCAATATATATGTAAATGCTGTGAACTTTATAGAAGTATAATAATACATTTTTAATTTATTAAACCTGTTTGGCAAAGAAACAGAAATGTTAAAGCTACAAAGAGAGAGGGAAGTGGGAAAAATGGGACACAATTTATGAATTAAGTAAGTATTCCATTGAAACTCACATAAGTAAGTCTTAGAACCCTTTTCAGAACTTCTTTGCACAATTATATTTTTCATCAAATCATTCTTAGCTGAGATTTTTCTTTTTTCCCCTGCCAGAGTTTTATATCTAGCTTATGCAGAGATCTTGAACACTTTCCAGCTGTCATCATGTCATGATGTGTGTCCATTTGATTCAGAGCAAGACTGATTTCTGAAGCAAGATGCAGTCTGTATGTGTGAGATTAACAACTACCTTTTTAAAGGTCAAGAAACCTTTTATCCCATCTAAGCACACTTCAGGGAAGGTGATACACTATCCTACTTTACCATTCCTCTGTAACCATCAGAAAAAGGAAAAGGCTGTTTAGTTCTTCCTCTGGTACATTTGTCATGATCTTCTCCCCAGATCTATTCAAAAAGGGTTTTCACTTCTTCCCCTTCCCTCTATTCAGTTCATAATTTCATTCATTTGACATTAATTTGCCACTATTTTTTTTCCTGGCCCAATCAGCTCTTTTTCCCCACTTCCCTGAATAGAATGCAAGCCCCAAAAACCTATTTTTACTTAGGATATGAGTAGAGTTGAGAAACGGTTTTTAAAAATGTATTAGGTTTCAATGCATTTCCTCAGACTCCTTTTAAGCATCTTTATAGGATTATTGAACACCTTTTAAATTGTAGAATCTGGCTTTACTGAAACAGTTTAAAGATAGGCAGTCCTACATGCAGTGCCCCAAATCATGTTAAATCTCTGTGCTGGTGTAGTTTAAGCACATGCAGTGCAGTTTCACCAGCCTTTTGCAGGCACCTCTGAGGTGCTGTGGGACCTCTGACCCGAGGACAATCCATGTTGTCAGGGTTAATGAGGCACTCAGCCAAAGATAATAAGTTCAGCTGGGAAGCAGGAGATTACCTGGGGTTCAGAGCCTTGCTACAAGCCTGTTGCTGCTGGTCAGCTGAAAGGACAGGCAGAGCACATCTGCTCACTGTGCACAGAGAATACACTCAGGGTTGGATGAAAGCATCATGTATTTAATATTTTTGGGAAGCTTGTAGACTTGGTAGCAAGGACTTTAATTCTTTTTTTTTTTTTTTTTTTTTGTTGTTTTTTTTTTTTTTAATAGTTTGAAATATGCTAAACACATTCATCTATCTATTAACATAGCTGTGAAGTCTGTTACACTTGTCATCGAGGAGGAACTATTTTCTGTCTTGGCATTCCTCTCATTTTGCAATGGATTTTGGTTGCATGCCAGTCCAAAGCCATGTGTTGTAGTTGTTAGGCATGACATGTCCCCATCAGCCAGAGATGCTGAGTGAGTAGTGAGCCATGTTCTGTTTGGTTTCTCCCCACTAAAGGCAGAGACTCTCTCTTGGTGTTAGTCAAGTTACTTTTGATGCATACGTGGGTGAATACAGACAAAGCTGAGGATAATTGAGTTGTTCCATTTAACTGAATTCCCAAATCACATGTTTACTTTCAACACTTGTTTCTGGCCTTTTTTTTTTTTTTTTTTTTTTTTGTATTCATACACTTTGGGAAAAAAAACTAAAACCAACCAAATGGACCAAAAAAAAAAAAAAAAAAAAAAAGAAAAAAAGAAATTAAACAAAATCCACAAAATATAACAGCCACACAACAATTACCTTTGGAAACTTGACCATTGTGTTTCTTTCAATACTATAAAGCTGTGCTATGATCTTTACTGTTAGTGAAAACTGTAATAAATTTCTCTGATCAGTAGGTGCAAGTGCTGTACTGTGTAAATTGTTTTGAGAACAAAAAGGGAGGACAACACTATTAAAAACTGATTGAAAGGCCATAGTTCCTTTCATTGGGTACTCAGTCCACAGACTGTAGAAGTTAAAACCCCTCTGGGACACATCTGAGAAGAAAAAGCTCTTTAAGATGATGTACAGGTTGAAAAAAGCAAAACTCAAATAGTCATCAATGACTATTCTTTTAAGGAGTTCTGGTAAAGGGGATAACCCTAAGATCCTTCTCTTGTGGACATCCCAAATTAGAATCTCCAAATCACAGAATCCTCTAGGTTGGGAAAGATGTTTAAGAGTGCCAAATACAACTGAGACTGTGACTCTGCCAAGTCTGTGCTAAGCTGTGTTTCCAAGAGCCCCATCTACATGTCTTTGAAATACCTCCAGGGATGGTGACTCACTTCCCTGGGCAGCCTATTCCCATGCTTAACAACACTTTCCACAAAGAAATATTCCTAATATCCACTCTGGTGCAACTTGAGGCCATTGCCTCTCATTCTGTTGCTTGGTAGAAGAGACTGACTCCCCACCTGGCTGCACCCTCCTGTCAGGGAGAACTCCCTGAGCCTCTTTTTCTTCTGGCCAACCCTTGCCCAGCTTCTTCAGCTGCTCCCCATCTGCCTGGTGCTCCAGACCCTTCCCAGCTCTGTTCCCTTCTCTGGACATGCTCCAGCCCCTCAGCCTCTTTCTTGTTGTGAGGGGCCCAGAGCTGGACACAGGATTTGAGCAGTGGCCTCACCAGTGCCCAGTCAGGGGGATGTCACTGTCCTGGTCTTGCTGTCACACCATGGGTGGGACAGGCCAGGTGCCAGTGTCCTCTTGCCCACCTGGGCACACCTGGCTCATGTTCAGCTGCTGTTCACCAGCACCCCCAGGGCCTTTCCCTCCAGGCACTTTCCAACCCCTCTGCCCCAGCCTGGAGCTGCAGGGGTTGTTGTGACTCCAGGGCAGGACCTGACTGACCCTCACACAATGTCCAGATCCCTCTGCAGAGCCTTCCTGCCCTCCAGCAGATCAACTAAATATTGACTGCTAACTTACTGAGGGTGCACTTGATCCCCTCTTACAGATCACTGATAAAGACCTTAACCAGAGCTGGCCTGCAGCACCCCACTGGTGATTGACCCCAGCTGGGTGTAACTCCATTCACCACCATCCTTTGGACCTGGGCATCCAGAAGCAGGATAGCTGTGCTGTCAAATGTCACACACCTGTGAGAGTCAGTGTGGTCTCTTTGCTGCTTCATGAGTGTTCAGATAATTAGCAAACTTTTATCATCCTGCTGGACTTGTAAGCTGGAGTGAATAAGACATGCTCTTAAAAGACTGTAAACACACAGTGCCCTGTCAGTCACTCCTCAGATGTTCAGAGTTTTTACAGCATTTTAAATACTGTAATCTTACAGTATTTACTGAATCTTGTCCCTTCAGGGGGAACCTGTGTGATGCTGATTGGTCTTTATCATCCAGTTTGTCTCTGTCCACCACATGATGATTTGTCTAGAGAAGTTTTCCTCTCTTGTTGTCTTTTAATTCATTCCCCAAAATGATTTTGCTTAAATTCTACATTCTCTGTTTCTTGGTCTATTACAACATGAAGCTATAATTCTCCCTTCTGCAAATTCTGTAGCAATAGCTCTGCTGAGTTCCATTTGATTGGTGAGACAAAATAATTTACACGTCTTTATTTCTTAAAAATTCCTTGTGTCAGTTTTGAACCAAGATGAGTGGGTTCTTGGCCAAGAATACGACCAATAAAGTCATGTTCTATTTTGCAAATCAGTAAATTTCTGTTCCTTAAGATGTATCTTGGCTTGCAAATCCACTGCAAATTCACCTACATGTTATCATTTGATTATACCTGGAATAAATAGTGATTTCCTCCTGCTGCTTGTCAAGGTGTAGACATTCCAGGTTGTATTTAATAACACAGCTTCCTAGGGTGACCTCTTTTCTGCATGAATGTTGGCTCTGACCTTCATTTTGTTGAACTCAATTCATTACATATTCTCTCTGCCTGCCTCTGCACTCTCTAGGGAACATTCTCATTTCAGTGCACAAGGGGTTTCACTGCTGATGAAAATCCCTAAGCATCACAATTAAAATTTACTCTGCTGTGCTCAGTCTACAGAGAAGAACAATGTATACTGCAGCTAGTAATTTAGATCTCGTTAAAACCAACTTGAATTATTTATTTCCACATCAAGTTAAAGTCATTTACATGCATATATTAAACATATCTGAAGGGTTGGACACTAGATTCAGTATAACTTAGCAAAGATACTGCTTCAAAGTAAAGAAAATTTTGTGTTTGTTTCATCAGTCAGTCAGATGAAGCTTGTGTCATCTTTACAGAAAAGGAAAACTGCCTCCATTGTTGAGTATCTCAATTTCCTTATGCTGTTTGGCCACTTCCTATATTCAAAATATGTTTTAGAGTCTTCCCTTAGAAAATCTATTATGACTGTTTCTTGCATTGTTCTGATGAGAACTGAATGAGGTTTTAAAACAAGTTTCATTAGAAAGAGTAAATAAATGTTCCACCTATGATGTAGAGAAATGATACAAAGGTATTATCTGTGTTTATTTGGGTAAACCTGAACAATCATTTGTGATAGAGTTGTCTCTGATGTAAATACCTCTGTATTACTGCAAATACTTCTGTATCTCTGTGCATATCTCTCTGTTGTTCACTCTTCTTCTCAGCTGAAAACTGTTCTCTGAATTAAGGGCAGGTTAGAAATGGTAGAGGTGCAATCCATCTCGATTTCTCTCTCATCAGCTGTCAGTCCACTCAAGCTGCAGTGAAAGCAGCTGTCCCTGCCTTCTGAGCCATTTACATGGAGCACCTGTGCAAGGCTTCTTGATGCTGGGAAGGAAAGCAAAACGTGCCTTTAAAATAATACTCCCCATTCCTTTCCTGGCCCAAAAAAGGAGCCTGAACTTGTCCCCACTCACAGAATCTTGGGCAAGGATGTACCCCACTGACATTTCCTGAGATGTCCCCCTGGCCATTGCTACAGCAGCAAGAGATGTGATGTTCAACCCAGCACTCACCCCTCCCTTAGAAGGGATCTATCTCTCCCTCCCATGAGTCAAATCTCCATCTCTGCCTCACAATAAATCTTGGCATCAAGCCTCTCCATGGGCAGCAGCCACAATACCTTGTAGCTTTTATCAGCTGTGTTACACCACTGTTTCTGTTATAGATACTCTGTAGTTTTGACTGGAAAATTGAGCAAATTCAATGTATTTAAGAGGAAGATTCTTTCATAATGAATCAGGGTATTCTGCATATTTTTGTCTAACATAAGTAAAAAAATTAGAATAGAATTAGAATAGAATTAGAATGGGAATTGAATTCATCAAGTTGAGCCTTAAATAAAATTATTAGTAATGGTAAACTGTAACAAAAGTGAGATGTGTGTCTGGAGAACCTTAATTCAGTACAATATTAACTCATTTTTCTTCTTATTATAACTTCAGTTCTTTATTATAATGTTACATTTGAATGGATTTTTTCCTTACAGACACCCAAAAGATATTATGTTTGTGAAATGTACACAAAAAGTGTGCTCAATTTCTTTGCATTTGATACCCTCTGACTGGATCAATAAATATCCTCCCTTAGGTGGACTTTCAGAAGCCTTTGAATCAGACTTAAAGCCAGGATTCTAAAACCCTCACAATGTACAAAGTTAATGAGGCTCAGTGTTGGGAGAAATACCAAGAAGAAAAGCACTGGACTTCCCATACTGCAATAAGAGTTTTCCTTCTGGACCAATAAAATTATAATAAGACTTCTAGATAAATATATCCAGTGAATAAATTTCAAACTGTGACCTTGACCAAATACAGGTCTTTTAAAACTTAACAAAACATTATGAAATCTGAAAGACAAATCTCTAGCTTCTTAAGTTCAGTAAGCAGGGGTTATGCCTGAAATATAAAGTGCAGGCTTTTTTTTCCCCCTAATTTATTAACATGATATGAAGTTTAAAATATATTGAATTTATTTTTGTTCAGTCATCAACAACTTTTTTTTTTTTTTATTTTAAAGCTTTTCCTTTGATGTTAAAAACATACTAGAATGTAAATCACAGTGTTATAAATTTTTAAACTACAGAAAGACTAACACAAATTTTTAAGAGGCAGAGTATAATATTATTGTTATTGTAATAAGTATTTTATAATACTGTTGATGCTTTCCTACATCTAGGCTCCAAATTGAAAAATCTGAAACTATTACAGCAGCATTGAATTATGTCAAGTGGCTTTCTGTAAAACGGTCATTGTGTGACTAGGAATGGCATTTTTGGCATATAATTCTTATGTATGGCAGTATCTTACAAGGTAGAGAAGATCTGCTGATAAAGGAGCAAAAGATGAAATATCATTTGTGAAATAAGCAGTGTCCTGCAGGTTACTCATATATGGAGAAACCAGGCAAAGAAGTAGAGATTAAGGGAGGTATTTTTCATACAAATAAGGAAGAAAAAGTGTTCTGTGTGTACAAACAAAAAAGAGTAATTTGTTGTTTAAATAATGACCATAGGTTTGTGTGTGTGAACGCAGCAGCATGCACCATTCCCATGTGGATGGTTAATAAAATAACCCTCTGAAGATTTTCCTTTTGTTTAGGCACATGTTCTTAGGCCCATTTCTAAGAATGTACACCTGTCCTTAAAAATTGATCAATTTTTTATTGTCAAACAGTAAAGTGATGACCTCAAAGGCATTTACAGCCATGAACATGATACATGTTCCCAGGGTATGTGGTATTCTTGTCATGGAAAGTAGCAAAAAAAATTAAATTCAGATTTAATTAAGAAATAGGATGTGTACAATAATTATTCAGAAATAAGAGAGACAGGAGTTTTCTACATTTCCATGCAGATCTGAGTGAATTCACAGTGGCATTTCTTCTGGTCAGCTTTTCTCATTGTGCTCTGCAGTGAAAAGGATCTGAGGTGGGCTTAGTTCAGGCAGAATCTTTTGTGTGTGCATTTGTGATTTATAATAACTTTGGACACCTTGGGAAGTGTTACAGAGAAGGAAAATTCGAAAGAAAATAAAACCTAAGCAATTGTAAAGTAATACTCCTTTTAAAATCTCACTGTGAGGATAAGTGACTAAAAGGACCATGATGCTCAATTATGAATATTTTATTCCTGTGTAGTGTAAGATCTTTCAGATTAAATGCATCACATTAGTGAAAAACCCAAACACCTAGTTCATTAAAAGATAACTGCATCATGAAAGACAGGAAACAGCCTCTTGAAAATGCTTGGCAATGCACATAAAGCACTTTTACTTAATTCAATTTGAAACTCAAGCATTGTAAAATCACCAGGCTACATTTTCCTTATCAGCATAATTTATGAAGCAGGATTTCTGGAACTGCAGTTATTTGCTTAGTTTCTATTTCCCCCTCCTATTCTCAGTAAAATAATCATATTTGTCCCTGGAAACAAGGAAGAAAAAAAAAAACTCTTCTTCCACAGCAGCTTACAAAGTATATTCAACTCAGATTTCCTACACATTATTACCCTTAGGTACTTCAAATGCTTTCTGTTTGTGCATGAAAGTGTTCATACTGGAATTTTCTCAGTTTTGAGTAATTGAGTGCAATATCTTCTAATGAAATTAGAACCACAATGCAATAAAATATAAAAGGATGCTGTCACCAGCTGATTCAGTTACATTTTTCACATCAAATTTTAACACCAGATACTGTGAAATGTGTAATATTATGGTCTTCAATTCTTATAAATTGGTGAGCATGGATCAGGCCTAGCAGGAGCCTCAGAGCCATCTGGCAGGAGCTTGAGATCTCTCTCCAGAGAGCAAACCAAGTGTCAGAGTGCATCTTTCTGTTAGTTGGACTGAAGCAATTATATAGATCTTACTATTTCAAGGCTTGTGGTTTGGAAATAACCACAGTGAACCTGCAGAGGACACCGTGATGTGAAACTCAGGATTAACTCCCCCTGTAACCATACTGCCATGGAAGGGATCCATGTGCAGAACCAAGCCCTTAACTCTGAGATGTGTGACCATCACCAGCTGCATTTTTGCAGAACTTCACTGGAATGTGTTAGGAAGCTGTGTGGAGTAGTAAGAGAATCATCACAGAAATGAAGAGTCATTGTGACTATCGGGAGCAACAGCTTAAATTTTGCAGTAACCTTTACCCATGGAAAATCTCTTTGCAATTAGTGGAAGATCTTTTGTCAATGGGAAGCTGGGTAATGGATACTGAGCCTTTCTTGGCTGGAGAGATAATGAAATACCTTTGAGGATACCGGGCTGGATCTGAGGATGCAGAGCTGCAGAAAAGTATAATTAATAGAGGAAATTTCATTTTGTGTAGCACAAAGATTGTCATCTTTGGAGAGGATATTACAGACCTTGCTTATTCTGATATTCCCAAAGTAGCCTGAGTTCCTATGGTAAAATTACTTCTGTGGAAAAGGCAACATGAGATTTGTTCTTTACCATTTCTATGAAAGCACAATATATCTAACCACTAAGGCAACAACCAGACTAGCATGAGACAGAGAAATGTCACTGATATATAACAGCAGAGCACTGGTAAGTCCTGTATAATATTCACAACTCAGTTCTCAGTCTAAGAAGTCATTAATGAAGTTAATGAAGGGAGAGAAGAGTCTCTTTAAAGGGAAGGCTGCTGTGGTGAGCTGGTTTCCAGGCCAGATAGATCAGTCAGATTCTGGCAGAAGGGTTTTCCCCACCGTGTTGGCTTTGGGGTGGTATCCATGGCAGAATCTTTTACATGTCTTTTAGAAATGATACCAATGGAATTTGGTGAGTTTAGTGTTTGACTGTCCATCCTTACAGCTGGAGTTTTTATAGAGGATGTCCCAGAGGATCCCCCATAAACCTTGGTCTGAATTCTTCGTCATCATCACGTAGTCCAGAGCTGCATTGCCACACCAGTGACTGATGGTTCACTTACTGGGATTCCCTGAGCAGGAGAAGGAATTTCTGTGAAGACAGGGTGAAATAAACAGAAGAGAGGTCAATTCTTCTGTCATTTCTTTTAGCCTTCAAAGTAAATTAAAATGCACAAACAGCTGGTGCACACCTGCTCCTGGATTTAGGTCCTACTTGCCTCATATCTTCAGCTGAGAAGACTTTCACTTTTCTATATTCTTTAACTGCTACTTTTCAGTAAAAATTAAAAAAAAATAATTTTTTTTTCAAAATCAATTTGGCTGTCATGCTTTTGATGTTATACATGGGATATATAAACTTTTAAGAAATTGTTTGTTTACCAGAAAAAAAGAAAAAGGATGCTGAAGAAGAAAAACATAAGAAATTAAAAATATTCTGTACCCCTTATCTATACAAATTGGAAGTGTATGGATATTTATGTATGAAATTTAGAGCTGCTGAGAAAGTGAAATTTCTGTCCCAAGAGAAAATTCAACATTTTCATGCTGGTTTTATCTTTGTTTAAAATAATAATCAAAAATATTTCTATGGTTTTCAGAACAAAACCTTAAAAAATCCTGATTTAAGAAACATTTATAGGAAAATATTTGATAAAAATTATATGGAGTATCAGCATACTGATTTTATATAAAATATTGTTTAAGGTGCACATGAGAAATTAACTGCAGTGGATTTCAGTATGTGATATGTTTTATTATTGCCTTTTAGATCAAACTTCATTACTGTTCCTTAAATAAAACATAAGTAAATTATGAACATCTGTGAGGGCTGTGCTCTTCTGGAAGGGATCTGGGATTTAATATATAAAATAATTTATGGCGTGCACTGTGAGTTCATCATATAGTTTGTATAAAATTACTTAATGTCGTGAATTAGACCATTATTGTAAAATCATTGTTCTGTGACACATGGACAGTAAAATAGTACATATATTTTTTGTTGTTTACAGTAAAATAAAAGTGAAAACATAAAAGGGGAAGGTCCAAGAAGAAAAGGTGTATGTGATGAGGCTGGAATAAACTGTAATAGACATTGGACAAGGTCTTCATTACATTCAAAATGTGAACAAAAGGATCAGTGGCTACATGAAACATCAAATGTTGGCATTTTCTACAATATCCAGAGAGAGTATTCCACAAACAACCAGTAATCAAATGTAAAATACCCCCATGGGTAGATTTCCTTTTCAGGGATGAGAAATAAGACTTACAGCTCAATAGACCCAAGGTACTGCTGTAGGCATATTGGACTTATTTGTACATTATGAGCTACAAAAAAATAAATAAAATAATAGAGGTCAATTACAACAGAAAGGAATGGAAGCACAAATGCCAAAAATAGTGTACTTGTCTGCTCAGACTGAGACCCATTCATCTACAGTCTGGCATATTCTGTGATTGATTTTCAGATGTTAGGAGCAGTTGTTCTCCTTGAGTAGAGGCAAAGATCCACATTCTTCTTCTAGAGAACAGGCCTAAAAACTCATAAAGTACACACTTTAAATTACATCTGTCCAAGAGTTTGTGTAAATATATCCTTAATATTGACAGAGAAAATATTTATCCTGAGATATTCTTACTTAGATGTGGTCTTTGTGTTTTAGCTTCAGGTATTATGTTTATTCTTAACAATTTAAATTGTTTTAAACAGATTAAACATAAACCAGTCAGATTAGTTATTATATATGAAGACAGCAGGATGATGAAAAGAGTCCAGAATATGATTAACTAGGAAGATACATCTGTCTTTACATCAGAAGGAAACTTTTCACCCCTTTTTTCTTAATTTTTCTCTGAGTTGTCTCCAGCTACATGATTTGTTTCAGGCTGTTTTTATTACAGAGGACTGTCATAAATTACTACCAGGCACCTGATGATTAACTGCAAAGTGTGTTTATAATTATTTTTTTTTTTTAATAGAAAATGTCAACACCTATTGATAAGTTTGGGGTCTGTGTTTTGTTTGTTTGTTGTTGGGTTTTGTTTTTTGTTTTTTGTTTTTTTTTGTTTTTTTGTTTTTTTTTTTAATTTGACAACTTTTCTGAATTAGAAGCTTATTTTCTGTCTGCAAAACCAACTCTAAAATACTGCTGGTGCTGGTGTCAGGAGGCATCTTTTATTTGAGCTGTTCGTCCTGTGTGCTCTGTGCCTGAGTTCAGAATCTCTGTGCATGTATGAATTTAGCAAGTGCAAGTTGAGAGTTTAGTCAGCTTCTATGTCATTGCTTTCTCCCTCCATGGGAAGCCAACCTCTATGGCTCTGAACATCTGCTGCCATGCAGCAGAATGACAGTGCTGGTGTCAGTGCAGAACTGGGGACAGCTCTATCCTCATTCAGCATATGGCAACATGTGTTCTCATCAGTCATTTATCTGCTAATCTGTGCCTACATCTGAATTGTGATGAGGGGAGAGTGGTGAGTGAAAACCTGCCCTTGGATATGGAGAGTTCCTCAGAATCACCACATACAAGGTTAAACAAAGATCAGCTGAAATGAGTTGCTCCCAAAAGTCCACATTGCACTCTTAGTATTAATTTCTGCAGGTAATTGGAAATCTTCTAACATTTCTAGCTGTCAGTTTCTGTGGACAGTTCTGACTCTGCCACTATGAGGGGCACGTTTAAATAACTGGTAGCAAGCAGGATTCTGCCCATGAAATATTGAATAGAAGCACTCAATTGAATGAACTCTGTATTGAAAAGAGCCACTAGATTTTACTTTAATAATGGAAAAGGAACAGTGTTCTTTCTCTGGTAAATACTTAAACCTGAAAAGGAACAGATAAAAGCTTTACTGATAATTGTTCCAAATTGATGAGTGATAAGATGATGGATAAAACCAGAAGATCATCTTCAAATACGTTATTTGAGCAGTTATGACTGTAAATATGAGATACTCACAAAGTGAAATTGTTTCAAGGTTATATGACAACACTAATGGCTCTTCACATGGCTTTGTGTTTTCCTTTCAAGGCTGAACAGTGTGTACACTTTTATGTATTTCTATAAATCTATCTGGTTGAAATTATGTAAACATTTGCCATAATATCTGTATCTCACTGGAGCTTATGTTTGGGTACTCTGCTAGATGTTAAATTGGAAGAAATGTACTGGTCCAAAACTTGGAAAGAGCTATAATCTCTACTCCATTACTTTTTTTCTTTTTCTTTTTTTTTTTAAATATAATCAGGACATAGGTTTGAGAAGATATCAACAGACCTGATACAAGATTTCCCTCAGGTGTGCATTAAGATCTAGTCCTAAGAGAACAATCCAGCTTCTGTTAGAATGGATTGCAAGCAGTCCATCACCATTAATTATTTCTGGATTGGACCCCAAACTGTGTCCAGGTGTGCTCATCTAAAGTTCTACAGAGAACCCGTTTACTAGAAACCTTTTACTAAGTGATGTCAACCTTTATGTGGAAGATCAACCCAGTGGGAATGAAAAAATAAATATAAACTTATTGCAATGTTGGGTTTTCTTCTGCTACTGCTTGACTGGGGAACACACTCAAGTTATCTGCTTTTCTTTTGATCATGGACTATTCCTGCATTAAATCAATTGCTGTTCCTTTGTACATACTCCATGACACTTTTGCTCCTCAAACTATTCTCATGTTTAGTACTTAAATTAGTCTGCTCTGTTTAAATGCTTTTTTTTCTGTTTTTGACTTTGTACTCAGGAAATGATTTTGCAGTAAAAATGAAGGACGGCAGAACAACAAAGGTTTCTCAACTCCCGAAGATTGCTGAGACAATCCTGAATTTTAATATGATGTTAGTGGTTTTATGCAATTATACCAGAAATTTTTTTATATTTCTAATGGTAATTCAGGTATTTCAGAAGACAATTTCCCAAGGAAGAGTAAGTTTTAGAGTACTGTATAAAATTCAAGTAATCAGTTTGAATAGAATTGGGGCAGCAAAGATCTGTAAAGAGAAGCTCATAGAAAGGTGATGCCTTAGGGAATGAATTTCTCACATGTGTTTTCTTGGTGGCAGCTCTGGTTAAAAATGTCCTCTGGCTTCAGCACCTTTCCAGTGATCCCTCAGCTGGGATAACATTTGGAGCCTCTTGCTGAATAGGAATTAGACCTGAGCTCGCAATGACCCACCTTTATTTTTTTTTTTTTTCATTTCTGTTGTCCCCAGGACAAACAAACAGGAGGCAGAATAGAGGTAAGAATCAGTATTTAAAGATGTAGGGAAGGGGAAGTGTATATATTGAAACAAAAGACCTCAGGATAAATGAACATGTTGAATTTTGTTTGGTTTTTGTTCCTGTTTGCTTCGGCATCTATTTTTCATTTTGAAGGATTTTTAAGCAAATCAGGCTTTCTTGTGTCAGCTCCACAGGACAAAGAGCAGCTGCCACATGTTACAAGTGAAGGCAGCTGCTGGAGTCCAGAGTGTCTTGTTCTCATTTGACACAGCTGTCCTCTGTTGGGAAAGGGTAAATTGAACCTGCATAAGAAGCAAGTTCTGGAAACTCCCCTTAAACACAGAAGGGCACTTTAAGTTAGACAAGTCTTTCAATGCTGCCAGAGGAGGAAATCCCATCCCATCCCATCCCATCCCATCCCATCCCATCCCATCCCATCCCATCCCATCCCATCCCATCCCATCCCATCCCATCCCATCCCATCCCATCCCATCCCATCCCATCCCATCCCATCCCATCCCATCCCATCCCATCCCATCCCATCCCATCCCATCCCCACTTGTTCCTTCCAGCCTCCATTTTTTGTTTACACAGTGTGATCTATATAATAATGTAAAAATCCCAGAGTCTGGAAACCAATGTGTATTTATTTTGCTAGGTGAGTCATAACTGGGATCAGCTCCCTGAGCAGCTACCTGAACATTTCTTCTGGATGAAGTGAAGGGATGGTTTTGTGAGTATATGGGTGTATATAGGTGAGTATATAGGGGGCACTGGGCAGCAGCATTGGCTCACAACATCTTTCAGTGCTCAGGGAACTGTGAATGCACTTCTCAAGGAAAGACTGGCAGCTTGCTTTAGAATTGGAAAGCAAATGAAGAAAAGTTTACCTTAGCCTGGAATTTGTTCTTGCTATATCTCCTGCTTTTGTAAATCAGTGCTACACAGATAAATGCATCCATCACAGTGCATCCACAAAGAAGATACAGGAGCACGTTCTGTCTGCCAAGCACTGAGTTTTGTGCTACTTCCACTAACTAAGTTAAACATACAGCCCAAAGCATGAATCCAGGTTAAATAACAGATGCAAAGGGTAAAAGATGTGCTTCAGTCTGTCTTTTATCTGGACATCTGCAGTTTCCTGACTCCTTCCCAGCTTGTTGTGTTAACCTGGCTTTATATCACACACAGTTTTTTTTTATGCACTGACACTCCTCTGGGACAGCCTGTCCCTGCCTGTGGTGCAAGGACAGTCTGTGCATTAGGATATGTCTGCAGTTCCTGCATCTCCCTGGGACTATTTCCTCTGTTCACTCCTTGAGTTAGGGATACATTTAAAGGGATGGGAACTATATGGAATCAAGTCTTCAGTTTGCATCCTTGTATCACATACAATGAAGACAGTGAAGAAAAAACAGATGAACCTGTTTTCCTGCTTCTCACATTAATTAGTCACTACAATTAAAGAATGCTAATTTGATGGGGCAAGTGGTCAGCTCCAGCGGCACTTTGCAATTTCTCTCACCTCATTATATTACTGCAAGAAGAAAGCAGTCAAATTCTTTTCATACTATTATATATTTCAAAGAATAACATTCTTGCCTGGGCTGAGACTTTGTCTGATGAGTTTCAGTGTCATTTGAGTTCTTTATGCTTGAGCTATAAACCAAGGCAGGGAATAAAGGATTTTCGTAATATAAATGCTCTCACAGCACATTAATTGTATCAGCATGAACTGTGGCACTACAATCAAAGTTGTTTTAATTTGACTAAAAATGAATAGATTACTGAGAATCAATTGCAATCTAATAAGGGTCTTATTGTAAAACCTACTGATAAGATGGAGTGGAATTTTTCTGAGCTGTGCTCCTGGGAGTGAGATTTCAAAAGAACTTAATGCTGCCTTTTCTGAACCTTTGATCAGTGATACTAATGGAAATATAGGCACACCTATCTCCCAGTGTTTTCACTTTTCATTAAACTGTTGCCAGATTATTACTAAATGAGAGTTCTCTATCTTAAAGCTTTAGTCTGAGAGGAATTGAGCTGCTCCTGGGCAGAGTTGTATTCTCTAAAGTCCTATTGTCTGTACAGGAAGCTGAGTGCTTAGCAATTCACAGAATTTGGCTCATGAGCAGAGAAGAAGAGGCAGATAGATTAAGATTGTCTAAAAGAAGTGTGATTCATTCAGGTTTTCTGGTGGACTCTAAAATCAGCCCACCTCTGCATTGTCCCAAAATGTTGTCAAAATAACTGTGTTTTGACTAAAATTAGGAGAGAATAAGAATCACAGCTCATTTTATTGAAAATACTTTTACTCAGATTAATGGTAATCTGAGCCCCAGGCTGTTTCATTATTTCCTTGGTAAAGGACCACATGCTGAAGGTTAAGTTACAAGTAATCAAACCTTGTCTGTGTGTTTGATCTTCCCAGAAGGAGTCCAATATAAACTTTACAAACTCACACACCATCATAAAAAATGGATAGCACCTCTGAATTTTCAGGGATTATCCTATTATCCCACAGACTTTTTTATTAATGCTGCTAGTTAAGAGTTCAAAATTTCTATTTCATGGATAGAAATATGAAGTCTGTTTTCCTAGTTCTTCAGAAACACATTTTGACAGCTTTTCTATGTTGCTGAATGTATTGATTCTGAAAGTTTTGTAAGTGGCTGTTTGACTAAGCATTTGTGCCATCAAAGCTATATTTGTCATTTGCTATTTTGAAGCAAAAAAATTCAAATGGAAAGAAAATTGGCATGTATAAAAGTATCAGGGACATTCATAGATAGAATTAATAATGATGAAAGCATTTGAAAGCATTTTAACTTCTACTTGCAGATGTTAACCAACTTTAAACTGTCAGAGTTCAGGCAAAGAACTGTGTGAGTTATCTTGATTAGTTTCCCTTTGCTGTTACAGATTTTTTTCTGCCTTCTTTTGAAGGACTTAGTACTGAAAACTGTCAGACACAAAGTATTGGACTACATGCAAGATAGTTTATACCAGGATGGCAGATCCTATGATCCTAGAGGCTTTTTCTAATTTGCAATTCTCATATATTCCCTTTTTTTTATTTTTTTCCTAAGCCTCAGTCACACTGTCAAGGAGGAGAAATAACTCTCTGTGATTTAGCCAACCAAATATGTCAGAAATTGTGAAAAATGACCTATAGTCAGTCCTACAGTCAGTGATCAAAGAAAAGGAAAGAGAAGGAAAATTATATACCCAGACTATCTGGAAAACACTTATTGATAGGAAATGCATTTGTTGAACTACGGAACATTTTATGAATGATTCATAAACAGGATAGTGGTGGATTTTGCAGCAAGCAGAATCAGTAGCAAATGAGTTTAAAAACTTTGAAAAAACAATGTTTGATATTCTCAGATGATTCACTTAGCTGTGGCTCTATGGTTCAAAATAGTAATCATGTAATTCAGACAATCATATCCATCTGAATTGCTTTGAACTAATTGTAGATTTATTACCTACATGGTGAAGAAGGATGCTAAGGAACAGGATTTTCTCCTTTTCACCTCTGCTTTAAGATAACATTCAGTTATGTTTTGCTCAGGTATTTTGTCATTGCAGACTTCTGGTCCCAATCAGAGACAAAAGAATAAAAGGAGCAAGAAAATGCAATAAAATTTAAATTTAGTTACAACTTAGCCAACTAAAGACAGGAATGTTTTATTTTAAATTAACATTCTTGTTTATCTCCAATCCATAGCATCCTTCAGTGACAGATTTTGGTATCATTTGCTGCAAATGTTGTTCCTGTTTTAGCTCTGTGGCTTAACCCTATTTCAAGCTGAGCATATGCATTAGTGGCCACAGAGCTGAAGCCAGTGTCATTCCTCCCAGCAGCTCTGGAGATATTCCACATTTCCTACCTACCCTGGGACTACTGCACATGATGATGCCAACCTCCCTTGATCTGGGAAAAGCTTGTCATTCCAGACCTCTGCTGATTATTGCAGAGTTGTTTAAGAAGATAATCATTAAATGTTGACTTTTTCTTCATAATATATTTATTAATTCTTTATCCATAATAGCTGCTCATTTCAAATACTTCTTATTCATTGAGAAAGCTTCATCACTCACAGATGCTGTATAGATTTTTAATTTTCTCCTGTAAATATTATATGATGCCTGTCAATTGCCATTTTGGTCTAAGGCTTTAGGAATTAGATCAGCCTCATTAAAGTAGAAAAAAGTAATTTCAAAGTATACTGAATATTTTGTGCTGAGCAGCCAAAAAAAAGATACACTAATCAAAAATTGCCATTTTCATATTGATCAGTCAGGCTTTCTTTCCTTGAAATGCTCTGTAATGAATTTCCATTCAAATTAGGTATGGACATAACAACTGCTTGCAGCTGTTAATGGCCAACAGAGCATTTCATGTCAGAGCTTGACCTTGACACTTGCATCCAGCTTTGTGTTCCAGCTCCCCAGCAATCTTACATTTTAGGATATTTAAACTTTGGTTCCTTCTAGGGGCCTCTTTCACACTGATGACAAGAATTTAAATGCATTATGGAACATATACGAACATCCATGGGAGCAGAATAGATTCTGTTTTAAATGGGGGTATTATTAAAGTTAATAATATATTAATGTTTTATTGAATAAAGATGGATTAAACTGTTGCATAGATATTTCCCTGAGTCAATGATTTGGGTTGGTCCATTAGCATGGCAGGCCATCTGTGAGTTTTAGATGTAAATCTGAAGCCTGTGAATCTTTGGGACAGAACAGATATGTGTTGTGAGCTTTGAGATTCAATGTGAAAGCTTTAGAATTATGTTGCTAACATTGTTTGCAAAATAACTGCAGGAGCTATATATTCTATCTGGTCCAGATGGATAAAATCTCTAAGGGACATTTGTTTTTATGGCCTCTAACTTATTATTTTAATGTGTAACTTTTATGAGGCAAACTCATTATTTTTAGCAGTCGTTTACTATCTTAAATGCAGTGAAAGACAAAAGAGGACCACAAATCTGTTATATTTAAAGCTACTGAACCAAATTTCAACAATTGACATAGACCTTGTGCATTTCCTAAATAAAAATAAGGGTAACTATCTCTTGACCAAGGCTTTTACCCTCCAGATAAAACTCAGACATTATACTGAAGGCTTTGTGTCTGTTATTGACTCAGTGATGTTGGAGATAGTGAAGCATTGGGCTGTGTTTGATCACAAATCAGGGTGATTTGCTCTGAGTTCAGCCCAATACATGCAGTGTAGTCTGTGTTTTAGAGCTGTTAAAATCTGAAGACACACACAGAACTTTGAGAATAGGATTTCAGGAGGTCACTGGTTTACTTTACTAATCCCAGACTGACTCAGCTTTACCTGAATAATATTTGACAGCTATTTGTCCAACCTGTTTTTAAAGTAACCTGGAGATGCAGAATCCCCATCTTCTCTTAGCAGCTGTATTTTAGCTCTTGATTCTCTTGCCATTGGGCATGTTTTTAATGTATAGGATAAGCCTCCTTTGTGGTAACTTAAATCCATTACTTATTGTCCTGGAGGACACATTGGTGCTTTCCTCTCTTTGCCAACCTCTTGATGACATCAGCTGTCATTTGAAATAAATACTCATTTCCTCCTGGTCATCTTTCAGCTAAATAAAAGCATTACTTTCCAGCTTTCTTCATAGGTTTTATTGGAAATGTCTTGGGTTTTCCTTTTTTTTTTTTTTTTTTTTTTTTTTTTCTTCAGTTGATCCAGCCTTAATGTTGTGCCCAAATCTGATTTACACTCCAGCTGAGCCCCACTTATGTTGTAAACTTCAGGTATTTTATATACAACATTCCTTCACACATCCCTGGCAGGTTATGGCCCTGTGGACACTGTTCCATTTTTTATCCATTAATTCTCATATCCCCCTCTGTAGAACCATTTTTATTATTCTATCTTGCAGGTAGGTGTCACTTTGTGACACACATTGAATTACTTATTATTTTACTGATTCTACTACATCCTTTCAAATCCCATTCCTGTCCTCTAAAGTGCTTGCCATCCCTCTCTAATTGTTATCATATTCATATTAAAGTGCTTTCTATTCTGCCATCTTAATCATCAATAATGAACCTTGTTGCCTAGAGCATAGGATGGATTTAGGATGGCAGTGCTCTGCTAATGGCAAACTTGAACCAATTTGTGAGATCCAGTTTGCTTCTAGAACAGTTCATTTGTTCCACTTTTATTATTTGCTTGTGGAGTAGCAGTGCTCAGTGTTCTGAGAACTGGCATGTGCTGGTAAATCTCAAGGCACAATGCAGACACGAGGAATGGCACATTTTGAGCTGACTAGAATGGAAAGATTCCTTTTCCTTATGAGTGTGGAACAGACCCTGGAGGTTTGGCAGGGTGAATACTGAACAAAAAACAGAAGGGCCTGAACATGAACAATTGGGTTTCTCAGATCTGTTAATGTTAGAAGAACATGTTGATCATTTGTGAAACTATTTTGTTGTGGAACCAATCCACAGCTCACCTGTCTGCTTGCATGTGTGGCACAGACATTATTATGTCTTCTCAATTCTTTAAAAATGTATCCTTTCAAATTTTCTCTTTCACATCTTGATACAAGATTCCTTGGAAAATGTACATTGTGTCACTAAGATGCAGTTTAAAACAAATTCACAGCACTTTACACTGAATAATATGAAAGAGAGACTTTTCTCTATTCATTTTGACCAAAATTTTGTCCCTAAAGAATTTAATTTTCAGTTTGAAAAAATGAAACCTGTATGTTTGAGATTTGAATTTTTCTCACCAAATCAAAATTATCATGTTTGCCTCCTATAGAATGTTCTCATAAGTGAACATTCTTTAATTTTTAAACATTGTTTAAGCAGATTTTACTTGCTATAGAGAAAGATAGTGTTCAGATTGTTTTTTGCTATTTCATTAAACTTTGTTCCAAAATATTGAAAGTATAAAAATATTTTATATTCTTATGTAAATCATGCAAACCAGGACATTTACATGCTTTTAAATAATCAGACCATGATAATATGAATGAAGAGCACTGCAAGTAATCATGAATATATATTTCTGGAAAGTTGTACCAAAGTGATGTTTCAGATAAAATTTTATTGAAACTGAAAATAGCCATTTAATAATTTCCTCACAAATGTTTGGTACTGAGCACTGTTTAAGCTGTACCAGCAATTTGATGGGAAACAGCAATAAATCTGAAAGCAAACCAATATGAACCCGAGGAATCCTCTTAGGGAAATTTCTGTTTGGGTGGCAAAAAAAGGGTTTGATGAATTAACTTTATCATTCCAAAGAAATTACCTAGTTCAACATCATTTGCAGTCCAACATAACTAGATCTTGAGTAATATGTAACTGATTGTATTTGTAGTGCAAACAAAACCCAACTGTGGCTGTATAGATCAGAATATTGATGATTTCATATGGAAAAATAGATTAGAGACACAGATGGCTTGGGAGACCACTGACACTACAGCTTTCTGAAATTTTATAGCTGCTAGGAGAATAACCTTGCACTTTTGCAACTACTGAAAGGTGACCAATATGGGACACTGGATTTCTGCTAATTTTGGGAAGGTGCAAAGGCATCTATAAACCAGAAAGGCTGTAGCTTATGTAGATACCAGAAAAAGAGCAGAAGGGTCAGCTTTTCTGTTCCTTGACGTCAGCACTGTGCTCACTCTTTGCTGAGGACAGCACTGTGCAAAATGCTGCTATTTATTCCATACCAGCTCTGAGCTGTTTAGTCCTTAATCTCTGGGTTGAATATTTTTTGTCATAAACTCTCAAAACCAGGAATAAATATTCAGAATATTTTTATGTTTGCATTCCTGTGAAAATGTTTTCTCTGCATACTCATCTCAGATTTTGACATTAAATGTGCCTCCAGCAGTCAGAGATACATCCTGACTGAGTTCACTTGACAGCAGGACCATAAATGAAAGACAATGTTGATGTTTAGCATCATAAACACATTGATGGGCACTAGCTGATTACTATCAGCTTAATTCAGTATAGCAATCCACCTTTCTGTACTGTTCCATGCAAATCCTTTATTGAAAAGTGTAACAGGGAAAAGAAGGATTCTTTTAGACAACATTTGCAGGTTCAAGTTCAACTATTACTGAAAGAAATGCAGCCAATCAATAAATTAATGTATTAAAGAACATCTGTGATCCTACCTGCTTAAGTATTTATCACTCACTGGCATGATGCTTGGGAATTTGTAAGGCTGTTGAATAAGAGGTTAAATATGTGATGAATTTTTATTTCAGGAAGAGATAGAGGAAACAAACACAGCAGAAATTTAATTAGCTGAATGGAATTATGCATTTTTAAAATGGTTTTGGCAAAGTACAGAGGAATAGGAAATGAACTGACTTATGTAAGTGCAAAACTAATGGACCTGCTCTGAGTTTATACTAAGAAACTTTCATTTGAAGGTGTGTTTAGTTCTTTAGGAAATAAAAAAAAAAAAAAAAAGACAGTTAAAAAGTATTTCAAACTACAGAGCAGGGTAGAGCATTTGGACTCAGGGAGAAACCTCAAGATTGAGCTTTGTGTAAAGTAGAAAAGATTAGTCATCATCAATAGTTATTTAACTGTAGGATTGGAAGGCTTTAGAGGAGACAAAATGCTTCACAGGACTAAGTAAAATGTGAGTTGGTTTGAAAAAAGCAGCTTTTTAGTAAATAATGAATCTATCTTATTAAATGATTAATATCTCCACAAACAGATCATTCCTTAATCTATTTAATATAAACATAGAGGAAACTAATGTCTGAGACTTGGAGCTAGCAAAATCGAAATAAAGAAATTAAAATAAAGAGAACTTACACAAGTGTATATAATTAATTATTATTTCCATTTGAATTATTAGTTGACTCAGTTGTGTACTGCCTTCCATCAGCTCTAGCTGCCAGTCTTGAAGAAATCTCTCATTCATAAACTGATCTGAGGTTCCAAGGCTTCTTTATACAACAGGAAAAAAAGAAATTTTTCTGGTGTTTATTCTTAATCCTGCTGTTTTAGAAAGCTGGGACCATGCATTCTGAAAAATCATCTGTGCTCACACAATAAATTTGACACAAGAAACACTTTGGATTCCTTTTGGCTCTTGAATATCTGGTATAAGATATTCAGAGCTGCCAGAGTCTGGAAATTCTGAACACAAAAAGTTTTCTCAGTCAAAATGGCTATCTTTAGTTTTAGGGTAAACTTCTATAAAGCAGTTTCTAGAACAGTAATCCACTTTAAATTTACTATTTTTTTATGTAAACCAGATGGATTTCCAGAACTGTAGAGTTCAAAGGATGTTGCTGGCATGATAATGAGGCCCAGTTCAGTCAATTGAGGCTTGCTGGTTTCTGTGTTCAGCTGACCAAGCACTTATTAAGTGATGTGTTTTGTTGAGATTCTCATCTGGTTTTGTTCAGACTTCAGTTTGTGCTCATAACTCTGTGGAAATGTTTTGAATTCTGAGCATGTGAAATGCAAACCATCCCTGTGTTGTGTTTTGGTGCAGTCACAGCTTCTGTAATAACAGGCACTGCCCAAAGAGGTCATTTCAAACAGAGCCAAATCAGCTGCCTGGCTCATCCTTTATTTCCAGACAAAGTCCTTAATTCCCTGTAATTTTCTGTCAATGTGGTGATACCTGCCCTTGGTAAGTGCTGCAGGAAATCAATGTTCACTCAGGTCAGGTCAGTCAGGTCAGCTCAAGGTCACCTCTGCTGCTGCAGCATCACAAGAGGCTTGAGGATCTGTCCCAGCATCAGAGCACAATTGCTCTTCCATTAGAGCAGCCACTGAAAAAGGCTTGTGAGTACTTCCTTTCTTCACTGCTCTTATCCCTTTCCTCCCCCAGACAACTTGCCCTAGCACTTTATACAATACTAAATCTTGCTTGACATTTTCCAGCTGAAATGTTCAAAACTCCCAGATTTTAAAGGCTCAAGTATTTTATGATTTTTTTGCTAAATGATTGAACTGCAAATATGAATTTCCTCTGCACACAAGGCATTCCCAAGGTATGGCACTTGATTTTAGGACACTTGTAAGTAAAGGATTTTGATGGAAGCAATTACAATGGTCTTTCTCAACTGTTTTTGAATTCAAGTTTTATCTGTGAGTACTGGTTTTGGCTGGCATTGGGTTCATTTGCTTCACAGGAGCTTGTGTGAGGTTTAAGTGTCATTTCAGTGTTGCAGTTTCAGGGTGACTAAAACAACCTTGTTTTCAGCTGTCACTGGGCAGAGCTTACAAGACCCAAGACCTTTCCTGTGAGAGGCACTGGGAGGGGGGACAGCCAGGACAGGTGACACCAGCTGAGCCAGGGGATATCCCAGACCCAGTGGATCATGCTCTGCAGATAAAGCTGTGGAGAAGGAGGAAGGAGGGACATTCAGAGTGATGGTATTTGTCTTCTCAAGTCACTGACATGTGTGATGGAGCCCTGCTGTCCCAAAAATGCCTGCCCAGCTGTTTGCCCATGGGAAATAGTGAATTAGCTCTTTTGCCTTGCTGACACATGCAGCTTTTGCTTTACCTATTAGACTGTCTTTATGTCAACCCACCAGTTTTCTCACTTCTGCAGTTCTGATTTGCTTCCCCATCCCACTGTGGGGGAGTGAGTGGCTGAGAGGGGCTCAGCTGCCTCCAAGGTAACCTGCAATAGCATGTCCTTAGGTGTCTCTGAAAACCAGTTATTTTCTATATCTTCTTCTGTTAAAGAGCCTGAAGACAGCCAGTACTCTAACCATTCCACTTTTGGTTGTCTTTGTTGTAGAGTTATAACAATATAGATGGCATAATTCAGTGTCAAAAATGTATAAGCATTTGACTATCCATTATATCATACTAAAAAACAAATCCTAAACATGCATAATTGAACAGTATTTTATTCTCTTGCCTTTCCAACCAATATTTCTTAAATAGCTGGCTTAAAAAGCTGGCTCATGCACACAGTTGCTTAAAGGTGCATTTCTAGTCTCTATAGTATTTAAGAATGTCATTGTATATTCTTCTGTGCCAAAAATATTTCGCTGTTGAAGCTCTTTCCCAATTGCCAGGAAAGGCAAAACCAAATTCAACATGAAATTTAAATTCATGTTTCAATTATCTTCCCTTTTGGAATGGTCCAAAGTGTCCTGAAGGATTCAGAGGAAAAAAAAAAAGACCTTGATTAAGGCCTAGAAGAAAATATCAGCAGGATGGGGTCATGTCTGAGCTAATATTTGTTGTGAGGGGCAGGGGAGAGAAGGACATAATGTGACAATTCTTGGGAGCAAAACAAGCCACAAAATTAATGAAAATAAATAAATAAATAGATAAAGCTTGATCTAATTTGTTTGGTGACAATTAGATTTTTATATTTTTTTAATATGTTATGTGTCTGTGGAATATGCCTGGCTATTGATCTGTCCATTAGCTGGCCTTGATTAACTTGTATATGCATTATTTATTAATTTCCACTTTCTTTTATTCTTCTATGAATTCAGACCTTTGGAAGAAAAAATTCCTCTCCGTCTTCATAGCAAAGTAATAAGGAATCAATAAGCATTTTAGGTATGGAATTTTTTTTGGCAACTTAAGTGAAGAAAATTTCCTCCTTAAACCTTTAATTTCTTTCTACAAGAACAATGCTGAAATACATAAGATAAGAGGCCATCCTGGAAAAGTGAGAAAGAGTGTGCAAAAAATAACTACACCCAGATGAATCCATTGTGCTCTGTTTGGCATAAAGCATAGGAGAAGCACAAAGAATATATTAATATATTGCTTTTGCTTTTTTTTTTTTTTTTTTAAAGGAAATAAAATTCCAGTGAAGTAAAAATTGTATTTGGGCGATGGTTTTTGCTTCTCTTTGGGTTTTTTTTTTTCACTTAAATAGTTATTTTTCATAAAAATACTTGTATTTTCCAAGTGTAAAGCCCAGGTAAAGCCCTTGTTCATGTTAAACTTGGAGGATCTAGTGGTTCTCTCTGTCCTTAATATTTGCCAGTGAAGGAAAGGCAACTCTCTCTTTTGCAGTACTGGGAGAGAAGGGTGGATTTCTCTACCCCAGGGGCTGGCTTTTGGAAAATTAAAAGGCTGTTGTGGGCTAACATGGATAAAGAGATACCAAAATGAGACCTTTATTCTCTGGTTTTATTTTCTTGGCACCTAGGTCTTATCTAGAAGGCACCTAGGTCTTATCCTCTCTGTAGGAGAACATAATAACAGTGCAACCACCAGCCAGAGCTGCCAGCACCCAGGGCTAGGCTTGAAAGCACACAGTGCTCAAAAGTGCCTGGGAGAGGTTCTTTGGGAAAACAACTCAACTGTGCAGGTATTGGCAAGGTCTTTCTCCCAGGCTCAAGGGGAAATGCAGGAACAAGCACTGAGGGGCTTCTCTGACAGTGGTGTCATGGGCAGTGGGTGCTGTGTTGGGCTGGAAGCAGCAGAGTGAGAGGTGATGGCAGGAACACCTGAGACACAGTGAGAGGGGATGTCAAACCCCTGAGACACACAATGAGAGGTCATGGCAAACACCTGAGACACAGTGAGAGGTGATGGCAGGAACACCTGAGACACAGTGAGAGGGGATGGCAGAAACACCTGAGACACAGTGAGAGGTCATGGCAGAAACACCTGAGACACACAGTGAGAGGTGATGGCAGAAACACCTGAGACACAGTGAGAGGTGATGTCAAACACCTGAGACACAGTGAGAGGTGATGTCAAACACCTGAGACACAGTGAGAGGTGATGGCAGGAACACCTGAGACACACAGTGAGAGGGGATGGCAGAAACACCTGAGACACAGTGAGAGGTGATGGCAGGAACACCTGAGACACACAGTGAGAGGTGATGGCAGGAACACCTGAGACACAGTGAAAGGTCATGTCAAACACCTGAGACACAGTGAGAGGGGATGGCAGAAACACCTGAGACACAGTGAGAGGTGATGGCAGAAACACCTGAGACACAGTGAAAGGTCATGTCAAACACCTGAGACACAGTGAAAGGTTATGGCAGAAACACCTGAGACACACAGTGAGAGGGGATGGCAGGAACACCTGAGACACAGTGAGAGGTGATGGCAAACACCTGAGACACACAGTGAGAGGTGATGGCAGAAACACCTGAGACACACAGTGAGAGGTGATGGCAGGAACACCTGAGACACAGTGAAAGGTCATGTCAAACACCTGAGACACAGTGAAAGGTTATGGCAGAAACACCTGAGACACACAGTGAGAGGGGATGGCAGGAACACCTGAGACACACAGTGAGAGGTCATGGCAGGAACACCTGAGACACACAGTGAGAGGGGATGGCAGGAACACCTGAGACACACAGTGAGAGGTGATGGCAGAAACACCTGAGACACACAGTGAGAGGTGATGGCAGAAACACCTGAGACACACAGTGAGAGGTGATGGCAGGAACACCTGAGACACAGTGAAAGGTCATGTCAAACACCTGAGACACAGTGAAAGGTTATGGCAGAAACACCTGAGACACACAGTGAGAGGGGATGGCAGGAACACCTGAGACACACAGTGAGAGGTCATGGCAGGAACACCTGAGACACAGTGAGAGGTCATGGCAGAAACACCTGAGACACAGTGAGAGGGAATGGAAAAACACCTGAGACACAGTGAGAGGTGATGTCAAACACCTCAGACACACAGTGAGAGGTGATGGCAGAAACCCCTGAGACACACAGTGAGAGGGGATGGCAGAAACACCTGAGACACACAGTGAGAGGTGATGGCAGGAACACCTGAGACACAGTGAGAGGTGATGGCAGAAACACCTGAGACACAGTGAAAGGTCATGTCAAACACCTGAGACACACAATGAGAGGTGATGGCAGGAACACCTGAGACACACAGTGAGAGGTGATGGCAGAAACACCTGAGACACAGTGAGAGGTGATGTCAAACACCTGAGACACAGTGAAAGGTCATGTCAAACACCTGAGACACACAATGAGAGGTCATGGCAGGAACACCTGAGACACACAGTGAGAGGTGATGTCAAACACCTGAGACACACAGTGAGAGGTGATGTCAAACACCTGAGACACACAGTGAGAGGTCATGGCAGGAACACCTGAGACACACAGTGAGAGGTGATGTCAAACACCTCAGACACACAATGAGAGGGGATGGCAGAAACACCTCAGACACAATGAGAGGTCATGGCAGAAACATCTCAGACACAATGAGAGGTCATGGCAGGAACACCTGAGACACACAGTGGGACCAGCCCAGCAGCTGCTCCAAGTGTCCAGCCTGTCTCTCACAGCCCTGCTCACAGCCCTTCCTGCACTGCATCACTCCAGTTTCTTTAGGATGAAGCCTGCTGTACTGCAGCAGGTATTTCTTGACAACCTCAGGGCTTCCAGCATAGCTCTGCCTGCTGCTCTCCATGTTCCCAAACACTCATACTGCAGAGGAAGGGAGAAAAATTGCACCCAGCCTTGCTTCACAGACAAAAAAATTTGCATGTAGTGACAGGAGCTGGTTTGCAAAGCTGCTGGGGTCATACAGGAACATATGAGTGATGTTCACACAGGCTGCTGCTTGTATCCAACAATGAACAACACTGAGAGGTGTTTTATTCAAAATGCTTCACTGGAAATTTGAACCAGCTGTATGGTGAGAGCTGTGGCTACAGTTACTGTATTACAAGCACTTAAATGATTCTTGCTTAAAAAGCTTTTTATCTTTCAGATGAGACTGTTTAACAAACCAAACAACAAGCCAGAGTCAAACCTGTAGTAATAAAGCAAAACATAATATACCAAACCAAGTAAAATACACCAAACCTGAATAGAGGAAGAGTAATCACATGTAGAGTTATTTCCTGGTGCAGGAAATTTCTGTAATTCATAATTTTGGTAACATTCTTACACAAGTTATTTTCTCACAAATTTTTTTTTTAACTTTTCTTGGTGAGTGCTGTAATTCCTTGGAGCCTTTTAAGATGTGGATGTTGTAGGGAACTTCTAAAACTAAGACAACCTCCGAGTAAATTAGTGGAAGACAGTTCAAAGAGCAGCATGTAGGGTGACATTCCCTGTGTTACATCTCACTTAATGAAGCCTGCAAATGCAGTCAGAAAGACCTTCTAAATTAGATTTCATAATTTGGCTTAGAACCTGAAATCAACTTACCTCCACAGAAATCAACAATCCTGTAACCACAGTAGTACAGAGCCTAGGAGTGGGTGAAAACATGTAGGTGGAAATAGAACATAATTATTCTGCTTTCTTGGTGCTGGTAATGTCATAAACATCCTGCCATTCTGATATTATTGTGTTAATGTTAAAATATTTGTTTGATGCAAATAGGAGTCGAGATGTAATATTCTTTATATGGCATTGCCCAGAGCAAAGTAAGAACACCATGACAACAAGTAGCCTGCAAGCTGTCATGTTATTTGTGTTCAGCTTGCAGAACAACTTATAAAAAGCCATCAGCTGACAGTCATCCTGAACGTCAATAGTAATTGAGAGAGAAAGAATAGAAGAATAACAAATGGTGAACATGAAAAAAAGCCAAAAAAGGTGCAATGAAACAGCCTAGGAACAATACTTTCCCATACACTTGGAGTTTTCTTAAATGACAGTCATTTATTAAAAATAAAGCTTCTCAAGTAAAACCCTTGAATGCAACCACTTTAACCTTCAGACATCACCATTCCTCCTGTGGAGAACTTTACTGAGAAAAGGTGGCAGGACACAAGAAATCTTTCTAAAATTTTACTGAATAAAACTATCAAACATTTATCAAATTGACAAAGAAGACTACAGGAATATGAAGAACTTTCTTCTGAAAGGTCATAGACTATATAGAAAAAATATCTGAAGAACAAGAGATTCTGTAAACAGTAACACAGCATATAAGAATATTGCCCACAGTGCTCTTAGTATCTTTGCAGATACACCTCTTGTGATGAAGCCTCACAGTAGTTATTAATCTGTTTTTCTTTATTATAAAATCATCTTTCATTGTTTGGGATTTTGGACTAGCTTATTGTTGCTTTGCCATGTACACAAGTAGTGACTATGAAGCAATGAATCTTTTTGTACTGGTGAACACCATCACACAGGTCACTGCCCTGGGGAAATTCAGTTCCAGGAAACAAGCAAGGAGCAAGAGTCCAGATTTCACAGGGCTGGCTTAGTTTCAGTAGGACTGTCTGTGAGAGCAAAGTGAGTGGGAATTGATCCTTTAACTGTCCCTGCTTCATTTGAAATGTAAATTATGTGAAATTGCAGCCAGGTGTTTTGAAATCTGAATTTTTTTACATGCAACACACAATTAGTATTTTCTGGGTGAAGCTAAAAAGACCTACAATTGGCATTTCTAATATATCACCTAATATATCAGGGAATGCAAAGATAAGCTACTGCTAGTGTAGATGGAAAGCAGTATTTCAGCAGTTACCTATGGAAAAATCAAATTTATCAGAGAGAATGCAGGGCATTGGTAGCATACATTGCTGATTTCCTTGAATGACACATGGGATCCAATAAACTCCTTTTGCAGTGTGCTGCACCACTTTTCAAATACCAGGGAGCTGCAAAGCTCAGCTCGTAGTTGGCTTCATTAATGAGGTACCCCAGTAAAAGTATGAGCAGCTCTGCTGACAGCCCATCTGTCTGCTGTCAGCAAGGAATCGATAGCCTGGCCCTGCCCTGCATCAGCTGCACAGAAACTTCCTGAAGAATTCACTGAGCAATCCCTAGAAAGTAAACTCTTTAATTGAGCCTGTCTTAGCTGACACTGGAAGAAATTAACATCTCAATTTTCTTGAGGTGTTAAGAGAACAAACAAACAACAAAAAAAAAAACCCCACCCCAAAACAAAACAACCCAACCAAAAAAAGCATCGATACATTATTCATGCCGGGGAAAGGGAGAGGTGGTGATGGAAAAGTAAATAATATCATCAAGGGGAAGTTTCCTGGGTTTGGACCTAAACCTCTTCTGAAGTTCATAGCACTCCATCTTAAGACTTTTCCAAAATATAAATTGTAGATCATCTTGGGAAACACCACTTTAAATTCACAGTGCCACTGATATGATTATGATCCATCAAGCAAAAGCAAAATTTTATTACTTCAGTATATAATTTTTTGTCATATATGAGTTTAGATGAGGGTTAACAGAAATTAATGACCCAATTTGCTCTGATCTTAAGGAATTTCAGAAGAATGAAAGCTGAGTATGTTCAAACAGAGGAAGAAATTGAAGCTACACTGCATGGTTTTAGAAAAGAGCACTAAACTTAAGGTTAGCACATAAGAGGATGGTCCTCCTGACATGAGGTTTGTGCCATATTTTAGAAAGCAGACAAGGCCTTTTCTTCCATGAGGACATTCCAGCTGTGCACCTCTGCAGGTGACAACTTCCTGAGACTGATTAACTCTTCTCACCAGAGGAGAGCAGCAGCATGTCCTTGTTATCTAAGTAAGCCAGTCCACTGCTGTTAAATGCCTTCAGAATTAGATTTCACTGCAAGGCCCAGACAGCTCAAGCCAGCAGTGAGAGCATTCCTGTATCTATTTGGATTCAGCACTGACTAGCTACGTTGTGCAGGACAGGGGCCAGAAATTAGGATTTCATTTACACTGCAGTGCTGAACTTGTCCATGCCACAGCCATGGGCAGGAACTGCCAGTCCCTGTCTGGCCACCTCACAACACAACACAACTCAACACAGGGGAAATTGTTTGGGCCACTGGGATCTCTAATAACTGCAAAAAACAGTCTGGCCCTTGTTTCTGCCATCTCCCAAAAATCTCACCTGAAATAAGTTTTGTAAAATATAATCTGCTACAGAGCTATAAAGAGCTGAGTCAAACCTGCTGGCATTTGCAATATGAATGTTGATCCAATTATTGAGACTGACAGCTGCTAGCACCTTGCTGTAATAATAAAATAATTACTTACCCAGGGCTTTTTGAGAGCACCTTTCATTCCAGGCCATCCTCAAGTGTGCTGTGAACCCATACACAAGCTATATATAGGAAGCACCTCACCCACCCGTGACAGGCAGCCACCCACGGATGAATCACTGAGCTCCCATCACTGGGACCCAGCAGAGCAGCACTCACAGGAAACAAGGATGGCAAGGATGCAGAGATGCCTGCTTTTCTGCACACTTACTCAGGCCCTACATCAAAGGAAAGAAGTTTGCAATTTCTTTTTTTTCGCTTTCATTATGCAACTGCCAGGCTAATATTTATTCATTTATTATTAAAAAACAAAAATCAAACCCACCCAGGAGAATATCTCCTCATCACATTTGATTAAGTCATAAAGTTTCATCAGCACTACTCTTAGTTTATGTATATGACTTCATCATTAATATAGCTCATAGCTATTAATAATTTTGCATATTAATCTGATAAGAAATGTTTTATAACACAGAAAAAAAGCAAAACCAAAGCCACCCCTCTGTCACCACTGCCATCTCCAGAACTGTTGCTTTGACTTATCCCATCTCACTCCACTTAGCCTGTGAAACATTAATCCTGTTGTGCAGTGGCATTTGTCAGCCTAGAGAGGGTACTTCTGCAGTGCAATTACATTTGTGTCCCAAAGGAATAACATCAGCTCTGAGAGTGAAGAGGAGCCCTGCCTGTGCTGTGCTGATGGTGCAGGAGTGATGTTACTGACTCTGCTCAGCCCAGCACCTCCCCAGCATCCTCACTCAGCAGGGGCCAGAGACACACAACTTGTCATCCTGTGCAGGAGCCATCAAGGAATCCATGTGAAAGCCAGAGTCATCATCAGCAAGAGATTTGTGGTTTTTTTAAACCTGAAACAAGATTATATTCCATGTGGGAGCTGCAAAAAACCTTGTGGAAGCAGCCTAGCATTAAGTTAAAAAATCAAATGCTTTGCTAAAGAGATCTTTTAAGCCATGCAGAATTTTTAGAAGCTCCTGCATTTTTTTCAGTTTTTCAGCACAGAGAAAGACTTACTTACATTTTTAATAGAAAAGGAAACCAAGAACAGGTTGGAAGTATATGCTGAGCATTGGGAACAGTTGTAATTCAATCTTTCTTTTGGCATATGCTAGCTCAAAGAGAGCTCATAATTTTCAAAGTGTTTTTTTCAGAAGAAACTGTTATTTAGATGTGTTTGGGGACTTCTCCTTAGTTCTGAAATTCAGCTTAATTTTCTATGACTAAAAATGCTAAATTTGGAAAAAGAAAAAGATGTGATCAGCTGCTGAACAATTTCTACTACTTTCATCTAGCACTGCCATCTTTCAAACTATTCTTACTATTCTTCTGTCATTATTTGAATTCAGTTAGGGTTTAGAATGAGTCAAGGAAGCAAACTGAGCTCAGTGTCTGCTGGGTTAGCAGCACTCATATTTAGACTTGGTTGAGAATTGAGTTTAGAGGCTCAGAATTTATTCTCCAGTTCACAGTGCTGACTTTTATAATGTCAAAACTCTGTTACAGGAATGAACCTCCATGAAGAGTTTTCACAAATGTACACACAGAGGATCTGACAGATCTTTTGTTCAAAAGAAGTAGGATATAGACAATTCCTACCCAGCTTCTAAAATTTAGGAAAGAAATTTCCAAGCACCCAAGCACACCTCCATGATGCACTTCAGTCATGGTCACTGGTGATTTTGTTGTATGAATTGTTATTTCCAGGAAATGGCACAAAACATTTCTGATTGAGATTCACTATGTTGTTGTGTACTGATGGATATCCCCCTATCTAATGAGTCCTGTGCCAAACCTTTCTCACAGTAAAATCTATGAGATGGCATGCACATGCACACACACACTGACAGCTGATGTTGTGTATGATGCCTCAGCTGGAAATTGTGCCAAAATTGCAGATTTAATGCAAAAAAGGTGTAAAACCACAGACCTTGACTTTGTATCTCACTCTCCTCACAGCTTTTTTGGTTCTAATTTAATTACTTCCATGGCTTGCAGTAAAATATTGTAGTTTATTTCAGGGATGATCATTCCTAAGTTGGCAATCACTTCTGTGATCACATAAGACAGTATAAATTCTTATAACAATAGCCATAATGATTTGGAATAAGGTAGAGGTTTTCCACATTTACATGATTGCTTAAATACTTTATGATGCTGTACAGAAATTTCATTCCTTTTTATTTCTATTCTGTTTTGGTAAAATTAAAGTATATGCATTTTCAAAGTGATATTAAATACAAAGGAATAGGAGATTCATTTGGAGTTTATATTCTATCAATAGCCATATTTAGATCTGAAAAGAGTTCTGACTTTAACTTAATGTTAGTTCACTACCTACATTTTAATAGCTCCTCTGGGGTTCTGCTAGGCAGATAGAGAAACCAATGTGTGTTCCATATTATATATCTTTAATGGAGTATAAATTGTTCATGGAGTTACATAAAGTTAGAAAAAAGTCATAGTGAGTTTTTTAGAAAAATATATTTCCCAGTAAACCACACCTTTAAATTTTAAAGATCTCAACTATACTATCGCTATTATTATAATAAAAATTTTATTTAATTTTAAAGTTTTGAAAATGTGTGTTGCAACTTTGTGTTCTAAACCAAAGAAAACCAGTGGAGATGATGCCTTTTGATGATAAACACTGACTGTTCAGCATTGACAGCATCTCAGAATTTTCTGCCAAGGGAGTTAAGCTGCTGGCTCAACTACAGCTTTTCTTTTGAGCCTTTGGACAGATAAACACATAATCTTGGACCCATGAAAGATCTGAGTAGCTAAAACTAAAATATTGACTTTCAAACCTACCACTTGTCATCTTGCTCTGGATTAATATAATTCCTCCAGGCACAAGAGACTCCCAAAGGTACATCTGACTCATTTGGCTGCAAAGTCACTGGCTCTCCCAGGCCCTGTGAGCAAAGAATTATTTTGGTATAGAGAGTGGAACAGTTTTGGAAGTGAGAAATGGGAATCTCATTTGAAATACCTCTTGCCTTGATGTACAGGCCCACTTGGTCAGGCCTTCTTTCCTGAATTTTCTAGTAGAAGATATGAAGCCAAGTGAATTTCCTGACCTGAAAGGACATTACTGTGACTCCTGCCTGGATGGATCCACCATGCTCCAGTCCAAATTACAGGTCCATACAGCATATTTAATCTCAACTACTTTGGCTTTACTTCCTGGCTCCTCTCAGTTGCAGACTTCCCAAGGTTAAGTTATGCAAAGATGAGTTTATATCTTGGCATTGTCTTCTGTCTCTCTGTGTACCCATTTTCAAAATGAGAAGACTATTTCTTCATTTTCTATGGCATATGGAATGTCACATAAACATGGAACTGGGAGGAGATGTTCCAAGGAGGTCTCAGTGGACTCAGAATATCCAATCTCCTCCTCATGAAGCAAAGCTCCATCAAAGCTCTGGCAAACCTGCCTATGTGTCCTCCACTTCTCAACTCACTATTTCTAATTCATGGCAACATCTTCTGACACCCTGGAAGCTCTGGAAAACTGGTAGTTGTGTCATGTTGATTCATTTTCATTTTAGGAAGGTCTGCTCAAATTCATACTCTTTCTCAAAAAATATTAATGTTAAACTACCATTTAAAAAAAAATATATTTGCTTCCATGGGAAATTTAAAGCAGTACTTTTATCCTGAAATGAAAACTTCTTCAAAATATCCTCAATTCCCAGGAAACAAAATTGAATTTCAGCCAGTTTTGATCTAAACAGTAAAGCCTTTTCCAGCATCAGAGTCTAATTTTAAGGAGCTATTAAAACATCGAAGTTTGTTGTGATAAATATCAGCCTGTAGAGGGAATTTCAGTGGCAAAGTTTTAATCTGTCATACAGAAATGTTCACAAGGTCATAGTTATTCTACTATAAATAGAAACATGAACAGTCTACCTCAGTTTTTATTTAACCTCAAGGTCCTTAAGGGTTCTTGTGCCAAATGGCCTCGTAGCACTAACACTTGATTTTGTGAAATTGCTTCAAAATCAAAACACAATGAAATAACCCCAAACATCCATGAACTGATTTAAAGTCCAGTATACCTACACATTCTGCAGTTATCGCCTTCTGAATTACAGTCTCATTTAAATTTTAATGAAAAAGAACACTAAAGGTGAATTAATTAAAAGGAAAATATTTCTGTTTGCAGCCTGGATCATTGATTTTGACTTCGTCATTCAAAATAATTCCCTTTTCCTCCCTGCTTAGCCATTTGATCCTATTAGAGTTTTTTTGATTATCTATTAATTTAGGATAAAATATAGAATATATTTTTACAGTATTTAGGCATCTAGATTGTCACCTATGCAGGCAGGATGAGTAAAATGAGTCAAAAAACTCTGCTTAGGCTGGCAAGATGAAAGGTCTGTGTATTTGTGTTGCCTTTGCTTACAATGTAAGATGTTACCAAAAGTATGTATTCTATCATCATCTTCATAAACTGTTAAACAGGTGGGGCAGTGTTCTTTATCTCTTCCATAACACATCCCTGATAACTCCAGGGGATATCTTCTACTAGTGGGCCACCAAGTCCCACTTCATGACTGATAAAATTACACCACTGTTGTGAAATGCTCCACCCAGGGGGAGGAAACAGGAATTCCTACCTGGAAATAAGCTGAGGTTGGAACACCACAGGCAGCACTACCTGCTGGATTCCCAGAGGAGAACAGCTCCCTAATCACCAGTGGACCTTCAGAAAAGGATCAGACTTTACTACAGGGTCACCACTTTGACAGAATCACATCCATTACTCCAACAGGACTGCAGCCACTGTTTGATTGGATTGTTACCAACAGGGTGTCAGGTCCTATCCTGACAGTCAGTTTGAGCCAGTTTCTGTATTATTGCCTTTATCTTAATTTTCATGTTAAATTGTAATTCTGACTTGGGGATCTCTCACAGGTTTGCTTTAAAACTAGCACATATGTATACACACTTTTCTCAGTATTGGGGTTTACTGCAGATTTCTTGCAGCCTTTAACATTCTGTATGTCATAATTGCCTTACATAGACTTCAGTGCCAGTTGTCATTGTTCCTTGGTGGCATAAATGCATGTATTTCAGCATATTTAACTTCTGATATTTATCCCATTAATTTCTTAATTCCTATTTATATACATTGGATCCGAATGTGTATATAAATAGTTACCCATTTAATTATGGCAGCTTTGTAAGACACCACATATTAAACAGTTGTTCACTCAAAAGGCAAGGGAGTGAATCTGGGTTTGCATTGTGTGTAGAGCCTTCTGGCCCTGAGTATTAAACTCCAGTATAATGAGGACCTTGTGCTGGTTGTATACCAGATAGGGATTCAGCTCATTCTGCCAGAGATCTGGCAGCAATGTAAGACTGAGCAGCAGCTGCCAAAAATTACTTGATATTGTGTAAGCCCTTGTGCTGTACAGTTTGAGAGTTGAAAGGGTTCATGTGCAAGAGCAGAATCTGCAAATGTAATGTATACAGTAGAGCCACATTTGTAATAACCATCTGCTGTGTATCCCCTCCCCTCCCTTTGTGCCTGCATGGCATAAAACATGGTGAGTCCACATCAGCACTTTGGGATTGATGATATGGTGAAAAGCATTTTTTGTTCACTATATGATATTTTTTCTGTGGAGAGGAGGAAGTGTTATTTGACCCCCAAGGGAGAAGAAGCTGAGATTAGGTCCAGCAAAGGTTGGTGATTTCCACTGGACCTCCTTATTTTAGTTTTTTTTAACTGTAAAATGGATCTGAAAGTGCTGAGAGTGAAAGCCATTCTGGGGAAGCTGAGTGGAAGGAGTGGTTAAGAACAGATTTCATTTTAATTTCTGAGCAACATCAATGAAAGGACTTTTCAAAATTACACCAAAGATAATCTCAATAGTCTTTAACTGAAGAAAAAGTTCCATTTATTTTTAAGCCTTTTCCTATGTAATTCCTGTTATCTTTGAATAGAAGTGGATCTAATTAGCTGCTCTTAGAGAAGTACTTGACAAAATGATTGCTTATGCACCCTGTTCACTCATTCAACCTTTCTCCAGAAAACAAGGCAGAGGTCATTTTAACAAAGTTCTGTGATATTATGAGTTTAACCTCTTTGCAGTGTATGCTATGAGTTTCAGGAATTTTGTGAACATGAAAGCACAAGCTTGATTAATTCTGTATTTACTCTTCAAGATGGTTAGCCTGATTAGAAGATAGCCTAAGAAACCAAGATGGTATTTTAAAATGAAATTTAAATAATTTTTTTGGCCTGACAATTCTTTTCCCCTTGAAGCATCTCAAGAGGATAAAATGGAGGGTGACAGCACTGAGGGAAATTAAACAGATAAAGACTATTTGTAGACAAATTGCAGACATGCTAATCTTGTTAATTTACAGTAAAACCTAACACGTATCCAGACCTCTGCCATGACAAAAAGCAGCAAAAGGGAAGCATTTCTAATTTCTCAAGTGCACTTCAGATTAAATTATGTACTGCTACATTCACTGAGGAATTCTATTAATGCCTATTTGCAATTGCAATCCTTGGGTCAAATTTGGCTCTGTTTTTTTTCTGGTGAGATTAGATTATTGTGTTAGTTTATTTGCTTGTACTTCTCATCCTCTGTCAATTGCTCTCTTTCTCACAAATGTTGCCAGTACCATAATCATCATCATTACACAAATTATGCAGAAGGACCCTGTGCTTGCATATTCTTACCATCTTCTGCTGCATTAGAATGAAACAATGTCAAAACAAATTTCATTCATTGCTCTCTGACAAGTACACACAATCTAAACTAGTTCTTGTAAGCCATGCTGGCAGCAAGAATTTGTAGGTGACTAGTATAGATATATACCTAATTTTATCTATCCAGAATGAAGTATCTTATTCCAGCTACTCATCTGGATTCACTTGAAAGTCGACAGACAGTCTAGCACCTCCAGAGTGTGATTCTTCTCTGTGATTTTTGACATCTGTCTTGGGCTGAGATGCACCATCCACACCATTCCAAAGTTTCACCATTTCAAAGGCATCTGGTCACAGATGAAACCTCACTCCAGGATTCCAGGCTGGTGAGAGCTGTGCAAAGTGTCTGTGTCTGATACCCTCCCTACCTGGAGTAGCAGTGGTGCACAGGTTTGTGCCATTTTAAAGGTGTTCTTGTCATCACACATATATGAATGAATTAATCAGCCCTTCTCAAAGGTCACAGAAAACTGTCTGAGAGACTACTCACACCAACAGGGGCTCATCCTGATGGGATCCAAACACAGGACTCCAGGGAGCATCCACCAGGATTGTGTCACATTCCACTCTATTTTAAAATCATCAGTGTGCAAACCATGCAGCACAGGTTTGAACAGAGACAAGTCACCCATCCTGACTGAGGGACTCCATGTGCTCCATGGGATTTTGCTTCCTGAAGACAACAGACAGTCATTTTAAGCCTTCAGCAAAAGCAGAAAAATTACATATTCTCTGAGTTTCTCCAACAAAATAAGAGTCAAACTGGAAAATAAAATAATTCCCATTTGTTTTAGTAGGTAGCACACAGCTGCAGTTAAGTTCTTTGGCACTGGTAATTCTCAGACATTTACCATCATATATTGTCCAAGAGGAAAAAAAAAATCATTTTCTTTTAATGGGTACTCAGAATATTTGCTAGCTGCCAACAGTATTATTTTAACAGGCTGTTGGAACAGAGGGTGAGAATGGACTGCACTTGTGTAGGAAGTCATTAATTGTTTAGACCATATCTTGTTGTGGATTTCTCTATGTAACATGAAAGTAATTTTGATCAGTGACTTAGAATAATTACCACTGTGAAGAACTATTTTGCACAATTTATTACCAAAGCACAGATTTAGTATTGGAGAAAAATGACAAATGAATAAACATGTAGTTGAAGTACTATGAATTGGTGAAGTGGATTAGCATTAAATAAATTTGAAATCAAGACTAACAAATATAAACCTCCTTAGAGCCAGAATAGAAATGTAATGTAGCTATTCTCAAGTAAGGCTGAGGATTAAATGAGGAAATATTTGACAGAAGCTAATGAGCTATCATCATAAGCAATAGGGTGTTAAAATGAAAAAAAGGAATTGCTAGGAAACACATTTTTTCTGATTAATTTTTAGATTTTTCTGAGTACATTTTTTCCCATATGCATATGAATCCTGAACTACTACTTTCTTGCCAATTTGGAGCTGCAACTAATGGCTTGTGACCATATAATGAGTTGTAATATTTAACTTGGATTCTGTGATCCCAAATGTACTTAAAAGTTTTGATATTTTTGTTCTACATGTGGCAGTGCAAGGAAAATGTCCTCCTAGTCACACAGAGGTACAAAAATATTCATTATTTTGAGATACAAAATTCATACCACCACTCTCTCTCTTTTCCTGCTCTGTGGGAAGGAAAACAGAGATTGCACTCACAGGTTTCTCATAAGCCCTGCACACTCAGTTCTCAGCAGGGGAATGAGCACCTGGAAACTTCCCCACAAAGGCAGAGCAGTGTGGTGGTTGGAAGGGTGACCCAGGTGACCTGCCTGCTTCTGATTGTGTCTTTTATGCCAAGCTGGCTGAAGGCACTGAGGAAAAGCTGTTTCAAAGGCCATCACCATTGATTTCTCTCTGCTGCTGCTGAGGTCAATGAGTTAGTGTTATCATGATTCTTACCCATAAATATCGATGTGAAAACTCTCATTGACTCCAGCATAAGTGAGGACAGGGCAGTACTCTTGGAAATCCCATCTGCTGCATTGCAGTTTGCTGCTCCAGAAAAAAAGGCAGTGACTGTGCATGATGTATTGTGGAGGCTGAAATACTGGTACTTCAAAGAGTGCTTAATTAGTTCAGATAGGTCAGAGGCCCTCAGAAAGTACCAATTGTTTCTAAGGTTTTATTCCCTACTGATGCCATTCTGTCCCCAACTGACAGATGGAAAATGTGCTTGCAGTGACCTTGTCTGGGTATTTTTTTTAATCATTTGCAGAGAAGTCAGAAACACAAGGAACAAATTCCTTCAGTAATTTGAACACCCTTCTACTTGGCAATCTGTGCCATCACCTGATTTTGAAATAAGTTCCTATTAATAAACTATTTCATCTATTAATAATTATCATCAGGAAATCAGTTTTGAGATTGCAAAAGATTAAACATTGTATCACATGTTTTTATTTTTCCTGTGTCCCGAATTCAGGACACAACTAGGAGGAATCATTATTGTTATTTCTATGTGAAAGGGAAGACTATTTATTTTTCTGATTTGTTCTCAGTTCAAGACAATTTTTCTTGACTCTGTTAGTTTTTAATTACCACTGTTTTTCTTGTACTATGAGCAGTTGAATAGAATACACCTACCCATACCTGTCAATCCAGCAAAACTGAGAACTTCATTCTTTATTAAAAGATGGCAACAATCAATAACAAATTAAAGAATACAGTTATAAATTATTCATTACAGCAAATCCCAATAAGTGAAGTATACCACATGATTCAGAACATTAAAAATTTGCATTGCTTGCCATATCCAGATCAATATTAAAGAGATTGTTAAATTGAGATCAGGGAAAACAGCAAACATGGAAAAAAAATCAAAAGTGAACCACAACCTAAAATCAATAAATCAGTCAGTTATAAATAATTAAGGTGAAAAACCTTTCCTTTTGTAGAATATACAATACATTTAGAGAGCAGCATTTGTTTAGATAAAATTTCAAAACTTACACTATGCAACTCTCTTATTTTGAAGTTTTATTAGAGCATTAGTTGTTCAGTACCTTGCAATCAGATGAAAGCTCAGAACTACACTTTTAGCTGATGTAAACATGTTTAACTCCATTAAAGCTGTCCTTCAAACCAGGACATGCAGTATGTTAATCTCTTTAAATTTGGCCAGTACACTTGATCAGGAATGAAACAGTGACAAAACACTTGAACAACACTTTGGCCTCCCCTGCACTCTGCTGAAGCTGATGGAAATTCCACCAAATTGAACCAGGTCTCCTGAAATTTAGAGAACACAGCCCTACAAGTAAATACAGAAAAAAAATCTGACATGAACTTTCTTCAACCTACCCTAAAAAACAATAGACTAGGTGAATGTTGGGCTTTTTTCACTAGGTGGGAGTTTATGGGGCTCTACATCACGAAAGAATGACACCCAATTGCTCCTGAACATTGACTTCATACCTTCAAGCATGGATATTCTGAAAATACAGTGAAAGAAGAGATTCTGATTCCTACAGAAAGGCAAGAAAAATGTAATTGTAGTTGTAGCAATGCAGATCTCCCATTTCATAGCCTGTCCCGTGGCATCTGATGAGGTGTTGAGCCGTAGCACAGGCAGGCAGTGGTGGTGAGCTCTCTGACAGATGCACCACGTAATTCCAAGGGTCTGCTGCACATCTCTGGGTGATCCCAAACAGGCAAACAGCCAGGACACTGCACACTGTCTCCCTGGGAGAAATCTGTTGTCTTGTCAGCACAATAAATGTGTCGTCATTAGCAGGATTCGTAATTGCCTATTTTGAATTAAGTAGTGACACATGGTATTTACTGCTGCATAAGAAAAAAGTGATAATTTCTGTGCAGACAAAGAACTGTGCCTATGAAATTACTCCAGCACTAGAGGCAAGGTAAAAGTAGATGTAAATATATTATAAATTCAATTAGAATTCTGTAATTGATAATATTTTCTAACTTGGTGAATAATGAAAATTCACACTGAATTTTCTGGAACAGCTATTTGAACTGAAGGAAGGAAACACCCAATTCCTTCTGAAATGAATGGGAATGCTGTTTGCAGTGCCCAGAGGCAGATTTTGAGAACTTTATCCTTGATCTTTTTTGATGCAATTGTTTCTGTTCTAGTCAAGAGCAATAATGAAAAGCTGTGTTTCCCTTGCTTTCTGACAACAATACCTAAACTGCTTCTGTCAATGCAGAGTGACCATGACATGGTTTTTTTCCCAGAACATGCAGTTCCCTCTTCCTTTTAACACTTTTGTCCAACCTGGTCTATTTTTCTGCTTAAATATACAATTTAATAACTTGCATTATATGTCAAAAGCCACTTCTGCATGTAACATACCAGTACTGTTTCTTAGCATGATGCAGACCTCAGATGCATCATTAACAATCACCTCCAGGTTACTGAATATAGAAAACTATTTCTTCAATTCAGCTTCAGGACAGAGAAAGTAAATTTTCAGCAATATATTGTAAAGATTCACTGGTTTCTAAGAAAAGCATTTTGCTCTGTTAAAATTACAAATATACTTGATGAATGTGAGTCTATTTGCACTTTTTATGTGGTTTTTTTATTATTTTTTTTAATTTGGTGTATCTCCTTAGATGGGGTATTTCCTATTTGCCCTATTTCATCTGTTCTGTATATGCAAATTCGAGAGACCATAAAAATTAAAACCAGACTATGGTCAAGCTTATACTTTCCAGTAGAATTTCTAAATGGAGAATTTCCAGCTTTGTTCTCATAAACATAAAATGCATTGACTTAAACAAAATTGTATCATCATCATCATATGCCAATGCACTCAATGTGATCAGTTTAACACCCACTGTCATCCTCAGAGACTTGTCTGTTGGTGCCAGGTAGAAGTAGGAAGATACTCTCAAATTCTTCTACATTCTATTCAAATCCTCTCAGTGTACCCATTTCTGCTGGAATGAAAGTAATGTTCTCACAGCAGTGTCAATACTTGGGACCATATCCCACCCATAAAGAACTGCTGGAGTATTTCAGAGGGAATGTGGCTTTTGCTAGAAAGTTATTATCTAACAGCAATTTCTCCATTAACTATAAGAAAGAAAGCTCTCTCAGATGTTTTAGGTTTTTGGAGAAGGCACATTCCAAACTAAAGTCTGATTGTACACCTTTATATCTATTATGATCAACATCACCATGATATTCCAGTGATTAAACTGTTCTTATTTCAACCCATGAGTTTTATTTTCTTTTTCAATTGTCCTTCCCATTCAGCCAGGGCAGGGATGGAGGTGGCTGTACGAGAGAGTAGATGTGTTTTAGTTGTCTATGGGGGTTAAACCATGACAGACAATACTGAGAAACCCTAGATGCTACTTCTATTGTATGTGTTTAGTTGAGTGGGGTTTAATTGCACTCAAGAAGTGCATCAAAGATCTGTAGAAAACAGACTGCAGGCTTGAGCTGCAAAAAAAAAAAAAAAAAAGTTAAAGTCTTCCAAAAATACAGTGTTCAAGGAAGTTTGAAAAATATTAAAGTTTAAGTATCAAATATTAGGTCTGGTTATATTGTGCTGTGCTCAGGAAAATTTCCTCCAGAAATGGGAAAATATTGAACAGGTTGGGGGCATTTATATAAGCATCATCATCAAAATCATCACTAGATCTGCAGAGGGCTTTTTGCCAGCAACATCTCCCTCTGTTCTTTCAGCTGGCAGGGCCATAACTTTCAAATTATTGCATAATCTTAAATGGATGACTTCACATAAGGCCTTTCAGACAGTGATGGTGACACAGAACTCTCCATGAGGTCAGGATTCATCAGGAAATATAAATATATCTCTTCAAGATGGATGGATAATGGCAAGCAGCGAAAACAGAAACACAAAGAAAAAAAAATGTCCCAGATTGCCATATGAACCTGAAAGACATTCCATTTGTGAGGAAGATGGGAGGAACTAAGTGTTCTCCCAACCAAACAACATGTTTCTCCAGGAGGTGCTGGCAGAGTCCCCTGATGAAATTAGTTTATTTACAGTCCTGGATCTCACATCAACTGTTTTCCCAATTTCATAGCAAGAATGATCAGTGTGCCATTGGAATTTTGTCAAAGCACACCTAGAGAATGAGATAACAGCATTGCTGTGCTTTATGAAATCCTGGATGTCACTGTCCTCAAGAGCAGGCCCTAAGAAGGAAAAGTTAGGAGAAGGTGATTAACTAACCACCTCCTCTGTTGGACTCTGTCAGACTTCTCAGCATTCCTACTCAGCAATGGGACAGGGATGCTTCAGGTTTTGACCTTTATTTCTTTTCTCCCTCATATATGAAGTAAAATGGTGATTGGTTGGTGGGGACTGCACAAGGTTTTAGAGCATGGCATGAGGCTTGAGCTAGCCCAGGGGAATCAAAGGCAAGGACAGCTGGGTCTGGTGTTTACAGCTGTAGAAACAGTCAGGTTTGAGCATTTTTAATAACTTATATTGGGGTAGCAGCCCCCTGCCTGTGGCAGTTTCTCTCTGCTCTGCCGCGATTTATTGTGACAGAAGGCAGGGTTAGTGTTATCTCACCCTGCTGCTGGGATGATGATTGTGTGCTTTACCTTGACATTACTTGATGCAGTGCTTGCTCTCCCTCCATGAGGGTCAGTGTTTGCAGGTTTCTGGGTTTCTGTAGGAGCTCTGCCAGCATCTGGCAGGGAGGCCCTTTAACATGCACCTCAGCATCACAAAGCAAGCCAACCACAAAACCACCTTAGCACAACAGAAAGAACAGAGCAACACTGGTCCACCTTTTCCTGGCTGACATATAATGTTTACTCATAGAAACAGAAATAAAATACCCTCCAAAGAAACAGGAAAGAAAACATAACAACAAAAAAACACAAACTCTGTATTCTTCCAGAATTACCCCAGGGGGAGAAAAAAACCAGTCTTAGAATTACCCTTTGCCTTGCTTCTGCTTTGCTGCTGCAGGGTATTCTTAAAGTCCTGGCAAATAAAAATTCTGTCCCCTCTTGTCCAGGCAGGAGAAGGCAGTGGCAGCCCTGGGAGAAAGGCACAGACCAAAGGCATGGAGAATGCCAGGGAGCAGCCCCCACTGCTGGACCTCACAGCTGATGGGATGGTGAGGGATAAACCCTTCCCATCTCTACTCACTCTTGTGGCTTGACAATCACAGCCCCAGTACCAGTGATCAACCACATTGTGATCATAGATAGAGATGTAAAACATGGGTGGGATTAAGTTTTCTTTTTTGTTTTTGCTTATAAATGTAGACATTTATTATTTTATTAAATTTGACCTTACCAGGAAACACATCTTAGTCCTCTCACCCAATTCTCCTTGGGTGCAAAGAGAATTCATTTTGCCACTTCTACTATTTCACTGTTTCTGGGGATTTAGTGACAAGTTGAAACACAAAGCAGGAGTGGTCCTAATGTCCTAATGACAAGACAGGAACAATAAAAAATCTGAGCAAATAAATGTGAAGAATGTCAGATTTTGGTAAAGTCTAGAGACACAGTGCAGGAAATTTTAACAGCAAATACTTTCTAAGACTGTTTTGTTTCTTTTTTTAAATCACTGTCAGTTAAATCACCTGATAGGATTTACTGAAAAGTCTAATTTAAGATGTTGTTCTGATTTATTTATAAATACATCATGGCAAAGATTTACGAGTTCAGTTTTAAAAATAAATTAGACTCTAAAGGTTACATAACCAAGGGAAGCAATGAATGTCTGTGGCATCATGGTGACACATAAAACACTCCTTGGGGGATTTGCTGCTTACAGACACCTGCTTAGCAGTGATGCCACAGCCCACCTGTTTTCTTAACTTTGACAGATGACCAGAATCACCCAATAGCCTGGATTCTGAAATATGGCTCATTTATTCAGTCATACACATTCTGCCTAACTAGCTGATAAAAACAGGGGAGGGAAGGGGAGGGAAGGGAAGGGAAGGGAAGGGAAGGGAAGGGAAGGGAAGGGAAGGGAAGGGAAGGGAAGGGAAGGGAAGGGAAGGGAAGGGAAGGGAAGGGAAGGGAAGGGAAGGGAAGGGAAGGGAAGGGAAGGGAAGGGAAGGGAAGGGAAGGGAAGGGAAGGGAAGGGAAGGGAAGGGAAGGGAAGGGAAGGGAAGGGAAGGGAAGGAAAGGAAAGGAAAGGAAAGGGAAGGGAAGGGAAGGGAAGGAAAGGAAAGGAAAGGAAAGGAAAGGAAAGGAAAGGAAAGGAAAGGAAAGGAAAGGAAAGGAAAGGAAAGGAAAGGAAAGGAAAGGAAAGGAAAGGAAAGGAAAGGAAAGGAAAGGAAAGGAAAGGAAAGGAAAGGAAAGGAAAGGAAAGGAAAGGAAAGGAAAGGAAAGGAAAGGAAAGGAAAGGAAAGGAAAGGGGAAAGGCTGAACCAAAAAAACCCTCTCTTTATTTAAGAGAGTCGTGTTATCTCTGCATACCCTGGAGGTGACTTTGGTCTAATTTAAATGGCTTAGAATAGAAAGCAATGAGCACCACAGACACAGTCCTGTCAGGTACTTCAAGTGTGGAACCATAATTGCTGATCAAAGAAGGTGCAGCTGGAGGTGACTTCCAATGCTTTAATACCTACATCCCAAAGAGAATGTCTGGCTTCAATCACATAAATGTGTTATCCAAAAGGATCCAATTATGTTCTTATATTTTGCATAACCTGTTTGGAACTTCCTGATTTTGTGTGTCAGTAGTTTTTCTGTTTCCTTCTTGTAAATATGAAGAACATATATCTAGAAGTAACTATGTTTAATTTTATTTTTCTTCACATTAAAGGGTTATACTTAAAATATATTGTTTAAGAACATTTATAAATTTTCCTGCTACCTTTGAATATTATGCAATTCCCCAACAATAAAATGTAATGGAACTATACACTACAATTAATTGTGCTTAAAATGCTCTTTTATTTATCAGAAATAATTTTAAAAACATTTCTGCAGTAGCCTATACATCTTATTTAGAGTTGTGAATTCTGTTTTGATGATGCATTTTTATTCATGTTTAATGATTGGTGTTTTTTTCACTTTAAGAGTATAACTGAAGCCTGAACAATGTTTTGGGGTTTTTTTAAATTTCACTGCTGTACATCTTTAATTTTACTGGTATTAAATTTAAAGCTGTAATGTTATGCTTCTTCACTTTCATGACTATTAACAGAAAATGCATCAGATGTACAAAAAATATTTTGTGGAAAAACCTTTCTTAATGAAGATTAAGCTTGTCTTGGAATGCTTACTTTTGGGAAATAATTGATATTATAAAAGTAGACATCAAGTAAGAAAATAAAATTTAAATTACACTCAGTGATTACAGACCATATAAAGTTCTAAGAGCTAATTTCTAATACCACTTTAAACTTTACATTCCATTTGCAATGCCTGTTTCTGCACTGGTGCAGAGTCATGCAAGCTGCAACGTGAGCTGGAGTAAATCAGCACAGATGCACTGAAATCTGTAAACACAACAGTTTCCACCACTAATGAGCAACACCACTTTTGAGGAGAACATTGTGCTGTACCAACATCTATTTTGTCTGCACAGCCCTGGGCAATATCTTCTCACAGAAACAGCCAAAACCAATGGCTTTTATGTGACACTGAAAACTTCTCACAGTCCTGCTGTAGTTACAAGCACCAAATGTTCCTGCCCAGCTGCTGGACTCCACCAGCAATGCTGAAGAGAAGATTTCCAGAATTAGACTTCTTGCCTCCCAGATTTTATTTTGAAGCTGGTTTAGAACACATGGTCATCCAAAAGCTGTTTCATCTGAAAAGAGGTGCTGGCTGCACAATTGTAACCTCTGAGCATCTCCTGTGCATTTTCTGTAGGTACCTTCCTAAGCATTAGAGATGGGCTGGTCTAGAGCACAGGTCTAGAAGTCTTTCCTTCCAAACCAAGGTTTCTGCAAGCTGAGGGTATAGCAAACCTCACTAGACACCTGTTAAATAAAGAACCAGGCCCATGGCTTCCAGGGGATCCCCCCTCACCTGTCAAGGCAGCAGACACTCCAGGTTTTGCCACAGTAGGGACCCAGCTGGGACAGAGAGCTCCTGACACAGCAATGCCAACACTGCTGCTAATGAAGCACTTTTCCAATCTATGAATTGAAGATTCTCCTATTCAGGAAGGTTAATCTGGCACCTTTCACGAGCACAGTACTCATTAATATGTATCTTGCATTTCTAAAACCTTGTCTCCAGATAAAAACAAACCTGCTCTTACACACAGTGATTATATCTATAGCTATTCATATTTCCTTTTCATCTTCCCCACTTCCTGGGGTCTTAAACATGCAGAAAATTATTTCATTGCATTTGTACATCCATAAGTGCCAATAAACCTTTTAAAATATAAACACCACAGTGGATTTGCATGTCTTTTCAGAGAAAATATGACTGGAGAACTTTGGAACTCAGAAAATTTTTCACTAGTTTGTTTAAACATATAATTTAGTTTTTATTCTCTTTTTTTGTCATAATTTTTGTCAGTCCAACAAGGCACTGAAGCTCAGGCCCAACTTTAAATCTGTACTTATTCTTGTTGCCTTCACTGACACTTAGCAGAGAACAGAATGGGGCTCTACGGGATGTGGGAGGTTTAGGAACCACATTAAAAGAGCTTGTGGTGGCACCAGTCCTCAATATCCTACCAGAAGGTCATCATTAATCAACTTACTACAGAGACTGATTTTAGACAGAAAGGAAATGAAATTGCACTGAGTACAGTGGGTATTTTAAGGAAGTCTCTTAGGATGGAAGTTTGCCTGTTGTCAGTGCTGCAGTTGTGGATATTACAAATGAAATATTCTGACTGTGAAGGCTTTGGCATTAGTATGAATATCCTTGATACCAGGTAGAGGAGCAAAAAAGGGAGGGAACCATCCCACTATCTGTTAACATTCCTGACAATTGTGCTAAGGACACTGGAAAAGCACCATACTGCTAATGCTGCCATGTGAGCAATAAGACTTGCCAAATTCTGAAAAACACCTCCCTCAGGGGAGCAACTGAAAGCTGTTTACAATAGATCAGGAACTCCTGTCTGAGATTTATCAGCGACTGTCACAGGTGAGAAGTGTTTACTAACAAAGGCAGAACAAGTGACAGAGAAGGTGATGACTCCTTCAGGATACTCAGCCTTTGGAATAATTCATCTTTTAGCAGCAGCCATGGCAAGTCCCAAACTGGAGCTTTCAGCAGGCAGCTGGGGCACAGCAAAAGCATTCCCTTCCAGGGCAGATCTAATCTAGCCCAACTGTACTGCAGCTGCCCTGAGGCAGAGAGGGAAATGGAAAATGAATCAAAGTGGATCTGATTCTGACTTCCATGAGATTCATTTCCCTGGATTTGATTTGACTCCATTAGATTAGAAGTTCTTTACTGTGAGGATGGTGAGGCCTTGGCACGGCTTGCCCAGGGAAGCTGTGGATACCCTTGGAAGTGTCCAAGGCCAGGCTGGATGGGGCTTGGAGCATCCTGGTCCAGTGAAACTGTCCCTGCCCTTGGCAGAGGGGGTGGAACCAGGTGATCTTTAAGGTCTCTTCCAAACCAATCCATTTTGGAATGAAACTCTGGGAAACAACCTTCCTTAACTGCATGAGGAAACCAGAAACTTTTCCTGCCTAAGGATCTGTATCAGCTGTACCATACAACTAACAGAAATATCATTTTTCTATTCTGCTCAAGCAGTTCATAATTTTACCCTAAGAATTGAATGAAAATCGTACTTGGTAACTAATGAAGGAGAACTGAGAAGTCCTTAAAAGAAGCTGGGAATTTTTTGATAGATATCTCATTATGTTCTATTTTGACTGCTCAACCAGTTGTTCTTTTTTTAAATAAACCCTTCATTTCAGGTTTGCTACAGTTCATCACAATTTTTTTTGAGATTCCAGAGGACATTTCCTTCTACTTTTGGAGGCATCTTTCAGGCCCTGACAAGTATTCTCCAGGAAAGCTGAGTGCAAGTGCACTTGTCTTCTTAAATTAAACACCCACTGCAATTTGCAAGCAGATTTTTTTAGAGACAGTCAAAAGCATGCAGACCTCAGCCCCTCCTTTCTTTAGGCCTCTAGCAGCCAGAAACAAGTCACATTTTTATAGCTCTATCAAATATTAGCATCAATCTCAATACAATAAAACTTGTCTCCTCACCACATCAACATATACTGCTCATTGCAAAAATCAACAGGTCAATGAGCAGGAGGGGGTATCATTATCAGCTCTGATGGATGGGGAGCAGTTCTTGTCTGCTGATACCCTGTGCCAGGAACATCATAAAGGTTCACCTCGTTTCTTTCTTGTGGCCACACATTAAGCTTAAAGTCTGTTATAACATAAATATTCATCAAAAGCAGGCTAAAGGAAGAGAGGATAAGAATAGAATGTGACTACATCAAGAGGTATTTCCAAAGAAACTGTCATTTTCATATATATTTTTCAGCTGTTGAGATCAATATGGGTCTTTTCTTGTGACCCAGATCACAGGGCCTTAGCAAATGCAGATAACCCTCCCTTTTCTCACTCACTGTTCTGATTGCAAGCTCTTTGGGAAATAGATGACCTTTACTGAATAGCTTTAGAAAGAACCAAAGCTGCTCTCTAATCTCTGTTGCTGTTAATGTGCTCTGGTCTAAGTAGTGCTAAAAGCTAATAAAAAACTACCTGTGTATTCACACCTGTATCTTACAGTAGAGTCATTAAGAAGTTTCTCACCAACACCTACATTTAAAGGCTCAAAACACAATTCCATTGAAACTTGACTAGGTATCTTGAGGTTACAACAGACTGTGATAACCAGCAAGTTTGCAAATGGTAGCCTGCAGCCATAACAAAAGGCTTGCTTGATTTCTCTGTTCCAGAGGTGGGAGAGTAAAGCAATAAATATGCAATGTGCTTTCCTCTGTGGAAAAGAAAGCCCAAAACCACAACAAACAGGAACAAACAACAGCATTTGGAGATAACTCTACTAAAATAGAGACAAGTTGCAGCCTGAGGGCATTAACCTGCCTTCCCTTCAACTTCTTCTGTGTACAGTCATTGCCTACAGGACCCCTAGTTTGCTGAACTTTTTAGCATCCCATGATCACTAGACAAACCACATCAAACCAAATGATGACCAGATGGACTTTTATCCTTTCTTCCACCTTGTCTTTCCCTGCACCATAAATGAAACCAACTTCTATCATCCATCCTTTATAAACTTATCACTTTCCCCTCCATGTAATTTTTTCTTTGTAAGTTTTGAAGAGCTTTACAAAAGGAAGAGGCAAAGGAATAAAAACAGGCATCTGAGAAAGCAATAATAAAACTGGGTGGCAGCTGGAAAAAAGTAATCCCACAAATTAGGCAAGATTTACAGCTACTGAAAGAGAAGGTGACTCCACTGACACCAACAATCTAAGAAATGTGTGCAGATATGCATTTTCCTCTTGTATTGTCATTCACAGCAGCAGCACTGCTAAAGGAATCCCCTGACTTCCCACTAACACAGTGCAATTCTGTTTCTCTCATACTACCAAATACATTTATACCTAAATCATAGAATTCATTGCTTTATATTTCACTTTCTGACACATAGTCATGGCTGATTTCCAGAGTTACCTCTTCCCTCAGCAAAACCATATCCCTGCAAGTGAATATCTAGTGAATTTATTATAAGAGGAAATGGCTAGACACATACAAACCTCAGAGCAATTTAATCCATGCATCAAAATACTTACAGTGCTGAATAAATTGAAAATGGAACATGTGATACAGATCTGTGTTTGGAGTAGAAGCAAAGAAAGTCACTCAAGTAGTTTTGCTATCACAAATTAAAGTACTTAAGATTTCTTAATTCAAAGCTATAAAAAATTCTTTCCTGTGGGCACTGCATAGCAGTGCACTTTTTATAATTATAATAAACAGCTTGAAGTTCTATCAAATCAGATTTGGTTTGGGCTTCTTTTGTCATTAGATTTTGGTTTTTTTTTGTTGTTTTTTTTTTTTTTTTTCCCAATCAAATTAGAAATGCAGTGCATTGGAGGGAAGATAGTATGTTCAGGCTTCAGTGAAGCAGCAGAGAGATGCAAAAATCTTAGTTCAGAAGTGGGATGGTCTATTGATATCAGCCATCCTAAAACAGTGTATCAGTTTATTTCATCATATCATTTTGTCCTTTTGGAGATGCTTAGACTTCCCAGTTTATCACAAACTGTGATCTGCTAGGATTGAGTTTAACACATAAATGAGGAAAAATACATTACAAGGTTTAAAATCTTAAACTTTCATGCTTGAAAGAGTTTTACCTTTATGAAAAAGCCCCAAGCAGAATACAGCTGAATAACTACTCACTGTGACTTTCTGAGGCCTTTCTCTGCTCCACTAAGAGCAGCTAAAATGTGCTTTTTTCATTTTTTCTTTCAGTGAATCAGAAATTGTCCTTTCTATAACCTGAAGCAACATTTACTGCTCTTTTGGGTGGCACAGCATTGTTATCAGTCTAGATATTATGGTGCCCAAATGCCATGTCATCTAGTAGGGGAGCTGTCAGCACTGTGGAGTCTGGGTTTATTTTTACTGCAGTAAATTAGTGTTGCACACACAGGCAAATCCCAAAGCAGGGGGTCTGGCAGCACACAGGTAATTCACTCTCAGAAATCCCAGGTCAGCACAGGAGTCTGGTATCAGCAAAGCCAGTCCCACCTCATGCCTGCAATTTAATCAGGGGCTGAGAGAGAGGAGACTTGCCCTGCTGTTTGCTCAGCTCCCACCCCACTGCTGTGTCAGAGCCCAGACCATTGCAGCTCAGTGGCAGAAATGTCACTTGGCTCCCAGGGATGGAGCTCCTGCACAGGTGACATCACAGGTGACATCACAGGTGACATCACAGGGCATTGCACATCTACAAGGGCTCACTATGCAGACCTACCCATTTCAGAGAAATCTGATATCCATGTGTCCTCAGGCTGATATAACAGTAGATTAATAATGCTACAATAATTAGATAATGCACCCCTATTTTCAAAGGTGTGCTGCCACTATCTTTAAAGATAGCTGCTTGAGATCTGCAAGTACTTAAAGCACTCTGAGGATTGGATTCTCAGTGCAGATCACACAGCTCTTTGAAAACTGGACAAATTGATGCTGAGCTCTCTGGATCCCTGGTGAGACACAAGTTCTTTTAAAAATTTGATGCCAGATGAAAAACTGGTTTTGCCTGAAAGAAAGCTCTATTGGCAAACAAGCAAGAAAAAAAGAGAAAAAGTACACAGTCTGCATAGTACAAGTACATCCTCCTGCTTGTCTTCCCAGTTCTTTCCAGAAAGCCTGAGCAATTCCTCTGTGCTCTGAGGTAATACAGCCTCATCTTAATGCAGGAATGTGAATACAACAGTGGGAATAATGGGGTACATCCAGATAAACATTCTGGATCTGTATCAATTCTCTGTGCTTATTTTTAGCTAGTGAAAAACTATTCAACCATGTTCCAAGCAGCAGTTAATTTTGTGTTTTCTGGTTTGGTTTTTTTTTTTTTTTTTAGAATGCAATGTATTTGCACAGCATCTTGAATTCTTCTGAGGCTTGGTATAGAATTTTCTCCCTTCCACTTTAAATGCCTTCTTATTTGATTTTAGTAGTTATCTTTTTTTTTTTTTTTTCTTAAGTCAGAAGCAGAAAAATTCTTGATGGCTACAATCAGTATTCTGTTACCCTTACATTGATTCTTTAGCTTTTACCTTCTTACAGAGCTGTTACACCATACAAGCAAAAGTAGATTTATTGGTGACAGCAGTAAACTGTGTTCCAGTTATAGTGCAGCATTTTTCTGGTGAAGAGTTTCCCATTCAAGCAACACCAGAGATTTCATAGAGCTGCTGACCCTGTGCAGTTGCCAGACTGCAGCTGTGGCATTGCCTCTGCTCAGGACACTAAAGTGAGCTGGGGAGAGCTGAGGGTTTGTGCTGAGGGCTAAATGCTGGATAATTTCTGTGACTACTTAAATGCAAGATGATAGTGAGCTCTCATTCCCATGAAACCATAACACAGCCTCAGCCCCTGAACCAGTCCAGGCACAGCTTCCAACCTCCAACTGTTTTATTCTCTAGTTCTTTTAGTATTTCCACATCTGCATATGATTTTGTGTCAAGCAATTATTAAAATTATTCCTATGAAAAAGGTGCCATATAAACCAGTTCCACTATTGCTGCTGTTAAAAAGTATGAGTTGTAATTTCTTCACTGAGAAGAATTTAATGCACAAGAAAAATACAACTTCCCTGAATGTGGCTTTAAAATTTATAAGGACTGGAAAGCTATTGGCCAAGTATCTCATATTTACAACAATGTGATCTGTTGCCCAGTGTGATCAGCACATACTAGATCTACAGCCCTTACAGGGCTGCTTTATTCACTTCTTAAAGGACATAAACCATCACTAGCATGTGACTTAACATTTTTTATGTGAGTCCACTCCTGTGAAGTCACCCTGCATAAAATGCACCCAGAGACACAGAGAGAGGGGCTTTGGTCTCCTATGGTGGTGCACTGGCAATCTAGAGGATGAAGAAAATTAAAAACCAAAATATTGCTCGATGTCTATTCCTGCATTTATACAATTCAGTGTGTGTGTGCTGTGGGTGTGTTGTATTTCTTGGTATATATGAATATTTAAACCAGAATAATTGCCTTTGTATGCAGAGGATTTAATACCTGTGATTCAAGTGAGAAAGCAAAATCCATTCCCATTCCATTTATTAAGTGATGAAATTGTATTGAATTATGTCAATTCCTCTTCTCTCTGTTCATTTCAAATAACATGTTCTGCTTGAAAATGTCAAAGAGTGATAACTGGTACCCACTGCTGAGCAAATGGAGGGCAACAAAGTGAATGGGCTTGAGATGCTGGCTAACTGTCTGGAGTAGGTGTTTCAGTTATTGCCCTTCTTAACAAACATGTAAAAAGGATTTGGAAAAAACTTTCACTGGAAAATGTCTCTTTCTGTGCAAATATAAACTTGCCCAAAAAAAATGTCAGTGTGGAAATGGGAACACACAAACTTCCCAGGGAAAGAGACTTGTGTATTTTTTTGCACACCCAAAAAGTGCATTCCTAGCAATTGTGTCACAAAGAGTGAATTTGAAGTGCAGGAGCTACTATCTGATTACAAGGCATAGAGGATTAACACTTATTGGCAATCAACTGGGAGGATAGAATTCATTCTCACTTTCTCAGTTCCCATCAGTGAGAAATACATCTGCAGAAAATCAAAATCTGTATTGATGATGTTCAGAAAAAGAGATAATTTTATTAGAGCAAATAGCAGTAAGTAGCCATGTGATTTTCAGCAATCTACAAAAGAAGCATTAAATTTTTGAACTATATTATTCAGTTTCTGTCTCAACCCTTTCATCAAAAAAACTCATCTCAATCTGCAAGAATCTTTTACTCACTGGCTGCACTTTTAAATGACCAGCAATCAAGATGGTTAAGCTGCATTACAAATCTAGCCTTCTGGTTATGGATTTTTAATTACTCTCAATTACTCCTTCTCTTTTTTGATCCCTTATTACTTGTTTTTGCCAAACATGATCCCAATCCAACAGCCATTCAACTCAGTAGGAGTCATTCCATTAATGAAGTTTTGATCTATAACAGCTTCTTTCATTTGCACTACAGACTATCAGGATCAAATCACAGCTGAATGATGTGGTAGAGCAAATTAACTCATGAACAGTGTAAAGTCTGGCTTCCAGATAACTGGAACCACCCCCATCCCATCTCCCCTGAAAATTCCCATTTCCAGCTGTATCACACTGGTTCTGCCCTGCACATTCCCAGTCCCCCTGCTATAATTCTCCTCTCCCACAGCAGCTCTCTCTAGCTCCCAGGCCCTTTCCCTGCCACATTCTGCATCAGAGCAGCCATCCTGTCATGCTGCTTGCTCTGCCCTGTGTGTACAGGGGATGGCTGAAAGGCTGTGGGTTATATGGCTGCTATAAACTGAGAGCAGGGCAGTACTCCCTGTTTATCCCTCACTAAAGGCTCTGTGCCATGGAGCTAGCTGTCAATTCTAACAGAATATCTAGGAGCTTAACACTTTCTAAATCTCTCTGTGCTATGGAAGTACTGGATGTTTGCAAATTTGATTGGAGTTTGCTAAAACTATGTCAAAAGTTTCTTGGAAGTAAATGACTCGCAGATGGACAATATCATCATGAGCTGTGTTTCCTTAAAAAAACAGACTAAATGTTCCCAGAAGAATGTAACAGTCTTATAAAATCACAGACCAGGTATGAATGATAGTGCACTGGCAGCCAAATCATCCATTTTCAAGAGCAGGGTTGTAAAAGAAGAGTTGGTTTACTCAAGAGAAGTAATTCTGATGTGCGTTGGCAGTAGAGTGCATAAAGCTCTCAAGGTTACTGAACCTGCAGTGAGGGAAGACTTGTTTCCAGCTCCCAGCCTGCAGGTCACTGCAATCCCAAACAAGTGATCACACTTAAACAGCAAATCCTGTTTGTTCTAGAGTTTAGCTTGAAACAGAACAGAAAATCTCAACTACCCTTGAATTTTTTACCTGGAAACTGTACTGGACATCACTATGTAGGTTCATGTCTTTGCAAGGCTGAATTGCACCCTGAGATTTGAAATGCTCAGCTTTAGGGAGAATAATTTTATTTTAGCCACAAAGTTTACTACCCTTTCTGCTTTTGTATAAAAAGAAAGTGAGCTTTGCTCACCAAGAGAGCTCATGCAGAATGTCAGACCATTGTCCTCTAGCCACACATTCAATGGATGTTTACATCTGCAAGTTCCACTGGAGAAATAAACACACTGAGCACAACGCTGCCAACAGTTAAAATACCAAGCTGCCTTTTCACAAGACAGGCCGTGCATAGCTAAGCACCAAAATATGTTCCCGGTGCTGTTATTATTATGATATGACAAAGAGTCTTCACAGTTTAATGATGTTATCTTCTAGAGGGATGATAATAATGTAACCTGCTTCAGTGGAGATAATAAAAATTTGTGTACTTTTACACATCTCCCTGCTGTCAATACTGGATTTTTTCCACATTTTTTTCTTTATGTGGAATGAATAGCCATCTACCAAAAAAAATAGCAACTAACAAGCTGAGATAACCCCATCGAAAAATGATTATTATAAGATCCTTGACTTTTTCCTCTCTGTCCTTCAAACAAAAACTCTTAAAAGTTAACAAACTGAATTTTCTTTTTGACAGAAGCACCAAACAATGCTTGAAACACTGCCCACATCTGTGAAACTATATCTAATCAAATTCACGCCTGCATTGGTTGCCTGGGTAACAATCAGACAGTTGCTCCTACAAACAAACTGCAAACAGCAGAAGGAAATGTGCTCTAACTGGATCACCTTCTTCTCTGAGCTTGAGCCTTGTTAGTTTAAGAAATAACCCTATATAATATGATGTTATTCACAAGGCAGTGGATGAATGGAGGAGGGATATTACAGACTGATTGGCTCACTCAGGAGGGTGAGGAAGACTTGGGACATAGGAAAGGTTGTCAGCAAATGAACATAAAAGCTCAGCTCCATTTTTATCATTCTCTCCTTTTCTTCTCCCTGAGAAGCACAGCATGGCATTTGGATGTGACTATATGTCCCTGCATAAAAGGGTGATTCACTGCCTCTTTTTCAGCACATAGTTGAAGCTATTGTCTACATTTTCCCCTCGCAGCAGAGCCCCCCGAGCCGGGCTCCTCCTGACGGCTCTCGGGGATGTATAGGGATGCGATAGCGCTGCAAAGGCCGTGGTTTCCACAGCAACGGGTCCAGGCAGGAGCTCGGAGCCAAACTTCATCTCCACCCCCTCCATCTGACCACACAGGTTTCCTTCTTCACCAGCTCCACAGGCGCTGCCGGGGGCGCCCTGCACGGGGAATGTCCCTCGCACACTGAAATCCAGCGGCTGTAAGACAAGGGCTGCCTGCGAGGCTCACAGGGTTTTCAAACAAGTCAAATATGTGAGCCCCAAGCATGCAAAAACTGTGTTTTAGTAAGTAAGATTTCTTATGTAAAATCTTGAGATTTGGCTAATGAGTATCTTTGCATGAGGTTTAATTTGACTTCTGGGTTATAAAACATAAGGACTTTTTCATAATAAGGTTGGCTTGAAAGTTAGAGAGTTATTTTTGGGTGGTGTTGGTTAAATTAATAAAATGTAAGCTGCTTGCAAAGTAAGTCAGACCCAGGACAAAAAGGATCTAAACAATCATTATGATAATATTCACAGTGTTTTGCTATAAGTTAGGCATATTGCAGCTGTCCTGTAACACTGGTTTAAAAAACAAAAGAAAACAGAATTGTCAGAGGGCTGCTCCTTATTGAAACCTGAATCAATTACCTGCTAAAAGTAAGTACAGCAGAGGAACATACTTGTACTGCACATTTCCCACACTGCTATGTGCAGGTTAAATCCCTTAAATAGTGCCTTACATCACAGATTTCAAGTTGGTGGGTGTAACTGCAAAACTGAAATCATCACTGGAAAACAAACACAAAGATGCCAAGCTGACTTCCTGGCCACAGAACAAAAGTAGTGTGGGAAGGTTCATCAGCAGTATGGTTACTTACTTTGCCAGCAAATAAGCCTGTTGCAGCAGGATCAAATGCTGGCTGGTCCTTGTGGTCAGTTTTCCCACCAGTTCACAGCTCTGTTTATTTTGGGGAGTTTGCTTTGCCCTTGAGCAGCAGTAGCCACCCATTCCATAATGTTGGACTGGCTACATGGCACAGATTAACAGAAACCAGCTCTGAAGTTAATGCTTTATTCATCTTTACACTTGTCACATTTGTATGGCAGAGAGATTTTGTACAAAAAGGCTTTGTGCATGGGCTGCAGGCATGTGTGCACATGTGCATTCTCACCCCACCCAGTGCAATCAGCTCTGGGAGGCAGGGAGCTCCCAAATTCCCTTAGACCCCAGTGCAATTCCAAATCAAAGAGAGATACTGACCAGAGGGTGTTTAAATTTGACCAAACATGGGGACATGGGGACTTCCTAAAAGGTTGGTAAAGGAAAGCTTCTTGCCCCTCAAGCTTTGAAACAAGTCTGTGGCTGGGCTCTGGAGGAAAAGGGGAATTTCTGTTTCCTGGTGCCTTCGTTTAAAATATTTTTTTAAGGTAATGTCATGCTTTCAATCAAGAGAAATTGTCCAACAACCCCTCATCTTTTTCTTCCTTCTCAGACCACAGTCTCCTTTTGTGTAAAATTAATCAGATTGTAAAACAGAGTGCCCAGGACTGGAGCAAGGATCATCTCCTGCAGACCCTGCCAGCACTGGCCTTCCAGCTACTGCAGTTCCAGCTTTGAACCAGTGTCCTGGAGCTGTTGACTCTGGTGGCTGCTGCTGATGTGTGTTTCCATATCGAATCAGATACAGAGGAAAACACGCAAAAAAAAGAAAGCTGTGAACATGAGCAAGGAAATTATGAATGTGCCATAAAAGCAAGAACAGCCCTCAAGTCCCCAATATTAGAGCATCCACCATATCTGCCTCTGCTGACCTTACCTAGAGGGATTTGCTGTGTTAGATTCAGAAACTGTCATAGGCACTTACAGAAATCAGTAACATACTGAAGTATTGGAATTTTTAAGGACTGCTTTTTATTGTCTGTTTTTTAGTCCAATTTTGGAAAAATTGTGGGCAATCTTCAATTTCATACAAATTTTCCCTTTAGGCTTTTACATACATATCAACCTGAAGCAGATTATCCATTTTTTCACACAGAAAAATGAAATTCTTCCCAGTGGTTTAGCAATAAACACTTAGAAAAATTTTTAAGCTTATGGCAAAGCAAAAAAATTTAATGTTTAGTGTAGTTTGAAAAATACTTTCTTTCTGAGAAATATATTTTTTATTTCTTCCCTGCCCCCATAGTATAGTTTTCCAGTGCTAGAGAAAAGCCAACAGGTCATGATGATACCAATGTGCTCTTTGGGAAAGCATCAGGAAAATGAAAGTTGCCTATTGTGACTTTTTTCATGAGAAACTTGGGCTTTTTGATTTGTACATCTTTACTTATTACTGAGACATTTTATAGTGTTAGCTGGGCAGAATTTCTAAACCTATCTTGAAACTGAATGGTTAAAATGAGTGAATGAATGAATGAATGAATGAATGAATGAATGAATGAATGAATAAGACATTAACCTAGGAAGGAGAAACTGAGGCAGAGTATGGATACTCTGAAGCAGTAGAGAAAGAAACAGATGCCAGTAGAATCTTAGAATTCCTCATTGAGTATGAGAAGAAAAAAATCAACAAATTAGTGCTAAATGAAATATACCTTTAGGAAACTGCCTTATGTAGAGAATTGTGTTAAGAGATAGCATCAATAAGGAGACAAGATACAAATAAAAGATAAAAGGCATGATACGTACAAATTAAGTTTTGCTTTAAGAATCATATTTTTGTGGGACAGTTTACTATTTATAATTACAATAAGGAACCCTGGGTCATTTAGTACAAACATTGCAATTTTTTAAAACCAATTGACTCATTATCTGAGACAATATTCTCTATGTAGACAAGCTTCTGTCAGCAATTTGTTGCTCCCCTCACACCTGACTTTAAATATGAAGCTGGGCCATCAGAATCTACCATGTCCATCCTAGGCACAAATCCACAGCCATCCACCTCTACTATAGTCAAAACAACTGAAAGTAGAACTTACTACAGAACACTGTTTCATAAAGGTGGAAGAGCATTATTTTTACTTTTTATCTCCTGCACATATGTCCCAGGGAGAATTCACAGTCTGTGCTTCCCATTTCTGGAAACAACGCACTTTACTTTGTAAACACTGGTCATATGCATCACTTAGGTATCCGTGGTTACACAGATGTAAAGAGCTCTTGAATCACATCCTACTTGTTTTCCAGCTTCTGTGCCTGTGAGGGCTGCTGCAGCAGCAAAAACCGTGGGTCTGAACCAGAGTCTACCAAGGCTGACAAGGAGATGACATTAAACACAAATCTGAATATCTGAATAAATTAGGCAGCTGGTACAACCCCAGTTGGTCTTAATTTATATGCAGAGTAAGAAAGGAAAGAGGAGGGAAGAAGGCATTAGAGACTACAAAGGATTTTTCCAAGCCCACATCATCTTTCCATGGTATCAAGTGGAAAAACCTGTTGCTTGTTTTTCCAGCACATTGCACTCACATGGACACCAGTGGCACTGCAGAGCCTGGATCCACTGCACAGGTCATCCTGGGGCTGCTCAGATCAGTGGGAGAGGCCACCATGCCAAGGTCTCCATGCCAAGCCTACCTTTCCCATCCCAGTGAAGCAGGGCTAGGAACATCCTCACTTCTTTGCCAGGGGGCATTGTCCCACACACATCCAATGAAATTCAGGAAGATGTCTACTGCTGCCCTTTAAGTGGGTACAAAAAAAGAAGGAGAGTGAAACTGGCATTCCATAGATGCCCTTTGCTGCTGCCTGGGTTAAATAAAGAACTTCACCGTTCTCATACTGGAGTTAATTACCCAAAGAGAATAAAGTGCTGTTCAAGAAGCTGAAATTCACTGTTTTTACAGAGGTTAATACATGCAGTGGCTCATTCCAAGCTATGTTGTTCTAAAAATGAAGGTGATCTGTGTTCTGCCACCACATTTTGAAAATTGCTGTTTAGTCTTGGATCAGAGAAGAGCTTGATGACACCTTGCTGTAAAAATAAAATGATAGATTCAGGTCTGCATTTTACAGTCCCACAACACTGATCTTTGATATTTCTTAGGCAAACTTTCTCTTTGAGGTTTGGAGATGGTTTTATTGGGTTTTTTCCTCCTAGAAAGGTTTGTTGCTCATATTCAACCTCTGAAATCTCTTGCACACTCGCTGTCATACTATTTTTCAAAAACAGCATTGATCTTGTGAAATAAATAATATGAATAATTCATGAGAAATACATTTTAAAGCCCAAATTCCACCCTTCCTTTCTTCCTCCTACTTTTTTTCATTTGGCATTAAAGCTATTATAAACAGGCACATTTTGGTAACAAGCTAGACTGCCTGTGGATAACAGGAGTATCATCAGTTGGAGAAGCAAAATCACACATGGAAAAAAATCCCTTAAGTATAACACTGGAAAAATAAATACTGCCACAATAGTATTGATTCAGCATACTCTTGAAAGATGTTAAAGCTTTTAATTCCATGCTCTCTCACTCTTTTTCCTTGAGACCATATCACATTAAGTCACAGACCTTTCTGAGACCTTATACTACAGCATTTAAATGTGACTGTCAGCATCAGCAACATTGTCAGCTTTGTGAACAAAAATAGTTTACTGTAAAAATGCATCTCCATAAATCTGTGTTCCCAAGTTAGCAATTTGTTTAATTCATATATTTTACAGGCCATTATTTAATACTTTTAAAAAGCATATGACATATTGCAAAACCTTAAACTTACCACATTGTTTCATGAGTGATAGACAGTGGTCATAATTTTATACCAAATTCTAACATATTAACATCAGTTTTTGGAATCTTTCAGTCCCACAGCATATCTGGCTGCTCTTTCATAAAAGGGAGTGGATTTTAAGGATCCATGAACAGTTTGTGTCCCCACTGGCTCATCAGAAATGCCATCAGAAGAGGAGCACACTTCTGTTTCAAATGCCTTACAGCACAGACTGGGTGATAAGCTAGAAAAAGAGCCCTGCTCACTGCATACAACACAGGCACAGCTGCTTCTTGGTGACAAATGGGAGAAAATTGATGTTCTGTTCCTTGCAGGTAATTGAGATAGCACCAGGGATTAAGAGTTGGGGTGACACTCCTTGCAGAGAGGCTTGTACTTGCCTCTGGTCAATCTCCAAATCTACAGATTCCCAAGGAGCTCAGAAACATCCTGTGGCCTGGAGCCATTTAACTCTGCCCCTCCCTTGCTTTGGAGTCCACCTTTCACCAGCATTCCTGCTCTTACAGCTCTCCTGAAGTCATGGAAGAACACCAGGGTAAATTAGCCCATCTGTTTTCATCTGGCAGGCATTGAGCAAGACAGTTTAAAAAAGTGCTTAAATAAATGCTTAACCTTTAGCTTGCTATTAAGGACCTAAGGAAATGGCTTCCTGTATTAAGAGCAAGAACTACTGAAAAATGAAGGAGATGTTCATTGTCAGCAGCACAGTCAGAGGCCTGGCAACAGAGAGAGGGAACTGCTTTCAGGGTTTGCCAAAATCTGTGTGTGTCATGGGGCAGTCAGTGAGATGGTGGCCATGTGTGACCACAGAACAGGACACACACTGTGGGGTGGAGCTCACACATGCCATCTTCACGGGGGAAAAAAAATAGAGGGAGGATTGCACAGCACTGCTTTTTAACAGTTTTTAAGCTCTATTGGCTTTTGTCTTGGGCCACCTCATCCTCCAGATATTAGAGAGGCACAAGTCCCAGGGAGGCACAAAGACCTGAATTCCCAGGGGTGCAGAGACAGCTGTGCTGCCCCCAGATGCAGGAGGCACAAGCACAGGGGCAGTGCCTGAGCTGTCACCTCAACCCCTCACACTGCCCTGTGCTCCCTCAGCCATGGGAGGTAGAAGCAAACAGCTCAAATATTCCATGATGATGGGGATAGTGAAGATCCAGGTGGCAGCTTCTCTACAGGTTCATAATAACTCTCCCTTTACAATACAAATACTGCCTGCAGGTGTTTATTCCTGCCTTTTTACAAACTAAAATGAGACAACACATTTGCACATGACTAATCTCTTCATAATGCATTTTACCTCCTGCAAACTGCTTATAAGTGTAATTATTTTAAAAAAGACTGAGAAATCTGCCAGATCTTTATATATAGGTCCTTGTGGATGACACAATCCATCACCTTTCCAGTAAAGAACTGTACAAAATGAAATATTTAACAAGCAATGAATTAAATATTAATGGCCAATGCATCACAGACATCTCCAAATGTTTACATGAGTATAAGTAAGAGTGCTTATTTTTGTAGCAGCTCAGTCTGTTCCCACCTATCTTGCCTGCTAACTGCTTCACAGGCCTCTGAGCAACCCCATGGCACCAAAACCACCTCTAAGCAAAAATTCCAGCTCCAGAAGTTCAAACCCAAGTTGTTTCAGTTTCTCCTTTGGCATCCCTCAAACACCTCCCTACCTCACCTTGGGCTTCTGGGCTTGCCTGTGTCTGTCTCCATCACCCACACTGAGCTTTTGCTGGAGTTGGAGGTCGTGGTGGAACAAATAGAAAATATTTACCCTTTCACTGCTTTTATTCACACAAGTACAAACCCAGCACCTTCCTCTGCTGGGGAATCTGCAGAGTTTGTGTGGGAAGTTTAGAGCTGGCAAAGGAGGGGAGGCTGGAAGGTGCTGTGCAGAGAGCAGGGTATCCTGCTGGGTAATTAGACAGCTCCTACCAGATTTATACCAAGATCAAGGCCCTAAACTTATTGACTTATTTAACTCCCATGTCTTTGAAAAGCTGCACACTTTATAATACCAGGTTGCAGGAGAAGTACTTTGGCAGCTTGAGAGGGGAGTTTTGAAAAAGTCAAAATTTTCCTCCCCAAAATTAGTTTGCTGACAAAGAGCATTAGGTCATCTGGGACAGACACTGTCTTTCATGGAAATCAGTGGGGTTTTAAATACTGCAATTTTTTCTCAACACCTGAAAAAGATCCCCATTGTGGCAGTTCACATAAATTCTTCTACTGTCTTCTTTTGAGCAAGACAAAGAATGTAAAGTTTCCATTTTTAATCCCCTTCAAAATAGCTCAGGCATGTATGATGGAAGTAGCTGTGAGAGGTAATTGCTGCACAGTGGCCCAATTACTCATACTTCAAAACAACCCCAAACTCCCACCTGCTATGAGTGAAGGACTTAAAAGGTGTGGGTTATGAAACAGATAGAAGAACCATTTCAGACCACTATAAGTGTCAATTTAAATTTGTTTTTCTTTATTCTTACTACAAATTATCATTAACCAAAATATGGCTGTTACCTGTGACTGGTGCTCTTTGTGTGTGGTTGGTTGGTTGGTTTTCTTTTTAACTTGAAGCTCCTGTTTCAGATGAATTGAAGCCTCCAATCTCTACAGGAAACTGAATTTTGGAAAATTTGTGTAGTGCAACTAAATTCATAAAGCCCTGCCCCAAGGTTAATTGGGTTTTAGAGACCTGCTGTGGTGTTAATATGCCTTAACATGGCCTGTAAAGGTTACAGACATGGAGAGATATCTTTTACAGAAAGGATTTTCTTTGTTTTCCTTGGATTTTTGCTTTTTTAATAAAAAAATTTCTCTCATTATGAAGATCAACTATAATCTATTCCACATAGTTTGGGTTGAGTTGGAGTCTCCTTGTGATAAGTCCAAGTACAGAAACCTTTCTTCACCCTTAATTACAGTAGCAGTGTTGGGTGGTGCTGCATTAAACTGACCTTAGGCTTTATGGTTGCTGTGCTAAATAAATAAAAAAATCTCAATTTCCCAGTAACAAACACAAGCATATCTTATCACTCACAGTGTGAAGTTGTTACTACAGTGCCATCTTCAGTGCATTACATAAAGCAGAGTATTCCTGTAGAGGATTTTTTCTTTGTTCTTTATGGGTTGGAAATGGATTAATAGAATTCCAACTGCAGAGGAATTAGTTGAAAAAAAAAGTGAAAGCCTTCTCTCTTTGTTAAAAAGAAAGAGAGTGCTGTTTTTAAGAAAATAAACTATTATACAAGAAGGATGTATAATTATTAGGCAAAACAATCTGAATCTGAATATTGAATCACCACAATAGGTTTTGAGGTAAAAAATGGTTGTCTTCATCTACTGCCAGTGACACTCAGCAATACCACAAGGAAATGTAATTTTGCACATGCACATACATGATGTGAAACACATTACCAAACCTTTAGACCTGTTAATGCAAGTGTGACTGTACACTATTTACAGACAGGGAAAAAGTATCTCCACACATCTGACAGAGAACCTGGGCTAGCTGCACTGTGGGGGAAATCTCATTTGGTCAAACAAGTTCTTCCTCCCCAGTCCCCAGAGTGAAGATTACTTCTCCTATTGCAAAAGGGACTAGCCCACATATTGAACAGCAGAGAGCCAAGGAGAGTCTCACATTCTGGATTACAGAGCTCCTTTGGTTCCCTGCACTGCTGAAACAAGGATGTTACTGGAAAATATGAGTGATTTTATTATTATAATGCAGAAGTTCTCTTGGGAGGGAATGTATTTGCTTGTTTTTAGGCTTACATATTCTCCTGCAGATGGCTCAGAGTTGTACTGCTCTGTACAAACAGGTCTATTTAACAGCTGAAGAAGAAAAGTCTGCAAAGAGGAAAACACAGCTTATCCACTTTCAGCAATATTTCTCAATCTGAACAATAGAGCACTGTGCAGAGTACAATGGCACTTCCCTTTCAAAATGGATTGTATACTAATAATACTCATCATTTGCATGCTGCTTGCATTTTGAAAGCACATTACAAATGTATAGGAATCCTTACCAACACACTTTACAATTTATAATCCTTACAATCTTTGCTGTCATAAGTGGTATAAATTACTTGACAAAGCTACACAGAGAAAATTCATAACAATGTTGTTTTGTTGACCAATACAGAAAAATCATAAAATCATGCTCATGGCATAGCTCCAACAGCTGAATTGAAACTCCAGATTCTGTGGGAAGCTACTTAAAAGACAAAACCTCTTATGGCATCCACAGCTTATATTCTTGAGAAAGGATTACATAACTGGGGCCTTTTTTGTTGGCACAAACCGACTTTTCCCAAGATTAATTCCTAAATATTTCACTTGTATATTCTGAATACTTCACTTCCTTAAGGGAAAAGTAATTTTCATTGAACAAAAAGAAACCCTAAATCTAGGTTATTCACGATATCTTGTCTCTTTATTTTCTTTTTAAAAAAAAAACAGAATTAAAAGCAAAGCTTTTTTTTCCAGCCATTTGGACCCAATTTCCTAGTCACATTTGTAAAATCACTGATTTATTGAATTGATCATAGAAGTAAAGATCTTTGTAAGTATAAAACTGCAGCAACATGGTGATATTTTCAAATTATTTCAAAGTGTTAATCTCATACACAAAATCCCTCCTTGTATGACATTTGTGCTGTTGTTGCTAACCAACTTCATCAAACTGCAGGCACAACTCAAGAGGAATGTGAAGTCTGGTCCTGAGGTACCTGCTGATGCAACTTCCATTAAAGCAAACAGACAGGGAGCATTCAAAACTTTGCATTTTATTTCTACCACACAAAAGGCAGAACGACATTGAGGATGAATCTTTGCAACTAAATTGTGCCCTGAGCTGCACATGCAAGTCCCTTGGCACCCAGGGGCATATTCTAACCCAAGAATGGAAGCTGAAAAGTTGCATCCTAAAAATATAAACACAGCTGCTTTCTTCCTCTCACTCTTAGGAATATACTTTAATAGTACAGATATTAAGCAGTGTGACCATTCTTTAAAATACTGTATTTTTCTTTTTCAATCTGGAAAAATTCAAATTCAGCCCATTTTGCTTTACAGAAAAAAAAAAAAAAAAAAAAAAAAGGAACGAAAAAGAAAGAAAAGGAAGTTATTCTCCTGCCCTTCTCCACAAATCTGTTTTTGGTATAAGCATACACGAGACTGGTGACCTGGAGCCTTATTTGTGGCATATAGAGAAGAATACCCTGCTGAGAAGGACTCACAGGGTCTATGAAATCCTGCCAGGGAGCAAGAAAATCAGCTGTATGGTACATCCTTTCCTGCAGTTTCTTGCAGTGAAGAGCTCAAAATCTGTCAAAACATGCTGCCCTTTGTGCATCTGCTCATTGAGATGCACATCCTGTGCAGTGTCTCATTTTCAGATGTGAGCACTAATGTGGCACATGAAGAGAGTCCCCACCAAAACAAACACTGGGCACTGACTGACCCTCAGCTCACCCAAACAGCTCCCAGTGTGCACAAAAATGCATCCACGTTTTAAAAGCATCCCTGAGAGATCTGCATTACATCTGGTTTAACCTGAGTAATTTGTGCAAGACTTTCCAGTGAACAGTGACACCCAAGCCTGGCTCAGGTAAGTGGCTGCAGATGTCTGCAGGATTTAGCCACAATCTGTCAGGATTCAATTGACTCAATCCCATTTCTTTTATACTGCACAACTTACAGTCATGGAAAGCCACGACTGTCCAGCTTCAAAAGCCCAGCACAAAACTTCCCAGGAGAAGCTTAAATAATTTCCTCCATTTCTGTTTTGGATCATACACCATCTGACATGACTCAGAACCATCCAGGACAGGCTCTCAGTTTGCCTTTTTTAGCTGTTTTCTAGGAACTGACAAATCCCACTCTTCTGCCTCTTTGGAAACTGCCATCAACCCAAGCCTAGAAAAAACCTTCAGTGTGAAGGGCTGGCTCACTGAAGGTGAAATGAGAGCATGGAATGGTGAGATGCTTTGGACACATTTACAGCAAATTACACAAAATTAAACCAAGAAATGAAATCCTCGTGGATGAGGGAAACTTAGGAATATTCTTTGTTACTCTACTGTAACAAAATGACGATTAAACCATTTAGAAATCACTTTCTGTTTTCTGGTTAAACAAAGACCAAAGAGAAATGAGGTACCACTCATTACCCATCCTACACTGTGTTAAGCCTTCACATACATGCATATAAAAAAATTCAGATTTAGTGACAACTAGGACTTTTTTTTTTTTTCTTATCTGATCTTTATTTGTGCTTTTGAGGTATTATTTATGGAGCTATTACTCAGGGAATGGAAATTCAATATAACTCAGTATCTGTCTGTTACCAGTGACTGGTATTTTAGGAATAACAGACTGAAATGTACTGCTTTCAGACAATGAATTAATTATCTCAAGTATTGCTAGTGAATACAAATGAAATTAGGAGTAAAACAAAGATATTTGCAATAAACTCCCTTCTTAATGAAAAACAAGAGCAGAGTAGCTTTGCTCCATTACAGGGAGAAAGTAAATTATATTGTTAAGAAAGCATTTGTATTTTACGTGAGATCTACCCCAAGTGTCTGTATAAACCAGCAAATTTATATAGTTTTGTACCCATAGTACAGCTCTGAGATGCCCACAGCTCTTGAATCATTGTAGAGTTCCACTGACATCAAACAGATACAGGACTGCACTTGGTCTGTGCTCTCCCTACAGCCATTTGAAAATAGCAACAGCTTTACCACACAAACCAACAGAGTATAAAGCAAGATTATATTACATTTCAAGTCAAAATTTACTTATTTTTATTTCAATGATGGATAGATCTTGTGCTTTCTGCTTTTTTGTTTACTAGGGTAGGGTGGATTTGACTCCATTGAAGTCTGTTCAGTCAGTCTGGATTTACATTGGTAAATTTCTGAGAAGAGTTTATCCCTGAGCAACAATATTCTTATATTTGTTTTCCAACACAACATTAATCATAATACATAAGGACAGGTGAATTGAAATTGGAAATAAAGACTAATAATGACAAAACATATTATCAGAAAACTTCAAGTTCCTCTGCATTCAGGAAAGCAGTGCACACTTATTATCAAAACACGAATAACTAATTCTTGGTTCTTGAATTTTTCTTTATAAATAAATTATATGGAATATTATATGTAGGCTTTTCTCAACGAATGCTGTGTGTTTGTTCCTAATGCTAAACTTCAACTAGAAGTGAAAAAAAATCTGTATCAAGTCCTGATTTTCCACTCCATATCCCATTCTGATTCTCATTCACTGCCATTATAATGCATGTTAAACCCTGCACAACAGGGAATGTTTAATCTAAATGTAATTCTGCTCCTGCTCTTCTCCCTTGCCACGAGGATTTTTACGAGGCTTTGTAAACCATTTGAACTGCAAAATATAAATTTGGAAGTTAAACTACCTAAAGATATCTTTGCAACTTTCAGTTATAAAACTAACCCTAACCAAATGAAATGGTAGATGGATTGGTGTTTTTGCTTCTTCTGAGAACAAGTGAACTTTTCTTTCCTCTGAAAAATTGTTATTGAAAATGACTAAGAAGAAGAGAGCAGAATCAAAGCAAATTTGATTCTAACGTTAGATTCTAATATCCCAACATTCACTTCCCTAACATTATGTAATTGTTCCTCTAAGCACTTCTGGGCTGAAGAACTGAGAATCCAACTAAAAACTAAATTCTCCTTGTGGTAGTAATGGAAAAAAATCACTGATTTTGGAGCCATTATTTGCATCACAGGGGAAAAGAAGATTTTTTTTGACAACAGAAGATAAAAAAACTTTCTAAAATACAACAAATTGCTGAGGCAGTTAGAAAACATTACTGCATAACTTCTTTACAGATTCTCTCTCATCCGTATACAAATAATCCAAAAGAGAATATCACAGGCACTTAACAAAGTCTAGTTTCAAAAATACAATAGTACCAAACAATTTTATTACTATTTCATACAAATTTTGAAGTCAACGCTGACTAGTATTTTGATGTTGATGAAGGCAAACAAAATTAATAAACAATAGTTTTCTGTGTTTTACATTGGACTGGATGTTATAACTAACTGTCTTAATTATAAACTAACCTAAAATAGTAATGATCAAAACAGGGTAAAGCCAATACATTTTGTTTTCTTTACTTTATTTCAAAATAGAGTGATTATAAATACATTCTTGTTATATTTCCTTCCTAACTCTTTGGATGCAACCAAAAAAAAAAGTCTCACTGTGCTCATTTCATACAATATCAACATACAAATCATGCAAAAGATATTATAGATATTATACCACCATCAAGTTCTGGATGTTTTTTCTTGATTCTGAAACATTTGTTAACATTATTCACAAGGCCATGCCTTTATAATTTATATCATCATTATGGCTTTAAAAAAAAAGCATTTAAAAATATATTTATACTAGATTGCTGCATTATTGTCAATCTTGAACAGTAAATGCAAAACATGAATCACCTGTTCTTGTGTTCTTGCACCGCGGTATTTGCTTTCTGATAAAATTGCACAATTTTTTTTCTTTTTCAAGGAAACAATTACACTTTATTGATTTCATTTAAAAATTGAAACTTCTTTATAATACAATGGAGACAACAGATTATGTCAACACCTTCACTGGTTTAGTTTATGTCTATGGGTCTTAACAGCCATTTTACAAGCATGGCCACTCAAACCAAGATAATGAACAGACAGACCTGTTAAGCCACACCCAAGAGTCACCTTCTCAGAAAGACTGACCAGAGATTTGAATGGACATCACACTAAAACTGCTGTGCAGACACATACACTGTTTCAAAACATGGAGAAAATAAACTGACACTAAGGTTGCCATTGAAAGTAACAATTCCACAGAAAAATAGTGTTTTGCCAGCTTCTGCATTCTTCACTCACACTATTATGCCTACATATTGCACCATACATTGTAAAACACTTAGGGACAATTTCTACAGAAGGTCCAGATTGTGCAACCTTTACTGATGCTGGTGAACCTACACTCAACTGCATAACCCCAGACAAGTCACTGGGCTCTATGGATTATATACAATGGTTCTAAGCTGGCTTGTTTTGAAGTCAATGACAAAACTCTAGCTAAGCCCCACTCTTGGGCAGGTACCTAATTATTACCTTATGAATAGTACCTCTGCACAGGATTTAGGTTGAAGTGAAATGCTTTACTGGAATTGGGGTCTCAGTGATCAGAAAACTCTGACCCAGTGTAATGGTACAGCATAACAGTTCAGTTCTTTTGATCAGCAAACAGAAGACACCACTCCAAAAAAAAAAAGAAAAACAAAACAAAAAAAAACAAAAAAACCCAAAAAAACACAAAAACAAAAACAAAAACAAAAAAAAAACCAAACAAAAAAAAAAAAAAAAACAAAGAAAAAAAACCTGTAAAACCCCCCACAACCAACAAAAAAATTAAAAATAAAAAAACAACCAAAAAACTCAGAAACAACAGAAAATAAACCAAAAAGCCCTCATTTTTTGTTTTTTTTTTTTAGCTGAGGAAGGTATGACCATTTATCATTGTTATTTTGACTCAGGGCAACAGAAGTCATAAGCACACCAGTTTTACCATCACTTAGAAGTTATTTCCTTACTTGCTATTTTTAATATTTTCAGCACATTCCTCCCAGGAGGATCATACAGGACATGCCAGTGACAACACACTTGTGTGTCAGACACCTTCTGCTTTGGCAAACCCAGTGAATTTGGACACACCCTCGAGGCCACCCACGGCTGTGACAGACCCAGGGATCTGTCACCCTCAGCCTGTTGAAGGAGCCAGCAGAGTCCACTGGACACTCCTTAATCCAGACAATAAACACACATGTTCTCATCCAAACCTTTGCATCATTGCATCATTGGCCAACCAGGAGCTTTTTATGCCAGAACTGCATGTGTAGGCAGTATCTGTGTCCTCAAAATCCCCATGACATTCTGAATTAAGTCAATTATTGTGCATGGATGGATGCAGCTTTTTGAAATAAACTCAGCCATTAATTTGTCTCTTGTAATTTTATTATCTGAAGTCATATATATATACGTTGCAGTATGGAGAAATATAATAAAACCACCCTCTTCCTAAGCCAAAAGAGCATAAACAAATGTCTGAAAGTAGAGAAATGTTTTGTTTGCTTTCTCTTAAATAAAGAAACAGAGCTTTTTTTTTTTTTTTTTTTTTTTTTTTCTGTCTATTTTGATAAAAATACACTGCAGGCTGTTTGCCAAGTATCATTCCAGAATAAAAATTTCAACTCAGTGTCATAAAGCCCTGAAATTAGAGGTTTATATTGGAAATAGCTGACACAGCCTTCTCCACAGTATTGAGTCTTGCTCTAATTTTTGCTAGCTTCAAATTCATGAAAAGCATTCATGTTTATATCCTACTATCTTAATTGACTTATGTATTGATTATAAAAGGTAGGGAAGGGGGAGGGGGTAAAGGTTCTGAAAGCAAAGGACATAAGAGGGCCTTATTCAAAGCTCATCAAGTCAAAGAAATTTTGTTAATCTCATCACACAGTTTTGCTGTAGGATGCTTTACCAATCTATCTCCATTCTCATGTCCAAGTACCATCTATCAGTGGGATACAATGGGGATTTTCCATTCTCCTACCTTTTTTCCTGGCTATTCAGATTCAGCTTTCACAAAGGCAAGCTTTTACTCTCTAGTTATGAGCTACAGAGTCCTCTGAACTGAGACCACTATATCCATTTTGCACTGAGGTTTTAAACAGGTTTTGCCATATTGTTCACTGTTCTGATCAGGTTTTGCTGACTAACAGCAGCCAGAGAGATAAGAACAGAAAACTTCTGCATGTACAATAAAAATATTCCCCTTTGCATAAATTCCTGTAAATACTTGTGAAAAGTATTCAGATTAAGCTGTAGAGACCTGAAAAGCAAGAAAACTGATGGCAAGTAACTGCCTGGGACACAATACTAAAAAACTAATCAATCTATTTTAAAATGCACCATTGGTAACAAATCTGAAATAAGGTAATATGCTAATTTCACAAGAATAGTACAGAACATTTTTATCATTATTATTATTATAATCATTATTATTATAATATCTGATCACTTAATTCTGGATGATGCTATACATTACATCCCTGGTTGCTGTTTGGTATATTGTTCTGGTTTTATTTATACTGAATGATTAATGCATTGTGATCAGGAAAACAAGTCAGGCATATTAAATACATATTAAGGAGTACATATTTCTTCCTATGTAGTATACAAAGTATTTCATAAATATGAATTATATTACAAAAATAATTTCTGCTACGCTCACACAGTAAGCACTTTGACAATTTTGGACAACCTGTTGGGGTTGCAAGAGTTTCACGTAACTGAGAAGGAACTCTAGTTTTAATTGGAGATGAGTCTTAGAACAGATTCTGCATAAATATCAAATATTTTCTTCGGATGTCGCGAATACTGCAGAAGTCAGGTTGAACTATTTTCCTTCTTTCTTTTTTTTTTTAATTTTTTTGTTCAGACATGTATGCTTCAAGTGGTCAGATTTATTTCATAGGTATGTAATGCATGGTATATTTTAAACAAATATTTGCACAATTTAACATTATAATTCCAGTGGTTTCAAGATGCAGCCCATAAATGTAACCAATTTACACATACTATTGAATGTTCTCTCTTTGCATGCTTGTTACTTTCCAGATAAGCTTTAAACAGTGCCATTAGAACACCACAAATCAAAGGATTACTCCAGTTCCACCAACTTAAATCCACGTGCAGGATGAAGGACCCAGCTGAAGTACAAATATCAGTACCAGGTTTCTTGTGTTTGTTCTAACAAATCACAAGGAGACGATGGTTTGCATTTAAGATACAAAACATATATGCCTCTTGAGGTTAAATTCAGTGTAACATGTATAAAGCATCCCTTTGGCAATAGAGTTTGCAGTATCCCTACAGGATTCCACAGGGCATGAGCTTTATGGAGTAAAATCTATTAAGGAAATTCTCTACTTGACAAATCATACGCAGCTACAGTTAATCAGACACCCTTGGATACACCTGCCTCTATGCCTATCAATATAATAGAGTATTTGGAAGTTAAAAGTCAACAAAAGGCACTTTCATCATTAAATTAATGTCCTCTGTAGGCAATAAGATTGTATGACCTATATTTTATTCAAAGCTGTTTGTTCTTCAAGGACTTGTAGATAGTCAGGTGAACCTTGAAGTTTAGCTTTTAGTTCAAAATATTCACTTTTTCTTTGTTCTACTACAATTTTACTATGATTACCACCTATTAGAGATTTCTTGTTTTTTTTGTCTTGCAGTTTCTCTGGGTAACGTATTTCAAAGCCACTGACCCCTATGCTGTTGTATTCTTTTTTACTTTCTAGAAAATTTTGAATAAATACATTGGAATCCCTTCCAGGGAATAACTCATCCAGTTCATCGATTGTGCTAAGTCTTTTTCTGGTATCCACATGCAATAAATCTTTCTCCTTGTCATTCATATTTCTCAGAATGACCTTTTGACCTGGTGGGTCAGCAAACGTGAAGCCTGTTTCAGACTCTTTCAAGCCACAGGTATGACTTTTGCTCATCTGCTCAATGGTTTGAGGAATGAAGGCCTCTGCACCCAGTCCATCTTTTTTGTTTGACTTGTGATCATGCTTTCTTAGCTGCAGTTGCATAGAACTGCACTCTTGGTTTCCAATCCCTTCGTGCTTTATGGTTGGTTTTTTGTTGCGCCGAAGCACAAAAACAAGAAGACAAAAAGCAACAAACACTGTTAAAATCAGCACAACCAATATGCTTAGGATTAGGATGGACAATGGAACTGGGCCACCAGGAGGACTCCGGACTGGTCCCGGTGGTGTTGTAAAAATAACAGCAGGCATGGGACTAGTGAATAGAGCAGATGGCTTGTTTAAAAGTTTAGGACACAGAATCTCATTTTTCAGAGATTTAAGTTCTATGTTAGCAAACTGAACAGGTGTTTCACACTTCAATTCCTTCACCACAATACCGTCATTTAGCTTTTCAAGCCACAGTTTTAAAGCAACTAAATCACAAGTGCAGTCCCATGGATTACCTTCCAAATCTATTTGTGTAAGAGATTTTAGCTGATCAAGAACACCACTTACAGGTAAATACATGAAGTGATTGTTCCTCAGATTCAGTCTAGCAAGTGGCGCACCAGCAAAAATATAAGCTGGCAAGCTTCGCAGAAGATTGTTGTTCAGGTAGAGCAACTGCAAATTTGGCATTAAGTCAAAGGTGCCTGCTAGGATTTCTTTGATAACATTGTATTCCAAATACAGATACTGCAAGTTGTGGAGGCCAGCAAACATTTCTGGGCTCAGACGCTCTATCTGATTGCCATTGAGATACAATCTCCGTAAATTTGTAAGGTTGCGGAAGACGTCTCCTTTGATCACTGAAATCCGATTGCTGCCTAAATGCAGCAAATCCAGCCCCTCAAACTCTGCGAAATCTGTAGTATCCACATCCTTAATGTAATTGCCATTTACATGCAGTTTCTTGGCATTTAAAGGTTTTGGTACAAGTTCAGCCATCGATTCTATATTTCTTTCTTGGCAATTTACACTTAATCCCAAATCTGAAGGATGAGTTTTGCAAACACAAGGGACGGGACAAGGAGTTAAAGGAGGCACCCTGGTCTGGTAAGATACGATCTGACTGAGATTGCGATTGGAAAGTGCTTTGCCTGCCACTATCCCCGAGATCTTCGAAGGATTTGTAGTCTTTGGCGGCTTTGTGACTAATCTGTGCACTGCAGTTTGGGTGGTGTGGCCGTTGGGTGTGCTGTAACCGGGCTCCAGCTGCGAGGGAGGCAGGATGCGCACGTCAAAGTCACTCCCTGTGCCCATGGAGCACAGCTCCTGCTTATTGGTTTCTTTCAGCAGCCTCCCATACAAGTCACTGGGCGTTTCACAGATAGCCTCTCCAATGTAGATGTTGTAGGGCATGTTCTCCAGCCATGCTTTCAAAGGCAACAAATCACAAGTACAATTCCAGGGGTTGTCTTCCAGCTGCAATTCAACAATTCGCCCGATGTGTTCCAGAACTCCAATGTAAGGAAGCTTCTGTATTCGATTCCCCCGTATATCCAGATGGGTTAGAGAAGCAAATCGAAAAATATTATCGGGAAGGAATGAAATCAGATTGTCATTAAGTATCAGGACTTTCAGCTTGTGAAGCTTATTGAAGGCTCCCCGTTCAATAAACTTGATTAAATTGTAGTCAGCTTGGAGATACTCCAAGTTCTCTATGCCAAGGAAAGTGTCAGCCCGGAGAATTTTTAATTCGTTGTTGTTCAAGTGCAACTGTTTTAATGCACTAAGACCCATAAAGGCCCCTCCCTCAATGTTCTGTAACTTATTATTACCCAGTTGCAAGGACACTGCATGTGTAAAATTAAGAAAGGAATTTGGATATAGAATAATTAGCAGGTTGTTTTGAAAGTTGAGGTGATAAAAATTAGACCATGGTGGCTTAAGCTGATTTGGTCTGTAGACTGCAACCTTCTCACAGTTGACATAGAGTACATTCTCAACTGACACACAGGAGCAAACATTGCAAATTTCCACAGATATATCAGCATCTGCAGTTGTAGAAGAAACTGGAGATGACAGAAGCAGAAAGAGCCACAGAATCATCTTCTTATGATCAGCAAGCAACCTTAGGCTCCTGAACAAAGATAAAGAATCTAAAGAAGAAAGAAGGAAAGAAAACGTTTTTCAGTTGACATTGTTCCAACACGTTGTTTGGGTTAGAAATTGTATACCACTGAGCTACTGTACCTGCCAAGGATTATAGATAAACTACAAGAACTGAATTTAAAATAACACGAAAGACTTTAACAACCAAACAAATGCACGGGAGCTGGGATGATTTCAAACAGGGAATGTAAATTTCTGTAGACAAACACAAATAACTCTCAGGTCTGTCAAATGTATTTCTCTCTCTTGTACACGCCACGCATGCATAACTAACAAAGTAAAACAACCAAAGGAGATTCCAATTTTATGCATATTTACTCCCCTCAATTGTGCACTGCTCATATGTTGCTGTGCATTTCAGGGATATTAAACACAAATGCTGATGTTCTGCATGCCCAAATATCTGGGATGGGATAGCACAACATAGAAAGGATGGAGCTGCTGACACAAAAGGAATGCCAATGCTCAATATATGTACCTGAAGCAGCAACACATACAGATATATCACTATGATAGAGATGTTCACTCAGGAGGTACATAGGCATGCATACACATTGTTTCTGTCACTTCTGATACCTAGTTTAAATAAGGAGGTGGTAAACTGACTGCAGAAATACAACTATCCACCAAACAAGATCAGCTCTGGGTGACCAGTGGAAGCACACAGACATGGAAGAAGCATGCATAAGCATACAGCCCCATCCCCTGGAATAACAATACACTGACTTGCAGGGCAAAACAAAGTCACAATTTGCCAGCCTGACACTATTGAAATCTGAGAACTATTTTTTCCCCCCTAAAATATTATGTAATTTGATCTTATTCCTGCATTGATAAGAATCCTTTGCATATAGTCCAGCTGAGCTGCCATTTTTTATGCAGAACTCGAGCCACAGCATTTCCTCTGAGTTATAAGGTAGTGGTTTTTTTTTTTTTTTTCCTTCTTTTAACAAATCAGTCAATAATCAAAACATTGCACACACACATTCCATCTTCCCATTACCCCCATTTCCCAACTTGTCCCTTTCATTTCCTCCTGTGGGAAGGCACTGAGTTGGCAGGAGGGAGCCAGAATGAAAAGTGGAGAAAGCAGGAGCCAGCTGGAGGGAGGAGAGCCGGGCTGGAGGGAGACACAAGGGGACGATGTGCCGGGGGACCTGGAGGGAGGGGAGAGGAGGGATGAGGAAAGACCGCAGGACAGAAAGACTAGAGGGAGAGAGAAAGCACAAAGGAGACAGGGAAGGATGAGAGGAAGGGACGGCCGAAAGGGTCAAGGAGGCCGCTTATGGGGAGAAGGGGAAAGCGGAGCAGCGGCTGCCGATGCCCGCAGGCTCCCGACCCGGCGAGCGCACCCCCCGGGCGGACCGGTGCCCGCGCCGCTCCCTCTCCCTCCCGCTGGCCGGCAGCGCTCCCGTGTCCCTGCCTCGCCCACGCTCGAGTCCGCTCTCCTTCCTCAGCGCCGGGGCCCCGGCCGGTGCCGAGCGGGCAGGCTGCGGGCGCTGCGCGGGGCGGCGAGCCCGACCGGCAGTGCCGCCGCTACCGCAATGTTCTGCCGCATCCGGCTCGGCTGCTGCCGGCTCCGCTCCGCCGTGGGCGCCCCGACCCCCTCCGGCTGCCGGCGGGGGACGGCGGGGGCACGGGGCGCGCACATCCCGGCCCGGAGCGGGCACGGCGCGGCGGAGCAGCCCCGCATCCCCTCCGCCGTCCCTTCGCAGCGTGGCGCGACCGCGCTCCCCGCCGCTGAACGCACCGGCCCCCCCGCCCCGGTACCTTTGCAAAGTCCAGCCCGCAGCAGATCCACACACCCCCTTCCCCATCCCCACTGCGCAGATCCTGCCCCCCCGTCCCTCCCACACCTCCACCGGCTTCTCCGGGCCGCCCGGCCCCGGTCCCTCCGCTCGCCCGCTCTTCTGGGAAGGATGGGAGAGGGCAGCGCTGCGCCTGGTGCCGCTGGCCAGGGCTCCGGGAGGCGGCCGGCTGCGGGGAGAGGCGAGCGCGATGGCAGAGAGGCTCCGGCAGGAAGCCACTGTCGCCTCGTCGTGTGCACCCCCGCCCCCCCTTCATCCCATCCCATCCCACCCCACCCCTCGCCGTCTTTAAAACAGCACCGGCAATTATTACAGCAATGCAAACAAAACCTTCGGAATAATTAAAAATAATGCAAACGCCAACGTACGGGCGGCCCCGCCGTGCCCCCACCCCCGCCCGCACTCACACGCCCGGCGGGCGCCCGCCGCCCTCGGTGATGCTCCGGCGGCTCCGCGGCCAGCCCAGCACCGTCCCTACCTCGGCGCCCGGGGTGGCCGCGGCTCCGCTGGGCTGCGCTCCGCCGCCTTGGCCGCCCGGGCCGGGGTCCGGGGGCTCGGCGCCCGCAGCGGGCGGCGGGGGCAGCCCGAGCAGCCCCGGCCGCGCGGAGCGAGGGCAAGCCCGGCGCTGCGGAACCCCGCGGGCTCCGCCGCATGCAGCTGAGCCCTGCCCCGCCGCCGCGGTCCCCGCACACACGCGGGGAGAGGATCCCTCTGCACACGGGCACCCGCTCCCATCGCAGAGCTCTCGCCCACCCCCTGCACGCAGGGAGCCCCCTCCCCTCCGCCACACGCACACCCTCTCACACACACGCACGCACCGAGCGCTGCTCCGGCGGGGAGGGAGACGCCGCTCCGGGGCAGCAATCCCGGCGCATCGCCGCGGCCGGAGCCTCTCCCGCAGCCCGGAGGCGCCGCTGCCGCTCCCGGGAGCCGCGGCGCTGCGCCCCCGCGGAGCCCGGGCGGGGCGGGCGGGGCGGGAGGAGCCCCCGGGGCGGCGGCGGCGGCGGCGGCGGCGGCAGCGGCAGCAGCGGGGCTGCCATGGGCGGGCGAGGCAGCCACAAGTGCGGCCGGACGGGGCCGGGACCGGCGCGGGGCAGCGCGGCCGCGGGAACCGAGCGGGAGAAGGAGAGAAGGCAAGAGAGGACTCCCCCCTCTCTTTTCTGGTGATCTCCCCTCCCGGCTTGAAACAAAAGTAGAGGTGGAAACTGAGTGGGCAGGATGGTAACATTTGCTGCATTTAATGTGAATTGCAATTATGGAGCGAAATCGCTGCGAGGAGACATACCCGACCCGTTCTTAGGACAGCGCAGCTATTTGTCTGTCTCATTCTTTGTGGCTAGGTGAAATTTCTTTCTCTGCTTAGGTAACAGCTGCAGTCTGATGGAAAAAAATTCTCAAATGTTATGCACTGGTGCTAAACAGATTCTGCTAATTAACAACTCCTATTGACTCTGCCTTTCATAATACGCTTTAAAATGGTAATGAATACCCTCAAACAAGGGGACATCTCATTCCAAAGCAGAAGAGTCAGTTAACCAAATGAAATCTTGCAAGGGGAGTTCAACTGCTTGTCCTTTACCATGAATGCTAACGTGCTCCAGCTAGAAAACTGTTTATGTGCTGTACACATACTGGCTGTGAGTCCTAGTTCTGGGCAATAAACGCCAGGGAATGGAAAACAGCAACTGCTTTCTTCATTTACTGAAATGAAATAAATAGCTTGCTCCAAAGGCTGACTGCATCTAATTGAAATAATTGCAGAATGTTATTTTGCATTATGCGGTTAGACTGATACCTGAAAACAAATGCAGCTGAGACATCAATAATTTGCATATCACAACAGAACTGAAAGTGATCTGTGATTAATATTCAGCCAATTAAAAACTGAAGTCTTTAAAATGTAAACTCTTAATTACTGAGCCATTAACAAAGTACTGTTCACATAAAAGGGGACGTGTGTATATAAAGGCCCCAGTTTAGAAGGATTTGCATACAGTTTAAGCTGAATTTTTCATACACTATTTAAATAAGCTAATGAATTAGAGAGCAAAGGTCTAGTATAAAATTCATTTAGGAAGATAGCTGGTTTATAACTATTTTAGCAGCAGGCACACAAATGCAGGTGTAAAGATCAAGGTGCCGATTTTGTTTAATCAGCAACCTTATCTGGATATTAAACTAATTCCTTGCTTATTTAGTTGGTGAAAAAGCATACTGGCAGTCTCAAAGAGATCACTACTCCCACCACATTCAAACAACTACATAGAGACTGAATTAAACATTAAACAAGAAGCATAACAAAATATTATATTTTAACCAAGTAAACTGTTAAATGAATAAGTACTTGAGAATTGAAATGATATTCTAAGTAAATAATTCCTGATGTTTCTATTACAGGTGGCTATTTCCAACAGTTTATGGTGTTGCAGAACATATCTGAGAAGGAAATTTAGTTATGCAGCACAATTTCATTATTAGGGTTTCAGTATGTAATGTATCTATATTTCTAATTTACAGTCATTAAAAATAACTTCTCCTCCAAATCTTAAGTGATTTTTAAGTTACTTGCCCTAGCCTACATCATGTCAAACTCACTAATATTTAGACTTACATGTCAGATGACAGTACAAAGCAAATTGAGGGAAATTTTAAAGTATAACATAAGCACAAGCTAAGGTCAAGAGTGGGATCCAAGATGATGATGTGCTTCAGGAATACAACACTTTACAGGGGTTACATCCTAGAACCACTTGGTGGGCACCCATTTTCTGAGATCCATTTTAAGGTTCTATCACTATCAGGAGAAATTTTCTGTATAGGCTGATGGCAGATAGTAGTTGGAAGACAGCAGAGCCAGACAGGGCAAGCTGGAGTACCTGGTCTGGTTCCCTGAAGTTTGCAAGATTACTTCAGGCTACACATTATGCTCATTTAATGTAATCTCTAACCTTTTCTTACATTTCCTACTGTGATGGAACGTCATTCATCTCCTTTGATTTTTTTCCCCCGTCTGTTTTTTTTTTGCCACAGCAGTGTGTATTTTTTCCTTCTTCAGCTTGGCAAAAGGAGAGCAAAAGCTAACAGGCAGACAGATTCATAACAGGATTTTCTGCAGAGAGAAGTAGCTGAAGAATGGGTAGAAATGTGACATACACTACTACCCACCCAAGCAGACACACTCAGGGTGGCATTCAGTACCATACCAACAATTAGCTTGATATCATCATTACCATATTTAAGTAGAAGGTCTTGGGAGAGAAAGGTACTTTTTACTTCTGGCTACTGACATTCATCATTAAATCTGCTCAGAAATTACAGAAGCCTGTTTATATCTTGTTTCTTTTCACATTTTTGGGAGATCTTTTAAACACACAGACATGCTTGGTCACCCATCTTTCCCAATTTAATTCTGGGCTGATGTGGGGACTTGAGACTGAAACTGAGCATTATGAGTGTTCAAAGTCTGCCAGGAGAAAAAGCTTCCTGTAACAGTCATCAAAATGCAGAGGCCAGTTGAGATGCTCATAGCAGAAAACCTTGCAGAGCATTTTCCTCAAGCCACTCGGCACACACACAAATGGGGCTGCAGCTGAAGGTGAGGATGGTTCTGTGCAATAACTTCCTTTGTTTTCCCATCCACAGTAATTTTCTGAGTGAGAAATTAACTGTCAGGAAACAGGAGCTAAACATCCTACTCATTCCTGAGCACTTACAAGTACAATTTAAGATGCAGTACCTGAAATCAGGCTGTATGTGTGTGCATAAGTGGCAGAGGAGAGGTGTCTTCCATACCTTTGCCATCATCCTTCCCTCATGTTACCTATGGATTTGTGTGCATGCTAAACCCTTTCTCCACAGGCACTGCATTGCACTCTTCTGCTCTCTCTCCAATTTGTCTGTTGTCATCCTGAAAATCAAATAAGGATTAGTCCTCAGCAGTGAGAAGTAACCAAAGATGCCTATGACCCACACACCCTGGCTCTTGAAATCAGAAGGCCAGGATAGGAAATTGCAGTTGCTGTGAGCAGGAGAGGAACACTCTTCCCTTGATCATGTGCCAACATCTCTACTGGCCAGCAGTGAGCAAGCCTTGTGAATCCAGGTGGCAAAAACACACCTGGGAGAGGAGCAGCATGCACCCATGTATTTGGGTTGTTCTGTTTGAAAAGGTTCATACCAAGACTAGAAATTCTTATCAACGTTCTCCAGAAACTAATGCAGATCCATTTGGATCAGACTCTATAATTTTGTGTAAACACTACATATTACACCTTCCTTTCCCCAAAGAATGGCAAAAATAGCCTAAGAGTTACTATTTTGGTCCTTCACACAGGGCCCAGGTGAGGAATAAACTTTTTGGTTTGAACATGTGGGAAGCTGGTTAACAATCTTTGAATAGGAAAGCAAAGTTTTGTATGGGCTCTGTCTGTTGCTGGGGTTTCCATGGTTAAGCAATTTCAATTTAACACATCCATAACAAGTTTCTGCTTTCATATAGACCAGTAACAACAGCCATACTCAGCAAAAAACATCCAACACAGCAGAATATAGAAATGACTGTGCAGTCTTCCAATAAGGCTTCAACTAATAGGTCAAAGCCTTTTGAGGAGGAGAAAAACCCCCAAAATCAATCAATAACTCCACCTAATGTTCACATCTTGTCTATATTTTGCCAGACTGTCAGTCAGAAACAGGGGAGGAAGAGAATCCTTGGAAACTCTGTATGTACTGGAGTGAGTCCCAGCATGTACATCCTTTTAAAGACACAGTGTGATAGGAAACAGTGCAAGTGTGCAATAAACTGAAGTCAGAAGCACTGTAAGAGAGCACTGTGCTAAATCAAGTGGAAGAAACTGTCAGATAGAAACTGTCTCTGCCTCTTTCTTTATAACTTCCACCTAACTTCCTCCATTTTATTCAGGACCCCTCCTCAATATGCAACAAGTAACCCATCACCTGCATCCAGGAAACCTGAGGAACCACTGAAATGCATACACCCTTCCACAGGGATTGCTGGGGGGTTTTAATTCATTTTATTTATTTAATATAATTTAATTCATTTAATCCATTTGCTATTCATTTGCAATGAGTCTTTGTCTTGCATGCTTGATCAAGTGGTCATGATGCTGGTAGTGGGTTTTCTCACCAGCTCTCTTTGTAAACTCAGCCCATGGAGCTGCCCAGCTCCATAACACTGTGCTTGCCAGCTTTCCATAACTGTACTGTCAGACCACAGTGGGCAGGTATTTAATTTCACTAAGTTGCAAGATGTCCCATGCCTTACTTATTTTTTTTTTTACCCAGATGTTCTTGTTCCCCCTCCAGCTCACTTTCAGAAGCTAAGGACAAACTTGGCCTATTCTCTTGACTCCTGGAACAACCAAAAATGTGAAATCAGGAGACAGAGAAAATGTGGGAAAATAATTGGTAAAGAACTTCTGGGGGATATTTTTCTATAAGGTTTTATGTTATAAGGCTAAATGCAAAACCTACAAGCATCTGCTCTTGTCCTATCCACCTCGTGGAAACTGCTCACTAAATGATTTCTCAAGGTGAGAAATATATTTAAAATAAGGATCCTGTGCTAGAAAACTCTGACATTATTGAATACAGCAAATCATGAAATAACAGTTCATTCTTCCTGAGCAGACAGCCTATTAACCAAATAAAAGAACTGCAGAGAAAAATTAAAGAACTTTGACTGTGGTTGGAGATATTAGAGGATAAGAAGGGGAGAAAATGTATTGTGTTACAAGATTTGTTTCTTTGTTTGCTCCTAATAACATTGTCTTCAACAGTGGGGAAAGGGAAATCTTCTATGCCATGAATACCCTGCCTGCTGTGCTTGCAGGATTGGGTGGGTTGAGGTCACTTGACATTAACAGAATATGAATTTAGAACATTCTAATTTAAAACCTCACTCCTCCATGTTTTTCTCACACATGAGACTGTTTCCTATCACCTTCTGGAATTCCATAGACCTAAATGGGGCTCGATGAATAAAAGGTTGATGGAATAACACCTTCATAAAGCTATGTGCAAGCAGAAAGGTCTCTTACTTTATTTCTTGGATAGTTGAAGAATAAAGCTTACAAGAAAGAAAACCAAATAGCTGTCATTCAATCTTTAGAATGAAAAATAAAGATTCAGTTTTTGCTGAAGTTTAGGCTGGTGCTGTCTCCTGGATGAAGAGATTCAAGCTGTGACCTCGTGGAATGGGGCATAAGCCCAGAGCAACTTGCCAGCTGCTCCTGTCTCAGCACACTGGGAGATTGAGTCCCCAGCACTGCAGTGCCTGTGCTCATCAGCTCAAGGACCACTGGTAGGACTAACAGGCATCTGCAGAAGAAACCATGTGCTTTAGACTTGTTGCTCGATTTAGGGAAAAAAGTTACACCAAGGGGGAACATCTGAAGCAAAATTAAGTGTTTGCATGGGTTTGCTCATTGCTCTACTTTAATCTGCTTTTGCTTCTGGGGTTTCTTTTGCAGCTGCCCTAATTTCCTCTACTTCTGCATTTTATATTAATTTCAGTCAAAGCCTCCATAGGCTCATGAGCTAACAGACTTTTTTATTATTGTTTTTTAAAAAGCAGGCCAATACTGGCTTTCCTGTTGCCTCTAGACTATTGCAAAGGAATGCAGGAGCATGATCTTCCAAGAAAGAAACTGCAGCTACTTCAGTAACCAAGTTATGACTTTTTTTTAACCTAATGATTAAAGACCAGAGCTAGTCTGATGTAAAGTATCTTCAGGGAAGGGCTGCTGAACCTGTAGCTGAAAAAGAGATGTTTAGGCTGGGTGGACACTGCATCAGCTGAGGGCCAGTGGGGACACAAGGAATGAGAACATTCTGGGGACTGGGAGTGGTGATGATCAACTGGAAAATGAGGGTTGGGAATATGTATGAGGCATCAGCATGGGCAAACCCATAACTCCTTGGAACTTTCCCTTCTGGGATCACCACAACTCAACAAATGCCTCCCAAGGCCTGGAGCTGGGGTACAATTCTTCTGTAGTAATGGTCAGGCTGACTCCCACAAGCAGACAGTCCAGACTGTTCCAAAAGCAGGAAAATGAAACCTTCCTCACCTTAGCAAAGGCTTAAGCTCATCAATATGTACAGGCAGCTCTGCTGCATTTCACAGGATGGACACACTGGGGAACAGGAGGTGGGCCATCAGAAGAAAGACAGAAAAAATCCAGAAATATCTTTAAAAATGTAAAGCTAAATTTAATGGCGTGTAAAATACTTTTTCAGAGCAGTGAAGATTTCCAAATGACAAGCCAAAGAGTCTTGTCAAACTCTTATGCCATCTCTGGCATTTATTGGACTCTCTTTGAACCAGTTCACCAGGCCAAACAACCCCTTCTCACTTCTCTAGATCAGGCTAATTTTCAAATTAGTGAACTGAGCTGGCTTGTAAAGTGCTCTAACATGTGTTAGTTATAACTAGTGTGTGATTAGTGGTGTGAGCACCCAGACACTTTTGGGGTGATAGAGAGATGGGACAAGTTCTGAGAGGAGAATGAGCTGGACTCAACACAGCAATAGCATATGTTAAATGTTTTTCAATGCCTATTGCAGCTCACAGTCATGTAAATTTAATTTTAATCAAAATTTAAATGGAAAAGTAAAGAAGAAAAATAAACTTCTGTAGTATTTCCTCATTTTACCAGAAAAAAGTCTGTATTTTCTCACACTTGTGCCTTTTAACATTTAAAAAACAAAAATATATTTTCTTCCCACGTCCATGAAATCTCATTTTCAGAAGAAACATTTGTGCATATTTACTGAATAGTGAAAGAATCAAAGACAGATTGATGTGAAAAGTCTAAACTGGTGCCTGAATGATTGAAACCTTGTAGTCTAAAGGCAAATCTAGCATTATTGAATCCTCTTAAGCCAAGAGGAGGATATGCTTGTAGACACATTGAGCATAGCAAAAAAGATAAAAAAAACCAAGCCTAATCTCAAGATCTATGACTGAATACTGTTCTGACATACAACATTTCAGGTCTTCTCCAACGTGTGAAGTTTAACCAACCTCCCAGACAAATCTGGATCCAGCTAGCTTGAAATGTAAGGGAAAATAAATTTTATTAAAAGAGTGATTAATAAATCAATAAAGATATTCAGATATTCACATATCAATAAAGTGAGCCAGAAGGAGTGCAGAAGGTGGAAAACATGCAGTAACAAGGGGAGCCTTGCAGGGAGCATGGTAAATAGCTGAAGAACAGGTTTGAGGGACTGGAGAGAGCAGCACAGAAATGGTTTTAGGAGGTTTTTACAGAGTTTGGGAGGCTGGCTAGGAGTACATGAGTAATATCCAGAGACACCTTTATCCACTAATGGAACTGACAGAAGCTGACAATTATGACAATGGTAATGAACCTGTCTTATCTATTTTAAGACACCTTGTATGAAGAATTCAGCGAGAAAGAAGAAGAAGATTATTTTTTGGTTGGTTAAAATACCACGACTTCAAGGGATTCCCTTTCTGTTAACTTTGCATGGAAAATATACAAAAGCACCATAATTGCAGAACATTTAAATAGGTCATTTAAAATAGATCCTACAAAGTGAGAGAAAAAAGTCCACCCTACTTTAAAGCAACTTATTTTTTAACAAAAGAAGAAATGGGACTTCCTTTTATCTTCTTATTCTTCTGTTATCTTCCACACCTTAGAAGGCCAAGAAAGGCCATAGACTTACTTTAAGTAGCCTGTAGATTTCCTTTGTAAGGCTGCTCTGACCTTAGCCCAGGTGTGATGTCTTCTTGATGTTTACAGATGCCAAGGGATCTGTAATTCTTTCCCCTTTTCAGTTTGCTCTCATAACATGCTGTATTGACTTCATGCCTTTTTCTTATGTTTAGGGTTTTTTTGGTGCTGTTTATCTCTAAGATCATTGCTTGTATTGAAGGAAACTTTCATTGGCATTTCAGTGGATGTAACATTATTTTCTTGATAGCATTCCTGCTAGTAACCCTTTGGTTTTCATTGAGGTTTTGAAGTAATTTTTGGACAAAGTCAAGATGTAATGCATCTTTTAGTGAAGCCAGTCAGACCAAACTTCCTTTAAAATAAAGGGTTTTGATGTTTTCCTATTTCAGTATGTAAATTATTTCAGTATGTAATATCTTTCAAAAGTAACTTCCATGCACAAATCAGCATTAGCTCACACTGCAGGTTCAAAGACCAGTTATCTAACACCATGAAATTCTATTCAAGCACTGCTTCCCTTCTCAGGTTGTAACTTGCTAGCATTGAAAGGTGCACAGTGACATATAAAAGAAGCTGAAAACGTCTTTATCTGTATTTCTTTGTTTCTTTAACTCTGATTTATGGCTGGCAGAGAATATGGCTACATGCATCCAATGGTCCAAATTTCAGCTGAGCTCAGTGGTCAGTGGCATTGGGGCTGCCAGTCAAGTTCTGAAATTTTTTGGAACTGCTTATCAGCATTTTAATAGAATTTCTCCACCTGTAACAAAACATGGTTGGGCATTCAAAAGTACAGTTTGGGAGCCAGTCTGTAAAGCAGTGAAGCCAATCTCATGCTGCTCAGTCACACTACTTATTATCTAGTTTTGGGAATTAGTCACTCACGTTATTGTTCTGCCTTGAATCCATCTTGCATTAACATCTATTTATGTTTGTGTTCTTGTGCTTGTTTTCTAGAATCATGAAAACAGAATATTTCAGTTCTAGAGATTCACTGAGTAGGTGTTAGCATGGGGACATTCTTGAACCTTCCAGACCCATTCTTGAACCTTCCAGAACCAGTTTTATTATTGCAGGCAGAGCTGGGAATCAGTATTCCCCAAGGGCATCATAGACACAAACAGCTGAATTTTGTGGCCTTTATTCTGTCAACTTCTGTCAGCTCTGGATTTCTTTCAAGAAGTGACATCTCTATCATATGAAAAATCCCTACCCAACATTTAATAATTTTGTTGTATTTCCCTAATGACTTAATTTTTAATTTAAAAAACGTACTTTTAAAGAGTTGTTATTTTTGAAAAGCTAATTCTCAACAATACCTAATGCTAAGCAGAGCTAATAATTCTAAAGTTGAAATGTCTGCTACAAAGTACAGGAGAACACAGTAAGGAAATCTATCCCAAAACATTTATTCTGGAACTATTACATTGCAGTGGCATCACTAGACAGCCTCTGAAAAAGAACATTAAAGATGATGCTTTTAGATTCTTTCTCCAGACTAAGGAATAACAAAGCTAAAACATATGAATGGGAAATCTAACCTTTCTCTGGCTTTATGAATTCTAAAACTTCCTGCATCTAAAAGGAACTGGGAAAGCAAACAGATAAACTTAAATTGAAACAAGCTAGTGAACTAAATTCAGAAAACACTTTGACAGTTTTGAATCTACATTTGCAAAAAACCATTAACATTTGAAAGTTAGCCAAAGTTCATAGCTGGAATTTAAATTTTAGAAAACATTTCTACTTGCTCTGACAATAAATATTGCACATGATATAACTTTAATCTCAGCTGATAATGTTCCTTATAACACATTTTATGAATCATCACACTTCTCTGTTTTTAACACCCTATCACTTGTCTGAAGGCAAAACTGAGGAATAGAGAAACAGTCTATTTTTTAAAATCAGGAGTAAGGGCCTCCTTAATTTAATGGTCTTTGGAGCAGACTGACTGATGAGGGTCTCTAGCTGCTGAACTTTTTTACTCAAGTAATAAAAATTAGGTATGTGAGGTTTTTTGCCTTAATTGCCTTATTTGTATAAATAAACAGGGTATGGTGGTGTAATCCAATCAAGGATTTCAGCTCTCAAATTCCTATCAATGCTTTGTTTAAGCCACAGTTCCTGCAACCTCTGCCTTTGTGCTGGTCTGTCTGACTGGAAATATCACATCACTTTCTCCTGTGAACTACTTTGAGGGTTTCAAATGACAAACAACAGGAACTTTAATTCTTATTTTTCCAAACAATTTGTGAATCAGAACCATCAAAACACACGTGCAGTGAGAGTGCAGCCTGTGATTTTAGGGACGTTGTGGTTCACTGCATCTCTGAAGAGCTTTGAGCTCACATGTCCCATGATTTTATTTCAACACCTCTCTTATATTCTCCCAAGCCTGTTTCTCAAGAGTGAGGCAGCAAATACAGATATACAGAAGAGCACCTGCTAAGGCCATTTGTTAAGTGAAATTCTCATCTCCATTAAAATCTTGCAGCTTCCTATCATTATGTCTAGGTTAATCAAAGATAATTACAGATCCCCAGTGAAGCTGGCAGAGATCTATTTGGTTGCATAGCAGAAGCCCATGCTCATATACACCAAGACTAGTTATGCATCCTTTGACATATTTTCTGTGCAATGGATGGTAGCAAAGTCAGGCTATGAGAAAGGGAAAGCAGTGATTTTTTTTTTTTTTTTTTTTTTTTTTTTTGGTGTGTTATTGTTTCCTTAATGGCTCCTTAAAAATGCTAAGTTTTTCACACACAGAAATTATTAGCCTGCCCTTGTAGTTTGTAGTGAATGAATATTAGAGCTGTCTGAAAAATGCCCTACAGCATTGGTGTTGTCTGCAATCCAGGGTGGGTGTCTGCATGGGCTTGTTTAAGAGAAGAAGAGTGAACTGGATGTACAAGAACAAGTCCGAAAAAACAAAAATCTCTTGGTTCAAATTGAACTATACAGTACTAGTGCAGATCACAGATTCAACTAATGCAGTGCTGTGCTATTTGTAAACACCTTCTCATTGCCTGCAAAAATGGAACAGAACATACCAGACTGCCAAGGGCCAGAATAAAGCACTGCCTGCAAGTACCTTATCCTGCCAACTCTGAGAAACAGAGGAATTGTGCTGGGAGTCAACTGAAGTGAATGCAATATCTGTCCTTCCCATCAGAAGAACCTTCAGTGCTGTTCCAGGTTTGATTGTCATTAACTTAATGCTGTTATTCCCTGCTTTGTACAAAATCTGGAGTTTATGATCTGGAAAATCTCTGGAAGAGATGTTGTGAATTTGGGGCACAAATTGTTTCCCAGTCTAAGGTTCCAATCACACGTTTCAGGTTGGACTCAGAAAGTGAACATGCTCATGTCACAATTACATGAGTAAATCTGCTTTTAGCAGCCAGCTCTATTTGGGATCCTAGGCCTTTTTAGCATCCACAATTCCTGGAAGGCCTTGACTAACATGCCAGCACTCATGGACAGCCAGGCTCAAAACACTGAGTGAGCCAGAGATCATCACAGATCTATCCTAAAACCTTGTTTGGAATTTTAGAACAGGATAAGCTGCCTGTATAAATATATGAAAAGCATTTATGGACCAAAAAATGCTCTAGCAAGATTTTTACTGTTAAAAGTGTCCCTTTCACAAATGCACCTTCAATGATTTGACTATTGTCTATTTTACTCATGCATTAATTCCCATTTACTGTGGCAATCTCACTTTCATTTTATCTGATGGAGTAGCAGCTGGATCAAACCCATACTTTGTTTCATCGAGGAAATGGAATTTATTCATTGTTGAAAAGGGCCACCTTCTGTAGTTTCACTAAGAAAGAACATTCCTTGGCTATTTTCATTGTTTCTTCTCCTCATGCTGGCAAACTGAGGGATGCTTAAAGCATCAATGTTTTCTAAAGAGCTTTTTTATGCATTGTGCGTTATTGCAACAATTCTGAGTCCAGAATAAGGTGGTGGCATCTCAATGTATTTATCACTCAGGTTATCAAAACAAATGACTGATTTGCCAAGACACTATTTCTAAGCTGCTCTAAAATTTGAGGGCTTTTCAAATAGCACCATTATCGTTAATTAGACTGGAACTAGTAAGAAAGCAGGAATTAAATTAAAATAATAGCTTGGTGGCTTGGTCTAACATAGTTGAAAGTCCAGATGTTACTAGCTGATTGGGAGGAGCTCTGAATTACATTGAAGTAAGTTCCAAAATTGTCTTCTTGTTATTCAGCAGGCAATCTGTATGCAATATTTAACAAATCAGGCATTTGATGAATAATTGTTGGCAGATCCTGTCTGCTTCACTGCTTTTCACAGATCTGCATCAGTGAGACTAGACATAGCATATGTCTAAGTGGTTTCACAAACTTTTTAACTATTTTGTATATAGTCAGTTTCTGAAATCCATCAAAGAGCTATTCATGTTGTCCTTTTACAGAATCAATAGATAACAGGTCTGGAAAACCCAGTAATCACTAAAGAGCTACCTGGAACTGCCATATGGAATGGCTAAAAGAGCTCCTCATTTGATTTAAGAGTGTATGTCAAAACTTGGCTCTCAGCAAAAACAAATTAATGATCATCTGAAAGAATGCAGCACACATGATGTAAATGGAAGTAGAAACTACCTCTATTAATAAGAAGGGAGAAAAGTAGCTATTTGCAACTTACTCTATCTGTAATTTTTCATTCATGAGCACAATGAACAGCCTATTTTTCAAGAGTACAGCCTTTAGATATTATTCAGTGTTTGGTAACTTTCTGTGGATCCATCTGATAAGAACCTACTTATCTTCAATTTGTTCAGATCTTGCAGAGTGTCTTCAGTCAAGAATTGGGCTCTAGGACAGAAAACAACATGCTCCTGTCACAGATTGATGACCCTGCAGCTAAGGGACTTTAAATTGCATGGACCTTTTGGCAGATAAATAACAGGCCAGTGCAGGGACAGAACTGAGAATGGTGGCTAAGGCAGCAGGGGAAAGCAGGCTTTGCTCAAGCCACTTTTTAAGCAGGAACTGTCTGGTTCTACAGACTAAACCAAACAGCTCTTGGCCTCCCAGCTCTTTCTGGGAGCTAGACATTTGCCATTGAAAGAGCTTGGAGATCCAGCACAGGAAATCTAGCTTTTGCAGGTTTGCTTGAATACAAGGCCTTGTCTTTAGTGTGGAATACAAGAACACAGAAAACATCCCACCCTCCCTGTAAGTAAAGACAGCACTGCCCAGGAGCTGACTGGCACTTGCTGCTGGCCAAAGGAAGAGCTGGCCTGACTCTGGTGAGTGCCTTCTTTCTGTCCTCAGTGAATCAGGTGAATGTTTTACAGCTTAAAGTCATGGAAAAGGCACACAACATAAATTTACACAGCACTCCTTCAGTTCTCACTTCAATTTTTATTGAATTAGGAGCAAATCGCCCATGATGGTTTTGGTAAATCAGGCTACTCTGCTTTGTTTACACTGCAATTTGTGTTGTTGTGAGATTAAATTGTTTAGTTTCATTAGGAACCTGAGAATTTCAGTGACTAAAGCTGCAGTGCCCTTATTTCTCATGGGCCAATCTGTTTGTCCTTCATCCAACAGCAGTTTAAGCCAAAGGAAGCCCAGGTGCACTCACTGGGTCTGTTTGGCATCTCAGAGTTCAGTCAGATGACACAGCTGGGCCAGTAGACTGCAAAAGGAGTCATTTTCTCCCTACTCCAGGTTTTTAAGGACACTTTCCATAGATTGCAAGAGCTCTCAATCCCCAGGCACAAGAAATCAGGCAAGGAAGGGAAGAGTCTGCCATGGCTGAGGAGGAAACTGCTGGTCAAAGTGAAGGGAAAGAAGAAATGCACAGGCAGTGGGAGCAGGCAGAGTGTGGGGACACTTCCTGGCTATGTAGGAATGGGGTGCAGGAGGCCAAGGCATGCATGCAACCACAGATAAAATATGAGCAGAGGATCAGATTTTAATTGATGGTTTAGCCATTTATTGGAGCTGGCCAGCATTTAGAGGGAACAGAGAAATTAATGTGTGTGTTTGTGATACTGCAGAGAGAGTGTATTGAATGCTATGGTATGGCATTTCATCTCTTTTTTTAAACCTAATTTATGGACAGATTGCACAGAAATATGCCTTAAAATTGTTATCATCTATTAATAGGCAGGCAATACTGATTTTGTCTCTATTCCAAAACTGGATTAAAACATAACCTACAGGAATGTTCTTAATCATTCAGACTTTCTCTAAATATAAGTTGTGACTGATCTTTACTGGCATGTGAAATATTATAATTAACATACCATTATAAAAATGGCACATTTTCCACCGTGGGAAATTTTTCTCTATTAATAAGCCAACCAAGTGAATATCTACTACATATTACCACCAGCATAATTCAAAATAATGCACTCCAGGGAAATATATGCTCGGATTCCACTGGTGCTGCTGTCTGGCATACTCCCAGTAGGGTTGTTGCTGTGCATCAGGAGGGAAGAAGTGTTAAAAACCACCAATGCTTCTGCATGCAGCTTGCTTTCCTGGGTTATGTTTGTACACCATAATTGATTTTCTTCCAACCAGTGGAGAAAAGACAGGTCCATGTTTTATTCTGAGTACAGGTCTTTATCCACGAGATGGCACTCTGCTTGCCACTGCAGTGCTAGACATGACTGAACTAGTACAGGAGAAACTGAACCCAGCTGTAGAACACAGAAAAATATTTATCATCATCCTTAATTTATTCAAATAAAATCTAATTTCTCATCATTTTCATAGCTCTATATTTCAGCAGTATAAGATTCACCTTACAAGGAACTAAAGGGGACATTTTTCATCTGTGTCAATGCAGATATATTTAGATATCCACATTTTTCCCAAAGCTGCTTATTCACATTCATTGTTGATTGGGCACAATTTCCTCACAAAAGCACAGACATTACAGGCTGACTCAAAAGTTGCTGAAACTTCACAAAACCTGTAGTGGAGCTGGCCACTTGCACAATTTAATAGCAATCAGAGGTAGCTGGATGTCACATTAGTCTGGGTTGGGAGAAAAATGTTTTGGGATATATTTCTTTTTTTTATATAAGATGTAGAAATTACAGAAGTCTCCCCATGACCCAACAAAGAAAATGTCATAAAATGACTCAAAGACACTGGTGACATCATGTGCCCATTGAATCAAATGCTGCACAAAACAAACTTAGAACCATTGCTACAACAGTTTTCTTTAAAGCAGTAACAAAGAATGTGATGGACCATACTAACTGATAATTTTAAGTGTAATTTTTGCAACAAGGAGCAAAAGGACCTTTTAAAAAAATATCTAATCCTGCCTGCTTTATAATATAACAGGTAAATATAATATGCATGTGTATATATATATATATATATATATATATATATATATATATTAAATTAAGTATTTTTTGTTACATTTGGGACAGTTGACACAAAAGATCAGCCACTATAAAGCTAGATCTCTTATAAAACAACTCAAAAAACTGTGATCCCTAAGCAAGGGGTGTTCTTGCCAGGTTCCAGTGGCACACATGGATTCCTGAGCAGGTCAAACCCAGCTCAGCTGGGCAGGAACACCCAGCAGAGGTTTGGGCAGGTGCTGGTGTGTCAGGAATGACAATTGCTGCCAGGGTAAAATGTCACATCATGATTTCCCAGAGGAAGGTGCCTCTCACAGAGTCTCAGTGCAGCCTGTGCCTGGAGGTGGGGAGGAAGCCCCAGAGCCCAAAGCCCAGCTCAGCAGCTCAGCAGCTCAGACCTGGCTGGGCAGAGATGAGGACATGGTGGATGATGCCACAGGCTGGTGGTGAGGAGCTGGGTGGGATTCTGAAATGGCAGTTCCAGGGCAGGGGCTTAGAGAGGGATGGGAGGGATGGGGATGAGGACTGGGATGGAGGGAGACACTGAGAACAGCCAAGCCCCTGCACACTGCTGAGAGCAGCTGCCAGGGCTTCTCTCCAGGATTTAGCACAGGCAAGATGTCAAAGCAAAGGACCAGATCACTGCCCCTGGGTGGATGCCCAAGCCCTGGTGCCCTCTGTAGCACAGCTCACCATTGACAGAGCTCAGCACTGTAGTGATGGGCACATCTCTACCTGCACCCAGGCTCAAAGTGGAGAGGTTTCTCCAGGGGAAGAGAAATGTCAGAAACTGTGAGTTGCTGTTCAGGCAGCAGGTCAGAAACATCTAAGGTGCTGCTGCTGCTGAGCATGAGCTGGGAGCAGGTACAGGCTGTGCAAAACATGGATGCACCCTAAATATCACTATTCTTTCTTTGAGCTGAGCCATGGCAGAGCTACGTGAATATATGCAGTGTGACATGAATGCTGCAGAGGAGACAGCATTCACTTCAATGCTAAATATCCATGGATTACCCACACTTCTTGAACATATTTAAGCCTTTGATGTGGGATTTTTGTTTGTTTGTAGGCATATTTTGTGTCTCTGTGTACACAGGTCACCCACACAAGGATTAAAAGCAAAGAGGGAGCAGAGAAACATTAGGAGCAGGTAAAGACAATATGGACAGAAATACTTTTATTTTCCAGGAACCAACCAATATATCTCTTATCAATGAGACAGGAACATAAGTGTGAGGATCTTGGGACTAAGAATTGTCCTTTTTCTCTCATTTTTGGTCAACTATTGACAGGTGATGGAATTTGGGTAAACTCCTGCCAAGCAGCAGCCAGTTGGTTCTGTGGATGTGAAGCAGGAGGGTTTCTCACACCAAGATTCAACAGTGGAAGCTGGGAAGAAAATCACCATGTCATGTGAGTTACAGCTGAGCCTAAAGCCCAGAGACACTGAGAAAGAAGAACCAGTGCTTTTTCTGCCCACAGGGGCAGGGAGGTCCCTGCAGTTCTCTCAGGTCCCTCTGCAGCAGGAGCAGCTGTACCCACCTCAGGCTGACCCAGTCAGGGGGAACAGCAGCATAAATATAAACTAGGTTATGCAGCTAACGTGTATTTAGTATAAAATGACTTTCAGAATTATGCTGATGTAATTATTTTTTCACAATTACTATAAAAGCATGTAATCCACACATTTAACACCTTCAGTTGTGCTGAACTTCCTCTGCATTTCTCCCTAATATTCTCAGGGCCTTTTTTCTGAGGAAAAGCCATGACTTGTCTAAGTCTATTAAGTTACAGCTATTCTCATCCACAGACTGAGGTTTGTGCTCTGAAAGCTTTTCAGCATCCATTTCCAGTTCAATGGTTTTTTCGAGTCAAAAGTCAAATTTTCTTTCAAAGAACTGTTCTGATGGTTTAAACAAATCCTACTGACCAAGCATTGCTCCCTAATGGCTGAGATTAGGCACAAAGAGCAGGTTTTTTCTGTGGAGATTCCAATTCCTTGAGACTTTGTAGTTTGCTTCCTCCCACTCTGCTCCAACTTTGACTTCTGGAGTCCAATGTCACACTGAGCTCTGTTTTAGCTTGTGGCAAGGAATACAGTTTTTTAAAATTTTAGCCTGCTACATTTGTATCCTCTAAAAGCAATGAAATAAAAAAGTGGTTGGAAGAAAGAGTCTGCATAGGAACCAATAAAATATCCTATAAGAGCCCCTGTAATCCCAAACCTACCTCTGTTCCACCACAATAATAAAAAAGAGAAAAAATACTGTTTTTTATATCTAATAGCTTATATTCTATTCCTTCCCTAAAGGTACCAGGGAAGTTTGCACTGGAGTACAATATTTTGCATCTTTGCTTTTTCCAACAGACAATTGCTTACAGACAATTAGTAGGAGAAAATTCCTCCAAGCAGGTTGAATTCAAATGTTCTGTGCCTTGAACTCTGACTTCACTCTGTGCTGAAAATGTTTTATATTCTAAACTTGTTTGCTTCTTTCTGTACAGAATTCTGCTGCAGTTCTGGTGGACTAGCTGTCAGAGGCACACACTTCGTTTGATATTTTAATTCTAATGAGGGTCTCAAAATTAGAACAAGCCCTTTATAGTGACAGTGAGTGATGACTCACCATATAGAAGAGTCTCCTAGACAGATAATTATTTAGGCATGTATTTCAGCAGATCATCCGTTAGGTGTCTCAGAGGAAGAGATTATTTTTTTATCAACAGGAAGACAAGACAGTAAGTTAAATTACCTTGTAGGCAGTACTGAACTGGGAGGGGTGATGAGAAGTTATTTGAGAGCTGCACATATGTCCTGCCTAAATCTGGCCCTTCTTATTTAGTAAGTGGTATTTGGAGCTTGCTAATTGTCAAGATTTCCTTGTGCATTTATCTGTCTGACAATATCCAAGGCCTGCATGGAGTGTTTGTTGCCTAAGGGATGCTGGTGTCAGCAGTGATCGTGGTCTGACATTGTCACCTCAGATCCCACCCTGGGGAGGATTATGCTCCAAGCTCAAAGGGCTGCAGAGGTGCCCTGGCCTAGGCTGCCATCAGTCCTGGCTACAAACTCTGTTAACAAAGCACCCAAAGGAGATCTTGGCTGTATTTCTGTTTCTTTTTATTCTGAAAGAAAACATCACAGGCTGAAAGAAACTCATGATGCATTTGAGGTCCTTAAATTGTTGGATTAAAGTCATAGCCTGAGTGACTTGACATCCCAAGTGACCTTATTCCATTCAGATGAGCCCTTTGTAACACTACCCAGGGGGTTTGCTTTTCACAGGGAGTCAAACTTTATCTTCTTTAGGAGCTCTGGGCCCTACTGCAGCAGCACCCAGGGGTGTTTACTGGGAGAGCTCTGGAGCCTGCCCAGGAGAATTTTGGCTACACCTTCAGCTGGGAAGGTACAGTCCAAAATGTGGGGAGCTATAAACACATACAGCACGAGGATTTCTCATCCTAGGCAAGCATTATGCATTTTTCAAATCCCTGATGAAAATTTCCTCTTTCCCCAGGATGCTTAGGAAATATTTTTCTCTTAAATCTTCTATCCATATCATCTTACCTTCGTGTCTTTTCCCAGCATTAAACTTGCTAAAGAAGTCTTGTAGGTCAGATATAATACCTCAACCTCAGCTATAATTAAAATATTTGTAACTGCTGCTGCATCAATTATTTCCCCTTGCCCCTGAACTTGTGCTCTGTTGGGTCCTCCATGGAGCATTTCTCTAGGGAGCACTGCCATAAAATGAACCACTGAGAGCAACCGTGGGTTGAAACAGGAGAGAAGGAAAAATGGCAGTTTAATGTGAAAAGAATGAACAACTTTGTTCCTCTTCAGCTGTCCTGAGCAAATGCTGCTGTTCTGACAAGAAGTTAGTAGGTGGTTTTCAGGTAGTGTTTGTCACATCCAGGGTAAATTATGGCTTTACAGCTGAAACATCACATATTTCCTAATCACCCCATATCTGGAGTTGATTAGAATTACTTACCCTGTTTTAATTCTTACATTAACAAGGCATAAACGCTCTTCATAGGGAAGCAGACTCATTAGACAGGGCTCTTCATATTTGGAAAAATGACTGTATCCTTTTTAAAATAGGGAAATAGTGGAGAACTTCATACAAATGTGAAAATTAATGGCATTCCCTTATGCAGTCCTGGATACAGACTCGCTCTGCCTGGGTTAATTTGACTTAATTTTGAATGCTTGCTTGATTCCATATTTTCAATTTCTTTATCTAGTATTCACATATTTTCCCAACTATTTTTTTTTTTTTAAGCAAGGAGTCTTGTTTAGGCTAAAATAGCTCACATTTGAAAATAAAAACACATTTCTTTTCAAAGACAATGCTGATAATTGGAGCAATTATGTAACAGGCAATGCTGGTATGTGCAGACAGCTATCACAGATAAAACCCAGGAGCTTCACTGCAGAAAATTCACTTTGCACTGTGAGTTAGCAGACAACCATACTGATGTGTTAGGAATGGATGAGAAAAAGAGGAAGGAGGAAAAACATATGTAGCAGTGCAGTCCCTAAATACAAGGGTTAGATAGGTACAAATGCCACCCTGTGCATGGTGGATCTGACTTACAATTAAACAGAGAGAACCTGGTTATAAAATCTCAGGCTACTGGCTCTGTTAGGGACCTGACCTAGCTCTCTAAGACAGACTGAACAGATCTTACATCATTACCTTGACACATTTACATGATGGCCACTGATGGATTACTGGGGTGTTGCTGAAAACACTGTGAATAGCAAACACAGCAATTGCCACTGAGCAAATAAGGGTTTTCCTGTCTGGCAACCTTTCCAAGCCAAAATGTCCTATTTCTCTATTTCTCTTACAAGATTTCAGCTACCTAGCTATGCACATTCTTGATTAAAGAAACAAACTAAACTAATACAAACCAAAAAAATGTTTGCTCTCATGGAACCAGCTTTTTTGCATTCTTTAAAGAACTTAATATGTTACTGCTTTTCTGTTATTATTTGTATTGCAAAATATCAATACATATTTCTATTTCCCCCTTGGCCACGGATGTATTCTGGGGCTGGATTTAATTTCTGTGGAAAGTAATTTCCATTTTCTTTTATTTATGTAGTTTGAGTTTAGCACTTGTGCTCGATGTATACAGCCATGAATCTTCAGCTGCTATGGCTAAAACTAGCAAAGCACATTATCATTTGTCCATCTTCACATTGGAGAAAGAAATGTTAACAGACTTTTCCTCTAGGATTTAAACAATGAAAAACATTGCACAGAATTACTATTAAAGCATAAATCTTCAGTGAGAGTAGCAGCAATAACTACCACTTTCCTAATGTAATGATTTTCATATCCTCTTCAAAAGTGCTTGAAAACCCACAGGATTTGTCTGAATATAGATGGGTTGACTAGGCTGACTCTTTGTCAGTCATGATTCTAAAGAAATGGGAAAATGGTCTGCTTGGCTAAAATCAGATGCATCATTTGGATGTTCAAATCTCTTCTTAAGAAGAACCCTTCAAAGGAGTCTTCAGTGTTAATAGCAAAATGAGATTATAAAGAGTAAAAATACCGCATTACACAAAACCAACTATTTTTAGCAAGAGCAAAAACCTAAATACAGAAAGGCTGTTCTATATTTCCAGATTCAGAAATTTTTATCTAAATACAGAAACTGAGAATTTTTGTGAGTGAATTAAAAATGTCATTAGAATAGGATAGGACAGACTATTTCAGCTGGAAGGGACTTGCAACAACCATCCAGTCCAATGCCTGACCAGTCTGGGGCTGCCCAACAGCTCAAGCATGTTGTTAAGGGCATGGTCCAAATGCCTCTCAAACACTGACAGCCTTGGGGCACCAACCACCTCTCTAGGAACCCCCTCTGTCCAGAAATGCTTCCCAATGTCCAGTCCAAACCTCCTCAGCACAGCTTTGAACCATTCCTGTGCATCCCAGCACTGGATACCAGAGAGAAGATATTTAATTCCACCAAAGAAAGATCACATGAAATAATTATGACTTGGCAACTGAATTTAGTCTGAAAGATCACTCTAACTGGCAAGAGAATTTAAGCAATCACGTTCTTCCAACTCATTTCTATATCTTCTATGTGTCTTGTTTTTATGATATAGGTTGCCATAAAAGAAATGTAGAACTGTTGCAAAATTAGAAACACAAGATAAAAATAATTCAGTGCTGTACCTGACAAACCACAAGACTTGTTTGCATCATTTTACTTCAGCTGTTCTGTAATATTCCAGACAACATATGCATCTTAATGCTTAACTGGATGACCATGAAGCCAAAGCTGAACAATTCATTCCTCGTGTTTCTTTTCATTTAAGTTCATTGACACTTCACTTATCCTTGCAAAACATACTCTGAAACCCTGCCAGAAATGGAAGAGGAAAATGCCAATGTAATCAGCCACCAGAAAGGCATTTGGACACAGTGTCAAAATGTCCTTGAGCCTAAATAGAGGCACATCAATAAGTGTGCAGATGACAAGAGAGATGACAAGAGATGCAGGACTTGGTGAAAACTGTATTATTTCCCTGCAGTAACCAAAAACTTATTTAAAGATGAATAGTGAGAGAAGAAAAAAAAAAAATACTACACATTTAAAGAAATGTTGACCATTACTTGTGGTCTTTATTGTGCTATCAGGCATTGTGAAGACATCCCTGCTGGAATACTCACAATTGTCAAAATGTTGTGGGAGGAGCATGTTCCCTGCTAGAATTGAAATGAGAAATTCATCTCTCTGCCCTAACACACCAAGGCCCCACTCCTGCTGCCTGGGAACTGAATGAGAATTTTGGATAGAGTCCAGGGAAAGCAAGGCTGAGTCCTCCTAAATACAAGGAATACAATTCTCAATTTGATGAACAGATTTTTTTAAGGAAATTTATCATATACCAATCTCATGTGTTTACCAAACCTTTGGCTTGACATCACAGATGAGAATCGGTTTGTAACAAACTGATGAAAATTTTAACTGACTAAAATTGACATCTTGAATGAGAAAAAAGGTGTTCAGCAATCCCATAAAAGAAATAAAATTTCCTCTCTAATTTGCTTTGCTGAAAGCCTGGTGCATTAACACCTGTTAAATGCAAATGTACTAACAGGAGTTCTAAAAATAAAAAATAAAAATAAAACCCACATTAAATTGCCACAACAATTGACTGTTTTATCAATGTTCTTTGTACACAGTGATGCAGTTCTGCATAATGCAAATTTTAAGAGAGACAATCTTATATGCAGTGTACATTTTCCATAATTTTCCCCTATGTGCTCTTATACAAACATCTGGTAAAACTTCCTTAATAAAATTAAAAATCTTTGCTATCTGGGAAGCCTAGTTTCTTAACAATTGATTTCAAAGGAGCTGGGGGATAATTGGGTGATAACAACAGCTGAGCTATGTGAAGAACTAATTATGTTAAACAAATCTTGTGCTTCTTGACACTGGAACCAATATGCAGTGTAGGGGATAAGAAGGAAGAAATGATAAAAACTGCCTTTTTCATTAATGATATCTTAAAGCAAATAGTAGGAAATGTATTTGGGTGAAATTACCATTCTGTAAGTGTAAAAGGGAAAGACAAAAATTGTAGTATCATAGAATTGTTTAGAGTGGAAAAAGCCTTTATGGTTATCAGATCCAACCATTAATTCAGCACTGCTCAGTCCATCACTAAAACATGTCCCTAAGCATCACATCTACACATATTTATTAAAAAATCTATATTTAAAAATCTAGAGTCAATTATAACTCACTTGGTTTGAGGGCTGTCAATTTTTAAAATGCTCCTTTGTGTTAAGATCTGAGTGACATATGTTGCAAAAAGAACCCCTTACATTAATTTTCCTGTGGGTTTTTGCTGTCCAGAATTACTCTTACATAAGTGAGACTTGTTTCCTACGTCAGCTGTCTAAAGCAATGGAAATAACACAGCTCTCATAATGATTGGCTTTCTCCTGGCATCCTAAGGAAATCACACTTTGTGATGTGATAATGGAGCAGACAGAAGTCACTGTCATCTCAAACAGCAGATACTTGTTTACTTCCACTTGGAAAGAACTATGAATCTGGCAGCCTTGCCCAAGTGGGGAGGTAAAGAGAGGGTACCACAAAAGTGATGGGTTTTGGTCTGCACAGGGCAGAAATTCAACAGGAACATGCAGCTATTTACTGCTGTGCATGAATGAAAGATGTACAGTCATGTGACATGTGAATGGGCAAAATAAAATATAATTTGTTGGAATAAGGTCTCTCACTGTGTTTGAAACAGGATGTACTGTGCTCCAACAGTAATGGCACTGAGAAGGCTGAATTTATACTCCCTGTCTCTGTGATTTTCAGAATTATTGACAAAACTTTAATTTCACAATATTTTTTCAGAGTATGATGCTGAAGGTTTTTAGAAAGACAGAAGTAATGAATGAAAATTACATGGCTGGGACATTCTCCAAAGTTAATTTAATGCAGCTACTCATTAAACAAGTCTTTTAGCAATTGAGTGAGATTCATTTTGTAGAATGTTATGGCATTTGCTAGATCCTGAAGAATAATATCAACAAGCATGAGCAAAAATACTGAGTGTGTGTTTTGATCTGATATGAATAAATATTTCCTGTCCAATATTTAGATTTTCTTTGTGTTCGGAACTTTAAGTCTCAACTTCAAAGTAAACACAGGGGATGTAAAATCTTTTCAATTGAAACTAAAAAATATTTCAGCCTCTTTCAGACAAATTGGCAAAATGTGAATAGTTGCCCATTTTTTTTTTTTTTTCCTTATTTCAGTTCTTAGAGGACTGTGTTCTCTAGAAAGACAAAATATAGCAACTTTTCACCTATGTATTGTAGAACAAAATTCTTTGGTATAGATAATAGAATAATAGATACAGAATATTCAATGTCAGATAATAGAATATTAGTTAGCGTGAAATCTTTGCATATAACTCATGAGTTTATTTTTCTCAACAATTTTATGCTGCTTTGTTGAGATTTTTTGGTTTTCTGTAGATACTTTAAGTACTGCAATTATATATTTTAGGCAATAGAAAAATTAATAATTTACAGCTTAATGCAAACTGAGTAAACTTTCTATCATGTGGCTGAATCTTGTTTGCCCTACCTTCATCTATCAAACTCCTTGCTTTATTCCAGTGTCTCTTAATTAGTGGCTTCCAGCCACCAAGTGACTAATCACAGATTGATACAATAAGGGTTGAAACAGTCAAATCAAATGAAGGATATGTTAGCAGGTGAGATATAATCTCAGCAGGGCCATTCAGAACCTGGCTGCTCTGCTAATATGCCTGACTGTTTTTCCTAGAAACTTACTCCAAACATATTTGCTAATATTGAGCATTCTCAAAGTAAGAATAGGCCACATAGTGTTTATTAGTGTATGCAGAAATTAAGGGGAAAACCTGGACTGCTGATTTGGATCTGTAGTTACCAAATATATACAGTGTGTCTTTATCAGCTTCCTCAGACTAGAATTATCATGGGAAAAATGAACTTAACAAACTCAAACTTATGCAGAGTTTATATAGAAAGACTGTTGACTGCCACCTTCATTAATAGAAAATATTTCAAAGATGGCCACCATTCAAATTTGTTGGAAATTCCACTGGTCATCTGGGGTTGGCCAAATAACCTGGAGATCTGCAAACAAAATTTCTTGAGTTTGGAGAACTTCTTTGGAATTTTCACAGAATTTACACTTTTCCTATAACTTTCCTCCTATTTCATGCTCGAGATTAAACCACACTTTTCATGGGGAGAATTATACTTGTTTGTAAAGATAGTGGAAACCTGAGGATATTTTAAAATCTTTTTCCCAATAAAGTGAGATTTACACAGGGTAGATACCCATCTGCATATTAGTCTGTGCCTACAACACAAGCCTTACATCTCTCATCCAACCTCATCTAGATCTGACAGAGATACAGAGGGTTAAAACCCCTAGGTGGAAATTGCAGCTCACAGGAGGAGTAGGACTCACAACCACCCTGCAGTCAGGATAAGTTATTTTTTAGCTTGCTTTTCCCCTGCCTGGGCAGCCTGGAGTTAGCAGGGATCCTCTCAGCTCCAGCCTGGCCTGTGATCAGCAGGGTCCCTGCATAGGAGAGGGTGGGGAGGGAGCTTTGGGTTAGAGAATATGCTTGTCAAGGGAAAAAAACTTGAAAAGGATGTGGTTAAAGGGAGCCTGGAAGAGAGCTGCTTTATTATAATGAGAGAAAGTAGCAAGTGAATTGATTAGATGTTACTAGCTCACTAGGAAGCATGCCTGTTCCTACAAGCTGTTCTGCTCCATGAAGCAAACAGCTGCAGCAGTGACAGTGTGGACATGACAGGGACATTTTCACACCACTCCAGCACATCTATCAGTGAAATGCTGGAATCACTCAGGCCTCATCTCTTGTGATCTCAGGGCTTGCTGTCTCTGGCCTTTTAAAATCCCTTTCCTGAGTGTATGGCCACCAGCTTCCCACACTTTGCAGATCACAGTCATGACATTTCTTCTTTGCCTGCAGGTTGTGATGCCAAAGGCCATGAGAGATCTGCAGTCTGTCTGTCTGTCTGTCTGTCTCACTCTGTCCAGCTTGCAACAAAACTGGCAGTTCAGCAGTATTTGGGGCCTCTTTGGCCCCCCAAAAAGAAAAAAACACCTGGAAGATTTTTCGTTAAATAAATGGATTTAAAGCATTTAGTTGTACACCTATTAGATATCCAAATTACCTATTACTAAGGTGTTTTGACAGCTGATCTTCTACACTATGGCTTCAGACAGTGCTGAGCTGCTGTTATGCCTAAGCCTTTCAGCATTGTGCTGAGGAATTTGCTTGCATTGATAATGTAATCATTAGCCTGTGGGGATTTCTGGATTTCTTGTTTTTTCCTTGAGAATCATCCATAGTGAAAAGTGCTTGATATTTTTATACAAACATAAAATAAGACCTCAAATTTGCATTTCATTCCTGTGATCTCTTATCTTTAGAGAAGGATTAGAAGCTAAGCCTCTTTACCAAAATCACTGAACATATTAATTATACACCATATAAATAATTTAATTGCACACAGAGAATAGACTTTCCAAAAGTTTCATACATACTTCTCTTTATATGATGGAAATTATTGTTAAACTAGAGCATTTTTTCTCTTAATACTTTTCATGGTTAAAATCTATCCTGCTTAACTGTAATTTATAATTTGGTAACAGACAACAAAAATTGCTAATGCTTACAATGTATAGTAATGGGAAAGTCCATTAAAGGTCAAGAATAACAGAGAGGTTTTGATCCTTATGTGCCTCTTGTTAGATGAGCTCAGACCATCAGCTACTTACCTCTGACTCCACTAAAGGGAACTTGGCTTCATCCATCTGCCAGCACTGGGGATTGCTCAAGCATCATCTGGGTCACCATAAAAACTCCACAAGAAAAACTTGCCCCCTTCAAGTCTTGCACCCCTTAAAAACAGTGCCAGCATATCCCCAATATCTGGAGAAATGTGTTGAAGATGTCAGAGTTAGAGGAGGAGAAGGAGAAGCACATACAAACCTCTAGATGGATAAACTCTGTCAGAATATTACTTGCATAAGAATTTGTCTTGAGATGTGTGTGTTCCTACTTTCTGTATTTCTGTTCTTTTATTTTTTCAGACTCAAATCACTGTTAATTTAAAGAAAAAGTTGCTCCAAAGGGTATCTTGGTATAAGGAGTGGAAGGAAGAACCATGCATATTTATAAAATCCCAACTAGAAATTCCATTATACATTAATTAACAGATACACACTGCCTGCTTAGCCTCCAAGAAGTTTCATTACTCACTTAGGGTCACCTCTCTGGTAGAACATCTTCTTATTTACCTGTCTCAGCAGAGATTTATAAGCCTGACTGCAACATTTGTCCTTGAGGTTTCCTTTCTTTCCCCCGTCTGTGTTAGCTGACTTTTCCCTGGAGTGCAAGTCTCCCATAGTCATTGTCACTGGAAGGAGGCAGAAGAAAAGAGACAGCTGACAGTTAAAGATGCTGGACAGATTCTTCTGGAGATTATGCCAATTTTACAGAAGTGCACTGCTGCTGACCTCAGTGAAGTTCATTGCAGGTATTGACTTTAGTGCTATTGACTTCAGCAGGCCCAGTTTAGAGTGTGGGGAGGTTAAAGTGAGGGCAGATATATTATCCTGTGAGACAGCAGAGCCCCTGGATTCTAGTGTTGTTAACTCATCTATGAAGTGGATACTATAGATATTTACATAGGAGCTTTGGCTGCCATGTGCAAATTCCTTTCATGTTTCCAAACACCCAACTCCAAAGTTAGAATTTCCAATCTGAAAATTGACCAAAATAGCTAAACTAGGTAGGCAAGAGACATGTTACATGAAAATAAGCAATTTTTCTGAGTATTCACTGAAAATTAAAAAAACTTAGAATCCTATACCTAAGTGCTTTTATGCTCATGCTGGGTTTGTGATTGGAAAAGCACAATAGACCCCAAAGAGCAAATTCTCCTGTGGAGTTCCCTTTGACAATAAAGGGCAACACCCACTCAGATAAAGGAGCATATTGATGTATATTCATATAAGTAAATTAGTACAAAGAAGACTGTTTTAATTTTCTCTTGAGAAGTATCCTGCTCTTTGCAGATGCAGATATTAAATTTTCTACTGTGAATGTCTCATAAAAAAGGACCACAAGAGGTCAAAGAGTAAGATGGAAGCTGTCCATGAGCCAGTCTCAAAGCTGTGTGTCATCTCAGCTGAGATACAGGGTCACAGCTGTACCCTCTTGAAGCTGTGAAACAAAATTTTTCATTTTTAGCACAAAGGGAAGTTAGACTTGTGGCCATATTAAATCTCAGGTATGCATATTTGGATTAACTAAAGACATTTGGCAGTTCCAAACAAAGCATGTATTTCCTGGCCCTGACTAAAAGTGCAATAGCTGTGTAGTACTGAACAGCTGCTGAGTTTTGTAAAAAATGGATGATAGCTGTCTATGTAAACATGTCCTGTCTTTCATTGGTTGCTGAAATTGGGATGTAAATATGAGATTTTTTAATCAATAAACAGCAATTTCCCAATTTTTATTATCTTATTCATTACTATGTCCTTGTCAAAAATGTGAAAATAGTCTATCATTTTGTCAAAGATCAAAAAATATAATAAAAAAAAGAACTTCTGCTAGGAACAGAGTTGCTAAAAATCACAGGAAAACGAGATTCTCAAAATATAACAATGATAATAAATTTTTCCTTTTACAAGACATTTGTTGTATTCTCATTGTAATTTTTTACAAGTGTAACTCTCACTCTCTTCAAGGTCCTCTTGTAATCATAAAATTATTTTCCTTCATGTCATTTTGAATGATTTCCTATCTAGTTTATTGTTAATGCCTGCAGAGAAGTGTGAAGTATGGGCTTATGATTTCTCTCTATAAAAATGTAATGGATCTTCTCCTGGTAACAATTCTCTCCAGTAAATGGCTTAGCTGCATTCCTATAAGACCATACCCATAAAGCTTAAGCTCACCTGATTTTGTATTCTGATGCTTTGCACAGTGTACAAAAGAGTAAATACAAATCTGCTTATCATGCAATATCCACAGGATCTAATCCAAATCAATACAGACTTCAGAAAGAGGGAGATAAAGTTTTTATCATATTCTTTCAGACCCTTCAGTTTTCCTACTAGATGCCCATGAATTAAAAAAGATATTTTCTTCATAGTAAGCACAGTACCTTCCATGTCAAACAACAGCCTGTAATTATAAACAGCTCTGTGTACAGTGATTTTTCTCCTTCATCCTTTGCAAGAATGATATTGTTCCATTTTTTTTGTATCACTGTTATTTTTAAAAATGATGCTGGTTGGAAAATTAGGTTGCCAATTACTGGTGAGCCATTTTAGTAATCTTAATCTCATTTGCATGAATAGCACTTTATCAGTCAATAAAAAGACATCTGTGGATTTTTTTAATCTGGTTTTTTCCCAGATATTTTGTGCAACAGAGCAAAGAAAGATAAAAATGATTACACTGGGGAAGACCTGTTATCCATCTGATCCCAGTGTTGTGCCTCTGAGATAATTTTACAATGCCTTCAATGTCAACGTTTTTTGGCCACGCTTCCTAGACTGCTAAGACAGAACTGTCTGAGTACTCCTACCACAACAAACTTCATAACTTCTGGGACACAACTGGACCTGAGACACCAGGTATATGATAGAGCAAGAACCCATCCTTCACTCTTCTCACATGTGAAAGATCATTTCTATTCATGGCCTGCATAACTTTTTTGCCCAAGTCAGCAAGAGCAGTATATGGCAAGGAAAATAAGCTGAGCATATCATAAAATATTATTTTGTAGTTATGCTTTTATAAGCACTTAAAAGGCAGTAAAGCATTTGAGATCCATCTCATCTTTCCAGAAGAAGTAAAATCAGAATAATATTTCTTTTTTTTTTTTTTGGGCTAGATAATAATATTCAAGGCTTAAAATAGATTTGGTGATGTGACTTTACAGCACATATAAAGTCTTTATAGCAGTGTGGATGGAAGGAATGTGATGGCATCTTCCTGTAAGTTTTCCATGACCAGCTTGGTCTCATGGAGATGACACCTGAAGGGAAGATGAAAAGCAGACACAAGACATAAACCAATCCATTTTCATACCACTTGTGCCTGCAATGAAGAACCCTCTGTTTGCAGCCATGAAAGGGTTAAAAGCAGCACAGATAAGGTCAAAGGAATCTTTTGGATAAGGTCTTTTGGAATCTTGTCCAGAATTCAGTGAAATACTTGGAGAAGTCGAAATAGAGGTTTTGGAAGTTTCAGTGTAATAAGAAAACAAAGCCAACAGCAACATACAGAACATCACTTTCCTAGCAAAAATATTGCCCAAATTTCTTCCTATTGTTTCTCCTAAATCAGTATCTTTTCCTCACCAAGAAGCCTCACTCAGTCTAATAACCATGAGCTCCTCTGAGCAGAGGGTGTTGATTTCTATGTTCTTGTAAAATAATATGATGAATATAATGAGTGTTACTGAGTAGCTGGAAGAAAATTCCTTTGATAGGAATCTCAAATATGAGATTGATAAAAAATTTTACTCATTAGAATGGTACTGTTGACTTCAGTGACCAAGTAATATTTACAGAATTGCTCCCTTGGAAAACTGATGGTCTTAACATTTTTAGCATTCATCTCACTGCACTGCACTAGCTGATTATTTATTTTTTCAGGAGTGCATTTTTTTCCTCATTGTTTATTGGAGTGTCCCTACCATAGACAAGCACAATCAATGAGCCTTTGGATTAGAATTGAAAAAATGGAAATGGGAGGTATGATAAAAGACCAAATTTTAACAATGTGCTTGCAGCTATAGAAGTTAGTGCTTTTAGATTAGAGGCAATCCACATGTCACAGCTCTGGATTCACTTTTAATGCCAGCATAGAAATCATACATTTGGTCACTCATGACCAGACCATACAGTTATTTCTATCTTTTTTGTCCTCTGTATAAGAGATAAGATGCCATCAAATGGACTAGGGCTGCAATTATTTTAGTAAGCAGAGTCCAGTGTTGATCCCAATGCATTTTTTTTAAATCAGGCAAGTTCAGAGTTTTTATTATTGCTTTTGTTTTGTAAATCTCTTCCCTACTCATGCTTTGTTATGGGCATAGGATACTGTTAACTATGATTCAGTGAAATTTTCCATAATACAATAACACTGAACTGTCTCATTCAATAACTGCATCCAGTTTATTCTGGGATAATGAAAATGTCTTTTATGATTCATTACAACTTCCCTTTGTTCTTTATATGGTATCAAACCATTAGTTGGAAACTATCTGGAACTATTGCCTGCCAGCAACTTGGTGATGGCTGAGAAAAGGCAAGAAATCTAATGCACATCCTGTAGGGTGAGTGTCTAAAACTATCCCTATATGATTCTGCCTGCATAAGTTTATTAAAATGCAAAGAAATTAATGTTTATGAGTTAAATTTAGCAAAATGTAGCCTCACTGATGACAGTAGGCTGCATGTGAATCCTCACAGACAGAGAAGTAAAGGAATAACTGCACTGAATTAACCAGGGGAGCTTAATTTTCTAGATAGATCTCTTGAGTCATGTGAGTCAATTTACAGAGTTAGATGTCTGAAGACTTAGTGGTGATTTTCCACCTCAATACTATTTAGTGGAAAAAGTGCTTCCTAAAGAGATTTTTTTCTATCTTTTCATAAGATTATAATATCACAAATACCATATTAATTAGGAACTGATTGAAAGCCAAGACTTGTGGGGTGAGATTTTGCAATAACTTGAATTAAAATATTTAAATTTCTTGAACTAAACCAAAAATTCTGAATCTGTGCCTCCCCATGGTACAATAATTTTTCATATATTTTGTAATGAGTTAATGACTCTATTCTCTTGAGAGCCAGGCTGCTCTCTGCTCATGTAGAACCTGCTTTACTGTTTGCTACTTCATAGGGATTGCATGTGCTGGCAATGTCTGCTGAGACTGACATCCACTGGGGTTGTATCCATTCTTTGGGAACACCTGTGGCATTATGTTAGTGATTTTGAGGTACAGTGCAGCTTAATATGATGTACAGCAAAGTCAAAAACTTCCCTGATAATGGATAGCCTCAAAGAATTTGCAGATAAATAGTTTTACCAAGGCTGCCTGAGTCAAATTCCCTTTGGAATGAGTATTGAATTCCTATTTGTTACTATGAAAAGTGCAAAATTTAAAGTATTTCAAAAGCTGTTTAACACAAATATGATTTTTCTGCCATACTTTGTGGTGTACTTTACGTTGTTTTTAAAACCTGATTGTTTTTTTAAGGAACTGTAACATCTCATGAAAAGGACCTCAGAAGAAAATGAGATTTTTGAATGAGTTGGTTGTATACAAAGAACTTCTGACTCTAGCAAGAATCAAAGACAAGTGTGCTGTGGGGACAGAGGCTTTGTTGAAATCAGTAGCAGAGTTCTTTTCTGTTTTAATGGAGTCAGGATTTCACCTTGTGTTTTTATTGCCTCTTTTCTAAGCACAGTCTGGAAAACTATGGTAAATAATTGTTGTAACTGCCAGGAAGAGAAACTAAAGTGGGCACTAAACACAAGAGCACATATATTCTTCAAAATGGCCCTTGCACATAAAAATGTGTAATAAAATCTCTTGGAAGTGCTCAGCACTCCAAATGAATCTGATTCATTTTTCGTAAGTAGTGAAGATCAAGGAAGGAGAGAATTCAGGCATTAGATTGAAACAAAGACAAAATATTCTATAAAAGATGTCTCACTGTTTCTGTTCAAACATTTCTTTTGAACTTGGTCTTGCATTCTTTATGCCCAAGAAAATCTCAGTTATCTCAGCAGAAGAGTGGAGTGCAGGACTGAGATCTGGAGTGGTGAACCCAAAATAGTCAAAGCTTCCTTCTTAAAGCTTAGTCTAAACTCCTCAGATGTTCAAAAGTTAAATGTCAGCAATATGACTAATTAATCTTCATTTTGCCACTTGAGCATTCAGAAGTTTTCCTAGTATCTCACCAGGCATCCATGACTGCTTCTAAAATGAAGTATAAGTCTTCACACTTCCATTTCTGTGATAATGAGGACTCTAAACCCTGGCTGTGGTTTTTCAGCCCTGGCTGTGGTTTTCCACTGGGAACACACACATCTTGTTCTTGGCACTGCTTTGATTTGGGCTCATCCCTTACATCATCTGGATCCACCAGAGGGCTGAGAAAATAAATGCACAGATGTTTTTGTGAGTGTCATCTCACATGGTAATGGTGAGGAATTTTTAGGAATGCCAAATATTAATAATAGCCAAGGAAACACTACAAAAGGTATCTCCCTCCCATCTAAGTCTGCCATGCAAAGTCCAGGTCTGCAGAAAGATGATCCTGTGCTACAGCCATCAGAGCATGACCAAGGAAGATGTTTAAGGTGTTCTTGTGGTGGTGAGAAGGTCCAAATTCTATACTCCAGGTGGTAGGAGAGAATAGTGTCTTGAAGTAATTCACAGCTTTGGCAAATGTTTGCATTTTTTTCCCTTTTAGTTTTGGCATATGCATATTAGTAGCAGACACTGGATCCCACAGTTTCTGCTGCTGGAGATAACAACTCCTCAAGGTATTCTGAAAGCACCATGCAACTTTATTTTGTGGTTTGAGGGCTTTTGTTTGTTTGTTTGTTTTGTTGCCTTTGTTTGTTTGTTTGTTTGTTTGTTTCAAATAAATTATGGAGGCATATACAATCCACTAAGGACAGGATGAGAAAGGACAGAAGAATGTTTCTTCCTATCCATAGGCAAAATATAGTATAAACACTGCAACACAAATGCAGTCTTCTATGAAATGAACCATGTAATGGCTGCAAATAGAATCTGTGTGTGAATGAGATGTTTGGTAATTGGTTGTAGAAATGAGTAAACCTAACCTGAATCAACTTTGTATGAGTGATGTAACACAATGCTAGGCCAGGCAGGTTAACATTTAATTGCCAGGTTACAAATCTGAGAAATTAAAATGCCAGGGAGAGTTTCATTTTAGTTGGTTTGACAGCTGAGCTCCTCTGTGACTAGCAAAACAAGCTGCAGAAAAACAGCACACTTCATGATGTATCAGATAAAAGACTGTGTATTTACACATGAATGTAAAAGTAAACTGCTTATGTGTTGACAGGTGGCCTTAAATAAATTCTGCTGGCATATTCAACTTACATGCAGCCCTTGAAAAAACATGTTAAATTCTGATGCAATGCCTGGTGAATATTGAGCCTGTGTGACCACAGAAAATCAGGGTGTCATTTTTCTAGTATTGGGGAAGGGTGGTGTTTAAAAAACAAACAAAACACCATACACTTTAAGTCATCATAAGGGTCATAAAAAATATGTAATTGATCTAGGAATAAAACATTTCTTTCCAAGAAACACAGAAATCTACATTCTCTGTCCATATTTTGGGTAATGGATGCAACCTTATATAACCTCAGTGCATCTCCTGAGAGTCTGACTGATTGGTGTTTTGTTATAGAATGATTTCCCTACTACATCTGAAACATGTCAGTATTGCATGAAGTCAAAATGGGGAGACTCCTTTCAAATTCCTCTGCAGCTGTTCTGTAAACATCTCACCTCTTGGGTTCTTCTCCTGAAATCAGTATGGCTTTTCCAGGGGTAAGATACTTCTCCCCATAAGCAGATCTTCATGAGCATGAAGAGAGCAGAGAGAAGTAGTATTTTGAATTTAATATATATAATATGTCATTTATAAGTGTCAGAATCAAGACTATTCTGAAATACTGTTATAAAATCACAACCCAAAACACACAGAGGTTCTTTCTGTGGCACTGTCCTCCATAAAAAGGAAGAAGTGCAGATGGGAAAGTAGGAGGTATCATATAAGCTCTCTCCAAAACTGCACAGCATGAGGTTATATTCTGTGCAGCCCTGAGCTGCAAGTGGAAATATAATGAGTAGGATAAGGAGGCTTTTAGCAGAAGGTGACCATTTCAAATCAAGTCCAGCTTTGCAGACCACGACCCAAATGCACTATGATCTAGAAGTATTTTATATTGGGTGTTCATTTATAAAACTTCTGCTCCCTGGCACTGTATCTCTGCTATACTAATGCAGCAGGACAGATTGAAGTGTGAAAAATTGCTCCCAGTGATCCCACTGGAAAAGTACAAGGCACTCCACCCACATGATGGCCTGAAGGGCTGAAGCAGCACAGAGCATCAGGCATTGTTCAAACAGAAAAAAATCTCAAAAATTTCAAAGAGAAAAATGGGGGGGAGAAAAATTCTTTGAGATATTTAGTTATTAAAAGTGAAATTTCTGTGAATCTTTACAGAAAAAAAAACACAATAAGAAATTATGAGCTTTTTTGCAATGGTCTTGCTTTCAGTGTCTTTTATATTCATTGCATTCTGCTTTCACATCAATGTACAGGAACAAGCAGTGTATCATGTTTTACTGTGTCTTATTGTGCCAGCATCTTATGTAATGTAAGAAAACTGAATAAAAGGCATAATCAAACATATTTTGGTGTTACAAATTCGTAAGTTTGACAAAATATTGCAGTCTGCAAGAGCTAAACAGCTACATGCAGCAAATGGAGTTTTCATTTACAAAGAGGCTGAAAAATCTGTGTATAGATAATGACTGTGAGGGGGCATTTAATATCTTGACTCTTGTTAAGGGCCATGTTTCTTCACCTCGAAGAGTCACTCTCCTGCTGAGCCTGTTGTCTCTGGGGTTGCCTGCAAGGCAGAAGGTCAGCATCATTTCCTTGATGTGTTGTTCTTCCTTCCCCAAAGAGCACACTGAAGGATTTAGCACCACAGGAACAAGCAGACTTTTCACACTGTGGGGCACTCAAGCACATCAAGCCCTTTAGGAAACCCTTTAATTGGGCTTCCTACCTCCAAGGCTCTAGCTCAAGACCATAACTTGTAGGCAAAGTCATCAAGAATAGACTTTTAGCCACAGAGAATCATGCTTATCAAGCTCCACAAGGCTTTAAATTATTATTTAAATTATTTTTATAAAATAAAAAGATTTGAACTCATTTTAAAGAAAACAAAAAATGAGGAAAGTTGCATCAAGACCTGTGTCAGGAAATAAGAACATGCTGATTATTCATCCAAGAGGTTCAGGGCTTCTTTCAGTCAATGGTACGTGCATGACATTACTTATAGCCCTTATAAAATTTTTTTTATGTCCTCTGATTAATTTCTATCCTCCCCCAGTCAATTTGGCTTCACAGCTTTGGATTGGGTAGGTTTTCCATGAAATTGTAAAGCAACATTTTTTATTAGAGAGAAGTGTATCATTAATCGGTCCTCTGAATCTCTTTAGTGGAGAAGAGATTATGGCAATTTTAAAGCTTTTTCCAATGATGCTGCTATTTCTGTTTAACTAAAAAGAAAAAAGTGTTTCATAACAATAAAAGAAAAATTACTTAATTAGCACTAAAAAAGCACTTCTTTGTTGGGAGAAAGAGCCTAAGTGTTAAAGGCCTTGTGAAATAAAATCATCAAATAATCACAGGTGGAATTGATCACTCAGTTGCACAGACAGTTATACAGGCAGTGTTATTGCAAGAAAAGCCACTGTGCAGAAATGATTTGTTAGATTGAGGCATTGCAGTTGGTTGGCTGCTGTGGCAATGTTTCTTATGAGGATAAAACCATATTTTTTTAACATATGTTAATGATGAATTAACACGAACATGTTTTTTACTGGTATTTTCCTCCTTGATCCTATTGTTTCATGCTCACTGAAATATTTTTTTTTTTTATTTCACCAGTTCACTGCTCAATTTTTCAACCTTTTGAACACTAAGTGAACAGCATCTAGAGCTGAACTTCTAAACATTGTTCTTCCTTCCTGTTCCAAATTAAAATGCTCACATCCACACTGATCAAGTGGGTCAAGGAGTCTGTCAATTCCATTTGTGGTGCTGGACAACCAAGGACATCCAAGCCCAGAGCTAGAGCAAGTCATGTGGCAGGATGGGAGGGAGATTATCAAATCATGCAATCTCTAGAAGACCTGGAGTACAAGGCAAATGAAGGAGATGTTCTGCTGAGAGGGACAGGTAGTCCTGAAATACTGATCAGAAAAAAACAACAGCAACAACAACCACAAAAAGAACAAAACACAAAACAAACAAACAAATCCCAAAAACCCCAAAATAAACAAAAAAAAAAAACAAACAAACAAACAAAAAAAAAACCACAAAAAAACAAAAAACCCAAACAAAATCAAAACAAAACAAAAAACCAAAAAAAACCACAAAACCCTGCAGCAAGCCTCTACTTACCAGGCAGTGATTTCTGAGGAGACCTGATAAAAATGCAGGAATTTTTACTAGTGCATGCAGCTTGAATCTAAGGTGGGTAAGATATGTTATGGGACTTGCAAGGACAGGAAAAATTTTGGCTGGACTGTACCATGAGCAATTGAATTGTTCTTGGCTGACTGAAAAAAGTACACTGATTTTATATCTAAATACATGCAATATAGAAAACAGTTTAGTTAGAAGATGCCCAAGTTAATACTATATGAGCTACTCTGGGTAATAAGAGTTGCATAGCATGACAAAGTGGAGATCAGGAGGATTAATTTAACCTGCTCTTGGCAAGGACTCTCAGTATCCAAGACAGCTCATTTAAAACCCAGATATGGCTGCAGTAGACTTAAGTCTGCAGTGTAGACACTTTTCCTGATGTTACTTTAATGAAGGACAGCAAATGGAATTGCTATTGAACTTAGTTAATTACACACTTGCAGATTCTCCATCTTGCAGAAATTGCAGTTCAGAATTAGACAAGTCAGTGTTAGCTTACACCTGTATCCAGGTTTCTGGATTTATTCATTTATTTATTATTTTAAAATTTCATCTCTAAGCTTATCTGTTCTTTCCAACAACTCCCTGTTACTCAGCATATTTTTGCACTCCATCAGGAAGCACTGATTTATTCTCTCAGACTTAGAACATGCCATAAGAGGGGAAAAAGTGAAGAAGAATCACTTTTCAGCTGATGGTACCTGTTCTGAAAATGAGAGTAATTGTAAAGATGAAAGTTCAAACACATAAAAGAAGCTGAGTGCATAACTTCAATAACACTTCTGAAGAGTCCTGCTGAATTTACAGTGATCTGTGCACCTAAGATTTTCTTTCATTTAGTTTCCCTGCAGGACAGACCCAAAGCCCTCAGACCTTAAGAGTGTGAGGCTTCACAAGTGGCCCTGTAGCCTTTCAAGACAAACCAGAAAAAGATAATTTACATGTACATATGTGCACATAAGTATGTATGTGTACATGCACACATACACATCATTTAAATGATTAATTATTTCTCTAGAAAGGGAGGAGGACATTTCAAAGCTTCATATTGCCATCAGGTCACAAAACCACAAAGTGCATGTTGGTGTAGAATGCATGTCTTGTCTCCTGGGCTGCTCCAGGATATCTTCTTCTCATTTCACCATTCTAGCCAATGAGTCTCAGCTGTTCTGGCAAACAGGAGAGCTTCAAGGCTCAACAGGGCACAACCCCAGGTCCTGTGTCTTGGTGGATGTCTCTGCTGACCACAAAGACTTTTTACAAAGGTAACCACAGCATCGTGGTGCAAGCTGTGATATTTAAAAATCTGAGAGCTTAGCTAAGCCTTTGAAAGCTCTATTGTGAGTGTTTAAGTGCAGAAAAGGATGTTAGATGGTAAATGCATCATCAAACAGAAGCACTGGAAAGGATGCTGAAGTGACACTCAGAGTTGTGGATCTCTTTCTAAGAAGTACCCACGTGCAGTGGTGCCAATTTCCACCAAAATTGAGCTGAAGAAGAGATCCATGCCAGGAGCAGGGCAGGAATATTGCTTCCATGTCTGTTTGAGCAGTTACACTTCTTGGCTCAAGGTATCACTAAGACAGAATAAAATAAAGAAAACCCAACAACATAATTACTAACTCAGACTAATTAATTAGGCACCAAACTGCATGGTCTTGGTGTCAAATACTTTCTATCATCAAATTTCAAAAGAACTTTTGTCTTGTTTCTGTACAAGAATGAGGAAATTAAAACAGCATAAATATTACAGACTGCTTATAATTAAAACTTCATGTGTTTGGCATGAGACCACTTCAGCAAAGGAGGCCAGCTGTGCCTTGGCTCTACAGCCAGTGTGTCCCCCTTTCATGGTAACAGCTGGGCAAGAAACATTCTGCTCTGCCACAGAAAGTATTCCCAGCATCTTTGTGTTAGTCATGAAATCTTGTCAATGAAATCTTGTAGCGTTAATATTAAAACCACAATGTGAAATGTTCATCAAGGTCGACCCAATTTTTTTTTGTTTTTTTGGTTTTTATTGTTTGTTTTGGTTTTGGTTTTGGTTTATTTTTCTTTCTTTTTTTTTTTTTTGTGAGGGAAGGAGTGAAATGCCCTACCTGACTGGTGGTATCAGTGATACTCTGAATGAGAAAAAAAATAAAGGGTTGAAATCTCTTAGGGAATTAAATGATGTTGTAATGAAGATGCACTGTAATATGAAAGAATCAGCCTGATGGAACTCTCATTTAATTTAAGCAGCACAGGACAAATTCTGTTCTCAATTACATCAATCCAATATTAATTAAATTAATAGGACAAAGCACAACTTAACTCTTTATCTCTTCTGTAAGAAAAAATATTGATTGGAGGAGGGAAAAATCCTACAATTATATTATTTTTATTAAATAAGAGGTTTAAAATCAAGCCTCAATTGGCCTCAGGAGACTGTGTCACTTAAATGCCAGTCCCTGAAATAGAGTTTCTGGGATTTGGGGTTGTTAGTTTAGTGGTTCTGGAACAAGAAGGACTGTGTGTCCTTCCACCTAAGTGACCACAAACACACCCACAAACTGTTCCACTGTCCAGCAGCATCAATTGCAAATATTTTCCCCCAAAATGAATATTGGGATATTTTCATTGACCTCAGGAAAGGCATGTTTCCAACTTTTTGGTTTATTTTTTACATTGCCTGAGACAAATTTCCACCAAAGTCACATGAGCTGCAAGTCTCAGTAGATCCATTTTCTTAATTGGAATAGTAGTTAGGGATTCCTCAGTTACTTGTCTAATTTGGGTTACAAACACACCTCATTCTAGGTCTCTAGCCATAATTTCCACCTTCATCCTGCCATGCATGTCTTCTGTTTCAGCCTTTAAAAGCAATCTCAGTAGTTATAACAACTACCTGCAGCCATCCGCTTTTGCTTAAAGGCAGCTGGTAGAGTTCTGTCTTTTTTCCAGGCCTTGTTCTTTATTAATTACAAAACCCTATTTCTATAGGCTAAATAATTTCTAATTGCACTGAGCCAAAGTCCATTCAATCTGCAGAGCTGTGTGCAGCCACTTGATTATTTTCACTACTGTGATTATTTTCATTCATCTACACAGTGAGCCAAGGTTAAGGTCAATAGTATACAATTTGATTCTACTCCAGCTTAATAAGGTCAAATGCATAATGGTTTTCTGGTACATTATCATAAATTCATTTTCTGCAATGAAGTTAAACTGATTAGGAAAATGCTGCACACCACTTTTGCACACTTTGCTCATATCCAAAATCAGTTTGTGGAATCAAGTTGTAAGTTTGGACTGTATATTTGGTGTGTTCATATCCATCACATATTCTAGAGAGGGAATCTAGGCTTGATTTATGTGTTACAAAGTATTTTCAGCACAATCACACTTCAATTCAAAAATAATCATGTTATTTTATGACACTAAATCAGTAAAATTAGCAAACCATGGTACAGACAGTGCCTTAATTCAATGGAATTGCATCCCATAAAATCTTAGCAATTAAAAGATTCAAAATCTTTCTTTGTGGACTCTCTTTCTAAATAATGCATTTTTAATATTTATTATGGAGTAGAAGAAATTTTATGATACTAGCTTTTCTGAGGGGTGGGGCAAAATTCAAAATTGGCTATTTTAGCAATTAAAATCAGCACCAATTCCAGAGTTTGAAAAGCAATACTTTAACAAAATGTCCTGAACATATGATTTGGAAAAGTTCATTGGATGATTTCTCACATATTCCCCACAGTCACCTCAGCTGGTCCACAGTGACTTGGGGTCAGTGTGGTATCAGAGAACTGGAGCTCATGGAAATGTCATTGGCTCAAAATACAGGTGTCAAAAACTCCTCAACTATGAAAAAGAGAGACATAATTACACACAATCCAGTGTCAAGCCAGTGAAAAATCTCTTAAATGAGTCAGCAGTGAACTGCCACAGTGGACTGTCCAGGAATAGCTGTGGTTCATGACAGACCTTCATCAACATGGGTGTTGAATTCATATTTAACTGTAACATTTAGACTGTGTTAATGAAAAAAAAAACAACAAAAAAAAAAAAAAAAAAAAAAAAAAAAAACAACAAAAAAAAAAAAGAAAAAAATAAAAAAAACAAAACAAAACAAAAAAAAAACCCACAAAAAAAGTTACCAAATTCTGCTGCTTTTTTTTTTTTTTTTTTTTTTTTTTTTTTTTTTAAATCAGGTAACTGCAAATAATGCTGATAACATTACCTTTGTATCTGTTTCCTTTACTCTATGGACTAAACTCTTGAATTTTTAGAAAGATGTGTATCTGAGTTGGATAAATATAATTTTCAGGGAAAAAAAAGATCAGACTAAGTATATTATTTTTAAAATCTAACCATTCCTTGGGAGACAAGTTTGTTCATTTGATTTTTAACATTTTTGTATTAATACTTAAGACATTCAAGTACTAAACACCATGGGCTTCATGTGAAATGTCAAACTGCTTCATTAGGAAAATAGAAAAAACTGATCTTGCAGAACTTTGGGGAACATTAAGATTCAAAGTGCCACAGTCCCACAAAATAAACCAGAATTGATAAACCTTTTCTATCCTACTATAGTTAAGAGATATTTTTCATACAAATGTTCATTCAGCTTTAATACAGCATTTTTTGTTTTTTGACCACTGGGGCCTGCAGTATATTCTATTTTCTGTTTAAATTCTTATTACAAAAAATTAAAATAATATGAAAGAATACTCCTCACTCTAATTCAGAGGCAATTTCCAGGTTTTCAGCATATGCAGTGGAGTTTCACAGAACCAAAAGGCTAAAAAATAGACTGCTTGAGTAGCCATGAAAGGAACATGACTGCAGACTGGTTTTATGAGCTTTTTCTCAAAAGTTGATGTTCTTTTAAATTAGATTTTCTTCTGTTTCTTTGCTTAGTCTCTGCAAAAAGTCTTATATACCTATAAAAGATGAAGAGCTGAAGTTGCTGACACAGCCAAAGGATATTCTATATATTTAGATTCTGCCTAACTTGCTCCTCCTCTATGCTTCCTTGGCCACAATGTTAATGCCACTAAGGGAGCAACTTGCTTTAAACAGTAAAGCAGAGAAGCTGAAAAAACTTGGAACAGCAGAGAATTCTTATGAAATCTGAAAAACAAGTACCCATCAAACAAGCTAACCCTTCCCAGCCCACCCATTTGACAAGAAATACCTGGACTTTGAAGGGCCCAAGTGCCTAGAAAGGACCTCCTCTTTTTAATCAAGCTACAATTTTCCAAATTCCTTTCACACTGATTCCTCAGCATATGGCATTACTGTATTGCTTGTCTTTACACTCCATACTTTAGATGACAAATGTGTGTGTTTCCACGGTGAGAAAAGATGAAATGATCACCATGAGAGCCTGAATCAGCAGAAAATATCTAAGATTATCCAGGCTGCAGAAGCCCAGAAGGATGTTTGTGCCAACTCCGATGACAGATCGGAGATCTTTCCAATAGATCGGGTTTGGATATCCAATAGATCCTGGATTTTTTAACATGCAGCAATGACAAGCAAATTTGGACTGCATTGCAATATAGAAAAGTAGAGAAAGAATATACTGCAGGGATGCTTTATAAAAACCTTATCAAATAATTACTGTCCCAATTTGCTTGCCAAAAGGAGAGAAAAGCTCCACAACTTGTGTTGAGGGTTGATAATAATGTACAAGTAGTTCTAACAGGACTGACTCCACCTTTATCTAGGGGTCAAATTTCTGTTCCACATTCAGCAAATTCTAATGTTCTGTTTTCTGGCACTTAACTAGCCTCAATTCAATAGACTTCCACTTCCATGATAAATTATAACACTCTTCAAATGGAAATGCATCAGCAGACAGTGCCATAATAGATAAAAATATGACAGGGACATAGTGTAATTTTCTCAAGACATGATATTGTCTTAAATCAGACCTTCTATTCTTCTTTCCCAGGAGACTCTTAAACAATTTGATTATTATTTTCTTTCCAGAAGCATATGGTAATACTGGTTGCTAATATAGCTTTGGTCATATTTGTGGGAAATTAACATACTAATTACAAGGATTGTCTTAGAGAAACAATACTTGCTGTTGATTGCCATGGTTGTTTCTACTGCTTTTATTTGAATGGTAAAAAAAAGAGTAAATAAATGGCACTGAAAATGTGCTGCTGAATGCAAAGTATTTTTAAGGTAAGCCTGGATAAATTAGAGACAATCAAGAAGAGAAGTGAATAAAGACGTGTTCTCAAAACATAAACTGCTGCAAAGTTTGATACTCATGCTTGAAGATGCAAGGTTGAGAGCAGATCCTTCTGTTGACTTTTATAGCAAGATAAAAAAAGGAAAGAGGGTCTGAAATCTGTCTGCAAAGCATTTGAAGGCAGGCAGCACTGCACACAGGGCTGGTGGCAAACAGCCAGCTGGAAGGGGGCTGAGCACCGCCCCGGGAGCTGCAGGTGCCTGCTGAGGCACAGCAAACTGCACATCACAAACCTCAGCAGCCCTCCTGAGGTGCCCATTCAAACATATTAACAGGCAAAGGCATAGGTTTCTACAAGCAGCTCTTTTACTTTTTGCCAGGGATATACTATGGGCAGCAAAAGGGGTCTTTCAACAGAGCTAATCCAAAGTTGTATCTTTAAGACAGAGCAAGATCATGGGTTTTTTATCTTTCCTCCCTTTCTCTGGTTATTTCCCAATAGGGACCAGGGAGCAGTGCAGGTTTTTCTTGGTAGTGACCATGTTCAGAAAAGCACACCCTGTCTCCAATTAGTAGTTGCAGGATTTCAGAAAGGAGCATTTCTTGTGACAAATCACTGCAGCACGATGCAGAGCGTGTTTCCTCCTGAGCAGAGGGTGCTGTGCAGAGCCCTGCCCTTCCTGGGGCTGTGCCTGCCAAGGAATGCTGATACAGGAGTGCTTTACATGGTTTGTAAAACGAGGCTACACTTGGGTGCATTTCAGCATATGGATATAAAAAGGGTCTTTGAATATGATTCCTCCATAGGAAAGACAATGCCTTTCTTCAACAGGAAGTTCAGAGATTTTACTTGAATTATAATGTGATTTTTCTCAAAGTTACTTTTTTTATGTCTATTCCCTCTGAGCAAACATGACTCAGGGCAAACCCTGCTGGCCTTGTACAAAAGTCACTGACGTCATCAGCACTAAAACTATGAGTAAAACGTGGGATTGAGCCCACTGTCAAGTGGAGTTAAGTGCTATCCACTAAAGGCATTTATTTTTTTGTACCAATTTTTAATGCAAGATGATGAGTACTCTAATTATAAGATTTTTTTTTACAGTTGGTTTTATGTACACTGTCATAAGACTTGGCAGACAGAAAGGGAAGAAGTCACTGCCAGCAATATATTTATATATTTTACAAAAGATCATTCTGTTCTTTAACATTGTAATACAGAACTGACCTTTTTTTTTTTTTATGTTTCCTGTATTTAATTTTTTTACCTTTTCTGGAGAATGATGTATCAATGCTTAGTTTCATATGAACTAAGTGCCCTCATGTCTTTACTCCATATGTTCCCAAATTCTAATTACCTTTGTGTACATTATGGCAAAATTAATTCATTCCTATAGATTTCAAGTGTTTGAATTTTACTGACTTACTTATCTTTAAATTAATTACTTATTGCTGGCATACAATAAATTTACACTACAAGAAAGAAAGAAACAATAAGAAATGCAGGGACAGTCAGGCTGCTTCTGAATTGGTTATTACAAGCAGCAGTGGTGCCTGGAGTTCAGCAGTTAATTCCTTTTTGACTGGGCTACTCTTCACAGTTTATGACATGGTCAGACATCTGCACTCTGCTTGCAGGCCAATTATTTTCAGCTTTCATATCTCTACAAAACCTGTGTTCCCTTCTCATACTTTCTATCCTTCATGGTTCAATGCAATAGAGTTTGATGGTTCTTAGCTGTTGCTTGTAATTATACTCTGAGCTGGATGCTCTCCAGCAGGAATTAATTGCCTACATATGATTGAGGAATGGGAACTTTCCTGTATGTAGGAAGATGTATGCTTAATTTCAAATAAATTATTTTAATCAAAGTGATTATGGAAATACCCTAGAATGCATTTAGGTTACAATGGACCTGCATTTTCTAAGAATAAAAATTCCTATTAAAAAAAAAAAAAAAAAGAAAAGAGACATATTCCAAAATGAAGATCATATTTAGATTCCAACAAGCACAATCACTTTAGGTAGAACCTCTATAAATGAGATTGCTTGTAAGGTCTTTTGAAAGGTAATTGGGGATAGAAAGAAAAAAAGAATCTACTCCTTATATCATTCTCACAAACTAATCTGCAGTTTATTTAAGGGATAAGTAGTAAGAAAACATTACTTTCAAAACTCTTCTCTAGAAATAAAATTAAAAAGCAGATACAACTTTTACAGATCTGCTATTTACCATAGAAGTTCTGATTAAAGCTGAGTAAATCCACAGGGTAAAGAAGTCTCCTTTTCTAAATAGCATCAGCTAAACCCACTGAGAACCTGGTCAACCTTAAGTAAAGCAACAAGCATGTGGTGCTTATGGAGAGAGGGAGCTGCAGCTGCAGATGTACAGCTGTTCCTCAGTGCTGAACAGGTGTTTCCACTTCTATTTGCTGGTTGACATTTGCTTCCCTCTGTTTTTACTCTCCTCCTCTCACAAAACATTACCCTTGCAGTGCATGTTGGATGGGCCACAGGGGGACTATCTGACAAAGAGCAGGTTTGTGTTTGGTGGAGAGGGGGATGCTGGCTGGAAATGTGCTCAGGTCCTTTGCTCATTCAGAGCTTTAATCAGAGCTCTGCTGCACAGAGAGGCTGAAGCAGCCCAGCTTAAGCTCATAGGCTCATGCTCAGTGTGGGGAATGTGAGATATTGGAGACCAGCTCATGGAGCAGCCCCATGGAGCTGCTGGATCAGAGTTTTGTAGTGACCAACAGCTCCCTTCCCCCTCCAACATCCTGCCTGCAGTCTCATTGTTAATGTACTTGCCTGCCACTCTGGACTGGCCTTAACACCACATCAACATTTTCTGTGACTGCTCAAGTAAGAGTTTGCAGCCACTTGCACAAATTTTGCAAATATCTAAAAGTAAAACTCAAAACAAGTGATGTGAAACAAATCAACAGTCATTATCATCCTGAAAATCAAAATCAAGGAAAGGCAAGTACCTTCTCTCCTTAAATGTACTGGAATCACCTTGGGGTCTTGCCTAGACCTGTCACACACTGGCATGTAGAACAGAGAGATTTGTATTTATTTTTAAGTCACAGGCCACAATACCAAGAAGTGATGGTCACTCCAACTGTGCTGAGTAAAACCCAGCCCAGAAACAGGGCTGATCTGTACAACCCCACTACTTCAGAGAGCAGCAGAAAATGATGACATGAGCCATCAGCAGACATGATGGTCTTAATGAACATAAATATTGCTAATGATATCTTTGTTTAATGCCCTGGGGTGGGATGGTTGTAGGACATGTAAATCACGCTGCACTCAAATTTTAAACCCTTCTTTCTAGCCAGGCATCTGCTGCCATGGCAAACATCACACCATCATTTATCTTACTCATTTCCTTTGCTTACTTTCTGCCCCACAGCTCTGGGAAGGGTAGGCAGCCAAATGTATGTGTGCACCTCCTAATCCATTTATTTTACCCCCCATAAAGTTTGAGGTTTTGGCAGCACTTCATGTCACTCTCATTATCCAGGGCCTAATCCAAAGAATATGGTTGGTGCAGAGCCTTGTGTCATTGCTTGTTCTTAGTCCATATGTAAAAATCCAGTGAGCATGGTCACCTTCTCCCCAGATTGCCTCCAAAGGCTGTGAGACTTCTCTTTCCTGAGACCTTGTGGGCTATCTTTAATGATTAATGCCAGCCTTCCAAATTCTATTCTGTTCTTTTCACAGTGTTTATACAATCCTGAACCACACTGTGTATGAGTTGTCAGCTAGGTTTCAAAATTATTGAGTACGATTTTTTATCCTTAAGAATGACAGTAATAGATAATCACTTTACTCCATGTCTAAAGTCTACAGTCAAAACAGCAGTCTGCTGTTAATGCATTGTCTGCTTATTTATTTTTGTGTTTCAGGGATTTAGGAATAATAGGCATTGGTATTCTGTTTCAAGCTCCATCCCCTTTCCTCTTGTTATTTCTTTGGTATGAGGAAGAAACTGCATTTCTGGTCAAGGACATTTGTAAAAATATTTAATTAATCTATTATCACCACATCTTGTCTGTGTAGGAAGTGGTGTGCCCCAGTGTGTGGCCTCAGTGGGAGGAGTGCTGAAGGCAGTAAAGAAGGGTACTGCACCCAGAATCCACACAGGGGAAAATGGGAGCTGAGAGAGGAAGCTGAGGAATATTTCCTGTTCTGAATGAGTTGCACAAAGGTGAGCCAGCCCATAATGCATGCCCATGTTCTCCCATTTTCATAAGCTTTTCTATTTTAACTGGGATAGAAATTAATAAGTTTTGATCTTTTGCCTACTGCTTACATTATAAAAGCTGGTTTCACTCTACAATTAGAGAAAATTTGGCATTAGAGGTGTCTGTGGAAAAAAATACCCTTTGTAGACTTTGATCAATTTCCAGATAGGGAGCATGACATCCCATTGTGTTCCATAGCCAGGCTCTTTAGTGAGACCATATCTTTTATGAGACATTTAAAACAATCCTTCTCTTCTGTCTAAAATCCCAGTGGCATCCCAGGCTATAACCATCATAATGCATAAGCTAAGAAAATGCAGCATACATTGTTTTGATTCACTTAGAAAATGTCCTGTGCCATTTTGGTATAATGAATCATTTCCATTTAGGTTGAATCATTGCAGAACATTGTGTTAACACTGACATTTTCCAGGAAGAAGCTTTTTATTCTTTTAACTAGACATAGTTACCTAAGAACCTCAATCCAATAACATAATCTTGTGCAGGTAAAAAACAGAGATTTCTAGATTCACAGGCATAATAAAATCAATACCACAGCTTTTAAACAGAAGTAAATTCACACTTTGACCTTTCTTTTTCCAGGTTGTATTTTTCTGGATTTTTAAAAATATGGAATGAAACAAAATGGAAAATAAAAGATAGAAAACTACTAGTTTGGTGTTGAGCACATAATTGTCCTTTTAATGAAATAATTATAAGCAAAAAGGCTTGACAAATTGTTCTTTGTTAACCACACAACACAAATTCAATACAGTTCATTTATATAATGATGATGGATATATTGAGAAAATAGAATTACATTCTATTCTCATCATAAAAACAAAAGTTCTTAATCAGATCACTACTGAAAGGGGAAGACTGCTCAAAATGAAAGTTTTTAACTTCTTATGGTCTGGTTGTCAAAAATAAAGCCCTCCAGCAGAAAGTATGCAAATGGAATGATTTTTAATTATATTTTGGTTGAAATACTCAAAGTCAGGTGGCTAAAATTAGTTTTACTAGTTTTACTAGCACTTCATATGGAAAGGAACCTAATCGAACCATACATAAAGGGTTCTAAACAAAGGGTTTTTCTTACAACAAATTCTGGGAACCAAAAATTTTCAGATGCTCCAATCAGATCTGAAAAACCTTAGCATTTTGAGGTTCTAACCATCTTATTTAAGTTCCTTAAACTCATAGATGGTGTCCACTGCTCATCTGGGCACCCAATTTTGACTATCTGCCTTTCATCCTGATGTTTTGCTGGAGGGTTCTGTCACTTTTACCACGCCTCTTATTGAGTTCAGCAGCAAAAGGTATTTTTCCTGCCAGCTTAAAGGTCATAACCCATCTAATGTGAGCAATCAACAGACACAGTCACTTCCACTGGCATGAGACATGTCAGTGTTGTACCTCTGCAGTGCAGGAGTGACAGCAGAGCCCCTTCAGAACCCACCCAAGGAATAATCCAGTAATACCTGTGACACTTGAAGCTTCAATTTTGTATTCAGCAGCCCCTCTCACAAGAGAATTGACATTGTTAACATAAAGATTAATGTCTGGGGCAGGCATTAAGCAAAGGCCTTTTAGTGCCCAATAGTTTATGGTCAGCAATAGAGACATCTACAAAAGTGACTCTGAAATTGGCCTTGAAATGTCCTCCAAGTCAGGCCTCTGCTGCTCCATTGGTGGAGATTCCATCTCTTATTCCAGCCCTAAGGATAATAATATTTTCCTTACTAACACAAAATCCTTCGTTGCAGCTGAAATTCAGCTCTCACAGTGGACATGAAAATCAGTGTTGTCATGACAAAATTGCAGGATAATCCTCAGGTCACTCAAGAATGGATTTCAGTGTATTAATATTCTGGGAACTAGAATAAACTTTCACCTTTTTCCACTGAGTATTTAAAAAAGTGTTTTTCTACAAAACTCAAAAAATTTGTGCCATAATGTTTAATTTATGTTTCATGGAGCCTGAACCAAGGCTTGTCTCCAGCTTTCCTTCTGGTTTCATAGATATGAATGAGAATTTTGAGGTTACAAGGAATAAAATTGAGGCCTTTAGCTGGAAAACTAAGAAAGAAAACCTTTACAGGATGCTGAGATGCTCATATGATACCAATAAAAAAGAGTAGATACCAAATAATCAATGCATATTCTTCATTTCAGTCTCAGCAAACTTGAATAATTGACCCTATGACTTAACTCAGAGGTAACAATACCAGGAATAGATCCTTCTCTTGAGTGATCCTGTGTTGGCATCCTGTGGGTAAGAGCAGACAACAGCTTTGTGACACTGGGTAAAGTGGTGTCAGATAAAAACCCCAAATATAGAACATAAAAGTGCACACAATCCAGATAACACTGTAATGCTCTCTCAAGGGTTCTCACATCCAACACTGTCATGTAAATCCCATTTTGTGGAATTCAAAGTAGATTTTTGACTGGGAGGATTGCAGATTTTTTTTTTTTTTCTGAAATGCAGCAAAGGGAGTTTTTAAGCTGATATTTTTTATATTAATATACTAATTTATCTTTCTACAGTGGCAGAAAATTGGCCTGGCTGAGAGAGCTGTAGGTGCTGAGGGAATTCTCAGGTAGCACCCTTCAATGCCCAGAAGAGTTTTTTCTCATTTGCTGTTTGGAACAGGCCTAGCACAACTCAGAGATGAAACAATGCCACTTTCAAAGTTATCCAGAACTACTTTTGAGCCTAAGTAAAATTTAAGTATATATATTTAGCAGCTGGACTCTGAATTTGCTGAGCTGGGAAGAGGTAAGGTGCCACAAATGGGATGCAATAATTCCCAGCAAACAACACAGCTGAAGCATTTTCCTTTCATTACAAGGGATTTGCATCGTGTCTGCTGTCAGATGCTACATCTCAACCAAAGGACAGGGTATTAAATGTTCTAACATAAAAGATCAATGCTCCAAATTTAATCTGCATCTGTCTGTATGACTCTTTCATCCTACAGCCTTCTGCAGTGCCTCTGTATGAATGAAGGAATAATGCTACTGCTATATAAGCTCTTTCAATCTCCACTGATTTTTCTTGGGACGACAAAAAGTATTTATGTTGCCAAACTAAAGTTTTAGTTTAGATTTTTCACATTGGGTAATATTAATCTGACAGGAGGAAAACAAAAGCACTACCTGTCTAACATAGTTTTAGACAATTATTATTAAATAACTTAATTTTATAGATATTTTCTTGAAATAGATAATAAAAGCCTATAGCAAAAAAAATTAAAATTCCATGGGGTGGATCAAAATCTTAAAGGAAATATTTTTATTTTTCTGAGGAATGCTTGGGAGTAAATAGTTTTTTTTAAAGTGGAATTTTCTCTGAAAATGAACATTTAATAAGGATTGCTGAAAAATTATAAATGGCAATCAACCCTCACATATGTCTGACCAGATATAAATTGAAGTCTTAGTTATGGTCTATGGAGTAAAATAATTATACAAAATGTAAATCACTGAAACAGTGTTCTTCCATAACATTGTTAAACCAATAAAGCTTTTTTTAAAACCTGCAGAGTCTTACAGCTTGTTTTCAAACTTCTCCTTTTTGTACTGGTGAATAAGATTTGTTCTCCTGCCAGTGTAGAAATGGTAGAGAGGAAGCACAGACTGAATGTCTCAAAACCTGTTAAGCAGTCACAGGATGGAGCAGCATTTACTGTCTTATCTTGAAAGATGCCAAATTTGTGCAAACACCAGACCTTGAAAAGCAATCTTCCAACATTAGAGACTTAAATTTCCTAGTTCAAACAACATCCTTTCCCACCAAGGTGAACTGCTTGCATTTTTCTCTACTGAACCTCATATATCTTTACCCTACTTATTATCCCTCCCTACAAGAAAAAATTCTTTGTTTCCCAAGACCTCTGCTGCAGAGGAGGTTAGGTGTTAGATGAGGAGTTTATTCATTTTTTCCTGTACCTAAGTGTACATTTTCTTATTCACCCATTCTTCATTTGCTCCTGTGGGCTCTGTTCACCTGGATGTCATGCTTTCAGTTCATGCTTATAAATGAAAGGACAGTTCCTTGCATAACTTTAATATTCAATAGCATATAGGAGGTACTGGTTCTCTTTGACTTTCTTTTTTCTTTCCTCAGTGAAATAAGACTGAATCTTTATTTACAATACAAATATTTTACCTGGGTATTGGTCTCAAATATAGATTTCCCTCCTTAACTCTGTACAAATTTCCCTGCTACTAAGGGACTGGAAAAGAATATTATTTTCAATGTTTTTATAGAAGATTTAAGCTGAAAAACTCAAATACAGAGGAGAAAGAGTAGGAAACCTAAAGTACTTCTGTGCTTTTCTTGGTGCTATGCTCGATCTTGAAGAAGAGTTACCAAGCTTATCCTGAAATCGAAGCTAAACTATTAGATCACTAACTTTCTCTTGTGTTTGCTGTTTTTCTTTCTTGCATATTAGAACTGCTGTGACCTCTTTCTAATCTCTGGGGCATTTCTCCCCTCTATTAACAGAGGTCATAAAACTGTCCATTGCCATTTTTATTTCACCTGCTCCTACCCTTAGTACTTGTAATGAACAGTACATTTCCTTTGTTCCCATTGCTTGAATGTTTTTCCTTGCACTTCTTTTTGAGCTTTCTATCAATTTAAGAACCATTTCAAATGTTATTTTTATGATTCTTAATTCCTGCCTCTCTGCCAGTATGTATATCTCACTTCTGATTTAATCCTATTAATGCCAAGAGAAAACCCATACAGTACTTGTCATTTTAGATTATTGGAATTAAATCACTTCTGAGTGCATAAGTGCAACCTAAGTACTACACTGAACTCACACACACAACTTCCTTTTAATGCACAAAGAGAAAAACTGAAGAATTACTTTAGATCAGGCTATAAATTAGGAAGTAGAATATGCAGTTATTTCAGAGACATACACTAGAGATGAATGAATGAACTAATTTATTCCATAATGTTGCAGACAGATAGAGATATTGTAAAAGAAAGGTCTTTTAAAATATGGTTTAGGCCCTGCTACTCTACCTAAGCTAGCAGTAGCTTGTAAGTTCCCATAAGAAAGAATCAGGGGAATGTAAGGTCCATTAACACAACAAACTCTTCTTGTTAGAGAAAACAGTCTGTACCTGTGAGAAACAAGAGATCTGTCCCATGAGAATCCACAGAGGAAAAATGTAAACCTGAGTCTTAGCACATACACACAAAACCTCTTCTAACCAGTGAATTGAATAGCAAGAAAACCACTAGCCAAGGGGAGCTCAACATGTCTGGAAAAACTGTATAAAATGAGTTATGTGGATAAAGAATTGGCTTTCCTGAATGGAGAAACTGAGTCCTATCAGCCTATTATTGCAGCACATAATATCTTAAAATATCAATTTTCTTTTTTATAATGCAACATATCTATTATTTTTATAATTATTTCCCCCCTCCCTCCTTGTTGGAAGAGCTTTTCATTAAATTCTGACATTGGGGTGTGGAAAGAGGAATGAACCAATTGCCAGTAAGGAATGCATTTTACCAATTAACAAACTGACTATATTTTCAGGACTCAGAGTAGTTTTCTTCCACATTGCACCATTTGGAACACACAATGCTCATCATTGCAGAATACATGATAGGAAGCAATAAATGGCCTCATAGCTGCTTGGGCACTGAAATGCAGCTGAGTGATTTGGTAAAATCAATAGTAATTTACTGCAACTGTGTGTCAGTGCTATGGACATTGTTCTTTTTCCATAAGAGAGAAAATCCTAAGGAGAAAAAAAAGGACATAAAATCAGCATTTGATTCTCTGAAGAGATTTTATAAGATTTTTTATTTTATTGCAGAGTTCATGAGTTTGTCACTATTGATGTCCCATCAAGAAAAGCTTTCCAGCACATTTCCTGTGAGAAGGGGCTGTGCATGTGGCCCCACTGATCCCCATGTGCACGTGCATTCCTCCAGTGTGCCTGGAATCATTTGGCTCTGGCACTGATCAGCTCTGGCTGAAGGGCTGGGCAAGGGGTCCAGCTGCATATTTTGGTTACTGAGATATGAATGTGCAGCACAGTGGGAAACTCCTGCAGCCAAACATCCAAAGCAGCTGAATTTCAGTGCCTTATTTGTCTCACAATGAGGTTGAGTCAGTTACTGCAGATTCAAGCTAAGCACAAAGCATCAAGATGTCAATCAAGAAATATGAATATCACAACTGTAGAGAGATAATGCCTGTGTCTGCTGGCTCCCCAAACCCCAACAGATGGACTACAACTTGATTGATATTGAGGAAACTCACACTAGTTCTGGATGATAGAGACTAAAATCTCAGGAAAAGGTCAGAAATAAGATACAAGCCAGCTTCCCATCCTACAATGTCCTTGGAGAGAAACTGATTTCTCTGTGCTGGATGGCCCTTAGAAGTTTACTGCTTAATACAATTCTTATAGGAAATGTTGCAGGAAATAGGGCCTGCTAAAAACTAGGTGTAAACCTCTGAGAGGCTTTTTGCTGTCTCTAGTGCTGCTACCTGCCTCCATTTCCAAATGAGGCTGTCACAGGCAGTGTGACACTCCAGCTTACTTAGCATCCTGAAATCAGCTGCCTGGCAGCTAAAGGACTACTTGTTCACCTTTGTTTGCAAATTGACAGCTGTTGGGAGACTGCCATTTTACAGCTGGGAGGTCAGAAAAAGGTGCAGCTATACTGTTTGTTTTTTTTCCTTCCAGGATATCTAGGATAATGAAGTGGCTAAGAAAAAAAAGAGTAATTTTCAAATCTTTATTTAGATTACAAAAAAAAAAAGTCCTATATAACTTTTTTTCTTTTTCTTCTGTACTTAGGTAGATTTATTTCTAATTTTGAAGATCAATAAACTATATTTTTGAATAAATAAATCACATTATTCATTCTAAGTTTATTGAATATTACAAGTCATACCACATAAGACAGAGTGTAAATCCTATTAGTCTTCCAGATGAAAAAAGTTCAGAGAGAATATTATCTGCCCATGAGATGAATCTGAAGGAAGAGTATTTGTCTTCCAGTGGCCTGTGGAGGGTCAGATGATCTGAAAGACTCCAACCTTCTCCCCAGCACCTTCACAGAATCAAAGAATCACTGGGTTGGAAGAGACCTTCAAGATCATGGAGTCCAACCCAGCCCCAGCACCTCAACTAGACCATGGCACTGAGAGCCACATCCAGGGATGGTGACTCCACCACCTCCCTGGGCAGACCATTCCAGTACTTTATCACTCTTTCTATGAAAAACTTTTTCCTAATATAAAAGCTGTATCTCCCCAGGCTCAGCCTGAGACTGTGTCCTCCCATTCTGTCAGTTGCTGCACTCAGCTGAGTCAGGGGAATGGCTCAGACTGATGCTCCTCAGCTCTTGCAGTGTACAACCAACAGGGCTATTTTAAGCAGCTTTCTTTGACAGGTGAAGGCCAGCTTTGACTTCCCTTACACTGCAGCAAGAAGTGCTGCTGCTGGCCAGGATGTAAGGGAGAGCAGCCACAAATCACTGGGAAGACAAACTGCCACAGCCATTTCCTCAGCTGCCAGCAGAGCAGATCCTCCACTGAATTTCACTTGTCAGCCAGGCAGTCACCTATTTGCATCCCATCACTTCTCTCCTGGCAAAAGAGACTTTTCTTATCCCCCCACCCAGCTGAAGGAGCAAGGCAAGACTGAATCTCGAGTATTTTGCTTCCACAGCTAATGGGTTCATCATACTTCCCCAAAGAGTTCAAGCTATTTGTGCATCACCAAAAGAGAAAAACAATAAACAGTTCAAAACCTGCCAGCATGTTTCCAAACTATTAACTGAGCAGTTATTCAAACCCACTTGAGTCACTTACAAAATAAAACTCTCTCCTCACTGTGGTACCCAAGCAGAATAAAAGCAATTTAAACTTTCCAGTAGGAACAAAGGGTTAATAAAGAAATGTAGTGTGGAAAGTACTGTAAGCCTACAACTACATACATCCCCTGTCTGCCACAGGTAAATGGTGCCTAATTATGCCTTTGCTGTTTTCCACAGCAATTCTGTTTCATTTATCATTTTTCAGCTGCCAAAAGCAAGGAATCAAGCTGTGAACCTCTTGTCTTTCTGACTGGGCTGCCAGAACGGGGCATTAGGTGTCTCTTGGCAGTTGCCTCAGTTCCTGTTGTTACAGGATGAGAAAAAACATCAATACTCCTTCTCACCTACACAATAAACCTTTCCCACAGCTTACTCCCTTCCTCCTTCATTATCATTGCTAGTACATCTCTATCCTCCCCCCCCCAGCTTCACCTGGAATACTAAATTAAATTTCCTTGATGTTGGGTTATCCAACTACAGACTTTAATCATATTAAACACAAAGGCACTGCACAGCTGCTGGAAGTGACCACATGAGGAGGAAGCCAAGGGAGCAGGGGAATGAACATCTGCATGGGCCACACAGCCACATGCTGAGCAGAATGATTATCCCAGGGTGGAACCCACCAAGGTGGCACAAGGGATGAAACTCTCTCCAGAACATCAGGAAAATGAAAAGGGATTGCTGCATAAAAGGATATAGGACTTATTGTGGGATGCTGGGAGGAAGACAATTTTCAGTGGAGCAGAAACAGGGGATTATAAAACATTTCCTACAGAATGTTTTGAGTCAGGGACACAAGAGGAGGAAAGGAAGAAAATAAGCCAGAATGGATACAATTATAGTAAAAAGTAAAATATCCTTAAATAAAAGTTATAATCACAAGCAAGAGTTACAAATGTGGCTATACACCCCATCACTATGAATTCCCTGGCATGAAGCTCTAGAGCAGGGATACTGTCTAGAACTTCATGTGGCTGCAACAGCTGCATCTCCATCGACTGAATTAATTATGCTCTTAAGTGGCAAGTTTTTTGGGATACTTGATCTACAGTAAAGTGAGAAATTCAAGAAGTGAAGGTTAAGAAGTGAACTACAGTGTAGAAACCAGAAGATAAGACTGAAATGGAATTGATTCAAGATACTTTTACATTAATCTCCAAAGATTTAAGAATGAGTAGGAGGAAGGAAATTGAATATTACCTGTTTCTCTAGAAAGGCTGAAATCTGAGAAACCCCTACATGAAGACTGAGAAGTTTCTAAGTGGATTTTAGGACATTATTAATTTTGCAGAGGTCAGGGAGTCCCTTCTTTTTCAATAAGATTGCATTTGAAGAGAAGTCTGCAGTGGAAGCTGATCTGGCAATTGCCTTCCTGATTACCTATAAGAATATCTAAGTGATGCTTTTCTATCTGCTATGATTGATTGCAAAGAGTACGACAAGCTTGTTTCAAGGTGAGAAAATCTGATCCCTTCCTGATAAGAGATGTAAAGACGGGAGAAAGATTTGAAATGGAATGAAAAACATGAAACATGAAATTGGTTAGGGAAATGTGCTTGAAGACAGCCCCAAGGGACTGAGAATGAGATCCTTTGAATAAATCATCAGCACTATAAAGCCTGCTTCCTATAGCAAAACGACTTTTAGGATGAGTTGGAAAATGGAAAGATTGAGTGATACCAGGGTGTAACCTACCCTAACTATCATTTAGCTAAAGTCAATATCTTGAATATCACCTTATACAAGTATTTCAAAAAGTTTTTAATCACTTCCATACTTGATGGGAAAGAGCAGAATGGTGTGCTCTGTACAGAGAGCTGCTGTCAGAAATGGTAGCTAGAAGGCTGCATTAACAGAAACCACTGTTCCTTGATGACCATCTATTCTTCCTTCCCCTCAGGATTGTGGAAAAGGTACTTTAGATTCATAGATGTGGCAGCTAAAGGAGCAATTACCATCATCTACTCCAACTTCATGCCTCCCACAGGCCAAAGAACATCACCCAGGAGTTCTTACTTTGTGCTCATAATTGTCGAGCTATAATGTCTTTTAGAACGCTATCTACTTTTGATTTAAAGACTTCAAACCATCCTGAGTCATCCAAAGAAACTAAATTAAAAGTTGGACTTTGTAACGTCCTTTAATGTATTTTTCATTCAGTCCATTTGTGGGTAAGAGTGCTATTAGCTTGACATACAACTGTAGTCAGAGTAGTGACAGAGGATTTATGTGCAAAGAAGTTACTCAAAACATTTGACAATTTCATGGGCACTCAATGTAAAGAATGCCCTCTGGTAGTACATAAGCACATCTATTTAAATCAGAAAACAATTTTTTTTCTGAACTATGACATGTTTTTTGGAAAATTTATTCTAAACATCTTGCTTACCTGTTTTAACTGTGGATATACACTGGGAAGATATTGTTCTATTCCTGTTAGAATGTATGGAAATATATTCTGGAAATATTTCTGGTAGCTGTTGAGAGCTCTGCCTATGATTTCCTCTGGAAACATTACAAATACTTGCATTAATTTTCCTGTCTGTTGGAGAGGTATCATGAGATTCACCATGCAGAGATAAGAATATACTTCTTTTCCAGTGACTGCTAAATAATCCACTATTTTAATTAGAGATATTGGCAATATAATAATTCTATGCACCACTTTCAAAGTGGAAACTTCATATTCACTTGTCTTCAGTAATATAGACTCTATTAAAACACTGAATTAACTAAATAAATCTTAATTTTAATTTTTCAAGTTGAATAGCCATTAAAGAACAGCCTAGAACCACAACTTGTTTTGTTATATATTCAGCATTTATATCTGTCTACACTTTGAAAAACTCCATACCTGAGTTCCTACTGAAACCTTGTCAATATTTTTTGTCTGTCAGAGAGTTTTGATCATCTAGAAAAAAAATGACACCAATGCCATTAACATCAGTTCATTCTTGACAAGAAGCTTTTATTAAGCATATCTTATTTAAAAAGCAGCTTCATGGATCATAGTCATCATGGGAAAGAAAAAAAAAAGCTAAATCATCAAAATGTAATTTTCTTTTCAGTTATTAAAAATAATCTCTACTGCAAGGAATACCCATTATAACTTTACTTCTTATTTAAAAGAATAAGAAGTTTTAACTGTTTTTTTACTTATTTTCATTGATAAATAATATACTGCTCTATGGACATTTATATTTAAATCTCTTAAAATGATTTTTGAACTTTATCTCCCTTTTCTGCCAGTAATCTCGAGAGTCAACACTTTCATAATCCTGGTACTGAGAAAATTCATAAGAAGCTCAGAAAGTAGTGCTTTATCTGTAAGTCCATTAGTGTTTGCACAAATGCATGCTTGTACACAGGGAGCTACTTCAAACCATCTCCTTCCATCAGAGCCCCAGCAGGTCAGCAAATGCCACAGAAAGGAGTGAATGCCATACAAGCACAATGAGTTCAAGCTGCCAACATTTAAAGACTTACAAATACTTAAAATTAAGCAAAAGTGTTTTTCTTGAAAAATCCCTTTAATAAAAAAAAAATAGTAGGAATACTAGTTTTATGTCCTGATCTGAAGTCCTTTGATGTTAACACCAATGTAAGGATAAATGCTGACTTTAGCAGGCCTTACAGTAGGCCCATGCTTTTTATCTTCAAATCTTCAAGTAACACCTAAACAGATCTTTAACACAGCCAATTTAGGGTGATAATCAAAAGAATAAGCCCAGTGATGCTTCAGAAATGACAGCCAGGTAAGCAGAAAGGATCCATATGTCCCTGGGAGAGTTTTCAGATTTCTACTTGCCATAAACCTCTCACAGCAGAACTGTAACAGCCCTGAGCTCACATGAGGCATCCAGGTTTTAGTCTTCATAAAGGATAAATCATGGTCTGAAGGCTGGATGCATGTTGTAGGTGGCCCTGGTGCATAATGCCCACACTCCCACACTCTCCTGAGAGCTCAGGTAATAAAAAATGCTCTCAGCTGCCAGACATTAACCATGTGCTTCACCTGCTGTGAGTCATCTGCTGTAATCTCAAATGTGAAAGATGTACTTCAAATGTTAGGCTATTGATTCTCTCCCTCCCTCCCGAGAGATACTCTCAACTCACTGATATTCATAAATAATAAAGGAACTTCAGATATGCTGCAGTCAAAAGTGGATACCTTACAGATGAAAGTGGAAATATAAAACACATGGGAAAAAAAACCAACCAAAAAACAAACCCAAACTCTTTATTTAAATATTTGCTATGTGCTTTATTTTGTCAGGCTCTCAGGAAAGAGGGTGATTTGAATTTATAGCTATGCTGAGGTCCTCTCTTGGGTTACAGAAGTGGATATCCATCTCAAGAACACATTGCAATAGACACAAATATTCCTTAGATCAGAGGCTGTGAGATAGAAACCTGGTATTCAGATGTCTAGGTTAGCAGACACTAACAGGGTAATATGATTGTTTTTCATCTTTTCAACAAATAAATCATTTAACGCACTTCTTATGAACTAAATCAATTCTGCACAAATCTGATTGTGAACATTTCTTGTATCATCCTGCTTATACTGAAAAAAACCCATTTGTTAGACATCCCATGTACCAGACTGAGAGACCTAACTACACTATCATCATTTGCTCCTTGCAGTGAAGGATCATATTTTAATCATTCAATTAATAGTATATATCTCAAAAGCCAAATTGAGATTGCCAGCCTGGATTTTACAATATCTTTCTTCCAGATAGAGAAAAACAGACAAAGTTTGAGTAAGATTCTTATTCCAAGAAGCTGAGTTCCATTCTGTTTAACAGTGGTAATTCTCATGTGGCCCTTTGTGAATGCTAGAATCAGGCCATTTGTTTAAAAGCATTGCTTTGTAATTAGGTAGTCACACACATGTAGCTAAAAACAAGACCATAATACCCTATGCTGAAACATATAATTGAAGCTAGGACTGGGTCATGTATTCAAAAGCTACCTTTTGTCTTTTGCACCAGTATTTTTAGACCTTTTTGGTATGCAAATATACAGATGTGCCTGTACTGTTGTACTCTTCTACTTTGCTGAATGTGTTACACCAGATTAAACAAGTGCTGAATCTTTTTAATTATATCTTTTTAATTATATCTTTTTAATTATAATGCTTAGAAGAGAATTGTAAAGCATGTTGCCACACAGTTAATATATGGGTTTAAAGGTTATATTTGTGCTGATGGGAGGAAGTGGCTAGGTTATCAAATCTATATTTTATTTTGAGGCAGGAAGGCTGATGCAAACCCTGAGCTCACCTGACAGTTTGCTGGAAGTTTGTGAGAGTGACAGGAGCACCACAGTGCCCAGCACCTCCAGCCACCCAGGCTTCAGCCTCCCTCCTAAGGCTGCAAACCTAAAGGGACTTGAAAAGCAAACTTGGGAAGAGCTTGCTTTTAGCTTGGCCCTGAATCATTTGCTTAGTAATACAGGCACTGGGGTTTCTACTCAATGTTATTTTCATATAGAAATGCTTCCAAAAATAATCTGAAGAGACAGAGGCTTCAGGAATGAACATAATTCAGTGAAAAAAATTATGTAAAATAGATTTCTTTACTTTTGCCTTTTGTACTCATTTCTTTTAGAATATTGATGAAGTTTTCAGATGTTTTCTTTCCTTTTCCTTGAGAAACCACTGAACAGATAATTGCAGTCTCAGTTTTATAAATACAAAATATTTCTAGTGGCTTCATGGAGGCTTCAGATCAATTTTTGATATTTTGTAAGCATAGAATGCCATGAGTTTCAGTGGAAATTACACGTGAGAACAAGTGAAAATTAGATCAGGATGTGGCCTTGGCCTGTTTAAAGAAGGGGCTTCTTAAGAGCAGTTCTTTTAAGAGAAATACCAACTCATTTCTAACCTTTTGTTTCCAAAATCTTCTGAGGTGATTCTCCTGTTTCTCCCAGGGTCTGCCTCCATCTCTGTCTTTTATTCTGTATTTTATGCATCATTTTATCTGCTTTGCCACATAAAATCTCTTACTGCTGTTAATTCATTCCCTCTTGACATGTATTAGCTGAAAGGAGCCTCCCTCTTTCTTTCCACCTCATTGGCTCTCTAACCCATTCCTAAACATATCCTTGCCTTCTCCCCTGTCTACAGTTCTTATTTCTCTTCATTCCACTAATATTAATTTTTTAACTCTATTAATTTACTCTTTATAGCCACTCTGTGGAGCACTCCAGGACACAGCTATATAAAAAATAAATAATGTAATAAATATAGGCCTGCCTTCCACTGCTTGGATGTGAAACACTTTGAAGCCAGCTGGAGCTGTCCCTAAATGATGATTTTGGGCCCACACACACAAACAAATCCTCCTGCTTTTACTCAGTCTCCATGGGACAGAATTATCTTGCATTGTAGCTATGGCTCCTTTTCTGTCAGCATTTAGGTACTTGTAAAATCAGCCACTGAACATGGATGCACAGAGGCTCTTGGCTAATTTTAGTAAAATACTTTTTTATTGGTGATAGTTTCATGCTGAGGCTTCTTTAACACGATTTTTTGAATCCAGCTCTTCTATTTTCATTTTGAATTAGATATTTGATCATAATACTGTTTCTGGGAAATGTGCCTCGATGTTAAAGTTTAATGACTTTGGGCTGGTGAAGAGTGGGATGAGTTGACTGGAGTTCTAATGAGCATTTCCTCAATAATGCAAGTGTCAAAAAGCAAATCCAAGGTCATAAAGAATGCTGGTTTCCCTCTGCGTGAGGTAATATGAAAATGTGTTAGTTATCAAAATGTATTTGCAGATGGAATTGTTTTGGAGTAAGAGGAATCTGAGGGAAAATATTATGAAACCATGTGCACCTTATTCTCTTTTATAACATAGTTCCTTTAAATCAAAGATGTTGGGAGCTTATGTGGGCGTGTGGGTTTCAAAAGATCTCTTTATGTCACTGAAAGGTTGCCAGCTGTTCTGTTAGGCTGGGAAAGGAGAGGCAGTGTGACACCTCTTCCAAATAAAATGTGTTTAATCGATCTGGGCCACTGACTGTGTTCTGATCTTCCTGGGCTGCAAGACTTAGCTCAAAACATACACACATTAAAGAGCTGCTAGTTTATGGTGGTTGCTATCTGCTGCCACAAAAATTAAATATCTTTGGTTTAGATTACTTGCAGTCAAATAATGTAGCAGTCTGGCTGACTGGCAAATGTTTTTCCACACCTGTTACACACCTACAGCAAGAGAAACAGTGAAGGTGCCAAGGCAAGTAGTGAAAGTCTTTTCAAGTGACACAGAAGTTACACATTCACAGTTATTATCAGCTCCTTTTCCTCAAGGAGAAGGCTGAGTCTTTCACTTAGGGATTAAACAAGGCTTTATTTAAAACCAGTGAAAAGTAAATATCCAAGCCCTGCTTTACTGTTTCCAGGGGATTTGAGCAGCAGACTGTAAATGACACTAAATGACTTCTTAAGGGGGCAGAACAGTTATTAAATACATGCCATAGAAGGAAAGTTTCTTCTGTTTCAATGAAAAATCTGAAGGAGACTATTTGCTCAATCAAATGGCATTATTAGTAAAACAGCCAAGGGAAATTAAATACGAGTAATTTTAAAAAAATTGTTTTTCATGGAAACTTACATTAGAAATAGGCTTACTTTGTGTTCAGTGCAGGAGTATTTTTTGTCAGCTGAGAAGCACTTGTTTATGGCAGCAATAAACTACCAACCCAGACTGCTTACCAAAAGGGACAAAAATCAGCTCCAGGAAGGACAGTAAGAGGAACTAATTTACACTCTTCCCCTGAGCTAAAAGTAGCAAGGAAGGAGCTAGGCTGAGTCACAGCTCCTTTCCTGTGCTGTGCAGGTATTCCAGCCCTCAGCACAGTCCAGAGCTGTGTTCTCATGGCTCAGACAGCAGCACCCTGCCTGCTCCCCAGAGCTGCTGCCTCCCAGGACTCCTCAAATAAAAAGGAATGTTGTCAAAACAATATAAAAAGCAAGCTTGTTAGCTGAATCAGCATAGTTTGAACATTTCCTTTAGTGTTTTTTTAAGTGCTGGTCATTTAAATTAGAACTGTAAGATAGGATTTTATAAGAAAGTGTGTGCAAACCATGATGCCTTGATTGGCTGTGCTGCAGAATGCACATAAGGGCACATGAGGCTCTTTTTCTGCTCTTACCATACATACAAGATATGGTAATTTATAAATAAACCCCTATTATGGTTTGAAAGCCCAGGAAAGAGATTAGCCATCAAGAAATTAAGCAATTTTACTTTCTGAAGCCTGTAATTTGGGGGTGAACAGAAGATGCTTTTAAGAAGGATTACAAGAGTGACAAAAAAGATGTCTCTAAGCATCTCCTAGATATTGCTCTCTGTAGTAGCTTTAGCTGTCAATGCTGGTATTTGCTTGGAAGCAAATTATAGTCATATTAATTAAGTCAAACTTCAAAGTACCACAACCATTTTAGTGCTGTGGTGCACATAAGAATTTTAATAGAGGGAATGAGCATTTTTTAAATAGAATAAAATATGAAAGGACCTGGAGGCTTCACACATAGCTGCAGTCCTTAGCTACATTTCCTGCTATTTCCTCCTAGTCCTCATCCCCACCATTCTCCTCTCTTTAGTCACTTCATTAAAGGTCATATTAAAAACTGCACACAAGTTTATGAGCTAAGATGATGAAAAACAAGATATTTTTCTGTAGAAGTGCTTTTTTCAGGAAGAAAGAGCATTGTTTGGCACAATACAGCTCGAGAAGGTGGGTGTCTTCATTTTTTAGTTCCTGTTTATGTGATCAACACAGTAAGGAGACAATAAAAAAGGGAGAACCAAGATATGAGAAAAGAGGAGGATAACAATTAAAAACACAATTTGGGATAAGCCTACGCTTATCTTTTAGCTGCAACTGCTCATTGAATATCTTAGCAAGATACAAGCTGAAGAGTGTCTGTTTTGTCAGGATATTTTACTCAGCCTCCTTCCTAATGAATTCATGTGGGCTTTTTATTGTTATTCTGAGTCTCAGTTCAGATGGAGAGACAAGGCTCATTTTAGTTTAATACTAGAACTTCCTTATCTGTTAAAAAAAAAAAAAAAAAAAGACAAAAAATGGATTTAAATGCAGCTGTTCAAATTCACTGCTGTTTTCCTGGGGTTTGGGAGGCAACTTATGCTTACACAATGTCTATAGTGCTTACAGCAATCTTATTTTTTTTCTTCTATTTTTCATATACACAGCACTCACTAAAGTATTTTGCTACAGCCTTCTAGGTATCATGATTAAAAGCTGAATTACCATTGCTAATTCTGTAGGATTGATGTAATAGAGGAGTATGTGGATATATTCTCTGATGTTGATACATCTGTCAATCACTTCAGCTATCTTCTGCAGCCCATTAAGCTCTTAAAACAACAGGGAAAGGGGGATTTAAAATGGTTACCTCCCAAATATCCAATCTGGTCAGGTTCAGAATTTAGTTTCTACCATGTAACTCCATTTTAAATCTCTGTTGCATTTTTTTTTCTGAGTGTTAGCAACTTCAAATGCAAGACTGGTCAAAGTAATAAAACAACTTTCTGGTTTTATTAATTTGCACTGAACAATAAATTTCTTTAGCACCTGTATAGTGTATTTGTCTGGAAAGGGGTTTCCACAGACAGAATTTATAATCCCTTTGCAACTGTATTTAATAGCTAGCATTGGCAGCAAAAAAAAAAAATGTTCAAGAGGTATCAAACAACTGAAATGATGGAAATGAAACTTTCCTAGTACTTTTCTTTAATGTCAGAAGATAGCATTTGGCAGGGAAAAAATCAAAATAAAAACCCAAAACCAAACAACCTCTCAACAAATTTGAACACTAGCAACACAATTGAAAACATGAAAACAATCTGTATCTTTCCTTCTGAAGAAAACCCAATGAAGGCATTCTGCTATTAATAGCTGATTAGTTGTCCTTGTGTATTCTCTTTGTAGAGAGACTATGAGGTTACGGTTGGTGAAAAAATGAAAAAAATGGAGAAATATAACTGGAAAAACATCCTAGACCACAGTATGAAGACTCTTTTCCATTTAATATTGCAGTAATTAAATGGCCACAATTTTTGTGTGGCTGACAGTGTCTGTCCTGAGCACTCGAAACAAAGGCACCTGAAGTTTGATTCATGTTGAAATGCAGTGAGGCTGTTCATGGTCCTGACCCAGTGGCATTTGATGGGATGGCCCAGCCTCTCCAGGAGCTGCACAAGAGCTCCCCAAGTGCAGCCTGTGCCTGCTCTCTCCTGTCCTCTCTGGGCTTCTCTGCCTCAACCCCTCTGCCAACTCCTCAGGCAGGTGCAGTCAGATGATTTCAAGCTGAACAAGCCCAGCCATTCCAGACTATCCTTGCTCATATTTGCTGCCTTCCCCAGAACATGCAGTGGTCTTTGCTGGACTTGTCCCATTTGGTCAGCAATTCCTTGAGCTGGGAAGCCCCAACCCAGGCTCCCAAGTGATGAATAGAGGAGAATAAGCCCTTTCTTCACCCACCTCACTGCATTCTTATAAATGGAGCCAGAATGTAGTTAACCTTCATGCCACAGAGGCATGCTGCTAATAATGTCAGCATTACATTGGAGGATATGCAGTAAAATGAAAATTTAATTTTACCATTATCCACAGTATTGTTAGGATCTGGAATTTAGGCCAGCTCACTACCCAAGGACAAATTTCAAGCTAATGTACATGGAAGGAAAATAGTATTGTCTGTTCAGTGTACGAATGGCAAGAAAGAAAATTCAAATTGTGTAATTCTAGACCATCTTCCTACAATAATAGGAACTACAATCACTCTTCTAGACCCAGAGAGCTAATCCTGACTTTGGAACATCCTGTGGGATACTGAGCTCCCTATACTCCCACAGACTGAAAATCTTACAGAATAAAAACATTGGAAGACCTGCCTTTGATTACCAAATTGGAATTTTTAGTCCCAGAAGGAATAATTTCCCTTTCTCATTTTGTCTTCTTTGAGCTTCTTACAGGGTGTTTTCCTTCAAATTCCTTGTCTGGGAAGACATGATATTCAGAATTACTTCTGATTGCTTCTAGAATTCAAGATAAAAATCTGGTTTGGAGAGGAGTTTGTTGGTTTTTTTGCAAGCAAGGGAAGTTTTTGGAACCAATTTTAATAGCTGCTTTCTTTTTATCTGCTTACAATATGTTCATCTGTTACACAGGCTTTAATCACAAATGTGCCAAGTGTATAGTGGAATAGTTAGATGGAGCACACACTGGGGGAATGGCAGAATCAATGTTCTTAATCTGTTCTTAATCCTCTCTTGTGTGTAGGAGACCTGCATGTGCTGCTATTGCACACACAGACACAGGGGCTGATGTGATTTATGCAGGTCTGGTTATGCAGCCAAGCCTTCATTCAGACTCAGAAGCCATCAGAAAGGAAGGGGGAGAGGCAAAAGAGAAATTGTGGTAATTATTTTTACTGTCTGGAATTCAAGAGAGGCATCTATTAGCAACATAATATATGGAACAGTCAGGAAAGAAAAAAGATGTCAGCATTTTTATGTTTCTGCTAAAAATGTGCCTGAGATTTTCTCGTCTGCAGCAGCCATGGACTTAAATCAATGCCTGCAATGTTTAGGATCTTTTTGGACTGGCAGCCAGAGGCAGGTGACAATGTACCTAACCTTAAACTCCTTGTAGGTGCTGCTCCATCTCTCCAAAGCAGCCACCCCTTTTTTCCCAGGCACACAGAACAGTGTCCTACTGCTCCCCTATTTCAACAAAGTCCCTGGGAGCCCTTCCCCTTCTTTCAGAGTGCAGGTGCAAGATAGGATGGACAGTGCACATCCCAGGTCAGCACAGAACTGAGAACTCAAGGAATCCTTTTCAACAAAAAAGCACCATTTAAGCAATTCTTAAGCCATAAATGCTCAAAAAACTGGTAAAAAAGCCCCACATATTCAGGAAAATGTGTGCCAAATGTTGAACACATGCATACCTACTTCTGAAAACTGGGTGACCCAGACACATCCTCAGGTGCTCAGTTGAATTAACAACATAATGTTCTGTTCTAAATATGACTCCCCTTAACTGGTACTTCTTTGCCTGGTGCATCTACCCTTCCTGCAGCTCTCATGAGATGCAGCAAGGCAGATTATGTCAGTAGCAGGCAGTGCAGTGAGGGCATCCAAATGGGTGTGAGTTCCCTTCACTCAAAGAAGGTGGGACTAGAGAGCAGGACAGGTTCCCTTCCTCTGATCTCTCCCACCTTTTCCTCACAATTCCCACTGTTTCCTCTCTGTTAGCTTCACAGAAAATAGTTATGGCCATAGTGATCATTTGGGATCCACTGTGGCCCAGACTTCAGGAAAACTTCTCATTTGAGGCTGAAAGCTGAGGCTGATAGTAAAGCAACTGAATGGGTTTAAAAAAGGTATAAAGTTGAACTGACCCTGTCAACCTCTCTGAAGAACAGGAATACTGTTATCTTGGATCTAACTCATCTCCCATTAGAAAAGGGTTGACTTGGAGCTGTGATTTAAAATAATGGCACCATTTAGTGTTACTGAGATATGGGTGGGTAAACAGATTAACAGAAAACCAGAAGCATTTTAAAATGTCATGGTCTACAAAAGAATGGACATTTTATAGCTTTGTCATGTTCATAAGAGACAGTGGATTGTGTCCTTTGTGTAATAGTTTCAGACTTCACTGACTAAGAAAATTGTAAAAAACAGGCCTACAAGGACCAATTGTAGTTCTATCAAATCATTATAAGGCTTTGCAATACACCATGACAAAATCAGTAGTTATCCAAGAAACAATCATAAAATAGCCAGACTGCATCTTTGTAACATTTCTATCCGTTTGTGTCAGTATTCATTTAGGAAATCTTTAATCAGTGTATCTATATGTGCAGAAGAAATCTGAAATACAAGTATTTCACTTAAATTAACTGCTATGCCTGTGATATATTTTCCATCAGACATTGTGCTTGCTTTTACATACAAGAAGACAAGAAGCCAGTGATGGAAAATTCTACTTGGAAAAAGACAGGTCCTTTCTATCAGAATATTGCAGTGAGCATCTGACACCAAATACCATATTTCTGCTGATGCCTGAGCTTCTAAAAAAGGAACAAACTTACTCTGTAAACAAGAGCAACAATTTAAAAGTTTGTTTTTCAAAAAAGACAGATTCTTCTGCTCACGTGGAGATTCATAACCGTTCTACCAGTTTAAACCAGAGGGGTGGAACTGATTGATCACTTCTGAAAATCTTAGCCTTTATTTTTAGTCAGTGCAAGAACCCCAATTGTGACAAAATCCCAAACCACAGCCTCCCTTTCAGAGTAAATTATGGGCAAGGTTATAAACTAGCAAAAAGGGAGGTTCATAATGGAGGTGATGACAGAATTTTAATTATACAGGGCATGAAGAACAATGCTGTAATAAAATTAGTGAAGGGGGAAAAATGTCATTTAGTCTATTATGTGCCTGAAGACTTCACTATGGGTGAACCAATTTGCTTGGTTAGAGTTGCTCAGAAATTAGTTGTCTTAGAGCCTTTAATGCTAAGAGTACTCTGTGCCTTGAATTCATACATGGATTTTGATTAATCATGATTTGGTGTCCCTCTGTGAGAGGGGTAAAGCTAGTGAATCTTGCCAATCCACAGCTATACAGTTTGTTTTGGTAAGTCTGATGATGCCAAGGCTTAGAATGGACACTGCATTTGAACATTGCAGTTAAATGAACTCATTCTCTCTGTAATCCACACACTTGAGTTAACCTGGTCAGAGCAATATTAAGTCGTTCACTTGGGACATATGTTAAGAAAGTTCTGAGGTAGTATTAGAATAAGAGTTCTTTCTACATGGATGAGGTCCTAATTTTTTCCTCTGAAAAGAAAGACAAGGGCCCAGCAGAAATTGTTAGGGTTGTACATAAAACTCACAGATCACATGAAATACCTGGGAATTTTCAGTTCTCTAATATTAAAGACAACACTTTAAAGTTGGTCTACACTGGCTGTTTTGAGTCTGTAACTCTTCAGGCTATGAGGTGTTCAATTCCCTCCGTTATGAAATTGAAAAATAACGTTTACCATTAGTCAGAGGTGTGTAATTTCCACTGACATGTGCATTTCCTCTGTGTGTGTACATATGATTGCAGGGTAATGGAGAGCCATATTTCAGCACTTAGTCACAGACAACGATAAAACTCCTCTCAAGTTTAATCACTCCCTTTTCAACAAAGTCTAAGTGCAGAACAAAATATTGCTCACTGTGAATTTAGTGGGGTGCAAGGGGTACTAAAGCCTCAGCTGTATTGTTTCTGCCTGTCTTCTTAAAAAGTGGTTTTCCAGACAACAGAGAATGACAGTTACAGGGTGGCACCACTAATTCATTGCTTCTATTAAACCAGAGACTAAACCTGTATTTGAACCAGGTGGAGGCCACATGGTCAGAGCCTCAGGCTTCCAAAGTGAAAAAATCCACAAGATCTTTATTAGGTACTTACAGGGAGAACAGAGAGATGAAGTGCTGTGGAAGGCTCTAACCCTACCAGTAATTTTATTGCTTACTAAGACTGCAAGGGTCTTAGTGTGCCTGCAAAAGAAGGTTTTAGTAAATTGTCTTTGCAGGCATTTGAGGAGGAATCATTTTCTGGAGATATTGTTTACCAGCAGCTCCTTCTTCAGATACTTTACGAGCCTTTTTTTTTGTTTCCTTTGAACCAAATAATTTGTTTTTGCTTGCAAGTAAAGAGTCATTTTACTAAAAGCAAATAATTTCTATGTGCCTTTTCAAATGATCTTCAAAACATCAAGCACAGTCATGGATGCCTGAAGACAGAACAGTATCTTCATAAAAATGTAAATTATTCCAATCATAATAGCAATCAGAGTCACAGAGAGCAAGGGATTTCTCAATTATAGCTCTTGTGTGGCACTCAACATTCCCACTGAGACACAGCAGAGGAAAACACAACAGTTTAAATAATACTGATGTCCATTACCTTTATAATTCCTAATGGCATGAATACTATTTAAAGACTTTGAAATAAACACACCTTATAGAAAAGTAGCATAAATTCTACATTTTGATTAGAGCTCATATAAACATACTTTGACATATTTTACACCAAAATTTTAGAAGACAAACACAGATGCTGAAAATTATCACAATCACTGTATGACAACCAGGTTCCAACCTTGATTGCTCATGCAATAAGGTAAATAAAGACCACAATTGTTCAAGGCATACAAAATATCAGGTCAAATATCACTCAGTTCTTGCTCTCTGGACAAGCAATCTAGAAATGCTATAATTAAAAATAATAAAATTTAAAATAAAGATAATAAAATCTATTACCTTACATATAAATATCTTGTATCAAGTTTGAATCCTGTTTGTGCATACTCTAGTCTCACATACTTTCTACTACTGGCAGTTTTACTCCATCTATCCCTGCATTTTCCTGGGAAAACTCAAAATATACTATACCAGTTGAGCAAATAATATGTTGTAAGGTCCTTTAGATGCTGTTTACAAAGATTAAACTCTTCAGAATCTGTCTGTAAACAATTCTTTTGTTCACTTACAGACCTTAGGAATTTTTTTAATATTGGTCAACAAATAAAGTGTTGGCATGGTACTCACATTGAGGTGCACAAGAGCAGTTATTAAGGTCAAGGGGTTGACAGAACTGACACAGCAACTAGAAAGGTTGAGTAACTACAGGGAATAGAGTTTAGTTTTCTAAAGCACTGCATGTTTCAGAGAGATTTCTCTCTGTATTCTGAAGACAGGTCTTCATATCCAAAGGACAGCCTTGCTGCTTTGGCACAGTTTCTGAATCTGTGGTCGTGCAGAAGGAGGAAATGCTGACTGCACATTAAACAGATGATGATGATGATGATTATTATTATTATTATTAAAATACTATGATACCTGCTTACATTTTAATATATCATCATGCAAAGTTCTTTCCTTCACATAACTTGGGGACTGCAGCCTCCCCTCAATTTGCCTCACTCTGGTCTCTTAAACTCTGGATGCCACAAAATCCTGTGAGCTGCCAGGAGAGCAGCAAGGTGACTGTGTACCTGTGCCCTGGGGGCTGGCTGCCAGAGAAGCACCATGGCAAACCCCAGAACTGGCATTTCCTGGAAAACCACCAGCTAGAGAAGTTGCTGCAGCAATAACTTCCCTTTGTCCTTTCTCCCCACGCACACTGCCCTCCCTTTTCAGTGCTGGGGCATCTCTTGCTATCAGACACATCAGCACTGATGGAGCCCAGGAATTTTGTGCTGCTGCCAGGCCACTGTGAGTAGCTGAGATCTGTGACCCACCTCACCCCCTGGCGACTTCAGTGCTGCTCTGGTGGCTGTTTGCTTTGTACAGGAATATATTGGAATACTGTCTGTTCTTAGTGGCTTGAAAACACTGTGGTGGTTTTCAAAGAAATAGTCTATTGGAAGGAAAACTGCATTCCTAGAAAATATAGCTACAGTTCAGTCTGCCAGAAGAACAGCTAATATTCAGCATCTAAATGTTAATATTATTTTTTTTTTATGTTGCATGAAGTTAATTTCAGGATTTCAATGCACCTTTCACAAAAGCTATGGGAATTGCTCTAAGGCTTTTTTTCTAATTTCAGAATATTATGTTTCTCACAGCTTGTCCATACCTCCTGTTTGCAGGGCAGCAGGAAAAGGGAAAGGGAGAAAATATGGTCTTGTTGAAAAGGGATAGCTTTACCTGTCTTTATCTTTCAGAGGAAACAGAAAAAATTGGAAGATATAATGTGGAAGAGGGACAAAAAATAATTCTGTACAGTGTCCCTAAACACCTACTCCACTTTTTTTTTTTTTTTTTTTGTTAGCCTGCTTGTTATTTATTAATTTTTTTCTGCATCTTTTTCAGACTTACCTGTCCATTCTGTGTCAACTCTTGCACTCTGTTCTACAGATCTCTGCAATAAATATTTCCCTTGGTCCTCTTGTTTGGTCTCTTCTAGTCCACTAGAACTGTCTTTTTTACTGAAAAAGAAAAATATTTAACAATGAGAGACTGAGACAAACAATTCATACAGGTTCCTTTATAACCTCAATAACTCCAAGGTCTCTTTACCAACTCCCATGAGATTTTTCCATTACCTCTTTGTTCTGTGGAACCTCACATATGCTGTCAATGTATATGAATTACTGAAGGCTTAGAGGTGTAAGAGCTGGCATTGTTGTTATATGTCCTTTTTCCCCTCCACTGGACTAGAATTTCAACCACAAAATGGTCTGGTGTATGGAAAATATGGAGGAAGCAAAGGGTGGTAAAAAGTGGACTGGAAATGGTAAAGTAAGGGCAGTTTCTTTTTGAAATGTAACCTTCAGGAAAATAAGTTAATAATTTTAAACTGGCTGGTTTTAATAAGTATTCTCTTATATTATGGTTTATTTGGGGGTTTTTTTGTAATCATAATTTGCCTGATATAAAACCACGTTTCCCTCTAAAAGAGATATTGTAGAGTTGTGATTAAAGAGGGTCATGAAGAGCCTGTGCATGACAGAAATGCAAAGAAATAAGTTGTGCCTATGCCTAGACAGAGCATTGAAAGATCTATTGTACTGAACTTAGATGTGAATTACATGGATCATAATATTTTCATAATTTACAGACATCTATATCAACACACATGCAGGATTTTTTTTTTTAATATAGCTAAGAAAAAACACTTTTTTTCTTTTCTTCCAGGAGAAATTTCATCATAATACATAATTTTTTAAGTGGGTGAGCTTTTTGCTTCTTTTCATTCTCTGTGCACAGCTTCTAAAAATGAGTAAAGATTCAGAAATTTTTTGGCAGAATTTGTCATGCACAATTCCCAGACCAGTTCTACAGTTGGAAACACAAACCAGTATCCAGAAGCCTGATGATCCTGGCCAACATGGCCCTGAGCCTAATCTCTGTTTGTCAGTCTTTCTTTGGCCTGAAATCTTTATTGCAAAAAAAATTTAAAAATCCCCCAAACCAAAATAAAATCCCCTCAAACCTGAACAAAAAATTACACAGGTTTTGAAAAGCTATAGCAAGGTTCAGGAATTGTCACAAATCCCCACTCCTCTGGCTGCAGTTTGAGTTTCAAGCCCATTTTCCCCTCCTATAGGTAAGAGCATCTTACACCCTGGGGGCTGCATGCAGGGGATGAAATCCACAATCTGCTCCAACAAGAAATGCAGTCTGTTCATCACCATGTACAAGACACTAAAATCCTGTCCAGAAGTCTTCCTCATATTGGTAATGCTTACACTCCCCATTTTATGTCCAGATACCTTTTTCTTCCTGGCATCCATTTTCTTTTGATTATTCATGAAATTATTTGTTTTACAAGGCCTGAACACAGCATCTGTGCAGGGCTTCACATGGGGGTACAAGAGGATACACAGACCATAAGACTTAGACACTTATTTTAGCAGAATTTATTTATCATTACTAGACTTATTTTATTATTTTGTTAGTTATTTTATATTAGAATATATGTCAGGCATATGAATATGAATACAGGATAATTCAGTCAGTAATGAAAGAAGAAGTCTTAAGGATAGAATAAAGGCCAGGTGTTGAATGAAATTGGGAATAATATAAGGGAGAATATATTTGCAGTGATCCTTCAGGACTTAAAAAGGTACCTGAGGATGTAAGAGAAATAGATAGATAGATAGATAGATAGATAGATAGATAGATAGATAGATAGATAGATAGAAATATTTAAAACCTAACTGGTCAATATTAATCAAAGAAATGTGATATTGTCAAGTGTTCTATAAAGTGATCCCTGTAAAACTGTCTTTTCTTGATCTTACCTATGATTAAATCAATTTCATACACACATAATAGGGAAAAATAAAGACCCTTTTGCTAAACACATCTAATCTGTTTGATGTTCTTTAAACCAGTATTCCTCATTATACAAAGACAATTTTTATCACTGAGAGATTCTAACAAGAGTGTGTATGATCTTTCTTTCCCCCAAATGTTAACAATATTATTTTTAGCTGAGTATTACAAAAATTATTTTATTTTATTTTTTTAAGAATTACATCAGTAAAGTCCCACTAAAGAACATTTCTGCTAATGATTAACATGTCCACACATGAATCACAGACAAGTCAGATGAAGAATAAATATACCAAAGTCATGATGACATGCCCTGGTAGCTCAGCACTTATCAAGCTGTTGGCAAGATGTGACACAGAGTGAACCTTCCCTGCAGGGCTGAATGCTACTGTCATGGATGCTGCAGTTCCACTGGCTCCATAAATTCAGGCCACCTGGCACCATCAAAATTATCTTTTTAGGAGTTTGAATCAACAGCAGTTTATGGATCCAACTCCCAAACACAAAATTGCTGAAAAAATTGCAGAAGTAATCATCACTAAGGAGTGAATGGCCCAAACCCTCAAAGAAATTGCAGCAAAGAGCCCTCTTACCCCTAAGCCTTCAGATGTGGGAATGTCATTATTCACTTGCAAGGCAGCAGTACCACAGGTCTAAAATCCTAAACATTCCCTCCATGTTATTGTGTATTAAACTCTACTAACATTAACAGAAACTTATTTTTATTAGGAAAAATTAGCCCTGAGAAATGTAGTGGCAGTCTCAAGTACCTGGTTCGTTTTAGAGCATTAAGGAAGTTGCAAATTTTCAGACACACTTTGTGGTTTTCTCCTCAGGGTTATTATCCTGGAATAATGGAACAGACTCTTGCCTAAAAACCTGGAAAGTCCTACATGACAAAAGGTTTACATTTCAATTACCAGCTTCATTTACCCATAGGAAGCAAACATTTGAATACCAAATTTTGCAATGCGCACTTTTTGAAAAACATTAGAAATATTTACTGTCTGAAATAAGTGTGTCAAGACTCAACTACCTGTTTTTTTTCCTTTCTTTTCCTTAGGTTTTGAGGATAAACACATGATGTCTGTATGTCTTTGGCATTTTCCAGAGATGTCTGATTATCAGATGTTTTAACTGCTTGATTATCAGCCTGTGAATGCAACATATCATCATGGTACCTTGCTGCAGACCATGATAATTGCTGTCAGTCCAGCCCAAAGGATGCTAAAACATTTATTTTCATGGTAAACTGCATGTAGTTTTTCTCTTTGAATGATCAGACAAGATAGAATCTCCATGTTGTCCTTTCCAATTAAAAGTAAGAAAACAGTCTATATATGTAAATAAATCATCAGCATTTACAAATGCTCATAGTTATTTTCAAGAGGTAATTCAAAAGCAAACAGCCACATTTTATTCCGTACTGAAAAAAGTTATACTTCCCTATATCATGTTAATGTATGATGAGAGATTACTGCTGATGAAACTGCAGAATTTCTGGCTGCTAAGAATCCTGCAGCATTGCCTTATTCCCTGGAAAGATGAAAACACGGGATCTTTAAGGCTTAAGGTATGTGCTGGTTTTGCATGGGGGGGTCGCCTGAGAGGAGGAGCACGGGGCACGGAAACACAGGAGGGCTGTGTTTTCTCTCTGGTGTGAAAAACACGGTTCACTGTTTTGGGAGAATTAAAAGGTTTAATAAAAAGACGATAGGAGACATACATAAAGCAAAAGGTGAAAACGGCCGGGTGCTTGGCATGCTGCCGAGAGCACGCCCTGCTTCGGGAACACCCCTTTAAATACGTTTTACAATCTATCCATTTGTTACGTATTCATAGACTTTCATGCATAGTCAACTGTTTCTGGGAACTGTTTAGCATTGCCACTCCCTGGGTCTGCCTTTTTAGAGAATGCGTGTTCTTGGCTTGTGGTTTTATTCTTCTCCTTATCCCTTTTAATTTGGGTGGTGGTCCAGCCAGTGAGTGTTGATAATTGTCTTGTCAGCTGCAGGGGTCCCCATCACATGTTCACGGGCTGTTATCTTTGACTAAACGGGTAGTTTAAGCATACTATCTCTAAAAAAAACAACCTTATGTCTAAATTTTACTATTACCCAAGACTATATCCATATAGAAATGCTATTTTAACATTACACATATAGCATTTATCCAATACTTGCGAAGAGCCAACAACATGTCATGCATTCATAACACTGGGCTGTGGGGGGGTGATTTGGTGGTTGACAACCTGGGTAACCAATTAAAAAGTTATTTCACTTTCATAAATGACACTGGTAAAGTTAATCTGTCACTTTTTACTTCTGTCGAGGTAGCAGGCCAGCCACCTCCCCATGGCCGGGCCGGGAGGCTCGGGGCCCTGATGGCCGGGGGAAAGGGAGACCTTTGCTAAGATCCTGGTTTCCTCCAGCAGGGCCACAGCTCAGCGGGGGCCCTGCCGCCATCTCAGAGGCAGCCAGGGGGAGGAGAGGCCCCCAGCACTCACACAGCCTGGGGAAGCGCAGCTGGGCCCCCTCTGCATTTGCTGGCTGCACTCTGCAGTTCCATCTCCTACTCCACACGGCCCGAGCGGCCCAAAAGGCCTGGAACAGTCCAGGATGGCATGGCCCGGCTCCCTTCACCTTCTGGGTGCAACTTTAACCCTTCTGTGTTCGGATAAGACTGCAGATCTCCTGAGCTCCCCTGAACAGCAAGAATAAAGCAGGGAGCACACTGAAGTCAGTGAAGTAGGAGCTAAGTTTCCAGATGTGAAGAGATTGAAAAGATGCCATGGATAAGTGGGCTGAAAAATCTTTTTTGTGGGCTATGGGGGGACTGGACTACACTGGAATTCCTTTAAATTGTGGAAAACTACTTTTCCTCTTGCTTGAGGAAAAAGATCCTTTGCCCTGAGAGAATGGGGCTCTCTGTTCTGGAGACTGGAAAGATGGACAGACACATTCGATGGAAAAAGTGACAAAGAGAATATTTGTCTTTGAACAGCTTGCCCTTAAAAGTAATACCCCCATGTGTGTGCCATAACCATAACACAGCTCTGGAAAGACTGTGAAAATGGGAGGAAGTTCCACTATTTGCAAATTTTCTCCGGGCGGATGCAAATTGTGAAAGTGAAGACACACCCCATGCCTAAACCAAAAAAGGAAACTTTTCTCTCTAGAATGAAGTGAAATGATTATTTAAGTGGAAAACTGACTGGTGTTCTCTGTATGTGCTGTTAAGAAATATAGAAGGTGGGGGGCGGGGGGGGGAGAGGGAATGATCTGGAAATCTTATTCTGAATTTTTATTTTTTCTGTGTTATTAATAAATTTCTTCTATACACCCCTTTAAGTTTTAGGCCTGCCTTGACTTTTCTCCTAAATCCTATCTCTAAAAGAAATGGAATATATTAAAATTGGCAAACCCAAATCAAACCAAGACAAGGTAGTTGTCCAAGTAATTTTGGAGGGCCAGAATCAACATCATCAGTGTTTTCAGCAATGCCTCAGGATCCTGTTGTGTTTGATAATGATGAGTTGCAGCATGTTATGTAGTATATTTTGTACAAATGGGTACAAATTACAATTTCTAGCCCTCAGTGGCTGCACATATTTATTGTAGTTTTGGCTACAGTATCCTGAGACATACATGGAAGGATCTGTTGAACCGAATGGAAATATTTCAGTCATTGTTCTGCCCTGGAAAAGCAAAATTCTTATTGTTTCACAGGTGCACAGAATTTCACAATATTCTTGGAGCTATTATCCCTTCATGATTTCACAGGCCCCTCAAGAATCCCAAGTGGATGTTTGATTTACTCTTTCAGCAGTTCATGCCAAAGAGAGGCTTTAGACAGCACAGATTCTTAATATCAGTAGTCCCAAGATAAAGTTTCTCTGCTCTGGGGGAAAAAAATAAATCTCCATTTCACTACAGAAATACCCTTTACAGAATCCAGTCAAATGGAAAGAAGAGTTGAAAGTCATGACTTAACTAGAGCCTTCTAAAAGTAAATCCAGAGTCCAGCAGGATGTGAGTGTCAAGTAAGAAATTAAATTTTAGAAAAGAGAAATTGTGAGTCAGATTGAAAAAAAAATCAAAATTATGGCATTTCTTTTTATGATTTTTGGTTCAGAATCAATTTTAAAGGCAGCAAGGTTTGCTGGAGTGCTGGAAATCAGCTTAGAAGCTGAAGGAGTTGGAATAGTATATTTTAAGTCTCTGATCTGAAGTCAGATGCCAAGGACTCAGATACGTAATTCCCCTAAAGGGAAGCAAACTAATGCACTCTCATTATTTCACCATGTGAGCATCTTTCCTGTAACTTAATGGAGTGTTTAACTTCTGAGCTTTGTCAGGCCATAAACACATAAATGATCATAACCTGATCTGTAGCAAACTGCTAGTTCTGATCAGCAAAATTTAATAACAATATCTTCTTCTGGGAAAAATGACCATAAAATCTAACTTCTTGTAGTCTTTTCCAGGGCTAAACTCACACTCATTCTTACTAGGCTTAAAGAAAAGTTTTAATGTCATTTGGCTGGTATCAATTACTAATCCAACATAGCTACGTGCACCCATATTTATATGTGTGCATTGCAAATTCAAAGAAACTTGCCAAGTGCAGTAAGCTGAATTCAAATGAAAACAAATTGCTACAGAAGTGCAGCATTCAGGTTAGATATAAATAGTCCTGCAGCATTATTAATAGATGTTGAGTTGTCTGGTTTTCTGTTTCCCAACTTGCATTTCTCTCAAAAGTTGGGAAAATGCAGGTGAAGTGGCCTTTTTGAAAGAATGAGGTCTTTGTTCTGCAAAACTGGGCATTTTTAGGGATAAATGACTAACTAACCCATCTGCAAAGCTATTGAAATTAAGGTTTATGTACAGCTCTGTTATAACAGTATTCTGTTAGGAATTTTTTTACCAATTTAGTCCCTTCATCATTCAAGACTGTGAAGAGCAGAGTGGTAATATTTCCACTCTCACTCAGGATAAAAGCAAAACTGTATGGAGATTCCTGTGAAAAGTCAAGAGATGGAGAAGACCTTCCACAGGCTGAAGAAATAATGTCTGAAACAGGAGAAAGATACAGGAATGGCACATTTTCACATCCTAGATAGCTTTTCTAGGCTGCTGGCCACTCTGAGAACTTAAGTCAAAGTCTTTTGCAAGTTGTTTTGGGTATTCACAGACTTTTGAGGCCACTAGATTTAAGAGAAAGGTCATGGAGAGAAGTCCAACTGCAAAAAGCAGCTCAAATCAATTCACTGTCAAGATTAGCTTTTGTGAAAAGCCTTTGCCACACCCAAGAATGCTTCTACCTAAGGCCTGATAGGAAAATGGATATTTATTAAAAGAACAGTAGCTGTCAAATATTACTTCTGGCCCCCGATGAGAGAGGTCTCTAGGACACACATTTGTTCTGAGTAAGAAAATCATCTAAAGTTTATATCAAGAGCTTCATACCTTGTGATACTGTGTGAAAAAACTCTTTGCAACCTAATTTGCAAGTTGAAGTGATCCCTTTTTATTATTAGATAATGTAAAGGTTTGTGATGACAAATGAGCAGTGTCTGCAGTCTGGCAAAGGAGTAAAACAATTTATATGCAGGTTTAGCCAGCACTGACACTGAGGGTGCATTTGAATGGCCAAGACAGAACTTCACAGGTTCCATTTTGCAAAATATGGAATTGTGTCCCAGTTCAAAGCAGTGCAGCAAGCCAAACTTCTATGATTACAAAATGTTTAGATCACACTTTTTAGAGCAGAATGTTTTAAAAGAGAGGTAATATAAAGAGGTGACAAGCAAAAAGCTTTACTTAATTTTTAACATGCCTCCAAAGCATAATTAGCTATTTCGTTTCTTGATCAACTATATTCCCTAGTGCTACTTTTCCCAGAAAATCCTTACATACCCTCTTCACATTTAAATAAAGCATTGGAAGGAAAGGTCTTTATTTCTAAGTGTGGAATCCTCTGTTTGTAGACTGATCTCCACCCAAAAGCACTCTTGGGCAGAGAACCTGGTGTATTCTGAGAGGGGCTGGAAGAGCTGGTCCTAGGGAGACCCCAACAACAGATCCAATGAAAAGAGGTCTTTTCTTGTTTGCTTTCTAAATACAAAAATTATACTGTAACCTCACAACATTCTGTAAGCTTATTTAGTTAGTGATTGGAAGTTTGTTTTTTTCTGACTGATGTTTCAATGTTCTGACATGACTCCCAGAACCATATTCTGGGCTTTAACATCACAGAATAGATTCAGAGTGGGCAATGATGTTCTCTACAGCTCAAAGTGCTTATTGCCACATAGGGAGATGAGTGTAGGTGTGGTAGACCATAAGTTTTCTCTTGGTCCCTATTTTCAGTGACCTATAAAGCTGCTGATGCGTGGGAATCCCTATTGAAGCACATTGGTAACATCTTCATACTTTAACAGGAATATTCTGCTATAATAAATATGCTAAAGGGAGCTATTGTGTATAAATAGCAAACATCAAGTCTTCATTAGCACACAAGCATGATATAAAGAGCTCATACCTGACACAACACCACAACTCCAGGAAACATTAGGGAAGAAGAAGGTGAAATAAGAATGTTAGTTTTTCATTACTAGAACATGAAACTAGACCCCCAAACTGTAATAAATGCTTGCAATAAATGGCATGAATAACTTCACTCTTTAGTCCCAAGAAATCAGTGAAATCACTGTACATATTTCTATCCATAAGGTATGCAAGCATTTCCAGGCCCAAAGCTATATTAGTCACAGTGCTGAAGTGAAAAATAGGTCACAAGAAGTGGAAGCATTTCTGCCAGCATTGGCATCATGGGGATTCCCCCACACACTGAATGATTATTTTACCTGTGGGATCTGCTCTACTCCCCAACTAGAGACCAGACCTAACTCTGGTGAAGATACAGAACCTAGAAACAATTGAGTAGCTCAAAGAAGATTTGTTTTCAATTCTACTTCACTGATCAAGCCAGAGGAGCACTAAAACCCTTCACTACCTGTCCCCATAGTGCCCAAGGGACAGACAGATAACAACTGACACTCGATTTGTGTGATCACAACTACCTAAAGTCTATTTATTTGCCTGCAGGAACTTTTCTCTATTTCTACTTGTTATAGACAGGTTTGATTTTTTTTTTTTTCCCCCAAGAAAATGGCTACAATACATGTGCATTCTGCATGGTCTATAACCCAATAACTAATGCTGCCAAGGCTGTGGCCTGTGAGCTTCTGTCAGCAGCCTCTTCTAGTGTCTCACCACTTTGCAGGATGCTGAGCATTATGGCATCTTTCAAAAATCTTTTATGCAAAGTGCTTGGCAACATTGTGTGGGGTACTTTTACCTTGCTGTGGCACTTTCATTGCAGCCTTTGCTGTAAATTGGCATAGTCAGGGTCATGCTGGGAAAGACTTCATGGTAACTGTGGAAGGATTGCAAGTTTTTTGTTTGGTTTGTTTTTCCCCAATAGTTTTCAGATAGTGAGCATATGTTGCCAAAGCAACAAAACCAGGTGAGCAAAACAAACTAACACATTTACTGAGCTTGGGAAATAGCAAATTCTTTGTTCATTTTAATGTATTGATACAGGCTGTTGGTTGACATGCTTTAATGTGAATGTTTCATTTTCTGTACATAAATCTGTACATTTATAACCAAATATACATCGAAGAAGCTATTTAGTTTTATTTGAGTTCAAGGTCTTATCTAAAACTCTTTAAAAACATATACTAAAAACATTAGAACTGAAAATATAAATGTTAGCATGAATTGTCATAGCTAAAGGTGCTCACACACTGACTATGTCAAAGAACATGCAGGTAAAACAATGCAAGTCAGATAAAGCACAAAGAGTGATGGATTGCCAAGTTAAAAAATACTGTGATGCAGTTTTGGGCCCTGACAGGTATTTTTAGAATACAAATGGAAGTGTTGTTCAGTTGAGAAAAGAGTAAACATCTAAGAGCTGTATTAAATGTTTTGAAGAATTATTCTTTTCCTTTATGCCTCAGAGAGTTATGTGTTATTTTGCTGTGAAAGAAGGTCCCCAAGTGTGATCAAGATGTTAGGAAATTATTTTAGTGCTTTCTGTCAGCTCACAAATTAAATATGAAGTTTAAATGAAAAGGTCATAACTCTCAGCTTAATTTAGTATAAAAATGAAAATAAGTAGTCCAATGACTGAAACCTCTGAGATGACACTAGACAAAGGGAGGTAAGTCAAATAGAGAGAGATTTAATTTTAGGGTATAATAGGGACTCATAATCAGTGAGAGCCTTCGAAAGATTAGAGGAACAGGTATTTGTGTATTAATCACAGCCCTAGCTGGTTTATTTCACCTGTGTTACTTTGCCACTTTGATTCTGGAGACCTTTTTGTGCCCTCTCCTTTTTGTATTATCCTTTCCCATTTTGGAAGCCCTCTTTCAGCAGAAAATAGGAGATGGCTTCAAAATAAGCACCATAACAGACAAGAAATATGAGATGAACTTTCATATGTAGACATGGACACAAAATGCACATCCAGTATAGGTTTTCTCCTCTTCCTCCCTACTATTATCTTCTATCCCTACTATCTATTATCTTGTAGGCCTGCAATGCTTTTCTTTGATGGGTGTACTTCTATAGAAACACATCAGTGCTTGACAAGAAAGATCCACTGAAGTCAAGAACTGTTCTACATACAGGTTTCTATTTAATTAAAATATGAGAATAAAAACTACTTATTTTGACATTTTCCCATTTCACTATATGTTCTTGAAGTACCTAAAATACTGGTGTTTTACACTTGAAATTTGTGCTGCTGAGCTACCACAGCAGAGCTTTACCTATGGGGTGATTAACCCCATCTCCCATTCTGCACTCCAGACAGAAAAAAAAATCAAATTTGGATCACTTACAAATGGATATTTGGGGGCTCTGTGTACAAAACTTTCCTGAAGAGTTGTGAAAGTATAATATTTATATCTAAATATGCTGCTTCGAATAGCAATCACACATTTTTTACACTTTTCTTTTGAAATTGTAGACATAAGCCACAGACCACTGACAAAGGAAAAAACTGCGTGCATAGCAGGCTGGATATCAAATATCACAGCTGGAGGAAGAGGAATAAGAAGACAACAAACATTCAGAATATTTCTCTCCTATTCTATCTGTTCTGCTGGACAGAGCACTTCACAGTTATAACTACTTGAGACCTAAAATAATTACAAATTCATATTTTACTTTCTGCCTCAGGCATCTGTGTCTATTGTTTACAGAAATTAATATAAATGGGGTATAAGTGATTTGCCCAACTGGAATAAAAAAGCTTGAGTGCAGATATCTGTGCAGAATATGCAGAGAAATTTGATAAAGAAGCAGATGGCTTGCAATTTTCTCCTTTTTATTTCTTGCTCTATCAGCACTAACAAGACTCAAAACATTGTTCCCAAGCCTATAGGTTTGTAAGTCTGAATGCTATTATTTGTAACTTTCTAATAGGACTTTTCAAGAAGGGAACACTAAATTGATGCTGCTTCAGCACCACTACTGATCACTGAAGAAAAGGATATTTAAGACAAAGAGCAGGAAATTTGCTAAGGTTTAATTTAAAAATCTATCAACTGTGGCATTCAGTCATCAGCTTGTTTTGCCCAGGTGATGCAGGTACAGGAAGAACAGCCACCCCTCCACCCTCCCATCAGAACAGAGGGTCCTGTGAACAGCACATCCCATTAGCCCACTGCTGCTGAGCAATCTCCTTTCTGTTCTATTTCACTGACAGCTTTCTCTAGTAGGAAGCTGAAAGTTTCTCTGTTTCCTCCTAAGAAATTAGGGAGAAAATACATCATTATTCACTACATCCTGGTGGAAATGTGTGATTGAGTTGGTTTTGTACAATATGTATCTCAGCTAAAGAACTGTGTTACATGAATTAATGCCCCCTTTTTATATTTTATGTGGTTCTCACCTCAGGTTTAATGCAGGGGCTCCCCATTCAACACAACATGCACTGTGAAAACAACACACTCCATGCACATCTAGTATAATTGGTGTTTACAGGTTGTTCACAGACCTATCATCTCCCTGAAAGTCTTTTTGATACTCCCCACCCATATCAGCTCAAGACCTGTCATTTATGAAGCTTGTCCTGATTTTCTAGATTTTCAGTTTTGCCCAGTGTAGGAGACAAACTGTCTGTTCTTACAGCCAGAGCTCAAATCTGACTTAGAATTCCATGCTGGTGGGAAGAAACATTCCCAGTGGAAATTTCCACAAGCAGTTTTTGGGTTTGGGAAGTTGAACTCTGTAGAGAAAATTCTAGGAAGCTTTAACATTGTCTATATTTCTTTTTCTCTCTTTTGGGTTTTTTTGTTTGTTTTTTTTTTTTTTCCACATTCTCCCCCAAACATCATATTTGTTGCTAAAGGAGTTTTTTCCACATTATGTAAAATACTGTCAAGTGGGACTGAAGCCAATTGGCTTAAATTCTTACTCAAAATAATACAGGTCCCCAGAAAAACAATACCCATTTAGCTACTCCTGCAATGCAATTGATAGCCTGTGCACATGAGCCACACTTAACAAAGCACATGCAGATCCCTTGTAGGAATTCAGAGTCCAGTGAATACAAGACAAAAAAGAGTAAAATTAGAAGAGGAGAAAAATGCACAAAAAAGGAGAAGGGATGAGCTATGCTTTAAGATAGAGAAGTGTACAGGTCCTTCTTGACCCTTGAGTTCCAAAAAGAGGAATTGAGGAAGTGAGGTGACTTTCTGTGAATAGATCAAATACCCTGGAGATACAGAGACCAAGAGAAAAAGTTTATAGGCTCCTTCTTATGAATAATTGATTCAGCTGATGATCCAGTCATGTACAAGAAGTTTAGTGGAGAAAAAGAAGGAGAAGGTTTATTATGCAGCAGATAGAAGAGACCACTATTAAATTTCATTCTGTAGTGCATAAATTGTGCATATATGAACACAGGGTTTAGTTTGTGAACTTTGTGAGCTCTGGAAGTCCATGTATTCAGAAGTTGCTGCAACCTGTGGCAAGCAGATGTGCTTATTGCACAGCAGAATCTGGGTGTACGGAAAGCTCCTCAATTTCTAAAAGCATTAAAAGAATACTGTTGGCAATATGGAGATCAGGCTGGCCATGGGCAAAACCAAATGAATGCACTGGGCAGATCATAACCCAGAAAACTTAATCCTGCTCATTCCATAATCAAATGTGTGATGAAGAATGGAATCTCTCCCCCACTTCCAGCAGTAACCCTGGGTCAGCAAACAGCTTACTATGCATGGAGCAGCTGTCACATTTCTTGCTATTTCTCTTATATATAGATATATATAAATATTTTTATATTTCTATATTTTTATATAGGTATATATAAAAATATATATATATTTAGATTTGTACAATTAGAAAAAAAAATTTGCCATAATGATAAATTGCAGAGGAAATAATATGTGAAATTGGTCAATATCAAAGTTCTCAGACATATTGAAGGTTTCTAAATATGAATTTGTCTCAGACACAATACAGTGGTGTATTAATCACAGAGACTTAAATAAAGTTCCTATATGGAATCATTATGGACATGAACTAAAAAGGTCTTTAATTTGTCTCCACTAAAGCTCTAAAGAGCTTCAAGTGTTTTTAGAATTTGAATTATTGCCACAACTGGTCTCATGGAAAAGCCTCAGAATAGATCTTTTTCCATGCTGTAAGAGATACTGTTTTTCATCTTATTTGCACATAGAGTGTAGATTCCACTGCATTTAATTTAGTAGGTTACGCCAATATGGAGTAAATAGAATAAAAGAGTCTCAGAACCTAGTACTTATTTCTATACTTCACTAAATTACATTATTCCTTGAGACCGGAATTCTTATCCAGTCTTCTCATCAAATCTGCTACACATTAAATGTCACAAATCTCAAACCTGCTGGGTACTGTTTTTCTTATTCCGTTGCTGCTGCTGGATCAATCACCCTCACTAAAAATCCATGAAACAACTAAATAGTTCTAGTGTGAGCCCCCCAAAGAGCAGGATAGTGTTTACTTGTAACTCATTTCTGTTTCCCAGTCCAGGATGTGTGTGCTGCAAATCAAAGCCAGCAGCAGATACAAAGGTGTTTCTTTCTTACCTAAAATGATTGTTGTAATAGGAGAGCTGATGTAAAGTAAAATTAATCTGATCATACAGAAGATGGGAATATTTTCTTGATGTTTTTTTCTAAATGTTTGTGAGTTAAATGTATTGTTCCACTTAGTTAATAACACCCATCTGTAATTACACCTCTAATAGTTTAAATTTGTGTGACCTCACATAAAAAGGTCTGCAGCATCTTGCATAAATCAATGTTAATTGAATGTTGTTGGTATCTTATTAAATAGCATTTGTAGTAAGATTAGGAAAGAGGCCACACATTTACTTATCTCAATTCCTTTGCACAGCTGAATCTTAATTTTTCCTTCCTCCCCCATCTTTATTTCTCTTTCAGGAGGAATGCAGGATTTTGCTTCACAGTGAAGATGGAAGAGGCTGCAAGCTGAAGAAGGATGCTTGAAGGATGATTTAATTGTAAAGTGTTTCACTTAGAGTCTGCTCAAGTTTCCAGCTGTGAAATTGCACGATCCCTGTATGCCAGTGTTCACAGCAGTATCTTAAGTTTACCTAGAACTTCTGAAAGACTGCTACTGTTCCAAAATTTGTTAGGCCAGAACTCAAAGTCATGATATTTGCTTTAACTGGACTTTTTATCAGTTTTTTATTTCAAACGTTTTAAAGTGTTGTGTGCACATTTACAGCAATCCTCTGCTGTCAAGAAGGCTGTAGAGTTTTGTTTTTGTTTTAATGAAAATTGAGATTGTCTCATAATAAAAAGAGCCTGAGAGAAGAGCTTTGAGAAAAGCCATCAAAGATGATGAACAGACCTGAGAGATGAAAAAGTTATTTCAATATAGCAGCAACTGAGCAGACAATTTTCCTGCACTATGAAGCAAGGAAGGCACACAGAAGATTCTAGAGACAATTTTAAAAACACAGACTATTTATATTTTCCCCCATGAATAAAAGCAATTCCAACAGCTTCCCTCACTGACACAGCTTAACATGACTGTATTTGGATAAAATACCTACATCAAGCAGAATGCTAAAAGCACCATTAAGCTGCCACATCTGTAATTTTAATGCATATTTGAATGATTTTATGTCTAGAACATGCATGTTCCATTCTTGAAGACAAATACCTGTCATCCCAATGCACACTGTCATTTTTTAGAATGAATGTACTTTGATTTTATTCCATGACTGCAAAGGCACTGTGTTTATCCACCACATACCCACCACAGCCTCTGCTGAAGCTGCACCTACACAGTGACAAGCTCCTTGGTCTGCAAAGAGATGTCTGGAGGGGATGTGACAGAAGGGGATGTGGGACTGATCACTCACTGCTTCCCCCAGAGCTGCAGGGTATGAGAAAAGCCAGCAAATATTGAAGCACACAACAACTAGCAGCTGTTCCCCTTCTTTGTAGGTGGTTAACTGATGGATAATGAATAAACAGAAACCACACCAGGCTCGGGAATTCTGTTAACACCAAATTGCTGGAAATGAGAAATATTAGGAGATGACATATGCCATCTCTGTTCTGACATTCTTCCTGAGGCATCTCCTCAAAGCTTTTGCTAGAGACAAGATGCTGAGCCACAAAGTTCTTTATTCTGACACCTTGTGGGATCAAAACAAGATATTTTCATAATTAGACCTAAATGTCTAAACTGTTCTGTAAAAAAGAGAAGCCCTGGATAGACACAGGTCCAGGAACATTTCACTGAGAAGGATTTATCCTCTTGCCACTTCCTCCAGCATCTCTGGCTGCAAAACTGAGCTTGAGCTTTGTCTCCAAGTGTGGAGAAAGGGAACATTTGTGTCCCACAGCTGTAAAGAGTGGTGATCCAGCCCCAAGCACTGGTCCCAGACTGCAACAGAGCCTGGAGCTCAGCTCAGCTCTGCTCTGCCTGGCCTGAGCTTGGCCCTGGCTCCAGAAAGTTCAAGATGCTAAAAGCCATCCAGCAGAACACTTAAGTAAGCAGATTTAAATGTTCCTGTGGAAAAGCTAAACAACAAGGTATGGCAGCCAGTACAAGAGCCCACTTCAAACAGAATTTGTCAAAAGACAGTGCACCTCTGTGAATAAGCAGCATTGGCTGGAAGGAAATGAACTCCTGGATTTCAGAAAAGCTTTTAACAACTGATCTTAAAATCCCCCACAGAGAAAATGATTTGAAGTGTTTCCAGATAAATAAAAATATTTTGAGTTTTCTTTAAATCGACGTATTTAATTTGATATTTATAAATAAAAAAAAAATTGTTTTTCCAATTAAAGCAGAAAAATTACTTTGTTCTGCAATGTTGAACCAGAATACTGACTGCATTTTTTTTTGTTTCTGTTGTCAAAGTGCGTTTCTCAAGCATTAAGGTAGCAAAGTCTAATTTGTCTGCTTGCACAAAAGGTTTGATTAGAAAGTTTTTGACCACTTTTATGTGTTCCATTCTTCTAGTTTTCACATTATTCCAACTGGAATGTGATGACAAAAATTGTATCAAACAACAATTCATGGACCCATTAATGGAGAAAGCTGCAGAGCTCAGCTCACTGTGATTTACAGCCATCCAGCTGATGGCTAAAATGTACAATTGCCAAAAAACTTGTTTTCATTTTCTACTCTAGAAAACAGTAATTTAAAATCTTGTCTTTAAAAAAGCCAGGTAACGAAAATGCATGTGTGTGTCAGTATGCAGTAATCTATTTTAAAAAATCCATGCTTGCTAATAAGATTTTTTTTTTGCTATCTGGAAAAGGGAATATATTTTTGACTAAGGTAATCATGCTATGGGAATTTTAGTCCCCTACAGAAAGATTTATATGCAATTCTGAATATTATTAACCTGTTGCAAAGGCAAGCTGTCAGACACTAGAGAGCACCAGATTAAAGTTACCTGCACAGCAGCCCCATTACATATGCAATGTAATTTACTTTTCATAGAAATAAATATTTTCTCCCCCATCTTAGTAAAGGCAATGGCTGGAACATGTTCAGAGGAAATTCCATCTGTGTAGGGGAATGTAACTGGTGGTGTGTCTCTTGCCATGGACATTGAAATTTGCAAAGCAACATAGAGCACTGAAGCATCTAAAATTAGCAGATATTTCTGTATGGAAACAGGAAAAATAGGGAAACTGCCTTTTTTACCTATGCAGTGGGTCTCTGTTCTAGCAAATGCCTGCAGAGGTGGGGATGAGCTGAAGTTTAATCATGTCAAAGAATGCAAGCAGTGTGGCCTGGCAGATCAAGAAAAGCAGTAAGATTTCCTCCATCCTTTCTCATCCTTTTCTAGATAACCCCAGGAGCCCACAACAAATGGCTGAAGCTCCTCAGGCCTCCCAGAGCTATTTATTAAGGGAAAGTTACTATTCACAAATTCAGATATGCATTCATTAATTTTTTCTTACAAACTTTGCAAAAAAAAAAAAAATTAGGCATGGGATATATATTTCTGTGAATCTTTATTTACACACTTAAAAAAAAAATCCACAATAAACAAACCAAAACCACTCACAAAACAACAACAAAACAACACACACACAAAACCAAAACCAAGTTTACTGAAGCATTTTTCCAGAATTTGGAATATGATCAATAAGATGAAGACCATGACAAACTGCTACAAAAGAAATTGAAATATTTTTCATAATCTTTAAACTCAAAGGTCTAAATATTAAAAACAAATGAAGAAAATGTTTTCCAGAGCATACTTTCCACTGTTTCTCTGATCTAATTTTAACTGGAGAAACACCTACATAGGGATCTGGAAAAGCATCAGAAAAAGAGGGGATGGGGAAAACAGGGGACACAGAATATGTGGCAGAGCTTGTATCCAGAGTGAAGATAAATAAACCCTGCAAGTAGTCAGCAAATCAAAGCAATTTAGCATTTTGTCCTAGAATCCAAATGCTTCAGGTGTTCTGAGTAAAGAAAAAAGATAAAAGGCATTTCAAGGGATACTGAACAGGTGTTGATGACAGACTGTGGATTAAGTTGGGGTTTTGCTGTTGTTGTTTTGTTTTGATTTATTATTTCTAACATTTACACAGTTTCTGTTCCATTTGGGACACCTACCTAGCAGCCACAGGTCACACCCCCACACACCCTTTTCCCCTTTTCAGCTCTTTCAAATTCCATGTACTGCCTGTTTATTTCTGTTCCTTTGTCTCCTGCTGCCATAAACTCCAAGTCCAAACTTTTCAGTGGAGGTCTCTGGACTGTTTACACAGCACTGAGCCCAGTGACTGTCAATAGCTGAGAACAGACCTCAATGGCACTGGAGCAACACAGGAAACAAAAGGACCTGTCTCCATGTCCTGCTTGTTTACTGTTCTGTTTATTCTGGCTTTTCCAAATGAATGAGATTTCACAGTCCACATTATGAACTCAGAAACCAAAGTTAACTAAGTAAGTTTGATATGTCACTTTCAAGTGATTTATCACAACTCTCTTCTAAGCTGAATCCTTAATATTCAACGCTGAATAGAAATCCTTTGGAAGAATATCAGCAGGAGGAGCAGAATTATATAGAATACACAATATTCTTTCAAACTTGCAAAGAAAACTCTTGAATGCAGGCTTCTAAATGGCTCTTAAATAAAATGTTTGTAACTAAGAGAAAATAAGGTAAAAAAAATATTATGCAGTTCTGCTTCAGCTGATTCAGGAGATGTAAAGAACAGCTTGTAGTAAGAGGAAGAGATAGAACTGCCTTAGGAATTTAGAGTTAATTTATATATATTAAATAATTATCCTGGAATTAGTGTGTAAGAACGTGGGCATAAACATTTAGAAACTGAACACTGGCATGTTAAGCTCCAGTGCCAACAGCTGTTCTCAAAGTGCTGCAATAAAAGGTGCCTCCTGGTAAGTGTTCCATTTTCTGACCTTTAAGATGTGCTTTGCACAGACTGTTTTTATTACAAAACATATATATATAGATATATTTTTTTTTGCTTCTTGCTCTTCTAGAGGACCATGTCCTTAAAAGAGAAAAGCAGAAGCTCTGTCCATGCATCAGCAAGCTCAGAAAGCCCCTTGTGTGCATTCCCATGTCCTGCTACTGGGGTTGTGGGTAACACATGGCATGGTGTTAAGGGAAAAAACTATTTCTCCCTGCCCTTCATTGTAAAAGCAAACCAGAACCACTCAGGGGACACAGGGATAAAGAAAATTAGAAACTCTGTCTATTAGTCATAATGCTGTTTAGCTGCTTTTATTTAGAAAGTTCAGGTCCATGAATTGTTGACAATTATTCCAGTGTAATCCTTTAATTTATTTTCTTTTTCCTGCATAAGACATTCCTCTTCTCTTGCAAGGCAACAACACCATCAGCAGGAAGGCTGACACTGTCTTTAGTACCTAAAATCATCTGAATGCTTAAATAGTTAACAACACTGAAATAAGTGCATTGGAGGGCAGAGGAACAGTCACTAACTCTTTATTTGCAATAAATTTTTATTCCTGGTCATGCAAAACATACATTGTCCTCTGCAACAGTTTCCACAGGTATAAAAAGGAGATAATTTTCCTTATATCATGGAACTGTTGTGATACACAGTAAATAATATAAATACAACAGTATAAAACTCAGTTTCATAAACAGACATAAAAGAAGAGAATAGTGCTAATTTCTGCAAGAAAAAGCTCTTTGGGTAACTGAGATGAACTAAGATCCTATCTTTCCTTGTTCTCTATTCTCTTCAGAGCCAAGGCTGGCATCTGTCTGGCTCTCACTGAAAGAAAAACAATTTCTAAGCAGATTCAAAGGGAGAAGACAACAGGAGGCCAATGAACCACTAGACCTTTCCAGCAAGCTGGGACAGTGGGCAAAGACATAAACCTGGGCTCTCCAGAAAACTGCTGGAGACACAGCAAAAAAGATTTAATAATATTTCGGAAGCTTTTAATTTTTTTCAAGTACTAGTGTTAGAGCTAACAAATTAATATCATCTAAATAGCAATAACTTCAATTGCATTACAGTAGTGGAAGCTGATGGTTCATACTGTTACTGTACAGTGCAGAAACTCTTCCATTCCATCTCACATAATTCAAACAAAATCCAGTTTTCAAATGCTAAAACACTAACATAACATATTTTAAACTAATTGTTCTTATTTTTTAAAATGAGAAAAGCAGAAGGGGTAAAATGGTCCTGCCATTTCAACATATTAAGTGAAACTACGCTACTATCTACAAAAGTAAAAAGAAACTAATTCAAATTGCCTCACCACATGGTTTCTCAATGACCAGTAAGAAAGGTCTGCAACACCCCAATGTCTGCAAACATTAAGATATTCACGATGCATATTTTTGTTTGCAGATTTCATCATTCTGCTCTCAAGTATTAGTGCCTTTGAGCTATTACTATACTCAGGGCTTTCTCTGAAATGTTACAGCACTGAGAAAATATCCATTTCCTAATACTACAATGGACATTTTCAGTATTTTTTTAATCTGGTGAGGAGGGTCCCTACACCTTTTTTGCCCTGTTTCCTTTCATTAAAGAGCATATTCATAGACACTTGCAGTGTTTTCTTCCCTAAAAGCCACAGTAAGGTCTTCTGGAGAAATTAATTCTGCTTAAATTAAATGTGGGTCAGAAGTCAGTTTCCTCCCATCTTTACATTCACATACAAACTAATCCTTTATTTCAGAAGCTACAAACAAGGTATTTAAAAGGCAAATTGGCTATTATCATGGTTTAACCACAACAAGCAAACAAGAACCACTCAGCTGCTTGCTCATATCCTCACTAGGACTGGGGAGAAAACTGGAAGGGTAAAAGCTGGAAAACTCCTGGGTTGAGATACAGACAGTTTAATAGGGAAAACAAAAGCCTACACATGCAAGCACAGCAAAACACAGCTCCACATAAGCCATTGTGAGAAAAATTAGCTCTATCCCAGCCAAAACCAGCACAGGTATTAGGTCAGTTCACTTTGGGGCTTCTATTCTAACTGTGGTCTGCAGTGCAATGTAAAACTTTTTTTTTTTTTTTTTTTTTTGGAACTTCAGGCATCTCCATTTCTGCCAACGACAAAAAAAGAAATTAAAACATTCTGGCTTTGTATTTTGCTAAATCATGAAGCTTGTGGGTTTTTTTTCTCCTACTGTAACTCCAGTCTTAAATAACCAGACTACCACAAGGCTAACTTCCTTTATAAATATCATATGACTTAATCACTGGAGGATATTTTTCTGTGTCAACCAACATTCTTCTTACACAGTGGAACTCTGATACTGTATTTTCTCTCAAAATGACACAAACTGTGTGGTTTGCAGTGAGCATACCTCGTGGCTTTTCTGTTTTCCCTAGCCTCATGAAAATTTTTCTTTGATTTCACAGCAGTAATCTCAGTTTGACACTATATATTACTGTTTTTTGGTCATCTTTCTCCTTGTAAGTTCTCCAAAGAATCCATTCCCTTCTCATCTTTCTCCATAGAGAAACTCATATTGACTGCAATTAAAGAAGTCAACACTTCAGCCTAATGTTGGTTCTTAAGACATGCAAAGCCTAATCACAACTGCATTGTAGGATCTAAACATTCAACTGTATCCTAAGTAATTCTCTGGGAATTATCTCTGGTATACAGCAAAAGACTTGTTTTTATCAGAGCTCTGTGAAATTTGGATGTTTGCCAGAGATTTCAGGCTAAGGGCCACATATTAGGTCCTTAGGATTCAAGGACATTAGGATTCATGTCCTTAAATAATAAGGAAATTTTCAGTGTATAACCCTGGTGTGCAGCCCAGAGCACAGGTTTTATCATCCATGGGCTGTGGATTGATCAGGCCAAGCAAATACTCATTGAGTCACATTGCCTCTGGTGCTTATCAGATCCCATCACTCCTCAAGCAGGGTGTCTCCCTCAGCAAATGAAGTCAGATTAGGGATAAACAAAGCACATGAAAAGACAAAGCACCAAGAACAGTCTGGATTAACTTTATAATAAATCACTGGTAAGTAATTGATCCTAATAAGAAAGCCACTCTGAAGGAGCTAGGACTCTGGGCACTGTCCCTAAGTGTGTGCAATATCACTAGAGAGAAAGGCAAATTCCAAGAAATGAAGTAGTTGGAAACAAGATCCTACTGAGATCAGTGGAAACTGCATGTCCAAATGCATTTAAGAATCTTGAACTACAGTTTTAACTTCTGAATCACAAGAAATAACAAGATATTTCACGTTAACAATTTATTTATCAGCATCTTTAATATTTAGGACACTCAAATGATTTTGGCATCCATAAACAACACATTTTCCTAATTAACCACAGCTACTTCTCCAAATCTTATATTTAATGAGCACTAGTCTCTTTCAAACATCGATAGAGGATAAATGGTTTGACAAGCATAAGCCACAGATATGTCAAAATGAAGAATGTGCTGTATTTCTACATTTTTGCTTCATTTCTTGCTAAGAACTTCAGACTTTTATGAATAAATAAACTGGAAATTGAGTAACTTGCTCTACTGCAGTTTTGAGACACATGTATGAAAATCTGTTTCTATTAAACACACTATTTTAAACAATTGACATGCTCTATTTCACAGTCATGTATGAATAAGATCTGTAACAACTTTACAATATATCTGAGTGCAAACAAAAAATACAACCTTTCTTGAAATATTAAAAATACAGACCTCTCACAAAATCAGCTTTGTAGCACGTAACAATGTCAAAGACATATCATATCACTGTGATAAAAATGGGACAGCATTTAAAAGGCTTCCATTCTCACAGTAGCTATATTTCTTACAGTCTTTAATATACTTCCCTCCCAACCACAGGGATGTCAATACAAGTCTTGAAGCTGAAGAACTTACAGGAGATAAAGGATGATGTGCTTAAAAGCCACAAAAGTAATATTCTGGAGTATTTTATATACTCAGGGATGCTCAGATTTTCCACCAGTTAAAAAAACAAAAAAAGAAAACAAAGCTCAAATGGGTGCACTCTTCATCTTCCTCTAACGATTTTCCCACTGTCGGGTAGGGGTGAGAGGAATTCAATTTTAAGTAACTCAGAAAGAGAGCCATTGAATCAGCAAGGTTGGAAAAGGCCTCCAAGATCATTGAATCCAACCATCAACCCAACACTGCCAAAAAACATAAAATCATGCTCCTAAGCATGACATTTACAGATTTTTGAATACTTCCAGACAGCACTACTTCCCTGGGCAGCCTGTTCCAATGCTTGGCCAACCTTTCAATGAGGAATTTTTTCCTGGTACCACATCTAAACCTCTCCTGAAATATGGGATTTATTAGCCCTGCACATAAGTTCCCATCTGGAAGAAAGAGAAGTGGGCACCTGACTTATGTGTTACCCAAAGCCTCTTTAAATGTAAAATACATAACTTGTGACTGTACATTCTACTTATGTCCTATCTAAAATTTCTCAGAGTCACTCTCATAACATTGAAGTCCAAGACTGAAGAGCCTCTGAATTCTCCTCTCAACAACTCTCCAGCAATTGAGTGCTTGTATCCCACTTCTGTCACACACAGTCCAATGCACTAACTTCCACATTATCTACAAATATATATTTAAAGAAAACAGAGAATATATTAAAGAAAGAAAACAAAGATCATTTGGCATCATGTCTGTCATAAGGACACCAATCCCCCCCATCTGAAGCAAAGCCTTACCTACCAGCAGTTAACATACATAGTTTGTATATTGAAAAAGAAATTTTCTCCATAATCAAGTTTACTCTCTCCTAAGCCTCACCTGACAGGCTCAATAATGGAGGAGACACCTAAAGGTCATGGTGTGCTTTTCTGGTTTTCTTAGGCATTAATTTTACTTTCAGAATCAAATTGATGCTTATCTTGAAATCTTTGAGCAAACATTGAATATAACTTTAATCTGTACTTTGATTTTGTAGTGAGTAAGATGGGTCAAAGATTACCAGCTAGTATTTTTTTACATTTCCTGGATGCCAGTTAAGAAACAGTGAGAAACTAAACTATCTAGAACTGTTGCTGTAAGGACAGACAAGACACCTGTTTCTCCATCCACAATACTCAATCTTTATTCTTCACAGCTCATACTTACATGGCTTTATCTAAAGGCATCATGTTTAATTCTAATTGGTTAGTAACTTATTGCAACTCAGTTCATTGCTTAGTAGCTGCTAGTGTACATGTCCATCAAAAACTTTCCTCTCTGAAGATGTTTATATTCTTTTTTTCATGGGTACAGAATTATTCTCACAGTTAGAAATCTCTATTTTTACAGGGGCAGATTCCCTTCTCATGGGAACTTGTCAGGCCAGCTGTTAGCTTTGATTAGCCAAGGCAGAATGCCTGAGCCATGATTTTACAAGGGCAACAAGGTTCTAATTTTATAATGCTTTACATATATGCAACATGGAATAACTTCTGTATCTCAAAATGCTCAGGTTCTAGAACAAGCCATAGGGTGTGATTGGGAGGGACAGGGTTTCTTGGAGTATCTCACAAATCAGCACTGACTGATCTAGAAATCCACAATACCAGCCTCCTCTTGAGCTTAACTCAAATTAGGACACCAGCCTTTGGTAATTTTGTACCACTTCAGGCAGAAAAATACATCACTGTTTGAGGCTCAGAGATTTCAGTCGAGCCAGGACATTATCTTAGTTATTTGTGGGGAAGAGAAAAAATACATAGCCTGGAATAGAGCCATGCAAGAGGGTGAACTTTGAAAGCCTCTAATAAATATCTTAATGATGTGGTATTCCTGCCAATCAATTTTTTTCTTTGATGCTTTTATTAATATGAAGAGGTCCTCCACACCTTATATAGCCCTGAAGGATTAACTGCCTGATAAAGTTACAATTAAAAGTAGATTTTCATATCATACAGGCACTGAAATTATTATGTCAATTTTCAGATATCTTTCCTTAATGCAGACTATGTATCTTGGTTTTATTTCTATAACCTTGTTTTCTAGCTAACTTACTGAAATTAACAGGCACAAAAAAGTATTTTTCATTTTTTTCATGGCTGCTGATAAGTTCCTTGTATGGGCAAGAGTTTGGCTGAGGAAGCAAATCTGTAATTCCCAGCAAAAAGTAAAAGCAATATAGGTATCTGTGGTCCAGAGCCCACTTCAAAGTGTTCTTTGTAAAAAGAACTTCTTAAAATTAGTCCTAAAAATTTGCAGAGACCAAATTTTAGTGTGGGATCCATATCACCTAACTTTAGACTTCTGTGATGTAACCATCTATGTCTGATCTAATTATAGCCTCCCTTTTGAGATAATGGAAAGAAAAAAGCACTTCTAAAACATATTTTTTCTGAGCTACTTTAGTAATCCATCTTTAGATGAGACAAAACATCCCTGGAAGTGCCCAATTCTACTTTATCCCTCTGACAGGAGCTGTGATGACTGCCTTAGATGTAGGCATATGAACATGGCTATCTAAAATTCAGCATAAACCCTTTTATCCAGGAAGCCTGTACACCAGTACAAAGTTCTGGCTACAGCACAACAGTAGTTATTCACTGAAATAACAGCAGCAGCTAGAACAGATCCTGACAGTGTTTGCACAATTACAGCAATGACTGCAGAGACTCTGGCCTTTCCCATTTCAAAGAACCCACAAACCTGCAAATGAGTAACAGATCATACACACACACATATATCTATATATATGATATATAATCAATATATGCCTATACAGGTGTGGCTACATCTGTCTGTACAGGCAGAGATGGGGGGGAAATGCACATTTAAAACTCTCAGCAACACTTTATGCAAGCTACACAAGTCACAAACCCCTGCATCTGCCATTTTCACAGAAATGTATATGTCAGATGGTCCTTCTAAAAGTGAAAGAAATTAGATGTTTCAGGAAAGCATATGGAACAACAATAAAGGAGCATTTTTAATTCCAGTATAATAGTAGTCTAGTATAATTACACTTAACTGTGATGTGAAGGAGAAAACCTTGAAAAAAAGTCACTAGAAACAGCTCATGAGGAAAGAGTGAAAGCTTTTCAGCCTAATTTGGCTGAAAGAGAACTGGATTTAAAAAACACATTTAAATACCAGCTTAGGTGGTGAGCATTACAGCACTCAAGTATTTTCATAGCTTGAGCCTAAACAACGGATTTAGAAATTATTCAATTAATTAATTTCCAACAGTGCTCCTCAGTACACTGTGTTCTGCAATGGAAGTGCAGGCTGTTTCATTTGAAAAGAACTCAAAGAGAAAGAGTATTTAGAGCTAAGGAAGCCTACCACACAAGAAATGTGTCTTCTTTTCAAATTATTAGTGAACAAGAAATACAAAATTAAACCTATTTAGAGCAAACGCTACTATTTCAGGGCATTTCATTCAGCTGGATTTCACAGGGAACCATCAACAATTCAGTAAAACTATGTGGTAAACACAAATAAGCTAGAAGTGCCATTTTTCTTCCTCTGTTTTGCAATATCTAAAAATTAAACAATGGGACAATTATTTAAAAATAACTTCTTTTAAATTTTTGAATGTTACAAAGACAAAATTCAGATCCCTTATTAAAAAAAAAGACATTAAAATCTGAGGAATAAATAGGTTTTTAAGAAGCACAACTGAATTTTCAAAACCTAATTTGTTTAAAAGACTCAGGCTTATATTGCAGAGAAAATCTATTCTGTTCCAGGTTTGGTCCAATTTTAATTCTTATCCTGAAAAATCACTGAAATAAAGGTATTTTTTACTAGAAATTTTCTCTCATCTCAGAATGGGATTTCTAGACTGTCTAGTCCTAATCCTTGTTTTTTTTCTATACAAGGAGCCATTTACAACTATTAAATGACTCAATTGTCAAAAAGGCAGAGACAAGAGAAAGAAACAAGTTTTCCTCAATTCATGCTTACCTTGCTGAGAGACAAACACACAAATGAGCATTTAAAGAACTGGAGAGTGAGTCAAGAGAAGAAGCTCTGGGTATGGGGATCCCTACAGACAATTTGGGCAGATGTTGCAGGGTTCAGAGGAGCCCAAGGCTGCACTGGCTCCATCCCTTATTCCTACACACTACTGACCTCTTGGAACCTGGCTGCAAGCCTTAGGAATTGTGCATTTGTCCCACAGAAATACACTTCCTCAGGAAATAATTGCCTTTCACTTTTATGCAGGTCAGACACCATATCAACTTCACAATCTGATTTCTAACCTATCAGGCACTTATTTAGTTTTCTGTATATCAATACATGTATTACTAACATATAATTACTGTCAGTTGAAGACTTTATTATATGAGCTGTAGAGGGTGTGGGATATCTAAACTCTGTCTTTTAATTAAAAGAGTCTTACATGATAATCACTTAATCTATTCTGAGCTTCCTGAGACAGCAGTCAGGTTTACCTAATCTATATAACTGTCATGTGTTTAATTAACTAATGGTTAATAGGGATTTCTAAAACAGATTAAATCAATAGCATTAAGCAAAAAGACAGATTTCTAATGAGACTCATTGATTTGGTGGTTGATTTTTAATGATTCCAGAATGAGCAAGCAATGTCTTATAGAAGAGAATTACATCTCAACAGAGCTTTATTACCTTGTTTGAGGAGTGTTGTATACTGCTTTCTGGAAGGAATAATTCATTTGCAGAAGTGCCTCACTGTTTTAATGTGGGACAGTTAAGAATATCATTAACATAGAAATGGTATAAAACCTCAGAAAATACTCCAGTAAGGCTGCTCTTTTGGTTAAGGCATCAAAAAGGATGTTAGAGTCACAATCCTGAGCACATGAATATCCAAGATGAGGGGCCCTGCTGAAGTGACCAGGGAAAAACAAAACTGGATGCCTAACACAGTAAATACCAGAAATACCAGGGACCATCATATGGCAAACCTGCCCCACTGGACACAGCACAGCTGTTTCTACATTTTTGTATCAACTTGCAAATCAAAACAAGCAGCTTTGTGACTCCATTCTTCATCTAACACTCATTCTAATAATCAAATGCCTAAGATTTTTCATGCTCAATTCCCCACTTAATCATAAGTGTAAAATTTATACTCTTCTTTCACAATTAAAAAAAAAAAAAAATCACTTTGTGATGGCTTCACCTTTTCCTGTACAGTTCATAAATGAGTTGTATAGACACTGTCTTGTCTCTATTGTATTCAGCCTTCTATTTTCTCAAGAAGCCAAAGACTTACTCATAGCATCTAGAGTCAGAAAGAAACACTGTTAATTTATTGATTACTTCTCCTAACTTCTGCCTTGATCCTCCTTACAAGATTACATTACTTAGTTTCAAAACACTTTCTAGAATTCCTTCTCAGGATGTCATCCCCAAATCCACCTTTTTTCCCAGGCAAACCTGTGAGAATTCCTTTGCTTTGCAATGATGCAGAAATTAATATAATGTGTCCTTTATAAATTAGATTTTAAAAAAGGCTGAAATCACTATTGTCAAGATTGTCATGGGTTTAGGTTCTTCAAAGGGCAGAGGAGTTGTTGCTGCTGTAAAGTTGTCTATTGTAAAGGCACATCAGTCTCAAAAGACAGAGTCCCAAGTGTCAAAGTCCAGACTAAAAGCTCTTGGCATAGACTCTGGTTAGAGGCAGAAGCTGCAGCCTGGTACAGTCCTGAGCTGAGGCAGAAGGTGCAGCAGCAGCTCCTCTTCTCCTGGGCAGTGATGATGGTGGTGAGGAGAGAGGGAGAGGGTCTCCCCCAGTGCATGGATTCTTATTTACCAATTACCCAAAGAGATAAAAACACGAATCTGAAGCATTTCTTCTAAACCCATGAGAATTCTAGTTCTATAAGATGAAAGTTTATGCATAACTTGTGCATCTAGCCTATCTGTTCTATCTGAAGAATGCAAGCAATATTCTTCCTATATTCTTATTATGTCTAAAGCTATGTTTTTGAGCTCTCAATGAAACTTGTTTTTTACACTAGATTCTAAGGCTTTTGCTCTTTAAGACACTTAAAACATATTTTTACTTACTTAAAACTAGGATTTATACTTTTACTTCATATCTATGCAACTTAATAATATTTCTACTTAAAGCTTACATCTCTATTTCATGTTTGTGTGGGTTAATATATTTTAATTTCTCTAAAGGCTTTAATTCAAACCCTCATTTTCATCTCTCTCTGAAGAGTTCAGAGAGGCCTCTGTTTTTCACACTTCAACACCTATAAGAATTTTTATATCTATGTATTTTTGATCTGTGATCTAAAATATCTCCAGCATTTTCCAAGCAAATTCTTTAAGCAGAACTCAAGATACTTTTGCCAGATAAGAATTAGACAGACAAGATTTTTTTTTTTTTTGAGAACTCATGTCTAAGGTTTAAAGCCATTGTTACAAAGTGATGAGTAGGTCAAAAACTAAAAACAAACTGGTCCAGCTTCTCACATGACCTCATGAGTAGATCTGCCATTTTTCCTCTAATTATGTTGGGAAGGAAAAATAATTTCAAAGTGCTGACATTTGAAAAGTGGTGACCAAATTCAACTTGAAAATGTTTGACCTCAGAGCTGTAACTGCCATCAGCATAAAAAGCAGGGAAATGCTGCATTTGGTAAGCTGCTCTTAGGCTTGGGGTGAAGCACAAAAGATCTACAGCAGCTGAGGTTACCAGATACACAGGATAAAGGTATGGTTAAACTTCCTGACAAATTCCAGTGCCAGCAGTTGCACTCTGAGTTTTTTAAATGTCCCCCTGCTACTTCAAGTACCTATTGCACCTTTCAGTCACCTTTCTGGAGTACTATTGAGCACTACTACAGAATTATCACCTTGGCAACAGTGCACAAGGTGTGGACTGAAATGATCTCTACACCTTGCATGAAAACCACTGCCCTGGACTTCTGTAAATGGATTCCAAATGCAAGCTGACCTGTGGCAATTATAAACAGTGGCTAACCAGGAATAGCCTTTTAGGAGCACAATAAAATACTTTAAAAGCCCTTTCAGGTCACACTATGAGTTACTGCAGAAACATTTTTCATCTTCAAAGAGCTCCTGTATCAAAAAGGAACAAAAGTACTGACAAAAAATAGAAGCAGCAAAACTTGAGAAACATAAATACATCCAGTGGCAGATGGATCAGCTTTTGCTGGCTAATCAAAGCCCTGTCAGCTTCAGCATGTGTGTGGTCAATGACAAGCCTATTTGGCCAGGACACTCAAAACCTCTCAAAAGACAATCCTGTTCCATTCCATTTGCACTTGCCCTTCAACAAACCTTCCATTTCTCTGCTTTGAGGATTTTGTGTAATGCAGAAGTTTTCCCAGGGTGCATAGATGGGACTTGGTTAAATTTATTTTTTTAATCCCAGAGTCTAATATCAACCAGTCATGAGTTCAAACAGTTGTTAAGATTTGTTATTTTCTGTCCTTCATTCTCTCATTTCTCTACTATGTCTTGTTATAACAAACAACAATTACCATGTTTTACTTTTATCTGATTTTACAATAAAAGAAGATATATTGTACCATTTTTCATATCTTCAGTGGGGAAAGATCTTACTTTGGGACATAGACTTTTACTGAGATTAATTCCCACAATTAATCTCAATGAATTATATGTTTAATTAGATGCCTATTAATGTTTTATGCCTACAATGAATCATAGAGCTAAGCTGAGGAAACCAGAAATGCACTGAATTAAAATAAACGGTTGTTTAAATTGGTATTGTGCATAAATATCAGTAATGAACCAGAAACATGTTTTCATGCAGGCAGTAATGCTCCCTGAGAAACACATTAGGAAATGTTCTTCTAGAGGTATTTGTCACTCCAAACCCTTGTAAAGTAGGTATTTACTGTTGTCACTGCTGGTCCTCCACAAGACTGAATGATTGAAAGAATGTGTTTAATTTTTGTGCAGTTCCTGTTCCATTGTCTCAGAGCCACAGTCATTAGCAGAAACACACAAACCATGTGGAGATATTTTAAAGAGCTGTTGGATGAGATGCCTGTGGCATGATCTGAAGGGCAGAGGGTGAAACACTAAACACTGAATTTGTACCAAATTCTTTGCTCAGAAATCTTAAAGTTGTCGCTTTCTATGGATTTGTGGGGAGAGGGGAGAGGAGGAAACACTTGGGAGATTAAACTATAAACTTGCTCATTTGTGAAAAGTATTTGGGGACACAGAGCTCACATCACATTGAGGACATGAAGCTCCTGCACTGATTACCCAGGGCAATTTTGAGCAGAGGATAAAGTCCAGTTTCCAGTGGTGATTATTGATATTACCTCAAAGTATAAAATTTCTGCATAAATGAAAAAGTAGCAAACTGCGAGAGATTAAGTTAAATTTCCTCCATCATGTAAACTCATTTTGTGTGTTGATTTTTCAGGAATCAATGTATTAAATAACTGTAATTTGGAAGCATATAGGACAAATGCTGCTCTTTCCCCAACTCCCCAAGAGTTCAAAGGTAGCATGCACCCCAGTCACAATATTCAGAAAATAAGGAATAGGATTCACATTTCAAGAAGTGCCATGATTCTAAACTCTAACCACAGTTTCTTGATTTTTTTACTGACACTTAATCACCTATATAACTGATGTTTAGTGGGTACAAAGCAAAACTGCTATTTCCCTAGGAACATTTGCAACCACTCTTAATAACTGGTTTTTAAATGAACTTCCTGTTTAATTAATTTCAAAAAGGTGGCTCATCATAAGAGATGAATCATTACTTTACTTTCCAAACATGGAAATAGTTTTTGGAATGTGTTAGCTTTTTTTTTTTTTTTTTTTTTTTTTAATGGTGGCAGTGTTTTGCAGCAGTGAAGGGGTTTTTGACAGTGTAATCTGCAGTGAAAAACAGATATTGATTTGTATTAGTATTTTGTTTTCTTAAATTTTTTCCTGGTTCTTGTAATTGTGCAGAAGTAAGGCAACCAAGATTTCTGCTGTTTAACCTCGATGCTGCATTTAAATACTGCTATTGTGGCATGCAAGTTTGAAGCAAAAGATTTGGCTACATGATTTCAACATCAAAGCTGCAAAACTTCTGCAGACTTCAGGGATCTGGTTAAAAGTAAACAGGTTCTGGCATCTTCAGTTTGGACTCCTTTTGTGTTCAGTTTGGTAATTTTATTTTTCATGTTTTATTTATTTATTATTTTAGAAAATAATGGCAAAATCTCCAGAAAGATTTTCTTGGAAGAGTGTGCCAGTAGCTAAGTAAATGACTGCTTAAAAAAAAGCCCCATTTCAAAAGTCTGGTCAGTAACAGCTTCATGTGTCACCATGAGCCAAATCAAAGAGTACATGTTAAAATTTTGACGAGAAAGTTTTCAGTTTTCATTGAAACTGACTTTAATGGAAAATATGAGCTTCCAATACTTTTTTTTTTCTTGCATAACTGGTGAATGTTTTTCATCAAATAAGTGTGCATTATAAAAAAAGATAATTTTTACTGCAGGCAAACTATTTTAAGCTCCTAACCTTTCATTTCTTTCCCCTTTGAATTCCCCACTCATGCCAAACAAACAATTTAAGCATCTCTAGATGTGCTGTAAGGGAATACAGTTAAAATGCCTGCTGTCCTCTCCCCTGTCCTGTGTTCCACATCTGGGTCACTATTTGCTAGGAGCAGTGAATAACACCAACACACTTCTTAGGTGAAAGAAGCATTTTATTGAAAAACCAACTCATATTTATAGGATGGTTCATGACTCTAAGTCAGAATAGCAGTTCATTGGGCAACAGGAGAAAACACCCCACGTCAAATACATCACACACTGTCCTACAGTCCAACAGCAGCTGCTAATCTATCTTTATTAATTCCTTTCTATTTGTAGGAAAGCTATCACCCTGGGAAAGAATCCTGGCTGGAGCTGGGAAGGTCTCACAGCCTGGCAGTTAAAGCCAGAACAGCTCAGAACCTGGGGAAAGGCCTGGCTGAAATCTTCTTAGGCCTCCAGCAGTGTCCACACATCTGCTCTGCAGCTGCACTGGGCATCACAGCCAGGGCAAAACCACGAGACAGGGCAAGAGAAGCCACAACAATTCTTGGAGACCCTGCCTAGCCCACCACTGACTACACAGAAAGAACCAGTCTGATAAAACCTGGAGACATCTGAACCAACACTCTGCAGTTAAGACTCATGGATTTCATGAGACAGTTTTCTTTTTTTTCAATGTAATCCTCCCAAAGTTGAAATTTTCTACAAAACTCTCACATTTATCAGAGTGGCTTTGATAGCAAAGCACTGGCACTTCAGGCCAGGAAAGCAAAGCTCTTGATAGCACACATTAAAAAATAATGCCACACGTCTGACTGCTTTGGCAGTGGTCTTAGCACACCAGCTGCTTGCCTCTCCCACTGCACATACAGCTAAACTCGTTTTCTGCTACTAGAGGGAAGAGAACTAAGTTTAGCTCTACTAATTGCATTTTAGTCACAAGAATATAGCCACACACCCCTCTTGGAAGGCTTCAAAATTTTTATCATAGCACAAATCTTTCCCTTGGAGAAAGGGAAGAACATTAAATATTGTCTCTAATTTCTGGTCTCTACAAGAAGACACATAAACTAGCAGTACCACTTTGAATTTATGATTTAGATTTAATTCCTTTTGCAGAAAACAGAGCCTATGCACCATGATTTAAGGAATGGCAGTCTTTCCTTTAGTTTCTCTATTATAACCCATAGATTTAATTAATTGCATAAAAAGGTGTATTTTTGCTGTATTTCCCATTACTTTTCATCAGACTGGGAGCCACAACTGTTTTCTTCATTTTCATAGATTATTAATTTATTTTATTTTATTTTAATTCATCTTGTGCATTACAAATATGCACTGATAGCAATTTTAGTTAAATTCAATTAAATTAGGTTTACACAGAATATCTTTAATTTTCTGTCCTGCCAGTGTCCAGATGATGAGCTCATAATACATTTATAAATGTTCTCAATTCTTACATTGTGTATTCTCTGCTAAATTTGAAACCAAAGAAGCCATGGTAAATAATTCAATATTAGAACTTCAATAAAGGCAAAATTATTTCTCCTTCACATTTTTTAAAAGGGTACAAATCCTGTAAAAATTCCATGAACATCTACTCTGACCACTACATTGCTGGAACTGGAAGAATGCTAGACAAGTTCTGATTTATAGAGGTATTTCTCAAGAGTGCTGTCTAGTTCTGTCACATGGGTGATATGTTTTAGAAACATGCATAGTAAAATTTTGGGGTGAAATTGATTCCCTTTGCCTCCTTTGTAAAACTGAAAGTAACAAAATAGAAGAAATTCAATGATAAAAAAAAAGAAACAAAAAGATCTAAGTCTGACCAGACTGCAAGCTTTGCTCTAATATTATTTCCAGGATCTATGAAGTGTGCTGATTAGGACAATATTTTTCCTCCTACGTGGAAGACAGAATGCCAGAAATACAACAAGCATAAGAAACAGCTTGGCAGAAAGTTGGCATTTCAAGACTACTTGTGGGGGAGAGGAACATGATAGCTAGATTAGAGAAAATAAAGAGACTTTTTGGCTAATTAATGTGCCATTGTCAGGGTTTAGTCCCAGGCAGCAGCGAAGCACCAGGCACTGAACTCACCCACTGCCTCTGCTGCCCCGTGGGGAGGGAAGAAAGAAAAGGTAAAGATCTCATGGGCTGAGGTAAGAACAATTCAATGATTGAAAAAAAAAAAGTACTAATAGTACTGCTACTAATAGTAATAAAAAAGGAGGGAGAGGAATAAACCCCAAGCTGGCACAGCTGCTCAGCACTGACTGAACGAAGCCCAGCCAGACCCAAGCAGCAGCCACTGCCCCCAGCCAGCTCCCCCAGTTTATCCCCTGGGCAGGATGTTCCCTGGTCTGGAACATCCCTTTGGCCAGTCTGGATAAGTGTCCTGGCTGTCTCTCCCCTGGCTCCCCTGCCAGAGCTTGGGCAATCAGAAATCCTTGACTGAAAGCAAACCTTGCTCAGCAACAACTAAACATCAGTGTGTGCAACCAGCATTATCCTCATGCTCAATCCAAATCACAGCACTGTACAAGACATGAAGAAAACGAACTCCATCCCAGCTAAAACCAGGCCAACTACCAACTGGTAACAAAATCCAACCAGTATAGGTACTTCTGTGTATGTTATGTAAGAAGTATGCAATAGGTTCATATTGATCATGTCAATGGAACACCTGGTCTTCTAATAAGAGCTTATAATTTGGAAATTTATCTTTAAAATCAACAGGAATGTTTATTTTGGAAATTCATGAGGACAGGAAATACATCAGAACTCAGTTTTATCATCTAGCCAATTAAAATAGATTAATTTTTCAAACCTTCATCTACTGAATATATACAAACCAAGAATTTCAGAATTTTCTCAAAATGTTCATATTAAGACCTTCTTCCTGTCCTCCTGCTCTGGGACACTCTGTTAACTATGAGAAGCAAAGCTCTTATTCTTCAAAAACCAAGTCATGTTTTTTTCTTCTATTAGCTAAATCCCTCATTCACAGTCAGTGCCAAATTTTTCCTTCACATCTCAGTCATGAAATCCAAGTTCAGATCCCATCAGAAGTAGCTTTGCTGTTGACTTCATAATAGCCAAGACTGTGGTCTCAAAGAATATTAAGAATCTGAATGCTAAGTGCTACCATTTATGCCTTTTCCCATACTGTAATAGACTGACTTTAATTCTATGCAGAAGAATGCAAAAATCTCAGCACTGTAGTGAAAAGCCCACATAAAGCTGCTGCATTAATAGCTCTTTTCATATGAAGAGGATGGCAAAAGAAAGAAAATTGTCTACAAACTTATCATCAGTATCTGAATGTCTTGAATTATATTTTCATAAGACAAGTCCATCAGATCTTAGATCTGGCATCTTGTATAGCAAAGCAGCAGGACTCTGCAATATAGACACATGATAATGGCAAAGGTTGAGCTAAAGAATAGAAACTTTAACCCAAGCAGGACTGAAAAGACATGTTAAATTTAAATAAAGATTAAGTGGAGGATTTGGATCAGACAGTATTTGATTTAGCTGGAAGGAAGCAAGGTATTTTAAGAGCATTTAACAAAATCCAAGAAAAATCAGACTTCTGAGATGTGGAGAGAAAAATGAATTATAGTGACATGGATACAGAGGGCTGGTTTACTATCAAAGTGCATAAGCAATAAGCCTATTCATTTAAAAAGTAATGAAATTTTACTTTTGATGCCCTTAGGGACAATATTCTTCAGTTCTTGCTTTGAAGATACTTCAAGGGAAGAACAATACTTTCTCATTTCATAGGTATGATTTATTTAAATTATGCAATTTAAAATATCATGTGATATTTTACTTACTGTATCATAAAGTGATCTACAAATGACAGCACTCTCCATAGCTGGACCACTGCCTGCTTTGGGACACACAAAGCAACTTGCAGAGCAAAACTTCTAATTATGTTTTTAATTGCTTATTAGAGGATTGGTTCTTTTAAACACAGGTGAAAATGAGGGAAAGAGAGAGGACTTATGGCAGAGTGCTAGAAACACCCAACATTGTCTCAGAGACAGTAGCCTGCCTGTTGATTTTTGTATCATGTTTGTTCTAACCTTAGAGGAATCAGAATTTCTTTGTACTCTGGAAGCTAACCTTAACTGTAAGACAAGTAAAATTCAAGTAATTGTAATAGACTTATGGGTCTCATTAAAACTTTTGGTATCTAGAAATAAAAGTGTGTTGCTCACCTTGTTTTGAGCTGAGTCCACTGATAATCAATACTCTGGGCTCTTTGTAGAGCTTGTATTTTGTATCATGCAGATATTGCTTGACTTTACCCTGTTGTTGGTTTTGATGGAGGATTTTTTTTTTCTCCAAAATCACATAGATTTAACTCTGAAATGCAAAAAAGCTGTTTGGTAAATATTCCAAATTCTTTGTCATATCCATGTTTCTCTTTAGGGATGCATATGTCTGGAATCTGATTTAATTAACATAGCGTATATCTCATTACATTAAATCACGAATGATTAAAATCCAAACATCAGACATCAATTTTTGTTAACTCTATGTATTTACATTACAGCAGAAGCTCTGCTCTGCTGTGGTCTCAGGGGGCTCTCAAAGGCAGGCTGGCTGGCTGCCCACCTCCCACACAGATCCAGGACACTCTGGGCCCTGTAGCTAAAGAGAGTTTCATCAAAGGGAAGGGAAGGGCTTGGTTCTGTACAAGGAATAAGAGAATGACTTCAGCTGGAACAAAGTGTCATTGCAAAGCCCCTATCCTGCATAGATTAAATTTGATACTTATGCATACATAAGTTCTTGCTCATATGCATTTCCCCCAGAAATCAATTTGCTTAAAATGCTGAAGATCAGATTGAGGTTTAATAGCAATTCCTGCCTGAAAGTCCAAGTTTACAATCAACAAAAAACCAGAAATCAGCCCATCCCAGTATCCAACAGGTGATTTACACTACAGCCAGACCAACTCATGCCACTCAGGTGTGGGGCCACTCATATTTTACAATATTGCACCTCTGCTCACTGCTTGCTCTCAATATAGCTTGGCACAGATGCCTTCCACCATAAATAATTTCAGCCTTCCTGAATGCAGATAAGACACAGCATAGATATATGGTGACATTTAATTTTAGGATATATTTAAGTAATTCAGAAACCTGCAACACAAAACAGGAAACATGAAAGCAATTTTCTCTTTCTGTAAATGGATGTATCCTGGTATGTGGCAAAGGAAAGTAAAACACTTTGCTGGACAGAACAATAAGATCTTCATGCTAACATTAAAAGACAAAATAGATTGAGACTAGGAAAAAGCAAATTTTGTGAGAAGCAATTAATTATAATTTAAAAAAGCATGTATGCTAGCTAACCATCTGCCACCAAGGGAACAAATTTACCTGCTATTAATTTTGGAGATAAACAGAAAGCTGAAATACCAGATTTCACAACTGAGAAAAATCACTTGCATGCAGAAGGGAGGTGCATGGCCTACAGCATTTAATTTAACATCTTTCACATAGCTTTAGGGTTTGGAGAAGGAAAATGTTTCATAGTTTGCTAGGAATAGGTGTGTCCCATACACATCTACAGCCACCTAATATTTTGACTATCAGCCTCTTGTGATGGAACACTTTGCCTGATGTTGACCAGCACCTCTGGCCACAGCTGTTGAGTGCTGGTTATGAGACATCAAATGGAGCAGCAGAAATACAGGATGACCAACAGCTGAAGAACTTTATTTATTCTGATCTCAGCCCTAAGTCTGTAAGGAAATAAAATCATTCCAGACTAACTGGAAGTCAGGATCCACCATATGTAGCAAGTAAGTTCTTCTGATGGATTTTCAATCAAATTCAAAAATCAGGCTGACAATATATCAACAAAATCTTAAAATCATAACATCAGGTTTGCTGAGAAAAGCACACTGCCACTGTATAGCTTTGAACAAAAGCCAGCTTAACCATTCTGATGCATCCTACCTTGTATGTGCCCCTTATAACAGAGATAGCTACATTCTTCATGTAGGATAGTATTTAAAGCAAAGTTTTGGTGGGAGGAGAAAATAAAAAAAAAAAACCATCAGCTGAGAAGAGAGCAGGTAAAGCTGTTTCTGCCAAAGGCTGGCATATCATTTACTAACCATGAACATGAAGAGAAGCCATACAGAAAAATGCACATGGATAACTGTAATTCTGACTGCATTTCTGTACTGTAGATCTCAAGATCCCTTGTCCTTTTATTTGAAATAAGAAAGTTGCCTCATTATCAGTGACATTTAAATTCAAATGAACACTCAGTAAGGCTAAATATCTTAGATGAGACTAGGGAGTTTAACCCATGAATTCACAGTCAGTTGCTTTATTTATGTTGGTTCACATTCTGGGTTTTTCTTTTCATAATTCCTTGGATTAGATTAGATTAGATTAGATTAGATTAGATTAGATTAGATTAGATTAGATTAGATTAGACTATTGAAAGCAACATTTTAATATTCACCTCACACAGCAAAGTGCACTGCAAATAATATCAGAGGCCATTTTATACTCTGTAGATATTTATATATACAGGTTTATACTCCTGAAGACTGTCAAATCTATTTTTCTTTAGTCATAAAAATTCAGCTGTTGTATATCTGCTTGATTCCAGATGGACAGAAAGTAACTGAATCACTGGATATTGATTTCTAAGCATTTGGAGTATTACAGAGAATAAAATTCTTTTTCTTAACAGAAGTCAGTGTTGCACAACCAAAACCAAAAGTACCTTTGCTAAATCTGCAAAATGTTCTATTAAATACAGTAATTATTTTCAGGTGCAATAAAAACATTAGAAGGATCTTTTTAGTTTAAATTAAGTGTATTTTGAGTGACATGTTATCAGTTATCTGATTTTACATTTCATTTTTTCTACCATCACTCCCTTTCCCACCATGTTTATTTTTCTTTCACTCTTGCTGTAAGGAAATACCTGAAACTTTCACAGTGATGTGATAGAATGGATGTTATGAAAGAGGAAACATCACTTTCAGCCCTATCCAGCACTACCACAAGACCTGCATCTTTAGTTCTCCAACAGTTATCTAAGTAGCTTACAGCTGTGTTAGTCCAGAAATAGAAATCAGGAGGATACCCAGTAAAATCACTCACAGCTAAGATAAAAAATTCAGTTTAGTCTCATGAAAATTCCACAGAGGGTAGGAAATGCTACAACAGCAGTCTATGCAAGGAGAAAAATGAGAACATGGAAAAAAGATAATTTCTGTAAAAGAGGTGCAGATTGTAATGCTGTGCTGCTTCTGATTGCCAGAGTGAGGCAGCTGAAAGTGGTGATTGTGATCCTGTGCATCACTGAAGGGTGGCATAACATGCACACACACAAAATAACAGCATCCTTTGGGAGCTCTGTATTACACCCACACACAGGAAAGTCAAGAAAATTTAGAGGATTTTTCAGTTTAAAAGATAGTTTAGAAAACATTAACATTTTGAGCTCTAATATTTTATGCATAATGCTTTGCACAGGGACAGCAAACCATTTCACAAGGGGCCTGAATCAGCAAAAAATATTCTGACAATTTCTCATCACTTCAATGACACAGATTCCCTCTGTCAAAGTCTGTTCTCATTTTTGAGGATATAAATATAGAGCAAGTCTTCTTTGGAGGAGGTGGTGACAGTTTATACGCTTCACTTCGAAAAGTTCCTTACAAATTAGTCTAAAGCTATTGTATAAATAATGTGTTTCTCATGTCTCTTTAGTGTATTAATAGAAGAGGATTTCCTGAATGCTGAAAAACATTCCTGTCTGTAGGACTCACACAACTATACCAAACAACAGCAGAACTGTCACAGTGAGATATTTTCATGCATTACAAGTATGGCTTATTTCTGACTTCAGAAGATAACACTCTGTTGGCCCTGGATACAAATGGGGAAAACATGAGGTTTTATTTCCTACATCCTGACCCATGTTTCAGTCACACAATCACTGGACTTAAACTTATCAATGAGTTGGGCAGCCAGCAGTTAGCAGACTCTAAATACTGTGTGAGTGGCCTTCTGCTGTCAAATTCCAGCAGTGGCTACAGACCATGGGCTGAGTAACATTTTTGTGGAAATATGAACTTCAGAGCATCTGAATGATCAATCTCTCATACATGCAAACACCCACACACTGTCTGTCTCTATTTTTTATCTTGAAAATAAAATGTCAATAAGACATTACTTGCAGTTGTTTTGGGTTTGGGGTTTTTTTCACTTTAGTGGCAGAATGGTACTAACAGCTATCTCAACTTTTCCTGTAAGATACCCATGGTTTCAATAAACGTGTACCATAGAGTACCAGCCAGGGTCTGACAACCTTTTTTATTCCTTGAATACCTTGAATTTCATTGCACAACCACCCCACTGGGCTAATTCAGGCTTTTTAGCTTGGAATACTGAATTTAACCCTTTTGATCCAGGAAAGACTTGGGTTTGTATCAGAAAGACTTTATGTTCCAACCTTAGTTTTGAGAAACTGCTGTTGGTTCCAGTGAATTAGAGACTTCAAAACTGGGCCACATTTATTTGGGTGACTTGTGAGAACTACCAATATATATCCAAACCTTACATTGTTTATGTAAGAATCATCCATTCAAAAACATTGACTCCCTACTACCCACACCTCATTTGTTCAACCTTGCTCTTGAAACACAGAGGAAATGTTTGAAAAGTTCTTTTGCAGGGATCTCATATTTTTAACAACAACAACAACAAAAAAGTTGATGCTATTAGATGTTTGGGCTTTTTTTAAACAAACAAACAAACAATACCCAAAAAACAACAACCAAAAAAAAAAACCAAAAAACACTCTAGGTTTTTAAATACAGAGTTCTTTTAAAATGTCATCAGCTTACCTGTCCAGCTGAATCCAGAAGCTCTTCTCCTCTGTAAGAAGTCAAAAAAGGTCAACTGTCTTTGAAGATGCTGGAGGCAAGATCAAACACATCTGGAATTAGGTCAGCTCTCAAGTGCAGCACTAAACAAAATCGTGTGTTGTTAGTTCTCAGTGTTTGTCTCTCTACAGCTACAGGACTCTGAGCACTTCTCTGGAATCCATTGGAACTTGACAATTATTCCTAACCCTGGAGAAACCCAAACATCCTCAAATCATCCCAGCTCCCAGTGTTACAATACTTTAACTTCTGCAGGAATCAGGACTTCAATGCCCAAATATCTAAACAGGTAATTTATATTTTACTTCTGGTTTTTAAGACAGAGGAGAGAATATTCCTCAGCTTCATCCCCTGGGAGGATTTCAGCCCTCCAAAGCTCCTCCATGCTCCTCATGTTTATCTTTATATCTTTAAATGTTTTTCATTCAACTCAAAGAGCATGTATTTGCTCCTGTCTGGAGCCTATCCTTGATGGCTGAGGTGAGATCCATCACCTCAGCCATACACAGACACCTCCCAAAAGGCTTTTAATCAATGTATATACCTCCTGTCTAACCCACACTGGCATGGACAGCTCTCTAAAGCTTATCTCCACCCAGAAGAATTATTTTCTCACTCAAAATAATTGACTTGAAAGCCCATATTAGACAAAAAAAAGTAATTCTGTAATAATTCCATTTGAAAATATGACAGATGAACAAAGTATCCCAGACTGCCTAATTACATTTTCCTCCTTCTTTCATGATATTTTCCATATTACATCTAATTGAAAATAAGTGGTCTGATCATTTCTGAGCCATGCTGCTCAAAAGTTGTATTGATTAGAAATAATATTAAGGTTCATTTATTACATTATTTCTAGCACAGGTGCCCAAATTGGAAGGTTACTCTTCTGTAAGCATCTCAGCTGTTTGAAATCTTGTTACTTCCCTGAAGGAAAACAAAAGCTTTCCAATTTTACTTTTTCAGTATTTCTTATTTTACTGTATCTTCTTAAATATTAGTTTGTTTCATAATGATCACCTCAAAGTTTTTTTTTAACAAAAAAAAGCACATTAATTTCACAAAAGCATGCAGCAAAACAGTTCAATGTTATGCTAAGCCACCCAAGGTAGCTGAATAAATGCTAATTTGACAATTTTAGAATGCAAGATGGTTTGTTTCAAGCGTAAGGGGTAAAAATCTGTGGTGGTGTGCTCTGTACACTGGACTATAAAGAAATTTGATGATAAAAATGGATAATCTTAGACTGTAAGGTCTTACAAGTAACTCACACATTTCAGGTGACATTATTTCTTTGGTTTTTTCCATGTCAACTTTTCTTACAGTAAACATTTTTTTTTTCCTTGTAATAATAGATATCTTGCATTGGATGCAGCATTCTAAAAAATCACCAAAACTATTACATTTAATTGTTTGGTTGTTTCCTAAGCAAAAGTAGAGTAAGGAACAAGAAAGGTTCATTTAATGACAGATATTTTCTATTAACTTTACAGGAGAACAAGCTGTGAACATGCATCAGTGTGGTCATGTGCAGCATTAGGGAAGCACACAGCCATTGATAAAGAATGTCATCCCACATACCATCACCAGTCACTTGAGAGCTTTAGAAAAGACCACAAACTCAAAATTTCTTTATTCCAGGCAGTTCTGTGGTATCCACTCTAAAATATGCAAGAAATTGTATCTACAGATGAGCTGAGAGTCTCACAGTTTGATATTTCTCAAGTGTTGCTTTTTTAGGAAGAGCAATTTTAGAAAGTGAGCTTTAATAACTTTGATATTTATTTAACATTTGGCTAATAAATAGCAATCTTTTTTCACAAAGATGAAAAATATTTAGAAATAACTCATTGTATTTTTCATACAGAATTAAACTCAGAGTGCCAGACTCCACCATTTCTAATCTTTCTGAAATATGTATTAAGGTCATTCACTTAATTCTACTGCATTGACTAGCATTAAGGGAAAAGTCTCTTTTGAAAAGATTTTTTTAAAAATTAATTTTATCAGAATAGCCAAAACACATGTTCTAAATTTATGTATATCTTTCCCTCAAGCCCCAAAGTGAGAAGATCACTCAAGAAATTACTTTTATACTTACTTAATTTTAAGATTTCATATTTTATTGAAACTTTTAACACAGTAGCTGATGTAAGATCAGACAGGCACATATTCTGAATAAGATCTCAGGTAGAAAATAGGTATTTATTGGAATTACAGCATTGTCAAGTCTCTCAAAGCAGTAGCTCAGCAGAGACATTTCCTTTCTCCTTCACATGAACATCTCATACACCTTACTTATCCCTTAACTGAGTTCTGCTCTGACACATCAGGGTAGTTTTTAATTTTTCACATGCAAATGGTTCATCTGAAATCACTGAAGGACAACTGCATGCTCAACATCTGGAAACCCAGAACTGGTCCCTCATTCTGGTCACTCTCAGGGCATTCCCAAGAAACTCTCAGCTGAGTTAGGGAGTATTTCTTTAGTAATTTTTATATTCCTTTGACATCCCTTTGACTGACAATTATGGTAAAAAATGGGACACCAGCATATATCAGTATATGTCAAAAATGTATTGTAAATGTGCTGTACTGGCTAAAGGAAGAATGGAAGTGATAAAATCAGCTCTTAAGGTGGATTGAACTGTTCCAGGAAGATAGAAAATAGAATATGGAGACAGCAGAGGAAGTTATGAGTGGTCATAAAAAGAAGAATCATTCAGGAAGAGGAGGAAAATTTCAGGACAAACAACTGAAATTTTTTTCCCACTTGATTTCTTATTATTTTTCTTTCACAGGAACATAAAGAATTAAGACCTTAGTACAACTAAAAAGTAGATCTTTGCTATAAACATTTGATCAACATGCTATAAAATACACCATTTTTTGGAAGAAGAATGAAGTCTCAAAACAAAAATAATATAGGTTAGCTACAAGACAACATGATGAAACTTCTGATAAGGGAAGTGGGAAGTCTGACATTCATGAGAACAATTAACTGCTCCTGAGTTCCCAACCTTTGGTGACAGTGTCAGTGCCATGATTACTTCACCTGCATTTCAGATTGGTAGAAGCTTCACATGGATGGTGAAGCTTTCCATGTCTAGGGATTCAGTGCAGAATTTAAGAATTAAGATTTAAGAATTTTCAGATTTAAGTATCTATTTTCTGGGACTTTGCAAATTTCTGCTACATCAACATATCTCCTACTAATCTCTCTTTTAGCATCAATTTCTACATGATAAAAGTCTGGTGTAAGTTTTAAATTTTTCTTTGTCTGAGATGGAGGTAATTCACTTTCCTCTGTGCCAAAATGGTAATCTAGAATATTTATCTCAGAGTCATTTACAAAGCATTATTATGGATGCTATTGTTGACAATGATTTGTAGTACAGTACTGCTGGTGTGGAGTCCAATAATTAGGGCTCAGTTATGCTATAACATGCATAAACACAGCAAAAGGGATCCCTACTGAAAGAGAAAACATCTGTTTTAACTCAGTCTTGAGACTCCATTAATGCAAGCAAATGCCCTGAGACTCAGTGACAGGACATATTTTCCAAATGAAAAGTATAATTTAAAAAATAATGTAACCAAAGGAAAACATTTATTAAATTAATTTAGACTAAGGTAAGAGCCATGCAAGATTTTTGTCCTTTGCAGCACAAAAAGATTCTCCCTGTGCCATTTCCATAAGTCTTACTGCAGCATTTCGAAGATTATTTTTAATCTTGAGCTTAATTCAAGGTGTTTTTGTTAAAATACATTCCTCTAGAAAGACTGGTTTACATTTTATGACTTTTATTTTTTCCGGGAGAGCTGATCAATGCTTATTATGAACCTTTGGAGTATGCAAATAAACACAGAATTAGACTTCCATTTCATTGCCTTTCCTCTGGAATACACATTTCTAAGCTACCTAAAGACAGACTTGTAAAGATTTTTCTTTTTTGCATCCCCAATGAGGCTTGTCAGTGCTCCCTTTTGATCAGGCAGCTCTGCAGCAGTGTTAAGTCACGCTCCCTTTCCAGAGCTGAGCTACAAGGACAGTGCCTTCACTCCCACAGTGGTGACATTCTGCAGTGACATCTTAAAATATAACATATGCACCCATGAGGGGAATATGGAATTTAGGAGCCCAGCAAACTTCCAGATGAGCACAGGCACAGGGGATCTATCAGTGCACAAGGAGCAGAGTGCAGCACTGACTGCCAAGAGCAGAGTGTCCTGCCTGGAGGGAGGAAGGTGAGAGCAGCCCCTGTGCCACGTTCCCTGTGCCAGCTCAGGAGCAGCTGCTGGCCTACATTGGTGCAATCTCACCCCTGAATCCAGTGCTAGTTTATTTACACACTGCTGTGCCTCTTCCCCTCCTCCCTGCTTTGCTCTTCTCTTCTTCTAATAGAGAAGAAATCTTGGTACTCAATTGTCAAGAGCATATCTGCTTGGGAGAATGTCTGCCTCCAAGTTCTGAGTTTTTTCTCCTCTGACAGAATCAGTCTTACTGAGGAGGAATTAAGTTTCTCTGGCAACTAGTGGTGTTTTTAAACATCATCAGATTTTAATTAATAGTGCACCACTGCTTTGTAGACAGACATAGTTTTGAGATGAAGATGCAGAGAGCTGCTAATTTCTAAACAGTGGATTGATTTCTCAGAACTCTGCTTGTCTCCAGAGTAGCACAAACTGTAACAGAACCTCCACTGAAATCTTTAGCCAGAAATATAAATAATAATAAAAACCCTCCAAAACTCTAATAAAAAACCCCTTAACAACGGCAAATCTAAGTATATGCCAGTGATTTCTAACCTTTCTAGAGGGAAAAATTAAAATATATTATGGTTTTGATATGCCAATCTTTGATTCATTCACATTTGAATCACATAAATTTAGAATTAATTGCTTATTTTTTACCATAGTATCCTCCTTGTGGATAAAATACAAAAGTTCATTTAAAAAATATTTGTAGTATGGGAACTCTAACTGTTCATCACTATGCAGTAAGTTTCCAGTCATATTAATTATATACCCAAGATAATCATATACTTTGTGCAACTTCTTGTTCAGTCAACAATGTCTTCTTGTAAGTAGCATATGTACTATAAAAACAGGCCCCAAGAGGACTTCTACAAACTCAGTCCCTGTTTTTATGGAGATTTATCAATATGAGCCCACTTCAGCTTTAGGCAGAGACCAGGAGAAAACCCTCTATGCTGAAAGGGGTTTGGGGTTATAAAGTCAAGCACACATGAGTTAGGAAATTCCATCCCCAAAGTGGCCAGAATAACCTCATTTTGACTTTCTTTTGCTTGGGTAAGCAGAAACAGCAGTGCTGAGGGCCACAGCAAAGCCCATGAGGACAGGAAGGATCCTGGACTCACTCTAGGGTTTGACCAAGGCACAATAAGTGAAGTCCAAAGAGACCTGGCCCAGGGGGGCCTGGCCCAGCACATCCAGCTGCTGGAGGCTTCTGCCAAGCCCCCTCCCAGAGCAGAGGCTGCTCAGGAGCGAGCACGGCTCAGCCAAGCACAAAGGCTTCTCCTGCCTCCTGCCTGGCCAGCCCGGGCTGTGCCCCTGGGCACCGGGCAGCAGCGATGGGCACAGGGACAGCCAGGGACACCGGGACAGCCAGGGACAGCCAGGGACACCGGGACAGCCAGGGACAGACTGGGACAGCCTGGGACAGCCAGGGACAGACTGGGACACCGGGACAGCCAGGGACAGGCAGGGACACAGGGACACCGGGACAGCCAGGGACACCGGGACAGCCAGGGACAGCCAGGGACAGCCTGGGACAGCCAGGGACAGCCTGGTACACCGGGACAGCCAGGGACAGGCAGGGACACAGGGACACCGGGACAGCCAGGGACAGCCAGGGACAGACTGGGACACCGGGACAGCCAGGGACACCGGGACAGCCTGGGACAGCCAGGGACAGACAGGGACACCGGGACAGCCAGGGACACCGGGACAGCCAGGGACAGCCAGGGACAGCCTGGGACACCGGGACAGCCTGGGACAGCCAGGGACAGCCTGGGACAGCCAGGGACACAGGGACACCGGGACAGCCAGGGACAGGCAGGGACACAGGGACAGCCTGGGACACCGGGACAGCCAGGGACAGCCTGGGACAGCCAGGGACAGACTGGGACAGCCTGGGACAGCCAGGGACACCGGGACAGCCTGGGACAGCCAGGGACAGACTGGGAGACCGGGACAGCCTGGGACAGCCAGGGACACAGGGACACCGGGACAGCCTGGGACAGCCAGGGACAGCCAGGGACAGACTGGGACAGCCTGGGACAGCCAGGGACACCGGGACAGCCTGGGACACTGGGGCAACCGGGGACACCGGGGCAGCTGGGGCACCAGGACAGCCAGGGACACCGGGCAACCGGGCGGGACTCAGCTGTGACACCGGGGCTCTCCAGGAGGGCAGGACTCAGCTGGGACACCGGGTTTCTCCAGGAGGGCAGGACTCAGCTGGGACACCGGGGCTCTCCAGGAGGGCAGGACTCAGCTGGGACACCGGGTTTCTCCAGGAGGGCAGGACTCAGCTGGGACACCGGGTTTCTCCAGGAGGGCAGGACTCAGCTGGGACACCGGGGCTCTCCAGGAGGGCAGGACTCAGCTGTGCCAGCCCCGCTCCCTGCCAGAGCACGGATGTCACACGAGACCGCGCTTGGCAGCAGCTGCTGCCAGGGAAAGGTGGCCAAGGAGTAACCGAGCATGGAAGTGGCTACACTGGGGATGTGAAGTGTGACACAAGACATAGCTGAGTGCCAGGATCTTGATCCAGCATCAAAACAACTCAGTGTGAATTATCCTGAAGTTTGTGGTCAGATTACTCATAATTCATGTTTTAATCTGTTTTCTACTCCCTCTTCTCCATTCTCAGCTTCCTGCCTCATTCCATTCCAGTTCCTCTATGCAGCTATTGCCTGTCTGATTCTCTGATCTGTGGCTTCTAGGTACAACTATTCTCTCTCACCAGTTTTTAATTTTACTATCTTCCACATAACCAAGTCTCTTTCTATTATTTTCTCCCACTGACACCTCATTTCACATTACATAAAGCAGGGGAACTGTGTCCTCTGCTCCTGGTGCCTTGAGCTAGAAAAAGGTCTGTGTAGTCTGTTTGAACACTAGTATGAACCAATATTATTTTCCCCACTAGAGTCATAATTCAACAAAATTAAACAATTTTTTCCTCTAATGAAGACAGGAGAAGGTACTTCTTGTCCATCAAAGGAACACTTTAGCTAAGTTTTTAGTGCCTACTTAAATATATAGGTCTGAGCCAGTCTCAATCTATATATCCAAGGAGGAGAAAACATATTTTCTACTAAATTCATTCCCTGAAATAGCTGAATCATTCTGGTTGACACAGAAAAAATACAGCCTTGGGTAGACACCTGACAATGCAATTTTCATACCGAGTGACAAGTTTAAAAACGGTAAGAAATGCTGATAGCAAGTTCTTGTGATGGGATGCGTGGGACAGAGACACATGTGAGCTTTGCTAACAATATTAACAGATTATACCAACAGAATTATTTATTGCAGAGCAGAAGCTTTTTCAAGTATCAGCAACTTACAAGGACTACCTAAGTATCCATCAGGCCTAAGACTACAGAGTCAACATAACCTGAGCCCAAGGTCTGTGCCAGCAATTCTCTCCACGAAGGCAGCAATAAAACCACAAAGTACTTCTATTTCCCAAGCAACTTACCTTATGATATTCTCCTTATAACTATCAACTCCTCATTTCAAAATACTACTTAAGGGCAAGTACAAATGGAAAAACAAAGAAATAAACATATGCTGACTTTGATGTTGTTGTCCCTCTGGTTCCCACTAATATTTTGGAGGAAAACATCTTTGAAAACTAAGCAGAGAAGAAAGAGTGAGAGAGGCACACAGCTCATATTCCATAGGAGCCAGAAGGCACCAGATAAAAGCTGATAAAAAGTGGGTCAGCTAATGATTCACAGCATCCAGTGCTCACAGAACCCTGTGAACAACAGCAGGGAAGATACAAATGCAGAAGATAATATCAAGTTCTTCAATACAGAGAAAATGGATACAATGGAAATAAGTGGCTCTGCCCACATCTGTATATGGAAACTGCAGATGTTGAGAACAGAGCTCCACTGATGTTAATCTTTATTTAGGTCTACTAGAAACTCAAAAGTGTACATTTGAACACTCATCTTTTCTGGACACTGGACTGGTAATTGTGGGGATCATGAATAATCATATTTTCTATTAAAGATTTTATTTTTTTAACTCAGTCTACTCTATTTTTTTTCCTTTTTTATTTCTTTTTTCTTGAATCACTCAGGGCAGTCAAACTGGGACAAAACTGTCAAAAGTAAAAAAAAAATAAAATTGGTAGCATCAGCTTTAGCAATAACAAATCTCAGAAAACTGCTGGATGGCTTATCATTCTGATATGATAAATGTTCACCCAGTAGTAGGAATAACTTCTTTAAAAGTTAGTCAATGCAGAAAACAAAGGACAAGGAGGAAGGTAACTCATTATGTAAAGCTCCATTTTGTATTTATACTTCTGAAAAAGTCTTCTATAGGGGGAAAAATGCTTGTTTATGAATGAAGCCTCTTGTAGCCTCATTTGGCACTGAAATCAGTGAATTTAATGAATCCTAATTTTTATTAAGAAACTTGAGTTACCTAACAGCAATACACAGCAATTTCAGTGTGGGATTCCAGTGTTAGAAAGTGAAATCTGAACAGCATAAACAAAGATGGCCTGAAAGAACAGAATTCCTCAGATTTTCCAGCCAGCACTGCTGACACACAAGCTCACAGAAATTCTTCCCCTTTACTCATTGTGACTGCATAATAAGCCTGTGACAACTGCAGCAATTGCTTAGAAGCAAAAGGGGAGTAATTTATTTATGTTTTAATGTCTTTTGCCAGGCTGGAAGCAGGAGAGGCAGCTCCCTGTGCCCTGCTGGCTCTCCCCAGACCACGGGCAGACGCTGGGCTGGGATTTTCTGCAGCAGCATGGAGGGCACTGGTCCTTCTGCACAGAAAACAAAGCTGGTGACATTTATTACTGCAACAGCCCTCCTGTGCCAAATCAGTCACTTTATTTTTTTGACAAGAGTGTATATTTATATGAATTACAACCAGCTCTCAAGGAATAAAGAGGTTTCATCAGAAAACCCGCTAACATTTATTTGAAATTCCAGGATACAAAGCCCTAATCAACTCCGGGTCAGAGACTTTGTCTTTTATGAAGTGGCATCAGTTGACATTTGCTGAAAACTTGGCCCATTATCTCTGAGGTCAATGTTCCCAAAATAATTGTCATATTTCAAAAAATGTGAATTTATGGCCAGGTTTTTTTGACAGATTCTGTAAACAAAAATAAAAGCCCTAAAACAGAGCTCAGACCTGGTTTATATAGTAAAATACAGGCATGAAACTTCTAAAATCTTAAAAAAAAAACTGATCTAAAAGTTTGTTATTTTAACAAAATATATATTAAGAATTTAGTGTTAATGCTGTTGAAATTGTATTCAGAAGATAAAAGGAGTATTTTAAAACCTACATTTTTATTTTTCCTTTTTTAATTATTTACACACAAACAAGCAACTTACTTTTTTAAAGGAATAAAAGTCCTGAAAGTAAAATACATAATTAAATTAAATTAATTAAATTAATTAATTAAATTAAATAAAGAATTAAATATTTTGTTCTTTTCATGCAAAAAATATTTTAATTGATCCTCCTCAATAGTTAAAATTTATTCGGTAAAAAATAGTTTTTTAATTGTTCATTTCAATTCAGGACCAAGAATTTAATAAAATTTATTACAAAATTAAAATTTTATTTTGTACTAAGACCTATTTAACTTAAGGTTATTGGGATACTCTTTTGGAATACTTTTTTGCTGAGGATTCACTGGGCCAGATTGATTCTTATTAATTAATCTCCACTGATTTCACTGTGCAATTTTCAAAGAAGGATTTGATTTTTATTTCTTTAAAATGTTTGCATATGCCATTAATATTTCTCACTACTTAGATTAAGCCAATTGGCTTAAAAATGGCTACCCCAAAAGAGGAGGCCAAAACCCCTAAACCTCTGGCAAAATATACTTTTTATTACTATGTAAAGATATCTTAATTCGGAATTCTGTATTCAAAGCAAATCACAGTCTAACCTTTGCTTAGTATGTAATTAAAATGGAGTATATTGATGCATTTTTTTCAGTACAACTTTTTTTTTTTTTAATTTGTACAATAGACATTCCAGCTGGAGGAATGTGTTTTATTTTCTTCTCGCGATCAGAGATACTCTTTTCTCAAAATCCTTTTCAGGCAGCTGAGTGTGAGATCCCTGTGACACGAGTAATAATATATCAGCACAACATGAGGGCACCACATTTCACTCAGAGATCTGTAAGGCACATCCATCCTCAGCAAGCGAGGCTGCACATCACCCCCTGAGCCCCTCCTGAGCCCGGCTTTGCTGAGCCCCGCTCACGTCTGGGCGTTGCTGGCAGCTGCAGAGGGGTGGCAAGCACTGCTCCCCTTTGGCCACTGCTGCCAAAGCCAGCCAGGAGCTGACAGCCCCTGCAGCACTCAGAGGATGCTGAGATGTTTAACTCCAGCCTAGCCCTGAGAGGAGGGCACTGCTTTCACCAGGGTTGAAGTGTTGACAGACATGTTACATGGATATCAGTGTCTGGCCAGATCTCATTACTGTGGCCGAGGAACATTCCAAAAGCCAGGAGCTTTTAGCAATTAACCTGCTGGAAAAGCCTCAGCAATTGCTGTGGCCATTACATATCGAGTTTGTCATCCTGTGACAGTTCATTAGCTGGGCTAATTGTGCTGTGTCAGCTCAGGCAGGTGGCCAAGTCACCTTTCCTCCATCACCTCAAAGACAGCAGCCTCTGCTCTGAGGAATGGATGCTGCAGATGGGGAGAAAGCAAATGCTCAGCAAAGCACCATGGCCTGTCCCCTCCCTCCCTCTCTCCTAGTTCATAAGGATAAATCATTGTTTCTTGCACACTTCAAGAGCTTATTCCCTTACAGTGAACAGGGCTACACTTTTTAAAGTTGCAAAGGTGATAGTGCTGTGTTGGGAAAGATGAACTAGGAAGACTGTTGGAAAAGATGAAACAGAGGAATCTTGCAAATATGAATGCTCAGATTCTGGGAATATAGAAACCATGAACGAAATTGAAATGAAAGCCACGTTTGAGATACCAAGCCCTAGTTACTAAATAACCATGAAACAATAGGATGGCTGCTGAAGCTAATCCTCTCCTGACAAAACAATGCCCTCGGCCAGAGAGCAAGACCAAAGGTCACAAAAAACTTGCCAGGGTCCAAAGATCTTAGAGTTTAAAATATAACACATTATGCTAATATAAGGATTCCTATAGGCTGCATGTAAATGCTATAGAATTTGTATATTGTATTACACTGGTTAGTAGAAATCAGAATATTCATCATGGAAGGAGATTTACTGTATTGCAAACGGGAAGTCGGTCTCTTTACTCTCCCTTTACCCTCCCTCTTCTCTCTCTCTCTCCCCCCTTTATCTCTTTAACCTGCTCTGGGGCTGTGCTGGGCAGCCCCAGCAGGCTCTTTTATAATAAACTGCAACTGTAGCCTTTAGCTTCAACACTGCGTTTGAGTTTTGTTCTATGTCTACCCTCGATACAAAGAATCCAGGAGACATCTGCAGAAGACCTTACAAATACGAATGCTTAGATTCTGAGAATATGGAAACCATGAGAGAGACTGAAATGAAAGCCACTTTTGAGATACCAAACCTCAGTTACTGAATAACTAGAAGACAATAGAATAGCCAGCTAAAAGTAATCCCCTCTTGACAGAACAATGTCTTCTGCTGGAGAGCAAGTCCAAAGGTCAGAGAAGACCTTGCCAGGGTCCAAAGAGTAGTTTTTAAAGTATAACACATTATGGTAATGTAAGGATTCTTATCGGCTGTATGTAAATGCTATAGAATTTGTATCTTGTGTTAGATTGGTTAGTGGAAATTAGAATATTCATCATAGAAGAAGATTTATTGTATTGTAAATGGGAAATCGCTCTCTTACTGCTACCACCCCTCTCTTACCTTACTCTCTCTGCCCCTCACCCTCTTATTTTCTTACTTCTTTCTCTTCCCCCCATTCTCTCTCTGTCCTACTCTGGGCTGCAGCTGGCAGGTCTTAGCAGGACTCTGTGCACCCACACCCTTACAATAAACAGCAACTGTAATACAAAGACTCCCACAGTGCTGATTTCTGCATGCTCAAGAAATATTAGCAGCTTTGTAATGATCCTTCTTAACATAAAGAAATAAAAAACACATTCCTGCTAGTCCAAGTACACAATAAGAAATCTGAATTGAAATTTGATTAACAAGTGAACAGACAAGGTAGATGCTGCATAAGCATGCACAGCTCCCCACTACTATTCAGGTGTTTCATCAAGACTATAGTGAATTACTTTGAAGTGGATATTTCTGTTGCATTAAATCCCTGATCTGAACTATTAATTGTGTTAATTTAAGAGCTGTTTATAGATATAGAGAAATCTCATGAAAAATTTCTCTTCGTTTGATGGTTTATTTTTTCAGGAATACAAACTCTGAAAATCAGACTGATAATTATATACATCTGCTGGTTTTACTGTGTTTGCTGCTGTAGCACTATCAAACAAATATAATGCTATGAAGTCCCTTTGATTCACACCTACTTTACAGTTCCTTTACAGAAATATGGATTCTTTCATGCCTTTGTGGGGCAGATGATACTTCAATTTCAATCCAGTGTAAACATTTGACAAATAGTTGATTACCCAGACTGAAATTCCAATAATCATGTCACATCATCTTAATTTGTACTTCATAGTTGAAAAGAGAAACAACAAAAATATGTATTTTACATGTGTGGTTTTTTACTGATACTATGTGTTTGTTAATCACCAGCCTTTACTTTATAAAAGAGGATAGAAGCAGAACTGAAAAGAATGACCAACAATCTAAGTCACACATCTTCAACACCATCTTTCCATGCCTCTGCTTCTACAACCTGAAATTCAATTCAGTGCAAGAAGTAACAGAGTAGCAAGGAAGATAAGACTCCTGAGCAGGACTGAGTCTCAGGATCAAAGTAAAAACACAGATTGAATGCACAAAATGTGCCAGTCTGCATCTGTTTGGTAAGCAAAGAAAAATTAACATCCCATAGCACTACTCCAGAAAAAGTACTGATACTTATGATCTTGCTAGTTTCATCTTTAAAATGAAACAATAGTTATTGTGTCAGACAGCAAAAAGATGAAAAAGCCCTGCAGAAAGAGATATAGAAATAGGAAATAATAAGACAGCATTAAAATACTTGAAAATGTATTCCTTTGCAGTTTAAAACTGGTTCATCCACAAGAAGGCAAATGCTAAATACTGTTTGTGCTTTAAAAAATCAAATTTGCAGTTTTCACTAAATTTTTGCAGCAAGGAAAAAAAGCTCTGGTCTTCTATGGATGTACCTTGGAGCTACTGCAGAATGATTAATAGATAATATTAGCACAGTTATTGGCCTAGATCTACCATACACTATGCAATTCCTAATATGTGATAAGTGCAACCAGTTTATGCTACATTCAAACACACTCAGAGAAGCAGAGAGTTCTCAGTATCTTATTGAAAAAATCATGCAAGTGTTACAGAAATGAGTCCAGAAAATTGGATAGTAAAACAGGTGATTCTGGTTGAACTATGTCAAAAATTGTCTGCAAAATAGGATCCAGAACCTACCTGTGCAGGTGACCTGTAGCTATAGAAGACCTAAAATATATCTATTATTCATTTAATTCAGCATACTAATAAAGGAACTTAGAGATTTCAGGTATAAAACATAAACTAGGAATTAACAGTCAGATGGATGGGCAGAGTCCAATAACATAAAGTTTAGTAAGCCCAAGTGCTGAGTCCTGCACTTTGGCCACAATAACCCCCTGTAGCATTACGGGCTGGGGTGGTGTGGCTGGACAATGCCCAGGCAGAAAGGGTGCTGGGGTGCTGGACAGCTGAACCTGAGCCAGCAGTGAGCCCTGGTGGCCAAGAGGCCAATGGCCCCTGGCCTGTATCAGGAACAGTTGGCCAGCAGGAGCAGGGAGGTTGTTCTTCCCTGTGCTTGGCACTGAGTCTGTACCTTGATTGCTGTGCCCAGTTCTGGGCCAGTTTAAGAAGGACACTGAGATGCTTGAACACATCCAGAGAAGGGCTGGTGAAGGGCCTGAACACAAACCCTGTGAGGAATGGCTGAGGGAGCTGGGGTTGTTTAGCCTGGAGAAAAGGAGACTCAGAGGTGACCTTATCCCTCTCTACAACTTCCTGAAGGGTGGCTGTGCTCAGGTGGGGTGGGTCTCTTTCTTCAGGCACCAACTGACAGAACAAGAGGACACAGCCTTAAGCTGTGTCAAGGAAAATATAGGTTGGATATTAGGAAAAGGTTTTTTACAGAAAGGGTGATAAAGTATTGGAATGGTCTGCCCAGGGAGGTGGTGGAATCACCATCCTTGGATGTTTCTAAAAAAAGACTGGCTGTGGCACTCTGTGCCATGGTTTAGTTGAGGTGTTGGGCTGGGTTGGACTTGATCTTGGAGTTCTTTTCCACCCTTGTGTGATTCTGTGATTCTGTAATTATGCACTCTGCACTTTGGAGAAGAGAGGGTTTATTTGCTTTGTTTTTAACAGTGCCAGCAGAAAGCATGGCACTATTACATTAACAATCAGTAAGGATGCAGGTTTCCTTTCTCTTTATTCAAAGTCAGTGCTCTAACATTCAATTTTATATACACTTTTAACCTTTAAACTTTTCAACAAAAACACAAGCTAACTGAAAATATAATGCCCTTATTAGAAGGAGCAGGTCTACATCACATTTCCTTGATCAAAGGTGTCAAAAACATCATCTCTCTTCCCCCATCCCAAACTACTGACAGGCAGAGACTGGATGCAAAGAATTACTCTATACACAATATATTTACGGTATTCCCTGTTTTACTGTCCTTGCTTGGAGGTGTAGGAAGGATTTTGGACAAGATGGACCTCAGTGCTGGACTAATAGAGCAGTTCTTACGGGTCACACTTCTGCATTTATAAGATGAAAGCATCAGATGAAAGTCACTCTCCTGTCTGCCTTTCTTAGACACACACTCAAAAAGGTGTGGGGGCAGAGGGGGGTGACTAAGTCAAATGAACAAATATCTAATTCTATAATCCCAATATTCAGGCACATCCAGCAAAACTATCTCAAGAATTGTTGCCATTAACACAAATTCCTTAATTGGAATGTCTATCCAGAATGCAGAAGACAGTTTTCAGGGGGAAATTTGCTTGTGATTGAATCAGCTGTGAACACTGTTGTCCTGACACTGAGGCCAAACTCTGCTGGGAGAGAGAGCTGGGCTTGCTGCCCTGTTAGAAGTCTAAAGAAAGTCACAAGAAGTCACAAGAAGTCTCAGAATTTTAGAGGGTTTATGCATCTACCTCCAAAAATACTATGTAGAAATCAAATACATACAACAATATGATTCCCCTGATTCACAAACCTACTTGGGAGTTAGATCATTAAATAATTACTTGTCAAGAGACTAAACAAATGGGATTTGCAGAACCAAGTACTGAGCTATACTTTTCCCCATGCATCACACCATTAAACCATCATCACATATGTTGACTTTTCAGGTATAAATGGAAATAAAATATCCCAACAAATGCATACATGAATTGTCTTACAGAACTTGATTAGTCTCCACCCTAATTGCAGAACAAAAGGGATTAAATAAGCCCTGGAGCTTCTCCCAGTCATTACAGAAGGGGGAAAAAATTCCCCAGTTCTTTTCTCTTGCTACATGGAACTTTGAATATTGCATATTCTGGACAGCTGTAAGGTAGTATGAGCAGGAGTAACTCGTACCTTTGGCTTTTGGGACTTCAGCAATGGACAACAGACGTATACTCTCGTGTTCATCACAGAGGAATTGGTCTAGATGACCTTTAAAGATCCCTCCTAACCAAAACTAGTCTTTAATTCCATGATTCCTTTTATTATCAAAGCTTTTCCAGTCAGCATTATGGACTAAAGTAGTCTGTGAAGTCCTTGGAGAAAGCAGAAGGTTCCTCATTTTACCCAGGTCTAATATTTGCATCTCAACAGGGATGTACTTGGCATTTAGATATAATTTTGTATATTGAAGTCTGAAGCATTAAGCCATTTTTATTCTTGTTCTTTCCATTTTTTATTTTGTAATTGTGAGACCAGCCAGAATTCACAAACTGTTTTTGTAAGAACAGCTTTCCACAATGGCAACTCTGTTGGTGCTGCTGCATCAAAGAACCACACACCTCCACTGAGTGCTGGACTCCTGAGTGCTGGGGGAAAGCACAATGCTTGAGATCAGGAAGGTATTGCTTCCAGCTGAGCACTTTGGTATGAGGCTACCCCTGAAATCAGCACAGTGCTGACCTAAAATTGCCTGGCTTCATCTTTTTGGTCCCTCATGCAGTCCATCCCTTTCATTCTTTACAGTATGAGTTCCTTAAACTATTTAGAGACATATGGCTTCAGCTGCTATTCATATTTTCACAGTCAGTCACTTTTCATTCTGGTAACCTTGCCAAAAGCAGATTTTGTCAGGTGAAGTAATTTCCATCACATTAGAGAGATTATCTTAGCTGATGTGAGCTGTACACAAGAGGCTCAAACAAGCACTGGTAGGCTTGTCTGACAAATGTAGGCTTAAATTCTTTCCTTCAGCTGGGTACAGAATCAAGAGACTGCCAACTACTCACAGAACATGCAATGAGGCAATCAATTAAATCAAACACAGCTTGAGGCAGAATAAAGACACTGAAAGGATAATTTTTTTTTTTTTTTTTTTTTTTTTTTTTTTTTTTTTTTTTTTTTTTTGTTATCTGATGTATAAATCAAACTCAGTTAAATTTCCAATAGGGAAGTTTTTTCTTTAAGGGCTTATAAAAAGGTGTTGTATAACTGACTTGCTTTCAGTGGCAATGATGTCACAGCAGACACAGCCTCTCTCATTGAAAAATACAAACATTCTCTTGGACAACACCTCTGAAGTCAATGTCACTAAACAGCAAGAAAGCAAGGCTAAAAAACTCACTGCTGCCTCCACTTAATCTCTTCCAGCCTCTTCCTAGTCTTCAAAATATCGAAGAATAGAAAGATACAATATCTGACTTTAGTGTCACTCCATCTTTCAGATAAAACAATATGAATCAGGACATTTATTTTGAAAGCATCATTCCTAGACTGTGCCAGTATGTTCTGTCTATTGATCTCATTTGAAAGCATGAAGTATCCTAAAGTATTCTGACATCAGTAATAAAAATGGGCAATAATATATGGAACTACTAAAAGACACCTCCCATTCAGTCTTGATTTTCCAGGAAGTTCAACCTAATATCCAGTTGCAATTAAATTTTGCTCATTTTACAACCCTGGCTGTCAAAACATGCTAAATTTACCATTTCATAAGGTTCTGAAAGTAATCCAGGTGAGACTCAGTAGTCAAATTGGTTTTGCATGTGATTTTATGTTCATGCAATCTCCAAACCAGCGTCCTTGAAATACATTGTGTCGAAATGAAAATTAAGGGGAATTCAGAATCACCTCAGAGTTTTGTACAGCTCTCTCCTTTGCTCATATTTTTTAATAGACCCAAGTAAGCTACAATTTTCAATGCTGTACACAAAATTCTTTAGCTAAAATTACAAAAAGAAAACAAAAGCAAGAGTGGATAATTTTTTGCTTTTGTTTGCTTGTGTTCATCTGTGATTCTTTCAGCTTGGACTAGTGATATATGAGGAAGCCAGTCAAATATTTCCTAGTTCCTAGATAGTGCTATACGAGGGTTACAGGTTTAAGAACTGAATTTAACAAAACACATGTCACAATTTTCTGTGGGTAGCTGACTCCTATAAGCTTCTTCTATCAGTTCCAGTATTACCATGTGGTGACCAGGTGGAAAAATTGGCTGGCCCCACAGGGAGACAGCCAAAGACTGAATCTTGGCGTGTGTGTGTCTTGCTTTTTGGGAAATGGCCACTAGTGGCATTGTCCAGCTGGCACAGGAGACTCCATCAGCTGGACACTCACCTGGGATCAGTATTTTGCTCTGGACTGAAGTCTGATGTTTCTTCCATTCCTATGACTGCAATCAGACCTCCCTACTCAAGCACTGTATGAATCTGATGCCTGGAAATTAAGCTGTTCATCCTAAATATTTCCATATCTAAGGCATCCTTTTGCATTGTTCTAGAGAGTCATCTTGCCATTAGCCACAATCCCAAGGAAAAAGCTGTCTGACCAGGTACATATAAATATATGTGGTATATAAAAGGAAAAGGCTACTTCTACTTTCTTAACTTTCTCAGACTGAGGTAGGAGTGAAAGTAGGGCACTTTGCTTTGGGAAATTTGGTAACTAAATGTCTCTAAACAAAAAAATTGAAACCCATATTTGGAAAACCTTGTTGTGGCCCACTGTAAAGCTGTTCATAAAAGTCCTTCTTTGGCACAAAAAAAGGGACTTCATTTATTCAAATTTCATAGTCTTTTTAAAAAATCTCTTTTGTATCCTAACATAGCTACTGCATAGTTATGATTTTGCTTTGCTAAATCCACAAGCACCCTAAGGGGGTAGCTGTGCCACAATCAAGTCAACAAAACAATATGCTGTGGACATATATTTTTGTGGTTTCATAGCACTTCAGCTTTTATCTTCTATCTCATTTTCATTTCTCCTTTTAATTTTATGAATTCAAAGCTGCTGATGCAACTACTTAATTCTTTGCTATGCATCTATTCCATAGGGATTGGTGGGGCATATAAGCAATTAGCTGTGCTACTTATGAGTGGTTATTTCTTATTTGGAAGAGGTTTCTACCCACAATTTATTCCAAGCCATTTGTCATACACTTGCACTCATGATTATGTAATTGCAGTATGATAATGTGTTCTTGTTCTATAGACCAACAATGTTTCCCAGCATTTGCTCCTAAATCATGCTTATGACCATCATTAAAAGGGAAACAGTATTTTAAAAGAGAAAATCTACTATTTTTTAATTGCTACAACTATGATAATTATATTAAATGTATCTAAATGAAGGAAAAAAGTGTTTGGGAGGTAAGTATGTTGTCATATTTACATCAGTTTTACTCCAGGAATGGGTGAAAGCTCTGATTCATATCTTATACATTTTGGAATCCAGATCTCTGGATAGATTTGCATTTCTGTAAACCAGATCCAAACATAAACAGGATGAATATGTTTCAAATGGAAGGAGAAGCCATTTTAAGTAGCTCTGCATCCCTTTATTTTTCTTCTCTTACTGGCATGCCACCTTCTCAGTCTTATTCTCTTACTAGCACACAGTTGTTTCCTCTGGCAGTGGTTGTAGCTGCTGGGAATTAAGGCTCTGATCCTCCAGAGAATTACATGTATTTAAATGGCAGGATAAGGTCTACAAAGTTAAACCTTTGCAGGGGTTTCAGGCTTGGGATGCAAACCCTGATAGCAAATACTCAACCTGTCCAGCAGTGTTTGCTTTAGTGATTTACTCTCATCCTGACAGGTTCCACCAACCCTCCACCTTCTGCCTTCCACTCCACAGCCACAATCACCACTGCAGCTCCAAGGGCAGAGGGCTGCTTTGCACCAGAATCCTGTTAGGGCTGACATTGAAAGGAAGAGGCTGAGTGAGGAAATTGGCCCTCACTTTGCCTAAGTCAAGGAAGAGGGCTCAAGAACAGCCAGATTTCTATTCATCACAGAAATTCACATTACAAATCTGCAGCACCACAGAAAACCAGAAGAGAAGTGGTTTGTATAATGCTCATGGGTAGGGGAGAGGTTTTAGTTTCCCAGTATCCTCTCCTCCTTCCATAATACAGCACACAGCTGAGATAGAACAACTGATCATTTTAGGGAAAACTGAACTTTTTCTTTTGTGTTTCTGCTAAAAAATAGTTAGGAAGTGCTTATGTACTGATAATTCAGGAACCCCTTTGAGTCCTGCAAGCAGGGCCTGAATCAGTTCAGAGACTTGTATTGCTTGGAAAGTCTGGGGATTGCCACCAAAGCTGGAACACATTGGGAATTACGCTGATCATGCCCCAGGGAGAGGCATCTCTCATGGGGAGTGCTCAGAACACCTCTTCACATGGCTGACCCACCCATGGGCCCCATACAATCATGCTGATTTTTTATGTACAATTTTGCTTTTTGATTGTGGAACATAAAGGTCTCCAGGAACATGTATTCATACATGAAGGACATCTGCTGTACAACATGAATTAACCCAAATGCTGGGCACTGACTACAAAAAACAGCACATGAGGACATGACCTTCTGAGGACAACAGTCAGTTCTGAAAGGAAGATTCCTGGAGATATTTTTTTACTTAAAACTTCACTGCAGTTTTGCTTTTCCTCTCCCCCACCAATGTACCCAACCAAGTCTTAGTTATTACAATACATTCTCCCATTTTGCTCTAAAGAATTTTTTCTATCTTAACCTCAGCTGGAACTATTCCTCCTTCCCCCGACTTTTATTCCTAATTTAATTTTCACACTTGACTGATCTCCCTGGGCATTTGTATATTACCAAGAATTTCTCAACTATTCTCACATGAACTGGTTTTATTACATTTTTGCATCTTTTAATATATTTTTTTAAAGCAGATACAGCTGCAGCATAGGAAAGGGACTATAAAGTCTGTAAACGGCAATTTAAATTTAGAATGAAAGGTTTTCAGTTCTTTTCAGATGCATACTGTGGGGTTTTGCCTTATAGCAAGCCCATCAATTAATTTTTTCATTTAGATGCTGCTCCCTGCTCCTGGGTGCTTCCCACACGAGCAGCTCAGAGATGATCCCCCCCAGCAGTGCCCACCAGGCTGGGGAACAAATCTTGACTCATGACTGGGGTTCACCAACTGCACTTTTCTTCCCACACTTGTTCTTCCTGTGCTTTTATTGAGGAATTATTTTTTAGTTACTCCTCCTGAACTTGAACAGGCATGTAGGATATGCTTGAAATGTCTGTATGCTATGGTGGGAAAGGATGCAGAAGTGCAATCTGTGCATCTGGGGCTCCCCTTGGACCCCAAGTCCTCTCCTGCCCCTCACCCATTCCTTGAGGTAACAAGTGCTGCTGACATATGTTCCCCTACCCCCATTAAAAAGGGCATATATTGCATTTCTAAGGATCCATCTCTTTCTTGTTATTTGCCTCAACAACACTGCAAAGAGTCAGGCTGGATCTTATTTAAATCTTATCTTTCACAACAGCCTGAGTGATTGCTTAATTGTTTGCACCTGTTATTTAAGAGTTCCTGTCTCATTCTGTTAATTAGATATATTTAAAGCTCCATGGAGTAAGTGGTTTCTTTTTTCCAAGGGATTGAAAGCATTTGTCCAATAAACAGTTCACATAATTTTGCTCCCTGTTTCCAAAGGTGGTGAAAAATGTTTGATTTTACCTTCTTCTAAGACTTATGTGTTCTTAACATTTTGTGTTGGGCATGAAAACCCCTAATTTTACTCAAGTGTTGTTGGAATCATTATTTTTCTCTGTTTACACAATTTTTTAAAAGGTTAATAATTATATGTATTGTGCTGCCCTTCAGATTTATATCAGGCCCTGAGTTCCTAACAGATTAAATAGCAGTTGTTGACCTATAGTTTGATGGACAAATCTGAAGACTTGAGAAATCCTGGTACAACTTATTTTTGTTTGAGATGAGTCTCAGCTTCAGCATGCAAACTCCATTTTGAACTTACATCTTCACTGTCTTCTGCCTTTCTACTGGGGCCTCATGCTGAACAATAGAATATCTTTCCATTTTTATTATAGTTTATTTCAGGGCTAAGACTGCCAAGAAAGAGCCAAGGGTAAAACATATTTAAATTCTGATCTTTTAGAAGAGGGACTTAAACACAACTGGCTTCAGGGGAAATGTAATTACAATGAGGCTGGTCTCTGAATCTCTCCATAAGATGAGGTTTACAAAAGGCAGGTTTCTCAGCCTTTTCATGGCAGAAGACCAGAACAGAGGAGAGTAGAAATTTGACTGCAAAAGAAACCATATCAGAAGAAGGAAAGGAAAAACCTCAGCTTCTATGAAAAGATGCTACAGGCAAAAAAAAAAAAAAAAAAAAAAAAAGTACTTTGTTTTGTCTAACTTTTTCTAGCTACAGCAAAGAATAAACCAGCTTTTGAAAACTTTACAAAGCCAATATGCCTATGATTTCCCATGTTGCATCCTTAATGAAAAGCAGTACATAGAACAGATTGCTCAAACAATTGCAGCTTTAGCAAATGCATTATGATTCCTGATTTCATCACTGCTCAGGAAAATAGTTAAGAACATACATAACCCCATAGCACCTTTTAACTGGGCTCTAATTCAACTCCTTGACCAAGTGCTATTTTGAAAGAAGGATTCTATGGAAGAACTAAGGTTCTGGAAACAACAATGGTCTGAAAATTAGTATTCTGCCCACTAAGCACATTGAGCAAACCTTTGTTCTAGCAGTGAGCAGCATTTATAATGTTTGTTAGGAAATATATCACATCTTAAATCCTTTTAATAATAAATCCAAATAGAGATATTGTCATGACAGATTACCTCTGCCCTCCTAATCCTCACAGAACATTCTCTGAACCCTGAATATATGCAAATAATTCACAGAAGTGTCAACAGACAGTAGAAGACACATGACATTTTTATGGCATACTACAAATAGCAGCTTATGGCAACTTGTAAGTGCAGAAATATTCAAAACCTTTGGAGTGAACGACATCTCTTAAATTTGTATGTTTTTCTCTACCCTTGAATCCCAAACCTGTGGCTATGTGAGAGGAATTTGGGATGGGATTATTAAGTCAAGCATTGGTATAGTGTAGTGGTTGAGGAGACCTCAGATACTGTGGCATTTAATCTCTTTCTGAAAAATATTTAACAAATGCAGCAGATTGCTTCCCTGTGAATGGAAAACAAAGATTTATTTCTTCCATGGAATTGGAAGGTGAGCAGAATAGCTTTGAAAACCTTTTTATGAAATGGGCCTGCAAGCTCTGTACTTGCCTAGACACTGCACAGACTTTGAGATGCCATCACAATAATTCCTTTCATATTTAATAAACCCTCTAATCATGGGTGGTTAAAAGCATTTTTAATGGTTTCCAGGATCCACTTTAAAGAACACAATTAAAATTACACATTTTTGAAGTTGTTGCTCTTCTACCTTCTATTAATGCATGCCATTTCCTTGCTGTGTCTTAAAAGAAGCAATAAAAAAAAAAAACTGTAAACCCTTTAAGAGCTGTTCTTCACAACATAAAATGTAGAAATTGAGATACAAGACTGGTGTCCAAAACTCATGACTTTCCTCTTGCTCAGGACAAGTGGCAACACTAACCATAATAAAAAGAAAGAAAATATAAAGACTGAAGAAAACGGAAATATGACCCATTCTAGATGGCAAATGATACACCTCTCAAATTTTAAAGCACTCTTAAAACAGTTTCCATGGGAACAGAAATTTGGCATAGTTATGAAAACTGTTGGGAGGCAGCTTCTACCAGGCCAGATGGATAATACATAGCAAGGGAATCTAAGAAGGGAAGTAGGCTGCAGTCCTTAAACCTTGATAATGGGTCCAAATGGGCCTGAGCACAGGGCACACCTCCAAAAAAATGTCATCACCACTGCCAACAGTGACAATAATGCCAAAAGCAAGTGGAGTCACTCCTGATTAGGGGAATAGGATTGGCTGCATGCACCTTTCAGCTGGGCTGGTTTGGGTATGGGGGGAGGGGGGGGGGGGAATGGGAGTGGCTGTGGCCAGCAAATATGGCATTAATGCTGAGTTGTTTAAGGGGGAGAAAATATTTGAAATGTCTGGCTCCAAAACACATGCAGCTAGTCATTCCAAAGAGGTTCCTGGATGACTCCAGCCTGAAAAACTGAATTTTCCATTAAGATTTTTTAGGGTAGTAAACAAATAGGGAAAGTTTCCAGGAGGGAACAATTTCTATAAAGTACTACTGTGATCCCACAGTACAAATCAAAAACCTATTCCCTAAAACCTATTGCAGTGGATAGCTGAAACCAAAACATCTTTTGTTGATTATCAGCTTATTAATTTCATTTCTCCACCCTGAATATCTCTCGAATTCTACAGTCTTTGAGCACCTTATGATGGCTAACACTCACATGAAGACCTTGTCTGAAATCATTTCCAGCCCACACCAGAGAGCTCATCACTAGTGCCTCAACCTACAGCACATTAAAGCCATCAGCAATGGAAATACAATTTAAATTCTAGCAACAACAGAAAACACCATGACTATGCTAGAGGAAGGTTTCTTCCTGATTACAATAGTAGTCACCTCTGGAAGTTATGTGAAGATTTATTACATGCTTAGTTTGTAGACAGTAATTATAAGACCCAGAGACTTGGGGTTCCCAAACCTGATAGAAAAAGCCATCTGTCCTGATCCTCTGATTCTCTGATGCTCAGTCACACTCACCCTTATGGATGGGAAGTAAGACAAAACAAATCTCACTATTTGTTGCAGGTCTGTTCCATATTTATGTAACAGATGTAAAGAGGCAACGATGTTCAATCAGATAATAATGAAAAGTTACTGGAAACATTTGAAAAAAATCTGTAGATTCATGATGCTATATTTAACACTGAAAGGTTGCTGTAATTATGGTAATAATGAAAATATTGCAAGTTAAAGCAGTGTAAAAAATTGTGCTAAGTCAAGTATCTCTTTTGGAAGAACCAACACAAAAAATCCTGCACAACATCAAACATTTAAACAAGGTTCCAACACAGCACATACCTATATAACATTATGTGGGTTCTGAATAAGTATTATATCACATCCAGAAGAAGAAGAATTACAAGAATAAGGATTGCACTACATCAATATTAACTTTGATCTAAACAGATCCTGAAAATTTCATTAAAGCCCTTGTGCTTCCTTCATCCCAGTAGCACCTGAGGGATGACCCTCACTACCTGCAAGAGGCTTTTGCCCCTATATCTGACTACCAGGATTATAAAGGTTCCCTTTTGAGTTCTAAAAGTCTTGTATCCATCATCAACATTTCATAATGAAAATTCAGTTCAAGCCTTAGTCATAATGAGGGTACTATCTCTCCATAACATTGTCATTTATTTTGACTGACATTTCATTTAGGATTCAAACTAGCTGCTGCTTGTCATGTCAGATAATTGTATTTTTCTTCAGCCACCTGAGCACAATTATCTCAGGGAAAAAAAAAATCCAAAACAATATAAAAGTCCAAAAGACATCAACATTCCATGTGTCCCAGAAAAACAGCATAGGGCATGCAAACATATAACACAGGTTATGTTATATCACAAATGCCTTTATTTATTATGCATAAAGCAGTCTGGACTCTTGTCAGATTAGATAAAATAAGACCTTGGTGAATCAAATCTACTTGGGGCATGTCAGAAATCAGGCAGGCAATTTTATATTCAGCTTTTTTGTTTATGATCCAGTATGAAAAAAAAAAAAAGAAAAAAGAGATGTGGATCAATATGGTCCTTCATAATATATCTGATAGTCTAATCCAAATTACTCCCAGATGAGGAATAATTTAACTTGTGAGAACTGGACTCTTGGCTGATGACATTTCTACTACTCTTAAAAAAAGGCCAGCTATTCTTAGCCCTAAATCAAAAGGTCTCCTCAGCCAACTGGAAAAACTTTCCTTTTCTTTATGTTTCACGACAGTTTAGGCTGGTTGCTTCATTTTATTAATTTGATAAATAACTACTGAAAATTTTGGCATTTTTTCCAAAGCAAGGAAATAATACAGGCCAGACACATGAAGAAGGACCATTGTCTGTAATCAACTGATCCAATACCTCCCATTTTAGGACATTTCCTGTTTAAATAAAATCCAAATCCATAGTCTGGATCTGGAAACTGTGAATTTTTCAGTGAAACTTCAATCAAAGAGAAACAGACAAATCCTCTCTCCAAAACATGACCTCTTACCTTGGGCTGCACATGGGCATTGCTCAGGATCCCGAATTCAAAATTCTCTCTTCAGAATAATCATCTTCCTAAAACTGCTCTTTGTTTGCTTGGTTTTTGTAAAGAAGCAGAAGGATTAGTCCTTTTATTCTCAAGCAGAGATAGAATCAGTAGCATGCCTGTGACTATCTTCCATGATGCATCTTTCTGGATAGAACACCAAGCCAGGAGGTGGGAATTGAGGCTTCTTTTCCTCCTCAGCTTGAAGAAATCTCTTTCTCCCTCTCTTCAGTGCCCAAAGAATACCCCAATCATCCCATTTGCACATGGATGCAGCAAGACAGTTCTGTTTGAGCAGTTCATGGCTACCATCTGCTGAAAAGCAATGCTGTCCCATGTGTGATTTGTTCCTCCAGCCATGACCTCTTCTTGTCTGGGTTCACTTCCAGAGCTCCCATGGCTCTGCAAAACTGTAAAAATCAAGGAGGGAAGAGAAATGAGCCATGAGATTCTCCACTCCTTCTTTAGGGAAAAGAGAAAAAAAAAAAAAAAAAAAAAAAAAAAAAAGGAGGTCCAATATACATTGACAAAGCATGTGTTGATGTGTTGGGTATAAGAAGTTTGTTTCAAATTTGGGTTTCACCAAGGATATGTGGTCCCTTGGCTGTTTCACCGAACTCCTGCTGAAATCTTAAATGATAGCTGGAATGTGAGTGGTGCAGAACAAATTTTCAAAATAACATTGTACCATTGTTATGTCAGGTGAAACTAAATGTCTGCCATCAGTTTAAAATGGAGATCAGCTTCCTGACTCTCACAGGCAGTTTAAAAATCTCTTCCCAATATGATCTATAGCACCAGCTCTAAAACCCAAACTGGAGATATAATTAGTTTTGGGTGACACATGCTCCATTACAAACACTTTCAGAAAAACAAAATGTGATATAACCTTTCAAGGTAACACAAAGGAAATGTTTTGCTATCACTTCTTAAAGAATGCTGTAAAAAATTACGATCTCAGCTGGCTTAAATTGGCAGAAGCAAAGGCAAGGCAGTTATGCTGATTGACAGCACCTGAGCACCATGTCCTGGATATTAAAATTTAGTGATAGTGGTTAGACAGATAAAAATAAAGGGGAAAAAAAACTCAATAAAATATGTATTTTCAAAACATAACAAATTGATATTAGAATATAATTTATTTTGTGCATGTCCTGCACATTGTGGTTATAAACCAGGTTAACTGCATGCATTATACAGAGCTAGATGTGTGGAAACCCCCAAAGGCATGTTTGGGAAGGAGTTGGGGGTTTCTTTTTAAGTTATCATTAGGTTTTGAAGAAACTGCATTTTATTTTCTTGTGTCCTTTTTCAGTAGAATCATTTATAAATGTCACCAGATTACCAGACCACATTACTTTGTCTCTCTGATACTGAAACTATAGCATGCTGGGAAATACCCAATAACAGATTAGCTCTTAGGGTTGGTGATTATACCACTAGCAAAATACCTCCCTACATATCAATTAAAGACATTGAAAAATTCTCTACATAATGTGTTACTGAATGCAATATCCTGTGTTCTTTACAGCCTTCAAACACAACCACCCAGGCAGGAATCATATGTTTTCAGATAATCACTGCAGAAAATTCTAAAGAGCCCCTGATGCTTTTTTGGCTATACTGGCAGCTACAGACCTCTGAAAAAAACCTGATGACAGCCCCTTGGGTCAAATCCCAGCACAGATGCTTGGAACTGCAGATAGCTTCTTGTTTGTGTGCTGCTGAGAGCTCCTCAGATATTGTATACCTTGGAGGAGGGAGGGAGGGAGGGAGGGAGGAAGGAAGGAAGGAAGGAAGGAAGGAAGGAAGGAAGGAAGGAAGGAAGGAAGGAAGGAAGGAAGGAAGGAAGGAAGGAAGGAAGGAAGGAAGGAAGGAAGGAAAGCACACACTAGGTAAAAGCTCTGTGTTTTTGAAGGTTGAAGTAATTTAAATTGATTACACATCAGGTAGAGATGCCTGTAAAATTTAAAATTCCAAACAAACATGGATAAAGTAGTTTGTAGTAAATCCATCTGGGAAATTAGCAATTAACCACTTGCCAGTCTATAAAGTCAGCTTAATATGGACTACAATAAGCAATTCCCCTTTTGAAAACTAAACCTAGAAAACCCCTAGAAAGGGCTCGTTTTCAGGACAATGTACTTATATTTTATAATAAATTTCAGTAATACTCTTTTTTAGTTGAAACCTCCAGTGGCCTGCAAGCTTTCTGTAATATATTTCTGCCTTAACAACAGTACTTGGGATTTAATTTGCATTTATTAATAATTTATTTTTCCCAAATCGTACCTGTAAATTTTAAGCTGGAGAAAGGAACAAAGGCACAGAATGGTTCATTAATAAAAGAAGAACCCTGCTCTCTTCTGTGGACACAAAAAGGCTGCTCTTCTCCTGCTGCCCACCCTGGCAAGGCTGCCAGCACAGCCCAGTGTGACAGCATGCTGTGAGCTGTACCCAGCTGAGAGGGTGAGACAGCAGCCTGCTATCCCCTGCAGAATAATGAATACTGTCCTGATAAATATATCCAGGCATAGGCTACTTTCTAAAAAACAGGGAAGAGGAATGCCATAAAAAGGTTTTTTTATTGTTGGTTTTAATATTTTTAATACCATGGTGTTCCAAGCAGGCTGCATTATCTCAGCAGGATCACTGAAAGACCTGGTATCAATAGTCACTCTCCTATTCTAAAAAGAATCAGAGTCAACTGCACTCACAGAAAAACAAACTCAGGAAGCCAATCAAAAAGGAAACTCCAGCATGTGGTGCTACAGTTCCTGTGAGACCACCTGGCAAAGGAAAATGGAGAGCAAGGAATTCACCACTTCATCAAATACTCACTGCATATTCACATATGGGAAAGTGTCTTTAAAACAGGCAGATCTTCAATGGTACCAAACTATGTGGTATCAGAAATACTCCAGTGCTGGAAAGTGTTTGCCTCATCCCTCTTCATGATTATTCTTATTTGTTATGCTTGGCTGTATTGCTATCAGGTTTAAACCTTTTAGTACTGCTGAAGATGAACCTAAAACAAGCTAAAGTGTGTCAGAGTTTTGAAGGCTTTTTCAAATCTTAACCCTGTTGGAATGCTGCAATATTTTCCTAACTTACAGATAAAGAAATACCAGACACAGATGTCCAAAGATATGATAAGCCAAAAGTCAATTCAGAGGAAAGGAGGAGAAAAAAACCCAATCCCCATACCCCCCCCAAAAAAAAAACCTCCAACAAAATAAGCCAAAACAAAACAAAACAAAACCCCAACCACACTATCACCTTTGGAACAAGCTGGTTTCTCAAACATGCACCCACAAGAAAGCCAGTTTCTAAATCAAGTCTAAGTTCACCCCCCCAAAGATATGGATGGCTTATAGTGATTCCAGCTTCTCTGACCTAAGTATTCTGAACAATGACCCCCAAGAATCTGCTCTGCACTGGACAGGGGTCACTGGGAGAAGCAGCTCCACATGCAGGATTCATGCAGCTGCTGCAGGGCAGCTCTTGCTGCAAGGGTGGCTGGCATCAGGCTGATGGGGGGTCAGGAACCCTGGGTGTGGATGGCAGCATCCTGGCAGAGTTTCCTTTCTGGGGAATCCAGAGTGCAGCATCCTGGGGGAGTTTCCTTTCTGGGGAATCCAGAGTGCAGCATCCTGGGGGAGTTTCCTTTCTGGGGAATCCAGAGTGCAGCATCCTGGAAGAACTTCCCTTCTGGGGAATCCAGAGTGCAGCATCCTGGCAGAGTTTCCTTTCTGGGGAATCCAGAGTGCAGCATCCTGGGGGAGTTTCCTTTCTGGGGAATCCAGAGTGCAGCACCCTGGCAGAATTTCCCTTCTGGGGAATCCAGAGTGCAGCATCCTGGCAGAGTTTCCTTTCTGGGGAATCCAGAGTGCAGCACCCTGGCAGAATTTCCCTTCTGGGGAATCCAGAGTGCAGCATCCTGGCAGAGTTTCCTTTCTGGGGAATCCAGAGTGCAGCATCCTGGGGGAGTTTCCTTTCTGGGGAATCCAGAGTGCAGCATCCTGGCAGAATTTCCCTTCTGGGGAATCCAGAGTGCAGCATCCTGGGGGAGTTTCCTTTCTGGGGAATCCAGAGTGCAGCATCCTGGCAGAGTTTCCTTTCTGGGGAATCCAGAGTGCAGCATCCTGGGGGAGTTTCCTTTCTGGGGAATCCAGAGTGCAGCACCCTGGCAGAATTTCCCTTCTGGGGAATCCAGAGTGCAGCATCCTGACAGAACTTCCCTTCTGGGGAATCCACAAACCCCCACCCTCCTTCTATAGATTTGGGTTTTGTCACCAGGGCTGTAGTTGAAATCCATTTCAGGTACTGACTCTCAACCCAAAGTCCACAAACCTTCTTCCCACTCTGCACTGTATGTTTAACATGGTAACAAATTTAATACAAAAATACCTAGACTAAAACTTTAAAAACCTTTAAAATTTGAAGGACCTTTTAGGCTACTAAATTAAAATTCAATCCTTTCAGAAATAAGGTAAAATTAGTCTTCTCTACTCCTTGTAACTTGATTTTAGGCCCTTTTCCCAGTCTAATTCACTAGAAAAAGAACTGATTTGCACAACTCCAGTTTGATATCAGTACGTGCTTTACTTTCTAAAAATTAACATTACATTTCTTTATAGCTTTGTACATTAGCATCCCTTTCTTCTGTAAGTACAACAACCTTTTTCTTTTGAGTTAGAGGCACTGATACACACTGAGCTCTGGAAGAATCTGAGCTCAGTGTGTAAAAGCTTAAAATACAACATTTCTGCAGAGTGGAAAGGGAAGCTGTTTTTTTCACTTTGGTAGAAACTTCAGGTACCTATTATAAGGTGTCTACAGCTATACATTTGACTTAGGAGCAGCTTGTTAAAACCAGAGAATTAGATTCTTGCACTGTTTTTCAGTCTGGAAGCAGTTCAGTGGAAGAGAAAGATACATCAGCTCAGCTGCTGCCTGCTGCCTTCAGAAGCAATTCTGAAGAATCTTCCTAACAAACAAACCAGCAGCTTTCCCATGAGCTGCTTCAGCTGAAAGAGTTGAGAATTCCTCACCTGAACACAAAATCAGACAGGAGAGAGCTGCCCACTTCATTCTCTTCTTATTCAGAAAGGTCAGAGCAGTAAAATCCCAGTCTGATGTTCTTTCTTGGTTTTCCCTGGAACGACACTCTTCATGTTCTGTGCACTAATATTAAAGGAAACTGTTTATATTGCAGTCAACTAAAATATGACAAAAATCTAGATATCTTTCATCAGATTGTTCTGAAACTAAAACAATTCCTTTGATGAACCTTTTTTGTTAGAGAAAAATCATTAAAAAGAACTTCCAGTTCATATCCAGTAAAAGATAACCATTGGAGGATGAGAATTGAATAGCATGGGACTAAAAAATTAGTGTTTTCTAATTAATTACTGTGTATTTGTGACACAATCACATTTTTAACAAGGCTACATTTTATTGGTCTTTCTAATGGCATTATCAATATTAAAAATTTCTTAATAACAAGTATTACTGTCCCTATCAGACTGTCCCTACCTACCCTCAAATGCAGTAGCTTTGATAGAATATGCTGGTCCCAGTACAGTAGAACTTTGACATGAGACTTCAGCTTTTGGAAACTACTTTGTTGAATGAAGTGGGATTGAAATTCCAGATACTCAAGTTCATTAAGAAATCCCTGCTGTTTTGCATCATTTTATTTCTTTTACAGCATAAAGCATCTAGAATAAGTGTAGGACTTTGTTCATGAAGCCATGACAGGTTTGGAAGTCAGCAGTGCCATCCTTACAGCACCACAGCCACATTACCAATTTTTCCTCTTTCAAACAAAACCAGCAGAGATTAAATTAATAGTTCCATACCTGCTTCCTAAAAGCTGTAGGACAGATATACCTATCTACATATTCTTCTCATAACATTTCAAGCATCCTTTTGTTCTTGAAACACTCTTGAAACAGCATTCAACAGGACCAAGGAATCTTATTAACTACTGAAGTGATAGTACAAGAACAGAAATAGATAAATTATTTCTTCTAATAAATTAACATGTAGTGCTACAATGAAATGCAGATATGAGATTGGAATCAGAGTCAAGAGACAAGTGTGGATTAAAGGTCTGTTAAGATTATTTGGTTATTATTTGAATATTTGTATTTGGTCCATCCACTCTGCAACTTCTGCACCTCCACAGCTGCAATCTGCAGAGGTGCTTAATATGCACACAAACAAATGCATGCTCAGTCTCCTTCTGTAGTTTTCATGAAGGATTTTGGAAAGATGATGGAATAAGTGAAGAATTCTTTTCTTTGTGTACAGCACAGCTGATGTGTGTCTATAGGAAACTGATTAAAATGGACAAATGGGACAGCACCCATAGCAAGCACCTGGAATATTCTGTACATAAATCCTTTCCCCTTCTGGGCAGAGCTTTGGTATTTGGCAAACTCTCCTTACAGGATGCCTTTCACATACCTTTGTCCTATACTCACTGCTAGAACATTATACATCAATATTAAACAGCTATTTTATTTCCAAAATATATCTCCAATTAAAATAATCTTAATAATTGTGTTTTGTTTTAGTTTATTTTTTTAAGAATTGGATAGACATTGAAAAAAGATGTGAGAAGCCAATGTCCCATGTCCCTCACTTCCTTCTGCTTCCCTTGCCTTGAAAACAAAAAAAGTGCTAAAAGCACTTCACAACTGAATGTATTTTTTTCATGGCATATGAGACCCCTAAAAGGGAGGGGAAGAAAACCATGTAATTTTCCTCCTTCATTTTCCATGTAGTATAGATAGATACTAATTTTTATTTAAATGCTGCATCTACTGAGGAAGTATTTTATATCAAGTGAATGAAGGAAAGAAAAAAAAAGACCTTACCTTTTCAAAGATTAAACCAGTTATATTAACATAAATATTTCTGCCATATATTATAATGGGGCATAAACAAAATAAAGAGGACAGGCTCAAAAACCAGCAAAGCAGAACATATATCTACCCAGAGACATACCTGATATAATATCTGATATTGGAAGAATACAGCTCTAGACCAGCAGTGAAATTGATTGAGTGATGTTATCTGAAACCAGGATTAGCAAAAGGGGAAAGAAAATGAGGAAATATGGGGGAATGACCCATAGTATCTATCTTGTGGGTTGTCAATCCCATCAATCATCTCTGCTATGATTACACATTGCTGGAGAGAAATTGGGCTGAAATGTTAATGATCTCATGATTTACATTCTGCCAGAATCCTTTTCCTTTCCTGTGCAGCCTCAGAAATAGCTCACAAGCTCCAGAGTTCAGAAAAAGCAGGATGAGGGGAAATCACAATCATATTTCATAACTCAGGTCATTACTGTTTGTTCCTGTGGCAGTAGCAAAAGAGGATTTCTCTGCTGAGTACACCATAATAACTGCTAAAATGTTTCAAGGACTTCAGATATCTTGGGGTCATCATTTCAGTTCCTTTCAGAATATAAAATCTATCACAGTAGTAGTCAAATTTTGGGGGACTGTTCATTTGGTTTTATTTGGGTTATTTTTAAGAAAAAAAAAACAAAAAACCCCAATCCACCTAAAAAACCCCAAACCAAAATAAAAGTTGACCTACAAGGAAAATTTTAAGTTTAGATAATCAAATTAAATTTAGGTTGCAAAACAGAAGAATGTTATTTTCCATTCTAGTTAAACAAGATATTCAGTTATTTCTAATTAGCAGTTAACTCTTCCAACTGTTGAACCACCACCAGAACTGTTCAAATCTATCAGGAAACCCTCAACTAGGACAGCTTCTCTCTGTCCTCCTTCACACTGAATTTGTTTGAAATCTGTGTCAACTGCCAAAATTTTATTTTAATTTTGGAAAACAAAAAAAACACAAAAAACCCCAACCAAACCAAAACATTCAAAATATCAGAATGTTTCCTTTTAACTTGCTGAAAGAAGTAAACTATTTATTATCATAACAATATCTTGGGATATGTTCCACATCCCAACATCCCATTTTATGAGACAGTAGTTTTGTGTTGAACAACAGGGGAAGCTTATTCAGTGTGTTAATAAGAGGAACAGCTGCTTTGTGCATATTTTATACCTGGAATAATTTTCCCTGAATATTTGAAAAAGGAACCCCCAATAGTTTTTTCTTCCAAAAGTGTCATCTTGGGATACAGAGAAGCACCTCAGGAAGGTGAGCACAATAATGAGAAAGTGAGAAAGATGGATTGGAGAAAGGCATTGGAGAGACAGAACAAAGAAAAAGAGGGAAAAGGAGCAGCACAGGGAATATCTCAAGAGGAAAAGCAACATGGGGAAAACTGCAGCACAAAATGTATAAAAGAGAAGGAGAGAACAAACAACAGAACATACTGAGGACCTTAAGACTGAATTAAAATACAGAATGATGAGGAAAGAAGAGAATATCTACATCCAGAGAATGGAAAAGGGCAAAAAATAAGCTAGGTAGGAGGGGAAAATCTAAGACATTTTATAAGTTCTCCCTTCTACTTTTCCTCTCATGGGATGGGAACATAATTGTCTTAGAACTCCTGAAATCCCAACAAAATCTGTACCCCTCACCAACACTGAAGAACCTCTATTAAATGCATTCTAATAAATTTTAATATCTTCTAAAGAATAACAAATTTCTTCTTATATCTAATAACTGTCTCAGGCCAGCAGCTGGTCAAGACTAATTTCCCACAGATGCTGAAAGTATCCCCATTTAACTTCTTTCTTCTACCCCTTTTCTTCTCCAGTGCAACAAATCAAGCCACTGAATAAAATGAACACTGAAAAAAAATGTTCCACATTTGGAGAGAAGTCCCTGAGAGGCTCTTTACCATGAGGGAAAATGTGATGAACAAGGTTTCCATGTGAGAGAAGGGAGAAGTGGCATACAAAGGGTGTGTCTGTGCCACTTCTTGAAAGAAAGGCAGAAAATATACTTGAGACATTTTAGATGGCTCTAATACCACCTGTAAAAAAAATATAAATAAAGACCTATTTGTTAATTTTAATGAGACTCAGATTCTCAGCCCGGTCTTTGTTAATGAAGAAAGTTTAAAAAATGCTGAGATGCTTTTGATATATTTTAATACCAAAACGAATTAGTAAAAGTTATTTTGGAAGTCAGATTTCCGTTGAAGCAAGGAAAAAACCAAAACAAAAAAACAGCCAAACAAAGCAAACAAAACAAAACCTAACAAAAACACAAAACAAAAAACCCAAAAAACCTACAAAATAATAATAATAAAAAACAAAAGAAAAACAAAGCACAAGCAGCCAATCTAAAGGCATATACAAGAATGAATCGCCTGCTTTTGTTAGAAACAAAAATTGCTCTGCTAAAAATTTTTTACATTGATTAATCAACATTTGCCAACAGAACTATGCACTAGAAAAATAAATAGAAATGATGGCAAGGCATTTATACATTCCCAGTGTGTCTGTAATCACCTAAGTGTTCATAATTTTCCTTCTTATAATTTCACACACGTTATTCTGAATATCTGTGATATCTTAATTTAACTTCCACTCCTTGTTCAGTGGATTGGTAAATGCATACAACTCTGTATACAAAGCAGAGACACCACTTTCCATGTACATACAAAATGCTTGCAGGCTTCTGAAAGCATATACAAGAAATGGCAAAATTCAGAGTTACTGTCTTTTTGTCTTTAATTAAGAGCAGTTGTATTAACTAAAAATTAGATATCCTCAAATAACTAGTGCTCAACATAGCTAGAAGTAGCATTTGCAACATGGAAGAACTGGGTGTAAATCGCTATTAGATCACTTCATAGTTGTTTACATACAAAAAAATGACAGCATGGGACAAGACTGAATTAATCACTGTCTTTTAAATTAGGATTTATTATCCTTTTAATTCACCTGGGAAAGAACACATTTTAAGTTTAACTGACTTGTTATTAGACAAATCAATAGTCTTTTGTTTCCCCCTCATTTTCCTTTTAATTTGAATACACAAGCACTTGTCAAATACTGAAATGCCTTAGTGAAGCAGCCCTGTTGGAGACAAGCAAAAATGCTGCAGAAGGTCTTAGAAAACATGCCAATAAATATGCCTGTACTGAGGAAATGCATTTGGCCAAGCCTTTAGGTAGCTAATGATTTGCATTAGGTGGCTTGCTCTGTGAGAGCAGGAGAGTTGATTCTGCAGGACTGAGATGCTTTGTGAAACAGTAGCAGGAGTAAACTGGTTCTGATGTTGTTAACTTACATCCACCTACTGCAAACCACGCAGATCCTGCTAATGAAAAAGATGATCAATGACCACTGAGTGGAAAAATTCTCTCTCATACCCCCACAAAACTGTAAGTGAAATTATAATTCTTGATATAAAGTGAAGGTGTCAATCACATCAGCACATAACTTTTGAAAGGAAATGAGTCACCGAGCAGGAAAATCTACTGAAATGGATAATTAATGGAAGGCTCTTTAAGGGCTTGATCACTGCTGGTTGCAGCCTGTGCCTTACTGTGCTGGCAGTTTCTCCCCAGGAATGTGGAGCAGAAAGGGAAGAAAGGGAACAAAGGGAAGCATGAGGCCAGGAGACCTGATTTAAACTGCATCTTCAGAAAAGACATGGAGATGACTCATTGCTGGATATCAACAAAACATAATGCCACTGATCTGTTTTCTCAAGAGAAAACAGCCCTGATGGCTGTGTGGGGAACAGAAACCTTTGCACCCAGGACCCCTGAGCAGACATGGTGAGGCAGGTGCTGTACACAGACAGAAATGTGTGATGGAGAGATTTCCATAATCTGCACATCAGTGTATGATGCTCCCATGACTCTCTGAACAAAATTGTTTTAACAGTGATTTATCATAAAAGAAATAGATGTAATAATTATAGCATTAACTGTGGTTGCCAGATAGCCCAAACTGAATGAAAAAGAAAAAAAGCTGATTTCTGTACACCTTGTGCAGGCTTCTAGGATTTTATGCAATGGTGCCTATTCTGCCCAAAGTCATGGTACAACTAAAATGTATTAACACATCATTTGCTAAAATGCATAACAAGAAGCAAATGTTCACTGGACTGGAATACATTAGACTTCACAAAATATCTCTTTCAGTTTACCCATAACAAAGATTAAATACCGATTTAGTGGTACATTATTTAAAGTTATTCCAGTGTCTTACACACACCAGATTCAGTTGCTAACTTACTACAAACTTGTCACAATGTCAATTGAAACAGAACTTTGCAGCAAAGGGTAGCCTCTTATTTAAGTATTTACAATGAATACAAACATAAAAATTTGCATTTTATGTCAGTACAACCCATGAATTCACAAACTGCAAGTCACAAGCAAGGCAATGCAAAGACTGTCAAAGACAGGAGCCACTCAGTTAAATATATATTTTTTTTTTTTCCTTCTGTATGTTTGTTTTCTTAGTGATCAGGCAAGTTCATGGAGGTGGTGGCAGGGATTTCTTTCCCTTCCTGCCTGTGGCAGAAGTCAGCAGGGAGGAGTAACTAAGCTGATCTTACAACAGGCAGCATAGCAGGTATTATGAAAAAAGATTCTGTAAGCAATGAGAAACTGCTGAGCACTTGACTCTTTTGTACTTTGATTTGAAATATACAGCCTTGGCTGAATTCTCTAAACCATGTATTCACTCCTTGCAATGAATGCACATTAGGAATGCATTCAGAGCTCAGAAATGAGTTCAGTGTCTCTCAGTACCTGTTTACCCGTGCTACACTAAGGAATACAGAGATGTACTGTCATCTCTCTGCAAGGAATAAGAACTCCTCCATCTGAAAACTAAAAAGCAGCTTGGGGTATCATCCTTTTGTAATTGTTGTCACAACTCTGTAAGGGATAAAAATTATCCAGTACATAAGTTTTCAGAAACATTTAAAAAACTGCTAAACATTTTCTGCAAAATTTTGAATTGGACAAACCATCGGACATTGAAGACATACATAGCAAACAAATTCACAGATGAGCCTGAAATGGATGGCTTCAAATTTTCTGTGGAATTAGATGACTGCTAACCATGATTCTTTTTCATGACACCATATTCAGTGAAATTACTTGTAAAATAATTATTATTACCTTTATCTTTCTTGAAGTGCTTGTGTGACAATTTCCCAACAACGGTTCCAGCTATTACCCTTCGAAGAGCTTTTACTTGATTATGCTGACATAAAGGTAAGCTAGCAGTGATCTCCCCTCTGCCAGGACTTTAATCAGAATGGGCAGCAAGTGGAGCAAATCCATGTGAGTTCATTCCACCTACCCCTTTAACTCCAGGGATTGCCTCTCCAAACAGACACTGGCAATACTGGGAGTGCTGGGATATTCCCCTTTCTCTCTGTGGTCAGGGGAGATTACCAGTGAATGGAAGAGCTTGGTGCAAAAAAAAAAAAAAAAAAGCTTCTCTTCCACTCAGTGATTTAAATTAAAACATTGGCCCTCCTTTGGTCTTTTTATACAACAATACCAAATAATAAAAACTTTGGTTTAGGCCCGTGGCTGAGTAAAAGTGTTAATGAAGTGTCTGAAACAAACACCGAGTGGTGATACTGGGCTGTCCCTGGGAAATATTTCATTGTTGTATCTACCAAGTGCTGACCATCTGCTGTTCAGTCCTTCCACTTCAAGACAGCTAAGCAACAAACATGACAACTTAGGAAATTCTGCATAGGCACAGATGTTGTGACAAATTTCATTGCTGCCTTTGAAGTAAAGGAGCACACGGCTCCTTTAACGGCTAAAAAAAAAAAAAAAAAACCCATGAAGGTTCTTGATCCTACAGAACCCAGCTGAGTAACAGTCCATAAGGTCAGATGGAAAGCTCTCCTGTTGCTCAACAAAAATCTGAGGAAGCAGCCTCCCTTATTTTTGTTTCAGTTTTGGAGAATGCAGCAGATAGAGCTTTCCCAAGTGTCAGCCTCCCAGATACATCTCCTGAGTTACACTGTTCAATTAAACACACTGAGAACAGCAGTGATCTTTAAGTATTCTTGTATATATATAAGAATATGGTATGAGGTTTCTACTGAAGTAAGACTTAACCATGCCAGCCATTGACTCATTCTATTAGTAGCTTTTTTTAGGTAAGCAGTAACTGATGGACTGAACCTGAAGTTTTGTCCTTGAACTCAGTTCACAGCACAATGCTGTGAAGAAAAATTTATAATGAAAGTAATTAAAACTAAATCAAATAAATTATTGTAATTTTATACTGCAAATACTTGGTTAAGCCTTCTTGCTGTCTTTCATATCTCCCTCCTCGTGTCACTCTTTCCTAATGTTTTGTTAGTGCATATCATCTGTTGCTAAAAGGACATGTTGTTACTAACAACAACAATTTGAAAAATAATTAACACTTTATTTTTTGTTACCTACATGATTCCCTTTACATTTCAACCCACTGTTCCTGAGGTGCAGATGTAAATACTGCCAAAGTTTGTGACAGAAATTAAAAAAAAATAAAAAATAAGGGAGAGCATGGTTAGGTGATGCATGGCACAGAAATCAATCTTATAAATCCTTTAATTTTACTCCTTGCTATATAACAACAGTGCTAGTAATATTTCTTGAATCATTTAGCTTCTATTGTAACATAACCTGCAGACTAAAATAATGATCCTGAAAATATTATGTCATTTTTTTTTCTTCTCTATTGTATTCAATGGTACTGCATCATACTACAGAATAATTTTAATAATATTATGCTTTTTGAGTTAATTTTTAAACCACTTATTTCTACTTCTAAATGAGGAGCATAGTGAGGCAGGCTATAAACAGCAGTAAAGACAGCTCTAGGTGAAGCCCAAGTAGCACAGGGGTGATATGCAGTAGCAGATCTTTCAGGGCACAGCAGGATTAGAGTGACAGAAATCCAGAATCAACAGGAAAGATCCTAACTGACACAGGATTACTGCCCCAGTTGGAGAAGGCTTGTTTACTGGTTTAACTGCTGGATGTATAATTTCTATAATTAGAGTCTGATCAGCTAAGCAACATTGCAATGCAGCTGCAACGCCCTAAAGAAATTTTAGACAGGCTATTAAAGAATGATTTATGAAGCAGGCTTTTGTTCAACCAAGTGATTAGAATTTAATAGTGTTGCCTACTAAGTGTTGAACTGGACATAACCAAGCTAAGGAACAGTAAACAAGCTGGAAAAAAAAAAAAACAAAAAAAAAGAGAAAAGCATTTCAATATTCTCTGTGCCACAGCAGTAAAAAGCAGCATCATGTTAAAGTAACAAAAAAATTTTAGCCTTCTGTTTTAGACAATATCTCACCTAAAATATTGTCCTGATAGATTGTCCTGATAGATTCTTTTTTATTTGAAAAAAATTGAGAGCTTCAGAAAAAACTCATCTTGGTTTCTGTGGGTTGAGAAAGGCAGGAAAAAAAAGGGAAACACTTCAAATGCTACAATTTAGGAGAACTTTAAAAAAATATTTTTGAAAAAACAAAGACAAGGAAAACAGGAAAAATATTTAAGGCATCTTAGAATTGGTGGTAACTTTTTTCCTCCCTAAGCAAACTTTCTTACTTAAGCAGCATCCTGTCAATTGTCAGATGAGTCCGAGACCTGATTCCCATTAACTTTAATGAGAGTCAGATTGTGTTTGCAGGTTACTTGACCATTAGTACACATTTCTATTGGAAAGAAAACTGTCTTATTCATCCAGCCCCTCATAACAATGAATGACAGGAGCTCATTTAGTGCATTTCTGATGGTGTTGTTTCAAAATAACTTTGCATTTAGCAAAATGGAAATGATTGGTGTGGAAGGAATATAAACTTAACAGAAAGAGGCCCTGCTCACTAACAGATGGATTTCAAGTGCAGATCTTAGTTCAAAAACAATGGGCACAATTGCAAATTAACACCTACTACACCCACTTGCAGCATTATGGGATGTTTTCAGAGAGCTGGGTGTGCAGGCAATTAATCAGCAATATGCCAAGAAACAGAACAACCACTGAGGTTTGTGGAGAAGCTTTGGGAACAGTCCCACTGAATCCCACCAAGCAGCTCTTTACAAGTAGGGGCAGGTACCTGGACCATTCCAACACTCGCAGTACAATAAAGTTCCTGGAGTGCCAGCAAAATAAAGCAAAAAAACCCAAAACCGAAACCACCAACAAGAACAAATCAACCAACTAACAAAAAAAAAAAAAACAAAAAAAAAACAAAAAACAAAAACAACAAAAAAAAAAAAAACAAAAACAAAAACAAAAAAAAAACCAAAAAAAAACCCCAAAAGATACACACAATAAGTAGGCAATATTAGGGAATCTAGATGATAATTAGGGAAAAGCTGTCTCTACAATTTTCTGAGACTACTACACTCTGTGGTTCATCCTAGCAATTGTCTTGATTTCCTGCTCTCATAATTCTCCCATTTCTTTTGCAAGACAAAGGAAGGATTGAACACGATTAGCCAAGCTAGGCTAAGAAAATCATTCTGCACTTCATAAAATTGCTTGAAAACGGGTGCAAGAGGAGGAAAGAGAATCTGGCAATATTTGTGCTGACAGAGATCAATGAAGAATGACATTTGTGATGCAAAGATTCATGAACACTGCATAAGAAAACAGAAGCTTGATAAGATGACCTTGATGGATGTGTTGGATGGAATGAGAGCTGTAAAGAGCAATTTGAGAGAAACAGAGAGGGATGATGTTTTTGAGAAAGTCAAAGTTGTAAAAAAGGGATCGGAATCCAAACTGAAGACAAAAGAGCATCTGTACAAAAAGAGTTTTAGAATAAACAGTTGTGATGGTTGGACGTGCTGGGGACTCAAGGAAAAGGAAGGGGGATGCTGATTTGAAACTTTTAGAGCTGTTAAACTAATTTGATTGATGGAAAGAAAACAAGGCCCAGTTTCAAGAATGCCTGTGGAAAATACAGCTGACTCATAGGGAGAGGAAACTGGAGAAGTGTAGGGAATCAAACAGAAACCAGCAAGGAGAGAAACACAAGCCAGATAAAACACTGTTTGTAGTATCTGTAATGCACCAGTAAGCAAACACCAGATTCATGTTTCTCCATGCCTAAGGCAGGTTGGTGTCCCGAAGGGCTGAGCCCAAGCTGTCAGCTCCTGTAGGAATCACAGTGGGATACAACTGAAGGATAATCCTCTGTCAATTGTTTGATGCTCAGACAATCTTGTATTTTACATCCAGAACTTTTCTAGGAAGAAATGTACAACACAGTGCTCAAAATATGGCAGGTTCTCTGTAGGGAAGAAGGTATTCTATATTCAGGTAACTAAACTTGACAATAACACAGAAGGAAATTAATAAAGTCTTTTTTAAGGGTGGTAATGACTTAACCTGCTGTGATTCCAAGTATGTAGATGAAAAATATTGGTAACAACCTTTAGGGAACCTAAAGCTGGATGAACCTTCCTAGAGCCCTTCCATGAACTCTCTTTTAGAAGCTGGAATTAACTGTTGACTTCATAGACAGTAATATAATTTTTAACCCAGCACCACTGCATGTTAAATATAACCATGTAACTTATTATTTCCTGTTTTTTTTTTATTTCATCAGCATCAAATGAAATACAATTACTCCTCTTCTGGGAGCCTCTGAATATATCTTAACATAAATTAAAATATTCATTTACATAAAACTCAACAATATCAACTAAAACGGGACACTGTGCCTATGCACACTAATTCTAATCTGGGTACATGAACTAGGGGCATATTTCCTGGCACAGTCAAATGACACACAAATCTCTGCTGTAGTCACAGGAATTAGGAGATGATAGATGCCTCAGATTGCTTGAGTGGCTACCCATTCTACTGTAACAGGTTCCTCTATCAGATAGGGATGCTGAGGAAAGCAAGATAACAATGAGCACTTCTTCTGTAAAGCTTCTTTGAAAACATTAACCTGACTTTTCATGATTTCTGTTGTTTCCCAGGTCTTAAGTGGGAAACAAAGCTTCAGTTGAAGGATGGCTTCCATTTATAATTATCTTAGTGACCATTTCTAGTGCAAGAAAAATCTCCATATAGAGTCTCAAATCTGTGAGCAAACAGCAAAATGAAATAAAGGATCTGCTTTTGTTCAAAAACATGAAGTAAAACCACTCTGAGTTGTATTTATAGAGATAAGGACTGCAGGCTTCTCTGTAAATCATGTGAAATAGATAGATGCCAGACTGCATTAAAACCTCTTGGTCTACATTCTATTTTAAAACAATAGGCCACAAAAAGCCCACAATTTTTATTCTGAAATGTCTTAATTTTCTGAAACAAAAAGATGAAACAGAATAAAATTCAAATAATGAAAGACATTATGTACAATATATACAGAATAGATTGAGTATTTATCTTCTCTATTTGGAGGAGAAAATTTGGAAGGAGCAGCACTACTCTGCAACCCTTTAAGGAGTAGCTGAGATGGGCAGCATTAAGTTTGTTTTCTGGTGTTGCCGCAGCAGTCTTTGAACATTCCCAGCAGTGCCATGACAGGGCCAGAGAGAGAATTTTTAATGACTGTACAACGAGTAATGTTTTGCATGATCTACATCCTAATTGCTCCTGTTCCCAAAGAACAGAACACGAAGTTTTACAATACACAGCTGGGGACTAAAGACTCTCTTTAGAAAACTTATGAAGTAAATATAGGACAACAAGGACTTTGAAACTCATTCATACAATTGCCTTTCACAGTAACACTTCTGCTTCAGTTGCAAGAATACTCATTTACAGAACTAAATTGGTATGTTTCCCCTTGCACTATCTTTCCCTTAGTTAAAGACTTTGTCTCAAAAATCTTGGAGTTTTATACTGCTCCCTGTTGCATGTGATAATCCTGACATAACAAAATCTGTCTCGTGGCTTTCATCGAGTTTCAATAAAGCCAGTTAACATTAATGCAGTTTCTCCTGTTCCGGGTTGGAATGTTATTATTTTTAGACTACTTTGTCAAATCTTTTTAGATAGATAATATAAATTTATGCCTTCATTGCATCTATATACAGCCTTATTTGGGCTGCATTAAGTCCCTCAAAGTCAAATCTTGCTTTGTTTATGAGATTATTGGCATTGATTTCAGAAGCTTGAGACAGAAAAATACCTGCACTTAATGGAACAATTGTACCAGCCCCACTCTGTCCACAGAGGATGTATCAATTGTAAAGACATCTTCCCTCATTCCCACACCCTGTTTTCCCCTTCTCCCCATTTCAGTAACTGAATTAGCTGTGCTGTTCCTCAGATAAGTGCTTGTTTTTCAAAAAACCACTTAGTCTCTGACCCTTCCTCAAGGCTGATTTTATCTTTCTTTTTTCCCTAATTTGTCTCAAGCTGAACTTTACCTGACCTCACATCTACAGTGATTGAAGCCTTTATAAACTGAGTATGATATCTAATTTTGTCTTATTTTAAAGGGTTTATTCTTGCAAAAGATACTTAAGTGTAAGTTACAAGCCTCACATATCTTCCAGCCAGTAGCTTGTTGGATGTGACTCTGAATGCCTGCTGGGGTGCAAGAGCAAGCAGCAGCTGAGATGCAAAATCCTCAGCTACAAATAAACCCCTGTGTTGTATCCATAATCCTGGAGAACTGGGAGTGAGCACCATGCAGCCCTCTGCACCCTTGTGCAGATACAACTACCCAGAAGGGTTGAAAAAGCTTGGTCTTCCCACCAAAATCTAAAGCCCCCTCTATTACCCATTCAAAGCTTCAGATGCAGTGGAGCAACAGGAGCCAGAATGTGAGACAGACAGGAAACAGGAGGGATTGAGAATATTGATATCCCAAATCATGCCAAGAATCTAGAAATAGCCAGGAAGTATTTCTAGCTGACCATCCAAAGTGACTCACCAAAACATCATCCCCAACATTTGTTTTTCATTTTAAAGCACCACTTTGAAGTGGAAAACATCTATAATTGATTTAAGAATAATTTATTTGAATTCTACACAGTCTATTTCCTGTTTTTAGCAAGACAAAAAAAAACCCTAAAAAAATATGAAAAATAAAATTAAAATTTTGTTTTGATGGAGTAGTCTACCTGATGAAAAGAAAGGGATTTTTCCTGATAATTCTTGAACAGTCCTGGAAGACAAGATCCTACCCATTTAAAGTTTAGGATAATTTCCTTTACAATTTGTTTTTTGCTTTGTGTTTTTTTTTTCTCCGCGATCTTTTATTAGCTATTTTATGTCATGTGTCTTTGAAGATATCTCAGATCATGAGCTGAAAAGAAAAATGTGCTCATAATGCCAAACGACAAACAAACGACTACATCATTTATCACACTTTCATTAACAGGGACATGTAATCATCAGGAAGTTTATTTCTCTTGCAGGAACACTGAGACGTCCATCAAAGGTAAGGCACTAATCCCGACTTTTCTGGAATGTAAAAATTTTGATCTAGAATAAAAAGCACAAGCATCTGCCTCTCTAAAAGACAGTGGCAGTCATTCGATGAATTGTGCCAGATTCCACTGGCTTAGCTGAAGAAAAGAGTGAAAAAAAGGCAGGGAAAGGCAGGGAGGTGATATTGCAGCACACATTTATTCTATTTTATTCAGTTTATTGTTATAATGGTTTGTTCCTATGTGCCCCCATGTTTTCTTGCAGTTGGTTTATTCCCAAGTTGTATCCACTCCTGAAACTACCTTATTTGGCATTCCCCGCCCCTGTCCATCATCGTAACCCCACCCCTTGTTCCAGTCCCTTCCCTGTCCATCATTGTAACCCCACCCCTTGTTCCAGCCCCTTCCCTATCCATCATTGTAACCCCGCCCCTTGTTCCAGCCCCTTCCCTGTCCATCATTGTAACCCCGCCCCTTGTTCCAGTCCCTTCCCTGTCCATCATTGTAACCCCACCCCTTGTTCCAGCCCCTTCCCTATCCATCATTGTAACCCCGCCCCTTGTTCCAGCCCCTTCCCTGTCCATCATTGTAACCCCGCCCCTTGTTCCAGCACCTTCCCTGTCCATCACTGTAACCCCGCCCCTTGTTCCAGCTCCTTCCCTGTCCATCATTGTAACCCCGCCCCTTGTTCCAGCCCCTTCCCTGTCCATCATTGTAGCCCCGCCCCTTGTTCCAGCCCCTTCCCTGTCCATCATTGTAACCCCGCCCCTTGTTCCAGCCCCTTCCCTGTCCATCATTGTAACCCCGCCCCTTGTTCCAGCCCCTTCCCTGTCCATCATTGTAACCCCGCCCCTTGTTCCAGCCCCTTCCCTGTCCATCACTGTAACCCCGCCCCTTGTTCCAGCTCCTTCCCTGTCCATCATTGTAGCCCCGCCCCTTGTTCCAGCACCTTCCTTGTCAGTCTTACCCTGGGCCAATCCCTAGTTATTCCACCCCTTTGGAAATCCCCTAATACTCGATGTCCCATTGGCCCATGTGACCCTTTCTCCTTCTCCTGCTTCTCTCATTGTTTGTTACCCTGTAATACCCTGCCCTCCACTCCTCCCCTAAGAACCTTTCAGTGGTCAATTGTTTGTACCCATCCCCTGATCTGGCCCCATATTTAATCCCAAGCACAGCAGTGCTGGAGGCTCTTTGTCCCTGAACTCTCCACGTTCCTTAGATAGTCTGGAACCTCAGAAGCAGAGAGCCTCCCTCTTTACCGAATCCTCGACGTGGGCCACACTGAAGAGCTACTAGCTCTTAGGGTACTGCCTCCAGGAAATCCCACCCTGGGGCTGTTCCCCACACCTGGCACAGCGCTGGTGTGCCTTCAAAGAGCCAGCCTGGGCTCCGACAGCCTGTGTCAAGATTTCCTCAGAGTGCGCTGAACAACACAGTACAAAAAAAAATAGGAGAATGAAGTCACTGAGAAAACTGGCTAACATTACAAAGTGCACAAAGCAGGGTAAAACCATTTGCACAACCTCACAAATGTACCTGCTCTGCATTCTGTTTGGAACTTAATATTCCAGAGATGCTTGTCTCAATACTACACCATTTCACAGAGCAAACCTGTGTGTACAAACTGTAGACAAACACACTTCCTTTATTTTGTGATAAAGCCTACATTACCTGAAAGAGGAATCCAGTTAAGGAAGTTAAGGATGTCCATTTAAAAAATTTTAAATGGTCTTGCACAGGAAAAGAAATGTAATTCCCATTTCTACTTCCTGATGGAGTCTCTTTCAACAGATGAAAAGGAGAACTGTGCATATTCCTTGGGTGGGTTCTAATTCAGTTACATAGCCTAATTAGTTTTCTCAGCAATATACTCTCTGAAATACTGAAACAAGGTTTTAAGCAATATTTCACAAGGATCTAGATTTAATATGCATTAGCTGAACCAAATTAATTTACTCTTAAGTGTAAAATAATAAACTCCAGCGTAAAATAATTAATCCCGTACTTATCTTAAAATATGGAAATTATTTATCCAGGATTTAACAGTGCAGTAATTCCACGCTAATAAAATAAAAAGAAACTCGCTTGCTTTAACTGTAATTTTAATTGCCAATTAAAAATGGTATTTAGCAACTTCAGAACATGCATCAAAAATAATACGCCTTTATAATAAAACTAATCACTAAAAAATACAAGAAAATAAAAACAAACTATCGTATTGAAAACTCCAACGTCATACTCTGTTTTGTTTAAGAATATTTTTTAGCAGAAGTTACCACTTTTCAAATAGGATTACAGCAGCAACACTTAGTTTGAGACTTGCCTTAGCTCATAACCCTTTTGCTGAATCAAATGTTTTGTTTCCTTGGAACAGTTCTACTTATGAATTCCCATTTCTGAGTCTGCCACCTTGAAGGTTCTAAGAAGGTTCTTGACTAACATGACATTTAACGCAAGGAAGAGCTAATTTACAAAATAATTTTCTATTCCATTTTGAAGGGTTCCACTCACGTCTTCACTAAATAAAAATCATCTTCTACAAACTTGTTTCTTCCTTAAGCCCATAAAAACAGACATGTTCAAGGTAGTTTGGCACAACGAATGTTAAATAAGATACTTTTCTAGGAACATTTTTCATCTTACGAGGTACAAACATACAGTGCAAAACTGGCAAGAACTGTTTCTTTTTTAACTGAAAGGAAAAAAAAACAAAATCCAGTTTCTTCAGTTCCTAGCTCAGCTTTCCAGAATCAGAGGATGACTGTGGTTTCTCAAGGCTGTGGCAAGCACCAAGGTGCTACTAAACTTCTGGTGTGGCTTGGCTTCACAAATCAGAGGCACTTCAAACTGGAGCACACAATGCACTGATGAGAAAGTTGATTGTTTGTAAAGTTAAAGACAATTTTTTTCTACCAATATCCAGGAGAATTACAGTATTAATGGAACTTCAAGAGACAAGAAGGGAACCGGGCATTGTGTTGACCCAGCTCCAGAATTTGTTCAACTTTACATGAGCTCCAAGTACCAAATAACTGGCGTGATAGGCTGGTCAGCAGCACAGCAGCTGTTTGATTCAGGCCAGCCTTGCTTAAATACAATAATTGTTTATATTAAAACATCTTTGCAGTCTAGGCTTTCTTAATTAGGAATGGTGAAAAGCTAGCAAAAGCTCCAGAGTGAACAAAGCATGGGGAGGTGGAAGAGGGAAGGGAGCAAGAAAGAGGACTGAGATCTCAATACTCAGTAAAAGTAGAAAAAACTGGACTGAGACAAACCAGAAATGATAAGCTGCAGCTTCCAGTCAATGGGCCAAATTTAGAGTACTCCACAACTGTAGGAAAAAGAAGCCTACTGCAAATCCTCTGGGAGACTAGGAAGGAGAAAAAGCTTGTGAAGCTGGCCAAGATCTGACTGTAATATTTTAAAAAAAGGACAGCTTCCCGTTTAAGGCATGTAGATTTAAGTCCCTCAGGTAGCAATCCTTATTCATACCTGCAAAAGCTGAATTTAGTCCAGAGACTGGGATGCCAGTCACTGCAAAGAGCCAAGTCACAGCCTCCCTCAACAACAGCTTCTATTTTCCCTTTATAAAAGTAGATTTATTTGGTCTCCAAGAAAGATTACTGACCACAACACCAATAGGAAAACAAACAAACATTTACTTGCAGTGCTTGTCCACTTATACTGGCAGAATAAACCCACGGAATCTCAGTAGAAATCAACAAGGTCTATATTTAACAGCAGTCTAGAACACATGCTCTGTCCTCATGTCTGTGAGGCAAAGGCCTTAAATTCAATTATACTCACAAGGATAACAGCCTAACGACTGATGGGCAGGAATACTTTGTCTAGATGAGCCAATGCTGTGCATGCTGCAGACAGACACACAACATGATTCCTTTCTTTCAGTGCTTGTTGCATTAAAGAGGTTTTTTTGAGTTATCAGGTCTTACCCAGAGTTGTAGATAACTGCTACTTAAGAACATATCAGTAACTGCTCATCTACAACTCCTGTTCCTGTTGAAGGATTTCTGCACTTAACAGAAAATTGTGTTGCTCAACCAACCAGTCAGCAGAGCTGCTGCAATGCTGACTCTCCATCAGGAACCAAAGGTAGTTTCACAGCTATCACCAGGGAGCTGTGAGTAAAATCCTGGCTCCAACCACACTGAACAGTGACTAGTTACACTGATCTTGAGTGGATTCTTTCTGTCCTGGTGATGGATCAGTATCATGACAACTCTCCTTACTTATTTCCAGGGAAAAAGCAGACTACTGACTTTCACTTCTGTTATAAAAACTGAGTTTAGTATCTTAAAGAGCAAACTCAAAGTCTATTTCATATCTTAGTAGCCACAAAATATTTGTTAACAAGGTGTATAACTGTTGAAAGGGTGACACACTGGTATCAAAGCATTAATGCCTACACAGCACTCAATGCCATCAAAATGAAAAAGTTCAAGTGATATAAAAAGTCCTCTATCCACATTCTGTTTTGATACAGTCACAGTACACTGGGACAATCTTGCAGACCTCAGCAGGATCTCCACATACTGTGTTTGGTAATATTGCAAAGGAGTGCCAGAATTTTCATTTATGGTTTAATTCCTTGCTATTTTGTTTCTGGACCCTTTGGAACATTTGTTTTCTCCTTCAGTCTAAATATTAAGTTTGAATGTTAGAGACTGCAATTTTGAAAACTAATCTAATTACTATTACAGCTGGTACACAGGGTCATCAACTGAAAAAAAGTAAGCAGACTAAGAAAATAATTTAGCAGGTTTTATTTATATATGGCACATATTTGGAGGCACTTCTAGTAAGATGCTTCTTTTCATTATTTTACTTGTTATCCCACTTATAGGTACACAATTACCATCAGAAGGAATGAATTTGTACTTTCCATCTGCCTTCACCAGAGCAAGCTAAACCATTAATTCACCCTGATTCTCACATTGTTGACAGCATTTTAAATAATGATTTTCTGTTTACATTCACATTGGCCTTACATACTTCTATATACTATTAGAGTCCACTTCATTGTTGTACAGTGAATCTCTGAAACAAAAAAAGAAAAATTCAAAAAGAAGACATAAAAATTAGCCTGTTGTTTATTTCAACTGTTGAGAATTCATTCACCTTATCCACTTCAAAGCCAGATAATCATACTGTCCCTTTATACTGTGTATTTCAACTTGCCCTGAAATCTACTTTCTTCATTTACCTTCATGTCAATGTTTTAAACCAAGAACAGATGTAGGTTTGCTCTTGGTCATTATAAAAATTTTTCCATCACTGATCAGAATGTAAAGAAAGAACTTTTTAATATTATTATTATTTGTAAGAAAGAGGATTTATAATGGACCTTTAAAACACATGAGATTTCTATATCATGATTATGGCTAAGCAATTATCTGTGCAAGATGCACTGCACATTTATTCTTAACAAGACCTCACTGAAGTGCTATAAATAATAAAAAAATAAAGCTATCAAAATCAGGATGTGCCTCAACATAAAAGGCTTAAATCTGGCCAATCAGTTATACAAAATGAATAATGCAAACAGCTCTACTCATATACACAATACTGTATAAAACTTAATTTAGGAATTTAAGTATTTGCCTCTTTTGTGACTTTTCTTCCTCAAATTTAATATAATTTCCTTTCTCATAGAAATCATCACAGTACATTTTGACATCTATTCTTCAAAGAATTATAGGGATGGTTCTTAAAAAATATACTTCAGAGTATTTTGTATAAACCTGCCCATTTCTATCAGAGTCTACAATAATAATTTTAAGTTATGAGGTATTGATTTTCATTTCATTCATATTCATTAGCAGTGGGCAGATATCAGAAGTATGTGGGTGACTGAAGGGAGCTCCAAAATTGAGAATTAATATCTACTATAAATTGCTAGAGGGAATAGAATTGGAAACAGTAGAAGCACTCTTTAAACCAAATAACTTTCAGGAGAGGAAAGGACTTCTAGTCATCTTTGAGCTGACTGTCCATTTTGAAAAACTTCCTAATTCAGCCTTCAGTACTAAGCATGGAAAGAAGTACTATTTTTGACATGATTTGCTTCTTCTAGTAATTGTTCATTCTAATCACTAATAGTGGTCATCAGTGTTTCATTTTAGAATAAAAATATGTATTTTGCTTCCATTTGGTCAAAAGATAAACTGAGATACATAAAATAAAAGAGAAAAAAGACAATAGATCCTATTTCCTTGTGACCACCCCTATGATGTGTGTCTATGTCTCACTAACAGTAGCACTTCAAAAGGTGAAATTCAAAACTCAAGAGCAAGTAGGAAACATGAGTCAAAGGAAGATCAACACATTCATAAACTACTGCTGAAAAATGGGGGAGGAAATGTCTGACAAACAGAAACAAAAAGAAAATTTATTGTATTGTTCACTACCTGTAATATGAGGTAGCAGATGTGAAAGGAGACAATGTTACATGTTACAAATTTGGTTTAGGAGCTGCAGTGTAATATCTTATATCAATACATCTGAGAGAAATGTCTTCTGCAAGACAATTTTGCAGTCAAAACATATTTGCTGGCATTGCTTATTACATTTATGTTTTATTTATTAAATGAGTAATTGCTATTTGTGTTTACACAATTACAAACAACTCTCTTGAAGGTAAACTCCAAAAAGAACATCACCTGCAGTGGAAGCCTCTTCAGTTCACAATCCATCCTTCTCAATAAACATCTTTCATTTAACAGTAGCTGAACTGAGGCTTACATGTCCAGGAGAATAAACATTTTCTAAATAAAATCCTGGAAACATGTTTACAGAATTACCTCAGTTCTTTGGGGGAGGAAATAGGCCTTTTTTTCCCCAAAACAACAGCTATATTTTTAAGCAGATCATTGTACTTCACTTGCAATGATCAAGGGAAAAACTCTCAGCATTGTGAGAAAATTTTGCTGTATCACTGTACTTTTCTGTCAAGTCTAAAAACATTATGATCTCAGAGAATACTTTTATTCTACATAGTCTCATATCACCACTGTATTTTCTGAATATTCTGTAAAACTCTATACCATAGAGATTCAGTGACCTCTTTGGTAAAATCCTGATAAAGACTCATTAATTTATTTACCAGATACCAAAGCTGCTCTTATTCTAGAAAGCAAATCAATCCTATTCATACAGAAATAGGGATATTGTCTATAGAAATAAAAAACTTATGAAATAATAACAGCAATTAATGATACAGCAACAGATACTTCAAATGTCATTAAAGCATTACAAATTTAGAGTAACTAGATTATACACTAAGCAACCTCTGAGCAAGGATATTTCTGCATAAGGATAAATGGGTAATGATCCAAAAATTACAGAGATAATTTGCAATAATTGACTTTTTAACTTACAAGAAACCAGAGAGGCACAAAGATCTTCTACAAAACCAAATGGCTGCAATATGTTAAAGCAGTTCTATTTATACATGACATTTTGGAGAGGAATATTCAAAATATGCTCAGTAGGTACTCAGTCCAGTTCAGCGTATTTATCAAACTCCCACTCTACATTATTTCAGTGAGACACCACAGGGCCACATGCTGCATTCAAGGCCAAGTCCTGTAAAATGCTGAGAACCACAAAAGATTTTCCTCTAGTTTCAGAAGGAATCAAGGGAAAGGAGGTAGTGTTTTACTTTCTGTATTACTCCTGTTTAAGGAGATGCTCAGTCCTGCATGACTCAAGTGGAAGCTGCTAGATGGAGAATATTAAATGCAAAGTTTTATTATTACATGTGTACCTGTGCCCAAGGGTCCCTCTATCTGCTGGGCAACATTCCTGCTGCAGAGCTGTTTTCCTCAACAAGGGACTCAGTCTTCTGTATGGCAAAGTAAGTGATCCCACACATGAGATTTTGTTGAAACCAAAAGAAAATATTTGCGTATCTTGCAATAAATTAGAAAATATACCATTTTCTGAGCAAGAACTACACTTAATTTAAAGGAAGTCTGCCTGATCTATATCCAGTTAAGGGATACTTTCATAAACTATGCAGCCATGCCAGACTGCTCCTGGGGAGCAGGCAAAATCGTCCAAGTATTACTTCAGTTTTGTTAACCAAGATCACCACAATGTGTTTTTATCAAAGAGAAGCAGAATTATATAAAAGAATTCCTGGATAAGAGATGTAGGCATATTTTTCAAAGGTATTTTGTGAAGTAGAAAAGAAATATTAAAAAAAAAAAAAAAAAATCTATCTTAAACAGGACACTTCATGTGCCTGTGTATGTCCTCCTGTGAAATTAAATATTGATCTCATACCTTCTTTTTTTAAGCTTCCTTCAAGCTCTGCAGCATGATTTAGCAAATAATAATTAACTATATATTTGAAAATCAGTCTAAAATGGGTATGATTTTCCCTTTCATTAATTACTGCCTTATATACTTTTATCAAATGAGTATTTTGGGGATTTTATTTTTTTTAAGGCTTCTGCTCCCTCTGCTTTCCTTCATGCTGTAGTTTTCCTTCCAAGTATATATCTTCATGCTGCAGAGGATTGCTCTGGAGATGCAGTATCAGGAAACTACCTGACATAGAAGATTAATGTAGAAGTCTGTTTGAACTGTTATTGCATACCAAACAGAGTTCCCTGCTGTCCTCTCTCCACTGATTCCAAGGCAGAAAACTCTTTTACTCATGGGTAATTTTAATCTTCATATAAATGTCTCCTTTTGCTTTCCTTCAAGAGAACTGCCTCAGTAGGTTTTGCTTGGATTCTTATGGTAACTGTCTTTCCACTCTTCGTTCATTTCATACATTTTCCTCCAGCCACCTATTTTAATTTCACTTGATATTTCATTTCTTCTGACCTAATTTTCATGTAACAAAAGGCTCCCAGATAGACAAGAGAGAAATAACGATTACAAAGTCCTATAACGGAAAGCACTTAGACTCATATCCCATTTGCCATGGTATTGTATTTATCAACAGAAAGAATAAAATCCTTATCATGCTGGAATAGAAAATAGTTTATGCAAATTCTTTAATAAAATCATGTCAATATTAGAACATCAGTCTTGCAATACAAACACCAACATTCCTTCACTTTCAACTGTTAGGTCAGGGAACTTCCCTTTTAATCAATTATTTTTACTCTTTGTCTATGATGCATGTCTCCAAAACCTATTCTTTCAATTCACATTGAGTTTCTTCTCATCCAGATGTATTTATTTTTTTCTTTATTAAATTTGTTTTGGGTAATATTTGATATCACAGAGCTCCAGACAAAATAATTAATGAATTATTAAAATAATTTTAGTGAATGAAGAGCTACAATAGGCTTTTCCTGCTTATTTTATTCTGATCTAGATACATGTATGCCTAAAGAGAAAATTTGATTCCCTTCATTTGCTCATATCTTGTAGTTTCTCAATGTCAAAATAAGTAATATTCATTCCAAAAAATAAAGAAAACATATTAAAATTAATTACATTACAGATGTTGCCTTCAACAAAAGATGTCTGAAATTAAATTTTGGAGAATATTGTGCTTGATATATACTGCAAAGTTACTGCTGTAACTTGAGTTTATACTGTTTAAACTTGAGTTTATATTGACATTCTCTATCCATATCAAAAGAGATCTACAATGCTTTATGTGTCTCAAGACAATCTCCTATAATTTTTTCTTTTCTTTTTTTCTTTACCAAATAACCTTGGAAGCAGAGCTGTCTCAGGTGAGGGACTAGCCCCTACACTATTAGAATACCTAAGCCCCACTCACAGCAACTGAGCTGCAAAACTTGTCCATGGCCAAGTGTCCCAAAGTGATTACCTGGCCTAGTTACAAACTCTACTCCACATTAGTCTCCGTATATGATCACTCTTTAATCTCTAATCTAATTAATTTATTTTATGGCCCTGGTTTATCAGTCTCAGATCTTCTCAAATCTCATTTCAGATTGTGTAAAATGTAAATTTCTAGGCTTCCCTAAGCAGACCACTTATCTATCATAAACATAGGGGTTTTTTCCCTATTTTTATACTCTAGGTAATATTCCCCAATATTTTGAGTTATTTTTTTCTTTATTTCCTTTATTGTCTCATTGTTTCCTTATTGTTCTCATACATATTTATTTAAATTAGCCACAGCACCATTAATCTGCTATTGTACTTGTATAACTGTAATTCACATCTTTGGTCCTCTAATATTTCAATTAAGAACAATATTTTAAATTTTATCTATAGAAAGCCAAATTAATTTCAAATTACTAACAGAAGTAGTGACTGAGTGAAACTGTTTTTCTGTTGTTTTTTTTTTTTCCTGTTAGAAAAGAGCAAGATCTTACACTTCCAGGAAAACAATGCAGCTGACAGTTATAAGTATTTTAGCTTAATCAGTCTGGTTTCTCTAAAAAAAGACATTGCATGAGTTTACTAAGATCTGTGATTCAAAATCTGAAATGTATCAAGAAATAATTTTACCATTAATTGAGTTTTATCAATGTTGGAAAAACAGGCATTGCAAAGCAGCAAAATCCTTCTAACAAAGAATCAGGACAAATGCATTCAACAAAGGAGTTACACGTGTTGAAATGGTAACAATAATACCACATCATGAGAAAGAAAAAAGCTAAATAAAGAATCAGGATTCATCTAGAAATATTTATAGCATATCAGGCTTATATTAAAAAAACCCAACAAAACAAAACAAAAAAATAAAAACAAAAAAACCACCTGCATTCTGTTTAGGATTAAGAAATCTGATCTAAAGAAAGAACATTTTTGTCAGAAGAGTGGCTGAAAGTCCCAGTAGCAGGTATTAATGCAGTGGGAGCATTTTAACTGATTTTTTAAATTAATCATAGATATTTTTTCCCAATTTTTTTTTCTCTCTCCTAGCAAGTATAGCCTAAACAGCAGGAAAGTAACACCATAGAATCCTTCTAAAACTGGATTTTGCTGCTTCATTCTTGGGAAAGAGTGAAGGAGGAAAAAAAAAAACACAGAAGCCTGGTACATGAAGAATTAAATGCTGTAAAAATGTGTTTTGACACAATTATGAAAACAAATCCAGCAAAAGGATGACATTTGAACATGTGAAAAACAACTAGCACAAAAAGTCTTGGAAAGCGGATAGGGTCACAAAGCACATTTGAAACAGCAGGTTTTTTTCTTAATTTTAATTTTCCCTTCCCACCAGCAACAATCTCCAGATTGGTGGTGGAGAAGTTAAGATATGCTGCTGTAGATTTGGACAAAAGACTTTGAGTCAGTCTTTACTCACACAGAATGTCCAGTTGAAAATGTCCATTTGCATTAGGGGACCAACTTTGACCTAACTGTAGTTGTAGACACATAATTTTGTTCAGTAATACTAAGAAATATGTTTTACTTAAGCTTTACTTTAATCAAATGGAACAACTGTAACCTCTGTAACCATTGACCTTACGTTCTCTCAGAGGAAAATTTTAGAACTTTGTGTGTTAATCCTCATTGCATTCCTGTACAACAAGCTTTTATTTGGAGGCTGGGGATATACCCTGAAGGACTCTACCAGCAGCACGGTTTGGTACCTTCATCAGTGTCAAACACTGGGGTCAAGTGCACCCTCCAGAGATCTGCACCTGACACCAAGCTGAGTGCTTTGGTGACACTCCTGAAGGATGGATGACATCCAGAGTCACTGGGCAAGCTTGAGCAGTTACCCATGGGAATCCCATGAGGTTCAACAAGGCCAAGTACAAGGTGCTGCACCTGGGGCAGGGCAATCCCACTATTGATCCAGGATGGGGGATGAACAGATGGAGAGCAGCCCTGCAGAGAAGGACTTGGGGATGTGGGGGAAGAGAGGCTGGACATGACCCAGCCATGTGCACTCACAGCCCAGAGAGCCAAGTGTGTCCTGGGCTGCAGCAAAAGCCCTGTGGGCAGCAGGGAGGGAGGAGATCTGCACTGGTGAGACCTCACATCAGGTCCCCAGTATAAGGTGTGAGCATGTTGGAGCAAGTCCAGATGAGCCACAGAAACAAGGGACAATGGTTTTTAACTAAAAGAGGGTAGATTCAGACTACATGTAACAAAAAATAGTTTATGCTCAGGGTGGTAAACACTGAACAGGTTGCCCAGAGAACTTTTAGATCTACTTTTACACAAGACCTCACATTTAATGTGTTTAGATATTACTTCATTTACATCATGGAGTCTTCAGATTTGTCTCAGTATCTTCAGTCTTTTAGATGAGATAAAATGGCACTCACACTTTGCTTTTCAGATCACATCCTCCCAATTATTATGAACTTAATTGGTATGCATGACTTATCAGTAATCTTGATTTTTTTTTTCCCTATTAGTTTAAAAATCTCAGGCAAATTTCAGTTGTACTCCATTAGACCCAAGATTCAAGAATATTGGATCCTCCAGAAATTTATCCATGTTAAAAAATTCTACATATTCATATTCCATGAACCATTCCCCAATGGTTTGGGGGGTTTTTTGTGTGCTACTAGATTGTGAACCATCTAAAACTTGTGTGCCTTCTATTTTGAGTTCAATTCAGTTACACCTGGTTCCAAAATAAACAGTGTTCCCTGTTTGAATAATGAAGGTACTACATCATCTTTGCTATTGCATTTCTATGCCAAACTCATACACTTCTCAGAGGGCATTGAAATCCACCTCTGAGAATTTAATTTCTACTTGATCTTTAAAGCTTGATCCTTTCATGGTAATTCACCAAACTGGACATGGCTTTAATGAAACACAGAACAGCAACAGCCTCAGCTCTTGCATTCAGCCACAGCTTGTGTTCACACACAAGTTTTCCAGAATCAGAAACCTGGGCTGAGTTAAAGGAGACAGTTTAAAACCTACTTGAAGAGCAAAGCTGCTGGCTGCCAGCATGTGCAGCCCTGCCTTGGGCAGCAGTCATGGCAGAGCTCTCCTTTCCATTGGGATCTCCTCTCTCTGACATCTCCTACTGCTCCCAGCCAAAGAGGACACTGCAGTATGCTTAGGAAATTCAGGCCAGACAGGAAAAATATGGGAAAAGAGGGCATGACACACCTACACAAGTCCCATGAGACATTTTGGTTCTTCCTTGCTAGGCAGGCACTGTTTAGGTTCAGACTGACCCATAATGACCTTGATTTGCTTTGGTGAATTGTTTTACTTTATATGATTTGACCCAAGATGCAATACATTGCTTGCATCTCATCAAAAGGAAAAACAAGGAATTTCAGTTTTACCCTCGTGTGGACATGCTTTCCACTGGGGGAAGAGGAAGTTAAAAATTCTGGCAGTAATTCTTTCAATATCATTATGGGATAATGCAAAACAATTTCAGGTTAAAAGCACATTTAAGATACCAGTGCTTAATTACCAGTGATGAAGATAAAGCTTCATGTGTAAGACTACTCCATCATTCACCTAAACTTGTTGACATTTTTCACACTATTTAATCTAGATGCACAAATCCCAATTTTGTTGGAGAAGAGAGCAAGGATCCAACCCAGTTTTCAACTCAGGTTTTTATCTTAAGTTTTTTATTTGATATTCTTTTAAACTTCAGATCTTAAAATCATATCACTACAGCAGAATGCCACATCTTGCTTCTAATTTAAAAAAAAAGTTCAATAATTTGCAAAAATCTTTGGAATTTGAATCACTATGCTTAATGTAAAACCATTTTTACAAATTCATCTTGATTTTTAGATCAGTTATCACCTTTATATGAAGCAGTTATCACTGATAATATTATTGGAAAACAAAGAAAAATTTTTTAGAAGAAATTACAGTAAGTATTTTTTAGCTTACACTGATGAAGAGATTGAAAAGAATGCCAGTCAAAAAGAAACCTTATAAAGTACTGACAATAGAGAAAATCCTCCTTTTTGATATATACATGTATGGTATCTATATTTAAATAAAATTCTCCAACCTCCTTTATGCTATGATAGTTATTGATTGGTTTTCTTCCTTTCTTTGAGATGATATGTCTGAAATAAAGCAGGCATTTGCTGGCATCACTTCCAATTATCTTCAATACTAAAAAAACCCTGTTAATATATTGAGCTATTTAATGAACCATCTCCATTGAAATAAATAATTTTTATTGTCACCTTAGAAGAGATTCTTAAGGAAATGTTTCTTTTCTTTCTGATTTAGACTATACCTTCCATTTACCTGTCTTAATAAAGTAAAAAGAAGTGACCTTCTGTTCTATGCCCAACACATCTGTGCAGAACTGTAAAGATTATTCCATTAGACACCTGAACACACCTGAGAGCTCTGTTCTCCTGACCTCTGGGTTAGTAAATCTATACAGTGTGCCTACCTGTCTTATACTATTAGTACAAGTCACTATAGTTGTGGCTGTTTTCCTGTTAAAATAAACATTTTGAGCTGTACTTAAGAGTTGGAGCTATATTCTGTGCTTATCAGATTTAAATTCAAAGTGCTTGCAAAGAACTTGACAGGCTGTGAACTTTTAAGATCTGCAGAGTTTGAAAATACAACGCTTTGACAGACAGAATTCATCTTAATACTTTTTGCAGACACTTTTTTACCAGAAAAACTAACACAAAAAGCCTCTCCAACTAGAGCTTGCCAAATATGTGACCCCAGCACTCTGACAAAATAATATGAGAGATGTAACAGTCCAACAGCTAGAAGCCAAGTGATCATTTACTTCTCACAGGAAGTATTTTTGTACAAGTTTTTACTAGGCACATCACCCTTTGCCAAATTCACACAGGCATCATTTCTTCCTCTTCACCAAAATCAATTTAATACAAAAACCAGGACATAATGTTTTTTCAGTACTAAGGTACCAAAAAGTGTTTCATCCAAACAGAGCTCCCCTTCCCGTGCACATGGCAAAAAAAGATCTCTGAAGGAAAGCACCAACAATAACTTAATCAAAATTTCTGCCCTGAGATAGGAGATGAGAAACTCAGCTAAGTTTCAAAAGACTCAACAAGGGAATCATGTCCCACACAAGAAAAAAAGATTAATGACTGGAGATTGCATACCTTGCAAAGCAGCTAGCCCTGCAAATTATTCTTCCTTTGAAGGTTGTACTGACTCTGTGTGCTGTCCATGCAAAGATCAGAAGCCAAAGTTTCTGGTGTTGAAATTACAAGTGCTTTAGAAGTGCTGTACAGAAGGCTTTACAAGTGCTGTAGAAATTATGCATTCATCTTAGTGTTGGTGGATACTTAGGGAGAAGCAACTGGCCCTTTTAAAGTATGATTGTCTTATAAATTAAGACCAACAGAGCCAGGAATTTATTCTGAGAAGATTAGATCCAAATAGTCGACTGTTTAATGAGGCTTAGGCAAGCCATAAAGAAAGAATTAAAAGGAGTTGTAGTTTTCTTTTTTGGCAAAGCACAGAATTTTGACATCAGAAGTAGACATACTCCTTTTGAAAGTCAAAATACCTAGATCTTGAAGGTATGAGATTCCCTAATTTTATGCTTTACAAAGTAAGCTGTCCAAAGGCAATAGGTATTTTTAGTTCTGTTCCCTTTCAGCAGAATTTTAACACACATACCATGTGGTGATGTTCATGTATCTGCCTTTTTTCCCCTAGATCTCACTTCTCTTTAATGACCTAGTGTTATTAAGATCAACAAATAATTTCTCCTTTTGTACACTTAGCTATAGCTTAGTTTTCAGACATTCATTTTTACACAGTGCATTGTATTAACCTACCACACTTGATGAAAACAAATTTCTACATGCTTCAAAGGAAAAAAATAAGTAATGACAATACTTTGGGGTCCAGTAAAGTAAGTGGCTAACATTGTATCTTGTATTAGCACTGAGCAGAACTGCTGGCAGTATGGTTACTCATCTTCCTATTTTCCCATTAACATCCACCATATGCCTAGAGTATCTATTTAACACAAAACTGTAATTATTTTACCTAATTAACTGATACATTAAATCAAAGGCTGACTCTGCAAAGTAAGTTAAACCACACCAATTATGGCTTGTGATGCATATTTTCAGGCTTACAATTGTCAATGGAGTTTCTCTGACTATGATTAATGCAAACTGATTAACTTCCTTTTTATAGCTTTAATCTTCCTAAAATGTGTAAATACATTCTAGTATTACCAGAAGGTCTTAAAATTACAGCTGAGGGATTTTTTTTTAATTTACTGAACGTAGTCACCATCAACTCAACCCCACCAATGCCTTATAACCCCCCAAATTGTCTTTGCAGAAACAAAACCCAAAAAACTCAGTCTCTATTGGTCTTCTATTTCTCGGGACAATACAGAACAATACTTAACCACAGAGTCTTTTCACGGCTTGTGGTTTTAATGTTTGCCCAGCAATATAAATAAAATGGTTTTAATTCCAAAGAATGCCTTCTGGATTTACAGTCTTATTGCAAATGGACACTGTCCCTTTGACCTTTCTAAATGCACATTGTGTCAACTGGCTGCTCCTCAATGAGCTATTTTAATGCAAAACACACACATGTGTGCAGTGATTAATCACAAGGGCTAGGGAGAAAACATTTTAACTTTATCTGTTACTACCTTGCTCAGTTGCATGTCACACTGAGTCAGTGGTTTTATTCCCTCTGACACTGTGTCTTCTTTGCTCTCTGAGTCTTAAACAAAGTGACTTTTTAAAACCGAAAATTGCCAGTTCTGTCAGTGTTTCATCGATTTTCAGTATTATCATCAACACAGTTGGTTTCCTTTTGCTCTTCTATCATCTTTGTACTCATTTTCTCCATCATCCTATCACTGCATCTGTTAGACAGAGGATAGAGAAAGTTTATGAACTCATCTAGAAGAAATTGTCCTACAAGAGATAAAAGCTTATTTCTGCTTTCCACAAACTCGGTGCCAAGTTTCAGTTTTCCTTCCAGTGATGAGTTAGCAAAATCTTGGCCATCACTAGCTAAAGAGAATAGTGGTGATCTTCACTGTATTCAACATCCCTGTATCTGTACCAACTGCTTTGGTAAAGCACAAGTGAAGACTTTATTTTGCTACTATGGCTCTATGTCCGTTCTGTAAAAGTGCAGTGTGTAAATGGCAAGCACTCTCCCTGGACCAGCTCTAAAGTAGAGCTAACCCACAAATCAAAAGCTACTGTGTCCTAAGCTGCATCAATGTTGTAATTACTGTGTCACTTTTATAGCCAGTCCAAGATGAAACTGAAATGAGAGATGACTAGAAAATAAAGAAAATATTAGTCTGTTACATTTTCTGACTTATTTAAATTGAAATGTCATATGAAATAATTTAATTTTGACAGCATTCAACAGATTCAAAGCAACATTTCCAGATTCACATGCCAAGCCATGTTTCTATGGGAAAGCTTTTTCCTTTCCTCTTGGTATCTTGTTTGTTTAGCTCCTGGCAGCTCACCTGGTGGGCTGAAAGCCTGTGGATGACCTGGAAGACTAAGCAGGAGCTCCTGACATCGACAGCTCCTAGGCAGCCTGCCAGATGAGCAGCGCCAAACCAAAACATCATTTTCATTCCCAGAGAGTTTCAAAACACTTGGGGATCTGAAAGAAAATGCATTTGGAAACACATCCTTCCACAGAACAGATTTACTTTTCTCCAGGAAACTCTGCCTAGTATTTTTTATTTTTAAATTTCAGTAAGAATTCATCAAGCATTTCAAAACTATTTAGTTTGCTTTTTCCCATTCAATGCACTTCAAGTTCAAAGAGGTACCACAAAAAAATTCACATTTGAAGTTTTGTCCTTGTAAAGGAGAGCATATTTGTCTGGGATTACAAACCAGTAGTTATTTTACTTTGCTGTGGCAGGTGCTTAATAAACATGAATAACATATTAACTAAATTGCAGGTTTCTCCAGAGGCATTGTGAGGCATACTAAATATATGCCAATTCAGAAGGTAGGCACTGTTTCTGCAGGTGTAGAGAAGACTGCTACAGTAGTTACTAGGCTATGTTTGCCTCTCTGAGCATTGCAAATTAGAAGCAAAAATGTTGAAATTAGAAGAGCTAACCAATAGAAAAATGTATTTAAAAAAAATAAAAGAAAAAGAAAGAAAAATGTAGCTGGATGAAAGGCTCCAAATTAAGTGTTTTAGAGAAAGTGGTGTATTTCTAAATATTTGACAGCTAAAGACCTTGGATCAACTTCTCACTTAAAATATGTTTCACTAATAAATTTTTGTATAATTCCTTTTCTATTTCTGCCAGGTTAAGTTAAAGCCCAATTATCATAAGAGATATGCATGTGTGATCAATAAGACATTTCACTGCTCAGCAGCATTGAGTGACCTGAACAATTGTGTCAAGGCCAACAGGCAAATAACTCATGTCCCAGTGCTAACTGTTCTGCAAAGTACAGAGTACAACTACATTGTTCCCATAGCACAGAAATTATCTCAAAAGTAAGAAGTTCTTAACCATTCACTGAAGAGAAGTCCAGGAAGAAACTCTACATTGCACAAATACCATATGAGCCCTGGAGTGCCTAACCCATTTTCCTACTTTAAAACTAAGCTGAGCACGTCACTCAACTAGGAAAATATTGTGGGTTCCCCAACTTTCTTTCTAAAGAATCTGCAACTCTGTATTCTTAGAATTTTAAGACTCTTTAAATACATAAGTAGCTCTCACAGTGCTGGTATTAGGGCCCGATTTTCAAAGTAGTTTTGCTCTTATTTTATTCCTTAAATAAATCAGCAGATTATCATGTAGGCTCAGGTTGCTGTCATTAAAGCATTTTCAGAGAGGAAAGGAGACATAGCACTGATGTCTTGAACATAGTGTGACCCTTTAATTTTTTCTCTAAAGAATGTGGGAATTCTGATTCCCATTCTAAGTGCCATTTAATTAAATGTTAGGGTTCTAAAAAATCTCACCCTTAAGAAAAAGAATGTCAACAACCCCACACTTACAGTAAATGGGACAGAGCCCATGTTAAGCTGACTTTATTTGGTTATACTACAGTAGCAGCCTGTGCATTGTGGTCTTGCCTACAATGCACCTTTCTCACTTCAAGGCTTAGGCTTTACAGGAATCCCTCTATTTGGGCCATCCAGTACAGCCATCTATTATATTGCCTGCATCAGGCCAAGTTCTGCTGCCTCAGAAAGGGGTTTAATTCCTTCCCATCTTTTTCACCCAGTGCAAGGAATCTAGTTTGAGGAGATTCCTCCACCCATAAGCATGGAAAAAAAACAGCAGAAAATTTTAAAAATGTTAATAGAAATTCTGTCCAATAGCAACTGCAAACAATTTTTGGTATGGCATATGATTCAGCATTAAAGTTGTTCCTAATTAAAAAAAAAATAAGATATAGGGCATGACAAAAAACATTGAATAATGAAAACCTCTTAAAATGGAAAATAAGCTGTTAAAACATGAGAGGGACCAAGATGAGGGGAATAGGGAATTATGTAATTCAGGTTGCTGAAGAATGGGACATTAGAATAAGAAACTGAAATGCCATAATTCGGTCAAGCTTCTTCTTTCCCTTCATCTCCCTTTACTGTACAACTCCTGCTTTATAATAACAGACTGACCACGTGGCTTTTTACTGCCAAATTCGATTCTTTGGGTTTGGGATTGCTGCCCAAACTTGGCATTTTTCCAGCTGCAGACATGCTCTGCAGTGAGAGGTGGCATAGAGAGGGCATTTGTTTGTCTCCAATTGAATTAATAAGATACGTGCTAGAGGACTTTTTTTCAGGTCATGATGTATCTCCCTGATTCAACAGCAGCTGACAGCTTCCACAAGGAGAATTGTAGGAATGGCTTTCTAGCTTTCTAGAGTAAACCATTCCTGAAGAGTGCTTTTCATTACCTATTTTATTAGCAGATGGCTACCATTTATATAGTGGGACACAGGGCTGCAGAGGGGAGGAATAAGTTGACAACCACTACTGATGAAAAATCAAACTAGTTTCCTTTTCAGCAATGCTATTCAAATTGTTCTAAATCTTTTCTCTCTAGAAAGGGTTATAACTGATAATAAAATATACTTTGATTGTACTTAAGTTAAAATATGTGTTGTCAAGCAGCCTGGAGATTACACTTGCCTACATTCAAAAATTCTATTAAACTAATGATTGCTCATTATATAAATAATCATGTGAAGGTATAAACAAACAGAACTATGAAGGCATAACAACACAGTAGTATTTTAATGTTTTATGAAATGCAAATGGCATGGATACAAACGTAGCAACCCTTATTTCATTACCATTGTTCTGTAATTTTGGTACTAAATATACTCCAAGTAGCTTTGCTCAAATAAAGCTCATTTACAAAATGTTGACCATTTCATCAGCTTGCTGCTGACTTTCTCAACTACTCCTTACTGGAACAAATAAAAATGGGCCTTAATTATTATTTTAAAATTTGATACCGTGAGTTTGCTTAGTTCTAACTGCTTTTAATTAAAAAAACAAACAAACCAACAAAAACAAAAACCCCAAATAAACAAAAAAAAAACACAAAAAACACTTCATTTGATACTTAACCAGAGTCTTTTTATCAGGTAGATACAACAGTGTACAAAGATGTATCTGAAGAATATTTTTGGTTCTCAATTTTGGTTGGATTAGACAGAAAAATATTGCAAGAGCCCTATTCTGGAAAGCCTAGAGATCAACTGTACAGTTTGCAAAGACCTAAAGCAACAGGACCAGGAATGCTCCACACCCATGCAGAGCAGTGCTGGGAAATGTGCAGAACATCGAGAAATAGTGAGAAAACTCAAGTTGCCCAAATTCTCAATTTCTCCTGGCAGTGTTAAGTGTTAGGTCCTCTGCCCATCAAAGTCTTCAGGATTCTCTGAAATGATTAGTGACAAATAATTTGTGGGAAGCCAAATTGCCCCAGCTTACTCACGCAGTTAAAATTGGAAATTGTAAAGATTAACCTCTGCAAGCTAAAGGTTTTGCAGGAAGCTGCAGAGCTGTAGCATGTCTGCTCCAAGCCATGATGGCAATGTCACCACATACTGACTCCATCAGAATTTAATTAATGACTGATATCCCCTAATATATCAGCCTATGAGAATGGAACTCCAAAACATCCCCTTTAAGATTATAACCTCACAGCTTGATTTTCAAAGGTCACAGATTTTTTAAAAAGTCAATATACCTTGCAAAGCAGCATAAGTTTAATATCTCAAGAGAAGAGCCCAGAATAGCAACCTTTAGAAATCAGATATGAGTCAAGTATTAGCCCATGAGTCAGCAAATCAGATACTGAAAGTGATGCATTTTTTATAGCAGAGCTCTGGAGAAGGTAGTGTGTGATCCTGCACAGGCTTTGAACACACACAGCTTTCTCTACCTTAAAGAAGAATCTTGCTAAATAAGATTTAAAGTAATGCAATGTAATAAACACAATGCTAAGGAACTGAGTCCCTCAGCAGTCCAGCAAGGAATACTGTAATGCCTGAAGATTTTAAATCTCATTTAAATGGTGAAAGTGAGGTAGGAAGCCCTGAAGCCCTAATCAGATGTATTAAAACTGAAAGAAAATATCAGACGTGGGAAATGATTGTAATTAAAATTTGAACACATACAAACTCCAACATTACTAAATGGAAATCAAACAATAGTATTTGGTGTTAAGGGACTGAATAATAAGCCACCCTTTAATCACCCCCATCTGTTCTTGTAAGTGCATACTTTACAAAATATAATATTAATTCCAGGCATTAGGGAGTTAAGTATGCCACAGAGGATGGAAGACTTGCTGGCCTTATACCAGAAATAAAAGATTCTGCTTTAACAAACAAACAAATTTATTAAAACAATCAGTTTTCTATTGGAAGTCAACAGACTGGGGGAGAATGCATGAAAAATTTTCCCTTTCCTTTAAAATGATATTTTAGATTTCTGCTTTCAAAAGCTTTTTTTAAAGTCTGTTTTTTACAAGTTTGACCTGATTTCATCAGCTCTCAAGTAAAAACCATTAGTATTAACAAAATAAGGAAGTCAAAGTGGCACTTTAAACAGCCTATCTTCTGCATTTACTTTTAAGTGCACAACAGCTGCTACTTATGACTTACTTTCTAGATCAAAATGTTTCCCAGTTCCTCTGTAATAGGCAGGCAACATTAGAGTCAAGTTGTTCCTCATTTTCTCTTCTTACTTCCATATTTCTGTCACAATCTTTAAAGGTCTCCCACATAACAGCTTTAAAGTGTCCTTTCTTGGCATTCCTTTGGAATTACAGGTGTAGGAGCAGCAGGTATCAAGCAGTGGAGTTGTATGATGCAGTAGGATTATATAAAGGTACACCCTGCTGTACCTTGAGCTTTCTCCATTTATTTATCCCTTTCCATTGCTATGTATACTGCTCCTACTTGGCTCATGGTGACAGAATATTCTGTTTTCTCAGTCTATTTTTCCACAGAAACACAAGATGCTCCTGAGTTCACATAAGCAAGTATTTTTTCTTAATTAAATTGCAAAAATTACTTGTGGTATAACAGCTGAGAAAAAGGGAAGTGAAAATGTAGAGAACTTGCTACACAAACATCCTTGTCATAGAAATTCCCTTGGTCCTTTCCAAGGACCTCGAATTCTTCTGACAGAGACAAATCTTTGCCACGTCAACACATCTATCAGCTTTCCACAGATCTAATGGATCCTCATCCTATTCTGAACTGCTTTAGGAAGCCTTGCTGGGAAGAAAATGTTTTGCTTCTTGCAACCTCCCAGTGCCTTCCTCTTTACATTTGATTCAAGGAGCAGTCAACAAAAAACCACCAGCATTGCTCGACTTTAAAGACTGTTTACTACTGAAGAGGGGAAATAAAAAACTCTCTCGCTGTTATTACAGCCTCAGATACCACACAGGCTGTTTTACATGATCTGCCAACACCAGTAGGGTTATGTGATAATTCTTCAATCTTACAACTTTGTGCATTTCTTTTATTAAGCAAGGACTTTCCAGATAATATCTGTCAGCCAAACTGCTTGATTTCCACAGGACTGCACTTGACAGATTGCCACATACCTACTACTTTAGACCAAGTAAGAAAAATGGCTTTTCAGTGCTGGCATCCAGTCTCCTTTTCTGACTGAGAACAGACTGCACACTTTTAGCTGTAGTTGATATCCCTGGCCAAGTGTCATCAATCCACTGAAACAGAAGCTCCTTTCAAGTCTTCTGGGTGTTTAAGGAACAGAAAGAAACTTTCCTATTATGTTCCTCCTTCCCTTCAACAAGCAATCTCAACTTCAAGGAAATAAACACCAGTGAAACATATCTTTGCACCAGGGAGGGAGTAGTTTAGTTGCCTTTTTTTTTAATCACTACCACAGTTCTTATCAAGTCATTGCTTCAGCAGCATAACGTTTTTCAAATAGGCATTTGAATACTGCTAAAACTTTACATAAGCTATTTCCCTTTTTTGACAAAACCCACAGGGGTGAAGGGGAGAGGAAACACCGTTTGAGCTTAGTTTGCAGTCCATCTAGATTCAAAATCCAATTTTTCCTCCCTAAAAAATTACAACATTGTTTCAGAAATGTCTTTGTGTTTTTCTGGAAGCACTGCTTGCAGAGATAGCTAGGATCCTGATGCTGATTTGAGTTTGGTAGAGCTCAACAGTTTGGGTACATAGTATGACTCATTTATATTTTCACTATGCTTTACATAAACTCTGTGTATAATCTTAAAAACAATCCACAGATTTTGATCTGTACTGCAAGATTACAGCCCAGGGTTTCCAAAAGAAAAAGTTCTAGCTCTCATGAAGTTTGCAAGTTTTGCCAAACATCCATGGCTATTGGAATCTACCATGGACCCAGAGAAATACTGTGAGTGAATATCTGCCCATAATTCAGATGCATATTATTCCCCTCAGATGCAGAATCCCAAAAATTGAATTGTGATCAAAAGACTCAGAAGTCAGTCATGGAATGGAACAGGAAATTCAAGTACAGGCTGGGTGGAGAATGGATTTAGAACAGCCCTGAGATGAAACACTTGGGCATTCTAGTGCTGAGAGGCTGGGCATGAGTCAATAATGAGTTCTCAACCCAGAACAGCCAATTGTATCCCCAGCTGCATCAAAAGCAGCAGGTCCAAGGAGGGGACTCTGCCCCTCCACTCTGTCCTCCTGAGCCCCCACCTGCAGTTCTGCATCCAGCTCTGGGGGTTCTCAGCACAGGAAGGACATGAACCTTTTGGAACAAATTCCAGAGGAGGCCACCAAGATGCTCAGAGGGCTGGAGCACCTCTGCTGTGGAGACAAGCTGAGAGATGTGGTTGTTCATCCTGGAGAAGAAAATCCTCTGGAGAGATCTCAGAGCACCTCCCAGTATCTAAAAAGAAGCTCTTACAGATGTGGTGAGAGACATTTCACAAGGCCATGGAGCAGTTTAGGGGAATGACTTTAAATTGAAAAAGGCAGGTTTATATTAGATATGAAGAAGAAATTCTTTACTCTTAGGGTGGAGAGGACCTGACACAGGTTGCCTGGAGAAGCTGTGGATGTTCCATCCCTGGCAGTCTTCAAGGCCAGGCTGCAAGGGGCCCTGAGCACCCTGGTCTAGTGGATGGTTCCCTATCTAGGACATGGGAGGGAGGATGCACTGGGTGATCTTTACAGTCCTTTCCAACCCAAACTATGCTATGATTCTATTCCAGCAGCAGTTTCATGGCATTTTTATTTAATGAGACTGAAACCACTGCTGCCTTCTCTTTGGATCAACTGCTCCCAGTCCCCAGCAGGGCTCCATCATGTTATCCTGCAGTGTGTATCCCTATTCCTGGGATTCTCATGTTTCCTCCAGCCTATTTTCATTATTATGTAAATCTCACATTCTGAAAGGCTATCTTTATGCAAATTTCAAGCAAATACTTCATGCTTGTTTTGCTTCTTTAAGAAAACTGCAGTAGGTAGTCAGAGCATGGGAGACACCAGAAGGCAATCAGGCTGTCTGGAAAAGGCTACAGATACTTGGAAAAAGTAAACTGAGAAACCAAATATGACATAATATAGCTAGAAATTAAGGCATATTTTATTATGAGAAACATATTGATAAATAAAAGCTATGAGTTCAGTATTGATAATAGAGAGCACTTTACAGACACTCATAATGCACTCAATGAAATTACCTTGGATTCTCTGAAGTCCCATACATGAACTCCAAAGCCTAATCTTTGAAATTCTGAGAAAGCCAAGAGTTAAGCAGTTAAATTGTTGAAAATATTCATGAATAACAGTGCATTTTCTCCACTAATATATGTATTACTCAACAATCTCATTGCGATTTCCATGTCCTGATCCTCCTTTCAAGAACACTGGGTCATCAAAAACCAGTTTGTCAGGCCACCACTATTAGCTCACTATCTGTGACAAAGAAAAAAAGCAAAATACATGCTAATTTTGTTTTTGGAAGAAGAGTATAGAAAACTTACCAATTTTATACAAGGTATGCATTCAAGTATAAAAGAAATAAGTTTTCTAGTACTAGCCTGTTGTCAAGCTACAGAAATTTTGAACTAATGACAAATTTCAAACTAATTAAGAAAGTACTCTCACTCTTTGAAGCTGCAGACAATTGTTTCAAATGAAATGGGAATGAGCTATATAATAGTCACCATTTCCACACCCGACATCTGCTTCAAAGACTTCATTTCTTCTTATTTATGCAAGAAGAGAATAAAATACTCTCTGTCTCACCAAATAACATCTGCTGCAAGTTTCTTAGTGCACAAAGCAATTGTGGAAACTTTCAGCAATTCATTCTGATGGGATAGTTGAACAGGCAGTAAGAATGGGCTGTTTTACTTCAAAATAAAGACTTCAGAAGTACAATATTCTGTAAATCAGAGATTACAGACTATTAATGCTACTCGTGGGAACTAAGGCTGTCATACTGTCAATATCTCCTTTATTTTCTTAACATATGATATTGAAAGTCCATTATGAAACTACAGTGCAAATATCATGTTTTTAAATAAGACCATCTTTTGGTCTTATTTACTATACAATACCATGATGTAACTATTACAGACAATAATCCTAAACTACTTTTACTAGAGAGAGTCATATAATTCACATCAACAATACATTAAAAAAACATTTAGTTAGAGATTTGCTAAATATGACAAGGTGAGTTGATTCATGGCAGCTTGGACAGGAAAAATCTGTGCACAGCTTGATATGACCCTTCTCTTTCTAATTGTCAAAATGAAGAACATTCTCCCTTTCTGTGAAATGCCCTGGACATGAAGTATGGACATTTGAGACAACTCAAAACATTATCAGTTTTATGGCTTATACATCCCCTTTTCCAAGAATCCTGATTCTTATCCCACATATATCACTGATGCTATTTGTTCCCTCTTGATTTTTATCTGGCTGAAGTGATGTAACTGTAGAAGAGATTGCATTAGCTGTGCTGGCATCTCTGAGCAGGAACCAAACATTTCCATAGCAACTTAATACTGCTACACTGCCTTGGTAACCAATTTAAGATAATTATTTATGATGTTTACCTGCACTAATGTTCCAGGGCTGAATATTTTAGGAGACTATAATTCTTAAATATATTTGCTAGTTTCACAAATAAATCAATTTATTAATAGGCACATTTTTATAGTTTTGTGTAATATCAAATAAAACCCCTTCCCAGATACACATTTCAGTGTCTTCAGTCTGTAAATGTCCTCAAAATGGCCAAAATCAACAAGAAACACAAACTAAGCCATCAAGCAGAACAGGTTTGTAAGGAGAAGAGGAAAAAAAAATTAATCTACTTTTATTAATGACCAAGATTTAAAGAAATTTTAAAATAATTTTATTTTTGCACAATGTTTGAGATTATTTTCCTTGCTCAAAAGCCTGACTCAAAAATCTCAAGACTCTGATTTAAGATATATAGATATAAGCCATATCTAACTTTTAATAAGAGGTAATAATAAATTAATCAACACAGCAGATTCAATTTTTTGAACCTCAAACCTGTTTTTCTAGTGGCTGCATTCAAGACAACTTCAACCTGTATGCAACTACCTATTATCATACTACAGATTCAATTGTAAATGGAAAGTACAGGCTCTTCATATTCCATGACAGCAGTTGTTTGGATTTTTTTATTTTTAAAATATTTTCCTCTTAATGAATTACATATACTTATACATATACTTCAAGTATTCTGCTTCTTTGGGTTTGAATTGTAAGTGCACTAAGAATAAAATACAGTAACAAAATGGAAACAATACAGAAACCAAATGTATGAGATGCCTAAGACCCTTTAATCCATGATGTGACTGCAAGAGCAGGAGCCATGCTAATAACAACTTGCAAGGCCATGTAAAACAGTTTTAATCTCCCTTTTTGTCATGGAAATATAGAATTGTTAGGATTGGAGGGGAACTTAATAATCCAGGTCCAACTCTTCTGCTATGGCCAGGGATGCCACTCAGTAGTTTGGTTTGCTCAGGGCCCACCCAAGCTGGTCTTGAACACATCCAGGAATGAGGAAACACTTCTTTGATAAGGGAGAGTGTCCTATTTAGTTTTAAGGTTACAAAAAATAAGTAGGAAACTTTGCTGCTATAAACCAGTAGTTGTACAGGTCTTGTTTCTCTTATAGTTCAGTGTTCTCAGTCTGCATTAAAGTGCTTGAGAGACAGAGAGCACATATGTTCATAACTGCAGACATTGTGTCTTGAAAAGTGCCAGAAAAGCACCACTGTGCCAAGATAGCAATCACTTAATGACATCGATTTCTTGTAAAACATTACACACTAGGGAAACAGCAGTTATTTTATTTCAGTCTGTTGAAAGCAGGGAACAGGAGTCTCAGAAAGAGTAGTGAAAACAAAAGTATTTGATACCTAAAGTTCTAGTCTAAAGATAGAACGTAGACATTGTAATTGTGTGGTCCTTTTTTGCATGACCAAAGCCTGAGCCACCAGCTCAATTCAAGGATATGCAGCAACAAGCAACGTGGCAGCTTTTCAACTTCTGAAAGAGCAGATCCAAAGTTTGATGGCAAGCTTTCTGAAAGTTAGCTGCCTGGCAGAGCTCTCTGAAAGAAGAGAGAGGAATGCTGGAAAGAGGAGTCTTCTTTAAGCTGGTCGCTGGAAGTGCCTGCAGTGGCAGGAGGCTGGCAGAAGGATAGACAGAAACACGTGAGGAACAGACAGACATGGAGTGAAAGATAAAGAAGCAGGAACATAGCAGTGCAAAGTCTCAAAGTCAGGAATATGATTTAAGGATGAATGAAGAATTTCTGATAAATGGTTTAATCCAAAACTCATTGAGTACAATGCAAAGACTTTGAAAATGGTTTGACATAAGGCTTGTAATCTTAAATGACTGCATTTAGAATCACTGCTTGACCAGCATATCAAAACCCAGCGAGCACTCCTTAAAAAGTGACTTCATAAAACCTCTTCTGAGACAAAGATGCCACTGCTGCTTTGAAGATAGTCATTAAAGGATGAAGCATGTGAACAGTCAGTATGACTTCTCTGAAGTTTAACTATAATCTCCTTATTATTTCTTACTGAGTTTTTGAAATCTTCTCTGTTGAAAGCAGAAAGTAAAACTGAAGCAAACAGCTTAATCTAGAAATTACCTGTAGACTGACTTTAGTCTCAGCTTTTTTGTGTGTGCATGGGTATGATCATGCCCAATTCTAACAGCATTTAAGGTTTTTATTGCTGCATTTACCTGAACAAACACTGAAATGCAATGTAATTTTCCTTCCTTACATTAGCTGTTTGTTACAGCTGCTTGTCATGCAGTGAAAAATGCATGTTTACTTTTGAAATTTCACTGTTCAGTTAAGAAAAGTTAGATGTTCCTGTAAAGAAAAAGCTCCTCTATCGCAGGCTAAATTTTATTTTAAAAAATATCTTTATTGGAGCAAAGTGATGTTTTTGCAATTAAGAAAAAAGTCAGTGACACTAACATAAAGCAAGTTCAGTATGAGTCAATTTTCAAATATGAGCAAACTCAAATATGTACGTAAGTCCATTCAGGTAGCCTCATGCACAATGACTTGACACAGATATTACACACTGAATGAGGCATTCTTGTCCCAGTAAAGAAAAATTCATCCTTGTTTCTATGGAAGGCTTCTGAACAGAAGCAAGGATGAGAAGTGACATGTTTGTATTAACAACTGACATTCAATTTCAGAAATCTCTGTTCTCCTTATAATATAATACAGGCTACGTGCTCTAAAGTATAGCAAATGTTCTGCAGGTTTTTTAAATTTGTTTGTTTGTTTTTTGTTTGCTTGTTTTTTTGGGGGGGGGCGTATTTTTTTACTTTGATTTTGAATAATTGTGTAAGAAAAGACTGCAAAGTTTGGGGAATGACAAATAAAAAATACAGTTTAAGAGTATAAGGCACCAGTTAAGAAAGGATTTTCGTGCAAGTGTCGCCCACCTCAGATACATGGAAGACAAGAAAATACAGTACAGCTCTCTGAAATGTTTTGCCTGGCTATACACAGAACTGTTCAGACCAAGATCATTTCCAAGGGGACACTTTTTATATTGTCTCATTGTGCTTGACTCTACAAATGAATACAATCCAATCACTCAGCAGTTCCAGGAATGGTGCCAACCTTTTATGAAGAAGTGTATCAGTCAATCATTCAGTCCCACAGAATGGGCACTCATTTCATATATTTAATGACCTAATAGGAGCCAGATTGTTCAAGTATTTACCAGTCCAAATAGACGTCAATGCCTGGGAGTAAAAGAAATAAAAGTCCTCAAATAGATTCCAGTGAAAAACTATTAAGCAGGGCAGGAAATTCAAGGCACGATCCAGCTAAATCTAAGTTTTAATCTTTCAAATATTTCTTAGTATAAAAAATGTGGTGGAGTTTGGGGTCTTTGGGTGTTTTTATTAGTTAGCTTCATGGTTTTCTTTAGTTTTGTCTTCTCTGTGGGCTCCTTTTTTTAAAAAAAAAGTAGGAGGTATGGTATATGGTTTGTCCTTTCTTTCTATACAACAGGCTACAAGGATCTACATTCTTGCTCCCGATGCTTCAAAGATTTCTCTGCTTTGGTATCACTTCCAAAATTATACCTTAGTAGTCAAAGAATTGCCTGTGAAAGTACCAAACACTCCTAAAACATTCTAAATGCTTTGTTAAATGGCTTGAAGGAACCTCAGCCCTGATCATGTGAATCAAAATTTGTGAGCTCTGAAGGCAGCAAAGCTCCACCTCCATTTGTGATACATCAAGACAAAGATAATTATCAGCACAGCATCTAATGGGAAGAAGCAGAATTGAAACTACTCAAGCTCAAGTTTTGGAAGAGATGTGGAGAAATACCTAAAAGCCATATCCAGAGCCTTGTGTAAGAAAATGTTTAGTAAAATAAAATGAGTCCAAAACAAGTCACACACATCAGGTTCAGCTGGAATCAGGTGCCAAATCAGATTCTCACCCGATGGCCAAAAGCTACAATGGTCATCTATAACAAAGGCTGTCTTTCAACTTTCTGCCAGAAATCATTACTGAAGTGAAGAAAGGGGGACACCTAGGGCTGTGTTTAATGAAGGACAGCAACCAGAAGAGAATGTTCTGTTGAATACTGAAAATTCCCCATAAAAGCATGAAACTCGTGAAAGGATTGCCTACAGCCAATTCACGTGTACTGTCTGGATATTAATTACTTTCATCTAATCATGGAAGTAAAAATTACTAATCCTTATGGTGATAAGTGGACAAATACAACCAAAGTGAAGAGAGAATATGAAAGTTTTCTGTGCAAAAATGACAATCATCCTCCTACAAATGAAGCAAAAATATTCCAACTCAGAAAAGCTTTAAAACCTTGTACCCTTACATGTCAAATGGCTGCATCTCTTGCTTCAGTAAATCCATTATGCAAAGGCACAAAGCACTGCTGAGGTGGCAAAACTGAAGGGTGAAAGTTCCACAAGAGGAAGTGGTATATTGGTACCATCACCCCTATTCCAAGATAAACATTACAATCTGCACTGATGTGCAGCAATAATGTGCTCTGAGTACAGTGTTTTTCCAGATACAATGGCTTCATCTGAACAGCCAATTTCCAGCACATACAAGCAGAAAACAGAATAGTGGTGTTTGTCCAATTCTTAATGGCAAGGGTGAAAAATACATTGATGCCTTTTGCATTCACATCTGACTAGTCAAAACTATGCATTACTCCATGGACCAAAGAAGTCCTGAACAAACCCCTAAAACAAAGACCCTGAATACATAAATAGCCTAAAACTCTGTCTGCTTTGGAATTTATTGTGTATGAGCTACAACATCAAACTTAAAGTGTAGGTCCTTAGGCAGAAACTGTAAAGAAATAACATCCAGTTTTTGAAGCTGATCTCACATTTCTCATTTTCTTTACAAAGAAAAAAAAAGACTCGATATTTATCACACCCCAAACCATTAGCAAGAATGTGAGAATTACCACATCTCCATAGTTGCCTTAAATTATCATCTTATTAGCCAGGAACCATCATTATTTATACTACCCAAGTAGCAGTTTCCCAAAATCCTTATTTGTGTCTATGCTAAAATGCTTTATCATTACAGAATTCAGACCCTGATGAAAAGTAAGAGGGAAAGAGACCCAGACTGCTGAAGCTCCAAGTCTCATAAAAATCCATCTATATTAAGCTTTAATTGTTGCAACAGTCCCATTGAAAAATAACAGGCCTACATTTGTGCATAAAACTAACCATTTCCTTAAATATTTTCAGGGCTGAGAAAGTCACATTGTTCTGTGTTCATAATTTCATTGTTTGCATTAAGATACAAAGAAAAGGAGCATGGAACACAATTTGGAAATGGAGTAACAGGCCCAAATTTAGAGCAAACACAAATAAAAGTTGTGATTCCATCATTTAAATATTTGATCACCTTATTAGGGCAAGGTAATATTGGCATTATTCATGCCAATAAATTCAAGGAGACAAAGAATCCCTTGAATCTCCATCAAGGCAAATCCTAGCACAGTTAATGACATTATTTAATATACTGCAGAAGTACTCCTTTACCATCTTTATTCACAATTAGCAAGGAAATTAACTTTTGCAAATGCTGATTTCTTAATGTGTAAGTAGGCTTTTTTTTCCTTTAGCCCTTTAAATAATGACCCTATTGCTTTCAGGATTATAGCTGCTAAAACCAGAAGGATCTGAAATCCTCCTTTCAGCTAAAATCTAATTGTAAAATAAGTTATCTGGAAAAGAAAAAGTACCAACAAAACAAAACAAACAAAAAAAAAAAAAAAAAAAACAAAACAAAAAAAAAAAAAAAAACACCTCAAGTTAATTTCTAATATTTCTGCAATAATGTCTAAAATATTGATCAGAGGGTTCACATCTGTTAGGGAAACTTTCCTGTCTGGCCACCTCAGGTTTCCCACAGCAGATTCACAGACCTTTGGATCCTTCAAGTAATTTTACTTAGGAGAGGCACGTTCAGATCCAGGTTAACCTTGCACTCACCAGGCAGGTTTCACCTCATGAGCCACTGGCTGCTTTGGGACTATCTCCCCTCTAACTCTTCCACTGGGCAACTTGGCTTTATATGAACAAATATTAATTGCAGCAGAGACAGTTTTTCCATAGCCTGCATGAACACTCTGACCACTGAACTGTAAAATCGGTGCTCCTCTGCCGCTCTCTAGCACAATAGATATTTAACCATTCAAACAGTGAATGAAAGAAATCACAACACAAAAGAGGAACCATCTCAGTATCCCAGTAATTAGGTCTTTGACTGAGAACAATCAGCACCTGACAACGATGGAGAGCTACAGTTTTAGAGCAAAGCATTCAAAGCAACACCCAAACTCTGGTCACACACCAGATACCATTGAGAACTCAGCACTGAAGAAGGTGCCATTCCTCAGCTCCCTGCTAACCTGTATTGAATTGGACCTTTAGCTTGTACAACAAAATACAAAGGAGGCAGGATAATAATCTCCTCTAAAAATGGCTTTTAGACAGTCTAGTTTAATTTTCCCTGCACTGAATTTCATAAAAGCAATTGGAAAACAGCTTTCAGAAACAACTCTTGCCTTTCACATCCTTGCAATGATGCGGAACATATTTATATTTGTGGAATTCTTTTTCCTTCAATATGATTAAAATTCCATAATGGAATTAAAAAGGACCAAGCTTTAAGCTCAGAATTACATGGAATTTAATGCAAAAGAATGCATCTAAAGAATCAAAAAAATGTATGGAATGACACTCATTTATGCTTGCTTTGTTATAGCAGAGAATTTCTCATTTAGATATGCTGCATGAAAGATAGATCTTCTGCTCCTAGTAAAATTTAATGTTACTGATGCATGCATTTTTCCTGAAGACTATTTTTGACAGACATCTATTACACTGAATCATTCTGGTTTTTATCAAGCTTTGCATAACTAAATGTTGACAATAGAAGGAACATTTTGATAAATATTTTTAGCCAAGACTAAACTGTGGGGGCAGAAATCACTCAGTCAGTAAATGAATCCAGTTAACCTTGTACAGCAGCTCTACTTCCTTAAAAATTATTAGTATAAGAGATCAGGAAGGCTATGTAACCGAATAAGTCTATATAGCAAACTTGGTTTATTATTTCATGATAACTACCACATTACAATATGTACTGGCTGCACAGATTTAATGAAATATAAAAATAAAATCCACATTTAACCTTGGAAAAAACCATGAAGTTCACTGACCTGTCTCTGCAGGCAACCACCAAGCTGGGTTAGGCTGTTTTTCCTTCTTTCAACAACTGGTCAATCCTGATCTAAATGAAAGAGGAATTTGAAACAGAGAGGAATTATTTATTTACATTAATAAATGTGAACACTGTATCAATGCTTTCACCTAAATAGCAACATCAACCCAGAAGAGGCAGCTACAGATTTAAACGAGTGCATTTAATGGGAAAAATGTTATTTCTCTGAACCACACGTATTGAGTTAACCACCACCTGTCTCCACTTATACATTACCACTAACCATCCACATATGAACCAAAAACTGGAACTCCATTACCCAGTTATGCACATTAATGCAATAAAAGAAGGTATGAGACAAATAAAGGTGAAATAACTTCACTGCAGCTGCCAGGAGTCCAAGTGAATCTCGTTTGTACAAAGAATAGAACAAAAAAGGAATAGATCTTCTGGTTTTCTCTTACTTTCCACCCTCAATTTACCAAACTTTCAAATCACAAGGAAATTTAAATTTCAGCAGAAATCTTGAATGGTGGAAAACGCAAAATTCTGAAGTCACTAAACTGCTTTAAAATAATTTCTTCCCAATGTGGATATTAAAATATGTATGTCGGAGTCAGATTTGGGTTTGTACCCGATTCCCAGAGCTCTTCAATAAAAGCACCTGCATATAATCATCCTGTGGTTGTGTGTTTCCACGCTAACAGGGGCAGCTGCCTTCTTTCCCTCAGGGCTCCAGGGGAGGATGGTCAGAGCAGTTTCTTCTTCTGTGGGGTGAGCCTCTGCTCGTGAGAGCAGCCACTGGCCAGGACCTTATTAACACCTGCCTCACTAAAAGAGAGCCCTCTCCCATCTGCTGGTGTTCCCGGGAATCCTGAGCCCCTGTCATGCCCTGCCGGAGCCAGGCTGTCGCTGCCCCAGCCCCGCCGCTGCTCTGGGTCTCTCTGCGCTGTGGCCCCGCACCGCCTGCCCTGCCGGGACATCCCTCAGCTCCAGCTACTGCCGCGGGCTTCCTGATACATCTCCTCCACCAGCCCGGGGTTTCTGCTCCTTCTGCCGTTCCAGCTTAGGGCTCCTCAGAGCACTAGACTGACACTGCCCCGGGGTTCCTGAAGCAAAGCCTCTCTTTTCCATCCCTTCCCATCTGGGCCCAGCCGCCATCACTGAGTGCTCCCCGAGCCCGCGCCACAGCGCCCCCTGCAGCCGCGGGGGAATCATCGCACCTGCCCTGCCCGCCGGGAGCCACCAGCGCCCCTGCTGGCTGTGACGGGAACTGCACCAGAGGGGAAAGTGCCTGCGGCCGAGAGCAGCGTTACTGGGTCCCTGTTCTGTTTGTTATTAACTCCATAGTTGTTGCTTTGTTTGCTTTATTATACCGTTATTCCCATTCTCATATATTTTTGCCTGAGAGCCCCTTGATTTCAAAATTATAATAATTCAGAGGGAAAGGGTTTTCATGTTCCATTCCGAGGGAGGCTCCTACCTACCTTAGCAGACACCTGTCTCTCAAACCAAGACAGACTGCCAAGTAATGTATGTTCAGATGTATGTCGAAATCAGACTCCCCAGAGCCCTGCAAGATCTTTAGAACTGCAACAAAAACCCATAAGATTTTCAGGCATACTCATTGCTTGTTCTGCTCCCTGAGCCGTAAAATTCCTGGGTATTTTTGGTTATCACAGAACTCGTACATTGTTCCACTCCAGTGAGACACTAACTGGAACCCAGCCCATCGCTACCAGCAAAAGCAATGGGCCACAGAAGCACTCCAATATTTAGAAATTCATTTGTCTCATTACTATTCACAAATGCGACAAAGCAGTTAAAAAATGAAATTAAAATGTAAAGTGCCAGAGAACAGTGGCCCAAACAACTTTAGCTTTCTATGACTGGCAAGTATAATGCAGACAATCCATGCAAGCACTGCCTTTGGCAGTGTTACAGAGGAGCTCTAAAAGCATTAAATGCCTTAAGAGACGGCAAAGAGGCAGGAGGGGCTGGAAAGCAAGATCGTGTTCCTCATAAAATAGTGTCAGTTCCATCTGAAAAACAACTCTGCATCAGCTCACCCACACGACAATTTGCACCTCAGCAAAAGGCAGCTTACATAAATAGGAATGACTACAGCTTATTTGGGCAGAGGTAATGTATACTTAGCTATGAGCATCTAAAAGTAACTCAAGTTTGATTTCGCTCAGATCAGTGATTAGTATGTGAAGAACCTTGTTTAAAGAAGTATTAGTGAGATGAAAAAAATAGATTCTTATTTTGCTGCTTTCCACCTTCAAAGAGCTGTACTCCAGTCACGGCTCTCCCATTCACTGGCTGTAGAGTTCATGGGCACAGTATCTGCCCGAAGATAAATCCAGAAGTGCTCACACAAAAATAGTGATGTTGAAAAACTACTGGAAATTGATCTCTGTCTCCCTACACAAGATTATTTCTGGTGTTTGGGCGGTGGGGTTTAATAGGTGCAATATTGCTTCCATACCAAAAACCTTTTTTAATTTTAATTTTTTTTCTCTTTCATTGTTGTGCAAATCTACTATATTCTTTTTATTTATTGCTTGATTTTCTAGTGTTAATGTGATAGTTTTTCATAAAGAGCATTTATTTTCAAAGAAAAATAGAAAAACTTGCAAGTTTGCTAAGTTATTAGTTGATGTGTCGTGAGAGATCAAAACCCATTCAACACTGGCATACCAGACATGGATATATTCCTGTTTTTGCCCAAAGATAGCAACGTGTAAAGCAACAAGAAATAGAAAAAAAACCAGGTATCTTGATTCCTGTACATCCTCAGTATTTCAAGTCAGAATAAGAATGGACCTCTTGGATTATTCCCCATGGTGAGAGAAAGCATTAAAATTTAATTAAACACCTAGTAAAGAGCATGTCTCTGTTGGTTGTTTCATGCTTGCTTAGGCACCAGATCACTTTCTCACCCCCCAACTACTTATACCTATTATTATTGAAGCCACAAGACTCAGTGGTTCAAAAGATCTTCAAAGAGAAGAAAAACTAAAGAAGAACCACAAGTCAAATACCAACATACTTTATACAGAAAAGTACAGAGTTGCCAAGATCAACCCTGTTGTGTATTATTATAATAATTGATTCCTAATCACTCCCTTCCCTCACAAAAACTCAAGAATACTATTTAAGAAGTATCCCTACACCAGGGAGTTTTAAGAGATACTGTGCTGTTAATTATTCTGATAGCTTTCTTTTCTTTTGGTTCAAAATTATGAAGAATCAACATGTTTGGATATATATTTCAAAAGAAAATTTCAATTGGCTTTATGTGAAAGCATGAGGAAGACTAATACTTGAAAAATTTCATGAAGTGGGTATCACCTTCTCAGAGGAGATGATTATTTTTCAGCCTCAGGACTACTTTTTTTTATAAAAGGATATTGGGTCTTGAAGCCAAATTTTGCTGCATGCTTTTATAAACATAGCAGATCCTAGGAAGAATTAATGTCTTGCATTTCACCAAGATAAAGTTTGCATAATCTTCCTCTGAGATGTCAGGAATCAAGCATATAATTTATCCTCTCCATATGAAAACTTAATTGATTTCTATTAGCTTGATATCATTATTCATAAAACTTTATCATGCCATCCCAGTCTATACCAAAGTCAGGATTAAGAAAGCCCTAAAACCTTCTTGTAAGCATTTAAGAACAAAAAAACTAATCTTTCCTTGGATAATTGTTTAGTTACATGGCTATAAACACAAATAAATCAAGCTCCAAAATTTAATAAATACAGGAAAACTTACTTATCTCAGATTCTTCCAACCTGCCCACAGGATTAATTTGTTTCGTCACATTTCTGCTGCATTCACTGCAACCATTAGAGAGGGAGGCCCTGATAGAGCAGCCTTGGATTTTGAAAATTCTTTGTCCCAAACCAGTTTTATCTAATATGAGCTTGATTAATGCCCACTCCCAAAAAAGCTGTTCTGTCCCATGTCTACTATATTCCTATCAGATCCTTGAACTAACCATCAGGAACACAATTTTCTTGTTGTTACATGTGAACACAATTAATTCTTCATTCACAAGAAGTTAGGAAGGTGATAATTCTCAGAAAAAATGAATACTAAACTTAGATCAGCTATGCCTGCTTCAGTGAATGTTTGCAGACAGGGAAACAGGAAAATTTCTAGACCAAAAAGAACAAAAGGAATAATGCATGAGTCTCACTTGGGATATGCATAAGAAAGAAAATTCAATAAGGTTGCCATCTTTTTTAAAATATTTCAGAAGGGCACTAGGAAAGCAGAGATATTTTTATAGTATTCATGTTGGCTGCTCACTCCACACTGCAGAGACAAAATCCTCCCTTGCAAGGTATTATGCAAACTATTCAGGAAGTGGATAGGAAAAGCCCTAAAATGAGGAATTAGGCTTTTTAGGAGGGATCACTGCTGTGGTTTGTTTCAGACACACGGCTCCATTCAGCTGCTGAAGGATGGGAGGCTGTCAGTAGCTGTGGGCAGGTTCCTCCCACAGCACCCCAAACCTCCAGACACCCCCAGCACTGATCACACACCCACACAAACCTGGAACCCTCTTCTAGCACAAAATGAGAAACACTCTCACAGGAAGTTTTTGTGCTAGACCTACAGAGATTCTGCAACTCGACATCCAGCTTAAATATGGTCCATACTTTCAAATAATACACACATAAATATTAATCTTCTGTTGTAGAATAAAATTTTTAAATCAAACTACATGGAAATGACATTTTCTGCCTACCAGGAAAAAAGTATTAAATTGTCATTTTAAACTAATTTATATACTGCATTATATTCAGTATACTTCAGAAAAGTATATTCATAACTTTACTTATAGTTAAACTAAATTCTCTTTAGAAATAGATTTACCCTTACAGTAGCACATTAGGATGAAAGCTAAGTTGCAGTAGCCAGAATTTAGATGAAATATCATTTCATTTATAATAATGCTTTACTGTTTCTCTCAAGTTCTTCCCGAAGGGAAAGTTACTAAAAGAGGAATCAGCTTTGGAAACAAGAAAAAATACTGTAAAATGTATTTATTCACACGCACATAAAAATTGAATATGTTTAGAAATATAGATATTTCCCAAAAAATCAAAATAGGTGCAAACAAGCTCTTATTCTTTGAAAGAAAAAGGTGTTTCTGGAAAAGATTTAGAAAATAGTTAGAATTACTTCTCAGTTGAAATAGAATTCATTTCCTTCATCACAGTCTTATGGAAGGTAACTTGCTGAACATGCTCATTTTCTTTCCTGGACCTGTTTACAGATATAATCAATATTATATCACATTTAGATTAAACCAATTACATCAAGTGGAGAAAATACAAGTAAATACCTGGCTGGGGAGCACACAGTAGTCTTGTTAGTGAAGAGACATGAATGAGAAACTTTATTTCTATTTGAAGATATTACTCTGAATAATTTAACAATATTTGACTGCAAAAAACCCAAATCTAAATTCCATCTACAATGATTAAAGCAATATTTGCTAAAAAGAGATTTCCACAAGCACATTAAATTAAACAATAATTTCTAGAGAAAAATATCTTCCAAATTGGAATGAAAGTCCCACAATCTCAAAAGTAAAACTAGAATTAAGTTTAAATCCTATAAGGCCCAGGTGTGTATTTTAAAGTCAAATCACCTTTCTCAGGCAAATGATAATTTGTAAGATTGCTATTTGCCAGATTTGACAGCCTGCCAGAGGACATGAAAAATGAAGCAAATTGGACCAAACCCACAATTTTGAAGAATTGGAAAGTTTTGAGACAGTGGAAAGGTTTCCCTAACTTGTATATTCATAGTCAATCACAACTCTACTTAAATGTTTCCTATGTACTAAAATTTTTATTACAGAGTGTTTTCTTCAGAAATACTTAGCATAGAATGATCAAGCTGTAATATGCTCCAGCTGTGAGTAAACTCTAAAGAGAGACAGCAGGACTTTTAGCAACACCCAATTGAGCTTCTACTACTGACTGTCCCTCCTCTGCTTCTTCCTTTGCAGCCATACACACACGAGTGATAAAAGAGAGAAGTCTCCAGCACATAAAATCCTACAGGGATTACACAGAACTAAAGCCTGACAGTTTTAATTGAAATGGGAATAAGGCAGAACCCACAGTGTACAGCTGGACAATAAGCCAGTTTTTCCAAATGAGTCTGAGGTCAAGTTTTTTGCACTTTTAGTCCAGGATTCCTTTAGGAATCTGGCATTTTGCATTCCTGTGCTTCTGTACTGATGCATCACATACCATACAATGAGTATTACAGATGACTATTACTAGAAAGCCAATAAGATGGACATGGGAAAGGAGAAAGGCCAAACAATTCGGATGAAAAGAGATGAAAAAGTAGCAGTTGCACTCTACAACATCAAATTTATATAACATAAATGTAACACTAGAAAGACGTGTTGAAAATCTTCATAATAAAACAGCACACAAATTCACATGAGTAAAGTGTATTGAACTGTATTGAATGTTCAAAATGAGTACTTATAAATAATCTTACTGTTCTGGATATAATGGTGCCAAAAGCCAAACTTGAGGGAGATTTAATGTTGTAACATTTGGTGCACTCAATTTCATTTTAGAGAGAGCTGGAAAAGACATCTCAGAGGTCCCCACCACCCTTACTCGTCTTGGCACACAACAGCAGGTACAAGTCAGATTTCACATGGCTAAAGAGACAAATTTTACTTCTACATTAGTGAAATGAGATTGGCTTCCTCCACTTTTTTTCAACCTTTTTAATAGGATCACACTTAGAGAATGAATAGTGCTATAATAACACAAACAATGAAATGCCACAGAGGCTCATGAGTCCAGACAGCAGTTGAAGAGAGTTGTTTAGTTCAAGGACATTTCACTAGAAATAGTAACAGACCAAATTCTGCCAGCCACTGTATCTTTCAATAATATTGGCAACTGAAGGCATGATTTAGCAAAAAGTTAAAGGTTAACAAAGTCTATCATCTTAAGCTTCCTTTTTAAAATTAAATTTTAAGTGAAAAATATACTTCATGTTTTGATTTGCATTTAATAATTACAGTCAGTATTATTATTAATTATAGCATTTTATGGTCAAAACACTCATTTTATTCACAGTTGCATCCATTTCCACTGCTTTGGAATTATTTCATTCCAGATTTGTTAATGTTTGCTCTTCTGAAACACGGCAAATGCAGTAGAAGTTCAATAAATTATTTACATTTTTAAAGACCAAAATCTTATTAGCATTTGCCTGGAAGAGTACATCTATGTTTTACTCTGAAGCTGAAAATGTAAATTAGCATCTTCTGGCCTGATTCTTTTCTCACTCTGTCAGTGTTGTTCTCAGTTAGAATGGTCCAAATGAGATAAATCAAGCCCAGGGCATATAAATACCTCCAAGAATAATTCCCCAGCACCTTCAGAGCTCTTCACTGAACTTGGATTTGTCAGTTGCTGCAAAAGCAGAACACTGCAGACACTCACAACATCAATATTGAGAAGAAAAGCTCAAAAATAGAAATTCCTACTTCAAGATTTCAGGGTATAGCATGTATACAGTGGACCTCTGATTTTGCTGGCAACACAGGGTGGCACACAAGGCAGATAGAACATAAAGATGTACCTCTGGATCCTGAAGCTCCTCCTACTCTGAAGAAAGCAACAAACACACTGCTGAAATGTTTGAGGCTTTATCAATAGTAAATGAATGTAATGTCCAAAATACAAGCAGTTAGGCCCAGCAGAAAAATAAAAATATCTACACTTGTTGTAAGAGGTGAGTCATGCCATATCCTGCCAATTTTCTCATAAAATACAAGCAAGAGTCTGTGTGGACAGTATGGATTTGAGGCAGTGGATCTGTGTAGGTGAAGACTCTTGACTGGAGCTAAGAAAGAAGGTGGTAATGAGGAATAGGATAGAGAAGAGCAAAAAAAGGAAAAATTACAAATAAAAAGAGTGGAAAAATGGAAGAGTTTGCTGTTTCTAATGCAGTTCCTGTTCAGTATCTGCACTCCATCAGCTCATAGTTGAAGAGCTCTTCCCCGATGGAATGCCATAGGAGAAAGACAGGAATGCTGCCACTGAACTCTTCATTGTTTTTTGTTTCTAATTCCTCATTACAGCAACAAAACACACAGCAACACCTTGTATGATGCCAGAAATTCCCCTCTCCCTTCTTATCACTATCTTAGACTAATAGCTTGAAGCTGATTTATTTTCTTTGGATCAAATATTATTGTGCTGCACAAAGTTCAATGAGCTATAGAATGCCCCAGAAGAATACAGTATTACATGAATATGACAAAGTAATCTCATCTTCTCTCTATATAAAAGGGGGAATAATTTCCTCTTGACAGGAAAATATTTTACTAAACCAGAGGCATCAGACAGCAGCCTTTCATGGAGAATGGGACTGGGGAAAACAGTTTAATAATCAGCAGTTTATATGTCCTGACAAGTGCTGTGTACAGCAAGCATTGAAGATGATTTATAGTCAGGAGTTACAAAGAGAATAAAGGCTTGAAATGACAATGAAAACCAGCAGACCTGCTGGTCACTGTCATCATGACAAAGTGGGATTTTTTTGTTTGGTTTTTCTTTTTATTACAAGAGAGATGGTGATTTCAACCTAAAAGCACTTGCTGCCCTGTCATATTGTTCAGCCTGACCAAGCTTCCTCAAAAGAGTGCACACAACATAGATCAGATCATCTCAATAAAGAAAACTATTGCATGATCTTTCTGGAAAAAGAAGACAAGTAATTTATTTTACTGCAGCAGTGTTAGCAAAAGGCTGACAGAGCACACGGCTTTCTCTTCCCACCTACCCCTACCTGGCAAACAGCAGGGAGCCAGCCCAGGATAAGGCTGTCTGTTAACATTTAACCGGAGCAAAAAAAACAGTTCAGCACTGGTAGACAGAAACAAGAAATACATTCCCTGATGTCCTTCCTGGGACAGGGAATCTTTGGGAGGATAGTCTTTGCAACATCAAAATGCATAATGAGGTCTGTTTGCCCTGTTTGAGGGAGTGACTCACTCCATCACTCTTCAAAGGCTCAGCGTCCTTCATTTCCGAAGATGGATATGAGCACAACGTGGTGAAGTGAGTTTTTTATTAATATCTCAAGAAAACAGTAGGTCTGGGAAAGGAACCTGAATCTTTCCTAGCAAGCTCCACTATGAGCAGGTTTCTCCTGCTCTCCAGAGGTTACACCAACATAATTTTGCCTAAACTTCCCCTCCCTCCTCCCCTCAAATCTTTCAGCAGAGAAATACAAAAAGCCTTTAAATCTCTCATCACTCACAGGCTAAATGTCTGAACATGGGCACACTGATATTATATCACAGCACTTTGCCCTAGGGCCAATCTTCAGCTCACTGTTTATGCAGGGTCTGCTGGGAACATCATTCAAAAAAGGCTGTTCAGAAATGAGTATATCATTGTAGAGTGTGCACAAGTCCAGTGATGTGCATACGTTATACTCTGGAAAAGACAGGATATTGAAATATCATTCATGCACTTGGTACATTATATACTAATGAGATTATCTTGGGATGCAGATGACAGCAATATGCCAACAGAAGAATTTCATAAATGCTCTGAACAGAGCTCTTAGACTTAATACTTTGCACTTAAGACAATCTATAAGAAGCACCTTTAAAAACAGAGTAGGACCTCAGCTTAGTGGTCCTTAGGCAAAAAGCTGATTTCTTCAGTTCAGTCTTGAAAAACCTGAGCACTGAAACAAATGCTTTAATCTCAAGTGCTAAATGTAATTGGGACTTCCCCTTGCTGACTTGGAATCATCCCTTTAACCTGCCACACCATGATCTCTGAACTCAGGCTAGAGATTCACTCCAGGACAGAAACAGAATCTGCTTCATTATCCCTGTTCTGCATTAGGGATAGGATAACTGTGCATCATCTTGAACATGGCTAACAATGGTGTACAATCTCTCAAAAACAGTGTTCTGGTTAATATGAATTTATAAATACTGGCAGATTTTGGGCTTAGGATTTAAATGTCCAACAGTGTTCTGCAATGATGAAGATAAGGAATTTTTTAACCATTTGAGTGAAAATAAGGCCCAGAATGGCATAAAGCAATTTTACAAATTACAACAAAATGCTTTCCCTTTTTTAAAAATGCATACTCTGTTCCATGATTATTTAGATTTAATATATTACATCACCTAAGGTATCAGTAACAACAATTTAGATATTTCTGTTCTCCAGGCTGAGTTCCCTCAGCTGCTCCCCATCTGCCTGGTGCTCCAGACGCTTCCCAGCTCTGTTCCCTTCTCTGGACATGCTCCAGCCCCTCAGCCTCTTTCTTGTTGTGAGGGGCCCAGAGCTGGACACAGGATTTGAGCAGTGGCCTCACCAGTGCCCAGTCAGGGGGATGTCACTGTTCTGGTCTTGCTGTCACACCATGGGTGGGACAGGCCAGGTGCCAGTGTCCTCTTGCCCACCTGGGCACACCTGGCTCATGTTCAGCTGCTGTTGACCAGCACCCCCAGGGCCTTTCCCTCCAGGCACTTTCCAGCCCCTCTGCCCCAGCCTGGAGCTGCAGGGGTTGTTGTGACCCCAGGGCAGGACCTGGCACTTGGCCTGGTTGACAAAAACTGTCATGCAGTCCGTTTTGAGTATTCATAATAAAAGTTTGTATTCCATCTCTTTTCAGTCAAAATATTTTTGTTGATTAAAAAACCCCAAATATCCTCCTCAAAGGCATTTCAATTCTAGAAATATATTCCATAGCCAGTAAGAATGAGTTACAAAAAGAAAAAAAGAATAGAAGTAACAGCAAAACACTCTCCAAAGAGTGATTTCAGTCATTATAGTCCCAGGTCTGCAGTAGGCTGAGTCAAATCATGCAACACTTCTCTACAACTTTCAGCAAGAGGTGTTACAGAAAACAAGAAATCATAATGACATAATGAAGAAAACATTGAAGGAACAGTTATCAGGCTTCTTTTGGATTAAATGTTCATTTATAAGTGGTTAGATGATTAACAGATGTTTTAATTATTCTTATTTTTTTTATGAATAGCCCACTGCATATCCATTTAAAGTAGGGCTGTAGGAGTTAGTGATTTATGAGAATAAGCTACAGCCTTAAATAATGACCTGTGTACCCTATTGGGAGATACTATTTCTTATTAATATTTCCTAATCACAGACACTTCAACTAGCAACTTATTATAAGGTATGGCAGATATATATGCCTGTTTAAGAGTCTAATGTTGGAACTGCAATATCATTGAACACTCACAATTGTTTACTGAGATTTTTCAACCCACAGTTTAACAACAGAACAGCGACAAATAATACTCTGAAAAATCTCCAGTGCCTTACAGAATAACTGGAAAAATCCAAACCTACAAACAGACTTCTACTTCATGGAAGTATGTGCTGGACATACTTTTGACCTGAGACCTCAGTATGGCACAAAGCTTTGCAGGAGAGCCTAGGTGTAAAAAATAAAGTAAGCTGAGTTTTTAGGTGACATTGCCTAGAATTTTGTACTAGCAATAAAAAAAAAAAATCACTGGATAAGTACTTACTTTCTTCAAAAAAAGTGCTAGTTCCACAAGCAAATCAAATAGATCTTCAAATAGACAGAAGTCTGAATACTTTCAAAGGCAATGTTACTATAGCTGTGATACTCTAATAAAATACAAGTTCTAATTTCTAATCTTGTCTGGCTTATTTGATTTCACTAACTGCTTATTTTGAAAAATATCACTGAATCTCACCTGGCTCCTCCTTTATGTAGAATATAAACTTTGAAGTTAAAGCTCAAAATATGAATCCTGAGTTTAACCACAATTTAATCCATTAGAGCATCTCTTTTTCACAGTAAGTTTTTCCATGTTCCACAAGGAAGAAATTACTTTTCCTTCTATTTCCATTAGAGAAAGAGAGCACCTTGAAAACCTTTCCACACCAAAGTGGCCCTTCTGCTCCATAGCTTGTACACTCAGCTAGGTTAACTAAACACATGAACCAGTCAAACCAAAACTAGCTCTCATTTTTCATTTAGCTTTGAAATCTTGCTCCCATTCTCTCCAGTCTGATGTGTTTAATTTGGTTTGGCAGAAGTTCAATACAGCCCAAGAAATTACTTACACTGTCCACAACCTAAGTAAAAAAAAGGCCAAGCACAACTACCCTCAACAACAGGGGGAAAAGAACAACAAAAAAATAACCCACCAAACAAATGGCAAGGATTAATTTTTTTCGGACAAGAAGGAAAATAAACACAGAGAAATGCATTAAAACCTTAAAAATTCTGAAAGACAAAAAAAGCACATAAATCTGCCAATCACTTAAAAGATAAAAAGGTGGGTTTTTAAAAATAAATTAATTCTGCCCCAAACTGCTTTTACATACTACAGAGTATGCCATCTGTCACACCCAAGCAATCCTTAACACGGGTGGATTTTATGCTAAGTAAACATTTGGAAAGTAATAACTCCAACTGAAAGTTGGCTCTTCCATATGAGGAGGAGGCCTGAAAACATTAATATGTGACAGTAGTAACAAGCTTCACCACAGCTGTTTAACTGCATTTTATATGAGCATAATTAAACTCATCTCCAGGAGATATTTTACCCTATACAGTGGATCAAAGGCCTTATCTTTATTAAGGAAAACCACTATGACTAAAGAATTGACAATTAAATCATAGCAGGATTGTCATAATATTAAAAAGACTTCCATTTCCAATCATCCAGGAGCCACTGGCAGTCACATATACTCACTTATTTTTGGGTTTGAGATCATGACACTGTTAGAACTTCCCAAGTTAACAGATGAGACCTGAAAAACAGATTCCATAGTATAGAGTACTTTCCCAAAAGAAATATGTCAGCTAGCAGATTAACATCCAACTGTTTTAAATCATTTTTACTACGTGGCTCATAATGGACCATGTTTACCACAGCTTCCAAACGTTCAGTGGGATATCTGGCATGCAAATAACCAACTTAAATGAATTCAATTTAATTGCAATTTGAATTTGGTTTGTTCTTGTATCATTTAACATTATTTTGGACAACAAACACCACTGTGTCTACCCTGTGTTACCCTTTACATGTCCTTCAAGTTGTTAATCCCAAAGGTGTTATTCCTTCAAAGCTCTCATTAAAAAAATCAAATCACTGTCCTGTCTCAGGAAGGGTGGAAGGTCAAGTGGGGCATTAAAATTATAGCATTATCTAATATTAATTTAAACCTGAATAAGTGGAAGGAAAAAATTACATTATTTTCTGGTGAATATATTGTCACAGGCAGGTTGATTTATTCCTGTCAAGGTGTAGTGATGTGCTATGACCAGGTCCCAAAAGCAGCCTGCACAAACGGGTCTGGGGCAGCAGCTACTGGGAGGTTGGCAAGCAATGAAGGGACAGGTTCTTGTTGGGAAATTCAAAGGCTGATTTATTGACACACAGCTTTGAATGTAAGTCCAGGGATAAGAACATGGATGGGCTAAGGGTACAGGATTATATATAGGGCAAGAGGGGGTGGTTTTGGGATTACGGTCCAATGGGGACAGGGCAAGGTACTGCATAGGAGGGATTAGGGATAGAGAAAGTCAGTGGAGATTGACAGGGTGGGGCAATACAACAGAACAGAACCAATAGAGAGAGATCCAGGGATGGGAGAACATTCTAGGGGTGTACATAAATGGGAGATGGTGGCTAAGCCAGGTCAGGGCCAATGGACCATCGAAATTGAGGGGGAATTACCATATGGGTGGGAAAGTTTGTGGGAAAGAGGCTTTTCTCTCGACAACCTCGGGGTATATTACTTATGAATCTTTCCAAATTCAAGGGAGGACTTTAAAAACTGGCCCTTGGGCCTTCACATCCAAGAGCATCATGTTACACTTGCAGATTTAATCACTGAATCCATTCTTCTCCAGTCAAAACTGCAAATGCCCTACAATTATATTGTAGAGATATGCACTAAAAATCCTGTTTTTTTCATACAATGCAAAAAATTTTTGCTTGCTGCTTAAAAGGATTATTTTAATGAAGTTTTCAGAAGTTAAACAATTTCTGTTAACAAGACCAGAATTCATGTCTCATGAGGATACCAGTGTTATGCTATTAGCCAGCCTAATAGATTTTATTTGATACCCTGTAAAATGGAACAATAATCCAAAACAAGCCTTTCCATATAACACTTTAACTTGAAGAAGGGTTTAAAGTTACTCCCTTGAACAAAGTCTGCTTTAAAATGCACTTGTGCTTAGAAGAAAATGGCTTGTTAACAAGCCACAATTTTCCTATGTTGTTATATGGTCAGTTTATAAACTCAGCAAAGCAGTAACACAGTGCTAACAATTAACAACTCAGAATAGAAAGGTTTGTTTGGGACATTACTGTTATGATGGATCTGCAGGCATAAATACATAAATTAATGTTATCATAACTATTAAATCTACCAGAAATTGCATAATGATGAAAGAAAATACATCTCATGAAAAACAGAGACACAATACTCTTTCAATTTCTAAATAGATAGCAGGTCTTGTTTCTTTCAAAATACAATAGTACTAAGCAGATGAGAACCACAGGGCAAAAAGGTCACTGTAACTGATTTCTCTAATCCTCCAAAACATTTGTGGGAGAATGTTGGAAAGGATGAACCAGGAAGACCTTACAAATATGAATGCTTAGATTCTGAGAATATGGAAACCATGAGCGAGATTGAAATGAAAGCCACTTTTGAGATACCAAACCTCAGTTACTGAATAACTAGAAGACAATAGAATAGCCAGCTAAAAGTAATCCCCTCTTGACAGAACAATGTCTTCTGCTGGAGAGCAAGTCCAAAGGTCAGAGATGACCTTGCCAGGGTCCAAAGAGTAGTTTTTAAAGTATAACACATTATGGTAATGTAAGGATTCTTATAGGCTGTATATAAATGCTATAGATTGGTTAGTGAAAATTAGAATATTCATCATAGAAGATTTATTGTATTGTAATAGGAAATCGCTCTCTTACTGCTACCACCCCTCTCTTACCTTACTCTCTCTCCCCCTCACCCTCTTATTCTCTTACTTCTTTCTCTTCCCCCCATTCTCTCTCTGTCCTGCTGTGGCTGCTCTTAGCAGGACTCTCTACACCCACTTCAAAAATGACATTTTTGAAGTCAAATTGGGCTAAAAATCTTAGCTGAGGTAATCTAGTCATTAATAAAGACAGCATGCTACAATCAAATGTGTGGATCAATGTAATTGCACTGAGAGGAAAGGAAAGTTTCCCATTAAGAATCTCACTATAAATTACATAGGATCCCTTCTCCTACTCCCCCTGGAGTTAACAGCAAATATTCATCCACTTCAGTGAGATTGCTGATGGCCCTAAATGATCCTTAAATGCACCTTGCAGGGCACCTAATTTATATTTTATTCTGATGAGGCCTCACAAACACATAATTGGAGCTAGCATACCCTTCTTTAAATAAGGAACCTGGAATGAGGACATTTCCCTTTATTGCAAACTTTTTTTTAAGGAAAATTAACACCACCTCAGCTCACATTACTGGTAAGTTGCTCAGCTTTGCTGGAGCTTGACAAATGGTAGAGATAGATGATCTATCTCCAAAACTTCTCTAGGCAACCTGTTCCAGTGCCTCCCCAGCCTTACAATAAAGAATTTCTTCCCAATATCCAAACTAAACCCACCATCTTTCAGTTTGAAGCCATTCTCCCTTGTCAGTCACCCCTGCTCTTATAAAACATCCCACCCCAGCTCTGTTGGTGCTCCTTTGGACACTGGAAGATGCTATAAAGTCTCCCTGGAGCCATCTCCAGGCTGAACAATCTGAGCTCTCTCAGCCTGTCTTCATACCAGATGTTCCCCAGCCCAGTGATTTTCTTCATAACTTCCCCTGGAGTTGCTCCAACAGGGCCATATCCTTTTGTTGGGAACCCCAGGTGGGGTGCCTCAAGAGCAAAGTAAAGAGGGAATCCCCTCCTTTGACCTGCCCTCTCACCCAAATTCCTGCTGCTTTGGGCTGCTCTCTGTACATTCTCTGCCTGTGCATATGAAGGTGAGTTCCTCTGAGTTTCATTTCTTGATATTTGGGTTTAAGGCAAATCTTTTCTGATAAGACATGTAAGGAAGTGCAGAACAGTTTTCTAATAAAGATCAATTCTGCTTGTGAAACCTTAATCTGTGTACAGCTTAGCACTTCATCAAATCACACATCAACATAAAAGGAGTAAAAAACCTCTCAAAACAGTTAGAGGCAACACATTCCCTTATCTCATTTCCACTCTTTTTAAATACATGTGCTGAATAATCCATTACACCCATTATCAAATCATCAACGATAGGATAGTACAACAGCAACTTGGATTTACAATCCAAACTGCTTGAAGCAGGATCTAACAGGATGATGTGGCAAGAAAGCAGAAATTTAAGAAAAAAAAAAAAAAACAAAGGAAAAAATTGCTTGAAAAACAAACACGCGGCATTTTCAGGTCCAAAATTTTCTACCTAAGTCCAAATACTCTGAAGGTGAGACTCAATAAATAGCAGCAAAAAAAAGCCTTCAAAACAATTTAAATGGTTTCAGTCTTCTACGCTTGAGGGTGGGTGGGGGACAATATTATAAATATTGAAAATGCTTTTTTTTTTTAAGTTTTCCATCAGCAATTATTTAAGCTGCTACTGCAAGAGAGAGAAAACAGGCAATGTATGTATTCTTTAATTTCTCATTTCACTTTCAAAGAAGCATTAAGTGGAGACATGAATATGGATCCAACCTGTAATGCTGAATACCTGTTTATGCTTAACCTTTTGAATACTCAGGCTTGACATAATCTTTATCACATTTTGCCAGTATCCTTGCATTTATGTCCTTGGAATATAGTAGTTTAGAGTGAAGTTTATTCAAAACATGTAACTATCTGAATGAGCACTTGGAAAGGGAGGACTGGGAGGAAAAAATTAATTTTTTTTTTTTTTTTTTGCAAATATAGTCAACCAAACAAAACACCCCCCTCCCAATATTTTTTCACTCCTGAGAGAAAGACAAAATTAGGTTTGGATTTTCTTCTGATTTCTTTTTCCTATCAATTAATTTGTCCACAGTTTGGGAAGGAATCATACTAAAATGCCATATATACCAAATATCTCTGAGACTATGCTCCAAATGGATTTTTTTTTAATATTAACACTCCTAATATGTAAGTACACAAAATGTGTTCAAAGTAGTTTTCCCCGCTGCACCCACTTGTGTGTTTAGATAGCTGATTGATAGAGTACAAAGGAGAAATGTAATTTCATTGGCTGGGGTTTTTTTTGTGAGCAGATGGTCCTTCAGAATTACCTTTAAAACAAATATAAATTCAACTTGCAAACAGCATAATTTTAAAGTATAACTACGATGCAAAAAAGCATTTTCAGAATATTACATGCACGGAACAATAGATTTTATCTACGGAAGTGTTGAGTCTGGCTGTCTGAATAACAACTAACACAAAGCAGAGGGAAAACAAGGGGAACATTAGATTCATGGCACAGTCATCAACAAAGCCTTGTTGCAATAATTCCCTTTGAATCAGGCTGGCAGCTGTGGGGATAAGCTGCCTTCCCTCTCTCCTTCAGCTCTGCGTGCAGATGCTGGGGATCTGATGGGCAGTGCTGTGCAGCTCCTTGACAGCCTTGCAGAGCTGCAGGACTGGTCCAGCACAGCCTGGCAAGGAGATGTGTTCACCTCGTGGAGAGCAGAGCCACTCCTTGCTACAGAGCTCTGGTGCTCCAGCACCAGTGTACACGAGCAGAGCACAGCCCATGGAAACTGTCTTTTGCAAGGGAAATCTTTTTAGGAAGTACTATGCTAAGGTTTGTAAAGGACTCTAATTTGCTTTACAGTGCAAATGAGGAAGAGAATTGATTGGGAAATAAAGTCAGGTTTGGTAACTCAGACCAGGGAAAAGTTATGTTTACGTATTTGTTAAACACCAGCACAATTTGGAAAGCCTGATGGTCCACAGCTAAGAGCCATAAAATTTAAACAAATTTGTACCACACAGAAGCAGGCTTATCCTCCACACAGCTCCAGCATCATGGTTAGCACATCCACAAAGATCCTGCTGAAATTCACTTGGCAGATTCTGAACCAGCCCTGGGTCATAGTGCACATTCAGCTCCCCACCTGTACTCCAAAACTGATCCTTCCTCCCTTCCTCTATCCAGTTTGTACCTCTAAATGTGCATACCAGCTCCCATTAACTTAAGCAGAGGAGTGCAACTGGTATTGATTCCTAACTTCTGTCCAGTATATTCAACTAATTCTGAGACAAATTATCCTTAATCTCTTCAAAACCTAAGACAGGAATTACAAATTAAAGTAACTTCCAGGAGGTAAACTGAGGCAACATTTCTCCATTTTTTAGTTTTCAAAGTATCTTTTTAAATAAAGCAGAAGCAATTCAAAATGCAGATGATTATTGGTGTAAGGACTACATATAGAAAAACAAAATAATAAAGTTGCAAACACATCTGGTTTCTTCTGTTGGAAATTTACTATGTATCTACAATTCTGGTAGAGAATAGGGTCACTTCTTGTTCAAAAGCACATCTTGCAGATATTTACGAGTTCCATTCACTCTAGTTTCTCTACAGCAGAAAGACTACAAACAAATTAATTTCAATAAACACTCTACAGAACAACCCATTCATTCCCACAATCTCCATTTTTATGAGCTCAGTACAGTTATTTGCTCATATAAATCTTCAATTACAGAAGTAACACAATGAAATTATTTGGTGTGAGTTAAGTCTTCTAGCTTTTCCATCTATAAAACGTTTATTTCACTTCTTTTATTCACAATTTTCTAACCTCTGCTTCCCACCTTGCTATTTTAACAAAAGTGCCTTAATGGTGTAAATTTGATGTGTTCCTGAGAATCTTGCTACATTACCTTACAAATAATAATAAAAAATAAATAGCCCAAGCACATGCTCTACAGAAATTAATTCCTGCAGTAAGGTACAATAAATATGGCAAGAATGCAAAACATAATCCTGTGCTACTATATATTAGATTAGCAGAAGCTACTTGATCAAGACTTTCAAGATTCCATGACTACAAAATAGGAGAAATAACTCTTTTACAAAGGTCTTTCAGTTACAATACCTATAGTATGTACTATAAAAAATAAAAGAAAGTGAAATTATAATGCAGTAATTAAATTTATTTCTTTCAAATTACTATTTAATTACTCCAAATCAAAATTCTATGGGAAAGCAGCAAGATTAAAGATCAGACCATACCAAATCCGTTCTTTAGAGATGGCTGTCAGGAATAAGAATAGTTATAGCTTCAAAAATAAAGGAAGCATGATTCAAGTATCAAAGTTTAAAAAAATCCTGACACAATCTTTTGCAGCAGCAATGGCTTTTGTGTTGTGGAATCATCAACAAGTACTTTGCCAACACGCACAGTAACTGCATGTTACAAAAATGAACATTCATCACAGAGCTCTTTTTTCACTGCTGTATAATAAATGTGTTTAAGCTATCCAAGTTCATCTCTGAAGTACTAAGGCTCAGTATTCTACTTCAGGAAAAATGATACAGAAAAACCACCTGTACCAGTCAGCAACAATTGCACACTCATCTGGGTCCATGCAGCACCTGCTCTAGTTCTGGACATTTCATTAGTTCTTAGAACATCATCCCAGCATATTTAGGAAAAAGAAGTCCTCCATGAAGCCCTCAATAACAGAGTACAAACCCCAAAGCATTTCAATAAAGTAATACTTTTACTTTATAAAACTACCAGGGTTGGTGACCTGCACAACACATATAATTTAATAGCAGTAGACTGTAATGTTTGATTTGATATATGTTATCATAAAAGAGCTCCCACAAAACGACTTTGTTTCAGGATCTTTGTTGCTGATATCACTTTTTAAGTCATTCAAAGGCAGGCCCCAGCAGTTAAACACATAGACTGAGGCCTCTTCTCTTTGTGGTACAATGTCAGAGAATTACTGTATAAATAAGCCTTAGAGATCATGTACTAACCTCAACTGCTTAGGGAAGCCCCTGGAAGAATGAAATGAAAATGTCAGTACACTTATCTCTGAAACTGGTAACACTGCCTTGCATACCCTGGGAACAGACACAGCTGGGCCAGGTTGGAGCCAGTGGGGAGTGAGTGTTCCAGGTGGAGTAAATGGTGCAATCAGGGATGTGCAGGGGCTCCAACTGCTCCAACTGCTCCAACTTGCCTGCCACAGCCTGTGACAAACTCTTCCTGTTACGCTGAGTCCATCTTGGTCACTCACAGAACTCCAGCAGGAGGAATTGGTGCTGTCCCTGGGGCTGGTGAAGGACTGTGGGAATGTTCTTCCTCATGCTGGGGCGTGCTACCTAACACTCACATCCCTGCCCGTCCTCCATTAATAAAGGAGCACAAAACATCACGTGAAACTGTTGGGAAAGATGAAACAGAGGAATCTTGCAAATATGAATGCTCAGATTCTGGGAATATAGAAACCATGAACGAAATTGAAATGAAAGCCACATTTGAGATACCAAGCCCTAGTTACTAAATAACCATGAAACAATAGGATGGCTGCTGAAGCTAATCCTCTCCTGACAAAACAATGCCCTCGGCCAGAGAGCAAGACCAAAGGTCACAAAAGACTTGCCAGGGTCCAAAGATTAGATCTTAGAGTTTAAAATATAACACATTATGCTAATATAAGGATTCCTATAGGCTGCATGTAAATTCTATAGTATTTGTATTTTGTATTAGATTGGTTCTTGGAAATTAGAATATTCATCATGGAAGAAGATTTATTGTATTGTAAATGGGAAGTCAGTCTCTTTTATTCTCTCTTTTACTCTCTTTTTTACTCTCTCTCTTTACCCTCCCTCTTCCTCTCTCTCCCCTCTTTATCTCTTTAACCTGCTCTGGGGCTGTGCCGGGCAGCCCCAGCAGGATCTTTTATAATAAACTGCAACTGTAGCCTTTAGCTTCAACAGAGCGTTTGAATTTGTCCTACACTGTCTATCCCAATACAAAGAACCCAGGAGACTCCCGCATGAAAGGATATCAGTTTAATTTCTACAATCTGGTAACCTTCTCCAGATGAATTTTCCAGAGACAACCTTCTAGCTTCCAATCAGAAGAACTAGTCCATATATCAGATGTACTAACTTTAGTATAGAACCTTGTCTTTTAGAGAAGGCAATGGGTCTACTTTTTAAAATGTACATGCCAAGGATATGAAAAGCAAACTCTGTTTATTATGTATTTTAAATAGAATGAGGTGTTCATAAAAACCCCCAGTTTTGCATCTGTACTACTGAGAAACAAAATCATTTTGTCTCACAAGATATGTCTTGAATATTTTATTGATTTTGTAATTAAGCAAATAAAAATTCAAGCTGTGAGGAGCTGAGTTTTCCACACATTTTGCAGTGTGCTATAAACAAGTACAAAGAAAAGCAAGGAAGGCTTTATTTTAACTGAACATTTGACAGAGATGACAAGGGGCAATTCCTCACCTCCTGGATGTGTTTCTCCAGGTTGTCATAGTTCATACACAGAAATTTTTCGTGCTCCAAAGTCTTGACCCCTGTCCACTAGTTTTCATCTTCATACAAAGTTTATCATGTCAAATATTAAGTTACTGTCATGCTTCTGCTTTCTTTTTAGGGAAAATATATCATGCACATCTAAGTGACTACCATGAGCACTGTATTCAAAATGTTCATTGAAAAAGACAGAGACCAGGTAGGTAAAATATCAGCTCAAAATGGAATTTATGAGTATGTGGAGGAGAGGAGATATAACAGGAAGTTTTACAACCCCAGGTATAATGGTTATTGCCACGGAGAGCAATAGGAGATGAACTGACCTTTGAAAAAAAAGCTGGATGATCTGTTAAAAAAAAACAACCAAAAACCTGAATAAACACTTTAAAAAGACCTTTTCAGTCTTCACTCTGTCATTTTCATTTACCTTGCCTGCAGCTGCAAATTCTGAAGCCTGCCTATTTTGTGGAGAGCTGTCCATCAGTGACAGCTTCCAGAACAGCTGAGACTAACAGCTGTAAAGATCCATGATGTAAGATGAGCTTTATGGAACTTTAGGTTGTTTGGTGAAAAATGTGCCAGGAATAGTTCTGTCTCCTTGTGCCAGGAATAAAGTTGCTGTTCATGCTAAACTGATTCGATTAGTGGTCAGATTGCACACTCTAATTAAGCATAAGCTCACAGTAAGAAAAAGTCAATTCTATTTAGATATCAGAGAGAAATTCCTGACTATTAAAACTTAGTCTGGGAACTGTTTTCACAGACATTATTATTGACAATTCCACTCAATACTAAGAAATCCTTCTTACCAGTTGCTTTTCCCACCTGATCTCACAGAATCACAGACTACATCACTGTAATTATCCACTAAGCTGCATGCTTTAAGCATACCAACTAAAACCTGCAAATATACAGGTGCACAGATTGAATTTGTTCTGATTGCTGCCTACATTTTTTCCTGACAAACTTATCCTCCATCATTAAGTTTAACCCATATTTCTGACAAGTTTTATTTCCTATATGCCTGCCCTTCCCAAGCCCTAGGTTCCAGGTTTGATATAGCTCTTTCTGTCATGCCTTACCTTTGTGAAATTACTAATCAAGTTTTTGCTCTCAATACTCCCCCTGATGACTCATATCTTCCACCAAGCCACAGGAACATAAAGAGGAAAATGATAGGCAGCTTAAAATAAAAGAACACTATTAAAAATGCTTATTTATTCCTATACTTTACTTAAGAAATGCTTTATAACACTATCTGGCTTAGATTTTCAGTTGTATTATCAGTCAGAAGTTAAATGTTCCATGGGATAAAGACCATGCCTTCATTCATTAAGGAAGTGCAGACCTTGAGTTCATTCAACCATTAAGAGCATCAATGAAGTGATTTACTAATCAATTGGATGTACCTCAGACTTAGTTGTTAAACAATTACCTGAAAATTCCTCCTTCTCTGAGTGAGTATTAGGGTGAGTGACTGTCAAAGTATTAATTAAAGCTTCTAAGCCATTATTTTATCCTTCACAAAAAAAAAAAAAAAAAAAAAAAAAAAATCCCCCACAAAAAATAACAAACAAAAAAAACCCCACACACAATAAACCTAACCAATCAGGACAGCAGATGGAAGGAAGAGTAGGAAGACTAGACAGGACACAAAGAGCAGAACACAGCTAAGCAAATGCACAATGAAAAGCACTGTTATTCCACATACTTTTTTCAATTTATTGTTGTACAGGTTCAGTGCAATCTGATACCAAATCACACACTATCTGGGATATGTCATTAACTACTTTCTAAGAGCTTTTTCTGCTCCCCTCTCATTTGAAAGGTGCTTTTAGTTTCACACAAATCCTTCAAAGTAGTCAAGAGTGAAATCCTTTATTTGTGAGAAATGATTGCCCTGTACAACTAGTTTAAAGTGATGCAAACAAGACATAATTATGAAAAAAGAGCAATTATATATTACCATTGTACACTCTGCATTTAGCCTTACAACCACTCAGATTTAGTATTAAAATCACATATCTGAAAGCCCAGACCAATGTGATTAATGTCCCATAAGAAGGAAGTGAAATATCATCACTTTTAATAAGAAATTACCCATCTTCCCTAATTTTGAAACCTGAAGAAGTCAACAGCACATGCAGAGAGCTTATACCTGTCTCCAAAACAGGGAGGCTGCAGAACAGACCATCTTCTTGACATGCTCTTGTGATTTCACTTTCTCTAGATCACATAATTTACATTCAATTTAATTACATAATTTATTTGTCCTTTCTGCTGCATTTATCCTGTCTATTTTTAATGATTATTACCTTTCCTGTGGACAGTGGGTAATTGATAAGAGAAAAAAATAACCAACAACAAACAAAAAACCTAAAAAAAACCCCAAGCAACTAAACAAACCAAGACAGGAAACCATAATTCTGAGAAATTTTGTATGCACTTCATAGAAAATAGGTGTATATCTGTATGGATGTTCCTCTTTATCTATCACCCAGAGGCCAAGGATCCAAAGCACCTCTGCAAGGACAGGTAATAAATGAGTTGTCTGGAACAGCACAGCTGGTACTGGGGCCCTGGATCCTCTCCAACATGCAGTATAGAATGTCCAGATTGACACAGTTACATCCCATTTGCTGCTATTGCTCCAAGTTTTTTTTAAAAGTTCAAAGGTTAAGGAGGCAGCAGTGGCTGGTAATAGCAAAAAACTTTTGTATGTGGCCAACGTAAAAGATAAAAACTGGTAAAGCATCTTACATTGCATTTTGGGTCCTGCACAGTTCTGAGTATTAAAAAAAAATATTAATTTATAATCCCCAGTATTCTCAATAAAGACATAAAAATGTTTCTACAATTTCTATCCAGAAATAATTGTGTTAAAGCCAAGAACCAAAATGAATTTTTAGATAATGCAAGAAATGCCACATGTGAAAGAAAGAATATTATGTTCTAAATCAGTTTATATCTTTATAGGAGGGAATTTATGAAGGAAAACAGCCAGTGCTGTTACTAGTGATGAAATCTTACCTCTCCTGGCTAAGTAATACATTTTAGGTTGAACAGATTCTAGTTACAAGCCTTATATAGAGGCCTCACATGTATTTTATAGCTTTTGGTGGCTTTTCCTGGTACTTGGAAGCCCAGACTGTCAGGTGTCCATGGAATGCCCAGCAGTCACAGGCAGTAAATCACACAGAGTGTCAGGATGCATCAGACACCATGCACAACAAGCTGGACTTATGCAAAATAACTCTGTTCATGTATAATTTCTCTTGCTGGAGCCACAGAGTCCCCAATAAGTGTAAACTCTTCCAAATCCATATGTAATGCAGAGTGGAAAGCTGCTCCTTTCCTCACTGTGGAAAGTTTCATGGTGCTTTTTGCAGCTCTATATCCTAGCAGTGGTGTCTTTATTTTACATTATCAGCCTTGAATGAAAGGAATTCTCAACATAACACAGAAGCTGGGACATGGTAAAGATGGCATATTTTCCTGCACTCGTCTCAGAAACCTGTTGGGCAAGTCACATATTTTTAAACAGAGATTTGAAAATTATATATGTGTGTTTAATTTTTCAGTTATTTCTCTCCAATTTATGACCCTCAGTGGTGGGGCCTAAATATGAAAGCCAAAATCATCCAAACTGTGTATGTCACATCTCTGAGGGACTGACAGGACCAACATATGGCAAAGTCTTAAAAACATGTCAATTTGTTTAAATGTTATGAATTACACCTTGACAAAAGTGGTTCCTAATTCCTCTATGGCATCTGTCAACAGACCACACACATTTCAGCAGTTTCCTGACATTAAAATTAAACATTTTAAAACAGATCTAAATTCAAAATGGAACTGAATTGTTCTGTGACCTGTCTATCCAATTCTAAACAGCTGCAAAAAGCACCATGAAACTTTCCACGGTGAGGAAAGGAGCAGCTTTCCACCCTGCATTAGGTAAGGATTTGGAAGAGTTTACTCTTATTGGGGACTCTGTGGCTCCAGCAAGAGAAATTATACATGAACAGAGTTATTTTGCATAAGTCCAGCTTGTTGTGCATGGTGTCTGATGCATCCTGACACACTGTATGATTTACTGCCTGTGACTGCTGGGCATTCCATGGACACCTGACAGTCTGGGCTTCCAAGTACCAGGAAAAGCCACCAAAAGCTATAAATTTGCAGCATAAATGACATCTTGCATGCATTTTCTATGGGACACAGTATTTAGTAGTGAAATACATGAAATCTCATTTTACAGCAGACTGGATGCATTAACTATTGCTGCTGGATCCAGCTGAGCTTGGAGGACCCTGTCCCCTCATGGCTGAGGACAGCAGTGTTTCCAGCCACTAGCCAGGATGCTTCCATCTCTTCCAGAAGCTCACAATAAAGGCATGCTATTGAAACAAAAAACTGCTTTTATTGCTGTGTGACTCAATCCTCAGAGCCACAGGATTTTAGCCAATGTGGCACCTTTTACAAAATGTACTGTACTGATTCCCTCTGCAACCTGCCCTTGAAAAGTCGCTGCAGTTTGCTGGAAACTCTTCCTAGAATCCACTAAAGGGATAGCATTTGTCTTTGTTAAATTAACATGAAATCAAATCAAGCCAAATTCCAAACAGCTCTGTCTGCCAAGAAATTTCAGAGGACTGGCACCTCCAGGAGAATCTAAATGGGCTTCAGTGATGGCACAGCTCTGACTGGAACCCAAGTAAATCCCAAGTAAGTTTTATAGCAATGAGGATGTGTGAATGAGAAAGTCAGAACTGAAGAAGAAGTACAGAATGTCACTCTTCAGGTCACAGGCAGCAGTCACATAGAATGACAAAAACTAAAATTACATACTTTCCATAGAGAATCCTCACAGATGTCAGGAGATGGATTGCACAAAGATCAATGGAGAAATGCAGCTCTTCTTAATTGCAGTATTAAGATAAAAAATTGCTTATATGAAGCCTCACTTATCCCTCCTTGGTTGCATCTCTTCCTTTTGCTATATTATTTTTTCCTTATAATTCCATTTTTATGGGTTTTTTTGCCTTTCCATTGACTTCCTGAACTCTCATAATTAGTCAACTGATTTATCTCATTAAAAATCTCAACATATAAACAGTTAACGTGGAGCCAGGTACACTATTACTGTGATTTTACCATTCTCTTATTTTTTGTGTGGCACATGATCATTCCCAGAGAGATTATTTATGTGATTGCATAGTATATAAAGATGTAATGGCTTGATTTCATAGGACTTTCTATCCAGATCTTTCCCATAGTTTGTTTTGTTGGTTTTTTTAAAATGTTAAAGGAAAGTTTAATTTATGTTTTATTAACTAAATATGCAAAGCATATGTACTTTGCAATGGTTCTGCATTTGACACTTCTAAAATATTACAAGTATTAAAGTAAAAATTTCAATTATTATGGCTATGGATTTCAAAACTGGCTACTACAATTATTTTTTTAATGCCACCCTAAGGTACCATGCTGAAGGTAGTTTATAGCATTTAATTTCTCTAGTGACTATCACATCAGCCATATAACTTATGAAAACAGTACTCATAGAAATGATGAAGCAGAGATTCCTCCAACTCCAGGAGCTTCATCTGTCCCTGCAGGATGATATATAGTGATTGCATGTAACAAGCAGAGAGCAGGATTAACTTTTCAGCTTGCCTAATGTAAGCCATAGCAAACAGCAGAAAACCACCCTGGCTACTGAGCATGTCTATTACATTTTGCAATTGGAGCTGGTGATGGATGTTGGTGTCTTGAAAAATAACAGGGCCAGAAAACTGGATTCCCAGAGCTCCAACAGAGGTAGTTTATTACCTGACTCTGGCATAAAGAAAAGGAATTACAGACTAAACAAACCTGCTGTAGAATATATGTGTTTAATCCAGCTTCCCATTAGTCTGGAAAAGGGTCAGGATATTCATTAGATTTCTTCCAGCTTCCCAGTGGCCAATAAAGGATGCATTAACTGAGTTCCATCAAATATACTTCTCATGGATTCAGTCATATTCTCACTGCTTTGGCATTCTGCTCACAACCTCACTCTGATTTTGTCATGGGCAGTTCAAAGGCAAAGTAAAACAAAACTCCATGAAATGTATAGCTCTCTGACTGCTAGAAATACTGTATTCTGTCGTTGGATACTACTGGGAACCAAGGAAAAAGCAGCCTTGAAGCCTTGAGTTTCTCAGGCTTTACAAGGACAAGAAATTATAACAATTATAAACACCTGCAGAGTGTGTGAGAGATGTGACATTTTGCAGAAAGCATGTTTTCAAAGAGGTGTTGCCTTCTTTGACCAATGAGTCTTTTCTAACTACCCTTTATATATGTGTAGTGTTTCTTTAAATAAAGCTCTTTTCTCCCTTGCTTTTCCATTAAGTGAGGAACTATGTTGCATTATCCTTTTCACCGCTCTTATACCTTAAAATGCAACACTATTCTGCTTATTCTTCAAAATTCATTGTCACAATTTATCATAGCATTTAATTTTATCCAGAGGTGGGTTTTTTGGGGTTTTTTTTTAATTTCTGTGTTTTTGTGTTTTTTTGTTTTTTTTTGTTTGTTTGTTTGTTTGTTTGTTTGTTTGTGTTTTTTTTCTTTTTGTTTTGTTTTTTGTGAGTTTTTTGTTTTGTTTTGTTTTGTTTTCCTATTTAACTGCTAAGTCACTGGTAATTTGGATATTTTGTATGAATTTTACTTTACAAGTATCAGATTTTCATAGTAACACATCCATTGGAAATACCTCATAACATCACACACTATGCTGATAGAAAACAAAAAAATCTGTTGTTTCCACATGCAGAGCTCTTATGCAGCTGTATCATTTTGCATTCTGACAGAGACAAGAAGATTCTCATGCATCATCTTGATTTTGACAGTGGATAGCTTAAACTTTGAAACACAAGTCTGAAATTCTGCATTTTAGAATCATCACTAATTTACCCTTTCAACTACTGTAAACCCAAAGTCCATTTGAAGGTGGGCAACTGAGTTTTATGTGGATTTTTTTTTTACTTTCTTCATAAAGAATAAAGTTGTTTCCTAAATTATTTGTGGCTGAACACTTTATTTAAAATAAAATACCTGTAATTATTAATTATATTTCACAGGAAAGTGGCTGTTCTGTTGAGAGGGTTTGCTTTGGGTCATCATATAAAGTTGTGCTCTTTTGTTAGTTTTTTTTTTTAATACAATGGTCCATGTCTATGACAGCAAATTAGAACTTATAACATTCCTTTAGCTGAGATGTTTAAAATTACTTCTTTAAGTTTTTTATTCTGTGTTTATATGTTCCCACATTCTATTTTTATTTGCTTAAAGTGCAAGTTTCCTTATTTGTTCTCTCAGTTTCTGATGCTTCAGTTAAAAATAGAGTATATTTTTAGTATCTAAAAATCCTAACAGTAATTAAGGATTCTTCATCCTCCTAAATTATTCTGCATGTGTACAGCTACTTGGTTTTTCATTTTTAGGAGCAGCTCCAGTTTATGGATCTATTCAATATGGGCTACAGAGCAGGAAGTTATGTTTCTGTACTTCCCTGAAATTAACTATATCTCATAATAAAGGCAGAGGCCTTGAATGGAGCCAGTGCCCTGATGTTCAGGGGATTCAAAGAAGTAAATCTTGCTGATTCACACAAACTCTGCAGTGCCTTATTTATGCCATTTTATGATTAAGGCCTTGAACTAGCAAAGTTCTTAAGGACATGCCTAATTTTTAATTCAATAGAAGCATTCATCTGTTTGAAATGCTTAAATGCTTTGTTGAATTATGACCCAAACGAAGTGAAAAAGCAATGGAAAAAAAGCATAAAATTTCCCTCTGCAGTAAATATTCTGAAGGCCGTTTCAAGAAGCTGCAGCCACCCCTGGCTGCAGGAGCACTCAGATTTGTTTGTGCTGATGGTGAAGCTGGGCACACAAATCAGATTTCTGTTCCCTGTTTCCCCAAGGCTGTGCATCTCTGTCTCATACTGCATCCCTGTCTGTGGTGAGACACCTGTGCTTCCTTCACCTGCTGCCCCTGAAACTCCTGGGAGAGCTGTGCTGAAGGGTCCAAAGTGACACCCTGGCCCCCTTGCCACACTTCAAGACAATCACCACACAGGAAAAGGGACTGTAATGCTCTAATTAGGACATCTGGCCAGATAAAGGAAAGTTCCCAGGTAGGTTTCCCAAACAAACAACCATACACACAACTATTCTCTAGACTCCCTGGATAAATCTCAATGAGCTCCACCTGTACCTGTGATCTTCTCCTTTAGTTTTCTACAGCCATTTGAAGCTCTTCCATTTATCAAAATATTTTACTAGTGTTTAATATAAATACACGTGATCTTACATCTTAAATCTTGATTTTAGCTTTCATTTTGAGTTACCTAATTTATTCTGATGTGTCACTTTAGATTAATTTGTTATGCTAAGTACTTGCCAAATAAATAATGAGCTTTCAAATGACTCCATATGTAAAAAGGTAAGGATTTAATTACTCCTAACACTATTAACATTTTACCATTTTATCAGGGTCACAGATGAAAATATGATAGACAATTTTAGGATTGTCAAGAGCTCAGTCTCTCACTTGTGAGCCATTATTACTGCTAAGACATTGATATCTACTGGTTTGTAATAATGTCAAAGAAGGGGCAATGCTTTACAGCAATCCCTGGAACCAGACATCCTCTATTTCAGTACCAAGTCATTATGAAGTTTCTTCCTACTGCTGAAAAGTATTACTTTGGAGAGGGAAAAGAGAATCCAGAGTGCAAGAGTACATATAGACACGGGTTTTTACCCTTTCTTTTCTTTATCAATAAATGTCTTTGAGTTATTTTTTTTCCTCTCTGACTGTCTTTGAAACCAACAACTTGCATGACAGCCACAGAGGCATTTGGGGCTTTACTGAGCAAAAGATTCTTTGTGAATTAAGTGTGGTCTTCTGTACAGTCTGCAGATTGACAGACCAGGAGGGAAAGAGGAGCAGCTGTACAAGAGGATGAGGTGACACCATGCCAGAGGTATGTGGGAGAGGGATCCATGCATCCTGTCCTCCAACCCCTAAAGCTGCCTTTGCCACACTAAACATCAACATCTGGGCCAAGACAGTTTGATGTAAATCCTTATGCACTTCTCAAAACGTAGCCTGTCTCCTGTGATTGTGTCAGACCTAAAGTGTAAGATTGCTCACAAATTCCTTTGAGAATTCTTTCAACACCACTGTTAAAAGATGGAATATCATTTTCTTGAGCAAAAAAATATGCAATTCCAAGGATTTGATCTTTTCCCTCAGTTTTTCTTAGTCTTTTTGCTGACAAAAAATGAACTGGAGGTTTTGAGAGTACAAGATTGAAAAAAAAAAATCTGTCGCTTGCAGACTTTCAGACTTTACATCCATAATTACACAGTCAGCTCTCCTCTTTATTCTGTCTGCCCCATTAGGAATGGGCAGTTGGAAGCAAGCCCTTGGAGTCTAGTCCTTTTTCAATCCCTGAAAGTAAACAACACTCTAGCAGGATCAATATCTACATGTCCTTTCGTACTGCCAGACAGAGAGTATTTTCAACATCTTGGAAGAAACTGAAAAATTAATGTCCATTACACACAGGTGCCATGAGAGCAGGAAGCTTGAGGGAATCACCAGCATTCCAGGTCTTACCAGCAGGAAGGAATTTATTAATGATTTTGAGACCACACTGCCAAGATTACCCACTGTCAAGTGCCCATCTGCTTCTAGAAATTTGGAATCTGGAAACTCAAAACACGTGTCCTGCAGGGTGGCACAGCTCCAGTCCTAATGTGTGAGTGAATTCCTGCACCTGCAGACACCCTGGGCCTGAAGGAGGTGACAAATGTCTTCCAGAAGCCTGTGGATAAGTGCTGGAATTGAACACCCACGTGTGGCCAAGGCAGCAGTGAGGCACAGCCCTGCTCCAGGGCATGTGCTTTATTCCCAGCTGGAATAGAGGCATAAAGAGTATTTCCCAGTTGCCCAGTATCAGTGCTTATTACTCAGGAAACATGATGACAATGATTGTAGCAGATAAAAGAATTCTCCTGAAGTATTTTGGGTCTTTTCTAAACCATTTTTAACCATGCCAAAATAAGCCAACAACAAGCCATATCAAATTTTCACTGTCTATCTTGGTTCTGTGGAATTGTGGGGGGGGTTGACCCTGGCTGGATGCCAGGGGCCCACCAAAGCTTCTCTATCACTCCCCTCCTCAGCTGGACAAGGGAGAGAAAATATAATGAAAGGAACCTTGAGATAAGGGCAGAGAGAGATCACTTATCAACTGTCACAGGTAAAACAGTCTGGGGAAATTACTATCATTTATTAGCAGTCAAATGAGAATAGGGAATGAGAAATAAAACCAAATCCTAAAAGACCTTACAGCCACCTCTGCCTTCTCCAGGGGCTTAAACTAATTCCCAGTTTCTCCACCTGCCTCCCCCTGTGAGGTGCAGGGGAGCAGGAGATGGGAGTTCAATCTATTCTCTACAGGTTGTCTGTGCTGCTGCTTCCTCCTCAGGGGGAGGGCTCCTCACACTGTTCCATAGATGTTTTTCACTCCTTCTCTCTTCTCCAAGAGTTCTGTTTGCTTAGATGGATTGTGTTCAGTGGTTTGAGTGGTGACAAAACAGAATTATACTTGCAAATTTCCCCTCACCGGTAGCTGCCTACATGCAGCCCCAGCCAGGATACAGCCCTTGGCAATAACAGCTGACAGCAAGGGAATGATAGTTCCATTTGCAGTAAAAGAGTTAATGGGAAAAATCCATGTTTGGGGCAGTCATTTGAGGTCAAAGACCATGAAATGATTTGGGGGCCAAAATCGATTTCTGTGCAAGCAAAAAAATTCCATTTCTCATATAATTTCAGAAGATTGTAGTCGATATTTTCCAGAAATCCCTAAGAAGGTGGAGTATAAGTGAATTTCAGTGCATTCATGAATGAATAAACAAAATCTTCAAGTTAATTTGTTAAGTATAATTATGCTTCATTCAGTCATTTCTTTCTATTAGCCATTTTACAATGCTCTAGTAATTATAGCCAAGTACATTTGCATGTGAGTTGGCAGTGGAAGTTGCTCTTACAGAAGGTTTGTCACATCATAAGTGGACTTTATAGAATTGGATATGATATGTTTGTTACTGACAGCACTTAATCTGGAAAAGTTACAAGGAATAAACTAATTACTTCAATATTCAAGGTGTGTCCAAGCAAGTAATGTTTACAGTGTTATATGGGTGAGCAAATAAAATATAAAATGTAGGAGAAGCCTTGGTAAATACAAATATGAGATTTTGATTACTCAAAACTAGACTGAAATATATTAAAAAATATATCACGTGGGTATGATATGAGATTGCTTTGGAGCTCCACAGGTTATGTGTGAGTGCTGTGCATTAATGCCAGAGTATTATTGCCTGGGAAGCAGTGCAGCAAAAAGTAGGTACTATATAAAGGTAGTGAAAAAGCTAAAGAACAGTTATTTCAGTCTCAGTACAGGTCAATCTCTCAGGCTCTTGCCTAATTTTAGTCAGCCCTTACTCATGCAAATCTCCCACTAACTTCAAGAAATTTTACCTGAACAGGAGCAAGACCGGTAACAAATGCTGATCAGAGATTTTTTTATCCCATCTGGTAAAATGTGTGATACATTGCTGTGTGGGAAGAAGCCACAGAAGTGAAGGATTTAAAAATCCACAGTGCACAAAACACTTTTCAATCAAATGAGCTGTTCTTTCAGAGATAGTGTCTAAAATGGTGGGGTGAGACAGAAAAAAAGAGGCAAGAACTTTCTTTCCACAATAAACTCTCGAGCAGATATTACCTGTCGAAACATAAAAGGTTGAGAAAGACCACAGATTATTTATTACCATTAGCAACCCGTCCATAATGTATAAATAATAATTCTAAATGGAATTCTCAGAAGACAACCCATGAATGTCATGTCATCAGAGACACTTAGCATGAGATGGAAAAATCACGTTAAGAAATACCATAGAATGAGCTAAAATTAACTTAACATGGGGGGAAAAAAAGAAAAAAACAACAAAGCAAAAAGGAAACAAAACCCAAAGGCAACCAACCAACTGAACAAAAAGTAAATGAAATCACATTCCAGAGTTTTACTTTCAAGTGTTACAATTAGCCCATAAGCCAAGGGTGAAAATCTCAGTGACAGCTCTGTCTGTGGAGCAGCAGCTTCACCCAGACTCAGCACCTGAGAAAGCAACAGTTCAACAGCACTGGAGAGGAGGGTGGGGAATTGGGAGTAAAGCCCAGAAAGAAGAGAGGGGTGGAGGTGTGGTGCTTTGAGATTTCTGGTTTTAATTTCTTATTATCATATGCTGATTTAGCTGGTAGTAAATTAAATTAATGTCACTGAGTCAGCTCCATGTTTTTTCCGTGATGATAACTGAGGAGTGAACTCCCTGTCCTTGGCTCAACCCACGAGGTTCTCATGGCATTTTTCTCCTCCTGCCCAGTTGAGGAAGGGGAGGGATAGAGCAGCTTTGCTGGGCACCTGACATCCAGCCAAGGTCAGCCCATCACACTGATTCAGAGATCTGCAACAGCACAAAACTAACCCTCAACAGACAGGAGAAAAGGTTTTCTCCCTGTTTCAAGATAAAATTACTTTTGGTGTGATTGCTCTCTATTTTGACTTAAGAGGGAATTTACAATGGTATTTCTGGTGTCTTCATTGCTAGAAGGCAAAAGTTTAAATAGTTTTGCTGTCCTAAGACAATCTATTTCTTTTTAATGTTAGAAAAATTAAATCACATGAGGTGTATATCAAAGTTAGAAGGCATTAGTCTGAGAGATATATTCTGACTTCAGGAGGTCAGAATTTTTTTCATCAGTTTGACAGTAAACAAAGTGGTTAATAGTTGAGGCCAAATTTTATAGAAGTTGGGATGTTACTTTTAATTAACATACCTGATTTATTTGGCAAAATAAGTATCCTGCATGATATAATGCACTAGGTTTTTATTTCTCAATGTCTGGAAATCAAAACAAGTCTTGGAGGTCACTTACACTTGGAGGTTTTGTTCTGTCATTATACACTCATAAAAGTTAATAATCCTTGCTGCTTGCCTGAGTTCAACATTAAATTCTAAGATGAGTTAAGAGAATGTGTTAATTACTGTTCATTACTGTAGGAGTTCATGTGAAGCTACTTGGAAATTGCAATCAATAGAGATGATGGAGAATATGCTTTGCTGTGTTTTTTTTTTTTTTTTTTTTTTTTTTGTGGGGGGTGGGATTAAGAGAGAAGATCAGAGGGACAGTAAAAGCTGAGCTGTCAAAAGTGAAACTTTTTGGCAGTATCTGTCTTGTTTGATGAAAATTTAATGGGAAAAGATTTCTTAGTCTCAAATGGGGACTGATTTCTCTCATTTTGCCAGGATGATAAAGTCACTTCTTGAGGTAAAGTGACTCACTGCAGTATGAGAGATTTTTGGTTGAATATCTCTGCTTGATTTGTGCTAGGTGTGGAATCCCTGCCAGTTTTCTTCTGTGCTGAAAGTACATGCAATCAGCAGCAGATTTGGGGCCATTTTGTCAAGTATTACTTTCTGCCTGAAGTTTTCATTAAAATACTTCAGAGGGATCTGTGTTCCTATAAACAAAGATAGATCTTTAAGTGATTGCAAGGATTTAAAGTCCTTTAAAGGGCTGGTTTTGAACTTGAGGAGGAGGATCTCCTACCTCAGTTTTTTTCTAAAAAACCCCAATATTAATATTCCACTTAAGCACAGTTCTAGTCACTGTCTCTCCATCTTTCTCTCTATGTATGAAAAATATCTGACTTGGAGGTCTGGAATCTTTAGACATAACTGTGTGTTGAGAGAAAATATGCAAATGGAGCTTGAATGTTTTAAACAAAACATATTCCTGCAGATTATTTCTGCATTTTACATCAAATAGTTGCTGGCTTCCTTATGCAGTCATTTTGTACATGAAGAATTCTGTTGGTTTTCAACTTAGGGGCAACTGAAAATTGTCTCTCAAAATGGGAATCAAACCTGATGGAGGTATATAGACTTCATATTCAGGTCTTTTTTAGGATACAATTGTAAGCTATTTCTGCATAATTTGTGCCACAGAAAGAGAGGCAGGAGGGCGGGATGTGTATGTCAACTCCATCTGACAAACTGTGGACAAAAATTGCCTGTTCTGCCCTTATCATCTCTGAAACCATCCCTGTGTTCCTCAGCCTTGTGCACATACTGAATCACCACTGTATTGTTTTCTGTTTAATCTGTTTTTTCTCCTTAATAGAGATTTTTCCACTAGCCCAGTTCATAGTGTAAATATAGGCCTGAATAAGCAGTAGTTCTGTTTTAATTTTCAAAATAATTTACTACCAGCTTCATGGGTTAAAGGGGGCAGATCTGAGCTGATTTGAGTTTTGGTAAAGAGACGTTAATTATCCCATCTGAAGGATGTTAAGTTCTCTACATTCAATACTTTTTCAGTTTTGATAATGTCTATACCCAAGGTAACCAGAGATATTTTATTTGTATAAAATAATGCTCTTGCTGAGCACAGCAACAGTGGTGGATACTCCAGAGAAATATATAATATTTGAAGAAAGCAAAATTAAATTAACAGCCTGCTTGAATACATGATCATTGTGAGTGGCTATGGGAACATCCCAAACTCTTGAAATCTACAGCCTGTTGAAATCCTGATATCAACAGTGCTGGGAGTGAGACTTTCATTGGCTTTATGGCCTTTGAGACCAATAAAAGAATTTGACCTTCTGGCTTCTAGAAGTCAGACAGAGTAAGTCAGACAATATCAAGTTATTGTAATATCTGTTATTGTTACTTTTTTTGAGTCAGCACAAAGTAAATGAGACAGTACAAAATCAGTTAGATAACACACATTGAAAGATACTTTAATGGAGATGACAGTACTTAGAAGGAGAAAGACTTTCCAGAAAGATGCAATTTCTCTTTTTTTCTTAAATTAATTTTCCCACATGAAAGTCCTCATAGACTACCTTGGGAATTAAAAGATCTGAAATAATGTTATCTTTTAACTAAGAATAAAAGGAAAACAGAGAAGAAGCATAATTATGAGTTAACCATTAGAAAGTTCTTCGTGCTAATATGCAGCAGGGGTCAGAATACTCATGATTTATAGTTGACATCAGGAGAATAGAAGGCTGCTAAGGAGGGCTCCTCTTCACAGAAGTGAGGGAATGCTGCACAGATAATAGCATTTCCTTCATGCTGATGACTTTGTCAGTGAATACAATAAGCTGATTCATTAGACAGACCTGTTCAATATAAATCCACTTAATATTAATACCTAAAAGGTTTAAAGGATTTTAGAGATCATCTTACACAGAGCTATTGTTAAAAGAGAGAACTGTTTGCCCTGTCTCACAGTCAGACAGAGCTCAGGAACAGGAAAACGATGGACAGTGAGCCTTTAACTCTTATGAAAGAGTGTGATGGGACAATAGAGGTGTCTCAGTATTCAACATTGTCCAAAATCCTTCTGTACCACTCCAAGTGATCAGAGGGGCTGCCAAAGCCACAGCCAACCCTGCTCTAAAGGTTTGATGGCAGGATAGAGTCAGCTTCTCAATGTTGGCTTGTAATAGAGCTCTGGGACAGAAAATCCTCAGAGAACCCTCACTCTCTGTTCCTTGTGTGTGATGCCAGGAGTTTGATGACAAAATTGGAGGAGAAACCCACAGGGCTGCTCAGCTATTATTTAACATCCTTTAGAGATTCCCTGTCATGGCTTGTTCAGCTTGTGCATTGATGGGGGCAGGAGCAGGGAGACAGAACCCTCTACAGACAGGGAAACCTCCCATGTTCCATTTGTACAAGCCCTTTCAGCTTTAGGAGTAAACAGTGTTAACCTTCTTACCAAACAGAGCACACAGAGATACAATACTTGCTAGAGTATATAGAGGTTATAAAGATGTAAAAAAATATAATAATACATTGTGTTGCAGTGTAATAAATAGTGCAGTTACAGTAGATAACCTCTCTGAATTAAATCCTCTGTTAGTGCTAAAAGGAAATGTCTGTTAGATCTTCAACAGAAAATAGGATCATTTTGAATTTGTGGTGGGTTGACCTTTGCTGGACAGGCACCCACCAAAGCTGCTCTCTTTCTCCTCTCTTCAACTGGACAAGGGAGAGAAAATACAATGGAAAACTCATGGGTTGAGGTAAGGACGGGAGGAGATCATTCAACAGTTTTTGTTCATGGGAAAAGCAGATTTGACTTGGGTAAATTAATTGCATTTATTACTAATCAAATCAAAGTATGGTAATGAGAAATAAACTCAAATATTAAAAACACCTTCTCCACACCCCTCCCTTCTTCTCAGCCTTGAGTTTACTTCTGATTTCTCTGCCTCCTCTCCCCAGGGTGCACTGGGGAAGGGAGCACTGCCAGTGGTAAATCCACCACACTTTTTAACATTTTCTATTTCTTTTCTTTGCTAATGGCCAGGTTTCTGATTATTTACACACAAGATCTTTGGTGGTGAAAGCTGCAAGAGACTGTACAATAATTATCTATGAAATTGCTGGCTGTGAAATTTTTGTCTCTGAAATGCTGAAATTTTGTAGGCAGCAGCAGGACACTTTCAATGAAATAATACTAGGACAGGTAAAAATTGCATGCAAAGACTCCATTTGTATAGCAACTTGATTGCTACCAAAATCCCTAATGAATAAGTAAATTGAGTTAGTCAAATGTCCAGGGTTTTATAGTTAAAGAACTACATACACACAAAAGATTATGGATGATGGATTGTTTGTTAACAAATAAAATGAGATTTGGGAAATGGAGAAGAAATATAAATATTCTGAGCAGAAACCAGCCATGTCTGCAGTGTGAGAACATCTTTGTATCCAGCAAGTTTCATTCCTTGAAGTCTGGGTACTTTAGGGTTCAAAAGCCTAATTCAAAGATGAACAGAATATTTATTAAATGCTTCTGTGACAGTGGAAAAGCACCAAAAAATGGAAGTGAGAAAGTATCTGACAGCATGGTTAGAATACTTAGTGTGACTCAACATGGGTGTTGCAGAGAGGGTTTCCCTCAGTGGTACCCACTGACAGGACAAGACACAGGAATCCACTTAAACATAAGAGAAAAAATTTGTCTGCCAGTAGATGTGCCCAAAGATAAGAGGAAGAAGTTTTGGCATTGCAAAACAGAAGTATGACCTTTGAACCTGGAACAGTACCTTGCCATTTTTCACAGAATCACAGAATTAATGAGGCTTTTAGAAGTCTTGAGAATGACCTTTGTTACATTAAAGCATTCAAGCAAGAAATATTTGCAAGTTATAAAAGTCAAATAGTGCCATTGGGAAGAGGAAGGAGAAAGGACAATATGTGGCTCTGGCAAGGGAAAAGGGTTTTTTCTAGATTGGTAAGATGACACACTTGTTTGATGAATGTCAAATTAATATCCTTAAATATGTGACAAAAAACTAATGTGCAGTTGTAACTAGTCCAGGTTCAGTAAATGATCTTTCTAGTGACAAGGGTATATGTTTTGGGAAGTTTGGACCCTCATGGTAGCAGGGTACAAATATTCTGAAAAAGTAATATTTTCCTCAGCTTTACATATTTTTGTTTAATTGATTTACAATGATTGATTTTACAGAAGTATAATTCTTTCTTTTTGCACTGTAATTAACACCCTTGAAAGGTTAATTCCTTTTTTGAATGTATCATTACACGTTGAACCAATGCACAATTTCATAGAAATGGAGTGCATTTAGCAAAATGGGGAGAAAAGAACTCACAAAGTCACAGACACCCTTATTGTAGTTGTGCAGATTGAAGGCTTCTGCTAAACATGATAGCCTGGCAAGGTCCCTTTAGGAGCAGACTTGTTGATCTTGTTAATCCTGTTGACATTCAAAAAAACCATGTATATTCTTGTGAATAATATTTTTTAAATATTTCTATAGGGAAAACACCTATATATTACAAAATACCTACAAAATGGCCAACTTTTTTTTTTATTTGTATGGGTATTTTTAACTTAAATGTATTGCTTTTTGTTTGGCAATACTTTAAATTAAATATTTATGGTATTCTCTATGTTAAAACAGGAGAGTTTAGGAATCATATATTGATTCTTCAATAGTACCTTAGCAGTACTTTGTTGGTATATCACACTAATAACATCTTCAGGATCACTGACATAAAGTTCAAGTTGTAAGGAATAAAATCTCATTTTTTCCCCAAAGACTTCAGGGATAAGTGCTGCAATGCAGTGGTCTCCTTGACTTTGTGGTATAAATTATGCTTAACTACTGTAATTTTCCCCTCAGTTTGAAACTGAGCAGCTCTCAAAGCCACTTAAGAATGTATTATATGGGGAAAAGATGTAAAGCTGTGACACTGAGATTCATACAGGGCTTATCACCTTCTGTTTTCCTCTCTTTCATGTATAAATATATTAAGGTCGTTACTTAATTGGAGGGCACAGAATTATTAAACCATTAGCACAAACATCAAACACCCATGAGGGTTGAAATCCCCATGGGTGTTGAAATCCTTTTGTGTCTCTGAACACAAAAGCATCTCTTTTTTTCCCCCTCAAAATTGAAAAAGAGGTGTCAGACTATTAGTAGAAATACACAAGTAAATAGGAATAAGATTAGGATATATACAGATTGTCTGCCAGAAGAAAAGTTGTCCGTACTTGCAAAACTAGGCTAAATCTTTGTGCAATAGCTAAATGCCAAACAGAGGTACAAGACAGAAAATCATAGATTGTTCCATTAAAGAAATTAAAACACTGGCCAAGAACACTCAAATGAAATCCTTTACTGCCAGCACCAGGTACTTCACAATTTCCCCAGGCTATGTGGGAGACATGAATGATGGGTTTGGGACAGAGTGTGATAGCTGATGGTTCTGAAGACTTCTCTGTTTTCTTCCCAAAGGAGATTTTATATCTCAACTCACAGTTGCAAGGAACCCCCCAGAACTAGGGATTCACTACTACTTCTTTGAACCTGCTCCTAAAACGTTATTTTATTATCCTCAGAAAAGTTCCTACTGCTCACCCTCACGAGAAAGAAATGCAATAAGACCTGGCTCAAGACTTGGCACTGCCTGGAAAGTAGCACAGGTCAGATGCTGACTCCCAGTTTTGCAGTGCCTAGAAGATTACATACTTCATTTTTAAGGCTGTTCAAAAACCTGTTTTATTCTACCTCTTGAACCTTCCAGCTGCAATATTATTCTGACAGAAGTGTCATTCTCTGCTATTTTATTTTTCTGTAGAGTATTTAATTTTGTCTTCCATGCTTAGGGGCTCTCCATCAAACTCCACAGGTCACCTGAAGCAGATTGTCCATAACCAGGTGAACTCACTGGACAAGATAGTTAAATATAAGGGACCAGGTGACAAAAGGTGTTCCTCTGATGCTGAGCTCAGTTCACATTAATGTTACTTCCTGCAGTGGTACCATTCTCAGTTTAAGAATCTGAGCCTTAGAATTTTCTTTGATAAGCTGATCATCTCTAAGTGGATTTTAATCTCAGCAGACAGATTTCTTGAAGATTCTTTTCAGTCTAACTGAAAATATTTCAGATTTTATAAAATTATAATTGCACAGCATTGTTATTTATTTTGTTGTCTTATGGCTACTATTTTTCTTCTAGAAATTTTAAAACCAAGTTGCTTTAGGGCAGAATTCTTTAACTTCCCTTGACTTTCAACTTGTGTTTGGGTCAGCAAATGCCAAGCATATACTTAGTGCTAAATCCAAAACACCTTGAGGCTTGAAAAAGTTTAGCTAAATGTATTCAGAAAGTCTTTAGAAACACTGTTTCAAACCAAGTTACTGGTTATCTGTGCAATATTGCAGAAATACTCTGTAATTACTAATTACCAAATTAGTTTTAACATCTCAGTTGACTCAATACATATGCCCAAGCAGGAGGCCTGCCTTTTTTTCACCAAATGAAGTGCTAATTACTTTAATAGAATTTCTGAATCTACATTAATAACAGAAACTCGATGCAATTGCAGCATTAAAATACTGTAGATCTTGTATTCCAAGACTATAATAAGCTTTAGAGCAGGGAGGGACAAGTGAGAAAGATAATTTTTATTTTATAAGTTCATCCTCCCAAAGGGTCTTCTATTGGAATAGTCAAATGCTTGAGAGGTGTCTTTTTTATTATTTTATAATTAAAAATGTTTATAATTAAAAATATTTTTTTCTGCACCTGCTGCCATAGCTCTTCATGGCTAGGAAAAATTATGATGTTACTTTTAGAACTTCATTTACTATCAGTATGTGTAAGTGTATAAAAAAGGTGTTTCTTTATCCATTGAAAACTGGATTTTTTCATAATACTTATTTACTACTCTGTTTTATGTTTTTATTAAATATAGTTAGTAGTGCAGTAATAAAAATCACCATAAAGTAGTAGAATTGATTCTGAAATCTGGTAGTGCATAATGAAACTTTCAGCTTCAGCTTTGAGACTGTATATACTACTTATTAGCAATGAAGGATAGCAAAATCCTTCAGTAAGGAGACAGAAGATATGATTAGAGAAATGGCACTGGATATTGATTATCCTTCTAGTGCCTGTTATTGATGTATTTAGATGCCTGAACTTTGAGAAAGATGTCTCTTGCAATTTCACAGTGGCAAAGATTCTACTGTGCAGAAAACTTTACCATAAAAAGGTTGTTCTACAAAAGTAGAACAACCATAAATAGCTGGATTTGTGAATTCTCTGAACTACCAGCTGAACATAATATGCATGAATCTGATGGTTTCCTTCTGACCACTTAAAACGTTGTTGGAGAACATAAATTTCCCAGTGAGTCTCAGAGTTCCCTGTGTGGAGCCAACAGAATGATAAAGAATCACATCATCCTGAAAATGGATTGACTTCTTGTAACTGCAGGTGAAAAGGTTGCTCCTACAGGAAACATTTCCAGACAGCAGTTTGCTCAGTGAAGGTCACCTTCTGAGTTCTAGCTTAGCTGAACATAAAGCTGAGCTGACTATAAACTTAGCCCTGCTCTGAGGACCTTCAGGAGCAAGTGTTTTTCCAGTGTTTTTCTGTGATTTTATATGTGTGTGTTATATTAAACTTACTCTTTCCTTTTTTTAAAAGTTTTATTTGCTTTAAATATATTGATTCCTGTACAGTTTGGTAATTGCACATTTATTTCCTGGTCAGATTTTCTCACAAATGGCAGCTCTTTTTTCTGAAGACCCTTTTTGCAACACCAATTCAACAATTAGTCTAATCAAGACTGCACCTATAAAGGCTCTTTTGAATCTTCCCAGCTGCAGAAACAGGATTCTGCCAACTTGTGGAGGAGGAAGTTGAATTACATATTCCTGCCTTCATTTTTCTTCCTCAAAATTAATTTTTTGACAATGGCTAAAGTATGAAGAAGTCAATCTGTCCCTCCTGAGTGCTCAATAGACATTTGCTGCCATGTTGGCTGACATGATTTTTTATTAAATTGGAGGTATGATGACCTAAATCCTTATGGCTTGAGTTAGGAAATTTTCTTTTACTCAGCTTTGTGACAGATTTGTATACATTAATATCAGATTAAAATCATCGAACATACAAACAGCTCAAACATTGTAATTGCATTCAATACATGATTAATATCATTAATTCACATTAAATTTATTTGTCTTTAGAGGTTTGTGAGCTTGAATGCCTTGCTTAAATTGCAATGGTTAATAGAGTTTACTAATTTTTTGTTAAAGCATCAAACAAATGTATTTTTTTTCCCATATTACCACCTTTCAAGTGGTCAAAAGAAATGCTTATGTAGAAATGTAACTGTCTTAGAGGATTTACAAACCTGGAGCCAGTATCACTTTTAATGCATATTAACCAGAAATCTTCTTATACTCTCTGCCCAACCTAGTAAAAGCTGACTATTTTTTATAACCCCTCAACAAAAATGTAAACAATGGCACTGAGTTTCAGAAAATTCAGCACCTTTGCAAGGATTAAATTTGCTATTTAAAATTTAAAGCAAATAGTTTGAAGCCTCTATTCAAACATTTTAAAATAAATAATTCATTTTTTATAAAGTTTCAGTAGAAAGTGTCTCAGAGTAAAAATATATTTTCAAGACATTTGTCAGAAGACATGGATCTAAACCAAGTTCCTGTCCAAAGAATAGAAAGAGCAAGTTATTAATAAATCTGTTTAGTTAAACTCTAAGTGATCAGGTAGAATGGAACAGGCTTCATTCTCAGGGGTGTCCAGATGAAGGGGGAGGTACTAAAGGTTACCTGTGTCAAAACTGAGAATGCAGCTGTATAAATTCAGGGGATGATAACATTGTATTTTATGTAACAATATTTTTTTTCCTCTCAAATGAGTTATCAGAGATTAAATTGGTTAATCCAAGTATTCTAAGAGTCAGAGGGGATTTAATGTTGAAAGCAATTGTCTCTGCTACTGTGCCTGGGATGTAGTCAAATATATTTATCAAAACAAACCTAGTGGGACAACTATGTTTCTTTCCTTTCCTTTATGTCAGCAGTACTAGGGATATTAGTATTTTTTATTTTCCTCCTCACCTGTAAAACTGTGTTCAAACAACTTTTAGCAGGACACTTTTTACAATCTTTTAGCCTATATCATCAGTCACAGTCATCATCAGTAATCCCATAATGTTCCAGCATACTAAAATATCAAAAGTATTTTTTAAAATTTTTTTCCATAATGCTGCTAATTTACACTGCTCGGAGAGGTGGTATGATTTGGGCTGAGAAGTACATGGAAGAAAAGAAAATAGTTTCATTTCTGTGTTGGTAGTTAAAAAACTCAAAGGGTAAAACAGGTAAAATCAGTGAAAGCCTAGGAGAAGATAAGGGACAAAATGTCAACATGAAAAAGAAGTCTGCTTGGACAAGGTATTCTGTAAGAGACCAGAAAAACATAATGAGCTTTGGAAGCAAATCAGATAAATCTCTCCCTTTTTTGGAATGCCCCCAGGAGGGGGTAAATAAAGGTAAAATGCCCCTGTTGTGATGCATTTTCATGGCAGGAAATATTTGAAGGTGAAACAACAGCTGAGGATTTTTTATTTGATTTGGGTTTTGAGGTTTAGGTTGCCATTTGTTGGTGAGGCTTTTTTTTGTTTGATTTAGTTTGTTTGTTTTATTTTATTTTTAATTATTAACATATGAATTACTACCAGAGTTGACTTTTCAAGGTTGTTTTTATATAATCTTAAAAAATAATTTTATTAGCCATTAAAGTAATTTTTATATTTAACTACTATTTAACTGAAATATGTTTTTAATGTGTTTTTTTGCAGGCCAGTCAGAGCTTCAAATATGTTTTTGCAAAAAATTATTGTACCATATACATTGAGTTTAAGCTGAATAAACTATTCCCTAAATATTAAAATTTATGAAATTGAGAGCTTATTCCTTCTTTACTAGATTTCTTTTCCCAATTACTTCTTATTTGACTTCTCATTCATATCTTCCATTCTTGGAAGCCTGATCTAAACCCCATGAAATCTATTGGAGTATTAGGTGTGAGAAGTATATGCAGGAAAATGTTTTTCTACTCTGTTCCAGCTGTGTATTTCTCATGCTCATTTCCTCTTAAGTCTGAGTATTTAATAGGATTTCAATCTATTTGCTATGCTGCTTTTCCTAGCATTTCTTATTTTCTTCCCTAGCTTCTCCAAACCCCCAGCCATTCAACACCTTCTCCCCAAATAATTACAAGGGTCCAGAACTCCTGCATGCTAAATTACATTTCATTCAGGCTGTCATTCTGGAAGCAGAAGAGAAGGAAGAAAAAAGCTTTAGTGTCTCTCCTGAAATTCAATTTGGAAAATAAAACATGTGGTGCCAATAGCTGTTCTGCACCCTCAGAACTGTGTGCACAGTCAGGCAGCTATTTGATATGAACATCAGAGTCATTCTCCCCTGCATATATTATCATTCCACTGTTCCTAAAAATATTCTTACATTTTTCATTATTTCTTCTGGGGCTGTGAAAGGGGCTGGTCCAGGAACATTAATCAACTTCTCAGATACATGAAGTCATTATTTTTAGTCCTATGATGCTTTTCTCATTCCTCTTCACTAATAATAATCTTACTTTAGCTACCCCTGATCAGTGAATGAAACCAAAATCTGCTGCTGTTTGTTCTGGGTCCATTCCCTGTTAATGGAAGTACATGAGGAAAGCTTGGGGCAGTGCTGGTGGTTATATTGTTCTGTAGGATTTCTTGGCTTCCAAAAAAAATAAAATTGCTCTTCATAAATTTTGGGGTTAATTCACTTCCATGGTTAAACATCACCTATTGGTCATAAATGATTCTTCTCTTTTTCTTTGTCTCATGCACATAGGGAGGAATGGAGACAAGAGGGTAAAGAAAAAATTAGTAGCAGAGGGAAATCAAAGAAAATTTTCATCATCTTTTGTTATTGGAGACTTTGAACCTATTATTTTTAGTTTTATTAAACTTTCTAACAGACTACAGTGAAAAATGGCAGTAGTGCTTCTTCAGAGGTTCCCTTGTGTGAAACCTTTTGTCTTGATGCCAGAATATAAGATTTTTTATTATAAACACCTGGTGCTTCCAGCCTAGGTTTGGGCTGTGGTAAAGAGAGATGTGTACTTATATGCCTTCCCTTCATCTTCTCCAGTTTGATTTTTAGGTTGAAAATTGCAAAACCGAGCAATTTGCTTTCAGTAGGATGGCTTCTATTGAAGAGCTCTGTCTGCAGCAAACATCTCCTGGATGCTGCAAAAGTGTTGTTGTGTCTCTTCTGTCCAGAATCCAACATTCATGGTTCCTGGTCTCCAAAGACTGGATAACTTAAGTGCTCAATAGTTCTTTATCCACCTGTATTTGTGGTTTGCTCTTTCTGTACGTGAGTTCACACTTCACATTTCATTTTCTTTTGCAAATTGGTAGAATATGCTGGCTTTAAAGGAGCAGGGGGTGAAAATTCTTTCAAAAACACTGAGCTCAAATTAACACCAAATAAATAGAAGTAATTGCCGGTTGCTGTTAATGAAAAAATTGAGATTTTTATTAGAACACCTTACATTTAGTTAATAGAAAAAAACCACTTTGCACTAAATATCTTTTCATGGGGAACACTCACTGCCATCAGTAGCATGTAATTGTTCAATAAGATTTCTGTAATGGTTTATTATTTATTAAGTTTGGTTGCTTTATTTTTTCTGATATACTTTCGATTCTGTAAAATGACACTTGTCTAAATCAGCCTGATAGAGAAAAAAAGTGATAAAATTTAATGAAAGTACATATCTTCCAAGCAAGATGAACATTAGCCCCTACATTAATGTGGTTATGCCAAAATCTTTGAGTTAAAAGCTTGTAAGATTTTGGTCCAAAGATGCCAAAGGGGCCAGTAGCAGCCTGAGGAATAAAGTCTGAAGGCAAAGCCCAAACTGCTAATCCACCTTTTCCTTAGAGTTCTGTTGAGGTACCAGCAGCTGAACTCATATCCACAAAATATAACTGGGAACCTCATCAGCTTATTCTGCAGAATGTTTGCACATAAATGTCTGTGATGTGGTGCTGGGTGCTTGGCTGTCTTTTTGACGTATTCTTTGTAAAAAGTAAAGAAACGTTTCCTCAGTAAGATCATCCCACCAGGGGAAGGACGATGTGACATTTTGCTGTGTTTTATTGAGCATGCAAAAAGTGACTGTGAGTTTGTCCTTTGGATATGTTCACAGGAGAGAAAAGGCATTGCTCTGAGCCTCTGAAGTCTCTCAGTAGCACAGTGCTGTTACATCAAAAGTTAATTCTTAGCCCTGCAACCTTTTTGCTAACATTACACAATGAAAGTATCAGAAGAGACAAGGGTGAAATGCCTGGATGGGTTTTCCCCTCCTATCATACATCTCCTTATACATTTAATTACAATACTCTATCTCTGTTCTGACATAAATGCTAGCTTGTGGTATAGCTTTCACTTTGCAATACACAACATTTCATTTGTCAATTGGTAATAACTAAAGGTATTCTCTTAAAATTTCATAGGAACAAATAGAATGAACTGCATATCACCTCTATCTTCAGATTACCCTTCCAATCAACTACTTTTGAGAAGCAAAGTCATAAGCACAGGTTTTCTGTTTCAAATGCCTTATTCTGATACAGGTGGTATATCTGTGACCTTAAGTTCAGGGGAAGAGGGCAGGAGGAGTGGGAAACACAGAATGGGCAAAAAGCTATGTAGGAGTTCTCCAACAGGTAAGTAGGGAACAAAGTCATGGGTAGCAAAGTTTAAAAGTGATCTAGCTTATGATTGTTAATAACAGTGAGAAGGAAAGGTACCTTCTTGCTGACATGGCTTAGTCCTTGATTCTGAGCCTGATTCTGTCCTTTGGAGTAACTAAAATCTCAGGGTATCACAGGCTGAGTCCAAGCAGTTTCTGTAATATAAAAGTCCTTGGTAGACTTTTGAGACCTGCACATTTTTAATGTTTACAGAAGGGGCTTTTGGATTTGAGACTAAAGACTGGATTGCTTAGATTTCATTATCCTGCCTAAAGATTCTGGAATTAGTAAAAAAATATGGCACCTTATGCTATGCTAAGCTCTGTCAATATTTGGTATAAATAAATATATAAAAAAACAAAAAAACCCCAAACACCAGAAAAAAAGAAAATAATCTAAACATATCTGGAATGGAGTGTTTATTCAGCAGTATCTTGTGTGTTACTTTTAAATGTTGAACCAGGGCCCAAAAATATAAAACTGTTTTTACTCTGTGTAATACTGACAATTAATGGAAACTGTGATGCATCTGTTACTAACCTGTCCTACAGAGGTAGTGCAGCTATTCCTACTAATGGGAACCTTTTGGGAAGACTCATGGTAGAAATCTTTGGCAATACTGAAGATTATCCACTCACAAATTACCCCACTGAAGAGACAATATTATGGAGCAAACTTTCAGGTTAAAAACAGGTGCTGAAAATGGATTGATATGTTGCCAAGAAGATAAAAAAAAATTTTTGAGTTCCCCTAAATTCTGGACCTTCACTGAATTCTTTTATTTGCATAGATGAAATTCTTCAGGTTAGCTGATGTTAGGTTGCTTCTACGATATGCCAAAGCTAAAACTCAAATAGATTTTATAGATTTTTAACAAGCCCTGCAAGCCTCCCATCTCAGTCAGTAAGTATGGCATCTATGGTGATATATAGTGAGTTACAGAGCCTAGGCTAGGAGAATTACATTTTGAAATCAAATCTTCCTAGAAGATTTCTACAATTGATTATTTAAAACTTTGTTATCTTCCTATATATAAAAAAAGCCATCTTACTGGCTGTACTCAGGAGTTATTACCTTCAAGAGTACACTTTTAAAGACAAAATGGTTTTTTAAAATTTCTTTAAAATATCAAGTGTTTTTCCCTTTCCAAAACTTTTCTGAAACATTCTGCAATAAAGACATAAAATTTCTTCCATTAGAATTCAGAGAATGCTGTTTAATGCTTTTTTGTGTTTCTTAATTTGTATGGTGCTGGTAAAAGTGATAGAGAGCAAAAATGAGGAACCTCAGCTGTTCACTGACCAATCTGTAAATGCAAACAGAACCAAGAGGGGGATGGAGAGCACCAGTGCTCATCTCTTTCAACAGCTGCAGAGAGCCCAAGCTGCTGTTGTATCTCTCAGTATGGCTAGGCCAAGTCTGGTAAGAAAATACCAAATTCTCAGGGGTTTTGTGCTTCTCTTATAGAGCCCAGAGCAGCCCAGCTTTACTCAGCTACTGCAGTTTTTTGTACTGTGTGTGTCTATGGATGTGGTCTGCCTTTTGACTGTCAAAACCTCTTATATTTTCTCTAGAATCACAGAATATCCTGAGCTGGATGGGCCCACAAGAACCATCAAAGTCCAGCTCCTGGCCATGCCCTGGACACCCCCCACAACCCCACCCTGTGCCTGAGCATTTTCCAAAGGCTCCTTCAACTCTGGTCATGTTCCAGTTCCCAATCATGCTCTGGGTGAAAAATCTCTTCCTAATACCCAACATAAACCTCCCTGATACAGCTTTATGCTGTTTCAGTTCATACAGACTTCATGCTGAGAAGGACAAACATTCTGAAGCCCACTCCTAAAAATCAGATCATTAAAGCTTTCTTTCAAAAATATTCATTCTTACCAGCATTGTTTTTCATGCAGAAGGGATTTTCTTCTCTGGTCTCTTTCCTAACCTGATACTGGATAGATCTGAAGATTCAAATCTCTTTTCCAAGCAATAATGCAACTCCAAATGTATTCTTAGCCCGAAGAGTTGAGAGAAAATGGATAACTTGGTCTGTGCTAAAGTGCTCACTGAAGTCACCAGAAATTTTTCTGCATTTTCAGATTCAAAGTTTTTTATGTCAAATTGAATCCAAGATTAAATGCTACACTAGTATTTTTAGAAAATTTGAGTGATGGAAGTTGACAATGTACCTGTATTAACCATTTGTTCTATGAGGATCCTAGGTGAAAGGAAGGCAAATCCATGGTGAAGTATAAAGTGAAAACTTGACCTAGGCAGAACTCGTCTTTTCATCTTAATGATTGTTTCCTCATTGTAATGCAGAGTTACCTCATTTCACAGTTTAGCTATGGGACATCTGGCAGTGACCTGCACAATGAGATTTTACTGTGAACTCAACACATCTTTCTGGGACAAATCATCTTTGGTGTAGTAACAAATTCCGAAGATGATGTAAAATGTGGAATAATAATATTTGTTCTTTGCTGATAATGATAAAGCATTTATTGCTGCAAATGATGTACAAAAATGTGAAGAGATGATTTCCCACTATTCTTGCCAAATCCTTTATTATGAGTCTGAGGCTGAGGATACCTATCACCCAGCCAAAAAAGATGACTGAAATCTGGTTGGTGAGGATTTGGTCTTCCCTGCAATAGCTTGTTTAAGACAATCATAATTTTATATGGGGGTGTTTTCAAGGGCAGTGAAATACTGAGAAAGAATCTTCAGGAGTCTGCTATGCTTGGACTGATGTTTACTTTATCCTCCCTTCTGAGTGGGTTGGTAAAATAAATATGTGGGTTTTTTAATCCATTGCAGTAGTACTTGTACAAGGAGTGCATCTCTCATCAGTGCTACTAAACTCATTTTCAAGCCTCTGCACTATTGCTAAGCACATAATAGATATTGCCCTTGCCCACAGCTTTCTACAGCCACTTTGGGATACTTGGAATATAAATGCACTGAATGAAAACTGATACTTAATATTTAAGATCCCTTAAAGAAAGGAACTACATGAATGTTAAGCATCATTATTGAGCAATAACTGCCATTAACCCAGTCAGTCATTAATTCCAGAGAAGACTTCTATGCTGAACTTCTACTGTTAATGTTTTAAGCACTGTACAAAGCAAAGGATCAATCTCTCAGGTATATTGACTCCTTAGTGGGTGCTGCTGCTGTTATTGTAGTTCTTGCTATAATTAAGGTGAATATTATCTTGTCTGTTCTCACTGCAGCACTAGTGATAGCCAGTAAAGGAATGTTTTCTGTGTGTTAAATCATAACAGGAGATATATGTGCAGTCTCCATGCCCCAAGGAAAGCTACATCTAATGAGTCTCTCTCCCCAAAGACAGGGATTTTGGGAAAGTACCAAAGAGGTTCTTTGTCTGCATGGCAGTTCCCCATCAGGAGTGCTCTTGCCCTGCAGGCACAAGGATTTTACTCCCTACCCTGGTATAAAGGCATGGCAGGCCAATGTCCTTAAGAAGATGCTCTGGGCCACAATCTTTCCAGCAGCAGGACTTCCCAGCCTGAGGAGAAGGGGTCAAAATGTCATGTGCACTATCCAGACATCTGGACAGAAACTAACACCTCTGTTTTCAAGTTAGGACTAAAAAGTGGCAGATGATGAGGTACAGTAGGCAAGCTCTCATTTTGGATGAGTTTGCAGGCAGAGTTTTATTGCTAAGGAGAACACATGTAGCAGAAAGAGAGAAAAGAGGAGGCAGCAACACAATTATCTGCCAAGGATTTTCCATGAACATCTAGAGCTCAGAGCACTCTGAGCTATTGTTTCCAGTGCTAGTTGCAATTGAGATTGTGAACACTGCAGTGTGTAGGCACTTCCCTGACCATGCATTTCTTTAAACCACTCTTCTTTTGTTTGGGATATTCTTTCATTTCTCTCTCCCCACTAAACTACCAATTGCAGTTGCAATGTGTTTATATCATCTCTGGTTCTCTGGGAAGAAATCTTCTCAAAGGTGATCTTGAAGCAAGTTCATGCAATTTTTAATTTTTTTTTTTTTTGTGTCAATATTTAAAAATTAGACAGGTAAAACACTTTCCATTTCTCATTTCCATGAAAAGAAGATCAATTTGTGCCATTCTTGTGCTACAGTGAAAGCAAGATATTTTGCATTTCCTCAGCCTTTCACTAAAGGGTTTGACAGGCTCTCCTTTAAAGTCTCCCATTGACAGCACAGTGGGTCTTTTTTCCCTGAAAATTTACTGGGCCCAAGTATAGTGCAGCTGAGGAAAGTAATGGTTATGCAATGACAGTACCTTATTTTCACATTTTTAAACTCCAGTGCTGACAGAGAGCAGAGAGAGGAGCTGACAGGGCAGGTCAGTCACTGGCCAGGGGTCACTGATGCTCTCCCAAGTCCCTGGACGTGCTGCACACATGCTCAGGGTCACTTCCCACAAAGGACAGGAACTGGGAGCTGTCCAAAAGGCACAATCATCCACAAACAACTCATTGCACATATTCACCTATCTAATTCTCATGATAAAATCCTTGTCTTTTGTCAAAGATGTCAATGCTTGTGTAACAGTTGCCACCATAATTACAAAGGTTTCACTAGATGTAGTTTTAAATCCAGAAAAAAATTGGTGAAATGTTTTGAACTATTTCAATTCAATAGTTTATATTATTATCTTTAGCATTATTTTACATTAGATATATAATGTTGTTTTTCCTTTAAACCAACTTGTGACTAGCAATTTGGTTATGAAATGCTTTATTTTGTGAAAACTGATGGAATAAGAGTATTAGCTAACTGGCATGTACTTTTATTTCCTTGATCACCAAAGTATCTTTATAGATTTTAAGTGAATCACTTGTGTTAGAAATGAAAAGATAGCCTCATTAATCCCAGTTAACTTTCTAAATTTGACTGACAAATGAAACATTAATTGTTTAAAGTCTATCCAAACTTCAATGGCATGATTATAGAATATGATGATTTATTATGAGCTTGTTGACTATAATAATTGGTGCATTTTCTGATGAGATTATTGATTTTTCAAGATTGTTCTCAGGAGCCTCATTGAAAATCTTTCAAGGCCAGTGGTGTTAACAGTGATGGGCTACAATGAGGTTCAGTGTAATGTATTCCTTTACTTAACTTTCTTGCTACTTTACACTTGAGCAGATATGACAGATCTTCTGGCAACACTTATGTGAATATAAGATATATTAAATAATATGTAACATTTCAAACCTCCTTGGATCAGTTTCCATGGAGACCAGAGGCATCCACTGGAAATTAAAATATGGAGAAACTCAGCTTATGGGATGGTAATATTTGATATAAAGTTTTGAAATCTTGTTTTAGGAGATAGAAGTTCATATGCTTGGTTAATTAGAGCAATATTAATTCTGTATGCATGATCTGAAAAAATTAAAGGAGGCAAATTGAACCCTTTTTAAAAATAATGAAATAATTTTTGAGATTTGTGCTAAAAAGATTAAATTCATTCTGTTACTGAGCAATGAGCAAATAATCAGGGTTAATGCAGAGATTTCTGTTAAAGAATGGATGGAATGAGATCCAGTTTCCATTGGCAGCTCCCTGTGAGTGAGCACAGGCTGCCCAAGGGCTGTAGATGCATAAACTCCTTCCTGTGGTCCTTCCTCCACTCTGCTCACTTTGTTCCTATTACAAAGGAATGATTTCTATTATGGCAGACAACTCTACTCCAGTTTTACACTATTATCCAGTCATATACTGCCCCAAATTATCTCATGCTGAAGGGATGCCCTGGAAATCCAGGCATGGACAAATTTGTCCTGAAATGAACATATCTTGACAGAACAACAACAAAAAAAAACCCCACAAAACAAAACAAACAACAAACAAAAACAAACCAAAAAACCCCCAAAACCAATCAAAGAAAAAAACCAAGAAAAACAACAACAACAAAAACAAACACACACACACACACACACACACAAAACCAAACCAAACCAAACCAAAAAAACAACTTGCCTGGCATGAATGAAATAATTTTATTAATTAATGAGGGGAATTTAGGCCCAGGGTTTTGTTTTTTTTTTTAGAATAAATCTATTATGCTTAGACAGCTGTGCAGAGAATTGCCTTAAAGGAAGACATACCTCCCAGGAGCAGATTTCCATTTTGTCAGTCAGCTGCTGCCCAATCTAATTTCTGATATTAAGTCTGTGTTTGTATTACTTTAGATCACATTTATCTATCAGAAATGATGTGTCACCAGCAGTGGATCTGATTAGAATAATATCTAAACACTTCCAAATTGTTTTGATTAACAAAAAGATGTGAGGAAAGTACTTTAAGAACAAGAAAAAGAAAATAAATGATCACATATAATGTTTTTTTTCTGCTATGGATGAAGAGTTTACCTGGGGAGAGAAGGAAAATCTATCTTCTATTTTTTTAATCAAGATTAATAGACATAACAACTATGATATCTAATGTCTAGTCCACAGTAGAAATACTGTGTAATCACCAGAATATGATTCTGTGGTCAGGAGATCAAATAAGGGCAAACTGATAGTGATAATTATAGTCATTTATTTCATTCTTTGAGAGATTGCTGCAAGAAGGAAAAAAGTCCTAATTAAATATAAAAACAGATGGCATAGAGACCTTTGCAAAGGTCAACACTGGAAAAATCTAGTTCTGAATTATCTAAGTGGATTAGACACATGTAATTTATCTGAGAGAATTAAAAAATAAAAATAAAACCCACTTGATATTCAGAAGAAGATAATGAATAACATTGCTAAAAGGAAGCAAATAGTACTAATAGCAGGAGATGAAAGATCATTCAGTTTGGCTTCTAATTACTGGCTCATTAAATTGTAGGCTGATTCAGAAAGTACATATGTGTGTAGAACCTGCTTTATGGCAAAATAATTTTGATAGAATCTGTATTTGATTAACTAGGAGAGAAAATACATTTGGTCCTTTCACCTACAAGTTGCCTTTTAGATTCCAAAAGCCTGAACTCAGTTATAGAGGTTTGGGTTGAAACATCTCACCTCCTTTCAGTCTCCTTCAGCAAAATTCCAGGTTTTTATTTCTGTCTACACAGATCACCACTCTTCTCAGGATTTTTTAAGGGTATATGCTTCTTTCTGAATGACATTATTAAAAAACCCAATAAAACAAATCAGAAATCTAAGTGGATTATTGCAATGTCTTCCATCTCTAATGCTTTAAATTATTGTAGCTCAATGCCAGAAAAAAAAATTCCTGGTTAATAGCATTAATATTGCTAGCACCTTTTTATTTAACTACATAGCAGTAAGTAGAAATTTTTAGAGTTAAGAAAAATAGTCTTAATGATAAACAGAATGAAAAGAAATGTTAATTTTTCAATGTATTTTGAGATCTTAAGAAATTCACTCACCCTTCATGTTATGTTTGTATAGAATTTTCTAGGTTTTTTCCAGTGTGCTTCTTCAATTTGACTTTATTTTAAAGAAATGGGTTGTCTAATAGTTTTTCTGCAAATGCCACTGAAAGTCATGAGGAAAAAGAACATAAACATTGCAAAAGTTCCTATAAGGATATTGGTATTGGCCACACTGGTTTTGTGCTTTTGTGAGCCCCAAATGCATTAGGAGGAGTTCAGCAGGGTGCTGCAAGTGCAGCTGGCTGCTGCTTTGCACTCTTAACATTCTTTTTTTCCTTTTGGAAAGACTAATCTAACAATTGCATAACCAATATGTGCAGGTATGTTCCATTGAAATCAGAGGAACAAGCAGCAACCTCTTGCTTCATAATCATGAGGGGCCTCTTTGAGTTACTTTCTGTCTTCATGAAGAAAGGGACTTTTCCTCCCAAAAACTTCTCTTGTCTGTGAAACAATCTCTGAATTTTAAAGAAATGGCAGCTGTGAAAGTGTTGGCCAGGTATTGTAAAGAAAGAAATATTCCAGATATTCTGATTTTATCTGATATTACAGATGTCTCATCGATTATAAGGGAGGGCAGGACCAGGAGAATCTCTTTAGCTTTTTATGGATTGCATGGACTTTCTGTATAAAAAAAAAAATACAATTAGCAATTAATACTGGAAAAGGAGTTCTCATTTATCTTATTCAAAAGTACCCCAGAAAGAATTGATTTTATATTTTTCACATGTTGCTAGTGGTCTGGCAGCACCATCTGACATGAATTATGCTGCTAGGAGTGTGGTTTTGAAATCCAGATAATATCAAACATCAACATCTTTTATCCTATATCTAAGCAGTAGCACTGGAAAAAACAACTGTTAGACAAGAGTCTAACTTCTCTGACTGAACTTGATCAGCTGTCATCAGCAGCTCATGTAACTTCTTTTGTTGTAAGTGTAAAGGATCTTTTGTACGTATGAAAAAATTAAATTATGATGTGTGGAAATAAGAGGAAAGAGAAACACATTTTTGCTGATGTGTATTTGTTAAGTAACATAGTTTGAAGTGAAGAGTATAGTGGTCTCTGTTGAATCTTATTTATTAGAGGACAAAGTGGTGGAAGAGTGGAAGCAATCTGGGGAAGATAGGTTTGGTTTTGCTCTAAGAAAAGCAATTAGAGAGCTTGGGTTTGTTTTATTTTCAGAAAAATAATATAAAAAGATAAAAATAGAAGGAAATCTGCATTTTATTTCATTTATTTGGGAATAATAAGTCAAATCCTGCTGTAACTTAATGTATATGGGCAGTTTCACAGAGCTTTATTGAGACCTCTGAACTCTTCTAAATGGAATAAATTGTAGAATCAGTGTCTTAGACTTTTGCTTTTCTCTTGATATTGAATACAAGGGTTCAAGACTGTTTTTTAACATAGATCTGTGTTTCTAAAATATGCCTGGAAAGGACTATGGCTTGGCTCTATTTAGCAAATGGGTAGGAGCAAAGTAAGGATTATGCAAATATCAAAAAGAGAACTTGTTGTAGTCTAGGAAAACATTTGTTAAACTCAACAGGAGCCTTGTCAGCCCCATTCAGAACAACAGTTCTTACAATGAAAGAGGAGTGGTTGCACAGGAAAATATTTAAGGCTTACACTTATAATGGAATAGTTTTCTGTCAAGAAATGTTGCTCTTTTGAAGGATGTTGTAGGAGCAGGTTTGTTTCAGCATCATGCAAAAATAAAAGTATATTTATTTAGAGTGTATTGAGCCTGAAATACCCAACAGTATTCAAACCCCTGCTTCCAAGCCATGAGGCTGGGAAATTGCTGTAGCACAGTTTAAAAAATAGTATTCAAAGGGCCTAATTCTTTCAGATTTGATTTTAAAAGATGCATTCCTCTCTTGCTGCTTAGAGTAATTGGTCCCTTTCTCTTATTCTGCTCCATTTAGGAAGAGCAGCAACTTTCTTTGGCCTCACTGAAGTGACTCAAGGTGCAGCCTCCAGCCCTGGGCTCCTGAGAGTGCCCAGCACTGACCCCTCCTCCACTCACGTTTGGGATGATCTGAGTCATGCAGTTTCTGACTTTGCCCTCATGTCCTAAGGGCAGGTAATCTCTTGGTTATTGCTCTAAAGCTGCCTCTTCCTCTTCTCACTGCATCACCCTGGCAGTGACTGCCAAAGGACTTTGCTGCATTCTGATTTCAGGCTGTGCTTTGAGGTCCTGCAGATCAAGATCCCTTCTCTGGATACAGACACTTAGGTCTAAATTACAGGCAGAATTTGAGCCACTTTCTGCTTTCTTAATTTCACCTTCTTCCTGCCTTTCTATTCCCGCTCATTCTTCTCTTTTTCCCTCCTTTCCCTTCCCTTCTGTTACATATTCTGTGACTCTGAGTTAGGTCTTAGACATCTTAAAGGCCTCTGAGTTTAGGAGCACTGTGCTCAATGAGGCCAGAAATTTACCCCCAGGATGCAGAACTAACCCAAAGTCTTTTCCATTTTTTTTTCTTTCATTTTACCTAGAGGTCACTTTTTGACAGTCAAATCCCAGACCATGGACAGATGCATTATGATTTTAAGACACAAGAGATTGTTGTGTGAAAAGTGAGTAATGGATCCAACATTATTTTGAAAATTACTTAAAATTAAATGAACTCACACCTAATAGTTTCTGTCAAAAAAAAAAACAAAACAAAAAACTGGGGGTGAGAAGGACCATGTTACTTTAAAAGTTCCTGCATGTTAGTATTCAGAGTTGCAGCAGCTAAATAGTTCCCTACTGAAAAGATATTTTCTTACAAGAACTTGGGTAGTGCACATGAAAAATTTGTTTCAGTAAATTCTGCTCTGGATGAGAATCATTCCTCAAGGACACAACTCAGATGGGTGTTGCAAACTCATCTGACTTACATGGAAATCAGTATGTACTGGATAGTAGTGGAGATGTTTGGCTTTTTATAGACAGTACCACAAATCAAATGCCTGCATTAATATTCCTAGTTGAAATAGTTTTTAAAAATATTACTAAAACAGCAGACAAGGCAGAAAAAAAACCCAAAATTGTACAGACATGAAAGTAAACATGATCAAATGTGATTTCGTTCTGAAGAATTCAGTGTGAGAAAAATGGAAATGAGAAGCAAATAAAATTTTTTTGTATTTTAGATACTGCATTATTTCACATCTCATTTTCTATGTGAATTTTCTGTTTCCTTTTTTTTGAGTGTGTTTTTTGTTTGTTTGGGGGTTCTGTTGTTTGTTTGGTTGTTGTTTCTTTTGTTTGTTTTCTGGTAGTATGATAACAACAGGTGTTCTGTTTGGTGAGAAAACTTTAAAATTGCAGTCACTTGAAAAAGTGAATATTAGTAATAGACACCTAAAAGCAACTTGTGTGAGCAATAGTTTTGGGGCAAAACTCCAGAAAAGGCCTAACTGTTGAGCTGCAAACAGCATGGGAATTTAGGTTCTTGGTGGTTTTAAATAAAAATCTTTTTTTGAATCCTGATGAAAATAAACTTTGGAATACTCTTCCAATCTAAAATTATCTTTCACAATAAAATCGCAGGCAGGATGGTACAGAGAGTGTTTTAAATAGATAGATTGGGCAGAGAGATTTATATGATATAAAAGTATAACAAAGGTGTGAATTTAAAAAATCTGTTTCAAGACAAAAATGTCGTGATGGAGCAATATATTTGCAATGCTCAGCCAACAACTGTGGGGACGTTCATACAAAAATCTATTGTACATAGATCCCCTTATAGACCATTCTGGGTCCCCTGCATGAAGTAATCCTTCATCTCTCTTGAAATGACTACTTGTTCTTTAAAGTGACCGTGGTACCAGGCTGCCTTGGCCAAGGGGAGTGAGATTTTCCCTTTATATTCCTATCTAAACTGCATTTCTTGGGATTAGCTTTGGCCTGTACATAGCAACAGTGCCTCTATACATTTTTTTTAAAGCTTTTCTTTAGCAAGTAAATTTACAGTAATGTCAAATAATGTCTGCTCAATGGGGACATTAGTTAATGCTCCATTTATCTCTTTGTGAGGTCTCAGATGTCTCCACTGAGGTGTTGAAATGAGACAGGAAAGTGGTAGTTACTACCAGTCCTTTTCTGAAGGACATGCAATAGCTGTCAGAATACATTCTCACAGAGCAGCTAGAATTTTTATTTTCCCTTGTCTGTCCATGTACTTTCAAAGGGTTTTGGATTTATGTATCTTGGCACGCTTCTTTGGACACAGCCAGCTATGTTGAATCATAATGTTAAAGTGGAAATGGAACTTATGGAAGATCCTGCATAAACTTCAGCATAAGGAATAAGCATCACATGAGGTAAAACATGCCTAAAATGTGCTGCATGAGTAGTCAAAAGGGAAAGTCTGATAAATATCACTTGAAGTGAAGGACATAAGCATAATATAGTCCACTGTCATAAGCACTTCTAAAATTTACTGTGGAAGCTACAATTACCTGAGAGAATATCTTTACCTCTGTTTTCCTGGGGCACTCATATTGTCATCAATTAGAACTGAACTCATGTGCCAAAATAAATTTGCTAGCATGAGCTGTGGAGAAATGATGACAGTGGCAGATTTTCTGTTGCAGTTCTGGAATATCTCCCATTTTCTATTCAAAGAAGCATACTGACCCAAGACTATGTTAAAACAACAAGTTTCATATATTCCTTTCCCACAGTGTGCCAGCTAAGTTAGTGTTTGAATAAAATCATCCCTAGTCCAAAAGCTTGTTTTATGTTTTACTCACTAGAGAAAAAAAAGAAATAGAACCCAAATCTGCAGGAGGAGACTATAACTTCTCTTAGAATTAATGCAAAATTCTTGGTGCATGCATTGATGCTATCACTTTGTCATGTTGACACTATTCCTTTCATCCTATTTAAATGGGATATTATGGTTTTCATTGCTTTTGACTGCAATCAATTTATGGCAGGGACACTCTTACAAAGTAGCATGTATAAACAATACATAATAAACAATATATAGCTTGGTTTCTGAGTATTATTACCATTAGTATGGATTAGTGGCACAGTTAGGTTGTATGGTGAGTGGATTGCTTCCTAAGCCTTATCACATGCAAGATTAATTATTCACATTCACTCTTTAATTTGCTTTACCACATCTAAGTAACTCTCTTTCTCCATGTACTGTTTTTTCTCACTGTTACTTTAATTTTCTTGACACTCTATAAGTGTCCAGATTTGAGTGGATCTTACTCCATTCTGATACTTGGTTTTACATTTGAAGCCTTACTGGGGGCTTGGGTGACAGAGGACACAAGTGGGCTCAAGAATCTTGTTTGCAGCTCAGTGAATGTCACTGCTAAATGACTCAATCTGCTAAAGTTATTGTAAGAATTCTGCCATTTGTTGTGATAGGTTTATATACTTCCTAATGAAATGTGCTAAAGTAGAGTTAAATATTATAAATTTATTACCACGAACTGCAATTAGCAGGAATGTATGTTTGGATGTTCTAATACATGTAGTATTTATTACTGAATATTACTCTGCATCTGTTCAAAGACTCTCTATAGTAACAGGGAGCTCTTTCCATAGAAACGTGTATAGGGATCCTGAAATAACAAATGATAACAAATGTTGAATTATGGTGTAGTTTTAATGTACATAATTCATCTTTGCTGATCAATTTTCATTCCCTCCATTACATTAGAAATATGAATATCTAACATCACATTGATACACTCTGCACCACATGGTGAGAGATTTCAATACAGTTTCTCTAGTGAACAACCAGTGAAATGTTCCTTTAATGCACATAATTTCATATTGTTTCCATCCCAACTCTACTCTTATTTCCACCCACTCCCATCGTCACCTGGATTAAAAATATTTCACTTCTGTCATTTTTAGTGGTTTATATTTGTAGATCATCAGCTAAATATGAAGATAAAAGCGCCCTCATGTAATCTCTCATGGCTACTGCTGGTACTAGGGCATGAGAACATTTTCTGTAGTGACCAGAGACTAAAAGGGACATTAGAGAAATTGCCAGTACCTATTTTTGTACACATTCATTTGTGTACACTTGCAATGTTTTCAGGTCTTAGAGTACTTCTGGGGCATAAGTAATAATATTCCAGTCCAGTTTTATGTCTAAAGAATCCAAAGCATAATCATGCTCCAGGTCATTCTGCAGCTAAGTGACAGAACTGGGAATAGTTACCATGAAATTAGATTGTTTGCAATGAATGTGCTACAGAGACTTGGTTGTTGCAATAAGAAACTTCTTAAAACAAACCATGTGGTAAGATCTTTGTCAGTTGAAGCCCTGTTTTTCAAAAATGACTCAAGTCTGTGCTACAAATCATGTTACAAGTGTTTAAAATCCCTGATTCATGTATTGATAGTAATGGAGACAAAAACACAGAGCAGAGTGGGATTTCACAGCAACTCTTGGTACACTGCTGTAAACTGTCCTTGGTGATTGCAACTACATGGGAATGTGCATCTGAGTCATACAGGTTTAAACCTGCACTTTATTGCCTCAAAAATGAAATGCCCTTTTAGTTGCACAGGTTTCCCTTTAGGAACTCTGGACACAAAGGGTGATTAACTTTTCATTGGATTTATAATCCTTAATCCCATCATATCTGCCTTTTGGCTTTTCATCTAATGTGCTTTCCAAATATCAAAATAGGTGCCCATGTCTCTTCTAACACCTAAACTGAAAACCTTAGTCTACCAACATCTAGTCAGATCCCAGCTAGAGCACCTGGAGTTCATGGCATGTAAATTTGTTTTTCAGCCTTCTGAAATTCTGACCTGGATATCTCATCATGTTAAAGACCATCTCAGAGTCCCTTGCCAGATTTGTCTGAATCAATAAAATAGATCTTTCGTACTTATGCTGTGTGAGAGCTTGAAATGAAGTTATATGCCCTTAGTGAGAGTTGTGGACAAGCTGGTGCAAAATCTGGGGAAAAAGAAGCTATTGTTTGTTTAAATTTTGGGTATTTACAAATATATTGGAAGATTTGTGCTGCACATCCTCTTCAAATGACTGTTTTGGCAAAATTTGTAAAAAGATCAAAATTCAAGAAATCAAACTACCATAAATCCAAAATTTTGTAGTCAATAAAATAGAAAAAGCTGTGTGGTACTTACAAAGTTTAAATAAATGTGTTTACCAGAATTGATCAATCCAATCTTCTCAGACACAGTTCAGGATAAGCCTGATTTGTTATCTTGGAAGGGTGACATTTCTCTCTTTATAGTAAAGTCTTGATCCTACAGAGTCAATAGGACTTTTACTCATTTTTGTTTCTGCACTTAGCCTAGCAGTTCCCATTCAAATAGGATATTAAAAATGTTTGGAAAGAGGACATCCAAATCCAATTAACTTGTGGAATGATAACATTTCCCACAAACTTGCTGGGTCTGCTCTTTCGTATCTTTCTTTTATATTAGTTCACAAATAAACCAAGGTAATTATGATATCATATTTGAATTAAATAGAAAGCCTATATATATGTGGCATTATTAATGCATTTAATTGAATAAATCAAAACTGCATTTGCCAAACCGATGATAGCTTTTGTTTTAGGGAGGATTTCTCATCAAACTCTATAAGGACCCTGTATTCATTAATAAAATATAACACTACAAATACAGAAATTATCTGGAAAGAAGTAAACTGCTTTTGCAACTAAGTTATCTGCACATAATTCTGAAGAAATTAGTCCACAGTTCTTTTTAGTGCTTAAAAAATCAAACCTACTGATGAATACATCTTTTACCCTTCTGCAGAAGTTTCATATCAATTCAAGTGCTCTAATTTTGAATGACATTTGTGGGGACCACTGCAAGAAGAGGGATATTTCTTGTTTGGGTCCACATATTTTCTGGTTTTCAAATGTTATTCCTACCACAAATTAAAGGAAATTAATAATATGTTGCACTGTTTGAATTTTTTTTTGGTGGATGTTAATTATATAATTTAATACACAGCTAAGAAGGGCTTAGATGACCTGGCAATTAGGACCTTATTCAAAACTACTCAGTACTGTATGGTATTTTTAATTTAGAATGATGTCTTCATTATTAGTGTTGATATCAGGTGTTTGATACCTAATTCATTATAATTTTTGCTTTCCATTCTTTTGGTGCTAAGTACTGGAAAGTGCTCCCTGGAACTGGTGTCATTTTGGAATATAGATGGTATTTCTGCACCACCCCTTTGATTAGGGTTCTGACCTATCAGTTGTTCTCCAAGGCAGTATAAATAATCAACATCTTTTTCAGTTTGTAAAAGGACCTCTCCATATGCTCCTCTGTAGCTGTCTGATGAATTTCAGCAGCACTGCAGTGCTTTGAGCTGGCAATCCAACCACCCTCATTTAGAAACAAAACACCATACGGTATAATCAACTCCCCATACTAATTTTCTCCACTGCAGTATCATTAAAGAAATATTGTAGCATAAAGAGTAAACTGAAATATTCTTGGCCAATGAGAAGGCCAACTGCCTTCTGCAGTTGAAGATATTTTTACTTATTTTGCTACTGTAATGTCTGAATTCTTCACAGTCTTAATATATTCTTCTAACACATCCCTGTCTCCCTTTGAGCAGGATCTGAGTTACAGAAATTCATGTCTGAGGAATCAAGCACTGCAGACTCATCACTGCCCCAAAGGGCTCTCCAACTCTCCAGAGGAGCAAGAAACTGAACCTGAAAGCTGAAATTTCCAGCCAAGTGCAGATAGACAGAGGACTGCAATCCCTGCTATGGAGTGAATATGTTATATGAATATGAATATTGTTATAACCTGGAACCCTTTTCTCCTGCAAAACTTCTGTTGTGCTAAGTTTAGAAGGAGCCAATGATTTGGATGATGCAGGATAAGGCAGATACTTTTCATTTGGGTTTACAGTTTGACTCAGTACAATCGGGTAATTAACATCAAATTAATGCTTTCGATACTTCCTCTGTGCTTGGGACTTCTTCCAATTCAAGAATAATTTGAAGGTTGGAAGCAGCTGAAATATTTGGGGGTCTCTGTGACTTGTTCCTATTTAACATGTTCAGTAATTTGAGGGTCAGGGAGTCCTCAAAGCTCATGCTCAGAATAGGGATAATTTTTTCTATTTGTTTTTTATTAAATGTTACTGAATCCTCACAAAAGAGGGTGAGGAGGGGCCCTCTTCAAAAATTGGTTGGTGCTGACCAGCACAACCAATACTGAAAGTACTTGTCATGAGAGCTTTGTTTAAATAGCTGAGTCAAAAGGTGTTGAGTTCTTTGTTTTTTGAGCAATACAGTAAATCCACTAGTCATGAGGAGTTCTCCCTCTCCCTCCTTAACACTGTAAACCAACATAGGAAAAATGCACCAAACTCATGTAGGGTATTAACATGGCTTTTTAATCTATCTCCCACTGCTGTGAAACAACACTAGCATTAAAAGCAGAGAAAGCAGGATGGTGTTTCTACTTTGGGAAGTTCAGCTGAGATTTTGCTGAACAGAGGCTACAGAAATGGCTTTTGGAGAAAGGCATGCTTTAAAATAGTCTGAAAGCTAGATTAATAGGTCAGTTCTAACAGCCTTCCCAATGTAATTGCCATTTATATTTCCTGCCAGACACTGTATAGACAAAGAGAAAATTATCAAAGTCATTCTTGCTGGTGCCAGACTGATGTTACTGTCATTAATTGTTTCTCAACATTACACACGTCACTGCTCAGCTAGGGTCAAATTAATAGAAAGAAGCAAAACATCAGGATGGAAACTTCTTTTTATTTATTGATCATTTAGTTTTGACATCTGTAGAAGGATGGAAATTGTTTACAAGTAAAAATATGCTTAAATGACAGTCTCTGAATGACTGCTGCAAGAAAAATTGAAAATATTGCTTTGATGCAGTAATTTGCTCATTACTCAAGCACTGCAGAACCTGATGGTTTTAAAAAACCTAAATATGTTGCTCTCAGCTGTACTGGAGAGAAGGAAACACCTAGTGCACATTATAAATTAATCAGGAAAACAAAGAGGTATTAATCCTCAAAATGCTGAAGCTCCAGACATCTGAAAGTCAAACTGAACACCACTGAAATCTGTATGCAACCAAAAATTCAGACCTATTATATAGACAGGTGTTGGGGAAGATATAAAAAATAAGAGAGGTAGAGGTTGATTTTGGGTTTGTTTGCTCTTGGTTTTGCATGACAAGTTATCAGAGATTATTCTGAATAGTTTGGTCTATGAATTTGTGTTTGAAGCTGGACTGGTGTCTATAAATGTTGGGAATCCCTGTTCGGTATTTAGCCCCAGAGTATGAGCATGTATTAAAGTACTCTTAAAGAATAAATATATAAATTTTTTTTTTTTTTTTTGAAAATATAAATCAAATATATCCTGTGTGTGATATGCACAATCCAGTGAAACTTTTGAAACGATAGAACAATGTGTTTTCAGTAAAAAAGAAAAAAAATAAGGAAGTTTCTTTTGCAGTCCAGAAATTGATGGAAGGGAAAAATACAGTGATAAACTAGGAAAAATGTGTTTTGTATAATGTATTTTGAAGCCTACAATGAGATTGTAGTTGTGAGATTTCACAGGCTTCTCATATTTTTCATGGGAGATCGTTGATGGATGATGTTGAACCATGGTTGTAGGAGTCCAGAGTGTTCCTCTGGCTTCCCTGGGAGGTTCAAGACCCCCCTGGCAGGGTCCCCAAAGACCCTGGAATGAGACTCAAGTGTCTCAGGGGCTGGATTTAGCTCCTTGGAACAATTTACCAGCACTGAGAGAAGAAATGCAAGCTGCAAAAATAAATAAAGTGCAAATTAGACTGTTAGAATGTAGATAAATAGACTTTTGGGAATGTTTTTGATAAGGGACACGTGGCCAACATGGAGAATTTGGGGTGTGGAAACCTCTTCCTCCTTCTTCTCCGTGTCATCCATGCTGGGTGACACGCTGGCACTTTCAGATTGGATGGGGACAAAGCTGGACAGTTTAACAAAGTTGTATTGTATTGGAAAATAATTGTAAATACCTAGTATGTAATTTAGAGTATAAAAGATAAGTCCTGCCTTTGCAGGCAGATTCTGCCCTGGAGGTCTGGCGAGCAGAGCGCTGCCAGCTGGACAAAGCATTCCTGAGGTAAGGAACAATAAACAGCCATGAAAACCTCTAAGAACAGCCTCCTGCAGTCTCTCATAGGTGGGCATTGGAAAGAGCTGGGTTCCAGAGCACCTGCATGTCCTCCTGAGGTGATCTCAAGTCCAAGGAGACACCTCGGGTGGTGACACATGGTAACTTTTGCGTTTATATAGACAGAAGATTTTTGTTTCGTTCTCTAGTCTCTGAGAACACACTGGCACCAGATAAGAGCCAAAGACCAAAAACTTCAAGTTACCCTTTGGAATTTCAGCTAAACCAAAAAGCTGAAGGTGTGTTATGTTTATTTTCATCCAAATCTCACCCAATCTTACCTACATTTGCAGTAATGTCTACCCATCCAAAACCAGTGGAAGGCCTTTGAAGCTTATTCATTAAAAAGAATCCTTGTAACACATTATGGGACAAGGAAAAATAAGAAAATAAGTGGGAATAATTTTTCTGCCTTTCCTGTCAGTTTGTTGAATATATTCCACTTTTCTAACTTGCAAAACATACTATTGCCCCTAAATGGTAATGGTTTTTTCATAACAAGAGCATGAAGCCTATGTTCCCTTATTGATCTGTCTAAGGTTTCAGATAGGACATATAATGAGTTCATTATATCAAACTGATTCCAAGTAAGTATTGCTAATGTGTTTCTGAGAATATTTTCCATGTGGCCTTTTCTTCTGACAAGGTTCATTCCTTTTCATTTTATAGCAAGAGCTGAACAATAGATCTGTAGTGGCACTGATGTTTGTGAAAAATTAATTTCTAAATTACAAGCTTCAAGTATGGCAAAGCACATCTGAGTAATTTGTCAGCAAGGATGATGATACAACCATGTTCCTTACCTGGCAAATCAGAGTAAAGAGAAATATGTATGTTTTAAATATCAGCTGGTATCCACTTAGAAATAACTCCTTATTTGATTCATATAACAAAAATTAGCACAAATTGAAGTAATCATGAATACATGTCAGAAAAGATGCTTGCTTACAGGAAAAACTTTTAAATTATGTTGATGTTTCTTTGCAGTTATTCCTAAAAATAGGCTCAGGATATTAGCACTGAAACTGGATTTACAAAACTATATTTTCAGTCCAGTCTTCCACTGAAATGAGAAACAGATCAAAGATATTAGATTTTTATAGTGAATAATACCTTCTTATATAATTATTCATCTGCCTTTAATAAAGATATGAAAAGTCCAGGGTCCTGTTCTTAATAATAAAAACATCTCTCAGTAAATAGAGGGAGACTTGAAACTAGATCTAAAATTTATTTACAAAGAAACATTGTGCAAATTACTAACTACAAGTCTCGTTTATGGAAATCTGGAAAATTGAACTGATGAAAATATCTGGGAAAATAGTTAAAATTGAGGAAAATATTTCCAATAAAGATGCATGTCCTAATCCCACAAGCCTAAAGGCAGATATATTTGCTTATTCAAATAGACTCTATTAAATTCCAGTAAATTAAAATGCCTGTTAACCTATTTATTCTTTTGCCTCGTTGTTTTCTGGTGTTCTACCTCTAGATTATACATATCTGCAAATGTTTATTGTCTCCCAGAACTGGAAAGTAGTGACATTAAGTCACCAGGTGTTTTACTTTGGTTTTGTTTGATTATTTTGTTTACAGTGAGATAAATAAGAAAGTCAGATAATAATGAAGAGTCAATCCATGCACTGCAGGAGCAGGGTATTTTCCAACCCAATACTTCTAAAAGAAAAGAAATGACATTTTTCTTCAGGCTAAGAAGGGAGGGGGTTTTACATAATACTTAGAAGCAAATTGCCTTTTCAAAATAGGGAGGAAATATATTTCCTGTGGTACAATTGATGACAAAACTCCTATTCCAAATCCTAAAACACTGGATGATAAAAGACTTGCAGAATCAGCATGCAGTATTTCTGAGGAGTGAAAAAATCCATAATGTCTTGAATACCTATTTCCAGAAAACGTGTTTCATTTATTTACCTTCAAAGCTCTCCCTTCCATGAAAGTTCCTAAATTAGTGATGTGGCAGAGAAAAGAAACAAATAAGAAAATAAACAAAATTGAATGTAATGAATGACCATTGCTAAGGAAGGACTTCAGACACCTCCTGATTGCATTCAGTGCTTGGAGAAACTGAAACATGTGTCCCATTTATCCAGTCCAGGCAATGGTATTGGAACACGCTGAGTTTTGAAAGATAGTGTTATTGAGTGTTAGTCATAAAAGTTTCCTTATTTATTACTTAATCAGTACCTGAGTGGTTAAGCAATAGATGATTAAGAGTTATGTGTAACTGAAATGGGTATTCACAGGGACATAATTTTAAAATAAGAGTTTGCTGGATAACTAGAAATATGTGGGATGGCCAATAATGCTCAGTATGGTCTAAAGTATGGTCTCTCTTTTCCTTAACTACATCCCCAAACTCTTTCTAAACTTAGCTTTCTAAATTATGTAAATAACAGCATGTAAATAATTCCTGTGCCATATAATGGATATATGTTCTTTCTCAATTGTATATTTAACAGGAATGAATGATAATTCATCCATGTATGGCTTAGAAATGAAAATATTTCCTGGCACATTTTCTGCTTGCTGGGCATTTTCTGCAAGTGGATTTTATATAAAATGGTTTAATTTCGACCAGATTAAACACTGATATTCTGTTACGTGTAACTGTTAGAATAATTTAGCTTTCTGGCACAAATTCTGTCTGTTACTCATTTTATTACCCTCTTTCTGGGAATATATTCTACAATCTGCTTAAAATTCCTTTGGTAACCATGTGCTTTAACAGTGCAGCAAGCTTTTGACAATAGGTGTAGTATGGTGGCATAGAAAAAGGAGAATTGGCTGGTGGTGGGGGAAACTAAATAGATCATTTCTCTAACTGATGGTCTGACATTACAGATGTGCTTGGTAGTGCATTTTTTTCCCAGATGATCCCATCCCTTCTATCCCTCATGTGCTAAATCTGCATCTCAGAATTGTGGAACCTCTCTAAACGTTGGGCTCCCACTGATGGGAGTTTGAGTGAGGAGGAGTTAGTGGAAAGATTTAGGATTTCCTCACGTCTCAAAAAAGTAGAGGGAAAATTTTCCTCTTGTTCACTTGTAGTTTTCTACCTGTAATTTGGCTGAAGTTGGAATAGTTCCCTTATTGCGTCTTTTACCAGTACAGTTGTGCATGTGTGATTTATTATTTTGCTACTGCACATCTTCTTTAACATCATCTTTCTTCCTCCTCTTTTGCTTTAAATTTATGTTTATCTCATTTTAAAAGTACATGCAGAGCTGTCCACATTTATCTGCTGTCCTCCTTTGCTGATGAAATTGGGCATTTTCTGGAAATAGAAATATAAAACTGAATCTGAAAAATAGTTTGAGTGGACAGCTGTGCAGGATTTCTGACAGAATTTTTGCACAAAATAATGCTGTTCTAATGAAAGATGTTAGAGCTGTGATTCTAGAATATCAAAACTTTATCTCTCTCTGAAATACCATTAAAAAATTACATACACACACTGACTGGCAAAATGCAGTATTTGAAAGAGAGAGCGTGCTTTATGGAGAGCAATGTACAGAACAACAAACACATTCAAGGCAACTTCATGTAATTGATTATAATTGTTTGGTTGTTTGGTAACAGTTGAGATACTTACACATGATTGTATCAAAAATGTACAGAATTCAACACTACCTTTGCAGAGGAAAGTTTTTCTGTCCATCTGATATAGTAGTTTGCAGTCCAAAGTGAAATTACAAACATTGCCTTAAATGCAGAAGCTTAGAGACTGATTGATTGTTCTCTCTCTTTCTGATTAAACAGAAACTGGATGTGTCTGTCATCCTATGGGTACATCCCTATGGGGACATGGAGCTGCCATACAGCACAGAACACACCTGTGTCCTTACCTGAAAACTGGCAAACTCTCAGCAGTCATGTCCCAGTGAGGCTGCAGTTGCATTAAAGGTCAGTACACCTCAAGAGGTAAAGCTCCTACCTTTGAGCATTTGAATTCATCATTATGTGTTTGGGTCCCTAAATCACTGACATCTTCCTCTGAGGTTTAATGCTTTTATTTTTTTGTGTGCCATTTTGGGAAATTCCCACTGTTGTTGTTGTTGCAGGCCAGTTCCCACACTGCTTTTGAAAACAAGAGGTGTCTGCTAAAACTTTCTAATATAATCTTAATAGATAAGATTGACCTTTTTGTAATAAATAAGTGCACATTTCAAGAGATTATACCTTCATTGAAACAGACAAAAGAAGTCTGTGGATGCACATTTGCTTAAAAAAACACTTTGTAAATTCTTATGTGTCAAAAATATTTCACATTTACATTTTCAATCTAAATGTGATTTCAGGGAAACCATTTGCCTCATAAAGGCCTACTACATCAAGGAATGTAAATCAATGTGTCTTTACATGCAACAGTGTAAGAATGACACCAGTGAGCTACTTCAAATCATTAAATCTACTCTTTGCATTTCATGTTCTTTTGGAGAAAGGCATGATTTAAACAGAATTTCATCTCCTGCATTATAATTATGACCAAGTGGGAGACAAGTTCCCTTTCTCAAACTCTGGAAGCCAATCCTGGTCTTAAATTCCACTGTGCATGTTGCTAAGGATCAAGCCCAGCTCCTACTGAAATCAGAAGGAATCAGCTCAGACAGCCTGTGCATTTCCATATAATTCAGGGGGAGTTAAATTAATGACAACAGATGTGGCTGAACAATATTGTATTATTGTCTTATAGCTATAAGATTCTAGAAGTTTGGTGAATCATTCTATTAAATTACATACATGTTATCATGATGTCTTTATTATTTCAATAAAAAAACCAATTTAGGCTGCAATTAGGGTGTTTTGAAGCCTGTTGTTTTATGGCCTCTTTAATATGCAATTTTTTGTCTTTTAGAAATAATGACCATATACTTTATACTAAGAAAAAATGAAATACTCTCTATATAAAAACCTGATCTTCCTCAGGCACATAAGCACAACTCCCAGTTATGCAAATGAATAAGCAATTTTTAAAAGAAGTTACGTTAGTCTAAAAAAGGATGTTGTGTTTGTATAATGCATAGAGACACAAAGTATTTTGGAAATGTGACTTTGATCTTTAAATGATGTAAGTAACTGATATACTTTGTTTTGTATGTAGGAAACATGAGTGCTTTACCATGTGCTAATATGAAAATTAAAGTTTAATTTCAAATACATGTACATTTTGTATGAGTGTGCATTTGTACACACACATTATGTACAGGCATGAATGTGTATCTGTCGTACACATCTGCCTAAATTTTCTAACTGAATCAAATACACTATGAAGAAAACTTGCTGAGAGTTGAAAGAAACTACCAAGTGATAGCCTGGCAAAATTCAACAGAGTGATCAGCCTAGCAGCTAAGCAAAATTACAGTGGAACAGTTTAGAGAATATAATTTGCTCAGCTCTGTCTTTCATGCTACAGAGTGCAGGGACTGTACCTGCTTTGGACATCTCTATGATGCCTAGCCAAAATGTAAAAAAAGATACCTAAAGTACAAGAATTGGACAGGAGAAAAAATACCTGAAGAAACTGCTCTTCTTCTAGCCTTCTAACAAGCTTGTTATCTTGGATTAACCTGTCCCTGAAGTCTCCAGAGATTGTGTTAAATAAATAGATGCAGCGTCTAGTCATTCATTACCTGCCTATTTTCAAACCAAGCTGAGCAGTGTTCTAATTCACATTATAGGTTTCTGACTTTAATTGAAAACAAACGTGGATAAACAATGAAACCACATGTTTATCAAGTGCCTATTTCCTGACAATCAAGAGATATTGTAATTGCAGCAATACAAGGGCTTTTTATCAAGATGCTTCATTGTTGAGTGTTTATGTACATCTCCTCCCAGTCCTTGTTCCCATAAAACACAAGCAGTGCTGACAACAGTGGGGAAAATGTCCCTCCTGAGGCCAGCAAGGTAGGACAGCAGTGGTAAAAATGTTCCTCTAGAGGCCAGCAAGATAGTTTGTTCCACAAGGCCCTATTGAAGAGATGTGATTCAGAAAATTCTCCAGATTGGTCTCAGGGAAATGGTTTCAGAGACTGGAAAAGGAAAACAGTAGTGGGAGGAAATTAGATTTTTTTATATGCTAATAAATACAAATAAAATACTTCTAATAAGCAAAAATCTATGCAAAGCTCCCCAAAGAACTTACAGCTATATTTTGAGACACCCACTCAGGTGTAAACCACAGGACTCAGAAGGCCCCTACAGCAGATGTTTCAGCAGAATATTTCATGTCAAAAGGGAAAGCTGGCCAAGATGCACTGGGTAGGGCTTTTACAGGTAGACAGCTACAGTTTAGGGGAAAATGTTGTCTTTTGAAGCTTGGATATTTCAATACAGGAATTGGAACTCTTCCAAAAATCCTTTTCTGAATGCATCACTGCAGAGACATTTGCTGAAAGCAGACAAATACATGATTAGGTAAGAGGAAAACAAGCTGGATGGCAGGTAATGCATTTGGTGAGTGTTCCACAAGAAAAAAATCATTATGCAGGTTTGAAATGTCCTTTCAGTGGCTTAATGACATTTAGAAATTATTGTTGATCTGACATTGCTTTAAAAAGTTTAAAAAAATTGACCCAGTAAATGTAATTTTTTCAAGAAACATTCCCATTCCAAATAGACATCACTAGTCATCCTTTTGCTCCTTACCCACATCATACACTTAAAAATGTCACCATTCACTAGTTTCTGAACTTTTCCCATTAATTTCTTTACATTCTAGATGTGGAACAGCATCTGTTCCTTTTATTTCTTCTCCTATCTCAGGAAATACATCTGGTTTACAACCAGAAAATTAATTCTGCTCTTACCTTTACAAGTATCACTCACACAATCCTTTGATGTCAAACCAGCAGCTCTCATATCTAATTGACTGCAAAGCTAGAAGATGGATTGACTTTAAAAACTTCTAAGCCAATCCTATCTTTTTTTTTTTTTATTTATTTTTCATGTAATTATAGAGACCGGGTGTTCAACTGACATAAAGTTATCGCATTCCATTCTTCTTCCAAGTTTCCTCATTATTTTATACCTAATGAAGATTTAGCCCTGCTGTTGTGGAAGAACAAAAGCTAATGTGATTCTGTTTGTTAACCTGCTTGAGCATGCAGCAGCAGTACTGATGGTATTAGCAGAAATGAGCACACTTTGGGAATAGCAGTTTTTACTTAATTACTTCTATATGACCAGCTGGGAAAACTCAGTTTGTTTTTATTAAACTTCTAAAAGTTCTGTGCATGTAGAGAATGCATAGGTGCCTGATAACACACACAGTGCAAACAGTAGATTACAAGGGGAATAAATACACAAACAACAAAACACACAAAAAGAGTGAAAAGCAGTCTGCCAGAACAAGTGTTATGACACCAAAGCCATGGGGTATCCCATACTTTGTACCCAGCTAAGTAGAGTTTCATGAATTAAGGACTTCACAAAACATTGTGAGATAATCCTCTAATAAAGTAACAACCGGTTACCAATTGGCCATTGGCTTTGCCTGAGAGTTGTTTCTGTTAGGGTTTCTATGATTTCTGCAAACTGGCTTAGAAAATATTCTTCCTTACTAAATATTTTTTATTGCAAATTCTTATGTTCTGGGCAGATCAACTCCACGTGGTGCTTGTTGAGTTCATCCAGACATCTCTGGAATACTATGGGCAGTATCAATTTTTCAAGACATCCAAACATCCAGAGGTTTGCCAAAAGTAGTCTCATCATCTAGCAGTAGGTCTTGCAAAGCAGGGGATACACATCTGGGTGCTGTGGGATTACAGGCCCCACAGGAACAGAAGTCAGTTTCGAAGAGAAACAACACTTTTCTTGTTGCTATGGCCAGCTCACATGATCTTTAATGTGCTCTTTAGACATGAGAGTGATACTTTTTCCATGGACAAATGGATGAACAGATAATCTTTTAGGATACTCTGATCTGAATAGCAATAGGTGAAATGTGCATTATTTACTATTTAATATCTCCCAAATCTAGCATGATAGAAGTAACAGAGTGTCATGGTTTGACTTGGGTTTGCCAATTTTGATATATTCCATTTCTTTTAGAGATAGGATTTAGGAGCAAAACCAAGGCAGGCTTAAAAGGGTATAAGAAGAAATTTATTAATAATGCACACACACAAAAAAAAAAAGAAATTCAGAATAAGATTTCCAGATTATTCCCTCATCCCCCATCCCTCATCTTCCACATTGTTGGGGGCTGAGTGTTTTTCTATTAATGTGTGTCCCGGTTTGAAGGACAGGTGTCAGCCGATAAAGGCAGAGACCTTAATTCCACTCCCCCCAAGTATTATAATTGTTTGAATCAAGGACTCTGAGGCAGAGATAAGGGGGTAGGAATAGCAGCTCTTTTACTAATATATCTAACTGTACAAGCAGAAACAACAGCAGTTGTTAAAATTACCAACAAAACAGAACAGATAACTCGGTTCCAGTCCTTTCTTTAGCTGTGGGCACGCTCTCTCTCGGCGGGAGCGGAGGCGGGAGGGAGCGGCAGCGGCCGCGCCGGTCTCAGGTGGGAGCGGGCTGGAGAGCAGCTCCTCGCTCACCGTTTGGGTTCTGGTGCTCAGCTGTGTCCGCAGAGGCAGGAGGCTGGAGCAGGGCAGATGCAGGGCAGGTGATCGCAGAGGGTCTGGCTCTCCTGCGTTCAGCTGCATGGCTCCAGACGGGGGATCCTCCTCCGAGCTCTTGGAAACATGAGTCCCCTCCGGAAGCACGAGAGCCCCTCCTCAAGTCCAGGTCCCACCCACCCCTTTTGTCCAGAGTCCTCAAAAGGTCCTGAGTGTAACTGGCCAGCTCCATTGGCATGATAATGGGAAAAATTCTTTAAATTGATGCAGTGTTGGGGGTTGAGTGTTTTTCTATTAATGTGTCAATTCCTACCCCCTTATCTCTGCCTCAGAGTCCTTGCTTCAAACAATTATAATACTTGGGGGGAGTGGAATTAAAGTCTCTATTTCAAAGGAAAACTTCTGCCTTTATCAGCAGACACCTGTCCTTCAAACCAGGACACACATTTCTTAACAGTAACATACAGAAAACACTTCAGTCAGTTATATACTTAAATAATCATTTCAGTTCACTCTAGAGAGAAGTTCCTTTTTTTTGGTTTAGGCTTAGGGGGTGTCTTCACTTTCACAATCTGCACCCGCCTGGAGAAAAACTGCAAATCATGACTTCCTCCCATCCTCACAGTCCCTCCAGAGCTGTGCTATGGGTTATACTGAACACTTGGGGTATTACTTTTATAGGCAAGCTGCTGAAAGACAAAATTCTCTTCATCTCTTTTTCTATTAAACGTCTTTGTCCATATTTTCAGTCCCAAAACAGAGAGCCCCATTCCCTTGAGGCAAAATATCCTTTTTTCTCAAGCACTTTAACCTCCCCAAGTATATTTCACAGTTTAAAATAATCTCAGTGTAGTCACAGTCCCCTCATAGCCCCACAAAAAAGGTTTTAGGCTACTTATCAGTGGCATCTCTTCAATCTCTTCAATCTGGAAACATAATCTTCATTTCACTTACCTCAGTAGACTCCTTGCTTTATTCTTCTCATTCAGGGGAACTCAGGAGATCCAGAATCTTATCCAGGCATTAAAAGAGTTAAAATTGCATCTAGAAAGTGAAGAAGCTGGGCCGGGTCATGCTGGAAAAAAACGTGGCCACAAGGGCGACGTGAAGGAGGCCGGATGAAACTCCAAAGCTCAGCTGCACCTCCCCATGCCAAGTGGTCAGCTGGGGGCTTCTCTCCCTCTCCTGGCTGCTTCTAAAAAACAGCAGCAGAAGCCTGGATAAGTCATGGGCACACCGAGGGGGGGGAACCAGGACCTCAGCAAAAGCATTAATTCTAAAGCTTCACACAATGTACATTTTCTATAAATATCTATTACTACCGTCACTATTAGCGTTAAAATTTTCATTGTTTTCCTGAAACTTGTGGGACAATAAATTTCTCAGATTGAAGCAAAGTCAGTAGATGTTCATTTTGGTGACAGATCTGCTTTTCTATTTTTAAACATTTCACTATCTTTCCTCTACCATCTTTGTCAAAGCAATTATTTGTATTTCATTCTCATTTAAATTCTTGTCTTAAAAACTGAATTTTTAACTTGCTCCAACTATTAAGAAAAACAAGGCTATTATTCCCCCACTTGATATTCTTCACAACATTTTTTGAAATATTTTCATGACGAGGATTGATGAAATTTAAACACCATCTTTCTTGTGATCTTTCATGTGCAGAGCTGTGGTCTCTCTTTGATGATAAAGAAGTGAAATGGGCTGAATTTAAAGCAGCTCTGGCCATGGCTTACTGCAATTGTTTTCAAACACCTTGATTTAAGGTAACTTTCCTGAGAGCAATGCACTCTAAATGGCATTACTTTATTTTTTAATAGTAAGTTCACTTTATCTTATGGCTACCTGAAAAAGCTAGTTATGGTTTTATATGATCACTGAAATATAAGTGCTTAGGTGAGAGACCTTAAACATGAGCAAAAATCTGGTGTCAGGAGCAGAGCTGTGCTGAGACTGGGCAGTTTGCTTTGCTCTGCCAGAGCTCTCATTCTCTGTGACTTTTATTCTGTGCAAAGATTGTAATGTTGTTTATTTCTTGATTTTGCAGAATGTAGCCTGGATTTTTTAAAGGTTTCAAGAAACAAGAAATAAATTGATCATAATAATTTCTGGGGCAGAAGATAAGTAAAAAGTAACTTTCGTAGTGACTTTAAAATTTTGTGTTTTGCAGAGTTCATTAGAAAAGGTTCTGATAGAGACAGCTAGATCAGCTCTAGTTTGTGGTCTGAGATTCTGTCTGGGAAACACACCTGGATTTGGGATGTCTTGGAAAGTTGTAAATTCTTGAGGAATACTTGCTCTATCAGACTTGTTTAGAAATAACTTGCCATTTGTCAGTTATGGCAACTTCTCCAAGGCTCCAGCTGCACAGGGACAGTGAGAATCTGCCCCATTGTCCACTGCTCCCTCAGAGGAGTTGCAGATGATGCCTCCTGGGACTTGCTGCAGCTCCTTAACTCAGAGATTCTGTCACATATTCATCTGAGTTGTATGGGTCCAGTGGAATAAGCCCATTGGAATACAGATATAATTCCCTTTTTTATTCTTGAATGATCTGAGATGACTTCAAGAAGCCTTTGGGCAACATTCTCAATCCTCATGGTGTGACTCTTGTGGGTGTCCTGGGCAGGGCTAAAGGTTGGACTCCATGATCCTTGTGGGTCCCTTCCAGCTCAGTTCTTTCTGTGATTCTGTGAGGATCCAGCAGAGGAGGGTTCCATTCATGTTAAATTCTGGCTCATACAGAAGAGAATACCAAAAAGAAGAAAATTTGGAAATTTTGAATCAAAATTTTGTTTTGCTACAAAAGAGGAAAAAATTAATCTGAAATCTGATTAGACATAGAAGTATGTGGCTAAAATTTTAATAATCAGTAAAGAGAATTTACAGATTGGTGAAAAATCAAGAAAAATCATGTTCTAATGATGCTAGTTCCCAAGTTTTGCTATAGCCTGCTAATAGCTGCTTGTAAATACATGGCTACCAGTTCTTCATTTTTCTTAGAGCAGGTGAGTTTAAGTGCAGAATCTCTCTTATTTAAAGCCCTATGAAAGAAGAAATTGAGGGATGGGCACTCATGTTTGCTGACTTTGTGCTCTTATGGCTCAAACTCTGTGGCTGACTCTGAGATGAGTGTTCAGAGGTATTCTGAAGTCTCAATCCCTTGCTAACAGTTTCACTGCTGGCAATTTTAAATGTATTTCAGAGAATGCTACCCCTTTGGCAAATCAGACATTTCAGGTGATTTTAGATCACCATTAGAAAGAATTTTCATTGAACAAAAGCCTAATCAGCAACTTGTATACTCTGAAGCTTGTGAGCAATTATGGTATCTGAACAAGTTAAGTTTGTCTTCAATCCAAGACTGGTTTTGGGGTTCACCAATCTGAATAGTGAGTAACACATCCCACATTAATTATTGTCTCACAGTATTTTACAACAGAAAATGAAATCAGGTACAGTTTACAGTGCCAAGTTTATTAGTTGACTATATGGAAAAAAACAAATCTACTGCTATGTCAAAATTATTAATAGTGTTACACACACCTCCATGCATCTGGTTCAGGTAAAACAGTGGCAGAATGAATAATTGAGGTTTTGTCTACCATAAAAGTTCAATATGTTTAAAATGCTGACTCTTCATTTTCCTGCAAACATCACATTTATTCTTAGATGATGTAATTTGTCATTAAATTAAAAAAAGAGACACAAGGGTCTTAAAAACATGCTGTATATTTTTGCTATTCTAGATCTGGTGCATATACAGAATTGAAAAAATTAGCATTTCTGTTTTGAGTAGAATGGCAACATTTTTTAAACAAATAAAGACTAACAAAAAATATTTTGAACCACATTTTTGGATCTTTTTTTTTCCCAGTGACAGTATGAAACATTAGCAATCTTGGCTGTTCTTATTGGCTGAGGTTTATTTATGACATATGCTTGAGTGTTTATTTCCACCTGTAAGCACTTTGTCCTTCTACATCTCAAAATTTGCAACCATGTTTCATCAAGGTATAAATCAGAATAGGAGACTGTTCTTTGGGAATTTAACTAACCTGCAAATTCACGCACTGAATTGCTTCCTCTTAAGGTAGTACCCATGGATATTTTTTTAAAATATATTCAACAAGGTACAATCTTTAATTTGTTGCAGGGTAACAAATGTGTTTATTAACTTATCACAGTATGCCCTACTGACTGTGAAAGTCTTCTTAAGCTTTAAAAACTTTATTTCCTTTGTTGCTGAAATCCTAAAAATTATTTTCATAGATTCTCAAGAGGTTACAAGAACAGGATCTATTTAAGAGTCCCAGTCACTCTGTTTTTTTAAACTGTTAGCTTTGTTAAGCTTGGGATTGGTTAGGTTCTTCATCTTATTTCCTTTATTCCTTTTTATTTTTATTTTTTTTTAAACAACCATTTCTATTCCGTGCTAGCATTGCTGTCATAGATGGCAAAGCCTTCAAAGTGTGATTTTTCTCCTGGAAGAGCTTTCTGACATTTGCAGGTTGGAATCCTGTGCTGTTTTTAATGCTGAGCATGTTCTGAAAAGCAATCAGAAGAGAAGTATTTGCCAAATGGTGTGTTGGAACTACAAATCTTAAAGCACCTTGTGCCAGTGAGAACTTGCCAAACCTTTTCTGATTAATTTGCTGGAGCATTTTGTTCCTGCTATCTCAGCAAATATTTACCTTGCAGAAGTCCCTGGTGTTCTGGCACAGCTGTTGGGGATCTCTATGAAGTTTGAATGTTTCCACCTTCACTTCTGCAAATGCTGCAGAGTAAGCAGGTATTTAGATACTGTAAGATGATGCATTTTTGAAAGTTTTTTTTCCCCATTTTCTCCAAGTTTTATAAAGCTTGTTGTTTAGATCTTGCATAAATCAGTTTCAGGCTCAACTTTGCAATAGCAGAGGAGCTGAATTCCTGATTCAGCATGGTTCCATACCTGCTGAGTGGTGGTGTCCTGAAAATTGCTGATAAAGGTTAGCCATTTGCAATAGTGGTACCGAGTAACATGTTATTAATTACTCGTTTGCCTTTTCTTCTGAGAATTGCTTATCTCTTGTTCTCACTTTCCAAAAGAATAGCCTGCACAGGAAATCAAATTGCCTAACAGCTAGCTCTTCCATGGAATAAACTAATTGCCATTGTAATTGATTTCCTGAATTGCCTTAATCAGTAAGGTGTACTCAGGTCTGCACTGTGTGCAGGGCCTGGCACAGGTGTGTGATCAGCATTCTCACCATGGTGAGCTGGATTCAACTCCCTGGGCATTGTATTTCCATTGGATTCTGTGCCCACACTGCCCTGAGCTTCATAGTGATGCTCTTCTGAAACACTTGTCATGATGCAAAAACCACTGATTGTTAATATCACTGTGCCATAGGAATCACTGAATGAGTAGCATGGCAGAATCTTTCTTCCCAAGGAACACTGGGAACTTGATTGTTATGAACCAGGACTGACATAACAGCCAGGCAAGTTCCTTTAAAGGTTTCACTTTAGATTTTGGAAAAAAAAAAAAAAAGAAAAATCCATGTCGTGCTATAGAGGAAGTTCACATATTGTCCTTAAAAAACAACTCAGAAAAAAACAAACAACAAGCCAACCAAAAAACAATTAAAAAAAAAAAAAAAAAAAAAAAGGAAAAACAAACAAACAAACAAACAAACAAACAAACAAACAAACAAACAAAAAAAAACCAAAACCCAACAACTTTCTTTTTTTTATACACTTTCAAAAATATTTTTAATAGGAGTGGAATAATTTTTAAAATCAACATTTCTTACATTAACCAGGCAATCTTAGAAAACCTTGCCAATGCAGTCCAATTCTTTATTATCAAAATCTGGGCACTTAGTAAAATTGTAGCTTGATAGGGAGAAATAACTCCAAAATGTGATTCCACATGTACCTCTTACATAAATATCTCCCTTTGGTTCTTCAAAACCATTCTATATTTGAGGGTATTTCATTAAAGTGTAGAAGTAATTAATTATATATACAACAGAAAAAATTATCTTTAATTGACAATATTTCCTGCTCTTGTGTTCTTTTCCTTGATAGTAAGAAAGGGATTTTATGTTGTTTTGTCATCTTGTATTGAGTAGCCTTTCAGCTGAGTTTAAGGGCAGAGGTATGTTTGATCCTCCTGGCACTGATTCAGGGTGTATAAAGTAATAGGTGTGAGCATTGCCAGAACAGAAGTAAAACTGAACTGTGTGGATATTATTTTCTCACTCATTGAAAACAAATGTTTAGAAGTGCATTTTCATCTGTGTTTGTGTGTGCATAGGTTCAAATTCACATGGACTAATTACAATCCAGTTATAAGAGTGGAATTCTAAAGGATTAAGCTCCTGGGGACAGTAGCTTACACGTGAGAAATGGAGCACTCTGACCACATTAGTGATAAAACCAAACTCTGAAATGAGATCACAGACAAAAGCATCTCAGCCCTCTGATATGTTCACTCGGTTTTTCAGTACTTTGCATCCCTAAAGTAATACAATAATCTTCTGAGTTTCTTCTTGCTAAGACAGTCTTGTCCTCATTATAGGCTGGAATTTTGACCCTCAGCTGTGATTGAGACATAACAGTAAGAATAACTTTATACAATGACTTTTACTCTTTTCTCAGTGTGGTCAATATGCAAAAAAAAAAAAAAAAAAAAAAAAATCTTATTGCTGCTGACTAGCAAAATACTGCAGTGTGAGTAAAGTTTCAATACTTAGAGATCTTTCAAATTATGGTTATAAGTACTGTGGAAAACCCTTAACTCTTTTTCTGAGTTCAGTTACTGTTCTATTTTCAAACAGGCTGGAAGATGTCACTTTTTGTGATTTGTCGTGATTTCTCAAATTCATACAAAATGGAAGGACTCAGTTTCGATAGTCCTATAGTTTTGCAGAGATAAAACTTGTTTTCCTGTGTGCTGGATGTACAAGTGATCTGTGATGTAAATCCATGCTTCTCAATCCATACAGAAACCAAATATCAAGTGCTGTTCCCCCAAGAAAATGATAATTGCCTTCAAACTGTAACAGCTCAGACCAGGTGTCCATTAGACTGAAAATGTCTCATTTGGTAAGATTTTTTGAAGTTTAATGTCCTAAGGAGTTTGAAGGGTTGACAGATTTATAAAGTGCCAAGTGTGCTACTAATGCCACAAATTTGTTCAACTCATAGCAAGCCCGTGCTTGAATATGGCAGCAAGTCAAAGGGATAGAAAATTCTGGTAATGTTTATTATTTGCATTATAGGAGTGCCTAGAGGCTCTGCTTGGGAATGGCATCCTTTATGATGGCAGTTCTGCGTATCTACATGAAGCTAATCTCTGCTTTAAAGAGCATGCAGTCTGAGGAAACAAACAAAATAAATAAAAACAAGTGTAAATAGAGATTTAAAGGATTAGGAACTGGGAAACAATAAGTACATGTGTCTTTACAGGATCTCTATACAGCTCCTCTTATTTCTGCTAAAATCATAATTGTACCAAAGCCACATACTGTGGGGAAAAAAAAAGAAAAAGAAAAGAAAAAGACTGTTTCTGAGCCAACATGCATTCAAGAAATCATTTAACTCCTCATTCTGCTACAGTCTTGCTGTTATACTTTGGAAGGCAGAGAATTTGAATTGTAATGGGAAAAAATATAGATAAATATCCCACGAGTAGTAAAAATTACTTTTAGAATGTCACATTCTTCAGAGTTGGATATTAAAGAATTATAGAAACCTTGATGTAGTTGCTATGACTAATAAGTTTATTTAAATCAGTCTTCAGTGAATGAGTTGAAAAGTATGGTGCATGATGGGATCAACAAAACTGGATTTAAAAATGAAATTCCACTCACTGGGAGAGAGTAGTTATAGGCAAAGAAAGAAATGAAAAATAGCAATGATTGGAAAATCAATAATATAACATTAATTTAAAGTGTGGTGAGTGGAAATGAAATTCCATATGAATTCAATATGAATTTTCTGAGTTTATGCAGTTCCTGTTTAGCAAATGAGAGTTCTGTAGCTCCAATAATAAAGATTTCTACACATTGAAAGACACCAGAGTTCTTATCAAAATAAAATACATATTGAGATCAGACAAGAGTGAATGGGATACAGCAATTAACTCATAGGACTAAAGAAAAAATTAATCATTTACAGAGAATGGATAACATAATTTATGATGAAAATATGCTAAAATCAATGGGAATTTTTAATTTCAAGGAATGTATATTTGTAATTGCTTTCAATGGGGAAGTGAGTTTATTTGTATATATGAATCTATCTATCTATCTATCTATCTATCTATCTATCTATCTATCTATCCGTCCATCCATCCATCCATCCACCTATCCATCCATCCAGGAAAGTGAAACTCAAGAAAATCACTCCAGTTGATAAAAATAACTCTTAGGAATACCTATCAAGCAGACAAATGTTTCTGCTAAAGATGCCAAAAATATTTTTCTATAATACTCTCTACAGGGAGGAGTAATGAGGTAATAAAAAGTGATATAAAATAGAAAATCATAGTACTCTCCTAATAGAAATTTTACTCTGATTTTGGGGTTCAAGGAGGTCTAAAGAGAAATATAGTTTTGGAAATCCATTAAGAACATTAGAAAAGAGTTAAATAACATTCTGTAACATAGGATTAAACACCTGATTCTTGACGCAGTTATGCTGTGATATGTGTGGGAAACTGTAATCTCTGCCATGGAGTTTATAGTGTAGACATTTGTGGAATAATGTAACTGGTTTCTCCTGTATCTGAAGGAGAGACAGAGGCTCTAAATGCCTAAAGTTTACCCTTCCTTAATGGCCAGAATAAATGTTTGGTTGCATTTATGAGCAACTGCCTGAGTTTGAAAAATCAGATCTCTCCAAAAGGCAGTTACACTCCTAAATCAACTAGTTGATAATACTGGAATGAAGGGATGAATCAAAGTGTAAGTGTGTGATTTTTTTTTTAAATCAAGTGTGGTGATTTGCAGTTCATATTTTGTAATGGACCAGCACTGGGATTCCATCATAACTTCTACCTGAAGTCAGAATTGAAGTTATCCTTTATTTACTACTTAGTTTAGGTAATGTAAGGTAAGAGCCATTGTGAAATAATAGTCATGCCTTGAAAAAGATTGGGATTTTCCCCCATTAAACAGTGAGGCAATATTCCTATATATTTATATGTATTTGTATGTACTTTCCCAAGTTTTAATCAAGGCCTGCTACAGATATTTCACAAAGCCAATAGCAGTAGTGAAGAGGATATTTCATAGAGATTCCCTTCCCTCTTCTCTCCCTAAGGAGATAAACAACCATGTGGCTGCAGTAAATGTCAGTGGGAGTTTTTTTAATGAATTCCCTCTCAGTGTCCTTTGAAGAGAATTACCAGTTCCCAAGCTACTCCAAAACCTCCACAATTTATAAACTCATTGCTGCAATTTTAAACGTTCAGTGTAGCTTTGAGCAGTAAAAATTCAATGAGTTCACCTAAAATCCTCTGTTGTCACCACAATGGGAAAAGCAGCCTGCTGGGAAGGGTTGCCTACCTGCACTTGTACTACACTGTCAAGATGGATTGTTGCTGAAGCATTTCTTACTTGAGGGATCAGAAACACCAGTTAAACTCCACTGTCTGGAGTTGGAGGGTTTGTGTATTGATGGAAATTAGCACACAGTAAGATTATACAAATTTGAAAAAAGCTTTCCTGTGTACTGTCTTCCTAAACTCCGGAATTGTTGGATGTTATCATGGTTCTAACTCATGAGGTTCAGAGATTAATTTGCCCCACCAATGCCCCATTTGATCAATTGGAGCTCTCTCTATTGGAGACAGCTGTTACACTCTTGTATTTTTGGCAAGCAGATGTCCCAGGCGTTGGCACAGGTAAATTAATAATCCTTCAGAGCAATCTAGTGCTTACTTTGATCCAAGAATTAATTTCTGTTTGTAAGCCCTCTGTGAGCTGAAACATCCTCTAGTCACTTCCCAAAACTTATCTGTTATTGACAGAGAGTGACATTCACATCTTCCATGACTTGGCTCTTTATTGTGGAGATGGGTCATTTTTCTTCCTCTGGCTAGATTATGTTAATGAATTTTCTAAACATGGCCTGGTTGTGACCATCTGCACCCTCGAGGTACTTGGAGTGGCTGCAGTGACTTATTACAAGGATGCAGAAAATCACATTGGAGTGCTTTGGCTAAAGCTGAAAACTCATGCCACTTTCCTGTTTTATTTATGCTCCTTCATTGCAGGGTGAGGATTAGTTTGCATTTGCCACTTCCTTCAGCTGCACATGAAAATAGCAAACAGCTTTTTATTGCATGCACAAGGCAACAACTTGGTGTGTGACTGACCCACAGCTTCAAAGCAGTAGCAGCTCTTTTTACGGAATACCAAAATTATACTTCCATAAATATTTGCCAGTCACAACCATCATGTTCTGATCTTTGCTTCTTAAATTTCAAAACAGAAAACAGTGTGCTTGTTAGGAGTATTTTTTTTTTTTTTTTGGTAGTGATTTGTTTCTTATGGGAATATAGCAAATGGAAGAGAGGAGATTTCTGTCATTGTCTCTTGTACTACCACACTGTAATACACAGAAGAACAGAGTGGAAACAGGTTTTTGAACTTCCTTTGCCCCTGGCAATTGGGCAACAAGAGTCTGGTCCTCTCACTTTATAAAGGGCAAGACATCATATTCTGTGATGGTCCTCTGAGTGATAAGAAGGGAAATGACTCATCAGAAGTGGACACAGAAATGCACTATGCCAGAGCCCAGGGAAATAAAAACATGGTGATATACTTAAGATACACCTACAGAGCATAACAGACCTTTATCTAAACCACTTAATAAAGGGTGATGAAATTATGACCCTCAGCTCCTACCACATCTCCAGTTAAATGAATAACAAATTCATTTGAAAGACATTGGATTAACAATTCAGATTACACTTTGTAAAGAATGAAAATCCTGGCATTTAGACACATCTAATAACAGGCAGTAGTACTACCTTAAGGTCTACAAATAAATTCCAAACTTCTATACCATTAATAGCACTTACAGCTACAGCATTTCCCTTGTAGAAGGATACTGCTTTGATTTAGTGGCTCTGTAACACAGCTCTGGACATGGGAAATAGGAATGACCCCTCAGGTCACCGAAGCCCTCTGTTCTGCTGGAGCAGGTTTGATAGCAGGATCCCTTCACACATCACTGAACTGCAGCCACTTGCACTGTCACTGGGCAGTTAATCTCCCATACACCCACCCATCAAATCACTATCCTGAAAAAGGGCACATTAAAGTGTGGGAAAATCAGCATGTCCTTGGAAATTACCTCTGACCTTGGCAGTTTGATAGGCAGATAATCTGCTGAGAAAAGCCACTTTATAATTGTTTTCATACACTCTCCATGAGCTGAGAATCCAGGTAAGAGAATTTAGGGGATTACAGGAAAGCCAGAGGTCATTTTTACTAGAAGAAAACAAATGGAAAATGCTTTCTACAACATGAGTGTATTTTGGCTTGTTCCTTTTCAGACTAATATGTTCACTTTTTAGCCCAAAAAGGAGTTGCCAAGCCTGATACAAGCTGTTTAATAATAAGTTATTAATTTCTGAACTGTGTTCATTCATAAGAGACAACAGTAAAATTAAGTTGATAATAATTATTACAAAATACTATAGGAAATTATATGATATTCTATAAATATTCATTATTATCAGTATCTCATGGCTGGGACTTTTCACTGAGCTGGAATAAAAACTGTCTGAACAGCCAGGCCCAGAGTATGGTGATCCTCGATGCAAAGTCTTTGCCACTGCTGGGTTCTTGTAATTTTGTTTTTCTATTTCACAGGGCTTGTGTTGGATTTTTTTAAAATTTCAAGATTAGAATAATAAAAGACTGTGTATGGTGTAGCATAGTATAGAAATGTCATGGGAATGTTTTTAATTAATACAGTGGGGTTTCAATCTTCCTGTGATCATTGGCCATTTTTCTGGGATTTCGAGACATCTGCAGTCCCATCAGAACTCACTTCTGCTCTCAGTACACTCTTGATAATTCAGGAATCTTGGGCAAATGACCAAAGTCTTCTAATTCCATCTGGCACTATTTCTGGAGAGAAAATATGGTAGCCTTAATAGCCCTAAATTAAGTGGAGCAGAAGTTAAAGCAACAATGATTTTTAGGAATATTAGTCACTGCTCCTTAAAAATCTGGGCTTCCACATTTTTCAAAACTTGCCTAGTAGAGATAACACATGAAAACAGAATATAGGTTATTGTTTCTCTCATTTGCAATTACACTTTATTAATACAATTAGAATCCCAATGGGGAATTAAGGGTGTATTTCATTAAAATATTATCACTTCAGAATTCTGAGATAAAGTATTTTCTAATATTCAGTGATATAAAATAAATTTTTCTGATATATTTTCTTTGTTTTAAAACCACGAATACATCTTTTCCAATGTTGATGTTTACTGATAAATGTCAAGGACTAAAAATTATTCATGATGGAAGAAGACTTTCTTGGGAAAAATTGTATAGAAAACAATTGGAGGATATGTGAAGGATATTACTGAACACAAGAGGCTTTTAAAACTCTGTTTAAGCAGTGGGTAGTGATATGTCAGCATTCCCCAGTATGGATCCAAGCCACAGCAGTGCTGTTCTTGCTGTGCTGCTGGGGATGGCAGTGGAGGTGCATCATCATTGGGTTGCAATTAACCTTCATCCTTAATCAAAATAGATCAAACGTTTCACATCTGTTGCACATGTAAAAAACAAAACAACAAAGTCTAGAGAGAGAGAAAGACATCCTCATTTATTGTAACAAAAGGCAGTGGAATAGGGAGATTTGGGCAGGCTCTGGGCTACATTGCTGATAATGCTTTATAAATTAGGAATGGAAATGAGTGGTTAAACCAGGCAACCACACTGATAGGAAAGTTTAGCAACTTTCAGGGTCTGATCAGGGTCTGGACTCTCCTGAGCAATCTTCAGGAAAGCATTTCAGTGCATGCTCCTGAAGCAGGAACTTAAAATTTGTTCTTGAAGTTAGAGGAGTGGGAGAGAAGCTGTAAGCTTTCATCTGTGAGAGGGAGCTGTACAAAAGAGAGGGAAGCCTGTGGTAGCATTTAATTTCTAAGAATGATAAGGTTTCTATTCTGTACTTTTCACTGAGCTTGCTGCTTAGCAGGACCTGTGTCCTAAAGGCATGGTAGCTGTGATGCACCTGCTCTGTGGTTCTTTGGAAGGTCATCATTTACAGGCCTCCCTCCCACAGCACTTGCAGTGGACAGTCATCTGCCAGCTGCAGCTCTCTGGTGTGTCAGTGCTTTGTGCCTCCTCATATTCTATTGCAATCACATTTTGAGATCTTATGTTCTTTAAAAACACATTGTTTCTAGAGATCACATCACCTCTGGTTAAACCTCCAGGACTGTATTTCTCTCTGCTTCTGACGTCGGGTTCTTTTTGCTCGGAGAAGTGCAAGCTGACACAGTTGATCCAAACACAGTGCAATCCTTTGATTTCATACACCTTGAGCAATATGAGAAGTGCCCACACGATCCCTCATGGGATTGCAGTCAAGAGGGGAAATTGCAAGGAGCAATTGTGAGCAGCTCAGGCCTTTGAGTGACCGTGGCAGGCGCTGTGGAATGTGCAGTTTGCCTTGACCTCACGGCACTCCTGCTCTCCCATCAAGGCTGAAACAGGTACACCATAATTCTAAATTTAGCAGCTTGGCTCTGAACCTGATGGCAGCTGTGATGGGAGCAGCTGTGTGTGGAGTGGGAGGCTTCCTGGTGGGGGAGCCTGTGGCAGGCTAATGGAGTCATGATGGAACAACTGCAGTGAAAGTCACACGGGCTACACAGCCCCAAAAAGGCATTATTTCATCTCTAGGAAATGCTGTCTGCCCAAAATAGCACCAGAAATGTGCTTTGATCTCTTCCCTGGAAAGCAGCTCTGGTGATTCCAGTGTGTGCCTCTACCCCTCTTTGTCTGTAATGAATCAATTGTGCAGCAGGATTCCATCAGCCATTCTGCTGGCCTGAAAGCCATCCCTCAGGTGAGATACTTAAAGAATTTATGTCCCTTTTGTAAAAGAAGGAAAGCTGAATGTATATTTATGGGCCAAATTATTCTATCTCCCAAATTTTCATGCTCTTCTCTTGTTTAAACTTCACAGGGTATTAGTTGAGATTTTATGCTAAACTCTTCTGATTTTGCTACAGATATGGCAAAACAGCTGCAGTGCTGATTTCTGGAGGCAAGTGCATTTCATTAGTGATAGAGTGACCCAAATAGATCCATGCTGTCACACAGAAGCTTAACAAGTTTCTTGTGTAGTGATTAAGAGACCGCCTGCCCCTTCATCTAAGGCTTACAATCTTTTTTCCTAAAGAGTTTAAAAATAATGCATTCCTCAAAAATGTGTTTATCAATAACAGGTTTAAAGCAATTTGAGGGAAATGTGAGACCTTTCAACAATCACCAAAGCTTTTTATAGCTTACATTAATTATTTTCCAAATTAAATATATGGAAAAATCTCCTTCTGCTTTTGCTATTTTAACAGTGCTGAAAATCAATTGCTCTTAATAATTTCTAATTTGCACTTAAAAGCACTTACACTTAAAAGCAATTTTAAGCATGATTCAAATCTGCTGGGATGTTAGGAATATGTTGTCTCTGAACACATCCAGCCTGTTGTTGAAGTATACATCTGTGTGGGCCTTACCCAAGCTCTCCATGAGTTATCTCCTCCAGACACTGTGCAAGTCACAGATTTATCATACACTGGAAAGCCAAGGTGAGCAAAGCTGAACAAAGCACCTGCAAACATCAAGAAATGTCCCAGTGCCCAGTGTTTGCCTTTAAGTACTAGTTAGTCTTACTTAAAATAACAATGTGCTTTATTTGTTGCAAGGTGCAATTAAATTGTCTAAAGGCTTCCAGTATTCTTCAAAGAGCACCCACTCATTTGTAATTCAAAACATATTTGAGTAGCAGCTCAAAACATACTATAACTGTTTCTCAAAGCAGATAAGCATTTCTAGAATGCCTTTCTTTTACTTCAAGAAATTAACAGCACAGAGCATTGAACATATTTGCCTTCTGGCAACTTAAAGTGATGTTGTTTGATTATGTAGAATTTAATGATCACATCTAATTCAAACAGGAATATGATTAAAAAAGGACATTGGAGGCAACATATATGCAGTGACATGGATGGTGACAAAGAATCCCTGATAGAACTCCTACTGAAGATTGAATGTAATACCAAGAAATTATGTTAATAAATCACTGAGGAGCATCCCAGCATCAGAAACCCTACAGAGAAATATTGCTTCTCCTCTAACACACTGGAATCTGATACTGTACGACACAAAAAGTAGCCTCTAAGGAATACTGCATTCTAAATATATTATTGACACCAATGCACAATTACTTCAATCTGTAAATTTAGCTACTATTTTTTGTTTCTCTGCTAGAGGACATGATTGTGCTTGAATGGGAATTGAAGTCACTTCTGATAGTTCGTCATGTATGCAGTTGATATCTTTTTTGCTACCATGATCTAGTAATAGACTTTTATCTTTTATTGGTTATTGTTTGTAGTAGCTTCATATTTGCATTTTGTATTTTCACTTGAAATAATCAAAAGCAATAAGAAAAATCTTGTATCTGAACTTAATTTCCTCTTCTCGCCTATTAATATTCATGCTTCATGCCATGCATGAGCATTAAAGAGAAAATCCTCTTGGCTATGTGCAGTGAGACTTAAAGAAAGATCAAGGAAGATGCATTTCATGGGATTCTGCTTGGGTCATACAGAAGGGTAAAGTTAAGAATGCAGTAGCATGGCTTTCTGGCAGGAAGTCTATTTTAAATTGTCTCAGATGCTATTCCAATACAAAAATGCCTCCATATTTCTGTTGCTAATTTAAAAAAAAAAAAAAAAAAAAAAAAAAAAAGGTTGGTTACCTGCAATCCTGCTGACCAAGGGGAAAACCAGACAGGACTACAAGGAGTAAAACAGCTATTTAGTGAGTTCCTTGCTTAGGAAAATAACGTTGGCACTTGGGTAATGCAGGAGGCAGTGCTTCAGCAAAGGCAGGAGGAAGGAGCAGAGAGCAGGCCAGGAGGGGGTGGCAGGAATGGCCAAAGGCATGAGCCAGTGTGCTGCAGCTCAGAGCTGCAATCACTAAGCTGGCTGAAGCATCTGCATTGCACAGATATGTAGGCAGAAAAACAGTTTTTTATATAACCATTTTTTAATTTATGTTCTGTCTTCCCCAGTAATCATCTGTTGTCTGATTAAAAAGTTAATTATTCGGTTTTATATTTGAATAAAAACTGTTGGTATGTTCTTTTTAATGCAGAAGCTTTCTGGCCTCTAGGGAGTTCCTCTTCCTAGACTTAGAGGAGAAGGTCTGGGCAGATCCACTGCAAAGCTCTGCCTGCTTCAAAGCCTAATCAAAGAGATTTTACAGCTCTTTTACTGAGCAAGGCAGTAGCAGTGAACTCTCTTGGGTTTATTATCATGGAGATTTCTTCTTTATTTCTGGTCTAAATATGTTAATGATACAGATGACAGTTATCTGTCAGAATACCTGTATTAGGAACACAGATATTAAGTTTCTCAAGGTCTCTGATACTATATTTGAATAGCAGAATACTCAACAATATTTTTGTGGGGAAAGTGAAGATTTCCCTGCTCTACCCTTCCTGAATATGTTTTCATTCTGTTCTTATTTAACATGATGCCTGCTACTATTACTTCATTTAAACTCTCTTCAGAAAATTCCATTAGTTTCACCAGCTCTGACAAAGCCAAGGTGAGGTGCAAGCATTTTTCTGACAACTATTTCAAGCAATTTCTTCTTCCTCATCTTTTTCCTCTCATTCACAAGGTTTCCTTTTCTGAGAGGCACACACTGATGAGCCAGCCCTTGCATAATATTTAGGACAGACAACAATTACACACATTACATGCCTAATCTAAAGCCCTGCTCCTTTTGAAAAAAGTGTGCTCATTTTATATCGAGTTTTCTGACTGGGAAATGAAGGGACAACTGATTTTTACCCCTTTTTACCTGCCTGCTCCAGTGTGCCCCTAGCCTTCCTTCTTTTGGTGCTCTGTGAATCTGTGTGTGTGCCTGCCATGCATCACTGTGTTAGGCGAGGCAGAAAATAGTGCAGTCCCCAAAAATACAAAAGGAGGATGTTCATACAGGGAGATCTGAATAGCTTGAAAGTCAGGGCAACTGTCTACTCAGATTTTTAGATTATAGCAGATAATTCTCAGCTTACACATTAAAAACACACAACAAAGTGTTATAATTCAAGTAGTGGACTTCTAGCTGATTTGGTTAAATCAGTCTTTTCCTTGCAGATTTTCTGAAAGCACTTGTAGAAAATGAGAGACCGAGGATTTCTTGTTCGGTATTGCCCCCTACAGATAAACTGGACGATGACAACAACCCGAGTGTGGAATGAGAGAACATGTGACTGTACTGCAGACCAGCACAAGGTCAGTTTTAACTGATTCAAAAGTTCATTTTGTAGGTGTAGAAGAAGAGATTACAGGTGACCTTGCCCCTGATAAGTCACAGCTGTACTAATTAACAAAGAATAGCCCTGCCCTTAATGGGTTGCACTGTGACTAATGAAGATAAGTGTGACAAAGGGGGTGAGTTGCCTGGTCAAGGGGGCTTGGAGAAAGAGGACCTGGAGGAGGTAGAGGAGATCTGAGGAAGAAGGAATGATCAAGTGGGACAAAAAGAAGATCTGCTATGAAGTCAGTCCGGGTCTGAGGGAGTTAGAGGCTGCAGTCAGGGTCCTCAAATCAACACTTGCAGTCGTAGTTTAGAAGGAAATAGCCAGGAGTCAGTCTGCAGTTGGACCATGCAGCAGGAGCTTGCTGTGTCAGTCAGGATGGCTAAGCTGTAAAAGAATAAACTGGGACTCAAGAGGCCATTCTGTGTCTTGGCTCATTTCTACCCCTAATGAGAGGTCTGCTGCAACACCTTCCATAAAACCATGTTGTCTATGTTAATGAGGCTTTAGCTTATTTTTATTTTTTAATTTAACCCTGGCTGTACAAAAAAAAAAAATCTTGTAAACAAAGAAAGGCAAGCAAACCAGCACATCAGATTGTAATGATTTTCATTCTAGTAAAACATCTTGAGTGCTGCCAGGTTTCTTAAAACCTTTTCCTCCATTGCAAATAGAAAATGCTAAATCATCTCAATTTCTTATGAAATCTGTGTAAACCAATATCAATCAACATTTTATTCTAACATAAAGCAGAGTTGAAAACAAATAAATAAAATTTGTGTGATAAGGAAAATTATCATTGAGACAACTTTCAAAATTCTTGTTCTACATTCCTATTGTATGAATATAGAGGAGTAAATTAAGCACAATAATGTAGGCATTCACAGATTCTCACATATACAGAAACCCACTTTTTATAAACCCAAATAAACTTGATGAAGGCCTGAAGAAACTATTTTGTTTTCTGTGAGGTAAAAGTTTGATGAAAAAACATCAGAGTTGCTTGCTTCTTTCTGGTTTTTTTTTTGTTTTTTTTTTTTTTTTTGTGTTTTGTTTTTGTTTTGGTTGGTTGGTTTTGGGTTTTTTCGTTTTTTTTTTTGGGGGGGGGTTGTTTGGTTTTTTTTTTGGTTTTTTTTTTTTAAGTATGAATAGATTATACCATCCATTTGTGAGACTTTCAGTGGGTGGGCTGTGAATTTTACACTGGTATCACTTTCAAACAGGTGACATTGAACCACAGAAAATGTCCTGTAAGTGACAATAGTCGAGTGGGATAAGACCCTTAGCAGTTTGGAGGGTAAGGATCCAGAAATCCTTGTGAAATTCCTACAAATAGTGTCTCTGCTGTAGTATAAGAGGTATTCAGATAGGAAAAATGCAGAGTGTCAAGCCCCAGATGAGACTGGGTAGGAGGAGGAGAGTTAATGACTGGTTTTGAAAATCCCAGCCTTGAAGCAATCTGCAATCACCAGAACTCTATTTGTCTAAATTAAAGACCTACTTATGCAGTCTCCTGTTCATGGAAATTGCTATATGCACATGATTTTCTCTTTGGAAAGTGTTGAAGAGAGCCTGAAATACAGACTGCTGAAATGAAATAAGGAATTAAAAAAAAAAAAAAATTTGGAGAAATGTAACAAGTTAAGTAATTCTTCTATTTTATGTTCCTGACAGCCAATTAACTAATTACCAATTACCAATAAGTAAAAATCTGGCTTCTGGTTATTACAAGATAATTTGAAAGACACATACCTCTGCATTTGAAATTCATAGGAGGAATTTCATATCACATTAGAAACTCTTTAATGTATTCATCATAAAATACATAATCACAGGAAAGATTACTGAGTGCTTTACTTGGTCTGTACTCTTTTAAAGAGGTAAAAGGATTATGCTTAATTCCATTGAGATATTTTTCTCTCTGAAAGGATGCATTCTATTAACATGAATAATGTTTTTTCTCATTACAGAGGGAGGATAAAGGGCATGGGTGGAAATCTTGCAAGTGAGGAGGCAAGAAACACTGGCCCTGCTTCCTTTTGATGGAGACATCAATGCTCTGAGGCCCTTCCTCCTGGGTTATCTGCAGTGACTGCTGAACAACATTACTGTGGGCCTATTTACCCTTCTCTGTAATTTCCAGGAAATTCACAGGCTGCAGATGTCCTAAACCATCAGGCAATGTGCTGTATGAAACACAGAATATTATGCTGCAAAATATTTTTAAAATGTGTTAATTTTTGGAGGAATTAGACTGTCAGTGAATAAGACAGCACAATTATCTTTAGACTGAGTATTCTGTATGGCAGATGTCAATAGCTGAACTAAGTGATTCAGAAAGGAAAATTCAGCCTGGTATAATTAAGTGAAATTTTGTTGTAGAAGTGATCACACTTTTTATTTCTGGATTGAAAATGATTGTGAGGATGAGAGTGAGGGAGGATACATCTCTGCCAGAAGGATAAATCTGCACCTACTCCATGATGTGGTTGGAGTAGGAAATAGTTGCACAGACTGTGAGACACGAAAAAAGGGCTGCAATTCAAATCTGGTTTAGATCTTCTTTGCATCAATTTGAGTAGCTATTTATTTTGTACTGCAGAAATGTAATAAAAGAAAATTTGGCTCCTATTCTCTTTGGGAGCCTTTATCTCTTCTGCAGGAACTCCATCCTTCCCACTATTTTGTCTCATGCTATATCTGTCTTATCCATGGAAGTGGTAAAAAGCTCTGAAAGTTTTGCTTCCCACTTCTCACAGAAACAAAGACAGAGGGCAAGAGAGCCTCTAGGTGGTACTGTGCTATAAAAAATTAATTAGGAACAGCAAGAAAAAAGCATGCTCACTTCTTATTCACAGTTCAAGATTTCACTTGGATTGCAAAGATAATATTTACAAAAGAGAGCCTTTTTTTCTGTTAGTGAAATTCACTCCAGCAACTCAGAAAAACTTCTGTGTTTTAGCTCTGTCAAACTTCACTGCTTTGCTATTTCCACCTTTCTAACTGAGCTCTGCAGGATCCTATTTTATAGCCATTTCCACAGAGTTTATGTGCTTAACACTACTAGATCATAATTTCATTGAAGATTGATTCTTGCCTGGTTATAGTAGAAACCCTTCTTCCAAATTTGATAAATTGCTTTCACATTAGCTAGAATATAGTCAAACATCTCACAAGAGAATCAAAATACTAGATTTTTTGCAGGGGTCTTTCCAGAACATATATAACAGAGAGAAAATGCAATGCAAATCTTAGTGTAGAGCAAGACAAATGTTTGAGGTGACATGCAATTTGCAGTCAACACCTAAGGAAAGAACAAATCATTCTTTAAGAACTGCCTCCTTTTCTGGAAATAATTACAAACTAAAATAGATGAAAACAAAATAGAAGAAACTGAAAACACTTTTTTTTTAAGAGGAAAGGAGGCAAAGATTTTGATACAAGAAACATTATCCCTTAGCCGCCCGGTAGATGCACACAAGCTCAGATTTCACCCTAGTGTAAGTATATTGTTGCTTCTCTCCTAAGTGAAGAAAGTCACTCCATTCATGACACATAGCAAGGATCTGCTGCTCCTGACACATCTTGGTCTTTGCTTTTCAGCTCCTTCCTTTTTTTTTTATTCCTTTCTCTTCCTCTGTACTGTGAGATCTCTTATCCTCCCTTTCTTTCCACCCTTTCAACATGTGCTGCCCCTCTTGACCCTGATGCCATTCTGTCTTTTGTGCCAGAGGCTGCAAAGTTAGAGCTGAACACTGATTATGGACCCTATCTTCTTTACTCTTGTCAGAAGTAGTGGATTAAGATAAAGCCAGGGTGGATTAAGATAATGGGACATACAATACAGGAATAGAGGTACCAGAGAAATATTTCTCATTTGGTTGAGTCTGCAGTGGAATTAAATTTGAAACACCTACCAGGCTTATATTCTCCTACCCAGAAAGCCATTGAATCTTCTCCTTGTACAAACAAAGTAAAAAGAGGAGATGAGGAGAATGACCAGTGGGAATTTCTATCCTGTTCACCAAGAGTGCCCACCTGAAACATATTGTAGTAAAGCCTTCTTTTACTTTCTGAACTTTGTTTTTACCAATAAAATCAAACAGAAGTAAAAAACACTTTTCCATACTGCAGCCTTTTTGGCAGTAGAATTTCTTACATAAAACTCTGCAGTCCTATGTTCTTATCCCTCTGCACAGAATATTAGTTCTGTTAAATAATCTGATCAGACCTATTATTATAATTATACTTATTAATATATACCTTAGGCTAGATTGATTAGCATTTGATTCCAGATACAGAGTCTGTTTCACAGGAGTAATGTATTATGTGACCTGTTTTTTAATCACAGTTTTAGAGATCCCATCTATCAGGTAAAATGTGGCTTTGAAAGCTGTGAAATGGAATGCAAAAATCCTACCATTTAGGTTATATAATTCATTCTGGCATGGCCAAAGAATCTGTGTACAAATGTCATTTCAAAGCAAGTAATTAGCTTAATCCAATCATCGTATTTCATTACTTAATAACTTATCCTCAGAACAACAGGTCACTGCATTAACTAAATGGCAGAGGAACAATCATGAAAAGCACTTACACCATGCCTTGGTGAATTGCTGATGAGTTTTTGTCAAAGTTTTTGGTCTTTATAAACAGTGTAGATCAAAATTCACAAAGACAAGAGATCTGCCTCACCTGGGGAGTGTATAATCTATAACAAAGATAGTGCAAATGAAAATGGCATGTTTTCTCTTAAATGCTTTTTTTATTTTTTTGGGCAATTTTATTCCTGCATGCCTGTAATTGAAGTAGATGTACACGTTTTCTCTGATGGATATTGGTTGCTGTGAAGTGACAGTTACTCAGTCAAGCATTATTAAGAGAATACTTTTTATCTTGTACAAAGAACAGATCGAAAGGCTGGCTGGCCCATCAGAAAGCAGCTATCAGAAAATAAGTTGTCACTATTTAAAAAAAAGAAACTGTACTTATATGACCTTCCAACCTTATTTCTCAATTGGTTAAAAGTTTTCACAAATGCTGGTAACCTGACAATGTCCAATTAGGGCAGCTTCAGGCCACAAAGGTGATTAAAGGGTTGGAGCACCTCTGCTACAAGGAAAGACTGAGAGAGTTGGAATTGGTCAGCCTGCAGAAGAGAAAGCCTTTCAGTACCTAAAGGGAGCTTATGAGAAAGATGGAGAGATTTTTACATGAGTATGTAGTGACAGGACAAGGGGGGAATGGGTTCAGACTGACAGAGGGCAGGTTTAGATTATATGTTATGAAGAAATTCTTTACTGTCAGGGTGGGGAGGCACTGGAACATGTTCCCCAGAGAAGCTGTGGCTGTTCCATCCCTGGAAAAGTTTCAGTTCTAGCTGGATGGGGATTTGAAATGGTTTAGGATTGTTTTGCTCCAATATAACATGGAAAAATTGATCAGCCTTGGAAAAAAAAAAAAAAAAGATTAATTTAATTGCCCAAAAAGTATTTCAGGCTTTTTATTTAACCATTTTGAGTTTAAAAAGCTAAACTTTAGTGCTCTTGAGCCACTGCATGTAATGAGGGCCAGCAATCAGTGATTAATCTGAAATTACCAATAAATGCCTCTTGCTAAATAAGTAAAAATAAACATGCATGCCATTTAAAATCAGCCCATATAATCAGCACACAGTTTTGACTTAAATAAAAATAATCTTTGTTTACAAATCCACATAAATACAAACCAACTAGTTTCCATTTTTCAAATGAAGTTCAAATTTGAAAGTAAATACTCAGGTAATTAAAAAAAAAAAAAAAGAAAAGAAAAAAAAAGTGTTACCATGAAATTTTTATTTTCATTTGAGAAAAAACATTGTACTTTTCTTCTAAATGCCTTAATGACAATATGACAGTTAACAGCAGAACTGTACCCAAATTGTTTTGTTTTTTTACCTTGTTAGTTCTTCTGTTTGATATTCAGAAAGATGCAGTGCTTGGCAGTGGGTTTGCTGTCTGATTTTCCTGTGCTGCCATGACCTGCTGTGGGCTGGCCCAGCAGTGAGCTGGCTGCCCCAGGAGAGGGCAGAGCAGGAACACAGAAAAACAAACCTGGTGTGAGCCCATCACAGCTGAGCATTCCTGTACAGCACTGCCACCTTTGGTTAAGGCTGTTCAGTAAAGAATGGAAACTTCCAGTTATTTTAGAGTTTTTGAGTCGATTCCAAGTGTCTGGTGTGCAGACAGCCTCCCTGTATTTTAGCACTGAACCCCTGGAAAATTTTGATTTCCTAGTGATTTTCTATTGTGTAGGGTTGTTGTGAGAAGAAACACTGGTGTGCTTTAGTTTAAAAGTAACTTTTTTGCTAGTGATTCATTTTTTGTTTGTTTTTTGGTTTTTTTTTAGGTTTTAGTACTTTTATAAAATAGTGAATGCAATGAGGAAAAAAAAAAAAAAAGAAGAAGAACTGAAATTGCTGAAACTAAAAGCCTGTGGTTTAAGTGTTTGCTCTTCCTTATGTCTAAAACTGAATCACATCATCACATCAGAGCTTCACATGCTGTTCTACATATATACACATATGTATAATCTGGACAGCTCTACAGGCCTGACTGGGAATAAAGAAGTCTCATTTGCAAGATTTTCTCTTTTCCAGGGTAAAACTTTACATCTTCCCCACAGAGCAGTGGTGTTTAAGTTGGTCAGCATGGGCACAGATATAATGAAGGAAATTGGGACCCCATACCCAAGACAGTGCTCATTCTGCTTTGTGGGTAGCAGAAAATGATAAACAGAAGATAAATCAGCAGATTTGGCAGAGCAGAAGAGAGTGTACAGAAATATCTGAGATTCCCCTACCTATATACAGCACGTGGTGCAAACACACACTGACCTAGAAAGGTACTTTGGCACTCACTCAGTCAAAATACCTTGGGTTACATTTCCCTTTGTCTTAATTTTTTTTTAAGGAATAAAACACTATGACTGCAATGTATTTATTCTATGCTTACACCTGGTAGAAAGTAGTTAACTGTAGCCTTTGAATTTATGCTTTATAAAGCAGCCAAGAGTCATAGATGAAAATCTGAGGAGGTGGATGAGGTTATTGCTACAATCTTCTCCAAGCCATGGGCTTTGTTCACATTCATTTGTCGAGGTCAATATGCTGAGCTGGGAAAAGGCCCTTTAAAAGAAATACAGCCCTTGGTAATGAAACCCACATCATCAATAATGGTTCTTGGCTTGTTTGTTTTGATTACCTTCTCCCTTGCTGATTATCTAGTTTAAGCTTCACCAAGTCTGAGCTTCTGTGTTTAAATCTCAGATATATGTGCACTACCCAGTGAAACACATCCCAGGATGACCTGAGAGACTCTGGAGGAGGAGTTCAGGTAAGACACAGCAGGTGCTCATAGCACAGCTTGGGTGTTTCTGTGATACTCCATCAGGTTTATTTCCTGTATGAATTAATCCACCAGTGTATTAATTTTGTCTCATTCCTGTATTTATTCACACTTCAGGACAAAGTTGTAAGTTCACTGTGCATTTCCTAACATGCTGCTTCGAAAATCTCTCTGTAGATCTCTCTGTAACAACCTGAAGAATGATGCATGAATTAATCACTGTACAGTGAATTGCCCATTACTTGTTTGCCTGCTCTGAGGCCAGGGTGCTCAGTCATTTGCAGGATAAAGCATTGCTGTTAAATGTCACCTTGTTATATATCTTGGTCTAATTTACAGGTATTTGTAGGTCATTTGTCTTAGCAAGAGAGGAATTTTTCTTCTGGATACCAAACAAATAGGTGTTAAAAGCAACATTACTGCACTAAACTCTTGGGATGTTTTTTAATGAAACCTGCAAGTGATAAATAACATTAAAATATGATCACAGAAATTAAACGACCAGAAATAAGAGTTGATAATTTTGTCTTCAGGAAGAAAGTTAACTCCTAAAAAGCTTGAAAATACATGATTTTCAGTTTACTTAAATGCAAAATATTTAAATATATAAAAATATTTTATTTTTAGATGGTTGAAAAGGCAAGGCCCATGTTTTTTATTTGAAATTATCTTTTATGTTGAACTGAGAAACATATAAAAATAAAAAGAAAACTCTACATATTATAATGAAACATTTCAGCATTAAAAGTATATATGGCTCTTTCTAGTGTAACCTCTAGATTAGATTTCAGGGGTAGTTGTTTTTTCATCTTTGAATGTTTTGAAGTTTAAAATCATTTTGTAATTTTATATGAACATTTACTGCAAAAAAAACCTCAAAAATTTTGATGTCATAAGGACACAGTTCTCTGTTAAGATACATTTTTCCAAAAAAAGCTTTAAAATTATAAAGATGGGAATAATTAAAGAATAAATTAAAAATAAACAATTTTTAAAATTGAAGTTCAAGACTTTTTAGAAAAAACTATTCCATCTATTTTACACTTATTTCCACTCGATTTTTCTTTAAGAATTAGGAGTATGAAATAAATTTCAAACATATATCAACTCATCACACAGATGCATCAAAGTAACACTTAATCTTGCTTCATAGCCAAAAAATCTGCCAGAGCCAAGGTTAACCCTTAAAATTGATCTTCTGTAGCACAGTCCCACCATAAAGGCATCATTAAGTAGTGGAAAGTTCAATCAATAAACAAATAACAAGAAAGGTCATTCTTAGTTGTTAGTATTTCTAAGTTTTATGTGCCATTCAATGAAAAAAGTCAATTTGGGATGTGCTCAGATTTCATGGTTTGAGGTTGGATCCTGCCCTACATAAGGTTTGATTGCAAAGTTCCTCCACAAAATGGCTTGAAAGATGTGGTATATTTTAAATATACACACATCATGTGTACTGTGTCTTGTTTAGCTGATAAAGCTGAGCAGCATCTTCTTCACAATATTGAATTTTATATTATCAATTCATTCTAGATTTGTATAGCTTTAGAGACATTTTCAATTTCTGTTCACATTAATGGGAAAGAGGTTGGGTATACCTATGAAATATTTAAATATTTGTTTTAAAATGCTCAAGAATAGTTGAAGACAGGGGGATAATTTCCAGTCAAAAATTTAAAAATTCCCATTACTGTCTATATAGTAATAGGTTAATCAGATTACACAAAAAAAAAAAAAAAAAATCCACTCGCTCTATTTCAGGTTGAAATTTTACCTGTTTCCCAGGAGGACTAGCCAATTTCTGACTTGTCATCAATTTGTAAGAGCTCACTGAGAAGAAATAGAGTTTATAATGAGGTTATGAGCAGTCACTTAAGGATAGATTCCATAAAAAATGGGTATGGGAAGTTATGGGACAAACTGTTGAGGCCAAGCTCCAATCAATATGCACACAGTGAGCTTGAGGATGTGACTTACATGGCTGAGATTGCAACCCCATGGACTGTGATGTACTGATCTCTCTGATCACTGCCTTTAATAAACTTGGAATAAAATCATGGCAAATCCTCAGGGCTAAAGTTCCCAGGGAGCCCTAGCAAGAATCAATGCAGCTTCGTGGGCAGAGCTCACTTTGCTGTGGTTGTGCTGCTGGTGCTTTGTAAAACATCCACTGCATGGCCTTCAGCAGCTGCAAAGATCACCTTCACCCTTAAAATTCCTCTTGAACTATATGTACAAGGTTATGAGGCACAAATTGTTATGGTCAGTCTCTCCCTTGTGCATCCCATTGCTTCTCAGGTTGAATGACTTCTCTGGAATTGCAGCCCTGGCTGCAAAACCAATGATGAGTGGATGGTTGCACAAATGAAACATTAACTCTTATGCAAGCAGTATTCTGGACAAAAAGTGAGTATTTGTAAAGGCCATTTTTTGAGAAAGTCTGGTCAGCACCCTGCTTTGTGTGCATCTGCCTAAATGTCTTTTCATGAAGTGTGTATTAAACCCTTTGCTGAGCTGGCATACCAACAACAAAATGTTTTCACGGAATGAAAACCAAGGGGGCCAAAATTCTCTAGGAACACAAGCAAAATTCTATCTGCCTGCCTTAGACAAGGCAGTAGAGCTCCCTGGTTTAGGAGTTCTGACTTCCAATTATGTGATACTGGATTTTGCATTGTAGAAGTTGCACTGCCGTGGGACAAAGAAATGGCCCAAACTCTGAATACTTTGCACACCTTAGAGCACTGGACAGAGAGCTGACTGTGGCCATATCATCTCTGATGGAGAAATGAGTCTGTATGGGGCTGCAGCAGCAGTAATTAGCAGGACTATCTGGAATTACTAGGACTGTCTGGTGTCAGCAGCAATTACCAGTCACAACTTCAAGGATCTCCCCCTGGCTCCATTACTGTTCCCCTGGCTTCTTTGTACAGCTACTAGATTAATTTCTTAGTCTGTCTCCTTTTATCTTTGGAGAAGTTAAACTTTGTCTTGCCCAGAGAACTGAGATGAATATGACCTGACAACTATTACTTGAATGTTGTAAAACTTAAATGTACAATACCCAAGATGAGTGAGTATTATTAGCTGCTAAGTATTGTATGGAAATGCTAATAATTTTAAAATCATAACTAGGGATGAAATGCTGGATTCAAGAGCATAATTTACTGCTGAGTGAAACATCAGCTGCACTCCATTCTAATTAGCTGGGTTACACACTTTACATGGCAAGGATGAAACACTGTTAATGAAAGATTTCAGTCCAACCAGCAGTCATGAAAGTCAAGTGGTCAGTAATGTTGACTTTATTAGGGTTTTTGGTTGTTGTTTTTTTACTTTCTTTTTTTTTTTTTTTTTTTGTTAGTTATTTTAGTTTTTAAATGAAAAGATGTGTGAAAAGGACTAGAAGTCATAACTGTATTTTACACCTCTTCAGTCTCAACTATTGACCCCTGCCCTGATATTTACCCTCATTCTTGTATGCCCTTGTATGCACATGGGCATACAAATGCACAGATATAGGAGGCCTTTGCTCAAAATAAGTATAAATAGGTGATATAAACCCTACATGAGATGAACAAGTCCCAGGACCATTATAGCTAAGATTGTGCAATGAAAATAAAATCATAATATCTGCATAACCTTCCTGTTTATTCATGCTGCACACTTTATGCAGTAAAATGATGATACAATTCCACAGCTATGTAGCAGAAATAAGAAAGCTCTCTGGTAGTCACTGCCTCATAGAACTAAAGCAAATATCTAAAAATAAGATAAAAGTCATACAATTCTAAGGCTGTGTAAGGGCAGAGCATCATAGTCAGTGAACTGTGAACTGTGCAAAGCCACTGGTTCTGTCTGTATGGTAGGAAAACTATCATAACTAAGCCTAAAATAAATTTGTATAAGATAAGGAAAGTTTCTGACCAATTTCCTGCTGCTTATCTGCACAATTTGGCTCTGTCAAACACACTCTTAGGTTTGTGCTGTTTGGATATTTCTGTGTTATGTTTTTTCCAGAATCTTCAGTCCAAATTTCAGTTTTTTGTTCAGTTTTTCTACTTAAAACCCTCATGTAGCTTTACTCTTTTTTTTTTTTTTTTTTTTTTTTTTACTCTAAAGGTGTAGGTTTGATCTTTATTCCTTAAAGACTTGGATATCAAAGGAACTTCTATTCAGTTTGATATATATGAAAAAGACCAAGATGCCTTCCAGGCAACTGGTCAAATCAGAAAGCTATCAGAGCCCAGCTCTTGGTGGTGGGCAAGATATCTGAAAGAAAATCTTCCCCAATGGATTTCACTCAGCTTCTGTAAACCAAGCCAGTGCAAGTACAAAAAGGGAACAAGCTGTGGGCTCAAATATGTCATTTCTGCAAGTTTCAGTTGCAGAATGCTGATAAGTGCATCCTTGAACTTGCTGGGAAATAAATTTGTGATCCATTGGATAATCATAACTTCTGTGCTAGATTTCCTCGGTGTCTTCTCTTTGGTTTTAATGCAATTTCTTTTAGACACTGGACTTTGCATAAGTTTGGTGGAAAACTCAGAAACTTATTACTAGGTCCTTAACAATCAAGCTAAAAATATCTTTTCTTGTCCTATATCACATGTTGGGACCCACAAAAAAAAAAATAATCCATGTTTAAACGTTTATATTGAAATTTTTTAGCATGGTAAAAGATGGCATTTACTTAACTATAATTTTATTACTAAATTCCTAAAAGAGGTTTTTAGTGACCATTTCAAGATAAGGTGATTGACAAATCTGCAGTTTGTGTGGTGAACTTTCTTTGGATAGGGAACATTCTGCTTTTCTCACAGTCATGGAATTTATATTGGTGTCAGTGTGGTAGAGTAGGAAGGGTCAGCAGAGTCCTACTGACTGTGGCCAGTTAAATGGACAGAGACTTTTGCTGAATGAATGTTTCACACTCTATACTTCACATCATTAATTAATGGCTCAGCATGTGCTAAGGCTGAGAATAACAGCTCTGCACTGGATGCTCAGAAGACAAGATTTATTTTCAAGTACCTTAGGTAAGATTCAAACCACAGACCAAGAGAACAATTTCATCACTATTCCACATGTAGAGTTTTTCCTAACAGTAGATTTAAATAACTGTTAGGCATGTTCCATATAACCCTCCCCTGACCTACAGCCTCACATTTCAGTACAGAACCCATACATGTTCTTGAGGGATGACTGCTCTCCCTGTACAAACATGAACTCATACTCTTCAAAGATTCCCATTTTCCCAGCCATTTATTGTGCTACATGAAACATGTTCCAATTGTTTTTATTGCAGTAAATTCAGCAGTAACTGCAGCCTATTTAAAATCATTTTAGCTAAACATATATTACTGCTTCTACAAGTAGAGCCTGAAATTTTCAGAAGTGCTCTCCTCTCTTTTCAGTGCCAGGGGGAACGGAAGGTAAAATACAGTGCCTTAAAAGTAAGCCTCTTCCATCTGGTTAGCTACCCTTAGACCTACTTTAGTCTGCCAGGAATAGCCTAAAATTGTTTCTATTTTTCATCTGTAGTTAAAACACTAACAGGCATAATGAGAACAGGAGCTTTTATAAAATTACTGACTGCCAGGATGATGAATTCATTCTCTTCTGTGAAAATGAGGCTGTGTTTTAGGTTTGATGTCATCCTGTGTTGTTTGGCTATTACTATGCTTTTAAAGTAGCTAAATGAACCTTTTCTTAATACTCAAGAGCACTCTTCCTGCTGCTATATTTCACATTCTCACAGAATTTTCATTATAATACTTTATTTTTGAGAGCCTGTGACTTCACTGCAAAAAATTCTCCAGGCAGAAAAAAAAAAAAGAAAAAAGGATCACAGAGTCTCAGCTTGGGAGTAAATCAAGAATGGCTTATTTAAGTTGATTAAAAAAAACATAGTATGAATTTTGATGATTTTTTCAAGGGTTTTTTTTTTTTTATTTCTACACATTTAAAAAAAAAAAGTCATTCAGAATTATTCTTTGTGACTAGATCAGCTCTCAGTCTTTAAGCAAGCATGAAATATTTGATTTGTGTTTACCAGTACAGTCCAGAGTGATTAAATCAGTTTATGTTAAACCTGGAGTTTTCTAAACTCATGATCTTTTGATGTTGAGGAGTTTTGGGATTTGGGTTTCTCTTACGGTTGTTATTTGGTTTTGTTTGTTTCTTGTTTATTTATTTATTTATTTATTTATTTAAGGTATATTTAAATGTGTCTGTGTGATTCTATACTTCACTATTTTGTTTCATAAACTGTAAGTCTATTTATATATCTAAACACAGCACAACAAGTCCATGACCTCACAGCTAAAATCCCCATTAAAACCAGGATTTCCAAACAGGCTGCTGAGCATCACTTCAGAATCCCACTCAGATGTTGGGATTCTCCACCCTCCATCCTGTTGGCAGTTCCAGGAAGAGACCCTACATCTTCTCTCTCCTTCTCCTCTTTCCAGGAATGGTGATGACAGGACATGTCAGGGACTCTGGTACTTGTGGGGGAGGGATGATATTTTGCTTTAGATGCAGAGGAGATCTCAGTGCTAACAGGCAGACAGGAACAGCTTTGATGCCTTTTCCTGCATGGGTTTGCTTCATCATCTCTCCTTGACCAGACACATTTTTTCATGGTTCATCTCTGTACTAGTATCTGCTATGGGGAGCTCTTTGGCTAAATACTGAATACATGTTGTTTTTATTTGAGCTCTGAGGGTGCAATGGTCTGTAGCCATGCCAGCACTGGAAAGATGCTGTGTGATCTGGCTGATCTGCAGCAGTTCAGGGACAGAGGACAGGATATAACTTGCTTCAGTTTCCCAGCCCCAGGGCCTTAAAGGGTCAGTGAAGATGAATGGAGTTGTCTCACTAAACTGTTTGCTCCTTTTTCTTTCCCTTAAGGGATGAAACCATGTTTTCTAACAGAATACAATCGTTCTTTCCTTGAACTGTGAATATTCTTTACATTTCCTCTTGTGTAGGACATGTTTGATCCTACTGAGGTTCATGTGGGCAGTGTGGAATATTGCTGGGTTAAATACATTAACCCTCATATCATATTCATGTTAATTTGTTGGGCTTTCTAAGTGTTGTGTCTGCTTAGATGTGTGCCCTTATTTTAAAAGCACAAAGACAGTTGCACATGCAGACTGTGCAGACTTCTATCAATGGCTCTGTGAAGGTCAATGATGCATGACTTAGGGAATAATCATTATTTTTAAGATGAAGCTTCACCACTGTTTATCATCCTTACAGCAAATCTATTTATAGGTATTGAAGCCTGAAGTGGAGGTTTTCAGGATTAATTTTCAGGATTAATTAATGAAAATAAGTGCATGCATTTACACTGCTGAACAATATTCCAGTTCCAAAAACTGATAGTAGATTAAATTAAGAATATCCCTGTTATGGATCAAATTCTACTTTTCTGTGCAGATCTGCATTTAACAATCAGGTGATAAGGCAGCTAAAAATCATTTTATTTAATGTGTTTTTGGAGATCCAGAGTAGATGAAAATGTCCATGTAAACACTGCAGTTAGGTACTTCATAAAATTGTTCTTCTGACATCAAAGGTCACGAGGCTGTCCACTATCACCTTAGCATCAGGCCTGCTGGAGGTGTTTAATTCTGTCACTATCCTTCTGCACAGTTTGGAGAAATTGGTTAATAAACAGGATATGTCAAAATATAATTATTTCTTCCAGTCCACAGAGTGATATTTTGTATTAAAGTTATATCTATAAGAATCAAGCAGTTCAATGTCAATTTAATTCCCCTAATATTAATTGAAACTTACCTTATACAGAATCTAATATTCTTGCCTAGAAAAAAATGTGACAAAAGAGGAATTCCTTACCTCATTCTTACTTCAAATTTCAAAGTACTGAAGCCTCAACAGCATTGCATGAAAATCTGGCTGTTGAGTAGCCTCAGGTTTTAGTAAGATCGAGGAATTCTTGCTATGGGCACATCAACCCTACAGTAATGATTTGTACTGTGAACAACAGTGGACAAATGAAAGGGACAAATGAAAAGGGAACTCCAGGATCACCTGCAGTGCCACATCAACAAAGTCACCTGGATGCAGCCCCAGAATCTTTCTGTGGAACTGTGCATCTCTCCTATGATTAATATACCACAACTGTTTCATCTAAACAGACAGAGAAAATGTTTGATTGCCTCTGCCCCATTTATCATTTTAGAACTTTTTCTAAGTTCTTTGTAGCCTAATGTAGGCAGCATGGCCATCATATAAAAATTTCAGTATCAATTTATATCTGCAATTAAAATTTTAGGAGTGTCCTTTTACTTTATACAGAATAAGCATTCATCTTAGCAAGGAGACTTTTACTTCATAAAATAATATGCAAACTTTATAATCCCTTGATTGTATTTTTCATTTTGCATATATAGGTGTTAAGAAAAGTTTAGATTGAAAATGTGTAGTAGCCTAGTTGAAGGTGGATAACACAGTCAAAGAGAATGGAAATGGACCAAGATTCAATTAAATTCAGATAGTTTTCACTGGAAAATTTCTCTTCCTACTGGCAAGGGGCAGTCAGACAGTTAACT